>NC_138961.1:185810833-188616666 GCF_055761805.1 Camellia sinensis | reverse complement strand
AAAGGACAATGCATGTGTTGACAAGCAGAGTTCACAGCAAAAGCAAGATCTGGGCGTGTGATTGTCAAATATTGAAGTGCACCAACAAGACTTCGATACAAAGCAGGTTGATCAAAGGGAAGATCTGCTGTGGGCAGAATGGGTGACTTGGTAGGCATTGGAGAAGCAGTAGCCTTACAATTTGTCATACCAGCTTTGTGACCCCCCGATTCTACACTATTGGTTGTAGTCAAGGAAGAATCACAAATGAGTCCTGTGGTCAATAACCAAGTAAGATCCCAGTTCGCCGGAAGAGTCAAATCAGTCTCCCTTCTAAGACTGGCTTTCTTAGGCAGCGCACTACCCTTTTGACAGATCTTAAAAGGCATTGACACAAGGTCTCATAAGCAACGATAAGGATCATACATATACGTAGAATATAAATACATAACAACCACGAACATCCTTAATTCAAAAACTTGTGCCGTTACATTACATTCCAAGAAGATTTAAATCTTCACACGAGTCTTACAAAACAACAAAAGGAAATTTCTAATTTTACTAAGATAGCCAAAAGTCTTCGAAGGTTTCAGGCTCATCGTCTCCAGCTAAAAGTTCCTCTTCATCACCTGACATGATACGCCGTGGGCTTTGAATGCCCAGTAAACACACACACACCCCGTCCTTTTTTTCTAGTCCAATACACAATCTCAAATATAACAACAAGTAGTAAAGCATGATACTCAAAATAGATAAACAAAGGGTTACAAGTTAGATGTTAGTAAACTAGAAATCCCCCAAAGAGAATTCGTCTTTCCAACCACAAGAATCGGACGCGGATTATTCGGTATGCCCCTTCTTTTGCTGCTTTGTTGCAGAACTAACCTCAGATGCCTACCAACGGTTATATACCGCGTAGCGCCAACCGCAGGGCCTCAAAAGAGATGGTAATAATGGGCCTTGCCCAAATCCCTCCTCACACCAAACCACCCAGAGTCCGAATACAACCGCTTCATTCAAGGGTTTCGAAACCACTTGCGCAAGACTTTAACTTCCAAGTAGGGAACGCATCCCAACAATCCACACATCACACATTATCATCATTACTCAAGTGATTGAAAACCCAATATCATCCCAATTAAGTTTCCCGTTAAGTTAAATGTTTTAAAACAAGGTTAGACCAACTTAACAAGATAATAATATCCACAAAAGCATGCATCATTGAAATGAAGAAGATAAAGAACATAACCATAACACATATAATATCATGCCAAGATATAATCATAAGCTAATAAGCATCATCATGAATACTAGAGTATAAAACATCCATGCACAACATAATTTCCAGATTGAATATCACATAAGGATTATAATGAAAAGGGCAATTCTAGAATTTTTACCCGACTCGGCCTCCCTATGGTTTGTGGAGAATTTAATCTAGTTTTCAGAACATATTTCGAAAATGGGATAGCTTTTCTAGATTTTAAGTTATTTAGAAAACACTCCAGCGCTGTTCAGATTCGTCGACAGTTACGAAAATTTGATTTTCTTGCAAACCGCTCACTTTTTTTCAATGAAACCAATTTTAGTTGAAAGATAACTCCTTAAGGAAGATTTTGACATAAAATAGAGGTCCAGAATAATTTTATACATTTTTCTAGAAATTTTGAAAGTTGGCTATGAAAACAGATTTTAAGGCACAATACCCAAAACAAGAAGATTTGTGAGAAAAAGGATCCACTAAGGAAAATTTTTGTCTATTTTATGATGAAAACATGCTAAATAATCAATGACACATCTGAAAGCAATATTTAGAACCCTTAAGAACATGTATTTGAAAAAGGAAAATGAAAGAGAAGGTTGTGTTGTGGCTTACTTGCTAAGCTTTGAACAAAATGGCTCTCTTCTCCCTTCCTCTTCCTCTCAAGACTTCTCTCTTGTTCTCCTTCCCCTCCTCTAGCCGAAAGTGTGTGTGTGGGTGTGATGCTTGTGTTTGCCAAGCTAGGGAGTGGTGATATTTATAGGCAAATTTGGTGTAAAATGACATAGAAGCCCACTAGTTGGAATTGAATGGACAAGCTAGGATTTACTTGGAGTTCAATGAATTAGGAGTGCTTAGGGAGCTTAACCTTGGGAAGTTCAATGAATATATTTATATAGATCTCAATTAATTGATGGTACTTATAGTATAAGGTACATGTACTAATTTTGGGGAAATTTTGAATTTAAATAAAGAAGTAAGGACTTGAAGTTAAATTCATGTATTGAATGTATAATTTAATTAAATTAGGCTAAAGAACCTAATCCAGCTAGGATATTCTGGTTTTGATAAAAAAATGCTAACCGACAAGATTCGAAATAATTCAAGTAACTAAGGGCTTTAAGAAAATAATTTAAACATTAGGGTTTTTAAAGAGAAAACGTTTTTCAGGGGCTTCACAAGCTTTGGCCAAAATATCAGTGGCATACTTGGCTTGATGTAAAAAGAAACCATTGGCAAATGACTAAATGGAGATACCCAAGAAATAATGAAGAAGACTCAAGTCTTTTATAGAAAAAACCTTATGCATAGCAGTCACCAAGGAATGAATGTAAGGTTGATCATTACCAGTGAGCAAAATGTCATCTACATAGATGATGAGAATAGTGATAGAAGAAGCAGTCTTTTTGACAAACAGAGAGAAATCACAATGGCTTGCAAGAAAACCTTGAGACAAGAGAAAAGTAGAAAAAAGTGGAAAACCATGCCTGAGGGGTCTGTTTAAGACCATATAGTGCTTTATGCAACTTACAGACTTTAATAGGATGAGAAGCTGCAATAAAACTTGGAGGTTGAGTCATATGTACTTCCTCATGAAGAACACCATGGAGAAAAGCATTAGAGACATCCATTTGTTTGATGGACCAACCAAAATGCAGAGCAAGACAGAGAAGAATGCGAATTGTAGGTTGTTTGGCAACAGGACTGAAGGTGTCTTGTTAGTCTAGGCCTTCTTCTTGAAGATAGCCTTTGGAAACTAGCCGGGCCTTGTATCTAGCAATAGAACCATCAGAGTTCTTTTTGAGTCTATATACCCACTTGCAACCAATGACATTTTTATGGGGAGGAAGATCAACCAGAGACCAGGTGTAGACACCCCATTTTTGACCGACCTTAAGACTCAGACGTCATCGATTGAGTGCTCGGTGATTGCGCATGTTGTGCTCGTTCTGAGGTTACGGAGTCTCGGCTGAGAGCCTTGCCTCCGGACTTCGGGACTCTTTTGTGCTTTGCCTCGGTTTGTGAATCAGGTTCTGTTTTCTCTTCCTGAAGGAAGGGAGAGGTCTCGTAGACCATCTCTCAGTGGCCGAAGGCTACTTTTCGTGGTCGTAGACCACTGTTCCCGTTTGGAGATCAGTTTCTGATTTTCAGAGCCGTCGGCCGTGCGCCTCGGTTCGGGACCGCTTAACTTTCTCCGTTTGCTCCGATTTTTGGCACACACCTTGTTTCCTCTCTCTAGAGGGACACTGTGGCTTGGGAGACCACCTTTGTGGTCGCATGCCACTTTCGATGCTTAACGGTCTGTTTTCGGGGCACCTGGCTGCGTGTTTTGACCCCCGAACTCTCGTTTTGCATCCGTCTTGGTTCATTTTTGGCATGGACCTTGTTTTCATTGTTTGGAAGGTCGTACAAGGGTGGGAGACCACCTTTTCTCCTTAGAGACCACTTTTCCCCCGCCGGCCGATTTTCTTGTAAGGTAACTGGTCTCCCTCATTTTTGGGCCACAATTGCTGGTCTCCTACCACACCACTAGCTTGCATTCAGTTGGGAGACCACCAATTGGGATGGCCAACCACCATTCACTCACTTGAACCTTTTGAACTGGTCGGCCGACCAGGGAGAGTGGTCGGCCAACCACCTGAACTGGTCAGCCTGCCTCCATCAGTTCTGTCTTTGTGAGTTGTTGCCAGCTGTGCCAGCTGGAAGGCACAGAATGGATCCTCCATACACGTGTATGGAGGATCTTCAAGCTTGTTTTTTAGCTTCTTTGAGAAGCTTTGGACCCCTTTGGCTATAACAGAGACCCTCTCCCTCATTGGTAAAGGGTCTGAAATTCTCTAAGGCATATACATCTATCTCCCTCTATATCTCTCCCTTTAGGCTTAGAAAGTGTGAAGTTTTTGGCCCTTTGCACACCATCTCCTAGCCTAACCCCTCCAACACCAACCTAAGCTTCTTGGAGGCCTTTTTCAAAGGTTGAGGAGCTACATTTTTGGTCCAGAAGCTGCTGGAGTTGCTGAGCTACAAGGGTAACACACCTTCTCTCTTTTAAGGCTTTATTTTGCTTAATCTTTTGGCCATACTTGCAAGCATATTTGAGCTTTGTCATCAACTAAAAAAAGTCTTATTTTGAGGTTCTTAACATGTTTGTTTCAGATCATTTTTCTGTTGGGGGTCATCTACCCCCTGGCATGCTTCATTTTGCCTTATTTTGAGCCATGCATTAGGGCCTTTGCATTGACCTTTGTTTGGCCTTCTAGCCACTAAAATCCAGTGGATTTTTAGTGGCTAGCATGCTGTTTTGAGTGCCAAAATGACTCTCTCTCTCCTTGTTTTGTTTCCTAGCATATGTGGCCTAACAAAGGAGCCCTTATTTGCATGCTTTCGAGCCATGTTTCAGGCCATTTTTGGTGAGTTTTAGGACCTGCATAGGCTTTGTCTAGAGCTTTTTTTTCCATATTGGGTGTCCATCTTGCATGTGTAGAATAACCCTCTTCATAGCCTATCAAAGGAGCATGTCATTCTTGCATGCGTTGACCATGTTTCAATGAGTTTTTGGGCTTTATTTGGCATGTCATACCTCTAAATTTTTCTGGTTTAGTGACCTCTTGAATGCTTTATATACTTGTAGTGTAAACCCTCTTCACTAGCTTGTATTGCATACTATTTTGGTCTTTGATTCTAGCACTTTTTGGCCATGCCTTAAACTGATTTTATGCATGTTTTAGACTACCTTAGCTCTGTTTTTATGCCTCATGGTCGAATGATGCTTGCTATGCATGGTTGTAGTGTAATATCCTTGCCTAGCCTTGAGTTTTGAAGCGTATTGCATGCTTATATTGAGGTGTTTTCATATTTTGGGGCCATTGAGCATGTCATTTCAAAGCTTATACTTATGCCATATTCTCATGTTTTCCATTCTTTAAACGTGCTCGAGAGTTGTGCATGAATACCTCATTTATGGACTATTGCATGAGCTTCATTTCTATGCATTTCGAGCCATCATTTTAGACCATTTTCCCACTGTCTTGGACCTACATAGGGACTGTTTGGGGCTGGTTGGGTCATTTGAGCATTGCTTTGGGTACCTCTAGTGTAATGCACTTCACTAGTTTCGGTATCCGGGTCATCTAGCATGCATTGTGTGAGGTGTTTACATGATTCGGGACCATCTTGCATGTCATTTCAAAGCTGGAAAATGTGTGATTGTATGCCATATTTCATCCGTTGCCATGCTTTGGTAGAGTTGCATTTGGTGCCTTAGGTTTGGTCCCTTACATTTGTGCATATTTGCATGTGTTTTTGTTGCCTAATTTCATCATGTTTGGCCACTGATTTGGGTGTGGCTAAGGCTCAGCTATCTTGGTTTAAGTCCATCTTGCATTGTATATGCCATTTAGTCCATGTTGTTGCATGACTGACCATAGCATTGTGTTTGCCTTGATCATTTCATTGTTAGTCTCCATGTGTGCATTGCGTATGCCATATAGTTTTCATGTGCATTGAAGTATGCCATTGATTATTTCATAGCATTGTGTATGCTAGTAGCATATTTGCATATCATCATTTGCATGTTTGCATCATTTAGTGGCATTATGTTTAGGCTGCATGTTAGAGTTGCATTCTTGCATGCCATGTGTATTGCATTGTGTTTGGAGTAGGGTTTAGTCCAAACACGGGAAATGAGGGATGTTTCGTACTCCAAGTGACGAAACGTGCCTCGATTCTCGGTCGCCGACACTCCGGATTACCCATGATGGAGTTCAGGCTTTGTTGTGTTTATATGTGCATTCATTTTACATCGAGTCGTGCAATCCGACTCCTTGACCATCATGCATCGAGATGTGTGATTGGTGGCACAAGGATCGAGGATTACACTCCCAGAGCTTATGCAATGACGGGGAGAGTGGTTGTGCACACATATGTTGAAAATACTTTGCCATGCCCCTTTCTTGCTCTTTGTTGCAGCAAACCGGAAGCCAGCAGTAAAAACTGGTCGGTAGTATCCCTACAGCATGGTGGAGTTTCAGTCTTCTGGAGTTTTGTGCAGTGTTCTGGGACCAGTTGCAAATAGAGGCAAATCGGGGCATCGCGATGGATTTTCCGGCAAGGCGACTCGAGCATGCATGCATTCCTTGTCATTCAAGACCGAGCTAAGGCAGTTCATTTCATATGTTTTGGCATGCTAGCTTATTTATTTTAGTTAATTCTTTAATTAATTAGGGTTGTGTAATAATTAGCTGTAATTCGTTATTCATTTGATTGTGTATTATTTATTCGGACCCTCCGAGAGAGGGCAATGTTGTAATAAGTGTGCGTGTGTGTGATGTATGTCTGCCAACCCCACGTCTTTCTCCCTTTTATTTACCAGCTTATGATGGTTAGTTTTAGGGCATGTTTCAATTAGCATCCTTATGCTCATATGTTTGCATCCATTCATCTATTTTGCATGCACCGGGCTCGGCGCATCATACTAACTGCATTGTATTTCAATTCCAAGTTGAATACATGTTATCTGTTGTATTTCATATGCCATGTTTAGAATAGCCGAGCCTATCTTAGTTGCATTTTGCATGTGTTGCATTAGCCATCTTAACATGAACTAGGATCATGCATTGATTACTAACTAGTTTTTGTTTTGGCTTGGAGTACTCGGTAAGTGTTTATGCTTTAGCATCCTTGCATGCGTGTAAGTGACTGCCATGATAGCATGCTTACCATGAGGCTATTTGCTTATGTGATATAACTGCATGAATGCCTGTGGGTGGAGGTTGGGTTATTTGAATTGGAACAATGCGTTGAATGAGAGTTTTAAGCCCACTTGAGAGTGGCAAAATCATGTTTTCTAAGCTCACCCGAGGGTGGCAAAATCCACGTCTTAGCCTACTTGCGAGTAGCACCTTCAAACCGTTTTTCAAAACGAACAAGAGATGTTTTGTTCCAATTCAGGCGACCCAGTCTATACTTGTATGCTGTGCGCATCACATAGTAATTCTAGGCTAATAACCGGAATAAGAGCACATATGTTTTCAAAACTCGATATCATGCTTAGTAGTGGCCGATCTTTGATCGGGCGAGCGGGGGTGCTCATAGTTGACCTTTCCCAGTCGTACCTAAGTTCCCAAGCCGAGGCAACTTTGGTGATGACGGACACGTGGCCTTAGGCAATGAGTCAGGATTTCCTAAATGTTTCCAAAAAATAAATATTTAGGTGGCGACTCTGTATCTGGAAAAGCAGTCCATGTTTGGCACTTCTTTCTAAAAATCAGTTTTTTTCAAAAACGATTTGCCGGATTTGGACTCTTTGATGATTCATCGGTCTTGCATTACACTTTGCGAGATTAGATACAGGACCGTGACATTGAGTCCGAACTGTAGTAAGCCCAATAAACAAAATGGGATTTCCTCCTGGGACGTTCGGGGACGTCTATACCAGGTCTGCTGGGATTGAAGAGCCTGAAATTCTTCGTTCATAGCTGTAGTCCAATCAGGAGAGTAAGCAGCTTCCTTATAGGATGTAGGCTTAGTAGGAATGAGAAAGATGAGCAAAATTAGGAAGAGAAGCAGATTTAGATCTTGTGAGCATGGAGTGAGAGTTCAATGAGGAAGATGGAGCAGATGGTAACAAGGGTAAGTCAATATGAAGAGAAGAAATAGGAATGAGAGTTGGAGAAGAAATAGGAATTGTAAAAGGAGAAGTTGTAGAGAGAGGAGCTGAAATTGGAGCAGTAGTAGTACGTTGTGGCAAGACGGAACCAGTAGAAATAGCAGCAACAGTAAACTGTGGCAAGACAGAACCAGTAGGAATAGCAGCAGGTATATCAGGAGAAACTGTGGCAGCAAATGGGACAAACACAGCTGGAACAACAGGGACTGCAGAGGTAGACACAGCAGAAATAGGAGAAGACCAAAAAAATGAATGCAATTGAGCAACAGAGGGAGCTGAGGCTGGAACAGCTGCAGAAGAAGAGGAAAAAGGAAAACAATTTTCATCAAAGAGCACATGTCTGGAGAGATGGATGTGACCAGAAATAGGATCAAGACATCTGTAACCTTTGACTGATGGATGATAACCAATGAAAACACAAGGAACAGACCTAGGTTGAAGCTTGTGTTGAGTACAGGGTCTTAACCAAGGAAAACATCGACAACCAAAAGTTCTGAGAAAAGAATAGTCTGGAGGAATGTGAAACAAAACTTCAAAAGGAGTGAGAAAGTTAAGTTTAGCAGTAGGTAGTCGATTAATGAGCACTACTGCTGTAGCTAGAGCTTCAAACTAGAGATGCAAAGGGAGAGAAGCATGATGCATTAAGGCAATGGTAGTCTCAATGAGATGTCTATGCTTACGTTCAGTCACTCCATTCTGAGTTGGAGTGTGAGGACATGTAAGATGATGCAAAATGCCTTTATTTTTAAGGAAAGTTTGAAATTCTGTGGATAAGTATTCAACTCCATTATCACTGCGAAGAATCTTAAGAGAAGTAGAAAATTGATTTTCAACCAACACTTTGAATTCAAGAAATTTAGAGAACACCTCACTTTTGTAATAAAAAGGAAATAACCAAGTAAATTTGCTAAAATCATCTATGAAAACTACATAGTACTTGTAACCAGATAGAGAGGGCAGAAAATGGACCCCAAACATTGGAGTGAATAAGAGCTAGAGGCTTATTAACAGTAGAATTAGACAAACTAAATGGTAATCTATGTGTCTTAGAAACACAACAATTAGTACACAAACCAAATGAAGTAGGTGAAGACAAATGAGAAGTGTTAACAATGTGTTGAAGCTTCTTAGATGAGGGATGACCAAGTCTGAGATGCCAATTAGAACTGGAATTGTCTGCTGAACCAGGGACAGAGACAGGAGCAGCTGTGGTACTGAAACAGGACTGAGGTGGAACAGCTGTAGAGACCTTGAGCATGAGAAGATAATGGAGCATGGTAAAGACCTGGAGAATGATGACCTTTATATAGTATGTTCTTGGTAACCTTGTCTTGAACAAGAAAACCATGAGCATCAAAAGTAATAGAACAATTATTATCAGAGGCTAATTTATGCACAAAAAGAAGATTGGAGGAAATGTGAGGGACATGAAGAATATTATGAAGCCAAAGTGGAAGAGAAGGAGTAGGGAGGAGTCCATTACCAATGTGTTGAATAGGAAGAGTAGAACCATCACCAATTGTAACTTGATCATTGCCATGATAAGGTTGATAATTGAAGAGATTATTTAAGTCATTGGTGATATGACTAGTAGCTGCAGAATCCACATACCAGGTAGGAGAGGAATTCTGAGAAGAAGATTAAGCAGAGGCCACATAGGCTTTAGGTGTAGATGGCCTGGTGGAAGCCTAAAAACCGTGGTTCATTTGATTAACAATCTAAGGCAGTATGATTTGGTTTGCCACAAATCTGACAAACAGAACCAGAACTGGTTGGAGGTTGTTGATATGTGGAGAAGTGCTGCCTTCCTCCTCTACAAGCACCTCGAGAATATCGGCCACTTCGGAACCCTCGGCCTCTAGCAGATCCACCCTGATTGGAGTAAGGTTTTGTGGTGGCAGCATAGGCAAAAGGAAGCTCAGAAGTATGAGACTGTTTAGTGACATGTTCAATATGAATTTCTTTAGAAGAAAGTAAGGAACACAATGTGTCGAGAAATATAACCAAATCTAGCACGAATAGTGGTCTTAAAAGCATTGTACTCGTTTGGAAGGCCATTTAAGATGTATAAAACAATGTCTTCATCATCAATAGGTGCACAAGCCAAAGCAAGTTGATCTGCTATGGTCTTAAACTCAGTGAGATAGGCATCCATGGTTAAGCCTTTCTTGGTGAGGCGATTCATCTTGTTCTTGAGTTGATGAATATGAGATCGAGAAAGAGAAGTAAATCGAGATTGAAGAGCAATCCATACCTCATAGATTGTTTTACAATGAAACACTGAAGTGAAGATGACTGGAGACAAAGTAGCTATGATGCAACTGAGAAGATGAGCATCAATACACATCCATTTTTCATACTCAGGATTTGAGACCTCCTTATTCGCAGAATCAACTATCACAAATGAAGGACAAACCTGTGATCCATCTACAAAACTAATGAGATTTGTTGCATGCAATATGTTCTACAATTGATTTTTCCAAACTATATAGTTTGTAGAATCTAATTTCACAGTCATAAAGGAACTGAGATTGGAGATGAGCAAAGAAAGATTAGAAGGAATTGATGATGATGATGACATATTTGCCATGAAGAAAGCTCTTTAAAGATCGTTGAAGATAATGGAAGATCTCTGAAAATATGAAGATCAGTACTTGTTAGAGTTTCAAAGGCTCTGATAGCATAAAGAAGAACTTGATTCTTTATTCAATGAATTCTTCAACATATATTTACACTATATTTATAAAGACAAAAATCTAACTAACTAACTATAGTTACACTTTAACTAGAGTTCTAACAACTCATCTAACTGTCTAACTAGCCTTAGCAAAGGAAGCCACGTATTGTAGCTTGAGTTGTGAGGAAGCTGTGGTGTCTTGTGACTTGAGCTATGATGATTGAGTTTGATTATTCTCAGTACTGTGCCTTACTACGAGGTTCCGTACCATTGCATGTCAGGATTTATTGGGTGATTCAAATTCACCCTTTTGATATTCTGTTTATGAGATAAGAATGTTTATTGAGTTTTGTTAACTGTTTTTGGCAATGGTATTTAATTTCCTAGCTTATGTTTTGTTATGAACACATGTGTGTTATGGACTTAAGTGTTTGTATAATTCCAAGTGTGTGAAATTTGTTTTGTTTATTTAAGTCCCTACAGCTCATTGGACAGTATTTTGTATTATTGATTAGCTTCTGTCAGCCCCTTTATATTGTATTATTGTCATTATTGTAAAACAGGCCTTCGGTAATCACGGATTACTGGCCAGTTACGATGCTAAACCTATAGGGGCGGGTTTGGGACGTGACAAGTTCTCAAAGCTCAAGCAGCTCAACATGCTTGTAACTGAGTTTGAGGTAGCCTTTACTAGCCTCTCTAGATTTGTACTAGAGTTAGTGGCGATAGAGAAGTGCCATTGTGTGGAGTTTGAGGACCAAACTTCTCTTCAAGGTAGTCGATTCAATGATTAGAGATTATAGGTTACTTGTAGAGTCTGTGGCTCATCTTGAGACTGTGATTCAGATGGAGGAGAAGTAGATGAGGGGCTCCAGGAGGAGTCAGGATGTTCAGGGAGACAGTAAAAGGTAGAGGGATTCCACCCTGCAGCAGTCCCAGGGAGCTTAGTCGATGTCCACTTTTCCAGTACCGAGTACGGGATCTGGGAGAAGTGGTCAGGGAGATTTCACTTGTTTTAAGTGTGGCCAGTTGAGCCACAAGTTTCCAGCTTGCCTGCAAAGGAGAGGAGGGCAACGGTCTATTTTATCTATGGCTCGTTCTCAGAGCCAAAGTCAGGGGAGAGGGCAGCTGCTCACTTGTTATCAGTGTGGGCAGGCATGGCACTTGAAGAGGGTTTGTCCTTAGTTGGCTGGCACACCTGGTGCATCTGGTTCGAGGTAGACATAGAGCCACCAGCCTGCACAGTCAGTTCAGACCTCGAGGCCAATTAGGGAGCCTTTTCGGCTCAGTCAGTGCATCATACTTATACTCCGAGGGGTGAGCAGGTAGAGCAGAGACCTTCAGGGTGCGTGTATGCTGTTACCATGCCAAACCTAGTACTAGCACCTTCAGTTGTAAGAGGTACTTTCTTGTTATGCAATTCTATTGCCAATGTATTGATTGATACGGGTGCATCCCACTCTTTTATTTTATCTGCATTTGTATCAGCATTGGGGTTAGAATTGGCTCAGTTTGCATTTCCACTCAGTGTAGAGTCACCTATTGGTGGTGAGATTGTTTTGGAACAGGGGTGTGGGGGTTGTGACATAGAGGTTGTCGGTTCCCGGCTTTTTTTTACATTTGTATTGATTGACATGTCGAGTTTTGATACTATATTGGGTATGGACTAGTTGTCATCGTATTGGGCTATCATAGATTGTTACCGTCAGAGGGTTACTGTATGTACCTTGAGCAGTGATTGTTTTTATTTCATGGGGAACAAGGCCGATAGAGTTTTATCACCAGTGTATGATCCACGTGGTTAGAGTGAACTTAGTTGTCTTCTTGCAAACTTCTTGGGTAACGAATGTGATGAGGTCCGAATTGATTTGCTAAGGGTAGTTTCTGAATACTCGAACGTTTTTCTTAAGGATCTTACCAGTTTACCACCTCATTGTAAGATTGAGTTCTCTATTGAGTTAGTGCCTGGCACGACACCGATCTCTATGGCACCATATAGATTTGCACCCACCATGTTGAGTGAGTTGAAGATTCAACTCCAAGAATTGCTAGATAAGGGTTTTGTTCCCCCTAGTACTTCGCCTTGGGGAGCATCGACTCTCTCTGTCGAAAATAAAGATGGGACCTTGTGACTTTGTATTGATTACCTGAAGTTGAACCGGGTAACTGTGAAGAACAAGTACCCAATGCCACACATAGATGATTTGTTTGATCAGTTAAAGGGGTCTTGTTGTTTTTCTAAGATAGACCTGAGATCGGGTTATCACCAATTGAGAATAAAGGAGGAAGATATCCAGAAAATGACATTCCGTACACAATATAGCCATTATGAGTTCTTAGTGATGCCTTTTGGGCTAACCAACGCACCTGCCATGTTTATGGATTTGATGAATCGGATCGTCCGTGAGTTCCTAAATTGGTTTGTGGTCGTCTTTATAGATGACATTTTAATTTACTCAGCCTCTGAGGAGGAACACAAGGAACACTTGCGGGTAGTACTTGAGTTACTTAGAGCCCACAAACTGTATACTAAGATTGGAAAATCTGAATTCTGATTGAATGAAGTGAAATGAAGTTCTTAGGCCACATGGTATTCGGGGAATGAGTGACTGTGGATTCATCTAAGATAGAAGCCGTACAAGATTGGGAGCAACCCAATAATGCCTTTGAGATTCGTAGTTTCTTGGAGTTGGTCGAGTATTACAGTCGGTTTGTGAAAGATTTCTCTAGATTAGCTTCACCATTGACTAAACTGATGAGGAAAGGAATTAAGTCTGTGTGGAGTGAGACCTGTGAGAAATCATTTTGAGAGCTTAAGGTTAGACTTACCACTGCTCCAGTATTGATTATTCTGAAGAGGGATTTGGGCTATTCGGTGTATTGTGATACTTTACGGGAATGTTTGGGTTGTGTATTGATGCAAGAGAGGAAAGTAGTAGCTTATGGCTTACGACAGTTGAAAACACATGAGAGGAACTACCCTACTTATGACCTAGAGTTAGCAGCAGTGATCTTTGCCTTGAAGATTTAGAGGCATTATTTGTATGGTGAGAAGTTTGAAATATTTTTTGATCACAAGAGTCTGAAATATTTGTTTAGACAGAAAGACTTGAATCTGAGGTAGATGAGGTAGATAGAGTTTATAGAAGATTATGACTTTGAGTTGCATTATCATCCGGAGAAGGCCAATGTTGTGGCCGATGCCTTAAGTAGGAAATCCATTGGCAGTGTAACTAGAATTGCCATTCGGGAATGGAAGACGTTAGGTGCTATTGGTGAGTTTGACTTGCATCTTGGTGAGTCCGTTGAGTCTGCAACCTTATTTTCGGTAGTTGCACAACCTACACTTGTGAGCCGAGTGATAGAAGCGCAGAGGGGTGATCTTGAGGTAAAAACCCTACGGGAGAAGATCTATAGAGGAAAGGTAGAGAAAGGCTTGAACGTATATTCTGACTCGAGTGTTAGATACCTTGATCATCTTTTCGTGCTGGAGTCTTGCCAAGAGGAAGTACTCCGAGAGTTTCACCATTCATGCCTTGCGATGCACCCAGGAGGCACAAAGATGTATTGTGACCTTAGCCATCAATTTTCATGGAAGAATATGAAGAAGGATGTGGTCGTGTTTGTATTGAGGTGCCTTGTCAACAACTGAAGGCCAAGCATTAGAGGCCAGTCGGTTTGTTGTAACCCTTGTCTATAGCCTACTGGAAGTGGGAGTATGTCATAATGGTGCTATTTGGTGTAGCTGTTAAAACAAATTATAGATTATAGCTTAATAAATTATAGATTATGACTTTAATCAGAAGCTGTTAATCTGTTTGGTATAGCTGTTGGACTATAGATTTAAGTTGCTGAGTAGTGTTTGTTAAATAAGCTATGAAGTAGCTTTTTCAATTAATTTTTATTTTTTATTATTCACTATTTGTCTACATTTTTCATAAAAAATAATAATAATATTTTATAGTCCATTTGGGTCTTTTTCTATTTTTAAAAAAATAAAAAATAAAAAAATCTAAGAGTATAACTGTGAATTAACATGTCCACAGCAGAAGCTGATAATCAGAAGCAAGGGGTGAGTAGCTTCTCAGAATCAGCTTTTTTGACTTAAAATAAGTTGTTAGAATCAGAAGCTGTTTGAAATAAGTTTAACTAAACAGTCCAAAATAACTTTTTAAAAGCCAGAAGCCATAAGCTGACTCAAAAAAGCCTCACCAAACACCCCCAATGGACTTTGTTGTGGGTCTTCCGAGGACTCAACCGGGTAATGACGCCATCTGGGTGGTAGTTGATCGATTGACCAAGTCAGCTCACTTTCTACCTATGTGCGCGAGTGACTTGGTAGATTATCTAGCCTACCTTTATATTAGGGACATAGAGTGGTTGCATTGGGTCCCTGTAATGATTGTTTTGGATAGAGATCCGCGTTTTATGGTTCGTTTGTGGTAGGGCCTATACAATGCCTTGGGCGCAAGATTGACTTTTAGCACCGCATATCATCCTCAGACTGACGGGCAGTCCGAGCGTACTATTCAGATCCTTGAGGCTATGCTTCGAGGTTGTGTCCTTGACTTTAAGGGGTCATGGGAGAGGCACTTGCCTTTAGTGGAGTTTGCCTATAACAATATCTTCCAATCGAGTATTGGTATCGCATCGTTTGAGGCCTTGTATGGCCGACCATGTAGATCTCTTGTGTGTTGGGCCAAGGTGGGTGATGCACCTATGTTGTGTCTAGAGTTAGTCCAGGAAATGACAGAGAAAGTTGCACTTATTCGTAAGAGGTTAGTCACGGCTCGGAGTCGTTAGAAGAGCTATGCCAACCGTAGGAGGAGACTGTTATCCTTTGAGGTAGGAGATCACGTCTTCTTGAAGATATCACCTAGACGGGGTTTGATGAGGATTGGGAAGAGTGGAAAGTTATTTCCTAGATTTATAGGGCCTTTTGAGGTCCTAGGGCAGATTGGAGAGGTAGCTTATCGCTTGGTCTTGCTGCCACAGCTTTCCGGGGTTCATGACGTGTTTCATATCTGTATGCCCCGAAAGTATAAGCCGGATCCATCACACGTGTTGGATTGGACCAAGTTAGAGGTAGATGAGGATGTCTCGTATGAGGAGATACTGGTGAGAGTTTTGGATACACGAGACCAAGTCTTGTGAGGCAAGACAATTCCTTGTGAAACATCACAAGGTTGAGGGAGAAACTTGGGAATGTGAGTTGGAAGTTAGTGAGAAGTATCTGGACCTATTTGTTAATGTTTGAACATATATTGAAACTTTTGTTATGTTGATTTAATGTAACATTGTATATGTTTTGGAAATGTGAATTGTATATTAAGTATTGAAAACTTGTTTATCATGTTGATGAGAATGAATGACTGATGGATGGGTCATGGTATTGGAATTGATTGATTATTATTGTTGTAATTGGTTTAAACATTATTTTAAAGTTTGATTTATAATTTCGGGGATGAAATTCTTTAAGGAGAGGAGATTATAGCGATTCTGATTTAGGCCTGACCCATTTGATATTCTGGATTTGGGTTTCATTGTTTTGTATTATTGTTCAGGTCTTATTCCTCTTTTCCCTTCTTCAGTTTGGCAATTGGGATGTGTTGGTTGCGTTTGGAATGGGTTGGTAGCTTGCTTTTTTTTTAAACTTTGGTTGCCCAGATTTTGGCCTCTACGTTAGAGCGTAGCTTCCTGCGCTTGAGTGGTCTTTGTGGACTCTCAGTATTTTGACAGGTCTGTAAAACTACAAGGATAGTGTATTCTACGCTTGAGCAGTTCTTCTTGTGCTCGAGCAGTCGTGTGCTCGAGCAACACTTTTTGAGCTCGAGTGGTAGGCATCTGACTGTAAAACTTCTGAGAGTTTGTATTTTACGCTCGAGCGTTAACTTTTTTGTGTCTAGACGCTCGAGCGTCACTTCTTGCGCTCGAGCAGTCTGTATGTAAATCAATTCGTAAACAGCCCATTTTAAGTCTCTTTTTCATCTCTCTCTTTCTAAACATTTCAAAACCTTAATATCTCTCACTCTCTCTCTAAAACTCATCTTCAACCCTCAAATAAACTATCATCCATTAATCTCTACACCCTAGTCCTTTTGTTAAAAAGATAGAGCTCACCTAGAGCTTCCATTTGATCGGAGCAAAGTTCATTTTCAACTCCATTGAAGTTTCAACCATGCTCTTGCTTGTCTTCTAACTTGAGGTAGAGATTCTTCATACTCTAGTATGATTTTTACGTTAGCTATTTGCTATTTCAAAGATTATGGTGGTTTTAGGAGTTTTTGTCAAAAACCTAGGGTTTGGAATCGAAATATAAAAAAGGAGTTTTCAAATGGCTTTAAGAAAAAGGTTGTGATTATGAATTTGGGGTTGATATATGTTGAAATGAGATATTTCTTGCATAGAAATGGATTTTCAAAGAGAAGAGAGTTTTTGCCCAAAAATGTGAATGTTTGAGATTGTAAAGAGAAAATGGAATTGATATAGAAATTGTGAAATTGAAATGATGATAATGATTAGGGTGGAGATGGATTTGTATTATCACTCCTACCTTGAGACTTTGAAAAAGTATATCTTTAATGAAATTTATTTATCTGTTTAGAGATATCTGTTTTGAGTTATTAGTGGAGGATAGCTATAAATGTTGTAGAAATTGTATGAGGATTAGGTGAATTAAAACTAATTTCTCATCTATGTGCATTGGACATTGTTGCTCATGTAATACATTTAAAATGTATATAATTTTGAGAAAAAAAGGGTGAACGTGGTAAAGAGGTGTATATCACCAAATTAAGTTGGCTTGTGTGTCCAGGGTGAAAGTCCTGAAAAACGCGTGTATATATATATGGGTGCCGATTCCTGCGGACGAAATATTCATAAAATGGAAATAGTAACGCTTGTATAGGCTACGTTTACATGGGTGCCATTTGACGGTTTCCCGCGGACAAAATATCCGTGAAAGGTTGTATTGGTTTTAGATTTCCCTATTCTTTCTATTACAAAGGGCATGGTTTTGAGAATTGTGATATAAACCTGGCATAGCACGACTTTTGAAAAGGGATATAAATGTTTTAGTATTGGCATTGCATATGCATAAAACCTTATGGCTTTGTTAAGATTTATACATTGTGTTGTAGTATTTTTACTGGGCTTTGGCTCACCCTATATGGGAAAACAATTTTCAGGTGTTGGTGAGATACCTCCGCCAAGGCAATAGCTTAGGAGGATTGGAACAAGAGCTTTATTTTGTTACTTGTTGTAATTATTTTGTACAAGCCTAGAGCTTTATTTGTATTGGATTTAAATCTATTTTGATCTAACCAAGTACAATCTTGGAAAATTGTAACCTTCAGGGCATTTCAATTATCTGTTTAACTTCTATTTCATGTCTTTATTATTGACATATGCTATAGATTTAGAGTTAGGACTTATGAATATATATTTGCATGTGTCACCCATCTTTTTTACAACTGCGTCTTACGTAATGGAAAGATATTATACTATGATTTATACTGTTATTTACTTATCGTCGTGGATGGTTTATTGAATTTATTTCTGGGCGTTACAAGGCTAACATTGTATAGGTTTATAAGCCTTGGGTTTACAACTTGGAGAGGGCCCCCAAGGAGTACCTAAATTTTGTGGACGGGTGAGATTATGGGCAAAGTAGGCTAGATCCATTGGACCCAAAACAAACACACGTGCGTGCGTCGCCAATGTCCGTCCGTCTATCCAGTCGGATGAGTTGGGTTGGGCTTGGGTGCGTGTGCGGGTGCGTGGTGTGAGGTTGGGTTAGGCTTATTCGGCCCACTGTTTATCTTTTTGGGTAAAAAACATTTGAATTTTTTTTTCTAAAATTAAATTCTTACCATTTGGAATTTGAATTTCGGTTTGAAATTCAAACTTATTCCAAAATGAACCCAACATATTGAAACGCTAGCAGTTTGGCCCAGCACACCGGATTTTTCTTCAATCAAATAGGTTCATTATCTGTTCAAATTTAACTCGAACATGTACTTTACTTGTTCAAATCTGTGTGAACAGGTTTGTTAACTGTTGAAGTCTATTTTGGAAAGCCACCAGTTCATTTATAAATAGACAGTTCCTCATTTGGATTTTCCATTCAGATTTTCGTTCTTCATTCTCAAAGTTCTTGCATATTTTTGCATTTATTTTCCTTGAGAGAGAATATATACACAGAGTGTGTTTATTATGCGAATAGTTTGTCGTGATGCTACTATTCATTGTAGATCATTTCATCCTACAAGATAAATGTCCATAATGTGTTAGCACCCGAGAGAGGACGAATCTGTCTTAAGGAGATAGTGTAAATCACTGGACTTGATCATTCTCAAAAAATATTTTCTGTAAGTATTTTCTTGTTCTTATTTTGTTTCCTTCCTCCTACTGTATTTCCAATTTCTGTTTTGTTTCTGTAATTAAATAGATTCTAGAAAATCTTTCTTTTAATTTATTTAATTATGTGTTATGTTTTGTTGTTGAGTACATAAACATAAAATTTAGTTTTAAATTTTAATACAATGAAGATTGTCTAACAAGAAGAGAAACATTGTTTGTGTCACGACCCAAACCCGCCCCTATAGGTGTAGTATCATAACCGACCAGTAATCCTGGGATTACTAAAGGCCTCTGAACATATTAAACAAAATTAAGGGGATAGCGGAAGCAAATACATAAATATAATGTTCCAATGAGTTATGTTGACTCATGTGAGACAGAAAACTTTAAACATCTACATACATGTATCATAACATCATCATTACGCCAACCAAATGTAGATACAACAAAAAGGGACTTAGCCTTGTATACAAAATAAACAAAAGACATAAAGAGCTGAAAAATTGGTCACAAAACATCTTGATCACATTGACTTTCAGGAACCTCCACGTGAGGCACGGTGGTTGGCTTGACAAAACAAAAGTCAGACAGAAGCCCTCAGGCTTGATCTTGCACTCGCTCATCTACATATATACAATCAATGAGCTATAGCCTAGTGAAAAACATTAAGGTTAAGAGGTTAGTGAACGAATTCCGAACATATCATATTCATAAAATAGATCATAGTAGAAACAATTCTCATATCCGAATATAATAATGGTACATCCCACAGAACACATCACATCATCATTCGAATAGAGTAATCGGTTTCGGATACCAATTAAACACATTACCACTTTGACAAGTGGCTAACGAGATCTCGTAATCACATATATGTCATGGACCCGCATTGACATGCCGTCCCCCATGACTTGGGACTATCTATGGATGTCATAATAGATTTCAAACATAAGACATTCGTTCATATAAACAAATATCATTTTAGAAATAATAACTTGTGAAATCACGTTTGGATCTTTACAATAACATTACTCACAGTGGGCTTCCAAAAATGTTCAATCAATCTTTGAACATTGACCTACAAACACAAAAGTACGTAGCACAAACATATCTTATCATACACATGCATTTGGCCATTGCGGATTAGCTTTCTTTACATTGATTTCTTATTCAGTTCATTTCTCATAACTTGTACACGTGAACCACATTGTTGGATTTGTCTCAAATTTTCTAATTCAATTACTCATGTCATTTCTTAGCTTATTACTCTTTAATGACTCGTAATCCATGCTTAAATATGCTCAAAAAAGGATGGGAACAAAATATGAACTCCGAATGTCTTTCAAAAAATATGCTAAAAATGGTCGAACCTCTCAAACGCACCTTCGGTCGCTTGAGTGGACTGCTTTATCTGCAAAAGTACTACATGGCCTTGTTTTACACTCAAGCCATAACTCTTATGCTCGAGCGGTCAAACAATAAACAAGGGGGTTTGCTCGAGCCACCAAGTGGTCGCTCAGCGGTCTGCAATAAACTGCAAAACTACTAGATGCTCGAAATATTCGCTCGAGCGGGCTGCAAATTTTCTGGGTTTTCAAAACAGAGTTTTGATCTTCCAAATGCAAATTCAAAAGCAAAACTCATACATGGCTTATCTTTAAAGCTTGAAAACTTTTCCAAAACATAAACATATGATTTTCACAAACTCTTTTTGCTCAAAACTCAAGAATTTACCAAAATTATACGCAAAACTTCCATGCATGTATAACATACAACTCTTTTATTCAAGATCCATGATGTTTGGCTTAATTTGAGTTCCAAGGCCCCATGCATGTAGAAAATTCCTTCTCAAAACGTGAATTCAATTGATAAAACATGATGATTCTAACATGCATGTATCAAATAACTTACAATAACAATTTAGATGCTCATAATCAAACTTAACATGGCAAGGTTCAACACGTATGTAGAATTCTTTTCAAAACTCTTCAAACATGGAATTTTCTTTCAAAACTTGATCTAACATGCATGCATGTTAATTTCATGATCTAAAGTCAACATAAATGATAAAGCTCATGATCAAAATGATGATTTAACACTCATATATGCATGCATGTATGAATTACAACTCAATTCTTCATTCCAAGCTCATAATATGCATCTAAACTCTTATTCTTCATGTATTCTCATGTTTGATGACTTAAGTTCACAATTTAGGAGTTGAATTCTTACTTAGAGTCTCCAAATTCTCTTAAGGCAAAAATGAGCTCAACAATAGGCAAAGATGAGCTCATATGAGCTTAAGGCTCATGTTTATATACTTGTAGTGGCTTAATACAATAATTAAAACATTTGGCTATCCAAACACAACTTAATTAAGTAAACTGAATCAGTTTTTAATAAAATTTGCCATATGATTCTAAAAAATTTGAATAACATATTGATGTAACAAATTTCGGTTTCAGAGGCCAATAAAGCTTTCAATTTCCATATCAAAGCAGAATTCCAGATAGATATTTCTACGAGTAACAGATAGAAACCAAATAGAACACAAAATACACAATTAGCACATGATTCCATTCTATACACTTAGTTAGCATTTTTAATTACGAATTAGTAGTTAATTACGGATCAGGGTTGCTATAGTCTCCCCAATTTAAAAAGTTTGGTCCTCCAAACTTGAGTTACCACATATGCAACAACCCCGACTTGTGATTAGCTTATAATCTTTGTTTAAGAAGGCCTAATAAGTAATTAAAATGAAATACTACGTTAATTGCATGTGTTATATGTTATTTGCATTTATATCTATTTGACGTAGGACTATTTTGTCGTATTTCTGTTTCGGTGTGTGAATTGAAGGCCTTATCGGCATTCGATCACAAAATTGACTAAGTATATGTGTTATTTAGAATTTTTAGAGAATTTTAGTGGGTTTAATTGAAATTCGATTCGGAATGCATTAATTAGAATAAAATAATGCCAATTGATTAACTTTAACTAAGTTTAATTAAGCTCCCTAATCAAGCCTATATAAGGCTTATACAACATTTTAGAATCATCTCATCTTCATCATTTTGAGCCTCAAAACATGAGAGAGAGAGAGAGAGAGAGAGAGAGAGAGAGAGAGAGAGAGAGAGACCTAAGAAAATTGAGTTCAAAACTTGAGCATTGTAGAGACTTGAAGGATTTGACTTGGAAACTCAAACAATTAGCCAACTAGAGCTCAATTACGCATCTAAGGTAAGAATTCAAGCCTCTGGTTTTTGTAATTTAGATGGTTAATGTATGCATTCAAGGGAATTAAGCTATGAGATGCATGTATTGAACTAAGAAAGTAAGAAAGAAGAGTTAACCATGCATGCATGTGTATTTCATGGAGTTTTGAAGTTGCTTTCAAAGATTTCTCTCATGCATGTGGTAATTCTAGCATGGTTTTAAGAATTCTTAACATTTCTCACCATTGGACCTCAATTGATCATGTTTTGGAAGTTTGAGTTCATAACAATTCATGCATGCTATGTTTTGAAAGTTTCAAGTTTGGTTTTGCATAATTGGCATGCTTTTGGGCTTTGATTTTGCGAAATGGCTTTCAAATCATGAAGTTCTATGAGTTTACAAGTATTTCCTCAAGTTTTGGCCCAAAGGAACATGTTTTGTTGCCTTAGAATTGAGTTTCGAAGTTGGGAGTGTAATCTAGAAATTCCAAAATTCTACTTTTCCGCTTGTGTGATAGAAGTTGCGCTCGAGTGACCACCCTTTGTTTTGTGCTTTTACTCGAGCGAAGAAGTCTAAGCTAGAGTGTAAAATTCATGCTCCTAGAAGTTTACAAAGTTTTACAGACCGCGCGAGTGACCGAAGTTGCGCTCAAGTGAAGACCCTGTCTTTGGCTCGAGCGGCCGTTGAGCATAAAAATCATGCAACCAGTACTTTTGCAAACTTTGAAGCTCGCTCAAGCGAATGAAGTTGCGTTGGAGCGTACTGTCCTATTTTTGAAATTTGACTAAGTGTTTTGAAGTACATTGTGGCATCCTCAACGCATCTTAGGCATTTCTAAACCCTAATTAAGACATAATAATGAGGATAAAGATTAGAAACACACCAACATAGAAAAGGAATGAGTTTGTATTTTTGAGCAAGTGTTTCAGTGTGTATCCGTTATGTGTTTGTATAGGTCACGCACTGTAGACACCCCATTTTTGACTGACCTTAAGACTTAGACGTCATCGATTGAGCGCTCGGTGATTGCGCATGTTGTGCTCGTTTCAAGGTTTCGGAGTTCTTGGCTAAGAGCCTCACCTCCGGACCTCGGGATTTTTTTTATATACTTTGACTTGGTCTGTGAACTAAGTTTTGTTTTCTCTTCCTGGAGGGAGGGAGAGGTCTTGTAGACCATCTCTCACTGGTCATAGACTACCTTTCGTGGTCGTAGGCTACTGTTCCCGTTTGGAGACTAGTTTCTAGTTTTCGGAGCCGTCGGCCGCGCGCCTCGGCTCGGGACCGCTTAACATTCTCCGTTTGGCACGGTTTTTTTCGAACACACCTTGTTTCCTCTGTCTAGAGGGACAATGTGGTCCGGGAGACCACTTTTGTGGCCGTACGCCACTTTTGGTACTCAACAGCCAGTTTTCGGGGCACCCGGCCGCGCGCTTTGCCCCCCAAACTCTCGTTTTGCATCCGTGTTGGTTCATTTTTGGCATGAACCTTGTTTTCCTTATTTGGGAGGTGCTACAAGGGTGGGAGACCACCTTTTCTCCTTGGAGACCACTTTTCCCCGCCGGCCGATTTTCTTGTCGGGAAACTGGTTTTCTTGTCGAGAAACTGGTTTTCTTGATCTCTGGGCCACATTTACTGGTCACCCACCACACCACTGGCTTTCTTTCAGTGTGGAGACCACCTTTTCTCCTTAGAGACCACTTTTCCCCACCGGCTGATTTTCTTGTCGGGAAACTGGTTTTCTTGTCGAGAAACTAGTTTTCTTGATCTTTGGGTCACATTTACTGGTCTCCCACCACACCACTGGCTTTCTTTCAGTGTGAAGATCACCAATTTCCCTGGCCGACCACCCTTTTTTTGGAAAACCAGAAAAAGTGGCTGGCCTACCACTTTCTCATGAAAAGTGGTCGGCCGACCAGAAAAAGTGGCGGGCCGACCACTTTAACTGGTCGGCGGCCTTCCTGCATATTCTACAGGTGTTGTGGATGCCAGCTGTGCCAGCTGGAGTGCACAGATTGCATCCTCCATACACGTATGGAGGGATTTATCCAAGCTCTAAGCTTCTCCAAGAAGCTTTAGCTTGTGTTTTTCTATAAGAGAGAGGCTTCCCCTCCCTTCACCAGGTTCTGATTTTAGCTGAGAGCCATACATGTATCCCCCTCTCTATATTCCTCTCTCTATCCATATTTTGTGCCTTAAAGTGCTTTGTCTCTTCACTTGTGCACACAACCTCCTAGCCAAGCACCACTCTTTTGTTGCTGAGGCATCTTGAGGTTGTTTCTTGAGTTTTTGGTTTGGTTTAAGCTCAAAAAACTTGCTGGAGTTGCAGCTTTGAAGAAGTTTATCAAGGGTGAGTTTTTGAACCTTAAATCCCCCTTTCTTGCTTAAGCTTTTAGCTTATCTTGCATGCTGTTTTGAGCTTAACTTATAACTGATAAAAGTTATGTTTTTGCATTCTTTTGATCTTTGTTTGAGATCACTTTGGTGTTTGGGATTGTTTACCCCCTCTTAGGCCTTGTTTGGCCTCATTTTTGTGCCATCTTTGTGAGCTTCAGGACCACCTTGTATTGGCCTTCTCACCACTGGGGATGGTGCTTTAAGGTCCTAAGAAGGAGAGGGCCATCCCCTCTCATTTGTGTCTTTAATAAATGCTTTATTTGCCTCATGTTCGAGCACCTTTGGTAAATGTGTGTTGGCCATGTCTTAGCTTGTATTTGTGGTTATTTTTCTGAGGCATGCCATTGTTTTTGATTAGTTTGGTCACCCCTTGCATGGTTAATACACTTGTAGTGTAAATCACACAATCTAGTCTTGTATGCCTCATGTTTGAGCATGTGTTTCTAGCTTGTTTTTGGGCCATCTAAGTAGATTTTTGGTGTAGTTTTAACATGCCTTAGATCTATTTTTGCTTGGTTCGGTCGGCTCTTGCATGCCTTATACACTTGTAGTGTAAATCACACACACTAGCTTTGTATGCTCCTTGAAGTGGCATGTCATTTTAGCCTATGTTGTGTCCATTTCAGCATGTTCTTGGGCTTATTTTATCATGTCATACCTCTTTTTAGGTTTGGTTTGGTTAGCCCTTGCATGCTCCATACACTTGCCATGCAATTCCATGAAATAGCCTAGTGTGCATCATGTTGTGACATGTCTTTTAGGCATGCTTTTGGCTTGACTTCAAGAAGCTTTTATCCATGTTTTGGTATGCTTGAGGTCTGATTTTGGTTGTCTTGGTCATCCATGACTTATTTTGCATAGCTTTGGTTCAATCTTGCTTGTAAGCTTTGTGTATTGAGTCATCTAGCATGCATTACTTGGCCTATTTCAATGATTTGGCATCATTTGTAGTGTAATTTCAGTCCATGTTTCATGGCCATATACATGCATTTGTCACTCAATCAATGCGGTGGAGGGTTGGTCCTTTATGCCTTAATGTGAGCCATTGTGTATGCATTCATGCCATACTTGCAAGCCATCATTTCAGTGATTATTTAGGGTTATTTTGCCATAATATAACTCTGATTTTTGGTGCTTAAGTCTTATCATGTTTGGTCCTGATAGGTGTAGTGTAATTCACCCTATTTGCCTTACAAATTCCATGTCTTATGCCCCTTCATGCTAGCACATTTTGGCTTCCATCCATACATGTTTCAGACTCATTTTAGCATGTTCTAAGACTGTTTTGGGTTGCCTCTGTCATATGCCTCATGCTTTGTATAGCTATAGTGCAATTGGCCTTGCTAGCTTTGTGTTTCGATGCTTCACACATGCTATCTTTGAGCTCTTTGGATGATTTGGCATCATTTAATACTTGATTTCAGAGCATATAGACTTGCCATGTCCTCACTTCATTCATGCTTTGAATGCCTTTAAGTGTTGTGCATTATTGCCTAGTTTATGGCTTAGCTTGTATGCTTGTATGCCTAGGGGAGCCATCATCTCGGCATGTTTGGGTCCTTATTTTGACCTACTTGAGCTCTATCCATGCTTAGTTCATGTATTTGTGCCATGCATTGCATGCCTCCTTTGTAGTCCTCTTTGCTAGCTTCCATGCCTTAGGGTCCTAGCATGTCATACTTGTGTTGTTTGAATGCTTTAGCATCATTTCTTACTTCATTTCAGTGCACTTAGTGTTGTTACACTTCCATTTTTATCACTCCTTGAGCACTCTTGAGAGTGGTGCTCTTTGGCCTACTTGATTGGCCAATGCATTGTGCATGCATGCTTTGCATTTCAATGCTTTTATCTTGGTGTTATGGCCACTGATTTGGACATGGCTGGGGCCTATCCATTTTGGTTTAAGTCCATTGTGCATTGTGTATGCCATGTAGTTCATAGCATTGAGTATGCCATGTTGTCGTATGATTGATCATTGCATTTGCGCATGCCACGATCATTGCATTGCGTATGCTAGTCACTATTTGCATTGTGTATGCTAGTTGCCATGAGCATTGTGTATGCCATATAATTCATAGCATTGTGTATGCTAATATGTTAGTTGCATGTTTGTATGCTTATCCCTTGCATGTTTGCATGTCTAAGTCATATTGTATTGAGTTGCATACTTGAGTCGCATTGTGTATGCCATGCTTGCTTTGCATTTGTGTTTGGAATAGGTGTTAGTCCAAACACGGGAAACGAGGGACGTTTCATACTCAAAGTGATGAAACGTGCCTCAATTCCCGGTCGCCGACACTCTTGACTACACATGAGGGAGTTTTGGGCTTTATGTGTTCATATGTGCATTCATGTCACATTGAGTCGTGCAATTCGGTCCCTCGGCCATCATGCATCGAGATGCGTGATTGGTGGCCCCGAGGGTCGAGAACTACACTCCCTTGAGCTTATGTAATGATAGGGAGGGTGGTTGTGCATACACGTGTTGCAAATACTTTGCCATGCCCCTCTCTTGCTCTCTGTGCAGCAAACCAAAAATCAGCAGTAGCAACTGGTCGGCCGACCAGATTAAGTGGTAGGCCGACCACTTTTTCTGGTTTTCACCACAAAAAGTGGTCGGCAGGTGGTCTCCATTGACAAAAACTGGTCGGCAGCCCTCCCTCAGATTCCCTTGGTGGACTTTCACCCTTCTGGAGCTTTTTGCAGTGTTCTGAGACCAGTTGCGAACAGAGGCAAGTTGGGGCATCGCGATGGATTTCCGAGCGAGGCGATTTGAGCATGCATGCATCCTTCATCATCCAAGGCAGAGCTGAGGCAGCCCACTTCACGTAGTTTGCATGCTTATTTAATTGCTAATTTAGTTAATTTGTTAATTAGTTAGTGTTGTGTAATAATTAGCTGTAGCTTGTTATTCATTTTGTTGTATAATAGCTAGTTTAATTAGGTTAGCTTAGATTAGCTAGTTGGTTCTGTATTATTTATTCGGACCCTCCGTCGAGAGGGCGAATTTTGTAATAAGTGTGCGTGTGTGTGATGCATGTCTTCCAACCCCCATTTCTTTCTCCCTTTTATTTACTAGCTTACGATGGTTAGTTTTAGGGTATGTTTCAATTAGCATCCTTATGCTCGCATGTTTGCATCCATTCATCTGTCTTGCATGCATCGGGCTCGGGGCATTATACTAACTGCATTGTATTGCAATTCATGTTTGAATACATGTATCAAATTGCATTTCACATGACATTTTTGAATAGCTGAGCCTATCTTAGTTGCATTTTGTATGTGTTGCATTAGGCATTCTTGACGTAGCTAGGATCATACGTTGATTTCTAACATAGCTTTTGTTTTGGCTCGGAGTACTCGGTAAGTGTTTATGCTTTAGCATCTTTGCATGTGTGTGAGTGACTGCCATGATAGCATGCTTGCCATGAGGCTAACTGCTTATGTGATATACCTGCCTGAATGCCTGTGGGTGAAGGTTGGATTATTTAAATTGGAACAATTCATCGATTGCGAGTTTTAAGCCCACTTGAGAGTGGCAAATCACCATGTTTTCTAAGCCCACTTGAGGGTGGAAAAATCTGCATTTTAGCCTACTTGCGAGTAGCAAACCGCTTTCAAAAACAAACATGAGATGTTTTGTTCCAACTTAGGCGATCCAGTCTATACTTGTATACTGTGCGCATCACATAGTAATTCTAAGTTAATAACCGGAATAAGAGCACATGTGTTTTCAAAAACAAGATATCATGTTTAGTAGTGGCTGATCTTTGATCGGGCGAGTGGGGGTACTCATTCCATGACCTTCCCCAATCGTACCCAAGTTCCCGAGCCGAGGCAACTTTGGTGATGACGGACACGTGGGCTTAGGCACGAGTCAGGGTTTTCTAAATTTTCCAAAAATAAAACATTTAGGTGGCGACTCTGTATCTAGAAAAGCAGTTCATGTTTGACACTTCTTTCTAAAAATTAGTTTTTTAAAACGATTTGCCCGATTTTGACTCTTTGGTGATTTATCGATCTTACATTGCACTTTGTGAGATTAGATTTAGAATTGTGACATTGAGTCCGAATTGTAGTGAGCCCAATGAACAAAACGGGATTTTCCCGAGACATTCGGGCGCGTCTACACGTGCCATGGATTGTTGATCCGACAGTTCTGACCCTTCTGCTATTGGAGCTACCTGTGAGTAACAACTCTGTAAAGTTATGTTTGATTATAAGTACTTTTAGAATGATAAGATATGAACTGTATTATGAAATGCTATGTTATGAATAGTGAATGAATGTCCAATTTTATGAAATATATTTGTGGCATCCTTAGTTCACATGACCTTCGCCCAAGGGAAACAATACTGTGGCATATGTTTATACGGCCCTCACCCAGGGGAAACAATATCGTGGCTTATGATCATATATCCCTTATCCGAGGGAAACAATACCATGGTTTATACATGGTCCTTGCCTGGGGGAAACAATACTATTGCTACTTGTGCACAAGATATAGACCTTTGTGGTCGTTGGTACTGACTATGCATATGGGTCCCATGACCAAGATGATATGATGGCTAATGGATGTACCACATATAACTACTCATGACTATTGGTTATGTATTTGAATCTGAATCTGTTTTGAGATGAACTCTGATTTTGAAACTGTTTGGATATCATTTATAAATCCTTTACTTTGTTGTTATTCACTAGGCTCTAGCTCACCGTACTATTATGTATATAGGTGACCAAGCGCGTGACCAGGTACGTGACCAGGCTCAGAGTTGATGGCTTGGAGTTTCGTTTTGTCAGTCAGCCATAGTGCCTCCCAAGGAGATTCCCGTTTTGCAGCGGTCAAGATTTGCGAATCATGTTAAAGATTGTTTTGTATTTCTTTTGTTAAGTTTGAACAAGCCTTTTGTTGGTCTGTATGTACGAATGATGACATGGGTATGAGTCTTAATTATATAAATTAAGTTTTAAATTTTAGTCCCATATATGTCAACATAGCTCTGTGGATGTTATATGTTTGTATCTGCTTCCGCTAGCCCTTGTACATTATTTGTTTGTTCAGAGGCCTTGAGTAATCCCAGGATTACTGGCTGGTTACGATACTAAACCCATAAGGACGGGTTTGGATTATGACAACATATGTATATCAGATGTCTTAGGTTTGCACTGTTTTCATTTTCGTAAGTGGTTTCTTTCCTATTCAGCTTGTTACAGAGACTTGATTTCTTTTTCCAGTCATTCAATAGTTCATTGTTCAATTCGGTATTTGATTCAGTAATCCACCACAGTTATTCAAAGTCATTCAGAAGTTATCAGGTATATAAGGCAAATTCATGTATTAACCTTATAGTAGTGAACGCAATTCTGAAGTAATCATTCACATACTGTTCATCAACCTCAGTTTTCACAGATTCAATTGTATTACATGTTAATACAGAAGCAGTCATTCACAGAACATACTAATTTCATACACTTTCAAGTAGTCAGGGTTTACAATCAAACTAGTATGCTGTTAACAAGTCCCATAACATCAAATTCTAAGTACAGTAACACAAAAGCAACCATTCTCTAAATAAAACAATCTCATGGTAGTAATGGTAATACCGGAGCAATTAATCACTTGTCATACATACAGTATTCCCATATTCCCTGAGCATAAATTACCAAATCCTATAATCCCATTCATGTGTGTTCCCAATCAGTTATAGGCATATGGTTAAAAGCTGTTTATAATCACATAGTCTGCTATTGATAGTTCACATTCTTCGTAGGTGTTCAAAATTAATTCTAGTTCTCCGTTGATTAGTTCTTTTAGCAACACAACCCGGTCATTTGATCATAAGCAATTCATAATCCCCCATAAACATAATCAATCAGATAATGGTTCTCAAATTAGATAAAGGTCTCATCAGATCAAATCAAATGAAGGTCTTATCAGATCATATTAGATGAAGGTTCCATCCAGTCCGATTAAACAAAAGTTCAGAGTGTGTAATCAAACAAAAGTTCTATCAGTCCAAACAAAGGTCTCATCAAACCCAAGGTCTATCAGATTAAATTAGATAAATGTTCTATACCCATTATTTTCAAATGAAGTACATTTGGTTCTATAGTTCATACTCCATTCGCTTAGGTACATAATCGATATTTTCATAATTGTTCTAAATTCACCAGTTCTCAAAATCACATAAGAGTCATGTATCATAATAGTTCATATTGAAGTGTTTCAGGTCATATACAATGTGGCATTCTCCAAATAAGTTCACATGTAGGTGCATAGGCTTGCAGTTGTTCATATTAATACAACAGTTCTCAAATAAATCTTTCAGGTAGGTATACAGTGACGCATTTGTAGCTCGACTTTCTTCGTGCCCCCTTTTGGAGAGCTCGAATTGGTCTTACAGTTTGGACTCCTGTCACGGTTCTGAATCTAATCTCATAAGTGCAATGTGAAACTGATAATCACCAAAGAGTCTAATCCGGCAAATCATTTTGGAAAATCGATTTTGAATCAAATAATGCCAAAACTGGACTGCTTTGTCAAATTACAGAGTCGCCACCTAAATATTTTATTTTGGAGAAATTTAGGAAACCCTGACTCGTGCCAAAGGCCACGTGTCGGTCATCACCAAAGTTGCCTCGGCTCGGGAACTTGGGTATGAGAGGGGAAGGTCCTGAAATAAGCACCCCCGCTCGACCGATCAAAGATCGGCCTATACTAATCATAATATATTGTTTTATAAACCTCATGCGTTCTTATTCCGATTATTAGTTAACTTTACTATGTGACGCACACACAAGTATAGACTAAAATCGCAAGAATTGGAACAAATCAACTCATGTTTGTTTTCGAAAATGGTTTGAATTTGCCATCCTCAAGTGGGTTAAAACGTGGATTTGCCACCAAACATGATGGGCTTAAAACATAATTTGCCACTTCGCAAAGTGGGCTTAAAACTCACTTTCGTCGAATTGTTCCAATTCAAACAATCAAGCATTCATCTACAGGCATTCATGCAGTTAATCATTTAAGCAAATAACCTCATGGCAAGCATGCTATCATGGCAACATCCACACCTCATGCGATATGCTAAAGCGTAAAAGCTTACCGAGTACTCCAAGCCAAAACAAAAGCTAGTTAGAAAGAATGCATGATCCTAACTATACAAGATGCCTAATGCAACACATGCAATAATGCAATTAATAGGCTCGGCTACTAATATGGCATATAGTTCAATTTGATAACATGCTTTAAAACACGTATTCAAAGAAGTATATTGAAATGACTATGCAGGTTGTATGATGTGCCGAGCCTCGATGCATGCAAGACAAATGAATGATGCAAACATGCAAGCATAAGGTATGCTCATTGAAAATGTCCCTAATCTAACCATTAAAAGTGGATAAATAAAAGGGAGAAAGACGTGGGGTTGGAAGACATGCACACTGTGACACCCCGATTCTACACTATTGGTTGCAGTCAAGGGAGAGTCACTAATGAGTCCTATGGTCAATAACCAAGTAAGATCCTAGATCGCCGGAGGAGTCAAATTAGCCTCCCTTCTAAGTCCAGCCTTCTTAGGCAGCGCACTACCCTTTTGACAGATCTTAAAAAGTATTGACACAAGGTCTCATAAGCAACGATAAGGTTCATACATATACGTAGAATATAAATACATAACAACCACAAATATCCTTAATTCAAAAGCTTGTTCCATTACATTACATCCCAAAAGAAAATTTAAATCTTCACTTGAGTCTTACAAAATATCAAAGAAAATTTCTAACTTTCCTAAGATAGCCAAAAGTCTTCGAAGGTTTCAGGCTCATCGTCTCCAGCTATAAGTTCCTCTTCGTCACCTGGCATGATACACCGTGAGCTTTGAATGCACAGTAAACACACACACACCCCGTCTCTTTTTCCCCAGTCCAATACACAATCACCAATATAACATCAAGTAGTAAAGCATGATACTCAACTAACTAAATAAAAGGTTACAAGTTAGGTGTTAGTAAACTAGAAATCCCCCAAAGAGATTTTGTTCTCCCAACCACAAGAATCGGACGCGGATTATTCGGTTTGCCCCCTCTTTTGCTGCTCTGTTGCAGAACTAACCTCGGATGCCTACCAACAGTTATATACCGCGTAGCGCCAACCGCAGTGCCTCAAAAGAGACGGTAACAGTGGGCCTTGCCCAAATCCCTCCTCACACCAAACCACCTAGGGTCCGAATACAACCGCTCCGTTCAAGGGTTCCGAAAACCACTTGCACAAGACTTAGCTTCCAAATAGGGAGCGCATCCCAACAATCCATACTTCACACATTATCATCTTTTCATTACTCAAGTGATCGAAAACCCAATATCATCCTAATTAAGTTTTATGTTGAGTCAAATGTTTTAAATCAAGGTTAGACCAACTTAACAATATAATAATATCCACATAAGCATGCATCATTAAGATAAAGAAGATAAAGAAAATAACCATAACACATATTATATCATGCCAAGATATGATCATGAGCTAATAAGCATTGTCATGAACACATGAGTATAAAACATCCATGCACAATAGAATTTCCAGATTCAATATCACATAAGGATTAGAATAAAAGGACTATTTTAGGTTTTTCACTGGACTCGGCCTTCCTATGGTTTCTATAGAATTTGATCTAGTTTCTAGAACATATTTTAGAAATGGGATAGCTTTTCTAGATTTTAAGTTATTTAGAAAACATTCCAGTGCTGTCCAAATTCGTCGATCGTTACAAAAATTTGATTTTCTTGCAAACCGCTCACTGTTTTTCAATGAAACCAATTTTAGTTGAAAGATAACTCCTTAAGGAAGATTTTGACATAAAAGAGAGGTCCAGAATAATTTTATACATTTTTATAGAATTTTTGAAAGTGGGCTGCGAAAACAAATTCTAAGGTACAATGCCCAAAACAAGAAGTTTTATGAGAAAAGGGATCCACTAAGGGAAAATTTTCGTCTCTATTGTGATGAAAACATGCTAACTAACTTATATTTAACTCATAAAATTTTCTTGAAAGTGTGCCTTTGGAAAGTTTGAGAGATTGGTATGAAAAAGATAGTTTTGTACCGAAATGAGGGAGACTACAAGAGAGGTAGAATCATGGCTCAACTCTTATCATTTTTAACACAAGGAAATCCTTAATAACACATCTGAAAACAATGTTTAGAACCCTTAAGAACATGTATTTGAAAAAGGAAAATGAAAGAGAGAGTTGTGTTGTGGCTTACTTGCTAAGCTTTGAACAAGATGGCTCTCTTCTTCCTTCCTCTCCCTCTCAGGACTTTTCTCTTGCTCTCCTTCCTCTCCTCTAGGCCGAATGTGTGTGTGAGTGTGTTGCTTGTGTTTGCCATGCTAGGGCGTGGTGATATTTATAGGCAAATTTTGGTGTAAAAGGACATAAAAGCCCACTAGTTGGAAATGGATGGGAAAGTTAGGATTTACTTGGAGTCTAATGGGATAGGAGTGATTAGGGAGCTTAATCATAGGCTTAGGAAACATCTAGTTGATTCCTAGTTGAAATGAAACTAGCATTGGAAGCAACATCCTTGGTCTAGGGGTACTAGGTTTTTTTTTTTGGGTTTCTAGAATACCATGATTATAAATCTTGAAAATAGGCTTCTCACTTCTCCCTAGGGTGGTCGGCCATTGGGAAGGGTGATGGGGCTATTTTTTTTAATCAATTTAGGTACTAGGGGCACATTCCTCAATGTATATATATATATATAGATCTCAATTGATTGATGATACTTATAGTATAAGGGTACATGCACTAGTTTTTGGGAAAGTTCTTGAATTTAAATAAAGAGTGAGGGCTTGGAATTAAATTCATGTATTGGAACCTTACTTATGTAGAATTAAATTAAATTAGGCTAAGGAACCTAATCCGGCTAGGATATTCCTGTTTTGATAAAAAGAAGAAAAAAAAAAATCTAACCGACAAGGTTCGAAATAATTCAAGGAACTGAGGGGCTTTAAGAAAATAATTCAAACATTAGGGTCTTTAAAGTGAATACATTTTTAGGGGCTTCACACACACACACGCACGCTTGCACACTTATCACAACATCGTGCCCTCACGAAGGAGGGTCCGAATGAATAAGCTAAGCTAATCTAACCTAAGCTAATTATTACAACACAAAACTAATTAACTATTCTAGCTAATTAATTACAACAATTGAAATAAATTAACTAGCTATTCTAAGCTAGCTAAAATATTACAAACCAAATCAAACTTATTAATTAGAACACTTGAATTGAATAATTAGCTATGCTAACCAACTAAAGAAATTAAATGGCCTCGAGGGCGAGGGATGCATGCATGCTCGGTTGTTCCACTTGAAAATGCCCTTGCCTTGCCATTGGATGCCTCTGTTTGCACTCATTTGATCACCAAAAATTGTACCAACTTCCAGATTGCCTCTGCTCCAACACAGGAACACATTTGTGCAAAATTCACAGGTGGCCGGTCGGCTACAAAAGGTGGTTGTCGACCACAACAACTGGCTGATCGGTCATCCCCTTTTCTGGACTTTTTCTTTTGTTACAACAGAGAGAAAACAGAGGCAAAACAATGCATTTTCAAGAAATATATGTACTGCTATCCTCCTTATCATCTCTCACGCTTAAAGGAGTGTAGCTCTTGGCTCTCAAGCCACCAACCAAGCATTCTTAATGCATGATGGCTAGAGAACCAAGCTTTTACAAGGTCAATGAATGCACAAACAAGACCAAAACAACCACCACCCTATCATGCATGATCAAGGGTGATGGTGACTAAGAAAAATGACATGTTTCATCACTTTGAGTATGAAACATCTCATTTTCCTTGTATTTGGATTAACGTCCAATCCAAACACATGCAATGTAACACAACATGCTGAACTTGCTCAAGTTTTACTTGTCATGTTTTATTTACTCATTTTAATTACCGATCCATTCTTTAACCGGCTAAGTCCAAAAGATAAGAGTCCTTTAATGGAAAAAGGGCTTATGCCACAAGTACCTTGAGCACGAAAGAGGCCTCATGCTGTTGGTAATGAACTCCCAAAGGAATTAAACCATTAGGCATGAGGGTCTCAATTCCACACTCAAGCCAACAAGAGGCTCAAAGCCACTTTCAAAACAAAGTAAAGAGTAAAGAATAGAGAGAGGTTGCAAATATTTCAGTGCTGACATGGCATGCAAAATGACATCAAATCATGCAAGCAACACATGCAAGTCATGTTTAAGAGCCTAACTCATTAAGCTAGTGAAGACCATTACACTATAGCCATGCAATACAAGCTTCAACTGACCAAACCAGCTCAAAATAGAGTTAAAATATGCCAAAATAGTGGCTAAAACTTGCTGAGATTAAGGCATAAAAGGCTAGAAAAACATGCTCACATGTTAGCTTGCAAACAAGACTCAAGAGCAACTCTAAAAAGAAATGAAAGAGTGAAGCAAATGAGCATGTGATAGACCTATAAACACTGAAATTACATGTAAAAAGACACTTCAACATGCAACCATCTCAAGTAAATCAAGTTTGAAGGGCTAGAATGCTAAGCTAGTGAAGCTATTGGCACTACAATTATGCAAAACAAGGCTCATATGGCCAAGACAGCCCAAAACCGAGCTAAAACCAGTCAAGACAGTAGCTAAAACATGCTTGCATTAAGCTAAGTTAAACCACAAAAACATGCCACCATAGGATGCTAACTAGGCATGCAAGTGAGACACAAGGAGGGGAGGCCAACCCCTCCATATTTGGACTTCAAAACATGTTTTCCACCACTGAAATAACTCTGAATTTCAGTGGTTTACAGGCCCAAAAATTTTGATTTTAATATGCTAAAAGATGGTGCAAAAAGCTTCACAATTAAGCAGTAAGAAGGGTGGACAACCCCTTAGCATAAAATGACTTCAAAGTACCATATTAAGCTTCAAAAATCAAAGTTTTTTATAGTTGAAAACTAGGCCAAAAACAATATAAAAAGATGACCAAACAAGTAATCAAAATAAAGCCTACAAGGCAAATCCTATACCTCTTGAAGCACAGCACAAAACAGTCACAATTCTGAACTAAAACCACCCTTAGGAGCTCAAACTAAGCCTCAAAGAACCTCAGCTCCAAGATGAGGATGTTTGGTTAAGGGTCTTTGTGCAAAAGTGTAAAGAAAATCAACTATAAGGCATAAAACAAGAGGAGAGAGAGAGAATTCTAGAGAGATAGGGAGAATTTGCTCAAAAATTATCCAACCTCTCCAAATGGGGGAGAGATCCCCCTATATATAGAAAATCAAGCTAAAAGCTTGTATTCATCCCTCCATACACGTGTATGGAGATGAGCATCAGTGAACAACAGCTGGCACCGTTGGCAAATAAATATCAAAAAAAGGAGAAAAATGGCCGTCGGCCATCATCAGTGGCTGACCGGCCATCAATATAGCCGACTGGCCATCAACATAGCTGACCGGCCACCACTGGTGGCCGACAGGCACAAGTCATGGCCGACAGGCTATGGGGATGGCCGACAGGCCACCATCTCCTCCAGAATTGAAGCAACAAGCTCTTGGTCCATAACCAAGAACAAAACGGACAAGATTAAAGGCTCCAAGGCAAGGCGCTCGGTAGAGACCTTCAGGGACTCAAAATGAACACGAGCAAGCACAATCATTGGGTGTTCAAACAATGATGTCCAAGTCTTGAGGACGGTCAAAAATGGGGTGTCTACAGCATCATACAAGGCTCCATGGTGGCACATAATTCTGAGTTGCTATGCAAAAGTTCCAAATCAGCCATATAGTCACTACAACATAGGTTTAGTATCTGGGGTGTTCAAACAAGTTACACAATCACAAATTTATAGTCTTGATGGTCTAGTTAATAAAACAAATAACATGACAAATCATTCCGAGCAAAGGTATAGTTATATATATGCATGTCTAGACTCTAATAACATTCCCAGTACGGATTCACAAGTGCGATGTACGGATGGACACAAAACTGTTTCCCCCAGATATGATAGTTAAGGCAATGATTCATAAGTCTACTGAGTCTAGATACAAATGCAATAGATACAAAGAGTGTGTCGAGTTCGAATCAATTTACGTCCCAAGCAAAGGTATATATATATGTATATATATATGTAAGACCAAACATTTTCCATAGCATAGGTAATTTGTCAAATCCGTAGAGTTTCAAAAATGTTTAATAATTAGAGTTCTATCCTGTTAGTTCTAGTAACATTTCATACATCAATAAAAATCAAGGCATGAAGCATAGGTTCATGATTCTAATAATTAAATTAGTTCAGTCAACATATTAATAATTTATTTCATGCCAAAGGTTACACGAATTTCCAAATCAATTTCCACTAGTACATTTTGCACACAATGAAAATAGTACCTGTGTCAGTTGTTTTAGTATTCCTAGCATTTTCTGGAACTAGGGTATAAACCATTCCTTGCTTAAGATTGCTCCCCTCGGGAATAGAAATTGTATTTGTTCTAAGTACAGGAACATAATCAGTCGTACTAGCATTATGCCTTTTGTTGTTTAGATGAGTTTGTGGGCAAGATTTAGCCAATTGTCCTCCCTTTTCGCATTTAAAACAGGCTCCAGATAGGCGGCAGCAAATGCCCTAATGTTGTTTCCTACATTCTCGACAGATAGGTATATTATTGTTCACATTATTTCCCCGACTTACATTGTCAAAAGTTCTTGCCTTAGATTTTTCATTCACGGAGGCCATTGAGTTATTGGTCAGTTCAACTCTTTGTTTCTTTTGTTTCTTACTCTCTTATTTAGTTGATGATGACGACTTTGATATTTTCAAGGTTGCTATGTTTGCCTCAGACATCAAGGCCCTATCAAGAATGTCAAAATAGTTTGACAATTTTAATACACCAACTCAGTCAAACACATCTAAGTCAAGCCCACTTTCAAATTTCTAGCCTTTTTGTAGTCAGTGTCTATCATGTGTGGTGCATATCGGGCTAGTTCAATACACGGTCATGTCACCCTGCTTAAATTGTTCAAACTCGAATACCTTCCTATCTCAGATGCATTGGGAAAAATATTTTTCATAGAAGAGTTCTTTAAATCTAACCCATGTCATACCCTCATTATCATTCCGTACTAACATCCACCATTTCCTAGCTTCTTCTTTAAGTGTGAATGTTGCCAACAAAACATTCTGTGCCTCAGTACACGGAAATACTTCAAATATTTTCTCAGTTTCTAAAACCCAAGCCTCGACTTTCAACGGTTCAATACCCCCCCAAAAATTCCTGTAGCTTCATCGTATTATATTTCTGTGTCAGAGTTATCATATTAGTATTAACTGGTATTTGCCTTTGTTGTTGTCTCATAGATTCGGTTAAGGCTTCAACCATTCTCTCTAGCCGGTTAATTCTAGCAGCAGAAGATCTAGATTCGTCCATGTTACTTGTCCTTTTCATTTTTATATAGGTAAACAGAGACAATAGTAAACACAGACAATCAGTTCTTACAGATTAAATAACTTGCATATTCATATGTTCATGTCCATATCAGTTTCATATTCAGTAGTGAAATCAAATTACTCGTTCTTACACATAACCTTTTCGTCCATGCTCATAGTTTTCATTTCCATTTCAGATATGTTCACAAAAATTTACACACACTTACATATGTCAATGCAATGTCCCTATTTCTTTTCTAGGACATCCTATAGCTCATATGGACGCGTGTGTGTGGTATAACTCGTGCTCTGACACCACTCTATCACGACCCAAACCCGCCCCTATAGGTTTAGCATTGTAATCGGCCAGCAATCCTGGGATTATCGAAGTCCTCTGAATAGATTAAATAAAATTAAGGGGCTAGCGGAAGCAAATACATAAATATAATTGTCTAATGAGCTGTGCTGACTTATGTGAGACAAAAAACTTTAAACATTTACTTACATATATCACAACATCATCATTATGCCAACCAAATGCAGATACAACAAAAAAAGACTTAGCCTTGTATACAAACTAAACAAAAAACATTAAGAGCTTAAAACTTGGTCACAAAACATCTTAATCACATTGACTTTCAAGAACCTCCACGTGAGGCACGATGGTTGGCTTAACAAAACAGAAGTTAGACAGAAGTCCTCATGCCTGATCTTGCACTCGCTCACCTACATATATATACAAACAGTGAGCTATAGCCCATTGAATGAATTCCAAACATATCATATTCATAAAACAGATCATAGTGGGAACAATTCTCATATCCGAACATAATAATGGTATATCCCATAGAACACATCACATCATCATCTGACTACACCACTTTGACAAGTGGCTAACGAGATCTCGTAATCACATATATGTCATGGACCTGCATTAACATGCCGTCTCCCATGACTTGGGACTATCTATGGATGCCATAATAGATTTCAAACATAGGATATTCGTTCACGTAAACAAATATCATTTTAGAAATTATAACTTATCAAATCACATTTGGAACATAATTCACATGAACATATCTTTACAATAATGTTACTCATAGTAGGCTTTCGAAAACGGTCAATCAATCTTTGAACGTTGACCTACAAACACAAAAGTACATAACACAAACATATCTTATCATTACACATGCACTTGGCCATCACGGCTTAGCTTTCTTTGTATTGGTTTCTTATTCAGTCCATTTCTCATAACTTGTACACGTGAACCACATTGTCGGATTTGACTCAAATTTTCTAATTCAATTACTCATGTCATTTCTTAGCTTATTAGTTTTAATGACTCATAATCCATGCCTAAATATTCTCAAAAAAGAATGGGAACAAAATATGAACACCGAATGTCTTTTAAAAAATATGCTGAAAATGGCCTGACCGCTCGAGCGAACTACTCTGTTTGCAAAAGTACTGGATGGCCTCATTCTATGCTCGAGACACAACTCCTACGCTTGAGCAGTCAAACAATAAACAAGGGGTTCGCTTGAGCCACCAAGTGGTCGCTCGAGTGGTCTGTAACAAATTACAAAACTACTGGATGCTCGAAATGTTTGCTCGAGCGGTAAATCCGTCGCTTGAGCGGGCTACAAATTTTATGGGTTTTTAAAACAGAGTTTTGCGCTTTCAAATGCAAATTCAAAGGCAAAACTCATACATGGCTTGCCTTTAAAGCTTGAAAACTTTTCCAAAACATAAACATATGATTTTCACAAACTCTTTTTGCTCAAAACTCATGAATTTACCAAAATTATGCCCAAAACTTCATGCATGTATAACATACAGCTCTTTTCTTCAAGATCCATGATGTTATACATGCATGGAAGTTTTAGGATACAACTCTTTTCTTCAAGATCCATGATGTTATACATGCATGGAAGTTTTGGGATACAACTCTTTTCTTCAAGATCCATGATGTTTGGCCTAATTTGCTTCCAAGGTTCCATGCATGTAGAAAATTCCTTCTCAAAACAAGAATTCAAGTGAGAAAACATGATGATTCTAACATGTATGTACCAATAACTTACAATAACAATTTAGATCCTCATAATCAAACTTGACATGGCAAGGTTAGAATTCTTTTCAAAACTCTTCGAACATGGAATTTGCTTTCAAAACTTGATCTAACATGCATGCATGTTAATTTCATGGTCTAAACTCAACATAAATGATAAAGCTCATGATCAAAATGATGATTTAACACTCATATATGCATGCATGTATGAATTACAACTGAATTCTTCATTCTAAACTTATAATATGCATTTAAACTTTTATTCTTCATGTATTCTCATGTTTGATGACTTAGGTTCACAATTTAGGAGTTGAATTCTTACCTAGAGTCTCCAAATTCTCTTAAGGCAAAGATGAGCTCAACAATGGGAAAAGATGAGCTCATGTAAGCTTAAGGCTCATGTTTATATAGTTGTAGTGGCTTAACACAATAATTAATACATTTGGCCAACCAAACACAACATAATTAAGTAAACTGAATAAGTTTTTAATAAAATTTTCCATATGATTCTAAAATTCTGAATAACATATTGATGTAACCAATTTCGGTTTCAGAGGCCAATAAGGCTTTCAATTTCCAAATCAAAACGGAATTCTAGACATATATTTCTACATGTAACAGATAGAAAACCAAATAGCATACAAAATACACAATTAGCACATAATTCCGTTTTAAACACTTAGTTAGCATTCTTAATTATGGATCGGGGTTGTTACAGTTTGGTTAGGAACTTTTAGGAGTTACAGAAGAAGAAGAAGAAGAAGAACAACAACAAGAATAAGAATATACACTAGATTCTCTATAATTGTGCCAACATCATGAAAGAACACACCCACCTCTTGCTTTTAAGTTCTTATTTATAAATTATAATCAGTTAAACAAAGGCAACCCGAAAGTATTGAAGAAAACAAAGAGTATAACAATTAAGGTCGTATACATTAGCTAAAAATAGATGGAAACAGAAAATATTCAGCATCTAAGAAGCACTTGGAAAGCTACAGGCGCAACAAAAAATAAAAGAAAATAAACATCTTTCCCTAATTTTACAACCAACATAAATATATAAAAATAAAACAATAGAACAATTAAACGACATTCTCATATAGCGTCTTGCACTGAAGAGATAGAAATCATAAATTTTCAATATGTATAAATTATAATCTTTGATCAACATTTGGTAAATTCATAGCATTTTCGAAATATGAGTGTTTCAAAAAAGTTCCAGAGAGATTGTTGGAGTGTTTTGTAAATTTATCTTTCTTATATACTGAATTAATGGTAGGCATTCTTATAATTTCTTCTATATTTGCACATTGTTATTCTAAATGCTTTAAACTTGAATTCCTTGCATATGAGTTCCTTAGAACTATAGCTCAAATAAATCACTATGATTGATATGCTTGTGTATATTCATTTATTGTCTTCGTTTTTACGTACTGTACTATTCTTGGTAATGAAGGTTGGAATAAAATGATCATTCCATTATTTGGTTAGCTAAAAAAAAATACTGAATAGTCATTCAAATTGGTATGACCATTCAACTCACATGGCTGAATTGCCATTCTGTTTGGTACCATGAAATAGGCATTCCATTCCTTTCAATTCTTTCTTTGCGACAAAAGTTGCCCCATAATACATAAACAAACATTTCATTTCATGAAGCTTCTTTGATAATTTCGTAATGTGACAACACTAGATCGTGGCATGTCTCCTCGCTCACTCATATCTCTACTTTCTTCATCTTTCTTTTCAAGTCTCATATTTTTGTTAATGATCTAATTTATTTTCTTTTCCTTGTCTGCTTGATATTTGCAATTATTAATATGTGGCTCACTTCTTATTGGTAAGGAAGAATGCTAGGTAGCTACTTTCTTTATACTCTGTTAGGTTGCTCATTTTGTTTGATTATCATTATGGTTAATTCTTCTAGAAGAAAATGGGGATTTCTTAGAATAAAATTTTTATAGCTGGTGTAATCACATGATCTAATAATTAGACTCAAAAAAATTACAGGTTGATCGAAAACATGTTCTGTTGATTATCAATTGTGGTTGTATTCTTTGCCTTACCTTGTATAGTAATTTTGTAAAATTTTTATTTATTTGTACTGTTTGCCTGCTTGTTTTGATGTAGATGTCTAGACATGAAGTAACAAAGTTATTATAGACTGTGGAATGCTTCCCCAATGGATATAGCAAAGCAGTTAAATAAGCAAGATATGTGTAGATTCTGGAATTGAAGGGGCTTCCAAACAAGGGTACATGCTCTATGATTTTATTGTTTAGCCAAAAAAAAAAAAAAAAAAATTTCCCAAGTTTTTTGTTTTTGTTTTTGGCCATCTATATTTACAGGTTTAATTTGTTTCATCAGGGATATTACCTTCACTTGAACTTGTATACAGCTATTGAATTCTCTGCTATGATAAATTTTGATCCTATCATTTTAGTTTTGCAATTTTCAATTTTTTTTATTAACTATCATACTATATAAGAAAGTTTTGTGTGAGGTGAAATAGTTCTTTAGAATGAATGAATGACCTCTAATTTTGTCTCCTGTAGATCTTCGGGAATTTAAGTAGTTCTTTATAAACCACCTTGGTGTTGTGCCAATTACTAGGGAGTAATAGGTCTTTTTGGAGAGCTACGAGGTCTCAAAATTTCGTTACAAATTACGATTTTGTCACCTAATTTTCTTCTTCCCTTTTTTTCTCTATATTCTTTTAATTGAAGGTTAAGCCCTTGGAATTTAACTAAGAAATTAGTAATAATAACAACAAACAATTATGAGAAAATAATTTTAATAGAGCTGTGTTTCTTATTTTTTTAAATTATGTATTTTTTTTTTTAAATAATGGGCATCAACAATAGCCAGGAGATGGCGCGCCTTGCGTGCTGCCATCTCACTAGTATATTATATTTGTCAATGACAGGGAGATTTTAGGCGAGGGTGTGGGAGGAGTCTTCCCAATGTGGAATACCAATGACGCAAGAGGAAATATCAAGATAGGTGCTTGGGAAAAAGAGATATTGAAGAGGATTTGGGGTCAGCCCAAAACCCTCTTCCTCCAATTCTGGATCAAATGCTGCAGCACAACGAGAGGTGGAGATGCAAAAACTTTAGATCTAAGGTGGAGATTACTTTTGACATGAAACATATTACTATTGGCATGGTATAGATTACTAGTGGATATTTCTTTTTTGTGTATGGAGGACATGGTTTTTGTATGATACTCTTTTTGTATGGAATTATTATTTTAGGTTGGATTATATTTAGTTTGTATGGAATTTGACGCTAAAAGACCAAATGTTTGTATGGTTGAAAGTGAAATAGAAACATGAATATGTATTGTTTTGTTTATATACAGATTGCAGGTTGCATGAAATAAATATAGGTTGTAGAGAAATTAATAATAATAATAATAAATACTTAATAAAGTTTTTGGCGACTAAACGTTTAGTAGCCAAAAAAAAATTGAAGTTGTTGGCGACCAACCAATTGGTAGCCAAAAAAGAAATAAATATTTTTAGCGACTAAATATTTGATAGCCAGAAAGAAACCAAAGATTTTTGGTGACTAAAGATTTAGTAGCCAAAAATAAATGAGACTTTAAGCGACTAAATAGTTTAGTAGCTTAAAAAACAAAAAAGATGAAAATAATTTTTCTTGGCTACTAAATATTTAGTAGCCAAAAATAAATGAGACTTTGGGCGGCTAAATAATTAGTAGCAAAAAATAAAATAAAATGAAAAATAAAATTTTTGATGACTAAATTCTTTGGTCCCTAATGTAATAATATTGTGACTAAAACTTATCCACGACTAAAAGTTTTAGTCGTTGAAACTAAAATTAGTTTTATTTAAAAAAATTTTGGCAACTAAAGATTTAGTCGCCAATTTATGACATTTGGCGACTAAAAAACACTTAGTCGCCATTTACTTTTCACAAAAAATGTTCAACGACTAAGCGGGCGACCAAATACTTTAGTTGGCAAAAACTTTCGGCGACTAAATATTGACTGTTGGATACTAAAATTTTAGTCGCCAGAAGTGCCATTTGTTGTAGTGTTTTTAATAGTTAGATGGCACACTTTTAAATTTTGAAGTGGGTTAGTATACTTTTCTTTTAAATTTCATAAATCATTAAATAGTTATATTTTTGTTCCTGAAAAGTGTTATCCAATAGATTTTTTTTAAATTTTTTTAATAATAAATAAAAATTAATCAAGAAATTTAGTATGTGGTTTTGGAAATAAATAAAAATAAAAATAATTTTGATTTTTTAAAATATAATTTTGAAAGCTTACTATATTGAATTTTGAAAGGAGCATTATTATAAATTTTGAAAAAGATTTGCGTATTGATTGTAGCATAGATAATGTGACCATTAGAAAGGTTTTATACGTTTCAGATTCTATTGAAATGTGAAAATATATATTTTTAAAAATCATAAATTATGGAATAATTACAGTTTTTTATTTTTTTTATTTTATAATTACAATTAGATTTTAGTGAATTGCTTCAACATAAGTGACACACAAATTTAAATTTTGAAATAATTGAGCATACTTTCCTTTTAGAAGTCATAATTTATGGAATAATTAGAATTTAAATGTTATGGTTAAATTTGAGTTAACCAATAGATTTTTTTTTAAAATAAAAAACAATTAGATTTTAGTAAATTGCTTCTATATATAGTGGCATACAAATTTAAATTTTGAAACAATTGAACATACTTTCCTTTTAAAAATCGTAATTTATGGAATAATTAAAATTTTATTGTTATGATTAAATGAGAGTTTAACTAATAAAATGTTTTTTATTTTTTAAAAATAAAAAAATGATAAAATTTAGTTTAAGAGCTTAGAACTCTCACAAACCTTATCATTAGAAATCCTTTTTTATTTATATAATAGATAAATAGTTAGATAGATAGATAGATGTTAGAGGGTAATTCCTTTCCGTAGTAATTTATTCATATCTCTATGGCAAATCATGTGAACATTGGGTCCGGCTTAGGCAATAATGAAATTCTCGCGTGATTTCGGAATGTTATGGGACAATGTTCACATCGAACTGTGTTTTTAATTAATGAAATAATATATTACCCTATCTTAGCTAAGAGACACAAACTAGTCTAATTTTGTAGGAAAAATTAAAAAAAAAAAAGAGTTAAAGTTTTAATCATATAACAAAATAAATTCTGAACTTTTTATTTTATTAATTTAAATTTTATTTTTTTATTTATTTTTAATCTAAATCATTCATCTATTTCTGTTAAGAAACATTGACAAAAACAGTTTATTTTAACTATTAGATTCAATGTACGTGTACAAAAAGTGTCTAAAATACCTAATTCAATGGAGTTTTTTTTTTTTTTTTTTTTGTTGATAATTCAGTGTTTGGGCCAATTTACATGCCGATTTAATTGAGTTTAATGACTAAAATATATATTTTTCGATAATTTTATTACTTGACAAAATAGGCGAATGGTTTACATTGAAAAAGAATAAAATATTAGAATTTAAATTAACAAAATTAAAACTTCAGAATTTATTTTATTATAAGTTTTAAATCTTAAAATTTGTTTTAAAATTTCCGTAATTTTTTATTTTTTAACAAAAAATACAACATAAATAAAAGTAAGATACTCTCCATGGCACAATAATATTCACCAAATTTTTTAGACTAAAAAACTCCTACCCCATCATCATAGTGGGTAGAGGGCGGGCCCAAATCTTAGACTTGGACAAATCGACCCACATCAACTAAAGCAACCAAAGCCTTCTCGTTTTTTATACAAATATGTGACGTGTTTATAATACAGAAGCTAGTTTTGTCCAAACACCAATCAAGAAATCGATATCTAAATCAAGAGAAGAAGCTCCAAGAGAGAAAGAGAGAGAAGAAAATTGAAATGAAGATCAAATCTTACCACCTCTACTTCTCTTTTGTCTTGCTTTTGATAGTTTTCCTCGGTTTCTCTTTGGCTAAAAAGAGTAACTCAATGATCTCTTGGGGGTGCAATGTTATCATTGCCGAATGCTTAGCAGATGAGAGAGCAGAAGAAGAGTTGTTGATGGAATTAGAGACGACTAGAAGGTTTTTTTACTTTTAACCAACCGAAAATTTTGTATAGCGCTCAACAGAGGCCTCTACTATGTAACACAACTCTATACGCCAATTGCATTGTGCCCATCAATAACTACACTCGGCCTTGTACCACCTTTAATCGATGCAGTCCCAATTCCCAACCTAGTTGAATTGTTGAAGCCACAATCACAATCACAATCACTATCACGTGATTCATGGGACATCGTGAGGGATTTGGAACATGTGGAATGGGAAATTTGAGGCCTCTTAGTTCTTCTTGATTGATTTTTTTTCCCCTTCTTTTTTCTAATCATAATGGTGTGTGTATGTCTTTAAATAACAATGTAATTAAATGATTAAGGCCGAATTGTGCGACATTGAGGTTGTTAATTAAGATCTCTTAACTTTACTTGCTTGTCATATTATATATTTTATGTTTATTTAATGTCAATCAGGTTGTACATAGTCGGAGCATAAAATGGGCAAAAATACAGAATTTGGAGAGAAAAGAGCTTCCTGCACGTGCGTTGACTTTCCCGCACGTGCGTTGACTTTTCTTGAAAAATGGGCCCAATGTTTTAAACCTGTTTGAAAGACAGCAGAAGTATAAATAGGCAAGAAAGAGGCTGGATTAGGGTTCTGAAATTGATTCCAAGAAGAGAGAGGCTACGGTTTGGAGGAAAAGGAGAATTCTCAAGCTTTCAATCCAACTTCCATAGGGTCTTCCATCTTTTCTACCTCTTCCTACTCCTCTATGAGTGGCTAAGCTCATCATTTCTAGGGTTTTGATGAAACCCTAGCCACGTAATAGGATTTTTCATATGGTTTGATTGTGATTTGGTTTGAATCAATGTATGGATGCTGTAGAAGTTTATAATAATTATTCTTTTCATCTCTTCAAGTATTTTACTCTATGTGAGTGTTTAATGTTTTCCATACATTAGTTTTTTTTGTGTTTGTGTTCAAAGTACGACCCGAGTCATGCTACGAGAGACTTGTTGTGTTGCTAACGTAATTTAGAGCAAACACCTCGTGCTACTCGGGATGACTCGTGCCTGTACATTGAATGCAACAACCCTCTTGATCAATATTTCAAACTTGTAGTTGTGAAATATTGGGTATTTCCAACTGGATTGCAATTGATAGCCGATGTTTAATCTCATTTATATGGTTAGTCGTGAATTCTTTGCCCTAGGATTTTTCTCAAAAATTAATATCTCAAACCCTAATTTTAACTGTCAATTTAATTTTGTAATTTCAGTTAATTCCTTTTTAGTCATAAAATCTCTCAATCTTTTTAATCAAAATTAATTTAGGAATTTAGCAATTAAATTAGTCTAATTTCACAATTGTCCCTGTGGATCGATACCTGGACTTGCCATTATTCTAAAAGACTTTAGTATAGTTCAGTGTTTAATTTTGGTGTGTGTAATGACCCATCAAATTTTGGCACCGTTGCCGGGGACTTCTGGCAAAATTAATTAATTTAAAGTGATATTCTTATTTTAATTTTTAGTTTAGGATTTTATGCTTTCATGTTGCTAAGTGTACAAAGCGTTTGAAAGTGAAAGCTATCACTGAAGTGCAAGTGAAGCCAACCGAGCTTTAAAAAAAAAAAATAAATACTGCAGCACTAAAGTGCTTAAAAAAGAAGCAAACACTCGCAAACAAGGCACCAAAGTGCTACAAAGAAAGACAAAGCTCAATTGGAGGTTGGAGACAACGTTTACACGTCAAGCACCCACAAGACGAGTAAAGCGTCCACAAGACGAGTAAAGCGTTTTCGTTAAATCGCTGTGAGTATTCTCTTCTTTGGTATTTTTACTTACATAACTTAGTGCATAGAGTCAGAACTTAGTGTGTGTGAGTGAGTAGTGTATGCACGGGCGCTGTTCTTGTCACACTGAATTGTGGAGTTTGGACCTTGAACTAGAAAGGATTCTTAAGAAACTTAGAGCCTCTGCTCGTGTTCCTAGGCTTGAATATTCATATCCATACATTGAACCAATAGAGATAGAAAACCCGAATGGCCTAAATGGGCCCAACCGGACCCTTAAGGATTACTTCACACCCACTGCATACACATTACCATCATACATCCAACTACCCGACACCGCTGCTGCTCATTATGAGATTAAGTCCAGCACTATACAAATGCTCCCATCATTCCATGGACTAGCTCATGATGATCCTTATAAACATTTGAATGAATTTCTGGAAATTTGCTCTATAGTGAGGATCCAAAATTTCACAAATGAGGCCTTAATGTTGCAATTGTTCCTATTCTCATTAAAGGACAAAGCTAAACACTGGCTGAACTCCTTATCTGCTAATTCTATCACAACTTGGGACCAATTACAACAAAAGTTTCTAGAGAAGTATTTTCCCATTGGAAAGACCAACCAACTTAGGCAAGCCATCACCAATTTTGCTCAAATTGATGGTGAGCAATTTCACGAGACATGAGAGAGACTTCGTGACCTTCTCCAACAGTGTCCCCACCACCAAGTGCCTGATTGACAACTTGTTCAAACATTTTACTATGGCTTAACTAAGCCTAATTACCAAATGGTAGATTCATTCTGTGGTGGGACATTCATGTCCAAAAATGACGCCAAGGCATGACAATTATTTGAGAACTTAAGTGATAATTTCCTTCACCATGCATCCGCAGCCCGGCAAGTCCGGCAACCAGTAGTTGGAGCCCCGAAAAGAGGGGGCATTTATGAGGTGGGGCAAAGCCTAGAGTTAGCCCAACAAGTAGAGGCATTGTCCCACAAAATGGACCAATTATTCGCTGTGGGACATGCCTATACACAGCAAGATCAGCCTCAATTTCACAAGACGTGTGCTATTTGTGCGAGCCCTGCTCATGACTTGAGTGAGTGCCCTTTTGCATCACAATTTTCGGAGTTAGTCTAAGAGCAAGTGAATGCGGCTCTAGGATTCTCCAACCTGGGTAATGACCCATACTCCAACACATACAATCTGGGATGGAGAAATCACCCTAATTTTTCATGGAGACCTCTTTCACAAGGCACTTCTTACAACCCTCCACCACCAAGGCAGAATTTTAATAATTTTCCCAACCAATCTTTCTATCAACCACCACAACCTTGCTGACCCTCACAACCCTACCGACAACCACAACCCCCACCTGTTCCTCAAGGCAACTCTGCCTTTGAGACTCAGGTGTTAGAAGTTCTCTCAGAACTTAAGGGGTTAGCACCAGTAGTTCACTCCCACACTCACTCCATTGCCAAGCTAGAGGCCCAATTAGGTCAAATAGCTAACAACATGAATAGGAGAGAGGAGGAAAAATTACTGAGTCAGACCGTGGCCAACCCTAAGGGTCAATATGGAGCAGAGGGTTCGGGTGGAAATGGAAAGCACCATGAGCAGGTGCAAGCTGTGATTACCTTGAGAAGTGGGAGGGAGTTAGAGCCTCGGCTAGTTGCGTCTGATGCAACTAGAGCTAAGAAGGTTGACCATGATGGTACACCCAATGAGAGCAAGGGTGAAGGGGAAATACCTAAGAGGGATGACTTAGTCCCTAGCACTTCACATGAGCCTAAGGCACCCTTTCCCCAATGCCTTGATACACCGTCCCCTTTCAATAAGAAGGCGACATCCATGGAAGCGATGATGTAGGTCTTTAAACAGGTAAAAATCAACCTCCCCCTATTGGAGGCGATTAAGCAAGTACCCTCCTATGCTAAATTTCTAAAGGACCTATGTACGCAAAAGGGTAAATCTAGGACACATGCGTCCCAAAAGGTCATACTCACGGAGCAAGAAAGCTCCATTTTGTTGAATGACACTCCCCTTAAGCTTAAAGACCCGGGTGCCCCAACCATTGCATGCATTATAGGGGACCATTTAATTGATAGGGCCTTGTTAGATTTAGGGGCTAGTGTTAATTTGTTGCCGTACTCTGTGTACAAGGAATTTGGGCTTGGTGAGTTGAAGCCCACTACTGTTACTCTCCAATTGGCTGATCGGTCCCTCAAAGTGCCACGTGGCATGATTGAGGATGTGCTAGTAAAGGTTGATAGGTTTTACTTTCCTGTTGACTTTTTGGTGTTAGATATGGAACCGGTAGTCAGTTCTAGGAAACAAATCCCAGTGATCTTAGGTCGACCTTTCTTGGCCACGCCTAATGTACGCATAAATTGTCGTATAGGGGTTATGGAAGTTTCATTTGGGAATATGCAAGTGAAACTTAATGTTTTTCAAGCATCCCAACAATCCCATGAGAGAGAGGAGTGCTTATTTGTGGATGTTGTGGATGACATTGTGGAGAAAGCTTTACCTTCCATTCTTGTAGAGGACCCTGTAGAGGCTTGTCTAGCTCATTTTGGGTTTGAGAATTTTGATATCGACAGGTCGGTTAAGGAGGTGAATGCTTTACTTAATGCTTCTTCTACACCAGATTTTCCTCCGTGGAAAGCTCGATTTGAGTCACTTCCTCCTCTGTCGAGAGAGCTCGCCATACCATATTTGGTCACACCACCTACACTTGAGTTGAAGCCACTCCCGGCCACACTCAAGTATGCATTTTTAGGGCCCCATGATACTTTACCAGTCATCATTGCATCTGACTTGACTGCAAAGTAGGAGAGTCAGTTAATGAGTGTTCTCGTGGCACATCGGAGTGCTATAGGGTGGTTAGTGGCTGATTTGAAAGGGATAGATCCCTCCATGTGCATGCATTATATACACCTAGAGGAGGACACCAAACCTTCTCGTGAAATGCGACGGAGGCTTAATCCCAATATGAAAGAGGTGGTGAAAAAGGAGGTGTTAAAATTGTTAGATGCGGGTATTATATACCCCATCTTGGATAGCAAGTGCGTGAGTCCCATACAAGTGGTGCCCAAGAAATCGGGCATCACTATTGTTGAGAATGAGAGAGGAGAGTTAGTCCCCACAAGAACCACTACTGGGTGGCGAGTGTGCATTGATTATAGGAGATTGAATTCCACGACTAGGAAGGATCATTTTCCCTTACTTTTTATTGATCAGATCCTAGAGCGGTTGACGGGGCAAGGTTTCTATTGTTTTCTTGATGGCTACTCGGGGTATAATCAAGTCTTGGTGTACCTCGCTGACCAGGAAAAGACCACATTCACTTGCCCTTTCGGCACTTTTGCTTATAGGCGCATGCCCTTTGGGCTATGTAATGCACCGACGACTTTTTAACGGTGTATGATGGCCATTTTCTCTGACATGGTGGAGAAATGTTTAGAGCTTTTCATGGTTGACTTCTTCGTGTTTGGGCCATCTTTTGAGGAATGTTTCCAGAACTTAATCAAAGTCCTTATTTGTTGTGTGGAGACAAACCTGATTTTGAGTTAGGAAAAGAGCCATTTTATAGTTCGTGAGGGTATAGTGTTGGGACACATTGTATCCCCTCAAGGCATAGAGGTTGACAAAGCTAAGGTTAATCTCATTGCAGGCCTTCCTCCACCAAACTCTATGTGTCAAATTAGGTCTTTCCTAGGGCATGCAGGTTTTTACCGTAGGTTCATCAAAGACTTTAGTAAAATATCATGTCCTTTGTGTAGTTTACTTGCTAATGACGCGACTTTTATCTTTGATGAGGCATGCTTGAAGGCTTTTGAAACATTGAGAATGGCCTTTACCACCGTCCCAATCATGAAATCACCGGATTGGTCACTTCCCTTTGAAATCATGTGTGATGCCTCAGATTATGCTATTGGGGTTGTGTTGGGTCAAAGGGTCAATAGGGCACCATATGCTATATACTATGCTAGTCGCACTCTCTCGGATGCACAATTGAATTACACTGCCATCGAGAAAGAGTTGCTAGCTGTGGTCTTTGCCTTAGATAAATTCTGGTCTTATATCCTAGGTTCTAAGGTCATAGTCTTCACTGATCATGCCGCTTTGCGGTATTTACTATCAAAGAAAGAGACCAAACCTAGGTTAATAAGATGGATTTTTTGCTTTAGGAATTTGACCTAAAGATCCGAGATAAGAAAGGATCTGAGAATGTGGTGGCGGATCACCTTTCCCGAATCCGTGTTGAGTATACTAATGACTCTCTAATTTTGCATGTTTCATTTTCGGACTAACAACTCCTTGTGGTGTCATGAGCGAGCCCCCTGTGGTTTGCACATATTGTGAATTACTTGGCCATTGGGCAAATTCCTCAAAATTGGTCTAAGCAAGACAAAGACTGATTCTTTTCGTAGGTCAGGTATTATTTTTGGGAGGATCTAGAGTTGTTTAAATATTGTTCCGACCAAGTGATCTGACGGTGTGTGCCGAAGAGTGAGGTGCATAGCATTCGCACTTTTTGTCATTCTTCTGCATGTGGCGGTCATTTTAGTGGGCATAAAATGGCCGCTAAGATTTTGCAAAGAGGGTTTTCTTGGCTCACAATTTTTATCTGCCTATCAATTTTGTAGAACTTGTTTGCGCTGTTAGAAAATGGGTTCGATATCTCAGTGTGACATGATGCCAATGTCCCATATTCTTGTGGTAGAGATCTTTGATGTTTAGGGGATTGATTTTATGGCCCTTTCCTATCGTCGTTTGGGTTTGAGTATATTCTCTTGGTAGTGGATTATGTGTCTAAGTGGGCGGAGGCGATAGCTACCCAAACAAACGATCATAGAGTAGTAATAAAATTTTTGCATGAAAACATCTTTAGTCGTTTTGGGTTTCCTAGAGCCATAATAAGTTATTAGGGTACGCATTTTTGTAACCGGTTCTTTGAGTCGGTAGTTAAGAAATACTCTATCACTCATAAAGTTGGCACTCCATACCACCCTCAAACTAGTGGCCAAGTGGAAGTCTCTAATAGGGAGGTGAAGCACATAATAGAGAAAACGGTGAGGCCAGATAGGAAAGATTGGTCAAAACGTTTGATTGATGCATTATGGGCCTACCGCACTGCTTATAAGACACCTATTGGGATGTCACCATATAGGGCGGTGTTTGGCAAAGCTTGCCATCTCCCGGTTGAACTTGAGCATCGAGCGTTGTGGGCCATAAAGAAGTTTAACTTCGATATGGCTGCTGCTGGGCTCAATTAGAAATTACAATTCAATGAGTTGGAGGAGATTTGGAATGATGCATATGAGAGTTCGAGAATTTTTAAAGCTCGGACTAAGGAATTCCATGACAAACACATTAATAGAAAATCTTTTGAACCCGACCAAAAAGTGTGGCCTTTTAACTCAAAATTGAGACTCTTTTCTGGTAAGCTTAGATCAAGATGGAATGGTCCCTTTGTGTTTGTAGAGGCATTTATTCATGGTGTCGTTGAGGTGCAAGATCCAAAGAATGGCCACACTTTCAAAGTGAATGGCCAAAGACTGAAGCCATATATAAAAGGGATTGGGAATGGAGATATGATTGAGTCCATTTCTTTGATGGACCCTTTTTACTATGATTGAGAGATTGATGTCTTGTTCCCTTTTCTTTTATTTCCTTTCTATTCTATTATATTTTTCTTTATTCTTGCTATGCTTTATTTGCATCTAGGAGACTTTAAATCCTCTAAAGGTGAAATTCCCTTCGTGTTTGCCGTGCCCAAACGGCATCTGAAGGTCTGGTATAGCCACCTAATTGTGTTTGTAGTGAGTGCCTAGGAGACCAACTTAGATAGTGAAAACTAGAGTTCGAATGGCAAAGCCTAGAATGCAAAGGTTTGGAATTTCCGAGACTAAAATCTGGTTTGAATACCCAGGGGTGTGGAGATTGCTTCAAAACCACCCTGGCTTGAACTCTGGTAGCCCCATAGGTCGAGTTAGCCTTAGGCGCCTTGATTCTGGATACCGAATTAACCTAGTCTGTCACCCTGTTGGAGAATAGGAAAAGTTACAAACACTATTAGGAAGAAAAGTAGTACCCGTGGTTTTCGTGTGAAGATTATACATTTATTGAACTTTTATTTCTTTTCATAGATTATTCTTATTTTGATTATGAAATAATGTACAAGTTGGGTTGAGAGAGTTAAAAAAAAAAAAAAAAAAAATTCCGGCACGTGCGGCAAACCCCACCGCACGTGCGGCCAAAGTGTCGTGTCCAATCTCTAAATTTTCTACTGCTTTAAAAGCAGGTGCGTAGAGGAGGTGTGGGTGTGCGTCCACATGTGCGGCGTTCACTCCCGTACGTGCGAAAAGGCTTAGAATTTTTTTATTTTTATGCAGGTACGCAGGGGTGGTGCAGTTTGCACACCGCACGTGCGGGAAATTTTTTGAATCAAATAGGCTGCTTGTTTTATATGCACGAGCGTGGCTTGGTGCGGGGTGAGTCCGCACATGCGTGGAACAATCCCGCACGTGCGTGACGACGTTCCCAAAAAAAAAACAAAAAAAAAGAAAAAAGAAAAAGAAAAAGAAAAAGAAAAAGAAAAAGGGGGATTTCTTTTTTGTATAAATATTTTTATTTTATCTATTTCATTTTTACTTTTTATTTATTTATTTATTTATTATTACTATTTTTTTTTTGTTTAAAAAAAATCAAATTTCTTTGTTCAGTTTATTTCATTTATTTTATTTTATTTTCGTTTTTGAATTTTTTTTTTTAGATTTCTTTAGTCAACTTATTTTATTTTATTTTATTTTATTTTCGTTTTTGAAATTTTTTTTTTGAATATCTAACCTAGACCCACTTTTCTTACCATCACTCTCATAGATTTTGTCTCTCTCCCTCTCTCTCTCTCTATCTATCTCTACCTCTCATATTCTCTCTCTCTCTCTCTCTCTCTCTCTCTCTCTCTCTCTACCTTATCATCTTTTTCCTCCCTTTCTCTTTCACTCAAGCCCAACCACTGCTAACATTCTTCTTTCTTCTTTCCACCATCACCAACCTTCACCCTTTTTCTTCCTTACCACCATCTCACCGTCGATGCCCTATTTCCTCTCCATCCGTCGAATATCCGGCGACCACCATTTTTCCAGCGAATCTCCCTTTTTTCTCTCTTTTTCTTCACTATTTAAAGGTAAATCCTTTCTTTTTGTTTAAAACTTCATATTTATTCTTTCAATCTTCCATTGTAGTGAGATTTAGGGATAGTTTTATAGTGATCTATTGTTCATCCTTACAAAAAAAAAAAAAAAAAGTAAATAAATTACCATAGAGTTTTGTTTTTGTGGTTGTAGGAGTAGATAAGTAGAGTTTGGTTTTTGTTTTTGTTCAAGTCATCATCTATTGTTGATTCTTAAAATTAATAATAATAAAAAAAAAAATCATGCTTAGCTCTTTGTTTGTTTCATAGGTTATTTATTTATTTATTTAGTTGTTTATTTTCTGTTATTTTATTTATTTAGCTTTTTTGTTTGTTTATTTTATTTGTCTTTATTTAGTTGTGGTGTACTAATTTAGTTGTTTTTAATTTATTTTTCTTCGTGTTTTATTTTAGTTCATTTATTTCTCTCTTAAAAAAAATAATAATAATAAATACCAATTTTATTTTTTTATTTTTTATAATACATAACTTTTCTAATTCACTGTATTTTCCATCTATTTATTTAGTTGTTTAGATGTATTCTATTATCTCAGTATTACTTGTTAGTTTAATTCAATACTTGTTAAAATGTTAATATGTAAGTTTATATTATTCTATTTTATTTTGTTTTAGTTTTCAAAAAAAAAAAAAAATTATGAGAATTGCATGTGGTATTTCAATGGGCAGACTTGTGCTTAAATATCTTATTTGATTCTCATGCTGGTTTCATGGGTATATGTGTCTATTGTTGGTGTGTGCAGGACATGAGTCGACGGATATCCACCTAGGCCTCCAAAAAGGCCAGAGGTTGCACCTTTTTGGCGCCACCACCGCCACTGTTACCACCATCCTCGCCACCACAACCGGTTGACTTGCCACGGTCGGAGTGGGCTTCACGCCTGCTTCACAAGCTTACAGAGTTTAACATCACATATTTTCAGCGTGACCCGGTTACCTCTTGGGCCGTTGAGCAGCTTCGCCTCCGGCAACAGTTGGGCCTGTGCACTGTTACGACGCTTACTTATCCTCGTTTGGTACGACTCTTCCACCAGAACATGTATGAGTCACTCACCGAGGTAGGATTGTTGTCCACCATTGATGGCCATCTCGTCAGCATCACCTAATCCATGATTGCCGACGCGTTAGGGTTCTTTTCCAAGACGGAATACCAGCTCTTCCCGGAAGTTGAGGACCAACAATCCATATATAGCCTCATCCAATAGTACTTCCCGGCGGCCCATGGTGACACCAGTTACATGTGCTTGCACCAGAACAAGCTGCCTGGCCGCTTGTTATTCATTGACTCTGTCATACATAAGAATGCCCTTCCACTTGGGCATAAAGCTGAGCGCTGCTTGGAGTTTGTTCGGGTCTTACACGATTATCAGCATGGCTATCAGGTCCCCCTTGTGCACATCATCTGGATGTATATGCACAAATTTCTACGGTGGGCAATTCGGCCTCAACCTATGTAGAACCTGACTTGGCCCCTGCCATTTGCCAACTTGCTCACACTTGTCTTCGAGCTGAACGGCCTTCCCATTGATTCGACTGAGGAGATTGACAGAGCTTGTCCGACTTTCGGGCAGCGGGAATGGTAGCATAGCATATCTCATATCCCGTAGCAAGTTGGTGCCCCGGTTGACGAGGCCCTGGACCTTGTCCACGACCAACCACCTCATCCTGCCTTCCTTGTGCCTCCCCAAGGGGACCCATTCTACATGACTCGCGAGGAGTACTTATAGCTTCAGCACTCTGTGGATCAGGTCCACAGTACTCTTCGTGATCACCACCAGAGGCTCATGGGGTTGCACACGAATTTTTAGGCGCATCGAGACTACTCTTAGGTGGATTTCGACCAGCTCAACGCTTGCCAACTCGACATTCAGCAGTCAGTTGCATCACTACAAACTAACTTTTATACATATCGAGACTCAAGCCAGCAGCGTTTTGACCAGCTCGGCGCCCGGGTTTAGAATGAAGCATTTGAGACGCGATCTTTGATGCACGCCTTGTTTGGCCAGCATTTCTCGCCACCGCTGCCATCGGATTCTCGGTAGTACTGGCCTATATTTTGCTTTGTCTTTGTTATTTTTATTTTTCTTTTTAGTTCTTTCTTCTTTCGTACAATAAAAAAAAAGTGTGTGAAGTGTGTGTGTGTTACTATATGCCTACCTGGATGTGCACCTACAATCTCTGGTAATATTCTCTCATTTCTCTTTACTTTTCCGTTGATCATATTCAAGTTGGGGGATAAGGGTTGTATTTTCTTTTGTGCATTTCTATTTGGCTCATAATTCATACTTATTCCTGCTTCACTTGATTGCATTACTTTACTTGATGTTGACTTGTTGCTAGTAGGGTGATGATATTTGCATATGTTAATTGGGGAGCATAGTAGACTTGTAAGAAAAGGGTTTATTGGGTAAATACTCACATGTGATGTTTGCACTAGGATAGTTGTTTGTGTTTGTGGAATTAGTACACTTGTCATGAGTATGCCTTAATTCACATGAACACACTATCATAGCGGTGACCTCTTTATTATAATCCCTGGTGTACATCATTGATAATGGCTAGGGTTGTAGAAAAGAATAAATGAGTAGCCAAGATTCTTTTTTTTTTATAAAAAAAAATGGACTTGTTTGGGTTCGTAGCCTTTTTAACTCGAGTTATTAAGCCTATAGGGGTGTCTCTACACCTAGTGCCCTAAAACCGTCTGGTTTGGGAGTCATTGTTCCAATACTTGCTACATGGGTTAATTAGAAAACTTAAGGGACTTAGACATTACATAGTTAAGGAAAAATAAGAAGAATAACTTGTTCTGATTTGTTGCATTTTCAACTCGAGTTATTAAGCCCGTAGGGGTGTCTTCACACCTAGTGCCCTAAAACCGTCTGGTTTGGGAGTCATTGGCCCAATGCTTGTTGCATGGGTTGATTAGAAAGCTTAATGGATCAGGATATTGTACAATCATCTAAAAAAAAAAAAAAAACTTTTGAGAATCTTGGCTGCAACAGTTTAGTTTTTCTGTATATGTTGGGTGTTATTATGAGTTACACTGGGCTATTATAGTGGACAGTTAACTAATATGGAGATTGCAGTTTACACCGAGGGTACTAATGATGTGTCTACTAGCATGCACAGGGGACTTTACTTTTGTATTAACTGAATTATGGTTTTGACTTAATAGATTCCTTCATGCTTGTTCACTGTGCCTTCAATGACTCATTATGTCTCAATATCACACTGTAGTGGCACATAAGTTGATTGTTAGGTGGAGTAGTGTGGTTAATTGTTGTTGAGCATATATGAATATGTTAATGTCTGTAGGTATCATTTTTGGAAACCCTCACGAGACTTTACTCGTCCACTTGGGGTAACTTTGTGGTTTAAAGGCTTATTGCATATGCTAAATGTAACCGTTTTCCCACGAAAGAGGAAATAATTATATTTTGTTTCATTTCATTTTATTTTTATTGCTTGCTTGAGGACTAGCAAGTTGTAAGTTGGGAGATGTGATTAAGGCCGAATTATGTAACATTGAGGTTGTTAATTAAGATCTCTTAACTTTACTTGCTTGACATATTATATATTTTATGTCTGTTCAATCATGTTGTACATAGTCGGAGCATAAAATGGAAAAAAATACAGAATTTGGAGAGAAAAGAGCTTCCCGCACGTGCGTTGACTTTTCCCGCACGTTCGTTGACTTTTCCATATGTGCATTGACTTTTCTCAAAAAATGGGCCCGATGTTTTTAACCTGTTTGAAAGACAACAAAAGTATAAATAGGCAAGAAAGAGGTTGGATTAAGGTTCTGAAAATGATTCAAAGAAAAGAGAGGCTAGGGTTTAGAGGAAAAGGAGGATTCTCAAGTTTTCAATCCAACTTCCATGGGGTCTTCCATCTTTTCTACCTCTTCCCACTCCTCTATAAGTGGCTAAGCTTATCTTTTCTAGGGTTTTGATGAAACCCTAGCCATGTAATAGAATTTTTCATATGCTTTGATTGTGATTCGGTTTGAATCAATGTATGAATGTTTTAGAAGTTTATAATAATTATTCTTTTCATTTCTTCAAGTATTTTACTCTTTGTGATTGTTTAATGCTTTCCATACATTAGTTTTCTTTGTGTTTGTGTTCAAAGTACGAGACAAGTCATGCTACGAGTGACGGGTTGTGTTGCTACGTAGTTTAGAGCAAACACCTCGTGCTACTCGGGATGACTCGTACCTGTACGTTGAATGCAACAACCCTCTTGATCAATATTTCAAGCTTGTAGTTGTGAAATATTGGATATTTCAAATCGGATTGCAATTGATAGCCGATGTTTAATCTCGTTTATATGGTTAGTGGTGAATTCTTTGCTCTAGGATTTTTCCCAAAAATTAATATCTCAAACCCTAATTTTAACTGTCAATTTAATTTCTTAATTTCATTTAATTCCTTTTTAGCCATAAAATCTCTCGATCATTTTAATCAAAATTAATTTAGGAATTTAGCAATTAAATTAGTCTAATTTCACAATTGTCCCTGTGGATTGATACTTGGACTTGCCATTATTCTAATAGAATTTGGTATAGTTTAGTGTTTATTTTTGTTGTGTGTAACGACCCAACCGTTTTCCCACGAAAGAGGAAATAACTAGATTTTGTTTCATTTTATTTTATTTTTATTGCTTGCTTGAGGACTAGCAAGTTGTAAGTTGGGGGATGTAATTAAGGCCGAATTGTGAAACATTGAGGCTGTTAATTATTAAATGTCATAATCATCCTTATTATTATCCCCCACTGTATCATTTATTTGATTAAGAAGCATAAATATGAATATTTTACATCTTTATTAGTTGTGTATCCGATAATCGAACCAATCCAAGTTTTCTTCGTTGATCTTGGAAATTCGGATGCATCTATTAATAATGTGTTTTCGTAATAAATATAGTAAAATTATAAAGTTATGATTATTATAGTAATTTAATTTTTTAAAAATGATTTACATATAAAACTTGATAAAATGAACGATTGAAATCATTAAAACAAGTCTCTTGAATCCCACAAGACCCAACAACGTCATTAATTAGAGACAAACATGTCCCTTAGTATATTATGTTGAGGAATAATTCCTTTTGGTAGTAATTTATGCATTTTTCTATGGAAAAACATGTGAACGATGGGTTCAGCTTAGGCAATAATAAAATTATTGCATGATTTCTGAATGTTATGGGACAATATTCACATGGTATTCTTAATTAATGATATTATCCTATCTTAGCTATGCAAGAGACACAAAAGTACTCTAATATTTGTGTGTGTGTGTGGAGAAATTACAAATAAAACTTCAAAGTTTTAATCTTGTAACAAAATAAATCTTAGATTTTTAATTTTATAAATTTAACCGTTAATATTTTAATTTATTTTCAATCTAAACATTTGCCTTTTAATTATTAAACTCAATATAGGTGTGCGAAAAGTGCCTAAAGTACCTGATTCTATTGAGCTTAATGACTAAAATATATTTTTTCTAATAATTTTACTTAACAAAAATAAGTGAATGTATAGATGAAAAAAAATCAAAAGATTAAAATTTAAATTAATAAAATTAGACACGCATGATTTATTTTGAAACAAAATTCAAACTTTAAGAATTTTTCTATAATTCTTATATGGAGAGAGCAAGAGAGTGAGAGAGAGATAGGGTTGCTGCTCGCTAGCGAAGGGCGAGCCGATAGAGTGAGAGCAACAGAGGAAGAGTCGACAGAGTTAGAGACTTGTAGTTCAACGATGGAACCCAACAAAGGCTTGTAGTTCAAGGGTTATATAGAGATTCAACAATAGAACCCAACAGAGGCTTCTCGTTGTTAATGGAAATCAAGGGTTACACAGAGGAAGAGAAGAAAATGGAGAGATGAAATAGAGAGAGTGAGGGAAGTGAGATAGAAATAGGAGGGTTAACCGGTTGCCCCGGTTTTCAATTTTTTACTATTAAACAATTCAATAGTCTTGATTAATTGTTTATAATCCAAGGGCTAATAATTAGGTTGCCTATGGTGTGCAACCTTCAGCAGGTTGCATACTTAAACAACACCCTAATAAATAATACTAGCTACCCTAGCAACTCAATAAATTTTCCAAAATTTATTAAACTACACTACCCTATCCTAGGGGTCAGAGGCCAGTTCCAGACCTTGACTTAGATAGGTGACCCATCACGAGTAATGCTAGGGGCCCCATATATTTTATTAAATATTTTACCAAATGTCTCACATGGGTGTAGGAACCATTTGGGACCTACATGGTGTGGGTCCTACACCTATGTGAGACATTTGGTAAAATGTTTAGTAAAACATTTGGGGTCTCTAACATTACTCTACCCACCACGTCAACTAAAATAATCAAAATTAACTTTTTTATGTAAACATCAAAAATTTGTTGAAATAATATTTTCCTACGCAAAAAGGCAGAGCTAGTTTTGTCCTAACAAAGATCAAGAAATTGATATCTAAATTGAAGAGAAGAAGCCCCAAAGGCAAAGATGAAAACTAAAATGAAGATCACACCATACTACCCCAATTTCTCTTTTGTCGTAGTTTTGATGGTTTTCTTCCATTTCTCTTTAGCTAAAAAGAGCAACTCAATGATATCTGGGGGCTGCAATTCCACCATTGTCGAATGCTTAGCAGATGGAGGAGAAGAAGTAGAGTTCTTGATGGAATCAGCGACGACTAAAAGGTTTCTTGCTTCTAACCAATAGAAAATTACGTATAGCACTGTACAAAGGCCTACCGTATGTAACATAAGGTTGTACGGCAATTGCATCAGGAAAGCCAATAACGATATTCGGACTTGTACCACCAATAATCGATGCAATCGCAGTCCCCGTTGGATTGATGATGCCATGAATCACAATCACGTGATTCATGGGACGTTGTGAGCGATTTAGAACTTGTGGAATTGGGAATTTGAGACCTCTTGGTTCTTCTTCAATGTTTTTGTGTGTTTGTTTTGTGATCATATGTAGTCTATGAAGCATGGGTACTTCGAAAATCATGCCGTACTCGTACTAGGTACTTACCGGTGTATGATACCTTTTATGGTACTTTTGCATACGTACCGGGTACACAAAACATGTACCCAAATTTTTTCTTCTTAATTTTTGGCATACCCAGACGTACTTAGTATACACCAAAGCCATACTGTATCTCAGTTGAAACAATATTTTCTTCTATTATCGAGATAAAACTTCTTTCACTAGACTTCTTTTTTATTTTTAGTTTTATGCGTAGCATGATTTTAAAATTAAACTATGATCTGTAAGTTATTTAATATATTGACATTTAATTTTGATTTATACCTTTACTTTTGGCATTATATGTTAATTATAGGTTGGATCTTAACAAATTAAACCATTTAATTAATTTTTATATTACTCTAAATTAAAAATAAATATTTTTTTACAAGCATACCAAGCCGTATCCGTACTCTACTTTTTTCATATTTTACCATATCGACGTACCTGTATCGTACCAGTACCATTCCTCGTACTCGTACTCATACCCGTATCCGTGCTTCATAGTCTATAGTGTGTATGCCTTTAAATAACAATGTGATTAAATGTCACAAGCATCCTTATTATTATCCCATGCTCTGTATCGTTTATTCGATTAAGAAGCATATTCATGAATGTTCTACATCTTTCTTTGTTGTATATCATATAATCAAATCAATCCAACTTTTCTTCATTGATCTTGGAAATTCACATGCATCTATTAGTAATGTGTTTGGTTGTATTCTCCTAGCTTAACGAGAGATTTGGGGAATTTTGAATTGAACAGACATAATCTTTGTTGATTTCCAACCAATACTGACCAAAAGTAGTACTGACACTTACGGTTACTCTACTTTGTTGCCATGAACAAACCTATTTGGTTGCTACACTCAAAAGCCTGAGATAGTGGAAGTCTAACAGGGATCCCATGAGTATATTCCATAAGATAATCAACATGTTAATTTCTCTAACAAATTGATCAAATGATTGATATCTAGCTGATCATTAAATTTGGCAGAAATTTGTAAAGCATTTACAATGAGCAACCCTTCAAGTTTCATCCAGACCAGAGCACGAAACAGTTTGGCATGCTATCATGGTTGATTGTTCTCATGTAGATTAATCAGACATTGGTTTCGCAATAATTCCAAAAACACATGATTTATACACATAATATGCAATAGTACATTTGATTCTCAAAGGTGGGTGATTATTCAGTACTTCTAGAGTATGGATACGTGGTGCTCCATAAGATTTTGATTGGTAGAAAGACATAAGGGCCCACAATTTATGTTGGGGATGAGAGAATAACATGAGACTAAGTAATTGGTGATTAGCTTGAAGTATGGCCACGTGGTGCTTCGGGAATATTGGATAATTTCCCCTCAAGGCTGCCAGTTCTAAGAAATTATGAAGGCCAAAGGGAAATTGGACTGGCTTGAAAATGTCTATCAGATGACCCAAAAGGTCCCCCTCATGAAGCGCCAATTTTGACCGAGTCCGGATCCTCTCCAACTTCTCTCTCCAGTAGTTTCTCCGAGCAACGACTCAGGTAGAGCCACATTACTTCCAAAGAAATATATGGCTTAGATTTATTCTTTAAACCAAAAAAAAAAAAAAAAAAATACACACCCACACCCATTGACACACACACACACACTCTCTCTCCGTTCCTTTCTCACTGACACACACACATTCACAACACACATTCTCTCTCTTTCTCTCTCTCTCTCTCTCTCTCACACACACCCACATTTCTAAAAAAAAAAAATTAAAATCACACACTCTTCTCTATTGCATTTCTAATAAAAAATAAAAAATTATTTTAATCTTTTTCATTTTATTTTCATAATATATATAATTTTTAATATAAAATTTTAATTTTTATAAAATTAATATCATTGTAAATATACTTTTAAAATAAGACTAATATTAAATATATTTAATAAAAGTTTAAAATAAATAAAAAGTAATTATTATGTTTAGTTATGCTTTCAAAGTATTATTTTTAAAATATAAAAATTATTTTGATGAAAATAAACACACAAAAATCATATATTTTTGAAATTCTCAAAAATAATCTTCAATCCAAAACATATATACATATATGAAAATAATGACTTTTATGCATAGATGTAAATTTTTTATTTTCTTTAAAACACAAATTTAATCTATGCAAAAGTATAAATCAAATATAGAATTTTTTTTATTTCCTTTAAAAATTTTTTAAACTTGTTTGGTTAATAAAATTAAATTAAAAGTCATTATTTTCATATAATTTTTTTGGAATGAAGATTGTTTTTGAGAATTTCAAAAATATATGATTTTTGTGTGTTTATTTCATCAAATTAATTTTTATATTTAAAAAATAATAATTTAAAAACATAACTAAACATCGTAATTACTTTTTATTTGTTTTAAATTTTTATTAAATATATTTAATATTTGTCTCATTTTAAAAGTATATTTTCAATAATATTATTATAAAATTTAAATTTTATAGTATTAAAAATTATATATATATATTATGAAAAAGTTTAAAATATTTTTTATTAGAAATGAGAGAGAGAGAGAGGGGTAGGATGTGACGGTGACGTGTGCGTGCCGTGAGGTGAAGGAGAGAGAGGAGTATGAGAGAAAATGAAATGATTCAGTATGCATGTGTTTTGAAATTTTTTGTTTAAAGAGATAAATTTAAATCATTTATTTTCTTGTGGGGGTGACGTGGCTTTATCTGAACCGTCCCGCAGGAACAGCCGGAGAGAAGCTGGAGAGGATCAGACTCGTTTTGACCACCATTAAGCAATCCAAGCACTCTCTCTAAATCAATTACAAGTCTTTTCTTACCTTAAGTTGGCTTAAATTGAAAAAACTGTGTCACCTTAAGTTAGCTTCCAGTTTGGACTTGACAATACATCAAAACACTTTAATCTTCAACACCCTCAATATGCTCACCTTCGCTCTCTACCTCCATTCCTTACTCCACCTCCTCACCTCCACCGCGGCTGTAACACCGCCTTACACACCCACGGATTACTTCCTCCTCAACTGCGGCTCATCCTCCAACGCCACGTCGCGAGACGGCAGGAGCTGGGACGGTGATGCCACCTCAAAATTCTCACCGTCCAACATCGGCACCACCTCATCACCATCCACGGCCACCGAACAAGACCCTTCCACCGACATCCCTTTCCTCACCGCCCGCATCTTCACCTCCGAATTCACCTACACTTTCCCCGTCTCCTCCGGCCCCAAATTCCTCCGCCTCCACTTCCACCCAGCCACCTACTCAAATCTCGACAGATCAAAATCTTACTTCTCCGTCACCGCTGCAAACTACACCCTCCTAACCAACTTCAGTGCCTTCCTCACCGTCTCTGCTTTGGTTCCCCAACAATCCTCTCTTGTCAAAGAGTACATTGTCAATGTCAGAGACACCCAAAAGCTCGACATAACATTCAACCCATCTCCCAATTCATACGCCTTTATCAACGGCATCGAAGTCGTTTCGATTCCCAACAATTTCTACATGAAAGGCGACAATCCTATCCCTCTTGTTGGCTATCAACAATTTATCTATATCGATAACAACACTGCTATGGAAACTCTGTACCGGTTAAACGTCGGTGGCAACGAGGTGTCTGTGAATGACGATACCGGCATGTACCGGCCGTGGCATCCAGATGACATGTATATATACGGCGCGGCCGTTGGTTTGGTGCCTCACCTTGAGGTCCCAATTCGGTACACTAAGACACCGAACTACACTGCTCCGGCGACTGTGTACACTACGGCTCGGACCATGGGAAATGACCCAAAGGAAAACTTGGAGTACAATTTGACTTGGATCTTCACCGTTGACTCTGGGTTCCTGTACCTGGCTAGGCTTCATTTTTGCGAGTTTCAACTGGAGGTAACCACAGAACATGAGAGGATATTTTCTGTGTACATGAATAATCAGACCGCTGATCAAAAGGTTGATGTTATACGCTTGAGTGGGGGTCGCGGAATTCCTGTTTTCAAAGATTATGTTCTTTCAGTCCCACTCGTCGATGGTCTCCGGAGTAAGGTGGATTTGTGGCTGGCGATGTCCCCGAATATGGACTCCAAGTCCAGGTACGCTGATGCAATCTTGAACGGTTTAGAGATCTTCAAATTGACTAAATCGGACAGAAGTCTCGCCGGGCTCAATCCGGAATACGTTCCTGCACCGCCGGCACCATATCCAAAGCTACCGGGCAAACAGAATAGTAAAACGTCATTGTTGTTGGTCTTGGCCGTCGCCGGAGGTGTAATCAGCGGAGTGTTCTTGATTTCAGTGATTGGTTTCTTGATTTTCCGGTGTCGGAGGAGGGTGAGAGACTCCGGTGCAAGCGTGGTCAAGTCATCATGGGTCCAATTTTCAATTTTGCACACGTCGAAGTCCACGAAGACTAACGCTTCATCACTGCCGCCTAGTCTCTGCAGACATTTCTCACTCACAGAGATCAAATCTGCTTCATCATTACCGTCTGAAGGGTTGTGTCGTCGCTTCTCACTTGCTGAGATTCAATCTATGACCAACAACTTCGATGATGAATTGGTCATTGGAAGTGGTGGATTTGGTAAGGTCTACAAAGGACTCGTTGATGGTGAGGAAACCACTGTCGCTATAAAGCGGTTGAATTCAATGTCTAAGCAGGGTGCACATGAATTTTGGACAGAGATTGAGATGCTTTCCAAGCTTCGACACAATCATCTTGTCAGTCTAATAGGCTATTGTGAAGAAGGCGATGAAATGATCCTTGTTTATGAGTACATAGAGAATGGTACCCTTGCGGATCATCTCTACAAAATTAATACCAGTGGAAATATTTGTCACATATCATGGGATCAAAGACTCAACATTTGCATTGGTGTTGCACGTGGATTGGATTACCTTCACACGAGTACTCAGCAAGGTGTCATACACCGAGATATGAAAACCTCAAATATTCTGTTGGACAATGCTTGGGTAGCTAAGATTTCAGATTTTGGTTTGTGCAAAATGGGCATCACAAGCGATTTTGGAACCCACGTTAGCACAGACATTAAAGGCACATTTGGTTATTTGGATCCAGAGTATTTCATGACTCGTCGGCTAACCAAGAAATCAGATGTGTATGCCTTTGGTGTCGTGTTGTTGGAAGTGCTTTGTGGGAGGCCAGCAGTTGATATGAGGCTTGAGGAAGAACAATGCAGTCTAGCCCTATGGGCTCAACATTGTATCAAAAAGAAGAAACTTGGTCAGATCATTGACCCTAGTATGAGGGACCAAATCTCGCCACATTGCCTGAAGTTGTTTTCAAAAGTTGCTAACAAATGTTTAAATAATAATCCAAATGGACGTCCTACAATGGCTGATGTAGTGGTGAGCCTTGAGTGCGCTTTGGCGGCACAGGATCAACAGGGATATACAAGTAGATGTTGATCTGCTACAAGTATCATCCCCTCGTATGCATTGCTGGGCTCAAGATCAGTGCAAGAATATACAAGCAGATGATGCTCTGCCACAAGGTACAGTCCCCTCTCCCTCCACTCTTGTGCATTACTATGAGAATTAGGTATGCTCATGGGTCGATCCGGGTCAGGTTAGCTCGACAATCGAACCAGAAACATTGAGTTCATTTTTTGTTGGACCAATTTCACCCGCGTGCTTCTTCGAAATCACATTTCCGCGAAACTGATTTTGGCGGTCAGCTTCAATGGGCTCTGGTAACCGCCTCCCTTCGCCACTTAACCGCCTCTGCGAAGCGAGACAGTGGAGATGAAAGGTTCCTCATTACTAAGAAGGTGATCTTTGCCATTATTTTTGTCACGATCCAACTAGTCGATTCCTAAGTTACCAAGGATTTATTCTAAAATCAAATAAGTTAATAATGCAGCGGAGTAAAATAAAAGACGTACATAAATATTTATTTTATTTAAAATGTACATACGGTTTGTGTTAGTTTTTAAATCATAAAAATCGAATGGATCGGTGCTAAATATATTCTTAACACTGACTGAATCGAACCGTGTATATCCCTACTCTTGGTTCTTCTTGATTGATTTTTTTTTTTTTTTTTGATCGGAATGGTGTGTGTATGTTTTTAAATAACAGTGTAATTAAATGTCATAATCATCCTTGTTATATTCCCTGCTGTATCATTTATTTGATTAAGAAGCATATAGATGAATATTCTACATCTTTGTTAGTTGTGTATCGGATAATCGAACCAAACCAACTTTTTTTCATTGATCTTGGAAATTCGAATGCATCCATTAGTAATGTGTTTTAGCAATAAATATAGTAGTAAAATTATAAAGTTATGTTTATCATGTCAATTTAATTTTTTTAAATAATTAGCGTATAAAATTTAATAAAATGAACGATTAGAATCATTAAAAGAAGTCTCGTAATGAATCCCACAACAGCCAACAACACCATTAATTAGAGACAAACAAGTTCCGTAGTATATTATGTTGAGGAATAATTCCTTTTGGTGGTAATTTATGCATTTTTCTATGGCAAACCATGTGAACAATGGGTCTGGCTTAGGTAATAATGAAATTATTGCATGATTTCGGAATGTTATGGGACAATATTCAAGTGCTACTCTTAATTAATGACATAATAAACAAAATATTAATATATTATCTTCTCTTAGCTATGTAAAGAGATACAAAACTATTCTAATTTTTTTTTTGAGAGAAATTACAAATAAAACTTTAAAAAATTTTAGTTTTATAACAAAATAATAAATTTTTAATTTTTAATTTTTAATTTTATCAATTTAAGCGTTAATATTTGGATTTATTTTTAATCTTTTAACTATTACACTCAATGTAGGTGTATGAAAAGTGTTTAAAATATCCGATTTCATTGAGTTTAATAATTGAAATATATTGTTTCTGACAATTTTACGTAACAAAAATAAGTGAATATTTAGATGGAAAAAAAGTCAAAAGACTAAAATTTAAATTAACAAAGTTGGAAGGGGCATGATTTATTTAGTTACAAAACTCAAACTTTAAGAATTTTTTTTTATAATTTTTCTAATTTTTTATGAATAAATAATACCAACTACCCTTAGCGGCTCATTAATTTTCCCAAAATTTATTAGACTACATGAATCCGGATCCTCGGTTGCGTTTTCCTGTAGCGCTTCCTGCGTCGTTTTGGGGCCAAATTTCAATTTAAAAAAAAAAAAAAAAAAGCAGAACTGTTGACAGAAGAGAAGAGAAGAAGGAAGGCCGAGAAAGGGAGGAGGAAGAAGAAGAAGAAGAGGAGAGGAGAGAAGAAGGATCGCAGGAGGTTTTGATGTTAATCACAGCTTCATTTATTTAAAGTTTGTGAAAATGGAGAAGCAACAAATTTTGGTTGTGGGTCTGTCGTGAATTCGGGTAGAGAAATGAAATTAGAAGAAGATTTCCAGAGTTGTTGCGAAGATGAAGATGAATTGATGGAGAGAGAAGAATCAGCGAAGGAAAGTTCGAAGGCCATCTTCTTCCCTCTTTCTCTTTCTCTGTTTTAAATTGAATTTTTGATGTTTTTTGTATCCCTCTTTCTCTTTCTCTGTTTTAAATTGAAGTTTTGATGTTTTTTGTATTATTTGTAGATCCCATTTAATCTGTATCCCTCCCTCTCCCTCTGTTTTTTGTAAAATTGAAATTGCCCTGAACCCAGCAGCGATCTGGATCTGTGAAATTGCCCTGAACCCAGAACCCAAACTGAAGAATAGATCCAAAAAATACCAACACAGAGGGAGAAAGAGAGAGAGAGAGAAGCAAAGTTTTGTCCAGATTAAGTCCTCTCTCTCTCTGGTGATCAAATCTTGTTTTATATCTATATCCAATCTTGTTAACTTGAAAAGGAAACAAAAGTTAATATATATCACCAAAGTTATATATATATACAAAAATCTGAGAAGAAGAGAAGGGAACAATTTTGAAGAAAAAATTGAACATTTATATATATATATATATATATCTCAGATTTTGATTTCTGATATATATATATACAAAAATCCAGATGGGTTTGATTTTATATATATCTCAGATTTTGATTTTATACAAAAATCCAGATGGGTTTGATCCAGATGGGTTTGATTTTATATATATATACAAAAATTGCTTAAATATTGAACATTTATATATATATATATATATCTCAGATTTTGATTTTATAATCCTTCTTCCTTATTGATGTTGATCAACAAAATCTTGATGGGCTTAAATATTGAACTGTTGTCCCTCTGTTTTTTTTTTTTTTTTTTTTTTCTAGATCTAGAAGAAAGAAATGAGGAAGAAGAAAAGCAAGGAGGGGGTGATGTGGCTGGGGGAGGATCGCCAGAGGGGGAGGGTTAGGGTTGTCGTCGGAGCTGTTGGGGAAGATGAAGTTGTTGGGGAAGATAGAACCATGAACTGAGACAACAGTTCTGCATTTTTTTTTGTTTTTCTTTTAAATTGAAATTTGGCTCCAAAACGACGTCGTTTTGGGGCGCCGCAGGAAGCGCTACAGGGAAACGTGACCGAGGATCCGGATTCTAGACTACACTACCCCATCCTAAAGGGCAGAGGCCAGGCCCAGAGATCGAGATGCTTTCCAAGCTTCGACACAATAATCTTGTCAGTCTTATAGGCTAATGTGAAGAATGCGATGAGATGGAATTGGATCCTCCCCTTCATTTCGGTCCTTCATTCCTTTCTTGAAGGGCCTTTGGGCCCACTTTGAGGCCCAATTTTGATAATCTGAACCGTTCATATTTTTAGATTTATTTAGTATATCATACCTGTAAAAAATCAAGTTGATCGAATATCATAAAGTATGTGTTCGGAAAACTGTTTATTAAAAAATAGTTTATAGTCCCAATTTTCTGAACGCATACTTTCTGATATCCGATCAACTTGATTTTTTACAGGTATAATATACTGAATAAATCTAAAAATATGAATGGTTCGGATTATCAAAACTGGGCCTCAAAGTGGACCCGAAGGCCCCTGCAAGGAGGGAATGAAGGAGGGGGCTCAAGGAGGGGATCTGGACTCGATGAGATGATCCTTGTTTATGAGTATATAGAGAATGGCACCCTTGCTGATCATCTCTACAAAATTAATACCAGTGGAAATATTTGTCACATATCATGGGAGCAAAGACTCAACATTTGCATTGGTGTTGCACAGGGATTGGATTACCTTCACACGAGTACTCAGCAAGGTGTCATACACCGAGATATGAAGACCACAAATATTCTGTTGGACAATGCTTGGGTAGCTAAGATTTCAGATTTTGGTTTGTGCAAAATGGGCATCACAAGCAATTTTGGCACTCACATTAGCACAGACGTTAAAGGCACATTTGGTTATTTGGATTCAAAGTATTTCATGACTCGTTTGCTAATCAAGAAATCAGATGTGTATGCCTTCAGTGTCGTGTTGTTAGAAGTGCTTTGTGGGAGGCCAGCAGTGGATATGAGGCTTGAGGAAGAACAATGCAGTCTAGCCCTATGGGCTCAACATTGTATCAAAAAGAAGAAACTTGGTCAGATCATTGACCCTAGTATGAGGGACCAAATCTCACCACATTGCTTGAAAATGTTTGCAAAAATTGCTAACAAATGCTTACATAATCATCCAAATGGACGTCCTACAATGGCTAATGTAGTGGTGAGCCTCGAGTGCACTTTGGCAACATAGGATCAATGCAGGGATATACAAGTAGATGTTGATTTGCCACAACACTACAGGAAATTACACTTTCAACTACTAAATTTTTAGTTGCTGAAGGTTGTTTTTCAGTCGCTAAAAATCAATGGCAACTAAAGTTCTTTTTTACCTAGTTAGTCGCAGAAGCCTTGTCAGCGACTAAATTTATGTTGGTCACGAACGATTTAGTCACCAAAAGTAACCAAATCAAATCAAAATGAAATTCTTTTTCAGCATCGCTAAAATGTTTTAGTCGCCGAAGGATGTCATGTTCTTTGGTGACTAAAGTATTTGGTCAGCAATAGTTTCTTCACTTTTCTTGATTTGTTTTGGCTACTAACTATTTTTGTTGCGAAAAGTCTTTTTTTTTTTCTTTTTCCTACTAAATATATAGTCACTAAAATCTTTGCTTGCTTTTTTCACTACCAAATATGTTTAGTCACCAAAAAATTCACTTCTTTTTTGGCTACTAGACATTTAGTAGCCAAAAAATTTATTTAGTGTTTTTCATTAATTTCTCTACCACCTGTATTTATTCCATTATTAGTAACATTTACCCTGTATCTAAACAAAACAATACCTATGCTGATTATATTATCAACCATTTCACAACGTGCACATATCTCACTTTCAACCATCTAAAAAATTCATATTTTTCGTCAAATATTCCAAATGTAATAGAAATTCTATACAAACCAAATCTAATCTCAAAAACGTAATTCAATACGAAACAAAGCACTATACGAAAACCATGTCCTCTGTACACAAAAAACTAATATCCACAATATCACGCCAAAGAGTGTAATTTGTATCACGCAAACGAGATAATCTGTACGATGCCAAAAAGATAATCTGCACTACACCAAAATGGTAATCTATACCACTTCAAAAGTAATTTGTATCCCACCGAAAAGGTAATTAATACCACGCCAAAAGTAATTTGCACCATGCCAATTGGAAATCTGTACAAATAGTAGTAATCCGTAGACCAAAAAAAAAAATAAATAAATAAAAGAAGAAGTTGCAACCATAATTTCACGCCAAAAACCACCTGTAAAAACAAGATTATAATCATTACTATTGATTGAATAACATTGGCATATTTAAAATTATAAATACATATATATATATAAAACTCGGATGTAATTAAACTTTTCAAATTAATCATTAGTTTTGCATAGTTGAATGTATATAAAACAAAATTACGCCTAAAATTCAAATGCATATATAAGGCAACTAGTAATCTTATAGCATTAATCATTAAGAATAATTAATCATTAGTTTTGCTTTTTGGGCCCTGAATGCCTTTTCGACTAAGTTTTATGCTTTTTTGACTCTAACTCACAAACGATCCTTGGCCCTACAATTACACTATGATTCATATCTAACTATCCAGGCATTTTACTATAAAAAATGGCAGAGTTTTGAAAGTTTAGCCAATCATAAACAATTAAAAATACAATAACTTCAAATTTGTTTCCAAAGCCAAAGTTGAAGTCTAGAGCTTAAAACAGGAAGTTAAACTCAAAATATGTGATGAAGGTATGCGAAGCACCAAGGAAAAAGAAAAAGTGGGTACAGTTAAGGCTGTGCAAAATACCGCCCAATCTTCTAAAACCGCACCTATCCGCATCAATCCGCACTGCTCTAACCGCTAACCGCGGTTTAAACGTTAAAATTTATAATCTGCCAACCGAACCGCTCCGCTCCGCTAAAGTTAATACATATATATTTTTTAACTTTCAATGAAATATCAATGTAAAAATGAGTGTGAAAAAGATTTAAAATATAAAATTTATTACAAATTAGTGGTTATATATATGAAACATATTATGTAATATTACTTTGTGTTATATATCTAAAAAATATTATACAAATTAGTATTATATATTATGCAAATGTATGATAATTAGTTAGAATATTCTTCAATCCGCCAATCCGCCAAAAACCGTCCAAACCGCAATTTGTCAATCCGCCAATCCGCTAACCTGCCATTCGATTTGTAATTTTACTCTCAAACCGCCCGAACCGCACCGCGCACACCCTTAGGTACAGTTGCATTGAAGAGAGCCGTTGAAAAGGTCCTTTCAATAGTAGGCATGCTTCAACTCTACTATGAAGAAATGGCCTCACATAAAATGACAATCTAGTTTTCCAAGGGAAAAAAAATATCAAACCTAGAATAAAGGTATGGATGTGGTCTTTATGGTGGTGGAAAAGTTAAGCAAGAATTATGTTTACCGACCACTTTATTATATAATAAAGTTCCATGGGTAAATAATGTGCAAAGAAAAACGAGATATTTCATAGTTTATGGTGGTACAAGATATTTTGAAGAGTCCGTATAACATAATTTATGATGGTACAAGATATTACACAATTACACACACTCAGAGAATTAACTTGCAACATAATTCTTAGCAAGGATGGTAGTCTCATGTCCCAAATGGTATTTCATTTTGTAATAATAACGGCAAGGAAACAAATCAAATAAATTGTAGTGAACAAATTCCATAAAAGAAAACTAAATTATGATGTTATTTGCTAACCTTATGTAGCAGAGTTTCTCTTTGATTTTCCTAACACTGTGTTTGGTTAGAGGATTTGAGAAGGGATTTGGAAAATGAAAGAGAAAAAGTATGTGAAATTACGTGAAATGTAGGCATATTTTATTAATATTTCACCTATCTTTTCCTATTTCCTTTCTAAATCCATTCCCAAATCTCCCAACCAAACATAGTGTAGTGCCAGTAGTTCTATTCATCACATACCTCCATAAAATTAGTTTATACTCCAATCAAAATGAAAGCAATTACTAGTATCTATCTAGTACCAAAGAGGGGGAAAAATTATAAATAAGCTGAATGGAATAAGTTCATTTATAAACTTCCAGTATCATATAAGCTTGTAGCTTCCTATCATCAGGTAGTCTCTAGGAGCTTAAGATAGGGCCCTTTCACTACCAACAAGTTTTGTATCAATATCAACCAATGAAAAACTACAAGCTGTGTGTTTCATATCAATTACAAGTAACACAGATGCGACTTAAGAAAAATAGTACTCTAAGGAAATCATATACATATATTTGGATGTGAAGAGTTTAAGCAGAAGTCGAAGTTAAGAAATATGCACATTTGTCAATCATAGAATCATTCAATATCCATTACCATCAAGCATATAAACATTGCATTTGAACATCATGGCATCAAAAATTTTAAAACCCAAACATAAACTTCATAGTTATTATCAGGATTGGATAGAGTGGGCAGGCCAGGATAAGGATCTTTGTATATATCAATAAATAAATAGTTGAACAAGAAGAGTTTCCAATCATGATCTCCTGTTGACGACAACAAACATTTTACAAATCCAATCAATAAATCACATTATAAATTTCAAAAGTTATTCGCAGAAGGGTCAGTAAAAAACTAAAAACATATTTGAAGTTGGCATAATGCAAAATAATTCAACAAAGAGAGATGAAAAGTGTAACGCCCGCAAAATAATTACAATAATTCATCCACAACTGACTAGTACAAAATGACATAATCAAAATAATAGCCTTTCATTTATCAGAGTTAACTTACAAAAAAGTGACACATGCGATATGCATTCATAAGCTTTATCCTGAATTTGTAGCATGTGATATCAACTTAATTATCAACAAAATAAATGCCTTTCGAGCTTGCAACTTTCCAAGGCTAAGCTTGGTTACAACAATAGAGAGAGTCTTAAGCTCCATACATATAAAGCCCTAGGCTTGTATAAGTATTAAACACAAAACAATAAGACATAGCCTTCAGCTCCCAGGTCCTCTCAATCTAAACCCTTGGAGGAGGCATTTCACCAATACCTGAAAATGATTTCCCAAGTAAGGTGAGCCAAAGTCTAGTAGAAACAATCTAACACAATATATGAATCTTAACGAAGATATAAGTACAATGTGCATGTACAAAGCCTTTGACAAAACATCCATACGCTACATGATCATAAAGTACCAAATTTTATATCTCAATCCATTTTCCTTCAATTCATTTCAAGTTAATTTGTTCATCTCAATTCATGAGCCAATTTCATTATCTTCTAGACAACCCAACTGAGAATAAAACTCAGTGGTTCTCAAATCAACACAACTACCAAACAAACACTTCAAGTTGCCATTTTACAGAAATTTTGTCCGCGGGAATCGGCACCCATGTATATGCGCAGTTTCGAGACTTTCACTCTGGGCACTCTGACCAACTTAATTTCAATGGAATCCATTCCCTATCTCCATCCAAAATATGGAGTACATCCATTTTCTCCTCCCAAACATCATACATATACAATGTATTTAAAACATAGTCATATTGAATGACAACCAACAAGAGATTAGTTTCAATTCACCTAATCCTCATGCAATTTCTGCAACAATCAGAGTTATCTTCCACCGATGGCCCAATACAGATATTTCTAAACAGATATTCAATCTCAAGACATATAATTTATTTAAATTTTTATGGATGTGAGATAATACATATCCAATTTCACCATTTATACCAATATTCATCTAATTTCATATTTACAACGCCAATTTCATTTATTTATACAAAATAAATATTCAAACCATTTTAGGGCAAACTACTTTTTTCCAAATATCAACCCAAAGGCCAAAATCAATTATTTTTCCACAAGAAACCTCATATTCAGATCCCACAATCATCTATATCACATTCACTTAGAAACCCCTCTTTTGATTTTTAAACCCAAAACCTAGGTTTATTCAATACTCCTAAATCCCATCATTGTTACACAACAACGAATAACTAAGCTAAAAATCATATGAAAGTGTAGAAAATCGCTACCTTAAGCTTAGATGACCAAAGCAACAATGGAGGAACTTCAGAGATGCCGAAACCAACTTCAACTCAGATCAAAATGGAACTCTAGAGACGTTCTACCTTTTTAACAAAGGCACATAGGTAGAGAAATCCATGGATCTAGGTGAAAATGTAAAGAGAACGTAGATTTTAGAGAGAGAGACTCTAGATCTAGGGTTTTTGAAAAGTAGAGAGAGAGAGAGAGAGAAGTGAAAAAATGATGTAAAATGATCTCATTATGAACTGATATACGCGCAGTCCGCTCGAGTGTGAGAAGTGATGCTCAAGCGCCAGACACATTGTTCCACTTGAGCGTAAGAAGTGACGCTTGAGTGCAGAATACGCACTTTCAGAAGTTTTGCAGACGAAGGACATCGCTCGGGCTCAAGATTGGACACTCGAGCGCTCACCTACTTGAGCGTAAGAAACGCCGCTCGAGTGTAGAATACACTCTTCTAGTATTTTGTAGGTCTGCAAAAATACTGAGAGTTTGCAAAGCCTACTAGAGTGCAAGAAGTGTCACTCGAGCGGAGGAGTAAAAATTTGGGCTACAAATGTTTGAAAAAAAGGCAACCAACTTGTTCCAAACACAACAACTACGATCCAATAACCAAATTTAAGGAAGCATAAGGGGAAAACAATAATGAACAACATTCATAAACCATAAACCCGAGTTCGGAATATCACAGGAGTCGGGTTAAAACCAGAATCGCTATAAAAAGAAAACCTGGTTTAGTTGCTTCATACATTCTTTTGATGTTTGATTATCTGCAATTACCTTGACTTCTTTTATTGCTCAGAGTTTCCCATTCTCACTGTTAAAATCGCCAAATATAAGGATATACAAGAAGATGATGATCTGTCACAAGATATTGTCCCCTCATGTGCATTGATGGCACATGAGCAATGCAGGGTTATACAAGCAGATGATGCTCTGCCACAAGGTACAGTCCCCTCTCCCTTCACTCTTATGTAATACTGTGAGAATTAGGTTTGTTCATGGGTGCATCCTGTAAGACTAAATTAATTATTTAGTCATTATGTTGACCCACATGATATGATAGAGATTTTGCAGGATTATAATTCCATATTTTTTGCTACAATTAATTGGTAAATAAAAAAGAGTGTTTTCCAAGTATCCTACTTTGATGGGAAAGTAGAATCATTGTTGAATAAGAAAACTGGTCCTCTTTCTACCTATAAAAAGACATTCAGACTACCTATCAAATTATTGGTAAGAAAACTGGTCCTTTCTCCTATAAAAAGACATTCAGACTACCTATCAAATTATTCTGAATTTAATGTATTCTAAAGAGGGTTAAGAGAGAAACCTTTTTCCACTAATATTGATATTAGGTTTACGTTCAATCAATTATGGATCACTTGAAGGTTTCGCATAACTAATTTAGGTATGTTATTTATTTTACGCATTATGTTATTATTTGTGAAAATATGATAGTTCACGATTTTAGATTATGAAAGTTGTTATATGCATAACACCATAAAATTTTTACAGATCCAGGTCAGGTTAGGTCCCCAATTGAACCCAAAACATTAAGGTCACGTTTGTTTGGGTGGACATGAGGTTGGGATTGGACTAATAGTCCAATAAAATTATTAATCCGATGTTTGATTAAACAATTGAAATAGGGACTAATTATTTTAAACTTGACTTTTAGTTAAGATAGGATACATAATCCAACGGATTTGTAGTCCTAAGACTATTAGTCATGGGAATGTTAATCCAGTCCGCTCAAACAAACATGGCCTAAGTTCATTTTTTGTTGGACCAATTTCACCCACATATACTTCTTCGAAATCACATTTCCAGGAAACTGATTTTGGCGATCAACTTCAGTTAACTCTGGTAACCGCCTCCCTTTGGCACTTCACCGCCTCAGCAAAGCGAGATAGTGGAGATGAAAGGTTCCTCGTTACTAAGAAGGTGATCTTTGTCATCATTTTTCTCGTCATCAGACTCAGTGGTCACGAGGTTCACAGATGCAAAACTTTTTGAGTGTGGAGATAAAATACCAAAGTCTCTCTTTCAAGAAGTTTGAGATCTTTTTCTTTTATAGAATTGAAGAAGATTTGACTACAACAAATTAGACCGGGAAAAAGCAAGAGACTGGTTAGCATGAATAAGTTTAAAGGGAGAAACTGAGACACTTTATTTTATATGGTGAATTACACTAACAGTCCTTATAGTTTGGGTCTCATGTCACTTTGGTTCTTGATTTTTCAATTATGATATATTTGATCTTGAATTTTAAATCATGTTCTAAATAAGGACAATTGAAAATATCATTATTTAATTTCAAGGGCAAAGTTATCAATTTTGATAAAATATAAACTAATTTGACAAAAATAAATGTCAAAAAATATTTAATTTTTAAAAATAATTTCTACCCACCAAAGATAAAATTATATAAAATTAATAAATATTTTAGACATTTATTTATTTTACCAAATTAATTTTTATTATGTGTTTGGATGATGATCATGTATTGGGTGGTTGTTAGGCTTTTAATGTGTAATCGATATATTTAATATATAAAATGTTTTTTGTTTTGGATTTTTTAATTTAATGAATTGGTTTAATAATGATATCAAAGTTGTCATCATATTTGACTTTTGAAAAAATAGAAAATAAAAATAAACACCCATTACATGATCATCATTCAAACATATAATAAAAATTAATTTGGTACAAAAAAATAAATAAATGTCTAAAAAATTTATCAATTTTATATAATTTTATCTTTAGTGGGTAGAAATAATTTTAAAAAATTTAAAAATATTTTTTTGACATTTATTTTTGTCAAATTAGTTTATAATTTATCAAATTGATGACTTTGCCTTTGAAATTAAGCAATTGTATATTCAATTGTCTTTATTTGAAACAAAATTTAAAATTCAATATCAAATGTGTCACAATTAAAAAATCAGAAATTAAAGTGACACAAAATCCAAATTATAGAGACTATTCGTGTAACTCACTCTATTTTATATCTACATATTGTATGGAGAATGATGATGACCATGATCTGGGTCGAAAGGTTAAGTAATTTATGGCCCTTGAGGAATAGTTACTTGGCAAATATCATGTGTTACTTGTGCATGCAGGTATGATGGGCAGTTCTCAATTAAATGATTAAAAAGTGGTAGAACTAAGGATAAAGAGATAACGAAGTTTCTGGGCACAAGCAATATAGGATCTCTGCACAAGCGACAGACACAAGATGATTACCGCAGGACTATTGAGCCTCCTCGCATGAGCGGCCATCCATCGCACGAGAGACCACCTTAGGCGTATGAACGACCAATCCCCAAAGGCTTACTGTCAACAGCAGAATATCTGGGCTGAACCAGGCAAAAAATCCCTTTTAATCCGAAAACACAGAATGATCGGGCAGATTTTCTATTTGTGAAATCAAGGTAGAAGACTGAGCTGCTAATTTGCGCAGAAGTTCATGCGATCGAGCTAACATCTGGCTCGCTCGTGCGACCGAAATTAGTTCCACTCGTGATTTTAACGAGCTGTTGCTCACTCAGAATGACCGAGCTTAAACCCTGCTCAATCGACCGAGATTGAGAAAACCGGGCTGCCCTTTACACTTCATTTTTTACCCTGCAAAATCCTAGGAGACCAGGCACACCAATATTAGGGCTCTCAAAGACCGAGCAACCAATATCTTTGATAAACACATTTCACCGAGTAGGCTAAATCGTGCTCCATGTGTCGATACCGCTACCTGGTAAACATGTCGGGTGGCTTGGCCGTGTTCCGCGTGGAGTACGGCATTCCGGTAGACGTACATTTGGAGCTCGGTAAGGAAGACATCCTTCCATGGGGCAAGCTGGATTATTGCCCCTTTACCGTGTTGTCCATAATTAAGGGAGGTCTCCACTTCCCGATGCAGCCATTAATCAGTGAGTTCCTAAGAAGGACCGGGCTGGCATCGACTTAAGTCTCAACGAACACTTAGAGCATAATAAACGGAGTCGCTGAGCTAAATAATCGGCTAGGTTTGAATTTGGGATTGACCGAGATCTTATGCCAATTCACGCTCGGTCGCACGGTCGACGGATTTAATTATCACTTAAAAATAAGGCTGGGCAGAGAGTGATTAGTAACTGGCACACCGGACAAGGACATGCATGATAACGACTTCTTTTGGGTGTCTAGCAATTATGAAACAGTTGACGTGCCCAGTAGGTACATCAGCAAGAATTTCGGTTCATCCTATAAGCCGAGCTTCCTGACTAGTTAATTTTGTTGCTTTTCATTATTCCAAGCTAATTGTCTTCCTTTTGCAGCTATCGAAGAGTTACAAGCCAATTATCTCTATTCGAACGAAGAGGCGATCAGGGCCATGCTAAGATATAGGCACCGAGATTGCCATGAGCTTCTATGTTACGTGCAGAGCTACTACTATTCAGCAAACCGGAAGAGCAAAGTTACTAACTTCGCACACGGCTGCTCTTGATTTTAACTTTGAAATGCTTATTTATTTAAAAACTTGGCAAAACAATAAAAATGCTCTGCATATTGATGTCAATGGATAATAGACATGTTGAGCTCCCTGAACACATATATATCATAATTGAGCGACTTGTCATTATCGTGAAAAAAAATTAAGTACTATTGGAACTTGTGAAATTTATGATGAAAGTTAAACGTAGTAAAACTGTGAAGGACAAGTACAATTATCAGTGACAAAGCAACAACTTGGATATTGATGTGCAAATGATGGAATAATAAAGAAGCTAAAGAGATTAAAAGAAGCGACATATACTAGAGCAAAATGTTGAACCTACTAATAAAATTGATGTACCAATAATAAGACGTTTGAACCAATATAAATACAGTATGTACAAGAAGTAAATGTTTTGTTGGCAATATCAAATGATATCTTGGTTTGTTGTGATGTTTGCAGTTAATATTTTGATAATATCAAGGATGTAATGTTGTATTGGTCAATGACTTGATCTATCAATAGAGAATCGACAATTTGAGAGCACCGGTATAACTATCTTTCCATTTTCCATATGTATTGTATAATTTTTTTTTTGAAAAGCAAATATATTTTGGATGTATTAATACATATATATACATATTTACTACATATTATAATTCCTTGTATAAGAAAAAAGCTGGACTTCCAGATGCATAATTCTGACTCTTTAGTTGATTCTTTAGTACTTTGATTTATCAAGACGAATGTGCACTAATCTTACATTTTTTGGTAGCTTTATAACCACCTCCAGCTTACACACCGGCAGTGCAGACAATTCCAGTGGATAATGATATTATTAACACTACAGTAAGTCCAACACTTTTTGAGTTATTTATGCTTCATAATTTCCATTTCTTTTATCTAATGTGTTTTTATTTTACAGGTTTTTATTGGAAACCTGGACCCCAATGTCACAGAAGAGGAACTGCGGCAAATATTTTTGCAGTTTGGGGAAATGAGGCAAAAGTGACTTAAAATGGACTGTTTACGAATTGATATACGCACAGTTCGCTTGAGCGTAAGATTTGTCACTCGAGCGCCAAACACAATAAGTTGTTCCGCTCGAGCGCAAGAAGTTTCGCTCGAGCGAAGAATACAAACTCCTAGTAGTTTTACAGACTTGCAAAAGTACTGGAGGTTCCCAAAGGTCGCTCGAGTGCAGGGAGTTTCGCTTAAGCGAAGGGACAAAAATCTGAACATCAAAAGTTTGAATTTACGACTACTTGAAATTTAGGAATACGAGAATGTTTAAGAGTATTTTGAAGTATTAGCTCACTAGCCCTTCTCTCCGATGTATCAATAAGTAGCTCGATCAAGACCGGTACTGAGTTGAAAAATGGAACGACAACAAGGTGGGTGGAATCCAGTATTCCGTCGACGACAAGGTAGAAATGGGGCGGCAGCACAACTGCACACGATCTTTGTTGATGAGATCCCACATTTGATGAATCCTAAAGGTTTGTACACCATATTTTCCAACTTTGGAGTGGTCAAGGATGTCTACATCCCCGACAAACGAAGAAAAGCAACGAAAACCAGATTTGGATTCGTACGATACGACTGTCCTGTTGCAGCGGAGATTGCAATTCAGAAAGCCAATGGAGTATGGTGCGGCGATAAAGCTTTGAAGGTGAAAAAAGCAGATTTCGGAAAAGAAAAGAATCTGATTAATCCGAGACCAAGAGCATACAAACCAGATGGAGTCTCAACAGTGTCTGGCGCTGGGACTGGAGGGAGACACTCTTATGCGGATGTCTTAAAAGGAGGGAGGTCGGGTAGTGATAATCACATCAGAATTCAAGCGGAGGAATATGCCATTGGTTGGCTACTATTGAGTGCAGTAATCAAGCTTAAACCTCATTGCAACTTTGATGGTTTCAAGATCGAATGTCATAACAGAGGATTGAAGGACATACAACTTAGAGAAGGAGGAGGCCGAAATGCGTTTATCACTTTTAACTCTAAAGAAGAAATGAAGCAATTACTGACCAGTTATGGAGGTTGGTTATCGGGGTGGTGTGAATCAATCTTTGAGTGGAACAAAGGTGTGAAGGTAGACAATGAAAGACTGGTTTGGCTAAGCTGCTTTGGAATGCCTCCCAATCTATGGAATGTCAATAACTTCAGGAAAATTGGTGAAGCGTGTGGTGTAGTTGTGGAGTTTGATGATAATGTATCAAGTATGAAGTCTCTGAAGTGTGGGAAAATCAGAATATGTACATCTCATCTGGAACATATTGACAAATTGGTTATTCTAGAAAAAGATGGTAGATCCTACCCTGTTCGAGTAGTTGAAGAAATGGATTTGTTAACAACATCCCTGGATAGGGGTGACCATTGCTCTGCAACTCACCATGCAAGCAGGAGTGAAGGTGACGACGCAGGAAACATTGGGGCTGGCGTGGAGAGAAGCCTCTACATGGCACATAGTAAGAAGTCTAAGGAGGCGGTGGTGGGAGCAGGACACAAGCACACGTGCCCTTCAGACTCTGTTTCGGTGGTTAACGAGATAGGCGTGGAGATAGGAATTCGCAACCATGATGCTGTCCACCCAGCACTCAATGTCAGTCTGCAGGCACCATTAGAAAGGGAGGTTGACAGGGGTGAAAGACGAGGAGGTGGGATACTAGACACACCTAATGGGCCTCATGGGCTTATAAGAAGTTTAAGGTCAGAAGATGTCAATAGGCCTGCTATAGCTCTGGAAGTAGTATTGAGTAAAGCCCAATTTGATGGGAATTGTCTGGGGCCTAATAAGGCAAAGATCAGTTCTGTTAAGGAGGCTAACCCAATAGAAGAAGGTGAGGCTTCTGATAACATCGAAGATGAATCCAGCCCAAGTGATGAAGAAGAAGAAATACATCAACCTGGTGCTTCTGGTTGGGATAGGAAAGCAGAGGCCCAGCTTAATGAAAGCAGGGGGTTTGGAAAATTCTGGACAAAAAAGGGGCAGAAAGGAATACCATTTAGGAATGGGTTTCAACGAGGAGCCCTTGTTCGAGCAGCTACAATGGCATCTTCATCATCTTTATCCATCACGAATGCCTTACGAAAGCAAAACAGAATCAGAAAGGAAGCAGAAGCTACGGTACAGTTGGGAAAGACTTTGGGTCTGGAAATGAATGGGCAAGAAGCAGAAATTGTGGACCGAGTAATACAGATGGAAATTGAAGATATGGAGAGAAGGAAAGCAAAAGTGTCACGACCCGCTCCCCGTACCCAAGGGTTAGGCATCGTGATGGCCAGTAACCGAGGTTACCTCCGGCCAAATCTTTAAACAATTTAATAAACGCAAGCAGAAGAAATATTTAAATAAGGGTACTAAAATAATCATTGGAGCTTCTATTTTTATTACAAAAGGTATTGACCAAAAAGGCCGATTTTTACATTAAAAAAAATACATCAATAAAAGTGCTTTGTGCCTACTCCACACGCTGGTCCCGACATGCCACCTGAAAGTGGTAAAAAAAAAACTATAAGCTCATGGCAGAGTGAGAAATATTATACTAAGAGTATAAGGCATAAAATTCACCATGGATAATTAGTTAGGCCAAAAGAGCTTGATACATATAATACGAAAATCATTTGATATATACTTCAGATCATATAATATGAAAATCACTATACAACCATAACCACGGTACATCACTAAGTGCCAAGCACCACACTGGTCAATGGATCCACGACAAACACTGGACCACAAAGTGGTCAATCACTAAGCCCATGGTTATTTCAGTCCCCCAAGGCATAGGACTCACTAAGCCAATGGTTATTTCAGTCCCCCAAGGCATGGGACTCACTAAGCCAATGGTTATTTAAGTCCCCCAAGGCATGAGACTCCCGTGGTGGTACTTACAAAACACATTTTCATATAAGGTCACGACCAAATATTCTTTAAAAGTAAAACAAACACATCCATGGGTTTCCTTTAAAGCAAATAGGGTTCAGAAATAAAACCACGTAACTGAAACCTTTATAAAACATAACTTTTATAAATATACTAATAAAACATAACTTTTATAAAATAAATTTTGGTAAGTCAAAATATAAGTAAAATACATTTTAATAACTCAAGGTATAATATAACTCACCTTAACTTTAATACCCTACTATTTCTTTCCACTATTAAAGACCCTTTCAACTTCCACTATTAAAGACCCTTTCAACTTCCAGTATTCTTTCCTTCTTTCTCTCCTCTCTTTTCTTTCCTTTCTTTCTTATTTTCTTCTTTCCTTTCTTTTTCCTGATCATCTCCTTTTATACTAGGCAAATGCTTGCCCAGCAAGCTTAAAGTCCACACGTGGCCAGTCCCCAATTCATCCCACTGATTTGAATAATAATTCCATAGATTTAATCTTATCCAAAATAAATATTTAAAATAATTACCTTTTGACCCAATATTTTAATATAATTATATAAATAATTTAATTCTTAGTTAAATCACACTATATCTTATACTAACAGAAAATAAGTTATTTATTTTAGTACCACACCTATTATTATTATTATTTATATTATCTATATTATTATTATTTACATTTTGACCCCTAAACTTTTAATAATTATATTATTTTATAAAATTACACATAATAATATACAATAAATTATATATTTTCCGAACTGAGATTAAATAATATTAGTATAAATTTTACATAACAATTAAAAATCTGGGTTGTTACAATCTTCCCCCCTTTTAAAATTTCGTCCTCGAAATTTGTCACAGGTGTAAGTTATCCGCTGCGCACTCTGATATATATGTATATATATTAGATGATTAATCTGATAGAAAATAGTACCTCAAAAAAAAACTTTACCAAAAATCACTCACTGTTTACTTGTCAAAATTTATTTGGGGCCAAAATGAGAAATAATGGGCGACTTTAAAAACTTTTCACTCGTTTTGTTTATGATAAAAATAAATAAATGAAAATAAAATGAGACCACAATGACAGAATTATATACAAGAATGAAAAAATTTGAGATGAACTTTTCATTGATGAGAAATAGTTTCAAAATTAGTATCTTTATAATTTGAACCCACTCTTAAAACATCAAAATAATTTTTTTTTTTTTCAATACTGAACTGAAAATTATATATATATTTAATTATATTATAATTTTAGTGGTGCTTGAGCCCGACATCCTTCTTTTCTTGTCATTCTTTTACTATAACAAATATAAATTATGTCTAATATCCTTCACAAATTCATTTTTTTACTATAACAAATATAAATTATGTCTAATATCCTTCACAAATGAGGCACACTAAAAAAAAAATTATTATATATATATAATCATATAAAATTATAATATAATTAAATCGACAAACAAAATATAATAATTCGGTACTAATTACCCGTTATCCCACTTCTTAAACGTGCGTGTGTCCTATGCTCCAATGATGATTTTTTTTTTTTATAAACCATTGCTCTGATACCATTTGTCACGACCCGCTCCCCGTACCCAAGGGTTAGGCATCGTGATGGCCAGTAACCGAGGTTACCTCCGGCCAAATCTTTAAACAATTTAATAAACGCAAGCGGAAGAAATATTTAAATAAGGGTACTAAAATAATCATTGGAGCTTCTATTTTTATTACAAAAGGTATTGACCAAAAAGGCCGATTTTTACATTAAAAAAAATACATCAATAAAAGTGCTTTGTGCCTACTCCACACGCTGGTCCCGACATGCCACCTGAAAGTGGTAAAAAAAAAACTATAAGCTCATGGCAGAGTGAGAAATATTATACTAAGAGTATAAGGCATAAAATTCACCATGGATAATTAGTTAGGCCAAAAGAGCTTGATACATATAATACGAAAATCATTTGATATATACTTCAGATCATATAATATGAAAATCACTATACAACCATAACCACGGTACATCACTAAGTGCCAAGCACCACACTGGTCAATGGATCCACGACAAACACTGGACCACAAAGTGGTCAATCACTAAGCCCATGGTTATTTCAGTCCCCCAAGGCATAGGACTCACTAAGCCAATGGTTATTTCAGTCCCCAAGGCATGGGACTCACTAAGCCAATGGTTATTTAAGTCCCCCAAGGCATGAGACTCCCGTGGTGGTACTTACAAAACACATTTTCATATAAGGTCACGACCAAATATTCTTTAAAAGTAAAACAAACACATCCATGGGTTTCCTTTAAAGCAAATAGGGTTCAGAAATAAAACCACGTAACTGAAACCTTTATAAAACATAACTTTTATAAATATACTAATAAAACATAACTTTTATAAAATAAATTTTGGTAAGTCAAAATATAAGTAAAATACATTTTAATAACTCAAGGTATAATATAACTCACCTTAACTTTAATACCCTACTCTTTCTTTCCACTATTAAAGACCCTTTCAACTTCCACTATTCTTTCCTTCTTTCTCTCCTCTCTTTTCTTTCCTTTCTTTCTTATTTTCTTCTTTCCTTTCTTTTTCCTGATCATCTCCTTTTATACTAGGCAAATGCTTGCCCAGCAAGCTTAAAGTCCACACGTGGCCAGTCCCCAATTCATCCCACTGATTTGAATAATAATTCCATAGATTTAATCTTATCCAAAATAAATATTTAAGATAATTACCTTTTGACCCAATGTTTTAATATAATTATATAAATAATTTAATTCTTAGTTAAATTACACTATATCTTATACTAACAGAAAATAAGTTATTTATTTTAGTACCACACCTATTATTATTATTATTTATATTATCTATATTATTATTATTTACATTTTGATCCCTAAACTTTTAATAATTATATTATTTTATAAAATTACACATAATAATATACAATAAATTATATATTTTCCGAACTGAGATTAAATAATATTAGTATAAATTTTACATAACAATTAAAAATCTGGGTTGTTACAAAAAGGGGTGGCGCCAGATGCTTAATAAGCACTTGGTAGGAGGCTTTAGTGTGTATTTATTTTTCTATGAAGATTCTATCCTGGAACGTTAGAGGTTTGGGAAGGGATGATAGAAGGCGAAGAGTAAAGGAATTTCTAAGGCAGAAAATGTGGATATGGTTCTACTGCAAGAAACAAAAAAATCAAACATTGATGATAATGTGATAAGATCTCTGTGGCCTACTGACTCGGTGGAGTACATAGAAGTGGATGCGGAAGGAAGTGCAGGAGGAATTCTGTGCATCTGGAATCCCATGACTTTCTCACTACAGAAGTGTTGCTGCTCAAGAAATTTCATCCTTTTGGCAGGTATCATGCATTCTTGTATTAACTGTGTAATTGGTAATATATACGCTCCTAATGAAGATATGAATAGGAGGAGGTTATGGGGCATCCTATCCAATTTGAAAACTGTCTTCTCTGATCCTTGGTGTTTAGGGGGAGATTTCAATCAAGTTAAAAATATCTGTGAAAGAAAAGGGTGTATAAGGAGGGATAGAGGCATGGAGGAATTTGGTACTTTCATTAGCAATCTCGAACTGGTGGATATCCCAATGTTAGGCAGGCAATATACTTGGGGTAATTCTCAAAGTTGGAGCAGAATTGACAGATTCTTAGTTAACCCTGAGTGGCTAGAATGGTACAGATATAAGGTATGGGGGTTACCAAGGCTCTTTTCTGATCATAGCCCCATTTTGCTGATGGAAGATGATAGAAACTGGGGCCCAAAGCCTTTCAAGTTTATCAATGCTTGGATTTTACACCCTAAGTTCCTTCCTGAAGCAAATAAAGTATGGGATTCAACTTATGCACAAGGTTGGGCTAGTTTTATAATTATGGAGAAGCTGAGGGCTTTAAAAGTAGCTTTGAAAAAGTGGAATGCGGAAGTGTTTGGTGATGTAGAGGCAAAGTTGAAAGAAGCTGAAAATGAGTTACATTCTATGGATTTACAATCTGAATTGAGGGTGCTGACTGAGGTAGAAGAGGGTCAAAGAAAGGAGATAAGGGGTTTGATTTGGAAACTTAGCAAGAGAAAGGAATGGATGTGGGTGCAAAAATCGAGGATGGACTGGGCGTTGAAAGGAGATAGAAATACTCGATTCTTTCATATTATGGCCACTAAGAAACACAACAGAAACCTGATTGCCTCTGTTGTGGTCAATGGGGTTGAAGTGGATGAACCTTCAGAGGTCAAACAAGCAGCTTGCTCTCACTTCCAAAATCTGTTTTCCGAACATTGGAGGAGTAGGCCAAGTATTGGAGGTGTTTTTAAGAAGATTGATGCTAACCAAATAGGCAATATTCTGGAGAAAGAATTTACAGAGGAAGAAGTATGGTCTGCAATAAAAGAGTGTGACGGAAACAAAGCCCCAGGCCCAGATGGGTTTAATATGTTATTTTTTCAGAAAGGGTGGAAATTCTTGAAAGGTGTCATTATGAAGTTTATGGACGAGTTTTTCAGTAATTGTAAATTAGGGTATGGGGTAAACTGTTCTTTTGTTGCTCTTATCCCTAAAAAGGAGAATCCAACCTCTTTTCTCGATTATAGACCCATCAGTCTAATAAATTCCCCATATAAAGTGTAGTCCAAAGTCTTGGCTAATCGAATGAAACAAGTCCTGCCCGCTGTGATTGATAAGGCTCAATTTGCTTTTGTAGGGGGAAGAAATATTGTAGATGGGGTGCTTATAGCCAATGAGGTGGTGGATTGGTGGAAAACATCAAAGAAGAAGGGTATTATTCTCAAACTGGACTTTCAAAAAGCATATGACACTGTTAGCTGGCTATGTTTGCTACAGATGTTAGATAAATTTGGTTTTGGTTCACGTTGGATTCGATGGATAAAGGAATGTGTAGAATCTGCTAGAATTTCCATCTTAGTAAATGGCTCACCTACAACTGAATTTCGTCCGCAAAAAGGGTTAAGACAGGGAGATCCCCTTTCCCCTTTCTTGTTCAATGTTGTTGCTGAAGGTCTGAATCTCTTGTTAAAAAGAGCTAAGGAATTGAGAATTATAAAAGGGGTGGAAGTGGGTTCTAGTGAGGTTAATGTGTCTCATCTTCAGTTCGCGGATGACACTATCATATTTTGCGAGGCTGAGTGGGCTGAAATTGTGGCTATCAAACGAATTTTAAGATGCTTTGAAATGGTCTCAGGTTTGAAGATAAATTTTCATAAAAGTATGATCTGTGGGGTGGGAGTTGATCATGGGCTAGTTGAGGAGTTTGCAGAATTACTCAATTGCCAGAGTCATAAATTACCTTTTAAGTATCTAGGGTTGCCTCTCGGAGCCAACCCATGTCGTAAGCAAACATGGCAGCCAGTAGTGGATAGGTATAAAAAGAAATTATCAGGGTGGAAGCGAAGGATGCTATCCTATGCTGGCAGGGTCACCCTCATCAAATCTGTTCTATCTTCCCTACCTGTTTATTATATGTCTCTGTTCAAGATACCTGTGTGTGTGGCTAAGGAACTAGATAGGATTCAAGCTAGGTTTTTATGGGGAGGGGACGAGCTTAAAAGGAAAATTCATTTGGTAAAATGGAAAGAGGTGCAGTTGTATAAGAAGCAAGGAGGCCTGGGTATCAGAGACATCAGATTAACAAATGATTGTTTGCTTCTTAAGTGGTGGTGGCGATATGCCTTGGAAGATGACGCTTTGTGGAAGTCTGTAATTGCTGCCAAGTATGGTGTATCGGGGGGCCAATGGTTTCCTTCAGTGCATGCCTCGGCTTCTGTTTCGTCTACATGGAGACAGGTCCTTGATGTGTCATTTTTAAATCCTCGGCTGCATAATTTTTTTCTGGATAATGTGGAGCTTCGGTTAGGTGATGGGAATAGGATCAAATTCTGGCAGGACAATTGGCTGGGAACATCAAGCCTTCAACTACAGTTTCCAAGATTGTACCAGCTGAGTTTAAACAAGGAGATAACATTGAAGATGCAAAGTGATTGCAGAGACAGTAGCAACAATTGGTATCTTAATCTTAGAAGGCCTCTATTTGGATGGGAGGAGGAAGAGGTGATCAGGCTGCAATCTCTGCTGGGAAGAGGTCCATGCTTCATGGCTAGTCAAAGGGATTCAATTAGGTGGAAGGCTGAACAGTCAGGTATATTCACAGTTGGGTCCGTGTATAGCTGGTGTAAACAAAGTGTTCAACCTACCCTAAGTTACCCAGATTTGGTATGGAACAACTTAGCACCTCCTAAGGCGAAATTCATTACTTGGCTCGCTTGGAAAGGTAGGTTGAAAACATCAGCATTTCTCAGCAGAATTGGAGTATTGAGAGGTAATAGGCCTTCATCTTGTGTGCTGTGTAAATCTGAGGAGGAAACCTCTAATCACATTTTCCTATTCTGCTCATTTGTATGGCATGTCTGGTCAAGTATCATGGCCTGGTGGGGAATTCAATGGGTGTTACCAGGGTCTTTTGAAGGCTTAATGCAATGGTGGTTGGGATGGAAGCTCAGGAAAAAGGAAAAGAAAGTGTGGAGGGCTGTTTTTATTTCTACTATTTGGTCCCTATGGACGTATAGAAATGACTGTTTATTCAATAACACGCAGCCTGATGCAGATGTGTTGTGTGAGCTTATTAAAATTCGAGTGGCCATGTGGATGAAATTTGTTAATGTGGGATGTTGCCTCTCCATTCATGAGATTGTGTCAAACATAAAAGAAGTGAGGCGCTTTATTTGAGGTATGGTAGTTGCTGGGACCACCCTTGGGTTATCAGGAGGTCTGAGGGGATGGAGAGTAGGTTGCAGGTTGGAAGTTCTTCAACTTGGGCTCTGTATCTTTGTGGCCTGCTCTGTGGGTCAGTGTGATGCTAGTTCTGGGTCTGCTGTTGATTGCTATGCATAGATTGTTGTTGTCAAGTTGCTGTCCAGATTTATCAGAATAGTGAATTGGTCTCAATCTGAGTGCTGCATTTTGCTCTGAATCTGTGTGGGGATTGGTATAGTTTCTCAGCAGTGGTAGTGTGGAATGGAACTTCAAGCCCAGATGATCTGCCTGATGCTGTATCTGTTTTAGTGGGTTGCAGAGGGTTATGTTGATCTGATATGCTGTTTGGGGAAGGCTGAAGTTGTCATGCTTATGTTTCTGCAGAGGGGTTCTTTCCTTCTTGTTGTTGACATACACAATTCAAATGCTGGGCTGATACCAGCTGGGTGGAGTTTATAGTTGTTAGGGTATGCAAAGTTTGTGCATTATGAACTGAGGCTGAATTTGTTATGCTTATGTTTTGCAGAGGGGTTCAAATATGATCAGCTTTGAGGGTCAGATCTCCACAGAAGCTCCAATAGGTTACAAGGGTCCTGAGAATCATTCAGTAGAGCTGATGATAGTTTTTGATGTTGCTATTGGGTGTTCATTTCAGTTAATTAATGGGATCTGTCAATAAGTGTAAATTTGGATATTTGGGCTGGAATCTGATAAAGTGCACAGGGCAGCAGGAGGCTGATGTTGCAATTCTTGTTTGCTGCTGGTGGTGTTTGCGAGGGGTGGAGTTGGGCAGCCCTTGCTGTTAGATAAATGAATGGCTAGGCTCTGGCTGTGTGTTTGGCTATGCTATGCTTGAATGGCTATGCTTAGGTGCTAGATGAATGATCTGTTCTGCTCTGTCTGGGTTGGGATGGGTGGCTGAATGGCTAATAAAGGCTGCTTGAAGGTCTGGGTTGGGATGGGTGGCTGAATGGCTAATAAAGGCTGCTTGAAGGTCTGCGTTGGTATGTGAGTTGATTACGGCAGAAACTTTGGTCTCCAACCTCCTATTTTTATGTTCGTTTTCAATTGGCTTCTCGCCAATCTTGGGTTAAGTGCTTGCATATGATTGTGCTTCCTTTATGGTGCCAACCTAGTTGGGATTGTGAAGGTTAGCTATGATGCTTGTGCACTTCCCTGATTTATTGATGTATCTTTGCTTGTAATTTGCTTCTTTCATCAATAAATCTTTTCTTTTGCTGATCAAAAAAAAAGTTTGAAAAATAAATTACCAACCTGTTTCAAACGCAACCAACACAACCCAATAGCCAAACTCAAAGTGGTACAATGGGAAATAAGACATGAATAACTATAAAAGACAACAAATCCCGATTCAAAACATGCAATGGGTCGGGTCTGAACCAAAAACGTTATAACTTGCAAAACATGGTGGATCCTGTTAATTTTTTTTAATCTCAATTTTCAATTAAAAAAACTAAAAAAAAAAAAGGCTCAAATTGTTAAAAAGCGACTTTTGTTAAAACAAATAGAAGTAAATGTTCTTTTTCTATTAAAAGTGATGGTTTATAAAATATCTTTTTTTTATTTAAAAATGAGGGTCATAGGTGATAATTTATTGGTCATCTATAATTATTTTCAAATCAAATGAGAATACTATTCTAAATTTTTCTTCTTGCCTTTTTTATTTTTATTTTATCCATATACTTTTATTTTGTAAGAAATTTAATTTTATTATACTTAAATATTTTATTGTAATTTTTAAATTAAAATAAAATTTTAAAAATCATATTTAAATTATTTTATGTCATTATAAAATATAAGTTGTTTTTAATATCAACTTATTCGATGATCTCTTTCTAAAAGGTATATTTTTTAAACATAATAAAAAAATTCTACTAAAAAAAATTAACCATATTGCTTTTGCTTTTGTTCATTATTATTAAAATTTTAATTAATCTGATTTATTATTAAAAAATAAATTAACAAATAATTTTATATACTTATATATACAATTTTATTTCGATTGCTCAGGTTATTTGGTATCTCTGCCCAAGTTCATTCAAATTTATTTGAATGTTTAAATTTTACATAGGTCCTCACCGAATTAAAAATTATGTTGCCCAATTTTTAAAAAATTTAAGGAGTGACTCAAGTTGCTTCGATTGAACTTGCACAAATTTACAACTCTAGTAAAGGGGTTGAAAATTATATGATTGAAATTGCGACAAATTAAAAAGTGATACATAAATTGTGACAAAAATCTAACTTAAATTGTAGGTTTTAATATGTTATATAATTTTATAATTTACATACAAAAATCTTACTATATATATTATTTTATAGGGAAAATTACACTAACAGTCTCTATAATTTGAGGTTCGTGTCACTTTGGTCCCTGACTTTTCAATTGTGACTCATTTGACCATGAATTTTGAATCTTGTTTCAAATAAGAACAATTGAAAATATCATTACTTCATTTTAAGGATAAAGTTGTCAATTTGATAAAATATAAACTAATTTGACCAAAAAAAAAGTTAAAAAAATATTTTTAAATTTTTAAAAATTATTTCTACCCACCAAAGATAAAATTATGCAAGATTGATAAATCTTATACCTATTTATTTCTTAATTTATTTTACCAAATTAATTATTATTTTCTGTTTAGATGATAATCACGTAATTGATGGTTGTTAGGCTTTTAATGTGTTCTCGATATATTTAATATATGAAATATTTTTAGTTTTGGATTTTTTGATTTAATGGATTGGTTTAATAATGATATCAAAGTTGTCACCATATTTGAATTTTGAAAAAATAAAAACTAATTTAATGAAAATGAAAGCAACTACCCATTACATGATTATCATTCAAACACATAATAAAAATTAATTTGATAAAAAAATAAAAAATAAATGTGTAAAAGATTTATCAATTTTACATAATTTTATCTTTGATGGGTAGAAATAATTTTTCAAAATTCAAAATATTATTTTGACATTTATTTTTGTCAAATTAGTTTATATTTTATCAAATTGACGACTTTGCCCTTGAAATTGAGCAATGATATCTTTAATTGTCCTTATTTGGAACAAGATTCACAATTTAGGGTCAAATGTGTCATAATTGAAAAGTTAAAGATCAAAATGACACAAGTCCCAAACTATAGGGACCGTTAATGTAATTTACCCTATTTTACATAAAAACATTTTATTAATTTTTTCACACCCTGTCCATACTACGAGTTTTCACTAGTATGTCTCAATTACAATATATAATATTTGTGTTTTTTTAATTATGATTTATTATGGTATTAATTATAGTAATTTGATTATGACTTAATTATATATATTGTGATGTTAGTTATGACTTGTTGTAATATTTGTTATAACATTATTTTGGTTATATCCAATGTGCTGTTTGATTATAACTCTTTCTTTTTTTGTTGTAATTATGATTGAAAATTTTATGACATTTGTAATAGTCAACCCTACAAATGTCTCCTTCCTTTTCGATGCTAATATTTATTGTTACCTTCCCTAATTGGACTATAAATTATTAGAAAAATTAGTGAAACATCCCTCTTCAACTTTGTATAGTAGGAGAGGTCCAAATTTTTTTTTTTATTAGTTAAGGTCTCTCAACATTTTCACAAAGAAAATTCGACTCAGAGAAATTTGGCTCGATTCAGAGAAATTTCACCCGCCTCAAAGAATTTTCAGTCCTGACTCAAAGAAATTTCACCTGACTCAGAGAAATTTTTGCCCCGACTTTAGAGAAATTTCTTTATGAAAATAGAAAATTTTTTGAGTTGGACAAAATTTTTCTAAGTCGAATTTTCTCTGTAAAAATGTTGAAAGGCGTTAACTACTATAAAAATATTGTATGTCTTATAAAATCTTAATATGAGGGACCTTAAAAAAAATTCCCCTAAATTATTTCATTTCATTCAATTTTAGTGTTCATTCTCTAAATCAATTACTATATTTCAACAATGGTAACAATTTAAATTGCATTCTTAGGGGTTGTTTGTCAACTAACAATAATAGTTTAAAAATTAAAAAGTCATTAAAAAACAAACAAATATCCAAAAGTCAGATTTATTTTTATTTATTCTACTTTTTTTCACATATTTTCTTAAAAAAATAAAAATATATCCCAAACATATTTTAACAAATAATAATAATTATAATAAAAAGCCACTAAAAAAGCGTGCCTCCAAAATGTCCCCAACTAGCTGAGTTTTGTTGCTCTAATTCAAAAATTAATGTATTTTTCAAACTTAATGATGTGGTGGTATTAAAATATTTTAGGCAACTCTTACTTTTATTCCTTTTTTAATCATCTATCAATCATCTCATTTACACATTCTTAGATCTAAAAAAGTGAGAAAAAAATTACTCCATGCTCCATATAGCATTGGCTTGGCTTGATTTGTGATATTGCCACATCCCAGGCCAATGTTCTTGGAGCAATCCCCTCTATACTCTTATCCTCTATATTTTTTCATATTTTATATTTTGGATTTCATTCTAGTTCCACAATATTAATCTAAACCGTTTATATTGTAAATCTCATAATGAAAACTATGTATGCAAAAAATTAGCTTCATCGAATATCGATGAATGTATAAATAAGTCACTTTTTGTTTTATAGAATGAAATGTTTAAGTTTAAACTCACAATTACTGTTCATTTTAAAAAAATAAGATGCAATTTATTCTTGTATCTAGTGATATGAATGTTTTTTTTTTTTGTGTGTGCATAATTTATCGAAATTGTTGGGATTACAAGTGAATGGTTTAGATTATTATTGCGGATTTAGAATTGAGCTAAAAAAATGAAGTATGGAGGAGTATTATGAAGAAGAGTATGGAGGAGAGCTATTCCCAAATAATTGCCCGGAAGTGGACTTCTATATCATTTTGCCCGAAAGTGGAATTCTATATCATTTTTCTAATTTTTTATTCACAGTGTAGCCATTAATAGTTGATTTATGATGCGCAATTACTAAATGACACACATTAATATTACGGACTACAATATTATAAACTCATCCTTATCATTTACTTAGAAAAAAAGATCAATGACTCAAATTTATTTCATATGTGGATAAGATATTTTATCAATTCGATTTCCACCGCACAAATACATTCGGGATAAATTCGAGATCTGTAAGGATGGTTCTATTACAAAAGATAGTGTACTCTTATTATCTGTTTTTTTTTTTTTTGGGCCACATCACTTTTTTATCTTTTTACATATTTTTTCGTAAAAAATTAAAAAAATACTAAAATAACCTATTTTAACTTCTGCTAGAACAATGCATTCTTCTTCACATCTTGGCTATTTTTTTCAAACATTGTTTTGAATATCGGCCCCGTTTGAAAAGTTAATTATTTTGATTTTTGGTTATTTTAGTAGGTTAAAACTGTTATATTTGGAAAGAGGGTTTGATTTTTTTAAAATTTTTTTTTTTAGTTAAATGTGATATTTATGAGGAAAAAAATAAAATAATTATGAATTTAATGTGATATTTTATACAGTAAAATCTATTTAAATTTTTAGTACTATTTTAACTCAAAATATCAAAAAAAAGTTTCTTCCCAATGCATACAACACTGCACACCCATATATTGCTACCTAAATCTTGTACTATATTTTATATTATTATACTCTGTGCAAAAATTTAATAATAATTAAATTTGACGTCTTTTGGTTTCTAAATTTCATAGTCGACCTATATATAACATTTTTATTTGTCATTTTGTGAGAGAATAAAAAATAATATTTGTATCATTGAGGTAAATATCTTATCAAAATAGTTAAATTTTTAGTCAAATTTTATCTGAAAAGTTATGTTTCTATATTAAACACTGGTGGGAATACACCCTCCAAAAAAACTCTATTTTTTTTTCAATTCTATTTAAATATTTTTTCATTGCTAACAATCACCCTGTGTTATGCACTGAACAAAATAAATAAATTATGTAAATGATAAATTCTATTGTATAAGTTAAAATATTTACATTACATATGTTTTATATTAAAATATTATGAAATCTTTAAATAAATATTAAAAGTGTATTGTAATAAATAATCCTAAATTGCATTAAAAAGGTTGAAGTTTCAATTTGGGAAAAGATTTAAAAGCCAAAAGCCAATTTTTAACTCATTTTGAATTACATTATCTCTCGTATTTTTTACAATTTTTTTTTAAAAAAAAGCCAAAAAAAGGCCAGAAAAAAGTTAAAAAGTCGACTTTTAACCATCTTTTCAAAATATGAATATGCTAAAGTTACTATTGTACTAAAAAACTTACTAATAGACTTTAACGTCCTAATTAATAAATAAATTTTCATATTTTAGGAGTATGTGCGAGATATTTGACAATGCATAAAAAATCACTTAAAACTAATAATTCAACAATAGATTAAAATTTTAAGTTAAAAAGTATATTTATTATTAGAAATTACTTATTAATTGATATTTAGTTTAAATTTTATTATTTAATTTTTTTTCTTTAATTTTTGGTACAATTACAAAAATATCCCAAGTTTGAGGCATCTAACAAAATAAATTTTGAAGTTTGTCAATTTAAACGATAATTTTTTGATTTGTTTTCAATTTAAATCATTAGTCTATTTTCGTTAAGTAAAATTGATAGAAAAATAGTATTTTAGTCATTACGCTTAATGTAGGTATATATTAAATTTCTAGAATATCTTTTTTATTGAGTTTAATGATTAAAATACTCATTTTTTTCATTGGTTTTACTTAATGAAAATAGGTAAATGGTTTAGATTGAAAATAAATTAAAATTTTAAGATTTAAATTGATAAAATTAAAAAGTAATGGTTTATTTTGTTATAAAACTGAAACCTTGGATTTTTTTATTATATAATTTTCCCTAATTTTTTTATGCTTATAAATTTAATTTATTTCTGTTATAAATGTATTGAAAAGTATGATCTTAGAAATATTATTGTAGAATTCAGAAAAAAAAATAGATTTTTTTTTTTTTTACAAAATAAATATTAATTTTGTGAAACATATATTTGTTAGGAAGTATTTTGGAAGAAAGCAATATTTTCATAACACTTGTATAATATATTAAAAATTATATATTTTATTTATCAAAAAGTGTGATTCGTAAATACTCAACACCACCACAACCATGGACATGATCATCGCTATTGCTATCATCACATTATGCCACTGCCATTACCTCCACTACCACTATTAACACCTTTATTATTATTGTCATTGTTGCTATAAGCACCATCATCATTTTATTACCACCACCATCACCACCATATCATGCCGCCGCGGCCACTGCCACCGCCACTGCCACCATGCTGTTACCACCATCAACCCTACCGCTACCGCTACCACTACCATCAATGCTACCACCACCATGCCACTACCACCAATATCACCGCCACCATCAACATCATGCCACCACCACTACTACCACCATTATCACAATATAAAAACTAAAATATAATTTAAAAATAACAAATTTCTAATTTGATTTTATACATATCAAACAATTTTTTTTTAAAAATTTAATACTTAAATTTTTATCAAATAATTTTCAATTTAAAAAATTCAATATTTAATTTTTAACTTTATCAAACACTACATTTCTGTCTCTCTTCTTCCAAATGTTATTTTTTTAAATGGATACTATAGCGATTCCGGTTTTGACCCGACTCTTGTTGCATTCCCGACTTGGGCTTATAGTTTCTAAATGTTGTTCATTGCCGTTTTCCCCTTAATCCCCTTAAGTTTGGTTATTGGATTGTTGTTGTGTGTTTGGAATATGTTGGTTGTTTGTTTCTCCAAACCTTTGTTGCCTTGATTTTTAATCTTTCTCTCGAGCAGCCATTCTTGCACTCAAGCGGGCTTTGCAATTTTGCTCCTCCGCTTGAGCGGCACTTCTCGCGCTCGAGCGGGCTTCGCGAACTCTCAGCACTTTGTAAGTCTGCAAAACTACTGGGAGAGTGTTTTCTACGCTCGAGTGGCGCTTCTTACGCTCGAGCGGGTGGGCGCTCAAGCGGCCTTTCTTGTGCTCAAGCATTGGTCTGTTGTCTGCAAACCTACTGGATGTGTGTTTTCTACGCTCGAGTGCCACTTCTTGCACTCGAGCGGTGAGCGTCTTGTTTATTGTGTCTTGGTGCTCGAGCAACCTTTCTTGTACTTGAGCGGAACAATTTTTTTGTGTCTAACGCTTGAGCAGACTGTGCATATATCAGATCGCGAAAATGACTTTTTACATCACTTTTTCAGATCTTTTCTTCCAAAAACCTTAAAGTGAGACTCTCTCTCTCTCTAAAATACTCTCTTTCTCTCTCTCTCTCTCTCTCTCTCTACATTTCCTCTTAGATTTATTGATCTCTCCACCCTAGTGTCTTTGGGAAAAGGGTAGAGGATTTTGAGAGCGCCGTTTTGATACGATTGGAGTTTGGTTTCGGGGTCATTGAAGTTTCGTTCTTGCTCCATTTGTCTTCTAAACTTGAGGTAAAGACTCTCTAAGCCTTAATATGAGTTTTAACTTGGTTATAGGTTGTTGTGAGAAAATGGTGACATTTGGGGATGTTTTGAGCAAACCTAGGGTTTGGGTTCAAGTTTCAAAAGAGAGGTTTCTATGTGGGTGTTATATAAATGATTATGGGCTTTGGATGTGCCGTCATTTTGTCTTAAAATAGTTAATTTTGGCCTTTGGGTTAATATTTGGAAAATGGAGAGCTTTGCCCTAAAATGTCTTGAATAGTATTTTGTATAAATAAGAAAGTTGGTATGGAAAATGTGAATTGGGAGGATGTATACATGAATGGTGTTGATGGATTTGTTTAGTCACTCACCTATGAAAATTTGATGATTTATCTGTTATAAAGATTGTATATCTGTTTAGAAATATCTGCTTTGGGCTATTGGTGGAGGATAGTCATGATTGTTGTAGACTTTGCATGTGGATTAGGCAAATTGAAACCAATCCCTCAACCATTATCATTGAATATGATTATGAATGATATATATTGTATATGTATGATATTTGGGAGGAGAAAGGGGATGTACTCAATGCTTTGAGAAGAAGAAAGGAGATGAACTCCATTGAACTAAGTTAGCCTGTGTGTCTAGAGTGAAAGTCTCGAAAACCATTTGTATACATGGGTGCCGAATCTCGCGGACGAAATTTTCGTAAAATGACAAATAGAATTGAATGTTTTTGTATGATGATTTTATCAGTTGGAAACTTTTGAGGTGTAACCTCTGTTGATGGGTTAAATGCAATGGATGTATCTATTGAACTAAAATGAATGATTAAGATGTGAGTTTGACATAGCATACTTTTGGGAAAGGGTTATAAAGATTTTGTCGTAGGACAATGAACATGTGCATCATAGTTATATCCTGTTAATTCTTATATATTGTGTTAGTATGTTTCTATTGGGCTTTGGCTCACCCTACTTGGGAACCATTTTCAGGTGTTGGAGACATGCCTCCGTCGAGACAGTAATTTGAGAAGACTTGGAGCAAGAGTTTCCTTTTATTTTACTTATTTTATATAACCAAGGGCTAAGTTGTATTGAGTTAGACTCTTCCTTTTGCTCTAACCAAGCAATGTCTTGGAAAGATGTAAGCTCATAGTGCATCTATTTTGTTGATTATTAATTGGTATTACATGTTATAGATTCAGGATGAACATTTATGAATGTGTATTGCATGTGTTATCTTTTGTAATACGAACTCTGATGAATGAAAGCATATTAATTCAATTATACTCATTTCTCTTTTGAGTTGGATTAGTTCCATTTTTTTTTGGCGTTACAACTTGGTATCAGAGCGTACCAGGTTTGAATACTTTGGGTACGTGGGAAGTGGTTAGTACTAAATGGGTTTGTCTCGCTTGCTAGAGACTTAAGTGTGAACGATATGTACTTATATGATAACATGCTTATGTGATTATATGGGTATGAGATTAAATTTCTAGGATGTTGATTGAGTCCGCGGGTTTCTAGAAGTCCTCTTAGAAGAGCACTTGATTACTGCTGTTTCTAATCGGAACTCTGGCAACGCCGCGGGACAATCATTATCCAGAAATGAAATCTGTATATGTTTATGTGAATACGTGTTTTTGTGGAGTGAATTACTATTGTCCATCGCATAAGGATGCAAGCGAGTTAGCTTCGGTAAATGTGTAAATGTGCTAATTTCTTTTGTTACCTTTATGTGACAACCCTCATCCCTGATTAGGCTTAATTTGTGATTAAGCATGATAAGTAATTAATTGAGATGAAATCCTGAATTGATTGTATGAGTGTGTTGCTTTAATTGCATTTCTATCTGTTTGCTATAGAATGATCTGTTCATGTTTTGATTTTGAATTGCGAATTGAAAGCCTTATCGGCAACCGATTCAGAAATTGATTAGTTTTATATGCTAATTAGGACTTATGGGATTTTATGGTAGGTTTAATGAAAATCTAATTTGGAATGATTAAATTAGAATAAATAATGTTGAATTACATTAGCTTGAGTTATTACACAATTGCCCTTGAGTGGGCCATTCTCAAAAGCATTGTTTGGGGTTAATTCATACACTTTGACACACCACTCTTCAGCCATTTTCAAGACCAAACCGTGAGTGAGAGAGAGAGTAGGAGAAAAATTGACTCATCTAGAGATTGGCTTGGAAATTAGAGGAATTGAAGGAGAATTGTGTCTTTGAGCTAACATGCTTGGAGTTCAAGACTTAAGGTAGGAAATCCATCCTCTCAATTGTGAATTTAAGTTGTTACATGCATAGTTCATGGAAAATTGGTGTTTAGAGTCAAGAATTAGCTTAAAGTGTTGTGTTGAGTAGCAATGTTTGCATGCATATCTATGTCATTGAGTTTTGAGATCATTTTCATGAGAATTTCCACATGTATGTCCACATTTTGGTTGTACTCTTGAAATTCACCATGTTTTTGAGCTCAATCTTGCATTTGATCATGCTTTGGAGTATTGGAGTTCATAAGAACTCATGCATGTTATGTTCTTGCATTGTTCTTCAAGTTTACATTACAAATTGTGTTCAATTGTCACACCTTTGGGCTTGATTTTGTAAAATGATCTTTGAAACATGTTGTATTATGGGTTTCTAAGTGTTTTCCAGAAAATTAACCCAGAGAAATCGAATTTGAAGCTTTAGAGGTTGAGTTTTGTACTTGAGGATCAATCTGGAAATTTCAGATTTTTGATCCACGCTCGAGCGGAGGACTTCACGCTCGAGCATACACTTTGAGTACATGCACTTCCGCTCGAGCGTCGAGGGTCACGCTCGAGCGTGAAATGCTTATGCCCAGAAGTTCATGTGTTTTGCAGTCCGCTCGAGCGAGGTGATCTGCGCTCGAGCGAGGGTCTGAGTCTTACGCTCGATCATGGGTCGAGCGTCCATCGAGCGTGAAAAGCGTGCAACCAGTACTTTTTCATGAGTTTGTAGTTCGCTCGAGCGAGGGAAGCCACGCTCGAGCGGAGCCTCTTTGTCTGCATGTCCGCTCGAGCGGGGAAAGCCACGCTCGAGCGAGACCCCTGTTTTTAGCAAATTTTGAAAGGTGTTTTAAAGTATATTTTTGCATCCTCATTCCATCCTAGGCATTCCTAGGCCATGTTTAAGGCATCTTAATGAGGATAAAGTTATAGAACCACACCAAGCCACATAGGGGCTAAGTTGTTAATCCCAAGTGTGTAACTTAGTGTGTGTTCATTCTGCAACTGTGTAGGGTTGGCACCCGAGGACGCTGACTAGCCTGTCTATAGCCCAGTAATCTGTGAGTAACAATGTTGTAAAGATACGTTCAATTATAATTATATCTGAACAATTGACTGTACTGCTTTCTGAAATGATATTGTTTATTGAATGAATGTTTGTCCTATTTGTAAACTGTACTCGTGGCATTCATAGCAACGTACTGTTACTGTTACTGCTACTATTACAGAGATCTCTATCAGTTTCAATGTTTGGAACTACTACTGTTTACTGTTTTGATGGCCATCGACTGACTGTTCGGTCTATTAAGACCTACTGTACTGTTTTGCTATTGGACGTACCACGTATGACTGTTATGATTTCTAAATGACTGATATGGCATGAAATATGAGCCACTGATTGAATAACTGATTTACTGATGCAAATAATTATTTTAATTAATGAAAGGACATTCATTCTTAACCCCTTTACGCATTTGTTATTCACTGGGCTTTAGCTCACTGTTTATATATATATGTAGGTGGCCAGGCACCGGACCGAAGCTAGGAGCGTCAAGTTAAGCTCTTGTTTTGTCAAGCCAACCATCGTGCTTCACTTCGAGGTACCGAGTCCGTCCAAGCCAAGGCTATTTTGGGGTGTCTCAGATTCACCCTTTTGTCTCTGTTTTGTAATAAATGCTTAAGACTTTTGACTGTACAGTTATGGTGAAGGGATTGGATCCCTAACTTGTATGTTATGTATATCTGATATATGTATATATGTTATGGTTATGAATGTGGACTAGTCCATGAAAAGTCTTTTTCACGGCTCATTGGACATATTCTATTTACTGTTTGGCTTCTGCCAGCCCCTTACTCTGTACTATTGTTATTACTGTTAAGCAGGCCTTTGGTAATCACAGATTACTGGCCGGTTACGATGCTAAACCCTTATGGGCGGGTTTGGGTTGTGACACTTTATTAGGATATCAGGACGTGGATGCGGTGGTAGGTGTGGTAGTCCTAAACAGCAGGATATGCCGATACCAGATGATATTCCAGCACAGGAGGAGGGTGTAGACACCTCATTTTTGACCGACCTTAAGACTCAGACGTCACCGATTGAGCGCTTGGTGATGTTGCATATTGTGCTCGTTCAGAGATTTCAAAGTCTCGACTGCGAGCCTTGCCTCCGGACTTCCGGACTCTTTCATGCGCTTGCCTCGGTTTGCGAACCAGGCTCTGTTTTCTCTATTTTCTCTTCCTGAAGGGAGAGAGAGGTCTCGTAGATTATCTCTCAGTGGCCGTAGGCTACGTTTCGTGGTCGTAGGCCATTTTGCCCGTTTGGAGTCCGGTTTTCGGTTTTTCGGAGCCGTTGGCCGTGTGCCTCTGTTCGGGACCACTTAACCACCTCCGTTTGCTCTGTTTTTTGGCATGCATCTTATTTGCTCCCTTTTGAGGGACACTGTGGCTCGAGAGACCAACTTTGTGGTCGAACACCACTTCCGGTGCCTAACAGTCAGTTTTCGGGGCCTCGGGCTGCGCGTTTCGGCCCCCGAACCTTCATTTTGCATCGGTTTGGGCTCATTTTTGGTGGAGACCTTATTTTCACTGCTAAGAAGGTCATAGAAGCGTGGGAGGCTAGTAATTGTTCTGACAACCAGTTTTATTCCTCCATCGCCCTCCGTCGCCCGTTTTTCTCACTTGAAAGCCAATGTTGACCACCCTAAGGCCACTTTTTCCAGCCCTAAACCACATATTTGTGTTGTACACACTTGGGAGGCCACCAATATCACATGGCCGGCCAGTAATTGTGTTTGACCCTTTTGAACCCCTCCAAAAAGTGGGCTTTTCTCTCTCCTGGTTTACTTTCTCCAGTTTTTGACCACATGGTTGTGTTGTGCACACATGAGAGGCCACCAATCTGGGGTGGCCGGCCACTAATACTTCTTGAGCCTTTTGACCCTTGGCCGGCCGGCTATGGGGAGGGCCGGCCGGCCACCTGTAACTTAAATACCAGGCCGGCCATGATCCTCTCTCTAGGTACATTACAAATCTGTATTTTGTTTCCCCCCAGATTGTGTATCCGGGGGGCCAACTTTTGGGGGAAAATTTGAATTCCATTTCCCCCCTTCTTTCCTTCCTCTTTTGTTTATATAACAGCACCTCCAGCTACATTTTGAAGGGTTAGAAAATCTTGTCTAGGCCTCCTACATTGTATCTCTCTCTCTCTACACTCCAACCCTCAAAACCCCTCAAATCCCACACCCCTTTCTACACCACCACATAGCACCACACCACCACCATCCTTTCCAACATTTGGAGGTGGTTTTCTAGAGCTTAGGAGCACCTTTTCTCAAGCCAAGAGCTGCTGAAGCTTGGTCTACAAGGGTGAGTCTTCATTCTCCCTCTTTTGTGCTTTATTTTGCTCAATATCTCAGCTCCTCTTGCTTGCACATTTGGGCTCCGACCCTAACTGAAAATAACATTATTTTGAGCTCCTTTTCATGTTTGTTTAAGGGCCTCTCCCTGTTTGAGACTTCCTTTTTACACTTGCTTCTTTACCTCTCTTGTATGCCTCTTTCTTGCATAGTATTTTAGGCTCATTTGTAAACTGTTTTGAGCTTGGTCATAAACTGTAAAGTGGATTATTTTGAGCCCTTCTTCAACATTGTTGAAGGGATCTTCACTGTTTGAGGCTTCCTTTTGTCACTTGCCTCTTTATCCCTCTTTTGGCCTTATTTTTGCATGTTTTGTTAGCCCCTTGTGCTTGTATTTTTAGGCTCTGGTCCGAACTGTAAATAGCCTTATTTTGACCCCCTATTCATGTTTTATCAAGGGACTTTTGCTTTTTGAAGCTCCCTTTTTGCTCTTTGTGTTTAAACCTCTTTTTAGGCCTTATTTTGCATAGTATTTTAAGCTTGCATGTGCACTGTTTTGGGTTTGGTCACTAACTGTAAAACACCATGTTTGGGGCCCCTGTTCAACTTTATTGAAGGGCCCTCCTCTATTTGAGGCCAGAAACCATCACTTGCTTTTTTGTCTCCTTTTTAGCCCATTTCTTGCACAATAGTTTAGCCATACTTGTGTTTGTTTTCGTGGCTTGTTATAAACTGTAAAGTGCTTCACTTTGAGCCCCTATTCAACTTTTTTGAAGGGCTCTTGGCCATTTAGGGCCAGAAGCTGCTACTTGCTTCATTATCTCTCTTTTGGGGCCATTTTTGCATGTTAACTTAGCCCTATTTGTGTTCACTTTTTGGCCTTGCTTAAAACTGTAAATATGCTTGTTTCGGGACTGTCTTGATTCTGTCTTCACACTTTGTGTTCAAATAATGCATGCTTTGCATAGCCATAGGTCATTCCATGTACCTAATTTCATGTTTCGAGTCTCATTCCATGTATCGGGTGCCATGTTTCCATGTTCTGGGGCTGTTTTGCATCATATTTTGCTACTGAAATTTGCATGCTAGTATGCCATATTCCATGCCTTGCCATGTCTTGTTAGAGTGGCATTTGGTGCCTTAGGGTCGATCCTTGATTCGCGTGCACGTGGGCACGCATTTTGAGTTATCTCATTTTCATCGTATGGCTACTTACGTGAGTGTGGTTGAGGTCCACTCGTGTTGGTGTAAGTCCATTGTGCATTGTGTATGCCATTTCATTTTATAGCATTGCGTATGCTAGGTTGTATATTAGCGCATTGTGTATGCCATGTTACCTCGTGCATCGTGTATGCCATTTCATAGTATTGTGCATGTTAGGTTGTATCTTAGTTGCATTCATGCATGTCATGCATATTGCATTGTGCTTGGGATAGGGGTTAGCCCGAGCACGGGAAACGAGGTACGTTTCGTACTCCGAGTGACGGAATGTGTCTCAATTCCCAGTCACCGACACTCCGGATTACTCATGATGGAGTCTTGGTCTCGTTGTGTTTTCATATGCATTCATTCCATATTGAGTCGTGCAATTCGACTCCTCGCCATCATGCATCGATATGCGTGATTGGTGGCACGAGGATCGAGGACTACACTCCCCGAAGAGTAGTCATGCATACATATGTGAAAATACTTTGCCATGCCCCTTTCTTGCTCTCTGTTACAGCAAATCAAGAGTCAGCAGCCTTCCGGAGCTTGGCACGCATCCCAAGAACAAATGCAAACAGAGGCAAACCGGGGCATCGCGAGGGATTTTCCGACAAAGGCAACCAGAGCATGCATCATTCATCATCCGGAGTAGATTTGGGGCAGTCCCTGGCTTGCATGCCAATTTATTGCTTTCCTAATTTAATTTGTTAATTCATTAGGGTTTTGTACATATTTGGACTGTAATTATTCATTTGGGACTGTATATTATTTATTCGGACCCTCTGCGCGAGGGCACAACTGTAATAAGTGTGCGTGTGTGTGATGTATGTCTTCCAACCCCACGTCTTTCTCCCTTTTATTTACCCGCTTATGATGGTTAGATTAGGGCATGTTTTAATTAGCATACAGTATGATAGCATGTTTGCATTCATTCATCTGTTTTGCATGCACCGGGCTCGGCGCATCATACTAACTGCATTGTATTTTTAATTCCAAGTTGAATACATGTTAGTTGTAGCATTTCATATGCCATGTCTAGAATAGCCGAGCCTGCTATAGTTGCATTTTTGCATGTGTTGCATTAGGCATTTCCGTATAATTAGGATCATGCATGGATTTCTAATTAGCTTCTGTTTTGGCTTGGAGTACTCGGTAAGTTTTATGCTTTAGCATCCTTGCATGCGTGTGAGTGATTGCCATGAATAGCATGCTTACCATGAGGCTATATGCTTATGTGATATAACTGCCTGAATGCCTGTGGGTGAAGGTTGGGTTATTTGAATTGGAACAATTCATCAAATGTGTGTTTCAAGCCCACTAGATAGTGGCAAAATCATGTTTTTCTAAGCCCACCAGCGGGTGGCAAATCCACGTCTTAGCCTACTTGCGGGTAGCACCATCAAACCATTTTCAAAATAAACAAACATGAAATGTTTTGTTCCAATTCAGACGATCCAGTCTATACTTGTATGCTGTGCGCATCACATAGTAAATCTAGGCTAATAACCGGAATAAGAACGAATAAAGTTTTCAAAACTAGATATCATGGTTAGTAGAGGCCGATCTTTGATCGGGCGAGCGGGGGTGCTCACGAAGTGACCTTCCCCAATCGTACCCAAGTTCCCGAGCCGAGGCAACTTTGGTGATGACGGACACGTGGCCTTAGGCAAATGAGTTAGGGTTTCCTAAATTTCCCCAAAATAAATATTTAGGTGACGACTCTGTATCTGGCAAAGCAGTCCATGTTTGGCACTTCTTTCAAAAAAAATCTGTTTTCTCAAAACGATTTGCCGGATTTGGACTCTTTGGTTCAGATTACGAACCATGACAATTTGAGAGTTTGAACTGTAGTGAACCCCAAATGAACAGAACGGGACTCGTCCCTCCCAGGGCGTTCGGGGACGTCTACAGAGGGTGTTGGTCAGGCCAATGTGGCCGAACTTGTTGGTCAGCAGGCCATGAGCACCTTAGCCCACGTAATGGCCGGAGCATTGAGGGAATCCATGGACATTCTCAAGGCTGAAAATCAAGTCCATCCCCAAGTAGCTGAGGCAGGGCTATCCTTTCTGAAGTGGGAGTTCTTCCGATTGAACCCGGATGAGTTTTTGGGTGATCCCAAGGAGCCACTGAAAGCAGATGAGTGGCTAGAGCAAATGGTGAATATGTTTGAGATGCTCGATATCGAAGACGAAAGTTTGAGAGTGACCTTGGTGTCCTTTCAGCTGAAAGGAGGCAGGGGTCAATGGTGAAAGTATGCGCGAGGACGCATTGGAGGGACTTGGAAGGCTTTTGTCGACGCCTTCTAGGATAAATTTTTGCCTCCTACTGTTAGGGAGAAGTTGAGAGACCAATTCTCTAAGTTGGTGCAGTTGAACACATCGGTGGCTGAGTTTGATGCCACATTCACTAGTTTGTTGAGGTTTGCACTGGAGTTAGTGGCGATCGAGGAGCACCATTGTTTGGAGTTTGAGAAGCGGTTGACGACAAGGCTCATGTTTAAAGTGGCCGGGTCGATGATTAGGGAGTATGGACGCCTTGTGGAGGCAGTGGTATATCTGGAGACCGTAATGCAGATGGAGAAAGAGAAGGTGAAGGGCTCCAAGAGGAGTCAGGATGTGCAAGGGGATAGTAAGAGGCAGAAGGGTTCTAACCCTTAGTCGTCCCAGGGAGCTTAGTCAAGGTCCACTTTTCCAGTACCGAGTTCGGGGTCTGGGAGAGGTGATTAGAGAGACATCATTTGTTTCAAATGTGGTCAGTTGGGCCACAAGTCTCTAGCTTGCCTGCAGAGAGGAGGAGGGCAGCGAGCAGCATCGTCTTCGGCTCGTTTTCAGAGCCAGAGTCAGGAGAGAGGCTAGTTGCTCACTTGTTATCAGTGTGGGTAGGCGGGGCACATGAAGAGGTTTTGCCCACAGTTGGGTGGCACACCTGGTGCGTCTGGTTCAAGATAGACACAGAGTCACCAGCCTGCGTAGTCATCATAGGCCTCGAGGGCCAATCAGAGAGCCTCTTCGGTTCAGTCAGTTCATCAGGCATATGCTCCGAGGGGTGAACAAATTGAGCTGAGACCTGCGAGGTGTGTGTATGCTGTTACAGTGCCGGACCTTGTACCTGCTCCTTCAATAGTGAGAGATACTTTCCAGTTTTGCAATTCAGTTGCTAATGTATTAATTGATATGGATGCATCCCATTCTTTTATTTCGTCTGCATTTGCATTAGTGTTGGGATTGGAGTTGGAATAGTTGGCATCTCCTATTTGTGTAGAGTTACCTATTAGTGGTGAGGTTATCTTGAAATAGGGGTGTCGGGGTTGTGACATAGAGGTTACCGGCCATTGACTTCCATTTGCATTTGTATTGATTGAAATGTCTAGCTTTGATGTTATATTGGGTATGGACTGGTTATCGTCATACCAGGCTATTATAGATTGCCTTGTATAGATGATCTGTTTGATCAATTGAAGGGGTCTTGTTGCTTTTCTAAGATAGACTTGAGATTGGGTTATCACTAATTGAGAGTGGGGGAGGAGGACATCCTGAAGACGGCATTCCATGCGCGGGATGGCCATTAAGAGTTTTTAGTGATGCTCTTTGGGCTAACAAATGCACCGGCTGTGTTTATGGATTTGATGAATCGGATCTTTCGCGAGTTCCTTGATCGTTTCATGGTCGTTTTTGTAGACGGCATTTTGATTTACTCACTCTCTGAGGAGGAACACGAGGGACACTTGCGGGTAGTACTTGAGTTACTTAGAGCCCACAAGCTGTATGTTAAGTTTGGGAAGTGTGAATTCTGATTGAGAGAAGTTAAGTTCTTAGGCCTTGTGGTATCCGGGAAAGGGGTGATGGTAGATTCATCCAACATATAGGCAGTGCAAGATTGGTTACAACCTAAGAATGCATTTGAGATCCGTAGTTTCTTGGGATTGCCTGGGTACTATCGTCGATTTGTGAAAGACTTCTCTAGACTAGCCTTGCCATTGACTAGACTAATGAGGAAAGAGATCAAATTCGTGTGGAGCGAGACTTGTGAGAAATCATTTCAAGAACTTAAAGTTAGACTGACCACTGCTCCAGTTTTGATTATTCCGGAGAGGGGTTTGGGTTATTCAGTGTATTGTGATGCCTCACGGGAAAGCTTAGGTTGTGTTTTAATGCAAGAGGGGAATGTAGTAGTCTATGGCTCGCGATAATTGAAAACACATGAGATGAACTACCCTACTCACAACTTAGAGTTAGCAGCAGTGATCTTTGCCTTAAAGATTTGGAGGCACTATTTGTATGGTGAGAGATTTGAGGTGTTTTCCGATCACAAGAGTCTGAAGTATCTGTTTACACAGAAGGATTTGAATTTGAGGCAGAAGAGGTGGATGGAGTTCATAGAAGATTACGATTTGAGTTACATTATCACCCAGGGAAGCAAATGTTGTAGCCGATGCCTTGAGTAGAAAATCTGTTAGTAGTGTGGCTTGTATTGCCATCCGGGAGTGGGAGATATTGGGTGCTCTTGGGGAGTTTGACTTGTATCTTGGCAAGTCCATTGAATCTGCGGCTTTGTTTACGGTAGTTGCCCAACCTACACTTGTGAACCGAGTGTTAGAAGTGCAGAAGGGTGACCTTGAAGTACAAACCATCCAGGAAAGGTAGAAAAAGGCTTGAGCGGGTATCCCAACCTGAGTGTGAGATACCGAGACTGTTTGTTTGTGTCGGAGTCTTGCTAAGAGGAAGTACTTCGAGAGTTTCACCATTTGCGCCTTGTAGTGCATCCGGAAGGCACAAATATGTATCATGACCTGAGTCACCAGTTTTGGTGGAGAGGTATGAAGAAGGATGTGACTGTGTTTGTGTCGAAGTGCCTTACTTGTTAGCAAGTGAAGGCCGAGCATCAGAGGCCAGCGGGTTGTTGCAACCCTTGCCTATAGCTGAGTGAAAGTGGGAGCATGTCATGATGGATTTTGTTGTGGGCCTTCCGAGGACTCAACGGGGCAGTGATGCCATTTGGGTAGTAGTTGACCGGCTAACCAAGTCAACACACTTCATACCTATGCGCGTGAGTGATACGATAGACTATCTTGCCGACCTGTATATTAGGGACATAGTGAGGTTGCACGGGGTCCCTGTGACGATTGTTTCAGATAGAGATCCATGTCTTACGGCCCGGTTGTGGTAGAGTTTACAGGGTGCCTTGGGCACTAGGCTGACTTTTAGCACAACGCATCATCCTCAGACTGACGGGCAGTCAGAGCACATCATTCAGATTTTAGAGGATATGCTTCGGAGTTGTGTCCTTGATTTTAAGGGTTTGTGGGAGAGGCATTTTCCCTTAGTGGAGTTCGCCTATAATAACAGTTTCCAATCGAGTATTGGCATTGCACCATTTGAGGCCTTGTATGGCCGATCATGTAGGTCCCATGTATGTTGGGCCGAGGTGGGTGATGCACCTTTATTGGGCCCAAAGTTGGTTCGGGAAACGACGGAGAAAGTGGAACTTATCCATAAGAGGTTGGTTACGGCTTAGAGTTGTCAGAAAAGTTATGCCGACCATAGGAAGTGACCCTTGTCTTTTGAGGTGGGGGACCATGTGTTTTTGAAGATATCACCTAGGCGGGGTTTGATGCAATTTGGAAAGAGTGGGAAGTTGTCCCCTCGATTTATTGGGCCTTTTGAGATCCTTGAGCGGATCGGAAAGGTTGCTTACTGTTTGGCGTTGCCGCCATAGTTTTCTAGAGTTCATGATGTGTTTCATATTAGCATGCTTCGGAAGTATGGAAACATCACGGGGTTGAGGAAGCAACTTGGGAGCGTGAATTGGAAGTCCGAGAGAAATATCCAGACTTATTTACTGGTATTTGATTATATATGGAGATTTTGATTATGCTAATGAAATATAAAAGCATTGTATATGTATTTGAATACGAGAACATTGTATATGTTATGGGTGTTTTGGAAACATGGATCTGATACGAATATTGTATGTGCTTCGAGAATATGGGATATTGTGGGTGTTATATCACTTTTGGGAGCATTGTATATGTTGTGTAAACTTTGAAAACTTGGGTTTTGATTTAAACATTGTACATATTTTGGAAAAATTGTAAATTGCACTTTCAATATTGGAACTTGTGTATCGAGTTGATGACAATGGATGACCGGAGAGTGAGTCATAGTGTTGACCTTGTAAGATTAACATTTTTGTGAAAGGTTTAATAATGGTTTGAACTTAAGTTGAAATTTCGGGGACAAAATTCCTTAAGGGGGGAAGGTTAGAGCAATTCCGATTTTGACCCGACTTTTGTTACATTCCGGACTCGGGCTTATAGTTTCTGAATGTTGTTCATTGTCGTTTTTCCCCTTAATCCCCCTTAAGTTTGGTTATTGGATTGTTGTTGTGTGTTTACAATAGGTTGGTTGCTTGTTTCTCCAAATCTTTGTTGCCCAGATTTTTACTCTTGCACTCGAGCAGCCATTCTTGCACTCGAGCGGGCTTTGCAATTTTGCTTCTCCGCTCGTGCCGGCATCACGAACTCTTAGTACTTTGCAGGTCTGCAAAACTACTGGGAGAGTTTTTTTTACGCTCGAGCAGCGTTTCCTACGCTCGAGCGTGTGATCCACTCGAGCATGTGGGCACTCAAGTGGCCTTCATTGCGTTCAAGCATTGGTCTGTTGTCTTCAAAACTACTAGATATGTGTTTTCTATGCTCGAGCACCACTTCTTGCACTCGAGCGGTGAACATCTTGTTCATTGTGTCTTGGCGCTCGAGCGGCTTTTCTTGCGTTCGAGCGGAACAATTTTTTTTGTGTTTGACGCTCGAACGTCAACTCTTGCCCTCGAGTAGACTGTGCGTGTATCGCATCGCGAAAATGACTTTTTACATCACTTTTTTAGATCTTTTCTTCAAAAAACCCTAAAGTGAGACTCTCTCTCTCTCTAAAATACTCTTTCTCTCTACATTTCCTCTTAGATCCGTTGATCTTTTCGCCCTAATGTCTTTGGGGAATGGGTAGAGTATCTTGAGAGTGCCGTTTTGATCCGATTGGAGTTTGGTTTTGGAGTTGTTGAAGTTTCGTCCTTGCTCCATTTATCTTCTAAACTTGAGGTAGGGACTCTCTACACCTTAATATGAGTTTTAACTTGGTTATAGGTTGTTGTGTGAAAATGGTGAGATTTGGGAATGTTTTGAGCAAACTTAGGGTTTAGGTTCAAGTTTCAAAAGAGGGGTTTCTATATGGGTGTTATATAAATGATTATAGGGTTTGGATATGAGGTCATCTTGTGTTAAAATAGTTAATTTTGGCCTTTGGGTTAATATTTGGAAAATGGAGAGCTTTGCCCTAAAATGTCTTGAATAGTATTTTGTAGAAATAATGAAGTTGATATGGAAAATGTGAAATTCAGAGGATGTATACATGAATGGTGTTGATGGATTTGTTTAGTCACTCACTTATGGAAATTTGATGATTTATCTATTATAGAGATTGTATATTTGTTTAGAAATATCTGCTTTGGGCTATCGGTGGAGGATAGTCATGATTATTGTAGACTTTGCATGTGGATTAGGCAAATTGAAACCAATCCCTCAACCTTTATCATTGAATATGATTATGAATGATATACATTGCATATGTATGATATTTGGGAGGAGAAAGGGGATGCACTTCATACTTTGAGGAGAAAAAAGGGGTTGGTCTCCATTGAACTAAGTTGGCCTGTGTGTCCAGGGTGAAAGTCCCGAAAACCATTTGTATACATGGGTGCCGAATCCCACGGATGAAGTTTTCATAAAATGGCAAATAGAACTGAATGTTTTTGTATGATGATTTTATCTTTTGGAAACTTATGAGGTGTAATCTCTGTTGATGGATTACATGCAATGAATGTATCTATTGAACCAAAATGAATGATTTAAGATGCGAGTTTGACATTACACACTTTTGGAAAAGGGTTATAAAGATTTTGTCATAGAACAATGAACATGTGCATCATACTTATATCTTGTTAATTCTTATTGTGGGAGCCAGAAAATAATATATATCAACTTATTGGGCTAACCCAAACAAGGCTTGCCAAGGGCCCAACTATTGGGCTTATTCGGCCCACCCCCGTCTATAAAAGGAAGGGACCTCATAACATACAGGTACGATCTCTCTCTGCTCTAGGCAGCACACAAACACACTTTACTATTCTTGATTCTTCATTCATGGATACTAACTTCATCATCGGAGTACTCCCGGTCGGCAACCCCGGTTGGGTGGCACCGACTATGCTCATCATTGTAGATCTACAGGGGTGAAGCTCTTCTCTTCGTTGGATCTCTACAACATCCATGTGAGAGGAAATTTCATAGTCTTACAATTGGCGCCGTCTGTGGGAACGACTGAATGAGATTAACGAAGAACACAACAAATATACTGCTGTAAGCAAACATATATTGGTTGCTTTGAGGTTAGTGCACTTTCTACAAAAGCAAAATCAATCCCAAGTAATACGGCCCACAGTTGGGTTTTTGGCTTCTTTCATTCTGATTATGTTTTTTTTGCTAAAGTTCAGGTATATATATATACACATCTATGTATGTATCTATTTATACTCAGAGATTTGATCAAAGCATTGTTGAATATTAATATTGCTTAGAAAGGTTGTCAAAACAAGATGAAGTTAGTAGCTATTTTCTCTCTCTAAAAATGGGTTTCACACCTTCTTGGTGCAAACATCTTTTCGACAATTAAATAAAGTTATTCGACTAAATTCATACGTGGGTTTGTCCATTTATTTATTTACTCTTTGTCTCTCAAAACTTAGCTTAAAGTTGATTCTTAACATGTATGCACGTGTACCTATGCTAAAGGTTTTAGTAGAATCCAAGGCTGGGTCTTCAATTTTCCTCTCTAGAATGGACCGTGAGTTATGAGAACAAACAAATTATTATTCTTATTTAATTAATTGTGATAGTTGGCTGGCCATATATATATATATATATAGGTTCTTTGTAGAGCAGGTTAGTGGTATGTGATTTGGTATAATCAGGTTGAGATGACCTGACTGGGTTAGCAGGGAATGGAGTAACTGAAACTGCTTGGCTGGAAGAAGCAAAAGGGTCTGAGGCCAAAGCAGATGAGTAATTGGGTCGATAAATGTTACCAAGAACTTGTAAACCTGTTTATTCTACACACACACATTTACCTGAAGAAGAAATTGCTTCTAATAATTCTCCAACTCAAACTGATTTTGAAGAATTTATACCTCCAGTCAATCCCCAATTAATGACCATCAAAAAAGATTTTAAACCTGATCTAGATAAATTACTTATTGACTTCAAATCTAAGGAAAATAGAACGCAAAGACATGCTTACTATGCTAAATATAATTTTGCTCAAATGTCTAAAATTACTAGACAATGGTATGATTTTATGATTCAATATGGTTTTGAATTACCTCTATTAGCATATGTTGACAAATATTACAAAAAGATTAATACAATTACAAAACATAAATGGAAAACATCTCCTACTACATCAGTTAGTTCTAATCATCCTCCATTAGAAAACATAGTTATTGAACATCAAGGTGCTGAAGTTCCAACTTCCCCTTTTAAATTACCTGGCTCCGACCGTGACCTATAAAGTCATTGAACAAAATAATTATACTAATCAATGCTTAAAAACAATTGGTAAACAACTAGATAAAATCGAAACCAATTTAGATGAATATTCTTCTAAATCTGCTAAATCCCTAGATCAACCTTTACTTAATCTTCCTAGTCATCGTTCCAAACGAACCAGCTTAGTTACTAATGATCAATCCACTGTCAAAGCTATTGAACAATTATTCACTAAATTAACCACCAATGATACAGCCTCACCTTCTAAAGATAAAGGTCTTACTGTTTTAAATCAACAACCTCTTTCTAATACTGTTTTTGATCAATCTGAAACTGAAACTACTGATAATGCAATAGATCAATTAGCCCAACAATTCCAATCTTCTAATCTTAATAAAATTCATTATCCCAAAGTAAATCCTCAAACTACAAAAAATTGGTATTCTAAACCTACACCACCTGATCTCCAATATGAAGAAACTAATATTAGTAACCAATTTTCTGTCTCTGCTAAACACTTATACGAATGGAATATTGATGGACTTAGTGAAGATCAAATCCTCCAAAAATTAAATCATTTATCTATGGTTTCTAATAGTTATCTCTCCAATTATCCCCAATATTCTCAACCTGAAATTGTTTCCTTAATCACCTCTGGTTTTACTGGTATGCTCAAATCTTGGTGGGAAAAATTTCGTACTGACGATCAAAGAGAATGTATAATTCATTATAATCAAACTGATGAAAATGGTCTACCTATCTTTGATGAAACTCTTGGTTGTTGCCACCCTGATGGTATTAATACATTAATTTAAACTATTGTTAGACATTTTATTGGTACTCCTACTAATATCTATTCTCGCCTACATGATCAACTTAGTAATCTTACATGTCCAACCTTAAGTGATTTTAGATGGTATAAAGATGTATTTACCTCTAGAGTTATGTTAAGAGAAGACTGTACTAAATCATTTTGGAAAGAAAAATTTATTAATGGATTACCTAGTTTATTTGCTCACAAAATTAGAGATGTTCTTAGTCAACCTATTGGTGTTATAGAATATGATAATTTAACCTATGGCGATATAATTAGCACTATTCAAAAAAAAGGATTAAAAATGTATATTGATCTTAAACTTAGTCAAAAAGCCACTAAAGATAAGCGTAAAGCTAAATATGAATTAGGAAATTTCTGTGAACAATATGGTTTACCTCCTGTAGCACCCTCTCGTCGGAAATCACATAAATATTCTAAGCATAAATATCAATCCAAATATTCTAATAAATACAAAAAGAATTATTCCCCTTCCAAATCCAATGATAAATTTTATACTAAACCCAAAAAGAAATATTACAAAAAATCACATCCAAAATCTAAATCTACTAAAGATATTACATGTTATAACTGTGGTCAAAAAGGTCATTATTTCAATAAATGTAAAGAAAAACAAAAATTAAAAGATAAGGTTAATCAATTACAAATAAATGATGAATCTAAAATTCAAATATTTGAAATCTTTCAACTAAATCAATCTGCTAGTAATTCCTCTTCGGATAATCCAGAAACTTCATTTGATGATAATTCATCTAGTACTGATTCTGATAATAATATCACATTAGGGTGTAATGATGTCTGCTGTAAACCAGTTAAACAAATTACTGTTCTTACGAAACAAAATCAAGAAGAATCTGCTTTAATCGAATTAATTAGTAAGTTGGATGATCCCAATCTCAAACAGAAATATATTGATAAATTAAAATCTTTATTAATTCATTCAGATAATAAACCTAAGTTTGATAAACCTATTATTAGTTTATCTAAGACTTTAGAAAAATTTAAAAATAAAAGTAAAGACATTACACTTCAAGATTTACAATATGAAATTAACCAAATTAAACAAACTATCAGAAACTTACAGCAAAAAGATAAAAAATTGGAAGATGAAATTATTACTCTAAAACTTAATCAACGCTTAGACAATTTCCAACCTAATCCAAATGCATCACCTCATGAATCTGAAAATAATTCTGAACATAATTCTGATCATACTAATCCAGATAAACTCTTATTTGATAATCGATCTCATCAATCTAATAATCTTGAAGACAAACGATTAAATCTAATTAATAAGATTTATATTCAAAAATGGTATTCAAAAATTAAAATCGTTGTTGAAGATTTTGAATTAGAATTAATTGTTTTAATCGATACTGGTGTTGATTTAAATTGCATACAAGAAGGATTACTTTCTACTAAATATTATGAAAAATGTCATGAGAACTTAACCTCTGCTAATGGTAGTAAAATGTATATTAAATATAAATTACCTAAAGTTCATGTTTGTCAAGATAATGTATGTTTTAAAACTTCATTTGTTTTGGTTAAAAATATGACTGATAAAATTATTTTAGGTACACCATTTATCTATTTACTATATCCATTTACTACATCTAGTGAATGAATCACTACTCATATTTTAGGCCAGCCTGTTACATTTAAATTCTTATCTCCACCTGAAATGCTAGAATTAAATCAACTAAAAGACTGTTCTATTTCTCACACAATTAATCGTCTAACTAGACATTTAAACTTTCTTAAACAAGAAATTAATTATAAAAGAATTGATCAGCAATTAACTAATCCCGTTATTATTTCTCACATTAATGATTTTAAATTAAAATTAGAATCAACTGTTTGTTCCACTTTACCTACTGCATTTTGGCATAGAAAAAAGCATATAGTTACTTTACCCTATATTAAAATTTTTAATGAATGACAAATACCTACTAAATCTAGACCTATTCAAATGAATCATGAATTACTTGAAATGTGTAAAAAAGAGATTAATGAATTATTGAAAAATCGGATAATTAGTCCTAGTAAATCTCTATGGTCTTGTCCTGCTTTTTATGTTAATAAAAATGCTGAATTAGAATGAGGCGTCCCTGGCTTAGTCATTAATTACAAACCATTAAATGCTGTTTTAGAATGGATTAGATATCCTATTCCTAATAAAAAAGATTTGATTAAAAGACTTAGTCAAGCTGTTATTTTTAGTAAATTTGATTTAAAAAGTGATTTTTGGCAAATTCAAATTCATCCTAAAGATAGATATAAAACTGCTTTTAATACTCCTTTTGGTCAATATGAATCGAATGTCATGCCATTTGGATTAAAGAATGCTCCTAGTGAATTTCAAAATATCATGAATGACATATTCAACCCATTTAGTCATTTTTCTGTTGTTTACATTGATGACATCTTGATTTTTTCAAAATCACTTCATGATCATTGGAAACATTTAACTGCATTCTTTTACATAATTAAAAGTCATGGTTTAGTTATATCTGCTCCTAAGATCAAATTGTTTCAAACTAAAGTTAGGTTTTTAGGTTATGATATTCATCACAATACTATTCTCTCTATTAGTCGCTCTATTGAATTTGGTGAAATTCAATAGGTTCTTAGGTTCCCTCAATTACATTGCTTAGTTTTACAAAGACCTTAGGAAGACTTGTCAACCACTGTTTAATCGGTTAAAAGATAATCCTCCTCCTTGGTCGTCTGTTCATACTTCTATTGTTCAACAAGTCAAACAATATGTTAAGTCTCTTCCTTGTCTTGGTATTCCTACTGAGAATTCATTCAAAATTATTCAAACTGATGCTTCTGATATTGGTTATGGTGGCATTCTTCTTCAAAAAGTCACTTCTCAATTTTTCTTCAGTCTTTAAGAAAACAGAAAGCTCTGAGTGAAATCTACCTCTTCCCGTTTGTAACCCATTTAAGATCCTTGCAGTTGCTACAATTGTAATCGTAAGTTATTTTCTGTATTTTAATTACAAAAGTTTTATGAAATGATTTTGGTTAATTAGTGCATTCAAATTCTTTAATCATAGTTGATTTCGTAATCCAGTTTCTTCATTTGTTGGCTGTATTCCAATTCTTTAATCATAGTTGATTTCGTAATCCAGTTTTTTCATTTGTTGGCTGCTTCCGCCCTTTTGGTATCAAAGCTACTTTATCCTGTTTCTAACTGCTTTGTTTCTTCCAATTAATCAATTCTGTTGTTTATTTGATTAATCTGGTTTTCAGTTCATCTTAATCACCCAAGAGATCGGTCTGTGATTATCCACCAGGTTTCAGTCACCCACTTTCGTTCCCTGTCCCGAGTAAGTCCTTAGGGTTAGGCAGTGTCAGACATAGGAGTTTCCCGAATAGGGTTTGTACTAAAACCAACTGGTATGTGGTAACATGACTAGAATAGGGTATGTATTAAGGTATCTGTAAAACTGATTAATTAAACAAAACAATGAATCGATTATTTAGAAGTAACTCATCAGTCAGTTATAGGTCAACAACTTTGCCCTCAATACCTAATCACAGATTAGTCATTAATGAAGAAGATGTTGAAATACAAAATGATAAAATTGATACAGGATGGAATATACCTAAACTACCAATTAAAGAAATTTATAAAACTACTTTTATATAGAATGTTTTTAAAGTAGCCTTGCATGTTAAAACCATTGATACCAAAGTTTGACCAAAGTTTAAAGAAATTTAAAGAAATTGATGCAGAATGTTTTCACCAAAGTTTGACTAGCTGTCGCGAAGCACCTCGAGTCACTGCCGATTTTCCAAACTTACCAAGCGAACTTGTGACATTCTCTCGGCAAAAGGTGCAAGCCATTCGGTGTCAATGAAAGGCCGAGAATAAGTTTCACCGAGCATGACCATGTCACTCGGCCATGTCAGCCTCTTCCAAGAGCGGTTGTCTAGTAATGTCTTTGGCCACCGTATAGTCAAGCTCGGCAACGGACCATTGGACCACAACACTTCTGATTTCAGCCATCACATCCCGTTTACATATATCTTTAGCCATAGCAAGTTTGCCGAGTTACTTACATTACGCAACCATGCTCCACTACTCTTATTCCGCAACATTGAAGAGCCGAACAAAAAAAGAGTAGACCAATCTTATTTTTGGTCAACTTTCAGAGGTCCAACGACATCCAATTCGAGGTGGACTTACGCATCTGAATAGTGGAATGAACACTAGGTCGAGTGGTGAATCCAACGCTGCAAAAATGAGGCCAATCGGACTTCAAACGAGGGAGATACAAGGGCTCAAAGTTGGGAGTTTGAATCGAAGATTCTGCATTTCATGACCTGTAGCACGAAGAATTCGGCCTTGCACCATTTGGGCCACTATTAATTTCCTATTATTCGCCAATATCACCCACAATTCGATAACAGAATTCATTGGCATTATGAACGCTGCATGCATATGATCAACTCGACTTATTCGGCAAAATCACACCGTACCATTTATTATTCGGCGCATTCTTTGACGAGTTTACCATTATTCCGCACCAATATTCGACAAGGTTGTAACTTATTCGGCACTAATATCTCGGCATAGAACTAACATCTCGGCTTGCCGAAGTCCTCATCTGAACACACCACAGGATTCGTCTCGGCCCAAAGAGTCCAAAAGCAACCCAAGTCCGCTGAAAGTTGTGAAACGGATCACACGTGCCGAACACTGAAATTTCAAAGCTGTCAAACTCAAGTTTTGACTATACCAATGTGAAGTACTCATTGCGACGAGTCCAAAGCAACAAACCGCGTCGAAATCAGAACTAAAACGACGCCGTGCAGGCCGATCAAAGTTTGCCCAGAATCAATGAATTTGTTGAGGACGATGAATCAGCAAACCATGCAAGAGAAGCTATTCGGTGCTTTGCGGTGCACAATTCTCAACCGATCTGAGCCGTCAACTCTATTTTGGCTATAATTACGCCATCAGGAGTCTGATCACAGCGATCTAATAGTCCTTTCCAGCTATTTGACGTATTCTGGGTCCATCCGTATGGTCAGAATATGCAATTTTAGCTCGCCAAAATATATATATATATATTAAATAAATAAATAAAAAAAAAATTTGCAGATTTGATTCCGATATCACCAAGCACCCTACTTTGTCTCGGCTTCATTATGATTTCTCCACGGCATCGAACAGGGGCACGGAAACCGTTTCAAATCATTATCGGCCTACTCAGCAATTTTGGCCCAAGTCAATTTTATTCCTTCCGAATAACAAATCTTATTCAAAAGCAATGAGGCAAATATATGCTGGACAAGAAACTCAACTTCACTAAATATACGTTATACAAGAAGCTCAACTTCACTAAATTGGCAACCATTGCCAACCAAGTTCTTAGCAAATATAACTCCGAAGGAATGCCGACACACTGCGAAGCTAAGAAAAATTGTCGACCAAACGATCGGCATAATCACCGACCCAAGTGTAAACGGACACCGATGTTTTGACACTAGTTACTCGGCAGTGCATCAACTCTACCCGGCAAGATTATTCGACCATTATTAATTCAACATTATGTATGATCATTATTCGGTCGTGCATCAACTTTATTCACCTAACAACATTATTTGGCAAAACAATTGCCCATTGGGACATCAGTCAATTTTCCGCTTTCCAATTGGGACACATCAGCCGATCATTATCTCGGCACCTTTGATATGCATGCATACTCGACCAACTTGGTACAAACATTACAACGACGTTTACTTGAGTTACAAACTCCCGCTCCTTTTCACACAACTTGAAACAAGCACTCGTTTTGGGGTAATACATTACACACTTGGTAGTCGGCAGTTTGCATATTTTTGCGCGCCGTCATTTTACCAAAGCCGAATCTTCCCTGCAACATAGGGCAATGGGAATCTACATTTCTTCCGACTAACACCTATCATTCGAAAGCAATGGGGGAAGTCGACCTTGGACTAAACACAAACCGAGCAACTCGGCAATTAAATAGTTGGTCCAATACCTACTTGGAAATTCCATACAAGCGGAGCAATATTATTGGCGATTAACACGTCCACCTTATTCGGTACAGGATACATTATTCAAAGTCCTTGCCATATTGGCACTTGGTTGCCACTTAAAATCAGCAAAAGTCTCCGAGTACAGCGCAATCTTCGCACTCGGCACAGAGCGCCGTTAGCAAAGGCCTACACCTACGCCCAGAGGTTATAATACCGCAGGTCTACACCCTTACTCGGGGGTTATAATACCGCAGGTCTACACCCTCACCCGAGGGTAATAATACCGTGGTCCATTTTTTGGCTGATATATCTACCTTATTTAATCTGTCTTATTTGGTTCAGGCAATCATTTCCGTGCTCGGCATGTAGAAATATTTCTAGCTCGGCATGAAAGTCCAAATTTGGAAGCAATCTTTGCACTCAACAATATACTACACCCTTGCCCGGTGTTATAATACCGCGGCCTACACCCTTACTCGGGGGTTATAATACTGTGGCCGATCTTTATAGAGATAGTATTACTCACTGGGCTTTAGCTCACCTCTCTCCTCTATATACATATATTTGTACATACATTCATACATACATGCATTCATCCAACCATTCATTCATTTATGTTATTCATTTATCAAATGTATTCTTTGTCAAAGGACCTAACATCTATTCGAACAGCATAACTCGGCAATAAAAACTCTCATTCCTTCTACCGAAAACAATGAAAGTTTTGGGGCAATTGTAGGAGCCATAAAATAATATATATCAAATTATTGGGCTAACCCAAACAAGGCTTGCCAAGGGCCCAACTATTGGGCTTATTCGGCCCACCCCCGTTTATAAAAGGAAGGGACCTCGTAACATACAGGTACGATCTCTCTCTGCTCCAGGCAGCACACAAACACACTTTACTATTCTTGATTCTTCATTCATGGATACTAACTTCATCATCGGAGTACTCCCGGCCGGCAACCCCGGTTGGGTGGCACCGACTATGCTCATCATTGTAGATCTACAGGGGTGAAGCTCTTCTCTTCGTTGGATCTCTACAACATCCATGTGAGAGGATATTTCATGGTCTCACACTTATATATTGTGTTAGTATGTTTCTACTGGGCTTTGACTCATCCTTCTTGGGAACCATTTTCAGGTGTTGGAGACATGCTTCCACCGAGACAGTAATTTGGGGAGACTTGGAGCAAGAGTTTCCTTTTATTTTACTCATTTTGTATAGCCAAGGGCTAAGTTGTATTGAGTTAGACTCTTTTTTTTGCTGTAACCAAGCAATATCTTAGAAAGATGTAAGCTTGTAGGACATCTATTTTGTTGATTATTAACTGGTATTGTATGTTATACATTTATGATGAACATTTATGAATATATATTGCATGTGCTATCTTTTGTAATACGAATTCTGATGAATGAAAGCATATCAATTCTATTATACTCACTTCTCTTATGAGTTGGATTAGTTGCATTTTTTTTGGGGGCATTACGGACACTTTTCCAATGTTAATATATTTTTGACCATTATAGTGTCATATCTGTCTCTCTTCTATTGGTCAGATCTTTGAATATAAATAAGACTATTTTGTTTATAATTTTTATCTACCTTAATTCATTTACGAATTAAAATCTCATAATCAACTTTAGAGAAGAAATGTTAATTTTTTGGACAGCCAAATTGAAAAAAAAAAGAAAAGAAGAAGAGGTAATTTTATCTAAAAAACTAGAATACACGTATCTGTTATTTATTTGATTTGATACATGTATAGAAGGGGAAAAAAAATACATGAGAATTCACTTTTTAATTTTTAATTATGATTTGAGTATTTGAAAGCTCATCAACTTCATTTTTAGATTAAGCGAAATAACAATTTCTTTTTTTTGATATTTGCCCATTATTAAGCACCTTTAATAAAATAATAAAAGGAGCTGGATCCTTATTAGTCTATAATCTGGAGTAAAAGACACTGTTTGGGATGATTTGAACAATTTATTTTGTTGGATGCTTCATATGCATAATTCACACACAAAATTAAATGGATAGCCTATTCAATTTAAGATTTGACTTTGAGAGAGCATTTAAGCTTGCTAGGCCTATTTTGGGATCGACATCGATGATCCAAACTGTTCACTTTTAAGACTCATTGAGTAGAATATTTATACAAAAAATTAAGATGATTGGATATTAATAACTAGTTTTTGAATCACATTTGTATTGTAAAAATTAGATAGTTATTATTGAAATTATATTTGTCGTTCATTTTTTAAAAACTAATATAATTCAAACATATAATTATCATTATTTAATTACGTTAATTTTTTATATGAATATTCTACTCAATAAGCTCTAAAAAATGAACTGTTTAGATCACTGAAATTGGTCAAAAAATAGGCCTAACAAGCTCAAATGTTTTCTCAAGTAGGAGAAATTTTTGTATGTCAATAGGGTACCACGTGGCATTATTTTCCACCAATCACAAATTATATGCCCCTATTGTTCCCCAAACATCCAATATAAATATAGTGGAATTTACTGTCAAAACCAATCACAATAGTAAAAGGTACCACATAGCATATATCCTATTCGCATACAAAAATTACTTCTCAAATTGACATAACAACTTCAGAGAAGTCAAATTAGCGTATTTGTCACTAAAATTTATATAATATACTTTTTTATAAATGGGCAAATTACACTTTACCCCCTTAAAGTTTCACTTGTTTCTCACTTTGGCCCTTTATATTTACAATCCTTTCCACTCTGGTCCTTCATGTTTGCAATCCGTCATACTTTGGCCCTTTAAATTTGATTTTTTCCACTTTGACCCTTCATGTTTGTAATCCTTCCCACTTTGGCCCTTCATGTTTGCCATCCTTCCCACTTTATTCTTAGACTAACTTTCATCCAAAAAAGTAATAGAATTTGTCACATCAGTAACACATCAGTTCCATATATAATGTAAAAAATTCATTAAAGATGCAAAAAATAAAAAATAAAAAACAAAAAAATTAAAATTTTTTTTTAGTCTTTAGTTAACTTTTTTTTTTTTTTTTTTCAAATTTATTCATAAGAATTATTACATTATAGATACATCTAGATTAGATGCTGCTAAAAAAATAAAAAAAAATAAAAAAAAAACAAAAAAAAGAAAAAAAATTCACTAAAGATGAAAAAAAACGATAATAAAATTTTCATTTCAGAATTAACAATACAAGTGTTTGAGCCGTTATTTTTATTTTTTTCATTTTTAGTAAACTTTTTTCTTTTTTTAGTTAAATTTGTTTTTATTTTTTTAGCTACATCTAATCTAGATGCATCTATAATGTAATAATGTGTATGAATAAATTTAAAAAAAAAAGTTCACTAAAGACTAAAAAAAATTCTAAATTTTTTGTTTTCTATTTTTTATTTTTTACATCTTTAGTGAATTTTTTACATCTCACACAGAGCTGATATATTAGTGATGTGGTAGATTTTGAATTTTTTGGATGGAAGTTAGTTTAGGAATAAAGTGGGAATGATTGCAAATATGAAGGGGCAAAGTGGGATGAATTGCAAACATGAAGGATCAAATTGGAAATAATTAAACTTAAAGGGCCAAACAAACATGAAGGACCAAAGTGAAAACAATTAATCTTAAAGGGTCAAAGTGAAAAATAAGTGAAATTTTAGAGGGATAAAGTGTAATTTACCCTTTTAAAAAGGTATTTTTAACAACAAAAATTATTCAATACTCCTAAAATAATGAGTATTAAATAATTTCTCATTTTTAACCTACATGTTAAGAGAAGTCAAACGTCAATTTACAACTAGGCATATCACATAGGTTGATTGCTCTCCTCTCGTAGGAGTCCTCTCTTGTCACGTACAAGGATAGCTCTCCTGGTGTGGGGGGTGTTTCTCTGGTTTCGATTGTAGGTCAGAATCTCTAGTTTGTGCTAATGGCAGATTCTCTCAATGATCTGGCGAGGAGGCTCGTCTTGACAGAGGAGGAGGAAGCTGAGGTGGTGGTGGATGAGGTTCAACTTCAACCTACGGAGGTGAAGGCGGGGCTTTGTCTGGTGGGTAAACTTCTTACTACGCGCCCATTCAATTTAGAGGCACTGCGGACTACTTTGATCGCGGTTTGGAGAGCATCTAAAGGGATCGTGTTCAAGACATTGGGTGATAACTTGTTTTTGATCCAGTTTGGTCATATTGTTGATAAGAAAAGGGTGATGCTAAATGGTCCATGGAATTTTGATAAACAGTTGGTGATGTTGAGAGAGTTTGATGGGAAATTACAACCGTTGGACATCACCTTCTACACTATGGAGTTTTGGGTTCATGCATCAAATCTCCCTCTTATTAGCGTGACGTGGGATGTGGGGGTTTTGCTGGGTAATAAAATTGGGAGGTTTGTCGATATGGAATATGGAGATGGTGGTATTGCTTGGGGACGAACTCTTCGTATTCGGGTTGAGATCAATATTACCAAACCATTACGGCGGGGGTTGAAATTGGCATTAAGTGGGCGGGAGTCGGTGTGGATTATGCTCACGTATGAGAAGCTCCCAAACTTTTGTTTTCATTGTGGTCTGCTTGGCCATAGTGTTCGCGACTGTAAGAATAAGATTTTGGGTGGCAGTGAGGAGGTTGGAGCAAGGTTGCAGTATGGGCCCTGGCTTCGGGCAGAGCCAACAAGGGGACGGTATCAAAAGGACCACCAATATACCGAGGGGAGGAAGGGGAAGTCTGATGGAAGCTCCAAAATGATATCGGAGGATATAGATGTGCAACAGGGTGGTCAAGGGGATGGTTCTAATCATAGTTTTGTTCCGGCGACGGTAGAGAACTGGAGATCGGAGAAGGAATCTCTAGGTATGTACAAATCAAGTAAGGATAACTCTAATCCCCCAAACACCGGGATTGCATGTAGTTCGGCGAATTTGGTGGCCTCATTGGTGGGTATGGGGGGAGGTGATCTTTCCTTGGCCCCAAGGTCAGATATTCAAATCATGGAGGGTTGGGTTGGACTGGACCATGCTTTGGATGGGCCTGATGAGAGGATGGATATGGAGGTGGTCCTCTTGGGGAGAACGAGGGAAATGATTGATGGGCAGGCGATTGTGGGCTTGGGGGATCAGGATGGGCCCAAGCATTGTGAGTTGGTAAGGCCAAGTTCGGACTCTTCTGTGAGCCCTGTGCTTAATATGGGTACATCTTCTACTGGCCCATTGAAGGTGGAAAAAAAGCGGAAGAAGTTGGCACGAAATTTTGCACAACCGGTGGGTAAGCGGGGGCGGGGGCTCCGTGATGAGTCTTCTAGTTCTTCAGATGAAAGTAAACGGGTTAAGATTTTTGAGGATGTGATTAAACATGTATCATCTCTCCAATCAACGGTGGAGGCTACTGGGCAGCCCCGCTGATCACAATGAAATGCCTCAGTTGGAACTATCGCGGGCTTGGGAACCCACGCACAGTTCGAAATCTTCAGCTTTTACTGAAGGAACAAGCGCCTGATGTAGTTTTTCTTATGGAAACAAAGTGTGTGTCGAGCAAGATGGAGTGGCTTCGTTGTAAACTTGGTTTGGTTGGGGGTTTGTTTGTGGATAGGATTGGATTGTCTGGGGGGTTAGCATTATTATGGAGGACAGGAGTGACGGTGTCTGTTCGTAGCTATTCAAGTGGGCATGTCGATGCTGTTGTGGAGTCGGAAGTGGGGATTGGGAGATGGCGTTTCACTGGGTTCTATGGCCATCCGAAAGTAGCGAAAAGACGGGATTCGTGGGAGTTGCTTTGTCGCTTGGTAGGTTTAGGTGATCTACCTTGGTTGGTTGTGGGAGATTTCAACGAAATTTTGTTGCCCTCGGAGAAGTTGGGTTTGGGCGACTGAAGCAGAGCCCAGATTGAAGCCTTCCAACATGTTCTTTCGGATTGTTCGTTAGCTGATTTGGGATTTTCAGGGCCCCAATTTACGTGGTGCAATAATCGACCATCTGGCTTGGTACATAAACGGTTAGATCGTGGGGTGGCTAATGCTGCTTGGTTAGGCATTTTTTCGAAGGCTCGGGTGGTCCATCTCACTTGTACGACGTCGAATCACATGTCAATTCTAGTTGATTTGTTGGGGCCGAAACAGTGCTAGAATGGGCAAAGGTGGAGACCACGTATCTATCGCTTTGAAGCGATGTGGCTCCGTGATAGTAGATGTGATGAGGTTGTCAAAGCTAATTGGGCCTGTGATCAGGAGGGTAGTATGGATAGATTGCGACATAATGTGGAGAAGATGGGCTCCTGCTTATCCCAGTGGGGTAGGACTACGTTTGGTCATGTCCAACAATTACTTCATTCTAAGCTGAATGACGTGCGGTGTTTGGAGGGCCAGTCCGTGCTCTCTAGGGAGGAGTACGAAGTGCACATGCAGTTATGTCGTGAGATTTATGAACTCCTGGAGAGGGAGTAGACTTTATGGTGCCAAAGAGCGAGAGCGAATTGGCTGAAAGATGGTGATCGAAATACTTCTTTTTTCCATTCCAAAACGTCACAGAGGCATAAGAAAAAGAGGATTGATGGGCTTGAAGATGGTGATTATAGATGGTGCTCTACACCGGATGATCTGGAGAGAATTGTAGTGGGTTATTTTGAGGAGCTGTTTTTATCGGGGCCACAGCGAGATACTAGGGAAGTTTTGGATACCATTCAATCGGTCGTTCCTCCAGGAAGGAATGTAAAGTTAACTAGAGCATACACAGCAGAGGAGGTGTCACAAGCCTTATTTCAGATGCATCCTACGAAAGCACCGGGCCCGGATGGCAAACCAACACTGTTCTATCAACGGTTCTGGCTGATAGTGGGTGCATAAGTTACACGGGCGGTTTTGGGTGTTCTTAATGATGGCAAGAAGGTGACGGCTATGAACGATACATTTATTGTGCTAATTCCAAAAGTGCAGAACCCAAAACGGATGTCTCAATTTCGGCCAATTAGCCTTTGTAACGTGGCCTACAAGATTGTGAGCAAGGTGTTAGCCAATCGGATGAGGAAAATCTTACCCGAGATCATATCGATTAATCAAAGTGCCTTTGTGGCCGGGAGGCTTATTAGTGATAATGTGCTTGCTTCATTTGAGATATTCGATTTTTTGAAGAATAAACGGCATGGAAAAGAGGGGCATTTCGCCTTAAAACTTGATATGAGTAAAGCATACGATCGTGTTGAATGGAGGTTCGTACGGGGGGTAATGGAGAGGATGGGTTTCAATCAACATTTTGTGGATACAATTTTACATTGTATTTCATTTGTGTCATATTCTGTCCTTGTGAACGGTCATCCGACGAAGAAGTTTGTTCCAAAGAGGGGGTTGAGGCAAGGGGACCCGCTGTCTCCTTATTTGTTTGTGTTGTGCGCAGAAGGTCTTTCTTCTTTAATTAAACGAACTGAAAGAGAGGGTAAGCTCACTGGGGTGGCAGTGTGTCGAGGTAGCCCACGGGTGTCTCACATTTTCTTTGCGGATGATAGTTTGTTGTTTGGAGCTGCGAACCCGCAAGAACTATCGATGGTTAAAGATATATTAGGAAAATATGAGATAACTCCAGGCCAAAAAATCAATCTTGAGAAATCGGCTATCTGTTTTAGCAAGAATGTGGGGATGGATACTCAGGCGGGGTTGCGGAATGCGATGGGGGTTGGCAATTTGGTGGACTCTGGAAAATATCTAGGCCTGCCATACATTGTTGGGCGATCTAAACGAGGAATATTCAATTATGTTAAAGATAGAGTTTGGACACGGCTGAATGGGTGGAAGGAAAAATACTTATCGGCGGCTGGTAGGGAGATATTGATTAAATCGGTTGCACAATCTATTCCAACGTATATTATGTCCTGCTTCCAGTTGCCTGATATGATTTTTGAGGAAATTGACTCTATGGTGCGTAACTATTGGTGGGGTGAGCGGGAGAGCAAGCGGAAAATTCATTGGAAAAATTGGCGAGCATTGTGTGACCCAAAATGGTTGGGTGGGATGGGGTTTCGTAGCTTGAAGGCCTTTAACAAAGCATTGTTGGCCAAACAGGGGTGGAGGTTGATTTCGGCGCCAGATTCTTTGTTGGCCAGAATTTTGAAGGCTAAGTATTATCCTCATACAAGTTTTCTTCAAGCTGGCGTTGGGTCGAATCCATCTTTCACATGGCGGAGCATTTTTAATGTAAGGCCGCTTTGGAAGCTGGGTTGAGGTGGCGAGTGGGGGATGGGCGATCAATACAGATATGGGGCGACAAATGGGTGCCACAGCCTCATTCTTTTCGGGTTTGTTCGCCAACTACAGCACAGTTACAGGGTGCTTTGGTCAGTGACCTTATCGATGTGGAAAGGCACTGTTGGGATGTCACTGTATTGCAGGAGAATTTCTTGGCGATGGACGTGGAGGCATCCCAGCAAATCCCCCTTTGTTGTCACGGCATTCCAGACATGTTGGTTTGGCACTATACGAGGAATGGGCTGTTTTCGGTTCGTTCAGCTTATCATTTGCAAATGAATCTTAGTGTGCGGGAGGTGCGCGGGTCTGGGTCAGACGTGCAACATGTTACCTGGTTTTGGAAGAGAGTATGGAGCCTGCGCATTCCCAACAAGATTAAGGTTTTTGTGTGGAAGTGTTGTTCCAATATTCTATCGGTTAAATCAGTTCTTCGGCATCGGCATATATTGATGGAGGATATGTGTAATGGTTGTGGGGCTGAAGCAGAAACGGTAATGCACTGTTTATGGATTTGTATGAGGGCGAGGGAGGTTTGGTATTAAAGTCCAATACCTTTTGTGCTTGATCAAGGTGCTGGTGGTGACTTTATGGGCTGGGCATATGGAGTTGGGCGTCGGACTGATAAAGCTACACTGGGTTTGCTTTTAGCAGTTTGTTGGGGTTTGTGGTCATCGCGGAATCAAGCTCTATTCAGTAATGTCATTCACTCAGCTGCTGCGACTGTTCAAATGGTGTGTGACCTGGTGTGAGATTTTGAGAGGTCACAATCCACATTGCGTGGTATTTCAGTGGATCATGGAAATGAGAAGTGGAGACCGTCGGTTGGGGCGATTCTTAAAGTGAACTTCGACGGGGCCATGCTCATGAGGCAGAAGGCCTGTGGAGTGGAGGTCATGATTCGTGATCACAAGGGAGTGCCTATTGCAGCTTTATCGGAGAAAATTCCAACATGGATGGAGGTAGATTGTATTGAAGCTATTGCGGTTGTCAAGGCACTGGATTTTGCAGCCGAGTTGGGGTTAACAAACATTCAATTGGAAGGTGATTCCCTTACTATGGTGGAGGCAATACGAGAGGATGGTCATCTTAGTGCTTCGTTTGGTCATTTTTTATAATATGCCATCTATCGTAGTAAGCATTTTTCGAGTTTTTGTGTTTCGCACATGCGATGGAGTGGCAACGTTGTGGCTCATCATTTGGCACAAATGGCCAAGGAAGATCCAGATAAGAGAGTTTGGATGGCTGGGGTTCGTGAGCATTTAGTGCAAGTTATGTTGAGTGAAGTTCCCATTTTGTAAGGGGTCAAGCCCTCCACCTTAAAAAAAAAAAAAAAAAAAACCTACATGTTAAGAGAACAATAAATTACTATTAAATTACTTTACTTGCATGGGAATTGTAAAATAGAAGGGATATAAATTCCAATTTTTTTCGAAAGTTAATTTTTTTCACCACGTGGGCTTAACTACCTTGGTTGGTTTGGGATGTCAGAAACGAAAGTCGAAAGATTTTTTTAGTAGTATGGTGTGATAATATTAAAAAATAAAAATAAAAATAAAAAAAAGAGTCACTATTCTCGCTTTGTGTTGTTTTAAATATATATATAATTTTTATTTTTATTATACATAGAGTGAAATATATTTAAAATAAATTGGAGTAAGAATAATAATTATGCATAATAAAAATAAAAAATAAAATGTATTAAAAACAAAGTGGAGTGAGAATAACTATGTCCTAAAAAAAAAAAAACCATATAATATACTTTATTAATATATATGTTTTAATTTAGAGCTTCACCCACCCTTAGGATGACTCTACTTGTAAAATATTCTTATTTGTTTGAATTTTTAAAATTTGTATTATAAATTTATTTGAAAAAAAAATTAGAAATTAGTTTGATAAAAATAAATACAAAAAGTTGTATTTTCAAAATTTAAAAATTTATTTTTTTGTGTAAAAAAAACTATATGAAAATAATGAGCATTTGATTTTTTATTTTTTCATCAATCTAAATTTTAATTTTTTAAAAAATATATTAAAAAAACTCAATCACATATATATACATGCATATATTTGAAACTAAGATTCAATTTGTTAAGACACATCTCTCTTTCGGCAATTAGGTCAAAAGTTGAATTTTTGATTTTTTTTGATTTTTTAAGTCATATAATCTCTCTACTTTTTTGCACGTTTTCTATAAATAAATAAATAAAATAAAAAGTTAACTCTTAACTTACTTCTCAAAATAGTGGGAAAAAAGTCCAAGCCGATCTTAATTTGAAGGCTTAAATTATTTGAAAATAGTGTAAAATATTGAATTTGAAGGTGAACGGGTATTGATATACTAATTAGTGTAACAACATACATGGTGGGTGTTTGGAAAGTGGGTTTTTTTTTTTTGTAGTTTTTTTAGTTGTAGGATATTATTGGAGAAATTTTTTTTTGTGTTTGGGAAGATAGTTGGATTTTTTTGTGGTTGGATGTGATGTTTGTGAAAGAAAAAGTTAAATAATTATGGGGTTTGATGTGATATTTTGTTTAGATTTATTTTTTTTGATTTTGTAAAGCATTTGTCTTGCTGTGAAAAAAAAAAAAAAAAAAAAACCCAAAAACTAAGTTCCCAAACACCCCCATTATGACATTATTATACAAATTATGTATAATACAAATTTGTATAAATTATACAAATTATAGTTATTATACAAATTAAATTATACAAAGGATATCCCAGTTATTATACAAATTACAAATACCTAAAACCTGTAAAATTATGCCATATCATGTGTTAGTACACTAATTGGTATACCAATTGATGCATACAGTATTATTCTATATTTAATTTGGATAACCTTTAAAGTTTTATTTTTATTTTTATTTTTATTTTCTATACAAGTAAGAATAGATGTAATCATTTAATGCATTTTGCTATTTTTCATAAGATAAAATTTGAAAAACCACATTTGTTATTAATTTTTTTGAGATAAATATGATAAATTAAATATGTTATGATGATATCAATCTAATTTTATTTTGGTGGATGATGTACATAAATGATTTGACAAAATGAATGGTTCAAATTATTAAAATAAGATCTATAAAAAGTTTCATAAACTCAAATGGTATCCTCCAATCTAAATCATAAACGGGAGGACTCCAAATCCAAAAAATAATTACACAAAAGTTGACTACTACTAAAGGTGGTGTTTGATAAAGCTCAAAACTGAAGACTGAAATTAAGTATTGAAATTGAATACTGAATTTTTTAAGCTAAAAACATATTTGATAAAAATTTAAGTGCTGAATTAAAAATAAATTATTTGATATGTATAAGATTAAATTTAAAATTTATTATTTACAAATTGTATGTATTAATTTTTATATTGTGGTGGTGCTGGTGGTGATAATGTGATGGTTATGGTGGTGGCAGCAGTGGGATTGATAGTGGTAGCAGTGGCGTGGTGGTGGTGGTAGTGGCGGTGGTAGCAGTGGCGTGGTGGTGGTGGTGGTGGCGGTGGTAGCAGTGGTGGCGGCGGTGGTGGTGGTGGCGGCAGCGACATGATGGTGGTAGTGAGTTTATAATAGCATATATCAATGCTTATGTTTCGTTTTTATAAATTCAGTCAGAATTAAGTAAGTTTGATATGACTTAAAATTTACTTAAGTTTTAGCTTACATTTTAAGAGGTACTTAAATTTTTAAGTAATATCAATTGTGGTTATCAAACAGGCTTAATTCATTATCATTTAATCAATTCAATTTTAAGTGTTGAATTATATTATTAAACACCCCTAATAAGCGCCATTAATAACCAACTCCAATTATTTATATTATCATGTTAAGCAAAGGCTTGGACAACCTTTGCTTGCTTCTCTTTATGTTACATATTCTTTATTTTTTTGGGTAAAACAAAAAAAATTAGATAAATGAGAGGAATGAAATTGAAATCTTGAACCTTAAATTTAAGAAATAAAATTCTTACTAAGCGACATATAATATATAATATATAATAAATATTTTATTTTATTTTTATTTATTTAAATTGCATACATAACTGCTAATTTTATTAAAGAAAAGCATGACGACAACACAACGACAATTATAATAATTAATTAATAATAATTTTTTTGTATTTTTTTTTTTGTTGTTTTTTTCTACTTTTACCATGTATACATAAGATCCCAACTACCAGAAACATCAAAAGAGAAAGCTCCAGCGGTTCTTATGCTCCACCAGCACCTACTAGCACACCGTCCATTGTCTCGGCTCTCTCGGAACACGTCGAAGCTCCCGGAGACACCATTCCAAAACATGTAGCAGTAAAATAGAGTGTTGTGGATGAACTCATTTGACTTGAAATGCCATGTAAATGAAGAGTGATATGCCAAGTCATGTTACCCTAAGTCATCATCTTTGGACTTGCAATGGGTGTTTAGGGTTATTCCTGCTCCCAAATCATTTGTTATGTTCATATGCCTTGTTGGGATATGAAAATGACTCACTTCATTTGCAATCTCTTGTGTTTCTTCTTTGCCATTAATGGCAAAAGAAACTTGTGAAGATATGAGCGATGACAAAATGAGCAAGAGAAACACAAACTTGTAGTCAGACATTTTTTGGGATTTGTTTCCTATTTTTTTTTTTTTTTAAACGAAAGTCGCATGATTTCTAGGTTGGCTTCGAAGATCTTTAAATAGGGGGTTTGGTCAAAGTCTCTTTCTAATAAAATTTTAATGTATTAAAAATAAATATAAAAAAAATTATTAAAAAATTTAGCACATACCATTATTATTAAAATATTAAATTTTAAAATAATATAATTTTTTATGTAGATGTCAATTTTTAATAAAATTAGTATTTTTATAATTCTCTCATCAAGATTTATCAAATAAGATTCATGTTGACTATAAAATTCTTCAAATTTTTTTTTTATTACCTTTGAAATTGATATAAACAGTAACAGTAACAGTAACATGTTACTTTGTTTGATAAAATATGTTACTCTGACAATATTGTCTAAGAAAAAAAAACAAGATATTTTATTTTGTCCTTACTCAATTATGTGTCTTCTCCTTAAGGGGTTTATGAAGCAAAAAATTGGGTTGTCATTTTCACCAAATAAGGATCCAATGGAGGGATTTTGGCTAAATTTTTCCTTTAAATATGGGATGTTTGGGATGGACTAAATAATCCATTTTAAGATAAAATAGTCAACAAAATAAAATATCATATCATATATCTTTTTACACGTTCTTTGGTAAAAAATTAAATAGCCAACTAAAAGTATATAGACTAGATTTAACTCATATTATATTAAATTCGAATTTACTTTATATACTTTATTTTCATTAATGAGTACTTTTCAAAAAAAATTTTGGGGATACATATGTTTTTGGATAAATTACAATTTTCTTTGTATGTTGGTCATTTTTCTACGTTGGCCAATGAATTTTTTTCTCTTATTTTGGCTTTTCATGTTTTAAATTTTTTTAATTACTTCAAAAGCTAACTTATGTCCATAATTAGACAGAATATGACACATTAACAACTACATAGCATAAAAGTATATTATTATATATACTTTAAAATCTAACTTATGTTCATAATTGGATAGAAAATGACACATTAATAGTTACATAACATAAAAATATATTATTATATATAATTTGCATATTTGCTACAAACCTAAACTCCAATATCATAATATATTTTTATGCCACCTAGTTGCTAATGTCTCATGATGAATCTAATTATGGACATAAGTTAATTTTGAAATAAATTGAGAAAAACTTGAAACATGAAGTACCAAAATGAGGGGAAAAAAAATTTAAAGACCAAAGTGAAATAATAGCCAAACATAAATAGAGCAAAGTATAATTTGTCCTCACAGTTTTTTTGGAGACTTACGTGTAGTTCTAATAGGTGAACTTATTATCCAATAGATCTTGTGATAATTAATGGTGTTTTTCATCAAACATTTTTAAAAAAATATCACTAATTGTTAATTTTCAGCGACAGTTTAAAAATTGTCACAAAAATATCATTAATTATAAATTTTAGAGACAATTTAAAAAAATATTTCAAAAAAATGTCACTAATTTTCAACTTTAAGCGATAGTTTGAAAAATTCGTCATAGAAAAATGTCACTAATTGTAAGTTTTAGTAACAATTTATAAAAATTGTGACAAAAAAATTACTAATTGTCAATTTTTAGCGACATATGTAAAAAATAATCACAAAAAATTATTTTTAGCAACGATTTTATTAGGGCTAATTTTCAATTGGACTTGATAGAAATTAAATCTAACTATTAGGACGTATTGGTATTTCACCTTAGTTTTTTCATGGACATCCACATAGCAAGAGGCCCTTAAATGCAATAATTTTGTACCCAAATTTAATTAATTGAATAGAATACTATTTTGGAAAGTCTATAAAATCGTCAAAAAGTTATTACAAAAAATTTAATTGCCAATTTTTTAATTTATTTTTCCGCATATTTTTTTTTTAAAAAGTCAAAAAATAACTAAAATAACTACTTTTCCAAAACAACCTAAGCTTTTTTACTTTTTATGGTAACAAACCTATCTAATGTACAATGAAAATGGTATGAAAATATTTTCATAAATAGAAGAAATGAATCATATCTATCCACACTATTATATAAGCAAAAATGTAAACTTTAATCGTTATTTACCATAATTTTGAATTTTTTAAATTTAAAAATACGCGTGAGATATTTATCATTCAACATTTATTAAGGAAAGTAAATGAGATTTTTAAAGTATTAAAGTTTAGTATTAGTATGTATTATAAGTCATGTCACTTACATGAAAATGGCAGCGGTATCTTTTCAGTCCAAAATCAGATTGGAGAATATTGTTGGATTTTTGTGGACCTATCACGAAATTCATATTGATAATTCTAATCCTTTAATGTGTAAGCTTGTTGATTTTTTTCATTTTTGCAAAAATTCATGTTGCTCTGATATCTAAAGCCATCAAATCTGTGTTAACGGTAAATATGATTTTAAAAATAAATTGTTGGCATAAATGTGATATGATTAAGTAGTTATTGATATCTAATCAACATGATTTTTTACAGGAATGAAGTACTCGACGAACCCTATATATTGAACGGTGTAAATCATTGAGATGGATCCAAAATAGGCCTAAAATGGGCCTGTTTGGACTGTCCAGTTAGAAATACTGGACAGGAGGCAGTTCAATCCCTATTTTAGGGGCCAAATAATTATGTGTTGAGGAAGGCTAAGGAATTTGAAGACATCTGGCCGAAGTCGATTTGATTATAATCTAAGGTCGAGTATAGTCGGCCATATGAAGAGATTTGGAGACATCTAGTCGAAGACATCTGAATGTACAGTCGGCTATATAAAGGGCCAAATGGGAACCAACACGCAATCAGAAGGCCGAATAAGCCATCAAGTGCGAGATTAATGGTGGGCCCGACCCATGGGCCCAAAGGGTAGTATAAAAAGAGGAACGTCAAGAAAAGAAAGGTATGTGAGAATAGATAAAAGAACTTGAGATAGAAGTAAACTAGAGAGCATATTAACTTGTCTATCGGAGTGCTAATTCCGACACCCCTGACCGAAGTGTTCATCCATTTTCAGGTAGTAGTCAGAGGATCAAGGGCGTCTGATTGGGTCCTGGAGTATTTCCAAACCACTTCTCCATAATTGGCGCCGTCTGTGGGAATACTCAAGCACATCCATGGCGGGCGTAACAAATGATCCATTGGTAGTCACTGACGACATTACGCCAAGAAACATGCTTAGACCAGAGAATATCACCGCATCACGGGCCTTGAACTTCGACTCAATAGCCCAGACCTCAACCTCAACATCAGTGCAAGAGACAATGCATACAATCATGGATCAAGCAAAACAAAATGAACAGAGTCTGGAAAACATGATGGCTGAGAACGAGTGCCTGTGCTAGGAGTTGACCTTGGAGCTAGCCAAATCCCAGTCGGCCGCATGCCACGACCGGGGTCGACTTTCAGGAAAGAAGGATGATTGATGACGTCGACTTCAGAAACATGATAATGACAGTGATTCTGACTCACTATCCCCGGAACCCAGAAAGAAGGGACGAATCGATGTATCTAGCTCATCCGAAGGAAGTCCGTATGTACGGCACAAATGAGGGAGAAGAAATGATGATTCGGATGAAGAAGACAAGCATGACCCTTTTGTGCGACGAATTGAGACGTCAAGGCAGCGTGTTTGTGCCATAAGATGAGTCGCTTAGAGAAAAAGTTCTGAAAAAGTTCCATCATTCGGTGTTTGCAGTGCACACGGGAGGGACGAAAGTGTACCAAGACTTAAAACATCAATATTGGTGGAACAGAATAAAGAAACTACAGAAAAAGTGAAACTTATTCGACAAAGATTGGTGGCAGCTCAAGATCATCAGAAGAGTTATGCAGATAAAGAAGACCTCTAACTTTCATTGTCGATGATGTTTTCTTGAAAATTCAGCATTGCCGAGGTATCATTCGTTTTGGAAAAAAAGGAAAATTATCATCTCGATATATCGGACCCTTTGAGATACTTCAGAAAATTGGAGAGGTTGCATACAAATTGGCTCTACCCCCGCAATTGGCTGGAGTACATGATGTTTTCCATGTATCTATGTTGAGGAAGTACATAATGCACCCTTCTCACATTATCAACTGGGAAGAAATCCAACTCAACGAAGACGCTACCTTTGAGAAAGGACTAGTAGCAATTATGGTCAGACAATAAAAGAACTTGCGAGGAAAAACAATTTAACTTCTTAAGATACTCTGGCGTCACCATGGTATTGAAGAGTTCACCTGGGAAAGTGAAGACGCGATGCGGGCAAATTATCCACAACTATTTGAGACGTGAGGTACGATTAAATTCCGAGGACGAAATTTATTTAAGGGGGATAGGTTGTAGAGACCCTAATTTTTGGTAATTACACTTGAAACCCTAAGCCTTAGGTTATTTGCATTTTAGTCCCAAATTTCATAAAATTTTACAAAATGGTCCAAGAAAGAATAATTTTTCTGTATTTATTTTGTATTATGACTAAATCCTAGAATGCCATTTTTATATTTGAAAATACCCCTAACACTTTGTTTTTATTTATTTTAACCCTTAGTCTCTACATTAATTCATACATTTTATTTATTTTAGCCTATTTGAATATTTATTAGTTCTTTGCATCTTTATTATTTATTTGAGCAGATAAATATCTTTAAATAAATATTTTTATTATTTATTTGAGCAAAATTAGTGGAAAAAAAATATCTAGATATTTATTATTTTTCTTAGTCTTTAAGCAAGAGGGTAGAATGGTCTCTTTAACCCAAATTCATGGCCTATAAATTGAGAGCCTTGTCTCAATTCCACACCCACATTTTCAGCAGCCTAGGGAGAGGGTGAGAGAAGGAGAGTGTGATTAGGGGAAAGTAGAGAAAAACAAGAAGAAAAAAAAAAAAAAGAGAGAGAAAAGGAAGAAATGATGCCTTCTTGAGTCAAGGAAAGAACACTTCTTCCTCTTGTCTTCTCCAATTCTTTCACCATCCCATCCTATTGTTTAGATGCCCTCTTGTGTTGCATATTAATGGGAAATAGGGTTTTTGATGTGTATACAAGTGTGGGTTTGATTTAGTGACTTTGTCTTACAAATTTGTCAAATTATGCACTGTTGCAACTTCTCTAATTTAAAAGAAATATCAAATTTATTTATTTTTCAAATCTGAATTTAGTGTAGGCTATTTGGTGTGTTTAGAGCTTGTGATAATTTTATTAGCCCCTAATTATGTGTTTTTAGGGCTTGGATATTTTATTTAAAAATCTGGTCCTGAGTCTCTGAAAAATAGTCCACTTCTTACAATTTTATAAAATTCCAAAAAAATCATCTCATGTTGGTTCTTCCTTCAAAATTTATAATTCTGAGTCCTCTTTCCAATGAAATTTATTTGGGTGAAAATTATTGGGTAGATTGAGAGAAAAGCTAGTTTTCCCAAAGGGTAACAAATCTTGACAGGTTTTCGAATGTAGCTTGTAGATGAATTTCTGGAGGTGATGTGCAAATTCTGAGAATTGGAATTGAAACTACACAGGTTAATTGTTATTTCTGTGCAATTTCAGCCACTAATTTGACTTAGAAGTATTTTTCCCAAAGCATTCTTGTTAGCCCTGCAGAACCGAACAATGCTGGAAAAATTTTGTTTTATTGTGTTATTTGTCTCTAAGTATTTCAAAGCATGCCTAATGTTATTTGCTTGCCTTACCATACCTATGTATGACTATCATGGGCTATATTTCCTCTCTTATGTTTGTCTCATGCTCTTTTATATTACCGAATTACCGAATGTGACTAACTTGCTTGGCAAAAGATCTAATAAATGAGAAATAGAACGGGGTTGGTAATGGGTGACGTTCACCCTTGTGCTTCAGAGTGATTTATGTAATATACATGTGAATGGGATTAAAATCAAATTAGTTAAGTCTTGCGCAAGTGGTCTAAGCGAGCCCCTAGGTTGACACGGATGTATTCAGACTCTATGCGGTGGTTTCAGGGTGTAAGCGAGCCCTTTGATATGGTATGCGCAGGGTGTAAGCGAGCCCTAGACACGATTTGGTATAGTATGTGCAGGGTATAAGCGAGCCCTAGGCACTATTTGGGTGTAAGTGAGCCCATTTGTTTGGCCGTCCCTTTTGAGGTCCATCAATGCCACTGACAGGTAAATAAGGGGAAGGCGGGTATAGGTGGTAAGGTCTGCAAAGCAACAAAATGGGGAGTTTTGAATAGTCCGATGTTCAATCCTTGTGGTTGGGTAGAATGATCTCTTTGGGGGATTCTAAATGTCTAGTCGAACTACTAATTCATAGATCCTTGTTGTAAGATTGTATGTTATTTTACTTGATTTGTTATGTGTATGGTTGATTGGTTGATTGGTTGATAGAAGAAATGGGGGTGTGTGTGTTTTTACTGGGCATTCCAAGCTCATGGCGTGTCATACCAGGTGATGAAGCAGTTTACAATGGTGAAGGTTATTTCGAAGGCAAATAAGATGAAGTGTTGGAGCTGTGGTTCATATGAATACTTAGACTAATAGTTTTTTTTTCCTTTTGACTTTTGGTTTGGCAATATTTTGGTAATCTTGTAATGGAACATAAACGAATTATCTGTGATATTAACTCTGGTTATATATGTATATTAAGATGTTTTGGTTATCTATCCTACTTGCGTTGTATTATTGTACGTATTTAACGGCCCGGAAGTTGGAGCGTTACAAAAACAGTTTGGGCGTTAATAAAGAAAGTTGAAGAATATTGTAAGGTAGAAGACGATGCCCTGCGAGTCAAAGCCGAATAGAAAGCCGTCAAGACGGCTCTGCCTGGAATCGTTCAGCCGATAAGCGTCGTGGCATCAAGGAGCCTTGAACCGCGGAATCGGGCTAAACGAGACAAAAGACGTGACTTGCGCCGATCAAGTGATCAGTGTTCACACCGATCAAATGAACAATATCAAGTAGATAGCAGACGTACAAGACGCTCGGACAAAAAGTACACAGAGTTAACTGAGCTGGTCAGCAAGATTTTGTCGAAAGTTCAACACCTTTCGTTCTTTAAATGGCTGCCCAAAATGATAGAACCTCTCGATACAATGAGAAGGGACAAGCGGTGTGAGTACCACAAGGACCATGGTCATGACACCGACAGTTGTTATGCACTGAAGGACCATCTGGAGGAACTGGTACAAGATGGCCGGCTGGTGCAACACGTCCGAAAGAATAATCCATTGAACAAGGTAGCCCTATAGCTAGATTCATCTCCATTTAGTGTAATTCACATGATATATAGCCTGCCGTCATCAGCCGAGATATAGACAATTCAGTTGCAACCTAGCCTGCATAGGCCGATCACACCAGCAAAATGTCCCCATGAAACTGGGAGGATTAGTTTCGACGACACCGACTTGATTGGGGTAACTCTCCCCCACATCGATCCCTTCGTCATTGAGTTACGTGTGAACAGATTCACCATTAAACGTGTTCTCATTGATCAGGGAAGCACTTCGGAAGTAATGTATTACAAAATGTTTGTTAAACTCGGATTCACTGACTCGGATTTGTCGCTGATTGATTACCCATTATTCGGATTCAATGCTAATCCCAAGTATCCTCTGGGTAAAATCACATTACCAGTTCGGGCAGGCACCAGATCAGTAGACGTAGAATTTCTGGTTGTCAAACTTCCTTTACCATACAATCTTATCATGGGAAGAACTTGGTTGCATACCATTCAAGCTGTGCCAAGCATCTATCACCAATTACTTCATTTTCTGACTGAGTATGGCATTGAAAAAATTTGGGGTTCTTAGAAATCGGCACAGGTTTGCTACCTTGCTGCTGCTGCAAGGAGAAGGAAGGAACTAGAAGTGAATTCGATTGAAGTACCAGAACGGGAACGGGAAAGCCTCGAGGACATGATCCCTAGCGAAAAGGCAACTGAAGACCTGGATCGGGTCGAGATTGATGGGAGTCCTGACAAGTTCTTCATGATCGGCCCTTCCTTGAATGAAGTTGACAGGCACGAGCTTGTATCCTTCTTACTCGACAACCTCGATGTGTTTGCGTGGACACCATACGAGATACTAGGGATGGATCCAATTGTGGCCTAGCACTGCTTAAATGTTGATCCAAAATGTAAGCCAACGATTCAGAAAAGTCGGCGATTAGCCGCAGAGCATGCTTCGGCCGTTGTTGAAGAAGTTGACCGATTGCTGGAGGCCGGGGCAATTTGTGAAGTAACCTATCCTGCATGGTTGTCCAATACCGTGGTTGTAAAAACGAAGAATAGATATTGGCATGTTTGTGTGGACTTCATGGATTTAAACAAAGTTTGTCCCAAGGACTGTTTTTCCCTCCCCAGAATAGACTAACTCGTAGATGCAACGACACATCATCAACGCATGAGCTTCTTGGACGCCTACAGAGGTTATCATCAAATTGCGATGCATCCGGAAGATCAAGAAAAGACTGCATTCCTCACCCTGAGAGGAACCTATTGCTATAAAGTCATGCCTTTTGAGTTGAAGAATGCAGGGGCAACTTATCAGAGGCTGGTTACTGCCATGTTCAAGGAACAGCTTGGCTGCACCATGGAAGTATACATTGACGACATGGTGGTCAAGTCAAAGGAAAAGCATGCCCACTTAGCCAATTTGGCAGATACATTTGGTATTCTTCGAAAGCACAAAATGAAATTGAATGCCTCAAAGTGTGCATTCGACATCAGATCCGAAAAATTCCTCGGCTACATTGTGAACCACCGCGGAATAGAGGCCAACCCAAGGCAGATCATAGTAATTCTAGAACTTGGCTCTCCTCGGATGGTTAAAGAGGTTTAGAAGCTGATGGAATGGCCACCGCGCTCAACAGGTTTATCAATCGTTCCACAGATCGCTGCCGACAATTCTTTCATACACTTCGGCAAGGAAAAGCTTTCGAATGGACCCCCAAGTGCTAGCCCGCTTTGGACGGCTTGAAACTTATCTCCGATCAGTATGACTCCTGACAACCCCCTCGGCAGGCAACCCGCTCATTTTGTATCTGGCGGTATCTAACTAGGCGATCAACGTCGTACTTGCCGTACTTTCAAGAGAGGAACTCGGGGAGCAATGACTAGTTTACTATGTAAGCAAAGCAATGGCCGACGTCGAAACACATTATCTACCAATGGAAAAGCTCATCCTTGCTCTCATTATGGCTGCAAGAAAATTGATGCATTACTTTCAAGGGCATACCATAGGTGTACTAACAGACTATCCCCTCCGGTCAATGCTCCGTAGCGTGAAAACATCAATGCGCGTTTCGAAATAGGCTTTGGAACTCGGCTATGATATCCAGTTTTTGCCTAGAACTGCTATCAAGGGACAAGTGCTTGCCAACTTTGTAGCTGAATTCACGGGATGCCTTGCCGACTTCAAGTCTGAGCAAGTGCAACCTAAACTCAACTGGAGAATATATATTGGAGACATTTGGCAGTTGTACTGTGACAGGTCATCCAACCAACGTGGCAGTGGGGCAAGCATAGTATTCATGACCCCCAAAGGGGCAATAATCGAGCAAGCGGTGAAATTGGTCTTTAATGCATTAAATAATGAAGCCGAATACGAAGCATTCCTGACCGACCTTCGGAACGCACTTCACCTTAGTGCGCGGCGGTTGCTTGTTTTCTGTGACTCAAAACTAGTCATCAACCAGTTGAAAGGGGAGTATGCAGCTAAAAATGACCGTATGGCAGTCTACATGACAACGGCGAATCCTTGCTCGCGAAATTTGACCACCACAAATTGAATCAAATAACCCGGGATTAGAACACACATGCGGATGCACTTGCTTGCCTAGCCTCTGCCATCAATTCAGAAATCAAACGGACAATCGAAGTAGGATTCATCCTTGAGCCAAGCATTACCTCTTTTGAACCAGTTCAGATTAATATCATTGAACCAGGACCAAGTTGGATGGACCCTATCGTTGCATTCCTTTCCTCAGAACAACTCCCAATGGACAAGAAGGAAGCCCACAAACTGCGAAATAAAGCCCTGCGATACTACTTGGATCCGCAAGGAAAGCTCTACAAAAAATCCCTCTCTGGGCCGTACTTAGAATGTGTTCACCCAGATAAAGTTGAGGAACTCTTAACTGAAATACGTGAAGGTAGCTGTGGTGCCCATTCTAAAGGACGCTCATTGGCCCACCGAGCTGTAACACAGGGATATTATTGGCCAACCATACGAACAGATACCGAGAATAATGTCAAGAAATGCGAACATTGCTAGAAGTTTTCCCCTTTAACTCATCTGCCAGCCGATGAGTTAAACTCTATCACCAGTCCTTGGCTGTTCGCTCAATGGGGACTCGATATCGTCGAACCACTACCATGAGTTCCAGGGAACAAGCGATTCCTGGTTATCGTAACAGATTATTTTAAAAAATAGGTTAAAGTATAGGCCTTAACACATATTCGAGATGTCGATGTTAAGCATTTTGTATGGAAAAACATCATAACATGATTCAGCATACCAAGAGCACTCATCTCAAACAACGGCACCCAATTTGATTGTGGCGTCTACTGAGAATTATGCAACACGTATGGTATCCGGCCTTACTTTTCCTTGCCGTCATATCCACAAAGAAATGGTCAGGCAGAGGCTTCTAATAAAGTCATCTTGGACGGCATCAAGAAAAGGTTGGAAAAAAAAGGTAGATGGGTTGAAGAGTTGCCCAGTGTGTTGTGGGCTCATCGCACTACTCCAAGGTGATCTACTGGGGAAACGCCGTTCACTTTGTGCTTTGGAACCCAAGCAATTATTTCCTTGGAGATCGGCCTGCCCATGATGAAATCCAAGGCTTTTGACATGGACCGCAATGACATGGACCGCAATGACATGATGTTGGCCTTAAACTTGACTTTGATTGAAGAACGTCGAGATCGTGCCCTTGCTTGCATGGCGTGGTATCAATAACAGCTTGCTAAATCATATAATCAGCGCGTGCAGTTACGTCGTTATACGCCTGGAGAATTGGTCCTCAAGAAAGTGTTTCCTGCTACTAAGAATCCGGTAGATGGAAAATTAGGCCCCAACTGGGACGAGCCTTATCTGGTTGATTCAATCACCGGAACTGGGGTATATCGGCTCAAAGACATGGCTGGGAGAAGCTTGCCATGCCCCTGGAATTCCACACATTTGTGCAAATTTTATCACTAAACCAACTTGTACGGCACGCTAGTTTGTTTCGAATATTTGCTAATATGTTATGCATACATCTTTCAATTTCCCAAAGTAATGCCCTTTCTGATCGCAATCTCGTTAATAATGGTTTAATAACGAATATAAGACTCTAAATTCGGAGTGCCCTGCGTGGATGTCACATTTGGGCCGAATAAACCTCTGAATTCGGAGCGCCCTTCGTGGACATCACTATTGGCCAAGATAATAAGATTCTGAATTCGGAGTGCCTTGCATGGATGTCACGTTTGGGCTGAATAAGCCTCCGAATTCGGAGCGCCCTTCGTGGATATCACGATTGTCCAAGACAATAAGACTCTGAATTCAGAGCGCCCTGCGTGGATGTCACGTTTAGGCCGAATAAGCCTCTGAATTCGGAGCGCCCTTCGTGGATATCATGATTGGCCAAGACAATAAGACTCTGAATTCGGAGCGCCCTATGTGGATGTCATGTTTAGGCCGAATAAGCCTCCAAATTCGGAGTGCCCTTCATGGATATCATGATTGGCTAAGACAATAAGACTCTGAATTTGGAGCGCCCTGCGTGGATGTCATGTTTGGGCTGAATATGTAACAACCCCGACCCTTGATTAGCGCTAATTCATGCTTAAGTATGCCTAACAAGTAATTAAGAAGAAATCCTGAATTAATTAGATGTGCATTGTATTATTTTATGTTTGTATTTGTTTAACGTAGAAAGATCTGTTCATGTTTTTATTTGGTTTGCGAATTGAAGGCCTTCTCTGTCACGACCCAAACTCGTCCCTATAGGTTTAGCGTCATAACCGGCCAGTAATCCACAGATTACCTACGGCCTCAAAGACAAATTCAAAATATTTAAGTATAATTGGGGCCTGAAGCGGAAACAAAACAAAAATAATGTTGTCCATTGAGCTGTGCGTACATGATCAACTAAAGTAATTAAAACACTTTTAACACATTTATATACACATGCACGAAGACATATTTTATAACATATCTCACACACTTCATAGAGGACTTTAACAAAATACAAAGACCAACTCAAGCCTTACAAAATGAAATAAAGCCCTTCTACACAGAGGTACTTCTTGGGTGGCTTGATAAAGAGGCAGACTCCGGGCAAACTCTAACGTTGATCCTCCAATTGCTCACCTACGTATATATATAAAGAGTGAGTTAACGTCCAGTGAATAATACCAAAGCAAAGAGGCTGTATGAATGAGATTCTTAATCAAGTAAATCACAATAATACATATTACATGTAAATCAAATTAGAACGACCTCAGGTCCATTATTTCCATATTCATATCTATACATATATTCATATTCATGTTCATGGGCACCTTTTCATTCAAACGGCCATTGGCCCATTACATTCATATTCAAACGACCTTTGGCCCATCATAATATTCAAACGGCCTTCGGCCCAATTCATTCACATCAAACGGCCTCGGATCCAATCATATCAAACGGCCTCTGGCTCAACCATATCAAACGGTCTCTGGCCCAATCATATCAAACGGCCTCGGGCCCAATCATCATATCAAACGACCTTTGGCCCATCATAATATTCAAACGGCCTTTGGCCCATCATTATATTCAAATGACTTTTGGCCCATCATTATATTCGAACGGCCTTTGGCCCATCATAATATTCAAACGGGCTTTGGCCCAAATCATATTCTCGACAGAGTCTTATACAAAAATTAAGCATATAGAATACTTATTCGTAATTCAAATCAACGAATCCATGGAGCTTATATAGAAGTAGCATTTAGAAAATAACATACTTGAAAATATCTTTCCTAAGATATTACTCACAGTGTTCAGATGCTTGGTTCACCCTTGTAGTTGACCCTACACAATTCATAATACACATAGAAATCGGGTCACAATACAATTTATTCTGTTCTTAACTTGTTTAGTTCTCTTACGCTTCTTTCTTGCTCTTTTAATTCATTTATAATGCTCAATGTATGCCTAAGAGTGCTTAAAATAAAAGAGAACGAAAATCGAAACATGAAACAACTTATCAAACTTTTCTGAAACATGGTTCATCGCTCGAGCGTAACATTGGTAGCTCGAGTAGACTCCTTGGTCTGCAAAAATACTGGTTCCTTGCATTTTACGCTCAAGCGGCAACTTCTCCGCTCGAGCGATGAAGTCGATTTATGGGTTTTCTAAAATGTTGTTTGAGCTTCAAAACAAAACTTTAAATGATACAACTTACATGTTTTGTCCTATTTGTCAACCATACAACTTCTAACATAATATAATGCCAATTCTACAAGGATTCATCATACAAGCCCAAATTATTTCAAATTCATTTCCATAACTTCAAAACTCATGCACATAAATTCTATATTTTCATGGATTGTGCATGCATGTGAAATGTAGACTCTAATTTCATTTCAAATGGTAGAAATGACACTCAAATTCATGAGATTCAACAAAATTATGTATGCATGTGTGATTTGGTGCCATATTCTCCATGTTTCAAAAATCATCTTTCTTTATTTTATGAAACATAAATTGAAGCTATAAAGCCCTTTCAAAAATATTTACATGTATGAAATTTAATTCAAAATCAAACCAATTTTTGATTCCCAAATATAAATTATAATTTATTTCCATATTTGTCCAAATTTAAATTTTATTCATGTTCTTCATATCAAGCCAAGCCCAATTCCAAACTCACAAATTCTAAAACATGAATTAAAATATCAAATATAATCTCAAAACTTGGGTTCATACATGGCTTGTCTAAAAACACAAAAAATCTTGATTAATCAGGAAAATATGATCAATTTTAAATCATTTATATCAAAACTCCTTTAATTTAAAAATTAAACTCATTTGTTCACAAACTCATAATTTGCCAAAGCTTATTTCTTATTTCATCAAAACATAAAATCAATTCTAAGAAATCTATGATGCATGTAAATATAGACTCAAATACTCATGAATTCCCTCATGCATGTAACAATGGAACTTGATTTCATGCAAGATTATAAAAATCAACCTCAAAATAATTACTTTCTAAATTAAATTCCATAATCATGAATCTAATTTAATTTCATCATCTTCTTGCTAATTTCATTTTAATTACATGAAATTGAACCCAATTATTTCTTAAATTAAATTTTTACATGAATTTCTTGCAAGAATTAAGCTTAGATTCCTTACCTAGAACTTTAATTTGTTGAACCTCTTGAGTTCTTCCTTCAATTTTCCAGCACAAACTTAGATGATTTTTCTTCCCTCCTTGTTCTCTCTTTCTCCTCTCGGTTCTCCTTTTTTTTTGAGCTTCTACAGTAGAAAGAAAATGAGTTCAACCTCACTCTCTCATTTACACATAACACATATACACACCTCTCCCTTCAACACGTGCACATACACCTGTAGACACCCCATTTTTGACCGTCCTCAAGACTTGGACATCACCGTTTGAACACTCGGTGATCATCCATGTTTGTGTTCGTTTGGAGTTCCCGGAGGTCTCGGCTACGTGCCTTGCCTCAGGATCTCCGAATTCGACCGTTTGGTGTCTGGTTTTGCACCAAACACTTGCATTTTGCCTTGGAGGGGTAGGGAATGCCTTGTGAGGCATCCCCACACACCACCGGCCATGGCCAGAGGCCACCGGCTGGTTTTTGTCTCCGTCGGCAATATATATTGCCGGTCGGCACTATTTGTTGCCGGTCGGCACTCATTTTTGCGAAAATGGCATTTTTGGGCAGCCGACTACTGTTCATCTACTTTATGTAGATATTTTGTGCCAGCTGTGATAGCTGGCACCAACTCTGCTTCCCTCCATACACGTGTATGGAGGGATCTCCCTCTAAGCAAGCTTGTTGTGTAAGCTTGGCAAGAGGGACTTCTATAAGAGGAGAGGTCTTCTCCTTGTTCTAGGTTAGAAATTTTGAAGGCAAAAACCAGAGCTTATACATATAGATATACCCTCTCTCTATACTCCCCTCTCTCTCCTCCTTTGTGTGTGTTTCTTGGCCTAAAAGTGTGCTTTTACCTTACTTTTGCACTAATACACACACTATTACACCTTGCTCTGAGATTGAGGGACTTTGAGGGTTGATTCTTGAGTTTTAGGGCTGTTTTGATCAAAAGGAGAGGGCTGCATTGGCTGTTCTTGAGGTGTGCTTCAAGGGTGAGCACTTTGCTTTAGTTTCCCCAAACTTGCACTAGTTTTTTACCTATCTTGCTTGCTGTTTTAAGTTTTGTGCATAACATAAAAAAAGCTTGTATTTTCATGCTTAAGAACTTTCATTAAGGGTCTTTTGTGGTTTGAGTTCAAACTCACCCTCTTAGGCCTTATTTGGCCTTTTTGTTGCCTCCTTGGTAAGGCCTTGTTTGCTTAAGTGTTTTGGTCTTCTCACCACTGAAAACTAGTAGATTTTCAGTGGTGAGGAAGGTGGTTTGAAGTCTTGCATAGGGGAGGGACACCCCTCTCCCTTCATTGTTTTATTTCCTTGCATTTTGGCTTAAAGGGTAACATGCATGCTTGATTGGTTTTGCCCCTTTTTCAGAGGTTTTTGGGTGTTTTTAGGTCATATGTAATCTCTATTTCTGGTCGGGTTTGTGTCCTTTTTCATGCTTAACATACTTGCTTTACATTCCTCCATTTGGCCTAGAAATGCATCTTATGTTTAGGTCATGGTTCTTGCATGTATTAGCCTAATTTCTTGGAGGTGTTGGCATTATTTTACCATGTTTAAGGTCTGTTGGCCATCTATTTCAGTCATGCTTGCCTTGTTTGGTGTCATCTCTTTGTGTTTTGGCTTGTAAGCCTTGAGCATTTTGGCCTCTAGCATGTGTAGCTTGGACCATCTTCATGATTTGGCATCATCTAGGGTCGTATTTCAGCCCATAAATCATGTTTGTATGTGTGCATGTGTGACCTCTTTCATGCCTTGAGGGTGTGCCCTCTTATGCCTAGAAATGAGCTTCGATGCATACGTCTCTTTGGAGCCACTTTAAGCTGCCATATCAGTAGGTTTGGGGTCCATTTTGCATGCTAAGTTACTATTTTGGCTTGTCCAATTCATGCCATGAGTGGTCATGTTGTTGGAAGTGAAGTGCCCCCTTTTGTGCCTTAACCTTAGGACCATTGGCTTGCTTGTTGGCATGAGTTTTGTCCACCTTTTTAGGCACTTTTGGCCACTGTTTTGGGGTGGATCAAGGTCTGCCCCTTTATGGTTTAAGGCCCCTTTGCATGCTTGTCTCATGCCCATTGCCTAATTGCTTCATAAGTGTTGTAACATGTTGATCCTACTGCTTAAATTGTCCATGTTTGCATTGCAATTTGCATCTTGCATGCCTAGCATTGCATACTTGTCATATTAAGTTGCATGGCACTTGGCATGCTTTGCATTTTAATCCCATGTTGTATCTTTGAGGCATTGTTTGCATAACATGCATTGCATTACTCGGTTTGGGGTGTCAAACCAAGTGTAAGGGCCAAGGAGCATTCATACTATAAGTGATGTAATGCGCCTTGACTCTCGGTCCCCGGGACCCTTGACTTCGGCATGATAGGGTCTTGGTCCTCATTTGTGTGATTGCATGCATTTTTACATCAAATGGCAAGCTTGATCTCTTGGGCTATCATGCACAATTGATGGCTCGAGGATCGAGGGCCATGCTTCCCTGAGTTCAACACATGATGGGAAACATGACCAAGCTCACATGTGCCTGAAATCCTATGCCATATGCTGTCTGTCCTCTGTTGCTGTCAAAACTGTCTCCTGCAGGAAGTTTCTGCCGACCGGCATAATTCAGTGTCGACCGGCCATTGTTGAATGGCCGATGACCCAATCAGCAGCCGATGGAAGTTATACACTGCCGGTGGGAATTTCCTCCAGCCGGTGGTGTTCTGCAGTGTGCAAGGAACCTGTCCCAGAATTTTGGCATTTTTCAGAGAAGCAAGGCAGTAAAAACAGAGGCAGCAATGGTATGGTGCGGGCTTTCCGGGCGAGACGGGTTCGAGCATGCATCATTCGCGCATCCCGAGGCGGGGGCTGTGGCCACCTTTCCTTTTTTTCTGCATTCATTCTGCTAAGTAAATTAGAAATTCTGTAATAATTTATTTGCTTATTATTCGGACTGTAATATTTATTTCGTCCCTTCGAGCGAGGGCAAATCTGTAATAAGTGTGTGTGAGTGGTGTGTATGTCTTCCAATCCCCACTTCTTTCTTCCCTTTTATTTACCTGCTTTGATGGTTAGTATTAGGGCACGTTTAAATTAGCATACCTTATGCTATGCATGCGTGCATTCATTCATTTGTCTTACATGCACCAGGCTCGGCGCATCATTCTAATTGCATCTGCATTTCAAATTCCAAATTGAATACGTGTTAGTTATAGCATTTCACATGTCATCTTAGATTAGCCGAGCCTCTCCTAATCACATTTTGCTTGTGTTGCATTAGTCAATTTAACATGAACTAGGACCATGCATGTTTGCTAACTAGTTTATTGTTTTGGCACGGAGTACTATGTAAGTATTTTCCTGCTTTAGCATCTCGCATGAGTGTGAATGCTATCATGACAGCATGCTTACCATGTGGCTAGATGCTTATGTGAGATAAACTGTTTGAATGCTTGTGGGTGAAGGTTGGATTGTTTGAGTTGGAAAAACTCGTTGAAATCCGTGTTTTAGTCTACTTGCGAGTAGCAAATTCCAAAGCGCTTTTCAAAACAAACGGATATGCAATACTTGTTTCCAAATTAGGCAATCTAGTCTATACTTGTTTGCTGTGCGCATAACATAGTAATTCTAGGCTAATAACCGGAATAAGAACACATAACGTTTTCAAAACTGGATATCACGGTTAGTAGAGGCCGGTCTTCAGACCGGGCGAGAGGGGGTGCTCATAGCTGACCTTCCCCAATCGTACCCAAGCTCCCGAGCCGAGGCAACTTTGGCAATGACGGACACGTGGCCTTTGGCACCGAGTCAGGGTTTCCTAAATTCCCCCATTTTAAAATATTTAGGTGGCGACTCTGTATCTGGCAAAACAGTCCATGTTTGGCACTTCTTTTCTAAAATCTGTTTTCTAAAAAACGATTTGTCGGATTTGGACTCTTTGGTTCAGATTAAGAACCGTGACACAAATCAAGTCCGAACTGTAACGAGGCCCCACGCGGGCGCGTCTACAGTTTCTGGCGACTCTGCTGGGGATTTTAGAGAGCTTGACTCGAACTCATGATATCCTATTTTGATTTCATTTATGTGTCTCTTTGCATTGCATGTGCATTGGTGCGCCTAGGACACCGTGTTTGCCATCTGCCATTCCTGAACGGTTTGCCTCTTGTCAAGGCATGACCATAAGGCTAACCGGTTATGGGCTCTGACAGCATGGGAACACAAACCCCGGTTTTACCGGGGCACCCTTTTTTGACCATTCGGCCTAGTACATATTCGGATCCATAGTGACCATTCCAAGCTAGGACAGGTTGCTTACCCGTTTATAGGTTGTTTGAAACCACTGCGTGCGTAGTGAAACCCTAGCTCCTGACAAAATAAGACAGGGAAACCCTACCCCAACATAGGGGTGTTTTGGCTCTCTTTACCTGCTATGTGCTTTCAGTGTATCTCTACAGGGGAACGTACATGGCAGTTTGCAAGATTGAGTATTAGACCTGAGGGCATCAGTATCAGTTTATGAGAATCAGTTATCCGCGGATACCAGGTTCAGTTTTGGGAACAGTGGTTCTGGGGAACAGTGATCAGTATCGGGGAACAGTGTGTTCGGCTTACCAACTGTGTATTGTGAATGCCCAACTGCGCGTTGTATGTGTTTATTTTATGCCGTTGTGCCGTCCGATTGTTTGTTTATTTACTGCTTTATTTATCTTTTTGCTAGGTAGTTTAGCACCATTGCTTCGAACCCGGTAGATATTCCCCAAGGCCTCTGGATTAGAGGTCGTCGGCTCCATCGATCTGAGGATCTGGTAGACGGACAACCAGTGTACCACTCCCTACCCCCGGTTATTAGACGGAGGACAGCTAGGCAGAGGGCATCAGTTCAATAGTCAGTTCAGAGGGCCTTATCTACCCCACCTGAGTTCAGTAGGGATCAGGGTCCTGTTTCACCTACAGAAAGGGAACATATACCAGTAATTCAACCAGAGCAGAATAGTATGGCTAGCTTAGAGGAGATGGTGCGCCAACTCCAAGAGAGCATGAAAATGATGCAGCAGGATGCTGTTCGGCAGGCAGAGTTCGCCAAACAGCAGGCCACGGTTGTGAGCGAACAAGTAGAGTTGATCGTGAGGTTACAACAGCAAAACGGAGCATCTGCTTCACAACAAGTTCCCCCCCATCAAGGGTTCTGATACTCGAAGAAACACCAAATGCCCGGAATGTCCAAGAGGATGCCGACCTTCCAACGGGGCCAGCTCCGCCCCCAATCCCGCCTCAACTATCCAAAGAACCCACTCCTATCAATCAATCGGATTCTCCCTTCGAGTCCGAGGTGGACCCCATGGCATTAAAAATGCGCAAGCTCGAAAAGCTGTTCCAGAAATCTCAAGGTGTGAAGTCCATTCCAGACATCGGAGACAGATACACCGACGTGGCCGTGACGCTGCCAGATCGGTTTAAGATGCCACAAATTGATCGTTTTGACGGATCCGGGGATCCCATGGTGCACCTGCGTCTATTTTCAGACATCCTAAGGCCAATGGGCCTCACTAGACTGCAGAAGCTGTCTTTATTCGACCGGACCCTGTCGGGTGTAGCGGCCACATGGTATGCCAAATTGGAGGATGACGTCAAGAGAAGTTGGGACGAGATGGCTGAGGCCTTCATCCTGCAGTACTCATACAATACACAAATCGAGATCACGACCCGGGATCTCGAGACAACGAGGCAAGAACCCAAGGAGAGCTTCTCAGAATTCGTAACCAGATGGCGGGCTAAGGCTTCGATGATGACCTTAAGACCCACAGACAAAGACCAGATTCGGATGATTGTGCGCAATCTTCAGCCAAAGCTAATGCAAAAGATGATTGTCCTCCCCTTCCCTACCTTTTCTGATCTGCATGAAATGGGGGTGCAGATCGAGGATGCCTTAAAACAAGGCTTAATTGATAGTGACCGGGAGCAACCCTGCAGAACTTTCAATCGTAATAATGTAGGTCCGAGTGGCGCTACAACTACCAGGACCTCCGAAGTGAGTATGGTCACCACCAACCCTTCCCCGAGAACTATGGCAGCCACACCATTCTCCGGTGCGTTCGGAAGCAACCCACAAACGGCCAAATACCTTCCCAAAAATACCAGAACCTTCACTCTGCTTTATATGCCCCTGTCCAAAGCTTTGGGGGTTTTGATCAGAAAAGGGCATCTGAAGCCCTTAGAGCCGCGGCCCTTACCGGAAAGACTCCCCGCTGCCCACAATCCGGCCAAGTATTGTGCATTTCACCAGCAACACGGTCACGACGCCGACCTGTGCTTTCGATTGCGTTATGAGATTCAAGATCTCATTGATAACGGGGTGATTTTACCTCCTGAGAAACCCAATGTTACTACAAATCCCCTCCCCACACATAACCAAGCTCCACCACACAAAAGAATCAATTTCATCCATACTGGGGTCGTGTCCTACGATCCTAGTATCTATATCACACCTTCCTACCTACCTAAGCCGGAAGTTTTCCTTCCTGATTGCACCGATTTGTGCATGATGGACGTCTCCATAACCCAACCCAAGCCAGCGGTGGTGACCATCGAGAGCAGGAGGGGGAAGACTCCAAAGGAGAACGGGGTTGTCGAGCCAGAGTCTGCGGAGTCTGGGAGTGATGTTGGGAATGCTTATAGTCCGAGTGACTACATTTCACCGATGGGCCAGAATAGACTAGATGTGAAGTTTCCAGCAGAGGGAGAGCTGTGTGCAATCAAAGGGGACAGTCCAGGACAGGGAACGGATGATTTGACAGCTGTGGAAGAGGATCTTGCCAAGTTCCAGTTTTATAGTAACCAAGATCCAGAAGACTCAGCCGTCAACTGGTTCGATTATGAGGAATCGGCAGAGGCCACGGGATGGTTGGACGATCAGCCAGATGTGGTAGGAGAGTCTCAGTCAGAACAAGGCCCGGCAAGGGCAGGAATGTCAGTAATAGCCGGGAACGTCGAAGAACAGAGTACATCGCCGGGGAGCGCCGGTATCGAGAGTTTCGCTCGGGAATGGAGTATTTTGAGTATAGGGATTATTGAACAATCTACTGCATTGACACAGTCGGAACAGGGAAGATTCGAAGATTCCGAGAGAATCAGGAAGGCAAAAGCCCATGTGGAGGTTGAGACCGCCGTGAGTACAGAAATGGAGAATGCCGTGAGCATAGGAATAAGAGGTACTGCAAGTATCAGAACAGTCATCCAAAACCGGACAGGTGCCTGTCGGCTGCAGATGGAATGTGGTGGGAAGACGATGATCTATGTCTTGCCCACACAAACGAAGATTGGGGGAATAACCAACCAGATGATACCTGGTATATCGGCAAAGTCGATCACATGATCAGGAGTGGACGGTATTTCAAGCCTCCACACCTAGATCAACCAGAGGCGTCTGGAAAAGATAGGGAGGCAGAAAAGCAAAAGGAAAAGCAACTCGAGGATGAGGCCGTATTGAGACAATTGAAGAAGATACAAGCAGACATCTCCATTTGGGGGCTGCTTATGGCCTCTCGCGTACATAGACAGGCTGTCCTTTCAGCCATGGACAAAGCCAAGCTTTCTATAGACACCACGCCCGAACAGCTGGTGGGCCTAGTCTTTTTGGGAGGAGCTACCCCGATGCTGACCTTCTCTGACAAAGAACTGCCACCTGAGGGTGCGAACCATAACAAGCCGCTCTACATCTCTGTGGAGTGCAGAGATAAATGGATACCTGTGGTGCTTGTTGACACAGGGTCCGCCATCAATGTCTGTCTGGCAAGAACAGGTTACGCGATCGGTTTGAAAATCGCGAATTTTGTGCCAACGGCCCAGGTAATTCGGGCGTATGACAACACAAGCCAGGAAGTAATGGGAACAATTAAGATTCAAACAAAGGTTGGGCCGGGACAGCATGAGATAGATTTCCATGTCTTGGAAGTTCCTGCAATGTTCAACCTGCTTTTGGGGCGGCAGTGGCTGCATCAGGTAAAGGCGGTCTCCTCTACCCTACATCAAGTGGTGAAATACCCCTATGGGAAGGGAGTAGCCATTGTTTTTGGAAACTCATCAATTCATCCGCCACCGGAGGTGTCTACGCCTGTTTTAGAAATCGAGCACGGTATGGAAGATGTGTTCATATCGGGTTTCACTTTGGCTGAGGCTCGGGTTGTACAGGACATCATGGCAACTAATGAAGGGGTATATGTCAGTGCCCAAGTAGTCTATCTCATGAACAAACTCCAGCACATCCCTGGGATGGGATTGGGAAAGAGCGGCCGGAAAGGCATCGCAGCATTGGCCGAAGTGCCATACAACCCTTATACCTTCGGATTGGGTTACCTACCCACCAAAGAGGACTGGATAAGGAAAGGAAAAGAGATGGCCGGTAGGGCTAGAGCGAAACAGATGGGGAAGCCCTTTGACTTAATGCACCGGCCCATTCAGGGTACCCTAAACGGACGCTTCGTCCAGGAGGGAGAGGACTTTCCGTTCTGTGGCTTCCCAGAGCCATGGCTGAACGCGGAGAGGAAGCGCGTACCGAGGTTTGAGATTTTCTTTGACCTGCAGCTACCTGAGAATGACATCGCCGAAGAGCAGACAGACTCATTAGCCGAGGCTGAGCAAAGTAAGGAAGTGCAGTCTGAGGACGCTGAAAATGAAATGGGGGTAGCACTGGCATGTCTACTTTCAGATCCTCAGATCGAACAGAAGTGCTTGGGGGATAACTCCTCGGTATGCATGATCGGGAATGAAACGGTTGCGAGCCTACCAGCAACTATTTTGGATACATCCATCGCACCCTCTCTCGTCTGGCAATATGAAGAAGGATTTTTGTCCAGCGGCACCAGGTCAGGTAGTGAGCCGGAATTTGATTCCACCGAATCTTGTGAGTCGGAATCAGGTTCCAGCTCAACTGAGTCTGAGTCCTGTATTCCTGGGGGTGATAACCCGGATGCCACAGTCCTGTCTAGGTCGTCATTTTCTTTCTCTTTTGAGTTTGTTGTAACAGAAGAATCGGACGGCTTGGAAGTATTTAATGAGAATGATGTGGATGTGGTTTCTGAGTATTTTTCTGTGCCTTTGATTTATTGCTTAAATCAGGATTTTCAAAATTTTGATGAAAACGACGAGGAAAAAATTCCTCCGGTTTTGCAACGATTAATTGATCAAGAGCAGGAAAGATTTGTTAAACCCTTAATGGATGAAATCACTACTGTGAATGTTGGTACTGAGAAGGACCCGCAGCTGGTCCAGATCGGGTCCACGTTGTCTTCGGAGGAACGCGAGCGCTTAGTCGCTTTATTAAAAGATTTTAAAGACGTTTTCGCGTGGTCCTACGAAGACATGCCTGGAATCGATCCTGAGATTGTACAGCACCGGATCCCTCTCGATCCCGAGGCTTGACCTGTCAAACAAAAACTCAGAAGGATCCGTCCTGATTGGGCCATTAATATCAAGGAAGAGGTCACCAAGCAAATCGATACAGGCTTCCTGCTGGTATCCGAATACCCGACTTGGTTGGCCAACATTGTTCCAGTGCCGAAGAAGGATGGCAAGATCCTAGTATGTGTGGATTTCAGGGATTTGAATAGAGCTAGTCCGAAAGATGACTTTCCCCTGCCGCATATTGATGAGTTGGTAGATTTTACAGCGGGGCATGCTTTGCTTTCGTTCATGGATGGCTTCTCAAGATACAACCAGATAGTGATGGCACCCGAAGACCGGGAGAAGACTGCTTTCACCACCCCGTGGGGGACATACTGTTATAGAGTGATGCCGTTTGGGTTAAAGAATGCTGGAGCTACTTATCAGCGGGCAGCAACCACAATATTGCATGATATGATCCATAAAGAGGTCGAGGTGTATGTGGACGACATGATTGTCAAGTCCAAAGAAAGAGAAAGCCACTACACCGCCTTGCAAAAGTTCTTCCAAAGGATCAGAGAATTTCGGCTGCGGCTAAATCCTCAGAAGTGTACATTCGGTGTTACAGCGGGAAAAATGCTGGGATTTCTGATTACACAAAGGGGCATCGAGGTCGACCCTTCCAAGATCAAGGCCATCTTGGAAATGCCACCACCAATGACTGAAAAGGAGGTGCGAGGCTTTCTAGGTAAAGTGCAATTCATAAGACGGTTTATCTCAAAATTAACCTTGACTTGTGAACCACTTTTTGGTCTCCTGAAGAAAGGAAAGAAATTCCAATGGGACGGCCGATGTCAAGCAGCTTTTGAACAGATCAAAGAATACTTACAGAACCCGCCCGTGTTGTCACCACCAGAGCTGGGGAGACCGTTGATATTGTACCTTTCAGTAACTGAGACTACCATGGGCTGTATGCTCGCACAAGAGTCAAAGGACAAGGTGGAAAGGGCCATCTACTATCTGAGCAAGAAGATGCTGGATTACGAGACCCGTTACACCCCGCTGGAGAAGGCTTTCTTGGCCTTGGTATGGGCTACCAGGAAGCTGCGGCACTACCTGTTAGCTCACTCTGTAATGTTGGTTTCACGCTTGGATCGTATCAAATATTTTTTCGAGAAACTGGCACTTACGGGTAGGCTAGCTCGCTGGCTGCTGTTGCTTTCTGAATTTGATCTGAAGTATGTAACACGCAAGTCAGTAAAAGGAAGAGCAGTAGCGGAGTTCCTTGCCGACCACCCGGTTGAAGGGGAAGAAGCGGTTGAGTACCTGTTCCCAGATGAAGCCATTCTGCATATCAAAGATGAAACTTGGACGATGTACTTTGACGGAGTGTCGAACCAATACGGGTATGGGATAGGAGTGTTGCTGATAGCGCCTGACGATTCCCGTATCCCTTTAGCATTCAAGCTCTGGTTCAAAGTCTCGAACAATGAAGCAGAATATGAGGCATGTATCGCTGGCCTAGAAGCAGCCCTAGAACTAGGGGCAAGACGGTTGGACGTTATTGGGGACTCGAACCTTGTTGTATCTCAAGCAAAAGGAGACTGGGAAGTCAAAGAGGAAAGGATGATAATTTACCACCAAACCTTGGATTTGTTAATTCCTCGATTTGAGAAGCTAAATTTCACCCACCTAGTAAGAGAAAACAACAGGTTCGCAGATTCACTAGCAACTCTATCTTCCATGATAGACATCCCGTCCGGAGTCCGGATGCGTCCAGTCATTATTGACTAGAAGTTTCCGCCAGCATACGAGTCAATTTCCGCCATAGATGAGGCTCAGGACGACAACCCCTGGTATTACGACATTTGGAACTTCTTGGAAAAAGAGGCGTATCCACCGGGGGCAAATGCCAAGGATAAAAGGGCAATCAGAAGAATGGCTGTTCAGTTCATCATCTGCGGGGGTAAGCTGTACAAGAGAGGTCATCTGGGAATGCATAAGCTCTGTGTAGAAGCTGAAGAATCGAAGCGCCTGATGGAGGCCATCCATGGAGGAGAGTGCGGTGCACACATGAATGGAGTAATGCTGGCCAGAAAGATCCTCAGACAGGGCTACTACTGGTCTACAATGGAAGAGGATTGTATCGGCTTTGTTCGGCGATGCCACAAATGCCAGATCCATGCAAACCGCATGAACATCCCGCCGTCAAAGCTGTATAACATGACTTCGCCATGGCCATTTTCGGTTTGGGGAATTGATGTGATCGGGGCTGTTACTCCGAAGGGATCGAATGGGCATGAGTTTATTTTGGTCGCGATAGATTACTTTACAAAGTGGGTCGAGGCCCAATCATATGCCGTGTTGAAAGCGTCGCACGTTGCAAAGTTCATCAGAAACAACATCATCTGTCGCTACGGGGTCCCAAACGAGATTATTTCGGATACTGGTTCCCACTTTAAGAAGGAAGTAACTGACTTGTTGGAGAAATATAATGTGGCTTTTCATAAGTCATCCACGTACCGGCCGCAAACCAACGGAGCAGTTGAGGCCGCCAACAAGAACATCAAGCATATACTGCGGAAGATGGTGGAAACCTACCGGGACTGGCCAGATAAGTTGCCGTTTGCTCTGTGGGGCTACAGGACTTCAATTAGAACTTCTATTGGAGCGACTCCGTATTCATTGGTTTATGGGATGGAGGCCGTTCTACCTATCGAAATTGAGGTTCCGTCATTACGAGTATTGGCCGAGTGTCAAATAGCCGAAGCAGATTGGCAGCAGAGCAGATTTGAGGAACTCATGCTCTTTGATGAGAGAAGACTGAAAGCACTGTACCATGTTCAAGGCTATCAACGCAGAATTGCCCGGGCTTTCGACAAGAAAGTTAAGTCCAGGAATCTAAAGGAAGGAGATTTGGTGCTCAAGGACAACCGAGCCCCCATCCACGACCCAAGGGGCAAGTTCAGACCTAATTGGACTGGTCCCTGTATCATCAAAGCTGTCTGGTCAGGTGGAGCTATGGTTCTGATGGACCTAGATGGCCTGGAATTCTCCCAACCAATCAACATGGACAAGTTGAAGAAATATTACCCCTGAGAGGCTCGCTAGGCCGAAAACCCGAAAGGGCGACCTAGGCAAAAGTTAGAGCATAGAAAATCGGAAAATATAAAAACTGAGCTCGCAAGGTTGAAAACCCGCAAAGGGCGACCTTGGCAAAAGTTAGAGCATAAAAGGAGAGTGAAAATACTCGAGTGAACCTAAGCCTGAACTACGTAAGGCTTGATTCCCATCTTTGGGATACGTAGGCAACTTCATCCTGGAGTTCAGCCATAACTCTTTTCCCCGATCAACTTTGTCCATTTGATCATCTCGGTCATCTTTGTCTATTCAGCATTCAAGGGTTCGGTTATGATCTCCGGTGCGGTGCTCTTTAGATTAGGGGCAACTTTCTGTTGCCATGCAGTGCCGCGGTACTATTCAGACTAGGGGCAACTTTCTAGTTGCAGGGATCCGGGGTTGTGCATCTCGGTGACAGATCTCAGGCGTGTCCAGTTCTAATCCACATTCAAAATGTCTTTGAAAAGTTTTAATAAAAGCTGACTTCGTTCAGAATAATCTTTTACAACTTTGACCATTTTTGGACCAAAGCGGAAAATTTTCAGTACCACAACCTTCAATTTCATATTTCATTGATTTCAAAACAGAGTTCTCCTGCTCTTCATACAATCGAAGTTGCTTCTTATTACATTCATAAAGAAAACTTGAAAGTACTAATAAAGCAATAAATCTGGGGCATAGTCAAGTCAGGTGCTCCTGCGCCCCCTCCCAGAGCTGGTCGAAGCCTCTGACGCTAAGCTGGGCCCGACCTGTGCCTCCTCATTAAGCCAATCCAAGCACTCGTCAGACAAAGTGCAACTGAAAGTAGGAGCTGGGGCCAGGAGTTCTCTCATCCTTCACGCGGTGGCCTGCCAAGCAAGCTCTGCGCCTCGGGCTGGGAATGCAGCATGATACTCTATCCCCTCTGGCGGGCAGGTCTGATCATGGCCAAATTGACGTCGAATCCGGAATGGGAAGTAGAATACACAGTGAGTAAGACCAATCAATTGAATCCCAGTCTGCCGGGGCATATTGTAACTCATCGCCGGAAGGCTCAGCCAAGGGCACCGCCAAGCAATACGGTCTGCGGACAAGCAGCACATCCAAGCGAACCACCATCCCTCATCCAGGGCATTGACTAGACGGTGCCGGAAGAAGTAGCCGCGAGCTGAATACGTTGGACAAGAGTCCACAACCTGCAGTTTGTCCATCAACCATACCTGGGGAGAGATGAAAAATGAGAGAATAAAGAATAGAGAGGTGTACGAGGAGAGAAAAGTGAGAATAGGGTTTTGTAAGAAAAGATCGAGCTTGAGGGTCGAGTGATGTGAGCAATACAAATGTAAGATTGGGTAGGAAACATTACCTGCAGTAATAGTGGACTCCCTGCTAATCTGGTCGTCTCATGACGATGAAAGGCGTCTAAGCCCATCAACGTCTCAGCCAGAGTCATGGCAATACAGCTCTTGCCCTCCTTTAAGCCTTGGGCGACCTCGGTCAGTCGGACGCTAGACCCTTCGGAGCCTGAGACAAATAGAAAATGAGATAGCATGCACAAACAGAGGGCGTGTCGCCGAAAGCCTTGCCAGTGATGGTTGTTGCGATCACCGGCATCAGAAAACCGATCGATCAAACTCGAAATATCCAGCATCCCGTCACAAATCAGAGACCGAGCGTCATGCATGCTGAGTCCACACATTCGCCCTAAGGATTGGGCAGGGCCGAAATTAAGTTGGGGCAGGAGCTCCTCGTCGCGCTCGGACTCCATTAAGGCTCGGAAATCTTCAAAGGTAGGACATATCTCTTGCCCAACGAAGCTAAAGACATGCGTCACCGGATTTCAAAACCTTGCCGCGGCATGAAGAAACGGGAGGTGCAATGGGGTACGACCCAGAGTGAATAGTGCATTTATGCCAAAACCCCAAAAATTCAACTTTTCCGAGCCATCCAAGCTAGCAATCCAAGCTGTGAGATTTTGAGCAAAAAACTCTTCCATTGGAGCAAATCAGTGTGGAATTGAGAAAAACTACGAAGCTGGGGTCTCTTGTAGGAGATAAGGTTGGGTGGAGGACAGGTGTCAGCATTCTGGTGATTCCCTCATTAACAGCCGGCTGGCCAAATATACTGCCGACCGGCCATTACCTTTTGCCGACCGAACAATTTTATGGCCGGTGGCAATTCCTTGCGGCCGATGGCCTCTACCCCTGGCCGGTGGGCTTCCTCCTGGTTCCCTGAGCTGTTTATGCTAGGCATTGGGGAACTTCACCACCTCCGATCCCTCCCCCGGTGATCGATTCTTGCGGAGTCACACTTGTCCGCTTGTCAAGTTATTGTACATTTGCTTATCGAGTTGTATTTCACTCTCTTTGAGCTCTTGATTTGTTTATCGAGTTGTACTCACACTTGTTTGGTTATATCATGTCTTTGTTTCGCTTATCGAGTTGTAAGTCGGTTCACTACCTGATTATTACGATGCAAATTTTCAGTGTTCAAAATAGGTTCAATTTCGTTCACGCTGTGGTGTGATACCTTGCGATGCGATGCGTAGAAAGCTTACAAATGCAACATCTTTTGAACAAAATGGTTGTTTCATTCCCGTCACGTATTTTGCAAAATATGTAATTTCAAGAAAAAAAAAAAACCTGCCCGAGGCAGTGCAATGTGCTTAAACTACCAGTAAAAAGGAAAGTAAAGCATAGAATGGCAGGGTAGCAAAGTATCGGAACTGATACCAATAAAACTCCCCTTTGCGGTCAACGCACCTTCCGCACCTTTGTTCGGGTTAACTACATGGTTTGACGCCTTCATCACTCGAGACAATATGGGAAAGCACACTTTTAAAACGTGAACCTTCGAGTCGACCTCAGGCCACAACTTCTGCGGGCGATGCTCGATTCACACGGAGGACGTCCCGTCCCGTATCCTTCTCATATCTTGTGGATTCCCACAAATCATTTCAATTATGCTGTATTACAGTATTTTACATCCCTGCATTATGAATGATATGTTTTCGCTCACATGCGTTCAAGTTTCTCTTTATACACATTACTTGCGTAGACCGCATGTTAATTACATTACCTGCGTAGACCGCATGTTTGTAATCAATTTCATTACTTGCGTAGACCGCATGTTAATTACATTACCTGCGTAGACCGCATGTTTGTAATCAATTTCATTACTTGCGTAGACCGCATGTTAATTACATTACCTGCGTAGACCGCATGTTTGTAATTAATTTCATTACCTGCGTAGACCGCATGTTTTACTTGCGTAGACCGAATGTTAATTACATTACCTGCGTAGACCGCATGTTTGTAATCAATTTCATTACTTGCGTAGACCGCATGTTAATTACATTACCTGCGTAGACCGCATGTCTGTAATCAATTTCATTACTTGCGTAGACCGCATGTTAATTACATTACCTGCGTAGACCGCATGTTTGTAATCAATTTCATTACTTGCGTAGACCGCATGTCAATTTCATTACTTGCGTAAACCGCATGTTAATTACATTACCTACGTAGACCGCATGTTTGTAATCAATTTCATTACTTGTGTAGACCGCATGCTAATTACATTACCTGCGTAGACCGCATGTTTGTAATCAATTTCATTACTTGCGTAGACCGCATGCTAATTACATTACCTGCGTAGACCGCATGTTTGTAATCAATTTCATTACTTGCGTAGACCGCATGTTAATATCATTACTTGCGTAGACCGCATGTTTTGCTTGCGTAGACCGCATAATTGTTCAATTTCATTACCTGTGTAGACCGCATGTTTTGCTTGCGTAGACCGCATTATTGTTCAATTTCATTACCTGCGTAGACCCCATGTTTTGCTTGCGTAGACCGCATGATTGTTAAATTCATTACTTGCGTAGACCGCATATTCTACTTGCGTAGACCGCATGATTGTCCAACTTCATTGCTTGCGTAGACTGCATGCTTATGATCAAATTCATTGCCTGCGTAGACCGCGTGCTCCATTTACACATCTGTACCTTCACAGCATTGTTATGCTCCCCACTTGCTTTGCGTTGTCACGCATTTCGAGTACACTACTATGCATGTTGTTAACAATATTGTACCTGTTAAGTTTGTTTTCTTTGCAGGCACGATATTGTATGTACGGTTTATTTGAGGCTGGTGCAACCAGACGAGCCGCACAGGTATTGTATCCTCCGAGTGAGACGTATTGAGAACTACATAATTCTCTTACATCCCTTCTGCATTGTAGTGTAGTTCGGTGTATGCTAACTTAAAATTGTCGCATGTGTGCTTCGTTACAGCTTTCTTTGCATGATCATAAGTTCTGTTTGGTTATGTGCATTGTCTTGCATTTTGCCCCCGCCTTCGGGCGCATATCTTGTTTATCTTGCATATTTGTCTAAGTCTTCGGCCTTATCAAAAATGGGTCGTCTCTGGGCTTTGACATTCACTCCCGTCATTGTTATGACTTTCGAGTTCTGTCAAAGAGGGGCAACTGTAGACACCCCATTTTTGACCGTCCTCAAGACTTGGACGTCACTGTTTGAACACTCGGTGATCATCCATGTTTGTGTTCGTTTGGAGTTCCCGGAGGTCTCGGCTACGTGCCTTGCCCCAGGATCTCCGAATTCGACCGTTTAGTCTCTGGTTTTGCACCAAACACTTGCATTTTGCCTTGGAGGGGTAGGGAATGCCTTGTGAGGCATCCCCACACACCACCGGCCATGGCCAGAGGCCACCGGCTGGTTTTTGTCTCCGTCGGCAATATATATTGCCGGTCGGCACTATTTGTTGCCGGTCGGCACTCATTTTTGCGAAAATGGCATTTTTGGGCAGCCGACTACTGTTCATCTATTTTATGTAGATATTTTGTGCCAGCTGTGATAGCTGGCACCAACTCTGCTTCCCTCCATACACGTGTATGGAGGGATCTCCCTCTAAGCAAGCTTGTTGTGTAAGCTTGGCAAGAGGGACTTCTATAAGAGGAGAGGTCTTCTCCTTGTTCTAGGTTAGAAATTTTGAAGGCAAAAACCAGAGCTTATACATATAGATACACCCTCTCTCTATACTCCCCTCTCTCTCATCCTTTGTGTGTGTTTCTTGGCCTAAAAGTGTGCTTTTACCTTACTTTTGCACTAATACACACACTATTACACCTTACTCCGAGATTGAGGGACTTTGAGGGTTGATTCTTGAGTTTTAGGGCTGTTTTGATCAAAAGGAGAGGGCTGCATTGGCTATTCTTGAGGTGTGCTTCAAGGGTGAGCACTTTGCTTTAGTTTCCCCAAACTTGCACTAGTTTTTTACCTATCTTGCTTGCTGTTTTAAGTTTTGTGCATAACATAAAAAAAGCTTGTATTTTCATGCTTAAGAACTTTCATTAAGGGTCTTTTGTGGTTTGAGTTCAAACTCACCCTCTTAGGCCTTATTTGGCCTTTTTGTTGCCTCCTTGGTAAGGCCTTGTTTGCTTAAGTGTTTTGGTCTTCTCACCACTGAAAACCAGTGGATTTTCAGTGGTGAGGAAGGTGGTTTGAAGTCTTGCATAGGGGAGGGACACCCCTCTCCCTTCATTGTTTTATTTCCTTGCATTTTGGCTTAAAGGGTAACATGCATGCTTGATTGGTTTTGCCCCTTTTTCAGAGGTTTTTGGGTGTTTTTAGGTCATATGTAATCTCTATTTCTGGTCGGGTTTTTGTCCTTTTGCATGCTTAACATACTTGCTTTACATTCCTCCATTTGGTCTAGAAATGCATCTTATGTTTAGGTCATGGTTCTTGCATGTATTAGCCTCATTTCTTGGAGGTGTTGGCATTATTTTACCATGTTTAAGGTCTGTTGGCCATCTATTTCAGTCATGCTTGCCTTGTTTGGTGTCATCTCTTTGTGTTTTGGCTTGTAAGCCTTGAGCATTTTGGCCTCTAGCATGTGTAGCTTGGACCATCTTCATGATTTGGCATCATCTAGGGTCGTATTTCAGCCCATAAATCATGTTTGTATGTGTGCATGTGTGACCTCTTTCATGCCTTGAGGGTGTGCCCTCTTATGCCTAGAAATGAGCTTCGATGCATACGTCTCTTTGGAGCCACTTTAAGCTGCCATATCAGTAGGTTTGGGGTCCATTTTGCATGCTAAGTTACTGTTTTGGCTTGTCCAATTCATGCCATGAGTGGTCATGTTGTTGGAAGTGAAGTGCCCCCTTTTGTGCCTTAACCTTAGGACCATTGGCTTGCTTGTTGGCATGAGTTTTGTCCACCTTTTTAGGCACTTTTGGCCACTGTTTTGGGGTGGATCAAGGTCTGCCCCTTTATGGTTTAAGGCCCCTTTGCATGCTTGTCTCATGCCCATTGCCTAATTGCTTCATAAGTGTTGTAACATGTTGATCCTACTGCTTAAATTGTCCATGTTTGCATTGCAATTTGCATCTTGCATGCCTAGCATTGCATACTTGCCATATTAAGTTGCATGGCACTTGGCATGCTTTGCATTTTAATCCCATGTTGTATCTTTGAGGCATTGTTTGCATAACATGCATTGCATTACTCGGTTTGGGGTGTCAAACCAAGTGTAAGGGCCAAGGAGCATTCATACTATAAGTGATGTAATGCGCCTTGACTCTCGGTCCCCGGGACCCTTGACTTCGGCATGATAGGGTCTTGGTCCTCATTTGTGTGATTGCATGCATTTTTACATCAAATGGCAAGCTTGATCTCTTGGGCTATCATGCACAATTGATGGCTCGAGGATCGAGGGCCATGCTTCCCTGAGTTCAACACATGATGGGAAACATGACCAAGCTCACATGTGCCTGAAATCCTATGCCATATGCTGTCTGTCCTCTGTTGCTGTCAAAACTGTCTCCTGCAGGAAGTTTCTGCCGACCGGCATAATTCAGTGTCGACCGGCCATTGTTGAATGGCCGATGACCCAATCAGCAGCCGATGGAAGTTATACACTGCCGGTGGGAATTTCCTCCAGCCGGTGGTGTTCTGCAGTGTGCAAGGAACCTGTCCCAGAATTTTGGCATTTTTCAGAGAAGCAAGGCAGTAAAAACAGAGGCAGCAATGGTATGGTGCGGGCTTTCTGGGCGAGACGGGTTTGAGCATGCATCATTCGCGCATCCCGAGGCGGGGGCTGTGGCCACCTTTCCTTTTTTTCTGCATTCATTCTGCTAAGTAAATTAGAAATTCTGTAATAATTTATTTGCTTATTATTCGGACTGTAATATTTATTTGGTCCCTCCGAGCGAGGGCAAATCTGTAATAAGTGTGTGTGAGTGGTGTGTATGTCTTCCAATCCCCACTTCTTTCTTCCCTTTTATTTACCTGCTTTGATGGTTAGTATTAGGGCACGTTTAAATTAGCATACCTTATGCTATGCATGCGTGCATTCATTCATTTGTCTTACATGCACCAGGCTCGACGCATCATTCTAATTGCATCTGTATTTCAAATTCCAAATTGAATACGTGTTAGTTATAGCATTTCACATGTCATCTTAGATTAGTCGAGCCTCTCCTAATCACATTTTGCTTGTGTTGCATTAGTCAATTTAACATGAACTAGGACCATGCATGTTTGCTAACTAGTTTATTGTTTTGACACGGAGTACTATGTAAGTATTTTCCTGCTTTAGCATCTCGCATGAGTGTGAATGCTATCATGACAGCATGCTTACCATGTGGCTAGATGCTTATGTGAGATAAACTGTTTGAATGCCTGTGGGTGAAGGTTGGATTGTTTGAGTTGGAAAAACTCGTTGAAATCCGTGTTTTAGTCTACTTGCGAGTAGCAAATTCCACAGGGCTTTTCAGAACAAACGGATATGCAATACTTGTTTCCAAATTAGGCAATCTAGTCTATACTTGTTTGCTGTGCGCATAACATAGTAATTCTAGTCTAATAACCGGAATAAGAACACATAACGTTTTCAAAACTGGATATCACGGTTAGTAGAGGCCGGTCTTCAGACCGGGCGAGAGGGGGTGCTCATAGCTGACCTTCCCCAATCGTACCCAAGCTCCCGAGCCGAGGCAACTTTGGCAATGACAGACACGTGGCCTTTGGCACCGAGTCAGGGTTTCCTAAATTCCCCCATTTTAAAATATTTAGGTGGCGACTCTGTATCTGGCAAAGCAGTCCATGTTTGACACTTCTTTTCTAAAATCTGTTTTCTCAAAAACGATTTTCCGGATTTGGACTCTTTGGTTCAGATTAAGAACCGTGACACAAATCGAGTCCGAACTGTAGCGAGGCCCCACGCGGGCGCGTCTACAACACCTCACATATTGAGGCTCCAACACAACACTTCACTAGGCACTATAATAATGTGCCAGCACACTCCCAAAGAATTATAATCCCCTACTCACAACTTCACAATTAATCACACTACATGGGTAAATTTGGCTTGTCTCTTGATCACACAATTAACTCAACAAAACTGTATTTTGTCTTAATTAATTTTGATTAGCACATGACTTAATTAATCATATTAATCACAACCCATATAATTTAATTAGTCTAATTGACTTCCATTAGAGCCCAATTAATTATATTTAATTTTTCTCAATCTGAATTAGATTTTCAATTAAGCTCCTAAAAGGCTCCAAATATCAAATTGAACTTATCACTATCCTCAATTTTACTTCCTCAAATCATTTACGCCTTCAATTTCTGATCAGATTCAAAATTTCCGTCAATAAACTACATATTCAAATTGGATACCTCATAAATAGATTTAATACATAATAATCATAATTTCTCAAACCTTATAACATAATTAATTTAATAAACTCCAATTTGGACCCAATTAATCAATTCTTGATTTTACTAAACTAAACCAAATATTAATTAAACTCCCAAATGGATCCGTATTTAAAATTCAATTGATTCAATTCATTAATTTCACTTCCTTAAGTCATTTAGGCCCTTAATTTCTAATTCCAAAATAAATCATTATTAAATTCAAACACGAATTAGACTCCAGAATTCTCATAAATCTCAAATTATATTAGAGTGACAACCAATTAGAATCCAAATATCCTTAATCAATTAAACATAAAATCATATACATGATGTGGTTGGCTTAATCTACGGTTTATGCTAATTAAACTCGATTAATTCATTACGAATCGAACTTTTGCCAAATTCCACCACATGCTCTAAAAAAAAATGCTAAACACAGATGTAAAGTCCGCTTTGGTTTTTGGCACCTCTAAGGCTATAAATTCTCAGTTCAAAGCCCCTAATTTAAATAGATTTTTCTACACTCAACAGATAAAAATTCATAATCACATAACTCACATAATAACTCACATAATTAAACATAAAAATTCATATCAAACACATAATCATATGCATAATTAAGTATATTATGGGTTGGGTTATCACATTATCGGCATCTGAATCAGAAATTGACTTGATTTATGTGCTATTTGAAATTTTTAGAACCTTATGGCAGGTTTAATCAAGATTCGATTTGGAACGATTAAATTAGATTAAATTAATGCCCACTTAATTAGCCTAGCTAATCAAACATATAAATAGATCACTCATAATTGAGAGAACTCATTCCTACCACCATCTTGAGCAACAAACGTGTGAGAGAGAGAGAAGAAGGAACTTGAGCTCGATTTGAGGAGGAAAAGAGAGATTTGCTCAGAGTGATCAAGAATTGGAAGGGATTGGTGATAGTTTGTTGAGCCTAGCTAGAATCTAAGGGAATTGTGGACTCTAGGTAAGGAATCAAACTCTTAGTTGTGTAATTGAGTTAGATTTTACAAGGATTTTCTCCATGCATGCTGTAATTCTAGCATAAGTTGAAGAATTCATAACATTTCTCATCAATGGATCACATTTGATCATGTTTTAGAAGCCATAAACTCAAATGAACACATGCATGTCATGTTCATACCATGTTTTTACATTTAAAGTTGAATTGTTGCATGTTTGACATACTTTTGGGCCTTGATTTCATGAAAAGATCTTCAAACCATAATATTTTACAAGTTCCTAGATGTTCTCCAGAATTTTGGCCTAAGAAGATGAGTCTTAGGGTGTAGAATTCGAGCTTGGAGCTGGGGAGTGCAATCTGGAAATTCCAGATTTTGCATTTCCGCTCGAGCGTCGGATTCTATGCTCGAGCGGCGACCTTATAATCTTGTACTTCCGCTCAAGCGACCAAAAGTCAGCTCGAGCGTGAAATGCATGCTCCCAGAAGTTCATGTGTTTTTACAGATTGCTCGAGCGAAGGTCTAAGTCTCACGCTCGAGCTGGGATCGAGCATTCGTCGAGCATGAAAATCAAGCAACCAGTACTTTTTCAAAGTTTGTAGACCGCTCGAGCGAAGGAAGTTGCGCTCGAGCGGACCCTCACATTTTGCATGTATGCTCGAGCGAGGAAAGCCACACTCCAGCGTAGACCTTGTTTCTAGCAAGTTTTGAAAAATGTTTTCAAGTACATTTTTGCATCCTCATTCCATCATAGGCATTCCTAGGCCAAGATCAAGACACTATGATGAGGACAAAGGCTAGAAACATATTAAGAACAAATGAAATAAATTATGTATAATCCGAGCGTGTGTTCCAATGTATGTGTCTATCATGTTATGCAGGTCACGGGCCTTAAGTTAAGTGAATTGCCTATTCTACTCGTCTATTTGGAGCCGCCGGTTATCTGTGAGTAATAACTTAGTAAAGTTATGTTCAAGTGAAGTTATTTTCTGCGAATGCAATAAGATTTGTCCTATGAAATGCTATGTTTTGTACTATGAATGATTGTCCAACTTTGGCAAATATTTGTGACATTAATGCTATGATTCAACTAAGCTATCTATACTTGGATTGGAGGTTCTTTAATGGAACTGGCAAGTTATCTGTACCCGGCTAGAGGTTCTTTTATGGAACTGGTAAGTTATCTGTATCCAGTTCGGAGGTTCCTTAATGGAACTGGCAAGTTATCGGTACCCGGCTGGAGGTTCCTTTATGGAACTGGCAAGTTATCTATACCCTGTCTGGAGGTTCCTTAATGGAACTGGCAAGTTATCGGTACCCGGCTGGAGGTTCCTTTATGGAACTGGCAAGTTATCTGTACCCAGTTTGGAGGTTCCTTTATGGAACTGGCAAGTTATCCATACCTGGCCGAAGGATCCTCTATGGAACTGACAAGTATAATCTATGATGTTTTGTATATGATATGCTAGTGCTAATGAATGAACTATGAATGATCAAGCATGGTTCCCAAATTTTCTATACGCACTGAATGAGATCACGAATATGAATTGGTTCTATGTATGGATTTAATTACGGATCATTGGTTCTATGTATGGATTTAATTACGGATCATTATTCATTTAACCCTTTACTTTGTTGTTATTCACTAGGCTTTCGCTCACTATCTATATTATGTATGTAGGTGATCAAGCACGTGACCAGGCTCAAAGTTGAAGACCTGGTGCCTCGGTTATTTTTGTCAGCCAGCCGTTGTGCCTCCTGAGGAGGTTCCAGTTTAAGTCAAGTTTCATGGCTGTGTTTTGTGGATGTATAAGTTTTTGTTCCCCCTGATCACGAACAAGTTTTTCGGTTCAATCTACATGAAATGACGTATTATGCTTTGATCACCTATATAATTATGAAAGTTTAAGATTATCTGTCTCATGTATGTCTGCACAGCTTGATGGACTATGTATATTTCATGTATTTGCTTCCTCAGCTCCTAACTATGTGTTATTATGCTAAGAGGCCTTTGGTAATCCAAGGATTACTGGCCAGTTACGACACTAAACTTATAGGGGCGGGTTTGGGTTGTGACAGAATAAGCCTCCGAATTCGGAGTGCCCTTCGTGGATATCACGATTTGCCAAGACAATAAGACTCTGAATTCAGAGCGCCCTGTGTGGATGTCACATTTGGGCCGAATAAGCCTCCGAATTTGGAGCGCCCATAGTTCATAAGCTCGCACGGCCGGGTAATCCTCCGAATTCAGAAGGACCAAATTTGACAATAGAATGGCATGGATCAATATACGATTGTCACAAGTAGATACAAACATAAATCTAAATAATAAAGAACATATTTATTTCATTAAATAAACACAAATACATGGCTTTTTGACTAATTCAAAAGTACAATAATGTATTGATATCTAAGTCTAGTTAGCACTCTCTTCATCGTCGGATTTCTCGGCGTCATAAGCCTCTACAAGAAATTTGTAATTCTGATACAGAGGTGATGCCGAATCGATACCCACGGCCTACAGAGCCTTGATCCATCCATGTTTAAATCCACGATTTTCACACCAACAGATATCTTTAGCTAATTTTTCCTTTGTCATTTCAATACCAATTTTTTGGCCAACATGAAAACCTTGTTCATAAGCCTTCATTCTTATTGTTTCTCTTGCGAACATGCTCGTCGTACCTCGGTCAGCAATTGCATGATCTAGCAGACGCTGGTTTACTCTTTTCGCCACAGTCGGGTTCATTTGACTCGCCGACTGCGTTTTGGAAGCCTTAGTTTTCTTCAGCTCGTTCTCGACTTTCTCTGCGCGAGCTTCCAAGCTTCGAATGTGGCTGTGTTTTTGCTCTATCTCTCTTCATGTGGCACAAAGATGCATGCTGATTTCATAGGAGGTGTATAGTCCCTTTACCGCTCCGTGGGCGCCCTCCCGAAAAACTTTGTAATCGGGCCGACCGACAATTGATTGCTGGACTTCGGGCGAAAAATTCTGTCGAGCGAACTCAATTGCCACATTTGGATCGCAGATTATCGAATTCGCTTCCGTCATCGATTTTTCCCCAACGAAGACTGAAAAACTCAACGGGCGTGGTGTCCTGCTGGTTTCATTTCGCAAACGGGGGAAGTCCCAGCTTGGTGACTTGCTCTGAATCTGAAACTTCAAGACCAATCTCCCTGTGGTTCTTGAAATTTGGGAAAATGAGTGCCGTGAGCTGTTGTTCTCCCTTTGGAATTGGAATGTGATCAGCGGCCGAAAAAGTAGCGTACGTCGGCTCGTACTGCAATAAGATATAAGCAGACCTCCCTTGCTTTTGGAGGTTTGGACGGCCGAAGAATTGGAGTGCAGTTTTGATTTGTTGAAGCACATCGTCGTCGGCCGAGACAAGTACTTTTTTCAAGTCGTTACCTGCACAAATGAAATGATAAGTGTATGCAATCTAAGCCGAATAAATGTATAACAAATGTGCATAGAAATGGGACTATACGACCACCTGGTTCGCTTTTTTGTCTAGGCACAGGATCTAGGCGATCTTCACCTTCGCCGAATTCCCAGTTGCCTTGGACAACGACCATTACATCGTCAACATGCTTACCAGAGCTGGCAAGCATAGTCACCAGATGGTGATCAGTGTCCTTGGCCCTGAGAAAGTAGTGTCCCTGCCAACCAGATGATTTCGCCAAGGCATAACAATGCCAAATAGTAGGGATTCCTAGATTAATCCTAAGTCGGCGGTTTAGTTCTACTATTCCCATTATGATTTGACAAAAGTTTACTTTGGATTGTGAAGGAAGTAGACCCCAGTAATGAAGGACGATCCTAAAAAATGGATGAAGGGGGAAACAGACTCCACCCTCAGCGATTGACAAGAGAGGAAAGATGATCGTACTCTCATCGGTCTTCTCTATATCGAGCACGCTATCTGCCACAAGTGATAGATGGACATCATCTGGAATGAAAAAATGACGTCGAAAAGCGGAAACACAGTCCGCGGAAAGAAGAGCTTTCAAATGTTTCACCATCCAAATCAGAATGGAAAATACTCTAAATTAAAAACAAACAAGAAAATGAGAGTTGGAATGAGGAAGAAATGCAAGGAAGAGAAGAACTTACAGGGTAGAGAGAAAGACAATGGGGAGCAGATGGAAGTTGCAGAGGTCGTGAAGTTGCAGAGGTGAATTCAAAAGAGCTTTGCAAATTCAAAAAATATCCGAAGGGACAGTGTGGCTTCATATCGCATTAAATGAACAATTCGTACGAAGGGGCAGGAAATTGTAATGATTTCTAAACCATGGTCGTGTTGACGCTTTGATATTGGAAGGAGTGCAAGTGTCGTATTTTTGACTTTCTATATATTAAAACCAAACATGCCGAATAATTGGCTTTAGTCGGATGTTTGGGGGGCAATTGTGGAGGTCGAATACTTATGTATTGAGGAAGGCCAAGGAATTTGAAGACATCTGGCCGAAGTCAATTCGGCTATAATCTAAGATCGAGTATAGTCGGCCATATGAAAAGATTTGGAGACATCTAGTTGAAGATATCTGAATGTACAGTTGGCCATATGAAGGGCCGAATGGGAACCAGCACGCAATCAGAAGGCCGAGTAAGCCATCAAGTGAGAGATTAAGGGTGTGCTTGACCTATGGGCCCAAAGGGTAGTATAAAAAGAGGAATGTCAACAAAAGAAAGGTATGTGAGAATAGGTAAAATAACTTGAGATAGAAGTAAACTAGAGAACATACTAATTTGTCCGTTGGAGTGCTAATTCCGGCACCCCCGACCGAAGTGTTCATCCCTTTTTTAGGTAGCAATCAGAGGATCAAGGGCGTTTGACTGGATCTTGGAGTATTTTCAAACCATTATCTACACCTATGAAAATATTTTAAAATTTCCAAACATAATACTTCTGTCCAGAGTTATAAATAGAAAATTAATTGTACATTTACGTTGTAAAATCTAAAATTTATGTATTACAAAATTAATAAATATTTCATATGTTAAACACTAATCTTACAAAATTAATAAATATTTCATGTGTCAAACACTAGTCATACTATATAAAAAAAAAAAGAAAAAGAAAAAAAACACTAAAATCTTTACACATCAAGTAGAGTAATTTTTTAAATTTTTTTCTTAATTTGTCGTAAAATCTTTATTACATAATTAATAAATATTCCATATTTCATACATTAATCTTTACCCATCAAACACAGCAAAATTTTAAAATTTTCTTTCAAAATTATATCTATCCATCTCTCTCTATATATTTGTACTATATATTTTTTAAAAAAAAGACTTTTCGAGAAGGGTCTTGAGAAAACTTCAACACTTCTGATTAAATTTGTGAATTTTTTTAATTAAAAATAATTAAAAAAACACTATTGATTGACCCATTAAACGATAATTATAAAAAATAGTAAATGATTCTATGATTTATTTTTTTAGAGGGAAAGATAAAATAATATCCTTCCTCATTTATCCAAATCTATTTTCTCTCATAAAATTGAAAGAAAGAAAGAAAGAAAAAAAAAATCTCCAAAATACCAATTAAAAATTTTCAAGTATTGATTTATCTACCCATTTAATTTAAAATCTATACTATTTTTTAAAAGTGTCAATGCACCCGCCCCCCCCCCCCCCCCCCCCCGCCCCCCTTTTAAATTCTTTTAATTTTAAGTCATTTGATCAATATGGTAATATATTGGACATTCAATCTTACCTCCTTTAAAACATTATTAATTTGATGAATATGATAGTATTATAATTGACATTTCATCTTAACATTTTTAGAACATTCTATATATATATGCCAACTAAGTTAATTATTTTAGGATTTTTTATTGATAAATCCTATTTAGAGGTGTTCTAACCCAATAAGTCACTACTACAAATACAGATAAAGATCACACTTTTTTTGTGTGATGTATGTTTTTTAATCACACTTTTTAAGTTTTATGAAAGTGTGGTCTTTGAGAGTGTGATTAAAAAGGGTCATTTTTAATCACACTTTTTAAGTGTCATTAAAAAATGCTTTTAATCACACTTTTTAAGTGTCATTAAAAAATAATTTCATCACATCTTTTAAGTGTGATTAATAATATTTAGATCACACCTTTTAAGTGTGATTAAAAACATTTAGATCACACTTTTTAAGTGTGATTAATAATATTTAGATCACACCTTTTAAGTGTGATTAAAAATATTTAGATCACACCTTTTAAATGTGATTAAAAACATTTAGATCACATCTTTTAAGTGTGATTAAAAACATTTAGATCACACATTTTAAGTGTGATTAAAAATATTTAGATCACATCTTTTAAGTGTGATTAATAACTAATAAAACCTATGATAAAATAAAATAAAATAAATCGACATATTTGAAAAATAATCAATACTATTTTTGTAAGCGCATTTGAAGAATGTAATACACACTATATATTATATTTTGAATCACAACCATATATTGAATGAAATAACATCATATATTTCATAAATGAAAGTTAAATTTTCAAAAGTATATACAAAGAAATTAATAAAAAAAATTTAGCTGTGATTACATACATTAAAAAATTAAAAAAACTTAAAAAAATTAAGTGCTTGAATGCTTTCAAAGCCATGTGGTTCAGCTCGTCAAAAGGTAAGTATCCAGCCATAAGAACAAACAGAATGACCCCACAAGACCATACATCAGCTGCTGTACCATCATAACCTTTAGCAGTGAGCACCTGATAGAAAGGGGAAAAAAAAGAAAGAAATAAGTATCACAAATGCAAGAAACTGATAAGAAAAGGAAAAAAAAAATTGCATCAAAGCGACCATCCATTTCCATGACATCATAATTGATACCTCAGGAGCAACATAATTTGGGGTTCCACGGGCAGTGTGAAATAGCACGTCTTCCTACAGTAAAAAAGGTAGTCAGTCTTTGATTAAGCAAAGCCACAACACCAACTTATATTGATGAATGAGGGTTAGGTTTAAGGCAATCCACAACTTGTGTGTCTGAATGATATTGAGATCATATAACCTCAATGTGGATTAGATCAAGTCTTAAAAAATGGTCACTGAATGTTTTCAAAGTGTCGAAATCTAGATGATGCATAATACAGAATCTTATGAAGAAGTCAACTAATAAAACTAAACTGCCTCCTTGATTTGGGGAAACTAATATAAAAAGAGGGAAAGGAAAGACACAAATCATAAAAAAAAAGTTCATTTCCAAATTAATAGAAACAAGAAATGAACAAGCTACTGAAGGACAGAAGAAAAACTAATGGCCACATTATTCCTGAGGAATTCCTTTCAGAGTAGGGCACTGCTCCTGGCCGGAAAGGTAGTTTCTGGACTACGTGATTTTAGTAAACCAAATAGGCTGCAAAATTGACTCAGTGCTGCTACCACTTTCAAAAATTTGACGTTCAATTTATTAAACACCCACCTGCTAAAAATCTGCTCTTAGATGAGGAAATTGTTGCAAACTCACATAATACTTACCTGCACTTGCTGGGAAAATGCACTCAATCCAAAGTCTGAAACCTTGAGAACACCAAATGAGTCTAGAAGCAGATTCTCGGGCTGCAAAAGATGCAATGCAAGGTAATGCAAATTTCAGAGTCATGGTCGAATAAATAGCCAAAGAAACCAAATTACTGTTAGATAATAAATTCTTTTTTATTGGAAAAAATTAGAATAAATACATTAATTAATCAATGAAACATGTAAGAAAGTTTGTTAAACCTTTAAGTCTCTATGGTACATGCCCCTACTGTGGCAGTAGTCTACAAAATTGATGAGCTGCTGAAAATATCTCCTAGATTCATCCTCTTTAAGTCTTCCTAGTTTGGCCTAGTTATAAAAGGGTCAATAAGGGAATATTATTAGACAAATACAAGACTCGGTACCCACATGATTTACATAAATGAGCCTCAATATAACACTGTAGACACCCCATTTTTGACCGTCCTCAAGACTTGGACGTCCCGTTTGAACACTCGGTGATCATCCATGTTTGTGTTCGTTTGGAGTTCCCGGAGGTCTCGGCTACGCGCCTTGCCTCAGGATCTCCGAACTCGACTGTTTAGTGTCTGGTTTTGCACCAAACACTTGTGTTTTGCCTTGGAGGGGCAGGGAATGCCTTGTGAGGCATCCCCACACACCACCGGCAGTGGCTAAAGGTCACCGGCTGGCTTTTTGATGCCATCGGCACTTTTTATTGCCGGTCGGCACTGTATGTTGCCGGTCGGCACTAAATTTTGTCAAAATGACATTTTTGGGCAGCCGACCACTGTTCATCCACTTTATGGAGGTATTTTGTGCCAGTTGTGATAGCTGGCACCAACTCTGCCTCCCTCCATACTCGTGTATGGAGGGATGTCCCTCTAAGCAAGCTTGTTGTATAAGCTTTGCAAGAGGGACCTCTATAAGAGGAAGGCTCTCCTCTTGGCTCTAGGTTAGAAAAATTGGAGGCAAAAACCAGAGCTTCCATAGATAGATACACCCTATCTCTATATCTCCCCCTCTCTCCTCCTTTGTGTGTGTTTCTTGGCCTAAAAGTGTGATTTTACCTTACTTTTGCACCATTACACACACTATTATACCTTGCTCCGAGATTGAGGGACTTGGGGGGTTGATTCTTGAGTTTTTGGACTGATTTTGATCAAAAGAAGAGGGCTGGACCATTTGTTCTTCAAAGGATCTTCAAGGGTGAGCACTTTACTTTAGATTCCCCAAACTTGCAATAGTTTTTCACCTATCTTGCTTGCTGATTTAGCTTTTGTGCACAACATAAAAAAGGCTTGCATTTTCATGCTTTAGAACTTTCATTAAGGTTGTTTTGTGGTTTGAGTGCAAACTCACCTTATTAGGTTTTATTTGGCCCCTTTTGTGCTTCCCTTGTGAAGCCTTGTTTGCTTGAGTGTGTTAGTCTTTTCACCACTAACAACCAGTTGATTTTCAGTGGTAAGGAAGGTGGTTTGAAGTCTTGCATAGGGGAGGGACACCCCTCTCCCTTCATTGTCTTGTTTCCTTGAGTTTTGGCCCAAAAGGGTAACATGCATGCTTGCTTGGTTTTTGCCTTATTTCAGAACTTTTTGGGTGTTTTTGGGTCATATGGGATCTCTGTTTTTGGCCGGATCTATGGCCCTTTGCATGCTTAGTATACTTGCTTCATACTCCCCCATTTGGCCTAGAATCGTATCTTGTATTTAGGCCTTGATTCTTGCATGTGTTGGCTTAGTTCCATGAAGGCGTTGGTCTTATTTTATCATGTTTAAGGTCTAGTGGCTATGCATTTCAGTCATGCTTGCCTTGTTTGATGTCACCCCTTTGTGTTTTGGCTTGTAAGCTTTGAGCATGTTGACCTCTAGCATGCATGGTTGTGACCATCCTCATGATTTGGTATCATTTAGGACCACATTTCAGTCCAAGAATCATGTTTGTATGTGTGCATGTATGATCTCTTTCATGCCTTAGGGTGTACCCTTTTATGCCTAGAAATGAGTCTTGGTGGAAGCATTTCATGGGAGTCACTTTAGCTGCCATATTAGGAGGGTTTGGAGTCCCATTTTGCATGTAAAAATTCTGTCTTTACTTGTCTTAGTCATGCCATGAGTGGTCATGTTGGTGGGAGTGAAATGCCTCCCCTTTGTGCCTTAACCTTAGGACCATTACCTTGTTTGTTAGCATGAGTATTGGTCCACCTTTTAGACACCTTTTGGCCACTGTTTTGGGGTAGATCAAGGTCTGTCCCTTTATGGTTCAAGGCCCCATTGCATGCTTGTTTCATGTTTGTTGCATGGTTGCTTCATTAAGCCTTGTAGTATGTTAATCCCATTGCCAAATTGGTCCATGTTTGCATCACATTTGCACCTTGCATGCTTAGCATTGCATATTTGTCATGGTAGTTGCATAACATTTGCCATGTCTTGCATAATTGGTATCATGTTGCATTTGAGCCATGTTTGCATAACATGCATTGCATTACTTGGTTTGGGGTGTCAAACCAAGTGTGAGTGTTAAGGGGTGTTCATACTATAAGTGATGAAACACGCCTTAACTCTCGGTCACCGGGGCCTTTGACTTCGACATGATAAGGCCTTGGCTCTCATTTGTGTGTCGCATGCATATTTATATCAAGTGGCAAACTTGATCCCTTGGGCTATCATGCACCATTGATGGCTCGAGGATTGAGGGTCACGCTTCCTTGAGTTCAAAACATGATAGGAAGCATGACCATGCTCACATGTGCCTGAAACCCCATGCCATGCACTGTCTGTTCTCTGTTTGCTGTCAAAACTGTCTTCTGCAGGAAGCTTCTGCCGACCGGTAGAATTCAGTGCCGGCCGGCAATCTTTGAATGGCCGGTAAATCCAAACACTGCCGATGGAAATTCTACACTGCCGGTGGGAATTCTGTCTAGCCGGTGGTGCTCTGCAGCATGCAAGGAACCTGTCCTAGGGCTTTGGCAATTTTCAGAGAGACAGGGCAGTATAAACAGAGGTGGCAGAGGTACGGTGCGGGTTTTCCAGGCGGGCCGGTGTCCGAGCACGCATCATTCGCGCATCCCGAGGCAGAGGCTGCGGCCACCCTTTTCTTTCTTTTGCATTCTTTCTTTTTAATTAATTAAAAAATTCTGTAATAATTTTATTTGCTTATTATTCGGACTGTAATATTTATTTGGTTCCTCCGAGCGAGGGCAATTATGTAATAAGTGTGCGTGAGTGTGTGTATGTCTTCCAACCTCACGTCTTTCTTCCCTTTTATTTACCTGCTTATGATGGTAGATTAGGGCACGTTTAATTTAGCATACCTTATGCTATGCATGTGTGCATTCATGCATTTGTACTGCATGCATTAGGCTCGGTACATCACGCTAACTGCATTTGTACTTCAATTCACAAATTGAATATGTGATAGTTGATCGCATTTCACATGCCATGTTTAGGTTAGCCGAGCCTATCTAGATTGCATTTTTGCATGAGATGCATTAGCCATTCTTAACATGAACTAGGACATGCATGTTTGCTAACTAGTTTACTGTTTTGGCACGGAGTACGATGTAAGTATTTATGTTTTAGCATCCCGCATGCGTGTGAGTGTTGCCATGACAGTATGCTTGCCATGCGGCTAAATGCTTATATGATAAACTGTTTGAATGCCTGTGGGTGAAGGTTGGATTGTTTGAGTTGGAAATACTCATTGAAATCCGTGTTTTAGTCTACTTGCGAGTAGCAAATTCCAAAGCACTTTTCAAAGCAAACGAATGTGCAATGCTTGTTTCCAAATTAGGCAATCTAGTCTATACTTATTTGCTGTGCGCACAACATAGTAATTCTAGGCTAATAACCGGAATAAGAACACATAAAGTTTTCAAAAACGGATATCACGGTTAGTAGAGGCCGGTCTTCGAACCGGGCGAAAGGGGGTGCTCATAGCTGACTTTCCCCGATCGTACCCAAGCTCTCGAGCCGAGACAACTCCGGTGATGACGGACATGTAGCCTTCGGCACTGAGTCAGGGTTTCCTAAATTCCCCCATTAAAAAATATTTAGGTGGCGACTCTGTATCTGGCGAAGCAGTCCATGTTTGGCACTACTTTTTCAAAAAATCTGTTTCTCAAAACGATTTGCTAGATTTAGACTCTTTGGTTCATGATTAAGAACCATGACCCAAATAGAGTCCGAACTAGTAGCGAGGCCCTTCGCGGGCGCGTCTACAGTTTCTGGCGACTCTGCTGGGGATTTTAGAGAGCTTGACTCGAACTCGTGATATCCTGTTTTGATTTCATTTATGTGTCTCTTTGTATTGCATGTGCATTGGTGCGCCTAGGACACCGTGTTTGCCATCTGCCATTCCTGAACGGTTTGCCGGAGGCTTGTCTTGTCAAGGCATGACCATAAGGCTGACCGGTTATGGGCTCTGATAGTATGGGAACACAAACCCGGTTGTTACCGGGGCACCCTTTTTGACCATTCGACCTAGTGCATATTCGGAAACCATAGTGACCATTCCAAGCTAGGACAGGTTGCTCACCCAATTATAGGTTGTTTGAAACTGCTGCGTGCATAGTGAAACCCTAGCTCCTGACAAAATAGGACAGGGAAACCCTACCCCAACATAGGGGTGTTTTGGCTCTCTCTTACTTGCTATGTGCTTTTAGAGTGTATCTCTACAGGAACGCATATACCAGTTTGCAAGTCTGGGTATCAGGGCTGTGGGCATCAGCATCAGTATTTGGGGAATCAGTTTTACCCGAGGGAATCAGTTTACGGGCAGATATTTGGGAAACACTGATCAGTATTGAGTACATTCATCCTAGTATGCTCAAATCCGTTCCAGTGAAATTGTGCTGAGATGCTGTCTGTTTTCTCTTTTGCTAGGTAGTCCTAGAACTATAGCTTCAGAAGGCTCCGATATTCCCGGGTACATTGGACTTGTGCTGATAGACTTTGTCGGGTCAGAGATTCAGTTCAAGGGCAATCAGTGTTCCTTCGCCAGAGGCAGGGTAAAAACGCCAGTCAGGCACAGATCATCAGTTCAACAGTCTTTGAATCAGCGGTCATTATCCATCTCACCTGTGCGCGGTTAGGTTGACATATCTGTTTTACCTCAGAGAGGTATATCGGTTGCTTAGTTAGATCAGAACAATATGTCGAGTCTGGAAGAGATGGTGCGCCAACTCCAGGATAGTATGAAAGCCATGCAGCAAGACGCTGTCTATCAAGCAGAATTCGCCAAGCAACAGGCTGTGGTCATAGCCCAACAGGCAGAGACAATTGCCAGGTTAGAGCAGCAAATTGGAGTATCTACTTCACACCAGGCTCCTCTCCCACCAAGAGTTCCTATACTCGGGGAGGCAACCCACGTCCAGTATGATACGGACATTCCAGTCAGGCTAGCCCCACCCCCGGTTCTGCCCCAGCTATCTAAAGTACAAACCAACCTGCCGAATTCCCCTTTTGCGCTCGAGGTGGACCCCACAGCACTAAAGGTGAGTAAACTGGAAAAACTATTCAAGAAGTCTCAAGGAGCTCAATCCATTCCGGACATAGAGGATGGTTATACCGACTCAGTGGTGACATTGCTAGATCAGTTCAAGATGCCACATATCGATCGATTCGATGGCTCTGGAGACCCAATGGTGCACCTCCACTTGTTTTCTGATATCCTGAGACCAATGGGTTTGACCACAGCCCAGAAGCTATCACTATTCGGTCGAACCATGTTTGGGATAGCTGCAATCTGGTATGCGAAATTGGAGAACTCTGTGAAACAGAACTGGGAAGAAATGGCTGAGGTCTTCAGTGATCAATACTCTTACAACACACAGATTGAGGTCACAACTCGTGATCTTGAAGTCACCCGCCAAGAGCCAAAGGAGGGTATTTCAGAGTTCGTGACGAGGTGGAGAGCAAAGGCCTCGATGATGGCTACAAGGCCTTCCGACAAAGATCAAATACGGATGGTTGTGCGCAACCTCCAGCCTAAACTAATGCAGAAAATGATCGTGCTCCCCTTCCCTACCTTTTCAGATTTGCATGAGATGGGAGTACAGATCGAGGATGCTATGAAGCAGGGCCTCATTGACCAGGAGAAGGAGCAGCCCAGGAGGGCGTTTACCCGCAGTTCGAATGCGACCACCAGCGGTGACGCAGCTGCAAGATCTTCCGAGGTGGGCATGGTCGCCACCACCACACCAAGAGCAGCCACCCCCATTGTTGGTGCATCCACTTCAAACCCCCGAACTTCAGACTATCTACCCCGAGGCAAGAGGGTTTTCACCCCACTCTATATGTCTTTGTCTAAAGCCCTGGGGGTCTTACTCAGGAAAGGACATCTGAAACCGTTAGAGCAACGGCCTCTACCCGATCCTCTCCCTCCAAAACATGACCCGACTAAGTATTGTGCCTTCCATCAACAAACCGGTCATGACACCGATAGTTGCGTCCGTCTCCGCCACGAGATACAGAATTTGATTGATAACGGGGTCATCCCCGCACCAGGTCCTGCAAAGTCTATCAGCACTTGATCAGTGAACTTGTAGGGGATAAGGTGATGTGATCGAGGGATGAACCACTTGCTGGCGGTGCTCAGTTTACTCCAGATGTGATGGATGGCATGCACTATTTTGAGCATTCGCGAATGCTAGTTTTGTACGTTCTGGCTTGGGTATTGAGTCAGCTCTGTTGTCTTGTTTTGAGTCGGTCTTTTTGTTTTGAGTCAGTCTTTTCATACTGAGTCAGTGGAGATCTGTCTTGTCGTATCGAGTCAGTCCTGTTGTGTAAGAGTCGGGTGATTCCGGGGGGTGTTACCTCGGACATCACTATCTTGTTTTGTGTTTTTGCTTTCTTTTGAGTCTGTTTCTGCCTTGGAGCCAGTTATGCCAATAGATTTGAATGGAACAGCAGTGATTTTCACACTCTTGTGTTTGCTTCTGCCGTGTGCCAGTTGTGCCAAAAGTTTGAATGAAATGATAGTGCTCTTCGCCTGCCTTTTCTGTGCCTTTGAAGTCATTGTAATGACCTAAGTTTTTCAAAACTCTTTTCGAAACATTGTGATAAAAACGAAGAGGAAGGAATTCCTCAGGTTTTGCAAAACTTGATCAATTGAGAGAAAGAGAGGCATGTTAAGCCTTTAATGATCGAGATCATGCTTGTTAGTATGAGTACCGAGAAGGATCCTGGCTTGATCCAGATTGGTCCTACATTGTCTTCAGCGCGAGCGATTTGTCGCTTTCTTAAAAGATTTCAAAAACTGTTTTGCGTGATCTTGCGAAGACCTGTGTGGAATCACTCTTGAGATTGTGCAGCTTAGGATCGCTCTCAGCCTCGAGATTTGACCCCTCACTTTCAAACCTTGAACCTAAGTTCAGAACGTTCAACGGTCAACCACAACGTGAGGCTTGTGTGGCCATTTTGAAGTAGCCCTCGAACAAGAGGCACCAAAGTCAGATCAAGAAGATCAGATCAAAGGAAGCTTGTAAAGCTAGATCAGAAGCCCCCTCTCAAACTAGGGGCAAAAATGTCAGATATGCTCGAAGAGCCGAAGATGGATCCTTCAGTAAATCAATACAACAGCCACTCTCCTGGATACGGATGGCTTCAAAACCCTAAAACCATTTGGCATGGATTTGTTACACTTTTACCCTTTGAGAGGCTCGCTGGGCCGAAAACCCAGAAGGGCGACCCAGGCAAAAGTTAGAGCGAAGAAAAAAGAAGAAAAAGAAAAAAAAAAAAGAGAGAGAAGAGAAAAATACAAAAAAAAAGCGAAAAAAAAATGCAAAAGAAAAGAAAAAAAAGAAGGAAAAAAAAAATGCAAAAAAAGAAGAGAAAAAGAAATGAAAAAAAAAAATCGAAAAGAAAAGAAGAACAAAGCTCGCAAGGTCGAAAACCCGCAACGGGCGCCTTCGCAAAAGTTAGAGCCTAAAAAGGAGAGGTTAATACCCGAGTGTACCTTAACCCCTGAACTACGTAAGGCTTGATTCCCATCTTTGGGATACGTAGGCAACTTCATTCTGAAGTCCAGCCATAAAACACTCCAAATTCAACTGTGTCCATGTGATGGTTCTAGTCATCTTTGTCTTTTCTGTATCCGGGAGTTCGGCTGCAATCATCGCTCTGAGGACTGATTACAATACACTACGGTGCCATTCAGACAAGGGGCAACTTTTCGTTGCCATTCAATGCACCGCGGTGTCATTCAAACAAGGGGCAACTTTCCGTTGCCATTCAATGCGCTGCGGTGCCGTTCAAACAAGGAGTAACTTTCCGTTGCCATGCAGCTTCCCTCCAGCAAGGGGCAATTTTCCTCCAAATCCGAGGTTGTGCGTCTCAAGAGTAGGTTCCGTGCTTGTTAAGCATTGGTCGTTTGCAAAAATAGTTTTTGAGAATTTTTACTGAAGTTGACTAATTTTCTCGAAAATTGTTCCATCTTTTCCAAAAATTGGACCATTTCTTGGACCCAAAATAGGAAAATTTTCTGTGCTCATACCCTGAGTTGCATGATTTCAAATCAAAAATCGAACAAGTGTGTTAATCTAACTCTCACATTGGTCAAAATTGTTTTCGTAGAAAACCAAAAAAAAGGGTCAAAATGATGAACTAGGGGCACAGTTGAGTCAGGTGTTCTGTCTTTCCCCCGTCATCAACTACTCGCTAAGAAGGGCACCCTACCTGCCAAGAAGGGCACAACTGAAGTCAACAGCAAAAGGGCCGAAAAGCTCTCTCATCCTCCAAGCAACGAGGTATCGAGCCAAGTGCGAAGCACGAGCTGGAATGGATCATGATATTCCACTTCCTCATCTGGACAAATCTGATCACGTCCAAACTCCCCAACAGAGCATCGTCAACCGATGTCAGCTGCAAATTTGCTACATGCCCAGTTGTAGCGCAGCCCCTCTATGGGAGAAGCTCACTGTTGTGAACAAGATTGAGAATCTGGTAGAATACCAGCGGCAAGGGCCCACAATTTCTAGTTTATCCATCAACCACCCAGGGGAGGGATTGAAAAATGAGAGATTGAAGAATAGAGAGAAGTGCGATGAGAGAAAAAGTGAGAAAAGGGCTTTTTCAGAAAAATAGAGCTTGAGGGCCGAGTGATGTGAGGATCACAAATGAGAGAGGGTGGGAAACAATACCCGGTGAAACAGGCTCCCTGTGCACGTCTGTGTGTCGTGTCTTTTGTTTTGTCTCGATTCTTGTCTTGAGTCGTTCCGAGCGTGTCTCGATGTGTTTAGGTTGTTTACCTTTTGTCTTTCGTTGTTGAGTATTTTTCATTGTGTTCAGTCGTAGGCTCAATACCCGGTTAAGAACTCTTTTCTTAATTTCAAAAATAAAATTGTTTTGTGCTTAAAGTGCTGTGCCATTCTTCACGTTTGTGCAAAACAAGATTCGTTCTTTCATAAAATCGCAGGGTTCAACCCAGGTCATGTGAGAACAGTAAAACCAGGACCTATCTGAAGCTACATGGGTTCCGGACTGTAAAGCAAAAGAAAAGAGGGAAAATCGAAGCATTTGAGTGTGTTTCACCTTCAGCAAATTCCGTGATTGTACTCCGGATGTACCTCTTCAGGCCTTGTCACTACTCCGAAGTATGGGTGTGCCCCTACCTCAAGCTCAAGATTAGGTCTGCTTCAAGCCAGAATGGCAATCAAAGTGCTCCCTCAGAAAACCAGTCCTTGCCAGGAAAGAAAGGTAGTAACTGCGTTTTGGAAGTATAAGCAAGAGTAACCCACTTCCAGCTCAAATTGTTTCTGCGGAATTTTCAATTCATGTCTTTGATGCGTAGCTCATCGTCAGTTGGCATGCACGAGGTGTATCCTTTTGAAATATATATTGTGACCCTTCTGAGAGGTAAATCGGAGGTTGCGTTTGAATTGGTCTTGTTAAGGCTTGTATTCCTTTATTCGGCATTTTGTTCCAAATATGCGTTGTCACGCCCGTTCCACTTGCATTGTGATGCACGTTCCAATTGCATTGTTATGCACCCACTTCACTAGCATTGCTATGCTCATTCATTGCATTGATTTTACACATCTATCTAGTATTGTCATGCTCATTACTTGCATTGTTATGCACCTTTTCACTTGCAATTATCATTCTTTCTCCTCGCGCGTGCGATGAGTTAGACCTTCTCTGGTTAATAGCATTTAGAATACGTTTCAATGCTCACACCATTCCGAAACACTGGGATACGTCCCTATGCTTCTCATTCTCTCCGAAACATCGGGATACGTCCTTATGTTTCTTCTCCTTCCGAAACACCGGGATACGTCCCTATGTTTCTTTCACTTTTTTTGAAAACATCGGGATACGTCCCTATGTTTCTCTCTCATTCTGAAACACCGGAATACGTCCCTACGTTTCTCTCTCATTCTGAAACACCGGGATACGTCCCTACGTTTCTCTCTTTTTGAAACATCGGGATACGTCCCTACGTTTCACACCTCCTCTTCCGAGACACTGGGATACGTCCTTATGTTTCTCTCCCTTTTCCGAAACACCGGGATATGTCCCTACGTTTCTTTCTCCTTTTCTGAAACACCGGGATACGTCCCTATGTTTCTTCTCCTTTTTCTAATCTTTGGGATACGTCCCTAACCTCTAGGATACGTCCCTAACTTTTGGGATACGTCCCTAATCTTTGGGATACGTCCCTAACCTCTGGGATACGTCCCTAACTTTTGGGATACGTCCCTAATCTCTGGGATACGTCCCTAATCTTTGGGATACGTCCCTAACCTTTGGGATATGTCCCTAACTTTTGGGATACGTCCCTAACCTTTGGGATACGTCCCTAACTTTTGGGATACGTCCCTAATCTTTGGGATACGTCCCTAACCTCTGGGATACATCCCTAACTTTTGGGATACGTCCCTAATCTTTGGGATACGTCCCTAACCTCTGGGATACGTCCCTAACTTTTGGGATACGTCCCCAACCTCTGGGATACGTCCCTAACCTCTGGGATACGTCCCTAACCTTTGGGATACGTCCCTAATCCTTGGGATACGTCCCTAACCTTTGGGATACGTCCCTAATCCTTGGGATACGTCCCTAATCCTCGGGACACGTCCCTATGTCTCTCCCTCTTCGGTTAAAAGCGTTCGGAATACGTTCCAAAGCTCACACTATTCCGAAGCACCGGGATATGTCCCTATGTTTCTCCCTGTCCCATTTCCCCACACGATTTCAGTGTGTTTGGAATTCATCTTAGGTTGTATTGTCATGCACACCTCTTCACTTGCATTGTCACGCACATTCCACTTGCATTGTTTTATCAAACCGGCTTCGCGAAAGCGTATAAGTCCAATTACAAACCGGCTTTGCGTAGCATATAAGTCCAATGTTCAAACCGGCTTCGCGTAGCGTATAAGTCCAATTATCAAAGTCTTCCTGCATATCATTTGCATCCTGCCCCTGAACTACGCTGGTTTGATTCCTTGCAAAGGGATACGTAGGCAGCCCGCGGGCACAACCATTCATTCATTTGTATTTTGTTTGTTTGTCCAAGTCTTCGGCCTCATCAAACTGGGTCGTCTCTGGGCTTTGACATTCACTCACGTCGTTTCATGACTCATGAGTTCTGTCAAAGAGGGGCAACTGTGGACACCCCATTTTTGACCGCCCTTAAGACTTGGGCGTTACTGATGGTTTACTTGGTGGAGAAAGGTGTGCAGGGCGAAGGTTCAGTTTCTTCGGCAAGAAGAGAGACAAATCTCAACTTCACATCCCATTTTAGACCAAAGTTATTTTGGATGGTTTTTAGACCTTAAAACCCTCTCTTTCAAAACATTTTTGAAATAAAGTTTCTACAATGTTCCGAGGCTCACATTTTGTCAAATGATGCGCTTTTCGATAAACCGAGTAAGGACAAAGTAGAAATGAATGAAAGAGAGATGAAATCTTTGAAAAATCTTTCAAAACACCTTGTTTAGGGGTTTAGAGTTGAAGAAAAGAGGAGAAGATGAGAAGAAACCAAGTTGGAGAAGAAGATAGGCAAGAATCGCTAAGAAAGGGACGAGCAGTCCTCGCTAAACCAAGCTTATCAGTCTATAAACTTGGATTTAACCTATGAGGCCACCACCGTTGGAAAGAAGACTTCCAGAGCTTCATTTTTCATTCAAGAATCTCTTAAATCCGAGTCCGGAGGGCGGAGATATGATTGGTTGAAGTTGGGCATCATCCCGGTTGGACCGAAACTGAGCAGCCTTCACCAAAACAAGCATAACTTTTTTCACAGTTGGAATTTTGATGCAAGGCTGATTCCATTGGAAAGCTTACTTCCGGGGCTTCAATTTGGACACAAGATTGACCTAAAAATGAGTCCATATGAAGACGTTATGCCCGTTTGAAGTTGGACCTGCAGAGTAGATTTTTCCTGCCGACCGACCAAATAGATGGCCGACCGGCCAGAACAGATGGCCGACCGACTAGTTAAAGTAGCCAACTGGCCAATTTTGCTAGCCGACGACCTTCCGGAGTATTCTACAGATTGAATGGATTCCAGCTGTATATCTGTTTTCCCCCCAAAAAACCTGGATCCGGGGGACAACTTTTGGGGGGAAACTTGATCCATTTTTCCCCCTCTTTTTCCCTCCATTTCTCCCCCATTTTTTGTCTATATAACAGAGCCTCCAGCTCTGTCTTGAGGGTTGGAAAATTTCCCTAAGAGCCTCTTGCATTATATCCCTCCATCTCTCTCATTTCCTACAAAAAACCTTCAAACCCTACACCATTTTACACTACACCACCAAGCCTCACACCACCACTTCCATTTCCAGCAGCTTGGAGGTCTTCTCAGAGGCTAGGAGGCAGCAAATTTGGTCCAAGAAGTTGCTAAAGATTGGTCTACAAGGGTGAGTTACCATTTCCCTCTTTCTAGCTCATTTTTTGCAACATTTCTTAGCCTCTCTTTCTTGTATATCTGAGCTCCGGCCATAACTAAAAGTAGTGTTTTTTTGAGCTCTATTTCATGTTTCATTAAGGGACTTTTGTCTTTTGAGGCCTCCTTGGTGCACTTACTTCATTATCCCTCTTATATGCCATAATCTTGCATAGTATTTTTGGCCTATGTATGATCTGTTTTGGAGCATGATGTAAACTGTAGATAGGCTTATTTTGAGCCCTTCTTAAACATTGAAGAAGGGCTCATCACTGTTTGGGACCTCCATGTGCCACTTGTCATTATACCCCTCTTTGGTCCCCATTTTTGCATGATTTATTAGCCTATTGTGCTTCTATTTTTGGGCGATTTTCAGAACTGAAAACAGCCTTATTTTGGCCTCCTCTTCATGTTTCATTGAGGGTATTTCACTATTTGAGACATCCTTTATATACTTTGTGTTATATCTCTCTTTTTTGGCCATATTTTGCATAGTATTTTTCACTTGTATGCATACTGTTTTGGGTCCGGCCATCAACTGGAAAATGAATTATTTTTTGTCCCTCTTCAATGTTGTTGAAGGGCCCCTTTGTGTTTAAGGCCAGAAACCTTCACTTGCTTCTTTGTCCACCTTTTAGCCCATTTCTTGCATGAGAGTTTAGCCATACCGGTGCTGGTTTTTGTGGTTTACCATAAACTGTAAAAGATCATGTTTTGGGCCCCTATTCAATATTGTTGAAGGGTCCTAATCTGTTTGGGGCCAGAAGCTGTGAGTTGCTTCTTAATCTCACATTTAGGGCCATTTTTGCATGCTAGTTTTGCCCTATTTCTGTTTGCTGTTTGGCCATGCTTTGAACTGTAAAAATGCTTATTTTGGGGCTTCCTTGCTTCTGTCTTTTCATTCCATGTACCAACCATGCATGCATTGCATAGCTACAGGCCATTTCATGCACCAAAATTCATGTTTCGGGACTCGTTCCATGCATCGGGTGTCATTTCGCCTTGGTTCGGGGCTGTTTTGCCCCCTCATTTTGCTACTGATTTTTGCATGTTTGCATATCATATTCCATGTCTTTGCCATGTCTCATTAGAGTGGCATTTCGGTGCCTGAGGGTCGGTTCTCGGTTTGCGTGCACGCGTGCACGCATTTTGAGTTGTCTTGTTTTCATCCTATGGCCACTGATGTGGGTGTGGCTGAGGTCCACTCACATTGGTGTAAGTCCATCTTGCATTGTGTATGCCATGTTTCAATGCGTTGTGCATGTTATGTTGTTAGCATTGTGTGTGCCATGTAGTTGTATTGCATGTTTGTATGTTTGCTTGCATGCTTAGGTCGCATGTGCATTGTTGTGCCTTGCCTTGCCTCTTGAACAACCATGATTGAGGTTGGGTCCCTTGTATGTTTTGTGTGCATTGCATTTGATATTGAAATGCATACTTGACTCTTTGGCCATCATGCATTGAAGTGCGTGATTGGTGGCCCGAGGGTCGAGGGCCATGCTCCCTTGAGTCCATTACATGATAGGGAGTGTGTCCATGCATACATTTGCCTAAAAATTCCATGCCATACACTGCTTGCCCTCTGCTGCTGCCAATTGCAGGTTCTACAGGAAGCTTTGGCCGGTCGGCTAAATACAGTGCCGACCGGCAATTTATCAATGACCGATAACTTCATCTGCGGCCTGTGGTCATCCTCCGAGGCCGATGGCCACCCCTCCCAGCCGGTGGTGTTCCACAGTGTGCAAAGAACATATCCTGAGACTTGTACAGTTTTCAGAGGAGCTAGGCAGTGTAAACAGAGGCAGCAATGCTATGGCAGGGAGTTTCCGGGCAAGGCGGATCAAGCATGCATCACTCACGCATCCCAAGGCAGGGCTGCGGCCACCTTCTTGCTGCATTTATTTTGTTAATTAATTAAGGGTCTGTAATAATTAATTAGCTAGGATAGTCGATTTATTATTCGGACTGTATTATTCTTTTGGTCCCTCCGAGCGAGGGCAAACTTGTAATAAGTGTGGGTGCGTGTGTGCATGTCTTCCAACCCCCACTTCTTTCTCCCTTTTATTTACCCGCTTATGATGGTAGACTAGGGCATATTTAAATTAGCATAACAGTATGATAGCATGCGTGCATCCATACATTTGTCTTACATGCACCGGGCTCGGCACATCATGCTAACTGCACTTGTATTTCAATCCCAAGTTGAGTACTTGTTAGTTGCAGCATTTCACATGCCATCTTTAGGATAGCCGAGCCTGTTTAGATTGCATCTTTGCATGTGTTGCATTAGTCATTTTTAACATGAACTAGGATCATGCATATGATTACTAACTAGTTTCTGTTTTGGCTCGGAGTACTAGGTAAGCTTTTATGCTTTAGCATATCGCATGCGTGTGAATGTTGCCATGATAGCATGATTACCATGAGGCTAGCTACTTATGTGATATAACTGCTTGAATGCCTGTGGATGGTGGTCAAATTACCTAAATTGGAATAATGCATTAAAACTGTGAGTTTTAAGCCCACTAGATAGTGGAAAAACCATCTTTTCTAAAGCCCACTTGAGGGTGGCAAAACCTGCATTTTAGCCTACTTGCGAGTAGCAAACCATTTTCAAAACAAACATGCTATGTTTCGTTCCAATTTAAGCGATTTGGTCTATACTTGTTTGCTGTGCGCATAACATAGTAATTCTAGGCTAAAAACCGGAATAAGAACACATAACGTTGTCAAAACTGGATATCATGGTTAGTAGAGGCCGATCTTCGGATCGGGCGAGAGGGGGTGCTCATAGCTGACCTTCCCCAATCGTACCCAAGTTCCCGAGCCGAGGCAACTTTGGTGATGACGGACACGTGGCCTTTGGCACCGAGTCAGGGTTTCCTAAATTCTCCCAAAATAAAATATTTAGGTGGCGACTCTGTATCTGGCAAAGCAGTCCATGTTTGGCACTTCTTTCAAAATCTGTTTTCTCAAAACGATTTGCCGGATTTGGACTCTTTGGTTCAGATTTAGAACCGTGACAATTTGAGAGTCCGAACTGTAGTAGACCCGCAAAACGAACGGAACGGGACCTCACCCTCCCGGGGCGTTCGGGGACGTCTACAAACACACATTACCACAACAAAATGGTAAGCATGACATGAGCAAATGCCTAAATTAAGATGTAATGCATTACACAATTGATTATATTATGAATGAAATTATAGGTGCTCAGAGAGTAGAAGCTCAAAAAACAATGCCTTACTATTTTGTCAAAAAGCTCACCCTCGCCAACATACTCAAGCACAATGTAGATCTTTGTCTTGCTTGCCATAACCTATTTTCAAGCATAGAAAAATGATGCGTTAACATGTAAAACATGAAGCACTTAGACCATCATATTTCTAGTAGTGCGAAGAGCATTCAATTCCTTTTAAATGCTGCTCATAAATATCAAAAAAAATCAAAAAAATGTTGCAACAAATAGACATATAGGATAGGCTACTAGTAGTTAGTTAGTTACCTTGGCATAGCAATTGACTCTTCTTAATCTGGCTTTCCTGTAAGATGGGCGCACATTAAGGGCAGCAGTCCAGTCCTTGATTGCTTTCTCAAATTGACCAAGTTTGGACCTGCAAGTGGCTCTGTTGCACAACAACACCGAGTTGTAGGGGTCATGGTCGAGTCCCTCTCCATATGCAACACAAGCCTCTGAGTATCTTTATCCCCTGAACAAATCGTTACCGTTGGACCGAGCCATTGCCACCGCCCGTGTCCTCCTAACCACCATGTTCACTTCCTTGCTGCTTAAGTGCAGCCGTGCTGCTCTTTGAGCCGCTACCACTGCATCATCAAATCTGTCAACATAAATACACGGCTTCCCACTCATTAAATTTTTTTTTTTTTTTTTATAATCAAAGGTGTTGGATAGTTGTTTTTTTATACCAACAAAACATAATTCAACAAATGAAAAACTAAAAAACAAGAGAGAAACATACTATGTTAACAAACATCACACCAAGAATGACAGCATTAGCAAAACCAAAACTCAAAACGTGCATGAAAGAGCATGTGCATCGATATTGTGTTATGAAACATTTATAACTCGTGTATTTAGTTATTTATTATTTATTATTTATTATTTTTTTTTATCACTTTGTGTGTTATCTAAAACTAATTGCAAAGTCCAAAGGCATGTTTTTGCTAGCCCCCCTTAATTTGTCCAAACAAGTCTCGTGCACACAACATGTTAATGAAATGCTTCAACAGTTTTCTTATCTTCCCTAAATTGCAATGCTAGTCCATTATCTTCCACTTAACTTTCAAAAAGTTGATTACAAATAGCACATATATACATACATGTATATACACACTATTTGTAATTTACGAATAAAAAATATGAAATAAGGGTTGTTGAGTTTTAAAATATTGAATCGGTTAATGGAAAGAGTGTGACAAATAATTCACACTAAACAACTTGTATACTTTATATATAGGACAAGTGGTGTGAGTGGTGTTCTGAATTTTTGAATAGTTTGATGATTGAGTAAACTGATTAGCCATTTATAGTTTGATGAAGGTACAAAATTATTGTAATAGTTATTGGATATGATAGGTACATGATGAAAAATTGGTGGTAATTACGAGTAAGATTTAGAGAAGAAAGAAACCTCTCAAAATTATTGACCAGTTGACTGCCTTAGCAAAAGCATGATAACAAATGCAAACTTATTTCAATAAAAAAGATTATATTCATCTAGTCATTCACACATGTGTCAATAGCAGTAAATTTAAAGCATAAATCAAACCAAACTAAGCCTTATGTCCCAATATATTAAAAATTAGCATCTATTATGAAATGGTCTATTCTCTCTTAAATATATCCTTTTATGCTTGATTTTTGTTCAGTTGGACTAAATTGGCAATTTGTAAAAAATTAAAGAACAAAATACAATTGGAACTAGAGGTGAGGGTGCAACTTGGGTTTTTTTTTTTTTTGTTGGCAATTAAAGAACAAAATACAATTGGAACTTGTAGGAGAGGGTTCAAGAAAGGAGTTGGAAAATTCGAAGATCTTCGAAGATCCTTGAAGAACAACTTCGAGTTCTCTAGAATATGATGAGAGGCTTAGATTCTTCAATAACCTCAACTTAGGAACACAACAACAAAGGAGATGATGGAGATAAGAGATTGGGTGAAGAAGAAGGCAAAATGGCTAGAGAGAGAATAATGGCAAGGCTCTCCCATGGATCTCCCACTTTCACTCTCAAGGTTAATAATGGAGAGGGGAAATTAGTTCTTTCCCAAGAGTTCAAAAATCTCCAAAATCCATCCCTTGTAAAGCTATGGGTGGGTGCTATTTATAGGCACCTCATGATGTAGGATGGAGCCCATGTGCAAGGCACATGGGGGATATTCTCTCTAACCACCTTGTCCGAGGAAGTGACCTCTCCGAGGATTTGACTTCTCCGAGGAGGTGACTTCTCCGAGGATGAGAAAACCCCGAAGAGGAGATCAATCCCTCGGCGAACCCTTCTTCTTAGCCACACCTAACCAATGATCCCCAATCATCCCAAAGGGTCAGGGGTAGTCCCAGAGGACGTCCTGCCGCAAAATATTGCCGAGTCTCATGGACCCCCCGGGGTCGTGCCACCTCGACCCGGGTATAGGCTAGTTTAACCGAAGAGTGAATTTATCTCCACTCACCGTCCTCGGGATCGGGTCCTTTGTTCGAACTCCATTACGCCCATGGTTCTGGTGCGTAGATCCCGGAAAGCTCCGAGCCCGCAAGTGTTCTGGGACTCATTAACGGAGCGACTTCTAGATTGCGTCTGAATCCGTTCGAAGCCAAGTACTTCGGATCTCTAGATTCGTGGGTCCGAATCCTTTCGAGTCCGAGTGCCTCGGATCTCTAGGCTTGCTTAATACCCTTTCGAGTCCGGGCCCGAGTAAGTCTCTAGGTTCGTGGACCCGAACCCTTTCGAGGCTTACAGCGATTCAATCCGTTTGATGGCGATAAATCTGGGCCCACCGATTCTTGGACTTGCGATAAATTCGGGCCCACTAATCTTGGGCTATTGGGCCTAAATAATTTAGTGGGCTCAAATTAGCCCCTCTTACAGAACTAAATTGGCAATTTGCGCATGAGTTTTCATAACTCAAGTAACCCTAACAACCTAAATTTTTTTGTTGATACATAGAAATTATATATATGACACTATGAAATATTATAATTAAACTATATTTTTTTAGTAAGGCTAATTACTGAATAATACCAAGATTTATATATCAATCTAAATGGAGCATTTTTTAGTAAGAACTAAGAATGAATAAATTAAAATCCAGGTAAGAACAACTTTATAGATGTCAAAATAAACAAACAGTACATAGGACTTTAAATTTTGTTTCCTCCCCACCAAACAGTACATAGGAGAGATTACAATTCTTGTCTGCCACCAAATGAACACTAGATTCCCATTTCAAATAAACAAACAATGCTTTCATCAATGAAGTCTGTTATGGAAATCATTTTCATTTCCATATCCTTGGAATTGAAAATCCCACCCCATCCATTCAAAAGCATCCTCTTTTGGGTCATATGATGATTGAACCTCAGAACATTTTAACATGCTTCTCTGAGTCTGTCCCTTGGGTTGTGTTTTTTGTTACTTTTTTTTACTAATAAAGCTTTCTATCCAAAAGAGAATTCAATAATTCTGGCTTAGAGACCCCACTGCAGTGCTGCAATCAGCTACTGCACTTCTTGTTTCCAAAAAGCTACCTTTTAGCTTGAGAAAACTACTATAGATTTACTGTGAAATGTTCTGTCAAATTTGATAAAATGTTTCTAAAAACTGATTTTAAACACTTTTTTTATATAAAAAAAAAACTACTGAAGTTTGGCTCTAATTTTGTTGAAATTTATCCTACAACAACAACTTTTAAAGAGCAACTAAAGACTCAAATTTTGTTAATTTGGTCCCCAAATTAGAACTTATGAATTTAAAATCTCTTCACAAGGTTGCCTAAAGCATCATAACTATAGCACCAATATAATATATATATATATATATATATATTATAAAAAAGTTATGGGCATTAGTCTCATATTTATAGGCCTTCATGACTATTTGATCCTGAGGCAGTTTTGGTATTATTTTCAACTTACGGCTTCAGAAACCACCTAAAGAGATGAAAGGTGATATACATAGCCTTCGTTTGGGAAGTGGGTTAGCTTTTTGGCTTTTTTGGCTATTTTAGCCTGGGCTAAAAATCTTGGTTTGGGAAGGCACCATACATAACTAATCAATTAGAGCACCAGCATGCAAAGATACTTAGTAAACAACCAAATTTAAATATTGAAACAAACCCATTCAAAAGACTAATAAGTAAAGATCACAACCTAGATAAGTAACAAAGAACTGATGAACTTTCAACTCAAACTAATACTACAACTCCATTGATCTGCTTCCATGCACATTCACTTGACAATGATTACTTTGATAGTCAAGATGAACAAACCAAGCAAAAACTAATAAATCAAAGAGCAAGAAGTAAAATTATGACAAAGAACCATTAACGGGGGGAGAGAAAAAAAAAAAGTATTTTGAGCTGACTCTGACACTAAAACTCAATTGGGCCCACTCAATTAGCCAATACTCTTTCACAAGTGCAATATCTATAACTTACATATATCTTAGACTAGAAAGTGAGACTTCAAAAATTTGATAATTGAGGATAAAAACCAAATATTCTTAATAGGAAAATGTACTCAGTGTCAGTACCCTCTACCGTAAAAAATTCAGAATAAAGAGCACTCAAATAATAATTGTACCTGAATCACAAACTAGCAGACAATTGTAGACTATAAGGATTAAAACTTCAATCAATACAGACATTAATATGAAAACAATCACCTCAAATAAGCCCATTAATTCTTACATAAATAATAATTGTATTTGAATAAAAAAAAAACTAGCAGACAATTGCGCCACCCATGTTCAAATTTACAAAATACCCTACTGAAAAGAAAAACAAAACATATTGCATAAAACATGAAATCCCACCCTCATAAGACAATTCATTATAGAAGAAACCATAAAATAATTAGTAGATACTTGGTTCCTGCTGATCTGACTGTCGGTCAGTTTGTGTATGTGGTGCGAAAGAGGATTAAGCTCAGTCCTGAAGAGGCTATCTTCATTTTGTTGAAGAATATTTTGCCTCCCACTGGTGAGATTTAACATCTATCTTTTAGAAATATTATTCTTCCCATCCCTGTTTTTCTTGAGTTTTCTCAACCGAAAAAAATGAAATCTGAAGTAATGTTTGAGTTGTTGCAGCGGCTATGATGTCAGCCATTTATGAGGAAAATAAGAAAAACAACGGAATCACCAAAACCAAGTAAATTTTGCATTATAGGTTCTATTTAGTTATGTTCTGTTAAAATACTTAGCCATATAAAAGATTACCATTAGAGTTATTTGAGAGAGGATTGAGGTTTTCTAAGGTCTTCAATAATGAGGAAATCTTAAATTCAAATTTTCAATTTCTTTTCCCAATCTGTTTTCTGAAATCAAACAAAGCAAGGGAATAAATCAAATTCCCTCAGGCTTTCCACCATATAATAGATAAGGAAAAAGTAAACACATTTAGAAACAAATTGGACTCAAATTGTAGGCAAAAGCAAAATCTAAAGATAATAAACAAAAGAAAATAAAGGCCAATTTTTTTTTTCTCATTTATTTATATATTTATTTATAGTTTGTTTTGAATAACAAGCATGCGCCATCATTTTCAGGAAACTAATAAAAACGACATTACTTCTTCAGCACCCTTTTATTGACCAATCAAATAACATCTCCCAAACTTATCCATGGTCTGTTTGGTTATCCAGAAACCACAAGAAAAGAAGCAAATACACTGGAGTTCAGGCTCCAAGAAACAGTTAATAAGAAATATTCTTCTTATTTTAATAAGCTTATACAAATCTTCATGAATATCAGTATCAAAGCATTCAAATTCAAGATTTGGAATTATAGATGTCTGCTTTCAGCAGCTATAGCCAGAACCAGTATCAGAGGATTCATGTTTTTACAGTGTATGAAAATCACAATCACAATCTCAAGATTCATGTTTTTACAGACCTAACAACACTTCCGAATCTCTCTTTCTTCCTAGATCAAGAATTTACACAATAGCCATTGATTCATTTGATGAACAAAAAAAAAAAAAAAAAAAAAAAAACAGAGTCAGAGAGACATAGATCTGAATGCCCACAAAAAATCAGAGAGAGAGAGAGAGAGAGAGAGAGAGAGAGACGCATACATAAGAGTTGCTGGAGAAAGATTCGATCTTACGAGGTCGATTGGTGCGATGAGAGAGTGAGTCGATCGGTCGATCTTGCGATGAGAGAAAGTCGATCTCTTGCGAGGTTGATCGGTCTAGATGAAAAACGAGAGAGGGACTGATGAGATGAGAGAGAGAGAGTGAGAGCTGCGCTGTGTTTTGAGTTTGAGAGATTAGATTCATTAGGGTTTTTGTTTGTTTGGGTGTAGAGGAAGATGAAAGGTCGAACGGTCCAGATTATTCACCCCAAAAAAAAAGACGGTCCAAATTTGAAATATTTAAAATAAAATAAAAAGAATGTTAATGCTGGCGGGTTGGGCGGGTGCGGTTCAAACCCGCAATCCGCCCACAACCTGAAAATCAGCTAAAATTCAAATAGCATCCGACTCTAATGTATTTGTGAAACCGCCCATATATATGCGGATCGGATTGGATAGGGTGGTTTGGACGGGTCAGATAACCCAATGCCCAGCTCTAGCTGAGAGTAATGGAAGAGAAAAAGGCACCAGTTTGGGATATATTATAATATAAAAACAATATATTCAAAACAATCTACAATCACATTAATTAAAAGGTGTGAATAAAAAATATATATATAATCACATTTAATTTAAAAATGAAATAAAAAATAAATATTATTACATTCAATCAAATTAAGTATTATTAAAATATCAATCTAATTTTTTTTATCACACTTTCAATAAAAGTGAGATATTTTTATTTGTCAAAGTGTGATCTTTAACTATTTTTGTAGTAGTGATGTAATCACACTTTAATTAGAAGGTGTGATTAAAAAATATATATATAATCACACTTATTTAAAAAGTGTGATTAAAAAGTAGTAGTGTATATGTAATCACACTTTAATTAGAATGTGTGATTAAAAAATATATAAATAATCACACTTTAATTAGAATATGTGATTAAAAAATATATATATAATCACACTTGTTTAAAAAGTGTGATTAAAAAGTAATAATGTATATATAATCACACTTTAATTAGAATGTGCGATTAAAAAATATATAAATAATCACACTTTAATTAGAATATGTGATTAAAAAATATATATATAATCACACTTGTTTAAAAAGTGTGATTAAAAAGTAGTTGTGTATATATAATCACACTTTTAATTAGAAGGTGTGATTAAAACATATATATATATATATATATATATATATATAATCACGCTTAATTGAAAAGTGACATAAAAAATAAATATTATCACACTCAATCAATTTAAGTGTGATTAAAATATCAATCTAATTTTTTTGATCACACTTCCAACAAAAGTGAGATCTTTTTTTTTGTCAAAGTATGATCTTTAACTATTTTTGTAGTAGTGAGTCCACCAAGAAAAATTATAACCTAGTTAGTCCCCACATATTTATACTTGAGGTCCTTTTGTTCCTTATTTATATTGTTTGTTGGACTATTATATCCTCATGTCTATTGTTGATATGTATTACGTAGAAAAATAATATATATATATATATATTTCTTTTTTGTTACTACCTCTATTTTGGTAGTTACCATTATTCATGTTTTTCTTTTTAATCAGTTTCATTTAAATTTGTAGTATTGTTTCATTGTGCTAGGTTTTCAAAACTCTCTATTTGGTAGGGTTTAGAAACTCTAGTTTATCTATGGTAGTGAAATAATATTATATTCCTCCATTGTTGCGGTGAAGTTTTGTATTCCTCCATTGTCACTTTGTGTTCGAAGTTCTCTATTCGTCCATTGTTGTTCTGTGTTTGAAACCCTAAGTTTCTCCATTGTTGTAAGTTGAAACTCTATTTATGTCCAATCAATTTTGTTACAAACATATTCTTCAAAGGTGGGTTTGGTTTGATTTGAATTGGTGGAATGGTGAAATTGCATAGATTGTTAATAATAGTAATAATGATAACGATGATGATGAAAATGCGGGTGTGTGCAATACTTTTATTTTTATTTTTAGAGTGATTGAGCTTTTTTCGGATTTATAATTCTATTGCTGCCATCGTTTTTTTTTTTTTTTTTTTTTTTTTTTTTTTTTTTTTGTCAATCAGTGTAAATGTTCACATTTCACATTGTTTGAAAGTTAAAGAAATAAGTGTTGAAATATAGATATGAACATAATTATATATTTTGTAAGATGTGAATGTTCACATATTATTGGTTATTTGTTACTATACTTGTTGTTTGAACAATCATTTTTTGTTACCATTAAACAATTGAAATAATCATTTTTTTTTTTAATTTTCTTTCATGTTGCAGTGTGAATGTTCACATTTGTAAAAATTTAGTTTTTCTAAGGTTAGTTGTATGCTAATTGTAAATTGTGAATATTCACATTGTATTTTGGTATGAGGTTTTCTTTTTTTTTTTTTTTTTTTTTTGAGGTTTTTTCGAAAGTTGGTTGTATTTTGTTATTTTTTTTACTATGCTTGTTGGTTGAACAATCATTTTTGTTGTCATTGAACAATCGAAATAGTCAATTTTCATTTTTTTTTCAATTTTATTTTTTGTTTTCACGTTGCAGTGTGAATATTCACATTGACATGAGTTTATTTTTTTGTAAAACTAATTGTATATTAATTGTAATTTGTGAACATTCACATTGTATTTGGTATAAGTTCTATTTGTTCGAAAGTTAATTGTATGTTTGCTGTTTTCGTTACTATGCTTGTTAGTTGAACAATCATTTTTGTTACCATTGAACAATTGAAATAGTTGATTTTCACTTTTTTCAATTTTGTTTTATGTTTTCACGTTGCAGTGTAAATGTTTACATTGATTTTAAATTGTGGACATTTACATTGTATTTTGGTATGAATTTTATTTTTTCGAAGGTTAGTTGTGTGTTTGTTGTAACACCCCACTTTTTATTACTCGGAAACCATCACCAAAATCATTAAATTAATTCAATTTCAGAGATAACATATGGAAACTCTTTACATTAACGAGAAAGAATAAATAAAGATTCTCTCATCCAAATACAAAATGAATGCAACAGGAGTATAACTAAATAAATTGCCCATAAGCTTACATCTTTAAAAGTAAAAAAAAAGGGTTTAACCTTTTTACAATAATGGCATTCCGCCCACAAATAAAAGGGCCATGTGGCCAACAAGTAAGGGTGATACTCGTTCTTAAGCACTTCTTAACATCACCTGAAAAAAATTAGCAACGTGGGATGAACATAAAATCCAATAGAGGTCCCAACATGATCCTAAACAATAACAACATACATATAACTATAATCATGAATGTTTCACATCATATCATATACATATTGTGACGGATTATAACCAAAGTATGCATACATAGATACTTTTCTCAAAATCATTTGATTTATTCAACAACACAACCAATTCACATTTACTTCTCATGTTCCCATCTTTAACAAAATATCACATAATAACCATATTTTCCATCTTTAACAAAGTATTACATAATAATCACTTTGCCTGTAACGCCCCAAAAATTTGGGCAGGGTATATCTATTTATACAACAAACCCACCTGATAGACGAACACATATATAGCTAACTATTCCATACATCCATTTCCATTTAATCCTAAATGCCAAATACATGTTGTTCATATCTCAATGTCGCAGTTCTAATCATAAGCATGCATTTTACAACAAGTATGAAATGGACGCCAAACAGATAATAAGTGCTCTACAGGCTTACAAATTTATCCAAGAACATTCTTGGTTACACAAAATGGAGTTTCAACTCAACACAAATATAGCCCTGGGCTTACATTTAATAAATAACCATAAAACAAAAATGAAGCCTCAGCTCCGAGTCCTCCCAAGTTAGTGCCTTGGCGGAGGCATATCATCTGTACCTGAAACGGTTTCCCTTATAAGGTGAGCCATAGCCCAGTAGAGATATACTACACAATATATGGACCATGACAAGACTAAAGAGGAGTATGCTTATGTCATGCTTATGATAAAACAGTTTATCTCTCGTTTTATAAAGCATGCAATGCTGAGATGCTGCAACAAATATAAAACCATTTTCATTTTAAACCATATATGTTACAAGAATATAGGCTCTGTAAATCTCTAGGTGAGTGTCTAGAAATAGGCCCTAATGCACTACCACTGTCATTTTTACCAGTAAACTAGAAGGCTCGACACCTAACCGTGCGGTTCTACACCCCCTACCCAGATTCAGCAAGTATTCATCTTTTCGCAAACAGATATATTTCCAAACATTTCTAAAAAATAGATACATTTTCAATGAAATGAATGTAATGCAATGTCCAATGCAACAAATGAGGAATGTGGTTCAATCTACTTAAGCCTCATGCATTTCTACAACAATCATGGCTATCTTCCACTGATAGCCCAAAACAGATATTTCTAAATAGATATTTAAACAATTAAATTCCAAAAATTCCGATAAATACAATCTATTCCACATCTCAACAAATATGAACTACATTAGTTTTCATATCACAATCACATCTGGTAACTTCTCAAGGTCCATTTCTAACCGTGTTGGTTTTATTCCAACAGATATATTAAGCAAAATAATACTGTTAATGCCCAAGAAAACATCATTTTCTTTCCAAACTCATTATCCAAGTAGTATTCAACTATGACATCCTATTTTGATCAAAAGCCCCAAAAGTTAAACATAATTCCTTTGTTTTCTTTAAAAATGCTCTTTTGGTCTCAAATCGGTAAAAATTTCAACACAATTGAATAGAAGTCTGTTTTTGTTCAAAATTTAAAACATAGCTCTTTCATAAACATATTCCAAGTTTACACTTTTACAATTTGGGCATCAACTCTTTATTTTGCTCAAAATTTTTCTTTTAAGCAAATAAATCACAAATTTTTCAAAAATTATAATTAAATTATATACACTCTAAGCTCCATATAATCAAGTAAAAGTGCATAAAGAAGTGTAGGAAAAATCCCTACCTCAAGCCAAGAAGCTTTCAAATTTTTTGGCACCAAAAATTAAATCTGCTCGGAGCCAAACGATGCCTTTTCCGCCCTCTACGTTTTGATCCAAAGCACTAGGGGTCAAAAATGACTTCTAAACCCATGAAAAACCAACATTGGAACCTTTTTTTCTTTCTTTCCCTACGGCAAGAACCCAAAAGTTGAACAAAAAATCTATTTGGTTACTTTATATAGATATTTTCTTTTCTTTTTGTTTAACTAAACAAATATCTAACCATATATATATAGCGACCCCGGTCTTTTTCCTTTAGATTATTGTATCCGGACTTAGGTTCCGTGGATTCTGTCAGTATATATAGGTTGTTGTCGTCCTTTAATCTCTTTGTATTTGAGTTATAGGATGTGTTGGGCGGGTCTGTTACAGGTCGGTTGAGTTTAGATGCCAAAACTAGTTGCCCAGATTTTGACCTGTCCGCTCGAGCGGGAGTTTGACGCTCGAGCGGGGATTCTTTTGTTGCTTGTCCGCTCGAGCGGGGGTTTTGGTGCTCGAGCGGGATTATCACCCATTCAGTATTTCCTGTGCAGTGTTGGACGCTCGAGCGTGGGATGGACGCTCGAGCGGAAATGTGTGAGTGCCGCTCGAGCGTGGAGTTGGACGCTCGAGCGGGGACTTGGTTCTGCAAAAGTACTGGGAGTGCGTATTCGACGCTCGAGCGGGAGTTTGGACGCTCGAGCGGGGAGTCGACTACATCAGTCCGTGATTTCACTTTTTGGATCACTTTTTGACCTACTTTTCTTTCTTAACTTTTAAAAACCGCCCCTTGAGAGTCTCTCTCTCTCTAAACCTGCCTTCTCTCTAAGAATTGATCTACCTAAGGTGAGTATCTAACCTTAGTCCTTTATTAAAAAGATAGAGTGAGTCAAGGGCTTCCATTTAATCTGAACGTTTGGTGGTTTGGAGCACTTTGGAATTTAGGTCTTCATCTTCGTCTTCTCCATTCGGGTTATTTTCTTCGAGGTAGGGATTTCCTACTCCATCCTATAAGTTTTGTTCTAAGTTTTGGTATTTTGATATGTTGGGAGTACTTTGGTAATTTTGGGAATAACCCTAGTTGTATTAATAAATAAATTTGTATAATTAATTTAAGGAAATTGGGGAAATTGGTTAAATGCATGAAATTGAGGAATTCATTGATTAAATGGTGTAGTTGGATAATTAAAATCACTCGCCTATTGAATTGTTGATATATTTATTTCCAGTCTAGAAATAACTGTTTTGGGCTATCGGTGGAGGATAGTCGTGTTTGTTGTAGACATTGCATGTGGATTAGGGAAAATTGAAACTAATCAATTTGTTAAGTCATAAATTTAGACTATTGAATTAATACAGAAATTACATGTATTGATTGAGCATTGCATATGCATATTGTTTGGGAGGAGATAGGGGATGTACTCCACGGTTTAGGGGAAGATAGGGGATGGACCTCTAAACCGGATTTTGTTTGGGAGGAGATAGGAGATGGACTCCATTAGCATCACTATTATGTGTGCTTATTATATTGAAGTGTTTTTACATGTTATTGATACAGCACTACAATGTGTATCAAACGGGAAGTATGAAGTGTTTTGATATGAGCCTGAGTCTCATTTGTTTTGTTGATATTGAAAGTAATGTGAATATGATATATAGTTCACTGTTGTAAGTTTGGCCAGGTTCTGAGCCATGTTGATAATAATGGAAAGTGAAATGTGTCTTAGACATTAGTGTCATGAGACTGTACAATGATACAATTGATTATCTTGGTTAACCATCTATTGAATGCTATAGCTTTATTCAATGCTTATATTTGGTTTAGTATTTTTCTACTGGGCTGTGGCTCACCCTTTATGGGAACATCATTTTCAGGTTCAGGTGATAAGCTACCTCCAAGGACTTGGCTTGGAAGGATTTGACTTTTGGATTTTGAAGACTATCTTCAGTTAGTTGTTTTGATTTGATAGTACATGTAAACATTCAAGCCTAGGGCTTTACTTGTATTTGATTTAGAACTCATATTTTTGTGTCCAAGTGTTGGCTTGGAAAGATGTAAGCCCGTAGGGCATTTAATTTGATGTTACGTGTAATGCTTTTATTTAGAAATACTCTGATGAATGAGATAATGAATTGTTTACTTTAAATATTGCGTGTCAGTGACAAATATATAATGAGTCTATTTTGAGGGCGTTACAATATATATATATATATATACACCTATATATATATATATATATCAATTAAAATACATTTCAACATCTTTAATGACAAAAGTAAATATAATATTTTTTTACCACAAAATATGTTTCGTTTAATGGTACACCCCATAAATATTCACAACTCTTTTATGGTAATCAAATAATAATAATAAAACTACAACACTATTACATGGTTACTAATGGGTCACAATTCAATCAATTGGGTCCAAAATGAATAGAGTTTAATAATTTAAAATAAATCCCCAACTGAGATTAAAGTATAAATTCAATTTGATTCAACTCGTTACAACCTTCCCCCCTTAAGGAATTTCGTCCCCGAAATTTTAACTAGATAACCTCGCTGAATTAAAATCAATTACAATCGTAGAAATGCAATCATGGCATGATAACACAACCTCCCAATTAACATAAGAAATTCACCCTACTCCATAACATATACAATGTACATCCTAATATCAAAATAACATTTCTATTACAACTCTCAAACATCGATGAAAAGGTCTGGATACTTTTCACGAACTTCAGTCTCATGTTCCCAAGTGGCCTCTTCAACCCTGTGGTGTCTCCACAATACTTTCACCAAGGGAATTGTCTTGCCACGCAAGACCTGATCCCGAGTGTCTAATATCCTCACTGGTCTCTCCTCATAAGAGACATCCTTGTCCACCTCTAACTTAGTCCAATCCAACATGTGTTATGGATCGAGCTCGTATTTCCAAAGCATAGAAATATGAAAAATATCGTGAACTCCAGATAGTGGTGGCGGCAAACCAATGTGCCACTTCTCCAATACGCTCCAAAATCTCAAAAGCCCCAATAAAGCGCAGAGACAACTTCCCCCTCTTCCCAAACCTCATCAAACCCCACTTAGGTGAGATCTTAAGTAATACATGATCCCCAACCTCAAAAGATAACGGCTTCCTCCTACAGTCGGCGTAGCTCTTCTGACGACTCTGAGCTGTAACCAACCTCTTACGGATAAGAGCAATCTTCGCCGTCGTTTCCCGAATTAACTTTGGGCCTATCATAGGTGCATCACCCACCTCAGCCCAAAACACTGGGGATCTACACAGTCGGATATATAAGGCCTCAAATGGTGCCATGCCAATACTCAACTGGAAACTGTTGTTGTAGGCAAACTCCACTAAAGGCAAGTGTTTCTCCTAAGACCCCTTGAAATCAAGAACACAACCCCGAAGCATATCCTCTAGGATCTGAATAGTATGCTTTGACTGCCCGTCAGTTTGAGGATGATAGGCGGTGCTAAAAGTCAACTTAGTGCCCAAGGCACTCTGTAGGCTCTACCACAACCGAGCCATAAAACGTGGATCTCTATCCGAGACAATAGTCACTGGAACCCCATGAAGTCGGACTATGTCTCGAATATAAAGGTCGGCAAGATGATCTACGGAGTCACTCATGTGCATAGGTACAATATGCATTGACTTAGTCAACCGATCCACAATCACCCAAATGGTATCACTACCCCGCTGAGTCCTCGGAAGACCCACAACGAAATCCATAGTGACATGCTCCCACTTCCACTCAGCTATAAGCAAGGGTTGCAATAAACCCGCTGGCCTCTGGTGCTCGGCCTTTATTTGCTGACAAGTAAGGCATCTCGACACAAACAATGCTACATCCCTCTTTATCTCCTTCCACCAAAACTGGCGGCTAAGATCGTGGTACATCTTCGTACCTCCCGGATGCACCGCAAGGCGTGAGTGATGAAACTCATAGAGTACCTCCTTTCAGCAAGACTCTGGCACAAAAAGTCGGTCAACTGCCGTGAACCATAAGCAACTACCTTCCCCTCTTGCATCAAGACACAACCTAAACCTTCCCGAGATGCGTCACAATATACAACATAACCCAAACCCTTCTCCGGGATAATCAAAACTGGAACAGTGGTGAGTCTAATTTTCAACTCCTGGAATGACTTCTCACAAGTCTCACTCCACACAAATTTGATTCCCTTCCTCGTCAGTCCGGTCAATGAAGCGGCTAGACTAGAAAAGTCTTTCACAAAACGGCGATAATACCCGGCCAACCCCAAGAAACTCCAGATCTCAAAGGCGTTCTTGGGTTGCCCCCAATCTTGCATTGCCTCTATCTTGGAGAAATCCATAGTCACCCCTTCCCCAGATACCACATGGCCTAAGAACTTCACCTTTTTCAGCAAAAACTCATACTTCCCAAACTTAGCATGTAACTGATGGACTCTAAGCAACTCCAACACGACCCGCAAGTGTTCCTCGTGCTCCTGATCAGAGGGTGAATAAATCAGAATATCATCAACAAAGAAAACCACAAAATGATCAAGATACTCATGAAAAACCGAATTCATCATGTCCATAAACAAGGCTGGTGCATTAGTCAACCCAAAAGGCATGACTAGGAACTCATAGTGGCCATACCGCGTACGGAATGCTGTCTTCGGAATGTCCTCCTCCCTCATCCTCAACTGGTGATAACCCGATCTCAAGTCTATCTTTGAAAAGCAAGAAGACCCCTTCAACTGATTAAACAGATCGTCTATATGGGACAATGGGTACTTGTTGTTAACAGTCACCCGGTTCAGTTTTCGATAATCAATACAAAGCCGTAATGTACCATCTTTCTTTTTGGCAAAAAGGGTCGGTGCTCCCCGAGGCGAAGTATTAGGGCGGATAAAACCCTTGTCTAGCAATTCTTGGAGTTGAATCTTTAACTCACCCAACTCGTCTTCCTCTACCGATGACCAAGGACGAAACCTCTAAACAATATGTATTGAATACACGTAATACAATTATCCAATTCTTATGAGACATTAAGTCCAACAACAACAATAATATTCCAAGGTTTTCAACTTTACCTAAAGGTCTTTCTCAATTTGCAAAAGAGTTATAATTACCTCTTCTTTCCAAAATCAATTTCCATAATTCCCAATTCACAATACACAAACTATATTTTCAAAAAAAAAAAAAAAAAATCATTTCCTTTATTTAACCAAAAACTCAATCCATGGATAACAAAGTCATAATCCACTCAATTTCAACTCAACAAAATGTAACCCAATGATTCTAATCTCATGCTTAACCCTTTTTTTAGCAATTAACAAACTACCAATTCGTTATACTCAACTATAATCAACCCAACACAAAGTTGATGCTAAAATCATGAGACCCGATTTAATCTCAATTTAATTACTAAATCATTAATCAAATTCCTTAATTCATAGCCTGATTATTTCACAATTTCAACCCTTTTTACCTATTAGGCATTATTACTAAAATTAGGGCTTTACCTCTTTCTCAATATGAACATGTTAAACCACTCCCCAATTAACCCAAACAACAATTGATTTCACAAATCTCCATCTCAAATATCAAATCTTAGATCCCCTTTCATGATTTTCGAAAAATCCATAACGAACATGGTTTTTATGCAATAGAATCTACCACATGTCTATTTATAGACGAGGTATTGAAAAAGATCAAAGAAATCCCTACCTCAAAGAGAGAAGAGGAGAAAAGACAAAAATCAACTTCGTCGAAATTCAATCTCCACCGGTCAAAACGAAGCGCTTGGTATGCTCGTCATTTTGGTGTAAGGAGCTAGTACCCAAATCTCAATGGATTCTTGCGATCAAAAGAAAATGTAAACCTTTGAGGGTTTGGGTGGAGAGGGATGAGAGAAAATATTGTAGAGAGAGAGAGAGAGATATTCTGAAATGAATGAAAAAGGAACAAATGATTAATACATAGCTAAAAAAGCACAGAAATCGAGGCAGTTTCATACGTCTGGCCACATGTGCGAAGCCCCTCACCACACATACAGAGCCCTTACCATACTTGCAGAAATATCCATCGCACGTGTAATTAAAGCAGAACTGAAATCTCACCCCTTTTCTCACCCAACACATGTGACACTTCTCTCTGCACGCGTGGCCTAAGCCCCCGCACGTGTGGTCCCACGAAACTTGGCATTAATTGATAACATGATTATTTCACAATTTCAACCCTTTTTACCTATTAGGCATTATTACTAAAATTAGGGCTTTTCCACTTTCTCAACATGAACATGTTAAACCACTCTTCACTTAACCCAAACAACAATCAATTTCACAAATCTTCATCTCAAATATCAAATCTTAGATCGCCTTTCATGATTTTCAAAAAATCCATAACAAACATGGTTTTTATGCAATAGAATCTACCACATGTCTATCTATAGACGAGGTATTGAAAAAGATCAAAGAAATCCCTACCTCAAAGAGAGAAGAGAAGAAAATTCAAAAATCAACTTCGCTGGAATTCGATCTCCACCGATCAAAACGAAGCTCTCGGTATGCTCGTCATTTTGGTGTAAGGAACTAGTACCCAAATCTCAATGGATTCTTGGGATCAAAAGAATATGTAGACCTTTGAGGGTTTGGGTAGAGAGGGATGAGAGAAAATATTGTAGAAAGAGAGAGATATATTCTGAAATGAATGAAAAAAGGGCAAATGATCAATACATAGTTGAAAAGCACAAAAATTGAGGCAATTTCACGTGTTTGGCCGCACGTCTAGAGCCCCTTACTGCATGTGCGAAGACTTCACCACACGTGCAAAAATTCCCACTGCACGTGCAATTAAAGTAGAACTGAAATCTCACCATTTTTCTCACCCAACACGTGCGACACTTCCCTCCACACATGCGGCCCCCAATCCGCACGTGCGGCCTAAACTTCTTGAGGTGACCCCACTCCCCTCAATTTCCTCCTTACGCCCGAACTTGAAAAAAAAAATTAACTCGGTCTAACGCGAAGTGAATTAAACAAGTTTGAATTCCCAAACATCAATGCAACACAGACCATCATGGCACTACATTTGTTGTTTGTTGTAAACATTCACATTGTATTTTAGTATGTGTTTTGTTTTTTCAAAAATTAGTTGTATGTTTGTTATTTACTATGAACATTCACATTGTATTTTGATTTTCATTCAGATTTTTGTTGCGTTATTTTCAAAATTTTTAAATTATAAAAAGGTTCAAAGTTCATAATTTGGGATTTTTTTCCATAGAATGTGGGAGAGATTTTCTTTTTAGAATAAGGGAGAGAATTTCTTCATGGAAGAAGGGAAAGATTCTCTTTAGAATAAGGGAGATATTTTCTCCATAAAATGAGTGACTATTGTTATGTATTAGTTTCAAAATAGAAACATGTGTAAAAAAATTAGAAATGATGATTTGGTCATATTACATTAAATAGAATTTAATAGAATACGCAAAATGAATATGGGTTAGATGGAATAATGTCACGCCCCGAATTTTAATTACTCGGAAACATTACCAAAAGCTTGTAATTTAGGTCCATTTTATTTTTAAACGTTTACAAATATCTATTACCCTTAAGTAATAGAGACATAATAATACAAGTTCTCTCTCTCTCAATGAATACAACAATAACAATGATACATGCCAAGCTTCCGCTACGGAGCTACAAATAAATAATTATAGATATCAATATACAATATTTATCTCCTTCACATCCACAACGAAATTACACAAAAGAGACTCATGGACTTTCTTCAACTATTGGATCCGACTTCTCTTCCTAAAAAAAAATAAAACAATGAGGGATGAGCACAATTGTCCAGTAGGAATATCATAGTTCTACAACAATAACTAACACACAGATAAAAATGATCATACATGTAGGGTGATACCATATAGTAAGGTGACGTTTTGTAATTTCAAAATATCGTACGTAGAGTACATTTTTCTCAAAATTCATTTGAACATTTGAGGAAAACCTTCAACCATAAAAACTATCCATCATTATCAGAAAAACCATAATCCTTTCCGAAAACCATTATGTTTAAGGAACGACATCATTTCGGATTTATTAACCAATTCCAAAATATTCTTCATTTAATTTCCATTTTAATACTCCTCTTTTGTTTACTTTCATTTTTCCTTTTCACTGACTTCCATTATTGTAACTCCATAACGTAGAAATCCACATCTCCTTTATATTCAATAACAATTCTCCCACACTCAACTTCTATTTGTCTAACAACTACGCCACATCCACATTTGCATTATCAATTGTAATTCAACATAACACAAGAATGATAAGCCCATTTAATTAAATTTCTTAATTAATCACAAAACAAAATTCTTAATCTTTCCTTATAGATACAAACAACCCGGTGAGTTCTTTATCACCAACCCCTTATCTAATTACCATTTCATTATCCATTCTTTTCAAATAATTTCTATATGCATTCCCCTTCCATACCAAATTACACATCAAATTGTAATTTCATAAGTTCATCACAAGTCACACATATCATCACCGACTCATCCCATCTCATAACACATTCCACCTTTTGCCGACTTGATACAGTAGGATAGGGGGCACCCAACTCATAACACCTTCCATCTTTTGCCGGCTTGATACAGTGGGATGGCGGGCACCCAATTCATAACACATTCCACCTTTTGCCGACTTGATACAGTAGGATAGGGGGCATCCAACTCATAACACCTTCCATCTTTTGCCGACTTGATACAGTGGGATAGCGGGCACCCAATTCATAACAGATTCCACCTTTTGCCGACTGTCATACGACAGGACGTGGACCCCCAAAAACATTTTAACTTTAAAACCATCCCCACATTTGCCGGCTATTATACGACGGGAGTGGGCACTCTTAAAACATTTTCAAAGTTATCCATTTTTTCACTTTTGCTAGCTATAATATGGCAGGACTTTGTGGACACCCAAAAACATTTTTCCATTTTTGTCGGCTACAATACGACAGGACTGTGTGGACACCCAAAAATCATTTTTTCCACATTCGTCCAATGATAAGCTTAGATAGGGCATTTGGGCACCTTGAATTCAAAACCACCTCCACATTTACCGGCTCTTATACAGACAAACGTGGGCTCTAAAAGACACTTTCCTCTTTTTCTTTTTGACTAGCGTGGGTAACAATTACAACACAACCCACACCACTCAACAAAACTCAACTCAACATAACTCACTGCAATTCAACATAACGCACAAACTTCAACACAGGCCAAATTCAAAACTATTCAATACAATTTTCAAAATTCAATACAAACTCTTAAACCTCCATATCATTATTTCATTACAAAGCTCATATCATCTATACCATTAGTAATTTCTTTTCCCCAGGTTTGGTTTCATATTATGACAAAATTTAAAATATCAACATTAAGATTTCAATGTAACTTTTACATAAATTTTCAAACTCTTTAAAATATCAATTAAACTTGTATATGTGTAATTTAACACTTTAATTTTATGATACTACTTTCAATTTAAGCAAAACCATCATCTATCTTTATGAACCAAAATAGGATTTTTAAGAGAAATTAAAGCTTTTCACAAAATACCTTTTTATTCTAATTCTCTTATTAATTATACACCCAAATTCATAACCTAAAATCATAACCCAACAAGTAAACCCCAACTCTTCAAACGCTAAACTCCCAATCTCATGATTTATTCATTATATGCTTAAAAATATAAATTTTGCATGTATATAAAGAAAATACCATAAATTTATCCCTAAATAAGAGTATTGAAGGAGAGCTAGAAACCCCTACCTCTTGAAGCGAAGAGAAGACAACCCAAAAATCACAAGCGACGAAACCACGAACTATTCGTACCAAAAGGAAGCCCTTGATGAGATCTACAATCTTTCTCAAAGAACTAAGGTGAAAAGATCACTCTAGGTGAGTAGATCTAAAGATCTTGGGTGAAAAAGTTTGAGTTTAGAGAGAGAGAAGAGAACTCACGATGTAGAGATGGAAAAGAGGAGGAAAAGTGAAATGAATAAGTGTTTGCAGCCTATTTATAGTAGCAAGATAATAATAGAACAATAGCCCCAGAGTCAAATGAAAAGAACAAGTCAAAAACCCCCCAAAAGTAGGGCCCAAACTGATCCAAAAATTTGAAAATTACACATAGGGGTCGACCATTCAGACAAAGGTGTCGACCCTTCAGGAAGAAAGTTGAGACACTAATGTATGCAGAGGACAAGGTGTCGACAACTCCCAGACTGGTGTCGACACTAAATTTCAGCAAGCAAACCCCAGATTCTGCAATAAACAAGGGTCAGCACCTCATAGACTGGTGTCGACCCCAAAGGTCAATAAGAAAAGGAAAGTATCGACACCACCAAGGGCCGGTGTCGACACTAAATTTCAGCAGCGATCTAGGAACACAACAGTGAGATGGTGTCGACACCTCCAAGGTTGGTGTCGACCCCAGAGAAAATTTTTTAAGTTTCCAAAGAATTTTCAACGTAAACAAGTGTGAACGAACAATCCCAACAAGATTAAATTGAATTGCACTCCTCCAAAACCAAGATACAACAACTCCCAAGGACTCCCAAAATGAAAATAAAGGAATTAAATACATTCTCCAATAGTTTAAAGGATACAAGTGTTACAAATAAAATACTTAGAAAGACGATTTATCAAAAAATGACCCAATATTTTAACTTTGCAAAAAAAAAAAAAAAAAAAAATCATTATTCAGTCATTCATTATTACAACTAACAGTAAGCCCGTGCTGTGTACGTGATGTGAAAAAAAATTAATGACATAGTTTTTATATAAATAATATAAATAGTTAGAATTTTGTATGTAAATTACGAAAATTAAAAAGATAGGAACCCACAATTGGACTTGTTTGGAAATTGAAATTTTTAGTAATTTTTTAATTTTTTATAAAAAGTTATGTAAAAAAAATAGAGATAATTAATTGACAACTTGTAGTGATTTTTTTGACTAAAAATCATTTTTCCCAAACATAACTCACAATTTTACCATAATGACATGCACTTTATGTGTCAATTTTTAAGTTGTCATTAACTCCACTATGTAACTTTCAATCCCCTTGATAAAGTAGCAAATTTGGGTGAATTCAACCAGAACCAGAGCAACTTGTGATAATCGGGTACATAACCCGTCTTATTTTCCTCTTTATTTGTGATTAGCCCACTCGTGTTAGGTGTGTCAGGGATTAAATTGAGGTTTTTTCAATCGTTTGGGTTCACCGTTCTTGAAACCTTCTTCAGATTCTCGCATTTATTTTGCTCTGGAGTTGAAATTTGCTTGTTTCAAAAAGTCGTGAAATTGGATCAGGGGTGTCTTGGGCTTAGCTAGTGTTTTTCTTAGATGGAGGCAGGACTGCACATGCGGGAGCTTGGGCCACGCACGTGCGGGAGGTGAGATCGCACGTGTGCTGAGGTGAGGTTGTGATGGTGCAGTACTACTTTAATTGCACGAGCAAGGGTAGGTACGAGGGAGGCGGCCCACGTGCGGTGAAGGATGTGCTGCATGTGTAGAAGAAGGCGTGCACGTACGGGAAATGCTGAGTTTGAATTTTCTTTTCCTTTTCTCCTCCTTGGGCTGAGTGTATCTCAATTTTCTCTCATCTCTCTCTCTCTCTCTCTCTCTCTCTCTCTCTCTCACTCTCTCTATAAAACACATTTCCCCCCCTTCTCTATACTTTTCCTTCACCAAACTACATTAAATCCTTGATTTCTCCAAATCCATTAAAGTTTTGACCCTAGTTCCTTCATCAAAGTTGGAGATCTCTTTGAGGGTTACGTTGTGTGCGGTGGAGATCGGGTTTCAACACCGCTGATTTTGGGGGTTTCTTCTCTCTTTCCTTCAAGAACTTGAGGTAGGGATTTTCTTGGGGTTATATATACATTTTTTGCAAGAATATGTTGATTTTGTAACTCCCTTTTGTAGTATTGAACTTGATTTTGGTCTATGAGTGTTTGATGATTTAAAAAAAAAATGGGTTTACCCTTTGTTTTCTAAAAACTCTTGCGGGATTGAACTATATTGTTAAAGGGGATTATTGTTTTGGAAATCCCTTTCAAAAATGGGGGAAATATCTAATTTTGGTGAAAACCTAGAAATTGGAGATTTTGGGAAAAAGGTTGAGTTCTCTTGAGATTTTGTTTTGATAAGGTATTATGGTGATATATGATTGAGGATTGTTATTATTTTTGCATATAATGAGAAATCCCATGGAATATGAGAAATGGTTGGTTTTAAAGCTTGTTGTATAACATACTATTGATTGGTCTTGAAATGACCAAGTTGAAAATATTGATTAACATGTGGAGAATACCTGTAATGTGGAAATGTGATTTATTCCTCGATTGACGTATATATGTGTGTATATATATATATATATATATTGTGAAACTACATTGAGAAAAGAGGTGGAAACTTGATCATAATAGAAGATTGTGCAGTGGAATTAAATATGAAAACATTTTGTAATGCATTGATGCATGTTGCGTTGGCATTTCTTTTCATTTGATTATTATGAATTTCGAATTGAGATTTGAAAGCTATTGCATTGAGAAAGAAATTGTTTATGAAACAAGATCATATTGAATTGTTGTTGGGGTAAATATGTTTGGTAGGTCCGGACAGGGGGTGTAAATTGGTATTGTTTAAGTTGGCCTAAATGTCTAGGGTGAAAGGCCGAAAAACACGCAGATGAGATATCACGTGCCTTCCGGTTAGCTACCGATAAAGTGAGGATTTGGTAGTACTGGTTAAGCTTACTTGCAGACACCAACCTAGGGATTACCTGAGTCATATTTACTGCCCCTTTGAACTTTATTGAAACTATTGAGTTGTTGAATCTTCAAGATTTCATGGTGTATAAAGGTTTTCAAAGGATAAAGATATGTGTTTTTGAACATGGCATGACATATGCATTCATCCCATGAGATTGTATAAAATGTATATGCTTTGTTAAGATTTTTCTTACTGGGCTTGGTGCTCACCCTATGGAATTTTGTACAAGAAAAGATGTAGCGATTCCGCCGAATTAAAGGCGTGGGATATGTTTTGAGAGCATAAGGCTCTTTGTTTTGTTGTAATTATTTTGCCATGCCGAGGGCTATAAGTGTATGGGTTTGAAAAACCACTGTTGTGTAACCAAGCATAAGCCTTGGAAACTGTATCCCTTGAGGGCATTTAATTGTTTTTGAATTGCCATGCCACATGCTATAGATTCACATACTAGGGATGTTGAATGTATATTTGCATATGGAGTATTTTTTGTAAATCTCTTATTGATTAATGAATATAAATGATGGAGATTTGTAGATGATGTTAACATTGAGCACTTCCTCTTGTTTATGTCTAATAATGGGAGTTGGTGAATATTTATTGAGAAAATTTTTGAGGCGTGACAAACTTGGGCCCAACTTGAAATCTTTTAAGGATTAAACAACATATTTTTTTAATTTGGTAAGGGCTTAGGAAAAAATATGAATTAAATTTGAATGGACTTAGACAAAAACATCAAACAACTCAACAATTTGAAACTCGAATTGTATATATATATATATATATAATTATTTGCTAATTTATTTTTTTTAAATAATTAGTAAAAATAATTAAAAATTTAATATGAATGAACAGAGGTAAAAGCGATATACTCAAGTTTTGGGACATTGACACACAAGTTTTAATTTATGAACTTATATTTCATTAAGTCCTAACTAATATTTTTTAGACCTTCAAGTCCCATTAAATTTTAATAGTCAGAATTGCCATTCAAACAATGATTGTTCATCATTTATGGTTATCTATAAAGGAATATGATGATTTGACATTTATTTTGATTTTCAAAACTTTAAAACATCAACTTTCAAATTGAAAAAACTAAAAAAAAAAAAAATTATGTGTAAAAAAATACTTTTTAAAAAAATTGAATTATTTTTTTGTGTAAAACTGAAAATTTTGTGTCTATAAAGGAGCATAATGATGGAACATTGATGTGCAAACTGAAAAAAAAAACTTTAAAAATGAAAAAATTGATATTATTTTCAGTTTTAAAATTGAAAAAAAAAACTGATAATGTTCTCAGTTTTATTGGATAGTTGAATCAAACCAACAAGTAGAAGGGAAAAAACGTTTAATCTCATGCTCTGTTTTTTTTCATCAGTTAGTGAAAAAATTATTTGGAACATTACTATACAAAATTGATAATATTCTTATTTTTAAAAATTAGGAAAAACTGATAACATATTCAATTTTACTAAAAAATGACTTATTGATTCAAAAAATCTTAGATAGGACCTGAGCTACCATAATATTTGTAAATAGAATTTTTAGATAATTAACTCAAGTTTTCAATAAATTTTTTTAAAAATGTTTAAAAAAATGCACCTTTTGTAAGAGATAATCATGTTGATATTAGAAAGCGGGCATAAATATAATTTCTCACAAAATAAAAGCATATGAATTAAAAAAAGAGTAAGAAGAAAGTTTAGAATGATATTCTAATTCTTTTAATAAAATAGTAAGTTTAAAAAAAATAAGCTTCACTAACCAACACTTTTAATAGACAATATAGTGGTTATTTGTATTTGATTTTAGCAAAAGTAACTTTCTAACTATCTAAGTCAAGATATTTTTGCTTTTGATTTTAATTTGTTTAATTGACAATTGAGAAACAAAAAATTAACAAGATTTGACAAGTATTAAAAAACTGATATATATTTTCTTAATTATTAATTTGAAGTTCTCACTTAAAATTTTTAACTTTTCCATTTTTCAATAAGATTATGACATGTGTACTTGAAATTTTTAACAATTTGATAAATTATGATTTATAGCTAAAAATAATTTAAATATTTTAAAATTATACATGATTTAAATTTTCTTGGTATTTTCTTTTTAAATTTAAATTAAATGTAGCTTAGACATAGTTAAAAAATATTACCATCTAACCAAAAAGATATAGCTAAAGTTATTTTTTTGGTATTTTATTTATATTTTTTTTGAATTTGAAAATTAGATATGGTGAAATAAAAGTCAATAGTCTTAAATTATATTTATTTTTTAGTTTCAAATATTAAAATAATAATATTTTTTTAAAAAAACATATTTTTATAATTTTAAGTTATATAATGCTAAAATTAAATTTAGAATTTCCTTTTAAGGATTTCCAAATATCAAATTAGATGTGGCTTAGATATGGTTAAATTTTTTTATTTGACTTTTATATATAAATATTTTTTTTAAAATTAAAATCATCGATACGGTTAAATCCATCAATAATTTTATTTAAAATTCATAATTTTATATTAATACTTTGAAATTCCAAGAGCATTTTAAATCAAAAGTTTCTTTTATTTAGAAACACACTAATTTTATGTCACTTGTATACTCTACACCTAAGAAACACACTAATTGAGTCACTGAATAAAATTGAAACTGAAAATTATGAAAAATAATTTTTAAGACTACATATATAAAATCAATAAATGATACGAATTTTTATTTTATTTATAATCTATTTGATACATCTATACTCAGTCACAAACTCCAAGAAGGGATTATGAAAGACTACATATATGAAAGATGTTTTTTTTTTTCAAGAAGGGATTTAGTAATTTCTACTGAAACAAAGATTAATTAGCTAGGTAAAATATATAGTATATTTTTATGGAAAAAAATTTCTTAAATAATGTGTATTATTAGGTATATAATTTTGAAATTTAAATCCCTAAATCATAGGTGAATTCAATAAATTCTTTGTTAACTATAATTTTAAATTTTAGACTTTAAATTTCAATGTTAGTAGCCAATGATAATTTTCTATTTTTAAAAAATAACCAAAAATCAACATAACTGGATTGAAATTTTGAAACTCCTACATCTCTCAAACTTCAAAACCCCCTTTTACTTAATATACATATATATATATATATATATATATATATAGATACTAGTATAATATCCGTGCTATGCACAATTTTACATAATAAACTACAATATTTTAAAAATAAAAGATATTTTTATAGTTACAATGAAATTGTTTACAATCAAATAAACTTAACTATTTTCATAACAGCTACACTCATTTTTTTTTTTTGTAGTCTTATTATTAATGGTGCAGTGCGCCCTAAATATTAAATAATGAAAACATGTGTACATAATTGATAAATATAAAAAGAAAAATATAAGGGAAATACAAAAATTACCTTACGATAAAATATAGATAATTTCATCTTTAGAGTTTTGTAATAGTAGCTTGTCTGTTGTGATGCCCGGGTATGTAACCCGTATTGTTTTTCCTGTAATTGTGATTAGCATACTCGTGCTAGATGTGTCGGGAATTAATATGAGGTCTTGTCGACCGTTTGGATTCACCATTCTTGAAAGCTAAACAGATATTAGCTTACATCTTTCCAAGACCATGCTTGGTTACAACAAAACGATGCTTGGTTACAACAGATATTTATGTGATGAAAGCTAAACAGATATTTAGCTTTCAGTTATTTAGCTTTCAGATATTTAGCTATCCAAGACCATGCTTGGTTACAACAAAACGAGTCATAAGCTCAATACAAATAAAGCCCTAGACTTGTACAAAAAGGTAAATACAAAATAAACAAAATTGAGCCTTCAGCTCCACAGTTCTCCCAAGCTAAATTCTTGGCAGAGGCATATCACTAGCACCTGAAAATGATTTTTTCCAAGTAGGGTGAACCAAAGTCTAGTAGAAACAATCTATCACAATATATAAATCTTAACAAAGATATAGGTAAGACATGAATATACAATGCTCATGATAAAATCATTCGTATTTACCAGATCATAATATGCCAAGTTTGATGTCTCAACTCATTTTATCTTAATTCATTTTATGATTATTCATTTCACCTCAATCTATGAGTCAAGTCCATTGTTCTCCAGACAACCCAACTGAGACTACAATTCAGTGGTTCTTTAACCAATACAATCATTTCACAAACACTTCAATTTTCTATTTTATGGAAATTTCGTCCGTGGAAATCCACACCCATGTATATACGCGTGGTTTTTGAGACTTTCACCCTAGACACACAGGCTAACTTAATTCAATGGAGTCCATCCCCTTTTTTCTCCCAAACAAGGAGTACATCTCCTTTCTCATCCCAAACATCATGCATATACAATGTATTAAAAACACAGTCATATTCAATGACAACCGATAAGAGATTAATTTCAATTCACCTAACCTCATGCAATTTATACAGCAACCATAGCTATCCTCCAGCAATAGCCCAAAATAGATATTTCTAAATAGATATACAATCTCTAAAATAGATAAACTATCCAAATTTTCATAGATGAGAGATAACAAATATCCAACTCCACCATTTACATACATATCTATTCAATTTCACATTTCCCATACCAATTTCATTATTTATAAAAAAAAAATTATTTGAAACATTTTAGGGCAAAACTCCAATTTCTTCCAAATTCAACCCATATGTTAAAATCGATAAATTTAACACAACACATCCTCATATCTACACCCGCTATCACTTTCAATACCTTCATTTGAAAACCCCTCTTTTGATTTCAAACTAAAACCCTAGGTTTGTCTAAAATCCTCCAAATCCCAATACCATTTATACAACAAACAAATAACTAAGTTAAAAATCGTAGAAGAGTATAGAAAGCCCCTACCTCAAAGTTAGAAGATGAGCAAAGCAAGGAGAAAACTTCAAAGACGTCGAAACTGACTTTTGTTCAGATCAAAATGGAGCTCTCGAGATGTTGTATATTTTTCCCAAAGACACTAGGGTAGTGCAGACGTGCCCGAACGCAACGAGCTTCGCGCGCGCGGAATGGCGCAGAAATCCGTTTTGTTCATTAGGCTGCTACTATAGTTCGGACTCAAATGTCATGGTTTTGAATCTAATCTTGCAAAGTGCAATGCAAGACCGATAAATCACCAAAGAGTCCAAATCTGGAAAATCGTTTTGGAAAACTGATTTTTATAAAGAAGTGCCAGACATGGACTGCTTTGCCAGATACAGAGTTGCCATCTAAATGTTTTATTTTGAGAAATTTAGGAAACCCTGACTCGTGCCTAAGGTCACGTGTCCGTCATCACCAAAGTTGCCTCGGCTCGGGAACTTGGGTACAAGAGGAGAAGGTCATTCAATGAGCACCCCTGCTCGCCCGATCAAAGATCGGCCTTTACTAACATGATATTTTGTTTTTGAGAACACATGTGTTCTTATTCTGGTTATTAGCCTAGAATTACTATGTGATGCGCACAACACACAAGTATAGACTAGATCGCCTAAGTTGAAACAAAACATCTCATGTTTGTTTGAAAATGGTTTGAGGGTGCTACCGCAAGTAGACTAAGACGTGGATTTTGCCACCCTCGAGTGGGCTTAGAAAACATGATTTTGCCACTCTCAAGTGGGCTTAAAACTCGTATTTTGATGAATTGTTCCAATTCAAGTAATCCAACCTTCACCCACAAGCATTCAGGCAGTTATATCATTTAAGCAAATAGCCTCATGGCAAGCATGCTGTCATGTTAACACTCACACTTATGCAAGATGCTAAAGCATAAAAGCTTACCTAGTACTTCGAGCCAAAACAATGGCTAGTTAGTAATCAATGCATGATCCTAGCTATGTTAAGATGGTTAATGCAACACATGCAAAATATGACTAGAAGTAAGCTCGGCTATTCTAAAATGGCATATGAGATGCAACTTGATAATCATGTATTCAAGTAGGAATTGAAATACAATGCAGTTAGTATGATGCGCCGAGCCCGGTGCATGCAATACGAATGAATGGATGCAAACATGCGAGCATAAGAATGCTAATTGAAACATGACCTAAACTAACCATTGAAAGCGGTTAAGTAAAAGGGAGAAAGACGTGAGGTTGGAAGACATTCACACACTCATGCACACTTATTACAAAATTTGCCCTCTCGACGGAGGGTCTGAATAAATAATACAAACCAACTAATTAATCAACTACCCTAGCTAATTAATTACTACAAAACCTTAACTAATTAAGCACATTAATTAAGTTACAAAACCAACTAAGTAAGAACAGAAAGAAGCTAAAACAAGCTGCCCTAGCTCTGCCTCGGAATGATGAATAATGCATGCTCGATCGGTTTCGCTTGGAAATTCGTTGTCATGCCTCATGTTGCCTCTGTTTGGACACTTATGCACCTTTGAAAACTGTGAAAATCTCTGTGATGCTTCTGAACCACCTCATGGACATTCTGAGAGGCCATCGGCCAAGGGAAAAGGGTCATCGACCACTTTTTAGTCCATGGGCCAAAAATTGTTAGCCGATCGGCACTGCAGATAGTCGATCGACCATCTCTTCTTGCAAACTGCTCCTGTTGCTGCAGCAGAGGACAAACAAGGGCATGACAATACATTTGCAAGAAAATGTTGTGCAACTACACCCCTTATCATGTTTGAGACTCAAAGGAGTGTAGTGTTTGACTCTCGAGCCATCAATCATGCATTTCGATGCATGATAGCCAAAGAGGCCGAATTGCAGACATCAATATAGAATGAATGCACAAAAACACACAAATGCCTCACACTCTATCATGTTGGATCAAGAGTGTCGGCGACCGAGGATTGAGGCACGTTTCGTCGCTTCAAGTATGAAACGTCCCTCGATTCTCGTTTTTGGTTTCACAACCCAAACCAAACACAATGCAATGCATGCAACATGGAAAAGCTATGCAATGCAACATAAGCATGCCAAATGCAATATGACTCAAGCATGCACACAAGGCTAAGGTAACAAGCATGCCAAATGCAATGCAACCTAAGCAAGCATGTGACAAAATGCAAACTAGCAAGCATGCAAAATGCAACCTAAACACACAAACATACCTAGCATGTAAAGATGGACAAGCATGTAACAACATGCAAACTAGCGAGCATGCAACAACATGCAACATGTCAAGCATGCAACAACATGCAAGATGCAAGCATGCAACAACATGCAATGTGACAAGCATGCGACAACATGCAAAGATGGACTTAAACCAAAATGGGCAGAACTCAGCCATGCCCAAATCAGTGGCGAAAATGGTAAATTGATGACATGAAATGCAAGACAAGCATGCATGCCAATTGGCCCAAGAATTATGGCATAAAGAGGACAACCCTCAAGAGCAATTAAAGAGTGAAAAGCATGCAAGTGTGACAACACTATAGGCCCTGAAATCATGCATGGAATGGTGCCAAACCACTCACATAAGACAAGCAAAGCATGCAAGAAAGCTCAAAACTCGAAACTAGCCCAAGGGACTTAAACCATGGCCATGCAAAGCAAGCCCCAAAGGGGCAAGGGCACCCAAAACAGTCCCAAGGCAGGTCAATACAAGACCAAAAGCATGCTCGAACCTAGCCAACACAAGCTAGAACAAAAAACCAAAAGCATGAAGCATGCAAGGCTAACAAGGGGTGTTACACTACACCTATTAAAACCAAACATGGCATGACTTAACCAATAAAAATCAGAGTTATGGCATGTCAAAATAAGCCCAAAAACCCACTGAGATGGCATCCTAAAGGCCTAAGCATAGAGGCATGCACAATGGTCCACTCTTAAGGCATAAAACACCAACTCTTCAAAGCATTGAAAGGATGACACATGCAAGTGTATGGCTACACTACATGAACTAAAATCATATATGAAATGATGCCAAATCATAAAAAAAGGGTCTAAGCAATGCATGCTAATGACTTGGACACTCAATGCTAACAAGCTAGATTGAACCAAGGCTATACAAAACAGTGCATGCATGACTAAAACAATATGAAACAGAGCTCAAGCATGGTAAAACATGATTAAAAGCTTCTTTGAGTTGAGCCAAAACATGCAAGGAAGATGATCCAAATGCAAGATGCATGTTAAGGCAATAGAGAGGATTACACTACAAGTGCATGATGCATGTAAGAGTCTATCAAATTAACCTAAAACATAGGTATAGCATGGAAAAATAACACCAAATACTTGCTGAAATGAAGCCAAAACATGCTAAGCAAACATGCTACCAATATGAGCCATTTATACTAGCAAATGAGACACAAGGAGAGGGGGGTGTCCCTCTCCTATTCAAGACTCCAAAATCACTTTTCCATCACTAAAAATCCACGGGATTTTAGTGGTGAGAAGGTCAAAACAAGATGGTTCCAAAGCCCAAAAAGAAAGGCACAAAATAAGGCCAAAGAAGGCCTAAGAGGGGGTAGACAACCCCTAACCAAAAAGTGACCTTAAACAAACTTCACAAGCATGGAAAATCAGAACTTTTTACAGTTTAGAGTTAAGCTTAAAACAATATGCAAATAGGTTTAAGAGCTTAAGCAAGAATGGGGGATTAAAGGTTAGTTGCTCACCCTTGAAGAACACCTTCAAGAACACTACTCCAGCAACTTTTCTGAGTTCAAACCAACCCAGGAACACCAAAACCAACTCCCTAGTACCTCAGCAACAAAAGGATGGTGTATTGCTAGGTGTTGTAGTGCAAAAGTAAGAAGATTTTACACTTTTGAGTATAAACCAATGTAAAACAAGAGAGAGAGGTAAAATATAGAGACAGAGATATTGAACTTTGTATCTCAATTTTCTGAACCTTTGGATAGGGAGGAGGGCCTCCCTTCTTATAGAATTTCAATTCTTAAGCTTGTTGAACAAGCTTGAGTCTTGAATGCAATCCCTAATATTGCCCACTAGCTGTTGCAGCTGGCAGAAAATATCTGCAAAAAGCAGATGGAAAGGTCTCGGCTCAAAAATATGGCCGATCGACCAAAAAAAGTGTTGATCGACCAAAAAGAGTGCTAATCGGGCACCACTTTTGGCCGATGGCAAGAAAGCAAGACCGATGGCAGAATGCCTTAGCCGATGGGTTGAGGGGATGGCCAACAAGCCACCCTCTTCCCTCAGAAGCAAAACCACAAATGCTTGGTCCACAACCAAGTACAAAACAGACAAGTTGAGAGATCCTAAGGCAAGGCGCGCAGTCGAGACCTTCGGGAACTCAAAATGAACACGAGCATGGATGATCATTGAGTGTTCAAACGATGACGTCCAAGTCTTGAGGACGGCCAAAAATGGGGTGTCTACAGTTGCCCCTCTTTGACAGAACTCGAAAGTCATAAGATGACGGGAGTGAATGTCAAAGCCTAGAGACAACCCATTTTTGACAAGGCCGAAGACTTAGACAAGCTTACAAGATGACAAAGAGATGCGCCCGCAAGTAGGGGCAAGATGCAAATGACATGCACGATGCCGAACATAACTTATGATCATACAAAGAGAGCTGTAATGAAGTATAACATGCAACAGTTTAAGAAAGCGAATAAGAATCAAACTACAAAACACGCAGAAAGGATGTAAGAGAATTATACAATTCTCGCTACGTTTCACGCGAAGTACATATAATACCGTCTGGTTCGTCTGGTCGCGCCAGCTTCAAATGAACCGTACATACAATATTGTGCCTAAAAAAGAAAGTTAACAGGTACAATACTGTTAGAAATATGCATAGCAATGCAAGTGAAAAGTGGGTGACAACGCAAGTGAAGGGGTGCATGACAATGCAACCCAAGCGTGATGCATAACAATGCGGAGGGGTTCATGACAATGCAACCTAAGTGCGATGCACAACAATGCAATTGGAAACAAGCATAACAATGCGAGGAGGGCATGCGTGACAACGCAAGCCGAGTGGGATGCATAACAATGCAATTTGAAACAAGCAAAACAATGCGAGGAGGGCATGCACGACAACGCAAGCCGAGTGAGATGCATAACAATGCAATTTGAAACAAGCATAACAATGCGAGGAGGGCATGCGCGACAATGCAAGCTGAGCGGGATGTATAACAACGTAATTTGAAACAAGCATAACAATGCGAGAAGGGCATGCGTGACAACGCAAGCCGAGTGGGATGCATAACATGCAATTTGAAACAAGTATAACAATGCGAGGAGGGCATGCGCGACAACGCAAGCCGAGTGGGATGCATAACAATGCAATTTGAAACAAGCATAACAATGCGAGGAAAAGCATAAACACATGTAAGTAAAGCATACGCGACAACGCATACAATGTGTGTAACAATGCGAGGAAAAGCATAAACACATGTAAGTAAAGCATGCGCGACAACGCATACAATGTGTGCAACAATGTGAGAAGGGTGCATAATCACATGTAAGTAAAGCATACGTGACAACGCATACAATGTGTGTAACAATGCGAGAAAAAGCATAAACACATGTAAGTAAATCGTACGCGACAACGCATACAATGTGTGTAACAATACGAGGAAAAGCATAAACACATGTAAGTAAAGCATACGTGACAACGCATACAATGTGTGTAACAATGCGAGGAAAAGCATAAACACATGTAAGTAAAGCATACGCGACAACGCATACAATGTGTGTAACAATGCGAGAAAAAGCATAAACACATGTAAGTAAAGCATACGCGACAATGCATACAATGTGTGTAACAATGTGAGGAAAAGCATAAACACATGTAAGTAAAGTATACACGACAACGCATACAATGTGTGTAACAATGTGAGGAAAAGCATAAACACTTGTAAGTAAAGCATACGCAACAACGCATATAATGTGTGTAACAATGTGAGAACAGAGAGAGGCACATATTCAACGGAAGCATGGTAAAGGCATGTTATTCTGGATGTTGAGATGCAACTCGAAAGCAAGAGAAGCATGCTCAATGCAAGAGCGAAAAGACGCATAACAAGCGTGCTTATTACAAACATGACAAAACATTGTAATGCAACATGCTCAAAAGTAGTTCTCGAGTTTCGCAATATACAAAAGGATACGAAAAAGGATACACCTTTCATATATCGAGTGCCGCACACGGAAGACACGGTTCGAGGTCAACACGAAGGCCGATTAAGTTTCAAAAGTGTATTTTCTTGCACTTCCTTGAGAGATAAGGGTACAAATCAACATAAATGACCCAAACAAGGGAATTGGAGGTTCATCGACCACAAGGGGATGCCATCGGCCATCCATCGGCCACAAAAGGATATCATTGGCCAAACATTTAGCTGATCGGCTAACAATTTGGCGGATCGGCCAAAAATGGCAATTTCGGGGCAGTTTTGACATTTTGCCTCAGGTGTTTAAATATAGGGTTCCAAACCCTATATTCTCACTTCCTCTTAGTCAAAAATCAGTGCTCTCTCTCTCTAGGTCATTCTTCACCCTTAGATCTGAGCTTTTCCCTTGTTTCTGAGCCTCCCGCGACTTCTGATTCGCGAAACCCACGTTCTAAACACTTTTAACGGAATGAAACACGATTTCGGTGCCCCATTCTCAATTTCCTTCACTTGGGGTTTGTTTCCCCCCCGAGTTTACCTCGATCTTCATGCCTTTCCCCACACTCTAACCTTTTCTCCTATTTTTCACCCCTCGAGGTTGACTTTTGGGTTGACTTTTTGCATTTTCACCCATTTTCCATACTCTCGGCCATTTTTGCACCCTTTTCGAGATGTCGGACAACATTCCACAAGGTGGGACTTCCCCGGAGATGGATACAGAACCTGAGGTCGAGCTCTTGCCGTTAAGCGTTCGACCGTTCGACCCGATGACATACTGGCCGGCGATACACATATTGCCTCCTGATAGCATCCGTCAGTTCAGGAGCTACGCGCGAGGCGCGCCATTGGAGCTCTTGCTACGCGAGCCAGAGTCGCATCTGTCCTACGGTGCTGCTGAGGTACACTATTCCCCTCTTTTACTTTCTGCAATGTAGATCAAGTATCTTTGATAGCCGACACTGTTCTTTAATTGATCATCACAAACACACTGATACATCACATGCTTAGTTCACCGTGAGCACACCCACACACGATATCTGTTTAAACTCGAACACATGTATACACACTGCACTTTCATCAATTCTGAACGCATTTGAACACTATATTTCTCACACTGCATCGCATCTGTTTGTCTTTGAACACGGGGAGATTCCCATGCCTTCCGGGGGTATGGGAACACCATTGCCCGAGGTTGGTACATAGAGCTGCCTGATGCGGTCCACCACATCGTTGATCAGGCTGGCTTCGACACTTTCTGCATGGGACTCTTGTGCCTCACTGTAAGTAGGTCCCTTCTTGGTGCACTGGTGGAGAGGTAGTGGGACACCACCAATTCCTTCTACCTTTCTGCTACAGGGGAGATGACGATGACTCCCTTCGACTTCTCGATGCTCACCGGCAATGGAGTAGGGGGTGATCCGATTCCCTTTGACACTGATATGGATGAGTGGGACGTCGCCCAGATGTTCTTGCTCGGCGCTCGGCCACCTCTCTCCTGGCCAGGATTCATGAGGTATTCTTGGTTCGAGGACCACTTCAGGGTACAGGGGCCCACAACTTGTGAGGAGGTGGAGCAGTATGCTCACGGATTCATCATGTTCTTGCTAGGGACCACCCTCTTCGCCGACCGGGCGAACACTGTTGCCCTTTATCTGTTGAGTGCATTGGTGGACGTGACGCAGGTCCGCCGCTATGACGGGGGGTGGTGCAGGCTTGGCCACACTTTATGGATACATGGGCTCATCCTCTCGCTGCAGCGGACATCTGCTTGGAGGCTATTGGCGAGCCTGGGAGGTACACCTTCCCTTTCTGTTTTTATAGTTTTGCTTTATACTATCTGTACACCACACATACTGCGCACACGCAATTTGTTTTACACTGACTGTACACGGCACACACTGCACAATACATTTCACACGCTGCACAATACACTGCACACACTGCACAATGCACTACATATCATTCTCTGATTTCTGCTTTATCCGCATACTGCCTTACTGATAAGCATACTCATATTTGCCCTGTTACATTCTGTAGTTATGGGTGTATGCCTACTTTCCGAGGCTTTCCTTAGTGCTGGATATAGAGATACCCCTCGGTATTCCATATTCTCATCGCTATGACGTGAGGTGCGAGCGGAGGCCACGGGAGTCTTTCCTGTTCTTCCGTAGATACTTCGATACCATCACCGCAGCAGAGGTATTTCAAACATTACAGTTTATTTAAGCTTCGCTTTACATTGTACTTTCAACAGTAGATAACAAACTGTATATCCTGTTATTTGTAGATCACCTGGCAGCCTTGGGTCGCTTTGCTGGATGCGGTGAGGGACCAGTATGTAGGTGCTCGGGAGATTACCTGGTTCAGGATTTTGCTGGAGGGCTCGGTCTGCCGGGCATGGTATTTTGGAGAGCGCTTCTTGCGGTAGACCCTTGGCTTGCCCGAGCAGATAGTCCCGAGGCCGTATCCCATCCATATGAGGGCTACCGAGAGGTACACCTTGGAGGAGATGATGGACTATATGATCGGCTGGGACTCTGACTTCTTCAGAGATGAGGGCGACTACACCGAGTTCACCCAAGCTTATCTCATGCGGCCTCTGACCGATGCTCGCCGAGTTGAGAGGGAGAGGCCTGCAGCGCCTGTTAGAGGAGCGAGAGCACCATGGGCGACTTAGGCCCGTAGCAGGAGTGGGTCCCGGAGGGGACAGGGAGTCGGGTGGCCAGAGCTGCCCACCACCATGACATGCCGAGGACAGGGTAGGGAGACTTATCAGATACCCATCGCTCCTCCTCCGGCTGATCATGAGCATGTCGGAGTTCGCGGCTCGACCCCGGTATGTACCGTACTTTGCATTCTGTACATTCATTTCATTTCATTTAACATCCCGCAGAATACTAATGATTTCAACACTTTTGCAGGCTTCCATCGAGTACACTGACTAGTCTCTAGAGCTGACAGCCTCGGTGATGGGGATGCTGCAGAGGAGCATCGATCTGTTGACCATTTACGGTATCCCGGTAAATCCCTTCAACCTCAGTCCCAAAACATCGCACATTCTGTTCCGTACTAATTTGATACATCACATTATCGATGCGGCACTTGATATACTGCACTCACATACTACTCACGGCACTGATACACTGTAACTCACAGCATTCATACACTGCTCACAGCATTGCCCACGACATTCATACACTGTACTCATACACTGTATTCGGTATTTATACTCTGCTTTGCATATCATAACTGATGCGTTTGCCAATTATTCTTTTCAGGCCCCATTTCAGATACCGGCCGTAGGGGGTGCTCCAGTAGGACCTTCAGCGCCTCCCAGAGCAGCAGGGGGAGCCAGACCGGGGATGACGATACACAGCCGAGGCAAACATAGGCGTGTTCGTGCTAAGAGCAGCTCACGTGAGCCTACCCCAGATGATGAGTCTGCCAAGGAGGTAGCATCGTCTCAGGATGAGGTCGGGGATGGCTCGATTCAGACTCTGACGGTGGAAATCCTGGACCTTCGTCCAGGAAGTGGACCAGGATGGACTCTCGCACTTGAGGCTGCCGGCGCCGATCCAGACATTTTGCTGCTTTTCTTCTTTTTTGCTTTATTTTTCTTTTTACTGGTAGTTTTGCACATTGTACTACCTTAGGCATGTTTTATTTTCTTCAAAACTATGTACTTTTGCAAAAGAGAATATGATGAAATGAAACAGGTGTTTTTGTTGAAAAAGTGTTGCATTTGTACATTCTATGCATCGCATCGCATTACATAATAATGTAAATGAGATTGACCTTTGTTTTGGAAAATGAACACTTGAATTGCATTAATCAGGTAGTGAACCGGCTAACAACAAAACAACTCGATAAGCAAAACAAAGGACTTGACAAGCCAACCAATTGTAAATACAACTCGATAAGCAAAACAAAGACTTAAAGAATACAAAAGTACAACAACTCGATAAGCAGATTGAAGTGACACAGGTACGACTTTGCAAAATCATCACCGGAAGGCATTTGAAGTGGAACCAGTCACATGTTCTCAATATGTTCAACACATATACAGCTTAGAGAACAAGGGGAGAGCCATCGGCCAAAGGAAGAGACCATCGGCCACAAGAAATGGCCATCAGCCATCATTACTAGCTGATCGGCCAAAAAAGATGGTCGGTCGGCACTATTTTTGGCCAATCGGCCAAAAATGGAAAGCACCTCCAGAATGCTGACACTTGTCTTCCACTCAACACCTTATCTTCTACAAAAGCCTCAACACCTTATTTTTGGCCGATCGGCCAAAAATGGAAAGCACCTCCAAAATGCTGACACTTGTCTTCCACTCAATACCTTATCTTCTACAAAAGCCTCAACTTCGTAGTTTTCTCCATTTTAGCTCAGTTTTGCACCAAATGGAAGCATTTCTTGTCCAAAATCTCACAAATTGGATTGCCAACTTGGATGGCTCGAAAAAGCTAAACTTCTGGGGCTTTGGCATAAATGCACTATTCACGTTGAGTCGCACCCTGCTGCATTTTCCCTTCCTCCATGCCGCGGCAAGGTTTTTGAATCCGGTGACACACGTCTTTAGCTTTGGCGGACAAGAGATGTGTCCCACTTTCGAGGATTTCCAAGCTTTAATGGAATCCGAGCGTGATGAAGAAATCCTGCTTCAGCTCCGATTCGGCCACGTCCAAGCCTTAGGACGGATGTACGGCCTCACTTTGCATGACGCTCGGTCACTGATTCACGACAGAGAGTTGGACATTCCAAGTTTGATTCGTCAGTTTTCTGATGCCGGCGGCCGCGACGATAATCATTGGAAGGGTTATCGGCGACATGTGCTTTGCTTATGCATGCTGTCTCATTTCTTGCTTGCCCCAGGCTCCGGTGGGTTTAGTACTCGTTTGATTGAGGTCACCGAGGGATTAAAAGAGGGCAAGAGCTGCATCACCATGACGCTGTAGACACCCCATTTTTGACTGCCCTCAAGACTTGGGCATTACTGATGGTTTACTTGGTGGAGAAAGGTATGTAGGGCAAAGACTCAGTTTCTTCGGCAAGGAGAGAGACAAATCTCAACTTCACACCCCATTTTGGACCAAAGCTATTTTGGATGGTTTTTAGACCTTAAAACCCTCTCTTTCAAAACATTTTTGAAATAAAGTTTCTACAATGTTCCGAGGCTCACATTTTGTCAAATGATGCGCTTTTCGATAAACCGAGCAAGGACAAAGTGGAAATGAATGAAAGAGAGATGAAATATTTGAAAAATCTTTCAAAACACCTTGTTCGGGGGTTTGGAGTTGAAGAAAAGAGGAGAAGAGAGAAGAAACCTAGCTGAGGAAGAAGTTGGGTATGAACCGCTAGGAGAGAGTCGAGCGGTCCTCGCTAAATCAGGCTTATCTGTCTATGCAGTTGAATTTAAGCTATGAGGCTACTACCTTTGGAAAGAAGACTTCCGGGGCTTCATTTTTCATTCAAGAATCTCTTAAAACCGAGTCCGGATGGGGGAGATATGATTGGTTGAAGTTGGGCATCATCCCGATTGGACCGAAACTGAGCAACCTTCACCAAAACAAACATAAATTTTCGCACAGTTGGAATTTTTATGCAAGGCTGATTCCATTGGAAAGCTTACTTCCGGGGCTTCAATTTGGACACAAGAATGACCTGAAAAGGAGTTCATATGAAGGAGTTATGCCCGTTTGAAGTTGGACCTGCAGAGCAGATTTTTCCTGTCGGCCGACCAAACAATGTGCCGACCGACCAGAACAATGAGCCGGCCAACCAAATAAGTAGTAGGACAACCATTTATAGTAGTTGGATGACCAATTTTTCTGGCTGGCGGCCTTCCTGCGTGTTCCACAGACTGAATGGATGCCAGCTGGAGGGCACAGACTGGAGCCTCCATACACGTGTATGGAGGATGTTTGCCCTTGGTTTGAAACTTCTTTGAGAAGCTTTAGACTTATTTTTCTATAAAGGAAGGCCTTCCCTTCCTTGTAGAGGGTTCAGAACCTGGTTTGAAGGCATACACACTTCTCCCTCTATATCTCTCCCTTTAGGCTTCAAAAGTGTGAAGCTCTTGCCCCTTTGCATACCAACTCCATAGCCTAACCCTTCCGCCTTTGCTTGGAGCTTCTTGGAGGTCTTGAGAGGTCCTAAGGAGCTGCATTTTGGGACCAGAGGCTGCTGGAGTTTCTTGGCTACAAGGGTAACACCTTATTCCCTCTTTTGGCTTTATTTTGCTCCTTCTTTTTGCCATACTTGAAAGCATATTTAGGCTTTGTCATAAACTAAAAAAAAATCTTGTTTTGAGCTTCTAAACATGTTTGTTTAAGACTATTTTTCTATTGGGGGTCATCGACCCCCTTGCATGCTTCATTTCCTCTTGTTTTAGGCCATGCATTAGGGCCTTTGTTGTGAGCTTTGTTGGCCCTTTTGACCACTGAAATCTAGCGGATTTTTAGTGGTTATTATGTGTTTTTGAGCATCAAAATCAGAGAGGGGTGACCCTCTCACCCCTTGTTTTGTTTACTGGCTTTCTTGGCCTTTCAAAGGAGCCCCTATATGCATGTTTTCAAGCCATGTTTCAGGCCACTTTTTGTGAGTTTTGTGACCTGCATGGGCTCTATCCAGAGCCCTTTTTTCCATGTTAAATGTCTATTGTGCATGTGTTGAATAACCCTCTTATTGGCCTTTCAAAGGAACATATCATTGTTGCATGCATTGGCTATGTTTCCACGAGTTTTTGGGCATTATTTGGCATGGCATACTTCTATTTTTGGCTGGTTTGGTGAGCTCTCATGTGCTTCATATAGTTGTTGTGCAAGTCATGGTTCACTAGCTTGTATTGCATGATCTTTTGGCCTTTAATTCTAGCACTTTTTGGCCATGCCTTAGACTGATTTTGTGCATATTTTGGACTACCTTAGCTCTGTTTTTGGGTCTCATGGTCGAATGATGTTTGTTTTGCATGCTTGTAGTTCAATGTCCATGCTTAGTTTTGAGTTTCGAGGTCTATTACTTGCATATACTGAGGTGCTTTCATGTTTTGGGGCCATTGAATATCATATTTCAGAGCTTACATGTATGCCATATTCCCATGATTTTCACTCTTTAAATGCGTTTGAGAGTTGGGCTTGTATGCCTTGTTTTCGGACCATTGAATGAGCTTCATTTCTTTGCATATTGAGCCATCATTTTAGGCCATTTTCCCATTGTCTTGGACCTGCCTAGGGTCTGTTTGGGGCTGGTCTTGCCATTTGTGCATCACTTTGTGTACCTCTAGTGTAATCCGCTTCACTAGTTTTGGTAATTATGCCATCTAGCATGCATTGTGTGAAGTGTTTGCATGATTCGGGACCGTTGTGCATCATGTTTCAGAGCTGGAGAATGTGTGTTTCCATGCCATATTTTATCCCTTGCCATGTTTTGGTAGAGTGGCATTTGATGCCTTAGGTTCGGTCCCTTGCATTGGGCATGTTTGCATGAGCGTTCTTGTCTAATTTCAATTGTGTATGGCCACTGATTTTGGGCATAGCTGAGGCCTCCATCTTTAGTTTAAGTCCATTTACCATATTGTTCAAAGTTGCTTACTTTGCATCATATTTACATGCTTGTTGCATACTGGTCCTGTTGCATCTTGCTTGCATACTTAGGTGGCATAGCTTTGTGTGTGCATTTCTTGCCTCTTGATCGAGCATGATAGAGGTTGGGACCTCTTTATGTGTTTTTGTGCATCTTCATTTGATATTGAAATTGCACACTTGGCTTCTTTGGCCATCATCCGTTGAAATGCGTGATTGGTGGCCCGAGGGTCGATGGCCATACTCCCTTGAGTCCATAACATGATAGGGAGGGTGGCTGTGCACACATTGTCTTGAAAATTCTTTGCCATGCACTGTCTGTCCTCTGCTGCAGCAAAAACAGGGCTCTGCAGGAATAAATGGCCGGCCGACAATCTTTAATTCCGACCGTCAAAACATATTTGGCCGAGAGCCCAAACTTTGGCCGGTGACCAGTTTTCAATGGCCGGTGGCACTTTATTTTGGGTTGGTGACCTTCCAAAACACTTAGGGAGTGGTTCAAAGAAATTCTGGAAACTTGTATAATTTTCAGAGGAGCAGGGTAGTGTAAACAGAGGCAGCTTTTGGTATGGCAACGGATTTTCGAGCGAGACGAACCGAGCTTTCATGCATCCCTCTTCCCGAGGCCATTTTACTGCTTTCTGTAGCTTAGTTAATTTGTTAATTAATTAAGGGTTTGTAATATTTAATTAGCTAGGATAGTTAATTATGCATTCGGTTTGTGTTATTATTCGGACCCTCCGAGAGAGGGCACAATGTTGTAATAAGTGTGCGTGTGTGTGATGCATGTCTTCCAACCCCACGTCTTTCTCCCTTTTATTTACTAACTTATGATGGTTAGATTAGGGCATGTTTCAATTAGCATACTTATGCTCGCATGTTTACATCCATTCATCTGTCTTGCATGCACCAGGCTCGACGCATCACGCTAACTGCATTGTACTTCAATTCCAACTTGAATACGTGTATCGAGTTGTCGCATTTCACATGCCATTCTTAGATTAGCCGAGCCTATTCTTAGTTGCATTCTTGCATGCGTTGCATTAGCCATCTTAACATGAACTAGGATCATATATTTGATTACTAACTAGTTTCTGTTTTGGCTCGGAGTACTAGGTAAGCTTTTATGCTTTAGTATCTTGCATGCGTGTGAGTGTTGCCATGATAGCATGCTTGCCATGAGGTTATGTGCTTATGTGATATAACTGCCTGAATGCCTGTGAGTGAAGGTTGGGTTACCTGAATTGGAACAATTCATGATTGTGAGTTTTAAGCCCACTTGAGAGTGGCAAATCACCATGTTTTCTAAGCCCATTTGAGGGTGGCAAAATCTGCATTTTTTTAGCCTACTTGCCAGTGGCAAACTGCTTTAAAAAACGAACATGAAATGTTTTGTTCCAATTCAGGCGATCCAGTCTATACTTGTATGCTGTGCGCATCACATAATAATTCTAGGCTAATAACCGGTTTAAAAGCACATATATTTTCAAAACTCGATATCATGTTTAGTAGCGGCCGATCTTTGATCGGGCGAGCGGGGGTGCTCATAGCTGACCTTTCCCAATCGTACCCAAGTTCCCGAGCCGAGACAACTTTGGTGATGACGGACAAGTGGCCTTAGGCATGAGTCAGGGTTTGCTAAATTTCCCCAAAATAAAATATTTAGGTGGCGACTTTGTATCTGGCAAAGCAGTCCATGTTTGGCACTTCTTTCTAAAAAATCAGTTTTCCAAAACGATTTGCCGGATTTGGACACTTTGGTGATTTATCGGTCTCGCGTTGTACTTTGAGAGATCAGATTTAGAACCGCGACATTTGAGTCCGAACTGTAGTGAGCCCCAAATGAACAAAACGGAGGGGGGGGAGGGGATTTCCCCCAGGACGTTCGGGGACGTCTACAGACGCTAGTTGAGACATTGATGGGTTTAGACGCTTTTCATCGCCGGGAGACGACTAGATTCGCGGGGAGTCCACTACTACTGCAGGTAATGTTTCCCACCCCATCTCACATATATATTGCTCGCATCACTCGGCCCTCAGGCTCGATTTTTCTCTCAAAAACCTTTTTCTCACTTTTTCCCTCAACGTACACCTCTCTATTCTTTAATCTCTCATTTTTCATCCCTCCCCAGATATGGTTGATGGATAAATTAAAGATTGCGGAGTCATGCCCAGCATATTCAGCTCGCAGCTATTTCTTCCGGCGACGTCTAGTCGATGCCCTTGATGAGAGATGGTGGTGCAACTGGATGTGTAGTTTGTCCGCGGACCACATTGCTTGGCGCTGCCCTTGGCTCAATCTGCCGGCGATGAGCTACAGCATGACCCGCCAGCTCGGGATTCAGTTGATTGGTTTGACACACTGTGCCTTTTACTTTCCGTTTCGATTCCGGCGCCAGTTTGGACATGATCAGATTTGCCCAGAAGAGGGGGTGGAGTACCCTACTGCATTTCTGATCCGAGGCGCACAGCTAGCTCGGTATGCCACAGCATGGTGGACGAGAGAGCTTCTGGCCCCCGCTCCCACTTTCAGTTGCACCCTCTCTGATGAGGGCATAGTTTGGCTTGATGAGGAGGCGCAGATCGGGCCCACTTTGGCATCAGAGGCTTCCACAAGCTCAGGGAGGGGACGCAGGAACACCTGACTATGCCCCTGATTTATTTGCTTTAATCAGAACTTTCAAGTTTTCTTTATGAATGTAATGAAAAGCAACTTCAATTTGTATTCAAGAGTAGGAGAACTCTGTATTGAAATCAATGTAATTGAAGGTTGTGGGTACTGAAAATTTTCCGTTTGGTCCAAAAATGGTCTAAGTTGTAAAAAAGATGAATTTGAACATAATCAACTTTTATTATAACTTTTCAAAGCCATTTTCGACATGGATCAGAACTGGACACACCTGAGATCTATCACTGAGATGTACAACCCCGGATCTCAGCAACTGGAAAGTTGCCCCTAGTCTGAATAACACTACATCTGGAGATCACAACTGAGCCCTTGAATGCAGAATAGACAAAGATGACCATACATGATCACATGGACAAAGTTGATCGGGGAAGTGTTTATGGCTGGACTTTAGGATGAAGTTGCCTATGTATCCCAAAGATGGAAATCAAGCCTTACGTAGTTCGGCTTGGGTTCACTCGTGTATTAACTCTCTCCTTTTGCGCTCTAACTTTTGCCAAGGCCGCCCTTTCTGGGTTTTCAACCTTGCGAGCTCAGTTTTTATAATTTCAAATTTTTCATGCTTTATGTTTTGCCTAGGTCGCCCTTTCGGGTTTTCGGCCTAGCGAGCCACTCAGGGAAAATATTTCTTGAACTTGTCCATGTTGATCGGTTGGGAGAAATCTAGGCCATCTAGGTCCATCAGAACGACAGCTCCACCCGACCAGATTGACTTGATAATGTAAGGACCAGTCCAATTGGGTCTGAACTTGCCCCTAGGGTCGTGGATGGGAGCTCGGTTGTCTTTGAGCACCAAATCTCTTTCCTTCAAATTCCTGGACCTAACCTTCTTGTTAAAAGCCCTTGCAATTCGTCATTGATAACCCTGAACATGGTACAGTACTTTCAGCCTTCTTTCATCAAAGAGTATGAGTTCTTTGAACCTGCTTTGCTGCCAATCTGCCTTGGCTATCTGACACTCAGCCAGTAGTCACAATGACAGAACCTCAATTTTGATAGGAAGAACGGCCTCCATCCCATAAATCAAGGAATACGGAGTCGCCCTAGTAGAAGTTCGAATTGAAGTCTGGTAGCCCCATAGAGCAAATGGCAGCTTATCTGGCCAGTCACAGTAGGTTTCCACCATCTTCTGCAGAATACGGTTGATGATCTTGTTGGCGGCCTCAACTGCTCTGTTAGTTTGCGGCCGATATGTAGATGACTTGTGAAAAGCCACGTTGTATTTCTCCAAGAAGTCGATCACTTCCTTCTTGAAGTGGGAACCATTATCTGAAATAATCTCGTTCGGGACCCCGTAGCGACAGATGATGTTGTTCCTAATGAACTTAGCAATGTGCGATGCCTTCAACACCGCATAAGATTGGGCCTCAACCCACTTTGTAAAATAGTCTATCGCGACCAGAATAAACTCATGCCCATTGGACCCCTTCGGAGTGACAGCCCCGATCACATCAATCCCCCAGACTAAAAATGGCCATGGTAAAGTCATGTTGTACAGCTTCGACGGCGGAATGTTCATGCGGTTTGCATGGATCTGTGACTTGTTGCATCGCCGGACAAAGCCAATACAATCCTCCTCCATGGTGGACCAGTAGTAACCCTGTCTGAGAATTTTCTGGGCTAGCATCACCCCGTTCATGTGCACTCCACACTCTCCTCCATGGATGACCTCCATCAGGCGCTTCGATTCTTCGACATCTACACATAACTTATGCATCCCGAGATGACCTCTCTTGTACAGTTTCCCCTGCAGACGATGAACTAAGCAGCCATTCTTCAAATTGCCCTTTTGTCTTTGGCATTTGCCCCTGGTGGATACGTTTCTTTTTCCAAGAAGTTCCAGACATCGTAATACCAAGGGTTCTCATCTTGTACCTCATCTATGGCAGTAATCAGCTCGTAGGCCGGCGCAAATTTCTGTTCGATGATGATTAGACGCATCCGGACTTCGAAATGGATGTCTATCATAGAAGATAGAGTTACTAATGAATTTGCGAACCTGTTGTTCTCTCTTAACAGATGAGCGAAATTCAGTTTCTCGAACCGAGGAATCAGCATGTCCAAGGTCTGGTGGTAGATTTTCATCTTTTCTTCTTTAACTTTCCAATCTCCTTTAGCTTGAGATATAACAAGGTTCGAGTCCCCGATGACGTCCAACCGTTTTGCCCCTAGTTCCAGGGCTCCTTCTAGTCCAGCAATACACGCCTCATACTCTGCCTGATTGTTCGAGACTTTGAACTGGAGTTTGAATGCTAGAGGTATACGGGAATTGTCGAGTGCTATCAGCAACACCCCTATCCCATACCCGTATTGGTTTGACGCTCTGTCAAAGTACATCGTCCAAAACTCTTCTTCGACTTGCAGAATGGCCTCGTCTGGGAACAGGTACTCAACTGCTTCATCCCCTTCCACTGGGTGATCGGCTAGGAACTCCGCTACCGCTCTCCCTTTCACTGCCTTGCGCATTACGTACTTCAGATCGAATTCGGAAAGCAGAAGAAACCAACGATCTAGCCTACCTGTAAGCGCTGGTTTCTCGAAGAGATATTTGATGGGATCTAATCTTGAAACCAGTATTATAGAGTGAGCTAACAGGTAGTGTCGTAGCTTCCTGGTAGCCCATACCAAGGCCAGACAAGCCTTCTCTAGCGGAGTGTAGCGGGTCTCGTAATCCAGCATTTTCTTGCTCAGGTAGTAAATAGCTTTCTTCACCTTGTTCTCAGACTCGTGTGCAAGCATGCAGCCCATTGTAGTTTCAGTCACTAAAAGGTACAGAATCAACGGCTTCCCCGACTCAGGCGGTGACAACACAGGTGGGTTATGTAAATATTGCTTGATTTGTTCGAAAGCTGCTTGGCATCGGCCGTTCCATTGGAATTTCTTTTCTTTCGTCAGGAGACCAAAGAGTGGTTCACAAGTCAAGCTTAATTTTGCAATAAACCGTCTTATGAATTGCACTTTACCCAGAAAGCGTCGCACCTCCTTTTCAGTCCTTGGTGGTGGCATTTCTAAGATGGCCTTGATTTTGGAAGGGTCGACCTCGATACCTCTCTATGTAATCAAGAACCCCAGCATTTTCCCTACTGTAACACCAAACGTACATTTCTGAGGATTCAGCCGCAACCAATATTCCCTGATCCGTTGAAAGAATTTCTGCAAGGCGGTGTAGTGGCCCTCTCTTTCCTTGGACTTGACAATCATGTCGTCTACGTACACCTCAACCTCTTTGTGGATCATATCATGCAAAATCGTGGTTGCGGCCCGTTGATATGTAGCTCCAGCATTCTTTAGCCCAAACGACATCACCCTATAACAGTAGGTCCCCCACAGGGTGGTAAAAGCAGTCTTCTCCCGGTCTTCGGGTGCCATCACAATCTGATTGTAGCCTGAAAAGCCATCCATGAATGAGAGCAATGCATGCCTAGCAGTGAAGTCCACTAATTCGTCAATATGCGGCAGAGGAAAGTCGTCCTTCGGACTGGCTTTGTTCAAATCTCTGAAGTCCACATATACCCGAATTATGCCATCCTTCTTCGGCACTGGAACTATGCTGGCCAACCAAGTTGGGTATTTAGATACCAGCAGGAACCCTACGTCAATTTGCTTGGTGACCTCTTCTTTAATCTTGAGAGCCTAGTCCGGGCAGATTCTTCTGAGCTTTTGCTTAACAGGTCAGGCCTCTGGGTTAAGAAGGATCCGGTGCTGTACAATCTCAGGATCGATTCCAGGTATGTCTTCGTAGGACCACGCGAAAACATCTTTGAAATCTTTTAATAAAGCGACTAAGCGCTCGCGCTCCTCCGAAGACAACGTGGACCCGATTTGGACTAGCCGCGGGTCCTTCTCAGTACCAACATTAATTTAGATGATTTCATTAACCAGCGGTTTTACAAACCTCTCCTACTCTTGATCTAGCAAATATTTCAAAATCGGAGGAATTTCTTCCTCATCGTTTTCATCGAAATTTTGAAAGTCTGAATTAATGCAATAAATCAAAGGCACAAAAAAGTACTCGAAAGCCATAGCCATTTCATTCTCATTAATCACTTCCAAGTCCCCTGATTCCTTTGTTACAACAGACTCAAAGGAAAAAGAAAAAGACGACCTAGACAGGACTGTGGCATTCGGGTTGTCACCCCCAGGAATACCGGACTCAGACTCAAACAAGCTGGAACCTGATTCTGACTCCATAGACTCGGTGGAATCAGATTCCGGCTCACTACCTGACCTGGTGCTGCTCGATAAGAATCCCTCCTCGTGTTTCCAGACGAGGGAGGGTGCGATGGACGCATCCAGAATGTTTGAAAGTGGGCTCGTAGCCGTTTCATTCCCGATCATAGATACTGAGAGGTCATCCCCCAAGCACTCATGTACGATCGGAGGATCTGAAAGTAGACAAGCCAGTGCTACCCCCATTTCAATCTCGGTGCTCTCAGAATCCACTTCCTTACACTGCTCAACCTCAGCTGATGGGTCTGTCTGCTCTTCGGCAACATCATCCCCAGTCAACTGTAAGTCAAAGAAGATCTTGAAATCCGGCAGGCGCCTCTTCTCTGTGTTTAACCATGGCTCTGGGAAGCCGCAGAATGGAAAGTCTTCTCCCTCCCGGACGAAGCATCCGTTCAGGGTGCCCTAGATGGGTCGGTGCATCAACTCAAAATGCTTCCCGGTCCGCTTGGCTCTGGCTCTCCCAGCTATTTCTTTTCCTTTCCTCACCCAGTCCTCTTTGGTAGGTAGATAACCCAAGCCAAAGGTACGCGGGTTGTGCGGCACTTCGGCCGATACTGTAATGCCCTTCCGGCCACTTTTTCCTAGTCCTATCCCAGGGATATGCTGGAACTTGTTCATGAGGTACACAGACTGTGCACTAACATACAACCCCTCATAAACAACTAAGATATTCTGTACAACTGGGGCCTCAGCTAGGGTAAATCCTGATAGGAACACATCCTCCGTGCCATGCTCGATTTCTAAAACCGGTGTAGACACCTCTGGCGGCGGATGGATTGACGAATTCCCAAAAACTATAGCCACCCCCTTCCCGTGGGGGTAGTTCAACATCTAATGCAGGGCGGAAGAGACCGCCTTCACCTATTGCAGCCACGGCTGCCCTAGGAGTAGATTGAAAGTTACAGGAACGTCCAAGACATGAAAGTCAATCTCCTATTGTCCTGGACCAACCTGAGTCTGAATCTTCACGGTCTCCATCACCTCTCTGCTAGTATTGTCGTAGGCCCTTATCACCTAGGCAGTTGGCATAAAGTCCGCGGGCTTCAACCTGATTGCATATGCCGTCCTCAATGGGCACATGTTAATAGCGGATCCTGTGTTGACAAGAACCACCGGTATCAATTTTTCTCTACATTTGAAAGAGATATAGAGAGGTTTGTTATGGTTTGCGCCCTCAGGCGGCAGTTCCTTGTCAGAAAAGGTCAACATTGGGGAAGCTCCTCCCAGAAAAACCAATCCTATCAGCTGCTCAGGCGTGGTATCTATTGAAAGTTTGGCCTTGTCCATTGCAGAAAGGACAACCTGTCTATGAACTCTTGAGGCCATAAACAGTCCTCAGATGGAGATGTTTGCTTGTATCTTCTTTAGCTGTTTCAGCACAGCCTCCTCTTCAAGTAGCTTTTCTTTCTGTTTGTCTACTTCTTTGTCCTTTTCGGACGCCTCTTGTTGATCTAAGTGCGGGGGCTTGAAATACCGCCCACTCCTAGTCATGTGGTCTACCTCGCCAATATACCAGGTATCATCTGGCTGGTTATTTCCCAAGTCCTCATCGGTGTGGGCAAGACATAGGTCATCATCTTCCTACCACATGCCATCGGCAACCGACAAACACTTGTCCGGCTCCGTTACAATTATTCCTGTGCCCACGGCACCTTCCGTTCCTATGCTCGCAGCACGTTCCGTTCTTGTGCACACAACACGTTCTGTCCCCGCAGGGACTTTGGCTTTTCTGGCCCTCTCAAAATCTTCGATCCTTTCTCGCTCAAACTGTTTCAGCGCAGTCTGCTGTTCAACATCTCCTGTATTCAAATTGCCCGGATCCCAAGCGAAATTCTTAACACCAGTGCTCTCTGGCGATGCATCCTGATTCCCGGCCTGTCCGGCCACTGTTGATGTTCCCGTCCCTGACGGACCCTGTTCTAGCTAAGGCTGTTCAACAACATCCGGCTGGTCGTCAAGCCACCCAGTAGACTCTGTTGACCCATCCACATCAAACCAATTGACTGTCACGTCTCCCGGATCTTGTTCGTTGAAAAACCGAAGGTTAGCAATGTCCTCTTCCAGATCCGCTAGGTCATCTAGCCCCTGATTATGTCCATCCTCCCGTACTACACAAATCTCTGCCCCCATTGGCAATTCCACATCCGGCCTAGCCTGGCCTGCTGATGTAATGTAACCGCTCGGGTTGTACATGAAGCTTACAGACCTCTCAGGCTCTGTATTTGCATTCTCATCTGCCCCCACAATCGACCCACTTCTATCTTTGGTAGTCACCACCACCATTTTAGGTTGGGCTTGGGAGATGTCCATCATGCACAAGTCAGTGCTGTCAGGAATGAACACCTCCGTCTTGGGTAGGTGAGAATGGGTGATATATATACTAGGGTCATATGACACAACCCCAGTTTGGATCAGATTGATGCGTTTGGGAGGTGGAGCTTAGTTGTGTGGTGGGAGAGGGTTGGTTGTGACATTTGGTTTCTCCGGAGGCACGATCACCCTGTTGTCAATGAGATCCTGAATCTCGTGACGCAATCTATAGCACTGGTCAGTTTCATGACCATGCTGTTGGTGAAACGCACAGTATTTAGCTGGGTTTTGGGAGGGGGGAAGTTTTTCTGGCAATGGCCGTGGCTCTAGGGGCTTCAAGTGCCCTTTCCTGATCAAAACCCCCAAAGCCTTGGACAAAGACATGTATAGTGGGGTGAAGGTTCATTGGCCTCGGGGTGAGAATTTGGTCGTTTGCGAGCCACTTCCGGAAGCGTTGGTGAATGGTGTAGCTGAAAGGGTTCTTAGGGTGGTGGTAGTGGTGACCATACTCACATCTGAAGCTCTGGTAACTGCAGCACTGCTTGTGCCTGCATTTGTACTGCGGTTGAATGCCCTCTTGGGCTGTTCTCTCTCATGATCAATGAGCCCCTGTTTCATAGCGTCCTCGATCTGCACCCCTATCTCATGTAGATCTACAAAGGTGGGGATGAGGAGAACGATCATCTTCTACATAAGCTTGAGTTGGAGGTTGCGCACAACCATCCGAATCTGATCTTTGTCAACAGGCCTGATGGTCATCATCAAGGCCTGGGCCCTCCACCGGGTCACAAAATCAGAGAAGCTCTCTTTCGGCTCTTGCCTAGTTGTCTCGAGATCACGAGTTGTGACCTTGATTTGTGTATTGTAGGAGTATTGGGCTTCAAAGGCCTCAGCCATCTCCTTACAGTTCCTCTTAACAGAGTCCTCCAGTTTTGCATGCCAAATGGCCGCTACACCCGACAGGGTCCGGCCAAACAGAGAAAGCTTTTGCAATCTGGAGAGGCCCATCGGCCTTAGTATATCTGAGAACAGCCGTAAATGCACCATAGGATCTCCAGACCCGTCGAAATGGTCTATGTGCAGCATTTTAAATCGGTCTGGTAGAGTCATGGCTGAGTCGGTATACCCGTCCTCTATATTCAGAATGGACTTCACGCCCTGAGACTTCTTGAACAGCTTTTCAAGCTTGCTCACTTTTAGTGTTATGGGGTCCACCTCGAACTCAAAGGGAGAATCTGGTAGATTGCTAGGTGCTTTGGATAGCTGGAGTAGGATCAGGGGCGGAGCCGGCCCCGTGGGATCGTCCGCGTTGTCCTAGACGTTAGCGGTCTCCCCGAGTATTGGAACTCTTGGTGGGGGAGGAGCTGGGTGTGAAGCAGATGCTCCGACTTGCTGTGGTGGTTGTTGTTGCTGCAGTCTAGCAATCAACTCAGCCTGTTATGCCATAACCTCAACCTGACATGTGGCAAATTCTGCTTGACGGGCAGCATCCTGCTGCATAGTATTCATACTCTCCTAGAGCTGACACATCATCTCCTCTATACCTGCCATGTTGTGCCGATCTATCCGAACAATCGGTATATCTGTCCCTACAGTAGAAACTGAGACCTCAGCCTGACTGTTCACTGGTGGGGTAGACCACTGATCTGGCGACCGCTGTACTGATACACTGCGCCTTTTTGACCTCCGTCTGGTAACCAGGGGTAAAGAAAGGAACACTGCTTGTCCGTCTATCAGATCCCTAGATCGATTAAGTCTACGACCTCTAACCCAGAGTGCTCGGGGGATATCTTCCTGGTCGGATGTAATGGTGCTAAACTACCTTGCAAAAAGATAAGTAAAGCATAATAAGGAAATAATTAACAGAAAAACGGACACCATAACGGCTTAAATTAAGACAACACACAGTTGGCAAACACAAGCTGAATGAAATGTTCTCAACCACTGGTCACTATTCCCAAATCACTGCCCCAAATCTGAATCTGATACCTGCAGGTAAAAACTGATTCTTCGAATCTGATGCCCGCAGGCCTGATACCCAGACTTACAAACTGATACATGCATTCCTATAGAGGCCAACTCTAAAAGCACATAACAAGCAAGAGAGAGCCAAAACACCCCTATGGAGGGGTAGGGTTTCCCTGTCCTATTGTCAGGAGCTAGGGATTCACTACGCACACAGCGGTTTCAAACAACCTATAATCGGGTAAGCACCCAGTCCTAGTTTGGAATAGTCACTATGGATTCTGATATGCATTAGGTCGAATGGTCAAAAAGGGTGCCCCGATAAAAATCGGGGTTTGTGTTCCCGTCGTGGCAGAGCCCGCAACTGCTCAGCCTTATGGCACGCTTCTCAAAGTGAGCCTTCGGCAAACCGTTCAGGAATAGCATAAGACAAACACGATGTCCTAGGCGCACCAATGCAAATGCAATGCAAAGAGACACATAAATGTAGTCAAAATAAAATATCATGAGTTCGAGCCAAGTTCTTTATATCCCCAACAGAGTCGCCAGAAACTGTAGACATGCTCGAACGTCACGAGCTCCGCGCGCGGAATGGCGCAAAAATCTATTTTGTTCATTAGGCTGCTACTACAGTTCGGACTCAAATGTCACGGTTCTGAATCTAATCTCGCAAAGTGCAATGCAAGACCGATAAATCACCAAAGAGTCCAAATCCGGCAAATTGTTTTGGAAAACTGATTTTTATAAAGAAGTGCCAAACATGGACTGCTTTGCCAGATACAGAGTCTCCACCTAAATGTTTTATTTTGGGAAATTTAGGAAACCCTGACTCGTGCCTAAGGCCATGTGTCCGTCATCACCAAAGTTGCCTCGGCTCGGGAACTTGGGTACGAGAGGGGAAGGTCATTCAATGAGTACCCCCGCTCGCCTGATCAAAGATCGGCCTTTACTAACATGATATTTTGTTTTTGAAAACACATGTGTTCTTATTCCGGTTATTAGCCTAGAATTACTATGTGATGCACAGAACACACAAGTATAGACTAAATCGCCTAAGTTGGAACAAAACATCTCATGTTTGTTTGAAAATGGTTTGAGGGTGCTACTTGCAAGTAGATTAAGACATGGATTTTGCCACCCTCGAGTGGGCTTAGAAAACATGATTTTGCCACTCTCAAGTGGGCTTAAAACTCACATTTTGATGAATTGTTCCAATTCAAGTAATCCAACCTTCACCCACAAGCATTCAGGCAGTTATATCATTTAAGCAAATAGCCTCATGGCAAGCATGCTGTCATGTTAACACTCACACTTATGCAAGATGCTAAAGCATAAAAGCTTACCTCGTACTCGGAGGCAAAACAATAGCTAGTTAGTAATCAATGCATGATCCTAGCTATGTTAAGATGGCTAATGCAACACATGCAAAATGTAACTAGAAGTAGGCTCGGCTATTCTAAAATGGCATATGAGATACAACTTGATAATCATGTATTCAAGTAGGAATTGAAATACAATGCAGTTAGTATGATGCGCCGAGCCCGGTGCATGCAATATGAATGAATGGATGCAAACATGCGAGCATAAGAATGCTAATTGAAACATGACCTAAACTAACCATCGAAAGCGGTTAAGTAAAAGGGAGAAAGACGTGAGGCTGGAAGACATTCACACACTCACGCACACTTATTATAAAATTTGCCCTCTCGACGGAGGGTCCGAATAAATAATACAGACCAACTAATTAATCAACTACCCTAGCTAATTAATTATTACAAAACCTTAACTAATTAAGCAAATTAATTAAGTTACAAAACCAACTAAGTAAGAACAGAAAGAAGCTAAAACAAGCTGCCCTAGCTCTGCCTCGGAATGATGAATGATGCATGCTCGATCGGCTTCGCTCAGAAATCCGTTGCCGTGCCTCATGTTGCCTCTATTTGCACACTTATGCACCTCTAAAAACTGTGACAATCTCTGTGATGCTTCTGAACCACCTCATGGACATTCTGAGAGGCCATCGGCCAAAATATGTGGCCATCGGCCAAGGGAAAAGGGTCATCGACCACTTTTTAGTCCATCGGCCAAAAATTGTTAGCCGATCAGCACTGCAGATAGCCGATTGGCCATCTCTTCCTGCAAACTGCTCCTGTTGCTGCAGCAGAGGACAAACAAGGGCATGAAAATACATTTGCAAGAAAATGTTGTGCAACTACACCCCTTATCATGTTTGAGACTCAAAGTAGTGTAGTGTTTGACTCTCGAGCCATCAATTACGCATTTCGATGCGTGATGGCCAAAGAGGCCGAATTACAGACATCAATATAGAATGAATGCATAAAAACACACAAATGCCTCACACTCTATCATGTTGGATCAAGAGTGTCGGCGACCGAGGATTGAGGCACGTTTTTCACTTCAAGTACGAAACGTCCCTCGGTCCTCGTGTTTGGTTTGACACCCGAAACCAAACACAATGCAATGCATGCAACATGGAAAAACTATGCAATGCAACATAAGCATGCCAAATGCAATATGACACAAGCATGGACACAAGGCTAAGGTAACAAGCATGCCAAATGCAATGCAACCTAAACAAGCATGTGACAAAATGCAAACTAGCAAGCATGCAAAATGTAGCCTAAACATACAAACATACTTGGCATGCAAAGATGGACAAGCATGCAACAACATGCAAACTAGCGAGCATGCAACAACATGCAACATGTCAGGCATGCAACAACATGGAAGAGTCAAGCATGCAACAACATGCAATGTGACAAGCATGCGACAACACGCAAAGATGGACTTAAACCAAAATGGGCAGACCTTAGCCATGCCCAAATCAGTGGCCAAAATGGTGAATTGATGACATGAAACGCAAGACAAGCATGCATTCCAATTGGCCCAAGAATTAAGGCATAAAGAGGACAACCCTAAAGAGCAATTAGAGAGTGAAAAGCATGCAAGTGTGACAACACTATAGGCCCTGAAATCATGCATGGAATGGTGCCAAACCACTCACATAAGACAAGCAAAGCATGCAAGAAATCTCAAAACTCGAAACTAGCCCAAGGGACTTAAACCATGGCCATGCAAAGCAAGCCCCAAAGGGGCAAGGGCACCCAAAACAGTCCCAAGACAGGTCAATACAAGACCAAAAGCATGCTCGAACCTAGACAACACAAGCTAGAACAAAAAACCAAAAGCATGAAGCATGCAAGGCTAACAAGGGGTGTTACACTACACCTATTAAAACCAAACATGGCATGACTTAACCAATAAAAATCACATATGAAATGATGCCAAATCATAAAAAAAGGGTCTAAGCAATGCATGCTAATGACTTGGACACTCAAAGCTAACACTCTAGATTGAACCAAGGCTATACAAAACAGTGCATGCATGACTAAAACAACATGAAACAGAGCTCAAGCATGGTAAAACATGATTAAAAGCTTCTTTGAGTTGAGCCAAAACATGCAAGAATGATGATCCAAATGCAAGATGCATGTTAAGGCAATAGAGAGGATTACACTACAAGTGCATGATGCATGTAAGAGGCTATCAAACCAACTTAAAACATAGGTATAGCATGGCAAAATAACACCAAATACTTGCTGAAATGAAGCCAAAACATGCTAAGCAAACATGCTACCAATATGAGCCATTTATACTAGCAAATGAGACACAATGAGAGGGGGGTGTCCCTCTCCTCTTCAAGACTCCAAAACCACTTCTCCACCACTGAAAATCCTCTGGATTTTAGTGGTGAGAAGGTCAAAACAAGATGGTTCCAAAGCCCAAAAAGAAAGGCACAAAATAAGGCCAAACAATGCCTAAGTGGAGGTAGACAACCCCCAACCAAAAAGTGACCTGAAACAAACTTCACAAGCATGAAAAATCAAAACTTTTTACAGTTTAGAGTAAAGCATAAAACAATATGCAAATAGGTCTAAGAGCTTAAGCAAGAATGGGGGATTAAAATGTTAGTTGCTCACCCTTGAAGAACACCTTCAAGAACACTACTCCAGCAATTTTTCTGAGTTCAAACCAATCCAAGAACACGAAAACCAACTTCCTAGTACCTCAGCAACAAAAGGATGGTGTATTGCTAGGTGTTGTAGTGCAAAAGTAAGAAGATTTTACACTTTTGAGTACAAACCAAGGTAAAACAAGAGAGAGAGGTAAAATATATATATAGAGAGATATAGAACTTTGTATCTCAATTTTATGAACCTCTGGAAAGGGATGAGGGCCTCACTTCTTATAGAATTTCAATTCTCAAGCTTGTTGAACAAGCTTGAGTCTTGAATGCAATCTCTCCATACACGTGTATGGAGGATGAGAATTGTGCCCACCAACTGTCACAGCTGGCAGAAAATATCTGTAAAAAACAGATGGAAAGGTCTCGGCTCAAAAATATGGCCGATCGGCCAAAAAAAGTGCCGATCAAAAAGAGTGCCGATCAAAAAGAGTGCCGATCGGGCACCACTTTTGGCCGATGGCAAGAAAGCAAGGCCAATGGCACAATGCCTTAGCCGATGGGTTGAGGGGATGGCCAACAAGACACCCTCTTCCCTCAGAAGCAAAACCACAAGTGCTTGGTCCACAACCAAGTACAAAACAGACAAGTTGAGAGATCCTAAGGCAAGGCACGCAGCCGAGACCTTCGGGAACTCAAAACGAACACGAGCATGTATGATCATCGAGTGTTCAAACGATGACGTCCAAGTCTTGAGAACGGCCAAAAATGGGGTGTCTATAGGTAGAGAAACCAATGGATCTGGGTGAAAATGTAGAGACAAAGTGAGTTCTAGAGAGAGACAAAGAGATGAAAAAGTGATGTAAAAAGTGATGAAAAAGTGAGTTCTCAAGTGTAGGAAACGCAGCTGTTGCTCATCTTCCCACGCTCCTTTCAGAAGGCGAATAGCCCTACAGTTCAGACTCCACTTGTGGTTCTGAATTTGATTTCACAAGTGCAATGTGAAATAGTGAAAACACAAAAAGAGTCCAAATCTGGCAATTTCTTTTTGGAAAATTAATGTTTGAATCAAATGTCAAAAATGGATTGCTTTGCCAGATCACAGAGTCGCCACCTAAATATTTTCGAGAAATTCAGGAAGCCTGAGACTTGTGCCAGAGGCCATTTGTCCGTCATCACCAAAGTGTCTCGGCCGGGGAACTTAGGTACGAGAGGGGAAGGTCGTGAATTGAAGACCGCACTTGCTCGATCAAAGATCGACCTCTACAAATCATGATGTGTTTTTAATTTATATTATATGCTCTTATTCCGATTTATTAGCTATTTGTACTATGTGAAGCACACAAGTATAGACTAATTTTCAAGAATTGGAACAATTGATTTCATGTTTGTTTTTGAAAAGAGTTTGTGAATTTGCCACTTGAAAAAGTGGGCTTAAACAGACACCAAACAAACTATCCCAATTCAAGCAACTAGCCTTCATCCACAGGCATTCAAACAGTCATATCATTTAAGCAATTAGCCTCATGGAAGTATGCTTTGACATAGTAACATGAACATTCGATGCAAGATGCTAAAACACAGAATTGCTCACCTAGTACTCCGAGCCAAAACAAAGCAAGATAATTAGAAAAATATGCATGCTCCTAACTAATGCAATATGACTAATGCAACACACACATTATGTATTTTTATAGGCTTGACTATGAGCATGACATATGATTCCATTCAAGACATGCGATAAAACACATATTCAAGTAATGAATTTGAACATTGATATTGGGTTAGTATGATGAGCCGAGCCTTGGATGCATGCAAGACAGTAGATGCAAAAGCATAAGAATGCTAAATTAAAAATGATGCTTTATTCTAACCATTGTAAGAAAGTAAATAAAAGGGAGAAAGACGTGGGGTTGGAAGACATACAACTTATTACACATTTGCTCTCGTGCAAAAGGGTGCGAATCAAAGTCCGAAAGTTCAAATTAAGCTAATTATTACAAAACCGAATGAATGAAATAAGCTAAGCTAATTAACTAGCTACCTACTCTATTACAACGAGGATAGCCATAAGAAGGAAATTAACTATAACAGTTACAAATAATCAATAATAATAATAACAACACTAATAATTAACAAGAATAATTACAACAATGAACGGAACAAGAATACACAAGGGTTGCACACACAATGTCCAAGAACAGCTATGTCTGCCTAGGCTTACTCTATTTCACCTTTAGCCACTGCCTTCTATTTCTGTAAAATACACGGCTGACCAAACATTGATGACCGGCCGGCCCTCAATGAAGCCTGGTCGTGCCTCAATATCATGAAAAATTCTGTTTTATGCTCTGAAGTGAAAACTGTGCAGACAGAGTGTTCTGAACTCTGTTTGTCCCTTCTACTCTTCTCTCTCATGGTAAGCCTCAAGAGAAGAATGAAGTCATTTCCAAAACCATCAATGAGCAAATTGATTGCTTGATGAGTTAGGGCATGATTTTGGACAAAAATTAATGAATGTAATAAACAACCACCCCTCTCTTCTATCATGGAGTAAACTCAAAGATAGAGGTAGAGCCGCTTCAAGGTTCATCAAAACATCATAAGTTGATGTATGATGACCCTTGACATGATGGACTCGGCACAACGTCTGACCGAACCCAAGCAATATGACTCATTTTCTTTATGTTGGTTGGTTCATTTTAAGCCAATTTTCTTAGTCTTTTCCATTCTTTAGTCCATTAAGTCCAAGGTGATGATTACGTCTACTAAATGAGAAACGTGTCAAACGGGAAGTGATTCTCAACATGAAAGAGAGACTATGTCGTTGGCGATGAACCTTCGTGGAGATTAAGCTATTAAGCATAGATCTCTAGCTTATGTTTTGAATAACTGTCAACCGCTTGAAACAACTCTCAAATTAAAGAAATGGATAATAGGTTGATTATTAAAATGAGACTCTTAACATGGAAATTAAACAAAAAAAAGGCTAGGACAACATGCAACAAGCTACATATGTGAACTTATGAGACAACAAGCAAACTAATCAAAGCATGAACTAATTAAATAAATTACAATAGCCCTAAAATAGCTCCTAAAGTGTAAAAAATAGTAGCTAAAACCATGTTAAAAGAGCACAAAAAGATAGGCAAAAACAAAGAGATACAAAGCTGGTAAGAAAAGCTAAGAAGGGATGGCTAACCCCTCCACTTTTGGGACTTCTAAACCATATTTTAGCTTCTGAAAATAGTCTGAAAATAGTCCAAAAATTGCCCAAAAATAGTGGCTAAAATCAGAGAAATAAGTGGGAAACACAAGGATATAAGCTTGGAATAAGGTTCAAGGAAGGGTGGTTAACCCCTCCACCTTTGGTAGCTCTTAAATCACAAGTTTTAGCCCACAAAAAAACTGTCCAAAAACAATGTACAAAGAAAGGAAAAGAGAGGAAAGGAGTAAAAGAGGAATAAGGAAGATGATGCAAAAGTTATACCTCTTGAAAGAGAGGATGCTTGTAGTTAAACAAACTTGATTCCAATACCCTCAAGTTTTATGAAATATGGTTTGAAACTTCAACAAAAGCTTCAAGAACAAGCTCTAATGGTGTATGTATAGCTAAAGATGGTTTGAAGGTAAGAAAGCTTTTGTAAGGAAGTTATGTCTAAGCTTCTACAAATATCTCCTAGAATAATTCCCTAACCTCTAGGTTCTAAGAATATGCCTTGAATTCTCTGTAAGAAAGCTTCAAATCCAAGCTTTAATGGTGTATGGAGGATGAAAGCTGATTTGAAGAACAAAACAAGCTTGAAGGTTCAAGAGCTCTCATCAATGTCTAAGCCTTTGGGAAAGTTTTTCTAACCCTAAAATCTAAAGTGGGAGGTCCTATTTATAGAGTTTGAGCCAAAAAGATCATAAATATCTTCAAACAAAGATATTTGTTCAATTCCCGCCAGCTGTCTGTTTGGCGCCATTAAGACCCGGCCGGGCCTCAAAACCCACAGCCGGGCCAAAACCCACAGCCGAGCCTTAAAACATTGGGCCGAGCCTAAAAAGAAACCTAGAAAAAGTTTTCATTGAGGCCCGGCCGGTTCTAAATGAACCCGGCTGGGCCTTAAAAATCTACATTCAGGCCCAACTTCAAATGAGCATATCGCCCTCATCCAGACTCGGTTTTAGGTGATTCTTGAGTCTAAATTGAATTCCCGGAAGTCTACTTTCCAATGGTGGTGGCTTTACATCTAAATTCTAAGTGTGCAAAGAGATATGCCTATTTTAGTAAATGTTGCTTATTTCTATCTTAATCGGATTGATGCCTAACTTCTTCGAACTAGTTTTCTTCCATCCCCTCCTGTTTTCTTCAAATCCAAACCTATAAATAAGATGTTTTACAGATTTTTTTCAAAGAGTTCACCTCCCTTTCATGTATCTCCACTTTGTCCTTACTTGGTTTACCGAAAAGTGCAATGTTTTAAACAAAATGCGAGCCTCGGAACATCGTAGAAGCATTTGGAAAAATATTTTGAAATGAGGGTTTTAAGGTCTAAAATAATTTGGCCAAAATGGAGTGCAAGGTTTGGGATTAGAGCTTGAATCCAAATTTCTTCGCTGAAGATCCGAACGATTGCACAGTGTAACTTTCATCATCGGGTGTTTGGAATAAAGCGCCCAAGTCTTAGGTGCACTAAAAAATGAGGTGTCTACAGCAGCTCGAGTGTATAATACACTTTTCCAGTATTTTTGCAGGCCTACAAAAGTACTGAGAGTTCAAAAGGCCTGCTCTAGCGTAAGAAATGCTGCTCGAGCGGAGGAGCAAAATTCTGGGCAACAAAAGTTTGAAAACCAAGCAACCAACTTGTTCCAAACATGCTAGATACAACCCAATAGCCAAACTCAAGTAAGAATAAGGGGAAAAAGACATGAAAATCATTTAGAAACCATAAAAACTCGAGTCCAGAATGTCAAATGGGTCGGGTCAAAATAAAAAACGCTATAGTGGCGCACATGCGGAAAGTACGTACCGTGCATGTGGCAACGCCCTGTGTCCTAAAATTCTCTTTTTCTTTTCTTGGGCTGAGCACCCACTTCACTCTTCTCTCATCTCTCTCTCTCTCTCTCTCTCTCTCTCTCTCTCTATGACACATTTCTCCTCATTCTCTCTACATTTACTCTCACCAAAATATATTAATCCTTTGATTTCTCCAAATCCATTAGAGCTTGACTCTAGTTCCTTCACTAAAGTTGAAGAACTCTTCGAGGGCTACATTTTGTGTGATAGAGATAGAATTTTAACACCGTTAAATTTTGAGGTTTTTTCTCTCTTCTTCTCCAAAGCTGGAGGTAGGGATAATCTTTGAGTTATATATGTGTTTTTGCAAGTTTATACTTGTTTGGAGTATTTCTTCATGATTGGATTATGATTTTGGGTTGTTGGAACCTAAATGATTGTGTGAGTGGAGTTTCTCTAATTTTTTTTTTCTCTAATATCTTTTGAGAATATGAGTTATGTTCTAAGGTGTGGGTGTTTTTCAAAAATGGAACAAAAACCTTATTTTGGTGGAAACCCTAAAATTTGGGGGTTTTGGGAAAAAGTTGAGGTATTGTGAAATTTATGCTTTGAAGATTGTTATGTGAAAAATTGATGGAGAAATTTCTATAATTGTATCAACTGCTAAATTTCATGGAGGAAATGAGAAATTTTGATTTTGTAATTTATTGTTGGTTTGTCTTGGAAAAACCAAGTTTAGAAAATAATGTTTAACATGTGGAGAATACATAAATGTTGATATTGTTGTATTATCTCTTGGAATCATATTATGATATTATATTGATAGGAGATATGAAAACTTAATCACAATGGAGGATTGTTTTATGGAATTGAAAATGGAATTAGATAAATACTTTGTACATTTTGCATTGTCATTTTATTGAATCACTATTGAAATTGATTTCGAACCATGCATTCAAGACTATTTCCTCGAGAAAGAAATTGTTTTGTGAAACTAGACTATTTGATTTGTTTTGGGGTGAATATGTTGGTAAGTCCAGATAGGGGGTGTAGTTTGGTATTGGTTAAGTTAGCCTGAGTATCTATGGTGAAAGACCGAAAACACGAGCGGATGAGGTACAACATGCTTTCCGGTGACAGACCAATAAAGTGGGGATTGGAAGTGCTTGATATGCCTACTTGCAGACACCAACCTACGGATTACCTGAGTCGTATTTACCATCCCTTGAGAATTATATTGAAATTGTTGGATCATTGTGTTTTCAAATTGGTATTGTGCACAAGATTTTCCAAAGGATAAGAAATACATTTTGAACATGGCATGACATATGCATGCATCTCATGAGACTATGTAAAAATGTATGTACTTTGTTAAGATTTTCCTACTATAGCTTTGTGCTCATCCTAGTGGATTTTGTGCAGGGAAAGATGTAGTATTTCTGCTGAATTGAAGTTGTGGAGCGCTTTGAGGGCATATGGCTCTTTATTTTGTTGTTATTTTGGACAAGTCAGGGGCTTTAAATGTATGGGTTCCGATAACCATTTTTGTGTAAAAGGGCATAAGCCTTGAAACTTGCAGCCTTGAGGGCATTTATTTGTAATTGACTCGTAGTGCCACATGCTATAGATTCATATTCTAGAAATGTTGAATGTATAGTTGCATGTGAAATAATTTTGATTAATCTTCGGAATGTATTGAGTACACATCTTAGAGATTTAATATGATGTAATGGATGAAACATTATATTTTATATATACATGTATGTTATGGTAGTTATTACATTTGGATCAAGATCTTGATGTTGGGTAAACTTGAGTCTTTCTTATGTAAATAGTTTGGGGACGTTACAACTTAGTATCAGAGCTACTGGGTTTGAATACTTAGGGCTCGCGGGAAATGGTTGTTTTTCCATAATGGGTTCATTTCGCTAAACAAGGAGATGCTCCATGCTTTAAGTGTTATCTAATAACATGTTTGTATGACTAGATGGGTAAGGGATTAAACTTTTAGGATGTTGTTTGCGCTTACTAAATCCCTTGAAGTCTTATTAGAAGGGCACTTGATCAATGCTCATTCCGATAAGAATTCTCGATATTTCATGGGACAAATTTCATCGTAAAGGAGTAATCCATATGTGATTATGTGACCAATGTGTGTACATGGAGTGAAACTAAGTGTTTATATGAAATGGAAACTTACGAAATTATTGTGATATGACGTGTGAGATGAAGTTGTGAGCACATGTGTTATTGTGCTAAGTTGATTATTGTTGTCCTTAATTAGGATGTCAGAAGGAGGATGTGTGTGTGGTGGTAGAGGCGGGAGGAGTAGTAGGCCTCACCGAGGTGTTCATGAGGTACCGGTTCATGACGTTCCAGTGCAAGAGGAGGGTTCGGTTAAGCTAATGTTGCCGAGCAAGCATGCCTAGCTAACGTGGCCGAGCAAAAGGGGCAAGTAGGAGTCCCTGAGCAAGCGGGTCAAGTCGCTATAGGTGCCCTAGCCCAAGAAATTACGGGAGCTTTAAGGGAGTCTATGAACATCTTGAGAGTAGAAAACCAAGCCTGAGAGAATGTTGTGGAGACGAGGCTGGGCTTTCTTACTAGAGAGTTCTTATGGGCTAAACCGGATAAGTTTCACGGTGGCCCAGAGCCTAAAACGGCGGGTAAGTGGCTTGAGCAAACGGTGAAGACATTTGAGATGCTTCAAATTGATGATAGTGAATTGAGGGTGACTCTAGTGAGTTACTATCGCAAAGAGGGTACGGGCCAATGGTGAAAATATGCCAAATGTAGAGTGGGACCGACATAGGAATATTTTGTCACTACTTTCCAAAACAAATACCTACCTCCCACTACTAGGGAGAGACTGAGGCAAGAATTTCAAACCTCAAATAACTAAACCTATTTGTGGCCGAGTTTGAAGCGGCCTTCACTAGTTTGTCTCGGTTTGCACCAGAGTTGGTGGCAATGGTGAACGCCATTGCATAGAATTTGAGAAGAGGCTGAGAACAAAGATTTTGTTTGAAGTTGCCGGGAACATGATCTGGAGCTATGACCGTCTTGTGGAGGTGGCGGCACATGTAGAGATCACAGTGCAGGCCGATGAGGAGAGGCTTCGGGGTTCGAGGCCAAGAGGTCAAGAGTCGTAGGGGGACTCTAGTTTAGCAAGAAACATAGGGGCTTCACCTCATCCCAGTCCCAACCATAGTAGACTAGATCTACTTTTCCATTGCCTAGTACTGGCTCGGGAAAAATGCTCAAGGTAGTTTCTCATGTGTTCAAGTGTGGCTAGCAAGGTCACAAATTGAAGTGTTTGTGTGTAATGGTTGTGCGGTAGGAAAACCACAGAGTTGTAGTCTCTGTTGGGTTGCTTTGTTAACCATGGAATGGCTCATGAACCGAAGGGATATGAAATGACATGAAACAAATGGATATAAAATGGATTGGGATATAATACTTGGCATAGTTTGGTTTTGGAAAAAGAGTTGTAAATGATTTTATCTTTGAGCATTGGTCATGTGCATTATGTTTATAACCTTGTTAAAGTTCATATATTGTGTTGGATTATTTTTACTGGGCTTTGGCTCACCCTATTACGAAAACTATTTTCAGGTGCTGGTGATATGCATCCGCCAAGGCAGTAGCTTGAAGGGATTGGGAGCAAGAGCTTCTATTTTGTTGTCTCTATTTTTACATAGCCAAGGGTTTTAAAATTTTATTGAGCTAGGCTCACTTTTGTTGTTACCAAGCAACGACTTGGAAATATGTAAGACATTAGGGCAAACGATGATCTATGTAGCTTTCATTCTTTCTTATATCTATGTCTCATGTATATCAAACTCTGATGAATGAAAGCATGTTAATCCAATAACATTTTCGCTTATGAGATGGGTTCGTTGTATTTATTTTGGGGTGTTACAAGTTGGTATCAGAGCGTACCGAGTTTGAATACTTTGGGTACGTGGGAAGTGGTTATTACCACAATGGGTTTGTCTCACTTTGATGGAGACTTTAGTATGAACGGTGTGTTCTTGTATGATAACATGCTTATATGATTATATGGGTATGAGATTTAATTTCTAGGATGTTGATTAAGTCTACGGGTTTCTAGAAGTCCTATTAGAAGAGCACTTGATCATTGCTGTTTCCAATTGGAACTCTGGCAACGCCGCGGGACGGTCATTATTCGAGAATGAAATTCGTATGTGTTTAGGTGACTACGTGCTTATGTGGAGTGAATTACTGTTGTCCATCGTATTAGGACGCGAGTGAGTTAGCTTTGGCACATTTGTAAAATATACTAATCTCTTTTGTTACCTTCGTTAGGATATTAAAACGTGGTCGTGGTGGTAGGCGTGGTAGGCTTAGACGGTAGGAGATGTCGATACCGGATTATATTCCGGCATAGGAGGAGGGAGTTGGTCAGGCCAATGTGGCCGAACTGGTGGGCCAACAGGTCGTGGGCACCTTAGCTTGTGAAGTTGCCGGAGTGTTGAGGGAATCCATAGACATTCTCCGAGTTGAGAATCAAGTCCAGGCCCAAGCCGAGGTAGGGCCTTCTTTCTTGAACCGAGAGTTTTTTCGGTAGAATCTGAATGAGTTTGTGGGTGATCCTAAAGAGCCACTAAAGGTGGATGAGTGGCTAGAACAGATAGTAAAGACGTTTGAGATGCTTGGCATCGAGGATGACCAGTTTAGAGTAACCTTGCCATCCTTCCAGCTAAAGAGAGATGCGGGTCAGTGGTAGAAGTATGCACGTGGGCGCATTAGGGTGACTTGGGAGGCATTTGTCAACGCTTTCCAGGACAAGTTTTTGCCTCCCACAGTTAGGGAGAAGTTGAGAGACCAGTTCTCTAAGTTGGTGTAGTTGAACACACTGGTGGCTAAGTTTGAAGCCACCTTCACTAGCTTGTCTAGGTTGCACTTGAGCTTGTGGCAATCGAGGAGCACCGTCGCTTGGAGTTTGAAAGAAGGTTGAGGATCGGGCTCTTGTTCAGAGTGGCTGGGTCGACGATTAGGCACTATGGACTCCTTGTGGAGGCAGTGACTCATCTTAAGACTGTGATGCAGATGGAAGAGGAGAAGATAAGGGGCTCCAGGAGGGGTCAAGAGGTGCAGGGGCACAGTAAGAAGCAGAGGGGTTCTAATCCATGGCAGTCCAAGGGAGCACATTCGAGGTCCACTTTTCCAGTGTTGAGTTCGGGTTCTGTGAGAGGTGGACAGGGAGACTTTACTTGTTTCAAATGTGGTCAGCTAGGCCACAAATCTCCAGCTTGCCCACAGAGGGGAGGAGGGCAGCGATCTGCATCGTCTTCGGTTCATTCTCAGAGCTAGAGTTAGCGGAGAGGCCAATCGCTCACTTGTTATACATGTGGGCAGGCGGGGCACATGAAGAGGTTTTGTCCTCAGTTGGGTGGCACACCAGGTGCACCTAGTTCGAGACAGACATAGAGCTACCAGTAAGTACAGTCAGCACAGGCCTCAAGGGCCAATTTGGGAGTCGCTTCGGCTCAGTCAGTCCATCAGACCTATACTTCGAGGGATGAACAGGTAGATCAGAGGCCTACAGGGCATGTGTAAGTTGTTACCGTACCAGAGATTGTACCAGGGCCTTCAGTAGTGAGAGGTACCTTCTTGTTTTGTAATTTTGTTGCTAATATGTTGATTGATATGGGTGCATCCCATTCTTTTATCTCGTCTACATTTGCATCAGTTTTGGGATTAGAGTTGGCTCAGTTAGTGTAGACGCGTCCGTGGGCCTCACTACAGTTCGGACTCAATTTGTGTCACGGTTCTTAATCTGAACCAAAAAGTCCAAATCCGGCAAATCGTTTTGAGAAACAGATTTTTTGAAAGAAGTGCCAAACATGGACTGCTTTTCCAGATACAGAGTCACCACCTAAATGTTTTATTTTGGGGAAATTTAGGAAACCCTGACTCGTTTGCCTAAGGCCACGTGTCCGTCATCACCAAAGTTGCCTCGGCTAGGGAACTTGGGTACGATTGGGGAAGGTCACTTCGTGAGCACCCCCGCTCGCCCGATCAAAGATCGACCTCTACTAACCATGATATCCGTTTTTGAAAACGTTATGTGTTCTTATTCCGTTTATTAGCCTAGAATTACTATGTTATGCGCACAGCACACAAGTATAGACTAGATTGCCTAATTTGGAAATAAGCATTGCATATCCGTTTGTCTTGAAAAACACTTTGGAATTTGCTACTCGCAAGTAGGCTAAAATACGGATTTCAACGAGTTTTTCCAACTCAAACAATTCAACCTTCACCCACAGGCATCCAAACAGTTTATCACATAAGCATCTAGCCGCATGGTAAGCATGCTGTCATGATAGCATTCACACGCATGCGGTATGCTAAAGCATAAATACTTACATCGTACTCCGTGCCAAAACAATAAACTAGTTAGCCAACATGCATGGTCCTAGTTCATGTCAAACTGACTAATGCAACACATACAGGATGCAATTAGAGTAGGCTCGGTTAACCTAAACATGGGATGTGAAATGCAATCAATTGATGCATGTATTCAATTTGGAATTGAAGTACAAATGCAGTTAGCATGATGTACCGAACCCGGTGCATGCAAGACAAATGTATGGATGATGCACGCATGCATAGCATAAGGTATGTTAATTTAAACATGACCTATTACTAACCATCAAAGCAGGTAAGTAAAAGGGAAAAAGAAGTGGGGGTTGGAAGACATGCACACACTCACCCACACTTATTACAGATTCGCCCTCGCTCGGAGAAGCCGAAAGAATAATACAAATTCGAATAATGAATTAACTATCCTAGCTAATTAATTATTACAGACCAACTAAATTAATTAAACGAATTAATTAATTTAAGAAAGCAAGAAAAAGGGCCTCGGGAAGAGGGTTTGATGCGCGCATGCTCAGGTCTTGCTCGGAAGTGCACTGTCATGCATAGGCCGCCTCTGTTTTCCCTGTTTTGCCTCTTTGAAGACTGCCAAAGTCTCATAATTGCTTCCCTGGACATTGGGAGACACCACCGGCTGAGTAGAATGGCCACCCGCAGTGCTATGTGATCACCGGCTGTTGGTGAAGCTATCGGCCCAGGAGGGATTTTCGGTCGGCACTGAACACCGCCGGTCGGTAGAAAGTTCCTGCAGAATCTGCAATTGACAGCAGCAGAGGGCAAGGCATAGCATGGCAATGCAATTCAAGCCATATATGCACCAATCATGTCCCTTATCATGTTAGTGACTCAAAGGGGCATTCTCCTTGGTTCTCGAGCCATCAATCACGCATTTCCATGCGTGATGGCCCAAGGGACCAAGTGTGCACATTTTGATATTAAGTGCAATGCAAATCATCCAACCAAAGGGGCCCAATCCCTATCACTAAATCAAGGGACAAGGGATGCATGTTCAATGTAACCTAAGCATGTTAACTAACATGCAACATGGTATAAAAGGGAGCATGCAAACATGCAATGCACATTAGGTGCACAACCTAAGCAACAAGGCAAACAAGCATGCCACAACTATGCAAACTACTTAGAGCATGCAAGATGTGATCTAATCATGCAACATGCTAGTAATTTGACCAAGGGAATGCATGCCAAATGCAAATGATTTCAAGCATGCAACACACATAACCAAAGCATGCAAACATGAGATTATGTAATAGCACTTGAATGGCATACAAGGGATGGGCTTACACTAATTGGACGGCTCTAAGTTAGGTCCCAAAAAGTGGCCAAAGCTTAAGAAGATGGGACCAAACACACATACACACATGCACATGTTAAGGCCTAAACACTTAAGCATCAAAGGGCATCTTTTAAGCACACTTAAAAGGGAATAATCATGGACATGGGGCATGCACTAAGCTCTGAAAATCATGCAAGAACATGGTGCCAAACCAAGCAAACAAGATAGGCTAAACATGCAACAAATGGCCCAAGCATTCAAGGCAAGCTAATGAAGTATTGAACTACACTTAGCAAGACCAAACATGGCATGAATTTAATGACCAAGAACAGAGTTTTAGGACATAAAACAAAGCCCAAAAGACCACTTAGATGACATCTAAATGGCTTGAATTCAAAAGCATGCACAAATGCACTTTCAAGGAGCATACCACACAAGCTCATAAGACATCAAAAGGGTATCCAAGGCAAGCATACAAGCATGCTAAGGGGACTGAAATGATGCTATAAATGGTGCCAAATCATTAAAACAAAGCAAGTAATGCATGCTACACGCTCGCACACTTAAGGCCAACAAGCCAAAATGCAATGGGGCTATACCAAACATGCCAAAGTCGACCCAAACAACTATGGACAGACCTCAAACATGGAAAAATAAGCACAAAAGCTTCACGAAGCTAGGCCTAAAACATGCTAGAACAATGGTTTACAACCTAAGGCATGTTAAGGCCTAAACATGTCATTACAAGGTAGGTATGCTAAGCATGCATGGTGTACCAAAACCAATTAAAAACAGAGGCATACTATGACATAATAAGCACAAAAATCAGCTAAGGCATGGTCAACATGAAGCTTAGCTAGGTGCTCCCTCAAGAGGCAAAAATGGTCCTTTTCAAGGACAACAAGGAGAGGGGGTAGCCCTCTCCTTCTTGGGACTTTAAGGCACCATCCTCACCTCTGAAATCCCTCAAGATTTCAGTGGTGAGGAGGCCCAAACACCAAAGTTCCAGAGCTCACTCAAAATGGCACAAAATGGGGCCTCTCAAGGCCTAAGAGGGCTCAAACACCTCCAAACCACAAAACACTCTAAACAAACTATTTAGAGGGCCTAAAAACAGAAATTTTTTATGTTATACACTAAGCACAAAAATAGTTCTAAGATAGGCAAAAATAGTATGCAAAAATGGGGAATAAAGGAGTAAGATTGTTACCCTTGAAGACCCTCTTCACAAATGAAGCTCCAGCAGCTTCTTTGAGCTCAAAATAGCTCCCAAGCTTCAAGAAAAAACCTCTGGCCCTTCAAGAATCAAGCAAAGGTGTAACACTATGTGTTTGTGTGCAATAGTAAGACACAAACACACTTATACACACACAAGAGAGAGATATAGAGATAGGATACGTATGAAACCCTAACCCTAGAACTCAAACCCTAATATGGCTGTCTAAAGTGTCTAACCCTATTTTTTCTAACCCTTAAGCCAAGAGAGGAGGGCTCCTCTTATAGAGAAGCCAATCTTGTAAAGCTTACAAGGTAAGCTAACAAGGAAGCCATCCCTCCATACACGTGTATGGAGGGGAACAAAATGCCATCCAGCTGTTTTAAAATATCTGCAAAAGCAGATGAACAGTAGTCGGCTGCTCAAAAATGTCATTTTGACAAAATGTACTGCCGACCGGCAACAAAGAATGCTGACCGGTAATATACATTGCCGATGGCAACAAAACACCAGCCGGTGGCCTCTGGCCATGGCCGGTGATGTGTGGGGATGCCTCACAAGGCATTCCCTGCCCCTCCAAGGCAAAACACAAGTGTTTGGTGCAAAACCAGACACTAAAGAGTCGAGTTCAGAGATCCTGAGGCAATGGGCGTAGCCGAGACCTCCAGGAACTCTAAACGAACACAAACATGGATAATCACCAAGTGTTCCAATGGTGACGTCCAAGTCTTGAGGACGGTCAAAAATGGGGTGTCTACAGTTGCCCTCTTTGACAGAACTCGAAAGTCATAACAATGACGGGAGTGAATGTCAAAGCCCAGAGACGACCCATTTTTGACAAGGCCGAAGACTCAGACAAACATGCAAGACAATCAAGATATGTGCCCGAAGGCTGGGGCAAAATGCAAGACAATGCAGAGAGCCGGACATAACTTATGTTCATGCAAAGAAAGCTGTAATGAAGCATACATGCGACAATTTTAAGCTAGCACACACCGAACTACACTACAATGCAGAAAGGATGTAAGAGAATTATGCAATTCTCAATACGTCTCACACGGAGGATACAATACCTGTGCGGCTCGTCTGGTTGCACCAGCCTCAAATGAACCGTACATAAAATATCGTGCCTGTAAAGAAAACAACTCAACAGGTACGATGCTATTAGCAACATACGTGATGATGCATGAATGAATGCAAAATGATATGCAATATATACAAAACAATGTATAAATAATGCAAATGAAGATGCAATGCAATTGAAACAATGCGAACTATGTGCAAAGCAATCGGATCATGATCCAATCATGAGCGGTTCGAAACCACACCCATGTCAAATAGATTGATGGAGGTAACAAGTCCGTCTACCATAGAACGGTCTACTGAACTATGAGTAATGTAGACGGACACAAGAACAAGTATTGGGGGGATTGACACAAGTGGGGAAATGACCCGCTGAAGAAAGGACAATGATCCTAATGCCGGATGCAAAAATTACACTACAATGTAATATATAATGGATATGCTGGGAAGATGGCAATGGATATGGCACGCGGGCCAAACCAAATCTTGCCTAGGAAAGGCATGTACGCAAACAAGCCGCGGCTAACATACAACGGTCCACTGAACTATGCTTTGACATGAGAAGTATGGGCACATACCAAACCAAGCTCAACATGGAAAGGCGCAAGCCATAGGGGGAGGAGGTGATGCAGTGAATGCATGCAAGCTACAATGCAACGGATATGGCACGCGAGCCGAACCAAATCTTGCCTAGGAAAAGCATGTACACATACAAGCCGTGTCTAACATAGAACGGTCCACTGAACTATGTTTCGACGTGAAAAGTATGGGCACATACCAGACCAAGCTCAATCATGGAAAGGCGCGAGCCATAGATGGAAGGTGAAGCAATGAATGCATGCAAATTACAATGCAATATGCACAATATTCTAATGATGCATGACAATGCAACTATTTACGATGATGCATGACAATGCAATTATATTTTTTGTTTTTGTTTTGAAATGCAAATGATGCGTGAAATGCATGATTTTGAAGTGCGCGACAATGCGCGGCTTTTGAGATACATGACAATGCAGATGGACTGTGCACATCAATGCACTAAAGGTCTTGCACCTTCTGAGGATTTAAGGTCACCTAGACCGTCGAGCACGACAAACACCGAAGGACTTGCACCTTCCGAGGATTTAGGGTCTCCTAGACCGTACAACACGACAAACACCGAAGGACTTGCACCTTCCGAGGATTTAGGGTCTCCTAGATCGTACAGCACGACAAACACCGAAGGACTTGCACCTTTCGAGGATTTAGGGTCTCCTAGACCGTATAACACGACAAACACCGAAGGACTTGTACCTTCCGAGGATTTAGGGTCTCCTAGACCGTGTAGCACGACAAACACCGAAGGACTTGCACCTTCCGAGGATTTAGGGTCTCCTAGACCGTGTAGCACGACAAACACCGAAGGACTTGCACCTTCCGAGGATTTAGGGTCTCCTAGACCGTGTAACACAACAAACACCGAAGGACTTGCACTTTTCGAGGATTTAGGGTCTCCTAGACCGTACAATATACTTGTGCGGCTCGTCTGGTTGCACCAGCCTTAAATGAACCGTACATACAATATCGTGCCTGCAAAGAAAACAAACTTAACAGGTACAATGTGATTAACAATATGCGTATGGATGTATTTGAAAATGCGTGACAACGCAAAGCAAGTGGGAAGCATAACAATGCTGTGAAGGTACAGACATGTAAGTGCAGCGTGTGGTCTACGCAGGCAACGAAATTGATCATAAGCATGCGGTATACGCAAGCAATGATATTGATCATAAGCATGCGGTCTACGCAAGTAAAATATGCGGTCTACGCAGAGAAACATGCGGTCTACGCAAGTAATGAAATTGATTATAAATATGCGGTCTGCGTAAGCAAAACATGCGGTCTACGCAAGTGATGAATTTGAACAAACATGCGGTCTACGCAAGTAATGAATTTGAACTAACATGCGGTCTACGCAAGCAAAACATGCGGTCTATGCAAATAAAACATGCGGTCTACGCAAGGAAAACATGCGGTCTACGCAAGGAAAACATGCGGTCTACGCAAGTGATGAATTTGAACAAACATGTGGTCTACGCAAGCAAAACATGCGGTCTACGCAAGTAATGAATTTGAAAAAACATGCGGTCTACGCAAGTAAAACATGCGGTCTATGCAAATAAAACATGCGGTCTACGCAAGGAAAACATGCGGTCTACGCAAGTGATGAATTTGAACAAACATGTGGTCTACGCAAGCAAAACATGCGGTCTACGCAAGTAATGAATTTGAACAAACATGCGGTCTACGCAAATAAAACATGCGGTCTATGCAAGGAAAACATGCGGTCTACGCAAGGAAAACATGCGGTCTACACAAGGAAAACATGTGGTCTACGCAAGTGATGAATTTGAACAAACATGCGGTCTACGCAAGCTACGCAAGCAAAACATGCGGTCTACGTAAGTAATGAATTTGAACAAACATGCGGTCTACGCAAGTAATGAATTTGAACAAACATGCGGTCTACGCATGCAAAACATGCGGTCTACGCAAATAAAACATGCGGTCTACGCAAGTTATGAATTTGAACAAAAATGCGGTCTACGCAAGTTATGAAATTGATTGAATGCATGCAAAATGCAATGGGATGTGCAAAACCACGCGATGCGTTAGACAACGTGAGTGCACAAGACAATGCGATGCGCAAGATAGCGCGATAGAATGCATGCAAAATGCAATAAGATGCGCAAAACAGCGCGACGCGTTAGACAACGCGAGTGCACAAGACAGTACGATGCGCAAGATAGCGCGATAGAATGCATGCAAAATGCAGTAAGAGGCGCAAAATAGTGCGATGCGTTAGATAACGCGAGTGCACAAGACAGTGCAATGCGCAAGATAGCGCGATAGAATGCATGCAAAAGGCAATAAGAGGCGCAAAATAACGCGATGCGTTAGACAACGCGAGTGCACAAGACAATGCAATGCGCAAGATAGCGCGATAGAATGCATACAAAATGCAATAAGAGGCACAAAATAGCGCGATGCATTAGACAACGCGAGTGCACAAGACAGTGTAATGGTTTGAAATGCACATGACAGTGCGATGATTTGAAATGCACAAGACAGTGCGATGGTATGCGATACGCATAGGGCGACTTTTGAGTTTTGTAAAAGCCAACAGGATACGAAAAGGATACACCTTGCACGAATTCGAGTTCCACGCACAGAAGACATGACCCGAGGTCAAAACGGAGGTCGGTTGAGCGTCGGAAATGCACTGCTTTGCACTGTTTTGAGCACTAAAGGCCCTGGACCCCACACATAACCCCAAAAAGGATGTAGGAGGCTCCAAAATCACTCTAGGAGGCCACCGGATGCCCACCGGCCATCAGAATGCATCACTGGCCATCCATCGGCCTTCATAATATTCCATCGGCACAATATATTGCCGACCGGCAAAGAGTGTGGCCGACCGGCAAAAACTCCCTGTATCGGGGCACTTCTGTCATTTCGCTACGGGTCTTTAAATATAGGGCCTCTAGTCCTATATTTCTCACATCCACTTGCTCAAAAATTGCCTCTCTCTCTCTCTAGAGTGTTTTCATCCTTCGATATCCTCGTTTTCTTGAGTCCTAGCTCCCATTTCGTTGTTCGATTCGCGATCTCCTTCGCGTTCCGAACATTTTCAACCGAACGAAACTTCGTTTCGGTGTTTGTTTTTTGATTTCCGCCACTCGGGGCTTGTTTCCCTCGAGTTCCTCTCGATCTCTATACCTTTTCGCCTTCTTGCCCGATTTTTCGTCTTCCGGCCATTTTCACATTTTCTTCGAGATGGCGGACGACCTTCCACAGGGCGGGACCCCTCCTGAGCACGAGACGGACCCTGAGGCCGAGCCCTTGCCACTCCGCGTCCGGCCGTTCGATCCGGAGACCTACAGGCCCGCGGTTCACATGATGCTCCCTAACGGACTACGCCAGTTCAGGAGCTTTGATAGGCACGTGCCACCCGAGCTACTACTGCGTGAGCCTACCTCCCACCTGTCCTTCGGCGGTTCCGAGGTAACTTTCCTTCTCTGCTTTACTTTCTGCAATATAGGATGCAAAACTGCCATAGTTGGTTATGCTCTTTAACTGCTTAATTCTGATATACTGTATACTGTAGTTGATCGTAAACATATGTGTAACTGATATCTGTTTGAGACTGACACATGCACACATACTGCACTGACCCCGAATCAACCGAACACACGGCGCACACTATATTTCACTGCATACACACTGGTACCCGGTATTGGCTTGAGTCTGAAAATACGCACACATGCTATACTGTACTGAACCACCCAAACATGCTGACACATCACACGTTGTAGTTCACTGGCGAGCACACTGGCACCCGGTATTTGTTTGAATCTGTTAAAACTTGCACGAATGCTACATCTGCCCTGAACCACCCAAACACGCTGACACATCACACGTTGTAGTTCATTGTATGCTTCTTAGAATTGCATTTTGAATATTGCCTTGCAATTGTTGTTTTTGATTACAGGGGGATTCCCATACCATCCGCGGGTATGGGAATACCGTTGCTCGAGATTGGTACCTCGAGCTGCCAGACGCGGTTCGTGACATCGTCGACGAGGCCGATTTTGGCATCTTCTGCAGGGGGCTCTCTCAACTAACTACCTGCAGGCCCTTGCTCGCTGCTCTAGTGGAGAGGTGGTGGGATACCACCAACTCCTTCCACTTCTCCGTCGCAGGGGACATGACGATGACCCCTTATGACTTCTCGATGCTTACTGGCATTGGGGTAGGGGGTGATCCGATCCCCTTCGACACGGATATAGATGAGTGGGACGCTGCCCAAGTGTACCTGCTTGGCACTCAGCCTCCCTTTGCTCGAGCGGGGTTCGTCAGGTATTTCTGGTTCGAGAGCCACTTTCGGGTCCAGCCGGCCTTGGTAGAGGAGGCGCAAATGTCCCCGGAGGAAGTGCAGATGTCCCTGGAGGAGGTGGACCAGTACGCGCGGGGCTTCATTATGTTCCTTTTCGGGATGACCCTTTTCGCCGATCGGGTGAACACCGTGCCCTTATGCCTGTTGAGCGCGCTGGTGGACGTCAGGAGGATCCGCCATTATGACTGGGGTGGCGCCGCTCTGGCCACTTTGTACGGTTATATGAGCTCTTCTTCCCACCTTAGCGGACAGCTTCTCGGTGGCTACTGGCGAGCCTGGGAGGTACGTCCTCTTCCCTTTTTACATTTCTGCTTCCTGGTTTCTTTATTCTGCACACTGTACATATACTGTACACTGCCCCATACTGACTGTACACTGCACACCCGACACACATATACTCTGCTTTACGCTGACTGCACACTGCACACAATGCACACTTTGCACAATACACTGCACAACACACGGTTCCGCCATTTCTGCTTTATTCTGTATTTTGCCTTATCTGATTGTCATACTGATATCTATTCTGCAGTTGTGGGTGTATGCCTACTTTCCTAGGCTTGCCCCAGTAACCGATGAGGAGATCCCACTCGGCGTCCCCTTCTCTCATCGCTTCGATGTACGATGCGTGCGGAGACCACGGGAGTCTCTTACTTTCTTCCGCCGATACTTCCACACCATCACTGCCGCGGAGCTATGTTCAACCTTAGAGTTTATTTTTTGGCTTTGCTTTGCATCGTATGTTTTCAATAACGGTAGATAATAAACTGCATTTCATTTTCAGATCACCTGGCAGCCCTGGGCTCCGTTGCCGGCCGTGGTGAGGGATCACTATGAGAGTGCAGAGGAGACTGCCCGTTGTCGGATTTTGTTGGAGGGCCCGGTCTGTCGGGCTTGGTACCTGGGCGAGCATTTCTTGCGTCAGACCCTAGGTTTACCAGAGCAGATAGTCCCGGGTCCACCTCCTACACACATGACGCATACAGAGAGGTTCACCGCCCGGGAGATGAGGGACTACACCGTCGGCTGGGGAGCAGAGCATCATAGAGGCGAGGGCGACTACGCAGAGTACGTCCGGACCTACATTATGCGACCCTTGAGTGGTGCTTGCCAGGCTGAGGGGGAGAGGCCAGCGGCGCCAGTAGCTGGAGCGGGAGCTGGGGCTGGAGCAGGCACATCGAGGAGGGCTCGAGTGCACGGCAGGAGCGGAGCTCGGGGGGGACGGGGGACTGGCTGGCTCGCCCTGTCCACTATACTGTCATATAGAGGGCAGGATGGGGCGACCTACCAGATCCCCTTTGCTCCTCCCCCGGCTGATTATGAGTTAGCCGGTATCCCCGACTTGCCTCCGGTATGTATTACTTCATTTTGCATCTTGCATTGGCATTTCATTTCAGTTTATTTGATATTCCGTGGAATACTGATATATCTTGTACTCTTGTAGGCGTCCTCCGAGTACACCCGGCAGTCCGTGGAGTTGAATGCCTCCATGATGGGGATGCTATAGCGGACCTTTGACCTCCTGGCCCTCTACAGCATTCCGGTATGTTCTTCTGATCACGGCCTCAAACCATTCATAAGCTGATTCACGTAATTTGATGCACGACACAACACCTGATACACTGATCTCACAGCATCTGATACACTGCATACACTGCATTTATACACTGTACTCTGCACTGACAAACTGCCCATGGCATTCACACACTGTATACTGCATTCTGCACTGATACACTGCTCACGGCATTCTCACACTGTACAGTGCATTCTGCACTGATACACTGCTCACGACATTCTCACACTGTACACTGCATTCTGCACTGATACACTGCTCACGGCATTCTCACACTGTACACTGCATTCTGCACTGATACACTGCTCACCGTATTCTGATGTATTTGCCTTTTGTGCTTTTCAGCCTCCCTTCCAGATTCCTCCGGTGGGTGGTGCTCTGGCTGGGCCTTCTTTTCCTGTTCGAGGAGGGCGTGGAGACGCTGTGTGTCCCCGTACCAGGGGAGGGCGCACTCATGTCGGGAGTAGTTCTCGGGCGCCGACCCCTGATGATGATGATGACAACGATGATGAGTCCGAGGCAGAGGCAGAGGCCGGGTCATCTGAGGAGGCTGGAGATGACTCAGACTCAGGCTCAGATGGTGACGCTGATGACGATGCCCCTGGACCTTCGTCCAGGAAGAGGGTGAGGACAGATCCCCGGGCCCGAGACTATTGATGATGATCCGGATTGCTGCTTTTCTTCCATTTGTACTTTTTTTCTTTTTGTTGCTGGTAGTTAGATTACATTGTACTGCCGTGGGCAGATTTTTGTTTTCCTTAAAACTTTGTACTTGAAAAAGATTATGAAATGAAACGAACTTTTTATCTAAAAAAGCGTTACATTTTTTTTATATTCCACTGCATTGCATCATGTTACACCTCAATGTAAATGAAATTGATCTGTGGTCTGAATGTTGAACACTTGCATTGTAATAACAAGATAACTAAACCAAGTAACAACAAAGCAACCCATACAAACCACTGCTTAACCTGAACACACGCTCCATACTCTGCTGAGGATTAATCTGCATACAGCCCATAACCCAACACTTGGTTTATTCTGCACACGACAAGCTTTAAACAGAACAGCCCAATCTGACAAGACGACCTTCAAAGGTGAAACCTGCTGGGGCTGAAACATGCTCGGATGCCCCAAATTTTCCTTTCGTTCTTTCGGTTCGCCCAAATGTAGAGAATGGCACAGCATTCCGAGCATAAATGATTAACTTTTGGAAAAGGGGTTTTCTTAACCGGGGTATCGAGCCTACAACTGGATACAGTGGAAAAGGACTCAACAAAGGTACACGACCTAAACACAACGAGACACGCTCGGGAAAGACTAAAACAAAAAGGTGAGACCGACAAGTCAAAAAGACACGACACACGGACACATTAACGAAGACGGGGGACCTCAGATCATGAGAAGCCGGTTTCTCTGGGTATTGTTCCCACCCTTTCTGATTTGTGATTCTCACATCACTCGGCCCTCAGGCTCATTTTTTTCCTTTTCTCTCAAAACCCTTTTTCTTACTTTTCTCTCAACTTACACCTCTCTATTCTTTATTCTCTCATTTTTCGTCCCTCCCCAAGGTGATTAATGAACGAATAGGAAGTTGCGGGTTCATGCCCGATGCCGTTAGCTCACAGCTATTTCTTCTGGTTGGTAGAGTGCCCTCCTGGCAAGTATGTTGATGACCGGGGAAGGACAGAACACCTGACTCAACTGTGCCCCTAGTTCATCATTTTGACCATTTTTTCATTTTGGTTTTCAACTAAAACAGTTTTGATCAAGATGAGAGTCGGATTAACGTACTTGTTCGATTTTTGATTTAAAAACCATGCAAGTCAGGCTGTAAGCACTGAAAATTTTCCTTTTTGGGTCCAAGAAAATGGTCCAGTTTTGAAAAATAAAATAATTTTCGAGAAAACTTAGTCAACCTTAGGAAAAATTCTCAAAAACTATTTTTGCAAACGACCGGTGCTAAACAAGCACGGAACTTACCCTTGAGATGCGCAACCTCAGATCGGAGGCAATGGAAAATTGCCCCTGGCTTGGAAGGGGTGGATGGCAATGGAAAGTTGCCCCTGGTTTGAATGGCGACTCACAACAACTCGTGGCAACGGAAAGTTGCCCCTTGTTTGGATAATGCCGCAGCAGTCCGCAAGCAGTCTTCATTGGTGGTGGTCGAATTCTTGGACACTGAGATGACAAAGACGGTCATAACAAATATATGGACACAATCACCTTGGAAGGTGTTGGCGACTAGACTTTTGGGATGAAATCGAAACCATTGCATGGACCGAGACGCTATGAAAGCGTTGGGGGCTGGACTTCATGATGAAGTTGCCTACGTATCCCAAACATGGGAATCAAGCCTTACGTAGTTCCAGTTAAGGTACACTCGGGTATTTTAACCTTCACTTTTCAGGCTCTAACTTTTGCCAAGGTGCCCGATGCGGGTTTTCGACCTTGCGAGCTTCTTTTCATTTTCTTTTGTTCATTTCTTTTTCTTTTCCTTTTTTTTCTTTTCTTTTCTTTTCTTTTTTTGTATTTTTTGCTTTTTTGTATTTTTTCTCTTGCTCTAACTTTTGCCTGGGTCGCCCTTCCGGGTTTTCGGTCCAGCGAGCCTCTTAAAGGGTAAAAGTGTAACAAGTCCGTGCCAAATGGTTTTTGAAGTTGAAGCCTCTCTGTGTCTAGGAGAACGGCTGTTGCACTGATTTGTGGAAGAATCCATCATGGTTGCTTCACGAGTTTCTTCTGATGAGATCTAATCCTTTTGATTCGGCTTTGGTGCCTCTTGCTCGAGGGCTTCTTCAAAACTAGCCACACGGGCCTCCTCCGACAGTTGACCGTTGAATGTTCCAAATGAGTTCGAGGTTCAAAACAAACAGGTCGAATCTTGAGGCTGAGAGCGATCCTAGGCTGCACAATCTCAAGAACGATTCCACACAGGTCTTCACAGGGCCGCGCAAAACATTTGTTTTTGAAAGTTTTTAAGAAAGCGACAAATCGCTCGCGCTGAAGATAGTGTGGAACCAATCTGGATCAAGCCATGGTCCTTCCCAGTACTCACGCTGACAAGCATGGTTTCATTCATTAAAAGGCTTAGCATGCCTCTCTTTCTCTCAAAATGATCAAAGTTTTGCAAAACTAGAGGAATTCCTTCCTCTTCGTTTTTATCACCGCAGTGTTCAAAAGGGGTTTTTGAAAAACTTAGGTTAATGCAATGAGTTTGGCGCGCAGGAGAGCAGGCGAGATGTGCTGTCAGCCCATTCAAATCCTCTGGCATGACTAACTCACACTGAAAGCAAGCATGAAAATGAGATAGCCACAACTGTTTCATTCAGATTTGTTGGTATAACTGGCCCCTCGACAGAAATAGACTTAAAAACAAAAACGGGTAGTTACAAGACAAAACGGTGTTCGAGGCAACAACCCCGGAATCACCTGGTATTCTATACAAAGGGGACTGACTCGCTACAACAAGACAGACCTTTAAGCAAAAAGACTGACTCAAGACAAAGAGACAGACTCAAAACAAAAGACTGACTCGATACCCAAGCCAGAATTTACAAAGCTAGCGTCCACAGATGCTCAAAAATGCGTGCCAGACGCCACATCCAAAATCTACCGAATGCCGCCCACAGGTGGATCACTTTCTGATTACATACTTGCAGTATCTGTGTCCTCAAAATCCAATAACTGGGTAGTAACGGACTTGGCTGAGGTGGGCGGGAGGATAACTTCATTGTCGATCAAATCTTGCACCTCATGACGGAGGCAGAAACAATTGTCGGTAGCATGGCCTGTCTGCTAGTGGTACGCGCAGTACTGAGCAGCATCATGCGTAGCAGGGAGATTCTTCGGGAGAGGCCGAGGCTCCAAGGGTTTAAGGTGCCCCCTCTCGGTAAGGATCTGAAGTGCCTTAGACAGAGGCATGTAGAGAGCATGAAAGGTCCTGCGCCCTCGGGGTAGGTATTTTGAAGTCTGAGCATTCTTACTAGATACACTAGCAAAAGGGTCGGGGGGCACTGCCTTGGCTTTCTGATCTTTCCCAGGTGCAGGGTTGGGAATAGGAGGAACTGTTCTGGCATGACGGGGCCTATCCCGATTTTCTGATTGACTTGAACTACCCTCAGGTGAAGTGGGGAAAGCATCCTCCACAGTTTTTGCCACAACTGCGGATATCTGTTGCTTATTCATCCCCCCGGCTTTCAAAGCCTCGACTGCCCGCAGCAGTTGTTCAATGGGATCGGCATCTGCCTTCACTTTGTCTTTTCCTCTAGCCTCAGCCTGATCGAGGGTTTGGGTCGATGTTGATATGTCATTACCATAGCTGGAGGCCATCTCCGGTTGGCTAAGTTCAATCACAATTCGCCCCAACAGCGGGGGCTCCTGGGGCACAAAACTCCCGGCATATGGTGCGGCTGGAGGTGAAGCTGACATTCCGTAGGCGAGATCCGCCACAGACCTCTGGAGATCACCTATCATCCCCATTAGTTCAAATGTAGTAGGCTCGTGAGCCTGGTATAGCTGGGGGGCCCAGACCGGGTGCGCAACAGGCGACCTAGGTGGATGCGACATATCAATGTTGGTCTCACTTTGCAGAGCGATCCCTTGATCTCATGCAGCTGTCATAACCACGATCTCTTCTGAATTCTGCGTCATCATAAGTCCTGCCTCAGCAAGGGGGAGCACTAGCTATCCTGGACCAGCTGTCCGAACTGAAAGAGACAACAAGCAGCATTTCAGCCCAAATGGATCAAACGCGGGTGTAGCGGAACAACTGTACCCTACTGCTGATCACTGTTCCCCAGAATCACTGTCCCCAAAACTGAACCTGATACCCGCAGATAACTGATTCTCAACAACACTGATACTGGTGCCCTCGGGCCCGATACTTAAACTTGCAAACTGGTATGTACGTTCCTGTAGAGATACACTCTAAAGCACAAAGTAGATAAGGAGAGCCAAAACACCCCTATGTTGGGGTAGGGTTTCCCTGTCCTATTTTGTCAGGAGCTAGGGTTCCACTATGCACGCAGCAGTTTTCAAACAACCTATCATTGGGTAAGCAACCTGTCCTAACTTGGAATGGTCATTATGGATCCGAATATGCACTAGGTCGAATGGTCGAAAAGGGTGCCCCGGTAAAACCGGGGTTTATGTTCCCATACTGTCAGAGCCCATAACCGGTCAGCCTTATGGTCATGCCTTGACAAGACAAGCCTCCAGCAAACCGTTCAGGAATGGCAGATGGCAAACACGGTGTCCTAGGCGCACCAATGCACATGCAATGCAAAGAGACACATAAATGAGATCAAAACAGGATATCATGAGTTCGAGTCAAGCTCTCTAAATCTCCCCAGCAGAGTCGCCAGAAACTGTAGACGCGCCATCTGAACCAACGAGTCCAAATCCGGCAAATCGTTTTGAGAAACAGATTTTTTGAAAGAAGTGCAAAACATGGACTGCTTTGCCAGATACAGAGTCGCCACCTAAATGTTTTATTTTGGGGAAATTTAGGAAACCCTAACTCATTTGCCTAAGGCCACGTGTCCGTCATCACCAAAGTTGCCTCGGCTCGGGAACTTGGGTACGATTGGGGAAGGTCACTTCGTGAGCACCCCCGCTCGCCCGATCAAAGATCGGCCTCTACTAACCATGATATCCGTTTTTGAAAACGTTATGTGTTCTTATTCCGTTTATTAGCCTAGAATTACTATGTTATGCGCACAGAACACAAGTATAGACTAGATTGCCTAATTTGGAAATAAGCATTGCATATCCGTTTGTCTTGAAAAACACTTTGGAATTTGCTACTCGCAAGTAGGCTAAAATACGGATTTCAACGAGTTTTTCCAACTCAAACAATTCAACCTTCACCCACAGGCATCCAAACAGTTTATCACATAAGCATCTAGCCGCATGGTAAGCATGCTGTCATGATAGCATTCACACGCATGCGGTATGCTAAAGCATAAATACTTACATCGTACTCCGTGCCAAAACAATAAACTAGTTAGCCAACATGCATGGTCCTAGTTCACGTCAAATTGACTAATGCAACACATACAGGATGCAATTAGAGTAGGCTCGGTTAACCTAAACATGGGATGTGAAATGCAATCAATTGATTCACGTATTCAATTTGGAATTGAAGTACAAATGCAGTTAGCATGATGTACCGAGCCCGGTGCATGCAAGACAAATGTATGGATGATGCACGCATGCATAGCATAAGGTATGTTAATTTAAACATGACCTATTACTAACCATCAAAGCAGGTAAGTAAAAGGGAGAAAGTAGTGGGGGTTGGAAGACATGCACACACTCACCCACACTTATTACAGATTCGCCCTCGCTCGGAGAAGCCGAAAGAATAATACAAATTCGAATAATGAATTAACTATCCTAGCTAATTAATTATTACAGACCAACTAAATTAATTAAACGAATTAATTAATTTAAGAAAGCAAGAAAAAGGGCCTTGGGAAGAGGGTTCGATGCGCGCATGCTCGGGTCTTGCTCGGAAGTGCACTGTCATGCATAGGCCGCTTCTGTTTTCCCTGCTTTGCCTCTTTGAAGACTGCCAAAGTCTCATAATTGCTTCCCTGGACATTGGGAGACACCACCGGCTGAGTAGAATGGCCACCGGCAGTGGTATGTGATCACCGGCTGTTGGTGAAGCTATCGGCCCAGGAGGGATTGTTGGTCGGCACTGAACACTGTCGGTCGGCAGAAAGTTCCTGCAGAATCTGCAATTGACAGCAGCAGAGGGCAAGGCATAGCATGGCAATGCAATTCAAGCCATATATGCACCAATCATGTCCCTTATCATGTTAGTGACTCAAAGGGACATGCTCCTTGGTTCTCGAGCCATCAATCGCGCATTTCCATGCGTGATGGCCCAAGGGACCAAGTGTGGACATTTTGATATTAAGTGCAATGCAAATCATCCAACCAAAGGGGCCCAATCCCTATCACTAAATCAAGGGACAAGGGATGCATGTTCAATGTAACCTAAGCATGTTAACTAACATGCAACATGGTATAAAAGGGAGCATGCAAACATGCAATGCGCATTAGGTGCACAACCTAAGGAACAAGGCAAACAAGCATGCCACAACTATGCAAACTACTTAGAGCATGCAAGATGTGATCTAATCATGCAACATGCTAGTAATTTGACCAAGGGAATGCATGCCAAATGCAAATGATTTCAAGCATGCGACACACATAACCAAAGCATGCAAACATGAGATTATGTAATAGCACTTCAATGGAATACAAGGGATGGGCTTACACTAATTGGACGGCTCTAAGTTAGGTCCCAAAAAGTGGCCAAAGCTTAAGAAGATGGGACCAAACACACATACACACATGCACATGTTAAGGCCTAAACACTTAAGCATCAGAGGGCATCTTTTAAGCACACTTAAAAGGGAATAATCATGGACATGGGGCATGCACTAAGCTCTGAAAATCATGCAAGAACATGGTGCCAAACCAAGCAAACAAGATAGGCTAAACATGCAACAAATGGCCCAAGCATTCAAGGCAAGCTAATGAAGTATTGAACTACACTTAGCAAGACCAAACATGGCATGAATTTAATGACCAAGAACAGAGTTTTAGGACATAAAACAAAGCCCAAAAGACCACTTAGATGACATCTAAATGGCTTAAATTCAAAAGCATGCACAAATGCATTTTCAAGGAGCATACCACACAAGCTTATAAGACATCAAAAAGGTATCCAAGGCAAGCATACAAGCATGCTAAGGGGACTGAAATGATGCTATAAATGGTGCCAAATCATTAAAACAAAGCAAGTAATGCATGCTACACGCTCGCACACTTAAGGCCAACAAGCCAAAATGCAAAGGGGCTATACTAAACATGCCAAAGTCGACCCAAACAACTATGGACAGACCTCAAACATGGCAAAATAAGCACAAAAGCTTCACAAAGCTAGGCCGAAAACGTGCTAGAACAATGGTTTACAACCTAAGGCATGTTAAGGCCTAAACATGGCATTACAAGGTAGGTATGCTAAGCATGCATGGTGTACCAAAACCAATTAAAAACAGAGGCATATTATGACATAATAAGCACAAAAATCAGCTAAGGCATGGTCAACATGAAGCTTAGCTAGGTGCTCCCTCAAGAGGCAAAAATGGTCCTTTTCAAGGACAACAAGGAGAGGGGGTGGCCCTCTCCTTCTTGGGACTTGAAGGCACCATCCTCACCTCTGAAATCCGTCAATATTTCAGTGGTGAGGAGGCCCAAACACCAAAGTCCCAGAGCTCACTCAAAATGGCACAAAATGGGGCCTCTCAAGGCCTAAGAGGGGTCAAACACCTCCAAACCACAAAACACTCTAAACAAACTATTTAGAGGGCCTAAAAACAGAACTTTTTTATGTTATACACTAAGCACAAAAACAGTTCTAAGATAGGCAAAAATAGTATGCAAAAATGGGGAATAAATGAGTATGATTGTTACCCTTGAAGATCCTCTTCACAAATGAAGCTCCAGCAGCTTCTTTGAGCTCAAAACAGCTCCCAAGCTTCAAGAACAAACCTCTGGCCCTTCAAGAATCAAGCAAAGGTGTAACACTATGTGTTTGTGTGCAATAGTAAGACACAAACACACTTATACACACACAAGAGAGAGATATAGAGATACGATATGTATGAAACCCTAACCCTAGAACTCAAACCCTAATATGGCCGTCTAAAGTGTCTAACCCTATTTTTTCTAACCCTTAAGCCAAGAGAGGAGGGCTCCTCTTATAGAGAAGCCAATCTTGTAAAGCTTACAAGGTAAGCTAACAAGGAAGCCATCTCTCCACACACGTGTATGGAGGGGAACAAAATGCCATCCAGCTGTTTTAAAATATCTGCAAAAGCAGATGAACAGTAGTCGGCTGCTCAAAAATGTCATTTTGACAAAATGTACTGCCGACCGGCAACAAAGAATGCCGACCGGCAATATACATTGCCAATGGCAACAAAACACCAGTCGATGGCCTCTGGCCATGGCCGGTGATGTGTGGGGATGCCTCACAAGGCATTCCCTGCCCTTCCAAGGCAAAACACAAGTGTTTGGTGCAAAACCAGACACTAAAGAGTTGAGTTCGGAGATCCTGAGGCAAGGCGCGTAGCCGAGACCTCCGGGAACTCTAAACGAACACAAACATGGATAATCACCAAGTGTTCCAATGGTGACGTCCAAGTCTTAAGGACGGTCAAAAATGGGGTGTCTACAGTTAGCATCTGTTATCTATGTAGAGTCACCTATTGGTGGTGAGGTTATGTTAAAACATGCGTGTCGGGGCTGTGACATCGAAGTTGTCGGTCGACGACTTCCCTTTGCATTTTTATTGATTGATATGTCTAGTTTTGACATTATATTGGTTATGGACTGGTTTTAATCCTACCAGGTGGTTATAGATTCTACCGTCAGAGGGTTACTGTATGTACTCTGAGCAGTGATTGTTTTTATTTCTTGGGGAATCGAGTGGATAGAGTCTTATCATCGATGTATGATTCACGTGGGTAGAGTGAGCTTAGTTGCCTTCTTGCCAACTTCTTAAGTACTGAATGTGATGAAGTCTGAGTCGAATTACCAAGGGTAGTTTGTGAATATTCAGATGTTTTTCGGAGGATCTTACTAGTTTACCACCCCAACGAGAGATCGCCTTCTCTATTGATTTAGTGCCTGGCACGACACCGATTTCCATGGATCCATATCGGTTTGCACCTACTGAATTAAGTGAGTTAAAGATTCAAATCCAGGAGTTGTTAGATAAGGGTTTTATCTGCCCTAGTACTTCTCCTTGGAGTGCACCAGCCCTTTTTTCCCGAAAGAAAGATGGTGTGTTGAGACTTTGTATGGATTACCGGAAGTTAAACTGGGTAACTGTTAAGAACAAGTACCCAATGCCTCGTATAAATGATCTGTTTGATCAGTTGAAGGGGTCTTGTTGTTTTTTGAAGATAGAACTGAGGTCAGGTTATCACCAGTTGAGAGTAAGGGAGGAGGATATCTAGAAAATGGCATTCTGTACTCGGTATGGCCATTATGAGTTCCTAGTGATGCCCTTTGGGCTAACCAATGCACCAGCTATGTTTATGGATTTGATGAATCGAACCTTCCGTGAGTTCCTAGACCATTTCGTGGTCATTTTTGTGGACGACATCTTAATTTACTCACCCTCTGAAGAGGAACAGGAGGAACATTTGCGGGTAGTGCTTGAGCTACTTAGAGCCCATAAACTGTATGCTAAGTTTGGGAAATGTGAATTCTGGCTAAGGGAGGTTAAATTCTTAGGCCATGTGGTATTTGGGGAAGGGGTGACTATAGATTCATCCAAAATAGAGGCAGTGCAAGACTAGGTATAACCTAATAATGCTTTTGAGATCCGTAGTTTCTTGGGATTGGCCGAGTATTACCATCGATTTGTGAAGGATTTCTCTAGACTAGCCTCACCATTGACTAAATTGACGAGGAAAGGGATTAAGTTTGTATGGAGTGAGATTTGTGAGAAGTCTTTTCAAGAGCTTAAGGTTAGACTTACTACTGCTTCTGTGTTGATTATTTCGGAGAGGGGTTTGGGTTATTCAGTGTATTGTGATGCCTCATGGGAAGGTTTGGGCTGTGTTTTGATGCAAGAGGGAAATGTATTAGCCTATGGCTCACGGCAGTTGAAAATGCATGAGGGGAACTAGCCTACGCATGACCTAGAGTTAGCAGCTGTGATCTTTGTCTTGAAGATTTGGAGGCACTATTTGTATGGCAAGAAGTTTGAGGTGTTTTCAGATCACAAGAGTCTGAAGTATCTGCTCATATAAAAAGACTTAAATTTAAGGCAGAGGAGGTGGATGAAGTTCATAAAGGATTACGACTTTGAGTTACATTATCATCAGGGGATGGCCAGTGTTTTGGCCAATGCTTTGAGTAGGAAATTCGTTGGTAGTGTGGCAAGTATTGACAGCCGAGAATGGGAGATGTTGCATACTCTTGGGGAGTTTGACTTGCATCTCAGTGAGTTTGTCGAGTCTGCAGCTTTTTTTTCGATAGTTGCACAACCTACACTTGTGAACCAAGTGATGGAAGCACAAAGGGGTGACCTTGAGGTAGAATCCTTCCAGGAGAAGATTTCCAATAGAAGGTAGAGAAGGGCTTGAATGTGTATCCTGATGCGAGTATTAGATACCGTGACCGTCTCTTCGTGCCGGACTCTTGCCGGGAGGAAGTACTCCAAGAGCTTCACCATTCATGCCTTACGGTGTATCCGGGAGGCACAAAGATGTATGACGACCTTAGTCGCTAGTTTTGGTGGAGGGATATGAAGAAGGACGTGGTCGTGTTTGTGTCGAGGTGCCTTACTTGTTAACAAGTGAAGGCTGAGCATCAAAGGCCAGTGGGTTTGTAACAACCCTTGCCTATAGCCGAGTGAAAGTCACAGCATGTTACGTTGGACTTTGTTGTGGGCCTTTTGAGGACTCAACGGGGCAGTGATGTGATTTGGGTGGTAGTTGATCGGTTGACCAAGTCGGTGCACTTTATAGAATCGCGTGAGCGACTCGGTAGATTACCTTGTCGACCTTTACATTAGGGACATAATGAGGCCGCACAAGGTCCCTGCGATGATTGTTTTGGATAGAGATCCACATTTTTCGGCTTGGTTATAGCAAAGCCTACAAAGTGCCTTAGGCACGAGATTGACCTTTAACACTACGTATCATCTTCAAACTGACGGGCAATCCGAACGTACTATTCAGATACTTGAGGATATACTTCGAGGTTGTGTCCTTGACTTTAAGGAGTCATGAGAGAGACACCTGTCCTTAGTGGAGTTTGTCTATAATAATAGTTTCCAATTGAGTATTGGTGTCACAACCCAAACTCGCCCTTATAGGTTTAACGCCGTAACCGGCCAGTAATCCGAAGATTACCTACGGCCTCAAAGACATAATTCAAAATATTTAAATATAACTGGGGCCTGAAGCGGAAGCAAAATAAAAATAATAATGCCCATTGAGCTTTGCGTACATGATCAACTGTAGTAATTAAAACATTTTTAACACACTTTTATATATACATGTGCGAAGGCATATTTTATAGCATATCTCACACACTATAAGGAGGACTTTTAACAAAACACAAAGACTAACTCAAGCTTGACAAAATAAATAAAGCCTCTATACAGAGGTACTTCTTGGGTGGCTTGACAAAGAGGTGGACTCCGGGGCAAACTCTAATGTTAATCCTCCAATTGATCACCAACACATATATGTAAAGAGTGAGCTAATGCCCAGTGAATAATACCAAAGTGAAGAAGTTGTATGAATGAGATTCTTAATTAAATCACATTAATACATATTACATGTAAATCAAAATCAGGACGACTTTAGGTCCACTTCATCATGCTCAAGACATATCAAAGAGGGAAAACGACCTCGAGTCCAAAGTACTCGTCTAATCATATTACATGTTCATATTCATATCTACGTACATATTCATATTTGTGATCATGATACCCTTTTTATTTAGTCGGCCTTTGGCCCATTACATGCATATTCAAACGGCTTTTGGCCCATCACAACATTCAAACGACCTTTGGCCTATCATAATATTCAAACGGCCTTTGGCCCATTGCATTTGTATTCAGACGGCCTTGGGCCCATCACATGTTATTCAGACGGCCTTGGGCCCATCATAATATCCAAACGGCCTTTGGCCCATTGCATTCGTATTCAGACGGCCTTGGGCCCTTCACATATTATTCAAATGGCCTTTAGCCCATCATAATATTCAAACGGCCTTTGGCCCATTGCAATCGTATTCAGACAGCCTTGGGCCCCATCGCATAATATTCAAACGACCTTTGGTCCATTGCATTCGGATTCAGATGGCCTTGGTCCCATCACATATTATTCAAACGGCCTTTAGCCCATCATAATATTGAAATGGCCTTTGGTCCATTTATCAAACGGCAAACGGCCTTAAGCGCAATTTAGACATATCAAACGTATCAAACGACCTCAGGCCCAATTCATATTCTTATCACATATCAAACGGCCTTGGGCCCAAATCATGATCTTCACAGAGTCTTATGCAAAAATTAGGCTTGTAGAATACTCATTCGTAATTCAAATCAACAATTGTATGAAGCTTATACAGAAGTAGCATTTGAAAAATAACATACTTGACAATATATTTAATAAGATATTACTCACAGTGTTCAGATGCCTGGTTCACCCTTGTAGTTGACTCTACACAATTCATGATACACATAGAAATCGGGTCACAATACAATTCCTTCCGTTCTTAACTTGTTTAATTCTCTTAGGCTTCTTTCTTACTCTTTCAATTCATTTATAATGCTCAATGTGTGCCTAAGAGTGCTTAAAAATAACCGAGAATGGAAATTGGAACATGAAACAGCTTTTCAAAATTTTGTGAAACAGAGCTCTTCGCTCGAGCGCAACATTGGTCGCTCGAGTGGGCCCCCTTGGTTTGCAAAAATTTTCTTGCATTCTTCGCTCGAGTGATGATGACGAATTCCGAGTTTTCCAGAATGTTGTTTAAACTTCAAAACACAACTTTAAATGATACAACTTACATGTTTTGGTCTATATGTCAACCATATTTCTAACATGACATAATGCCAATTTTACAAGATTTGTAGCTCAAATCTCCAAGGATTCATCATACAAGCCCAAATTATTTCAAATTCATTTCTACAACTTCAAAACTCATGCACATGAATTCTATATTTTCATGGATTGTACATTCATATCAAATGTAGACTCTTAATTCATCTCAAATGGTAGAAATGACACTCAAATTCATGAGATTCAACAAAATTATGTATGCATGTGTGATTTGGTGCCAAATTCTCCATGTTTTAAAAATCATCTTTTAATTCTTTTTTTATTCTATGAAACATAAATTAAAGCTATAAAGCCCTTTTAAAAATATCTGCATGTATGAAATTTAAATCAAAATCAAACTAATTTTTTATTCTCAAATATAAATTATAATTCATCTCTAAGTTTATCCAAATTTAAATTTAATTCATTTTCTTCATATCAAGCCCAATTTCAAACCCACAAATTCTAAAATATGAATTGAATTTTCAAAATATAATCTCAAAACTTTGGTTCATACATGGCTTGTCTAAAAACACACAAACTCTTAATTAATCAAGAAAATATGATCAATTTTAAATCATTTACATCAAAACTCCTTTAATTTAAAAATTGAACTCATTTGTTCATAAACTCATAATTTTCTAGAGCTTAGTTCTTATTTCATCAAAACATGAAATCAATTCTAAGAAATCTATTATGCATGTACAATTAAAGTACTAAGACTTGTAGGATTTGTCCATCATGTAGAAATTAGACTCAATTCATGCATGATATTCCAAAATCAAACCCAAAATAATTAATTTCCATAATCATGAATCTAATTTAATTTCATCATCTTCTTGCTAATTCCCTTTTAATTAGATGAAATTGAACCAAACTCATCTTTAATACCAAGTGTGATACAAGGATTCTACCAAAATTAAGGTTGAAATCCTTACCTTTAATCTTCAATGGCTGAATTTCTTTTTAATTCCTTGAGTTCCCTCTCTTATCTTCACTTAGATCTCTTGAACCCACTTCTCCAAAGTTTTTTCCAGAACAATGGTTTGAGTTCTCTCTCTCTCTCTCTCTCTCTCTCTCTCTCTTGGTTCTTCTCTCCCTCTCTAAACCGTATTCAGCAAAAATAGTTTCTAAAGAAGAAAAAGAAATGAATCCACTTCTTCACTTGAAATTGGCACCACATACACACACACCCACTTCTTGATTCAATACTATTCACACATGCATATAAGGTTCCAATACAACAACATTAGAAGACCCTAAAATTAGCTAAGTTACTAATTTATGTATTGACTTAATTAAACCCCACTTAGTCTTAACTAATTATAATTAACACTTGATTAGTACATAATTTAATTAATCATAACTAATTAAAAATTCCACATAATTTAATTAGTCTAATTGACTTCGATTAAGATCGAATTAATTATGTTTAGTTTTTACCAATCTGAATCAGATTTTTAATCAACCCCTAAAAGGCTCCAAATATTAAATTACATTTGTTACCATCATCAATTTTACTTTCTCAAATCATTTGCGCTTTCAATTTCTGATCAAACTCAAAATTTTCGTCAATAAATTGCATATTCAAATTGGATACCTCATAAATAGATTTAATTCATAATAATCCTAATTTCTCAAACCTTATGACATAATTAACTTAATTAACTCCAATTTGGACCCAATTAGTCAAATCTTGATTTTACTAAACTGAACCAAATATTAATTAAACTCCCAAATGGGTTCGTATTTAAAATTAAATTAATTCAACGTATTAATTTCACATCCTTAGGTCATTAGGACCTTCTATTTCTAATATGAAAATAAATCATTATTAAAATCATTTATCGATTGGGCTCCATAACACTCGTAAATCCCAAATTAAATCAGAATAACGACTAATTAATATCCAAGTCTCCTTAAATAATTAAATGCCACATATAATACGTAGTGGGGTTGTCATAATTGACATGGCACCTTTTAAGGCATTGTATGACAGACCTTGTAGATCTCCTGTGTGTTAGGCCGAGGTGGGTGATGCACCTTTGTTGGGTCTAGAGTTGGTTCGGAAAATGACGGAAAAAGTTGCACTTATCCGTATGAGGTTGGTTACGGGTTAGAGTCGCCAGAAAAGTTATGCTGACTGTAGGAGGAGACCTTTGTCTTTTAAGGTGGGAGATCATGTGTTCTTGAAAATATCACATAGGAGGGGCTTGATGAGGTTTGGGAAGAGTGGGAAGTTGTCCCTGAGATTCAATGGGCCGTTTGAAATCCTTGAGCGGATTGGAGAGATAGCTTATCGTTTAGCCTTGTTGCCATAATTTTCCGGGATTCATGATGTGTTTCATATTAGCATGTTTTGATGAGCCGGATCCATTGCATGTATTGGATTGGACTGACTTAGAGGTAGATGAGGATACCTCATATGAGGAGAGACCGGTGAGAGTCTTGGATACCCGAGACCAAGTTTTGCAAGACAAGACAATTCCTTTGGCTAAGGTTTTGTGGAAACATCATGGGGTCAAGGAAGTAACTTGGGAACGTGAGTTAGAAGTCTGTGAGAAGTATCCGGACCTATTTGTTGATGTTTGAACGTGTAATGAAATTTTATTAAGTTAATGAAATATTAGATCATTGTATATGTTTTGAGAATGTGGAAACATTATATATGTTGAATATGTTTTGGAGATGCAGGTTTAATATAAACATCGTATATGTCGTTTAAGTTTTCGAAACACGAATTTATTATAAACATTGAATGTGTTTTGGAAATGTGAAATGTATATTCAATATTGAGAATTTGTTCATCATGTGATGGGATTGAATGACTTGTGGATGGGTCATGGTGTTGGAGTTGATTTGTAATCATTGTGGTAATTGGTTAAAACATGGTTTTGAAACTCAATTTGAAATTTCAAGGACTAAATTCTTTAGGGGAGGGAGGTTATAGCGATTTCGGTTTTAACCCGATTCATTTGTAATCCCGGACTCGGGTTTTATGGTTATTGAATGTTGTTCATGTCTTCTTCCCTTTATTCTTATTTGAGTTTGGCTATTGACTTGGTTGGAGCATGTTTGGAACAGGTTGGTTGCTTAGTTTTCAAACTTTTGTTGCCTAGGATTTTGGTCCTCCGCTTGAGCAGAATTTCTTGCGCTCGAGCGGGATTTGCAAACTCTCAGTACTTTTAAAGGTCTGCAAAACTATTGGGAGAGTTTATTCTACGCTCGAGCGGTGTTTTCTACGCTCGAGTGGGTGGGCACTCGAGCGACATTTCCTCACGCTCGAGCATTGGTCTATTGTCTACAAAACTACTGGATGCGTGTATTCTGCGCTTGAGCATTACTTCTTGAGCTCGAGCGGAACAACTTATTGTGTCTGACGCCCGAGCGTCACTTCTTAAGCTCGAGCAGACTGTGCGTATATCAGTTCGCGAAAATGACTTTTTACATCATTTTTCATATCTTTTTCCACCAAAACCCTAGATTGGGACCCTCTTTTTTTAAAACTCACATTCTCTCTACTTTTTCACCTAGATCTAGTGATCTCTCTACCCGTGTGCCTTTTGAAAAAGGTAGTGCGTCTCAAGACCTCTATTTTGGTCCGATTAAAGATTGATTTTTGCATCTTTGAAGTTCCTCCATCTCTCCCTTTGGTCTTCTAAGCTTGAGGTAGAGATTCTCTACTCTCTCTATGAGTTTTAACTTGGTCATTTCTGGATGTGTAAGGAATATTGGGTTTTGGGATGATTTTAACAAACCTATGGTTTCATGTTTAAATTCAAAAGAGGGGTTTTATAAAGGGTGTCTTGGAAGGGATCATGGGGATGAGTATAAACTTATATTGTGTTCAAATAGGGGATTTGGTGGTTGGAATGAGGTTTGGGAGGAAAATAGGGTTTTGCCCTAAAATGTTCAGGAAATTATTTTACATAAATAATGAAATTTGAAATGGGAATATGAAATTAGATGAAGGTTTATGTAAATAATGGAGTTGGATGTGTATTATCGCTCACCTATTGAAATTTGAATAATTTATTTGTTGTGAGATTGTATATTTGTTAGAAATATTTGTATTGGGTTATCAGTGGAGGATAGCCATGACTGTTATAGAAATTACATGAGGATTAGGTGAATTCAAACTAATCTCTTATTGGATATCATTGAATATGACTATGTTTATATAAATTGTATATGTACGATGTTTGTGAGGAGAAAGGGGATGTTCTCCATGTTTGGAAGGAGAAAGGGGATGGACACCACTAAATTACGTTAGCCTGTGTGTCCTGGGTGCAAATCCCGAAAACCGCGCGTATTCATGGGTGCCAATCCCGCAGACGAAATTTTCGTAAAATGAAAAATTGAAGTGTTTGTGTGTAATGGTTATGTGGTATGAAAACCACAGAGTTTTAGTCTCCATTGGTATAGACACCCCATTTTTAACTGTCCTCAAGACTTGGACGTCATCGTTTGAACACTCGATGATCATCATGTTCATGTTCGTCTTGAGTTCTCGGAGGCTTCGGTCGTGCGCCTTGCCTCAAGACCTCTCGACTTGTTTGTTTTGTGCTTGGTTGTGTACCAAACACTTGTGTTTTTGCTTTTGAGGGCAGGGAATGGCTTGTCGGCCATCCCCACACCTCACCGGCCTTGGCTTGAGGCCACCGGCCAAATATTTTGGTTGGTCGGCAATGTTTTTGGTCGACCGGCCATTTTTGTTGGTCAATCGGCCATATTATCCAACCGACCCCTTTCCATATGCTTTTGGCAGATATTTTATGCCAGCTGTGACAGCTGGCATCCACAATACACCCCCTCCATACACGTGTATGGAGGAATTTGCTCCCTTATGTTAGCTTCTCCAAGAAGCTTAGGAATTGGATTCCTATAAGAGGAGGCCCTCTCCTCCCCTTCCAGGGGTTGAACAACTCTGATATGTAGCTTATATATCTATATCTCTCTATCTCTCTCTGTCTATATAGTTGTGTGTGTATTAAGTGTTCTAAAGGGGTTTTTGTTCTTAGCTTTGCACTAAGACACCTAGTGTTACACTATAACTTGATTGCTGAAGTTTTAAGGGGTTGATTTTAGAGTTTTGAGTTGGTTTTTGATCAAAAGGAAGTGCTAAGGTTGGTGTTCTTGAAGTGTTCTTCAAGGCTGAGAACTTACCTTTTTATTCCCCATTTTTGCTTAAGGTTTTAGACCTATTTGCATATTGTTTCGAGCTTAGTGTATAACTGATAAAAGTTCTGTATTTTCATGTTTAAGATGTTTTATTAAGGTTACTTTTGTGTTGGGGGTCGTCCACCCCTTCTTAGGCCTTGTTTGGTCTCTTTTTGTGTCTTCCTTTTTGGGCTTTGTAACCCTTTTGTTTTGGCCTTCTCACCACTGAAATCCAGAGAATTTTCAGTGGTGGAGAAGTGGTTTTGAGGTCTTGTATAGGGGAGGGACACCCCTATCCCCTTGTGACTTATTTGCTTGCATTTAGGGCTCATAAAGGTAGCATGTTTGCATAGCCTTATTTGGTTCCATTTTAGGGGTAATTTGGTGTTAGTTTATCATGTTAGACCTCTGTTTCATGTTGGTTCGATGGCCTATTGTATGCATCATGCACTTGCTTTGTAATCCCCTCTATTGTCACAACATGTACCATGCATTTAGACCATCATGCTTGCATGTTTTGGCTTGACTTCATGAAGCTTTTAGTCATGTTGTGACATGTTTAAGCTCTGTTTGGTGTTTATTTAGTCATGTTTGCCATGTTTTATATAGCCACCATGTATCATAGCTTGTTAGCTTTGAGTGTATGAATCATGAGCATGCTTTACTTGGGTCATTTCAGTGATTTGGAATAATTTATCATGCTATTTCAGTCCATGTTCCATGCTTGTATGCTTGCATTCACCATCCTTTCAAAGCTTTGAAGAGTTGTTCTTTTATGCCTTAAAATAGGTCATTGTGCATGCCTCTTTGTTTAAGTCCTTGGACTGCCATATCAGTGGGTTTTGGGACTCCTTTTGGCATACTATAGCTCTGTTTTTCTTTGAATAATCCATGCCATGTGTGGTTAAGGTAGTTGTAGTTGAGTGCCCTCTTCGTGGCTTTGAATGTCCCTCATTTTTGCACCCATTTCCTAGCATGTTTTGGCCTCATCCCTTACATGTTTTAGCCTTATTTTGGTCTATCCTAGGACTATTTTAAGTCATCTTGGCTCTTTGGGGCTTGGTTGATATGGCCATGGTTTGAACCCCTTTGTTAGTCTTGAGTTTTGGGCTTTGTTGCATGCCTTACTTGCATGGCTCGGTTGATTTGGCATCATCCTTTACACATTTTCAGAGCTTGTCATGCTTGTGATTTGTCCATATTTGTCTCTTCTTAATGTGCTTGAAAGTCGACTCTTTTCATGCCTAAGTATTGGACCTTCACTTGTGCATGTTTGGGTGTGTTTTGCCCATCATTCTTTGGCACTTTGGCCACTTTTTTGGACATGGCTGAGGCCTATCCATCCTTAGTGTGAGTCCATGGATCATGCATTTATGTATTGTTGTAGGCTTACCGCATTGCATGCTGTCGCATCCTTATGGTTTGTATCATTGTTGCATGCCTATGACTTTGTGTATTCCCATGCCTAGGTTGCATTGTAGTATTGCATACTTGTTGCATTGCCATGATGAATGCATGTTAAGTTGCATCACATTGTATTTGACATACTCATGTTACATTCCCATGTTGCATTGCATTGATTACATGTTTTGCATTGTATATGGCATACATACATTGCATTATGTTTGGTTTGGGGTGTGAAACCAAATATGAGGAATGAGGGACGTTCGTACATGGAGTGACGAAACGTACCTCAATCCTCGGTCGCCGACACTCTTGATCCAACATGATAGAGTGTGTAGCATTCATTAGTTTTGTTGCATTCATTCATATTGATTTGCACACTTGACCTCTTTGGCCATCATGCCTCGAAATGCGTGATTGGTGGCCTGAGGGTCGAGAACCATACTCCCTTGAGTTCATAGCATGATAGGGAGGATGGTCGTACATACATTTGGCTAGAAAATTCCATGCCATGCACTGTCTGTCCTCTGTTGTAGCAAAACCAGTGTTCTGCAGGAAAAAATGGCCGGTCGGCAACTTTCAGTGCCATCCGACTATCAATACCCAGCCGGTGGTCCCATTTTTGGTCGATGAACCATACTTCCATGGCCGGTGGTGTTTTCTCTCGGCCGGTGGCATCCCAAAGTGTCTAGGGAGTGGTTCAGAAGCAACCTTAGGATTTTAACAATTATCAGAGGTGCAGAACAGTGCAAACAGAGGCAACAGAGGCATGGCAACGGGTTTCCGAGCAAGACGAATCGAGCATGCATCATCCAATCATTTTGAGGTGGAGCTACGGTGGCCTTTTGAATTTCATACTTAGTTTGTTTTGTAATTAGTTTGTTAATTAATTAAGGGTTTGTAATAATTAATTAGCTAGAGTAGTTAATTATTTATTTGGTTTGTATTATTCTTTCAGACCCTCCGTCGAGAGGGCGATGTTGTAATAAGTGTGCGTGCGTGTGTGAATGTCTTCCAACCCGACGTCTTTCTCCCTTTTATTTACTAACTTTTGATGGTTAGTTTGGGGCATGTTTTAATTAGCATACTTATGCTCGCATTTTTGCATCATTCATCTGTATCGCATGCACCGGGCTCGGCGCATCATACTAACTGCATAAGTATTTCAATTCCAACTTGGATACGTGTATCGAGTTGCCGCATTCCACATGCCATTCTTAGCTTGGCCGAGCCCATTCTAGTTGCATTTTGCATGCGTTGCATTAGCCATCTCAGCATAGTTAGGATTCATGCATGTTTTCTAATTAGCTTATTTCTTTGGCTCGAAGTACTCGGTAAGTGTTTATGCTTTAGCATCCTTGCATGCGTGTGAGTGACTGCCATGATAGCATGCTTACCATGAGGCTATGTGCTTACGAGATATAACTGCCTAAATGCCTGTGGGTGAAGGTCGGGTTGCTTGAGTTGGAATAATTCATCGAAACTCGTGTTTTAGCCTACTTGAGAGTAGAAAACTTCAATCCATTTTCAAAAACAAACGGATATGCGATGCTTTGTTCCAACTTAGGCAATCTAGTCTATACTTGTTTTGCTATGTGCATCACATAGTAAATCTAGGCTAACAATCGGAATAAGAACGCATAATGTTTTCAAAACTAGATATCATGGTTAGTAGAGGCCGATCTTTGATCGGGCGAGCGGGGGTGCTCACGAAGTGACCTTCCCCAATCGTGCCCAAGTTCCTGAGCCGAGGCAACTTTGGTGATGACGGACACGTGGCCTTAGGCATGAGTCAGGGTTCCCTAAATTCCCCCGAAATAAAATATTTAGGTGGCGACTCTATATCTGGCAAAGCAGTCCATGTTTGGCACTCCTTTCTAAAAATCTGTTTTTCAAAATGATTTGCCGGATCTGGACTCTTTGGTGATTTATCGGTGTCACATTGCACTTTGCGGAATTAGATTCAGAACCGTGACATTTGAGTTCGAACTGTAGTAAGCCCAATGAACAAAACGGGATTCCCTCCCGGGACGTACGGGGACATCTACAATTGGGTTGTTTGGATAACCATGGAATGGCTCATGAATTGAGGAGATATGAAATGATATGAAATGAATGGATATAAAATGGATTGGGATATAATACTTGGCATAGTTTGGTTTTGGAAAAAGAGTTGTAAATGATTTTATCTTTTAGCATTGGTCATGTGCATCGTGTTTATAAGCTTGTTAAAGTTCATATATTATGTTGGATTATTTCTACTGGGCTTTAACTCACCCGATTTGGGAAAACCATTTTTAAATGCTGGTGATATGCCTCGGCCAAGACAGTAGCTTGGATGGATTGGGAGCAAGAGCTTCTATTTTGTCTAGCCAAGGGCTCTAAAATTTTGTTGAGTTAGGCTCACTTTTGTAGTTACCAAGCAGGGACTTGGAAATATGTAAGGCATTAGGGAAAATGATGATCTATGTAGCTTTCATTCTTTCTTATATCTGTGTCTCATGTATATCAAACTCTAACGAATGAAAGTATCTTAATCCAATTACATTTTTGTTTATAAGATGGGTTCGTTGTATTTATTTTGGGCCGTTACAACTTGGTATCAAAGCGTACCGAGTTTGAATACTTTGGGTATGTGGGAAGTGGTTATTACCACAATGGGTTTGTCTCGCTTGATGGAGACTTTAGTATGAACGGTGTGTGCTTATATGATAACATGCTTATGTGATTATATGGGCATGAGATTTAATTTCTAGGATGTTGATTAAGTCTACGGGTTTCTGGAGTCCTATTAGAAGAGCAATTGATCACTGCTGTTTCTAATTGGAACTCTGGCAACATTGCAAAACGGTCATTAGCCAGGAATGAAATTCGTATGTGTTTAGGTGACTACGTGCTTATGTGGAGTGAATTATTGTTGTCCATCTTATTAGGACGCGAGTGAGCTAGCTTCGGCACATTTGTAAAATGTGCTAATCTCTTTTGTTACCTTCATTAGGATGTTAAGACGTGGTCGTGGTCGTGGTAGTAGGTGTGGTTGGCCTAGATGACAGGAGATGTCGATACTAGATGCTATTCCGGCATAGGAGGAGGGAGTTGGTTAGGCCAATTTAGCCGAATTGGTGTGTGAATAGGCCATTGGCGCCTTAGCCCATGAAGTTGCCAGAGCATTGAGGGAATCCATAGACATTCTCAGAGTTAAGAATCAGGTCCAAGCCCAAGCCGAGGCAGGGCTTTCTTTCTTGAAATGAGAGTTTTCCGGTAGAATCTGAATAAGTTTGTGGGTGATCCCAAAGAGCCACTGAAGGCGGATGAGTGGCTAAAACAAATAGTAAATACGTTCGAGATGCTTGGCATCAAGGACGACTAGCTGAGAGTAACCTTGGCATCCTTCCAGCGAAAGAGAGATGCGGGTCAGTAGTGAAAGTATGCATGTGAGGGCGCACATTGGGCTGACTTGGGAGGCATTCGTCAATGCCTTCCAGGAAAATGTTTTTGGCTCCCACAGTTAGGGAGAAGTTGAGAGACTAGTTCTCTAAGTTGGTGCAATTGAACACACCCGTGGCTAAGTTTGAAGCCACCTTCACTAGCTTGTCTAGGTTTGCACCTGAGCTTATGGCGACCGAGGAGCGCCGTTGCTTGGAGTTTGAGAAGACGTTGAGGACCGGGCTCTTGTTTAGAGTAGCTGTGTTGATGATTAGGGACTACGGATGCCTTGTAGAGGAGGTGACCCATCTTGAGACCGTGATGTAGACGGAGGAGGAAAGGATGAGGGACTCTAGGAGTGGTCAGGAGATGCAGGAGGATAATAAGATGCAGAGGGGTTCAAATCCACACCAGTCCTAGGAAGGACATTCGAGGTCCACTTTTCCAATGCCGAGTTTGGGTTCTGGGAGAGGTGCACATGGAGACTTTACTTGTTTCAAATGTGGTCAGCTAGGCCACAAGTCTCTAGCTTGCTCGCAGAGAGGAGGAGGGCAGCGATCTGCATCGTCTTCGGCTCGTTCTCAGAGCTAGTGTGAAGGGGGAGGCCAACCGCTCACTTGTTATCAGGGTGGGCAGGTGAGACACATGATGAGGTTTTTTCCTCAGTTGGGTGGCACACCAGGTGCGTCTGGTTCAAGATAGACACAAAGCCACCAGCAAGCATAATCAGCACGTGCCTTGAGGGCTAATCAAGGAGCCTCTTCGGCTCAGTCAGTGCATCAGGCCTATGCTCTGAGGGGTGAGCAAGTAGATTAGAGGCCTACAGGGCATGCATATGCTTGTACCAGCACCTTCGGTAGTGAGATGTACCTTCTTGTTTTGCAATTCAGTTACTAATGTGTTGATTGATACGGGTGCATCCCATTCTTTTGTCTTCTTTGCATTTGCATCGATTTTGGGTTAGAGTTGGCTCAGTTAGCATGTCCTATCTGTGTAAAGTCACCTATTGGTGGTGAGATTGTGTTAAAACATGGGCGTCGGGGTTGTAACATCGAGGTTGCCAGTCGTTGACTTCCCTTTGTATTTGTATTGATTGATATGTCTAGTTTTGACGTTATATTGGGTATGGACTGGTTGTCATCCTACCAGACGGTTATAGATTGCTACCGTCAGAGGGTTAATGTATGCACTCTGAGCGGTGATTGTTTTTATTTCTTGAAGAATTGAGTGGATAAAGTCTTATCATCGGTGTATGATTCGCGTGGGCAGAGTGAGCTTAGGTTCCTTCTTGCCAAATTCTTGAGTACTGAATGTGATGAAGTCTGAGTCGAGTTACCAAGGGTAGTTTGTGAATACCCGGATGTTTTTCCGAAGGATCTTACTAGTTTACCACCTCATCGAGAGATCAAGTTCTCTATTGATTTAGTCCCTGGTACGACACCAATTTCCATGGCACCATATCGGTTTGCACTTGCTGAGTTAAGTGAGTTAAAGATTCAATTCCAGAAGTTGTTAGATAAGTATTTTATCTGCCCTAGTACTTCGGCTTGAGGAGCACCAGCTCTTTTTTCCAAAAAGAAAGATGGTGCGTTGAGACTTTGTATCGATTACCAGAAGTTGAACCGAGTAATTGTTAAAAATAAGTACCTAATGCCTCGTATAGATGATCTGTTTGATCAGTTGAAGGGGTCTTGTTATTTTTTGAAGATAGACCTAAGGTCGGGTTATCACCAGCTAAGAGTAAGGGAGGAGCATATCCAGAAAACGGCATTTTGTACTCGGTATGGCCATTACGAGTTCCTAGTGATGCCCTTTGGGATAACCAGTGCACCAACTGTGTTTATAGATTTGATGAACCGAATCTTCTGTGAATTCCTAGATCGTTTCGTGGTCATTTTTGTGGGTGACATCTTAATTTACTCACCCTCTAAGGAGGAACACGAGGAACATTTGCGAGTAGTGCTTGAGCTACTTAAAGCCCATAAACTGTATGCTAAGTTTGGGAAATATGAATTTTGGCTAAGGAATGTTAAGTTCTTAGGCCATGTGGTATCCGGGAAATAGGTGACTGTAGATTCATCCAAAATAGAGGCAGTGCAAGACTAGGTACAACCTAAGAATGCTTTTGAGATCCGTAGTTTCTTAGGGTTGGTCAGGTATTACTGTCGATTTGTGAAGGATTTCTCCAGACTAGCCTCACCATTGACTAAATTGACGAGGAAAGGGATTAAGTTTGTATGGAGTGAGGCTTGTGAGAAGTCTTTTTCAAATGCTTAAGGTTAGACTTACTACTGTTCCAGTGTTAATTATTCTAGAGAGGGGTTTGGGTTATTCGGTGTATTGTGATGCTTCACGAGAAGGTTTGAGTTGCGTTTTGGTAGAGGAGGGAAAGGTAGTAGCCTATGGCTGACGGCGGTTGAAAATACATGAGAGGAACTATCGTTTGCATGACCTAGAGTTAGCGGCTGTGATCTTTGCCTAGAAGATTTGAAGGCACTATTTGTATGGCAAGAAGTTTGAGGTGTTCTCGGATCACAAGAGTTTGAAGTATGTGTTCATACAGAAATACTTAAATTTGAGGCAGAGGAGCTGGATGAAGTTCATAGAGGATTATAACTTTGAGTTACATTATCATCCTAAGAAGGCTAATGTTGTGGCCGATGCTTTGAGTAGGAAATCCGTTGATAATGTGGCAAGTATTGCCATTCGGGAATGAGAGATGTTGGGTACTCTTAGGGAGTTTGACTTGTATCTCAGCAAGTTTGTCTTCAGTTTTGTTTTCGATAGTTGCACAACCTACACTTGTGAACCGAGTGATGGAAGCACAAAGGGGTGCCCTTGAGGTGGAATCCCTCCAGGAGAAGATTTCCAATGGGAAGGTAGAGAGGGACTTGAATGTGTATCCTGATGCGAGTATTAGATACCGTGACCGTCTCTTCGTGCCAAAGTCTTATCGGGAGGAAGTACTCCGAGAGTTTCACCATTCACGCCTTCTCGTGCATCCGAGAGGCACAAAGATGTATCACGACTTTTGTCACCAGTTTTGGTGGAGGGGTATGAAGAACGACGTGGCTGTGTTTTTGTCGAGGTGCCTTACTTGTCAACAAGTGAAGGCCGAGCATCAAAGGTCAGCGAGTTTTTTACAATCCTTGCCTATAGCCGAATGGAAGTGGGAGCATGTTATGATGGATTTTGTTGTGGGCCTTCCGAGGACTCAACGGGGCAGTGATGCTATTTGGGTGGTAGTTGACCAAGTTGACGCACTTTATACCTTTGTGCGTAAGCGACTCAGTAGATTACCTTGCCGACCTTTACATTAGGGACATAGCGAGGCTGCACAGGGTTCCTGTGATGATTGTTTCGGATAGGGATCCACGTTTTACGGCTCGGTTGTGGCAGAGCCTCCAGAATGGCTTGGGCACGAGATTGACCTTTAGCAATGCGTATCATCCTCAGACTGATGGGTAGTCCGAGCATATTATTTAGATACTTGAGGATATGCTTCGAGGTTATGTCCTTGACTTTAAGGGTTCGTGGGAGAGACACCTGCCCTTAGTGGAGTTTGCCTATAATAATAGTTTCCAATCGAGTATTGGCATGGCATCATTTGAGGCGTTGTATGGCTGACCTTGTAGATCTCTTGTGTATTGGGCCGAGATAGGTGATATACCTTTGTTGTGTCTAGAGTTGGTTCGAGAAACGATGGAGAAAGTTACACTTATCTATAAGAGGTTGGTTACGGCTCAGAGTTGCCAGAAAAGTTATGCCGACATAAGAGACCTTGTCTTTTGAGGTGGGAGATCATGTGTTCTTGAAAATATCACCTAGGAGGGGTTTGATGAGGTTTGGGAAGAGTGGGAAGTTGTCCCCTCGATTCATTGGGTTGTTTGAAATCCTTGAGCAGATTGAAAAGGTAGCTTACTGTTTAGCCTTGTCGCCACAACTTTCTGGGATTCATGATGTGTTTCATATTAGCATGCTTCAAAAGCACAAACCGGATCCATCCCACGTATTGGATTGGACCGACTTAGAGGTAGATGAGGATGCCTCATATGAGGAGAGACCAATGAGAGTCTTGGATACCCGAGACCAAGTTTGCGAGGCAAGACAATTCCCTTGGTTACAGTTTTGTGGAAACATCACGGGTTTAAGGAAGCAACTTGGGAACGTGAGTTGGAAGCCCGTGAGAAGTATGCGGACCTATTTATTGATGTTTGAACATGTAACGAAATTTTGTTATGTTAATGAAATATGAAAGCATTGTATATGTTTTGAGAATATGGAACATTGTATCTGTTCAATATGTTTTGGAGACGCAGGTTTAATATAAACATTGTATATGTTGTTTAAGTTTTGGAAATATGAATTTATTATAAACATTGAATGTGTTTTGGAATGTGAAATGTATATTCAGCATTGAGAATTTATTCATCATTTGATGGAATTGAATGACCGGTGGATGGGTCATGGTGTTGGAGTTGATTTGTAATCATTGTGGTAATTGGTTAAAACATGGTTTTGAAACTCAATTTGAAATTTCAGAGACGAAATTCTTTAAGGGAGGAAGTTTATAGCGATTTTGGTTTTGACCCGATCCATTTGTTATCCCGAACTTGGGTTTCATGGTTGTTGAATGTTGTTCATGTCTTCTTCCCTTTATTCTTGTTTGAGTTTGGCTATTGAGTTGGTTGGAGCATGTTTGGAATAGGTTGGTTTCTTAGTTTTCAAACTTTTGTTATCCAAGATTTTGGTCCTCCGCTCGAGCAAAACATCTTGCGCTCGGGTGGGATTTGCAAATGTTAAGTACTTTTGCAGGTCTGCAAAACTACTGGGAGAGTGTATTCTGCGCTTGAGTGGCATTTCCTTGCTCTCGAGCATTAGTCTATTATTTGCAAAACTACTAGATGCGCGTATTCTGCACTCGAGCGTCACTTCTTGCACTCAAGTGGAACAACTTATTATGTCTGACGCTCGAGCGGACTGTGCGTGTATCAGTTCGTAAAAATGACTTTTTACATCACTTTTCATATCTTTTTTCTACCAAAACCCTAGACTGGGACCCTCTCTCTCTAAAACTTAGCTTCTCTATACTTTTTCACCTAGATTTAGTGATCTCTCTACCCGTGTGCCTTTGTTAAAAAGGTAGTACATCTCAAGAGCTCTCTTTTGGTTCGATTAATGCTTGATTTCGGCATCTTTGCAGTTCCTGCATCTCTCCTTTTGGTCTTCTAAGCTTGAGGTAAGGATTCTCTACTCTCTCTATGAGTTTTAACTTGGTCATTTTTCGATGTGTAAGGAATATTGGGTTTTGCGATGATTTTAACGAGCCTAGGGTTTGGGGTTTAAATTCCAAAGAGGGGTTTTACAAAGGGTGTCTTGGAAAGGATGATGGGGATGAGTATAAATTTATATTGTGTTAAAATAGGGGATTTGGTGGTTGGAATGAGGTTTGGGAGGAAAATGGGGTTTTGACCTAAAATGTTCAAGAAATTATTTAACATAAATAATGAAATTTGAAATGGGAATATGAAATTAGATGAAGGTTTATGTAAATGGTGGAGTTGGATGTATATTATTGGTCACCTACTAAAATTTGAATAATTTATCTGTTATGAGATTAATCTATTAGAAATATTTGTATTAGGCTATCGGTGGAGGATAGCCATGACTGTTGTAGAAATTGCATGAGGATTAAGTGAATTGAAACTAATCTCTTGTTGAATGTCATTGAATATGGCTGTGTTTTAATACATTGTATATGTACGATGTTTGGGAGGAGAAATTGAAGGGACTCCATTGAATTAAGTTGGCCTGTGTGTCCTAGGTGCAAGTCTCGAATACCGCGCGTATACATGGGTGCCGATCCCATGGATGAAATTTTCGTAAAATGGCAAATTGAAGTGTTTGTGTGTAATGGTTGTGCGGTAGGAAAACCACAAAGTTGCAGTCTCCATTGGGTTGTTTGGATGATCATGGAATGGCTCATGAATTGACGAAATATAAAATGACATGAAACGAATGGATATAAAATGGATCAGTATATAATACTTGGAATAGTTTGGTTTTGGAAAAAGAGTTGTAAATGATTTTATCTTTAAGCATTGGTCATGTGCATCATGTTTATAACCTTATTAAAGTTCATATATTGTGTTGGATTGTTTCTACTGGGCTTTAGCTCACCCTATTTGGGAAAACCATTTTCAAGTGCTGGTGATTGTAGACATCCCATTTTTGACCGTCCTCAAGACTTGGACGTCACCGTTGGAACACTTGGTGATTATCCATATTTGTGTTCGTCTTGAGTTCCCGGAAGCCTTGGCAGCGCGCCTCGTCGCAGGACCTCTCGACTCGACTGTTTTGTGCTTGGTTTGACACCAAACACTTGTGTTTTGCCTTCGAGGGGCAGGGTAGGGCTTGTAGACCATCCCCACCCATCACCGGCCGTGGCTTGAGGCCACCGCCTGTGTTTTGTGGCCACCTGCCAATTACTTGGCCGGCCAGCACTATAGATGGCCGGTTGGCTATCTTTTTTTGGTCAATTGCATCTTTGGCCGGCCGACTACTGTGCATCTATTTTTGTAGATATTTTGACACAGCTGTCTTGCATTTGGCTCCCCTCCATACACGTGTATGGAGGGATCTCTCTCTTTAGAAGCTTGTCTTGTAAGCTTTACAAGACAAAAAGATCTATAAAGAGAGGTCTTCTCTCTTGCTGAAAGGGTTAGACATTTTAGACAGCCATTTTAGGGTTTGGGTTCTAGGGTTATGGTTTGTCTATATCCTAGCTCTATATCTCTCTTCCTCTTGTGTTTAGTGTGTGTATAAGTGTGTTTGTGTCTTACTATTGCACACAAACACATAGTGTTACACCTTTTCCTGGTTCTTGAAGGGCCAGAAGGTCCACCATTTGTGAAGAAGGTCAACAAGGGTAACAATCTTACCCCGTTTTTACCCCATTCTTGCATACTATTTTTGCCTATCTTAGAACTGTTTTTGAGCTTAGTGTATAATATAAAGAAGTTCTGTTTTTGGGCCCTCTAAATAGTTTGCTTAGAGTGTTTTGTGGTTTGGAGGTGTTTGACCCCTCTTAAGCCTTGAGAGGCTCCATTTTGTGCTATTTTGAGAAAGCTCCGAGACCTTGGTGTTTGGGCCTCCTCACCACTGAAATCTTGAGAGATTTCAGAGGTGAGGATGGTGCCTTGAGGCCCCAAGAAGGAGAGGGCCACCCCCTCTCCTTGTTGTCCTTGAAAAGGACCATTTTTGGCCTCTTGAGGGAGCACCTAGCTTAGGCTCTTGTTGACCATGCCTTAGTTGTTTTTTGTGCTTATTATGTCATAATATGCCTCTGTTTTTTGTTGGTTTTGGTACACCATGCATGCTTAGCATACCTACCTTGTAATGCCATGTTTAGGCCTTAACATGCCTTAGGTTGTAAACCATTGTTCAAGCATGTTTTAGGTCTAGCTTTGTGAAGCTTTTGTGCTTATTTTGCCATGTTAGAGGTCTGTCCTTAGTCATTTCGGTTGGCCATGGCATGTTTAGTATAGCCCCTTTGCATTTTGGCTTGTTGGCCTTAAGTATGTGAGTGTGTAGCATGCATTACTTGCTTTATTTCAGTGGCTCGACACCATTTGTAGCATCATTTCAGTCCCTTTAGCATGCTTGTATGCTTGCCTTGGATACCCCTTTGATGCCTTATGAGCTTGTGTTGTATGCTCCTTGAAAGTGCATTTGTGCATGCTTTTGAATTCAAGCCATTTAGATGCCATCTAAGTTGTCTTTCGGGCTTTGTTTTATGTGCTAAAACTCTGTTTTTGGTCATTAAATTCATGCCATGTTTGGTCTTGCTAAGTGTGATCAAATACCCCTTTAGCTTGCCTTGAATCTTGGACCATTGTTACATGCTTAGCCTATCTTGTTTGCTTGGTTTGGCACTATGTTCTTGCATGATTTTCAGAGCTTAATGCATGTCATTTGTCCATGTTTGCACCCTCTTGAGTGTGCTCGAGAATGGCTCTTTAATGCTCAAGTGTTGGTCCTTGTGTGCATGCATGTTTGCATGTCATTTTGCCTTCATTCTTGAGCATGTTGGCCACTGTTTTGGACCTAACTTAGAGCTGTCCAATTAGTGTAAGTCCATCCCTCGCATGCCATTCAAGTGTTGTTACATTATCCCATGTTTGCATGCTTTGGTTGCATGTGTTGCATGCTTGAAATCACTCACATTTGGCATGCATTCCCTTGGTCAAGTTGCTAGCATGTCGCATGATTAGATTGCATCTTGTATGCTTTAGTAGTTTGCATAATTATGGCATGCTTGTTTGCTTAGTTTGTGTACCTAGTGTACATCACTTGCTTGTATGCTCATGTTGCATGCTAGCTCACATGATTAGGATTGCATTGCATTGGCATACATGCTCTACCTCTTGACTAAGTCATGATGGAGGGAGAAGCCCCCCCCTTGGTTTGATTGTGTGCATTGCATTTCATTTGACATGAAAATGCATAACTTGGTCTCTTGGGCCATCACGCATTGAAATGCGCGATTGGTGGTCCGAGAACCAAGGACCATGCCCCTTTGAGTCATACACATGATAAGGGGCTTGGTTGGTGCATACATTGCCTGAATTGCATTGCCATTCTGTGCCTTGTCCTCTGCTACTGTCGATTGCAGGTTCTGCAGGCATTCTTTGCCGACCGGCAGTGTTCAGTGCCGACCGGCAATTCATTGGTGGACGATAGCTTCATCAATAGCCGATGACCACATCCTACTGCCGGTGACAAATCTACTCAGCCGGTGGTGTCTCCCAATGTCCAGGGAAGCAATTCTGAGACTTTGGCAGTCTTCAGAGGAGTATAGCAGGGAAAACAGAGGCAGCTTGTGTATGGCAGTGTACTTTCGAGCAAGACCGAGCATGCATCGCATTGGTCTTTCTTCCCGAGGCGGTTTACCTGTTTTTCGTAGATTAGTTAATTTGCTTAGCTAATTAGATGTCCTGTAATATTTAATTAGCTTGTAGGTTAATTATCTGTAATATTTATTTGGTCCCTCCGGGCGAGGGCGAATCTGTAATAAGTGTGGGTGCGTGTGTGTGCATGTCTTCCAATCCCCACTTCTTTCTTCCCTTTTATTTACCTGCTTATGAAGGTAGATTAGGGCATGTTTAAATTAGCATACCTTATGCTATGCATGCGTGCATCCATACATTTGTCTTGCATGCACCGAGCTCGGTACATCATACTAATTGCGTTTGTACTGCAATTCCAAATTGAATACGTGCATCAATTGGTTGCATCTCACATGCCATGTTTAGGTTAACCGAGCCTACTCTAATTGCATCCTGTATGTGTTGCATTAGTCAATTTGGCATGAACTAGGACCATGCATGTTGGCTAACTAGTTTATTGTTTTGGCACGGAGTACGATGTAAGTATTTTCATGCTTTAGCATATCGCATGCGTGTGAATGCTATCATGATAGCATCCTTACCATGTGGCTAGATGCTTATGTGATAAACTGTTTGAATGCCTGTGGGTGAAGGTTGGATTGTCTGAGTTGGAAAAACTCGTTGAAATCCGTATTTTAGCCTACTTGCGAGTAGCAAATTCCAAAGTGTTTTTCAAGACAAACGGATATGCAATGCTTATTTCCAAATTAGGCAATCTAGTCTATACTTGTTTGCTGTGCGCATAACATAGTAATTCTAGGTTAATAACCAGATTAAGAGCACATAACGTTTTCAAAACAAAATATCATGGTTAGTAGAGGCCGGTCTTCGGACCGGGCGAGAGGGGGTGCTCATAGCTAACCTTCCCTGATCGTACCTAAGTTCCCGAGCCGAGGCAACTTTGGTGATGACGAACACGTGGCCTTTGGCACCGAGTCAGGGTTTCCTAAATTCCCCCTTAAAATATATTTAGGTGGCGACTCTGTATCTGGCAAAGCAGTCCATGTTTGGCCCTTCTTTTCAAAAATCTGTTTCTCAAAACGATTTGCCGGATTTGGACTATTTGGTTCAGATTTAGAACCACAAACAAAATCGAGTCCGAACTGTAGCGTGCAGTGAGGGACCCCCCTCGCGGGCGCGTGCCACAGTTTCTGGCGACTCTGCTGGGGATTTAGAGAGCCTGACTCAAACTCGTGATATCCTATTTTGATTTCATTTATGTGTCTCTTTGCATTGCATGTGCATTGGTGCGCCTAGGACACTGTGTTTGCCATCTGCCATTCCTGAACGGTTTGCCGGAGGCTTGTCTTGTCAATGCATGACCATAAGGCTGACCGGTTATGGGCTCTGATAGTATGGGAACACAAACCCCGGTTTTTACCAGGACACCCTTTTCGACCATTCGACCTAGTGCATATTCGGATCCATAGTGACCATTCCAAGTCAGGACAGGTTGCTTACCCGATTATAGGTTGTTTGAAACTGCTGCGTGCATAGTGAAACCCTAGCTCCTGACAAAATAGGACAGGGAAACCCTATCCCAACATAGGGGTGTTTTGGTTCTCACTTATCTGCTATGTGCTTTAGAGTGTATCTCTACAGGAACGTACATAGTTTGCAAGTTTGAGTATCGGGCCCGAGGGCACCAGTATCAGTGTTGTTGAGAATCAGTTGTCTGCAGGTAACAGGTTCAGTTTTGGGGACAGTGATTTCTGGGGAACAGTGATCAGCAGTAGAGTACAGTTGTTCCGCTACACCCGTGTTTGATCCATTTGGGCTGAAATGCTGCTTGTTGTCTCTTTCAGTTCGGGCAGTTGGTACAGAATTGCTAGTGCTCCCCCTTGCTGAGGCAGGACTTATGATGACGCAGAATTCAGAAGAGATCGTGGTTATGACAGTTGCATTAGATCAAGGGATCACTCTGCAAAGTGAGACCAACATTGATATGTCACATCCACCCAGGTCGCCTGTTGCGCACCCGGTCTGGGCCCCCTAGCTATACCAGGCTCGCGAGCCTACTACATTTGAACTAATGGGGATGATAGGTGATCTCCAGAGGTCTGTGGCGGATCTCGCCTACGGAATGTCAGCTTCACCTCTAGCCGCACCATATGCCGGGAGTTTTGTGCCCCAGGAACCCCCGCTGTTGGGGCGAATTGTGATTGAACTTAGCCAACCGGAGATGGCCTCCAGCTATGGTAATGACATATCAACATCAACCTAAACCCTTGATCAGGCTGAGGCCAGAGGAAAAGACAAAGTGAAGGCAGATGCCGATCCCATTGAACAACTGCTGCGGGCTGTCGAGGCTTTGAAAGCCGGGTGGATGAACAAGCAACAGATATCCGGAGTTGTGGCAAAAACTGTGGAGGATGCTTTCCCCACTCCACCTAAGGGTAGTTCAAGTCAGTCAAAAAATCGGGATAGGCCCGTCATGCCAGAACAGTTCCTCCTATTCCCGCCCCTACACCTGGGAAAGATCAGAAAGCCAAGGCAGTGCCTGCCGACCCTTTCGTTTGTGCGTCTAGTAAGAACGCTCAGACTTCAAAATACTTGCCCCGAGGGCGCAGGACCTTTCATGCTCTCTACATGCCTCTGTCTAAGGCACTTCAGATCCTTGCCGAGAGGGGACACCTCAAACCCTTGGAGCCTCGGCCTCTCCCGAAGAATCTCACTGCTACGCATGATGCTGTTCAGTACTGCGCGTACCACCAGCAGACAGGCCATGCTACCGACAATTGTTTCCGCCTCCGTCATGAGGTGCAAGATTTGATTGACAATGAGGTTATCCTCCCGCCCACCTCAGCCAAGTCCGTTACCACCCAGTTATTGGATTTTCAGGACACAGATACTGCAAGTATGTAATCAGAAAGTGAACCACCTGCGGGCGGTATTTGGTATATTTTGGATGTGGCGTCTGGCACGCATTTTTGAGTGTCTGTGAACGCTAGCTTTGTAAATTCTGGCTTGGGTATCGAGTCAGTCTTTTGTTTTGAGTCTGTCTTTTTGTCTTGAGTCAGTCTTTTCGCTTAAGGGTCTGTCTTGTTGTAGCGAGTCAGTCCCTTTTGTATAGAATACCAGGTGATTCCGGGGTTGTTGCCTCGAACATCGTTTTGTCTTGTAATTATCCATTTTTGTTTTTTGAGTTTGTTTCTGCCGAGGGGCCAGTTACACCAACAAATATGAATGAAACAGCTGTGGCTATCTCATTTTCATGCTTGCTTTCAGTGTAAGTTAGTTGTGCCAGAGCATTTGAATGGGTTGACAGTACATCTCGCCTGCTCTCCTACGCGCCGAACTCATTGCATTAACTTAAGTTTTTCAAAAACCCCTTTTGAACACTGCGGTGATAAAAACAAAGAAGAAGGAATTCCTCAGGTTTCGCAAAATTTTGATCATTTTGAGAGAAGGAGAGGCATGCTAAGCCTTTTAATGAACGAAATCATGCTTGTCGGCGTGAGTACTGAGAAGGACCCTGGCTTGATCCAGATTGGTTCCACACTATCTTCGGCGCGAGCGATTTGTCACTTTCTTAAAAACTTTCAAAAACAAATGTCTTACGCGGCCCTGTGAAGACCTGTGTGGAATCGCTCTTGAGATTGTGCAGCCTAGGATCGCTCTCAGCCTCAAGATTTGACCTGTTCGTTTTAAACCTCGAACTCACTCGGAACATTTAACGGACAACTGTTAGAGGAGGCCCGTGTGGCCAGTTTTGAAGCAGCCCTCGAACAAGAGGCACCAAAGTCGAATCAAAAGGATTAGATCTCACGAGAAGAAGCTCGTGGGGCAGCCATGATGGATTCTCCTACAAATCATTGCAACAGCCGTTCTCCTAGATACAGAGAGGCTTCAACTTCAAAAATTATTTGGCATGGACTTGTTACACTTTTACCCTTTGAGAGGCTCGCTGGGCTGAAAACCCGGAAGGGCGACCCAGGCAAAAGTTAGAGCAAGAGAAAAAATACAAAAAATGCAAAAAAAAAGAGGAGAAATAAAATCAAAAAAAGAAAGAAAAAAAGGGAATGAAAAGATACAAAAAATCAAGAAAAGAAAAAAGAAATGAAAAGAAGCTCGCAAGGTCGAAAACCCGCATCGGGCGCCTTGGCAAAAGTTAGAGCTTGAAAAGTGAAGGTTAAAATACCCGAGTGTACCTTAACCGGAACTACGTAAGGCCTGATTCCCATGTTTGGGATACGTAGGCAACTTCATCAGGAAGTCCAGCCCCCAACACTTTCATAGCGTCTCGGTCCATACAGTGGTTTCGATTTCATCCCAAAGTCCAGTCGCCAACGCTTCCGAAGTGATTGTGTCCATATATTGGTTTTGACCATCTTCGTCTTCTCTGTAACCGAGAAAGTTCGGTCGTGATCATCACTGGTAGGGACTGTTTACAATATGCTGCGGCATCATCCAAACAAGGGGCAACTTTCCGTTGCCATGAGTCGCCGTTCAAACCAGGGGCAACTTTCCGTTGCTGTGCAACGTCCTTCAAGCAAGGGGCAATTTTCCATTGCCTCCGATCCGAGGTTGCGTATCTTAAAGAGTAAGTTCCATGCTCGTTGAGCATTGAGTGTTTGCAATATAGTTTTTGAGAATTTTTACTGAGGTTGACTATTTTCTCGAAAACTATTTCATTTTCCAAAACTGGACCTTTTTCTTGGACCCAAAAGGAAAATTTTCAGTGCTTACAGCCTGACTTGCATGGCTTTCAAATCAAAAATCGAACAAGTACGTTAATCCGACTCTCATCTTGATCAAAACTGTTTTAGTAGAAAACCAGAACAAAAAAAAATGGTCAAAATGATGAACTAGGGGCACAGTTGAGTCAGGCGTTCTGTCTTTCCCCCGTCGTCAACATACTTGCCAGGAGGGCACTCTACCCACCAGAAGAAATAGCTGTGAGCTAACGGCATCAGGCATGAACCCGCAACATCCTATTCACCCATCAATTACCCTGGGGAGGGATGGAAAATGAGAGAATAAAGAATAGAGAGGTGTAAGTTGAGAGAAAAAGCGAGCCAACGGGTTTTGAGAGAAAAACCGAGCTTGAGTGCCAGAGTGATGTGAGAATCACAAATGAGAAAAGGGTGCGAAACAATACCCAGAGAAACTGGCTCCTCGTGATCTGAGGTCTCCCGTCTTCGTTAACGCGTCTGTATGTCGTGTCTTTTGTTTTGTTTACCTCAACCTTTGTTTTAGGTCTCTTCCGAGCGTGTCTCGTTGTGTTTAGGTCGTGTACCCTTTTGTTTGAGTCCTTCCCGCTGTGTTCAGTTGTAGGCTCGATACCCCGGTTTGAAAAATCCTTATTTAATTTCAAAAATCGTTTATACTCAGAATGTTGTGCCATTCTCTATATTTGATTGTGTTTCAACTCCAGCTAGTTTCACCTCCGTAGTCTGTCTTGGTAGATTGGGCTGTTTGTTTAGGATTTGCTGTGTGCAAAATGAACCGAGTGTGGTGTTAGGGGCTATTTGCAGACTAATCCCCAGTAGAGTAAGGGTTGTGTGTCCAGAATCAGGTAGTGGGTTGCTTGGGTTATTTTGCTGTTGGCTGTTTAGTTATCTAATTATTACAGTGCAAGTGTTCAATTTTCAGACAACCAATCAATTTCATTTACATTGAGGTGTAATATGGTGTGATGCAATGCAAAGTATGAAATGTAAAGATATACGGATGTAAACACTTTTTCAGATAAAAAGCCTGTTTCATTTCATCATCTTTTCAAGTACACAAGTTTTGGAAACAAAAACCTGCCTGCGGCAGTACAAAGTATCCTAACTACCAACAAAAGGGAAAAGTACAAGAAAGAAGAAAAATAACAAAAATCTGTATCCGTGTCAAGCGGCTCCGAGGGCTATCGGTCTGTCCTAGTCCTCTTCCTGGACGAAGGTCCAGGAGCATCATCAGCATCGTCATCAGAGCCCGAGCTAGTGCCGCCTCCGGTCTCCTCCTCCGATGACTCCGCCTCCGACTCTGCCTCCGCCTCTGACTCCTCGTCATCTTCATCAGGGACTGGAGCCCGCGAACTACTCCCGGCATGAGTGCGCCCCGCCTTGGTGCGGGTAAATACTCTGCCCTCCTCATCTCTCCCTCGGGCGGGGACGGAAGGTCCAGCTGGAGCACCTCCTACAACGGGAATCTGGAAGGGAGGCTGAAAAAGTACATAAAAGGGAAATGCATCAGTATACTGTGGACAGTTTATCAGTGCAGAATGCAGTGTATGAGTACAGTGTGTGAATGCCGTGAGCAGTTTATCAGTGCAGAATGCAGTGTATGAGTACAGTGTGTGAATGCCATGAGCAGTTTATCAGTGCAGAATGCAGTGTATGAGTACAATGTGTGAATGCCGTGAGCAGTTTATCAGTGTAGAATGCAGTTTATGAGTACAATGTGTGAATGACGTGAGCAGTTTATCAGTGTAGAATGCAGTGTATGAGTACAATGTGTGAATGCCGTGAGCAGTTTATCAGTGCAGAGTATAGTGTAGAATGCAGTGTATGCAGTGTATCAGACGCTGTGAGATTAGTGTGTCAGGTGTTGTGTCGTGCATCAGATTACGTGAATCAGCTTGTGAGCGATTTGAGGTCGTGATCAGAAGAACATACCGGAATGCTGTAGAGGGCCAGGAGGTCAAAGGTCCGCTGTAGCATCCCCATCATGGAGGCATTCAACTCCACGGACTGCCTGGTGTACTCGGAGGACGCCTGCAAGAGTACAAGATATATCAGTATTCCGCGGAATATCAAATAAACTGAAATGAAATGCCAATGCAAGATGCAAAATGAAGTAATACATACCGGAGGCAAGTCGGGGATGCCGGCTAACTTATGACCAGCCGGGGGAGGAGCAAAGGGGATCTGGTAGGCCGCCCCATCTTGCCCTCTGTATGTCAGTAAAGTGGGCAGAGCAGGCCAACCGGTCCTCCATCCTCCCTGAACTCCGCCCCTGCCACGAACTCGAGCACTCCTCGATGCTCCTGCTCCAGCTCCCGCCCATGCCCTAGCTGCTGGCGCCACGGGCCTGGCTCCCTCAGCTCGACGGCCGTCGCTCAGAGACCGCATAATGTACGTCTGCACGTACTCTCTGTAGTCGCCGACGCCTCTGAAGCGGGTCGCCTCCCAGCCGATAGTATAATCGGCCATCTGCTCGGTAGTGAGTCTCTCGGTCTCCCTCATGTCCTCAGGAGGGTGAACCGGGACTATCTGCTCTGGTAACCCTAGGGTCTGGCGTAGGAAACGCTCACCCAGGTACCAAGCCCGACAGACCGGGCCCTCCAGTAAGATCCGAAAACGCGAGGTCTCCTCAGCACCGGCAAATCGGTCCCGAATCGTCGCCGGCAACGGAGCCCAAGGCTGCCAAGTGATCTGAAAGTGACATACAGTTTGTTATCTATCGTTATTGAACTATGCAGTGAAAAACAAAGCTTAGATAAATTCTGAAATAAAACATACCTCGGTAGGGGTGATAGTGTCGAAGTAGCGGTGAAAGAAGCTAAATGTCTCTCGTGGCCTCCGCACGCATCTCCCGTCGAAGCGTCGTGAGAACGGGACGACAAGGGGGGTCTCCGTGTCTGGCACGGGTGTAAGCCTGGGAAAGTAGGTATGGACCCACAACTGCAGAGAAAACATCAATATGATTATCAGATAAGAGCGGAATGCAAAGTAAAACAGGAATAACAGGACCACATATTGTGCAGTGTGTTGCGCAGACAGTGCATTGTGTACAGTGTACAGTGTGAGCAGTGTACGGTCAGTGTAAAGCAGAGTGTATGTGTGTGCCATGTGTGCAGTATACAGTTAGTGAAAAGCAGACTACAGTGTGTGCAATACAGAATACGGTACAGAGTACAGAAGATAGAAAAGCAGAAATGAAAAGCGGAAAAGAAACGTACCTCCCAAGCACGCCAGTAGCCCTCGAGCAACTGTCCGCTGCCACGGGAAGCCGAGCTCATATACCCGTAGAGGGTGGCCAGAGCGGCGCCACCCTAATCATAGTGCAAGATCTGCCTGACGTCCACCAGTGCACTAAGCAGGCAGAGGGGCACGGTGTTCGCCCGGTCGGCGAAAATGGTCGTCCCCAGCAGGAACATGAGAAAGCCGCGCGCATATCTCTCCACGGCCTCCGGAGTCATCAGAGCCTCCTCCACCAACACGGGCTGGACCCTGAACTGCACCTCGAACCAGGAGTAACGAACGAAGCCTGGACGGGCGAGAGGTGGCACCTCGCCATGCAAATGGATCTGAGCAGCAGTCCACTTGTCCATATCAGTGTCGAAGGGATCGGATCACCCCCTACCCCAATGCTTGTGAGCATCGAGAAATCATAGGGAGTCATCGTCATGTCTCCCGTCGCACATAGATGGAACGAGTCGGTGGTGTCCCACCACCTCTCCGCTAGAACAGCAAGGAGAGGCCTGCTCGCGGTGAGTCTGGATAATCCCCTGCAGAAAGCGCCGAAGCCTGCCTGGTCCACAATGTGGCGAACTGCGTCGGGAAGCTCAGCATACCAGTCCCGAGCGGCAATGTTCCCATACCCGCGGACGGTATGGGAATCTCCCTGTTTTCAAACAAATAATTGCGAGGCAATACTGAATATACTAGTTTTGAAGGGCATTCAGAATTCAGTACAAATATAGCACGCGTGCAAGTTTTTCAGATTCAAACAGATCCTGGGTGCTGGTGTGCTTATAGTGAACTACAATGTGCGATGTGTCAGCATGTTGGCATGGTTCAGTACAAAAATAGCACGTGTGCAAGCTTTTCAGATTCAAACAGATATTGGGTATCGGTGCGATTGCAATAAACTACAGTGTGTGCACATGTCAGCCTCAAACAGGTATCAGTTGCCAGTATGGTTGCGATCAACTACAGTGCACAGTGTGTCAGTGTATCTGAGTCAAGTAGTTAAAGAATGTAATCAGCTATGGCAATTTTTATATTCTACATTGCGGAAAATAAAACAGGGAAATGAATGTTACCTCGGAAGCGCCGAAGGATAAGTGAGATGTAGGCTCACGCAGGAGGAGCTCTGGTGGCATCGCTCTGTCGAAACTCCGAAACTGGCGAAGTCCGTCAGGAGGTAGCACATGAATCGCCGGCCGGTAGGTCGCCGGGTCGAACGGGCGGACGTTCAACGGGAGGAGCTCAACCCCGGGATCTATCTCGTGATCCGGGGGAGTCCCGCCCTGTGGAATATCATCGGCCATGTCAAAAATGGTGAGAAAATAGCCGGAAAAGGGAAAATTGGACGAAAATGTGGAAATTTAACCGGAAAGTCAACCCTAGAGGGTGAAAAGTGGCTCGAGAAGCTGGGAAGTGAAAAAGGCACGCGAGTCAAGAGAAACTCGAGGGGAATAAACCCCAAAAGGTGGAAATGGCAAAGGAAGCACCGAAATGAAGAAATATTCGGATGAAAATGTTCGAAACGTGAAGATATACGCGAATCGAACGACGAAACGGGTGTGAAGCGCAAGGAAACGGAGAAAAGAAGAGAGAAAAATGCTCTAGAGAGAGGGGGAGAGAAATTTCGAGCAAGAGGAAGTGAAGAAAATAGGGTTTGGAACCCTATTTTAAAAGACCCGAGGTGAAAAGTCGAATCTGCCCTGATTCAGGCATTTTTGGCCGGTCGGCCAAATATTTGGCCGGTGGAATGTATTGATGGACGATGGGCAGCCGGTGGCCTCCTCTTCCGGCCGGTGAGCCTCCTGCATCCTTGTTTGGGTCAGATCTGTAGTTTTGGGTCCTCACAGCTCAAAGAAGTACGAGAAAGTGCATCTCCGACACTCAACCGGCCTCCGTTGTGACCTCGGGTCGTGTCTTCTGTACGTGGCACTCGAATTCGTGCAAGGTGTATCCTTTTCGTATCCTTTTGGCTTTTACAAAGCTCAAAAGTTTCCCCATGCGTATCGCATATCATTCGCACTGTCTTGTGCACTCGCGTTGTCTAAAACGCATCGCGCGATTTTGCGCATCTCACTGCATTTTGTATGCATTCAATCAAATTCATTACTTGCGTAGACCGCATATTTGTTCAATTGCATGTTTTGCTTGCGTAGACCGCATGTTTGTTCAATTTCATTGCTTGCGTAGACCGCATGTTTTGCTTGCGTAGACCGCATGTTTGTTCAATTTCATTACTTGCGTAGACCGCATGTTTTGCTTCCGTAGACCGCATGTTTGTTCAATTTCATTACTTGCATAGACCGCATGTTTTGCTTACGTAGACCGCATGTTTGTTCAATTTCATTACTTGCGTAGACCGCATGTTTGTTCAATTTCATTACTTGCGTAGACCGCATGTTTTGCTTGCGTAGACCGCATGTTTGTTCAATTTCATTACTTGCGTAGACCGCATGCTTTGCTTGCATAGACCGCATGTTTGTTCAATTTCATTACTTGCGTAGACCGCATGTTTTGCTTGCGTAGACCGCATGTTCGTTCAATTTCATTACTTGCGTAGACCGCATGTTTTGCTTGCGTAGACCGCATGTTTGCATTCAATTTCATTACTTGCGTAGACTGCAAGTTTTGCTTGCGTAGACCGCATGTTTGTTCAATTTCATTACTTGCGTAGACCGCATGTTTTGTTTGCGTAGACCGCATGTTTGCAATCAAATTCATTACTTGCGTAGACCGCATGTTTTGCTAGCGTAGAACGCATTCTTATGTTCAAATTCATTACTTACGCAGACCGCATGTCTTGCTTGCGTAGACCGCATGTTTCCTTTGCGTAGACCGCATGTTTTGCTTGCGTAGACCGCATGTTTGCATTCAAATTCATTACTTGCGTAGACCGCATGTTCTGCTTGCGTAGACCGCATGCTTATGTTCGATCTCCTGGCTTGCGTAGGCCGCATGCTTATGATCAGTTTCGTTGCCCGCGCAGACCGCGTGCTTCACTTACATGTCTGTGCCTTCACAGCATTGTTATACTTCCCACTTGCTTTGCGTTGTCATGCATTTTCAAATACATTAATATGCATGTTGTTAATCACATTGTACCTGTTAAGTTGTTTTCTTTACAGGCACGATATTGTATGTACGGTTCATTTAAGGCTGGTGCAACCAGACGAGCCGCACAGGTATTGCACGGTCTAGGAGACCTTAAATCCTTGGAAGGTGCAAGACCTTTAGTGCATTGATGTGCATAGTCCATTTACATTGTCATGTATCTTAAAAGCAGCGTGTTGTCGCGCATTCCATATAGCATGCATTTCATGCATCATTCGCATTTTAAAAAACAAAAACAAAAACAAAAAAATATAATTGCATTGTCATGCATCATCGTAAATAGTTGCATTGTCATGCATCATCGTAAATAGTTGCATTGTCATGCATCATTAGAATATTAGTGTATATTGCATTGTCGCTTGCATGCATTCACTGCATCACCTCTGCCTATGGCTCGCGCCTTTCCATGTTGAGCTTGGTGCGGTATGTGCCCATACTTCTCGTGTCGAAGCATAGTTCAGTGGACCGTTCTATGTCAGACGCGGCTTGTACGTGTACAAGCCCTTCCTAGGCAAAGATTTGGTTTGGCCTGCGTGCCATATCCATTGCATCATTAGAATATAGTGTATATTGCATTGTCGCTTGCATGCATTCACTGCATCACCTCCGCCTATGTGTAGACACCCCATTTTTGACCGTCCTCAAGAGTTGGACGTCACCGTTTGAACGCCCGGTGATCATCCATGTTTGTGTTCGTTTGGAGTTCCCGGAGGTCTCGGCTACGCGCCTTGCCTCAGGATCTCTGAACTCGACTGTTTAGTGTCTGGTTTTGCACCAAACACTTGTGTTTTGCCTTGGAGGGGCAGGGAATGCCTTGTGAGGCATCCCCATACATCACCGGCCATGGCCAGAGGCCACCGGCTGGTGTTTTGTTGCCGTCGGCAATGTATATTGCTGGTCGGCATTCTTTGTTGCCGGTCGGCAGTCCATTTTGTCAAAATGGCAATTTTGAGCAGCCGACTACTGTTCATCTGCTTTTGCAGATATTTTAATACAACTGTATGGCATTTTGTTCCCCTCCATAGGGATGGCCTTCTTGTTAGCTTCTTGAGTAAGCTTTACAAGATTGGCTTCTCTATAAGAGGAGCCCTCCTCTCTTGGCTTTAGGGTTAGACATTTTAGAGAGAAAAAATATTGTTAGAAGCTCTGGTTCTAGGGTTAGAACTTATACATATTCTATGTCTATATCTCTCTCTCTTGAGTGTTCTAGGTGTATTTGCTCATAGTATTGCATACAAACACCTACCATTACACCTTCCCTTGGCAATTGAGGTTCTAAGGGATTGTTTTCAGAGTTGTGGAGCTGTTTTGACCTCAAAGAAGCTGCTGGAGCTTCATTTGTGAAGAGGGTCTTCAAGGGTAACAATCTTACTCCTTTATTCCCTATTTTTGCGTACTATTTTTCCCTACCTTAGAACTGTTTTTGTGTTTAGTGTATAACATAAAAAAGTTCTGTTTTTAGGCCCTCTAAATAGTTTGTTTAGAGTGTTTTGTGATTTGAGGTTGTTTGACCCCTCTTCAGCCTTGCAAGGCTCCATTTTGTGCCATTTTGAGTGAGCTCTGAGACCTTGGTGTTTGGGCCTCCTCACCACTGAAATCTTGAGGGATTTCAGAGGTGAGGATGGTGCCTTGAGGTCTCAAGAAGGAGAGGGCGACCCCCTCTCCTTGTTGTCCTTGAAAAGGACCATTTTTGCCTCTTGAGGGAGCACCTAGCTTAGGCTCTTGTTGACCATGCCTTAGTTGATTTTCATGCTTATTATGTCATAATATGCCTCTGTTTTTAGTTGGTTTTGGTACACCATGCATGCTTAGCATACCTACCTTGTAATGCCATGTTTAGGCCTTAACATGCCTTAGGTTGTAAACCATTGTTCTAGCATGTTTTAGGCCTAGCTTTGTGAAGCTTTTGTGCTTATTTTGCCATGTTTGAGGTCTGTCCACAGTTGTTTGGGTCGACTTTGGCATGCTTAGTATAGCCCCTTTGCATTTTTGGTTCGTTGGCCTTAAGTGTGTGAATGTATAGCATGCATTCTTGCATTGATTTAGTGGTTTGGAACTATCCACCATGTCATTTCAGTCCCTTTGACATGCTTGTATGCTTGCCTTGGATGCCTCTTTGAAGCTTTGAAAGCTTGTCTTGCATGCTCCATGTTTTGGTCATTGTGCATGCTTTTGAATTTGAGCCACTTAGATGCCATCTAGGTGTCCCTTGGGTGTTGTCTAGGCCTGCCCTAGACCTATTTTAAGTCCTCTTAGCCTTGTGAGGCTTGGTTGACTTAGTCTTGGTTTAAGCCTTTTGGCTTGTCTTGGGTTTTTGGCTTTATTTGCATGTCATGTTTATCTTGTTTAATTGGCTTAGCACCTTTTGTAACATGATTTTCAATGCTTACCTTGCATGCCATTAGTCCATGTTATGCCTCTTTCAAGTGTTCTTGAGAGTTGCCCTTTTATGCTTCAGTGTTAGCCCTTTAACATGTGCATGTGTGTATGTGTGTTTAGTCCTTCATTTTGGGCACTTTGGCCACTATTTTGGGCCTAATTAGAGCTGCCTATATCATGCTTAAGTCTACCCTTTGTTTGTTTGCATGTTTGCCTCGCATATTTGCTTGCATAATTGCATGAATGCATTGCATTTCCATGTCGCATCCTTAGCTCACATGCCTAGGATTGCATTCCATTCGCATGCATGCTTGGCCTCTTGAAATGCTTGTGATAGAGGTTGAGTTCCATTGGTTTGTTCATGTGCATTGCATTCCATATCAAAAATGCACACTTAGTTCTTTGGGCCATCACGCATTGAAATGCGCGCTTGACGGTCCGAAAACCAAGAACCATGTCCCTTTGAGTCATATACATGAAAACGGGCTTGGCAGGTGCATACATTGCTTGAATTGCATTGCCATGCTGTGCCTTGCCTTCTGCTGTTGTCAATTGCAGATTCTGCAAGAACTTTCTGCCGACTGGCAGTGTCAAGTGCCGACCGGCAATCTTTCCAGGGCCGATAGCTTCACCAACAGCCGGTGATCACATGCCACTGCCGGTGGCCATTCTACTCAGCCGGTGATGTCTCCCAATATCTAGGGAAGCAATCCTGAGGCTTTGGCGGCCTTCAGAGGAGTATAGCAGGGAAAACAGAGGCAGCTTACGCATGGCAGTGCACTTCCGAGCAGAACCGAGCACGCGCGCATCGAACCCTCTTCCCGAAGCCCTTGTTATTGCTTTTCTTATGCTTAGTTAATTTGTTAATTAATTAGGTGATTTGTAATAATTAATTCGCTTGTAGGTTAATTATCTGTAATATTTATTTGGTCCCTCTGAGCGAGGGCAAATCTGTAATAAGTGTGGGTGCGTGTGTGTGTGCATGTCTCCCAATCCCCACTTCTTTCTTCCCTTTTACTTACCTGCTTTGATGGTTAGTAATAGGACATGTTTAATTTAGCATACCTTATGCTACGCATGCGTGCATCCATACATTTGTCTTGCATGCAGCGGGCTCGGTACATCATGCTAACTGCATTTGTACTTCAATTCTAAATTGAATACGTGCATCAATTGACTGCATTTCACATGCCATGTTTAGGTTAGCCGAGCCTACTCTAATTGCATCCTGCATGTGTTGCATTAGTCAATTTGACATGAACTAGGACCATGCATGTTGGCTAACTAGTTTATTGTTTTGGCACGGAGTACGATGTAAGTATTTTCATGCTTTAGCATATCACATGCGTGTGAATGCTATCATGACAGCATGCTTACCATGCGGCTAGATGCTTATGTGATAAACTGTTTGGATGCCTGTGGGTGAAGGTTGGATTGTCTGAGTTGGAAAAACTCGTTGAAATCCGTATTTTAGCCTACTTGCGAGTGGCAAATTCCAAAGTGTTTTTCAAAACAAACGGATATGCAATGCTTATTTCCAAATTAGGCAATCTAGTCTATACTTGTGTGTTATGCGCAAAATATAGTAATTCTAGGCTAATAAATGGAATAAGAACACATAACGTTTTCAAAAACGGATATCATGGTTAGTAGAGGCCGATCTTCGGATCGGGCGAGAGGGGGTGCTCATAGCTGACCTTCCCCAATCGTACCCAAGTTCCCGAGCCGAGGCAACTTTGGTGATGACGGACACGTGGCCTTTGGCACCGAGTCAGGGTTTCCTAAATTCCCTAAAATAAAATATTTAGGTGGCGACTCTATATCTGGCAAAGCAGTCCATGTTTGGCACTTCTTTCAAAAAAATCTATTTCTCAAAACGATTTGCCGGATTTGGACTCTTTGGTTCAGATTAAGAACTGTGACACAAATCGATTCCGAATTGTAGCGAAGGCCCACGCGGGCGCGTCTACAGTTTCTGGCGACTGTGCTGGGGATTTAGAGAGCTTGAATCGAACTCGTGATATCCTATTTTGATTTCATTTATGTGTCTCTTTGAATTGCATGTGCATTGGTGCGCCTAGGACACCGTGTTTGCCATCTGCCATTCCTGAACGGTTTGCCGAAGGCTTGTCTTGTCAAGGCATGACCATAAGGCTAACCGGTTATGGGCTCTGACAGTGTGGGAACACAAACCCCGGTTTTACCGGGGCACCCTTTTCGACCATTCGACCTAGTGCATATCGAAATCCATAGTGACCATTCCAAGCTAGGATAGGTTGCTTACCCAATGTTAGGTTGTTTGAAAACTGCTGCGTGCATAGTGGAACCCTAGCTCCTGACAAAATAGGACAGGAAACCCTACCCCTCTATAGGGGTGTTTTGGCTCTCTTTACCTGTTATGTGCTTTTAGAATGTATCCCTACAGGAACGTACATACCAGTTTGCAAACTTGAGTATCGGGCCCGTGGGCACCAGTATCAGTGTTGTTGAAAATCAGTTATCTGCGGGCATCAGGTTCAGTTTTGGGACAGTGATTCTGGGGAACAGTGATCAGTAGTGGAGTGCAGTTGTTCGGCTACACCAGTATTTGATCCGGTTGGGCTGAAATGCTGCTTGTTTTCCCTTTCAGTTCAGAGAGTTCAGAGAGTTGATACAGAATAGCCAGTGTTCCCCCTTGATTGAGGCAGGACTTATGACGACGCAAAATTCAGAAGTGATTGTGGTTATGACGGCTGCATTAGATCAAGGGATCACTCTGCAAAGTGAAACCAACAATGATATGTCACATCCACCCAGGTCGCCTGTTGCGCACCCGGTCTGGGCCCCCCAGTTGTACGAGGCTTATGAGCACACCACATTTGAATTGATGGGGATGATAGGTGATCTCCAGAGATCCGTGGCCGATCTGGCCTATGGAATGTCGACTTCACCTCCAGCCGCACCATATCCCGGGAGTTTTGTACCCCAGGAGCCCCCGCTGTTGGGGCGAATTGTGATTGAACTTAGCCAACCGGAGATGGCCTCCAGCTATGGTAATCACATATCAACATCGACCCAAACCCTGGATCAGGCTGAGGCTAGAGGAAAAGACAAAGCGAAGGCAGATGCCGATCCCATTGAACAACTGCTGCGGGCAGTCGAGGCTTTGAAAGCCGGGGGGATGAATAAGCAACAGATATCCGCAGTTGCGGCAAAAACTGTGGAGGATGCTTTCTCCACTCCGCCTGAGGGTAGTTCAAGTCATTCAGAAGATCGGGATAGGCCCCGTCATGCCAGAACAGTTTCTCCTATTTCCAGCCTTGCACCTGGGAAAGATCAGAAAGCCAAAGCAGTACCTGCCGACCCTTTCGCTTGTGCGTCTAGTAAGAATGCTCAGACTTCAAAATACCCGCCCCGAGGGCGCAGGGTCTTTCATGCTCTCTACATGCCTCTGTCTAAGGCACTTCAGATCCTTACCGAGAGGGGGCACCTTAAACCCTTGGAGCCTCGGCCTCTCCCGAAGAATCTCCCTGCTACGCATGATGCTGCTCAGTACTGCGCGTACCACCAGCAGATAGGCCATGCTACCGACAATTGTTTCCGCCTCCGTCATGAGGTGCAAGATTTGATTGACAATGAGGTTATCCTCCCGCCCACCTCAGCCAAGTCCGTTACCATCCAGTTATTGGATTTTGAGGACACAGATACTGCAAGTATGTAATCAGAAAGTGAACCACCTGCAGGCGGCATTCGGTATATTTTGGATATGGCGACTGGCACGTATTTTTGAGCATCTGTGAAAGCTAGCTTTGTAAATTCTGGCTTGCGTATCGAGTCAGTCTTTTGTTCTGAGTCTGTCTCTTTGTCTTGAGTCAGTCTTTTTGCTTAAGGGTCCGTCTTGTTGTAGCAAGTCAGTCCCCTTTGTATAGAATACTAGGTGATTCCGGGGTTGTTGCCTCGAACACCGTTTTGTCTTGTAATTACCCGTTTTTGTTTTGAGTCTGTTTCTGCTGAGGGGCCAGTTATACCAACAAATCTGAATGAAACAGTTGTTGCTATCTCACTTTCATGCTTGCTTTCAGTGTGAGTTAGTTGTGCCAGGGGATTTGAATGGGCTGACAGTACATCTCGCCTGCTCTCCTGCGCGCCAAACTCATTGCATTAACCTAAGTTTTTCAAAAACCCTTTTTGAACACTGCGGTGATAAAAAACGAAGAGGAAGGAATTCCTCTGGTTTTGCAAAACTTTGATCATTTTGAGAGAAAGAGAGGCATGCTAAGCCCTTAATGAATGAATTCATGCTTGTCGGCGTGAGTACTGAGAAGGACCCTGGCTTAATCCAGATTGGTTCCACACTATCTTTGGTGCGAGCGATTTGTCACTTTCTTAAAAACTTTCAAAAACAAATGTTTTACGCGGCCCTGTGAAGACCTGTGTGGAATCGCTCTTGAGATTGTGCAGCCTAGGATCGCTCTCAACCTCAAGATTCGACCTGTTTGTTTTGAACCTCGAACTCATTCGGAACATTCAACGGTCAACTGTCGGAGAAGGCCCGTGTGGCCAGTTTTGAAGCAGCCCTCGAGCAAGAGGCACCAAAGCCGAATCAAAACGAGTAGATCTCACCAGAAGAAGCTCGTGGAGCAACCATGATGGATTCTCCTATAAATAATTGCAACAGTCGTTCTCCTAGATACAGAGAGGCTTCAACTTCAAAAACCATTCGGCATGGACTTGTTACACTTTTACCCTTTGAGAGGCTCGCTGGGCCGAAAACCTGGAAAGGCGACCCAGGCAAAAGTTAGAGCAAGAGAAAAATACAAAAAATGTAAAAAATACAAAAAAAAAAAGAAAAGAAAAGAAAAGAAAAGAAAAGAAAAAATACGAAAAAGAAAAAGAAAAAGAAATGAACAAAAGAAAATGAAAAGAAGCTCGCAAGGTCAAAAACCCGCATCGGGCACCTTGGCAAAAGTTAGAGCCTGAAAAGTGAAGGTTAAAATACCCGAGTGTACCTTAACCGGAACTACGTAAGGCTTGATTCCCATGTTTGGGATGCATAGGCAACTTCATCATGAAGTCCAACCCCCAACGCTTTCATAGCGTCTCGGTCCATACAATGGTTTCGATTTCATCCCAAAGTCTAGTCGCCAACACCTTCCAAGGTGATTGTGTCCATATTTTTGTTATGACCGTCTTCGTTATCTCAATGTCCAAGAATTCGACCACCACCAATGAAGACTGCTTGCGGGCTGCTGCGGTATCATCTAAACAAGAGGCAACTTTCCGTTGCCACGAGTCGTTGAGAGTCACCATTCAAACCAGGGGGAACTTTCCGTTGCCATCCACCCCTTTCAAGCCAGGGGCAATTTTCCATTGCCTCCGATCCGAGGTTGCGCATCACAAAGAGTAAGTTCCATGCTCGTTGAGCATTGACTGTTTGCAAAAATAGTTTTTGAGAATTTTTATTGAGGTTGACTGTTTTCTCGAAAAACTATTCCATTTTCCAAAACTAGACCATTTTTTTGGACCCAAAAAGGAAAATTTTCAGTGCTTACAGCCTGACTTGCATGGTTTTCACATCAAAAATCGAACAAGTACGTTAATCCGACTCTCATCTTGATTAAAACTGTTTTAGTTGAAAACCAAAACGAAAAATGGTCAAAATGATGAACTAGGGGCATAGTTGAGTCAGGTGTTCTGTCTTTCCCCCGTCATCAACATACTTTCCAGGAGGGCACTCTACCCACCAGAAGAAATAACTGTGAGCTAACGGCATCGGGCATGAACCCGCAACTTCCTATTCACCCATCAATCACCTTGGGGAGGGACGGAAAATGAGAGAAGAAAGAATAGAGAGGTGTAAGTTGAGAGGAAAAGCGAGCCAAAGGGTTTTGAGAGAAAAACCGAGCTTGAGTGCCAGAGTGATGTGAGAATCACAAATGAGAAAAGGGTGGGAAACAATACCCAGAGAAACTGGCTCCTCGTGATCTGAGGTCCCCCGTCGTCGTCAACGCGTCTGTATGTCGTGTCTTTTGTTTTCTTTACCTCAACCTTTGTTTTAGGTTTCTTCCGAGCGTGTCTCGTTGTGTTTAGGTCGTGTACCCTTTTGTTTGAGTCCTCCCCGCGGTGTTCAGTTGTAGGCTCGATACCCCGATTGAAAATCCTTATTTAATTTCGAAAATCGTTTATGCTTAGAGTGCTGTGCCATTCTCTACATCTGTGCGAAGCAAAAGAACAAAAAAATTGGGGCATCTGAGCGTGTTTCGACTCCAGCTGGTTTCACCTCCGTAGTCCATCTTGTCAGATTGGGTTGTTTGTTCAGAATTTGCTATGCGCAAAATGAACCAAATGCTGTGTTACGGGCTGTATGCAGATTAATCCCCAGTAGAGTAAGGGCTGTGTGTGTCCAGAATCAGGCAGTGGCTTGCTTGGGTTATTTTGCTGTTGGCTGTTTAGTTATCTGATTATTACCGTGCAAGTGTTCAATTTTCAGACAACCAGTCAATTTCATTTACATTGAGGTGTAACATGATGTGATGCGATGCAATACATGAGATATGTAAATGTAACACTTTTTAAGTAAAAAGTTTGTTCATTTCATTATCCTTTTCAAGTACATAGCTTTGAAAACAAAAATCTGCCTGCGGCAGTACAAGGTGATCTAACTACCAGCAAAGAAAAGAAAAAAGGGGGAGCAAAAAAAAAAAAGAGAAAAAAGTACAAAAGGAAGAAAAGCAGCAGTCTGGATCATCATCAGTAGTCTCGGGCCCGGGGATCTGTCCTCACCCTCTTCCTGGACGAAGGTCCAGGGGCATCATCATCAGCGTCGCCATCTGAGTCTGAGTCTGAGTCGTCTCCAGCCTCCTCAGATGACCCGCCCTCTGCCTCTGCCTCGGACTCATCATCATCATCATCGTCGTCATCAGGGGTCGGTGCCCGAGAGCTACTCCCGACATGAACACGTCCCCCTTGGTACGGGGACACACAGCGTCTCCACGCCCTCCTCGAGCAGGAATAGAGGGCCCAGCCGGAGCACCACCCACCGGAGAAATCTGGAAGGGAGGCTTAAAAGCACAAAAGGCAAATACATCAGAATACGGTGAGCAGTGTATCAGTGCAGAATGCAGTGTACAACGTGAGAATGCCGTGAGCAGTGTATCAGTGCAGAATGCAGTGTACAGTGTGAGAATGTCGTGAGCAGTGTATTAGTGCAGAATGCAGTGTACAGTGTGAGAATGCCGTGAGCAGTTTATCAGTGCAGAATGCAGTATACAGTGTGTGAATGCCGTGGGCAGTTTGTCAGTGCAGAGTACAGTGTATAAATGCAGTGCATGCAGTGTATCAGATGCTGTGAGATCAGTGTATCAGGTGTTGTGTCGTGCATCAGACTACGTGAATCAGCTTATGAATGGTTTGAGACCGTCGTCAGAAGGGCATACCGGAATACTATAGAGGGCCAGGAGGTCAAAGGTCCGCTGTAGCATCCCCATCATGGAGGCATTCAACTCCACGGACTGCCGGGTGTACTCGGAGGATGCCTGCAAGAGTATAAGATACATCAGTGTTCTGCGGAATATCAAATAAACTGAAATGAAATGCCAATGCAAGATGCAAAATGAAGTAATACATACCGGAGGCAAGTCGGGGATACCGGCTAACTCATGATCAGCTGGGGGAGGAGCAAAAGGGATCTGGTAGGTCGCCCCATCCTGCCCTCTATATGACAGTACAGTGGGCAGGGCGGGCCAGCTAGTCCCCCGTCCCCCCCGAGCTCCGCTCCTGCCGTGCACTCGAGCCCTCCTCGATGTGCCTGCTCCAGCCCCAGCTCCCGCTCCAGCTACTGGTGCCGCTGGCCTCTCCCCCTCAGCCCGACGACCACCGCTCAAGGGTCACATAATGTAGGTCCGGACGTACTCTGCGTAGTCGCCCTCGCCTCTATGATGCTCTGCTCCCTAGCCGACGGTGTAGTCCCTCATCTCCCAGGTGGCGAACCTCTCTGTATGCCTCATGTGTGTAGGAGGCGAACCCGGGACTATCTGCTCCGGTAAACCTAGGGTCTGACGCAAGAAATGCTCGCCCAGGTACCAAGCCCGACAGACCGGGCCCTCCAACAGAATCCGACAACGGACAGTCTCCCCTGTGCCCTCATAGTGATCCCTCACCACGGCCGGCAACGGAGCCCAGGGTTGCTAAGTGATCTGAAAATGAAATGCAGTTATTATCTACCGTTATTGAAAACATACGGTGCGAAGGAAAGCCAAAAAATAAACTCTAAGGTTGAACATACCTGCACGGCGGTGATGGTGTCGAAGTATCGGCAGAAGAAAGTAAGAGACTCTCGTGGTCTCCGCACGCATCGCACATCGAAGCGGTGAGAGAAGGGGACGCCGAGTGGGATCTCCTCATCGGGTACTGGGGCAAGCCTAGGAAAGTAGGCATACACCCACAACTGCAGAATAGATATCAGTGTGACTATCAGATAAGGCAAAATACAGAATAAAGCAAAAATGGCAGAACCGTGTGTTGTGCAGTGTATTGTGCAGAGTGTGCAGTGTGTGCAGTGTGCAGTCAGTGTAAAGTAGAGTATATGTGTGTCGGGTGTGCAGTGTACAGTATGTGGGCAGTATAAAGAATACGGAAAGTAGGAAGCAGAAAGGTAAAAGGGAAGAGGACGTACCTCCCAGGCTCGCCAGTAGCCACCGAGAAGCTGTCCGCTGAGGCGGAAAGAAGAGCTCATATAACTGTACAAAGTGGCCAGAGCGGCGCCACCCCAGTCATAATGGCGGGTCCACCTGACGTCCACCAGCGCGCTCAACAGGCATAAGGGCACGGTGTTCGCCCGGTCGGCGAAGAGAGTCGTCTCGAAGAGGAACATGATGAAGCCCCGCGCATACTGGTCCACCTCCTCTGGGGTCATCTGCGCCTCCTCCACCAAGGTCGGCTGGATCCGGAAATGGCTCTCGAACCAGGAATACCTGACGAACCCTGCTCGAGCGAGGGGAGGCTGAGTGCCAAGCAGGTACAGCTGGGCAGTGTCCCACTCATCCATATCCATATCGAAAGGGATCGGATCACCCCCTACCCCAATGCCAGTAAGCATCGAGAAGTCATAAGGGGTCATCGTCATGTCCCCTGCGACGGAGAAGTGGAAGGAGTTGGTGGTATCCCACCACCTCTCCACTAGAGCAGCAGGCAAGGGCCTGCAGGTAGTCAGTCGAGAGAGCCCCCTGCAGAAGATGCTAAAACCGGCCTTGTCGACGATGTCACGAACCGCGTCTGGCAGCTCTAGGTACCAGTCCTGAGCAACGGTATTCCCATACCCGCGGATGGTATGGGAATCCCCCTGTAATCAAAAAACAACAATTGCAAGGCAATATTCAAAATGCAATTCTAAGAAGCATACAATGAACTACAACATGTGATGTGTCAGCGTGTCTGGGTGGTTCAGGGCAGATGTAGCATGCGTGCAAGTTTTAACAGATTCAAACAAATACCGGGTGCCGGTGTGCTCGCCAGTGAACTACAACGTGTGATGTGTCAGCGTGTTTGGGTGGTTCAGTACAGTATAGCATGTGTGCATATTTTCAGACTCAAGCCAATACCGGGTAGCAGTGTGTATGCAGTGAAATACAGTGTGCGCCGTGTGTTCGGGTGATTCGGGGTCAGTGCAGTATGTGTGCATGTGTCAGTCCTAAACAGATATCAGTTGCACGTATGTTTACGATCAACTACAGTATACAGTATATCAGAATTAAGCAGTTAAAGAGCATAACCAGCTACGGCAGTTTTGCATCCTACATTGCAGAAAGTAAAGCAGAGAAGGAAAGTTACCTTGGCAGCGCCGAAGGACAGGTGGGAGGTAGGCTCACGCAGTAGTAGCTCGGGTGGCACGTGCCTATCAAAGCTCCTGAACTGGCGTAGTCCGTCAGGAAGCATCATGTGAACCGCGGGCCTGTAGGTCTCCGGATCGAACGGCCGGACGCGGAGTGGCAAGGGCTCGGCCTTAGGGTCCATCTCGTGCTTGGGAGGGGTCCCGTCCTGTGGAAGGTCGTCCGCCATCTTGAAGAAAATGTGAAAATGGCCGGAAGACGAAAAACCGGGCAAGAAGGCGAAAAGTCAACAAAAAGTCAAACCTCGAGAGGGTCGGAAGAGGCCGGAAAAGTCGGAGTACGGAAAAGGTACGGGTATCGAGGAAAACTCGAGAGAAACAAGCCTCGAGTGGCGGAAATCAAAAAACAAACACCAAAACGAAGTTTCATTCGGTTGAAAATGTCCGAAACGCGAAGGAGATCGCGAATCGAACAATGAAATGGGAGCTAGAACGCAAGAAAACGAGGAGATCGAAGGACGAAAACACTCTAGAGAGAGAGAGAGGCAATTTTCGAGCAAGAGGATGTGAGAAATATAGGGCTAGAGGCCCTATATTTAAAGACCCACGGCCGAAATGACAGAACTGCCCCGATACAGGGACTTTTTGCCGGTCGGCCACACTCTTTGCCGGTCGGCAAAATATTGTGCCGATGGAAAATGTATGATGGCCGATGGATGGCCGGTGATGCATTTTGATGGCCGATGGACATCCGGTGGTCTCCTACAGTGATTTTGGAGCCTCCTACACCCTTGTTTGAGTTATGTGTGGGGTCCAGGGCCTTTACTGCTCAAAACAGTGCAAAACAGTGCATTTCCGACGCTCAACCGGCCTCCGTTTTGACCTCGGGTCGTGTCTTCTGTGCGTGGCACTCGAATTCGTGCGAGGTGTATCCTTTTCGTATCCTTTTGGCTTTTACAAAACTCAAAAATTGCCCCATGCGTGTCGCATATCAATCGCACTGTCTTGTGCGCTCGCGTTGTCTAAAACGCATCGCGCGGTTTTGCGCATCTCATTGCATTTTGCATGCATTCAATCAATTTCATAACTTGCGTAGACCGCATGTTTGTTCAAATTCATTACTTGCGTGGACCGCACGTTTATGATTAATTACGTTACTTGCGTAGACCGCATATTTGTTCAAATTCATTACTTGCGTAGACCGCATGTTGTGCTAGCGTAGACCGCATTCTTTTGTTCAAATTCATTATTTGCGTAGACCGCATGTTTTGCTAGCGTAGACCGCATTCTTTTGTTCAAATTCATTACTTGCGTAGACCACATGTTTTTCCTGCGTAGACCGCATGTTCCATTTGCGTAGACCGCATGTTTTGCTTGCGTAGACCGCATGATTGTTCAATTTCATTACTTGCGTAGACCGCATGTTTTGCTTGCGTAGACCGCATGATTGTTCAATTTCATTACTTGCGTAGACCGCATGTTTTGCTTGCGTAGACCGTATGTTTGCATTCAATTTCATTACTTGCGTAGACTGCATATTTTGCTTGCGTAGACCGCATGATTGTTCAATTTCATTACTTGCGTAGACCGCATGTTTTGCTTGCGTAGACCGCATGTTTGCCCAATTTCGTTACTTGCGTAGACCGCATGTCTTGCTTGCGTAGACCGCATGTTTTCCTTGCGTAGACCGCATGTTCCACTTGCGTAGACCTCATGTTTTGCTTGCGTAGACCGCATATTTGTTCAAATTCATTACTTGCGTAGACCGCATGTTTTGCTTGCGTAGACCGTATGTTTGCATTCAATTTCATTACTTGCGTAGACCGCATGTTTTGCTTGCGTAGACCGCATGTTTGCCAAATTTCGTTACTTGCGTAGACCGCATGTCTTGCTTGCGTAGACCGCACGTTTTCCTTGCGTAGACCGCATGTTCCACTTGCGTAGACCTCATGTTTTGCTTGCGTAGACCGCATATTTGTTCAAATTCATTACTTGCATAGACCGCATGTTTTGCTTGTGTAGACCGCATATTTGTTCAAATTCATTACTTGCGTAGACCGCATGTTTTCCTTGCGTAGACCGCATATTTGTAATCAATTACAATTACTTGCGTAGACCGCATGCTTATGATCAATTTCATTGCTTGCGTAGACCGCATGCTTATGATCAATTTCGTTGCCTGCGTAGACCGCGTGCTCCACTTACACGTTTGTGCCTTCACAGCATTGTTATGCTTCCCACTTGCTTTGCGTCGTCACGCATTTTCACGTACATTAATATGCATGTTGTTAATAACATCGTACCTGTTGAGTTGTTTTCTTTACAGGCACGGTATTGTATGTACGGTTCATTTAAGGCTGGTGCAACCAGACGAGCCGCACAGGTATATTGTACGGTCTAGGAGACCCTAAATCCTCGGAAGGTGCAAGTCCTTCGGTGTTTGTTGTGCTCGACGGTCTAGGAGACCTTAAATCCTCGAAAGGTGCAAGACCTTTAGTGCATTGGTGTGCACAGTTCGTTTGCATTGTCATGCATGTCTTAAGCCGCACGTTGTTACGCATTTCAAGTTCACTTGCATTGTTATGCATTTCTTGTGCAATATACACGGTCTAGGAGACCCTAAATCCTCTGAAGGTGCAAGTCCTTCGGTGTTTGTCGCACCCGAACGACTTTCGATAAGTTGCATTATACATGTATTTCAAGCGACTCATGTTGTCGCATATTCAAGTTCATGTGCATCTCAAAAGCCGCACGTTGTCGCGCACTTCAAAATCATGCATCATCATGCATTTGCATTCCAAAAAAAAAAAAACAAACAAAAACATGCATTGTCATGCATACATTTTGCATCCCGGTCTAGGAGACCTTAAATCCTCTAAAGGTGCAATTCCTTTGGCGTTTGTCGTGCCCGAACGACTTTCGGTGGTCTGGTAAAGCCACCTGTCTATGTTTGCGGTGAGTTCCTAGAAGACCAACTAGGACGGTGGAAACTAGAGTTCGAACGGCTTATGCCTAGAACGTAAAGGTTCGGGAGTTCCGAGACTAAAGTCTGGTTTAAATACCCAGGGGTGTATCCTCGGCTTGAAATCTGTATGGAAGCCCCATAGATTGAGGCAGCATGTCTGCGCCTCAGTTCTGGATACTGAACCAACCTAGTATATCGCCCTGTTGGTAAGATAGGGAAAGCTGCAATCATAGCCATTGCATCATAGTGCCTTGTCATGCATCCATTGTAAGTAGTGCATTGTCATGCATACATGGTAAATATTGCATTGTAGAAAATAAACATGCATTGTCATGCATTTCCATTGTAGCTTGCATGCATCCATTGCATTTTCCCCAGTAGATCACATCATACTGCATTGTCATGCATTTTTGTAAATATCCATTCCATTGCATAGTTGTAGATATTACATTGTAGTTTGCATGCATTCATTGCATCACCTTCCATCTATGGCTTGCGCCTTTCTAGGTTGAGCTTGGCCTGGTATGTGCCCTTACTTTTCACGTTAAAGCACAGTTCTGCATGTGTACGCGCCTATTCCACGCTGGTATGTTGGTTTGAGGGTTGCGGCACCTTTTCTGTGTTAGACATGGCTCGTATGCGTACATGCCTTTCCTAGGCAAGATTTGGTTTGGCCCGCGTGCCATATCCATTGTATCCATTTCCATCCCATTGTATATTTGTAGATATTGCATTGTAGATTGCATGCATTCACTGCATCACCTCCTCCGCCTATGGCTTGTGCCTTTCCATGTTGAGCTTGGTCTGGTATGTGCCCATACTTCTTGTGTCAAAGCATAGTTCAGTGGACCGTTCTATGTTAGCCGCGGCTTGTTTGCGTACATGCCTTTCCTAGGCAAGATTTGGTTTGGCCCGCGTGCCATATCCATTGCCATCTTCCCAGTATATCCGTTATATATTACATTGTAGTGTAATTTTTGCATCCGGCATTAAGATCATCATTCTTTCTCCAGCGGGTCGTTACCCCACTTATGTCATTCCACCCAATACTTGTCCTGATGTCCGTCTACATTACTCATAGTTCAGTTGATCGTTCTATGGTAGACGGACTTGTTACCTCCATCAATCTATTTGACATAGGTCTGGTTTCGAACCGCTCATGATTGGATCATGATTCAATTGCTTTGCATATAGTTCGCATTGTTTCAATTACATTGCATCTTCATTTGCATTGTTTATACATTGTTTTGTATATGTTGCATATCATTTTGCATCCATTTTTGCATTGTCATGCATGTTGCTAATAACATCGTACCTGTTGAGTTGTTTTCTTCGCTGGCACGATATTGTATGTACGGTTCATTTGAGGCTGGTGCAACCAGACGAGCTGCACAGGTATTGTATCCTCCGAGTGAGACGTATTGAGAATTGTATAATTCTTTTACATCCTTTCTGCATTGTAGTGTAGTTCAGTGTATGCTAGCTTAAAATTGTCGCATGTATGCTTCATTATAGCTTTCTTTGCATCATCGTAAGTTATGTTTGGCTCTGTGCATTGTCTTGCATTTTGCCCCTGCCTTCGGGCACATATCTTGATTGTCTTGCATGTTTGTCTGAGTCTTCGGCCTTGTCAAAAATGGGTCGTCTCTGGGCTTTGACAGTCACTCCCGTCATTGTTATGACTTTCGAGTTCAGTCAAAGAGGGGCAACTATAGACCCCCCATTTTTGACCGTCCTCAAGACTTGGACGTCACCGTTTGAACGCCTGGTGATCATCCATGTTTGTGTTCGTTTGGAGTTCCCGGAGGTCTCGGCTACGCGCCTTGCCTCAGGATCTCCGAACTCGACTGTTTAGTGTCTGGTTTTGCACCAAACACTTGTGTTTTGCCTTGGACGAGCAGGGAATGCCTTGTGAGGCATCCCCACACATCACCGGCCATAGCCAGAGGCCACTGGCTGGTGTTTTGTTGCCGTCGGCAATGTATATTGCCGGTCGGCATTCTTTGTTGCCGGTTGGCAGTCCATTTTGTCAAAATGGCAATTTTGAGCAGCCAACTACTGTTCATCTGCTTTTGCAGATATTTTAATACAGCTGTATGGCATTTTGTTCCCCTCCATACACGTGTATGGAGGGATGGCCTTCTTGTTTGCTTCTTGAGTAAGCTTTACAAGATTGGCTTCTCTATAAGAGGAGCCCTCCTCTCTTGGCTTTAGGGTTAGACATTTTAGAGAGAAAAAATATTGTTAGAAGCTCTGGTTCTAGGGTTAGAACTTATACACATTCTATCTCTATATCTCTCTCTCTTGAGTGTTCTAGGTGTATTTGTTCATAGTATTGCACACAAACACCTATCATTACACCTTCCCTTGGCTATTGAGGTTCTAAGGGATTGTTTTCAGAGTTGTGGAGCTGTTTTGAGGTCAAAGAAGCTGCTGGAGCTTCATTTGTGAAGAGGGTCTTCAAGGGTAACAATCTAACTCCTTTATTCCCCATTTTTGCGTACTATTTTTTCCTACCTTACAACTGTTTTTGTGTTTAGTGTATAACATAAAAAGTTCTGTTTTTAGGCCCTCTAAATAGTTTGTTTAGAGTGTTTTGTGATTTGAGGTTGTTTGACCCCTCTTAAGCCTTGTAAGGCTCCATTTTGTGCCATTTTGAGTGAGCTCCGAGACCTTGGTGTTTGGGCCTCCTCACCACTGAAATCTTGAGGGATTTCAGAGGTGAGGATGGTGCCTTGAGGTCTCAAGAAGGAGAGGGCCACCCCCTCTCCTTGTTGTCCTTGAAAAGGACCATTTTTGCCTCTTGAGGGAGCACCTAGCTTAGGCTCTTGTTGACCATGCCTTAGCTGATTTTCATGCTTATTATGTCATAATATGCCTCTGTTTTTAATTGGTTTTGGTACACCATGCATGCTTAGCATACCTACCTTGTAATGCCATGTTTAGGCCTTAACATGCCTTAGGTTGTAAACCATTGTTCTAGCATGTTTTAGGCCTAGCTTTGTGAAGCTTTTGTGCTTATTTTGCCATGTTTGAGATCTGTCCACAGTTGTTTGGGTCGACTTTGCATGCTTAGTATAGCCCCTTTGCATTTTTGGTTCGTTGGCCTTAAGTGTGTGAATGTATAGCATGCATTCTTGCATTGATTTAGTGGTTTGGAACTATCCACCATGTCATTTTAGTCCCTTTGACATGCTTGTGTGCTTGCCTTGGATGCCTCTTTGAAGCTTTGAAAGCTTGTCTTGCATGTTCCATGTTTTGGTCATTGTGCATGCTTTTGAATTTGAGCCACTTAGATGCCATCTAGGTGTCCCTTGGGTGTTGTCTAGGCCTGCCTTAGACCTATTTTAAGTCCTCTTAGCCTTGTGAGGCTTGGTTGACTTAGTCTTGGTTTAAGCCTCTTGGCTTGTCTTGGGTTTTTGGCTTTATTTGCATGTCATGTTTATCTTGTTTAATTGGCTTAGCACCTTTTGTAACATGATTTTCAATGCTTACCTTGCATGCCATTAGTCCATGTTATGCCTCTTTCAAGTGTTCTTGAGAGTTGCCCTTTTATGCTTCAGTGTTAGCCCTTTAACATGTGCATGTGTGTATGTGTGTTTAGTCCTTCATTTTGGGCACTTTGGCCACTGTTTTGGGCCTAATTAGAGCTGCCTATATCATGCTTAAGTACACCCTTTGTTTGTTTGCATGTTTGCCTCGCATATTTGCTTGCATAATTGCATGAATGCATTGCATTTCCATGTCGCATCCTTAGCTCACATGCCTAGGATTGCATTCCATTCGCATGCATGCTTGGCCTCTTGAAATGCTTGTGATAGAGGTTGAGTTCCATTGGTTTGTTCATGTGCATTGCATTCCATATCAAAAATGCACACTTGGTTCTTTGGGCCATCACGCATTGAAATGCGCGCTTGACGTTCCGAAAACCAAGAACCATGTCCCTTTGAGTCATATACATGAAAAGGGGCTTGGCAGGTGCATACATTGCTTGAATTGCATTGCCATGCTGTGCCTTGCCTTCTGCTGCTGTCAATTGCAGATTCTGCAAGAACTTTCTGCCGACCGGCAGTGTCAAGTGCCGACCGGCAATCTTTCCAGGGCCGATAGCTTCACCAACAGCCGGTGATCACATGCCACTGCCAGTGGCCATTCTACTCAGCTGGTGATGTCTCCCAATGTCCAGGGAAGCAATCCTGAGGCTTTGGCGGCCTTCAGAGGAGTATAGCAGGGAAAACAGAGGCAGCTTGCGCATGACAGTGCACTTCCGAGCAGAACCGAGCACGCGCGCATCGAACCCTCTTCCCGAGGCCCCTGTTATTGCTTTTCTTATGCTTAGTTAATTTGTTAATTAATTAGGTGATTTGTAATAATTAATTAGCGTGTAGGTTAATTATTTGTAATATTTATTTGGTCCCTCCGAGCGAGGGCAAATCTGTAATAAGTGTGGGTGCGTGTATGTGTGCATGTCTCCCAATCCCCACTTATTTCTTCCCTTTTACTTACCTGCTTTGATGGTTAGTAATAGGACATGTTTAATTTAGCATACCTTATGCTACGCATGCGTGCATCCATACATTTGTCTTGCATGCACCGGGCTCGGTACATCATGCTAACTGCATTTGTACTTCAATTCCAAATTGAATACGTGCATCAATTGATTGCATTTCACATGCCATGTTTAGGTTAGCCGAGCCTACTCTAATTGCATCCTGCATGTGTTGCATTAGTCAATTTGACATGAACTAGGACCATGCATGTTGGCTAACTAGTTTATTGTTTTGGCACGGAGTACGATGTAAGTATTTTCATGCTTTAGCATATCGCATGCGTGTGAATGCTATCATGACAGCATGCTTACCATGTGACTAGATGCTTATGTGATAAACTGTTTGGATGCCTGTGGGTGAAGGTTGGATTGTCTGAGTTGGAAAAACTCGTTGAAATCCGTATTTTAGCCTACTTGCGAGTGGCAAATTCCAAAGTGTTTTTCAAAACAAACGGATATGCAATGCTTATTTCCAAATTAGGCAATCTAGTCTATACTTGTGTGCTATGCGTATAACATAGTAATTCTAGGCTAATAAATGGAATAAGAACACATAACGTTTTCAAAAATGGATATCATGGTTAGTAGAGGCCGATCTTCGGATCGGGCGAGAGGGGGTGCTCATAGCTGACCTTCCCCAATCGTACCCAAGTTCTCGAGCCGAGGCAACTTTGGTGATGACGGACACGTGGCCTTTGGCACCAAGTCAGGGTTTCCTAAATTCCCTAAAATAAAATATTTAGGTGGCGACTCTGTATCTGGCAAAGCAGCCCATGTTTGGCACTTCTTTCAAAAAAATCTGTTTCTCAAAACGATTTGCCGGATTTGGACTCTTTGGTTCAGATTAAGAACCGTGACACAAATCGAGTCCGAACTGTAGCGAGGGCCCCACGCGGGCGCGTCTACACTATGGCTCGCGCCTTTCCATGATTGAGCTTGGTTTGGTATGTGCCCATACTTTTCACGTCGAAACATAGTTTAGTGGACCGTTCTATGTTAGACGCGGCTTGTACGTGTACATGCCTTTCCTAGGCAAGATTTGGTTTGGCCCGCAGGCCATATCCATTATATTGCATTTCCATTCCAATGCATATTTGTAGATATTGCATTGTAATTTGCATGCATTCATTGCATCACCTTCCATTTATGGCTTGCGCATTTCCATGTTGAGCTTGGTCTGGTATGTGCCCATACTTCTCGTTTCGAAGCATAGTTCAGTAGACCGTTCTATGTTAAACATGGCTTGTATGTGTACATGCCTTTCATAGGCAAGATTTGGTTTGGCCCGCGTGCCATATCCATTGCCATCTCCCTAGCATATCCACATATATGTATTACATTGTAGTGTAATTTTTGCATCCGGCATTAGGATCATTGTCCTTTCTTCAGCGGGTCGTTTCCCCACTTGTGTCAATCCCCCCCCCCAATACTTGTTCTTGTGTCCGTCTACATTACTCATAGTTCAGTAGACCGTTCTATGGTAGACGGACTTGTTACGTCCATCAATCTATTTGACATTTGTGTGGTTTCGAACCGCTCATGATTGGATCATGATTCAATTGCTTTGCATGTAATTCGCATTGTTTCAATTGCATTGCGTTTTCATTTGCATTGTTTATACATTGTTTTGTATATATTGCATATCATTTTGCATTCATTCTTGCATTATCATGCATGTTGCTAAATAACATCGTACCTGTTGAGTTGTTTTCTTTACAGGCACGATATTGTATGTACGGTTCATTTGAGGCTGGTGCAACCAGACGAACCGCACAGGTATTGTATCCTCCGAGTGAGACGTATTGAGAATTGCATAATTCTCTTACATCCTTTCTGCATTGTAGTGTAGTTTGGTGTATGCTAGCTTAAAACTGTTGCATGTGTGCTTCGTTACAACTTTTCTTTGCATGATCATAAGTTATGCTCGGCTTCATGCATTGTCTTGCATTTTGCCCCCGCCTTCGGGCGCATACCTTGTTTGTCTTGCATGTTTGTCTAAGTCTTCGGCCTTGTCAAAAATGGGTCGTCTCTGGGCTTTGACATTCACTCCCGTCATCGTTATGACTGTCGAGTTCTGTCAAAGAGGGGCAACTGTAGATACCCCATTTTTGACCGTCCTCAAGACTTGGACGTCACCGTTGGAACACTTGGTGATTATCCATATTTGTGTTCGTCTTGAGTTCCCGGAAGCCTTGGCAGCGCGCCTCGTCGCAGGACCTCTCGACTCGACTGTTTTGTGCTTGGTTTGACACCAAACACTTGTGTTTTGCCTTCGAGGGGCAGGGTAGGGCTTGTAGACCATCCCCACCCATCACCGGCCGTGGCTTGAGGCCACCGGCTGTGTTTTGTGGCCACCGGCCAATTATTTGGCCGGCCGGCACTATAGATGGCCGGTCGGCTATCTTTTTTTGGTCAATTGCATCTTTGGCTGGCCGACTACTGTGCATCTGCTTTTGCAGATATTTTGACACAGCTGTTTTGCATTTGGCTCCCCTTCATACACGTGTATGGAAGGATCTCTCTCTTTAGAAGCTTGTCTTGTAAGCTATACAAGACAAAAAGCTCTATAAAGAGAGGTCTTCTCTCTTGTTGAAAGGGTTAGACATTTTAGACAGCCATTTTAGGGTTTGGGTTCTAGGGTTAGGGTTTGTCTATATCCTAGCTCTATATCTCTCTTCCTCTTGTATTTAGTGTGTGTATAAGTGTGTTTGTGTCTTACTATTGCACACAAACACATAGTGTTACACCTTTTCTTGGTTCTTGAAGGGCCAGAGATTTGTTCTTCAAGCTTTGGAGCTGTTTTGAGCTCAAGGAAGGGGCTGGTCCACCATTTGTGAAGAAGGTCAACAAGGGTAACAATCTTACCCCTTTTTTACCCCATTCTTGCATACTATTTTTGCTTATCTTAGAACTGTTTTTGAGCTTAGTGTATAATATAAAAAAGTTCTGTTTTTGGGCCCTCTAAATAGTTTGTTTAGAGTGTTTTGTGATTTGGAGGTGTTTGACCCCTCTTAAGCCTTGAGAGGCTCCATTTTGTGCTATTTTGAGTAAGCTCCGAGACCTTGGTGTTTGGGCCTCCTCACCACTGAAATCTTGAGAGATTTCAGAGGTGAGGATGGTGCCTTGAGGTCCCAAGAAGGAGAGGGCCACCCCTCCTCCTTGTTGTCCTTGAAAAGGACCATTTTTTGCCTCTTGAGGGAGCACCTAGCTTAGGCTCTTGTTGACCATGCCTTAGCTAATTTTCATGCTTATTATGTCATAATATGCCTCTGTTTTTAGTTGGTTTTGGTACACCATGCATGCTTAGCATACCTACCTTGTAATGCCATGTTTAGGCCTTAATATGCCTTAGGTTGTAAACCATTGTTCAAGCATGTTTTAGGTCTAGCTTTGTGAAGCTTTTGTGCTTATTTTGCCATGCTAGAGGTCTGTCCTTAGTCATTTCGGTCGGCCATGGCATGTTTAGTATAGCCCCTTTGCATTTTGGCTTGTTGGCCTTAAGTATGTGAGTGTGTAGAATGCATTACTTGCTTTATTTCAGTGGCTCGGCACCATTTGTTGCATCATTTCAGTCCCTTTAGCATGCTTGTATGCTTGCCTTGGATACCCCTTTGATGCCTTATGAGCTTGTGTTGTATGCTCCTTGAAAGTGCATTTGTGCATGCTTTTGAATTCAAGCCATTTAGATGCCATCTAAGTGGTCTTTCGGGCTTTGTTTTATGTGCTAAAACTCTGTTTTTGGTCATTAAATTCATGCCATGTTTGGTCTTGCTAAGTGTGATCAAATACCCCTTTAGCTTGCCTTGAATCTTGGACCATTGTTACATGCTTAGCCTATCTTGTTTGCTTGGTTTGGCACCATGTTCTTGCAAGATTTTCAGAGCTTAATGCATGTCATTTGTCCATGTTTGCACCCTCTTGAGTGTGCTCGAGAATGGCTCTTTAATGCTCAAGTGTTGGTCCTTGTGTGCATGCATGTTTGCATGTCATTTTGCCTTCATTCTTGAGCATGTTGGCCACTGTTTTGGACCTAACTTAGAGCTGTCCAATTAGTGTAAGTCCATCCCTCGCATGCCATTCAAGTGTTGTTATATTATCCCATGTTTGCATGCTTTGGTTGCATGTGTTGCATGCTTGAAATGACTCACATTTGGCATGCATTCCCTTGGTCAAGTTGCTAGCATGTCGCATGATTAGATTGCATCTTGCATGCTTTAGTAGTTTGCATAATTATGGCATGCTTGTTTGCTTAGTTTGTGTACCTAGTGTACATCACTTGCTTGTATGCTCATGTTGCATGCGAGCTCACATGATTAGGATTGCATTGCATTGGCATACATGCTCTACCTCTTGACTAAGTCATGATGAAGGGAGAAGCCCCCCCCCTTGGTTTGATTGTGTGCATTGCATTTTATTTGACATGAAAATGCATAACTTGGTCTCTTGGGCCATCACGCATTGAAATGCGCGATTGGTGGTCCGAGAACCAAGGACCATGCCCCTTCGAGTCATACATATGATAAGGGGCTTGGTTGGTGCATACATTGCCTGAATTGCATTGCCATGCTATGCCTTGTTCTCTGCTGCTGTCGATTGCAGGTTCTGTAGGCATTCTCTGCCGACCAGCAGTGTTCAGTGCCGACCGGCAATTCATTGGTGGCCGATAGCTTCATCAATAGGCGATGACCACATCCTACTGCCGGTGGCAAATCTACTCAGCCAGTGGTGTCTCCCAATGTCTAGGGAAGCAATTCTGAGACTTTGGCAGTCTTCAGAGGAGTATAGCAGGGAAAACAGAGGCAGCTTGTGTATGGCAGTGTACTTCCGAGCAGGACCGAGCATGCATCGCATTGGGCTCTCTTCTCGAGGCAGTTTATCTGTTTTTCCTGGATTAGTTAATTTACATAGCTAATTAGATGGCCTGTAATATTTAATTAGCTTGTAGGTTAATTATCTGTAATATTTATTTGGTCCCTCCGGGCGAGGGCGAATCTGTAATAAGTGTGGGTGCGTGTGTGTGCATGTCTTCCAATCCCCACTTCTTTCTTCCCTTTTATTTACCTGCTTATGAAGGTAGATTAGGGCATGTTTAAATTTGCATACCTTATGCTATGAATGCGTGCATCCATACATTTGTCTTGCATGCACCGGGCTCGGTACATCATACTAATTGCGTTTGTACTTCAATTCCAAATTGAATACGTGCATCAATTGGTTGCATCTCACATGCCATGTTTAGGTTAACCGAGCCTACTCTAATTGCATCCTGTATGTGTTACATTAGTCAATTTGACATGAACTAGGACCATGCATGTTGGCTAACTAGTTTATTGTTTTGGCACGGAGTACGATGTATGTATTTTCATGCTTTAGCATATCGCATGCGTGTGAATGCTATCATGACAGCATGCTTACCATGTGGCTAGATGCTTATGTGATAAACTGTTTGAATGCCTCTGGGTGAAGGTTGGATTGTCTGAGTTGGAAAAACTCGTTGAAATCCGTATTTTAGCCTACTTGCGAGTAGCAAATTCCAAAGTGTTTTTCAAGACAAACGGATATGCAATGCTTATTTCCAAATTAGGCAATCTAGTCTATACTTGTTTGCTGTGCGCATAACATAGTAATTCTAGGCTAATAACTGGATTAAGAGCACATAACGTTTTCAAAACAAAATATCACGGTTAGTAGAGGCAGGTCTTCGGACCGGGCGAGAGGGGGTGCTCATAGCTGACCTTCCCCGATTGTACCCAAGTTCCCGAGCCGAGGCAACTTTGGTGATGACGGACCGTGGCCTTTGGCACCGAGTCAGGGTTTCCTAAATTCCCCTTTAAAAAATATTTAGGTGGCGACTCTGTATCTGGCAAAGCAGTCCATGTTTGGCACTTCTTTTCAAAAATCTATTTCTCAAAACGATTTGCCGGATTTGGACTCTTTGGTTCAGATTTAGAACCACAAACAAAATTGAGTCCGAACTGTAGCGTGCAGTGAGGGCCCCCCCTCGCGGGCGCGTGCTACAGTGATATGCCTCTGCCAAGATAGTAGCTTGGAGGGATTGGGAGCGAGAGCTTCTATTTTGTTGTCTTTATTTTTGTATAGCCAAGGGCTTTAAAATTTTGTTGAGCTAGGGTCACTTTTGTTGTTACCAAGCAACGACTTGGAAATATGTAAGCCATTAGGGAAAATGATGATCTATGTAGCTTTCATTATTTCTTAGATTTGTCTCTCATGTGTATCAAACTCTGATGAATGAAAGCATGTTAATCCAATTACATTTCCGCTTATGAGACGGGTTCGTTGTATTTATTTTAGGGTGTTACATTTGAGATGCTTCACAATGATGATAGTGAATTGAGGGTGACTCTAGTGAGTTACTATCTCAAAGGGGATGTGGGCAATGATGGAAATATGCCAAATGTAGAGTGGGACCAACGTAGGAAGCTTTTGTTACTGCTTTTCGAGACAAATACCTACCTTCCACTGCTAGGGAGAGACTGAGACAAAAATTTCAAACCTCAAACAACTAAATCTATTTCTGGCTGAGTTTGAAGCGGCCTTCACTAGTTTGTCCGGGTTTGCACTAGAGTTTGTGGCAACGATGAACGTCGTTGCATAGAATTCGAGAAAAGGCTGAGAACGAAGATTTTGGTTAAAGTTGTCGGGAACATGATCCTGGGCTATGACTGCCTTGTGGAGGCGGCGACACATGTAGGGATTACAGTGCAGGCCGCGGAGGAGAGACTTCGGGGTTCAAGGCTATGAGGTCAAGAGTCGTAGGGGGACTCTAGATTTTGCAAGAAACACAGGGGGTCCCCTTCATCGTAGTCCCAACCATAGTAGACTAGATCTACTTTCCCATTGCCTAGTACTGGCTCGGGAAAGAATGCTCAAGGTAGTTTCTCATGTTTCAAGTGTGGCTAGCAAGGTCACAAAGCCAATGCATGCCCACAGAAGGGAGGAGGACAGTAGATGTTACCACCACCACTACCTAATGGATCTCAGAGCCAGTCCCAGAGTAGGGGACAAGGGCCTATATATTTTCAGTGTGGTCAATCAGGGCACATGAGGAGAGCTTGCCCACAGTTAAGAGGCACATCTAGTGCATCAGGGTGTAGACCGCCCGAACTCGGCTCCGTGCGTGAGGGCGCGAATTGTGTTCATAGCTGTTACAGTTCGGACTCCTGTCACGGTTCTGAATCTAATCTCACAAAGTGCAATGTAAGACTGATAAATCACCAAAGAGTCCAAATCCGGAAAATTGTTTTGGAAAATCGATTTTAATCAAAAAGCGCCAAGCATGGACTGCTTTGCAAGATTTCAGAGTCGCCACCTAAATATTTTATTTTGGAAAATTTAGAAAACCCTGACTCGTGCCTAAGGCCACGTGTCCGTCATCACCAAAGTTGCCTTGGCTTAGAAACTTGGGTACGAGAGGGAAAGGTCCTGAAATGAGCACCCCCGCTCGCCTGATCAAAGGATCGGTCTCTACTAACATGATATGTTGTTTTCATAAACACATGTGTTCTTATTTCGGTTATCAATCTAGAATTACTATGTGATGCGCACAACATACAAGTATTGACTAAATCACTCAATTTGGAACAAAACATCTCATGTTTGTTTTTGAAAATGGTTTGGAGTTGCTACTCGCAAGTAGGCTAAGTCGCGGATTTGCCACCCTCAAGTGGGCTAAAAAAAACATGATGATTTGCCACTTCAAGTGGGGTTAAAAAAACTCGCATTTTGATGAATTGTTCCAATTCGAGCAATAAAGCCTTCATCCAAAGGCATTCACGCAGTTTAAACACTTAAGCAAATAGCCCCATGGCAGGCATGCTATCGTGGCAGTCACTTACACATATGCAAGGATGCTAAAGCATAAACACTTACCTAGTACTCCGAGCCAAAACAAAAACTATGTTAGAAATCAATGCATGACCTTAGCTATGTCAAGAATGCCTAATGCAACACATGCAAAATGCAACTAAGATGGGCTCGACTGTTCTAAGATGTCATGTGAATGCAAGTAGATAACATGTATTCAAATTGGTATTGAAATACAATGCAGTTTGTATGATGCGCCGAGCCCGGTGCATGCAAGACAAATGAATGATGCACACATGCAAGCATAAGTATGCTAATCGAAATATGCCTTAGGCTAACCATCGAAAGCTGATAAGTAAAAAGGAGAAAGAAATGGGGTTAGAAGACATGCATCACACACACACACACACACACACTTATTACAACATTTCGCCCTCTCGACGAAGGGTCCGAATGAAAGCTAAGATATTCTAAGCTAAGTTACTTAACTAATCTAATAATCTAATTAGACTAATTATTACACAACCAAATCGAATAACTCGCAAATCAATTACTAATTATTACAATACTTGCATGAATAAAATAGCTAACTTGTTCTAAGTTAACAAAAGCGATTAAATGGCCTCAAGGATGAGGGACATGCATGCTCGGTCGGCTTCCTCCCGGAAATCCACTACCGTGCCTCATGATGCCTCTATTTGCACTCTATTGGACTTCTGAAAATTATACCAACTTCCAGGTTGATTCTGACCCATCTCAGGAACATGCTGAGGAATGGTCGGCCAAAGATGGTGGCCATCGGCCAGAGTTGATGGCCATCGGCCACTTCTAATAGCCGATTGGCAGACTTGGTGGTTTGTTGGCAGATTTGATGGCCGGTCGGCCACTGCTTCCTGGAATTTCTCCTTTTGCTGCAACAGAGCACAAACAGGGGCATGGTAGTGTATTTGCAAGGGAATGTGTGTACCACAACACTCCTTATCATGCCTTAAGCTCAAAGGAGTGTGGTACTCGACTCTCGGGCCACCAACCGAGCATCACAATGCACGATGGCCGAGAAGCCAAATGTGTACAAGTCAATGAATGCACAAATAGACTCGATGAAACTTCGACCCTATCATGCACGATCAAGGGTGTCGATAACTAAGAAATGAGGCACATTTCATCACTTCAAGTATGAAACGTCTCTCACTTCTTGTGTTTGGATTAACGTCCGATCCAAACACATGCAATGCAATACAAACATGTTATCTTGGCATGTTTTACTTGATTGATTTTTGTTTACTCATTTTAACATTACCAATCCATTCATTAATCAACTTGTCCAAATATGAGAGTCCTCTAATGAGAGAGAGGTTTATCAAAGAGAATGGTTTAAGGCATAGGAGAGACCAATGCCTTTGACTAGGAGTAACCCTCAAAAGTGGGTTGAAGCCATTTAAGCATAGGCCTGAATCCCAAGCATTAAACACAACCTCAAGACTAACCAAACCCCAAAACAAATCAAAAATGAAGAAATGAGGGAGATGGCAGATTTTTCAGTGCTAAAGTGGCATGATAAACAAGACTCTAACATGCAAACACTTTAAGTACAACATGCTAGAAGGCTTAAACATTGAAACTAGTGAAGGACACAACACTAGAACCATGCAATACAATGCTCAGTGGACTAAACCAGCCGCAAAAAGACCTCATGCATGCCAAAACGGTGGCCAAAATGAGCTGAGATGATAGCATGAAAAGCAAGAAAATGATGCTCATGCAATGGCTCACAAACAAGGCATAAAGGTGCAACTCTCAAGAGTACTTAAAGAGTGAAAAACATAGAAGTGTGGCAACACTATATGCTTTGAAATAACATGACAAATGATGCCAAAGCATGCAAATATCTCAAGCCAAGCATGCAAGATACCTCAAAACTCAAAACTAGTCAAGGCTATTGCACTACAAGCATGCACAACAAGCATCATACGACTAAGAAGGCTCAAAACAGAGCTAAAGCATGGCAAAATATGAATAAAAGCATGCTGGAGTATAGCCAAAATGAGCTAGAATAATAGGCTAAAGAGACAAGCATGCAAGGCTAGCTAGCAAGGATTACACTACAAGTGTATAAAGCATGCAAGAGGTGAGTCCACTAATCAAAATCAGAGTTATAACATGCCAAAATAACACCAAAAACATGTTTAAACTAAGCTAATCCAAACCACAAGAGCATGCTACTTTGCAAGACCATAAGTAAGATTACACTACAAGTGCAATAAGCATGCAAGAGGTGACCAAGACAGCCAAAAGCAGAGTTATGGAAGGTCTGAAAAGTCACAAAAATGAGCCTAAACAAAGCCACACAGAAGTAAAAACACATGCTCATTTGGTTGGCCATCAACACATGCAAACAAGACAAGAGAATGGGGGACACCACCCCCTCCTATTTTGAGCCTCAAAAAAATTTTTCCACCACTGAAATTCCTCTGGAATTCAGTGGTTTTAAGGAAAAAAAGAAGTGTTTGAAAAGCATGAAAGATAGCTTAAAAGGCCTTACAAGCCAAGGAGCAAAAGGGAGGAAACACCCCCTAGCCAAACAGGGCTTAAACCTACACTTTTAGGACTAAAAAACAGAGGTTTTTGTAGTTCAACACCACCCTAAAAATAGCCCCAAAACAATGGAAAAAGGGTGGTAAAGCAAGTGTGCAAAACAAATACAAAAGAGGAGAGTTATACCTCTTTATGCACAGCAGCAAAACAGCCTCTTTGTTGGCTCAAATGACCTTCCAACAGCCCAAAAATAAGCTTCAAAGGACCTCAGCCCATAGATATGTGTAGACACCCCATTTTTGACCGACCTTAAGACTCAGACGTCATCGATTGAGCGCTCGGTGATAGTGCATGTTGTGCTCGTTTCGAGTTTTTGGAGTTTTGGCCGAGTGCCTTGCCTTCGGGCCTCTGAACTCTTTGTGCTTCGGCTCGGTTTGTAGACCAAGCCTTTTTTTTCCTTGCCTAAGGAAGGAGAGGTCTTGTAAACTCCCTCTTGTGGTCATAGACCACTTTTTTCGCTTGGAGACTGGTTTTCGGTTCTCGGAGCCTTCGGTCGTGCGCCTTGTCTCGAGATCGCTTAACGTTTTCCGTTTGGCATGGTTTTTGAACCACACCATGTTTCCTTGGCCTAGAGGGCCACTGTGGTTTGGGAGACCACTTTTGTGGTCGTGAACCACTTTTGGTGCTTGTCAGCTAGTTTTCGAGGCTTCCGGCTGCGCGCTTTGCCTCCTGAACTTTTGTCTTGCATCCGTTTTGGTTTGTTTTTGGTACAAACCTTGTTTTCCTTGTTTGGAAGGTGGTACAAGGGTGGGAGACCAGTTTCTTTCCCCGCAAACCACTTTCCTTCCTGCCGGCCAATTTTTTGGTTTGATAACTGGTCACCTTGGTCTTTGGACCATCAAAAGAGGTCGGCCACCACACCATTTGCTTGTTTTCATGCTGCTGACCTTCTCTCACCATGGCCGACCACTTTTATTTTTGGGAGACCACTTATAGTGGTCGGCCGACCACTTAAAGTAGCTGATCGACCACTTTAAGTGGTCGGCTGCTTTTTGTCACCTTTTTGGAGATATTTTCTTCCAGCTAGCACAGTTGGAAGGCACTGAAACCATCCTCCATTCGCGTGTATGGAGGGATGGCCTTGAACCTTTAGCTTTTTCAAGAAGCTTGAGCCTTGCTTCTCTATAAGAGGGAGGCTCCCCCTCCCTCCTCCAGGTTCAGTTTTGAGTGGTTTGAGAGATAGATACACTCTTGTCTCTATAATCCTCCATCTCCTTCATTTTGTGCCTTAAAAGTGTCATTTTATCACACTTTTGTACACAAACACACACTCAAACACCATCCTTTTGTTGCTGAGGTGCTTAGGAGCTGGTTTTGAGGTTTTTGGTTTGGTTTGAGCTGGAAAAACTTGCTGGAGTTGTAGCTTCAAAAGTGTTCTTCAAGGGTGAGCCTTTAACTCCTTAAACCCCTATTATTGCTTAAGGTTTGGGACCCTTTTGCATGCTGATTTAAGCTTAACTCTTAACTACAAAAAGTTCTATTTTTGCATGCTTAAGATCTTTGTTTAAGGTCACTTTTGTGTTGGGGGTTGTCTACCCCCTCATAGGCCTTGTTTGGCCTTGCTTTTGTGCCTTCTTTGTGAGCTGTTGGGACCACCTTTGCATAACCTTTCTACCACTGAAATCCAGAGGATTTTCAGTGGTGGAAAGGTGGTTTTGGGGTCCTAAATAGGAGAGGGTCATCCCCTCTCCTTGTGTCTTCAATACTTGCTTTGAATGCCTCATGTGTGAGCATGTTTGTTAAGCTTATGTTGGCCGTATCTTAGCTTGTATTTGGGCTTATTTTAGCATGGCATACCACTTTTTTTACTGGCTTTGTCACTCCATGCATGCCTAATACACTTGTAGTGTAAATCAAACAAACTAGTCTTGTATGCTTCATGAAGTAGCATGTCATTCTAGCTTATTTTGTGTCCATTTTAGCATGTTTTTGGTGATGTTTTGCCATGTCGTGACTCTATTTTGGGTGGGTTTGATGGCCCCTTGCATGCTCCATGCACTTGTAGCACAATTCCCTGAAATAGCCTAACATGCATCATGCTTTAACATGTCATTCTAGCATGTTTTTGGCTTAACTCTAAGAAGCTTTTGTCCATGTTTTAGCATGCTTAAGCTCTGATTTGTGTTGTTTTGACCATGCGTGCATTTCTTTGTATAGCTATGGTTCATTCTAGCTTGTTAGCTTTGTGTGTCAAGTCCACTAGCATGCATTACTTGTACTATTTGAATGATTTTGCATCATTTATAATGTGATTTCAGTCCATGTTTCATGTTCATGCACTTGCATTTGTCACTCATTCAATGCATTGGAGGGTTTGCCCCTTTATGCCGTAACATGGATCATTGCGTATACCTCCATGCCTAAGCTTGCAAGCTATCGTTTCAATGTGTTTTTGGGGTTATTTTGCCATGATATAACTCTGATTTTTTCTGGTTAAGTCATCCCATGCTTTTTCTTGGTAGGTGTAGTGTAAACCACCTTATTTGCCTTGCATTCACCATGCCTTATGCCCTTCATGCTAGCATATTTTGGCTTCCTTCCTTACATGTTTTAGACTTATTTTAACATGTTCTAGGACAGTTTTGGGTTGCCTTGATCACATGCTTCATGTTTTGCGTAGTTGTAGTACAAGTGCCTATGCTAGTTTCAAGCTTTGGGCACCCTAGCATGCTTCCTTTGCATAATGTACATGATTTAGCATCATTTATCATGATATTTCAGAGCTTATAGCATGGCTATGTTCCTACTTCTTTCATGTTTTAAGTGCCTTTGAGGGTTGTGCATTGTTGCCTTGCTTATGTCCTAGCTTGTATGCTTGCATGCCTTGACCTTTGAGCCCCTAACTTAGCATGTTTTGGTCATTGTCTTGACCTATTTCAGCTCTGTCCATGTTTGGTTCATGCCCTTGTGCCATGTATTGCATGCCCCATTTGTAGTCCTCTTTACTAGCTTCATGCTTTAAGGACCTTTGCATGTTATGCTTGCTTTGTTTGAATGATTTGGCATCATTTCTTACCTCATTTTAGTGCATTTAGTGTTGTGACACTTCCATGTTTATCACTCCTTGAGCACTCTTGAGAGTTGTGCTCTTAGGCCTACTTGTTTAGCCAATGCATTGTGCATGCATGTCTTGTCCTTTGTGCCTTATTTTGATGTTATGGCCACTGATTTGGGCATGGCTGAGGTCTGTCCATCTTGGTTTAAGTCCATTGAGCATGTTTGATTGCATGTTGTTTGCATGCTTACATTTCATTGCATTGTGTATGCCATGTTCTTTGCATTGTGTATGCCTTATACTTTGCATTGTGTATGCCATCTTGTTCTTAGCATTGTGCATTGTGCATGCCATTAGCCTTGTTAGGTTGTTCATGTTGCATTGCATGTTTGCATGAAAATGTCATATTGCATATTTGCATGCTTGTGTTGCATTGCATTTTTGCATGCTCCATGTTACATAGCATTGTACATGCCATATTATGTGCTGCATTCTGTTTGGATTAAGTGTTAGTCCAAACACGAGAAACGAGGGACGTTTCATACTTGAAATGATGAAATGTGCCTCAATTCTCGGTCGCCGACGCTCTTGATCATACATGATCGAGTTTTAGGCCTTATGTGTTATGTGTGCATTCATTTTCATATTGAATTGGGCAACTTCGCCTCTCGACCATCATGCATTGAAATGCACGATTGGTGGCCCGAGGGTCGAGAACCACACTCCCTTGAGCTTATGAAATGATAGGGAGGGTGGTTGTGCACACATACCTTGCAAATACATTGCCATGCCCTTTCTTGCTCTCTGTTGCAGCAAAGTGGAAAAGTGTAACAACAACTGGTCGGCCAGCCAGAAAAACTAGCTAGCCAACCACTTTTTCTACCCTGCAACAAGAAAAAGTGGTCAGCAGGTGGTCTCCCACACCAACAACTGGTCGGCCACCCTCCCACAGGTCCCCAAGATGAGTTAGAAGCTATCTGGAGCTTGGTGCAAGTTTCTGAGAGTAGTTGCAAACAGAGGCAAGTTGGGGCATCGCGACGGATTTCCGAACGAGGCGACCGGGCATGCATGCATTTCTCCCTTTGAGGGCTTTGCTTTACTGCTTTATTTAGCTACTTTCCTTAGCTAGTTTACGCTTTGGTTTGTACTTAATTAGCTAATGTGCTTAGCTATTCAATTTGTGTGGTAATAATTAGTTGTAGCTAGTTATTCAATTTTGTGATGTAATAAGTAGTTTAAATTAGCTTAGATTAGCTAGTTAGCTCTTTATTCAGACCCTCTGTCGAGAGGGCCAACTGTTATAATAAGCGTGCGTGTGTGTGATGCATGTCTTCCAATCCCCATTTCTTTATCCCTTTTACTTAACCGCTTACGATGGTTAGTTTTTTGGCATATTTCGATTAGCATACCTTATGCTTGCATGTGTGCATCCATTTATCTGTCTTGCATGCACCGGGCTTGGCGCATCATGCTAACTGCATTGTATTTCAATTCCAATTTGAATACATGTACCAAGTTGCATTTCACATGACATTCTAGATAGCCGAGCCTATCTTAGCTGCATTTTTGCATGTGTTGCATTAGCCATTTTAACATGAATTAGGATCATGCATGATTTCTGACTAGTTCTTTGTTTTGGCTCGGAGTACACGGTGAGTGTTTACGCTTTAACATACTGCATGTGTGTTATTGATTGCCATGAAAGCATGCTTGCCATGAGGCTAACTGCTTATTTGATATAACTACCTGAATGCCTGTGGGTGAAGGTTGGATTGCTTGAATTGGAACAATTCATTGAAATCCGCGATTTAGCCTACTTACGAGTTGCAAACTTTAAACCGTTTTCAAACAAATGAACATGCAATGTTTTGTTCCAAATTAGGTGATCTAGTCTATACTTGTATGCTGTGCGTATCACGTAGCAAGATTAGCTAATTAACCGGAACAGGAGCACATGTGTTTTCAAAAACAAAATATCATGCTTAGTACATACCGATCTTTGATTGGGCGAGCGGGGGTGCTCATTGCATGACCTTCCCCTCTCGTACCCAAGTTCCCGAGCTGAGGCAACTTTGGTGATGACGGACACGTGGCCTTAGGCACGAGTCAGGGTTTCCGAAATTCTCCCAAAATAAAATATTTAGGTGTCGACTTTGTATCTGGCAAAGCAGTCCATGTTTGGCACTTCTTTATAAAAATCAGTTTTCCAAAACGATTTTCTGGATATGGACTTTTTGGTGATTTATCGGTCTCACATTGCACTTTGTGAGATTAGATTCAGAACCGTGACATTGAGTCCGAACTGTAGTAGCCTAGAGAATAAAACGAGATTTCGCGCCCTCGCAGCACGGATATCAGAGAGTTCCCAATATACAACTTTGATGAAGGATGCCGAGGCAAACTAGTTGTGTTTCTCTACTTCTATGCACAAAAGGGCAAGAGAGAGAGGCTTAGGAGAGAGAGGCAGAGATTAAGCTCTGAAAATTGTAGACAGAGAGAGGGAGTTTTTAGAGACAGAGGCTCCCAAAATTGCTTCAATGTATGTCTTATGTTCTAACCCCTTGAATATGAGATATAAGGCTCTCATATATAGCAAAATATCAACTTTGGTCGAAATATCTGAGCTAGGACAGGTGGCACAAGTTGGAAACAACTGGAGGAGAAATATCTGCAAAAAAATTTTGTGTTTTGGACATTTCTGGCCGACCAGCCATCTTTGGGGCTGACCGGCCACCATTTGTGGCCGATAAGGTTCACTTTTGGCCGACCTATGGCCGGCATGCTCAAATTGTGGCTGGCACACTTCCATAGAGGCTGACGGCAAAAATCAGTCCTGGTCCCTAACTTGAAGCAAGCCTAACTCCTTTATCTGGATGCCTTTTCAGGTCATTCTTATGTGTAAAATGAATCCCCAGAAGTAAGCTTTCCAATGGTGGTGGCCTCACATCAAAATTCCAACTGTGCTAAGAGGTATCCCTTTTTTAGTAAAGACTGCTCAGTTTCAGTCCAACGAATTTTTGCCCAACTTCAACCAACCATATCTCCCCCATCCGGACTCGGCTTTAGGAGATTCTTGAGTGTAAAATGAAGCCCCAGAAGTCTTATTTCCAACGGTGGTGGCCTCATATCTTAAATCCAAGTATACAAAAGGATAGGCCCAATTTAGCGAGGACTGCTCATCTCTCTTTTAACGATTCATACCCAACTTCTTCCTCAACTAGGTTTCTTCCCTCCACTCCTCTTTTCTTCAACTTCAAACCCCTAGACAAGGTGTTTTGAAAGATTTTTCAAAGATTTCACCTCTCCTTCATTTATTCCACTTTGTCCTTTGCTCGCTTTACCGAAAAGCGCAACATTTAACAAAATGCGAGCGTCGGAACATCGTAGGAACTTTATTTCAAAAATATTTTGAAAGAGAGGGCTTTAAGGTCTAAAAACCACTCAAAATAGATTTGGTCCAAAATGAGGTGTAAGGTTGGGATTTGACTCTCCTCTTACCGAAGGAATCGTACCTTTGCATAGCATAGCCTACATCACTAAGTAAGCAATCAGTAGTGCCCAAGTCTTAAGGGCGGTAAAAAATGGGGTGTCTACAGTTGCCCCTCTTTGACAGAGCTCGAAAGTCATGAAATGATGTGAGTGAATGTCAAAGCCCAGAGACGACCCATTTTTGACAAGGCCGAAGACTTGGACAAATGAGCAAAATACAAATAAATAAATGGTTGCTCCCACAGGCTGCCTACGTATCCTATTGCAAGGAATCAAACCAGCATAGTTCAAGGGCAGGATGCAAAATGATATGCAATACAACAAAACAGTGCAAATGAAATACAACGCAATGGAATAATCAAACCATAAGCAGTACAAAACCACACAAATATCATAAAGGGATGGAGATGCAAAATCAAGCTACGTTTAACATAGAAAAGGTGCCGGAGCATTCTAACCACAATTCTCTTTAGTGGGATAGGTGCATGCACATGCAGAACTATGTGTTTCGCAGAAAGACCACAAAATACAAGTAATTGGGTGGCATGATATAAGTGAGGGGTGATCTGCTGAGGAAAGATCATGATCCTAAATGCTGAATGCAACAAAACAAAGTACGATGCAATGGATGCAATGGATGAAGTGAATAAGGCGCGCGGCCAAGCCACATTTTGCCTAGAAAAGGCATAGACACAAAACAGACCGCGTCTAGCACAGAAAAGGTGCTGACACCCTCAGACCACAATTCTCTTAGTGGAATAGGCGCGTACACATAATCACAGAACCATGCTTTAACGCGAAATGTATGGCCACATGCCGGACTAAGCTTAACATGGAAAGGATGCAAGCGATAAATGGACAATGCAGTACATGCATGCAATATATTCTATATGCAATGCAATAGACATAACAGATGTGATCCAATAGATAATAGATGCGATGTAACAGATAGTACAATAGATGCAAAGGGTGACATACTCCAACCACGCTGGAATCATGAGAGGAGGAAAAACAAATCCCAAACACGCCGAAATCGTGTGAGGAAAGGAACACTCAAACCAAGCTGAAATCATGAGAAGAGGCCTTAAAACGACCGCCCAGGTGTGCGCACAACGCAACCTGAGATGAATTCCGGACAAGCTGAAATCGTGTGAGGAAATGAACACTCAAACCACGCTGAAATCATGAGAAGAGGCCCAAAAATGACCGCCCAAGTGTCCGCACAATGCAACCTGAGATGAATTTCGGACATGCTGAAATCGTGTGGGGAAAGGAACACTCAAACCACACTGAAATTGTGAGAAGAGGCCCGAAAACGACCGCCCAGGTGCGCGAACAACGCAACCTATGATGAATTCCAAACACGCTGAAATTGTGTGAGGAAAGAGACACTCTAACCACGCCGAAATTGTGAGAAGACGTCAGAAAAGAAGCCGCCCAGGTGCGCGCACGACGCAACCTGAGATGTATTCCAAACACGTTGAAATCGTGTGAGGAAAAGAACACTCTAACCACGTTGAAATCATGAGAAGAGGTCCGAAAACAACCGCCCAGGTATGCGCACAACGCAACCTGAGATGAATTCCGGACACGCTAAAATCGTGTGAGGAAAAGAACACTCTAACCATGCTGAAATCGTGGGAAGAGGCCCGAAAATAACCGCCCAGGTGCGTGCACGACGCAACCTGAGATAGCCCTGAAGGACAACGATCCTGAACGCTGCACAGCGTGAAAGGATAAATGATACAAGATAACACAAGATGCAAATAAATCTAATAAGTGCGATGATACGATACATGTTAGAACATGTTACAAGCAATGTAGTGCACGATGTTTAGAGAATGCAAGAAACAAACAAAGCGGTGCTTTAAAAAGCACCTCATGGGGTGAGTGGCGGTGAACCGCTCTACTCTGACAGGGATCTCCCCTTGTGTTCTTCGAACACTTACCTTTAACTAACAGTGCAAAGGTTCTGAAATGCTGACAAGTAGCAACATCTGCATGTAGAAGCCACGGTTGCCGCTTTTCTTCCTGATCATATTCACAACTTTCCCTATTCTCCAACGGGGTGACAGACTAGGTTGGTTCAGTATCCAGAATTGAGGCGCATACCCGCTACCTCAACCTATGGGGCTTCCATACAAATTTCAAGCCGGGGATACACCCCTGGGTATTTAAACCAGACTTTAGTCTCAAAAATTCCAAACCTTTGCGTTCTCCGCATCAGCCATTCGAACTCTAGTTTCCACCGTCTCAGTTGATCTCCTAGGAACTCATTGCAAGCACAGCCAAGATGCCTCTGGCAGGAAGTGGTACTCAGGGAGAGCACTTCTGACGGCCATTCTGGCTTTGAAGCAGGCTTGAACTTGAGCTTGAGGTAGAGGCACACTCATACTTCGGAGCATTGACAAGGCCTGAAGAGGTACATACAGAATGTAATCTCAGAATTTGTTGAAGGTGAAACAAACTCAGGTGCTTCGATTTTCTCTCTTTTTTTTTGCTTTGCAGTTCGGAACCTATATAGCTTCAGATAGGTCCTTGTTCTAGTGTTCCCATATGACTTGGGTTGAACCTGCAATTTACGAAAGAAGGAATTCTATTTTGCACAAATGTGGAGAACGACACAGCACTCTGAGCACAAAACGATTTATTTTCTGAAATTAAGAAATGAGTTCTTGACCGGGTATTGAGCCTACAACTGACTACGGTCAAAACGACTCAACAAAGAGAAAATGAAGGTAAAACAACCTAAACACATCTATTGACACTTGAAACGACTCAAAACAAGAATCGAGACAAACAAAAACAACCGACACGACACTCAGACGTGTTCCAATGGCGAGAGACCTCTCAGTTCATGGGGAGCCTACAGTTTCTCCAGGTAATGTTTTCCACCCTTTCTCATTTGTGATCTCACATCACTCTGGCACTCAATCTCTAGTTTTTTGAAAAAACCATTTTCTCACTTTTTCTCTCAGTGCACATCTCTCTATTCTTCAATCTCTCTTCTTTTTTATCCCTCCCCTGGGTGGTTGATGGATAAACAGGAAGTTGCGGGCTTTTGCCTGTAGCATTCCGCTAGATTCTTCTTTTTCTACTCACAACAGTGAACTTTTCCACAGAGGGGTTGTGCTACAACTGGGTGTGTAGCAAATTTGCAGCTGACATCGGTTGATGATGCCCTTGGCCAGTTCGGATGTGACCAAACCTTTTCGAATAAGGGAGTGGAATATCCTACTCATTTTCTAGTTCGTGCTTCGCACTTGACTTGATACCTCATTGCTCGGAAGATGAGAGAGCTTTCAGCCCTTTGTTGTTTGCTTCAGTTGTGCCCTTTTCTGGCTGGTAGAGTGCCGTTTCTGGCAAGTAGAGTGCCCTTTCTGGCAAGTATGTTGACAATGGGGGAACAGATAGAAAACCTGACTCAACTGTGCCCCTAGTTCATCATTTGACCATTTTTTGTTTTGGCTTTCTACTAAAACAATTTTAATCAATGTGAGAGTTAAATTAACATGCTTGCTCGATTTTCTGATTTGAAATCATGCAAGTCGGGCTATGAGCACTGGAAATTTTCCCTTTTTAGGTCCAAGAAAATGGTCTAGTTTTTTTAAAAAATGGGGTAATTTTCGGGAAAATTAGTCAATTCTCTTAAATATTCTCAAAAACTATTTTTACAAATGGCCACTGCTTGACCAACACAGAATTTACTCTTGAGATGTACAACCTCACATCCAAAACAATGGAAAATTGCCCCTTGTCTAAATGACATCGCACAGCAACGGAAAGTTGCCCCTTGTTTGCATAGCACCGCAGGACACTGTATGGCAACGGAAAGTTGCCCCTTGTTTGAATAACACCACAGCACACTGTAACTAGTTCTCATAGTGACAATCACCACCGAACCTTCAGATACAGAGAAGACAAAGATGATCAGAAGCATTACATGGACACAGTCGATTTGGAAGTGTTTATGGCTGGACTTCAGAATGAAGTTGCCTACGTATCCCAAACATAGGAATCAAGCCTGACGTAGTTCCAGGTTAAGGTACACTCGGGTATTTAACCTCTCCTTTTGCGCTCTAACTTTTGCCAAGGCCGCCCTTTCTGGGTTTTCAACCTTGCGAGCTATGCTTTTCTTTTCTTTTCATTTATTTTCTTTTTTCTTGTTTCTTTTCATCTTCTTTTGTTCTTTTTCTTTGAATTTTTTTTATTTTATTTTCTTTTCATCTTTCATTTTCTTTATTTTTTTTCTCTCTTTTTTTTTGTTCTTTTCTTTGCTCTAACTTTTGCCTCGGTCGCCCTTCTGGGTTTTCGGCCCAGCGAGCCTTTCAAGGGTAAAAGTGTAGCTTGGTCCATGTTGAATGGTTTTGAGATCTCAAAGTCGTCTGAATCTAGGAGAATGGCTGATGTTTGCTGATGATGTAAAAGTCCATCCAATATGGGCTGAATTGCCCCCGGTGTTGTGGATAGGAGCTCAATTGTCCTTCAGCAATACTTTCTTCTTTCCTCCCTTCTGGAATTTGGCATTCTTGCCGATCTTCGTTAGCTTGAGAAATGACTCATCTTTCGCTCTTCGAGCACATCTGGCATTTTTGCCCCTAGTTCAAGAGATGCTTCTGTTCTAGCTTCGCAAGCTTCCTTTGATAATATTTGATCTTCTTGATCTGACTTTCTTGACCCAAGTTCAAGGGTTGCTTCAAATCTGGCCATACAAGCCTCATATTGTGGTTGACCGTTGAACATCCTGAATCAAGGTTCAAGGTTTGAAAGCAAAAGAGGTCGAGTCTCGAGGCTGAGAACGATCCTAGGCTGCATAATCTCAAGAGCGATTCCACACAGGTCTTCACAGAACCACGCAAAACATTTTTGAAATCTTTTAAGAAAGCGACTAGTCGCTCGCGCTGAAGACAATGTAGAACCAATCTGGATCAAGCCAGGATCATTTCCAGTACTCACATTAACAAACATGATCTCATTCATTAAGGGCTTAGCAGTTGCCAGGGTCCTCTGTTGTGAGAGGTAATTTTGTTGTGTTCAATTCGTTGGCTAGTGTGTTGATTAATACACGTGTGTTGCATTCATTTATATCTACTGCTTTTGCTTCCACGTTAGGGTTAGAGGTTGATAAGTTTTAGTCTCCGTTATGGGTTAAGTCATCGGTTGGGGTAGAGTGGCATTGAGGCGAGTGTGCCGCTCTTGCGAGATTAAGGTCGTAGATTGTCCACTCTCTTTTGACTTTATCATCTTAGACATGCACAATTTTGATGTTATTTTAGATATGGATTGGTTGTCATTTGTATGTACACCTACTAGGGATTGTTTCTACTTTTTATGTGACCAGGGCAGTAGTTTGATTCCATCTTTGTATGACCTTAAGGGTTGGAGAGGACTTAGTTTCCTCTTTTCCATTTCCTTATTCAGTGAGGGTAGCATGGTTTAGAATGAGTTACCAAGGGTAGTTTATGAATACCCTGATGTTTTCCCTGAAGATCTTACCGGGTTACCACCTCATTGGGAGATTAAATTCTCCAATGACTTAGTGCCTGGCAAGACACCAATTTCCATGGCACCTTATAGATTCGCACCCTCTGAGTTGCATAAGTTGAAAATCCAACTCCAAGAACTTTTAGACATGGACTTCATTCTCCCTAGTACATCACCTTGGGGAGCACCGGCTCTCTTTGCGAATAAGAAGGATGGATCCTTCCAGTTATGTATTGATTACTATAAATTGAATAGAGTTACCGTCAAGGACAAGTACCATTTACCCAAAATAGATGACTTATTTGACCAACTTAAGGGGTCACGTTGTTCTTCGAAGATAGACTTGAGGTTGGGGTACCATCAGTTGAGAATTAGATAGGAGGACATCTAGAAAACGTCATTTCACGCGCGTTATGGCCACTACGAATTTCTAGTAATGCCTTTCGGTTTAACCAATGCACCGGCTTCCTTTATGGACTGGATGAATCGAGTCTTTCAGGAATTTCTAGACCATTTTGTAGTCGTATTTGTGGACGACATGTTGATTTATTTGACCTTCAGAGGAGGAATATAAGGAACACTTGCGATAGTACTTGACTTGCTTAGGGTGCACCAATTGTATGCTAAATTTGAGAAATGCGAATGTTGGTTAACGGAGGTAAAATTTTTGGGGCATGTTGTGTCGGGAGAAGGGGTAACGGTGGATTCTTCTAAAATAGAGGCCGTACAAGATTGGAAACAACCTAAGAATACATTTGAAATCCAGAGTTTCCTAGGGTTAGCCAGGTATTATCATCATTTCGTAAGGGACTTCTCTAGACTAGCCGCACCTTTGACTAGATTGACGAGGAAGAGTATCAAATTTGTGTGGAATGATACTTATGAGAAGTCATTTCCAGAACTTAAAACTAGGTTGACTACCACACAGGTTTTGATAATTCCAGAAAGGGGTTTGGGCTATACCGTATATTGTGATGCGTCCCGAGATGGACTTGGTTGTGTGTTGATGTAAAAAGGGAAGGTTGTGACTTATGGTTCACGAAAATTGAAAACTCATGAAAAGAACTACCCCACCCATGACTTAGAACTAGTGGCAGTATTTTTTTCTTTGAAAATTTGAGGTTTTCTCCGATCATAAAAACCTAAAATACCTGTTTTCCCAAAAAAGATTTCAATTTACGCGAACGGATGTTGACGGAATTTATGGAGGATTATGACTTTGAATTGCACTATCATCCGGGAAGAGCCGATGTGATGGCCAATGCCTTGAGTTGAAAATCTATGAGCAGTGTGCAAGTATGGTCATTCGAGAATGGGGTATGTTGGGTGATGTTGGCAAGTTTGATTTGTTTATGGGTGAGTCTACTGAGCATGCAACCTTATTTACCTTAATTGCACAACCCACTTTGATTAGTGAAGTCATAGAGGCACAACAGGGTGACCTTGAAGTAAAAGCAATTCATGAGCAGATCTTCAATGGGAAAGAAAAGAAGGGTTTGAACATCCACATGAACTTGAGTGTGAGATACTTGGATAGTTTGTTTGTGCCAGAATCTTGTAGAGATGAGGTACTCCTTGATTTTCATCACTCGTGCCTTGCGGTACATCGAGGAGGCACTAAAATGTATCATAGATTTAGCCGTCAGTTTTAGTGGAGGGGTATGAAACGAGACGTCGCCTTATTTGTTTCCAAATGCCTTATTTGCTAGCAAGTGAAGGCTAAGCACCAAAAGCCAGCGAGTTTGTTACAACCTTTACCTATAGCCAAATGGAATTAGGAACATGTTACCATGGATTTTGTAGTTGGGCATCCGAGAACACAACAGAGTAACGATGTCGTTTAGGTGGTTGTTGATAGATTGACTAAGTCTACACACTTTATTTCTATGCTCATCGGTGACTCAGTTGATTATTTGGCAGAGTTATACATTAGAGATATAGTCCAACTTCATGGGGTTCTGGTGACCATAGTCTCGGATAGAGACCCTCGTTTTATTGCCCGATTGTGGCAAAGCCTTCAAAAGGCATTGAAAACTAAGTTGACCTTTAGCACAACTTATCATCCTCAAATCAATGGTAGTCAGAGCGCACTATCCAGATTTTGGAGGACATGCTTAGAGCTTGTGTCCTTGATTTTAAGGGGTCATGGGAGAGGCACCTATCGTTGATCTAGTTCACCTATAATAATAGTTATCAGGAAAGTATTAGGATGACACTATTTGAGGCCTTGTATGGCTGACCTTGTACATCACCGATTTGTTGGATTGAAGTGGGTGATGCACCATTGTTGAGTCCAGAGTTAGTTTGAGAGACAATCGAAAAAGTTGCTCTCATTTGAAAGAGGTTAGTTACGGCTCAAAGCCAAGAGAAGAGTTATGCCGATAAGAGAAGATAACCTCTATCCTTCGAAGTTGTTGACCATGTATTTCTTAAGCTTTCGCCGAGATGGGGTTTGATGAGATTTGGGAAGAGTGGGAAATTGTCTCCAAGGTTTATTGGACCTTTTGAGATTTTAGAGCGAATTAGGGAAATGGCATACCATTTGACGTTACCGCCACAATTTTTTGAAGTTCATGACGTATTCCATATATCTATACTAGGAAGTATGAACCCGGCCTTTCTCATGTACTTGATTGGGTTAACTTGGAAGTAGATGAGGATGCCTCATACAAAGAACGACTAGTCCAAATATTAGATACCCGAAAACAACTGTTAAGTGGTAAGACTGTACCATTAGTGAAGGTGTTGTGGAGACACCATGGGGTTGAGGAGGCAACGTAGGACTGGGAGGCGAAAGTCTGCTCCAAGTATTCAGATTTATTTGAGAACACTTAATTTGTTCTAAATTGTAAAATTCTCTTGGCATTTGGAATGAAGTATTTGAATTGCTAACTACTTGTCATTATGATTGTTGCTGTTTTCAAGCAAGAGAATTGTTGTACAATTTTCACAATTATTGTTGAACCTCATGTTTGTGATTATCGTATTAGTTGCGGTTGACATTGTGGCTACAGTCTCAGAAAACTATGATGTTAGTAATGGAATGTTGTCAAGATTGAAACCTCCGTACGATTGTTGAATCGTTATTGTATGCGTTGGGCATGGTGTCTCTAACTACCCATGGTTGGAATTGTTGTGATTTTGGAATACGGAGATTTTTATTTATATTCTATGTTATTGGTTGTGATAGTGATTGTTAAGTAAATTTTAGGATGAATATGGTCATTTGTTACACCATTGGGTTGCTTTGCCGTTGTTTGGGTTATTGAGGCTTCGGAATTCCTTTTTGAGTGGTCTCTAAATTAGAGGACGAAATTTCCTAAGGTGGGGAGGTTGTGATGCTCGGGTATGTAACCCGTTTTGTTTTTCCTTTAATTGTGATTAGCATACTCATGTTAGAAGTGTTGGGAATTAATCTGGGGTCTTGACGACCGTTTCGGTTTGCCGTTCTTGAAATTTTCCTCAGATTCTTGTCTTAATTTTATTTGGATCAAGGGTGTCTTGGGTCTTGTTAGTGTAGTTTTTGGGTAAAAAGCGAAACCACATGTACAAGCGCTTAGGCCATACGTACAGAAGTGAGGCCACACATGCGGTGAGGTGAGGCCATCGATAGTTCAGCACTGCTTTAAATACACGGGCGGAAGGCGAGCCGCACGTGCGAGGGAGAGTGGCGCAGGTGCGGAAGGTATGTGCCGCACGTGCGGGAACGCACTGTGTCCAAAAATTTTCTCTTTTTCTTTTCTTAGACTAAGCACCCACCTCACTTTTCTCTCATCTCTCTCTCTCTCTCTGTGTCTCTCTCTCTCTCTCTCTAAGACACATTTCTTCTCATTCTCTCTACATTTACTCTCACTAAAACACATTAATCCTTTGATTTCTCCAAATCCATTAGAGCTTTGACCCTAGTTCCTTCACTGAAGTTAGAGAACTCTTTGAGGGCTACATTTTGTGCAGTGAAGATCGGATTTCAACACCGTCAAATTAGGGGGTTTCTTCTCTCTTCTTCTCCAAAGCTTGAGGTAGGAATAATCTTTGAGTTATATATATGTTTTTGCAACTTTATACTTGTTTGGAGTATTTCTTCATGTTTGGATCATGATTTTGGGTTGTTGAAACATAAATGATTATGTGAGTGGAGTTTCTCTATTTTTTTTTCTAAAAAGAATGTGAGTTATGTTCTAAGGTGTGGGTGTTATTTTGGAAGAACCTTTTCAAAAATGGAACAAAAACCTTATTTTGGTGGAAACCCTAAAATTTGGAGATTTTGGAAAAAAGTCGAGGTATTGTGAAATTTATGCTTGGAGATTGTTGTGTGAAAAATTGATGGAGAAATTTCTATAATTGTATCAAATGAGGAATTTCAAGGAGGAAATGAGAAATTTTGATTTTGTAATTTATTGTTGGTTTGTCTTGGAAAAACCAAGTTTAGAAAATGATGTTTAACAAGTGGAGAATACATGAATGTTGATATTGTTGTATTATCTCTTGGAATTGTATTATTGTGACAACCGAGACTTGCTAATCGTGAATTTAATTAATTAATTATGTGTTAAATTCTAAATCAGATATGTGCCATGTGATTTAATTGGTTCATACCTGTTCCAATTGAGAAACTATCTGTTGTGAGCTCGGCTTTGAAACTGAAATTGACAGTCTTAATGAGTTCAGAAACCAAAATTGAGTAGATGGATATGCTAATGGGAATTTTTAGAACCATTTGGAAGTTTAATTAAAAATTGATTTCGTCTGATTCATTAAGTTATGTTTGGCTCTCATTATTGTAATAAGCTTGGGAATAGATATATACACGAGCTTTAAGCTCATCTTTTGAGCTCAACTTCATCCTTTAGAAAGAAAATCTGCATATTTCATTTTAGAGAGAGAGAGACACCATTTTAGAGAGAGAAAGTGTAGAGATTGAAGGAGACTTTCAAGGTTTTGCTTGAGTTCATCAAGAAGAAACTAGAACAAGAGTAATTCAAGACTCTAGGTAAGCTTTTGACTCTCAATTCTTGAATATAATGTGTTCTAGTGTTGAATTCATAGAAGTAATTTGGCTTCTTGCATATATTTTGTCATAGAAAGTCAAGACATAGTTGAATTCCTACATGCATGTGTGGACTCACCTTTTTCGCCCCCCTTTTCGGAAGGTTTGAAATGAAGGCCTCATGGTTTGGACTTCTGCAGTTCTGAATCTAGTCTCACAAGTGCAATGTGAAACTAATAAACACCAAAGAGTCCAAATCCGGCAAGTCTTTTTGGAAAATCGATTTTAAATCAAATAATGCCAAAATTGGACTGCTTTGCTAGATACAGAGTCGCCACCTAAATATTTTTATTTTGGGGAAATTTAGGAAACCCTGACTTGTGCCAAAGGCCACATGTCCGTCATCACCAAAGTTGCCTCGGCTCTAGAACATAGGTACGAGAGGGGAAGGTCCTGAAATGAGCACCCTCACTTGCCCGATCAAAGATCGGCCTCTACTAGTCATGATATGATTTTTTATAAACACTATGTGTTCTTATTCCAGTTATTAAACAAGCTTTACTATGCGACACGCACACGCAAGTGTAGACTGGCCGCAAGACTTGGAACAATTCAACGCATGTTTGTTTTTGCGAAAATGGTTTGAATTTGCCACCCTCAAGTGGGCTTAAAGATGTGGATTTGCCACCAAACAAAGTGGGCTTAAAACATGATTTTTCCATAACAAAGTGGGCTTAAAACACACATTTGTTGAGTTGTTCCAATCCAAACAACAAGCCTTCATCCACAGGTATTCATGCAATTTAGCACTTAAGCATATAGCCTCATGGCAAGCATGCTAGACATGAGAATATGGCAATCACACTCATGTAAGTAGGCTAAAGCATAAAGACTCATCGAGTACTCCAAGCTAAAGCAAAAACTAGTTAGAAAGATACATGATCCTAACTATACAAGATGTCTAATGCAACGGATATAAAGAATGCAATTAATAGGCTCGACTACTAATATGGCATATGATCGATTTGAACAACATGCGATTAAACACGTATTCAAAGAAGATATTGAAATGGCAATGAGGTTTGAATGATGCGCCGAGCCTCGGTGAATGCAAGACAAATGAATGGATGCAAACATGCAAGCATAAGGCATGCTAATTGAAAATGTCCCTAATCTAACCATCGAAAGAAATTAAAGAAAAAGGGAGAAAGGCATGAGGTTGGAAGACATACATACACGCACGCACACTTATTACAACATTACGCCCTCGCGAAGGAGGGTCTGAATGAATAAGCTAATCAACTAGCTACCCTAATTAAGCTAACTAATTATTACAAAACTCGAAACTAATTAGCTATTCTAGTTAACTAATTATTACAAACCGAAATCGAATAACTAGTTAAACTTACTAATTATTTACAACACTTAATTAGCTACAACTAATTAATTATAACATATACTTGATCTAACGCTAATTGGACTAACTAGCCAATCCCGGGAAACGAAGAATGCATGCATGCTAGATCCTTCACCCAAAAAAGCCACTGCTTTATTGCTGCGAGCCTCTGTTTGCACATATGATTACTGAAAATTGTACCAACTTTCGGAATACCTCTGCTCCACCTTAGGGACACATTGTACAAAAATCATTGGTGGCCGACAAGGGGGACAAGTGACCGGTTGGCTACCAATGGCGGCCGATCGGCCACTGATGGTGGCTGTTGGCCACTGCCGGTTCACACTTGCATGCTGCAACATAGAGAAAAACAGTGTATTCTCACAGGTTGTCTATACTGTTTACCCTCCTTATCATCACACAAGCTCAAAGGAGAGAAACTCTTGGCCCTCAAACCATCAATCAAGCAATTTCCATGCATGATGGCTAACGAACCAAGTTTGTACAAGTTCAATTAATGCACAAACAAGACCAAAATGACCGCCACCTTATCATGCACGATCAAGGGCAATGGTGACCTAGGAAAATGACACATTTTATCACTTTGAGTATGAAATGTCCCATTTGCCTTGTGTTCAAATTAACGTCCGATTTGAACACCTGCAATGTAACACAAAGAATGCTTATCTTGCCTCTTTTACTTGTCATTTTTTATTTACTCATTTTAATTACCAAACCATTCATTAATCCATTTGTCCATTGGTGAGTGTCTTCTAAAGTGAAAGGAGTGTCAACCAAGGGATAGTTCAAGGCATGAGGGAAGCTTCATGCCGTTGGTAATGAACTCTCAAAGGAGGATTAAACCATTAAGCATGAGCCTCAACCTCAAGCTCAAACAACCCTAAGGTTGAAACGACCCTCAAAACAAATGAAAAAGTAAAGAAATTAGGGATGTTGCAAAGATTGTATGCGCCGAAAATAAGTACAAAACAACACCAAAACGTGCTATCAATTCAAACTAATGATGATTAAAGCATTAAAACATCAAGCTAGTGAAGGAATCAACACTATAACTATACAATACATGGCTCAAATGACCTAAAAAGCCAAAAACAGAATTGAAATAGGTCAAAACAGAGGCAAAAACATGCTGGATTAGAGTTAAGTTAAGATAGAAAAACATGCTAACACATGAAGCTAACTAGGCATGCAAACAAAACACAAGAAGGGGAGGCTAACCCCTCCAATCTTGGACTTCAAAAGTTGATTTTTGCCACTGAGAAACCTCTAAAATTCAGTGGTTCAAAGGCCCAAAAAAGTTGGTTTGAACGTAATGAAAAATAACACAAAAAGCTTAACAAACAAAGAGCAAGAAGGATGAATCACCCCTTAAATAAAAATAGCCTCAAACCACCATGTTTAGGTCATAAAAACAGAGGTTTTTACAGTTGAAAACTAGGCCAAAAATAGTAGAAGAAGATAGGAAAATAAGTATGCAAAACAAGCTTAAATAAGGTAAGTGTTATACCTTTGAAGCAAAGCACAAATTAGGCACAAATCCAAGCTCAAACCTACTTCTAGAGCTCAACAAGACTCCAAAAGACCTCTGCCCAAAGGTGGTCAAGTTTGATTAAGGGTTGATAGGCAAAATAGAAGTATATCTCTACTTGTATGCACAAAAGTTCAAGAGAGAGAGAAATCTAGAGAGAGAGAATTGTAGAGAGAGAGTGTAGACACCCCATTTTCGACCGTCCTCAAGACTTGGACGTCATCGTTTGAACACTCGATGATAATCCATGCTCGTGTTCGTTTTGAGTTCTCAGAGGTCTCGGCTGCGCGCCTTACCTCAAGATCTCTCAACTTGTCTGTTTTGTGCTTGGTTGTGAACCAAACACTTGTGGTTTTGCTTCTAATGGAAGAGGGAGGCTTGTTTACCATGCCCTCAACCCACCGGCCAAGGCTTGAGGCCATCGGCCATGATTTCTTTCCACCGGCCAAATGTATTGGCCGATCGACACTCTATTTGGTCAGTCAGCCCTTGTGTTAGTCGATCGGCCATTTTTGCTGGCTGAACCCTGTTCATCTGCTTTATGCAGATATTTTGTGCCAGCTAAGGACATTTGCTCCCCTCCATACACATATGGAGGTATTTGCCTCTTGGTTTAGCTTGCTTTGAAAGCTTTGTTATTGAACTTCTATAAAGAGGGAGCTCCTTCTCCCCCCTCAAGGGTTCGGAAAAATGGCCTAGAGAGGATAGATATAGTTTTGTATCTATATTTCTTTGTTAGTCTTGTTTTGTGACCTAAAGTGAGTTTTTGTCTTACTTTTGCACTTGAACACCTAGCATTACACCATCCTTGGGTTATTGAGGTACTAGAGGGTTGTTATTAGGGTTCTTAAGCTGTTTTTGATCAGAAAAACCTGCTGGAGCTTTGTTCTTGAAGAGGTTCTACAAGGGTGAGTTCCTTGCTTTAGATACCCCTTTCTTGCTTAAGCTTTTAGCCCATCTTGTTTATTGTTTTAAGCTTGGTATATAACTAATAAAAGTTCTGTCTTTAGTTGCTTTAGAACTTTGTTTAAGGTCCTTTTGAGGTTTGGGGTTGTTTACCCCCGCTCCTCCTTTTAAGGCCTTGTTAGGCCTTGTTTTAGGCCATCCATTTTGGCCTTTGTTATTAGCTTTGCGTGGCCTCTCTTCCACTGAAATCCAGAGGATTTTCAGTGGTGAAGAGGTGGTTTTGAGGTCTTAAATAGGAGAGGGTCATCCCCTCTCCTTGTTGTCTTGAAAGCTTGCATAAATGGCTTATGTTGGTAGCTTGTATGCTTAGCTTGTTTTAGCTTCATTTCAATATATATTAGGCTTTGTTTTGCCATGATATAGCACCGTTTTAAGTTGGTTTAGACATACCACACATGCTTCATGTACTTGTCTTGTAATCCCATTATTTGCCTTAACATGCACCATGTTTTAAGCCATGTTTCTAGCATGATTTTGGCTTCACTCCATGAAGCTTTTAGCCTTGTTATAGCATGCTTAAGCTCTAATTTGAGTCGTTTTAACCATGTATGCCATGCTTTGTATATTTACCATGCATTTTAGCTTGTTAGCTTTAAGTGTTCAAGTCATTAACATGCTCCATTTGGATCATTTCAGTGATTTGGAATCACTTGTTGTGTTATTTCAGTCCATATAGTATGCTCATATACTTGCATTTGTCACTCCTTTATTGTTTTGAAGGGTTTGTGTTTTATGCCTTATGAATGTGCCATTGTGTATGCCATCATGCTTAGGTCTTCGGGATGCCATCTAAGTGGGTTTTGGGGCTTACTTTGACATGCTATAACTCTGATTTTGGTTGCTTAAGTCATGCATTGTTTGGTTGTGTTAGGTGTAGTGTAACACCTCTTTTGTGGCCTTGCATGCCTCAAGTCTTGGCATTGTGCTCTAGCTTGTGTTGGCCAGTTTTGAGCTCACTTTTGGTCTTGTTTAGACCTGCCTTGGGATTGTTTTAGGTCCCCTTGGCCCTTTGGGGCTTGCTTCATGTAGCCTTGGTTTGAGTCCCTTGGCTAGTTTCAAATTTTTGGCTTTATTGCACGCCTTACTTGCATGATTTATTTGTTTTGGCATCATCCCTTACATGTTTTCAGAGCTTAACATGTTGATCTAATGCCTCTGTTTGTCTTCTTTTAAGTGTTCTTGAAAGTTGCCTTTTATGCCTTAGTCTTTAGGCCAATTGGCATGCATGTTTGTATGTGCATTTATCCTCATTTCCATTGCATCTTGGCCACTGATTTGGACCTATTTAAGAGCTGTCCATTTCGGTTTAAGACCATCCCTGCATGTTGTTTCATGCTTGCCTTGTATGTTGTCACATGCTTGTTGCATATTTGGTAAATTGCATGTTGTAGCATGCTAGTTCAATTGTGCCTTGTTGTGTACTTGGGCCATGACATGTTGTTGCTTGCTTAAGTTGTAATGCATTTGGCATGCATTCTCTTTTCTTGAGTTGCTTAACATGTTATTACATGTTTGCCTCACATGTTGTTATATGCTTGAATGTTGTTACATGCCTTGCATATTTGCATGCTTAAGTCGCATTTTGCATGCTTGTTAGCTTGCATTTTGTCATGTGCTTGATATGTTGTTACATATTCTTGCATGTTTGGATGCATGTTAGGTAACAGTGCATTGCATTTGTCGTACTCATGTTACATTGACTTAGCTTGCATGCTTGGGTTGATTACATCGGATTGCATTGCACATGTCGCATTACATTGGTGGCATGCTTTACATTGTATTTGGTACACTTGCATAGCATTGTGTTTGGTTTGGGGTGTCAAACCGAACAAAAGGATCGAGGGACGTTTCGTACTTGAAGTGACGAAACGTGTCTCAATCCTTGGTCGCCGACGCTCTTGATCTAACATGATAGAGTGTGAGGCATTCATGTGTTTTGTGCATTCGTTGAACATTAATTTGCACACTTGGCTCCTTTGGCCATCATGCGTTGAAATGCGTGATTGATGGCCCGAGGGTCGAGAACCATACTCCTTTGAGTCTCAAACATGATAAGGAGGGTGGTGGTGCAAACATTGCCTTGAAAATGCATTGCCACGCTCTGTCTGTCCTCTGTTGCAGCAAAAATAGGATTCTATAGGAAGAGATGGTCGGTCGGCCATCTTCAGTGCCGGCCGACTAACTTAACCTGGCCTAGATCTCCACTTGTGGTCGATGATCAAGTTCCCATGGCCGGTGACTTCATATCTTGGCCGAGGACCTCCCATAATGCTCAGGGAGTGGTTCAGGAGCATCCTTGAGACTTGTGTAGTTTTCAGAGGTGCAGAGCTGTGTAAACAGAGACAGCATGAGCATGGCGATAGATTTCCGAGCAAAGCCGTCCGAGCATGCATGCATCCCTCTTCTCGAGGCCACTTAACTGCTTTTGTAGCTTAATTAATTTGGTTAATTAGTTAAGTGTTTTGCAATAATTAATTATCTAGTTAATTTGTATTATTCTTTCGGTCCCTCCGCTGAGAGGGCGACTTTGTAATAAGTGTGCGTGCGTGTGTGAATGTCTTCCAACCCCGCGTCTTTCTCCCTTTTACTTACCTTCTTTAGATGGTTAGTTTTAGGTCATGTTTCAATTAGCATACTTATGTTAGCATGTTTGCATACATTCATTCATATTGCACGCACCGGGCTCGGCGCATCATACTAATTGCATAGTATTTCAATTCCAAGTTGAATACGTGTATCAAATTGTCGCATCTCATATGCCATTCTTAGGATAGCCGAGCCTATCTTAATTGCATTTTGCATGTGTTGCATTAGCCATTGTTGACATGAACTAGGATCATGCATGATTACTAACTAGTTTCTTGTTTTGGCTCGGAGTACACTGTGAGTGTTTATACTTTGGCATCTTGCATGTATGTGAGTGTTAACATGACAGCATGCTTGCCATGAGGCTAATTGCTTATATGATATAACTGCCTGAATGCCTGTGGGTGAAGGTTGGATTGCTAGAATTGGGATAATTCATTGAAATCCGTGTTTTAGCCTAGTTACGAGTAGCAAACTTCAAACCATTTTCCAAATAAACGGATATGCGATGCTTTGTTCCAAATTAGGCGACCTAGTCTATACTTGTTTTGCTATACGCATCACATAGTAAAGATTAGCTAATTAACCGGAATAAGAACGCATGTGTTTTTAAAAACTCGATATCATGTTTAGTAGTGGCCGATCTTTGATCGGGCGAGCGGGGGTGCTCATAGATGACCTTCCCCAATCGTACCCAAGTTCCCGAGCCGAGGCAACTTTGGTGATGATAGACACGTGGCCTTAGGCACGAGTCAGGGTTTCCTAAATTCCCCCAAAATAAAATATTTAGGTGGCGACTCTGTATCTGGCAAAGCAGTCCATGTTTGGCACTTCTTTATAAAAAAATCAGTTTTCCAAAACGATTTGCCGGATTTGGATTCTTTGGTGATTTATCAATCTCACATCGCACATTGTGGGATCAGATTAAGAACCGTGACAAACGAGTCCGGACTGTAGCATGAGGCCCTCGAGGGCGCGTCTACAGTTTCTGGCGACTCCGCTGGGGATTTAGAGTACTTGACTCGAACTCATGATATCTTGTTTTGATTACACTTATGTGTTTCTTTGCATTGCATGTGCATTGGTGCGCCTAGGACACCGTGTTTGCCGTATACTATTCCTGAACGGTTTGCCGGAGGCATGCTTTGAGAAGCGCGCCATAAGGCTCACCAGTTGCGGGCTCTGCCACGATGGAAACACAAACCCCGGTTCTACCTAGTGCATATTCGGAATCCGTAGTGACCATTCCAAGCTAGGACAGGTTGCTTACCCTATTGTAGGCTGTTTGAAACCGCTGTGTGCATAGTGAAACCCTAGCTCCTGACAAAATAAGACAGGGAGACCCTACCCCAACATAGGGGTGTTTTGGCTCTCATTTGCTATGTGTTTTTAGAGTGTACCTCTACAGGAATGCACGTATCAGTTTGCGAGTCTGGGTATCAGGCCTGCGGGTATTTTGAGAATCAGTTATATCTGCAGGTATCAGATTCGGTTTCGAGACAATAATTTGGGGAACATTGATCAGTGGTCGAATACAGTTATTTAGTTATACTTATGTCTGTTCTAGTGAAATTGGGCTGAGATGCCGCCAGTTTTCTCTTTCAGGGGAGGGGGGTTCAGAGAGTCAATTCAGAGCAACCAGTGTTCTCCTTCACTAAAGCAAGGCAAAAAAAGGGGGGCAGTTGAGGCTCACCGGTTCATCAGATCCATCAGCCACTAGTCACATCCCCTCTCTTCAGTTAAGCTGACTCGCGATGACACAGAATTCGGAGGAAATTGTGGTCATTATAGCGGCACTAAACCAAGGAATCACAATACAGGGTGAGATCGACGTTGAAGTGCCGCACCCACCCAGGTCACCTGCCGCGTACCCGATCTGGGAACCCCAGTTGTTTCAAGCTCGTGAGCCAACCACATTTGAGTTAATGGGAATGATTGGCGACCTCCAGAGATTTGTGGCTGATCTGGCCTGTGGAATGTCGGCTCTGCCACCAACAATATCGTATGCCGGGAACTTCATGCCGCAGGAGCCCCCCATACTGGGGCGAATTGTGATTGAGCTTAGCCAACCTGAAGTTGTCTCAAGCTCCGGCAATGACATGTCAATGACAACGGGACACGAGTGATAAGGACAAGGCGAAGGTGGACACTGATCCCTATGAACAACTCCAGCAAGCTGTTAAGGCCCTGAAAGCCGGGGGGTTGAATAAGCAACAAGTACTCACAGTTGTGGCTAAGACTGCTGATGACATTTCCCCTGCTTAGACCGAGAGCAGTTCAAGCCAAATGGAAAATCGGGATAGCGACCGTTGTGCCAGAATAGTTCCTTCCAATCCAAACCCTGCACCTGGAAAAGATCAGAGAGCCAAGGCAGCACCTGCCAATCCTTTTGCTAGTGTGTCCAGCAACGGTCCACAGACTTGGAAGTATCTGCCTTGAGGTCGCAAGGTCTTTCATGCCCTCTACATGCCTTTGTCCAAGGCTCTTAGAATCCTCACTGAAAAAGGTCATCTCAAACCTCTTGAGCCTCAGCCTCTCCCGAGTAATCTCCCCCTCTCACATGATGCTACCCAATACTGTGCGTACCATCAACAAACAGGTCACACCACCGATAACTGCTTCTGACTTCGCTACGAAGTACAGGATCTGTTTGACGACGGGGTCATCCTTCCACCGAGCTCAGCAAAGTCTGTCATCACTGGGTTGGTGGACTTCGAGGATAATACAAGTATGTGATCAGGGGTTGGTCCATCTGCGAGCAGTGCCCAGTTTACTCCGGATGTGGCATATGGCACGCACTATTTTGAGCATTCGCGAATGCTAGTTTTTTTTTTGTACTTTCTGACTTGGGTATTCAGTCAGTTTTGTTGTCTTGTATTTAGCCAGTCTTTTCTTACTTTGTCAGTCGGGTCTGTCTTGTTGTATCGAGTTAGTCTGGTTGTACAGGAGTCGAGTGATTCTGGGGTGTTATCTCTGATATCACTGTTTTGTTTTGCATTTGTCTTTTTTGCTTTCTTTTGAGTCTGTTTCTGCCTTAGAGCCAGTTGTGCCGATAGATCTGAATGAAACAGTACTGGTTTTTCATGTTTTCTGCTTATTGCTACTTTGAACCTGTTGTGCCAACAAGTTTTAATGAAACGGCAGTGCTTTTCACCTACTTCTTCTGTGCCTCGAAATCATTGCATTGACCTAAGTTTTTCAAAAAGCTTTTCTAACAAAAACGAAGAGGGAGGAATTCCATGAGTTTTGCAAAATTTGATCAAACTGAGAGAAAGAGAGGCATGCTAAGCCCTTAATGAGTGAGATCATGTTCGTTAACGTGAGTACTACGAAGGATCCTGGCTTGATCCAGATTGGTTCTACATTGTCTTCAGCGCGAGCGATTAGTCATTTTCTTAAAAGATTTCAAAAAATGTTTTGCGCCGTCCTGCGAAGACCTGTGTGGAGTCGCTTTTAAGATTGTGTAGCTTAGGATCGCTCTCAGCCTCGAGACTCGACCCCCTTACTTTCAAACCTTGAACTTGGATTCAGATTGTTCAATGGCTAACCACAATGTGAGGCCTGTGTGGCCAAATTTGAAGCAGCCCACGAACTAGGGGTCAGAAAGTCAGATCAAGAAGGTCAGATATGATCAAAAGAAAGCTTGCAAAGCTGCATCAGAAGAACCCCTCGAACTAGGGGCAAAAAAAAACAAATGTCAGATGTGCTCAAAAAGTCAAAAATTAGGACATTGCTCAAGCTAACGAAGATCGGCAAGAATGCCAAATCCCAGAAGGGAGGAAGGAAGAAAGCTTTGTTGAAAGACAACTGAGTTCCTATCCACAACACTAAGGGCAAATTCAATCCCCATTGGATGGACTCCCAGATCATCAGGGAACAACAGCCACTCTCTTGGATTCAGATGGCTTCGAGATCTCAAAACCATTTGACATGGACAAAGCTACACTTTTACCCTTGAGAGGCTCGCTGGGCCGAAAACCTGGAAGGGCGACCCAGGCAAAAGTTAGAGCAAGAAAAAAGAAAAAGAAGAAGAAAAAAAAAAGAAAAAGAAAAGATGCAAAGATTGAAAAAAAAAAGAAGAAAAATGAAGAAAATGAAAAAAGAAAAAAAAAAGAAAAGAAATGAAAAGAAAAAAAAAACAAAGCTCGCAAGGTTGAAAACCCAGAGGGGCGGCCTTGGCAAAAGTTAGAGCGCAAAAGGAGAGGTTAATGCCCGAGTGTACCTTACCCGGAACTACGTAAGGCTTAATTCCCATGTTTGGGATACGTAGGCAACTTCATCTTGAAGTCCAGCCATAAGTACTTCCAAATCGACTGTGTCCATATGATGGTTTTGATCATCTTTGTCTTCTCTAAATCCGGGAGCTTGGTTGTGATCGTCACTTTGAGGACTGATTACAGTGTGCTGCGGCGCTATCCAAACCAGGGGCAACTTTCCGTTACCATGCAGTGCCGTTCAGACAAGGGGCAATTTTCCATTGCTTTCAATTCTAGGTTGTGCATCTCAAGAGTAGGTTCCGTGCTCGTTGAGGAATGGCCGTTTGCAAAAACAGTTTTTGAGAATTTTTACTGAGGTTGACTAATTTTCTCGAAAATTATTTCATTTTTCTAAAACTGGACCTTTTCTTGGACCCAAAAAGGAAAATTTTCAGTGCTCATAGCTTGACTTGCATGATTTCAAATCAGAAAATTGAACAAGCATGTTAATGAAACTCTTATATCGATCAAAATTGTTTTAGTAGACAGCCAAAACAAAAAATGGTCAAAATGATGAATTAGAGGCACAGTTGAGTCAGGTGTTCTGTCTTTTCCCATTATCAACATACTTGCCAAGAAGGGCACTCTACTTGCCAGAAAGGACACCATATTTGCCAAGAAGGGCGCAATTAAAGCTAACAGCAAAGGGGCTGAAAGCTCTCTCATCCTCCGAGCAGCGAGGTATCAAATCAAGTGTGAAGCACGAATTGGAATGGATCAAGATATTCCACTCCCTCATTTGGACAGATCTGATCATGTCCAAACTCCCCAGCAAAGCAGCGTCAACCGATGTCAGTTGCGGATTGGCTACACACCCAGTTTTAGCGCAACCCCTCTGTGGGAAAGTTCACTGTTGTGAGCAGAAGAAGCAGAATCTAGTGGAACACTAGGGGGCAAGAGCCCGCAACTTCCTATTTATCCATCAACCACCTAGGGGAGGGATAAAAAAATGAGAGATTGAAGAATAGAGAGATGTGCACTGAGAGAAAAAGTGAGAAAAGGGCTTTTTTAGAAAAACAGAGCCTTAGGGTTGAGTGATGTGAGACTCATAAATGAGAAAGGGTGAGAAACCATACCCGGAGAAACTGGTTCCTCGCGACTGGGTGGTCTCTCGCCTTTGTAGTACGTCTGAGTGTCATGTTTGTTGTGTCGTTTGTCTCGATTCTTGTTTTGAGTAGTGTCGAGTGTTACTCAATGTGTTTAGGGTGTTCACCTTTCGTTTTTCTTTGATTGAGTCATTTTTTACTGCGGTCAGTTGTAGGCTCAATACCCGGTTAAGGACCCCTTTCTCAGTTCAATCGTTTTGTGCTCAGAGTGCTATGTCATTCTCCACGTTTGTGCATGACAAGATTCTTTCCTTCATAAACCACAGGGTTCAAACTAGGTCATGTGAGAACAGCCGAACAAGGACCTATCTGAAGCTATATGGGATCTAGACTGCGAAGCAAGAGACAAGAGGGAAAATCTGGAACATCTCAGTGTGTTTCAACTCCAACAAATTCCGAGGCTGTGTTCCAGGTACATCTTGTCAGGCCACACCTTTCTCTGGAGTATGAGTGTATCTCAACCACAAGTGTAAGCCTGCCTCAAGTCAGAATGGCAGTCTAAGCAGCACCTATGGTTTTCACATGTAGATGTTATCCTTTGCCAATATAAATAGGGTGTACCCTTTTGGACTGAGTGTGTGGCAAAGCCCTCCAAGGGATAAATCGGAGGCACCAAAGTACATGCTTGATGCTTCCCTCCCCCTACTGCATAGAATATGCACTTTCATTTAAACTTCTGTTGCATGCGTGCCGCGCATCGTTATGATTTATGCATAGAATATGCTTTCAATATTGCATATAATATGCTTGTCTATTGCGTAGAATGTGCTTGCTTTCAATTTTGCATAGAATATGCTTTGCTTGTCTCATGCATGAATATGCGTGTTTGCTTATCGAGTTGTTACTCATTTATCTGTCGAGTTGTTGCTCATTCGTTTATCGAGTTGTTGCTCATTTGTCTATCGAGTTGTTGCTCATTCGTTTATTGAGTTGTTGCTCATTTGTTTATCAAGTTGTCGCGATTTGTTTATCACTGCATAGAATATGCACTTTCATTTACACTTCTGTTGCATGCGTGCCGCACATCGTTATGATTTACGCATAGAATATGCTTTCAATATTGCATATAATATGCCTGTCTATTGCGTAGAATGTGCTTGCTTTCAATTTTGCATAGAATATGCTTTACTTGTCTCATGCAAGAATATGCGTGTTTGCTTATCGAGTTGTTACTCATTTATCTGTCAAGTTGTTGCTCATTCGTTTATCGAGTTGTTGCTCATTTGCCTGTCGAGTTGTTGCTCATTCACTTACCGAGTTGTTGCTCATTCGTTTATTGAGTTGTTGCTCATTTGTTTATCAAGTTGTCGCGATTTGTTTATCGAGTTGTTGTACATTTGCTTATCGAGTTGTATTTCACATTCTTCAAGTCTTTGCTTTGCTTATCAAGTTGTATTTACACTTGGTTAGCTTAATGAGTTCTTTGTTATGATTATCGAGTTGTTTTGGTCATTACTCGATTCATTACTTGATTATTATGATGCAAGTGCTTAATTTTCAAAGGTTCAAATCTTATTTACATTGTTATGTAATGCGATGCGATGCACAAAATGTACAAATGTAACACCTTTTGAACAAAACAACTGTTTCATTTCGTCATGTCTTTTGCAAAGGGTACATAGTTTTTGAGAAAGCAAAACCTGCCCAAGGCAGTACAAGGTGCTCAAACTACCTGTAAAAAGAAAAGTAAAGCAAAAAAGGGAAGAGAAAAGCAACAAAATGTCTAAACGAAGCAAAAAGAAGAAAAGCAGCAAGTGTCTAAATCAGTATCAGTCATCTCGAGTACGGGAATCTGTCCTGGTCATCTTCCTGGACGAAGGTCCAGGATCGTCGCCGCCAGCTCCGCCGTCAGAATTTGAGTCTGTGCTATCCCCAACCTCGCCCTGAGACGACTCTACCTCCTCATCTGACTCATCGTCGTCTGGAGTGGGCTCTCGTGAACTGCTCTCAGAACGAGTGCGCTTTTGCCTACCTCGGCTGTGGATAGTCATCCTCCACCGGGCTCCCCCTCCTCCTCGAGTAGGAACAGATGGTCCAGCTGGAGTACCTCCTACAGCCGGAATCTGGAATGGGGCCTGAAAATGACAAATAGCAAATGCATCAGTCATGTTATGCAAAGCAGAGTATGAATACCGAATACAGTTTATGAGTACAGAGTATATGAATGCTTTGAGCAGTACATCAATACAAAATGCAGTGTATGAGTACAGTGTATGAATGCCATGAGCAACGCTGTGAACAGTATGTGGGTTACAGTGTATCAGTGTCGTAAGTGCTGTGAATCAAGTGTCGTGTTGATAGTGTGGTGCGTCAAATTATGTAGGCAAAGTTCGAGACTGCGGTTGAAAGAACTTATCGGGATATTGTAGATGGTCAACAAGCCGATACACCGCTGCAACATCCCCACCACTGAGGCTGTCAACTCCAAGGACTGGCGAGTGTACTTGACGGAAGCTAGCAAAAGTGTTAAAGTCATTAGTATTCTACGGGATATTAAATGAATTGAAATGACTGTACAGAATGCAAAGTCTAGCAGTACATACCGGGGTCGAGCCATAGACTCCGACAAGCTCATAATCAGCCAGAGGAGGAGCGAAGGGAATCTGATAAGTCTCCCCACCCTATCCTCGGCATGTGATCGTCATGGGCACCTCTGGCCATCCGGCTCCCTGCCCTCTTTGGGACCCACTCCTGCCTCGGGCCGGAGGTGCCCTCGGTGCCCGCGATGCTCTTGCTCTCGCCGCTGGCGCTGCTGGTCTCTCTCTCTCAACTCGGCCGACACCGGTCAGAGGCTGCATAATATAGGTCTGGACGTACTCCGTATAGTCACCCTCGTCTACAAAGCGCTCATGGCTCCAGCCGATAGTGTAACTCATCATCTCCACTAAGGTATACCTCTCGGTGTACCTCGCGTGGGTAGGAGGAGGCGCTAGAACTGGCTGCTCTGGCATGCCCAAGGTCTGCCGCAAGAAGCGCTCCCTGAAGTACCAAACACGGCAGACCGGGCCCTCTAGTAGAATCCTGAATCGGGCAGTCTCCTGAGCACCCGCATATCGATCCCTCATCGCATCAGGCAACACCACCCACGGCTGCCAGGTGATCTGCAAATGGCAAGATATGAAGTTTGTTATTTGTTATTGAAAGTACATTGTAAGGCGAAGCTTAAATGAACTGTAAAATTTAACATACCTCGACTGCGGTGATGGTGTCAAAGTAGCGGTGGAAGAACATGAAGGACTCCTGCGGTCTCCGCTCGCATCTCACGTCAAAGCGGTGGGAAAATGGGACCAATGGTGGGCATCTCCTCGTTTGGTACTGGGGCAAGCCTAGAGAAGTAGGCATACACCCACAGTTGCAGAGTGTAACAGAGCAGACTAGGCTTATCAGATAAAGCAGTATGCAGAATGAAGTAGAAGTCAGGGGACAGGGTACAGTGTATTGTGCAATGTGTACAGTGTGTTATGCAGCGTGTACAGTATACAGCCAGCGTAAAGCATGTTGCGTGCGCGTAGTGCGTATGGTGTACAGATAATGAAAAGCATAATTGAAAAGGCAGAAAGGGAATGTGTACCTCCCAGGCTCGCCAATAGCCTCCAAGCAACTGCCCGCTGCGGCGGGACGATGAGCTCATATAACTGTAGAGAGTGGCCAAGCCGGCGCCACTCCAGTCATAAAGGCGGATTCGCGTCACGTCTACAAGTGCACTCAACAGACAGAGGGCAACGGTGTTCGCCTAGTTGGCAAAAAGTGTGGTCCCTAGTAGAAACATGATAAAACTGCGAGCGTACTACTGCTCTTCCTCCCGGGTAGTAGGCGCCTGGATCCGGAAGTGGTCCTTGAACCAGGAATACCTCACAAACCTCGGCTGAGCAAGAGGTGGCCAATCACCGAGCAGGTACATCTGAGCAGCGTCCCACTCATCCATATCTGCATCAAAAGGGATCGGATCACCCCCCACCCCGATGCCGGTGAGCATCGAGAAATCAAAGGGAGTCATCGTTATCTCCCCAGTGGGAGTCAGTGGTGTCGCACCACCTCTCCACCAGAGCAGCAAGAAGGGGCCTACTCGCAGTGAGGTACGAGAACCCCATGCAGAAGGTCCCAAAGCCAGCCTGGTCGACAATTTGGCGGACTACGTCGGGCAACTCCATATACCATCCTCGGGCCATAATGTTCCCATACCCTCGGAAGGCATAGGAATCTCCCTGTGATCAAAAAAAATAAAATAACAACAAACAGTTGCGAAGCAGTGTTAGAAATACAGTGTTGAATGCACTCAGAATTGATGAGAATGCAGTGTGTGTGCATGTGTTCAGATTTAAACAGATGTTGGGTGTGGGTGTGCTAACAGTGAACTACAGCATATGATGCATCAATACGTTTCAATTGTTTAGTTGAGAATGCAGTGTGTGTGCATGTGTTCAAATTTAAACAGATGTTGGGTGTGGGTGTGCTCATAGTGAACTACAGCATATGATGTATCAGTACGTTTGAATTGTTCAGTTGAGAATGCAGTGTGTATGCATGAGTTCAGATTTAAACAGATATCGGGTGAGTGTGTGCTCACAGTGAACTACGGTATGTGATGTATCAGTGTGCCTGAGTTAAGCAGTTATAGAACAGAATCGACTATTGTAGTTATGTGTTCTTCTAGACACCCTATTTTTGACCGTCCTCGAGACTTGGACGTCACCGTGTTTGTGTTCATCTTGAGTTCCCGGAGGTCTCGGCATCGCGCCCTGCCTCAGGATCTCTCGACTCGACTATTTTGTGTTTGGTTTTGCACCAAACACTTGTGTTTTGCCTTTGAGGGGCAAGGAATGGCTTGTTGGCCATTCCCACACATCACCGGCCATGGCTTGAGGCCACCGGCTGGGTTTTGTTGCCATCTGCCAAATATTTGGTCGATCGGCACTCTGGATGGTCGTTCGGCCATCTATTTTGGTCAAATTACATTTTTGGCTGGCCGACCACTGTGCATCTGCTTTTGGCAAATATTTTGTGCCAGCTGTGATAGCTGGCACCAACTTTGCTCCCCTCCATACACGTGTATGGAGGGATCTCCCTCTTGACTAGCTTACTTGAGAAGCTTTGCAAGAGTGAGCTCTATAAGAGGGAGCCTCTTCTCCCTCTATTAGGGTTACACAAAAAAACACAAAGGGAGCTCTGAGTTAGGGTTAGCTCATAGTTGTAGCTATTCTATCTCTATATCTCTATATCTCTCTCTCTTTTGCCTTAAGGTGTTTTAGTCTTACTATTGCACACAAACACATAGAGTTACACCTTCTCTTGGTTTCTGGGGGGCTAGAGAGCTGTTCTTGGTGTTCTTTAGTGGATTGAAGCTTGAAGAACCAACTGGAACATTGTTTGTGAAGAGGGTCATCAAGGGTAAGAACTTCACCCTTTATTTCCCATTTTTGCATAGCTTTTTAACAAATCTTGCAACTATTTTTAGACTTTGTATATAACTAATAAAAGTCTTGATTTTAAGTGCTTAACATAGTTGTTTAAGGTTGCTTTGATGTTTGGGGGTGTCTGACCCCTCTTAGGCCTTGTTTGGCCCTATTTTTGTGCTATTTTGGTGAGCTTCGGGACCACTTTGTTTGGGCCTCCTCACCACTAAAATCTTGAGGGATTTTAGTGGTGAGGATGGTGCCTTAAGGTCCTAAGAAGGAGAGGGCCACCCCCTGCCCTTGTTGTCCTTGAAAAGGGCCATTTTTGCCTCATGTGTGAGCATCTTGTTTAAGTGTATGATGGCCATGCCTTAGCTATTTTTGTGCTTATATTTCCATGTATTACCTCTATTTTTGCTTGGTTTAGACACACCATTCTTGCCTTGCATACATGTCTTGTAATGCCATATTTTGGCCTTAACATGCTTTAGGCTTTAACCCTTGTTCTAGCATGATTTCGGCCTAGCTTTGTGAAGCTTTTATGCTTGTTTTAGTATGCGAAGGGACTGCTTTTGGTCATTTGAGTCATCTATGCTCTGCTTTGTATAGCTACCATGCAACCTCTCTTGTATGCCCTAAGCATTGACCCCTCTAGCATGCCATCCTTGCTTTGTTTCAGTGGTTTGGAATCACTTGCCATGCCATTTCAGTCCTTGTGGTGTGTTTGTATGCTTGCATTTGGTGTTCCTTTAAGGCCTTAAAGGGTTGGTGTTTCATGCTCCATGTTTGTGCCTTCATGTATGCCATCATGTGTAGGCCTCTAGGATGCCATGTCATTGTGTTTTTGGCTTTGTTTTAACATGCTAAAACTCTGATTTTAGTTGTTCAATTCATGCCATGTTTGGTTTTGTTAAGGGTAGTTCAATACCCCTTTGGTGAGCCTTAGACCTTGGACTTTGTTTGCATACTTTGATTGCCTTGTTTAGATTGATTTGGCATCATTTTATAACGTGATTTCAGAGCTTATAATGTATGCCATATGTCCATGTTATCCTCTTTTAAGTGTGCTTCAAAGTTGTCTCCATATGCTTAAGTGTTTAGGCCTTAACATGTGCATGTTTGTGTGTGTTTTGCCTCTCATTCCTTAGCATGTTGGCCACTATTTTGGGCCTAGTATAGGGCTGCCCAAATTGGTATAAGTCCATTGTTTGCATGTTGTCGCATGCTCACCTTGTGTGTTGTCATATACTTAGCCTATTGCATGTGTTGTATGCTTCAATCGCTTTGCATTTGGCACGCATTCTCTTGGCTAAGCTGCCTAGCATGTTGTCCATGTTGCACCTTGCATGCTTGCATGGTTAAGCTTGCATAGTTATTCCATGTCTTGCATACTTATTTGCTTAGGTTGTGTGCCTATTGCATGCTTACTTGTTTGCATCTCATGTTGCACACTTAGCTCACATGTCTAGGTTGCATATCATTGCATGCATCTTTCACCTCTTGATCAAGCCATGATAGAGGTTGAAAGCCCCTTGGTATGTTTCTATGCATTGCATTTCATTGGAAATCAAAATACACGACTTGGTTCCTTGGGCCATCACGCATTGAAATGCGCAATTGGTGGTCCGAGAATCAATGAATATACCCCTCTGAGTCACAAACATGATAAGGGATGTGTTGGTGCACACATTTGCTTGAAATACATTGCCATGCCTTGTTTTGCCCTCTGTTGCTGTCAAAACAGGTTCTGCGGGAAGACTTGGCCGGTCGACTACATGGAGTGCCGATCGACCAATTATTGATGGCCGAGAGCTCAACAAATGGTCGATGACCATCCGGACATGGTCGGTGGGGTTTCCACTTGGTTGGTGGTGATCCACAGTGTCCATGGAGCATACCTTGGGAGTTGTGCAATTTTCAGAGGAGCAGAGCAGGGGAAACAGAGGCAAACTTGTGCATGGTGGTGGGTTTCCGAGCGGAACCAAGCGCGCATGCATTGGGCCCTCTTCCCGAGGCTACTTTTACTGCTTAATTAGCTTAGTTAATTTGCTTAATTAGTTAATTGTCTGTAATATTTAATTAGTTTGTAGGTTAGTTAAATTGTATTATTCTTTCCGTCCCTCCGAACGAGGGCAAATTTGTAATAAGTGTGGGTGCGTATGTGCATGTCTTCCAACCCCCATTTCTTTCTCCCTTTTACTTACCTGCTTTGATGGTTAGTACTAGGGCATATTTAATTTAGCATCCTTATGCTATGCATGCGTGCATCATTCATCAGTATTGTATGCACCGGGCTCGGCGCATCATACTAACTGCATAATATTTCAAATCAAACTTGAATACATGTTATCTGTCGCATCTCACATGCCATTCATAGATTTGCCGAGCCTATTCTAGTGACATTTTGTATGAGATACATTAGCCACCTTAACATGAATTAGGATCATGCATATGATTACTAACTAGTTCACTGTTTTGGCACGGAGTACGATGTAAGTATTTATGCTTTAGCATCTCGCATGAGTGTGAATGTTAGCATGATAGCATGCTTGCCATGTGGCTATATGCTTATGTGATATAACTGCGTGAATGCCTGTGGGTGAAGGTTGAATCGTTTGAATTGGCATAATTCATTGAAATCCGTATTTTAGTCTACTCGCGAGAGCAAAATTCAAACCATTTTCCAAACAAACGGAAATGCGATGCTTTGTCCCGACTTAGGCAATTTAGTCTATACTTGTTTTGCTGTACGCATCACATAGTAATTCTAGGCTAATAACCAGTATAAGAACACATAATGTCTTCAAAACAAGATATCATGGTTAGTAGAGGCCGATCTTCGGATCAGGCGAGAGGGGGTGCTCATAGCTGACCTTCCCCAATCGTACCCAAGTTCCCGAGCCGAGACAACTTTGGTGATGACAGACACGTGGCCTTAGGCAAACGAGTCAGGGTTTCCTAAATTCTCCCATAAAAAATATTGAGGTGGCGACTCTGTATCTAGCAAAGCAGTCCATGTTTGGCACTTCTTTTCTAAAAATCTATTTTTCCAAAATGATTTGCCAGATTTAGACTCTTTGGTTCAGATTAAGAACCATGACGATTTGAGAGTCCGAACTGTAGTGAGCCCAAAACGAACAGAACGGGACCCATCCTCCCTGGGCATTCGGGGACGTCTACAGTTCTTCATTGCGGAAAATTGAAACAGAGAAGAGTGTACCTGAGAAGCACCGTAGGACAGATATGACTCTGGCTCGCGCAGCAGAAGCTCCAGTGGCGCGCCTCGCGCATAACTCCTGAAATGACGGAGGCTGTCAGGAGGAAGCACGTGTATCGCCGGCCTGTAGGTCGCTGGATCGAACGGTCGGATGCGAAGAGGTAGGAGCTCGACCTCGGGGTCCACGCCCATCTCCGGGGGAGTCCCACCCTGTGGAATGTCATCAGCCATCTCAGAAAGAGTGCGAAAATGGTCGAAAATGTATAAAATGGGCGAGAATGCGAAAAGTCAACTGAAAAGTCAACCCCGAGAGGGTGGGAAATGGGAGAAAAGGTTAGAGTGTGGGAAAAGGCACGATGATCGAGGAAAACTTGGGGAAAACAAGCCCCAAGTGATGGAAACCAAGGAAAAGTCACCGAAACCGAGTTTTGTTTGGTTCAAAGTGTGCGAAATGGGAAGGGTTTCGCGAATCAAACTACGAAAAGGGCCCAAAATCCAAGGAAAAATAAGGATCGAAGGTTGGAAAATCACCTAGACTGAGAGAGGAGGGATTTTCGAGCTAGGAGGAAGTGAAAATATAAGGTTTGAGGCCCTATATTTAAAGACCCGTGGCCAAAAGACAAAACTGCCCCGACCTTGCCATTTTTGGCCGGTCGGCCAAATTGTTAGCCGATCGGCTAAATATTTGGCCGATGAGCTTATTTTATGGTCAATGATTGGGCGGTGGCCTCCCTTTGTGGTCGATGCACCTCCTACACCCTTGTTTGGGTCAAATATGATGTTTGGGACCTTCATTCCTCAAGGAAGTGCAAGAAAATATACTTTTGAAGCTCAAACTGGCCTCCGTGCCAACCTCAAACCATACCTTCCGTGTGCGATGCTCGGTACGCGTACGATGTATCCTTTTTCATATCCTTTTGTATCTTACGAGATTCGGAAATTTCTTTAAATGCGTTCCATTACAATGTTTTTGTCTTGCGTAGTAGCGCACACCACGTTTGCATTGTTATGCATGTCTCTATAAGCACTGTAACACGCGCCTGTTTTCATTGTTATGCACGTACCATATGCGTTGTCGCACACACCACGCTCGCATTGTCATGCACATCCCTTAGGTCACATTGTCTTGCGCCCCCTCCATCCGTGTTATTTCGCGTGTCTCATTCGCACCATCATACACCTTATCATATTACATGCATTGTCATGCATTTCAGTACATGCATTGTCATGCATTTTTAGTTCATGCATTGTCATGCATTTCTGTACATGCATTGTCATGTATTTCATCTCATTCGCATTGTCATGCATCTTTCATTTGCATTGTCATGCATTTCAACATCACGCATTGTCATGCATCTTTCATTTGCATTGTCATGCATTTTAATCTTTCGCATTATCATGCATCTTTCATTTGCATTGTCATGCATTTCAATCTTTCGCATTGTCATACATCTTTCATTTGCATTGTCATGCATCTCAATCTTTCGCATTGTCATACATCTCAATCTTTCGCATTGTCATACATCTCAATCTTTCGCATTGTCATGCACCATTCATTCGCATTGTCATGCATCTCAATCTTTCGCATTGTCATGCATCTTTCATTTTGCATTGTCATGCATTTTAATCTTTGGCATTATCATCCATCTTTCATTTGCATTGTCATGCATTTCAACATCACGCATTGTCATGCATCTTTCATTTGCATTGTCATGCATTTTAATCTTTCGCATTATCATGCATCTTTCAGTTGTATTGTCATGCATTTCAATCCTTCGCATTGTCATGCATCTTTCATTTGCATTGTCATGCATTTTTATCTTTCGCATTATCATGCATCTTTCATTGCATTGTCATGCATTTCAATCTTTGACATAGTTATGCATCTTTCATTTGCATTGTCATGCATCTCAATCTTTCGCATTGTCATGCATCTTTCATTTGCATTGTCATGCATTTCAATCTCCCGCATTGTCATGCATCTTTCATTTGCATTGTCATGCATTTCAACATCACGCATTGTCATGCATCTTTCATTTGCATTGTCATGCATTTTAGTCTTTCGCATTGTCATACATCTTTCATTTGCATTGTCATGCATTTCAATCTTTCGCATTGTCATGCATCTTTCATTTGCATTGTCATACATCTCAATCTTTTGCATTGTCATGCATCTTTCATTTGCATTGTCATGCATTTCAATCTCCCGCATTGTCATGAATCTTTCATTTGCATTGTCATGCATTTTAACCTTTCGCATTGTTATGCGTACACTTAGGTTGCATTGTTATGCACCCCTTGCTTGCGTTGTCACGCATGTTTTACTTACGTTATCATGCTTGTTTCAGTTGCATTACTATGCACCCCTTACTAATGTTGTCACGCACACTTGTTGCATTATCATGCACCGTTTTACTTGCGTTGTCACGTCTGTCCTGCTCACATTGTTATGTGTAGACACCCCATTTTTGACCGCCCTTAAGACTTGGGCACTACTGATGGTTTGCTCTGTGTTGAGAGATGTGCAGGGCAAAGAATCAGTTTCTTCGGCTAGAAGAGAGGCAAATCTTTCAAAACACTTTGTTTAGGGTTTTGGAGTTGAACAAAAGAGGAAAGGAGAGGAGAAAACTAGCTTGGGAGAAGTTCGGCATGAATCCGGATAGAAGCGAGTCGAGCAGCCCTCGCTGAATCGGGCTTATCTGTTTGTACACTTGGAGTTTAGCTATGGGGCCACCACCGTCAGAAAGCTTACTTCCGGGGCTTCATTTTGCACTCAAGAATCTCCTAGAGCCAAGTCCGGGTGGGGGAGATATGATCAGTTGAAGTCGGGCATCATCCCGGTTGGATCGAATCTGCGCGGCTTCACGGAAAAGGGCATCACTTTTTACACAGGAGGAATTTTAATGCAAGGTTTGCGCGATTGGAAAGCTAACTTCCGGGGCTTCAATTTGGACATCCACCGGCACTTTTTTGACCTCACTGGCCACCCATCGGCACTCTGTTTGTGCCGACCGGCAATTTATTGTGCCGACCGGCCATTTATTGTGCCGACCGGCAGATTAAAGTGGCCGACCGGCAGTTTTTGCTAGCCGACGACCTTCTGGAGCATTCTGCAGATTGAGTGGATTCCAGCTGTGCCAGCTGGAATGCACAGAATTGATCCCCCACGTGCATGTGTGTTTGTTTTGCACCTTGTGAGCCTTTGAACCCCTTAACCTTCTAGAAGCTTGAACCCTTTGGCCAAGCTAGAAGCTTGGCTAGCTGTTTTAGCTTCCTCTAGAAGCCTTGCACCCCCTTGAACCCCTTTGACCCTTTTCCTTTACTTAGCTTGTAAGCTAAATGCCTCCCTTGCTTATATATGCACCTCTCCTCCTCCTTTGTTGAAGTTAGTTGGATTTTTGGAACAAAAAACCAGAGATATATAGACATATATCTGATATACATACATACAACCCTCCATCTCTCTCCATATCTCTCTCATTCAACCATCAAACACCCTTGTTCTTGGGCCATTTCTTCATCAACTCATAGCACAAGGCATCCAACGCCCATTCCAGTAGCTTGAGGCTGTTCTCCAAAGCTTAGGAGCACCTAAACTTGGTCCAAGAGGTGCTGATTTGCTGGTCTTCAAGGGTGAGTCCTCATCTTCCCTTTTCTAGCCTTTTTTTGCTTCATATCTAAGCCATAGTTGCTTGCACTTTTGGGCTCCGACCTAAACTTCAAATCATCATATTTTGAGGTCCTCTTAATGTTTGATTGAGGACCTCTTGCTGTTTGAGGACAGTAGCTAGCACTTCCTTCAATATCCTCCTTGAATGCCATAATCTTGCATAGAATTTTTGGCTTGCGTGTGATCCGTTTTATAGCCTGATGTAAACTGAAAATAGGCTTATTTTGAGCCCTTCTTCAACATTGAAGAAGGGCTCAACACTGTTTCGGACCTCCATGTTATACTTGCCTTTATATTCTCTTTTTGGTCCCATTTTTGCATGCCTTGGCAGCCCCTGATGTTGCTGTTTTTGGGCTGAGGTCCGAACTCAAAACAGCCATATTTTGACCCCCTTGTCATGTTTCATTAAGGGTCTTTGGCTGTTTGATGAATATTTTGTGTACTTCATGTTATAGCCCTCTTGTGGCCTTAATCTTGCATAGATTGTTTGCCATGCTTGTATCTGTTTTCGAGCCTTGTCATCTACTGTAAATGTGCATATTTTGGGTCCCTCTTCAATGTTGTTGAAGGACCCTAACCTGTTTGGGGCCAGCACCTATGAGTTTCTTTTTAATCTCATGTTTAGGGCCATTTCTTGCATGCTAGTTTTGCCCTATCTTGGTTTGCTGTTTGACCATGTTTTGTACTAGTAAAATGCTAATTTCAGAGCTGTCTTGCTTCTGTCTTCATGCTCCATGTCCATATTATGCATGCTTTGTATAGCTGTAAGCCATTTCGGGTGCCAAAAGTCCATGTTTCGGGACTATTCCATGCATTGGGTGTGTTTTCGCCTCATTTCGGGGCTGTTTTCCCCACATTTCAGTGCTGAAATCCCATTGGCATATTTGCATATCATTTTCCATGCCATTGCATTGCATATGCCATTGCCTCGGTTTGCGTGCCCGTGCGCACGCATTTCGAGGCACTTCATTTTCATTCATCGGCCTCTTATGTGAGTGTGGCTGAGGCTCTCTCATGTTAGTATAAGTCCATGTTGCATTCTATATACCATTTTAGCCATTGCATTGCATATGCCATTGCCTCGGTTTGCGTGCCCGTGCGCACGCATTTCGAGGCACTTCATTTTCTTCCATTGGCCACTGTTTTAGGCCTATTTGGGGCTGCCTAATTCATGTTTAAGTCCATCTTCTATTTGGTTTGCATGCTTATCTTGCGTGTTTGCTTGTAAGCTTTGCATGATTACATTGCATTGTTCATGTTGCATGATAGCTAACATGCTTAGGTTGCATTGCATCAACATGCATTCCTTGTCCCTTGATTTGGGTGATAGGGATTGGGAGTTCGTTCGATTGATTTGCATTGCATTTGAAATCAAAGTTGCATACTTGGTTCTTTGGGCCATCATGCATGGAAATGCGCGATTGGTGGTCCGAGAATCGAGGCACATGCCCCTTTGAGTCGCAAACATGATAAGGGACATGGTTAATGCATACATGCCTTGAATTGTGCTGCCATGCTTTGCCTTGCCCTCTGTTGCTGCCAGTTGCAGGTTCTGCAGGCTTTCTCTGCCGACCAGCAGTGTAAGGTGCCGGCCGGCAATCTTTTCTCTGCCGACAGCTTCAATTTTGTGCCGGTGGCAACATCTCAGTGCCGGTGGCAATTTCACCCAGCCGGTGGTGTCTCCCAGCATCCAAGGAAGCAGTCCTGAAATTTTGGCAGCCTCCAGAGGAGCACAGGAAAGAAAACAGAGGCAGCCTACGCATGGTGGCGCGCTTCCCGAGGCGGTTTACTGTTTTCTTAGAATAATTAATTTGTTAATTAATTTGTAATATTTAATTAGCTTGCGTAGTTAATTAATTTGTAATATTTATTTGGTCCCTCCGAGTGAGGGCATATTTGTAATAAGTGTGCGTGCGTGTGATGTATGCCTTCCAATCCCACTTCTTTCTTCCCTTTTATTTACCTGCTTATGATGGTAGATTAGGGCACATTTATTTTCGCATACCTTATGCTATGCATGCGTGCATCCATACATTTGTACTGCATGCATTAGGCTCGGTACATCACGCTAACTGCATTCGTACTTCAATTCAAAAATTGACTATGTGATAGTTGATCGCATTTCATATGCCATGTTTAGGGCTAGCCGAGCCTGCCTAGATCGCATTTTGCATGTGATGCATTAGCCACTTTTAACATGAACTAGGACATGCATGTTTGCTAACTAGTTTACTGTTTTGGCACGGAGTACGATGTAAGTATTTTTGCTTTAGCATCCAGCATGCGTGTGAATGTTGCCATGACAGTATGCTTGCCATGCAGCTAAGTGCTTACATGAGATAAACTGCTTGAATGCCTGTGGGTGGAGGTCAAATTGCTTAAATTTGGATAATGCGTTAAAACTGCGATTTTTAAGCCCACTAGATAGTGGCAAAATCATCTTTTCTAAAAACCCACTTGAGGGTGGCAAAATCTGCATTTTAGCCTACTTGCGAGTAGCAAACCATTTTAAAAAACAAACATGAAATGTTTTGTTCCAATTTGGGCGATTTGGTCTATACTTGTTTGCTGTGCGCATAACATAGTAATTCTAGGCTAACAATTGGTTTAAGAACACATAAAGTTTTCAAAAACGGATATCACGGTTAGTAGAGGCCGGTCTTCGGACCGGGCGAAAGGGGGTGCTCATAGCTGACCTTCCCCGATCGTACCCAAGCTCCCGAGCCGAGACAACTCCGGTGATGACGGACACGTGGCCTTCGGCACCGAGTCAGGGTTTCCTAAATTTCCCAAAATAAAATATTTAGGTGGCGACTCTGTATCTGGCAAAGCAGTCCATGTTTGGCACTACTTTTTCAAAAATCTGTTTCTCAAAACGATTTGCCAGATTTGGACTCTTTGGTTCAGATTAAGAACCGTGACACAAATCGAGTCCGAACTGTAGCATGAGGCCCACCGCGGGCGCTGTTACATTATGCATGCACTTAGGTTGCGTTGTTATGTATCCCTTGCTTGCGTTATCGCGCATGCACTCTCTTGCATTGTTGTGCACCCACATTTAGTTGCGTTGTCACGCACCTTTCACTTGCATTGCTATGCACGTTTCTATCCACAGCATATGTGCATGTGTTTATTTCCTACTGAAATGATATCTTGACTTAACATGGAACATGAGTTTCTACTATATTGTACCTGTTGAAATTATTTCTTTTGCAGGCACGATATTGCATGTACAGTTCATTTGAAGATGATGAAACCAGACGATATTGTATGTGCGATTCATTCAAAGGTAGTCCCGGTTCAGTTCAACTGTTACCCCCTTTCTCCACTCGCGTGCCGTGCTTGGACGTAACCCCTTTCTCCACTCGCGTGTCGCGTTTGGACGTAACCCTTTCTCCACTCGCGTGCCGCGTTTGGACGTACCCCTTTCTCCACTCGCGTGCCGCGTTTGCACGTAACCCCTTTCTCCACTCGCGTGTCGCGTTTGGACGTAACCCTTTCTCTACTGGCGTGCTGCGTTTGGACGTACCCCTTTCTCCACTCGCGTGCCGTGTTTGGACGTAACACCTTTCTCCACTCACGTGCCGCGTTTGGACGTAACCTTTTCTCCACTCGCGTGCCGCGTTTGGACGTACCCTTTCTCCCCTCGCGTGCCACGTTTGGACGTAACCCCTTTCTCCACTCGCGTGCCGTGTTTGGACGTAACCCTTTCTCCACTCGCGTGTCGCGTTTGGACGTAACCCCTTTCTCCACTGGCGTGCCACGTTTGGACATAACCCCTTTGTCCACTCGCGTGCCGCGTGTGGACGTAACCATTTCTCCAATCGCGTGCCGCGTCTGGACGTAACCCTTTTCCCCACTCGCGTGCCGCGTTTGGACGTAACCCCTTTCTCCACTCGCGTGCCGTGTTTGGACGTAACCCTTTCTCCACTCCCGTGTCGCGTTTGGATGTAACCCCTTTCTCCACTGGCGTGCCACGTTTGGACGTAACCCCTTTCTCCACTCGCGTGCCGCGTGTGGACGTAACCATTTCTCCAATCGCGTGCCGCGTCTGGACGTAACCCTTTTCCCCACTCGCGTGCCGCGTTTGGACGTACCCCTTTCTCCACTCGCGTGCCGGGTTTGGACGTAACGCCTTTCTCCACCCGCGTGCCGCGTTTGGACGTAACCCCTTTCTCCACCCGCGTGCCGCGTTTGGACGTAACCCTTTCTCTACACGCGTGCCGCGTTTGGACGTAACCCCTTTCTCCACCCGCGTGTCGCATTTGGACGTAACCCTTTCTCAACTCGCGTGCCGCGTTTGGACGTAAACCCTTTCTCCACTCGCGTGCCGCGTTTGGAGGTAACCCTTTCTCCACTCGCGTGCCGCGTTTGGACATAACCCTTTCTCCACTCGCGTCCCGCGTTTGGATGTAACCCCTTTCTCCACTCGCGTGCCGTGTTTGGACGTAACCCCTTTCTCCACTCGTGTGCCGCATTTGGACGTAACCTCCTTTCTCCACTCGCGTGCCGCGTTTAGAGGTAACCCCTTTCTCCACTTGCGTGCTGCGTTTGGACGTAACGCTTTCTCCACTCGCGTGACGCGTTTGGACATACCCGTTAGTCCACTTACGCGCCGTGTTTGGACATAACCCTTTCTCCACTCGCGTGCCGCGTTTGGACGTATCCCTTTCTCCACTCGCGTGTCGCGTTTGGACGTACCCGCACTGTTATGTGCATCGCGTTTTCCTGTACAGTCCTTTCCTCTCATGCGTATGTCGCGCTGAGAGATGCTCCCTTCTCTCTCATGCGTGTGCCATGCCGAGAGATGCTTCCTTTCCTCTCTTGCGTGTGCTACGCTGAGAGATGTTGTGTTTGGGACTCTGGGGGTCCTCGGTAGTCGCTTTTAGTCTTCTCGGCGTGGGACGTACCGAGAATTGTATAATTCTCTTACATCCTATCTGCATGTAATGTTGTTAGATTTGTATATGCCTGCTTAAAACTGTTGCATGTTTTGCTTCGTTACAGCTTTTTTTGCATGATCGTAAGTTGTGCTCGACTTTATGCATTGTTCTTGCATCTTGCCCCTGGCTTTGGGCGCGTATCTTTATCTGTATTTTGTATGCTTTGTCTAAGTCCTTGGCTTTGTCAAAAATGGGTCGTCTCTGGGCATTGACATTCACTCTCGTCATTGTTATGACTTTCGAGTTCTGTCAAAGAGGGGCAACTGTAGACACCCCATTTTTGACCGTCCTCAAGACTTGGACGTCATCACTTGAACACTCGATGATCATCCATGCTCGTGTTTATTTTGAGTTCTCGGAGGTCTCGGCTACGCGCCTTACCTCAAGATCTCTTAACTTGTCTGTTTTGTGCTTGGTTGTGAACCAAACACTTGTGTTTTTGCTTCTAATGGAAGAGGGAGGCTTGTTTGCCATGCCCTCAACCCACCGGCCAAGGCTTGAGGCCATCGGCCATGATTTCTTTCCACCGACCAAATGTATTGGCCGATCGGCACTTTATTTGGTTGGCCGGCCCTTGTGTTGGTCGATCGGCCATTTTTGCTGTCTGAACCCTGTTCATCTGTTTTATGCAGATATTTTGTGCCAGCTGGGTTAGCTGGCATGCACTTTTGCTCCCCTCCATACACGTGTATGGAGGGATTTGCCTCTTGGTTTAGCTTGCTTTGGAAGCTTTGTTATTGAACTTCTATAAAGAGGGAGCTCCTTCTCCCTCCTCAAGGGTTCGGAAAAATGGCCTAGAGAGGATAGATATAGTTTTGTATCTATATTTCTTTGTTAGTCTTGTTTTGTGACCTAAAGTGAGTTTTTGTCTTACTTTTGCACTTGAACACCTAGCATTACACTATCCTTGGGTTACTGAGGTACTAGAGGGCTGTTATTAGGGTTCTTGAGCTGTTTTTGATCAGAAAAACCTACTGGAGCTTTGTTCTTGAAGAGGTTCTACAAGGGTGAATTCCTTGCTTTAGATACCCCTTTCTTGCTTAAGCTTTTAGCCCATCTTGCTTATTGTTTTAAGCTTGGTATATAACTGATAAAAGTTCTTTCTTCAGTTTCTTTAGAACTTTGTTTAAGGTCCTTTTGAGGTTTGGGGTTGTTTACCCCCCCTCCCCATTTTAAGGCATTGTTAGGCCTTGTTTTAGGCCATCCATTTTGGCCTTTGTTATTAGCTTTGCATGGCCTCTCTTCCACTAAAATCCAGAGGATTTTCAGTGGTGAAGAGGTGGTTTTGAGGTCATAAATAGGAGAGGGTCCCCTCTCCTTGTTGTCTTGAAAGCTTGCATAAATGGCTTATGTTGGTAGCTTGTATGCTTAGCTTGTTTTAGCTTCATTTCAGTATATATTAGGCTTTGTTTTGCCATGATATAGCACTGTTTTAAGTCGGTTTAGACATACCATGCATGCTTCATGTACTTGTCTTGTAATCCCATTATTTGCCTTAACATGCACCATGTTTTAAGCCTTGTTTCTAGCATGATTTTGGCTCGACTCCATGAAGCTTTTAGCCTTGTTGTAGCATGCTTAAGCTCTGATTTGAGTCGTTTTAACCATGTATGCCATGTTTTGTATAGCTACCATGCATTTTAGCTTGTTAGCTTTAAGTGTTCAAGTCATTAGCATGCTCCGTTTGGATCATTTCAGTGATTTGGAATCACTTGTTGTGTTATTTCAGTCCATATAGTATGCTCATATACTTGCATTTGTCACTCCTGTATTGTTTTGAAGGGTTTGTGTTTTATGCCTTATGAATGTGCCATTGTGTATGCCATCATGCTTAGGTCTTCGGGATGCCCTCTAAGTGGGTTTTTGGGCTTACTTTGACATGCCATAACTCTGATTTTGGTTGCTTAAGTCATGCATTGTTTGGCTGTGTTAGGTGTAGTGTAACACCTCTTTTGTGGCCTTGCATGCCTCATGTCTTGGCATTGTGTTCTAGCTTGTGTTGGCTAGTTTTGAGCTCACTTTTGGTCTTGTTTAGACCTGCCTTGGGATTGTTTTAGGTCCCCTTGGCCCTTTGGGGCTTGCTTCATGTAGCCTTGGTTTGAGTCCCTTGGCTAGTTTCAAATTTTGGGCTTTATTGCACGCCTTACTTGCATGGTTTATTTGTTTTGGCATCATCCCTTACATGTTTTCAGAGCTTAACATGTTGATCTAATGCCTGTGTTTGTCTTCTTTTAAGTGTTCTTGAAAGTTGCCTTTTATGCCTTAGTCTTTAGGCCAATTGGAATGCATGTTTGTATGTGCATTTATCCTCATTTCCATTGCATCTTGGCCACTGATTTGGACCTATTTGAGAGCTGTCCATTTCGATTTAAGACCATCCCCGCATGTTGTTGCATGCTTGCCTTGTATGTTGTCACATGCTTGTTGCATATTTGGTAAATTGCATGTTGTAGCATGCTAGTTCAATTGTGCCTTGTTGTGTACCTGGTCCATGACATGTTGTTGCATGCTTAAGTTGTAATGCATTTGGCATGCATTCTCTTTTCTTGAGTTTCTTAACATGTTATTACATGTTTGCCTCACATGTTGTTATATGCTTGAATGTTATTACATGCCTTGCATATTTGCATGCTTAAGTCGCATTTTGCATGCTTGTTAGCTTGCATTTTGTCATGTGCTTGATATGTTGTCACATATTCTTGCATGTTTGGATGCATGTTAGGTAACAGTGCATTGCATTTGTCATGCTCATGTTACATTGACTTAGCTTGCATGCTTGGGTTGATTACATCGGATTGCATTGCACATGTCGCATTACATTGGTGGCATGCTTTGCATTGTATTTGGTACACTTGCATAGCATTGTGTTTGGTTTGGGGTGTCAAACCGAACACAAGGATCAAGGGACGTTTCGTACTTGAAGTGACGAAACGTGCCTCAATCCTTGGTCGCTGACGCTCTTGATCTAACATGATAGAGTGTGAGGCATTCATGTGTTTTGTGCATTCATTGCACATTAATTTGCACACTTGGCTCCTTTGGCCATCATGCGTTGAAATGTTTGATTGATAGCCCGAGGGTCGAGAACCATACTCCTTTTGGGTCTCAAACATGATAAAGAGGATGGTGGTGCAAACATTGCCTTGAAAATGCATTGCCATGCTCTGTCTGCCCTCTGTTACAGTAAAAACAGGATTTTGCAGGAAGAGATGTTCGGTCGGCCATCTTCAGTGCCGGCCGACTAACTTAACCTGGCCGAGAGCTCCACTTTTGGTTGATGATCATGTTCCCATGGCCGGTGACTTCATATCTTAGAGGTGACCTCCCATAGTGCTCAGGGAGTGGTTCAGGAGCATCCTTGAGACTTGTGCAGTTTTCAGAGGTGCAGAGTAGTGTAAACAGAGGCAGCATGAGCATAGCGATGGATTTCTGAGCAAAGCAGTCCGAGCATGCATGCATCCCTCTTCTCGAGGCCACTTTACTGCTTTTGTAGCTTAATTAATTTGGTTAATTAGTTAAGTGTTTTGCAATAATTAATTAGCTAGTTAATTAGTTAATTTCTATTATTCTTTCGGTCCCTCCGCCGAGAGGGCGACTTTGTAATAAGTGTGCGTACGTGTGTGAATGTCTTCCAACCCTACGTCTTTCTCCCTTTTACTTACCTTCTTTTGATGGTTAGTTTTAGGTCATGTTTCAATTAGCATACTTATATTAGCATGTTTGCATACATTCATTCGTATTGCACGCACCGAGCTCGGCTCATCATACTAATTGCATAGTATTTCAATTCCAAGCTGAATACGTGTATCAAATTGTCGCATCTCATATGCCATTCTTAGGATAGCCGAGCCTATCTTAATTGCATTTTCCATGTGTTGCATTAGCCATTGTTGACATGAACTAGGATCATGCATGATTACTAACTAGTTTCTTGTTTTGGCACGGAGTACACTATGAGTGTTTATGCTTTGGCATCTTGCATGTATGTGAGTGTTAACATGACAACATGCTTGCCATGAGGCTACTTGCTTATATGATATAACTGCCTGAATGCCTATGGGTAAAGGTTAGATTGCTTGAATTGGGATAATTCATTGAAATCTGTGTTTTAGCCTACTTGCAAGTAGCAAACTTCAAACCATTTTCCAAATAAACGGATATGTGATGCTTTGTTCCAAATTAGGCGACCTAGTCTATACTTGTTTTGCTGTGTGCATCACGTAGTAAAGATTAGCTAATTAACCGGAATAAGAACGCATGTGTTTTCAAAAACTCGATATCATGTTTAGTAGTGGCCGATCTTTGATCGGGCGAGCGAGGGTGCTCATAGATGACCTTCCCCCAATCGTACCCAAGTTCCCGAGCCAAGGAACCTTTGGTGGTGACGGACATGTGGCCTTAGGTACGAGTCAGAGTTTCCTAAATTCCTCCAAAATAAAATATGTAGGTGGCGACTCTGTATCTGGCAAATCAGTCCATGTTTGGCACTTCTTTCTAAAAAAATCAGTTTTTCAAAACGATTTTCCGGATTTGGACTCTTTGGTGATTTATCAATCTCACATCGCACATTGTGGGATCAGATTAAGAACGTGACAAACAAGTCCGGACTATAGCATGAGGCCCTCGAGGGCGCGTCTACAGAGAGGCTCCCAAAATTTTTCCAACCTTGCAATATGAGATATAAGTCATCTATATATAGAAATATATGAGCCTTGGTCGAAAATATCTCAAAATGGACAGCTGGAACATTGTGAAAACAGCTATAGGAAAATATCTGCACAAAAACTGCCTTTCGGACACCAGTGGCCGATAGCCATCACTGGTGGCCGACAAAATGCAACTCTGGCCGACACACTCCACCAGTGGCCGGCCAAAAAAATCTGTTATCCAGGTCCAACTTCAAATGGGCATATCTCCTTCATCTGGACTCCTTTGCAGGTCATTCTTCAGTCTAAATTGTAGCTCCGTAAGTCTTCTTTCCAATGGTGGAAGCCTTTCATCCAAATTCCAAGTGTGTAAAGGGAAATTCTTATTTTAGTGAAGACTGCGCAGTTTCGGTCCTAACTGGATTCATGCCTAACTTCTCCTTAACTAGTTTTCTTCCTTCTCCTCTAATTTTCTTCAATTCCAAACCTCTAAACGAGATGTTTTAAAGATTTTTTTCAAAGTGTTCACCTCTCTTTCATTTATTTCCACTTTGTCCTTGCTTAGTTTACCGAGAAGCGCAACATTTAACGAAATGCAAGCCTCAGAACATCGTAGAAACTTTTTTCAAAAATATTTTGAAAGAGAGGATTTTAAGGTTTGAAAATAATTTTGGTCAAAATGGTTTTGGTCCAAAAATGGGGTGTGAGGATGGGATTTGACGCTCTCCTTGCCGAAGAAATCAAACGTTTGCACAACATTGCCTTCGTCCTCAAGTAATCAACTTGAGGCCCCCAAGTCTTAAGGGCAGTCAAAAATGGGGTGTCCACAGTTGCCCCTCTTTGACAGGGCTCGAAGTCATGAAATGACGTGAGTGAATGTCAAAGCCCGAAGACGACCCATTTTGACAAGGCTGTAAGACTTGGGCAAACAAACAAACTGCAGATGTAGTTGGTTGAACCCGAGGGTTACGTATGTATCCCTTTGCAAGGAATCAAGCCAGCATAGTTTAGGGGCAGGATACAAAATAATACACAATGTAACAAAACAATGTAAATGATATACAATGCAACGAAACAATGCAAATGATATGCAATGTAATTGAATCATCAAACCACAAGTAGTGCAAAACCACACAAATACCATAAAGGGATGGAGATGCGACATCAGATTACGTTTAACACAAAAAAGGTGCCGAAACCCTCAGACTACAATTCTCTTTGTGAATAGGCATGTGCACATGCAGAACTATGTGTTTTGTAGAAAGAGAAAGAGTACAAATAATTAGGTTGTATGATATAAGTGAGGAATGATCTGCTGAGAAAAGATGATGATCCTAAATGCTAAATGCAACAAGATAGACTACGATGCAATTGATGCAGTGAATAAGGCGCAGGCCAAACTACATCTTTTCTTGAAAAGGCATGGACACAAAACAAACCACGTCTAACACAGAAAAGGTGCTGATACCCTCAGACCATAATTCTTGCAGAATAGGCGCGTACACATGTAGAGCTATGTTTTAACGTGAAAAGGTATGGGCACATGTCAAACCAAGCTTAACATGGAAAGGGCAATATGATAAAATAGATAATGCAGTAAATCCATGCGATAGATGCTATATACAAAGCGATAGAAGTGATAGATAATAATTGTGATGATGATGCAGCAAGGAAGTGATGCTTTAGAAAGTACCTTACGGGGGCAATTGGCGATGACTCACCTTATGCTGTTGGGGATATTCCGCTTTTTTTTTTTTTTGGTTGAACCACAGGTATTACTTTTCTCCCTGGCTATGGTCGCAACTTTTCCTATTCTCCAACAAGGTGACAGACTAGGTTGGTTTAGTATCTAGAATTGAGGCGCACACAAGCTACCTCAATCTATGGGGCTGCCATACAGATTTCAAGCCGAGGATACACCCCTAGATATTTAAACCAAACTTTAGTCTCGAAAATCCCAAATCTTTGTGTTCTAGGCCTTGGCCATTCGAACTCTAGTTTCCATCATCTTAGTTGATCTCTTAGGAACTCACTACAAACACAGGTAGGTGGCTATACCAGACTATCGGAAGTCATTCGGGCACGACAAACACCAAAGGAATTGCACCTTTCGAGGATTTAAGGTCTCTTAGACCGAGAGTGCACAAGAGAGTGCGAATCAAGATGTAGGATTTAAGGTCTCCTAGACCGAAGGAGTGCTCAAGAGAGTGCGAATCAAGATGCAAGATTTAAGGTCTCCTAGACCGAAGGAGTGCATAAGAGAGTGCGAGTGATACAAAAATACGAGGTGCACAAGACAGTGCGAGTGAGGGTGAATGAATGCACAAAATAGTGCTATACAAAATGCAATGGACAAAATAGTGCGACATAAGATGATATGCACAAGACAGTGTGATGAAATGCACAAGATAGTGCTATGCAGGTGCACAAGATAGTGCCCTGTAGGTGCACAGGACAGTGCTCTGGGAGGTGAATGCACAAAACAATGCGATACAAAGTGAATGCATAAAATAGTGCGATACAAAGCAAAAGCACAAAATAGTGCAAACAATGCAAATGCACAAAATAGTGCGAACAATGCAAATGCACAAAATAGTGCGAACAAAGTGAATGCACAAAATAGTGTGAACAATGCAAATGCGCAAATTTGTGCAAACAAAGTGAATGCACAAAATAGTGCGAACAATGCAAATGCACAAAATAGTGCGATACAATGCACAAACAAGTGCAAGTAAGGTGCGCAAAATAGTGCGATGCATGTTTTATGCAAAAGATACGAGCATTTTCTATGCAAAATGAGAGCATGTTCCATGCAAAAGATACGAGCATTTTCTATGCAAAATGAGAGCATGTTCTATGCAAAAGATACGAGCATTTTCTAAGCAAGATAAGAGCATGTAATGAAATACACAAGATAGTGCGATGCGCAAGAAAGCGTGAGTGTAATTTGCACAAAATAGGGCGAACAAAACAAAAGCACAAAATAGTGCGAGGAAAGTGAGTAATTGTGTGATAAATGTATCGAGTAAGATTATTGTGCGATAGATGCACAAAAGTGAGATTATTATGCGATAGATGCATAGAATGACTGATTGGTTCACAATGCAATATAATGACCATACATATTCCATGCGAGAGAGGAGCATATTATATGCAAAATTGAAGGCATGTTCTAAGAGACAAGAATATTCCATGCGAGAGAGGAGCATATTATATGCAAAATTGAAAGCATATTTTGTGCATGAATGAAAGCATATTCTATGTGAAATCAAAAGCATGTTCTATGCATGAATGAAAGCATATTCTAAGCAATACCGGAAGCATGTTCTACGCATGAAACAAAAGCATATTCTATGCAATATCTGAAGAATGTTCTACGCATGAATCATAAACGATGCAAGGCATGCATGCAACATAAGTTTATGTGAAAGTGCACATTCTATGCAATAGAAGATAGTCAAATATGTACTTTGGTGCCTCCAATTTACCTCTCAGTGGACTTTACAACATGCTTAACTCAAAAAGAATGCACACTGTTCATATTGACGAGGGGTAATGTAGATGCGCCTGAACGTCCTGGGAAAATCCCGTTTTGTTCGTTTGGGCTTACTACAGTTCGGACTCAATGTCACGGTTCTGAATCTAATCTTGCAAAGTGCAATGCAAGACCAATAAAGCACCAAAGAGTTCAAATCCGGCAAATCGTTTTGGAAAACTGATTTTTATAAAGAAGTGCCAAACAAGGACTGCTTTTCCAGATACAGAGTCGCCACCTAAATATTTTGTTTTGGGGGAAATTTAGGAAACCCTGACTCGTGCCTAAGGCCACGTGTCCGTCATCACCAAAGTTGCCTCGGCTTGGGAACTTGGGTACGAGAGGGGAAGGTCATGCAATGAGCACCCCCGCTCGCCCGATCAAAGGATCGGTCTGTACTAAGAATGATATCTTGTTTTTGAAAACACATGTGGTCTTATTCCGGTTGTTAAGCCTAGAATTATATGTGATACGCACAACAAACAAGTATAGACTAGATCGCCTAAGTTGGAACAAAACATTGCATATCCGTTTGTTTGAACATAATTTGAAGTTTGCTACTCACAAGTAGGCTAAATCGAGGATTTCGATGAACTGTTCCAATTCAAGCAATCTAACCTTCACCCACAAGCATTCAGGCAGTTAATCAAATAAGCAATTAGCCTCATGGCAAGCATGCTTTCATGGCAACATTAACACACATGCAGTATGCTAAAGCATAAACACTCACAGTGTACTTCGAGCCAAAACAACAACTAGTTAGTGTAGACACCCAATTTTTGACCGTCCTCAAGACTTGGACGTCATCGTTTGAACACTTGATGATCATCTATGTTTGTGTTCGTTTTGAGTTCCCAGAGGTCTCGGTCGCGCACCTTGCCTCAAGATCTCTCAACTTGTCTATTTTGTGCTTGGTTGTGGACCAAGGACTTGTGTTTTTTCTTCTGAGGGGAGAGGGTGGCTTGTTGGCCATCCCCTTAACCCATCGGCCTAGTTTTCTTGCCATCGGCCAAAAATGTTGGCCGATCGGCACTTTTTTTGGTCGGTCGGCCCTTGTGTCGGTCGATCGGCCATATTTTCTGGCCGAACCCTGTTCATCTGCTTTTTTGCAGATATTTTATGTCACCTGTCACAGCTGGCATACACAATTCACCCCCTCCATACACGTGTATGGACGGATTTGCCCCTTTGGCTTAGCTTCTCCAAGAAGATTTGGAATTGAATTCTATAAGAAGGGAGCCCCTCCTCCCTTCTCAGAGGTTAAGAAAATTCAGTCTTGAGGGATAGATATACTTTTGTATCTATATTCCTTTGTTTGACCTTGTTTTGTGCTCTAAAGTGTTGTTTTGTCTTACTATTGTACACAAACACACACTAGAACACCACCCTCTTGGAGCTAAGGTCCCTTGGGGTTGATTTCAGAGTTCTTGAGCTGGTTTTAGTCAGAGAAAGCTGTTGGAGCTTTGTTCTTGAAGAGGTTCTACAAGGGTGAGCAACTAACCCTTAGATACCCCATTTTGGCTCAAGCTTTTAGCCCTTCTTGCTTGTTGTTTTAAGCTTAACTCTAAACTAGAAAAAGTTTTGACTTTTTATCCTTAAGATCTTTGGTTCAGGTCACTCTTTGGTTGGGGGTCATCTCCTCCCTCCAAGGCCTTGTTAGGCCTTGTTTTAGGCCATCCCTTTTGGCCCTTGTTTTAGGTTTTGCATGACCTTTCTACCACTGAAATCCAGAGAATTTTTAGTGGTGGAAAGGTAGTTTTGAGGTCTTAAATAGGAGAGGGTCATCCCCTCTCTTTGTTGTTTTGTATGCTAGTATAAATGGCTTATATTGGTAGCATGTTTGCTTTGCTTGTTTTAGCTTTATTTCATATGTATTAGGCTTTGTTTTGCCATGATACAACACTATTTTTGCTTGGTTTTGTCACTCCATGCATGCCTAATACACTTGTAGTGTAAATCACACAAACTAGTCTTATATGCTTTATGTTTGAGCAAGTCTCTCTAGCTTGTTTTAGCTCCATTTCAGCAAGTATTTGGTGTTATTTTGCCATGTTCTACCTCTGTCTAAGGTTGGTTTAATGGCTTCTTGCATGCACCATGTACTTGTCTTGTAATCCTCTCTATTGCCTTAACATGCATCTTGTGTTTAGATCATCATGCTTGCATATTTTGGCTCAACTCAAAGGAGCTTTTAGTCATGTTTTACCATGCTTCAGCTCTATTTCATGTTTCTTTGATCATATATGCCATGCTTTATATAGCCATAAGGCATTCTAGCTTGTTAGCTTTAAGGGTCTAAGTCACATGCACACATTACTTGGCTCATTTCAATGATTTGGCATCATTTATTATGTTATTTCAGTCCATGTTTCATGCTCATATACTTGTACTTATCACTCCTTTAATGTTTTAAAGAGTTGGTGTTTTATGCCTCATGAATGGATCATTGTGCATGCCTCCATGCTTAGGTCTTTGGGATGCCATCTAAGTGGGTTTTTGGTCTTGTTTTATCATGCCATAACTCTGTTTTTCATTGGTTAAGTCATGCCATGTTTGGTTTTGATAGGTGCAGTGTAACACCCCTTTGTAGTCTTGCATGCCTCATGCCTTTTGGAGTTGTATTCTAGCTTGTGTTGGCTAGTTTCGAGCATGTTTTTGGTCTTGTCTTAACCTGCCTTGGGACTGTTTTGAGTGCCCTTGGCCCTTTGGGGCTTACCTTGCATAGCTATGGTTTGAGTCCCTTGGTTAGCCTTAAGCTTTAGGCTTTCTTGCATGCTATACTTGCTTTGTTTGGTTGAGTTGGCATCATTCCTCACATATTTTCAGAGCTTATTGCATTGCCACATTCTCATGTTTGTCACACCTTGCTCATGTTTGAGAGTTGTGTCTTGTTGCCTAGCTTATGGGCCAATTGCCATGCATGTTTGTTTTGCATTTTGGTACCATCACTTTAGCACCTTTGGCCATTGATTTTGGGCATGGCTGAGGTCTGTCCATCTTTAGTTTAAGTCCATTTACCATGTTGTTCAAAGTTGCTACTTTACATCATGCTTACATGTTTGTTGCATGCTTGTCATATTGCATGTTGTCGCATGCTTGCTAATTGACATGTTGTTGCATGCTCATCCATCTTGCATACTTGTGGGATTACATGTTGTCACATGCTTGTTGTTGGTATTGCTGTCACATACATATGCCATGCATGTTCACATGTTTAGGTTGTATGCCTATTGCATATTAGATGCATTGCATGATCTTGTTGCATACTTGTTGCATGCTTGAGTTGTTCGCATCATGCTTGCATATTTGCATTGCATTATGTGTGCATTCCCTTGCCTCTTGATCAAGCATGATAGAGGTTGGGGCCCCTTATGTGTTTTGTGCATTTCATTTGATATTGAATTGCACACTTGGCTCCTTTGGCCATCATGCATTGGAATGCGTGATTGGTGGCCCGAGAGTCGAGAACTACACACCTTTGAGCCTTAAACATGATAAGGGGTGTAGTTGCAAACATTGTCCTGCAAATGTATTGCCATACCTCTGTTTGTCCTATGCTGTAGCAAAACAGCTTTTTGTAGGAAAAGATGGCCGATCGGTTATCTGGTGTGCTGATCGGCTAAAAGTGTTTGGCTGAAGATTCAATATAATCATGCAGAGATGCGCCCGCAGGCTGGGGCAAAATGCAAATGACATGCACGATGCAAGAGTATAACTTATGATTATACAAAGAAAGCTGTAATGAAGCAATTATATACAATAAATGCAACAGTTTAAGCAAGCGAATTCAAACCAAACTACATTTCATGCAGAAAGGATGTAAGAGAATTATGCAATTCTCGCTACGTCTCACTCGGAGTACAGACAATACCGTGTGGTTCATCTGGTCGCGCCAGCTTCAAATGAACCGTACATACAATATCGTGCCTACAAAAGAAAGAAACTCAACAGGTACAACATCGTTAGAAACATGCATGACAATGTAAGTGAAAAGTGCGTGACAACGTAAGTTGAGGGGTGCAAGACAATGCAACCTAAGGGTGCGAAACAACGCGGGAGGACGGGTGCAAGACAATGCAACCTAAGGGTGCAAAACAACGCGGGAGGACGGGTGCAAGACAATGCGACCTAAGGGTGCGAAACAACGCGGGTGGAAAGGTGCAAGGCAATGCCACCTTAGGGTGCGAAACAACGCGGGTGGAAGGGTATGCAAGACAATGCAACCTAAGGGTGCGAAACAACGCAGGTAGAAAGGTGCAAGACAATGCAACCTAAGGGTGCGAAACAACGCGGGTAGAAAGGTGCAAGACAATGCAACCTAAGGGTACGAAACAACACAGGAGGACAGGTGCAAGACAATGCAACCAATGGTTGCGAAACAACACGGGTGGAAAGGTGCAAGACAATGCAACATAAGGGTGCGAAACAACGCGGGTGGAAAGGTGCAAGACAATGCAACATAAGGGTGCAAAACAACGCGGGTGGAAGGGTGCAAGACAATGCAACCTAAGGGTGCGAAACAACGCGGGTAGAAAGGTGCAAGACAATGTGTAGACGTCCCCGAACGCCCCGGGAGGATGAGTCCCGTTCTGTTCATCTGCGGGCTTACTACAGTTCCGACTCTCGATTTGTCACGGTTCCTAATCTGAACCAAAGAGTCTAAATCCGGCAAATCGTTTTGAGAAAAACAGATTTTTTTTAAAGAAGTGCCAAACATGGACTGCTTTGCCAGATACAGAGTCACCACCTAAATATTTTTTAATGGGAAAATTTAGGAAACCCTGACTCGGTGCCGAAGGCCACGTGTCCGTCATTGCCAAAGTTGCCTCGGCTCGGGAGCTTGGGTACGATTAGGGAAGGTCAGCTATGAGCACCCCCTCTCGCCCGATCCGAAGATCGGCCTCTACTAACCGTGATATCTAGTTTTGAAAACTTTATGTGTTCTCATTCCATTTATTAGCCTAGAATTACTATGTTATGCGCACAGCACACAAGTATAAACTAAATCGCCTAATTTGGAAATAAGCATTGCATATCCGTTTGTCTTGAAAAACATTCTGGAATTTACTACTCGCAAGTAGGCTAAAACACGGATTTCAATGAGCTATTCCAACTCAGGCAATCCAACCTTCACCCACGGGCATTCAAACAGTTTATCACATAAGCATCTAGCCGCATGGTAATCATATCGTCCTGATAGCATTCACACTCATGCAAGATGCTAAAGCATAAACACTTACATCGTACTCCGTGCCAAAACAATAAACTAGTTAGCTAACATGCATGGTCCTAGTTCATGTCAAATTGCCTAATGTAACACATACAGGATGTAATCAGAGTAGGCTCGGCTAACCTAAAGATGGCATGTGAAATGCAGTCAATCAATTGATGCACGTATTCAATTTGGAATTGAAGTACAGATGCAGTTAGCGTGATGTACCGAGCCTGATGCATGCAATTCAAATGCATGGATGCACGCATGCATAGCATAAGGTATGCTAATTTTAAATATGCCCTAGTCTACCATCATAAGCAGGTAAATAAAAGGGAAGAAAGAAGTGGGGATTGGAAGACATGCACACGCACGCACCCACACTTATTACAGATTTGCCCTCGCTCAGGGGGACCGAATAAATATTACAAATTAACTAACCTACAAGCTAATTAAATATTACAAACCATCTAATTAGCTAAGCAAATTAACTAATCTACGGAAAACAGATAAATCGCCTCGGGAGGAGAGCTCGATGAAATGCATGCTCGGTCTTGCTCGGAAGTGCACCATCATGCCTAGGCTGCCTCTGTTTTCCTTGATATACTCCTCTGGAGACTTCCCAAGTCTCAAGACTACTTCCTTGGACATTGGGGGACACTACCGGCTGAATGGGATTGCCACCGGTAGTGGCATGTGGTCACCGGCCATTGGTGAAGCCCCAGCCGAGGGAGGATTGCCGGTAGGCACTTGACACTGCCGGTCGGCAGATAGTTCCTGCAGAACCTGCAATTGACAGCAACAGAGGGCAAGGCAGAGCATGGCGATACAATTCAAGCAATGTATGCACCAATCATGTCCCTTATCATGGTAATGACTCAAAGGGACATGCTTCTTGGTTCTCGGACCATCAATCGCGCATTTCAATGCGTGATGGCCCAAGAGACCAAGTTATGCATTTCCATGTCAAATGAAATCCAATGCACGCAATCAAACCAATGGGGACTTAACCTCTATCATGGATAGTCAAGAGGCCAAGTATGCATGCCAATGCAATGCAACCTAAGCATGTTAACTAGGCATGCAATACGGCAATGCAAATGAGCATGCAAGAAATGCAAGGCATAGAGCAATGCAACTAACAAGTGTGCAAGGCTAATGTAGGCATTCAAGCATGTAAGCCAACATGTGACTTCATTCAATCATGTGATTTCAAACATGCAACAACTCACCAATATGCTACAATATACAAGGAGAGCATGCAACAAACAAAGAGATGGACTTAAACATGATTTGGGCAGCTCTAATTAGGCCCAAAACAGTGGCCAAGAACTTAAGAAAAGGGACCAAACACACTTACACACATGCACATGTTAATGGGCCTATACTTAAGCAAACAAGGGCAACTTTCAAGCACATTTAAAAGAGGCTAAGCATGGACTAATGGCATGCAAGGTAAGCATTGAAAATCATGTTACAAAGGGTGTTAAGCCAATTAAACAAGACAATCAAGGCATGCAAACAAAGCCAAAAACCCAAGGCAAGCCAAGAGGCTTAAACCAAGACTAAATCAACCAAGCCTTACAAGGCTAAGAGGACTTAAAATAGGTCTAGTGCAAACCTAAACGACACCCAAGGGACACCAAGATGGCATCTAGATGGCTCAAAATCAAAAGCATGCATAATGACCAAAACATGGAGCATGCAAGACAAGCTTTCAAAGCTTCAAAGAGGTGTCCAAAGCAAGCATACAACCATGTCAAAGGGACTGAAATTATGCTACAAATGGTGCCAAACCATTAAAACAAAGCGAGTAAAGCATGCTACATACTCACACACTTAAGGCCAACAAGCCAAAATGCAAAGGGGGCATATAATGCATGGCAAAGACGACCCAAACAACTATGGACAGACCTTAAACATGGCAAAATAAGCACAAAAGGTTCCCAAAGGTAGGCCTAAAACATGCTTGAACAAGGGTTTACAACCTAAGGCACATTAAGGCCTAAACATGGCATTACAAGGTAGGTATGCTAAGCATGCATGGTGTACCAAAACCAAGCAAAAACAGAGGCATATTATGACATATTAAGCACAAAAAACAACTAAGGCATGGTCAACATGAAGCTTAGCTAGGTGCTCCCTCAAGAGGCCAAAAATGGTCCATTTCAAGGACAACAAGGAGAGGGGGTGGCCCTCTCCTTCTTGAGACTTCAAGGCACCATCCTTACCACTGAAATCCCTCAAGATTTCAGTGGTGAGGAGGCCCAAACACCAAAGTCCCGGAGCTCACTCAAAATAGCACAAAATGGGGCCTTTCAAGGCCTAAGAGGGGTCAAACACCTCCAAACCACAAAACACTCTAAATAAACTATTTAGAGGGCCTAAAAACAGAACTTTTTATGTTATAAACTAAGCACAAAAACAGTTCTAAGATAGGCTAAAATACAATGTAAAAATGGGGAATAAAGGGACTAGTTTCTTACCTTTGAAGACCCTCTTCAACAATGGTGGACCAGCTGCTCCTCCAAGCTCAAAACCACCCAAGAACCTCAAGAACAACCTCTTAGAACCTCAGTAGCTAAGGGAAGGTGAAACACTATGTGTTTGTGTGCAATAGTAAGACACAAACACACTTAAACACACAAATAGGTAAAAAGAGGGAGAGGTATAGAGATAGAATGTGTATGGATCCTAACCCTAGAACTCAAAACCCTAATATGGCTGTCTAAACTCTCCAAAATGTCTAACCTAAAACAAAGGAGAGGAGGGCTCCTCTTATAGAGCTTTTTGTCTTGTAAAGCTTACAAGACAAGCTTCTAAAGAGAGAGATCCCTCCATACACGTGTATGGAGGGGAGCCAAATGCAAGACAGCTGTGTCAAAATATCTGCAAAAGCAGCTGCACAGTAGTCGGCCGGCCAAAAATGCAATTGACCAAAAAAAGATAGCCGACCGGCCATCCATGGTGCCGGCCGGCCAAATATTTGGCCGGTGGCCACAAAACACAGCCGGTGGCCTCAAGCCACGGCCGGTGATGGGTGGGGGTGGTCTACAAGCCCTACCCTGCCTCTCAAAGGCAAAACACAAGTGTTTGGTGTCAAACCAAGCACAAAACAGTCAAGTTCGGAGATCCTGAGGCAAGGCGCGTAGCCAAGACCTCCGGGAACTCCAAACGAACACAAACATGGATGATCACTGGGTGTTCAAACGGTGACGTCCAAGTCTTGAGGACGGTCAAAAATGGGGTGTCTACAGTTGCCCCTCTTTGACAGAACTCGAAAGTCATAACAATGACGGGAGTGAATGTCAAAGCCCAGAGACGACCCATTTTTGACAAGGCCGAAGACTTAGACAAACATGCAAGACAAACAAGGTATGCGCCCGAAGGCAGGGGCCAAAATGCAAGACAATGCACAGAGCCGGACATAACTTATGATCATGCAAAGAAAACTGTAATGAAGCATACATGCGACAATTTTTAAGCTAGCATACACCATACTACACTACAATGTAGAAAGGATGTAAGAGAATTATGCAATTCTCAATACGTCTCACTCGGAGGACACAATACCTGTGCGGTTCGTCTGGTTGCACCAGCCTCAAATGAACCGTACATACAATATCGTGCCTGAAAGAGAAAGAAAACTTAACAGGTACGATGTTATTAGCAACATGCACAACATGCAAAATGAATGCAGGATGATATGCAATACATACAAAACAATGTATAAACAATGCAAATGAAGACGCAATGCAATTGAAACAATGCGAACTACATGCAAAGCAAATGAATCATGATCCAGTCATGAGCGGTTCGAAACCATACCTATGTCAAATAGATTGATGGAGGTAACAAGTCCATCTACCATAGAACGGTCAACTGAACTATGAGTAATGTAGACGGATACAAGAACAAGCATTGGGGGGGATTGACACAAGTGGGGAAACGACCCGCTGAGGAAAGGACAATGATCCTAATGCTGGATGCAAAAATTACACTACAATGTAATATATATATGTGTATGCTGGGGAGATGGCAATGGATATGGCATGCGGGCCAAACCAAATCTTGCCTAGGCAAGGCATGTACACATACAAGCCATGTTTAACATAGAACGGTCTACTGAACTATGTTTCGACACGAAAAGTATGGGCACATACCAGACCAAGCTCAACATGGAAAGGCGCAAGCCATAAATGGAAGGTGATGCAATGAATGCATGCAAACTACAATGCAATGGATATGGCACACGGGCCAAACCAAATCTTGCCTAGGAAAGGCATGTACACAAACAAGCCGCGGTTAACATAGAACGGTCCACTGAACTATGCTTTGACACGAGAAGTATGGGCACATACCAGACCAAGCTCAACATGGAAAGGCGCAAGCCATAGATGGAAGGTGATGCAATGAATGCATGCGAACTACAATGCAATATCTACAAATATTACAATGATGGATGACAATGCAATTATTTACGATGATGCATGACAATGCGATTGTTTGTTTTTTTGTTTGTTTTTTTTTTTGAAATGCAAATACATGACGATGCATGTTGCATGGAACGCGACAACACGCGGCATAAAACACATGTATAATGCAACTTATCAAAAGTCGTTCGGGCACGACAAACACCGGAGGACTTGCACCTTCGGAAGATTTAGGGTCTCCTAGACCGTGCGTGTTTAAGGTCTCGCCAGACCATTCCAATACCTGTGCGGTTCGTCTGGTTACACCGGCCTCAAATGAACCGTACATACAACATCGTGCCTGCAAAGAAAACAAACTTAACAGGTACAATGTGGTTAATAATATGCATATTAATGCATTTGAAAATGCGTGACAACGCAAAGCAAGTGGGAAGCATAACAATGCTGTGAAGGTACAGACACACAAGTGGAGCACGCGGTCTACGCAGGCACTGAAATTGAACGTAGGAATGCGACCTACGCAAGTAGAACATGCGGTCTACGCAAGTAGTGAAATTGATTACAAATATGCATTTTACGCAAGCAAAACATGCGGTCTACGCAAGTAATGAAATTTGAACGAACATGCGGTCTACGCAAGTAAAACGTGCGGTCTACGCAAGTAATGAAGTTGAGTAAACATGCGGTCTACGCAGGTAATGAAACTGATTAAACATGTGGTCTACGCGAGCAAAACATACGGTCTACGCAGGTAATGAAGTTGAGTAAACATGCGGTCTACGCAGGTAATGAAATTGATTAAACATGCGGTCTACGCGAGTGCACGAGACAGTGCGATGGTTTGAAGTGCACAAGACAGTGCGATGATTTGAAATGCACAAGACAGTGCGATGATTTGAAATGCACAAGACAGTGCGACGGTTAAGACAGTACGACGGTTTGAAATGCACAAAATAGTGTGATAATTTGAAATGCACAAGACAGTGTGACGGTTTGAAATGCACAAAACAGTGCGATAATTTGAAATGCACAAGACAGTGTGACGGTTTGAAATGCACAAAACAGTGCGATAATTTGAAATGCACAAGACAGTGTGACGGTTTGAAATGCACAAGACAGTGCGACGATTTGAAATGCACAACACAGTGCAATAATTTGAAATGCACAAGACAGTGCCACAATTTGAAATGCACAAAACAGTGCAATAATTTGAAATGCACAAAACTGTGCGATGGTATGCGATACGCATGGGGAAACTTTTTGAGTTTTATAAAAGCCAAAAAGGATACGAAAAGGATACACCTTGCACGAATTCGAGTGCCACGCACAGAAGGCACGGCCCGAGGGCAAAACGGAGGCCGATTGAGTGTCGGAGATGCACTTTCTTGTACTTCTTTGAGATATGAAGACCCAAAACCACATATCTGACCCAAACAAGGATGAAGGAGGCTCATTGGCCAGAAGAGGAGGCCACCGGCTGTCCACCGGCCATCAATACATTCCACCGGCCAAATATTTGGCCGACCGGCCAAAAATGTAGCCGACCGGCCAAAAATGCCTGAATCGGGGCAGTTTTGACTTTTCACCTCGGGTCTTTTAAAATAGGGTTTCAAACCCTATTTTCTTACTTCCCTCTAGCCGAAATTTCATCCCCTCTCTCTCTAGAGCATTTTCCCCTCTTCCTCTCTCCGTTTTCTTGCGTTTCACGCCCGTTTCATCGTTGGATTCGCGAAGTTCTTCGCGTTTCGAACATTTTGAACCGAACATTTCTTTGTTTCGATGCTTCCTTTGCCATTTCCACTTTTTGGGGTTTGTTCCCCTCGTTTTCCTCTTGATTCCTATACTTTTTTCAATTCCCAACTTTTTCGGCCACTTTTTCACCCTCTCGGGTTGACTTTCTGGTTGACTTTCCACATTTTCGCCCGGTTTTCCCTTTTCCGGCTATTTTCTCACCATTTTTGACATGGCCGATGATATTCCACAGGGCGGGACTCCCCCGGATCACGAGATGGATCCCGGGGTCGAGCTCCTCCCGTTGAGCGTCCGCTCGTTCGACCCGGCGACCTACCGGCCGACGATTCATGTACTGCCTCCTGACAGACTTCGCCAGTTCCGGAGTTTCGACAGAGCGATGCCACCAGAGCTCCTCCTGCGTGAGCCTACATCTCAATTATCCTTCGGCGCTTCCGAGGTAACATTCCTTTCTCTGTTTTATTTTCCGCAATGTAGAATGTAAAAACTGCCATAGCTGATTACATTCTTTAACTGCTTGACTCAGATACACTGACACACTGTACACTGTAGTTGATCGCAACCATACTGGCAACTGATATCTGTTTGAGGCTGACATGTGCACACACACTGTAGTTCATTGCAATCATACCAATACCCGATATCTGTTTGAATCTGAAAAACTTGCACGCATGCTATATCTGTACCGAACCACGCAAACACGCTGACACATCACACGTTGTAGTTCACTATAAGCACACCAGCATCCGGGATCTGTTTGAATCTGAAAAACTTGTACGCATGTTATATTTGTATTGAATTCTGAATGCCCTTCAAAACTAGTATATTCAGTATTGCCTCGCAATTATTTGTTTGAAAAGAGGGGGATTCCCATACCGTCCGTGGGTATGGGAACATTGCCGCTCGGGACTGGTATGCTGAGCTTCCCGGCACGGTTCGCCAAATTGTGGACCAGGCAGGCTTTGGCGCTTTCTGCAGGGGATTATCCAGACTCACCGCGAGCCGGCCTCTCCTTGCTGCTCTAGCAGAGAGGTGGTGGGACACCACCAACTCGTTCTATCTATCTGCGATGGGAGACATGACGATGACTCCCTATGATTTCTCGATGCTCACAGGCATCGGGGTAGGGGGTGATCTGATCCCCTTTGACACTGATATGGATGAGTGGACTGCCGCTCAGATCCATTTACTTGGCGAGGTGCCACCTCTCGCCCGTCCGGGCTTTGTTCGCTACTCCTGGTTCGAGGGGCAGTTCAGGGTCCAGCCCGCATTGGTGGAGGAGGCTCTGATGACTCCGGAGGCCGTGGAGAGATATGCGCGCGGCTTTCTCATGTTCCTGCTGGGGACGACCATTTTCGCCGACCGGGCGAACACCGTGCCCCTCTGCCTGCTTAGTGCACTGGTGGACGTCAGGCAGATCTTGCACTATGATTGGGGTGGTGCTGCTCTGGCCACACTCTACGGGTATATGAGCTCGGCTTCCCGTGGCATCGGACAGTTGCTCGGGGGCTACTGGCGTGCTTGGGAGGTACGTTTCTGTTCCGCTTTTCATTTCTGCTTTTCTATTTTCTGTACTCTGTACTGTATTCTGTATTGCACACACTGTAGTCTGCTTTTCACTAACTGTACACTGCACACACATACACTCTGCTTTGCACTGACTGTACACTGCTCACACTGTACACTGTACACAATACACTGCATAACACACGGCTCTGCCATTTCTTCTTTATTCTGTATTTCGCTTTATCTGATAGTCATATTGATGTTTTCTCTACAGTTGTGGGTGTATGCCTACTTCCCAGGCTTGCACCCGTGCCAGACACGGAGACCCCCCTCGTCGTCCCGTTCTCGCGACGCTTCGACGTGAGATGCGTGCGGAGGCCTCGAGAGACATTTAGCTTCTTTCGCCACTACTTCGACACTATTACCCCTTCCGAGGTATGTTTTTAGTTCAGAATTTATCTAAGCTTTGCTTTTCACTGCATGTTTCAATGACGATGGATAACAAATTGTATGTCACTTTCAGATCACGTGCCAGCCTTGGGCTCCGTTGCTGGCGACGATTCGGGACCGATTTGCGGGTGCTAAGGAGACCTCGCGGTTCCGGATCTTACTGGAGGGCCCGGTCTGTCGGGCTTGGTACCTGGGTGAGCGTTTCCTACGCCAGACCCTAGGGTTACCGGAGCAGATAGTCCCGGTTCATCCTCCTGAGGACATGAGGGAGACCGAGAGGCTCACTACCGAGTAGATGGCCGATTATACTATTGGCTGGGAGGCGACCCGCTTCAAAGGCATCGGCGACTACCGAGAGTACGTGCAGATGTACGCATGCGGTCTCTGAGCGGCAGTCGTCGAGCTGTGGGAGCCAGGTCCGTGGTGCCAGCAGCTAGGACAGGAGCAGGAGCTGGAGCAGGAGCTTCGAGGAGGGCTCGAGTTCGTGGCAGGGGCGGAGTTCAGGGAGGACGGGGGACTGGCTGGCCCGCCCTGCCCACTGTACTGTCATATAGAGGGCAGGGTGGGGCGATCTACCAGATCCCCTTTGCTCCTCCCTCGGCTGGTCATGAGTTAGCCGGCATCCCCGACCTGCCTCCAGTATGTTTTACTTCATTTTGCATCTTGCATCTAGCATTTCATTTCAGTTTATTTGATATTCCACGGAATACTGATATATCTTGTACTTTTGCAGGCGTCTTCTGAGTACACCCGGCAGTCCGTGGTGTTGAATGCCTCCATGATGGGGATGCTACAGCGGACCTTCGACCTTCTGGCCCTCTACAGCATCCCGGTATGTTCTTCTGACCACTGTCTCAAACCATTCATAAGCTGACCCACGTAATCTGATGCACGACACAACACCTGATATACTGGTCTCATAGCATCTGATACACTGCCTACGCTGCATTTATACATTGTATACTGCATTCTGCACTGATAAACTACTCACGACATTCTCACACTGTACTCATACACTGCATTCTGCACTGATAAACTGCTCACGGCATTCTCACACTGTATACTGCATTCTGCACTGATAAACTGCCCACGGCATTCTCACACTGTACTCATACACTGTATTCTGCACTGATAAACTGCCCACAGTATACTGATGCATTTGGTTTTTATGCACTTTTTCAGCCTCCCTTCCAGATTCCCGTTGTAGGAGGTGCTCCAGCTGGACCTTCCGTCCCCGCCCGAGGGAGAGATGAGGAGGGCAGAGCATTCCCCCGCACCAAGGCGGGGCGTACTCATGTCGGGAGTAGTTCGCGAGCTCCAGTCCCTGATGATGATGATGACGAGGAGTTGGAGGCGGAGGCAGAGTCGGAGGCGGAGTCATCGGAGGAGGAGACCGGAGGCAGCACTAGCTTGGGTTCTGATGACGATGCTGATGATGCTCCTGGACTTTCATCCAGGAAGAGGACTAGGACAGACCGATAGCCCTCGGATCCGCTTGACATGGATACAGATTTTTGTTATTTTTCTTCTTTCTTGTACTTTTCCCTTTTGTTGGTAGTTAGGATACATTGTACTGCCGCAGGCAGATTTTTTGTTTTTCTCAAAACTTTGTACTTGAAAGATTATGAAATGAAACGAACTTTTTATCTCAAAAGTGTTATATTTACATATCTCATGTATTGCATCGCATCACGTCATGTTACACCTCAATGTAAATGGAATTGATCTGTGGTCTGAATGTTGAACACTTGCATTAATAACAAGATAACCAAACCAAATAACAGCGAAGCAACCCATACAAAACACTGCTTAACCTAAACACACGGCCCATACTCTGCTGAGGATTAATCTGCATACAGCCCATCACCCAACACTTGGTTTATTCTGCACACAACAAACTTTAAACAAAACAGCCCAATCTGACAAGACGACCTTCAAAGGTGAAACCGGCTAAGGTTGAAACATGCTCGGATGCCCCAAATTTTCCCTTCCTTCTTTCGATTCGCCCAAATGTAGAGAATAGCACAGCACTCTGAGCACAAACGATCAACTGTCGGAAAAAGGGGTTTTCTTAACCGGGGTATCGAGCCTACAACTAGATACAATGGAAAAGGACTCGAACAAAAGGGTACATGACCTAAACACAACGAGACACGCTCGGAAGAGACCTAAAGCAAAGGTTGAGGTAAACAAAAGAAAAGACACGACATACAGACGCGTTAACGAAGGCGGGGGACCTCAAATCACGAGGAGCCAGTTTATCTGGGTATTGTTTCCCACCCTTTTCTCATTTGTGATTCTCACATCACTCTGGCACTCAAGCTCGGTTTTTCTCTCAGAACCCTTTGGCTCGCTTTTCCTCTCAACTTACACCTCTCTATTCTTTATTCTCTCATTTTTCGTCCCTTCCCAAGGTGATTAATGAATGAATAGGAAGTTGCGGGTTCACGCCTGATGCCATTAGCTCACAGCTATTTCTTCTGGTAGGTAGAGTGCCTTCCTGGCAAGTACATTGACGACGGGGGAAAGACAGAACGCCTGACTCAACTGTGCCCCTAGTTCATCATTTTGACCATTTTTTTCGTTTTGGTTTTCTACTAAAACAGTTTTGATCAAGATGAGAGTCGAATTAACGTACTTGTTCAATTTTTGATTTGAAAACCCTGCAAGTCAGGCTGTAAGCACTGAAAATTTTCCTTTTGGGTCCAAGAAAATGGTCCAGTTTTGGAAAACGAAATAGTTTTCGAGAAAATAGTCAACCTCAGTAAAAATTTTCAAAAACTATTTTTGCAAACGGCTGATGCTCAACGAGCATGGAACTTACTCTTTGAGATGCGCAACCTCGGATCGGAGGCAATGGAAAATTGCCCCTGGCTTGAAGAACGCCGCACGGCAACGGAAAGTTGCCCCTGGTTTGAATGGCGGCTCACGACGACTCGTGGCAACGGAAAGTAGCCCCTTGTTTGGATGGTGCCGCAGCAGTCCGCAAACAGTCTTCATTGGTGCTAGTCGAACTCTTGGGCACAGAGATGACGAGGACGGTCATAACAAATTTATGGACACAATCACCTTGGAAGGTGTTGGCGACTAGACTTTGGGATGAAATCGAAACCATTACATGGACCGAGACGCTATGAAAGCGTTGGGGGCTGGACTTCAGAATGAAGTTGCCTACGTATCCCAAACATGGGAATCAAGCCTTACGTAGTTTCGGTTAAGATACACTCGGGTATTTTAACCTTCCCTTTTCAGGCTCTAACTTTTGCCAAGGTGCCCAATGCGGGTTTTCGACCTTGCGAGCTTCTTTTCAATTTCGTTTTTCTTTTGTTCATTTCTTTTTCACATTTTTCTGCTTTTTTTTTCTTTTTTTTTGTATTTTTTGCTTTTTTGTATTTTTCTCTTGCTCTAACTTTTGCCTAGGTCGCCCTTCCAGGTTTTCGGCCCAGCGAGCCTCTCAAAGGGTAAAAGTGTAACAAGTCCATGTCAAATGGTTTCTGAAGTTGAAGCCTCTCTGTATCTAGGAGAACGGCTGTTGCAGTGATTTGTAGAAGAATCCATCCCGGTTGCACCACAAGCTTCTTCCGGCGAGATCTAATCCTTCTGATTCGGCTTTGGTGCCTCTTGCTCGAAGGCTGCTTCAGAACTGGCCACGCGGGCCTCCTCCGACAGTTGACTGTTGAATGTTCCGGATGAGTTCGTGGTTCAAAACAAACAGGTCGAATCTTGAGGCTGAGAGCGATCCTAGGCTGCACAATCTCAAGAGCGGTTCCACACAGGTCTTCACAGGGCCGTGTAAAACATTTGTTTTTGAAAGTTTTTAAGAAAGCGACGAATCGCTCGTGCCGAAGATAGTGTGAAACCAATCTGGATCAAGCCAGGGTCCTTCCCAGTACACACGCTGACAAGCATGGTTTCATTCATTAAAAAAGGCTTAGCATGCTTCTCTTTCTCTCAAAATGATCAAAATTTTGCAAAACCCGAGGAATTCCTTCCTCTTTGTTTTTATCACCGCAGTGTTCAAAAGGTTTTTGAAAAACTTAGGTTAATGCAATGAGTTTGGCGCGTAGGGGAGCAGGCGAGATGTACCGTCAGCCCATCCAAATTCTCTGGCACAACTAACTCACACTGAAAGCAAGCATGAAAATGAGATAGCCACCACTGTTTCCTTCAGATCTGTTGGTATAACTAGCCCCTCGGCAGAAACAGACTCAAAAAACAAAAACGGGTAATTACAAGACAAAACGGTGTTCGAGGAAACAACCCCAGAATCACCTGGTATTCTATACAAAAGGGGACTAAATCGATACAGCAAGACAGACCCTTAAGCAAAACGACTGACTCAAGACAAAGAGACAGACTCAAAACAAAAGACTGACTCGATACCCAAGCCAGAATTTACAAAACTAGCGTTCATCGATGCTCAAAATGCGTACCAGACGCCACATCTAAAATATACCGAATGCCGCCCGCAGGTGGTTCATTTTCTGATTACATACTTGCAGTATCTGTGTCCTCAAAATCCAATAACTGGGTGGTAACGGACTTGGCTGAGGTAGGCGGGAGGATAACCTCGTTGTCGATCAAATCTTGTACCTCATGACGGAGGCGGAAACAATTGTCGGTTGCATGGCCTGTCTGCTGGTGGTACGTGCAGTACTAAGTAGCATCATGCGTGGTAAGGAGATTCTTCGGGAGAGGCCGAGTCTCCAAGGGTTTAAGGTGCCCCCTCTCGGCAAGGATCTGAAGTGCCTTAGACAGCGGCATGTAGAGAGCATGAAAGACCCTACGCCCTCGGGGCAGGTATTTTGAAGTCTGAGCGTTCTTACTAGACGCACAAGCGAAAGGGTCGGCAGGCGCCACCTTGGCTTTCTGATCTTTCCTGGGTGCACGGCTGGGAATAGGAGGAACTGCTCTGGCATGACGGGGCCTATCCCGATTTTCTGACTGACTTGAACTACCCTCCGGTGGAGTGGGGAAAGCATTCTCCACAGTTTTTGCCACAACTGCGGATATCTGTTACTTGTTCATCCCCCCGGCTTTCAAAGCCTCGACTGCCCGCAGCAGTTGTTCAATAGGATCGGCATCTGCCTTCACTTTGTCTTTTCCTCTAGCCTCAGCCTGATCGAGGGTTTGGGTTGATGTTGGTATGTCATTACCATAGCTGGAGGCCATCTAAGTTCAATCACAATTCGCCCCAACAGCGGGGGCTCCTGGGGTACAAAACTCCCGGCATATGGTGCGGCTGGAGGTGAAGCTGACATTCCGTAGGCGAGATCTGCCACAGACCTCTGGAGATCACCTATCATTCCCATAAGTTCAAATGTAGTAGGCTCGCGAGCCTGATATAGCTGGGGGGTCCAGACCTAGAGCGCAACAGGCGACCTGGGTGGATGTGACATGTCAATGTTGATCTCACTTTGCAGAGCGATCCCTTGATCTAATGTGGCCGTCATAACCACGATCTCTTCTGAATTCTGCGTCGTCATAAGTCCTGCCTCAGCTAGGGGGAGCACTAGCTATTCTGTATCAACTCTCTGAACTCTCTGAACTGAAAGGGAAAACAAGCAGCATTTCAGCCCAAACGGATCAAATACAGGTGTAGCCGAACAACTGCACTCCACTACTGATCACTGTTCCCCAGAATCACTTTCCCCGAAACTGAACCCTGATACTCGCAGATAACTGATTCTCAATAACACTGATACTGGTGTAGCCGAAACGGATCAAATACAGGTGTAGCCGAACAACTGCACTCCACTACTGATCACTGTTCCCCAGAATCACTTTCCCCGAAACTGAACCCTGATACTCGCAGATAACTGATTCTCAATAACACTGATACTGGTGCCCTCGGGTCTAATACTCAATCTTGCAAACTAATATGCACGTTCCTGTAGAGATACACTCTAAAAGGACATAGCAAGTAAAGAGAGCCAAAACACCCCTATGTTGGGGTAGGGTTTCCCTGTCCTATTTTGTCAGGAGCTAGGGTTCCACTATGCACACAGTAGTTTCAAACAACCTATAATCGGGTAAGCAGCCTGTCCTAACTTGGAATGGTCACTATGGATCCGAATATGCACTAGGTCGAATGGTCAAAAAGGGTGCCCCGGTAAAACCGGGGTTTGTGTTCCCATGTTGTCAGAGCCCATAACCGGTTAGCCTTATGGTCATGCCTTGACAAGACAAGCCTCTGGCAAACCGTTCAGGAATGGCAGATGGCAAACACGGTGTCCTAGGCGCACCAATGCACATGCCATGCAAAGAGACATAAACGAAATCAAAACGGGATATCACGAGTTCGAGTCAAGCTCTCTAAAAATCCCCAGTGGAGTCACCAGAAAATGTAGACGTCCCCGAACGCCCCGGGAGGATGAGTCCCGTTCTGTTCATCTACGGGCTTACTACAGTTCGGACTCTCGATTTGTCACGGTTCCTAATCTGAACCAAAGAGTCCAAATCCGGCAAATCGTTTTGAGAAAAACAAATTTTTTTTGAAACAAGTGCCAAACATGGACTGCTTTGCCAGATACAGAGTCACCACCTAAATATTTTTTAATGGAAAAATTTAGGAAACCCTGACTCGGTGCCGAAGGCCACGTGTCCGTCATTGCCAAAGTTGCCTCGGCTCGGGAGCTTGGGTACGATTGGGGAAGGTCAGCTATGAGCACCCCCTCTCGCCCGATCCGAAGATCGGCCTCTACTAACCGTGATATCTAGTTTTGAAAACTTTATGTGTTCTCATTCCATTTACTAGCCTAGAATTACTATGTTATGCACACAGCACACAAGTATAGACTAAATTGCCTAATTTGGAAATAAGCATTGCATATCCGTTTGTCTTGAAAAACATTTTGGAATTTGCTACTCGCAAGTAGGCTAAAACACGGATTTCAATGAGCTATTCTAACTCAGGCAATCCAACCTTCACCCACGGGCATTCAAACAGTTTATCACATAAGCATCTAACCGCATGGTAATCATACCGTCCTGATAGCATTCACACTCATGGGAGATGCTAAAGCATAAACACTTACATCGTACTCCGTGCCAAAACAATAAACTAGTTAGCCAACATACATGGTCCTAGTTCATGTCAAATTGCCTAATGTAACACAAACAGGATGTAATCAGAGTAGGCTCGGCTAACCTAAGGATGGCATGTGAAATGCAGTCAATCAATTGATGCACGTATTCAATTTGGAATTGAAGTACAGATGCAGTTAGCGTGATGTACCGAGCCTGATGCATGCAATTCAAATGCATGGATGCACGCATGCATAGCATAAGGTATGCTAATTTTAAATATGCCCTAGTCTACCATCATAAGCAGGTAAATAAAAGGGAAGAAAGAAGTGGGGATTGGAAGACATGCACACGCACGCACCCACACTTATTACAGATTTGCCCTCGCTCGGGGGGACCGAATAAATATTACAAATTAACTAACCTACAAGCTAATTAAATATTGCAGACCATCTAATTAGCTAAGCAAATTAACTAATCTAGGGAAAACAGATAAATCGCCTCGGGAGGAGAGCTCGATGCAATGCATGCTCGGTCCTGCTCAGAAGTGCACCGTCATGCCTAGGCTGCCTCTGTTTTCCTTGATATACTCCTCTGGAGACTTCCAAAGTCTCAGGACTGCTTCCTTGGACATTGGGGGACACCACCGGCTGAATGGGATTGCCACCGGCAGTGGCATGTGGTCACCGGCCATTAGTGAAGCCACCGGCCGAGGGAGGATTACCGGTCGGCAGATAGTTCCTGCAGAACCTGCAATTGACAGCAACAGAGGGCAAGGCAAAGCATGGCGATACAATTCAAGCAATGTATGCACCAATCATGTCCCTTATCATGGTAATGACTCAAAGGGACATGCTTCTTGGTTCTCGGACCATCAATCGCGCATTTCAATGCGTGATGGCCCAAGAGACCAAGTTATGCATTTCCATGTCAAATGAAATCCAATGCACGCAATCAAACCAATGGGGACTTAACCTCTATCATGGATAGTCAAGAGGCCAAGTATGCATGCCAATGCAATGCAACCTAAGCATGTTAACTAGGCATGCAATACGGCAATGCAAATGAGCAAGCAAGAAATGCAAGGCATAGAGCAATGCAACTAACAAGTGTGCAAGGCTAATGTAGGCATTCAAGCATGTAAGCCAACATGTGACTTCATTCAATCATGTGATTTCAAACATGCAACAACTCACCAATATGCTACAATATATAAGGAGAGCATGCAACAAACAAAGAGATGGACTTAAACATGATTTGGGCAGCTCTAGTTAGGCCCAAAACAGTGGCCAAGAACTTAAGAAAAGGGACCAAACACACTTACACACATGCACATGTTAATGGGCCTATACTTAAGCAAACAAGGGCAACTTTCAAGCACATTTAAAAGAGGCTAAGCATGGACTAATGGCATGCAAGGTAAGCATTGAAAATCATGTTACAAAGGGTGTTAAGCCAATTAAACAAGACAATCAAGGCATGCAAACAAAGCCAAAAACCCAAGGCAAGCCAAGAGGCTTAAACCAAGACTAAATCAACCAAGCCTTACAAGGCTAAGAGGACTTAAAATAGGTCTAGTGCAAACCTAAACGACACCCAAGGGACACCAAGATGGCATCTAGATGGCTCAAAATCAAAAGCATGCATAATGACCAAAACATGGAGCATGCAAGACAAGCTTTCAAAGCTTCAAAGAGGTGTCCAAAGCAAGCATACAACCATGTCAAAGGGACTGAAATTATGCTACAAATGGTGCCAAACCATTAAAACAAAGCGAGTAAAGCATGCTACATACTCACACACTTAAGGCCAACAAGCCAAAATGCAAAGGGGGCATATAATGCATGGCAAAGACGACCCAAACAACTATGGACAGACCTTAAACATGGCAAAATAAGCACAAAAGGTTCCCAAAGGTAGGCCTAAAACATGCTTGAACAAGGGTTTACAACCTAAGGCACATTAAGGCCTAAACATGGCATTACAAGGTAGGTATGCTAAGCATGCATGGTGTACCAAAACCAAGCAAAAACAGAGGCATATTATGACATATTAAGCACAAAAAACAACTAAGGCATGGTCAACATGAAGCTTAGCTAGGTGCTCCCTCAAGAGGCCAAAAATGGTCCATTTCAAGGACAACAAGGAGAGGGGGTGGCCCTCTCCTTCTTGAGACTTCAAGGCACCATCCTTACCACTGAAATCCCTCAAGATTTCAGTGGTGAGGAGGCCCAAACACCAAAGTCCCGGAGCTCACTCAAAATAGCACAAAATGGGGCCTTTCAAGGCCTAAGAGGGGTCAAACACCTCCAAACCACAAAACACTCTAAATAAACTATTTAGAGGGCCTAAAAAAAGAACGTTTTTATGTTATAAACTAAGCACAAAAACAGTTCTAAGATAGGCTAAAATACAATGTAAAAATGGGGAATAAAGGGACTAGTTTCTTACCCTTGAAGACCCTCTTCAACAATGGTGGACCAGCTACTCCTCCAACCTCAAAACCACCCAAGAACCTCAAGAACAACCTCTTAGAACCTCAGTAGCTAAGGGAAGGTGAAACACTATGTGTTTGTGTGCAACAGTAAGACACAAACACACTTAAACACACACAAAGGTAAAAAGAGGGAGAGGTATAGAGATAGAATGTGTATAGATCCTAACCCTAGAACTCAAAACCCTAATATGGCTGTCTAAACTCTCCAAAATGTCTAACCTAAAACAAAGGAGAGGAGGGCTCCTCTTATAGAGCTTTTTGTCTTGTAAAGCTTACAAGACAAGCTTCTAAAGAGAGAGATCCCTCCATACACGTGTATGGAGAGGAGCCAAATGCAAGATAGCTGTGTCAAAATATCTGCAAAAGCAGCTGCACAGTAGTCGGCCGGCCAAAAATGCAATTGACCAAAAAAAGATAGCCGACCGGCCATCTATGGTGCCGGCCGGCCAAATATTTGGCCGGTGGCCACAAAACACAGCCGGTGGCCTCAAGCCACGGCCGGTGATGGGTGGGGGTGGTCTACAAGCCCTACCCTGCCTCTCAAAGGCAAAACACAAGTGTTTGGTGTCAAACCAAGCACAAAACAGTCAAGTTCGGAGATCCTGAGGCAAGGCGCGTAGTCGAGACCTCCGGGAACTCCAAACGAACACAAACATGGATGATCACTGGGTGTTCAAACGGTGACGTCCAAGTCTTGAGGACGGTCAAAAATGGGGTGTCTACACAATGCAAATGACATGCGTAACAACGCAAGTTATATGTGCAAAAGAATGCAAATAAAAACATGCGTAACAACACAAGATAAATATATGCAAAACAATACAAATGACATGCGTAACAGCGTAAGTTAAATATATGCAAAACAATGCAAATGACATGTGTAACAGCGCAAGATGGATATACGTAAAACAATGTAAATGACATGCGTAACAGCACAAGATAGATATATGCAAAACAATGCAAATGACATGCGTTACAGCGCAAGATGGATATGCAAAAGAATGCGAATAAAAACATGCGTAACAGCGGAAGATAAATATATGCAAAACAATGCAAATGACATGCGTAACAGCGCAAGTTAAATATATGCAAAACAATGCAAATGACATGCGTTACAGCGCAAGTTAAATATATGCAAAACAATGCAAATGACATGCGTAACAGCGCAAGAGAGATATATGCAAAATAATGTAAATGACATGCGTAACAGCGCAAGTTAAATATATGCAAAACAATGCAAATGACATACGTAACAGCGCAAGAGGGATATATGCAAAACAGTGCGAATAAAAACATGTGTAACAGCGCAAGATGCTGATACATACAATCCTATAGAGACACACCCTAATAGCACATATCAAGCAAGTGAGAGCCAAAACACCCCTATAGTGGGGTAGGGTTTCCATGTCCTATTTTGTTAGGAGCTAGGGTTTCACTACGCACGCATGCGGTTTCAAACAATCCCGCATTCGGGTGAGCAACCTGTCCTAATTTGGAACAGTCTCTAAGGCTTTCGATATGCAACTAGGTCAATTGGTCAAAAAGGCTGCCTCGGCAAGACCACCTAATATACCTCTCGCACCTAACACCGAGAAGTGAAAGGAGGATCAAATGGTACGACGGTGATCCAGATCCAAGGTTTGTGTTCCCATTGTGGCAGAGCCCACAACTAGTCAGCCTTATGGCAAGCTTTTCCAAGCAAGCCTCCTGCAAACCGTTCAGGAATAGCAGATGGCAAACACTGTGACTTAGGCGCACTAATGGAAATGCAATGCAAAGAAACACATAACTATAAATAAAACAACATATCATGAGTTCGAGTCAAGTTCTCTAAATCCCTAGTAGAGTCGCCAGAAACTGTGAACTCGACTTTCTTTGCGCCCCCTTTCGGAGAGCTCGAATTGGTCTCCAACAGTTCAGACTCCTGTCACGGTTTTGAATCTAATCTCACAAAGTGCAATGTGAGACTGATAAACACCAAAGAGTCCAATCTGGCAAATCATTTTGGAAAATCGATTTTGAATCAAATAATGCCAAAACTGGACTGCTTTGCCAGATTACAGAGTCGCCACCTAAATATTTTATTTTTCAAAAATTTAGAAACCCTGACTCGTGCCAAAGGCAACGTGTCCGTCATCACCAAAGTTGCCTTGGCTTGGGAACTTGGGTACGAGAGGGGAAGGTTCTAAAATGAGCACCCTCGCTCGCCCGATCAAAGGATCGACCTCTACTAAGCATGATATGTTGTTTTATAAACACATGTGTTCTTATTCTGGTTATTAGCTAACTTACTATGTGATGCACACAACATACAAGTATAGACTAAATCGCAAGGATTGGAACAAAACAATTCATGTTCGTTATCAAAAATAGTTTGAAAATGCCACCCGCAAGTGGGCTAAAGTGCGGATTTGCCACCCTCAAGTGGGCTTGAAACATGATTTGCCACTTCGCAAAGTGGGCTTAAAACTCACATTTTATCGAATTGTCCCAATTCAAGCAATAAAGCCTTCATCCATAGGCACTCATGCAGTTTAGCATATAAGCAAATAGCCTCATGGCAAGCATGCTATGGCAACACTCACACTTATGCAAGGATGGTAAAGCGTAAAGACTCGCCGAGTACTCCGAGCTAAAACAAAAGCTAGTTAGAAATCAATGCATGATCCTAACTATGCAAAATGCCTAATGCAACACATGCAATAATGCAATTAAATAGGCTCGGCTATCTAAGATGGCATATGAATGCAACAATGATACACGTATTCAAATAAGTATTGAAATACGATGCAGTTTGAATGATGTGCCGAGCCCGGTACATGCAAGACAAATGAATGATACACGCATGCAAGCATAAGGTATGCTAATCAAAACGTGCCCTAATCTAACCATCGAAAGCAGTTAAATAAAAGGGAGAAAGACGCAGGATTGGAAGACATGCACACACACACACACGCACCCTTATTACAATATTGCGCCCTCGCAAAGAAGGGTCCAAATAAATAAGAGCTAAGCAACACTAAGCTAAGCTAAGCTAACTAGTTTAATTAAGCTAATTAGACTAATTATTACACAACAAATTGAATAACTAGCTAAACTAAGCTACTTAGTTATTGCAACACTTTAACTAATTAACAGATTAATTAATTAAATTACAAAACCATGCTAACTAACAAGTAAAGCATTATCTACATTGCCTCAGCTCTGCTTTGGATAGTTGAACAAGCATGCATCGGTTTTCGCCCCGAAAAGCCCACCGGTTTGCTCTTGAGAGGCTCTGTTTGCAGGGTTAGCCAAGAACTTTCTGCTCAAACTTACCAATCCATTGCTAAGGAATGCACCAATGGCCTACCGGCCATGAGAAGCTGCTGCCGGCCCTCTGTCGGCCAAGGAGAGGCACTGCCAGCCAAGGATGAAGCCTTGCTGGCCATTGATGAAGCACTGTCGGCCACTGGTGTGCTGAATCACCATTTTGCAACAGAGCTCAAATAGAGAAAAATGGAGGGTCTTCCAAGGGTATGTTTGTACTGCACTCTGTCCTTATCATCTCAAAACATCAAAGGAGAGGAGTTATTGGGTCTAAAGCCACTAACCAAGCATTTTTTATGCATGATGGCCAAGGATCCAACTTGCACACATTCAATAAATGCACAAAACAAAGACTCAAGTCCACTACCTTATCAGGGATGATCAAAGGCAATGGAGACAAAGCGGATTGGCTCACTTTCATCACTTTGAGTATGAAATGGACCAATCCACCTTGTGTTCAATATAATGTCCGATCGAATACAATGCAATGTAATGCAAATACAATATGCTTATCTTGGCATGTTTTACTTGATTCAATTCTTGTTTACACATTTTAAGTTACCAAACCATTCTTTAATTGATTTGTCCAATGTGAAAGTCCTCTAATGAGAGAGAGGTCAATCAAAAGATGACTTAAGACACGAGAGAGACCATGCCTTTGACTAGGAAGAACCCTCAAAAGAGGGTTAAAGACATTTAAGCACAATCCTCAATCTCAAGCTTAAACACAACTTTAAGACTAACCATCCCTCAAAACAAATAGAAAAATGAAGAAATGAGGAAGGTGGCAGAATTTCAGTGCCGAAATGGCATGAAACACAAGACTCTAACATGCAAACAACTCATGTACAACATGTTATGGGACTTAAGTATTAAAACTAGTGAATAGCTTTACACTAGAACCATGCAATATCAAACTCAAATGGCCAAACCATCCCTAGATAGACCTCAAACATGCCAAAACAGTGGGTAAAATGAGATGAGATGGTAGCATGAAAAGCAAGAAAGACATGCTTACGTATTGGCTCATAAACAAGGCACAAAGCACACCTCTCAAAAGTAATGGAAGAGTGGAATATGTGAGAGTGTGACAAGGCTACATGCACTGAAATCATGTGTGAAATAATGCTACGACATGCCAACAACTCAAGTAAAACATGTTAGGGGCCTTAAATCACTGAGCTAGTCAAGGCCTTTGCACTACAACCATGCATAACAAGTCTCATATGACCAAGACCACTCAAAACAGAGTTAAGGCATGCTAAATCAGTGGCAAACACATACTGGAATCAAACTAACACAAGCTAGAATAATAGACTAAATCATCAAGTATGTTAAGCTACTAAGCATGATTACATTACAAGTGTAAGAAGCAAGCATCAAGTGACCCAACCAGCCAAAAGTAGAGCTAAAGTAGGTCAAAAAAGTCACAGAAACATGCTGAGATCAAGCCAAGAGATGGTAGAAAAACATTCTCAACTATTAGGCCATCTATACATACAAACAAGATACAAGGAGGGAGGGTTACCCGCTCCTATTTTGGGCCTCAAAACAAACTTTTTTCCACTGAAATTCCTCTAAGTTTCAGTGGTTAAAAGGCCAAGCAAAGGGTGTTTCAAAAACTTTAAAAGATGGCTCAAAAGGCTTTACAAGCCAAAGAGCCAATGGAGGAAACCACCCCCTAACCACACAAGGCTTTAACCTTCACTTTAAGACCTTAAAAATAGAACTTTTTAGAGGCTAAAACCAGCTTCAAAGTAGCATACAAAGGTGGCCAAGCAATGAACTAAAACAAAGCTTAAAGGGAGTAAGTCCTTACCCTTGAAGCACAACAACAAATTAGCAAGAGTTCCAAGCTAAAACCACTCTAAGAAGCTCAAACAAGGCCTCCAAGAACCTCAGCTCTAAGGTGAAGGTGTTTGGCTAAGGGTGCTAGTGCAAATGTGTAGAGAAAGCACACTTTCAATGACAAAATAGAGAGAGAGAGAGAGAGAGAGAGAGAATTCTAGAGTGAGAGAGAGAGAGAGAAATATAGCTCAGCCAAAATTTTTGTAACCCTTAGCATGCATATAGATGAGCTCTATATATAGAAGATACAAAAGCCTCTTGTAAAGATCCAACCATCCACGTGCAAGCAGATGAGCTCATCTGTGCAAACAGCTGTCAAAATATTTACAAAAATATCTACTGATGCATTGGTGGCCGGCCGGCCATCAGTGGTGGCCGGCAGGGCCTTATTGATGGCTGGAAGGGGAAAGCCCATGGCTAGCAACCCTCAATGATGGTCGGTAGGCCATCAAGACCATCACTATGCAAAGACCAACACACGGTCCAAATATGAGGTAGAATGGAAACAGGGTTTGGAAAGATTAAACCTGGAGCGTTCTGTCGCGGAATTTGAGCACTCGACGAGTAACCAAACTTGTCGCTAGATGTATCTGCAAGGACACCCAAGTCTTGAGGACGGTCAAAAATGGGGTGTCTACAGATAGCTCCACCTCAAAACCTTAAGGACCAAGTACCTCATCCACACCTCATTCTAATCCATATATTGTCATCCACCTACAACCCCAGTATATATATCACCCCAGCTCATTTACCCAAGCCTGAGGTGTTCATTCCAGAAAGCATGGACTTATGCATAATGGATGCATTTGAACCCCAATCATCTCAAACCGGTGAACCTACTATTTCTGAGCTGATGAAAATGATTGAAGATACTTCAGGGAACTGTGGTAGATCTAGCCTTTAGGATATTGGCACCATCATCAACCACATCACATGCCAGAAATTTCACGGCAAAAGGCTCCCCAATCTTGGGACAGGCTGCATTTGAAGAAGGTCAATCCCTTGGCAAAGTGAAGGCAAGTGGTAAGAACAAGGTAGGGGCAGGCATTGGTCCCCATAAACACCTTGAATGGGTTGTTGAGGCTTTGTAAACCGAAAGACTGAACAAACAGCAAGTGCTTGCAGTTGTCGCAAAAACCGTGGATGACACCTTTGCTACTCACGGTGAGAGCATTCTGAATTAAGGGCAAGCTAGGAAAAAGGATGTTGTACCAGAAACGCTCCTTTTAGCTCCAATCCTACTCTCGGAAGAGAACATCAAACCCAGTCAGCACCTGCCAATCCCTTTGCTGGTACACCCAACACAACTCCACAAACCTCGAAGTACCAACCCCGAGGCTAGAGGGTCTTCAATCCCCTCTACATGACCTTGTTCAAAGCTCTCCAAATCCTTATAGGAAAGGGCCATCTCAAACCCCTTAAGCCTCGGCCTCTTCCGGATCCCCTTCCAGCTACGCATGATGCTGCCAAGTACTGTGCCTTCCATTGTACCTCCCTTTATCTACCACTATCACCACCACGGGTTCAGGTTGGAGCGCAGACATGTTCATCATGCACAAGTTCGTGCTCTTAGGGATGAACAACGCTGGTTTAGGTAAGTGGGAAGGGGTGATATATATACTGGGGTCATAAAGGACGGCCAGTGTGTGGATGAGGTTTATATGCTGGAGTGGAGGGACTTGATTATGTGGTAGGAGAGGATTTGTAGTGACATTGGGTTTTTGGGGAGGTGCTATCACCTTATTGTCGATGAGATCTTGAATCTCATGACGCAACCTATAAATTGATCAGTGTCATGATTGTGCTGCTGGTGAAAAGCACAATATTTGGCTGGGTTGTGTTTCAAAGGGAGAAGATCAAGTAGAGGGCGAGGCTCTAGTGGCTTAAGATGTCCCTTTTTTATCAGGACCCCTAGGGCTTTGGATAAAAGCATGTAGAGTGGGGTAAAGACCCTTTGAGATTGGGGCCTGACTGGTTGAGGTTTGTGGAGTTGTGTTTGATGTATTGGCGAAAGGGTTGGTTGTCTTGGGTGTGGTGGTGGCCATGCTCACATCCGAAGGCCGTGCAGAGGTGCTACCACTCATGGTTGTATTGGAACTGCGTGTAAAGGGCCTTTTCGGCTGTTCCTTCTCATTGGCTATCAGCCTCTGTTTCATCACATCTTCAATCTGAACCCCTATCTCATGGAGCTCAGCGAATGTAAACAATGGCAAGACTATCATCTTCTGCAATAATCTCCATTGAAGATTGCGGACCACGATTTTGATTTGATCTTTCTTGGATGGCCTGATAGTCATCATCGAGGCCTTAGCCCTCCATTGGGTCACAAAGTCCGAGAAGCCCTCCTTTGGTTTCTGATGGGTCGCTTCAAGATCACGGGTTATGACCTCGATTTGGGTATTGTAAGAGTACTGCCCGATAAAGGCCTCAACCATTTCCTCTCAGCTCTGTTTCACAAAGTCTTCCAACTTTACATACCAGATGGCCGCTATACCCGATAGGGTCCGGCCAAAAAACAACAGCTTTTGGAGTCTGGTGATGCCCATTGGCCGCAGGATGTCTGAGAATAACCGTAAATGGACCATGGGATCCCCGGAGCCATCAAACCGGTCTATGTGTGGCATCTTGAATTTGTCCGACAGAGTTACTGCGGAGTCTGTGTATCCATCCTCGATGCCAAGGATTGAATTCAAAGACCGTTTCTAGCTTGTTGACCTTCAATGTAGTGGGGTCAACCTCGAATTCAAATGGCGCCTCAGTTTGGTACATTGGTGCATTGGAGGTTTGCAGTGGGATCGGATCTACCAGAATGCCCAAATTCTCTTGGACATTGACAGTGACTCCGAGTGCTAGAATACTCGTTGGAGGTGCATGGATGTAAAAGCTACTGCCGGTTGTGGTTGCTATTGCTGAAGCCCATTTATCACTTCCGCTTAGTGGGCTGTAACCTCCGCTCGGCGGGCAGCATCTAGCTGCATGGTTTCTATGGTCTATTGGAGATGACAAAGCTTGTCTTCTATGCTAACCGGGGGATGTTGAGCCATCAGAACTGGCGAATAATCTCTCACTGGAATGGAAGTAAAAGACTGAGCCTGACTGGGCACAGGTGAAGTAAAAGGTAACCGCTGGACTGGTGAATTATGCCTTACCCTCCTCCGTCTCGTAACCGGAGGGAGCGAAGTAAACACTGGTTGTCCCCTAACAAGATCCTCGGATCTGTAAAGTCTCCTTACAAGGGTCCAGAGTGCTTAGGGGGTAACAAAATCGTCCGAAGTAATTGTGATAAACTACCTTGAAAAAAGAAATAAAACAAAAGAAAACCAAAAATCAGAAACCGCACAACACCCCAGCTCATATATGAACAAGACACAGTTGTAATCATAAGCTATAGAACTACACTTAACATTGATTTCTACCCCCCAAAACTGATACCCAAACTTGCAACTGATACATACATTCCTGTAGAGTTTCACTCTAAAAACACATACTAGTTAAGTGAGAGCCAAAACACCCCTATGATGGGGTTGGGTTACCCTATCCTAGTTTCGTTAAGAGCTAGGATTAACTATTCAAGCAAAGTAGTTTCACACAATCCTGCATTCGGGTGAGCAACCTGTCCTAGTTTGGAACAGTCTCTATGGTTTCTGATATGCAACTAGGCGAATTGGTCAAAAAAGGGTACCTCAGCAAGACTACCTAATATATCTCTCACACCTAACACCGAGAAGTGAAAACAGGATCAAACGGTACAGTGGTTGTCCATATCCAAGGGTTGTGCTCCCATCATGGTAGAGCCCACAACCGGTCAGCCTTTTGGCAAGCTTTTCCAAGCAAGCCTTCGGCAAACCGTTCAAGAATAGCAGATGGCAAACACAGTGACTTAGGCGCACTAATGGAAATGAAAATGCAAAGAACCACATAAGTGTAGATAAAATATCATATCATGAGTTCAAGTCAAGTTCTCTAAGATCCCCAGCAGAATCGCCAGAAACTGTAGCTCAGCTTTTTCGCGCCCCCTTTCGTAAGTTTGAAAGAAAGCCCTACAGTTCAAACCCCCACGGTTCTAAATCTAATCTCACAAATGCAATGTGAAATTAATAAACACCAAAGAGTCCAAATCCGATAAATCGTTTAGAAAATTGATTTTGAATCAAAAATGTCAAAATTGGACTGCTTTGCCAAATACGGAGTCGCCACCTAAATATTTTATTTTGGAAAAATTTAGGAAACTCATGACTCATGCCAAAGGCCACGTGTCCATCATCACCAAAGTTGCCTCAGCTCGGGAACTTAGGTACAAGAGGGGAAGGTCATGAATTGAGCACCCCCGCTCACCCGATCAAAGATCGGCCTCTACTAATCATGATATGATTTTTATCAACATTATGTGTTCTTGTTCCGGTTATTAAGCTAACTTTACTATGTGATGCACACAAGCAAGTATAGACTGGTTTGCAAGAATTGAAACAATTCAATTTCATGTTTGTTTTGCGAAAAAGGGTTTGAATTTGCCACCTCAAGTGGGCTTAAAGTTTGCGAATTTGCCACCAAACATAGTGGGCTTAAAATTGTGAATTTGCCACTAGACATAGTGGGCTTAAACGTACATTCATTGAATCATTTCAATTCAAGCAACAAGCCTTCATCCATAGGCAATCAAGCAGTTTATCACGTAAGCGTTTAGCCTCATGGTAAGCATGCTAGTCATGGCAACAATCACACTCATGCAAGTATGCTAAAGCGCTAAAAACTCACCTAGTACTTTAAGCTAAGATGATATGAGTTAGAAAAATATACATGATTCCTATCTATGCAAAATGACTAATGCAACGCAGGCAATAATGCAATTTAATAGGCTCGGCTACTAATATGGCATATGATTCAATTAAATAACATGTGGTTAAACACGTATTCAAAGAATTATTGAAATGACAATGCAGATTGAATGATGCGCCGAGCCTCGGTGCATGCAAGACAAGATGAATGTATGCAAGCATAAGGTATACTAATTGAAACATGTTCCTAATCTAACCATCATAAGCGATTAAATAAAAAGGAGAAAGACGTGGGGTTGGAAGACATACACATTATTACATTTTGCTCTCATGAAGGATAGTTCGAATGAATAAAGCAAAACTAACTATCAACTAAATAGGGCATGACTAATTAAGCTAACTATTACAAACCAAAATAAAATAAATGGCTTAACTAATTAACTAATTATTACAACAGTTTTAATTTAACTAACTAGTAAGCTAACTAATTAAGTTACAACACAAACCTAAACTAAGTAATTAAAGTCTATAACTACGATGCCACTACTCCGCCTCAGGAAATAGAAGATGCGCATGCTCGAATACCACCCAAAAAGACTTCTGTTTTGCTCTCAAAAGCCTCTATTTGCAATGTTGCACACTTCCATAACCATTTTGCTCCACCTTACCAATTTTTTGCTAAGCTTTGCATCAATGGCCAGCCGGCCATTGGTAAAGACTGTCGGCCACCTGCCAGCCATGGAAGTGGCCTACCAGCTATCTGTGGTGCACTACCGACCACTTGCTGGCCATTGATGCACTGGTTTAACTTGCTACAATAGAGAACAAACAGAGCAAAAAGAGGGTATTTTCACAGATTGTTTGCACAACTCACCCATCCTTTTCATGAACAAATCCAAGGAATTGTGAACTCAAGCCACAAACCACCAATTCAAGCAATTTCATTGCATGATGGCTTGCGATTCAAGATATGCAAGCTCAATAAATGCAAAACAAGACACTCAAAACCATCACTCTATCATGCATGATCAAGGGCAATGGAGACCTAGGAAGCTTGACACATTTCATCACTTTGAGTATGAAATGTCCCAATGTTCCTTGTGTTCAATTAATGTTCGATTGAACACACAACACACAAGTTATTATCTTGCTCAATTTTAGTCCCAAGTTGTTAGCTACTTATTTTAACTTACCAACCATTATTTAATTCAATTAAGTCCAAAAGGTGAGTTAGAGTCCTCTAATGGAAAGAAGGCTCAAAACACAAGTTGCTTTGGGTATGAAAGAAGTTTCATACCGTTGGTAATGAACCCCTTAAGAGATTAAACCATTAAGTATGAAACCTCAATTTCACACTTAGGCACACAAATGATTTGAAACCACTTTCAAAGAAAAAGAAAAACCAAGAAAGGATGGAGGTTGCAGAGGTGATTTAGTGCTGAAATTGAGTGCAAAACAACAATAAAACATGCAATCAACGCGAACAAGGGATGTCTAATGGCCTAAAACACTGAGCTTGTAAGGACTTTTACACTATAACTATGCAAAACAAGACTTAACTGACCTAAATTGCCCAAAAAAGTGCTAAAGTAGTCTAAAACAAAGGAAAAAACATGCTGGAATCTAGCTACAAAAAGCTAGAAAATCATGCTGACATATAGAATTAACTAGGCTAGCAAACAAGACACAATGAGGGAAGGCTAACCCCTCCAATTTTGAACTTCAAAACATGTTTTTTGCCACTGAAAACACTCTGAAATTCATTGGTTAAAGGCCCAAAAAAGGTTGGTTTGAAAGTGGAAAACAAAGGTGCAAAAGCCTTAGAAGCAAGAAATAAAGAAAAGTTAGACAACCCCCTAACCTTAAATGGCTTAAAACACCAATTTCAGCCCATTAAAACAGAGATTTTTACAGCTAAAAATAGCCCAAAAACAGTGGACAAAGATAGAGAAACAAGTGTACTAAAACAATTTTAAAAGACAAGTATTATATCTCTTGAAGCCAAGCACAACTTTAGGCACAAATACAAGTCAAAACCACCTTCAAGAGCTCCAACAAGACCTTAAGGGACCTCAGCTCAAAGGTGATCAATTTTGGTTAAGGATGTGTGTACAAACCCCATTTTTGACCGACCTCAAGACTTAGACGTCATCTCTTGTTCACTCGATGATTATGATTGCATTTGTTCGCTTTGAGTGCCCAAAGTCCTTGGTGGAACACCCTGTCTTTGAGCCTTTAAAACTTGTCCATTTTGTGCTTTGTTTTGGACCAGAACCCTATTGTTTCAAGCCTGGAACTTGTGGTGACCTGTCGGCCACCACCATAGGCTGTCGGCCATGACTCATGGTTGTCGGCCATTGCTGTGGCTGATCAGCCACCAGTGGTGGCCAGTTGGCTACCAGTGGTGGCCGATGGTCACCAGTGTCTTTTTCCAGATATTTGCTGACAGCTGTGACAGCTGTTAACACATTGAGCTGCATCTCCCTATACGTGTATGGTAAGATGTTCCTAAGCTCAAGGCTTGTTTTTCTATATATAGGGCGGTTCCTCCCCCATTTTTGAGGGTTAGCAATTTTGGAACAAAATTCTCTCTCTCTTTCTATATTTCTCTCTCTCTCTCTCTAGCAATTTTGTGCATAGTTGCTCGGATACACTCCACTTTTGTCTATTAATCCTTAACAAGAGTTGCTAGTCTTTGGGCTAAGGTAGCTTGGGACTTATTTTGAGCTCTAGGAGGAGGTTTTGGCTTGGATTGTTGGCCAAATTGTGTCTTCCCTTTAAGAGGTATAACACTCTCCTTTTATACTTGTTTTGCACACTTTCTTTGCCACCTTTTTCCAACTATTTTGGGGCTGGTTTTGAGCTGTCAAAAACTATGTTTTCGTGGCCTAAAGGTGGTGGTTTAAGGCCATTTTCAATTAAAGGGTGGTTCACCCTTCTTACTTCATAGTTTGTAAAGCTTTTGTACCTTTGTTCACCGCTTTCAAACCATCTTTTTTGGGTCTTTTAACCACTGAATTTCAGAGGATTTTTAGTGGTAAAAAACTCATTTTGAAATCCAAAATTGGAGGGATTAGCCTCCCCTTCTTGTGTCTTGTTTGCATGCCTAGTTAGCCCCATGTATTAGCTTAATGTTTTAGCTTTTTGTGGCTCAAGTCCAGCATGTTTTGAACTCTATTTTGAGCTGTTTTGCCACTGTTTTGGCTGTTTGGTATTTTTGAGTCTTGTATTGCAATGTTGTAGCGTAAGTCCTTTTACTAGCTTGGTGTTTTAAGGCTTTAATCACCATTGGTTTGAGTTGATTGCATGTTTTAGTGCTTTTTCTCACCTAATTTCAGCACTTATAATCTCATCAATCTCCCCCATTTCTTCACTTTTTCATTTGCTTTGAGGGTTGTTTCAACCTTAGAGTTGTTTAAGCTTCAGATTGAGGCTCATGCTTAGTGGTTTAATCCTCCTTTGAGGGTTCATTACCAATGGCATGAAGTTTCTCTCATGCCTTAAACTATCCCTTGGTTGACACTTTTTTCATCTAAGGAGACACTCACCAATGGACAAATTGATTAATGAATGGTTTGATAGCTAAAATGTGTAAACAAAATTGGTAAGTAAAAGAGGCAAGATAAGCATTCTTTTGTGTTGCATTGCATGTGTTCAAATCGGACGTTAATTTGAACACAAGGAGAATGGGACATTTCATACTCAAAAGTGATGAAATGTGCCATTTTCTTAGGTCTCCATTGCCCTTGATCATGCATGATAGGGTGATAGTCATTAGAGTCTTGTTTTTGCATTTATTAAACTTGCACAATTGGTTTCACAAGCCATCATGCAATGAATTTCCTTGATTGATGGTTTATGAACCAAATTTTGTCCATCTTTTGATTTTTTCCATGAAATGAGAGGCAAAGTGTGCAAATAACCCTTGAGAAATACATTATTTTGCTCTGTTTGCTCTCTGATACAGCAAGGAAGTCCAGGTTATCAGTGGCCGACAGCCACCAGTAATAGCCGACCGACCACCATTGGTAGCCGACCGGCCCTTTGTCGGCCATCAGTGAAATTTGCACAATGTGTTGGTAAGGTGGAGTAGAGGTATTCTGGAAGGAGGCAGCATTGCCAGTGTTCAAATGTGCAAACAGAGGCTTGCAGCAGCAAAACGGTGGCTTTTCAAGTGGAAATCGAGCACGTGCATGAGCCTCCCTTGCATTCCAAGCTTATTTAACGTTTAAATATCTAGCTTAAATTCGTGTTGTAATTAATTAGTTGTAGCTAATTAAGTGTTGTAAATAATTAGTTAGTTTAACTAGTTGTTCGATTTCGATTTGTAATAATTAGTTAGCTACTATAGCTAGTTAATTAGTTTCAAGTTTTGTATTAGTTAGCTTAATTAGCGTAGCTAGTTGGTTAGCTTATTCATTTGGACCCTCCTTTGCGAGGGTGTAATGTTGTAATAAGTGTGTGTGCGTGTGTGTATGTTTTTCCAACCCCACGTCTTTCTCCCTTTTATTTACCCACTTTTGATGGTTAGATTAGGAGCATTATGTTTCAAATTAGCATACCTTATGCTTGCATCCATTCATTCGTATTGCATGCACCGAGGCTTGGCACATCATTCAAACTGCATTGTCATTTCAATACTTCTTTAAATACTTGTTTAACCGCATGTTGTTCAAATTGCTTCATATGCCATATTAGTAGTCGAGCCTATTAATTGCATTCTTTGTATGTGTTGCATTAGACACTTAACATAGTTTGGAATCATACATATTTTTTTCTAACTCATGTTTTCCTATCTTGGAGTACTATGTGAGTTTTTACGCTTTAGCATACTCGCATAAGTGTGAATGTTGCCATGATTAGCATGCTTTCCATGAGGCTATGTGTTTAAATGCTAAACTGCTTGAATGCCTGTGGATGAAGGCTTGCTGTTTGAATTGGAATGATTCAACAAATGTCTATTTTAAGCCCACTTTGTTGAGTGGAAAATCATGTTTTAAGCCCACTATGTTTGGTGGCAAATCCACAAGCTTTAAGCCCACTTGAGGTGGCGAATTCAAACCATTTTCGTAAACAAACATGAGTTGAATTGTTCCAAGTCTTAGAAACTAGTCTATGCTTGCTTGTGCGCATCACATAGTAAAGCTAGCCTAATAACCGGAATAATAATACATAATGTTTATAAAAGATTATATCATGATTAGTAGAGGCCGATCTTCGATCGGGCGAGTGAGGGTACTCAATTCATGACCTTCCCCTCTCGTACCTAAGTTCCTAAGCCAAGGCAACTTCGGTGATGATGGACACGTAGCCTTTGGCACGAGTCATGGGTTTCCTAAATTTTTCAAAAATAAAACATTTAGGTAGCAACTCTGTATCTGGTAAAGCAGTCCAATTTTGGCACTTTTCACTTTCCAAAACGATTTGTTAGATTTGGACTCTTTGGTGATTATCAGTTTCACATTGCACTTGTGAGATTAGATTCAGAACCGTGGGAGTCCGAACTGTAGGGCTTTCTTTCAAACCTTCCAAAAGAGGGCGTTAAAAAGCCGAACTACAGTTTCTGGCAACTCTGCTAGGGATTTTAGAGAACTTGGCTCGAACTCATGATATGTCATTTTATCTACACTTGTGTGCTTCTTTGCATTTGCATTTGCATTGGTGTGCCTAAGTCACAGTGTTTGCCATCTGCTATTCCTAAACGGTTTGCCGAAGCCTCGCTTGGAAAAGCTTGCCAAAAGGCTGACCGATTGCGGCCTCCACCACGATGGGAACACAACCCTTGGATCTGGACTACCATTGTACCGTTTGATCCTCGTTTCACTTCTCAGTGTTAGGTGTGAGAGGTATATTAGGTAGTCTTGCTAAGGTACCCTTTTTGACCAATCGACCTTGTTAGACTTATTCATTTTGATGATTTATTTAATTATGTTTTAATTTATTTGAAAGAATCCAAAATTTATTTTGATGATTTATTTAATTATATTTTAATTTATTTGAAAGAGAAAAATAGAATCAAAATTTATTTTGATGATTTATTTGAAAGAGAAAAATAGAATCAAAATTTATTTTGTCCCATTATTTCTCACCTAAACCTTTATCCTAAATGTTGTTAGAATGTATTTAATATTTGATTAAATCAAGAGTTCAAACAGCCCTGTAGACGTTCCCAAACGCCCCGGGAGGACGAGTCCCGTTCTGTTTGTTTTGGGCTCGCTACAGTTCAGGACTCTCAAATTGTCACGGTTCTTAATCTGAACCAAAGAGTCCAAATCCGGCAAATCGTTTTGGAAAACAGATTTGTAGAAAAGAAGTGCCAAACAAGGACTGCTTTGCCAGATACAAAGTCGCCACCTAAATATTTTATTTTGGGAAATTTAGGAAACCCTGACTCGGTGCCAAAGGCCACGTGTCCGTCATCACCAAAGTTGCCTCGGCTCGGGAGCTTGGGTACGATTGGGGAAGGTCAGCTATGAGCACCCCCTCTCGCCCGATCCGAAGATCGGCCTCTACTAACCGTGATATCCGTTTTTGAAAACGTTATATGTTCTTATTCCGGTTATTAGCCTAGAATTACTATGTTACACGCACAACAAACAAGTATAGACCAAATCGCCTAAATTGGAACAAAACATTTCATGCTTGTTTTGAAAATGGTTTGCTACTCACAAGTAGGCTAAAAATGCAAGTTTTGCCACCCTCAAGTGGGCTTTAGAAAAGATGGTTTTGCCACTATCTAGTGGGCTTAAAACTCACAGTTTTAATGCATTATCCCAATTCAGTTAATTCAACCTCCATCCACAGGCATTCAAGCAGTTATATCACATAAGCAGCTAGCCTCATGGTAATCATGCTATTATGGCAACACTCACACGCATGCGGTATGCTAAAGCATAAATGCTTACCGAGTACTCCAAGCCAGAACAGAAGCTAGTTAGTAATCATGTGCATGATCCTAGTTCATGTTGAGATGGCTAATGCAACACATACAAGATGTAACTACAATAGGCTCGACTATCCTAATGATGGCATGTGAAATGCTGCAACTAACAGGTATTCAGCTTGGAATTGAAATACAAGTGCAGTTAGTAAGATGTACCGAGCCCGGTGCATGTAGGACAAATGTATGGATGCACGCATGCATAGCATAAGGTATGCTAATTTAAATATGCCCTAATACTAACCATCAAAAGCAGATAAGTAAAAGGGAGAAAGAAGTGGCTGTTGGAAGACATGCACACACGCACCTACACTTATTACAAGTTAGCCCTCACTCGGAGGGACCGAAAGAATAATACAATTTAACTAACTAACAAGCTAATTAAATATTACAGACCACCTAATTAATTAAGCAAATTAATTAATCTAATTTAAGCAATAAACAGCCTCGGGAAGAGGGTCCAATGCGATGCGTGCTCGATTCCGCTCGGATGTCACTGCCATGCACAAGCTGCCTCTGCTTTGACTGTTCTGCTTCTCTGAAGACTGCACAAGTCCCAGGGTTGCTTCTCTGAGTGCTGTGGAGCATCACTGGCCGTGAGGAATAGTCACCGGCCATGGGGAATGGTCATCGACCATAAATTAATCCATCGGCCACTTATGGATGGCCGGTCGGCCAAATCTTCCTGTAGAATCTGTTTTTGACAGTAGCAGAGGGCAAAACATAGCATGGCAATGCATTTCAAGCAAATGTGTGCATGGCCACTCTCCCAATCATGTTATGGACTCAAGGGAGCGTGGTCCTCGACCCTCGGGCCATCAATTGCGCATTTCGATGCATGGTGGCCCAAAAGGCCAAGTATGCAATTTCAATGTAAAATGAAATGCACACAAAACATACAAAGGGGCCCCAACCTCCATAATGTTTGATCAAGAGGGATGGGATGCAAACATGCAAGCAAGACTAATGCAACATAGGCATGTTGAGGTAACAAGTATTCCAAATGCAATGCAGCCTAGTCATGCATACAAGATGCAACATGGTCATTCAAGCACGCAAGGTAAACATGTGACGGTATATAAAGGATGGACTTAAACTAATATGGGCAACTCTCAAGCATGCCAAAATTAGTGGCCAAAATGATGCAACAAAGGCATGAAAACACACACACACAAATATGCATCAATAAGGGCCTAAACATGAAGCATAAGCCATCAACTCTTCAAAGCATGAAAGGGATGGAAAATGCAAGCATATAAGCACATCATGAGGTCTGAAATAACATACCAAGTGATTCCAAACCACTGAAACAAAGCAAGGATGGCATGCTAGAGAGGCCAAAGCTTAATGCATTCAAGAGGGATTGCATGGCAGCTATACAAAGCAAGACATGAATGACTCAAATGACCTAAAATAGTCCCTTAGCACATCAAAATATACATGTAAGCTACACAAAGCTTAGCCAAAACACATGAGCATGGTAGTCTAAATGCTATGCATGTATTGAGGCAAATCATGGCATTACAAGGCATGTATGCTAAGCAAGCATGGTGTACCAAAACCAACTAAAAACAGAGCTATATCATGATATAATAAGCATAAATATCAGTCAAGGCATGGCTAACATGAACCTAAACATGATGCTCACTAAAGAGGCAAAAATGGCCCTTTTCAAGGACAACAAGGAGAGGGGGTGGCCCTCTTCTTCTTAGGACCTCAAGGTACCATCCTCATCACTGAAATCCCTCAAGATTTCAGTGGTGAGGAGGCCCAAACACAATGGTCCCGGAGCTCAACCGAAATGGCACAAAACAAGGGCCAAACAAGCCTTAAGAGGGGTCAAACAACCCCAAAGCTTAAAACACCCTTAAGAAACTATTTAGGGCAAATAAAAACAAGACTTTTCTATGTTATATGTTAAGCTCAAAAACAGTTGCAAGATAGGCAAAAAGACTATGCAAGAATGGGGAATAAAGGGTGAAGTTCTTACCCTTGATGACCCTCTTCACAAACAATGGTCCAGCAGCTTCTCTAAGCTCAAAACCAGCCAAAAACTTCAAGAACAGCCTCTTAGTACCTCAGTAGTTAAAAGAAGGTGTGATGGTGGGTGTTTATGCACAAAAGTAAGACAAAACACACACAAAACACAAAAGAGAGGGAGATATAGATATAGGATAGATACACAACTTAAACCCTAAAACTAGAACCCTCTGAAAATATTGTCTAAGTTGTCTAACTTGTCTAACCCCTGAACAAGAGAGAAGAGGTTCTCTTTTATAGACAATTAGTCTTGTAAAGCTTCCAAAGAAAGCTAACAAGAGGGCAATCCCTCCATACACGTGTATGGAGGGGGTGACAGTGTATGCCAGCTGCACAAAAATATTTGCAAAAGCAGATGCACAGTAGTCGGCCGGCCAAAAATGCAATTGACCAAAAAAAGATAGCCGGCCGGCCATCTATAGTGTCGGTCGGCCAAATATTTGGCCGATGGCAACAAAACACAGCCGGTGGCCTCAAGCCATGGCCGGTGGAGTGCGGGGATGGCCCAAAAGCCTTTCCCTGTCCCTCTAAGGCAAAGCACAAGTGTTTGGTGCAAAACTAGACACAAAACAGTCGAGTCGAGAGATCCTGAGGCAAGGCGCGTAGCCGAGACCTCCGGGAACTCAAGACGAACACAAACAAGGATGCTCACCGGGTGTTCAAGCGGTGACGTCCAAGTCTTGAGGACGGTCAAAAATGGGGCGTCTACAAGCCCAAAACAAATGTTCAAACAGCCTAGCACAGCAGCAAGCCAAAAGGTTCAAAAGGTTCAAGTGAAAGATATTCAAATTAGTAATGATGGAAGTACAACGACTATAAATGGCTATAAAGGTTCAAAAGGCCAAAAGTTCCAAAAGCTTCAAGTGGAAGATATTCAAATTTGTAATGATAGAGTGGAAGATACTTAAATTAGCAATGATGGAAATACAACGGCTATAAACAGCTATAAATTCAAATGAATACAACGGCTATAAACGGCTATAAGTTTCATTATATATACCAAAGCCTCTAATGTAAAAAAGTGACAAAAAAATCAAAAAATATTCTTTGATCTATAATCACTCACATCTATTCTCTGAAAAATTCTCTGAAAAGTGTTCTTCAATTTTTGTTTACATCCTCTTTCAGAAATTATACACTGAGACGTATAGCTTTAAGCCCATCTTTTCTGTGTGAGGTTTACAGAAAAATCAAAGCTTCATTTTTATATCTATCTTTGAGAGATAATTCTTGTAGCTTTTTGTGAAAACCTTGTAAGAGTGTAGTACACTCAGTGTTCTTGACTTAGAAAGTCTGTGTAAAATCCGTGGAGGATTGCTCCATTTGTAAAGAGGTTGCTAGCACCCCCGTGAAGCTAGAGCATAGTGAAAAATCTCAAGTGAAACTTGAGGACTAGACGTAAGCCGAGTTGAAGCCGAACCACTATAAATTTGTTTGCCTCTCTCTCCTTTATCTCTTTATTTTATTTAAATTACTGTAGCTATATTTCACATTTTCACTGTGGTAAAATCATTAACTGACATAGTTGTTAGAACACTTGTTTTAATTATTCTTATTTCATCAACTATATTTATCTATTGTGCTAGTCATAATTTTTGTTAGGGTATTATTAATTTTTAATTGTAAAAACCTAATTCACCCCCCATCTTAGGTTGTCTTTTGGGTAACAGACCTAGTTGCATATCGAAAACCATAGAGACTATTCTAAACTATGACAGGATGCTTACCCGAATGCAGGATTGTCTGAAACCACTTGTTATGCATAGTGAACCCTAGTTCCTGACGAAACTAGGACAGGGTAACCCTACCCCATCATAGGGGTGTTTTGGCTCTCACTTGACTGTTATGTGCTTTTAGAGTGAAACTCTACAGGAATGTATGTATCAGTTCCAAGTCTGGGTATCAGTTTTTGGGAGGCAGAATTCAGTATTGAGCATGGTTCTACGGCTTTGATTACATCAGTGTACTGATTAGAATCTGAGCGGAGGTGTTGTACGGTTTCTAATTTTTGCTGTTCTTTTTGTCTTATTTCCTTTTGCAAGGTAGTTTTTCATCATTGCTTTAGACGATCCTATCACCCCCCAAGCACTCTGGCCCCGTGTGAAAAGGATTTGCAGATCCGGGCATCTTGTCAGGGGACAACCAGTGTTTGTTTCACTCCCACTGGTTACCAGACGGAGGAGGATTAGGCAAAATTCATCGATTTAGCAGTCACATCTTACTTCACCTACGCCCAGTCAAGCCCAATCTTCTACTTCTACTCCAAAAAGAGAGTATCCGCCAGTTCCGGTAGCTCAAATCTTCCAGTCAACATGGAAGATATGCTTCGTCGACTCCAGCAGACCATTGAGACTATGTAGCTAGATGTTGTGTGCCAAGTTGAGGTCACAGCCCACCAAGCTGAGGTCGTAGCCCGCCAAGCAGAAGTGATAGATAGGCTTCAGCAACAACAACCACAACTAGCAGTAGCCTCTGCATCCCATGCACCCCCAACGGGTATGCCGACACCCAGGGTCACAATCAATGTCTAAGAGAATATGGGCATCCCGATAGATCAGATCCCACCTCAGACCTCCAAGGCACCAGTTTACCAAATGGAGGCACCATTTGAATTTGAGGTTGACCCCACTGCATTGAAGGTCAACAAGCTGGAAAAGCTCTTCAAGCGAGCACAGGGCGTGAATTCAACCCTTGACATTGAGGATGGATACACAGACTTCGCAGTAACTCTACCGAACAGATTTAAGATACTATATATAGACTGATTCGACGGCTCCGGGGATCCTACAGTCCATCTACGGTTATTCTATGACATCCAACGACCAATAGGTCTCACAAACTTCAAAAGTTGTCGGTTTTTGGCCAAACCTTGTCGAGCATAGTGGCCATCTGGTACGCAAAAGTTAGAACACTCTGTGAAACGAAACTAGGAGGAAATGGCCGAGGCCTTCATCGTGCAATACTCTTACAATACCCAAATCAAGGTCACAACCCCGTGATCTTGAAGTGACCCGTTAGGAGCCGAAGGAGGGTTTCTCAAACTTTGTGACCCGATGGAGGGCCAAGGCCTCTATGATGACTATTTGGTAGCCATAAAAAGACCTCATCAAAATGGTGGTCCGTAACTTGCAAGGGAGACTTTTACAGAAGATGATAGTCTGGCCTTTGTTTACATTTGCCAAGCTCACGAAATAGGGTTCAAATTAAGGAAACGATGAACCAGGGGCTGATTGACCATGAGAAGGAACAGCCCAAGAGGCCCTTTACACGCAGCTCCAATGCAAACACAAGCAGTAGCATTTCTGCATGGCCTTCGGATGTGAGTATGGTCACCACCACACCAAAAACTGCCAACCCATTTACCAACACCTCCAACACAAATCCACAAACCTCAACTAGCTAGGCCTGATCTCAAAAGGTCTTTACCCCGCTCTATATGTCTTTATTCAAAGCCCTAGGGGTCCTAATCAGAAAGGGGCATCTTAAGCCACTAGAGCCTCGCCCTCTATCTGACCCTCTCCCTCTGAGACACAACCCAGCCAAATACTGCACTTTTTACCAATAGCACGGTCATGACACTAATCAATGCTATAGGTTACGTCATGAGATTCAAGATTTCGTTGACAATAAGATGATAGCACCTCCCCAAAAGCCAAACGTCACTAGAAATCCTCTCCCACCACATAACCAAGTCCCTCCACGTCGGCATATAAACCTCATCCACATACTGGCCGTCTCTTATGACCCCAGTATATACATCACCCCTTCTCACCTATCTAAGTTGGTGTTGTTCATCCTTGAGAGCACGGACCTGTGCATGATGAACATGTCTACACTCCAACCCGAACCAGTGGTGGTGAGAGTGGAAGATAAAGAGAGGTCAGCTTTGGTGGAGAATATCAGTCCGTTGTCCGAGGGGTCTGAGGACTTATCTGCAGAGCTGTGCAGCCCGTGCTGTTATATTATCCCAATGGACCAAGTTAAGTCGAAAGTGGTGTTACGAACTGGGATGAAGATTAGTGTAGTTTCAGAGGATGGGCCAAGTCAGGGGTTAGATGATCTAGCCTACCTAGAGGAAGACATAGACAATTTTCAGTTCTTTGATGAGCAAGATCAAGGGGACATGCATATTGAACGGTTCGATCTGAACGGGTCAACGAACAATTCTGGGTGGCTAAGTGATGAACCCGATATAGATAAGGGAACTAAATTGAAGCTGGAAGAATAGAAAGCGGGAACCACTGCAGTGACTGGAATGGCCAAAGACAAGAGGAAATTACCGAAGAGCACCGGTGTCAAGAATTTAGCTCAAGAACTAGGCATCGTGAGCACCGCCGATATAGGGTAAAAGGCCTCGTTGAAGTGGTTTGAAAAAGAAAAGGATCAAAACAAACAGGAAGCTGGAATAACTCAACACCCTGTGGGGAATGTTTTTGCTGAGAGAATGCTCAAACCGGAACTGGACAATTGCTTATCGGTTGCTAGAGGTATATGGTGGAAAGCTAATGATCTGCATCTTGCCCACACTGACAAGGATTGGGGCGAAGACCTTCCTGACAACACTTGGTATGTGGAAGAGGTCAACCATATGACAAGAAGTGGCCGATATTTCAAACCACCGCATTTGGAACAACCTGAGGTATCCGGGAAGGATAAGGAAGTTGAGAAACAGAAGGAAAACCAGTTAGAGGAAGAGGTTGTGCTGAAACAGTTGAAGAAGATTCAAGCTGATATATCTATCTAGGGTCTACTTATAGCGTCATGAGTGCACAAACAGGCTGTACTATTGGCAATGGATAAATCTAAGTTGTCCATCGACACCACCCCGGAACAACTGGTGGGATTAGTCTTCCTAGGAGGCACTACGCCAACTTTGACCTTTTCAGACAAGGAATTACTCCTAGAAAGCTCTGCACATAACAAGTCTCTATACATATCCGTAGAGTGCCGAGAAAAGTGGATACCAGTGGTATTGGTCGAAACTAGGTCAGTAATCAACGTCTGTCCTTATCGTACGGCTTATGCTATTGGCCTGAAACCGGCCGATTTTGTACCTACCGCCCAGGTGATCTGGGCATATGACAAGAGAGATGATGGGGATAGTGAAGATTAGAGTACAGCTTGGCCCAGCTCAACAGATATTGAGTTCCATGTCATTGATGTTTCTGCCACTTTCAACTTATTACTTGGGCGACCCTGGCTACACCAAGTGAAAGCTGTCTCTTCCACCATCCACCAAATGCTGAAGTCCCTCCATGGAAAAGGGGTAGCCATAGTCTTCAGAAATTCATCTATACATCCTCCGCCAGAGGTCACTATACTTGTGCTGGAGATCGTGCATGGCGAAGAGGATGTTTTCCTTTTTGGGTTTACCTTGGGCTGAAGCCCGAGTAGTGCAGAATATCTTGGCCATCGATGAGGGCTTGTATGTCAGCGCTTAATCTGTGTACTTTATGAACAAGCTCCAACACATGCCCAGAATGGGATTAGGAAGAAGTGGCCAGAAGGGCATTACTGCATTGGTTGATGTGTCATACAACCCGTATGCCTTTGGTCTTGGCTATACGTCCACCAAAGAGGACTGGCTGAGGAAAGGAAAAAAGATGGTAGGAAGAGCCAGAGCTTAAAAGCCAGGAAGTGCTATGAGCTTGTGCACCGACTGATTCAGGGAACCCTGAATGGTTATTTTGTTCAAGAGGGAGAAGACTTCCCATTCTGTGGTTTCCCCGAACCCTGGTTCAACTCTGAGAAGCAGCGGGTTCCTAGCTTTAAAATTTTCTTTGGCTTGCAGCTACAAGACAGTGATATAAAGGAACAGACTGAACTAACCGTTGAGGTTGCAAAGAGCACAGAAAGTGATTCCGATAGCAGCGAGCTTGAAGTAGGAGCAACACTAGCATGTCTCCTTTCGGATCCTCCGATCAACTCAGAGAGCTTGGGGGATAACCTGACCGTTTCCATGACCGGAGACCATCTGGATGCAAACCCTTCTAGTATCATCTTGGATGCATCTGACACACCATCCCTCATTTGGCAGCTGGAGGAGGGCTACCTGCCTAGTAATTCTAAGTCGGGTAGTGAACCAGAATCTGATTCCACAGAGTTTGTGGAGTCAGAATCAGATTCCAGTTCTTCTGAGTCTGGGTCCAGTATTCCTGGGATTGATAACTCGGATGTCGAGGTTTTGTCCAGGTCGTCCTTTTTTTTTTCTTTTAAGTCGGTTGTCACCAAAAAATTGGATGAGCTGGACCTTTTGAACGAGAATGCCACTACAGATTTTGAGTATTTCTCTGTGCCGCTTGTTTATTGCATTGATCATGATTTTCAAAATTTTGATAAAAACAATGAGGAAGGAATTCCTCTAGTTTTGAAATTTTTGATTAATCGAGAGGATGAGAGGTTTGCAAAACCCCTCACTGATGAAATCATTGCAATTAATGTGGGTACTGACAAGGACCCGCGTCTGGTCTAAATCGGGTCCACGTTGTCTTCGGAGGAGCGTGAGTGCTTAGTCGCTTTATTAAAAGATTTCAAAGATGTTTTCGTGTGGTCCTTCGAAAACATGTCTGGAATCGATCCTAAGATTGTACAGCATCGGATCCCTCTCGACCCCGAGGCCCAACCCCTTAAGCAGAAGCTGCGGAGAATGCCCGAATTGGGCTTTGAAGATTAAGGAAGAGGTCACCAAGCAGATAGACGCAGGATTCTTGCTAGTATTTGAGTATCCAACTTGGTTGGCTAACATTGTTCCAGTGCCAAAGAAAAACGGTAGAATTCGGGTGTGTGTGGATATCAGGGATCTGAACAGAACTAGTCTGAAGGATGACTTTCTCTTACTGCATATTGATGAATTAGTAGACTTCACCGTAGGCCATGCCTTGCTCTCCTGCATGGATAGATTTTTCAGGTATAACCAAATTCTGATGGCACCCAAGGACAGAGAGAAAACTGCTTTCACAACGCCGTGGGGAACCTACTACTACAGGGTGATGCTGTTTGGGCTAAAGAATGCGGGGTACCTATCAACGGGCTGCAACCACAATTCTACATGATATGATCCATAAAGAGGTCGAGGTGTACGTGGACGACACAATTGTCAAGTCCAAGGAAAGAGAGGGCCACTATACCGCCTTGAAGAAATTCTTTCAACGGATTAAAGAATACCGGTTGAGGTTGAATCTGCAGAAATGTACTTTTGGTGTAACAACAAGGAAAATATTGGGTTTCTTGATCACACAGAGAGGCATGAAGGTAGATCCTTCCAAAATCAAGACCATCCTAGAAATGCCACCACAAAGGACTGAAAATGATGTGTGAGGCTTTCTGGGTAAAGTGCAATTCATAAGACGGTTTATTTCTAAATTAACCTTGACTTGTGAACCACTATTTGGTCTCCTGAAGAAAGGAAAGAAATTCCGATGGGATGATCGATGTCAATTCGCTTTCGAGCAGATCAAGTAGTACCTTCAGAATCCACCCGTGTTGTTGACGCCGCCAGAGCCGGGAAAGCCCTTGATTTTGTATTTGTTAGTAACAAACACAACAATGGGATGCATGCTTGCTCAGGAATCTAAGGATAAAGTGAAGAAAGCCATCTATTGCCTAAGCAAGAAAATGCCAGATTATAAGACTCGCTACACTCTACTGGAGAAAGCTTGCTTAACCTTAGTATGGGCTACTAGGAAGTTGAGGCACTACTTGTTAGCTCACTCTAAAATTCTGGTTTCGAGATTAGATTCCACCAAATATCTCTTCGAGAAACCAGCACTTATGGGTAGGCTAACCCGTTGGTTACTTCTTTTCTCCAAATTTGATCTGAAATATGTTACTTGCAAGTCTATCAAGGGAAGAGTGGTAGCAGAATTCCTAGCAGATCACCCAATGGAAAGGGATGAAGCGGTAGAATACTTGTTCCCATATGAAGCTATTCTGTAAGTTGACAAAGAGATTTGGACAATGTACTTTGACGGATCGTCTAATCAATACGGTTATGGGATAGGGGTGTTACTGATAGTACCTGACAATTCCCATATACCCTTAGCCTTTAAACTCCGGTTCAAGGTATCTAATAAAGAAGCAAAATACAAGGCATGTATCGCTGGTTTAGAAGCTGCCCTAGAACTAGGGGCAAAAAAGTTGGACGTTATTGGGGACTCAAACCTAGTTGTGTCTTAAGCAAAAAGAGACTGGCAGGTTAAAGAAGAAAAGATGAAGATCTATCACCAGACCTTGGACGTACTGATTCCTAAGTTTGAAAAGCTGACTTTCACGCATCTACTAAGAGAGAACAACAAGTTTGCTGATGCCTTATCAACTCTATCTTCCATGATAGACATCCCGTTTGGAGTCCGGATGTGTTCGATCATTATTGAGCAAAGGTATACGCCGGCCTACAAGACTATCGTCGTAATAGATGAAGTGCAAGATCAAAACCCTTGGTTCTATGATATCTGGAACTTCTTGGAAAATAAGGTTTATCCACCAGGGGCAAATGCCAAAGATAAGAGGGCAATACGACGGATGGCCGTTCAATTTATCATCTACAAAGGTAAACTATACAAGAGGGATCATCTGGGAATGCACAAGTTGTGTGTCGACGCAGAAGAATCAAAGCGCCTAATAGAGGCCATCCATGGGGGAGAGTGTAGAGCGCACATGAATGGAGTAATGTTAGCCCGGAAGATTCTCAGGCAAGGTTACTATTGGTCTACTATGGAGGAGGATTGTATCAGTTTTGTTCGGTGATGCCACAAATGCCAAATTCATGCAAATCGCATGAACATCCCGCCGTCGAAGCTGTACAACATGACTTTACCATGGCCTTTCTCAGCCTGGGGAATTGACGTCATCAGCGCAGCCACACCAAAAGGGTCAAATGGGTACGAATATATTATGGTGGCAATTGATTATTTCACGAAATGGGTGGAAACTCAGTCTTATGCAATGTTGAAGGCAGCGCATGTGGCTATGTTCATCTGAAAGATCATTATTTGCCGTTATGGAGTCCCAAACAAGATTATTTCAGATAATGGCTCCCATTTCAAGAAAAAAGTGATCGACTTATTGGAGAAGTATAACATGGCTTTTCATAAGTCATCCACATACTGGCCACAAACCAATGGGGTTGTTAAGGCCACCAATAAGAACATCAAGCATATTCTGCAGAAGATGGTCAAGACTTACAGGGATTGGCCAGACAAACTTCCATTTGCAGTCTGGGGCTATAGGACTTCAATTCGGACATCTACGGGGGTAACTCCTTACTCTCTTGTTTATAGGATGGAAGATGTTCTGCCAATCAAAATAGAAGTTCTGTCCCTGCGGGTTATGGCTGAATGTCAGATAGCAGAGGCAGACTAGCAGTAGAACAGGTTCGAAGAACTGATGCTGTTTGATGAGAGGAGGCTGAAAGCACTGTACCATGTTCAGGGTTATCAACGTAGGATTACTAGGGCTTTTAACAAGAAGGTTAAGTCCAGGAATCTGAAATAAGGGAATTTGGTGCTGAAAGACAACCGAGCTCCCATCCATGACCTTAGAGGCAAGTTCAAACCCAATTGGACTGGTCCTTACATCATCAAAACTATCTGGTTGGGTGGACCTATTATTTTTATGGACCTGGATAGCCTAAAATTTTCCCAACCAATCAACATGGACAAGTTGAAGAAATACTATCCTTGAGAGGCTCGTCTAGGAAAAAGTTAGAGCACAAAAAATTAGAAAAAAGAAAAACTGAGCTCGCAAGGTTGAAAATCCTGGAGGGCGGCCTTGGCAAAAGTTAGAGCACAAAAGGAGAGCGTTAATACTCGAGTGAACCCTAACCAAACTACGTAAGGCCTGATTTCCATCTTCAGGATATGTAGGCAACTTCATTCCGAAGTTCGGCCGTAAACATCTCCAACTCAACTGTCATGGCCGTGTGTTTGATCAGGTCATCTTTGTCTAATCTTTACCTGAACGTTCGGTTATGATCCCTTCTCTGAGAAAAGAGCTGGTTATAGTATTGAGCAGTGTTATTCAGAAAAGAGGTAATTTGTTGTCTTCAGATTCGGGGGTTGTACATCTCGAGGGTAGATGTCGTGTGTGTCAAGTTGTGATCCTTATCGAAAATGGTTTTGAAAAGTTTTAATAAAAGTTGACTTTGCTTAATTTTACCTTTTACAACTTAGACCATTTTTGGACCAAAAGGAAAACCTTCAGTGCTCACAACTTTAATTTCATTGATTTCAATACAAAGTTCTCCAACTCTCGATACAAATCAAAGCTGCTCTTATTACATGCATAAAACTTGAAAAGTGAGACCAAAGCAATAAACTTAGGGCATAGCTGAGTCAGGTGTTCCTGCGTCCCCTGCTTGTGCTTGTGGAAGCTTCTGATGCTAAAGTGGGCCCGGATTATGCCTCAGCTTCGAGCCAAGTCAGGCACTCACCAGAAAGTGCACAACTGAAACTAGGGGCAGGAGCCAGAAGTTCTCTCGTCCTACAAGCAGTGAGGTACCTAGCCAAATATGAACCTTGGACGGGGAATGAAATCGGGTATTCTACCCCCTCCTCTGGGCAAGTCTGATCATGTCCAAACTAATGCCTGAATCGAAACAGAAAGTAGAATAGACAATGTGTCAGGCCAATTAACTCAATGCCAGGTTGTCGAGTCATGCAGTAGCACATTTTGGTCAGATTAAGCCAAAGGCAGCGCCAAGCAATGTCAGCAGCACACCTGTGGTACATCCAATGGCACCACCACCCTTTATTCGGGAAATCCACTAGCTGTTAGCGGAAAAAGTATGCTTGGGATGAGTATGTGAGGCAAGAGTCCACTACCTTCAGCTTGTCCATAAGCTATATCTAGAGAGGGATGAAAGAAAAAAGAGATGAAAGAATCGAGAGGTGTACGTTGAGAGAAAAAGTGAGAAAAGGGCTTTGAAAGAATAGCAGCGCATGAATGCCGAGATATGTGAGAAACACATATCAGAAACGGTAGGGAACATTACCTAAAGAAGTAGTGGACTCCCCGCGAATTTGGTGGTCTCTCGCAAATAAAAGGTGTCTAAGCCCATCAAAGTCTCGGCCAACACCAAACCAATGCAACTCTTTCCCTCTTTCAAACCTTAGGCTACTTCGATTAACCAAATGCTAGACCCGCCGAAACAAGGGGCAAGGAGGAAATGTGTTAGCATGCACAAACAAAGGACGTGTTGTCGAAAACCCCGGCAAAGAAGGTCACCTCGGTCACTGGCGTCAGAAAATTGATGGATCAAACTGGGAATGTCTAGCTCTCTGTTGTGAACCAAGGAAAAGGCCTCATGTGGAGTAAGCCCACACATCCTTCCCAAAGCTTGAATGTGACCAAAACAGGGCCGAGGCAAGATTTCCTCATCGCAGCGGAACTCCGTTAGCACTTGAAATTCTTCGATTGTCGGGCATATCTCTTGCCCCTCGAAGCTAAAGACGTGTGTAATCGAGTTCCAACATCTAGCCATGGCATGTAGGAACGGAAAACACAGTGGAGTATGACTCAGCGGGAATAGTGTATTTATGTCGAAACCCCAAAAATTTACCTTTTCCTAGCCATCTAAAGTTACAATCCAATCCGAGAGGTTTTGGGCAAGAAATGGTTCCGTTTGTGGCAAAAACAACAGCCAAAATGAGTTCTGGAGAAGAAATGACGAAGGTGAAGCTTTTATAGAAGATAAGGCAGTGAGTGGAAGCCAGGTGGCAACGATCTGGAGGTTTCTCACATTGATGGCCGACAGGCCACCTTGGTAGCTGACTGGCCGCCACTAGTGGCTGACAGCCTCTATTCATGGCCGACAGCCTTCTTGTTTGTCCTGTTGTCCACCTATGTGCTGAGAATACTGAAAGCATGTGTTTTGTTCTGTTCTTTATGCATTTTAAGGTCTTGTTTTGAGTCCTTTTAGTTCTAGCAAGTTTGTTGAGTTGTATTTGAGTTGTTTTGTTCATCGAGTTGTTTTCTTTTGTTTATCGAGTTGTTGCTATTTTGATTATCGAGTTGTATTACTTTGTTTGTTAGTGTTGGTTGGTTCATTACCCGTTTAAAAGAGTTGTGCCAATACCATGTTCAAATTTCATTATCAAATTCAATCCCATTTTCATACGATGTTGTGCTCATGATGCAAAATACAACACTTTTTCAAATGAAAACTAGTTTTCATTTCGATCATGGTCGTTTTTACAAAAGTGCAGTACAAGTTTTTTAAAACAAATAAAACCTGTCTGAAACTGTACAATATGCTAACACTACTAACAAAAAGAAGCTAAGCAAAAAAACTACAAGAAAATCAGCGCCAGTCGCCTCAAGCTCATGATGCCCTCTTCGTCCTCTTCCTCGGAGGAAAGGACTCTGGGGCACTGTCTCCGTCGACACTGCTATCTAAATCTGAACTAGCGTTTGAGCTGGTGCGATCTCCACTCTCAGTCTCTAAACCTGCCTCGGTATCAACACCCTCACTCTTGGAACTTGAGTCGTCGTCATCTCCACTCTCAAAGGACTCAGACTGTGGACTCACTGCCTTCTCGAAGCCACTCGTCTCGGTGTCCTCATCGCTTAGAATGGGCTCTGAAGGACCACTCTCATCTCGGGTGCGCTTGGCGCTACCTCGGCTGCATGCCGGAGCCTGTCTCTCTCTTCTCCCTACTGCTGGAGGAGGCACTGCTGGTGCAGATACTACAATTGTCGCCGGTGCTGTCAGTATGGGTGGGACCTGAAAAGATAGTTGTCATATGTCAGCCACAGTATGCGTATCAGATGCAAGTATGGTGTGCAGAATGAGTATATGCAGAAGTCAGGTACAGTGTATGAATACAGTATGGAAGTGCAGTATTTCAAATGCAGTGTATCAGTGCAGTGTGAGGGAATTTTTTAGTTGAAATGTCAGTTTCAGTGTGTCAGTAGAAACTTGATGATTGTAATGCAATAAAACTAAAGAAATGACCTGAATGTCATGAAAGTCGAGCAATGCCTCCCTCTTCAATATCATACCCTCAAATGAGGCTAATAGCTCCAACATATCCTCGGTGTATCCTGGGGGTGCCTACAAATGCATTGGGAATGATCAATATCCGAAAGGAACAAATATCAGAAAGAGATAAGAAAACTAAAAAAGGTGGTGCATACCGGGAGTGCATCATGAGATCTAACGTATCTATGCCCCGCTGCAGCAGGCTCAATCGGGATCTAGTATGCCTCCCCAGTATACCACCAACATGTGAGTGCAGTAGACAGCTCCAGCCAGCCAATCCTCTGCCCTGCCTAGGTAGCCCCTCTACCATGCGCCCTGGCCGCCCTAGTCGCCCTGGGCAATCTAGCTCTCTCTCTCACAACTGGAACCCCCGTCCCCTCACCTCCACGAATACCGGTCAAAGTAGGCATGAGGTGTGTTCAGATGAATGTCGAATAATGCCCCTCCTCGCAAAAGTAGTCGGCCTCCAAGCCCTCTATGAACTGAATCATCTCCTAGAAGGTAAGTCTCTCTGTAGCTCTCATAGATGACGGTGGCGGCATGGGAACTACCGGCTCAAGCAAACCCATGGTCTGGCGCAAGAACCGCTTGCCTAGAAACCAAGCTCAACAAACCGGGCCCTCAAACGAAATCTGAAAATGGGAGGCCCCCCAAGCTTTAGTGTACTGGTCCCTGACTCCGGCCGGCATAGTCACCTAGGGCTGCCAAGTGATCCGTAAATAAAGAATGCACAGATTGTTAGTGGCCATCAAATATCGAAGTATGAAACAGAGCCCAAGTAGAATGAAAATAACTGTGAATTTTGAGTTACCTCTGCTGCGGTCACTGTGTCGAAGTACCGGCGAAAGAATGAAAAGGTCTCCTAGGTCCCTCGCAAGCATCTGCTGTCATACCAATGAGAGTACGACACAACGGAGGGCATCTCTACCTCTGGCTCCGGAGCGAAGGTCGGGAAATATGCATATACCCAAAGCTGCAAAGAAAAAGCAACAGTGAGTATACAGCATATAAACACAGAGAATGCAGAATACAGAAAGCAGAATATGTGTGCAATGTACAGAGAATGCAGTATGCAGAAAGCAAAATGTGTGTGCAGTGTACAGAAAATGCAAAGGAGAAAGTACTAAAAAGAAAGGCAAAAAATGCAAAGCAGAAATGTAAAGAATACCTCCCAAGCTCGCCAGTAGCCTCCTATCCTATCTCCGCTCCTGCAGGATGTCGAGCTCATATAGCAGTACAATGTGGCTAAGCTAGCACTGCCCCAATCGTAGAGCCAGACCTACGATAAATCCTCTAAGGCGCTCAGAAGATACAATCCTAAGTGTTCGACCAGTTCGCAAACAAGGTGGTACCAAAGAGAAACATCAAAAAGCCTCGAGCACAATGCTCGATCTTCTCTGGGGTCTCTAGCTCATTCCCTCAAAACTGCTCCACAAACCAACTGTATTGTACCATCCCCGGTTGGAAGAGAGGCGGACATGCCCCTAACAGGTAGATCCAGGCGGCTTCCCACTCATCCATGTCCATATCATAAGGAATCGAGTGACCCCCTACTCCTATGCCGGTGAGCATGGAGAAGTCATAGGGAGTCATCGTCATCTCCCCAGCAGTAGAGAAGTGGAAAGAGTTGGTGGTGTCCTACCACCTCTCTACCAATGCTCTTAGTAAAGGCCGACTCGTAATAAGACGTGATAGCCCCATGCAGAATAAACTGAAGTCGGCCTAGTCGATAATGTGGCGGACACTGGCAGGAAGCTCCATGTACCAGTCCCTCGCGGACGTGGCTCCATAGCCTTTAATAGAGCGAGAATCCTCCTGTGATCAGAACAGTGATATAACATGAGAACAAGCAGATGCAAAGGCAGTATAAGAAATACAGTGCAAGAGTGTGATCAGGGCAAGAAATACAATAAGAGGCAAGACATGCAGTGTAAATATTACATTTGAAGCAAGGAACACAGTTAAAGCAAGAAATGCAATGTACAGTGAAGATGACAGGAGAATACAGTGTATACCTCAGTGGCGCCATAAGACAAATGGGAGTCCGGCTCTCGTAGCAAGAGGTCCTCTGGTGCACCTTGCGCAAACCCTCTAAAATGCCGGACACTCTCACAACAACAAAAAGTATAATTAATAACATTTGTTTATAGCATTTTTTTATAAATGTTATAAAATAAAAGGTATATATAGCATTTTTTAATAAAATGCTGTAAAAGATTTTTTAATAATAACATTTAATTTTTTATAGCAATTTTTTATATTTTAATAGAAATTGAAAAACAACATTAAAGGGTTCCTAATACGGAACTTAGTTCTACAGGCTATAGCAAAGAAAGAATGCTATTGAAACCTGGAAAAAAAAAAAAGGCGCTCTAAATTTGCCGCGATTTTTCCATTCAGTTTCCATCTTTTGCATGACTCCTCTCTTGCGTTGTATTTCTTCCAAGTAAAATCGCAAATCGAGCATACAAAAAAACCCTAGAAAACACTTGGAATTTGTTTCAAGTTTTTGCGTTTGATTTGGCAAGTTTGTGTCTCCAATTAGACGAGTTGGTCGATTTACTAGATCAGAGCTACGGGTTAACTTTTTTTTTTTTTGTTCTAAAAATTGAACCAAAAAAAAAGAATAAGAAGAAACACTCAGTGCTGTGTTATTTTGGATGATTTGGTTTTAATTTAATAAGAAGGATATTAACCATTTCTGTGATTTTAGTATGTAGTTGAAATGAGTTTTTCATCTTCTTGAAGGATTTTCTTCAATTTTCATTCTGGTTTTGTATTGTACAATGTTTTTGAATAGTAGTGTATTGTTTGGATTGTTGAAATTATCTACATAGGTGGTAAAGTTATATAGGGTACAGTTTCTCTGATATATTGCACTAGTATATATTATTATGCCTCTTAGGTGCTTGATAAAATGCCACTAAGAGTGGCTGACTCTTACTATACTTGATATATTGTTTTCTTATGAGTTTTTTTAATATCTGTATTTGTATCTATATCTATATCTATATTTATATATATGTACACATAAAGATAACCACTGTATTTGAAATTTATCATGTTATTATATATGAGAACTCACCAAGGAGATGAAAAGTTTGGTGAAACAAAAATGTTATATATAGCAGCCATCACAAAAAAAAAAAAAAAAAAAAAAAAAAAAAAAGATTCTGGATTTTTATTTTTTCTGTTTTCAAAGAAAAAAAATTATGGTTTATGGTAAAATGCCAATAACATTGGCTAAAAGTAGATATTATATCAGTGCATTGTATTTTATGTCAATATTTCCAACCATTTGTGAAAGTTATGTGTGAAAGTTTTTCTTCTATCCATGTTGTCATTAAAAACATGATGGGTAAAATAAAATGGCTAGGTGAGTAAGGATTTTTGGCCTATTGATATAGCAATACTATGTAGTTTGAGGTTGTTGTTTAACTTTTATGAAGTATAGTTCGATCGGGTTATATGTAGCTCTTCATGTGATTGTTATTAAGTTTGGAAATTGTTGACTTTAAAGATATTGTTGGATTTTGAATCATTATTTGAAATTAATCTATGACCGATTGAACCCAAAAAAAAAAAAAAAAAAAAAAAAAGGTATGTGATTTAACTCCAATTAAACTCTATTTGGATATGTAAATTTGGATTTGTAAATGAAATTAAAATTTATAAATTTAAATTGATCTCAAGTTATGGGAACTTAATTAATATTCAAAACTCTTTTTGTAAGAGTTAAACTGATTATACATGAGCAATTATGGACCTTTTATTAGATATTAGTTAACAGTAGCAACAAGCACTCGGATGGACACATCTACACCCAATCTGCTGTTGCAAACTGCCATAAACTATAGAACTGAGAACTAGCATCCAACTCTTATATACAAGCTCAACCAAGAAATGAGAAAATAGAACTGCAAACTGACCTCTCCCTCTTACAATATCCATAATTTAGAAAGTCAGTTTGTATGTTTTCTTAATATAGAAGGTCAAAAGGATACTTAACAATAGTTTAAGGAATCACTGTGTACATACCCTTTTTTTTTTTTGGTCCAAAAGTTGAAGGAACCAGGGTTCAAAAACGTGCACTTAAACCAAATAGAATCTTCTGAATTTTTCTTGGTACGATTTTTTCTTTTTAAATTGTATAGTGATCAAGTACCCCAACCATATAACCGTTAGCTTCCCACCATGACTATCGTTGAACACTTGAGCTAAAAAGTTCACAATACCACTTATTATGCCACTACACCCTACTAGTCGAAGAAACTCATTACCCCACACCAAAACAAATATACACATATACGAAAATTCTATACCATATATATATATACTGAAGACTGATAAGAATATACAGCCTATACAACAGCAGCCGAAGTCACAGCTTATGCTGCTACAGTCTAAGGCATCAGTGCCACCACCATATCAGCAGCACTCACAGCTGCAGCTTCAGATCCAGCACAGCTTCTGTTCCTATATCTGTCTATTAGAGATATTAGATATTTGTCAGAGTTAGATATTAGTTCGAAGACTTGTTACAAGTTTGTTAGACAAGTTGTTAGATAGTTAGACAGTCATTATACAAATGTCTATATAAACAATAATGTAGCTACAATACAAGTATTGAATAAAGAATTGAGAGGTTCATCTTTTCTTCATGGTATTAGAGCCAGACACAAGGCTCAATTGGTTGCTAAGGGATACCTTCAACAGGCGGGTATTAATTACCAAGAGACTTTTAGTTCTGTTGCAAAATTGCCTACCATTCGGATTCTTCTATGTCTTGCTCTTCATCACAATTGGTCTATCAAGTAGTTTGACATATCTAATGCTTTCCTTCATGGAGTTCTTGAAGAAGAGGTGCATATGTTGTAGCCTCTTGGCTTTGTTCATCCTACTCAATCCACTCATGTCTGCAAACTTCACAAGGCCTTATATGGGCTCAAACAAGCACCTAGAGCCTGGTACTCCACCTTCTCTGCATTTCTTCTATCTCAGGGGTTTTAGAATAGTAAATGTGATTCATCTCTATTCATTCAAAAGTCTAATAGCACTATTATTGTGCTTTTAGTCTATGTAGATGACATATTACTCACAGGAAATAATGACGCTCATATTACCTCTCTTATTGCTCATATGCATGAGGTTTTTTCTATGAAAGAATTGGGTCTTGTGTCCTATTTCTTGGGCATTTCAGTTCAAGCTATTGCCCCTGGTTATACACTTTGTCAACAAAAGTATGCTCATCACATACTTGTGCGAGATGGATTAGCTGAATGTAAGCCATGTTCTTTACCTATGTCTGTCAAGCCTAGTCTCACTAGTTCTTTCACTGAATTGTTTGACAATCCTTCTCTTTATCGCAGTATAGTTGGGGCTTTGCAGTACTTAACTATCACCAGACCTAACATCCCCTTTACTGTTAATGTCATGACCCGAACCCGCCCCTATGGGTTAAGGACATAACCGGCTAGTAATCAAGGGATTACCCACGGCCTCAAACCAAACCAGACATAACTCATCAGAGTAAAGGGGCCAAACGGAAGCAAAATTTAAAACTTTGTCCATAGAGCTGTGCTTACATGGCACATCATAACAAACCATGCATATTCATGTTAATAACTCACATCAAAATAAGTACTAATACAAATAACTCTGTACACACAGGATCATTCAGTTTCGGTCAGCCAATCAAAACTATATACAAACATAAACCAAAGTCCTCGCCGACATGACAAAATAAAACAAGATAGAAAAAGGGCGAAGATGAGTCTCGTGCGTGAGATGTAAGGGCTGACTCTTCAAAAACCTTGGTTGTTCCACACAAACTTCACTGGGGCTGGGTTGGGACCTCTCTCGGCTCACCTACAAACACATGAATGAGCGTGAGCGAAAGCCCAGTGAATAATATCAATAAAGAAGTTACACAAATGGTATTTAGAACAACGTGTTTCAAACGGCCTTGGGCCCAATTCGCATTTCTATCTAGCATATGTACAAATATAAGTCAAGTGATTGCGGTTCCAAACACATCATACGGCCTCGGGCCCAATTCATTCATGTCATACGACCTCTGGGCCACTTATCTTTCATTCGTGTCAAACTGGCCTTTGGCCCATTCATACTTTCATATCGAACTGGCCTTTGGCCCATTCGTATTTTCATGTCAAACTGGCCTTTGGCCCATTCATACTATCATGTCAAACTGGCCTTTGGCCCATTCACACTTTTATGTCAAACTGGCCTTTAGCCCATTCATATTTTCATGTCAAACTGGCCTTTGGCCCATTCATACTATCATGTCAAACTGGCCTTTGGCCCATTCACACTTTCATGTCAATCTGGTCTTTGGCTCATTCACACTTTCATGTCAAACTGGCCTTTGGCCCATTTACAATATCATGTCAAACTGGCCTTTGGCCCATTCACACTTTCATGTCAATCTGACCTTTGGCTCATTCACACTTTCAAGTCAAACTGGCCTTTGGCCCATTCATACTATCATTCAGATCATACTGGCCTCTAGCCCATTCATTCGGCATAGCAAACATTGTCCACCAATCGAATTAACGAACTTATAAAACTTACATAGAAGTAAGCAATTGGACAATGACATATTTCAGATATCTTTGTTAAGATATTACTCACAGTGATCGGCTGGGTAGTTTTCCCTAGAGCTTAACCCTACACAATACATGAACACAACGGGTCACAAACAATTCAATCCGTTCTTAATTCATATATTCTCTTTAAGCTTCTTTCTTATCCTTTTAACTCATTCACAATGCTCAATGCATGCCTGAGAGTGCTTAGAAATGGAAGAGAACAGAAAACGAAACACAGAACGAAATTACAAAATTTCATAAACAGGGGTCCCCGCTCGAGTGTGGGCTTCCCCGCTCGAGCGGACCCATGAGGTCTGCAAAAGTTCTGGTTACATCAATTTCACGCTCAAGCGTGAACTCGGGCGCTCAAGCGGAAGGTCATCCTACATAGCTCCCCGCTCGAGCGTAAACTTCCCCGCTCAAGTGGACACCATGTCTGCAAAATATGTTGGGAGCTCGTATTTCCCGCTCGAGCGGCGGTTCCCCTGCTCGAGCGGACATCAAAACTTCTGGGTTTTCCAGCAATGTTCTTGAGCTCAAATTTGACATTCAAAGGTTCCAAAGCTCGAATTATGGTACCAAAATGGAGAAACACAATATATACCATGAGTACACAAACAATATGGAGCCAATTGCTCAAAATCATGGTCCAATCTTCAAAATCAATCAACATTTCTTTTGTGTAATTCAAACTCATGTCTTCAAACCTCATACAAGCTCCATATCTTTAATATTCAAACATGCATGCTAATTTTGACTTCATTTCTATTTCAAAGGATGTAAATGGTGTTCATTCTCATGGAACTCAACATAAACATGCTTGCATGTATGATTCAACTCACAATCTTTCATAATTCACATATTACATGCTAGATTATGTAATTTCATAGGAATTCTCTACATGCATGCACATATGGACTTCAAATTCATCAAAACCAACTCATTTCATGTTCTAGATCATTATTAAATTTTCAATTCACAAAATCACAACTCAAATTCATGAGTTAAGGGTTGATTACTCACCTAGGAGCTGTAATCTTCCAAACTTATGCTTAATTCTTGAGTTGGTCTTCAAATTATCAAGCTTCAAGATCAAACTTTCAATCTCCTACACTATCTCTCTCTCTCTCTCTCTCTCTCTCTCTCTCTCAACCTCCCTCTCTTTTCTTAGAGTTAAAATCAACCAAGTTGAATAAAAGAGAAGAATTGAGTGTATAATGGCCTTTATATAGCCTCTCTTAATCACATTATTTTATTATTACATAATTGAGCACTATGCACCAATTTAATCTAATTAATCTAATCTGAATCAATTTTCAATCAAGTTTCACCATAGGTTCTAAAAATTATGCCAATCACAATGGCGTAATCAATTTCGGGTTTTGTGGCTAATAAGGCCTTCAATTTAAATTCCAAAGCAGATAATCAAACAGATATTCCTACGGTGAACAGATAGAAATTCAAAACCACATATTTTCACATAAATGGTACACAAAATCATATCAAACACATAATCACATTCATAATAAGGACCAATTAGCATAATACGAAACAGGGTTATCACAGTTAATCAGTTGTGTCAACATATGCATGCCCCCAACTTGGGTCATTTTTCTGCTGTTAATCAGTTGTGTCAGCCTCTGTTCCTATATATGTCTGTTAGAGCTATTAGATATTTGTTAGAGTTAGATATTAGTTAGAAGATTGGCTAGAAGTTTGTTAGACAAGTTGTTAGATAGTTAGACAGTTATTATACAAATGTCTATATAAACAATAATGTAGCTACAATACAAGTATTGAATAAAGAATTTAGGAGTTCATCTTTTCTTCATTGTGATGAAGAGCAAGACAAAGAAGAATCCGAATACAGCAATAGCCAAAGTCACAGCTTATGTTGCTACAGTCTAAGACATCAGTGCCACCACTATATTAGCAGCACTCACGTCTATCTCACAGCTGCAGCTTCAAATCTAGCTCAGCTTCTGTTCCTATATCTGTCTGTTAGAGATATTAGATATTTGTTAAAGTTAGATATTAGTTAGAAGATTGGTTACAAGTTTGTTAAACAAGTTGTTAGATAGTTAGACAGTTATTATTAAAATGTTTATATAAACAATAATGTAGCTACAATACAAGTATTGAATAAAGAATTGAGGGGTTCATCTTTTCTTCAGGTGATCAAACATCCAAATGCAAAAACATACCCACAGCCATTTCAAAATCAATCAAACAAATTCAAAGCGAAAAGCATATAAAACATTTCCAGACTAAAATCAATCAAGTTTCTGTCAATGATCTGGTACATAACCTGCATCAGGTTAGAAGATGCCTGGGTTAGTAGGCTTACAGCAGCAGCTTCAGTGGTCTGGTACATAAATCTATTAGGATGGTCTGATTCTTATTCTGTTCTGTTCTAGCTTTCTAGGTGAGCAGCTGCTGCTTTATGTCATTAATCCTGGTTATTGCCTTGGTTCTGGCCCTGGTGAGCAGCAGCAGCAGAATTGGGTTTGGTTGGAGAGCTCCTGAGAAAGGTATTACTATTGTATAGTTGCCTACTGCTGTGCGTACAGAGGTGTCACACGGGGGAGGTTAACTGCTGGCTGCTGTTTTGTACTGTTGTTGCTGCTAGTGGAACTAGTGCTACTTTGTTGTTTTTTTATGTTTATTTCTTCCTTTGGTTGCTTTGGTTGGTTTCTTACCAATCTTGGGTGGCTTGCTTTATTTTTGTTAGTTTGGCATGGTTATTGCTTTTGCTGATCAAAAGAAAAAAAAAAGGTCCCATACCACCCCTATTACCAAACTCAGTCCTTTCATTGAAATCACCACGAGCATAGCCTCTGCTGCTTCCATAGTTTCCACATCCTCGGTTCCCCTCATTCCTAAATCCATATCCTCTTTCTGCTGAAAACCACACCCTGTTCAACAGAGAAAGAACAACTATAGTTGCAGAGAAGAAAGTTGGACTAGAAAGGTAGAAGATCTATACAGACCTACATCTGCAATCTGCCATAGGCTGTAGACTAGAGAAAAGTAGGATAGCAGCCAACTTTTCTATGCAGGCCTCAACCTAGAACCAACTTGGATACACCTCAAAACAGCACACAGCTAGCCAATGAGACTTCAATACCCTAGATATGGAGAAAAAGAGACCATAACAAAGAGGGCAAATCAACCTGCAACTTCAACCCTCACAGCAAGCAACAACAAATCTACAGAGACTTTTAGAGCTCACTTCACTCAACCCATAACTCACAAAATACACTCTATCTAATTTGAAGCCTCACCAACTGAACCCACCATCCCTAAGCAAAGTACCAGCTTATTCAAATTTTGTGGTTGAAATTTCATCAAACTATATTAGTTTAGTTATTTATTTATAATATGTATTTTTATTTGATTTGGATATTGCTTTGCTGTTTATTAGAACTATATTTGTTTTATGAAAATTCATGTATATTATGATTCTCTTTCTTTATTGCATTCTTGTTTTTTTTACTCTAATCATATGATCTTCTCATTATACATAACCATTTATAGGCAATTTTATATTTTTGCCTACTTATGAAAGTTAAGGCAATGGAATTGATGCCTATAAGACACTTTTAAAATATTCATTATAGTTATCACAAAATGTCTCAAACCTTAATATAGCCTTGGTGTAGCATTGCCTACGACAAAAATTCATAAAGGTCATGTTCGAAGACCTGTATATTTATGTATCATAGTTTATTAAGAAATCCCTATTTTCACTATTTAGATGCACTTCTATTTGTGTGAAATTTCTCCACTTTTTTTATCTAAGCAACTATATGTATTGCTTGGCCATATTAGGAAAACAGTTACTTTGCGATTAATGATGGAGAAAGATTAGGTACATCTTAATAGGTAATGAAAATTATATTTGGAACCTATTGTGCTTAAAATATTCATTCTCAAATGTTTTGATAAATTTGGACTTTGAATGGTAAAATAGAACTACAGATGAATACATGAAAGCAGCATGGAATTTTGTGGACATGGCTAAAAGAAATGTAGGGTATCCAAGGAAGATTATATGTCCTTGCAAAGATTGTCGAAACTTAAGTCACAATTGTATTGAGGTTGTGTATGAGCATTTGGTCATAAAGGGAATGGATGAAACTTATACAAATTGGTTTCATCATGGAGAACAACCAAATGTCAATGATAAACCTGATATGGAAATGTTAGGCTCATACAATTTATTTAAAGCTGCATGTGCGCGAGATGACAATTATGAAAAATCTGTTGACGAAAGTAGGGATGAGGATTTTTTCAAATTACTGGAAGATGCAGAAACTCCATTATATTTCGGTTGTGAAAAATACACAAAGTTGTCAGTAATTGTAGCTCTTTACAAGCTCAAAGCTGTAAATGAATGGTCTGATAACAGTTTTAATAAACTTCTGGAGATATTACAGGATATGTTACCAATGGGAAACGTCATTTTGAAGTCTGTATACTCTGTGAAAAAATTTGTCAAAGCATTTGATTTAGGGTATGAGAAGATTCATGCTTGTATGAATGATTACTGTTTGTTTAGAAAAGAGAATGCTGAAATGGAGAGTTGTCCAAAATGTGATTTTTCATGATGGAAGGTCGATCAACGCACTAATAAAATTAGAAAAGGTGTTCCTGCTAAAGTGCTAAGATATTTTCCTATAATCCCAAGGTTTAGGAGGATGTTTAGGTCATCACAAATGGCTGAAGATTTAAGGTGGCATTCTGCTCATAAAAGTGAAGATAGCAAGATGCGACACCCAGTTGATTCTTGCTCATGGGACTTGGTTAATAATAAGTGGCCACTCTTTTCATCAAATCCTCACAATCTTAGACTAGGTCTAGCTGCTGATGGTTTCAATCCATTTCGTAATTTGAGTTCTACGTACAGTTGTTGGCCCGTGATGCTAGTTGCATATAACTTCCCACCATGGTTATGTATGAAAAGAGAAAATGTTATGTTGACATTATTGATTCCAGGAAAAAAGCAACCAGGTAATGACATTGATGTATATTTACAACCGCTTATAGAAGACCTGCAAGAGTTATGGAATAATGGGGTGAATATTTATGATGCTTTCACAAAAACTGTTTTCAATTTAAGGGCAATTTTATTATGGACAATAAATGACTTTCCAACATATGGAAATCTCTCTGGGTGTACTACGAAGGGTAGAATAGCATGTCCTATATGTGGCAACAATACATATTCACAGTGGCTAACATTTAGTAGGAAGTTTGCATACATGGGCCACAGGTGCTTCCTTCCGCCATCGCACCCTTTTCAAAAGAAAAAAACTTGGTTTGATGGTAAGAAAGAAAAGAGAATAAATCCAAAAATCATGACTGGCAACAACATTTGGGTTTCTATTAAAGACATGAAGAATGATTGTGGAAAAAGTGGAAAGAAGAAGCGAAAGCGAGATAATGAACCTATACAAACGTGGAAAAATAGGTCAATTTTTTTTGAATTACCTTATTAGAAGGTAATTGTTATTGCCTATTTTGATATATCTTATTTATTTATTTATTTATTTATTTATTTTAGTTTTTGATAGTAGCAAATTTATAAGTATTTTTATAATGATTTCTCAGGAACTTACATTACGTCATAACTTAGATGTAATGCATATAGAGAAAAATGTTTGTGAGAGCATCATTGGCATCTTGTTAGATATCAATGGAAAATTAATGATGGTCTCAATGCTCGTAAGGATTTACAAGAAATGGGAATACGACATGACTTGCATCCAAAAGACCATGGGACTAGAACATACCTCCCTGCAGTTGCACATACACTATCAAGGACTGAAAAGAAAATATTTTGCAAGAGGTTATTTGACCTAAAGTTACCCGATGGGTATAGCTCAAATATTGGGAATTGTATATCGATGGAGGAATGCAAGATTATAGGCCTCAAATCCCACGATTGTCATGTTCTGATGCAACAATTGTTGCCTGTAGCTTTGAAAGGATTAATGCCAAAAGGACCAAGAAATGCCATACTTAGGTTGTGTTCATTCTTCAACAGAATATGTCAATGAGTCCTTGATAGAGAACAAATAGCTGCCCTCGAAGAAGAAGTCATTGAAACCTTATGCATGTTTGAAAGGTTCTTTCCACCTTCATTCTTTGACATCATGATTCATTTAATGATTCACATAGGACGAGAAGCATGATTATGTAGACTAGTCCAATACCGTTGGATGTATCCCTTTGAAAGGTGAACACCTATTTCATGATTATTAAATATGACTATGTGTTAAGAAGTATCATTTTAATATGATGTTCATTTTTCTTAAGATATATGAAGATACTCAAAGGATATGGTAAGAATCCTGCACGATCTGAAGACTATATCGCAGAATGCTATCTTACAGATGAGTGCATGTTATTTTGCAATAAAAATATGAAGACAACTATTGATGTAGATTATCAAGTAGGCCGCAATCAAGATTTTAATAATGATGTGATTCTTGAAGGTCGTCCAATTTCAGGTGGAACATCAATCACATTGAGTGATGAATTGTTGGAAACTGCACATCATGTCGTGTTGTTCAATACAGCCATAGTGGAACCCTATTTGGAGTAAGTATGATAGAATTTCCAATGCATAATTTACCAGGTACCTGATATCACTTATAAACCACTTACATATTTTGGTTTCAATCAGGTTGCATTTAGAGGACTTAAAGCAATCAAACAGGAGCCTTGTGTAGACACCCCATTTTTGACCGACCTTAAGACTTAGACGTCACCAGTTGAGCGCTCGGTGATACTACATATTATGCTCGTTCAGAAGTTTTAGAGTCTTGGCCGTGAGCCCTGCCTCCGGACTTCCGAACCCTCTTCTGTGCCTTGCCTCGGTTTGCGAACCAGACTCGGTTTTCTTTGTTTCTTTTCCTGAGGGGAGGGAGAGGTCCCGTAGACCATCTCTCAATGTCCATAGGCTACATTTTGTGGCTATAGGCCATTTTTCCCATTTCGGAGTCCGGTTTCCCATTTTTCGGAATCGTTGGCCTTGTGCCTCGGTTCGGGACCGCCTAACCATCTCCGTTTGCCCCGGTTTTTGGCATGCCTCCTATTTACTCCCTTTTGAGGGACACTGGGATCTGAGAAACCCACTTCGTGGCCGAATGCCACTTTCGGTGCTCAACAGCCCATTTTCGGGACCCCGAATTGCGCGTTTTGGCCCCCGAACATTCGTTTTGCGACGGTTTTCGTTCATTTTTGGCAGGTACCTCTGTTTTATCACCGAGAAGGTCACTGAAGGGTGGGAGGCCAGTAATTGTTGCAGCAACCAGTTATATATCCTCCGACGCCCTCCGACGCCCGTTTTTCACACTTCCGGGCTAATGTTGAACACCTTGGGGCCACTTTCTTGAACTTTGAACCACATATCTGTGATGTACACACTTGGGAGGATCCTAAAAGTTGGTGGCCGGCCAGTAATGTTTCCTGACCCTTTTGAACCCCTCCTTCCGGGCTAATGTTGAACAACCTGGACCCTCTTTCTTGAACTTTGAACCACATATCTGTGATGTACACACTTGGGAGGACCTTAAAAAGTGGTGGCCGGCCACTATTTCAATTTGACCGTTTTGACCCCTAGCCGGCCGGCTAGGTGAGGTGGCCGGCCGGCCACATGGAGCTCCAAAAAGGGGCCGGCCATATTCCTCTCAATGTCCACTTTACAGCTGTATAGCTGTTTCCCCCAGAAAATATCCCAATCTGGGAGATATTTTGTGGGGGAAAACTTGCCTAATTTTCCCCCACCTTTGCCCCTCCTTTACTCCCTCTTTTTTGTCCATATAACCAGCAGGTTATATCATGTTTAGGGGTTAGAAAAAATTACTTCAAGCCTTGATACACTTATCTCACTCCATGTCTCTCATTTTCCTTGAAAATTCCTAAGCTACACCTCATTTTCTTCACCACCACCAAGCTCTACCACCACCACTCCATTCCAGCAGCAAGGGGAGGAATTCCAGCAGCTAAGAGGCAACAAATTTGGTCCAAGAAGCAACAAAAGAATTGGTCTTCAAGGGTGAGTTGCAATTTTCCCTTTTTGGCCCATTTCTTGTATCTTTTGTAAGCCATCTATGCTTTTTACTTTGAGCTCCGGCCATAACTGAAAGTGGCCTTATTTTGAGTTCATTTTCACTTTTTCTTAAGGGCTCAACCCTATTTGAGCCCTCCATATTGCACTTGCTTCAATACCCTTCTTAAATACCGTTTTCTTGCATGATATTTTTAGCTCGTGTGTAATCTGTTGTGGAGTATGATGTAAACTGTAAATAGGCTTATTTTGAGCCCTTCTTCAACATTGAAGAAGGGCTCAACACTGTTTGGGACCTCCATGTTATACTTGCCTTTATACTCCCTTTTTGGTCCCATTTTTGCATGCCATGGCAGCCTATCTTGGTTTCATTTTTGGCCATTTTACAGCACTGAAAATAGTCTCATTTTAGTCCATTCTTCATGTTTTGTTTAAGGCCTTTCATGGTTTGGGACCTCCATATGCCACTTCATGTTATATCTCTCTTTTGGTCCCCATTCTTGCATGTTTTGTTAGCCTACCATGCTTTTGTTTTTGGCCATTTTACAGTTCTGAAAATAGTCTTATTTTGGCCCATTCTTCATGTTTCATTAAGGGTATTTGGCCGTTTGTGGAATATTTTGCATACCTCATGTTATAGCCTCTTTTGAGCCTTATTTTGCATTGCATTTCTAGCATGTTTGTATACTGTTTTAGGTCTTTTACAGTTCTGTAAATATGCTTAATTTTGGTCCCTCTTCAATGTTGTAGAAGGAAATTTTTTAGTTTGGGCTTTGCATATACCACTTGCCTCTTTGGCCACCTTTTGGTCCATTTTCTTGCATAAGAACTTAGCCTTATCTATGTTTATTTTTGAGGTTTTTACAGTTCTGTGAAAGTGCTTATTTTTGGTCCCTCTTCAATGTTGTTGAAGGGTCCTAACCTGTTTGAGGACAGCAGCTATGAGTTGCTTCTTAATCCCATGTTTAGGGCCATTTTCGCATGCTAATTTTGCCCTATCTTTGCTTGCTGTTTGGCCTTGTTTTGTACTGGTAAAATGCTTATTTTGGGGCTTCCTTGCTTCTGTCTTTTCATCCCCTGTGCCAATTTTGCATATTTGGTATAGCTATAGGCTATTTCGGGTGCCTAATTTTGCATTTCGGGAGAGATTCCATGCATCGGGTGTGTTTTCGCTTCATTTCGGGGCTGTTTTCCCCTTATTTCAGTTCCTAAACTCCATTAGCATGTTTGCATATCATTTTAGCCATATTGCATTGCGTATGCCATTGTCTCGATTTGCGTGCCCGTGTGCACGCATTTCGAGGCACTTTGTTTTCATCCATCGGCCTCTTATGTGAGTGTGGCTGAGGCTCTCTCATGTTAGTATAAGTCCATGTTGCATTCTATATGCCATTTCCATGTCATTTGCATTGCGTATGCCATTGCCTCGGTTTGCGTGCCCGTGTGCATGCATTTCGAGGCACTTCATTTTTCATCCATCGGCCTCTTATGTGAGTGTGGCTGAGGCTCTCTCATGTTATTATAAGTCCATGTTGCGTTCTATATGCCATTCCATGTCATTTGCATTGCGTATGCCAATGCCTCGGTTTGCGTGCCCGTGTGCACGCATTTCGAGGCACTTCATTTTTCATCCATCGGCCTCTTATGTGAGTGTGGCTGAGGCTCTCTCATGTTAGTATAAGTCCATGTTGCATTCTATATGCCTTTTTAGCCATATTGCATTGCGTATGCATTTCCTTGGTTTGCGTGCCCGTGTGCACGTATTTCGAGGCATCTCATTTTCATAGCATTGTGCATACTAGGCTTTATCTTAGTTGCATTTCATGCATATCATGCATATTGCATCGTGTTCGGGATAGGAGTTAGCCCGGGCACGGGAAACGAGGTACGTTTCGTACTCCGAGTGACGGAACGTGTCTCAATTCCCCAGTCACCGACACTCCGGATTACCCATGATGGAGTTAGGGTTTGTTGTGTTTATACGTGCATTCATTCTATATTGAGTTGCACATTTCGACCCCTCTGCCATCATGCATCGATATGCGTTATTGGTGGCACGAGGATCAAGGCATGCATATATTTGTGAAATACATTGCTATGCCCCTTTCCTGCTCTCTGTTGCAGCAAAATGAAGAATCAACAACTTTTTGGAGTTTGGCGTGCATTTCGAGAAGAGGTGTAAACAGAGGCTAATCGGGGCATCCCGGTGGATTTCCGCGCAAGGCAGCCCAGACATGCATCATTCATCAGAAGCAAGGCAGTTCCTGGCTTGCACGCCAGTTTTACAGCTTTCTTAGTTAATTTGATTAATTAATTAGGAATTTGTATATTATTTGGACTGTATTATTTGGACTGTAATATTCTTTTATTCGGGACTGTATATTTATTCGGACCCTCCGTGCGAGGGCACAACTGTAATAAGTGTGCGTGTGTGTGTTGTATGTCTTCCAACCCCACGTCTTTCTCCCTTTTATTTATCCGCTTTTGATGGTTAGATTAAGGCATATTTCAATTAGCATACAGTATGATAGCATGTTTGCATTCATTCATCTGTTTTGCATGCACCGGGCTCGGCGCATCATACTAACTACATTGTACTTTCAATTCCAAATTGAATACATGTTAGTTGTAGCATTCCATATGCCATGTTTAGAATAGCCGAGCCTGCTATAGTTGCATTTTGCATGTGTTGCATTAGGCATTTTTGTATACTTAGGATTCATGCATGGATTTCTAATGAATGTCTGTTTTGGCTTGGAGTACTCGGTAAGTTTTATGCTTTAGCATCCTTGCATGCGTGTGAGTGACTGCCATGAATAGCATGCTTACCATGACGCTAATTGCTTATGTGATATAACTGCCTGAATGCCTGTGGGTGAAGGTTGGGTTATTTGGATTCGAACAAATCATCAAATGTTTGTTTTAAGCCCACTAGATAGTGGCAAAACCATCTTTTCCTAAGACCACCTGCGGGTGGCAAAATCTGCATTTTAAGCCTACTTGCGAGTAGCAAACCATCTTTCAAATAAACGAACATGAAATGTTTTGTTCCAAATCAGGCGATCCAGTCTATACTTGTATGCTGTGCGCATCACATAGTAACCTAGGCTAATAACCGGAATAAGAACGCACAATGTTTTCAAAAATAGATATCATGGTTAGTAGAGGCCAATCTTTGATCGGGCGAGCGGGGGTGCTCACGAAGTGACCTTCCCCAATCGTACCCAAGTTCCCGAGCCGAGGCAACTTTGGTGATGACGGACACGTGGCCTTTGGCACCGAGTCAGGGTTTCCTAAATTTCCCATTAAAAAAAACATTTAGGTGGCGACTCTGTATCTGGCAAAGCAGTCCATGTTTGGCACTTCTTTCAAAAAAATCTGTTTTTCTCAAAACGATTTGCCGGATTTGGACTCTTTGGTTCAGACTTAGAACCGTGACAAATTTGAGAGTCCTGAGCTGTAGTGACCCCAAAATGAACGGAACGGGAGCTCGTTCCTCCCGGGGCGTTCGGGGACGTCTACAGTTTCTGGCGACTCTGCTGGGGATTTAGAGAACTTGACTCGAACTCATGATATCTGTTTTTGACTACACTTGTGTGTTTCTTTGCATTGCATTGCATTTGCAACGGTTTGCCGGAGGCTTGTCTTGTCAAGGCATGACCATAAGGCTGACCGGTTGTGGGCTCTGCCAGTATGGGAACACAAACCCCGGTTTTACCGGGGCACCCTCTTTGACCATTCGACCTAGTGCATATTCGGATCCATAGTGACCATTCCAAACTAGGACAGGTTGCTTACCCGTTTATAGGTTGTTTGAAACCGCTCAGTGCGTAGTGAAACCCTAGCTCCTAACAAAATAGGACAGGGAAACCCTACCCCAACATAGGGGTGTTTTGGCTCTCACTTATCTGTTATGTGCTTTAGAGTGCGTCTCTACAGGAATGCATGTATCAGTATATGAGTTTGAGCATCAGGCCTGCGGGCATCAGTTCAGTATTGTCAGCATCAGGCCTGCGGGCATCAGTTCAGTATATGAGTTTGGGCATCAGGCCTGCGGGCATCGGTTCAGTATTATGGGTATCAAGCCTGCGGGCATCAGCCAGTATTTGAGAGTTAGTTATCTGCGAGTATCAGATTCTGTTTTTAGGGGACAGTGATACAGGGATAACAATCAGTGTTTGAGGACAGTGTGTATTCAGCTTATTGACTATGTGTTGTTATGCCCGGCTGTGTGTCTTGCATTTTATTTTAAGCTGTTATGTTGTCCGTTTATCTGCTTATTTATTTCCTTTTTGCTTTATTTATCTTTTGCTAGGTCAGTTTTAGCACAATTGCTTCCAACCCAGCAGGCATTCCCCAAGCACTTTGGACACGAGGTCGTCGACTCCATCGATCTGAGGATCTAATCGACGGACAGCCAGTGTTCCATTCTCTACCCCCCGTTATCAGAAGAAGGCAGAGAAAGCGTAGTGTATCTGAACAGAGATCACCAGAATAGTGGTTTCCCCCATTAGTGGACAGTCGGATTGAGATCCCCATCGTTGCTACAGAGCTAAATCTGCCAGTAGTTCAGATAGATCAAAACAGTATGGCGGCACCAACAGGAGTTGAGGAAATGATGCGCCAAATGCAAGAAACTATGCGGGCCATGCAGCAGGATGCCGTTCGCCGAGATGAACTCGCTAAGCAACAAGCCGAGATTATGACCCAGCAGGCTGAGCTGATTACCAGACTGCAACAACAGAATACAGCATCTGCTTCGCAACAAATTCCTCCTCCGGCAGGGGCTCCATTACCTGAGCAGACACCTGCTGTTCAGAACGCTCCTCCAAACATCCAGAATACTGTGCCGATTATCCAGAACCTGCAAGAGGACACAAACCTCCCAACGGGGCCAGCTCCGCCCCCGCTTCCACCACAACTGTCCAAGGTCCATGCACCCAATCGCCCGGACTCTCCCTTCGAGTTCGAGGTTGATCATACAGCTCTAAAATTGAGCAAACTTGAGAAGCTCTTCAAGAAATCCCAAGGGGTCAAGGCTATGCCGGATATCGAAGATGGATATACCGAGGAGGTCGTAACACTCCCCGATAGGTTCAAAATGCCACAAATCGACCGCTTTGATGGGTCCGGCGACCCCATGGTCCATCTCCGACTGTTCACAGACATCTTGCGACCGATGGGCCTAACACGACCACAGAAGCTTTCACTATTCGGCCGAACCCTGTCGAGTGTGGCCGCCCACTGGTACGCAAAGTTACAAGATGAAGTGAAAAAGAATTGGGATGAAATGGCTGAGGCCTTTGTCGCGCAATATTCGTACAACACTCAGATCGAGATCACAACCCGTGATCTCGAAACGACAAGGCAAGAGCCCAAGGAAACTTTCTCGGACTTTGTAATCCGATGGAGGGCAAAGGCGTCAATGATGACTTTAAGGCCCACTGACAAAGATCAAATCCGGATGATTGTGCACAATCTCCACCCAAAGTTAATGCAGAGAATGATTGTAGTCCCCTTTCCTACTTTCGCAGATTTACATGAGATGGGGGTGCAAATCGAAGATGCAATGAAACAAGGTCTGTTTGACCACGATAGGGAGCAACCGAGGAGGACTTTCAACCGTAACAACAATGCGGGCCCGAGTGGCGCTGCAAATACAAGAGCCTCGGAAGTCAGTATGGTCACCACCACTCCCCCTCCCCCTCCAAGGCCCATGGCTGCCACACCTTTCTCCGACGCATCCGGGACCAACACACAAACCACCAGATTCCAACCTCGAGGCCAAAGAACCTTCACCCCATTATACATGCCCCTGTCCAAAGCTCTAGGGGTATTGATTAGGAATAAGCATTTGAAACCCCTGGAGCCGAAGCCACTACCGAATCCACTCCCTCCCTCTCATGACCCGACAAAGTATTGCGCGTATCACCAACAACACGGTCACGACACTGACCGTTGTTTCAGATTGCGTCATGAAATCCAGGATCTTATCGACAAACGGGTGATCGCGCCTCCCGAGAAACCCAATGTCACAACCAACCCTCTCCCACCACATAACCAAGCTCTCCCTCCCAACAGAATCAATTTTATCCAAACTGGGGTCGCATCTTACGATCCTAGTATCTATATCACCCCATCCCACCTACCCAAGCCGGAGGTGTTCCTCCCTGATTGCACTAACCTCTTGTGCATGGTGGGCATCTCCAAAACCCAACCAGAGCCGATGGTGGTGACCGTCGAAAATAGGGCAGGGCAGATTTTGGGAGAGAATGAGATTGTTGAATCTGGGGCTGAACAAAGTTTTGCTGGGGGAGCCTATGATCCAAGCGAGTACATCCTATCAACGAGCCGGATTGGGCTAGGTATAGAATTGCCAGAGACAGGAGAGCTGTGCATGATCCGGGGGGATGGATCTGGGCTAGGGGCAGATGATCTGACAGCCGTAGAGGAGGACTTCGCCAACCTGCAATTTTTCGATGACCAGGAACTGGGGGATTCGGCAATCAACTGGTTCGACTATGAGGAATCGGCGGAGGCCACTGGATGGCTCGAGGATCAACCAGATGATGTGGGGGAATCCCAACCGGAACAGAGCCCGATAGGGGCAGGAGTATCAGTTGTGGCCGGAATGGCCGGAAGTCAAGTTGTATCGCCGGAGAGCGCCGGTGCTAAGAATTCTGCTCGAGATTTGGGCATTATGGATACAGGAATTGTTAAACAACCAGCTGTACTGACGCAGCTGGAACGAGAAAAGTTTGAGGATGCTGAGAGAATTAGGAAAGCTAAAGGCCTTGAGGGGACTGAGAGTGCTGTGTGCACGAAGATAGAGAATGCTGCGAGCATGTGGACGGAGAGCACTGCGAGTGCAACTGAACCGGAGCCAGACAGGTGTTTGTTGGCCGCCGACGGAATGTGGTGGGAAGACGATGACTTATGTCTTGCCCACACGGATGAAGATTGGGAAAATAATCAACCGGATGACACTTGGTACCTCGATGAGGTTGACCATATGACGAGAAGTGGGCGGTACTTTAAACCCCCACACCTAGACCAACCCGAGGCATCCGGGAAGGATAGAGAAGCAGAAGGAGAAGCAGATTGAGGAGGAAGCTGTGCTGAGACAGTTAAAGAAGATACAAGCAGACATCTCCATCTGGGGACTGCTAATGGTGTCGCGGGTGCATAGAGAAGCTGTCCTGTCTGCTATGGACAAATCCAAACTCTCCATAGATACCACCCCTGAACAGCTGGTCGGGCTGGTTTTTCCGGGAGGAGGTTCCCCGGCATTAACCTTTTCGGACAAGGAGCTACCGCCTGATGGCACAAATCATAACAAACCTCTCTATATTTCCGTGGAATGTAGAGATAAGTGGATACCGGTGGTACTTGTTGATACCGGGTCTGCTATTAATGTCTGCCGGACCAGAACGGCGTATGCAATCGGGTTGAAGCCCGCGGACTTCGTCCCGACCACTCAAGTAATCAGAGCATACGACAATACCAGCAGAGAAGTGATGGGGACTGTTAAAGTTCAAACCAAGGTTGGTCCAGGACAACACAGCATTGAATTTCATATCCTGGACGTTCCCGCAACCTTTAACCTACTTTTGGGGCGACCGTGGTTGCACCAGGTCAAAGCAGTCTCTTCCACTCTACATCAGATGTTGAAATACCCTCACGGGAAGGGGGTAGCAATTGTTTTTGGGAATTCATCAATCCATCCGCCGCCGGAAGTGTCCACACCTGTCTTGGAGATCGAGCACGGCACGGAGGATGTGTTTTTATCGGGGTTCACTTTGGCCGAGGCTCAAGTAGTACAGAATGTCATGGCTGTGAATGAAGGTATGTACGTCAGTGCTCAATCTATCTACCTCATGAACAAGCTAAAACATACCCCCGGGATGGGATTAGGGAGAAGCGGCCGGAAGGGCGTCTCAACGTTGGCCGAAGTGCCACATAATCCTCACACCTTTGGACTGGGTTATCTGCCCACCAAAGAGGACTGGGTGAGGAAAGGAAAAGAAATGGCCGGAAGAGCCAGGGCAAAGAAGGCTGGGAAGCCATTTGAGTTAATGCATAGGCCCATCTGGGGTACCCTAAACGGACGCTTCGTCCGGGAGGGGGAAGATTTTCCATTTTGCGGCTTCCCGGAACCATGGCTGAATGCGGAAAGGAAACGCGTGCCTGGTTTTGAAATCTTCTTCGACATACAATTACCTGGGGATGACGTTGCCGAAGCGCAGACAGACCCACCAACTGAGGTTGAGCAATGTAAAGTAGTGGATTCTGATAGCATCGAGCTTGAAATGGGGGTAGCACTGGCATGTCTACTTTCAGATCCTCTGATCGACCAGGAGTGCTTGGGGGATAACTCTTCGGTTTCTATGGTTGGAGATGAAATAGCTGTGGGCTTTCCAGCGCCGATTTTGGATGCATCTATCGCACCTTCTCTCATCTGGCAATATGAAGAAGGCTTTTATCTAGCAGCACCGGGTAAGGTAGTGAGCCGGAATCTGATTCCACCGAATCTTCTGCGTCGAAATCAGATTCCAGCTCGACTGAGTCTGAGTCCGGTATTCCTGGGGGTGATAACCCGGATGCCACAGTCCTGTCTAGGTCGTCATTTTCATTTTCTTTTGAGTTTGTTGTAATAGAGGAATCTGATGGCTTGGAAGTATTTAATGAGGATGATGTGGATGTGGTTTTTGAGTATTTTTCTGTGCCTTTGATTTATTGCTTAAATCAGGATTTTCAAAATTTTGATGAAAACGACGAGGAAGAAATTCCTCCGGTTTTGCAACGATTAATTGATCAAGAGCAGGAAAGATTTGTTAAACCTTTAATGGATGAAATCACTACTGTGAATGTTGGTACTGAGAAGGACCCGCGGCTGGTCCAGATCGGGTCCACATTGTCTTCTGAGGAACGCGAGCGCTTAGTCGCTTTATTAAAAGATTTCAAAGATGTTTTCGCGTGGTCCTATGAAGACATGCCTGGAATCAATCCTGAGATTGTACAGCACCGGATCCCTCTTGACCCCGAGGCCCGACCTGTCAAACAGAAGCTCAGAAGGATCCGCCCGGACTGGGCCCTCAAGATCAAGGAAGAGGTCACCAAGCAAATTGACGCAGGCTTCCTGCTAGTATCAGAATACCCAACCTGGTTGGCCAACATTGTTCCGGTGCCAAAGAAGGATGGCAGAATTCGGGTCTGTATAGACTTCAGAGATTTGAACAGGGCCAGTCCGAAGGATGACTTTCCCTTGCCGCACATTGATGAATTGGTAGATTTCACGGCAGGACACGCCTTGCTTTCATTTATGGATGGCTTTTCAGGCTATAATCAGATAGTAATGGCCCCCGAAGACCGGGAGAAGACTGCATTCACTACCCCGTGGGGTACATATTGTTATAGAGTGATGCCATTCGGGTTGAAAAATGCCGGAGCTACTTATCAGCGGGCAGCAACTACAATATTGCATGATATGATCCATAAAGAGGTCGAGGTGTATGTGGACGACATGATTGTCAAGTCCAAAGAAAGAGAGGGCCACTACACCGCCTTACAAAAATTCTTTCAAAGGATCAGAGAGTTTCGGCTGCGGTTGAATCCCCAGAAGTGCACGTTTGGTGTTACAGCAGGGAAGATGCTAGGGTTTCTGATTACGCAAAGGGGCATCGAGGTCGACCCTTCGAAAATCAAGGCCATCTTAGAAATGCCACCACCAAGGACTGAAAAGGAGGTGCGAGGCTTTCTGGGTAAAGTGCAATTCATAAGACGGTTTATTTCTAAATTAACCTTGACTTGTGAACCACTTTTTGGTCTCCTGAAGAAAGGAAAGAAATTCCAATGGGATGGCCGATGTCAAGCAGCTTTTGAACAGATCAAAGAGTATCTACAGAACCCACCCGTGTTGTCACCACCAGAGCCGGGGAGGCCGTTGATATTGTACCTCTCGGTAACTGAGACTACCATGGGCTGCATGCTCGCGCAGGAGTCGGAAGACAAAGTGGAAAGGGCCATATACTATCTGAGCAAAAAGATGCTGGATTACGAGACCCGCTATACACCGCTGGAGAAGGCTTGTTTGGCCTTGGTATGGGCTACCAGGAAGCTGCGGCACTACCTGTTAGCTCACTCTGTAATGTTGGTTTCACGTTTGGATCCCATCAAATATCTTTTCGAGAAACCAGCACTTACGGGTAGGCTAGCTCATTGGCTGCTGTTGCTCTCCGAATTTGATTTGAAGTATGTAACGCGCAAGTCAATGAAAGGAAGAGCGGTAGCAGAGTTCCTTGCCGACCACCCGGTTGAGGGGGATGAAGCGGTTGAGTACCTATTCCCAGATGAAGCCATTCTGCACGTTGAAGATGAAACTTGGACGATGTACTTTGACGGAGCGTCAAACCAGTATGGGTATGGGATAGGGGTGCTGCTGATAGCGCCCGACGATTCCCGTATCCCTTTAGCATTCAAGCTCCGGTTCAAAGTCTCGAATAATGAAGCAGAGTATGAGGCATGTATTGCTGGCCTAGAAGCAGCCCTAGAACTAGGGGCAAGACGGTTGGACGTCATTGGGGACTCAAACCTTGTTGTATCTCAAGCAAAAGGAGACTGGAAAGTCAAGGAGGAAAGGATGATAATTTACCACCAAACCTTGGATTTGTTAATTCCTCGGTTTGAGAAGCTAAATTTCACCCACCTCATAAGAGAGAACAACAGGTTCGCAGATTCACTAGCAACTCTATCTTCCATGATAGACATCCCATCCGGAGTCCGGATGCGTCCAGTCATTATTGATCAGAAGTTCGCGCCAGCACACGAGTCAATTTCTGCCATAGATGAGGCTCAAGACGACAACCCCTGGTATTACGACATCTGGAACTTCTTGGAAAAGGAGACATATCCACTAGGGGCAAATGCCAAGGATAAGAGGGCCATCAGAAGAATGGCTGCTCAGTTTATCATCTGCGGGGGTAAGCTGTACAAAAGGGGTCATCTGGGAATGCATAAGTTCGGTGTAGAAGCTGAAGAGTCAAAGCGCCTGATGGAGGCCATCCATGGGGGGGAGTGCGGTGCACACATGAATGGGGTAATGCTGGCTAGAAAGATCCTCAGACAGGGCTACTACTGGTCAACCATGGAGGAGGATTGTATTAGTTTTGTTCGGCGATGCCACAAGTGTCAAATTCAAGCAAACCGCATGAACATTCCGCCGTCAAAGCTGTACAACATGACTTCGCCATGGCCTTTTTCAGTTTGGGGAATTGATGTGATCGGAGCTGTTACCCCGAAGGGGTCAAACGGGCATGAGTTTATCCTGGTAGCGATAGATTATTTCACAAAGTGGGTCGAGGCCCAATCTTACGCGGTGTTGAAGGCGTCGCACGTCGCAAAATTCATCAGAAACAACATCATCTGTCGCTACGGGGTGCCAAACGAGATAATTTCAGATAATGGTTCCCACTTCAAGAAGGAAGTGATAGACTTGTTGGAAAAATACAATGTGGCTTTCCATAAGTCATCTACATACCGGCCGCAAACCAACGGAGCGGTCGAGGCCGCCAACAAGAATATCAAACATATACTGCAGAAGATGGTGGGAACCTATCGGGATTGGCCAGACAAGCTGCCATTTGCTCTGTGGGGCTACAGGACTTCAATCACGACTTCTACTGGAGCAACTCCGTATTCATTGGTCTATGGAATGGAGGCTGTTCTACCCATCGAGATTGAGGTTCCGTCGTTACGAGTATTGGCTGAGTGCCAAATAGCCGAAGCAGACTGGCAGCAGAGCAGATTTGAGGAACTCATGCTCTTTGATGAAAGAAGACTGAAAGCACTGTACCACATTCAAGGCTATCAACGCAGAATTGCCCGGGCTTTCAACAAGAAGGTTAAGTCCAGGAATCTGAAAGAAGGAGATTTGGTGCTCAAAGACAACCGAGCTCCCATCCACGACCCAAGGGGCAAGTTCAAACCCAATTGGACTGGTCCTTACATCATCAAAGCTATCTGGTCAGGTGGAGCTGTGGTTCTGATGGATCTAGATGGCTTGGAGTTCTCACAACCGATCAACATGGACAAGTTGAAGAAATATTATCCTTGAGAGGCTCGCTAGGCCGAAAACCTGAAAGGGCGACCTAGGCAAAAGTTAGAGCACAAAAAATTGGAAATATAAAAACTGAGCTCGCAAGGTTGAAAACCCGCAAAGGGCGGCCTTGGCAAAAGTTAGAGCGCAAAAGGAGAGTGAAAATACTCGAGTGAACCTTAGCCTGAACTACGTAAGGCTTGATTCCCATCTTTGGGATACGTAGGCAACTTCACCTTGAAGTTCAGCCATAAACTCTTCCCCGATCAACTTTGTCCATTTTGATCATCTCAGTCATCTTTATCCATCAGCATTTACCGCGATCTCCGGTACAGTGCTGTTCAGACTAGGGGCAACTTTCCGTTGCCGCGACGGTGCAAAGTTACTCAGACTAGGGGCAACTTTCCGTTGCCATGCAGTGCCGCATTGTTCTTCAGACTAGGGGAAACTTTCCAGTTACAGGGATCCGGGGTTGTGCACCTCAGTGACAGATCTCAGGCGTGTCCAGTTCTGACCCACATCGAAAATGGTTTTGAAAAGTTTTAATAAAAGTTGACTTTGTTCAAATTAATCTTTTTACAACTAAGACCATTTTTGGACCGAAACGGAAAATTTTCAGTACCACAACTTTCAATTTCATTGATTTCAAAACAGAGTTCTCCTGCTCTTGCATACAATTGAGGTTGCTTTTTAGTACATTCATAAAGAAAACTTGAAAATGCTAAATAAGCAATAAATTTGGGGCATAGTTGAGTCAAGTATCTCCGCGCCCCCTCCCAGAGCTGGTCGAAGCATCTGATGCCAAGCTAGGCCCAACCTGTGCCTCCTCGTTGAGCCAATCCAAGCACTCATCAGACAAAGTGCAACTGAAAGTGGGAGCAGGGGCCAGGAGCTCTCTAGTCCTCCACGCTGTGGCATATCGTGCAAGCTGTGCACCCCGAACCGGGAAAGCGGCTGGGTACTCAATCCCCTCCGGTGGGCAAGTCTGATCATGACCAAACTGACGCAGGAACCGGAACGGAAAATAGAATACGCAGTGGGTTAGACCAATCAACTGTATCCCAGTCAGCCGGGACATACTATAGCTCATTGCCGGGAGGTTGAGCCAAGGACAACGCCAAGCAATGTGATCCGCGGACAAATTGCACATCCAATCAAACCACCACCTTTCGTCAAGAGCATTGACTAGGCGCTGCCGAAAGAAGTAGCCTCGAGCTGAATAGGCCGGGCAAGAGTCCACAACCTGCAACTTGTCCATTAACCATACCTAGGGGAGGGATAGAAAATGAGAGATTAAAGAATAGAGAGATGAACGATGAGAGAAAAGTAAGACAAGGGTTTTGTGAGAAAAATCGAGCCCGAGAGCCGAGTGACGTGAGCAAATATATATGTAAGGATGGGTGGGAAACATTACCTGCAGTAGCAGTGGACTCCCAGCGAACCTAGTCGTCTCCCGGCGATAGACAGAATCTAAGCCCATCAACGTCTCAGCCAAGGTCATGGCGACACAGCTCTTTCCTTCTCTCAAGCCTTGGGCAACTTCAATCAGACGGATGCTAGATCCGCCGAAGCCCGAGGAAAGCAGAAAGTGAGACAACAAACACAAGCAGAGAGCGTGTTGCCGGAAACCTTGCCAATAATGGTTGTTGCGGTCACCGGCGTCGGAAAAACGATGGATCAAGCCGAGGATGTCCAGTTCCCCACTGCAGATCAGAGATCGAGCATCATGCGCCGTGAGCCCACACATCCGCCCTAAGGCCTGGGCGTGGCCGAAGCGGAGCTGGGGCAAGATCACTTCAGAGCATTCAGACTCCATCAAAACCTGAAAATCTTCGAAAGTGGGACATACCTCTTGGCCGCCGAAGCTAAAAACGTGCGTCACTGGGTTCCAGAACCTTGCCGCGGCATGGAGGAAAGGGAGATGCAGCGGAGAACGGCTCAACGTGAATAGTGCATTCAAGCCAAAACCCTGGAAGTTCAGCTTTTCCGAGCCATCTAGAGAAGAGATCCAAGATGTGAGATTTTCTACAAGAAATGCCTCCATTTTTGTGCAAAACTAAAATGAAATGAATGTTCCCAAAGTTGAGGCTTTTATAGAGGGAAAAACACTATTCATGGGGACACATGTCAAAAAATTGCCGGCCATTCTCTTTTTCAAAAACTGGCCGGCCGGCTCCCACTCTCCATAAAATTGGCCGGCCGGCTCCCAAAGTGGCCGGCAATGCTTCAGTGTATTTCCTTGGCCCTGTTTTACCCTTCGAGGGAAAGTTTCAAGCATTTCCATGCAACGGGAGAGTCAAAGGCCTCCATTTCCCTCTGTTTCGGATGCGTTCCGGTGCCCAGATCGTCCGAAGTACACTCTGTTGTTGTTGTTTTGATTATCGAGTTGTTGTTTTATTTATCGAGTTGTTGTTTTGCTTATCGAATTGTTTGTCGAGCGGACGTGTTTTACGTTTTTGAGTCATTGCGCTCTGTTTAAGCAATCTTTGTTTAAGTCTTGTTTATTTGCGTTGTCAACGTTGTTGCATTTTGTTTATCGAGTTGTAAACTTGCTAAAAGTTCTATTATATCTTAGTAAGTTGAGTTGCTTAGTTTGTTGCGTCGGTTCACTACCTGACCTGGTGATTACACAAGGCACATTCCCATTCAATTTCATTTTTTGTGCAAAATAAAATGATGCGATACGATGCTAAAAGTTTAAAACATAAACACTTGTCAAAAGCTGTTTCATTCCATCATGTTTTGCAACGAACAAAGGTACAAGTTTTACAGAAAATAAAACTGCCTAACAATGTGCAAAGTGCTACAAACTACTAGCAAAAAGAAAAATAAAGCAGGAAACGGCAGCATCAATGCCCTCGGGAGCGGGAATGAGAAGCACTCCTCATCCTCTTCTGCGGGACAGCCTCTGCACCATCATCATCGTCTGGGTCAGAGCTATCATCCTCAGGATCCCCCTCAGCCTCGTCCCCACTCCCCGAACCAAGACCGGAGCCCCCCTCCTCAGCAGATGTCTCTGACTGACGATCTGTGGCCTCCTCCTCCTCCTCCTCATCAGGCTCCACCTCTACAACATGTGTCCTGTGCCTGCGGGAGGACCCTCCTCGAGCTCCTCGAAAAGGCCTAGATGGCCCAGCTCCTCGGAAAGGCCGGGATGGCCCAGCCCCCTGAAAAGGCCCGGATGACCCAACTTCGTGAAATGGCCCAGATGGCTCAGCTCCCCAAGGAGGCGCAGGTGGCCTGGCCTGCGGCTGACCGGACCATGAAGGCATCTGAAAATAAAGAGTTCAATTCAAATACATCAGTCCAAATATATACATCAGATGCAGATACAAGCAAAGACTACGTGAAGTGGGTGCATGTAAATACAGTGTACAAGTGGGGTGTGTGTCAGATGTGCTCTACACAAGTAGTCTATCGATGCAGTAGAAGTCAGCATGTCATCAGAAGTATGATAAATGCCAGAAAACTGAAGGGTACCTGAATGCCCGCGATAGACAACTGTGCCTCCCTCCGCAGGACCATGCCCTCGAGTGTGGCCACCAGTCCAACCACCTCCTCCATGTACCCTCGCGGTGGCTGCAAATATGAGCTCATAATCATCAGTGAATGAAAGAATGTCTAAAACGTCTGAATGATGAATGAAAAAAAATAGTGGAGCATACCAGCGGTGAGTCGGGATCAATGGCATATCGATCACTGGGCATCGGAGGCTCTAGCGGGATCGGAGTCGGAGAGATAGCCCCATACTGCCACGCCATCAACTCAGTTGGCATATCTGGCCATCCAGGATGAGGATAAGTCGGCGAAATCGAAGGAACCGGTCTACCCCCACCTCTAGATGTACCAGCCCCGCTGGTGGAAGGAACGTCTGCAGCCCGAGCCCGAGCCTGACCCGAGGATGACATACCAACAGGCCTCGTCATCGGGGTACGAGCTCCCGTCAATGGAGGCATCAAATATGTATGACGGTAAGTGCCGTAATCCTCCTCCTCGAGATGTAGTAAAGCATCGCTACCCAGCATAGCGCCGACTACCTCCGAGAAAGAGAGCCTGTCAGCAGTCCGCATACTGACTGGGGGTACTGCGGGAGGATCCTGAGAAAGATACCCCCATACCTGACGCAGAAAGTGTTCCCCCAGAAACCATGCCCTGCCAACCGGCCCTTCGAGCAGGACCCTATACTGGGAGGTGCCTGATCCTCCGGGATACTGGAATCGGAGACCATCACCCAGGGGCGCCCAGGGCTGCCATGTGATCTGCGGATGACAAATGCATAAACCAATCAGAAATCGGGAATATACAGAGCAAATCAAAGATGAAAATGAAAGGAACTGAAAGTTCTGAAGTACCTCCGACTGTCGCACAGTGTCAAAATACTGTCGCAAGTAAAGGAGAGACTCTCGGCGTCTCGGCCGGTGCGGGCCCTCGAATACCAATGAATATGGGGTCATGGGAGGGGCTGCCTCCTCCAACTCTGGGCCTAATGTCGGGAAGTATACGTATACCCATAACTGAGAAAAGCAGTGCAGAATATAAATACAAAATGCTGAGGGCAAAATACAGGCTGCAGAGCGCGCCGTGTGTGCAATGGACAAGTAATAAGGAGCAGAAATGTAAATCAAGGGGACAGAAAATACCTCCCAGGCTCTCCAGTAGCCGCCAAGTAAATCTCCCTGCCCGCGGGATGTCGCGCTCATATAGCAATAAAGGGTAGCCAGGCCGGCGCTACCCCAGTCATATCTACTGACCTGTGATAGGTCAACCAGAGCGCTCAGCAGATATAACCCGACTGTGTTCCCTCTATCGGCGAACAGGGTAGTCCCGAAGAGGAACATAAGGAAACCACGGGCGTACTGCTCCGTCTCCTCAGGAGTCTCGGGCACCATCTCCGCCCGCCGAAAGTGGGAAGAGAACCAAGTGTATCGGACTCTCCCAGAAACCCTGTCAACAGGCGGGCGAGCCCCCAATAGATACATCCAAGCGGCCTCCCACTCGTCCATGTCCTCATTGTAAGGGATGGACCAACCTCCTGTATCCAGGCCGGTCAGCACAGCAAAGTCCAGAGGCGTCATGGTCATGTCTCCAGTGGCAGAGAAATGAAAGGAGTTGGTGGTGTCCCACCATCTCTCTACCAAGGCTGCCATCAGTGCCCTCCTGGCAGGACAACGTGATAATCCAGCGCAGAAGGTCCCGAATCCTGCCAAGTCCACTAAATCCCGGACGGCCTCCGGAAGCTCAATGTACCAGTCCCTCGCGGCGGTGGAGCCATACCCCCGTACGCTGCGAGAACCGACCTGCATTCAGAATGAATACATGTGTCAGTATAAAATGAATGAGCTGTGTGCCAATGAAATGATTGAACTGTGTGTTCAAGAGTGAAGTGTATCAACTGTGTGTTCAGTATAAGCTACGTTTAAAATCTGGGCTATGTGTTCAGAAAATTTGAAGTGTGGGCTGCGTGTTCAGGAAATTAAAGTTTGGGCTGCGTGTTCAACTTTCAAAAGTTTGGGCTACGTGTTCAACTTTCAATCAGTGTGGGCTGCGTGTTCAGAAAATTCAAAAGTTTGGGCTGCGTGTTCAACTTTCAATCAGTGTGGGCTGCGTGTTCACTATTCTAATCTGGGCTGCGTGTTCAGAAAATTTAAAGTTTGGGCTGCGTGTTCAACTTTCAATTAGTTTGGGCTGCGTGTTCAACTTTCAATCAGTTTGGGCTGCGTGTTCAACTTTCAATCAGTGTGGGCTGCGTGTTCACTATCAATCTGGGCTGCGTGTTCAGGAAATTAAAGTTTGGGCTGCGTGTTCAACTTTCAATCAGTGTGGGCTGCGTGTTCACTATCAATCTGGGCTGCGTGTTCAGGAAATTAAAGTTTGGGCTGCGTGTTCAACTTTCAATCAGTGTGGGCTGCGTGTTCACTATCAATCTGGGCTGCGTGTTCAGGAAATTAAAGTTTGAGCTGCGTGTTCAACTTCCAATCAGTGTGGGCTGCGTGTTCACTATCAATCTGGGCTGCGTGTTCAGAAAATTCAAAAGTTTGGGCTGCGTGTTCAACTTTCAATCAGTTTGGGCTGCGTGTTCAACTTTCAATCAGTGTGGGCTGCGTGTTCACTATCAATCTGGGCTGCGTGTTCAGGAAATTAAAGTTTGGGCTGTGTGTTCAACTTTCAATCAGTTTGGGCTGCGTGTTCAACTTTCAATAAGTGTGGGCTGCATGTTCACTATTCTAATCTGGGCTGCGTGTTCACTATTCTAATCTGGGCTGTGCGTTCAGAAAATTTAAAGTATGGGCTGTGTGTTCACTTTCGAATTCGAACTGTGTGTTCGACAAATCAGTGTTTGAGCCGTGTGTTCACCTCTTAACTAATGTGTACTGTGCGCTCGCAATTAATTAATGAGCCGAGTGTTCAGAAATTCGAGTGTTTAAACTACAGGTTCAGGATGCAAGCAAAGTACTATGTCATAAGCTAAACTGCGTGTTCAAGCATGGCAAAGGTGCGAAATGTACGAAAAATACAGAAAATGAAGTAAATACCTCTCGGGCCTCATGAGAGAGGTGATGCTCTGGCTCTCGGAGAAGCAGATCCCCAGGTGCTCGCTCGTCAAAACCGGTGAAGTGACGAAAAATGGCACGAGGAAGGACATGTGTCGGCGGAGTGTACCTCCCGGGAATAAAAGGCCGGACCCTCAGGGGTAGAGTCATGGGATCAAAATCGTCTCCGGCACCTAGAGAACCTCCGCCGTGGGGAGAATTACCCGCCATTTTCAGAAGATCTGCAAAAGGAGCAAAAATGAGCGAAAATGAGCCAAAATTGGAAAAAGTCAACAAAAGTCAACTCTCGGGAAATGAAAAATTCAACAAAAGTCAACTCCCGAGAAAATCTTCCAAATGTTGAGACAAACTCACCTCAAGTGGCGAAAATGAGAAAAGAAGCTCTGAAACCAAAATTTAATCAGTTCAAAGTGCTTGAAACTGACTATTTTCGCGAAAACAACTTGCGAGGGGTGTTAGAAAACGCGTATGGAACTCAGATCTGAAGAAGAAAATGGTGTAGGAGGCAAGAAGGGAGCACTTCTCGGCTGCATTTATAGGCTTAAGGTCTTGGGATGAAGGAGCATGAAGAAAGGAAGTGAAAAGGACCAAAATGCCCCGGATTTGGGAAAATGGCCGGCCGGCCACCTTTTCCAGCCGGCCAGCCAATTCCTTTTTGCAAAAGTGACCGGTGGCCTCCCCTTGGGAAGATAAACGGCCGGTGGTGTCCCCCACATGCCCACCTAGCTCTCTGCAAATTTTGAGGAAGATTGGAATTCCCGGGACCTGAAAAAGTTCAAGAAAAGTGCACTTTCTGTCGCGAAATTACTCCGCCGGAACTTGAACTTCAAATTCTGACATGTGTCTCATCATCATTCATCAAAATCAAGATGTATCCTTTTGAATATGTTGTGGCCTTTCCAGGAAATCGAATCAAAGGCCGTCATCGAAGTCGCCTTCGCCGAAACACGTGTTTCCTTGCTCGTTATTTCATGACAAACGGGCACCCTGATTTATGCTCGTTTTGCACTATCATGCACATAACTTGCATTATCATGAGCATACTTGCATTTTTATGTACATTTCTTGACATTGCCATACCTCTATGCTTGAGCATGCATTGTCACGCATGTTCCACTCTTGCATTGCGATGCATTCACTCACCGGCACTGCGTGTGTCAAACTTTCGAAATCGCATTGAATATATGTTGGAAGCATATTGTACTTGTTGAATTTCTCTCTTTTGCAGGCACGATATTGTATGTACGGTTCATTTGAGGCTGGTGCAACCAGACGAATCGCACAGGTATCGTATCTTCTCCGGGTGAGACGTGGCGAGGATTGAATAATTCTCCGCATTCTTAACTGCATGAAATGTAGTTGTTGCTTTGCATTCTTGCTTAAAACTGTTGCATCTATTTGCGAATACTTGCTTCATTACAGCCTGCTGCATTTGCATGATCATTGAGTTACCTCCGGCTCTGTGCATACCATTTGCATTTTGCCCCCTGTGCCTGCGGGCATGCCTGCGGGCACATCTCTGTTTATTTTGTATGTTTGTCTAAGTCTTCGGCCTTGTCAAAAATGGGTCGTCTCTGGGCTTTGACATTCACTCCCGTCACTTATGACTTTCGAGTTCTGTCAAAGAGGGGCAACTGTAGACACCCCATTTTTGACCAACCTTAAGACTTAGACGTCACCAGTTGAGCGCTCGGTGATACTACATATTATGCTCGTTCAGAAGTTTTAGAGTCTTGGCCGTGAGCCCTGCCTCCGGACTTCCGAACCCTCTTCTGTGCCTTGCCTCGGTTTGCGAACCAGACTTGGTTTTCTCTGTTTCTTTTCCTGAGGGGAGGGAGAGGTCCCGTAGACCATCTCTCAATGTCCGTAGGCTACATTTTGTGGCTATAAGCCATTTTTCCCATTTCGAAGTCCGGTTTCCGGTTTTTCGGAATCGTTGGCCGTGTGCCTCGGTTCGGGACCGCCTAACCAACTCCGTTTGCCCCGGTTTTTGGCATGCCTCCTATTTACTCCCTTTTGAGGGACACTGGGATCTAAGAAACCCACTTCGTGGCCGAATGCCACTTTCGGTGCTCAACAGCCCATTTTCGGGACCCCGAACTACGCGTTTTGGCCCCCGAACATTCGTTTTGCGACGGTTTTCGTTCATTTTTGGCAGGTACCTCTGTTTTATCACCGAGAAGGTCACTGAAGGGTGGGAGGCCAGTAATTGTTGCAGCAACTAGTTATATATCCTCTGACGCCCTCCGACGCCCGTTTTTCACACTTCCGGGCTAATGTTGAACACCTTGGGGCCACTTTCTTGAACTTTGAACCACATATCTGTGATGTACACACTTGGGAGGATCCTAAAAGTTGGTGGCCGGCCAGTAATGTTTCCTGACCCTTTTGAACCCCTCCTTCCGGGCTAATGTTGAACAACCTGGACCCTCTTTCTTGAACTTTGAACCACATATCTGTGATGTACACACTTGGGAGGACCTTAAAAAGTGGTGGCCGGCCACTATTTCAATTTGACCGTTTTGACCCCTAGCCGGCCGGCTAGGTGAGGTGGCCGGCCGGCCACATGGAGCTCCAAAAAGGGGCCGGCCATATTCCTCTCAATGTCCACTTTACAGCTGTATAGCTGTTTCCCCCAGAAAATATCCCAATCCGGGGGATATTTTGTGGGGGAAAACTTGCCTAATTTTCCCCCACCTTTGCCCCTCCTTTACTCCCTCTTTTTTGTCCATATAACCAGCAGGTGATATCATGTTTAGGGGTTAGAAAAAATTACTTCAAGCCTTGATACACTTATCTCACTCCATCTCTCTCATTTTCCTTGAAAATTCCTAAGCTACACCTCATTTTCTTCACCACCACCAAGCTCTACCACCACCACTCCATTCCAGCAGCAAGGGGAGGAATTCCATTAGCTAAGAGGCAACAAATTTGGTCCAAGAAGCAACAAAAGAATTGGTCTTCAAGGGTGAGTTGCAATTTTCCCTTTTTGGCCCATTTCTTGTATCTTTTGTAAGCCATCTATGCTTTTTACTTTGAGCTCCGGCCATAACTGAAAGTGGCCTTATTTTGAGCTCATGTTCACTTTTACTTAAGGGCTCAACCCTGTTTGAGCCCTCCATATTGCACTTGCTTCAATACCCTTCTTAAATACCGTTTTCTTGCATGATATTTTTAGCTCGTGTGTAATCTGTTTTAGAGTATGATGTAAACTGTAAATAGGCTTATTTTGAGCCCCTCTTCAACATTTAAGAAGGGCTCAACACTGTTTGGGACCTCCATGTTATACTTGCCTTTATACTCCCTTTTTGGTCCCATTTTTGCATGCCATGGCAGCCTATCTTGGTTTCATTTTTGGCCATTTTACAGCACTGAAAATAGTCTCATTTTGGTCCATTCTTCATGTTTTGTTTAAGGCCTTTCATGGTTTGGGACCTCCATATGCCACTTCATGTTATATCTCTCTTTTGGTCCCCATTCTTGCATGTTTTGTTAGCCTACCATGCTTTTGTTTTTGGCCATTTTACAGTTCTGAAAATAGTCTTATTTTGGCCCATTCTTCATGTTTCATTAAGGGTATTTGGCCGTTTGTGGAATATTTTGCATACCTCATGTTATAGCCTCTTTTGAGCCTTATTTTGCATTGCATTTCTAGCATGTTTGTATACTGTTTTAGGTCTTTTACAGTTCTGTAAATATGCTTAATTTTGGTCCCTCTTCAATGTTGTAGAAGGAAATTTTTTAGTTTGGGCTTTGCATATACCACTTGCCTCTTTGGCCACCTTTTGGTCCATTTTCTTGCATAAGAACTTAGCCTTATCTATGTTTATTTTTGAGGTTTTTACAGTTCTGTGGAAGTGCTTATTTTTGGTCCCTCTTCAATGTTGTTGAAGGGTCCTAACCTGTTTGAGGACAGCAGCTATGAGTTGCTTCTTAATCCCATGTTTAGGGCCATTTTCGCATGCTAATTTTGCCCTATCTTTGCTTGCTGTTTGGCCTTGTTTTGTACTGGTAAAATGCTTTTTTTGGGGCTGCCTTGCTTCTGTCTTTTCATCCCCTGTGCCAATTTTGCATATTTGGTATAGCTATAGGCTATTTCGGGTGCCTAATTTTGCATTTCGGGAGAGATTCCATGCATCGGGTGTGTTTTCGCTTCATTTCGGGGCTGTTTTCCCCTTATTTCAGTTCCTAAACTCCATTAGCATGTTTGCATATCATTTTAGCCATATTGCATTGCGTATGCCATTGTCTCGATTTGCGTGCCCGTGTGCACGCATTTCGAGGCACTTTGTTTTCATCCATCGGCCTCTTATGTGAGTGTGGCTGAGGCTCTCTCATGTTAGTATAAGTCCATGTTGCATTCTATATGCCATTTCCATGTCATTTGCATTGCGTATGCCATTGCCTCGGTTTGCGTGCCCGTGTGCACGCATTTCGAGGCACTTCATTTTTCATCCATCGACCTCTTATGTGAGTGTGGCTGAGGCTCTCTCATGTTAGTATAAGTCCATGTTGCATTCTATATGCCATTCCATGTCATTTGCATTGCGTATGCCAATGCCTCGGTTTGCGTGCCCGTGTGCACGCATTTCGAGGCACTTCATTTTTCATCCATCGGCCTCTTATGTGAGTGTGGCTGAGGCTCTCTCATGTTAGTATAAGTCCATGTTGCATTCTATATGCCATTCCATGTCATTTGCATTGCGTATGCCAATGCCTCGGTTTGCGTGCCCGTGTGCACGCATTTTGGGGCACTTCATTTTTCATCCATCGGCCTCTTATGTGAGTGTGGCTGAGGCTCTCTCATGTTAGTATAAGTCCATGTTGCATTCTATATGCCTTTTTAGCCATATTGCATTGCGTACGCGTTTCCTCGGTTTGCGTGCCCGTGTGCACGCACTTCGAGGCATCTCATTTTCATGGCATTGTACATACTAGGTTGTATCTTAGATCGCATTCATGCATTTCCTCAGTTTGCATGCCCATGTGCACGCATTTCGAGGCATCTCATTTTCATAGCATTGTGCATACTAGGCTGTATCTCAGTTGCATTTCATGCATATCATGCATATTGCATCGTGCTCGGGATAGGAGTTAGCCCGGGCACGGGAAACGAGGTACGTTTCGTACTCCGAGTGACGGAACGTGTCTCAATTCCCCAGTCACCTACACTCCGGATTACCCATGATGGAGTTAGGGTTTGTTGTGTTTATACGTGCATTCATTCTATATTGAGTTGCACATTTTGACCCCTCTGCCATCATGCATCGATATGCGTGATTGGTGGCACGAGGATCGAGGCATGCATATATTTGTGAAATACATTGCTATGCCCCTTTCCTGCTCTCTGTTGCAGCAAAATGAAGAATCAGCAACTTTTTGGAGTTTGGCGCGCATTTCGAGAAAAAGTGTAAACAGAGGCTAATCGGGGCATCCCAGTGGATTTCCGCACAAGGCAGCCCAGATATGCATCATTCATCAGAAGCAAGGCAGTTCCTGGCTTGCACGCCAGGTTTACAGCTTTCTTAGTTAATTTGATTAATTAATTAGGAATTTGTATATTATTTGGACTGTATTATTTGGACTGTAATATTCTTTTATTCGGGACTGTATATTTATTCGGACCCTCCGTGCGAGGGCACAACTGTAATAAGTGTGCGTGTGTGTGTTGTATGTCTTCCAACCCCACGTCTTTCTCCCTTTTATTTATCCGCTTTTGATGGTTAGATTAAGGCATATTTCAATTAGCATACAGTATGATAGCATGTTTGCATTCATTCATCTGTTTTGCATGCACCGGGCTCGGCACATCATACTAACTGCATTGTACTTTCAATTCCAAATTGAATACATGTTAGTTGTAGCATTCCATATGCCATGTTTAGAATAGCCGAGCCTGCTATAGTTGCATTTTGCATGTGTTGCATTAGGCATTTTTGTATACTTAGGATTCATGCATGGATTTCTAATGAATGTCTGTTTTGGCTTGGAGTACTCGGTAAGTTTTATGCTTTAGCATCCTTGCATGCGTGTGAGTGACTGCCATGAATAGCATGCTTACCATGAGGCTAATTGCTTATGTGATATAACTGCCTGAATGCTTGTGGGTGAAGGTTGGGTTATTTGGATTGGAACAAATCATCAAATGTTTGTTTTAAGCCCACTAGATAGTGGCAAAACCATCTTTTCCTAAGACCACCTGCGGGTGGCAAAATCTGCATTTTAAGCCTACTTGCGAGTAGCAAACCATCTTTCAAATAAACGAACATGAAATGTTTTGTTCCAAATCAGGCGATCCAGTCTATACTTGTATGCTGTGCGCATCACATAGTAACCTAGGCTAATAACCGGAATAAGAACACACAATGTTTTCAAAAATAGATATCATGGTTAGTAGAGGCCAATCTTTGATCGGGCGAGCGGGGGTGCTCACGAAGTGACCTTCCCCAATCGTACCCAAGTTCCCGAGCCGAGGCAACTTTGGTGATGACGGACACGTGGCCTTTGGCACCGAGTCAGGGTTTCCTAAATTTTCCATTAAAAAAAACATTTAGGTGGCGACTCTATATCTGGCAAAGCAGTCCATGTTTGGCACTTCTTTCAAAAAAATCTGTTTTTCTCAAAACGATTTGCCGGATTTGGACTCTTTGGTTCAGACTTAGAACCGTGACAAATTTGAGAGTCCTGAGCTGTAGTGACCCCAAAATGAACGGAACGGGAGCTCGTTCCTCCCGGGGCGTTCGGGGACGTCTACACCTTGGTCTTCAAAAAAATAAAAGCTTACTTTTAAAGCGACATGCTGACAATTTCGCAGCATGGTTAAAGGAAAAGGTTACATGTTATTTCAAATTAGTTTGTTTAGAAGAATGTGATAACATAACATATGAATTTATTCCCTTATTTTTTAACAGATTCAGTTTCATACCCCATCAACTAATGAGTTGGACAATAATGAGGTGGACAAACTAAAATGGCTTGCATATGGTCCTAGAAAGCATGCAATGTCCTATAATGGATATATAATTAATGGGCAGCGATTCCACACAAAGGAAGCAGAGAAGTCAACTCGAAATAGTGGTGTTTCTATTGAAGCTAGCACTATGTGCAGAGCAAGTGCAAAGGACACTTCACAAGTTATTGATGTCATTGCATATTATGGTGTGATCAGAGATATAATTTTATTAGATTACCATACATTTCAACTTCCAATATTCAAGTGTGATTGGGCAAACATTGGGCATGTTGTTAGATTTGAAGATCGTTTTACACTTGTAAATCTACCCCAATGTGAGAACCAATATGAGAGGGAGCCTTTTATATTGGCCTCACAAGCAAAACAAGTGTTTTATTCATGGGAAACTGATTCATCTAATTGGTATGTTTTACTAAAGGCACCGCCAAGAGGTTCTTATGAGTTGGAAATGTATGATGAGAATGAGGATATGTCTTCCAGGCCACGACACGTTTCATCACTTGATTTGAACATTGATGATGATAATGACCAAGGCAGTTTTGTGAGAGAAGATTGTGAGGGCATATTGGTGTGATTTGTGTGCTACTCTTGAAAAGATTGTAGTTTTTATCTCAAGTCTTTTTGAGTTTATAATGTTATTTTGAAATTTCTTTTTGAAGCACTAGTTTACATTCTAAATTTGTTTCAGAATTATTTATGGTGGTTTGAAACAAGATAAAACAATTTTAACTTATGATGAATGTATAATATTACACTTTACAAGTTTTTATTTAAAGCTTTTTGGGAAATGATGGTATGTACAGGTTTTTTTTGCTTGGTCAGTTCTATCACTTTTGTGACCTTTATGTATTTATAAGGTATACAACTCAATTCTTGTTTCAAGATACTTTCTTTATTTCAATTCATTTCTCTAACTAAGTTTGGAATTTGATGCTATGTTATTATTTTGTTGAATAGGTTGGCTACCATGGTTGCTAGTTGTAAGAGGAGGTTACGTTCCAGGCAGACATCAAGTGAAGTCTCTCTTGAAGGACCATCAAACCTCTTGCCTCAAGATTCCCTAGAAACAGCTGCAGTTCTTATAGAGGGTTCACAAAGTCTTAAACAAAAAAGGGGCCCAACCAAATTGAAAACAATTGCAGTGGATAGTGGAAGTCGAATTGAAATAGTGTACAATGACTTGGGTCAACCAATTGGTGATGGATCGGTCAAATTATCCTCCTTCTTAGGAGCTCTTGTTCGAGAGATTGTACCTGTAACACTTACTGATTGGAGGAAACTTCCTTCAGGGATAGGAGAAGTCTTATGGAAATCTATTCAGGTATACTGTACCAAACTTAAATATCTTTGCTTTGAACATAAAATAATCATAACATTCATGCTAATACAACTTGCAGGTAAGATTTAAGGTAGATGAAGAGTGGCAAAAAGATCATATATTTATGTCAATGGATGATCTTTGGAGGGCCTCCAAATCAAGATTAGTTACCAAAATAAGGAAAGCATCAAACGAAGAAGAAAGGCTTAAACTACGACCTAATAACATCAAATCAATTCATGAGTGGAAGGATTTCTTGAAGGAAAAGACAAGTGAAGAGTTTAAGGTAAGAAACTTCTGAAGTTGTTAATACTATTTTATAAAGGCAACATATGATAAAGACAATTTCTATTGTTATCAACACTATTTTATAAAGGCAAATTGTATTCGTATCAATACTATTATGGAACTCCTATACTTGTGCATAATCAAAATGTAGACAATTGCATAGATGAAAAAGTAACAAAGTACCACTTTGTTAAATGGAGAAAATTTGAAAAACATATATTATAGTTGTTCTAATTATGCATCAGGCTGTTAGAAAATTCCATTATGGGTTTTGATTTTTCATTTTATTGTTTGGGTGCTTCCTATTTTGGGGATACCCTAGTAAGTAAGGATCTGTGTTTTTGTACATGCAAGGCTAAAGTTATTATTCAATTTCAGCGTATCATCCTTTTGGGTGCTATGTTTCTCCACCTTTTTGTCCAGTTTTGTTGCAAGGGAATCACTAATCATCATTGTTGATTGATCTTTGTTAGGGAGCATGCTGCTATTCCATTAAACATGATTGTCTATTTTACTATAATGTTGTATCAATTTCAATAAAATAGAATGTTTTCGTTGACCCAAAAAAAAAAAAAAAAAAAAAAAACTGAAATTGATTAATTGCTTTAGGCTAAAAGTGAGAAATTCAAAACAATTAGAAGGAAACAACTCCCACATACATGCAATCGCAAGGGATATGCACGGCTGACTGAGGACATGGTAACACCAAATTTTATTATAAATTTTATTTAGTTCTATTTCTATTTTTTTTATAGTATGAATCTTTTTTTTTTTTCCCTCCTAGAAAAACAAGGGTGCAACCTCCTCATCTCTATCTAGAGCTCCTATCTGGATTCAGGCACATACCAAAAAGAGTGGTGAACCCATAAACACAACTGTTGCTGAAACTATTGTAAGAACATTTCTCTATTCAATAATTTTTTTTTTTTTTTTATAATATATCTTGATATTCATATTGGTCATCCTTATCTACTCAGACATAATAATAATAATAATAATTTTTCAGGATAAATTGAAACAAGTTGAACTTGATAATCCAGTAGCATCATCTGTTCTTAAGGTAAAACAAGATGCTCTTTCAAAAATACTTGGTCGTGAGAATCGCGGGCGAATAAGAGGGCTTGGCAAAGGAGTTACTCTGACTAAATTATGTGTACTCTAGCAAAGGGATAGTTTTAAAACTCAGGAAAAAGAAGAAACTATTCAATTGAAAGAAAGAGTGGCACATTTGGAGGGCGTAGTTAGTCATCTAATGAGAAATGAGGCAAGTAGTTTTACGCATTTATTAAATTTACTTATATGGGTTTCAAACTTTTTAACATAATTACATTATTGTGTTTCATTTTTTGGTGTCAGAATCAAGCAAGCGAGGAAGGATCAACAAGACCTATAGTTTCTCCCTCGGTAAAAAATATTATTTACATTCCATTTTACATGAAAGTAGTGTGCGCACATGCACACACACATACATTTCCATTCTATGAGTATATTTATATGTAGAGATCAACTTTAGAATACCACTTAAGTATCCATCTAACACTAATAGTAATGAGTTAAAGGAAAACGCAAATGCAATGACATATACAAGGAATTGTAACTTTGAAAGTAGAAGAGATGCTTTTGAGACGAAGCTAAGTAAAATATATGTGCTACAACAATGCTTTCCTGATTGATTTGCTAGGAAAAAATTTTGAAGAATTCAAGAGGAAAAACATAAGAAAGTTTCAATAGTAATCACCAAATTGGAGGGTTTACATATTAACATAGTGTATATATATAGAGAAAAAGGGGAGCTAACAACCATATATGAGTGACAATTTCTCTTGTTTGTCATTGCCTTGTTACTAAAATGTCAGAACACTAACACCCCCAACAAGAAATGCAAGTTTCTGGATTGGATGGGGTCAGGGGAAGTAGTTGCTGAAGGGTGTTGGTCTTCAAGTGATCCGAAACAACTTGTCCATCACATTCGTATTGGACCTAATGCCATTAGAGTATGGGTAGATCTTGCAAGAGAAGCTGGAGCATATTTATGGAGGCCTACTGCTGACATGACTTACATCGAAGACGCTGTGGGTACTACAGTTGCATGGCCAGCTGACAAAGTTATTATGGGGCAGTGATCACTTCTACAAGTTGGTAATTTTTTAAAAGATTAAAAATATTACTCTTCATGAACAATTTAAATCTTATTATATTCATTTTTATTTATTCCACCTGGAGAAATGTATTTGTAAAGAATGTAGAAATGTTTTTTTTTTTTTTATGAATAGACGGGTCGGATCTAAACCGGAATCCTTATAATGAAATAAAAGTATACTTTATTAAGAGATATGACAATACAAAGAGAAAAGTAAGGAATGCTTGACATTACGAAAGAAATAACACTTTTTTAAGCGATAGGATATTACAAAAAGAAGAGTAAGCTAAAGCCCAAATACCTCAAGAAGTCAATCAACAGTGTGAATTAGTTAGCAAGACTCCACAAAAACTTCTAATGAAACAACATACTACCTATCATGAAAACACTAATATTGCCATTATAAGATCCAATCTAACTTGAATAGTTTTGTAGTTTTTGTGCCTCCTACTCCCACATTTCAAGACTAGCAATCATCAATGCTGAAAAATAATGCCTCTTGTGTTGCCTTCACCAAAAAGTTGCTCAAACTTTTACCATCTCCTTAAGTTCATAACAGTCACATCTATGTCTAATTGAAAATGGGATAATTCCTTGATAACCAAATAATTGACCAAACTGCATAAAATTAAGATTTTCAAATACTTTTTATTACATCATCATATCCATTACAAGCCACGATGTTGCCAACTCTTAAAAATTATTGGACGAATTTGTGACACCCCACCATTTTAGAATATTTAAGAAAATTTCCAACTTCTATCACAGAATAGCAATAACTGAGTACATGTTTGAACCTTTTGCAGAAAACTAAATATAAAAATATATAAACATGCACTCAAACATAAAGCTTGCGTTTACTATTAAATCTGCAGCAGGTGAGAAATTCTATTGGTTTAGGGAGAAGTTGAAGGCATCTGCGTTGGGTTTTGCTCAGGGTTGTAGGAGATGAATGATTTGTACCCAGCATTTGATTTGGTTGCTGCTGCTAGTGGATTAGGTGTTCTTTTTACCTAGCATCTGATTTGGTTGCTGCTAGTGGATTGCGTTGCATCGGATTTGGTTGCTATGGCTGCTTGCTTTTGTTCCTAGTTCCTTTTAATTTGCTGTTTGTTTTGTTGCTACTGGTGCTTCTTGATTTGGTTACTTGTTCAGTTAGTTGGTTTGCTTTTTTTGGGCCAAGTTCCCTTTCTTTCTTTTTTTCTTTTGTTTCTTTGTTTGTTGGTTCCTCACCAACTTTTTGGCTTGAGCTAGCACATGATTAGGTGTTCTTCTTAGTGCCAACCTAGTTGGGATTAAGAAGTAATGCTATGATGCTTTTTGCTCTCGCCTCCCTTTATTGATGTATTGTCATAGTTTCTATATTTTGATTTCATCAATAAAGTTCCTTTTTTTGCTGATCAAAAAATAAATAAATAAAAACATTCATTTTTTTATAAAAAAAAAAAAAAATTCTTAATGGCAATTCTCCTTTGCATTTATTGTGTCACTTTGTATTTCATTACATGCTTTTGAAAAGAAAAGAGAGTAGAGATATAAGCATTAGGTATAAATACTTTGTTTATTGATATAATTTTATTTTTAATTTTCCTTTTTAATGATATACACTATTGTTAAACTGATTATACTTACTGTGACATGTTGATTATTGTTTTACAGTTATTAGGTTTGGAAAGAAGATGGAACCAATAGAAGTTAGCTTGGACGTTTGTGGGTGCAGAAAAAGGAATTTGAATGTGTTATCGTCTTGTACATACCGACATTATGACTTTAAGTTTTTGTTTTTATTTTTCTGAATATAGTGAGAGATTGTGTTTTGGTACTTTATTAAGACAATGTTATGACGATTTTATTATTTCTTGAAATTTGTGGTGATAAGTTATTTTTCAATGATGATATTGTTTTGTATGTGATCGATGAAAATGTGTTTGTTGCATTTACAGGATTTAGGTTTCCAATATTGGTGTTGGAATGGATTTTTATTATATTTATAAATACTATATGATAGCATTTAAAATTGTAATCATAATGAGGTGTTTCTAGCATTTAAAAAATGTTATCATCCTTTATTATAATATTCTTAGTTAGTTATGATATGGTAAATTGTAACATTACTAGATTGTTATAAAAACAATTTCATAGCATTAACAAAATGTTATCCTTTGGTATTTTTAGTAACTTTTAACTATTTCATAGCATTCAAAAATTGTTATAATATATTTACGATAGCGTTCAATGATAACATTCGATAAATGTTATTAAAAATGATACACTTTTAATAACATGGGCAAACATAGCATTCCAACGAATGTTATTGCTTACTTTTGATAGCATTCATCGAATGCTATAAAATGTGTTTTTTGTTGTAGTGTCCCGGGTGGTAGCACATGAGTTTGAGGATGATATATCGTCGGATCAAAGGGTTGAATCTTGGGTGGTAGTAGCACTGGCTCAGGCTCAGCCTCCATCTCTGGAGATAATTGGGGTGAGATCTTTGGGGAAGCTCCGTCATGAGGTATGTCATTCGCCATCTGGAAAGAAGATAAGGAAATGGTTGAAAATGAGAAAAATAGATGGAAAATGCCAAAAGTCAACCCTAGGAGAGAGAAAAGGGAAGAAAAAGTCAAAGCCTGAAAAAAGGCACCAAACCCAAGAAGAACTCAAGGGGAACAAGCATCAAGTGGTGAAACTCCAAGAAAAAACACCGAAATCAAATTTTAATCGGTTCAAAACGGAGTAAACTAAGAGGGTTTAACGAAGAAAATGTGCATAGGGTGTTGGAAAATGCGTATAAAGCTCGGATCTTGAGAGGGAAAGTGTCTAGAGAGAGAGAGGGAGGATTTTCGGATTTGGAGGAGTAAGGAAATGAAGTATGGGTGAGTGTATATAAAGACCAAAACCCGATCTGCCATCGGTGGCCGACAATCTTCAATGGTGGCCGATAGGTGGCCAGCACCATCCTCTAGCGGCCGTCCACTGCCCAGTGCTCCTACATTGAATCTTGGTGTTGTTTTTGTCCCTGTTTCCCATGAGGTGCAAGGAAAGGTCACCGATGAGTTCAAATTCTCTCTGTGGAAGCTCGAAATCATGTTTTCGGTGATCGTCGTTCGTCACTTGTTGAACGAGGTGTATCCTTCTTGCATATCGTAACTTTTCTGAGAGGTAAATCGAAAAGTTGCTACTGAATTTTTTTCAAAGAATACGTTTTCATTCTTGCATAAACTATGCATACCTTCATTACATATGTAGAACGTGTATTTCACATATGCGTATTTTAATCGTGCATAGAATATGCATTTTGTACTTTGCATAGAACATGCTGTTAATCATGCATAGAATATGCATTTCGTACTTTGCATAGAACATGTTGTCAGTCGTGCATAGGACATGCATTTGGTACTTGGTGTTGAATATGCCTTCATGTAGCATTTTGCCTCGATTATTTTCTTTACATAGAACATGCATTCTTACTGTATCGCATTTGCTGAGTTTCATACAGGCACGACATTGTATGTACAGTTCATTCGAGAAAGCAGACGATATTGTATGTATGGTTCACTCAGAGAAGTTTCTGGTAAGATCATTTGTGCCCTTCGAAATGGATTTATTCACTTTCTCCTCTCGCGTGAGACACATTTGGACGTTTTCACTTTCCCTCTCGCGTGAGACGCGTTTGGATGTTTTTACCTTATCCCCTCGCGTGAGACGCACTTGGATTTATTCATTTTCTCCTCCCGCGTGAGACGCGTTTGGACGAATTCACTTTCTCCTCTTGTGTGAGACGCGTTTGGACGTATTCATTTCCTCTTCTCGCATGAGACACATTTGGACGTTTTCAACTTATCCCTTCGCATGAGACGCGTTTGCATGTGTTCACTTTCTCCTCTCGCGTGAGAGGCGTTTGGACGTATTCACTTTCTCTTCTCGCGTGAGACACGTTTGCACGTATTCACTTTCTCCTCTCGCGTGAGACGCGTTTGGACGTATTCACCTTCTCCTCTCATGTGAGACGCGTTTGGACGTTTTCACTTTCTCCTCTCGCGTGAGACGCGTTTGGACATATTCACTTTCTCTTCTCGCGTGAGATGCATTTGGACGTATTCATTTCCTTTTCTCGCATGAGATGCGTTTGGACGTTTTCACCTTTCCCCCGCGTGAGACGCATTTAGACGTTTTCACTTTGTTCTCTTACGTGAGACACGTTTGGACGTATTCGCCTTCTCTTCTCGGGTGAGACGCATTTTCACGTGTTCACTTTCTCCTCTCGCGTAAGACGCGTTTGGACGTATTCACTTTCTCCTCTTACGTGGGACGCGTTTGGACATTTTCAATTTCTTCTCCCGCATGAGACACGTTTGGACGTATTCACCTTTCTCCTCTTGCATAAGACGTATTTGGACGTATTCACTTTCTCCTCTCACGTGAGATGCGTTTGGACGTATTCACTTTCTCCTCTCGCGTGAGACGCGTTTGGACGTTTTCACTTTCTCCTCTCGCGTGAGACGTGTTTGGACGTTTTTACCTTCTCCTCTCGCGTGAGACATATTTGGATGTTTTCACTTTCTCCTCTCGTGTGAGACGTGTTTGGACGTATTCACTTTCTCCTCTCATGTGAGAAGTGTTTGGACGATTTCATTTTCTCTTCTCGCGTGAGATGCATTTGGACGTTTTCAGTTTCTTCTCTCACGTAAGACGCGCTTGGACATATTCACTTTCTCCTCTCGCGTGAGACATGTTTGGACGTTTTCACTTTGTTCTCTCGTGTGAGACGCGCTTGGACGTATTCACTTTCTCCTCTCGTATGAGATGCGTTTGGATGATTTTACCTTCTCCTCTCGCGTGAGACGCGTTTGGACGTATTCACTTTCTTTTCTAGCGTGAGACCTGTTTGGACGTATTCATTTTCTCTTCTCGCGTGAGACGCGTTTGGACGTTTTCACTTTCTCCTCTCGCGTGAGACGCACTTGGACGTATTCATTTTCTCCTCTCGCGTGAGACGCGTTTGGACGTATTCATTTTCTCCTCTCGCGTAAGACGTGTTTGGATGTTATCACCTTATCCTCTCGCATGAGATACGCTTGGACGTATTCACTTTTTCCTCTCGCGTGAGACACGTTTGGACAATTTCACTTTCTCCTCTCGCGTGAGATGCATTTGGACATATTCACTTTCTCCTCTCGCGTGAGACGTGTTTGGACATATCCACTTTCTCCTCTCGCGTGAGACGCGTTTGGACGTATTCACTTTATCCTCTCGCGTGAGATGTGTTTGGATTTGTCTATCTTTCTCCTATTGAACGAGACGTGCTAGGATCATTTGCTTTGGTTAAAAAATATTCAGGCGCACCCGGTGTTTACATAGCTTTCCCCCCTCGCGCGTGCAACGCGTTAGGATCTTTGTTGAAACCTTGGGTAAGCCCAACGATTGTGTTGCATTTCACCTTTCCTGCGCGTCACGTAGTTAAGCTTGCATAATTTTTTTACATCCTTTCTGCATGAAATGGGGTTTGGTTCATAATTCTCACGCGTGGCATGTTCATTTACTTATTTCTTTTCATGTTTGAGATGTTGTACCTTGTTTCGGTTTGTTCGAATGTGGCATTTTCATTGTATTGTATTTGCATTTAAATGTTTCATTACAGCCTTATTGCATGATCATAAGTTATGTTCTTGCATCGTACATATCACTTACATCTTGCCCCAGAATTACGCTGGTTTGATTCTTTGCAAAGGGATTCATAGGCAGCCTACGGGCGTAACCATTTTTTTTCTATCTTTGTTTGTTTGTTCAAGTCTTCAGCCTTGTCAAAAATACGTCGTCTCTGGGCTTTGACATTCACTCCCGTCATTTCATGACTTCCGAGTTCTGTCAAAGAGGGGCAACTGTAGACACCCTATTTTTTACCGACCTCAAGACTTACACGTCATCGCTTGTGCACTCGATCATTATGATTGCATTTGTTCGCTTTGAGTGCTCGAAGTCCTCGGTGGAACACCCTGTCTTTGAGCCTTTAAATCTTGCCCATTTTGTGCTTTGTTTTGGACCAGAACCCTGTTGTTTCAAGCTTGGAACTTGTGGTGACCTGTCGGCCACCACCATAGGTTGTTGGCCATAGCTCATGGTTGTCAGCCATTAGTTTGGCCGGTCGGCCACCAATGTCTTTTTCCAGATATTTGTTGACAGTTATGACAATTGTTTGCACATTGAGCTGCATCTCCCTACACATGTATGGTAGGATGTTCCTAAGCTCAAGGCTTGTTTTTCTATATATAGGGGGGTTCCTCCCCTATTTTTTAGGGTTAGCAATTTTGGAACAAAATTCTCTCTCTCTCTATATATATATATATATTTCTCTCTCTCTCTAGTAATTTTGTGCATAGTTGCTTGGATACACTCCACTTTTGTCTATCAATCCTTAACAAGAGTTGCTAGTCTTTGGGCTGAGGTAGCTTAGGACTTATTTTGAGCTCTAGGAGAAGGTTTTGGCTTGGATTGTTGGCCAAATTGTGTCTTCCCTTCAAGAGGTATAACACTCTCCTTTTATACTTGTTTTGCACACTTGCTTTGCCACCTTTTTCAACTATTTCGGGGCTGGTTTTGAGCTGTCAAAAACTCTATTTTTGTGGCCTAAAGGTGGTGGTTTAAGGTCATTTTCAATTAAAGGGTGGTTCACCCTTCTTACTTCCTAGTTTGTAAAGCTTTTATACCTTTGTTCACCACTTTCAAACCACCTTTTTTGGACCTTTTAACCACTGAATTTCAGAGATTTTTCAGTGGTAAAAAACTCATTTTGAAGTCCAAAATTGGAGGGGTTAGCCTCCCCTCCTTGTGTCTTGTTTGCATGCCTAATTAGCCTCATGTATTAGCTTAATGTTTTAGCTTTTTGTGGCTCAAGTCCAGCATGTTTTGAACTCTGTTTTGAGCTATTTTGCCATTGTTTTGGCTGTTTGGTACTTTTGAGTCTTGTATTGCATTGTTGTAACGTAAGTCCTTTCACTAGCTTGGTGTTTTAAGGCTTTAACCACCATTAGTTTGAGTTGATTGCATGTTTTAGTACTTTTTCTCACCTAATTTCAGCACTTATAATTTCTGCAATCTCCGTCATTTCTTCACTTTTTCATTTTCTTTGAGGGTTGTTTCAACCTGAGGGTTGTTTAAGCTTGAGATTAAGGCTCATGCTTAATGGTTTAATCCTCCTTTGAAGGTTCATTACCAACGGCATGAAGTTTCTCTCATGCCTTAAACTATCCCTTGGTTGACACTTCTTTCATCTTAGGAAACACTCACCAATGGACAAATTGATCCATGAATGGTTTGATAACTAAAATGTGTAAACAAAATTGGCAAGTAAAAGAGGCAAGATAAGCATTCTTTTGTGTTGTATTGTATGTGTTCAAATCGGATGTTAATTTGAACACAAGGAAAATGGGACATTTCATACTCAAAAGTGATGAAATGTGTCATTTTCTTAGGTCTCCATTGCCCTTGATCATGCATGATAGGGTGATGGTCATTGGAGTCTTGTTTTTGCATTTATTAAACTTGCACAATTGGTTTCACAAGCCATCATGCAATGAATTTGCTTGATTGATGGTTTATGAACCAAATTTTGTCCCTCCTTTGATTTCTCCATGAAAATGAGAGGCAAAGTGTGCAAACAACCCTTGAGAAATACACTGTTTTGCTCTGTTTGCTCTCTGATGCAACATGGAAGTCCAGGTTATCAATGGCCGACAGCCACCACCAGTAGCCGACCGGCCACCATTGGTAGCTGACCGGCCCCTTGTCGGCCATCAGTAAAATTTGCACAATGTGTTGGTAAGGTGGAGCAAAGGTATTCTGGAAGTGGGCAGCATTGTCAGTGTTCAAATGTGCAAACAGAGGCTTGCAGCAACAAAACAGTGGCTTTTCAGGTAGAAATTGAGCACGTGCATAAGCCTCCCTTGCATGCCAAGCTTATTTAACGTTTAAATATCTAGCTTAAATATGTGTTGTAATTAGTTAGTTGTAGCTAATTAAGTGTTATAAATAATTAATTAGTTTAACTAGTTGTTCGATTTCGGTTTGTAATAATTAGTTAGCTAGTATAGCTAGTTAATTAGTTTCAAGTTTTGTATTAGTTAGCTTAATTAGCGTAGCTAGTTGGTTAGCTTATTCATTCAGACCCTCATTCGCGAGGCGTAATGTTGTAATAAGTGTACATGCATGTGTGTATGTTTTTCTAACCCCACGTCTTTCTCCCTTTTATTTATCCGCTTTTGATGGTCAGATTATGAGCATCGTGTTTCAAATTAGCATACCTCATGCTTGCATCCATTCATTCGTATTGCATGCACCAAGGCTTGGCGCATCATTCAAACTGCATTGTCATTTCAATACTTCTTTAAATACGTGTTTAACCGCATGTTGTTCAAATTGCTTCATATGCCATATTAGTAGTCGAGCCTATTAATTGCATTCTTTGTATGTGTTGCATTAGACACTTAACATAGTTTGGAATCATGCATATTTTTTCTAACTCATGTTTTCTTAGTTTGGAGTACTAGGTGAGTTTTTACACTTTAGCATATTAGTATAAGTGTGAATGTTGCCATGATTAGCATGCTTGCCATGAGGCTATGTACTTAAATACTAAACTGCTTGAATGCCTATGGATGAAGGCTTGTTGTTTGAATTGGAACGATTCAACAAATGTACGTTTTAAGCCCACTTTGTTGAATGGCAAATCATGTTTTAAGCCCACTATGTTTGGTAGCAAATCCACAAACTTTATACCCATTTGAGGTGGCAAATTTAAACCATTTTTGTAAACAAACATGAGTTGAATTGTTCCAAGTCTTGCAAACTAGTCTATACTTGCTTGTGTGCATCATATAGTAAAGCTAGCCTAATAACTGGAATATGAACACATAATGTTTATAAGAGATCATATCATAATTAGTAGAGGCCGATCTTCAATCAGGCGAGCGTACTTCAATTCCCAAGCTAAGGAAACTTTTGTAATGACGGACACGTGACCTTTGGCATGAGTCATGAGTTTCTTAAATTTTTCCAAAATAAAACATTTAGGTGACGACTCTGTATTTGGAAAAGCAGTCTAATTTTGGCACTTTTGACTTAAAATCAATTTTTTAAAACGATTTGCTGGATTTGGACTCTTTAGTGATTATCGGTTTCACATTGCACTTGTGAGATTAGATTCAGAACCGCAGGAGTCCGAACTGTAGGGCTTTCTTTCAAACCTTTCAAAAGGGGGCGCGAAAAAGCTGAGCTACAATGTGTATGCAAAAGACTGATGTAACTAGGCAAGTGCGCACAAAATTGCAAGAAAAAGAGAGAGAGAGAGAGAGAAAGAGAGAGAGAGAGAGAGAGAGATTTTGAGTCTAAAAAACTCCAACCTCAAAACATAAGAGAGGGGGTCCTTATATATAGAAAACATGAAATATATACAAGGAGATCTAGCCCTCCACGTGTGGACAGATGCAAGCATCTGTGCAAACAGCTGGCACGACTGGTATAAAATATCTGCAGAAAACACTGGTGGCCGGCTAGCCATCAGTAATGGCCGACAGACAAGAAATGATAGCCAGCAACCTCCAAGGATGGCCGGCAGGCCACCAGAGATTGCAGGCTGGAAAGACCAAGGCATGGTCCAAAAAATAAGACAAAATGGATATAGGGTTTGAAAGGCTCAAAGTTGTGACGTTCCGCTGAGGATTTCGAGCGCTCAGCAAGCAAACAGACATGTCACTGGATGTACTTACAAGAACATCCAAGTCTTGAAGGGGCGACAAAAATAGGATGTCTACAATTAGTTACTGTCTTACGTAACCCACTTCTAAACAAAACAAAAAGGGACTTAGCCCTAAATTCATATTTTACAAAAATCTTGGTTAACAAAAGAAAGAAAAGATAAAGACAGACATCACGTGCACTTGGTTTGAACATTTGAAACACTTGGGAACCTCCTCGAGAGGCACAATGGCTGGCTTGGCAAAACAGAACTCCAAGTTGGCAACTTAGACCAGATCCCGTGCCTGATCACCTATGGAAGTGTATATAATGTTCTTAGGGTCAAGATTAGCCTTTTATAGGTTTGGTTTAATGTTGGTTAATTAAACTTGGTTATGACTAATCAATTGATATTATTTTATTCTGATTATTTAATTCTGAATCGAAATCTAATTAAACTTACCAGAAAATCCTAAAAATTCTAATTAACACATGAACGTAGTCGCTTTCGTGTTCAGATGCCGATAAGGCCCTCAATTCGTGTGCCGAAACAAAATTTCAGACAGATAGTCCTACCATATAAACACAAATAACACAATACACATGCAATTAACTCAGAATTTTCTCTTAATTACTCGTTAAGCATTCTTAATTAAGGATGATAGGCGAATCACAAGTCGGGGTTGTTACAGACACACTCAAAATATATAATTTTATTTATTTATTATGTCATAAAAAATTTTAAAAAATTGAGAAGTAATAAAAAATAAAAAAATAACATGAACAAATGTTTTTAATATATATGCACAACTATTCATCAATTTCAGCACTCGATTTCAAGAATTTTTTGTTTCTTCAAATAAAAATAATTTGCTCCATGCATGTTAGGGCCAAAGATGAATATTAAAAAATAGAGGGGTTATCAAATTTTTGTTCTTATCCAATAGCTGACCTCATAAAAAGGGTTCAGAAAATATATAATTAAAGAGAAAAGAGAGAAGAAGAAAAAAAGAGAGAGAAAGAAACGGAGGAGAGAGAGAGACTAAAACACAGAGTCTAAAGGAAAAAAGAAAAGAAAAGAAGAAGACAATGAAGCAGAAGGAGAAGAACGAAGATGATGAGACGAAAGGAGAGCAAGAAGAGAAGAGAGAGAGAGAAACCCACCTGCAAATTCGTGATTGCTTCAATAGGGACCTTCAAAAGCTTCGACAACTTCGTCTAGGGTTTACAGGTGAGCGATATATTCTCTTTTCTCTCTCTCTCTCTCTCTCTCTCTCTCTCTCTCTATCTCTCTTTTCGCAGTGTCCCTCGAGTATCTGTGAGCGTGTCCGCAAAGTGTCCTACTAGAAAAAAAATCAAAAAAAATTATGGACACGTTAGGGAGAGTGTCCAACACGTGTCCGCCGCATGTCCATATCCGATACGTGTCAGACACCCATACATTTCCGCCAAAGAAGTGTCAATACTTCATAGGACATAACTTGTTTATAAAAGGATTTGTCATACTTGAAATTCGACAATCTTTCTCATCAAACCTTTCATTGCCATCATCATTCCCATGTTTGCTTCCTCTGTGACTCTCCATGCAACTTACCCATATGCTCATTGTCCAAATGTCCTCCATACATTTAATTTTTTTTGTTTTGGGGTCAAATACACAACAAAAAAATTAAGGTTTTAAAAATCAAAATTTAGGGACAAAATTATTTTTTAAGGACCAAATATTTTTGCTACAAAAAGTGCCGTTATTATATTTTTAGCAACGAAAATTAGACATTAGTGATGAATTATTATCCTTTTGGAACCAAATTTTTTGTCTCAAAAAATAAACTATTTTGAGACCAAATTATTTTGTCCCTAAAAATTTATTATTATTGACATTTTCAAAATTTTGTCGCTAAACAGCTTGTTTTTGACTTTTCGGGACGAACTTTTAGTGACTATCCTCATGACGATAGAAATTAATTACTAAATGTCTTTTACAATAAAATTTTCACTTTTAGAGATCAAAAATATTTAATTTTTAAAATTCGTATATGTTATAGCGATAGATTAGACGTACAACTAATAAACTATTTAAACAGCAAGTCTACGTGCCTTTGGTAGAAGAAAAAAAAAAAGGGCCAGACTTGTGCAGAAATCCTGATGTAAAAGTCTCCAAAAGTTGCATGGTTTGAGCACTTGACATGGGATTACAAGAAAGCATATTGTGGATAATGGTGTCACAATATCATCAATCAATAATGTTGTGTTTGTATTATATATTTAAATAGGGATTTATTTTTATTTTTTTTAAAATTGAGAAAATTAGATAAAAATTTTAGCTTATATATGTCGTTCACATTTTTATTTTTCTTTTTCTTTTTTCCCCTCAGCATATAAGAGTTTTAAGAATCAATTATTTTTTATTCCTAAAAGTAAAAGTTTTTTTACAAAAAACATTTAAAACTAATTCTTGTTATCCGAAGGCAAGTCGCTAAAATATTGTTTGAACAGTAACAAAATCATATTTTTAGTGACAAAATTTTGAAAATATTCTTAATAAATGCATTTTTAGAGACAAAATAATTTGATTCCCAAAAAAATTCAGTGTGTTTGATTTCAGTGTTCTTAATTCAGTTTTTTAAAAACTGAGTTTTTTTGTTTTTGGTGTTTTTTTATTTTTAGTAAATATTTTTAAAATTTTAAGCATTTTTTTTTTTACTTTTTTAGACGCACCTTACTTAGATATATCTAAAAAAACAAAATATTTGTAAAAAAAAAATTCAAAAAATTAATAAATATACAAAAATAAGAAAAATATACTGAGTTTTTTTTTTTTTTTTTTTGGTATTTAGTGAATTTTTTAAATATTTTTTTAATGAAAATTTCACTTTTTAAATGTATTTATGTTAGGTGTGTCTAAAAATTTAAAAAATTGCTTAAAATATTAAAAAAATTTAGTAAAAACAAAAAAAAAATACGGAAAACATGAAATTAAAATTTTTTGAAAAATGTTTTTAGAAAAACCAAACTAGAGAAACATTTTGCACCCAAAAGATAATAATTCATCACTAATGTCCAATTTTTCGTTCGCTAAAAATATAATAATGTCACTTTAACAATAAAAAATATTGTCCCCAAATTTTTGTCTTTAAAATTGTAATTTGTTGTAGTTTGTTGTAGTGTGCTTTCCAAAACCCCAACCCAAATCCATTATTAAGCACAACCTAAAAAATTGAAACAACTATTAGGTATGCAAAACTTGCCTCCCAGTAATACAATAATATTCTGGTCTCTATATTACAAAGTGAAATTGTTCATTAAATGATAATATCATCACATGGTATCATCGTTACATCTAATATTTATTCGGATTATAAGGGTGGGCTACCCTGTGAGCATATATCCAATGGGTTACCCAAACTTTTTTTTTTATTTAAAAAAGACAATTTTCATTTTACGTATAATCTTGGATTATTTTTCCCTTCATCTTTAAAAATAGAGAGCGACTATTTGGTTTTGAACATAATGCATTTTGTTTTTAGATTTGAACATTATGTATTTTATTTGTTTATTATCATTAATTTGGTCTAAGATAATTTGTGGCATACACGCCTATTTGGGGAATTGATGTGAAAAAAATTATGTCAAAATCAAAATTCTAACCTTAATCATCTCCGTCTTCTGCAATCCTAACATTAATTCCTAATCTCCCTTTAGTCACCTCCTTGCCACCACCCATCACCCCTAATCACAGCTAGATAGGGATAAAGTTATGGGTGGCCATGACCTTTTCTAAACTTTTTAAAATTATCAATTAACCCTATACGTTATAAATAATTTTTAAATTTTTGAAAAATTCTTCTATTAGTTTCTTATATTGCATAAGTATTCTTGTAATGCATAGAGGAAGATTTCACATTAAATTAATAGTGTATAATCTTGGTAATTTCATTATTGACTAATGTTTGATTAGATTTGATTAATTTACTACAAAATTATAAATCATGAAATTAAAAGTAAAGCAATCAAACATAATAACATGTTTGCAGTTTTTACTTAAAAACCACAAATGAAAAAACTACACGATCGTAGTCAAGCCAACCACTCTTACCATAACCAAGACGAAAAATACAAGGGTTTTTTTTTTATATAATATTTATTTATTTGCTATATGCATAAAATAAAATTTGATAATTTACCCTGATAGTCTTTCTTATTTTAGTCACAACACTTTCAATTGGCACAATGTTAATCTTTAATTTTAAATTTTATATCAATTTGATTCAATTGATAATATTGTTAGGACTTTCAACAAAAAAAATATTATTCAATTGGTTGACGTTAACTCATTGAATTTACTAAGTTTTCAATTATGTCCTTAAAACATGACACATCATTCATGTGCACAGTTTTCATTAAAAACAATGATAGCAAATGCAATTAATTAGATTAAATTGAGACAAAGTCATAAATTTAAAACTAGAATCAAGCTAATTAAAATTATAATAACTAATATATAAGGATTATTAGTGTAATTTTACACGAGAAAGTTTTATTGATGCAGCTGAAAGTACACTTGAGAATGCATAGCGTCAAAGCAGAAAGGCACATTTCAACTAAGTTGTTAGATTCACTAACCAAACTAGTCAAAATGCAACTAAAGTACAAAGCTTCTGACTAAACATGTCAGCACAATTATTCCATGGTAGTTGCCAATAACATTTTGCCTCCGTTTGGGAAGTGGATTGACTTTTTGGCTTTTTGACTTTTTTGGCTATTTTAGCCTGGGCTAAAAAGTTTGGTTTGGGAAGGGCTTTTTGACTTTTTGACTTTTTTGACTTTTTTTGTGAGAGAAGAATATAATGATTATGGGTTGGATGTGATATTTTGTTTTTTGTGGCTAAAATAGCCTATTTTGTTTTTTGTGGCTAAAATAGTCAAAAAAGTCCCGTTTAGCTCTTGCCAAAGGCTCCGTTTGGCAAGAACTAAACGGGATTTTTTTGATTATTTTAGCCACAAAAAATAAAATAGGTTATTTTAGTCACAAAAAATAAAATATCACATCTAACCCATAATCATTACATTTTTCTCTCACAAAAAAAATCAAAAAAGTCAAAAAATCCTTCCCAAACTAAACTTTTTAGCCCAAGTTAAAATAACTAAAAAAGTCAAAAAATATTTCAGTTTAGAGTTTAGGCTTTAGATTTATCACCAAACCTCTTAGTTCATGTAAAGACACCAACAAAATTTACAAATCGACAACCTATATATAACCCTGAATTTTGTTCTTGAGCAACACTGATCGACAGGTTGCTATACAACGCGGTGAAATTCACTTGTTGCATCACCTTGCCAGAATTGTCGAACCTTATCCCCACCGGAGTTGTCAGTCGTGTCGGCTACTGATTCGTGATGTCCACGGCCACCCAAAATTCACCGAAAATGTTATTCTTGATTTTGCTTGGATTTCCAGGGAGGGCTAAGAAAATCTCAGCAGTGTTGGCTTTGTCACCTGTGAGCCAATACTTTTGGATTCTCTTGTTGACATACTCGCCGACCAAGACGAATGAACTGTCGACACTGACAGCTGGTCCACCGGCGCCGGAGAGTCCTCTTAGCAGCACCTTGACTTGGTTTGTCTTTGGGTCATATGTTAGCAGCCTTCCTGTTGAGTCTGGTTTAAAATTTGGTTGGGAAATGTTCCTGCACTTATTTTCGTACACTCAATTAGTTTGCTAAAGTAGTAAAAAAATTATTTAAAAAATGAAACCTACATTGTGAGGTGATGGAACCTACATTGTTCGTTCACCTGTGCCCCTCTGTCCGAGATCAAACTCGCCGTCCTCAAAGTTCCCTGGACTTTACTGTCCACTGGTGTCAAGACACTACAACAAAAAAAGTCTATGGTGACAAAAACGCGTGACGAAAAAATAGTTCGTCTCCAAATATACATGTTTTAGTGATAAAAATAAGATTTCGCCTCCAATTGTACTATTTTTAGAGACGAAAACCAAATTTTGTCACCAAATGCTTAAAATCAAATAAAACAATAGGTGACGAAAATTTTATTCGTCTCTAAATTTTATTTTTCGTCACAAAACAATTTCCCGCCCTTGGAAAATTTGGTGGAAGATTTGGCGCCATTTTGGAGATGAAATTTGTCGTCACCATTGTAAAAAAATTTAGAGAGGAAATAATTTCGTCTCCAAATGTATTATTTTTAGAGAGGAAAACCAAATTTCGTCACCAAATGCTTAAAATCAATAAAAAAATACAAGAAATCTAGGCTATTGTGACAAAATTTGGTGACGAATTTTTTTTTATCTTAAAATTTAAGCCAAAGATGACGAAATATTAATTTTTTCGTTTGTTTTAATTTTTCTCAAAAGTATAGGAGACGAAAACAAAATTTCATGTGCAAAAATGAGGCGCCAATTTCATTTGCATTGGCGCGAATTATTTTAGCTCATTGGAGACGAACATTTTTGTCACAAAATATAATTTTTTTTTGTGATGAACGTAATTCGTCGCCAATAAATTCCATACCTATTAAAAGATGTCGTTGCATATTTCCATTTATTAGGCGACAAATATATTTTTGTCTGGGAAGGATAAGTTATGGAAGACGAAAATATTTCGTCACCAATAAACACTCCATCATGCAGACAATATCATTTCATCTTTCTATTAAATAGGCGACAAATATATTTTTGTTTCAGAAGAATAAGTTGTGGGAGACGAAAATATTTCGTCACTAATAAATTCTAATTGATTGCGTGACAAATATATTTTTCATCTCATAAAGTTAAGTTGTGGAAGACAAAAATATTTCATCACCAATAATAAATTCTTTGTTCTGGTATTGAAGGATACACAAATATTTTATCACTAATCATTTCTCTTTATTAAAATGCCATGGTTTTGTGTTTCGAAGCATTGAAACGGTGACCCCAAGAGATACACTCTGGCGCTTATCACTCATTTTCATGTACACGGACCTTGAAGTCGTGACCCAAGAAGACAGTTTCTACAAACCCTCATTTCTCTCTCGCACTTGAGTCTACTCCTCTCTCACAAGTATTGAAGTTGTGACTCAAGAAGACACTCTATAAACCATTTCTTCTATTTCGCGCAAAAGCCCCTCTCTTCTGTCTCACACTTAAGCCCTTCGTGCATGCCAGCATTGAAGCTATTATCTAATAAGGCACCCTATGTACGCAAGCACTTTTTCTCATTGTCTGAACCAACTCTACCCTTTCGGTCTAGAACACCCATTTCAGAAAAATCAAAGGTCAAAACCTCTCTCCACAAAAAAAAAAAAAAAAAAAAGAAAGATAATTAATGTAGCTATTTTTTTTTGTGAGAAAAAATACAGAGAAACAAATAATAAAAAATTTGTAATTTTCAAAATTAATAGAAAACATTATCTTGTTTAGTATGGAGTTTTCAATAATTAATTTTTAAAATTTGGTGATAAAATTTATTTTTGTTTTAGAATGTAACCCAAACATGACCAAATATTACTTTTGTCGTTTCTTTTAATTCTTCTCAAAACTGTAGGAGACGAAAAAATAAATTCATCAGAAAAAAAAAGAGGCTCCAATTTTTTTTCTTGTTGGCGCCAATTATTTTAGCTCATTAGAGACAAACATTTTTGTCACAAATTTTAAAGTTTTTTGCGACAAAAGGAATTCGTCACCATTAAATTCGAAACTTATTAGACGATGTCGTTTCATTTTCTTATTTATTTGGTGACAAATATATTTTTTGGCTGGGAAGGATAAGTTATGGGAGACAAAAATATTTCGTCACCAATAAACTCTTCATGCTCATTTTATCTTTCTGTTAATTAGGCGACAAATATATTTTTGTCTCGGAAGGATATGTTTTGGGAGACGAAAATATTTCGTTGTTAATAAATTCTTCATGTGTCGTGTTGCATTTTGAGTGATTGTGCGACGAATATATTTTCGTCTCATAAGGCTAAGTTGAAGGAGACGAAAATATTTCATCACCAATAAATTCTTCATCCCCACACAACGTTGTTTTTGTATTTTTGTTGATTAGGCAACGAACATATGAGTTTGAGACGAAAATATTTTATCACTAATTATTTCTCTTTATTAAAATGTCGTTAGAAACTAAGAGATCACTCTCACCTTAATCACTTACTTTCACACACACACAAATACTAAAGTTGTGACCCGAAAAGACACCCTCTACAAACCCTCATTTCTATCTCGCACTTGAGTCTCCTCTCTCACAAGTATTGAAGCTGTGACTCAAGAAAACAATCTCTATAAACCATCTATTCTATTTCGCACTGAAGCTCCTCTATTCTCGCCGTTTGTGCATGCAAACATTATTATTCAAGAAGACATTTTGTGCAAAGCTATTATTCTTTCTCATAGTAAACCCCTCACCACAATATGAAAATAATAATAATAATAATAATTAAACAAGGAAACAAAATACAAGAAATCTAGGCTATTGTCACAAAATTTGGTGACGAAATTTTTTTTTGTCTTAAAATTTAACCCAAAGATGATAAAATATTAATTTTGTTGTTTGTTTTATTTTTTCTCAAACATATAGGAGACGAAAAAAAAATTCATCTACAAAATTTAGGCGCCAATTTCATTTGCTTTGGCGCGAATTATTTTAGCTGATTGGAGACGAACATTTTTGTCACAAAATATATATATTTTTTGCGACGAACGTAATTCGTCACCAATAAATTTCCAACCTATTAAATGATGTCGTTGCATATTTCCATTTATTAGGCGACAAATATATTTCTGTCTAGGAATGAGAAGTTATGGAAGACGAATATATTTCGTCACCAATAAACACTCCATCATGCAAACGATGTCGTTTCATCTTTCTATTAAATGGGCAACAAATATATTTTTGTCTTGGAAGAATAAGTTGTGGGAGATGAAAATATTTAGTCACTAATAAATTCTGATTGATTGCACAACGAATATATTTTTCGTCTCATAAGGTTATGTTGTGAAAGACAAAAATATTTCATCACCAATAATAAATTCTCTGTTCTTGTATTTAAGAAGACAAAAACATTTTTTCACTAATTATTTCTCTTTATTAATATGCTATGGTTTTGTGTTTCGGAGCACTAAAACCGTGACCCCAAGAGACACACTCTGACCCTTATCACTCATCTTCATGTGCACGGACACTCAAGTCGTGACCCAAGAAGACACTTCCTACAAACCCTCATTTCTCTCTCGCACTTGAGCCTACTCCTCTCTCACAAGTATTGAAGTCGTGAAGCAAGAAGACACTCTGTAAACCATTTCTTCTATTTTCGCACTAAAGCCCCTCTCATACGTCTCACACTTAAGCCCTTCATGCATACCAGTATTGAAGCTATTATACAAGAAGGCACCCTATGCAAAACCGACTATTCTTGCTCATAGTGAAGGCGCCTCTTGCATAAGCACTTTTTCTTATTGTCTGAACCAACTCTACCCTTTCCGTCTAGAACACCCATTTTAGAAAAATCGCAGGTCAAAACCCCTCTCCACAAAAAAAAAAAAAAAAAAAAAAAAAAAAAGAAGAAGAAGAAGAAGAAGAAGAAGATAATTAATGTAGCTATTTTTTTTGTGAGACAAAAAAAAACAGAGGAAAAATTAATAATAATTTTTTAGTTTTCAAATTAATAGAAAATATTACCTTGTTTAGTATGGAGTTTTCAATAATTAATTTTTAATTTTTAATCTATATTTTTTTAGTGAACATTTTTTAATATTATAATATTTTGTTCTTTTTTTTAACTTTTTAAATCCCTTTAATTTAGATGAGAGCAAATTGCAGCAGTTGTCCCCGTACTTTGGTCTTGTGTCATATAAATGGTATGTGCCATATCTATATCTACCTATCTATCTATCTATCTATCTATCGATCTATATCTATATCTATCTATCGATCTATATCTATATATATATATATATATATATTAAGGAAAAGGGGGTTTCTAACCCCCCAAGCCTTATGGAAGCTCCAATATCCCAATCTAAATTTCCTTTTTTATAAAAAAAAAAAAAAAAAAAAAACCTTAACATCTATTAACTTCTCCCAACCTCAAGCCTTACCCTCGTAATAATACTTTAATGAATTAAGAACAAGTATAAAAAAAAAAAAATCATTGAAAAGTCCAACACATGAATTCCTTAAAAAGTCCCAACACATATGATTATTATCCCTCATAATAACACTTTAATACATTAAGAACAAGCATAAAAAAAAATTCCTTGAAAAATCCAACACATATGATTATTATCAAAATATTAAACTTTAATATATAAAAAAAGAAGACATTTAATTCCTTGAAAAGTCCAGCACATATGATTATTATCAAAATATTAAACTTTAATATAATATAAAAAAGAAAAAAAAAATTTAAAAAAAAAGACATTTAAAAATCACAATTCACATATATAGATAATTGTAAACACAACCCGTGCGAATATTTACATTGGCGATATAAATATTTACATTGACGGTATTAACATTCACATCAATATATTACATTGGCAATTCACATATATAGATAATCACAATTTTTTATTATTATTATTATCATTATTATTATTATTATTATTATTATTATTATTATTATTATTATTATTATTTTTATTTTATTTTTATTATTATTTTTATTTTTATTTTTATCTATATCTATATATTATATAAAGAAAAGGGGGTTTCTAACCCACAAGTTTTGAGGGAGTTTCAATATCCCAATCCTAATTTTCTAATTTTTTGATTTAAAAAAATAAATAACCTTAGCATTTTTTGATAACTATATTTGGGTAACTATATCATTCATAAGACTTATTGAAATATAAGAAAATAATGTGACTAAATGGAACACAAGTAGCTGAAAAGAGATTTATAAAAAAGTGCCCTCACTTCACTTCATATTTAATAATAAATTGTATATTTGTCTTAATTTTTTGATTTAAAAAAAAAAAAAAAAAAAACTCAAAACATAGTAATTTCTTCCAAGTCTTTTTGACTTCTTCCATAGATATCATTTTCAACTTCTCTCATACCTTTTTAATTATTTTAAAAATAATAATTATCCCCCCTTTTCAACTTCTCTCATACCTATTTAATTATTCTGTAAATAATAATTATCCCTTAATAAATGGATTTCAAATAGAAAGATAACAAAAATATTTCATAATCTCTCCATTGTAATTTCTCTCATCGAATTCCAAAAGAAAATTAAAATTTGCTTTCCATTACAATTGTTTTTTTTTCCATTATTATATTCATATTGTATTTTTAGTTATGGAATTAAAACCAAAAGAAATGTAACTTAAATTATTGGATTAATAACAGAAATATCATATCAATTATTGTTAAATATCACTTTACTTCATATTTAATAATAAATTGTATATTTGCCTTAATTATAACTTTTAAATTGGTATATTTTCATGACAAGAAGAGGTATATCATAACTAATGTAACCTCATTTAATTAGGTTTATTTCCTTTTTTATTACAAATTATCAAAATTGCACTAAATAGATTTATATATATATTAAATTTTTTTAAACTAATAATTTAAAAAGTTATAAACATAAAAATTAATTTATAAATTTCATGTATATCACAAGATAAAATATTAAATTAGTTCAATATATTTATAATAATTTTTTTTAATTTATAAAATCTCGTACATAGCACGGGTTACCACTAGTATCTATATATTAAGGAAAATGGGGTTTCTAACCCCCAAGCTTTGTGGGAGCTCCAATATCTCAATCTAAATTTCCTGATTTTTTGATTTAAAACTCAACATTTATTAACTTCTCCCAACCCACTTTTTGACTTCTCCTATATCTACTCCTATGCCCTTTTTAACTTCTCCCATACACTATGGCTAGTGATGAGATTGTTAAATTATTTTTATAAAAAAATCTTAAAAAATTAAAAAAATACCTAAAACAGACATAAATTTTTATTAAATCTATCTATCTATATCTATCTATTTATCTATCTATCTATCTATACCTTCTATATATTAAGGAAAATGGGGTTTCTAACCCCAAGCCTTGTGAGACCTCCAATATTCCAATCTAAATTTCCTGATTATTTATTTAAAAAAAAAAAAGCTCAGCATTTATTGACTTCTCCCAACCCACTTTTTGACTTCTCCTATATCTACTCCTACGCCCTTTTCAACTTCTCTCATACACTATGGCTAATGACGAGATTGTTAAATTATTTTTATAAAAAAATCTTTAAAAAAATAATTTGTATATTAAAAAAATATCTAAAACAAATATAAATTCTTATTAAACAAATATAAAACAAATAATTATCCCCCTTTTCAACTTCTCTCATACCTATTTGTACCAGGAAAATAGAAAAAAAAAGAAAAAAAAATCCCTAATCTCCATTGTCTTTGTCTCGCTCTGTGTCTCAGTCCGCCCTCTCCCTCTCTATGTTGGTGCCCTCAATCAGTGCCCACTCTCTTTAGCTCACCGTAATCTCGTATCGTATGGTAAGGGTTTTGTGGGGAAATTCGATTGTGATGATGGGTTTTGTGAGAAATTTGATTTTTTATGTGGGTTATATATGGAGATGGAAATGATTGGATTACGCTGCTATGGCTGATCAAAGTAACTTTCAAGATGCTGGAACCGCTGGTGAATTGGAGGTTCAGGATAAGACTACACTTCTTGAATGGTTTGCTAATGAGTACAAAAAGTTTGGATGCACCTTGGAGTTTGTCACCAATAAATCGCAGGAGGGATCTCAGTTCTGCAGAGGTTTTGGAGGAATCGGAGGAATCCTCCGTTATCAGCTTGATATTCGATCATTCAATCAGCTTTCTGATGATGGAGAAGTTTATGAAGACTCTGATTAGCAATCAATAAACTATTACTCCGATCCGGTGCAAGAGCATGGGGCAAAATCCTTCACCGTGTGCGTGAGCTCTCGCCCTTCTTTCTGCTCCTCTGCTGTTGCTCGACGAGTTTCAAGTGTGTCTGATTAAGGTTAGTTTCATAATTTTTGAACTTAAAAGTTTGTAATGATATATTTAGGGCATAATTACCCTTGATGGGTTTTGTATGATGACCACCTTTAATTGGTTGTTTCTAATGTTCTTGATCTCTCTATCTTCATTTTTTAACTTAAAAGGAGATTACAGTGTCTTTGAGCTAAAACAAGCTTAATGTGGTGGATAAATCTTCTCATGAAAGAGTGCAACCCCTTCTATTGCTTGTAGGATGCCATTTGAAGATTGCTTTTGCTTTTGCTTTTACTTTTGCATCACCTTGGTGGTTGACTGGATCAAGATGCTGAAGATATAAATATCAATGTTTGGAACTGTGGTGAAAAACCTTTATGTGACCTTGCTCTGAAGAAGTTTATGTCCATTGAGTTTTATAATGTCTGTTTGTAACTGTTAGAAGTTTATATATTTTATGCAGAACTTTTCTATCAAACATGTTATTGTCGATAGTTCATGACATGATTTATGGGCTTGCTATTTAGACTCGCCATGGATATAAATTTATAATGATGGAGTTGAAGCAATATCTTAATACCTGGTTAAGGTAACGTACTATTTAAGCAAGTTTATGTTTGGTTTAGAAATTTTATAAATCGAGTCATTTGGTTAGAGGATTGTCGTCTAAATGGTGTCACAAATATAATTGCACCAAGCAGAACCATAGTTGCATGGATTGTGATTCACAGGCATATATATGTTCTCTGGGCAGTTGATGTTCATTACATGCATGTCTCTGTTGAGTCTTTTCCACCCCAGAAATGGAAGTTTTTGAGTTATTTCTCTTCCTTCTTTTTTAGTTTAGTGACAGTTCATCAAAACAATTGTCAAAAATTGCTAGATCGAGCACATGACGTGCATAATTTTAAGTCCAAGACTGGGTTGTATCTTCTGCAACATTTATACTACTAAACCTCCTCCTTTTAGTGATTTCGTGATTGAAAAGAGTTTTCATATTATGGGAAGTTTCCCTTCCAACATGTGACTACATCTGACTTACATACAGGTAAACATCAACTTATGGACTTTCATATGACAACATCTGATGTGAAGAACAGGTAAACACCGACTTAAAAGACTTCGACTGTGTTTTGTCTTCTCTTTCCTATGTGTTGCACAGATATTAGTTCCTTTTCCAGTAGCTAGGAAATGCCTCCAAGGCTGGTTTAGGAGTGAATGAGCTAAGCTATCTTATTCAGTTTCTGATAATTTTTGTAACATTTTGGCGGATGTTCATGATTTTGCACATCCACTGATCATTCTCATCATCCATGGTTTTACTATTGATATTATCAGTTTGCTAGAAGGGTGTAACGTGAATTTGGATGATATGAAAGTTGACTACAACAGAATCTATATGCCAACTGGAATGTAAATGTTCTTATCATTTGGTTAAAAATGCCAGATCCATGTTTGTTAAAAATATACCATGTTTGTATTTGGATAGAGCTTTGTATATGTTGAAAAGTGAAGAAGAAAAAAAAAAAGAGAAAAAGTTTTCATAGAGCTCTGTATTTGGATACCTAAACAGCATAAGATGTTGGGTTTTAGTTCTTTTTACAAAGTTTTGTTGCACTGTTAAAAGGTTTATTGCACTGTCAGTATCTTCTGTTGTTGTTTGGTTCTCTGTTGTTCTTTGACTAAAACCTCAGTGGTCAGTTTGGCCCTTATATGTTCGTTCTCTCGTATGAGGAGTCATCTCAATTTAGGAATCTCCAAACCAGAAGAGGTTTCAGATGATACAGTGAAAGCTGTGGCTGATACTTTAAAGAATTCTACTTTTCTTAAGGTTTCTGAAGATGGTGAGTTTTGAAAATTTTTATATTTCTGCCCTGTTTGGATGCTGAGAAGATGTGGAAAAGAAAATTAAGAATTGTAGCTTGTGTCTGGTTTTATTTCTTTTGATATTGAGCAGAATTACATATTGGTTGTGCGTTTTAGGTAAGAAGATTGGTAGGGCTACTGAGCTTTTGCCGCCAGATGAGGTCATAGAACAATCAGACAGTAGGACAATTGCCGCATCACCCCTAGAGTATGATGTCAATCTTGAACATGTGGAATCCTTCTTTGGTCAGTTTGCCAAGGTATTGGTTTCACCCCCTTTTCCCTTCCTTTTCTTTTCTTTTTCTCAATAATTTAAATACTTTTGAGCATGCCTATCCTTTTGTAGAATCTCCTAATACTTTTGGTTTTGAAACCAGTCTTGCTTTCAGTTTGTTTCCATTGGTGTATAATGATTGTGACTAAGTACAAGGAATCATCAAAATATATATTCATGTATATATGTGCCAGTGAGGATAACAGACAGTTAAATAGGGAGTATGCATGTATAAAGTCAGATGGTGTTGATTGTGTGAGAGCAAGTTTGGATTACACCAAATTATAGTTTGTCCCTGTGACGTTCTTGCTAGCTCTTTCCCATCCACAGATGATGCCCTGATTTGAGTTTACTCTGCTCGTAACAGGTTAATAATGTGAGGATGCCTCGCCATATTGCAGACAAAAGGTTATTTTGTGGCACTGCTTTGGTTGAGTTCTCGACTGACGAAGATGCGGCTAGCACATTTCTTGCTTGCACCATGCTTCTCTACTTCACCTTGCTTAAGCCCCTTTGAGGCACCATAGGCTTGCCTCACCTCTCGCATAGGTGATCACCTTAGTTTGCTTTACACAACATTGGGAAAGATTATATCTCTGATATAGGCCTAGTTGAACCATCATGCTTGTCTTGTCCAACAAAAGAGAGGCACACACACAAAAAAAAAAAAAAAAAAAAAAAAAAAAAAAAAGAAAGAAAAGGATAAGAAAAAGGAAAAGGAAAAGGAAAAGAAGCAGGAAAAATGTCCTTACACCCCCTCTCTGTGTGCTTTCATGGTCACCAATTTTCAAGCTTGGTTTATTATCTTTTTGGTTTGCATGAGGATCTCTTGCTGCTCTAATTGGCTGCCATATGTTGAGAATGAATTTGTTGGAGTTTGCAGAGTCAAAGATCTAAGCGCCAAAACTGGAAATTAAAGTGAGTGACAATCTATGAACTTATCTCCTAGGTAGCTTTTGTTGTGACTTCTTTCCTCATTTAAATGTTTTCCACTATTTTTTCCCTTTTCTGTCTTTGCTCTTTAATATTGTGCCTACTCATTGTTGTAGCGCTGGTGAGGAGGATGAAATAATTTTGAATGTAGAATGTCATTATACTCAAGCCAAAGTTGACAGCTGCATTTTTAATCTTGGAGATTGTGCACACATAAAGGTGAATGCGCCTTATTTTGGAGTATCTCTAAAACATAGCTCAACCTTTCCCAGATCACTTGTCTTGCTATTGCATTGTCTTGTAACATATTTTTTTGGTTTTGATTTCTCAATAGAGTTAATAAAGTTTGAGATCATGTGGTTTTTTTGCTTGTCCCATTATCTTTAAACAATTTAAGTAGCTTTCAAGAGTTCTGTATGAAATGTTTTTCATTATTATTTCAAGAGTTCTGTAGGTCTTGTTTCTTTTTTATGTAAGCTTTCATATGTCTGGATCTGCATAAAATTAAAGTATTGCCAAACAATACCTATTATCATCACTGAATTTTGGATGCATATACTTTCACTACTTATATAAAGTGGAAAATTGTGTAGCCATTTCCTTGATTATCCAGTGAGCAGGCTGAGATTATGTATTTAGAATCTAGCAGTTATTGTAGTCATTTCCAGAATTGTACATTTTGCTTGCATTCTAAAATTATGATGGCTTTTCTTGATTAGTGTCAACCTCAAAGTCATTGAGATGAACAGGACTGAAATTATCAGCTATTTTATTCATGAATTATGTAGTTTACTGTTTCCTGATTTATTATGTTCCTGAGTCCTGGGGATGGGGCTTCATGGGGTATGTAACTGTTCTGTTACTGTGATATGGCACTGTTGAGGACATATAACTACATCATGTTCTTATGTATGAGAGTTTCAGCAGGAGTAACTCAGATATGAGCACATGTTTTGATATGGATCATAAAGATGCTAAAAAATACTGTAGTTCATATTGATATATAATGGCAATTAGGAAGATAGAGAAGCTGAAGGGTTTCAGCATATGCCTCAGGGGATGGGGTTCTTATATTGGTCCTTTGATTTGGAGAGATGTGAATAATTGGAAGTTTTTATTGTTTGGGGTTGCCCCTGACTCTCCTTGCTTTGTATGGGGCAAAATGAGAATTGCTGGACACATGATAATAAAATCTAAATTTTACACTAAGATACCCAACATATGGTGCACCCATATTTCTTCAAAAGTTGCTTTCTTTCACTTGACAGTCATGTTAGAAATTTCCTATTGATCAGGTAAATAAGAAGGATGCTTTTGATATGTCCATGAGCGGAGTTACGAGAGGGCTGGTGGGACCATTTTCTCATTTGCCACTGGTTTGCTCAACTATGGTCCTAGGTTTGATCTTGGTTTGGTGTGGCTAATGTGTTTTTTATTTTTTACTTCAAATTCTTTTCTTGATTTTGTGCTCTGGACAATGATTCCCATGATCAATTCCTTTCGCTTTTTCTGGAGCACTTAACAGAGGAATGCAATATTTAGGAGGTTGTCATATATGAGTTTTGGGTTGAGGCTGATGATTGGTTGCATTCTTGAGCTGATTTTTTATTCTTGGCTTTTTAAAAAAGTTATGTATAAATCATTTTTTTATGATGATTAGATTTCAGTTATTTTTTCTTATGTATGGTTAGTCAGGGGTTTCTCATCACTGTACTACAAAGATAAGGGTGCTTCACAAAGTTATGTGGTGTGGGTGTGCGTGTATGTATATGTGGTGTGGGTGTGTTTGTGCATTGTGAGAGTAGGAAGCCATTTTTTGACTTTGTTGCATGAATGACTTACTGCATTTTTATAGGGATAGTGGATTATACACTTGTTGAACATCCAATTAATAAGGATAGTTGATTGTCCTCTTGCTAAACATTCAACCTTTCGTTTTCAACCCCTTAAGTAGTAATATGCATATTGTCCTTGCAGATGGTCGAGAAGACAATTATGTGCATGTCTCTGAGGCCTTTATGGTAGGAATTGCAGCTGGTGTCGTGGAATCAGTTGTAAGCTCTCCATTTGAACTTATTAAACTTCGTGCACAGGTGAATTCGGCTTCTCACATTCTGAGTTCTGACACTGTTACAGCAAGGATTGCTGTTTCACCTTTGCTTGCAAGACTATTACCTGGATATTCACCTGATATGAGGACATTGAACCACTCTGTTGGCCTTTTGTTCCCAGAAACATTTGAAGTGGCTAAAACAATATCGATGGGGCCATCATTGAAAAGTGGATCAAAAGTTCACGAACCATCTTATGATGAAATCTCAATAAGTCCTCTAATCTATTTTTCACAGAATTGAATGAAACTAGTGAATAATTTGAAATATCTTTTAAGTTGAAATGATATATAGGAAAATGATAGAGAGGAACAATGCAATTTCTTTATTATCAACCATTAAATTTGTTTTACTAGTGATACATTTCATTGTTATATTGGTTCATTATTCCTTACAGGAACAATCAAAAGCCAACATATTTGTCTTACTAATGATACATTTCATTGTTATATTGGTCATTCTTCCTTATAGGAACAATCAAAGGCCAACATCGCAAACAGAGAAAGAATGTATACAAAACATAGGTGTGGTTCTAGGTCAATCCCTGTTAGAGTAGAAAAACTTGTACGTATCCTTGCACTTTCAGAATTATATTAGATTCTTATCTTTATTTATTGAATATTTGGTCTATCGAATTAGGCACGAGAAAAGAAGATGCTACCTGATCTAGCAGAGTTGTACAAGGAAACTCACTATAATGAGAAAACACATGAGTGGATCTCATCTCAAGCTCGGTGTAATTATGTGAGTATATATTGCAATTTTTATTAACAAAATTTTAGAATACTATTTGTTGTAATCTTATTTAATTTTCTAATAATTATTTAATTTTTTTTATATTTGATAGGAAAATATGATACAGACACAGGCTAATCACCTCTCACAGTCGGGATCAACCCCTTTGACTGCAGAAGAGCTATCAATCAAAGTCCTAAAGCCAAGGTCTGGCTATGTGAAGGGACTTGGCATGAGACCTTCATCCTCTATTAAGAGAGCCACTACCATATATGTTGAAACAAATGATTACGTGAAGCGCCTTGAGATGCAAATAGAGACACAAAAGGAACAAATACAAATGCAGAACAATAAAATAGAAGATCTTGAAGAGGGTAAGAAGAAGCAAGGGGAGATAATGGCTGATGTTGTCAACTTTTTGAGGACCAAAGGATTCACTGGACACTTTGGAAGTGGAGGGAACTCATCCACAAGTGGACATACTTCTTGGTAAAGTATATTAACTTTAATATAACAAATTTTATAAAAGAATACATGTTTGAAAAATTAGGAAGTAATGGAAACATGCATATGACATCCAATTTGTACAGGTGCACATGATGTATAAATTGTGAATTAGTCTAAAAAATATTTTTTTTTCTCTATACTTAAAGCTTGAAAAAAGGCTGTCGAAATGCTAAATTATCACACAATTACAGATTTGTACAAGAACCAATAGAAACACCTTAGGAGGGACCAATATAAGTTGTATGAACTTACGGCACATTAATGGGATGCACCATTTGTGAATTAGCCTTAAAATTAATTTTTTGTTCTCATAATCTAAAAAAGAGTCTGTTACAGGGATAAATTGTATAATTGATCTAATTGTAAATTGATGAGTTACTAATGTTTTTAATCTTTTGTATAATTGATTTATTACTAAAACTTTTAATTTATTTTTTTGCAGATTGGATTGGGGTGGCATTTTTGACGTGCAACAATGATGTAATTTGTTTGAATGTTCATTTTTGTTTGATAAGGATACACATACAGTTACACTAGTTATTGTTGGATTTTTGGTGGAATTGAACAAGTTATAACTTTTGGATATTTTGTGGATATTTCACTATTTTATTATATCAGGATGAAATTATTTGTAATGATGAATGTATATTTTCATTTTGTTAATTCGTAAATGTGTTGATCACAGGTTAGGTTAAGTTGTGATGGAATTGTTATATTCAACAGGTTTTAACATGAACAGGGTCATATTTGTTGAACTAAAATTTAGATTTTGATAAAATAGGTATATAATGTGGAAAAAAATATTATGAAATTATTGACAAAATTTTTCATCCCTAAAGAAGGTTTTTTTGTCTCTTGTTTGGCTTAGGTGGATGATTAATTTTGTCATAAATTCTTTATTTCGTCGCTAAATGAATTTGTCATGACAAAAAATATTGTCACATTTTGTCACTATTACCCTCAATGTGTGACGAATTTTTTTTGACATTATTTCAACATTTTTAATGATGAATTTGTTTTTATCTCTATTGGTAGCTTCTTTGACAAAATTTTTTTGTCTTCGTTTATATTAAATGTGACAAAATTATTTTGTCTCCATTTCTTATATTTATGACAAAATACTTTTGTCTCTAATTTCTCCTTTAATGACAAAATATTTTGTCGCTAATTACTTATAAGTATGTTCCCAACAGAGTGTATTGGAGACAAAAAAAATTCGTCACAAATTTATCATTTTTAATGATGAATTTGTTTTTGTCTCTATTGGTAGCTTCTTTGACAAATTTTTTTTGTCTTATATTAAACGTGACAAAATTATTTTGTCTCTATTTCTTATATTTATGACAAAATACTTTTGTCTCTAATTTCTTCTTTAATGACAATATTTTGTCGCTAATTATTTGCAAGTATGTTCCCAACAGAGTGTATTGGAGACAAAAAAATTCGTCACAAATTTATCATTTTTAATGATGAATTTGTTTTTGTCTCTATTGGTAGCTTCTTTGACAAAAAAATTTCGTCTTCGTTTTTATTAAACGTGACAAAATTATTTCGTCTCTATTTCTTATATTTATGACGAAATACTTTTGTCTCTAATTTCTTCTTTAATGACAAAATATTTTGTCGCTAATTACTTACAAGTATGTTCCCAACAAAGTGTATTAGAGACAAAAAAATTCGTCACAAATTTATCATTTTCAATGACGAATTTTTTTTTTTCGTCTCTAAGACCCTTTAGCGACGACCCTTTGGAGACAAAATGGGTGACGAAAAATGTTCGTTGTAATTAGTTTGGGTGATGAAATATATACATTTTGAGACAAATTTGTTTCGTCTTTAAATATCAAATTTGTTGTAGTGAGAATCAAGTTTCATGCTTTCCAAGCTGCTTGAAATTGCACCTCCTAGCCGAGGTTCTGGTTCCATTAATTCGTAAACTCCAAGAGCTTTGCAACAGCTCCACTCACACTCTCTGGTGAGTTCCCGATTTCCAGTCATCTATTTGACTCTGGCGATTTTCATATCGGCGTTCATTTCACTTTGTAGGTTCATAAACTCTTTACTTACTATTAAGCTCAATCTTTCATAACTCTTCTGAATCTGTTTACTTGCCATCTGTTGCCTTCTATTTTCGTCTGTCTTCAAGTTTTGAATTGTTTGAATGCCAGGCACTGTTCTTGTCATATCCGCTTTCTGTTGCTAGCATCGTGTCTGGGTCATTACTTTTTTTGTTCTTCACATACTTACTTAGTGCCTGTGCACTTGACTTTATTCTTGAACTTTGTCGTCTTCTTGACTATTTTTCTCTTTTTTCATTTAATCCTCTGGCTTCTTCTCTTTCTAGCTCTTTTGCTTAAATCCGTCATTTGTTCCAAGCTTTCAAGCTTCTGCAACTGTCTTCGTTTCTCTCCTCCGTGAAGCTTTACGTCATTCTGTCATTGTCGTCAGACTTCGGCAATTCTCATTCCGGCTTCCCTCTTTCTTGTAAGCCACTGTTCCTCCTGGTTTTATTTCTTGTTGCTTTCCAAGAAGCTCTGCTTCATTGTTAATCACCATTGCTTGTTTTACCCGTTATTTCCAAATCATCTTCTTGAATACACACTGTTCACACATCTGTTGATTTCTACCATTGTTCTTGGCTTGACACACTTGTGCAATCTTTTTGTCTTGATTTCTTGATAGCTTCATCATCATTCTTGATTACGAATTACATTCTTGTTTCTGTTTTCTGTGTCTTTTTCCAGATTCTTGCTTTCAATCTTTGCCTTCAAACTCCGAGGTACCAATCGCCGAGAAGAGCCTTGATCAAACTCTTCAGGAGATCGAGGCTGAGCTCCAACTGTCTTCTATATCCTACCATTGATGCCGAGTAGTTTTGTTTTCAATTCTCTTTCTTCTTCTTCGGCTAAGCCTAAGCCGAGAAGAAAGAAGTGCTCTTCATCGCCCTCCTGGACGAGGATTTTCTTCAGTGCCTCTTCACTCTTTTCGGCTGGCTCCTTGCCGACATCGTCTAGGACCTCCATGTCCTCGTCTTCAATCTCTGCCTTCCCTGGTTCCCGAATGTTACAGGTAGTTTTCATTGCTGAAATGGAGCAATTCTTTGCCTGCAGTTGGTCTCCTCTGACTTCTTCAATCCCATGTTCTGTGGGGAACTGCAATAGTTGATGCAACGTTGAGGGAACTGCCCCCATTGCATGCAACCATGGCCTTCCCGAGATGATGTTGTAAGGTGAAGGCGTGTCAATCACGACGAATTCTGTTTTGATCTTTTTCTAACTGCTCTTGCATGATTCTATACATAGAATATTTTGTATGCCTTTCATACTTTGCCTCCTTTATGCAATCTTCTCGGGGTTACATACCTCGGGTATAATAGCTACAAAACTTTTACTTCAGCAAGATACTGACCTGCAAACTTTTCATAAATTCTAACAAGTGTGAAACATATACTACTCAATGTTAACTTTGCAAACTTTTTCTCAAGTTTCAACAAGTGTTTAAACGGTGATCTCGGTCTAGCCTACTTGTAAATTGCTACAAATTTCAACAAGGATTAACATATACTGTAACAGGGATCAATAAGGATTAACATAACAAGTGTTAAATAATAATCTATTTGTAAATTGCTACGAATTTCAACAAGTGTTTAAACAATATACTTATCTTTTACCTTAACCTGTAAATTGCTGCAAATTTCAACAGATGATCACATATCGGCTTAACATTATCTTGTAAATTGCTACAAATTTCAACAAGTGTTAAGCATCTTCTTTGGTTTAACCAACCTGTAGATTGCTACAAGTGTTTAGCAATAACCTCGGCTTTGCTTCAACTCGTAAATTGCTATGAATTTAAACAAGCGAAGAGAAACAGTAATCTCGGCTTAACTTCAACTTATAAATTGCTACAAATTTCAACAAGTGAAGATAAGGAATCAGCTTAACTCCAACTTGTAAATTGATACAAATTTCAACAAGTGAAGATAAGGAATCAGCTTAATTCCAACTTGTAAATTGCTACAAATTTCAACAAGTGAATTAAGGAATCATCTCGGCTTAACTTCGACTTGTAAATTGCTACAAATTTCAACAAGTGAAGATAAGGAATCAGCTTAATTCCAACTTGTAAATTGCTACAAATTTCAACAAGTGAATTAAGGAATCAGCTTAATTCCAACTTGTAAATTGCTACAAATTTCAACAAGTGAATTAAGAAATCAGCTTAATTTCAACTAAGCATCATCTCAGCTTAACTTCGGTTAAGCATCGTCTGGGCTTAACTTCGGTTAAGCATCGTCTCGGTTTAACTTCGGTTAAACATCATCTGGGCTTAACTTCGGTTAAGCATCATCTCGGCTTCACTTCGGTTAAACATCATCTGGGCTTAACTTCGGTTAAGCATCATCTCGGCTTAACTTTGGTTTAAGCATTATCTGGGTTTAACTTCGGTTAAGCATCGTCTTGGTTTAACTTCGGTTAAACATCATCTAGGCTTAACTTCGGTTAAGCATCATCTCGGCTTAACTTCGGTTAAGCATCGTCTCGGTTTAACTTCGGTTAAACATCATCTGGGCTTAACTTCGGTTAAGCATCATCTCGGCTTAACTTCGGTTAAGCATCGTCTCGGTTTAACTTCAGTTAAACATTATTTCGGCTTAACTTCGGTTAAGTATCATCTCGGCTTAACTTCGGTTAAGCATCATATTGGTTTAACCAACTTGTAAATTGCTACAAATTTCAACAAGTGGTAAACGCATTCTTCTTCTCTCTGCCCCCCAGTGTGAACTTAAAATCCACTTGGGTTCTCATCATACATGTAGCTTCGACCTTGTCGCCGAGGTTTAATTCAAGCCGAGGTTGTCGACCTTGGTTTCTCTATTGATCTTGTTTGGCTCCAACCTGAGTTTGATTTTCGGGCTCGCATCAGCGAGCCGTTTCTCTTTTCTTGTTCCGACGCCTTTGTTCCTGGCATGTCCTCCTCAACCCTAGCATACTTCTCAATTCTGGCCAGCTTTAGTCTGATCTTGTGTGTTTCCTTTTTATCTTCTGGGACCTGAGATCTGCTCATTGTGCTCTTCTCTTCTCGGACTCAGGTGCCGAGATCTTATCTTCTGGAATCTTGGATCTGCTCACTCAGGTTGAGCTCTTCTTTTCTCGGACCTACTCATCTAGGCCGAGATCATGTCTTCTGGGATCTGGGATCCGGGTTTTGCTCACTCAGGTTGAGCTCTTCTATACTTGAATGTTATCTCCTTGGGAGCGCTCATGCCCCCTGTCTTTGCATCCCTTCTGGAAGGGTCTTCGTTCCTCCGCAGGTATCTATCCTTCCATACCTGGAGGTCATCTTCGTTGTAGTATCCGCTTCGATCTGTTGTCTTTGGTGCGTCACCTTCCTGGCCGGCGTCTTTCACTCCGTGACTCTGGTCACGAGTTTCTGTGTTGCGATCGTCCCCTTCAATGTCGAGATCGATACGTTTCCTATTCCCAGTAGGAGCATTGTCTCTAATCTGATCCTTCTGTCCGTCATTGGCCATCTATTCTTCTTTCTTTCCCACAGACGGCGCCAAATTGTATGGGTGATTTTCCGACCACACTGCCCGCTTAGTAATCAGCTGGAGAGCACTAGCAGAATAGATGGTACTTGACTGACCTGCAACAGAATTATAAGAATCCCGCGGTGGTTTCGACCACCCGGGGGCACTCCGACGATCAAGTCAGTATATCTCTCAAAGATAAATCAAGTACTAAACTCACAAGCTTGAGTATCAAAAGCATACCTTAGACCCATGGGGGTGCCTCTCTTTTATAGCCAATACAATCCTAGTCCCAATAGGAGCCTGGCCCTAATGGACTTAGGATTACTGCTAATCTGGGACTCCCAGTGGGATTAGGATAAACTCTCTAAGAGTCTTATCTTTACCCAAACTGAAGTCTTCTTCTAATCTAGGACTCTTGTCCATACCCAAGTTGAGTTCTCTCTTCATTCTAGGACTCTTGTCCCTTATCCGCTTATCTCGGATTCCGATATCTTCGGAGGCAACCTCGGCCTAGCCGAGATGACCTCGGCACAACGACCAAGACACGTGGCACCTTGGCTGACACGTCGGCGTCACCTTGCCACGTGTTGGTACCCAGAAAATATATCCCCACAGTAAATTAGATTTATTTTCAAAAGCATCATTAACCAATTGTAAAGATTTGCTGTTAGTATCTCTGGTAATGTAGAAATGAAGGTAAGATTGTTTACATCTTGTCATTTTTAGATTTTACTTAACGGAAATTTTGTGCACAGTTGTCATTTTTTGACTTAGATTGATTTTACATATGGCCATCACCAAATTAAATCTATACTAAAAATTAAAAATCAAAGCACTTCTTTGAGTATTTTTGGTGTTTTTTTTTTAAATTTTTTTTAACAATATTTCTATTTGTTCTTGATGGAAAATTATTAAATACTAATAGAGTATTATGTCGCATTATTTACGTGGGACTCTCAACCAACCGAAAACAACAACACATAATAAGTAGGTCATCTTTTGTCTCCTAACTATTTAAAAAGTGTGAATCAACATATTCCATTCCTAAAATTTTTTACTATCTAATTAGTTTAAAGCATCATATACGCAATGCCACATAGTATTCCAAGACTTGTGATTAATTATTCATATTTCACTGGTTGAAGAGCATTTAAAAGCCAAACCAATTAGGTTAACTCAATTAGCCACTCTTGTATACTTTCAAATGAGAGCTCTAGCAGTCAACCATTGTCAAAGATAAGGATTGATTTATTTTTTATTTTTTTTTTCCCTATTATAGAATCTTTCTTTAAATTTTTAGTTGTTCTAATTATGGTCCCTTCATTGTTCAGTTTTATATGATTTTCTTCATATTTATAAACATTCTTCTACAAATTTATTTAAAATAATAATAATTTAGGAATATGATTGTACCTTAGCTCATATGTTTCACTAGCATCTGAGAAGTAAACAAGTCCAGTGAATTGGTGAACATCCACAACATCAAGGAATTTGAAAGGCACACCTTCCGCAGAAGTTGCTAGTTGGGTTGCAAGCCCACCATTAGGCCCAACAACTAAGAGCCCAAAATAAGCATCAACTATGTAGAGTTTGCCATTTGCAGAGTCGAAGCTAAAGCCCAGAGGCCTCCCATATATAGGTCCCATATCTGCGTCTGTTGTCCCATTACATAGTTGCTTTGTCCGGAAAAGCAAACAATTAAAAAATGGACTAAACATTCATTATAAAGAAAATATTATTTTTAATCTATTTTTTTCAAAAGAAAAATGCTTGGGACCTCTAATTAGAGGTACCACTAGTGATGTGGCAGTGGGTCCCACCCACTGCCACATCTGTGTCTTGATTTTTTTTTTTTTTTTGCCTTTTCCACCTCATTAGAGGTGTGTTAGAGCCTCTAAATTAGAGGTCTCTAGCATTGCCCATAAGGGTGTTTGTAACAATTTGAAAATTTAAGTTGTCCCTTAAATTTTATATTAGTATTATGTAATTATAAATAATAAAAACTTTAAATATTTAATTAAATATTCTGTAAAAGTAAAGTATGAGATAAAGTATAATGGATTATATATATATATATATATATTTTTTTATTTTATTTTTTAAAAAAAAAGATCATGATAAGCATGAATTAATGAATTAATGGCTAAGGACGAGACGCGTGGGCAGCCATGTGGCTTGGTACCAACGTTTACCTTTCTATATAAAGGGAGGGATTTGCTCAGGATGGGGGGAAGGAAGGCAAACAAAGAAATGGGAAGAAAATATTAGAAGTCAAGAAGGTCTTTGGTAGTGAAAAAAAAAAGTGAGGTATTAATTTAAAGGTAAGTTATACTTTGAGTTACCATAAGGTATTAATTTTAAGGTGAGTTATATTATAGTTTGAGTCATCATAATATATTTTACAAATTATATTACGCAATTTGTGTTTTATAAATTATATTGATATTCAATTTTGTTGATTATTTTTTAAACTCTATTTGCTTAAACTGAAACCCATAGATATATGTTTGTTTAAATTTAATTAATTATTTAACAATGATTTTATAAGCAATTATTTTCTATAAGTACCACAACGGGAGTCCCATGTCTTGGGAGACTTAAATAAACCATTAGCCCTCTGATTAGTCACTTTGTGACCCTCTATTTGTCATGGATCCACTGACACTCTGATTTCTGGTGTAGAGCAAAGTGCTGTACGGAGCTAAGTGTTACCCTATTGTGGGAGCCATCTCTAGAATTCGTATGAGCCACCTCTTGAATCCTATTCTGGTGTGGAGCAAAGTGTTGTACGGAAGCTAAGTGTTATCCTATTGTGGTAGCCACCTCTACAGTTCGTACGAGCCACTTCTTGAATTCTATTTTGGTGTGGAGCAAAGTGTTATGCGGGGCTAAGTGTTACTCTATTGTGGGATCCACCTCTATAGTTCGTATGAACCACCTCTTGAGTCCATACATCTGTTCTGTTCCATTCTATACCGTGGTTATAATTATTTTACTTATATGATTCTTGTATTATATGTCAAATGGTTTCCGTATTATATATTATGTATTTTAATATCAAGCACTGTTTGGCCAATAATTATCCATCGTAGTATAATATTTCTCATTCTACCATGTACTTATGGCTGTTTACCAATTTTCAGGAAAAACAATGCAATTCAGAAATAACTTTTGAAGAGTCTTAGACGCGAGGTTGTGGAATAGACACACATAGTACTTTTATAGTATTTATAATTTCTAATTTCATATATAAATATCGGTCTTTTTGGTCAATAAATTTTGTTATAAAAATAGAAGTTCCAGTGATTATTTTGATACCTTCACTTAAATATTTTTTTGCTCACGTTTAGTAATTTGTTTAAGAGTTGGCCGGAGGTAACTTCAGTTACTTGCCATCATGATACTTAACCCTTGGGTACGAGGAGCGGGTCGTGACAATGTTAGTCATTTATTTAATTATTTATATTTAGTGTGTACAGCTCCTCTCTTCTTTTATGGTTACTTCTCTTCCTATTCTACTATGACTTCATATGTTTTTAGAAAAAAATCATACGTAATTTAAAATTTTGAATCTTTTTATATAGGAAGTTAAAAAATAAATTTTGAAATTTAAAATATAACTATGCAAAATCATTTCCTTTTAAATAGAGCAATAGATATAATTAATTTTAGGAAAAATTACTCAAATTTCATTTTGGTAAATGTTGCTCTAGTTAGTCCTGAGTGTTTTTTCTTAAAGCATTTAGTCATTTTTATTTTTGGTATGATATATATTTTTGATATTATGTATGGAGTTTACATTTTTGCCCATATTGTGATTTCATTTTGATTTTGTCATGGTGTGTGTGTGTTTAAGGGATGTTGTAACATTAGTGTTTTGTAAGAGGGGATTTCGTGGACTCTTTTGGAAGTTGTTTTACCATTACCATTCCCAGTTTGGTATTTGATTTATAATGTTATATTTTGGGGTGTGTTGCTGATTGATTTTTGGGTTTGCTTGCACCCTAAACAGCAAATGGATGTCACAATTTCAGAGCGACAACTCTGTCCCCCGATGTAAAATTTCTTATCATTCGGATTGTAGATCTAAATTGTACGGCACACCGTTGCATCACACTTCTTATATGTGTTCGGATCCAATTTATGCACTCGGATAGCGTCAATCATGAGCCAAAACGAGGTCTTCTATAATTGCTTGATAATGACCATCACCAAACTCGAACTCCAACACGGTTTTGATCACTAGGCGATATTCGACCACTACATTAGTTTCATTGTGTCCACGATAATTTTTTTCGCAGGCCTTGGTTTTGTTCTTGGTTTTTTGAATGGCAATTGGTACTTGTCTCCTCATTGCCAATCGGGTCGAAGTCTGAACTAATGAACACAAGTGCGAAGTTCTACCATCAACTTTGCGTCCCCCACTCTACCAGCTTGAACTGCCTGTAACAATATTAATGTTACCAAATAAGCACATGGACAACCAACATAACAACAAGAACAATCAACACAACAAAACCGATGTCACCACAAGAACAAACACCAAAACTCTAACAGAATAACAATGAATAGTGACACTAATTGTGTGGCACAAACCTTTAATAAAATATTTTTGTTTAACCATTAATTGGGTAACCCACTGTGTGTGAACATTGCATTTTCACAACACACAAAATCTGCAAACATCATTGTCACCTACATAAAACAACTATTTCCTCACGCATATTACAACACATCAATAAAACCAAATTAATTGGTACCACCCTCACTGAAATTTAATATACTTACAAATTGAAATGAATATTGCAATGTTAACACCATCACAACAACAACTATTTACTTACAAACCTTCGACAAATAAGGGTCCACAATCTACATCGATGCGGCAAAATAAATAGGTCCACACAAAAAAACAACGAAAACCATTTCCAGTGTCCACCCCCCGACTTCTTAACAATCATTATCACATCACCCAACAAGCAGGAGTCCCCACACACATAAACAAACATAGTACTGTAACATCACTAAACAACATGACCACTACACTGCCTTAATCAAATTAAGACACCAATCAACATTATAACCCAACTATATCATAAAAACGGCCACAACATCAGCTACCATTAAACCCAACTCTATTTCCCTTCTACCATTGACCCACACCAATGTATTACATACTTTACAACATCATTACAATGTATTCTCATATACAAGAGCAACAATCGATGTGGGGAAATAACGTAACAACTCCATTTCACCAATACGTAACGGAATATCACAGGCAGACATCACGAAATAATACAAGTACATACCTGGTGCCATGTGTTCCTAGGACAACTGATGGCACCATGAATGTGTAGATGTCGTGTTCACATCATATGAATGGACCAAACGGTGATCACACCCAACTTCACGATTACACCAACGTATTCTACGAGTAAGGGTTTGGACAACCTAGGGTTTTCAGTGGTAAGCAAATGGTAATTTGGGAATTAACATCAACATTACCAAATCAAACCAAATCCCTCACGAATCATGCACACAGAATCGCTGTAGCATCGGAATGTTGGACCCACAACAAAGAAATTACCTTCCATAGTCATCCAAAAAGGAGGGACAACATCGACACACTATAATTTGATGTTGGACACTTTGGTAAATTTAACATGAAGGAAAACCCATATTTACCCTCAATTTATGACACCCCGCACATTAATACCATGGACTTTAAGGTCATTAATATTGGAACGGGACTTATCAATCTTTCAAAACACCCACAGGAGTAAATGGTTTAATATTCCTAAAATTAGGATTTAATGGTACTTTACCCTTAATTTTAATCTATCTTTACCTATCCTTATGTATATTACTATATAAATAAAAATATTTTATGATAATTGAAGTTGAAAGTCCTAATCTATTTTTTTTTTCAAAATTTAAAATTGTTAAAATGCATATGTTGCAATATCATTAATTTCTTTCTATTATAAAATTTATTTTAAATCTTACAAGATTTGTTCAATGACTAATAATCAATTTTTGTAAAAATTCCAATATATTCCTTCCAAAAGTTAATATAGCAAGTCTACAAAATCATATTTTAAAGCACAAAATTATTAATATTTTTATTTTTGTTTTAAATAAGCATGTTAAAATATAAATACATATCTAAATAAAATTATACTTATTAATAAATATGGCATTAGTTTTAATTGTAATCACATCTTTTTAAAGTCTTAATTTATTTTTTAATCTTTTTTTGATATTTTAAATTACATGTTATGATAATTCTTTCTTACTCATTAAGTTTTTAAAATTTATGTACTTATTTCCTTTTTAAAAATCAATATGAATTTTTTTTAAAATTCATATTTTTTAATTCTAAAGTATAGAAATGGCAACGAGGCGGGGCGAGGCCGGGGACTACACTCCCCGTCCCCGATCCCCGAAGCTACAAAATTTCCCGTCCTTGGCTCCGATCCCTGGCGGGAAACCCATCCACCCCCTGCGCCCGCGCCCCTAATGGGGATCGGGTTTCCTTGACCCCGAATAATCCCCATACAAAACAACAACAATCAACAAAGAAGATGAAGAGTAGAGATGAGAAACAAGAGAGAACCGCAGATCTGTTCAAAAAAATCATAGATCTGTTCAAAACAACCAGAGATCTGTCAAAACCCTAACAGAAAAAATTTAGATATGTTGAACAGATAAAACCCTAACAACAAATCAAATATAAATCCGTATATATATAAAAATTGATCAAGATTTTTCAAACAAAATCATCGATCTGTTCAAAAAAACCTCAACACAAAAGCGAATGAAAATGACGATCGATGGTGCTGCGATTGAAGGAGTGTTGTGCAACGAATGATGGCGATCAGTGGTGTGCGACGACGTTGGTGGCGGGATCAATGGTGCGCGACAATGGTGGTAGCAGGATCGGTGGTGTGCGACGACGGTGGTAGTGAGAGAGAGAGAGAGAGATGCTGAGAGAAAGAAGATTGCTGGCAGTGAGTGAAGAAGATTGGCGATGGAGGAAAGTGGCGAGTGAAGATCTGTGGTGGAGTAGAGAGAGAGAGAGAGAAAGAGAGAAATGAAGGATTCAATGAATAAGAGAGGTTGAAAATGAATGGCAGAGGCTAAAAATGAAATTTATAGATATATTATATATATGGGCCATGTTCGGAGATTATTCGGATGCGGGAACGGGCCGGGCCAGGGCCGGGGTTAGGGAACCTATCCCCGTCCCTGACCCGAAAATCATCAGGGATTTAATTTTTAATACCATCCCTGACCCTACAGGGAGTAATTTTCGGGGAAAACTCATTCTAATCGGGGTCGGGGAGTCAGGTCCCCGTCGGGCCAAGTTCAAATTGCCATCCCTACTAAAGTAGTAAAGTATTAGAATTACGTCATTTTTTTTATAACAAAGTATAATTTTAATTATTAATTGTCAATACAACAATTTTAATCTATCTATACTATATATTATAGTAAAAGAACATTTGAAACAAAACTATTAAACTTATATATAAATTTTATTTATGAGTGACAAAATACAAAAAATTAAACATAATTATCGTATTTTTAATAAATAATATATTATTTTATTCCGTGTGTAGCACGGGTGACATACTAGTATATATATATATATATATATGAAAGTGTCACATCATCATTTTATAATAATAAAAAATCAGTTTTATAACAAAAGAAAAAAAAATTAAATAGGGAGAGTATCAACCATCGTTGATTCACATCTGATAAGAAAAGCCAGAATGATGGTCGATTGAAAAAAAAAAAATTGCGGAGGAATAAGGGAAAGAGAGGACGACATATATTATTAGTAAATATTTGTGAAAAAATATTGGGGGTTTTTTTTAGGGTCCCTAGTATTAAGACTTTATAGTATAAAGGACATCTAATATTTTCATAATGTCTAAGGTCCCTCAATTTGATCCAGAGAAATTCTAGTCCAGAGAAATTCTAGTCCAGAGAAATTCTGCTCCAGAGAAATTCTGTCCAGAGAAATTTCAAACCAGAGAAATTTGAAATTTCTCTGGTTTGTTCAATTTTTTTGATTTTCTATGTTTTAAAAATGTCTCATCCAATTCCCAAAATGGTGCAAATCATAGTATTTTTCTGGTGATTTTAGGTACATCATACATGGAATCCACAAGCAATTGTTACACTAAAGTTGGTATACACCATAAGGCTACAACTGGATCAAATTCCTGAAGAAGTAAGTACCAAGAAAAAATTCTGTCCAGAGAAATTCTCTGAGTTCAAAATGTTGAGAATAGATTGATGACAATTCTGGGAAAGAAATGATCATGAAGGGCAAAGCTTGCGATTCAACATCAGGGGGTGGTTTGGAGATGCAACATGACATAGAGGTTGACGATGGAAATAAAATAAATGACAAACTCTATGCTGAAAAATCTTAACACCAGGGACCAATCCAGAGAAAATTTCAATCCAAATCAAAGAATTTCTCTGGACCAACCCAAAGAAATTTCAGTTCAAAGCAGAGGCCTGACTAGTTCCTGGAGATGAAATTTTATCTGCTCCACATAACCCATCTTATGAATTTGTTCTATTTTAAAAGTATTTAACTCTTCCATACCTTGCATCAACTGCATGTGTACATAAAAATAATAGAACATTTGTAAATGAAAAAAAATATAATAGAAATGCCCGTGACAAAAAATTAAGGAATGGGTGGAGAATTGACATCACCAAGTACCTGACCTATGACAGAAGGATAATCAAATGGGTCGATGAGACTTTGTTCATTCCTTTCTTCTAAATTTGTTTGTGCCTCTGATAAACCTTTGTGCTTTGAGTGCACACCATTTACAGTAATAATATCTTCAACACCCATTAAACGCGGGTCTGACCGTTGCCTTCAATTTTTAGGGAAATTTCAATTTTATCAAACATTACCTTCCGACGAGTCACTTTAGATGCCTTCCAGCAAAGCAAGCTTCTTGATTTAGGTTCTAGTTTCCTATAGAAACCAAGAAATATTAGAGCCATTTCAAAGTTCATGAACATCTCTGAGTTTAAGACTTTCAACATTCAAATTTCTCTGGAAAATTCAAAAATTTTTTGGACTCCCCAAACCCAGAAAAATTCCTAGGCAAACATTTCCAGAGATTCTCTCACCCAGAGAATTTCTCTGGACTCCACAACCCAGAGAAAATTCCCATACAAATATTTCCAGAGAAATTCTCTCAACCCAAAAGAATTTCTCTGGACTCCACAACCCGGAGAAACAACCGTGAAGTAAGATAAGCATTATAATTGAACGTTCTACAAATACAGAAACATCATACACCCAATACATCAAAACGTTCTCTAGCCTTCCCTCCTCTCCAGAGAAATTTCCCTTCTCTCTAGAGAAAATTGAAATTTCCCTGAACAAAGTTATTTGCTTTTGTAGAATCCTTTCTCTGTGAAACCAGAGAAAATTAAAATCCTTCACCAGAGAAAATTGAAATCAGAAAAAATTCCAGCTAGTTCAAGATCAAGAACAACTTCAAACAGGTTCTGCGTTTTTTTTTTTTGGTGGGGAGGAGGGGATTACAAATTTATAACTTTCAATTGCAAAATAAATTAACTGAAGCAAAGCTAATATTACCTTAGGATTACACATGCACAATTTAGTGCGGTGGTAATACGGTAGTGAACTCACTCCATGCCATGTTCTTTCGTTTGGTGTCCCCATAATACTTCAATAAAAAGAAAGTGAACATAAATAGGAATAGGATTGTAGTAGAAAAATAAAAAATAAAAAATGATACGTGCGCACACAAACAAATGCATTTGCAAGTCATATAGCACCTAAAAATTTGATGCAGGTGATGAAGCTCGGTTTCACCAGCAAACAGAGGCCGATGCATAACCATCTCAGCAAATATACAACCTATAGACCACACGTCAACAGGGGCGAAGTACACTGAGGAGCCAATGAGGATTTCGGGTGGTCTGTGCCATAGAGTTATTACCTGAAGAAAAATACCATTTATTTTACATTCATGCACAGAATTGAAACTTCAAGATCAAATTTACAGTCTCTAGGCAAAAGAAAACACATAGACAAGATTACTGAAATGGCGACCAGAAGTCCGATTCTGTCGCCGGAAATCAGAGTGATGGCTCTCGGAGCACCATCTCTCTGTCGGGGCACGTACGTTACTGATCTTGATCGCCAATGGAGTTCTCGATATATGTTTAGTTGTTCAGCTGACGGAGTTCTCGATTTACATCTAATATTTTCGTTGTTCGGCCGCTGCAGACGGCGTTGTCAGGGACACCAACTGGGCATTTTGCAGTCTACGTGGGGAAGGAGAGGTGGCGGTTCGTGGTGCCGACAGGGTTTCTCTCTCATCCTCTGTTCAAGATGCTGTTAGAGAAAGCTTATGATGAGTTTGGGTTCGAGCAGAGAGATGGGTTGGTGGTTCCTTGTAGCGTAGCGGCGTTTCAAGAGGTGGTGAGAGCTGTTCGGCGAAGATGAAGCACTAGTTTGATGTAGGAGAGAGAGAGATAGACGAAGCACTGTTTGATGTAGAGGAGAGAGAGAGAGAGAGAGAGAGAGAGAGAGTAGAGAGTGAGAAGAGTCAAATTTCTCTGATATATGTTTAGGGACCTTAGACATCACAAAATAATTTTGTGGATCTCATCTATTACGAAAAGTGGGGGAGGGACCCTGACTAATTTTCCTAAAAATATTTTAAAAAATTAATAAATACGTAAAAATATAAAAAAAAATATATTAAATTTTCGTATTTTTTTATATTTTTATTATTTAGTGAATTTTTTAAAGATTTTTTTCACAAATATTATGCTTTTTAAGTGTATTTATGTTAAATGTGTCTAAAAATTGTTTAGAAAGTTAAAAAATTCAGTAAAAATAAAAAAAAAATACGAAAAATAAAAATATAAAATTTTCTGAAAAATATTTTTGAAAAACCAAAATTAAGCAAAGTGATTACTATAAATATAGAAATTACAATGGATTGATTCTCTCTCTCAAAATGTTGTTCACTAGATTATTCTGCACCATATACTTCCAAAATAACCATTTAGGCTTTTATATATATATATATATATATAAGTAGCAAATCAAGTTAAAATATTTCCAAGTATAAATAGGAAGACTTACGTATAAGTCTTAATAGATAAATTTATTATTTAATAGGTCTTATGATAATTAATGATATTTTTAATCATATATTATTAAAAAAATGTCACAAATTGTTAATTTTCAGGATAGTTTAAAAATTGTTACAAAAAATGTCACTAATTATAAATTTAGAGACAATTTAAAAAAATATGACAAAAAAGTTATCAATTTTCAACTTTCAGCGATAATTTGAAAATTTTATCACAGAAAAGTTACTAATTATAAATTTTAGCAACAATTTATAAAAACATTAGCCAAAAAAAAGTTACTTATTGTCAATTTTACATATTCAAAAACCATCACAAAAAATTATTTTTACCGACGATTTTATTAGGATTTATTTTCAATAAGACTTAATAGAAATTAAATTTAACTATTAGAATCTATTGATAGTTTACCCAAAAAAATTTACACTTATTGCCCGAGGGTATAGTGTAGGTCACCTACTGATAATAAGCATAATCTAGGGCAAATTCGAGACATTCACAATAGGATGTTTTGGAAAGATAGTTAAAAGTTGATTTTTGATTTTTAACCAAACATTTTGGGCTTTCTTAGAAAGTGATTTGAGAAGTTGATAAAAAGTTAATTTGGGCTTTCTTGGTTAATATTTATTTATGATATTATATCACAATTAAATGACCAAAATATCCCCACTCAATTTAAAAAATTTATATTTTTACCCATATATAATCCTAAACAATATAAAAAATATAATTATAATCTCACAGCTTACTTTTTTTAGACTTCCCAAGTCACTTCTTGCTTAAAAAACCAAGCTAACTTTTTTTATCTCCAAGCTGCAAACGCAGCTTTTAACCTGTGTTCCCAAAAGAGTACAGTACAGTTATTGATTCACGAGCACCACTTAAGCATGTTGAATTAGTAATTCAAAATTACTTGTTCAAAAAAAAAAAAATAGTAATTCAAAATTATTGAATAATTACTTTTAAATTTGTATTAGATAACTGATATAGTAAAATGTACATATATAATTGGGAAAATTATACTTTGGGTGTCTTAAATAAGTGCACTTTTTATCTTTTTGCATCAAAAAATTGAGGGAAAAAATATGAATGTTTAGGTTAACTTTTTAACTTTTTATGGAAAAAATGTATATTAAAAAATTGTATAAATTAGTGTGTAGGAAAAAATTAGGATTGAGAATTATGCAACCGTAATTTTTGACTTTTGATGAATAGTGATAACTTTTTAATTTTTTGAGTAATTTTTTGACTTTTTGACTTTTTGATAACTTGCCAAACTTGGCCTTATTCCCTGGTCCCAATAATTTGTTTCTTATATCAATTTGATCCAAGTAATTCTAATTTTATCAATTTTGTCTCTTATTTTATTTTATTTTTTTAATCAATTAGTAGGAGAATATTTATAAATATCAAGGTATTTATAATAAATTAGGCAATCAATCAGATAAGAAAGTCTAATAAGATAAACTGCAAGCACAACACTAACCATTGTTAAAAGAAAGAGACAATAATAAGAAATAAATAAATAAATAAACAAAGATCCACCCATACAAATAAGGGAAAATTAGTCTAGGGTCCCTCTCCCACTTTTCATAATGGAAGAGATCCACAAAATTATTTTTTAATGTCTAAGGTCCCTAAACATATCACAAAGAAATTTGACCTTACCAAATCAAAACTCATCTCTCTCTCTCTCTCTAAACTTCTCCGTTCTCTCTCCAACGCTAAGCTTCTCTCTGCCTTCATCGTCGATAGAATCTCCGTTTCTGCAGATTCAAAATGTTGTACATATTCTTTTAACAATACCAGCAAAGAAAGAATTTTAGGAAGTCCATTTGGCCAATGTTACATGGATATGCAAACACATACACTGGACCATGAATATTTTGTGAAGAACAAAGGAAACCCAAGCTTGGAACCTATCTTGATTAAAAATGATCCTGTTTCATGTCCTCCAATTTCAAACAGCAATGTTACCAAAACATCCCTAGAACAACATTCAAAGAACACTGGTCAATCTAACAGTATCGAGCCTAATGGGTCATTGTCAGGGAAACTCTCAAGGGAAATGGAGGAAATAAGTTCCAAGCCATTTAATGACTGCTCCACTGGAGAATTACAACATTTTCACCAGTTCCATCTTCGTCAGAGGCTTCAAAGACGAGCATTTTCTCCAGCAAATACCAAAAACATAATTTCTCTGGGTTGTTGTTGTTGTTGTTTTTTTTTTTTTTTTTTTTTTTTTTGGTGATGCAGAAAATTTTTCTGGTTAGATGTGAATGAGAAGAAAAGTAGAGAAACTCATCCAGAGAAATTTGGTCCAGAGAAATTCGCCTGGTCACTGTTCATAGAATTTCTCTAACCAATTTTCTCTGGACTGAAATTTCTCTGGACCAAATTTCTCTGGGCCAGAATTTCTCTGGACTGAAATTTCTCTGGACCAAATTTCTCCGGGCCAGAATTTCTCTGGACCAATTTTCTTTGGACTGAAATTTCTCTGGACTGAAATTTCTCTGGACCAAATTTCTCTGGACGAATTTTCTCTGGACTGAAATTTCTCTGGACTGAAATTTCTCTGGATCAAGGTTGAGGGACCTTAGACATTATGAAAATATTGTTGATGGACCTTAGACATTATGAAAATATTGGGTGTCCTTTATGCTATAAAATCATAATACCAAGGACCTGAAAAAAAATACCCCTACAAATAATCAACCCTTGCCATAGGGAATAAACTGAACCCTTAATCTCTAAGTTTAGTTTACATAGTGCCTGTTTGGCAGAGCTTAATTACAGCTTATTTCAGCTTTCAGCTTAATTTAAGCTGTTTTGATGTGTTTAGTTTAGCTTATAACTTATAGCTTATAGCTTTTTGGAAGTCAGAAATCAGCTTATTCTTTGAGTGGGGCAGGAGATGCTTTAAGAATAAGCTGGAAATCAGCTTAAGCTGAAAGTTATAAGCTATAAGCTGTTGAGGCATAAGCTATAAGCACTGTCCCACAGTTCTACCAAACAGGGCCATACAATTTAGTGGACGGTTTTGCGTAAGGAAGGATCCTCGTCTGCCGTTTTAGTTGACGGTTAAAAATAAGATATAGCAATCTGGTAACTAAACTAGCTCAGTAGATTTTTGTCCTTGTTTATAATATATTAATTTAATTTAATTAATAATATCCATTCAAAAAATTAGTCAACATAATCAATTCAAAAGGAACGAACTGTCAATTTGGACGTCAATCCAAATGAATTCTTTTGCCTATTACTTTTAGAAAAAATTATTTATATGTCTTATTAGGGAGACTTATACTAAATATGGTCTTACTAAAAAATTTGTGTTTCTGTAAGTCCTGTCAATATTAATTGTTAATATCATAAATAATGACAAAATCATATATAGAAAATTGAATATTACCATAGATCATATCTATATGAATGTGAATTTAAATTTCAAAATACACATTTACCCTATTAGTTGTTAATATCATAAATAATAGCAAAGCGATATATAGGAAATTGAATGTTACCATAAATCATATTTATATGAATTTGAATTTGAATTTCAAAAAACACGAACAAGCAATATTTTTACATTCAATTTAAAAAATCAAAAACTTAATAAGTTTGTGAAACGTAACATGACGCGTACGTAAATATTGAATACAACAACGTCACAACACAAATTCAAAAAAAAAAAAATACAACTGAACATAACATACACAAAACATGACAACATTACACATGTAGGTTAACATTACAACCAAAATATAACGTCATTGGAGGCTAATGAAAGTGTGCCGATGTATGGATGTACTATTTTTCATAAACCAGTAATATTTTCACATTGAATTAAAAAAATTAAAAACCCATTAAGTTTGCAAAACGTAACGTGACATGTACATAAACACTTAATACAACAACGTTACAATACAAATTCAAAGACAAATATAACTGAACGTAGCACGCACAAAACATGACAACATTGCAGATTTGGGTTCATATTACAACCTAAATGTAACGTCATTAGAGGCTAATGAAAGTGTGCCAATGTATGGATGTGCCATTTTTCATAAACCAGCAACATTTTCATATTTAATTAAAAAAATTAAATACCTATTAACTTTGCGAAACGTAACGTGACACACCTACATAAACGTAACGTAATGTGACCATATCAAATGCGACATTCTGATGCAAAAAAATAAATTTCCATTGTAAAATGGTACATCCATACATTAGCACAGTTTCATTAGCCTCCAATGATGTCACATTTGGGTTGTAATGTTAACCCACATCTGTAATATTGTCATGTTTTGTGCGTATTACGTTCGGTTGTATTTTTTCTTTGAATTTGTATTGTGACGTTGTTGTATTCAGTGTTTACATACGTGTCACGTTACGTTTCGCAAACTTACTAAGTTTTTGATTTTTTAAATTGAATGTAAAAATGTTGCTTGTTCGTGTATTTTGAAATTCAAATTCACATTCATATAGATATAATATTTGGTAACATTCAATTTCCTATATATAGTTTTGCTATTATAGGGTATAATAGTATATTAATACCATTTATTCACAACTCATAGGACTTTGTGGAATATATTTCTATCTAACTAGGACTTGAAACTTTATAAGAAATTACATAGGACTTCACATTAAATAAGTTCTCCTAATAGGACTTATAAATATTTTTTCCTTAATTTTGGTAAAATTTCCAAAGAGGAATTGAATTTTTCCTGTATCTAATCAGCAGCGGCCCAAAATTTTTGAAGATTTCAAACCAAATATCGAAATGATATTTTATTTAATTAATAAGCTTTTGAAAAGTTAAAAGTTTAAACGATAAGAATTTTTTGATATTTTTGTTTGGATCTTAGGCGGCAGTTTAAGTGATAATGATTGAATCACTTCTAAACTTTATATAATCAAAAGAAAAATAAAATTATATGAACCAAATCAACACAAGAGACGAAATAAATAAATAAATAAAAGGAAAAAACCTACTGACAGAACTTGTTTATAAAGGATTTGTCATACTTGAAATTCAACAATCTTTCTCATCAAACCTTTCATCGCCATCATCATTCCCATGTTTGCTTCCTCCATATCTTTGACACTCCACGCAACTTACCCATATGCTCATTGTCCAAATCTCCTCCATACACTACAGGAAAAAGAGAATTCCGTGGCGTTTTTGTAACGACGTTTATTTAAACGTCACTGTTATGAGTATTTAACGGCGTTTTATAAAACGCCGCCTATTCTATTTCACAAAACGACACCGTTTTATAATGGGAGGCGTTTAAAAACGCCTCCGAATGTGGTGACCCACACGCGCCCCTTTCTGTGAAAACCTTATTTTGAATCAGAGCCTACATACGCACAGATCTCTCAACCCTTAATACATGCGCACAGGTCTCTCTCTCTCACCCCTCTCCATCGAAGCTTAAATCAAAAAAGATTCAGATCGAAGCCCCGATCTGAACAAAACCTGATTCAGATCTCTCTCTCTCTCAACCCTCTCCATCGAACCCGTGATTTCACTCTCTCTTGCTTCAACCCCTTTCGTTTCTCTCGATTCAAACCCCTTCATTTAGTAATCGATTAATCTATCTCTAGTTCATGTTCGAGTTTGCTAGGTTTTATCTAGATCAGATCGATCGATTGAAGATCTATTGATCGATTGAACGTGATTTCGAAGTTCAACCTTTTTCAGCTCGGTGATTCAATCTCAGATTCGTTCGGCGATTTCGAAGTTCTCTCTCGATTTCAAAGCTCGGTGATTCAATCTCAGATTCATTCAGCGAGGAAAGTGAGCACCATCATCTACCAAGGTGAGCACCATCGCTTCAGATTCGCTTGTTTTTTTCCCCTAAATTAGCATGTTGAATTTTCCTAGCATGTTGAATTTTAATCTCTGTTTTTTTATTACCCTAAATTAGCATCAGTTTGGATTGATCAATCAGTGTAGCTTAGATATTTAGGTAGAATATCTGTTTACGTTATGATTATTATTATTTTGAATTCTAAAATATAGAACAGTTCATTATATCTTGGAATGGATTGTGATTTTGTATTCATCATATTGTGAAAAAATCTAGCTTAATTCAATTTCTTGCATAATTTTTTTTACAGACAGTAATAGATATTGATATTTGAACAATTTGTGTATCCTCTGCTTTGCTTCTTTACGTGTCTGATAGAAGAATGTAAATTGTAGTCTCTTAATTAGCAGATTATATGACAACGACAGCCAATGCTTTCAATTCCGAATAATTACTATACAGGTTCTTCATATAAGGTTTCATATCATTATTTTTGCTTGATTTATAATAATAAAACCAAGGCCTAAAAAGCTCAATAAGTCATATGCTCAACCTTAATTAGCAGATTATTTTTGCTTGATTTATAATAATAAAACCAAGGCCTAGAAAACCATTAAACAACATATTTAAAGTGTTTTAGAAATTAAAATAAATAAATAAAGAATATCTAGCTTGCATACTTGTTCATCCATTGGAGACAGCTAATGGAACAAGAAACACTGTTACAACCATATAAGGAGGACAAAATAACAAATAGAGAATCATTAAAATAAAACGTTTATTTAAGTACTAGAATAAAATTTAAAGGGAAAACCCACTTTGACCCTTCCACAGATTTATTTAATTTTTGCTATCATGCACTAATCTTCGAACCACATGGGAGGGCAATAATGAATACCTGTCTATTTAGCAATAGGATTTTACGTTAGGTAGCATAGAGCATCAGTTGATTAATATGAATTGCTTGAGAGAAAACCCAAATCTGTGGAAGGTGGATTAATTTTACGTTAGGATTTGCATCTGTATCTATTTTCTCTCTATTTTCTATATTCTCTAATGTAATATTCTATTTTCTCTCTATTTCCTCTGTTGATCCAAATCTGCATCTATTTTCTATTTCCTCTGTTGATCCAAATCTGTGTATTTCCTCTGTGTATCTATTTCCTCTGTTGAACCAAATCTATTTTCTCTCTATTTCCTCTGTGTATCTATTTCCTCTGTTGATCCAAATCTGCATCTATTTTCTCTCTATTTCTATATTCTCTAATGTAATATTAGCATAAGTGCAGCTACTGCCCAAAAAGCTACAATCATCGTCAAACAAACAGAGAACATAAAGCCAAAAAAACTGTTCTTGAACACAAAGAACGTATAATCAGTTCTTGAAGGTTAGAAACTGCCACTTTCTTATCCACACAACTCATTGTACGCAAAGGAATTACTCTTCCAATTTCCCAGACTTTTCTAGCTGCTACAGAGATCATACACACCTGATATTATTGTAAGGAAAAAAACAGAATATGAAAACTGACCCAAAAAAAATGCTCCACATGACATCATCTTAACCCTGTCTAAAGCATTACACTATTCTCATCAAAATCATTATCAATTTTCTCATAGGTAAGCTAGCAAGGCACAAGACCAAAGGATGGCCTAATGGTACCTATGGTACAGCATAAAATATCATGGTCAATAAACAAAATTTCCATGAAATGAACTCAAGCATGGAAAATACAAGACACCCATCTAAGAGACCACATTGCATGTATTCACAATGCTATCACTCAGATGGTAATGGAATTTACACTAGCTTGTTTTGTGACCCCCGGGGGGGGGGAGCCTAAAACCGATTTTAATATATGATTTTTAAGCACTTTATTCATAGATAACAAAGCTCTAGTCACCCAGAACTCACCCCCTGGTACATTCCACCAGGCCGGAGATCATCCAAATTATCAAAGGTTCTATAGCCATTTATCTCCCTCAAACCTGTAAAGCCATTACGTGAGAGAAAATCCCGAAATTCATCTTCAGTATACAGTGTTTTGTCTTCAGTTCGAACAGCCATTCGGTCAGAATCATCATAGAGGCATACTTTTATTGAGATTCCTACCATACAGAAACGAGAGGGAAAAATAAATAAAAAATAAAAGCTCACTTAACCAAATCCTTGCTACCAAAGTTGCAGATATGTGTTAAAACTAAAAAGACGTCCATTTTTACCTTCATCAAGGTGAAGAGTGTAATTTCCCAAAGGCATGTTCCTGTCAAGACTCCGAATTACATTATCCTCATCTTCCAAGCAAAATGCCCGTTTAGTTCGTAAGCGAAAAGCAGACCTGATTGCCTCCTTGATTGCATCTGCAGTTCCATCAATACCAATCCTTCTAATGTGCTCACCCCACTTGACTGTTATGACCCTCCCACCATAGGCAGAGTGGCCCTCACCACCTGCCATGAAAATAAAAAAATAAAAAGAAACATCATGCTTCAAACTGAAATAAGTGAGAAGATGAATCAAGTCAAAGGCATAATGATCACTATGCATACAGGTAAAGGCTTAGAAGCTCCAGCAATGAAAGTATTATTTGCCTCCTGCATGTTTTGCTATGAACAATAGAGAGAAAAGTCTATTCTGCACACTTCTAAAGAATATCAAAGTTCCAGATGGTTACGCATCCAATATTTCTCGTCGGGTTAACCTCAAACAGCGGAGCATATCTGGACTGAAAAGTCATGATAACCATATACTCATGCAACAAATACTTCCAATAGCAGTGAGAAATTTGTTACCGAAGAAAGTGGTTGAACCATTAATTGAGTTAAGCAATTTCTTCAGGCATTTGTGTTTCAAAACCCTAGAGGTGGATGGTCTAAATCGTCTTCAGTCCCAAATCGCTCTTACACTTTGCCATCTTGAGAGAATTTTTCCTCCATCATTTTTCGATATAATGGAGCACTTACCCATTCACCTAGCAGAGGAAGCGAAGATTGCCGGTCCAGTGCAATATCGATGGATGTACTTTATAGAAAGGTGTGTAATCTACTCCAATGTCCATTTTGTATATATTTGATTGTTTATACTTGGAAGTCATGTATGCATCTTTTTGTTTATAGGTACCTTATGACGCTGAAATCATACATGCGTAATCGAAGTCATCCTGAAGGTTCAATTGCACAGGGATACTTGGTCGAAGAATGTATGACATTTTGCTCAAGGTACTTGCATGATGTTGAGTCGAAATTGCATCGACCATTAAGGAATTGCGATGTTAGTGACAATCCTGAGATATTAATGGGGCGGGCTTTAGGAAAAGGAAAAGGGTTTGTTCTTGATAACACAACATGGGTACAGGCTCATCGGTATATGTTATTTAACATTGCTGCGGTTGCCCCATATCGAGAGTAAGATAGATGCAACCTTTGTCTCATTGTGAATGTATTTATACCAACTATAATTATCGTGCATTTTACAAGTAGTTTAATTGTGTAGGGAACATCGTGAATTTATTAAGCGGTCGCATCGTCGTCTTAGAGATTATGATGTGGATCGTCGTCACAATGATGAGTTTCCCAAATGGTTCAATTCTCATGTAAGTGCATGTTAAGCACAAGTCTTCTATATTTTTGCAATCCATGTGCTTCTATATTTTTGAAGTTGTTAATTGATGTTTAATATTGATAACTTTTTTTGAAAAATAGGTTGCTGAGCTATTAGCTACTGAAAATGTAGCGTTGTCAGAAGAGATTAAAATTTTGGCTTTGGGACCCAGCCAAAAGGCCACCAGATTTAATGGGTATATAATTAATGGTACTAGGTATCATACTAAGAGTTGTGAGTTGAGAAGAAAAACTCAGAATAGTGGGGTTATGGTGAAGGCAAAGACTTCTAGCTATGCAAGTGCGAAAGACATTAATCCAGTGGAAGGTGATGTAGCGTACTATGGATATGTGACAGATATTATTGAATTGTATTACTCACACGACCATAGATACATGTTATTCATGTGCAACTGGATTGATAACAATAAGGGACTCAAGCAAGATGATTTTGGTTTTACACTTGTTAATTTCAATCACTTGTTATATGCGAAAAAACAAGACAGTGATGAGCCATTCATCCTAGCATCTCAAGCACAACAAGTCTTTTATGTTAATGATTCTGTTGATGAAGATTGGAACGTTGTACTCAAGATGAAACCTAGAGACTTGTATGAGGTGTGTGGAGAACAACCAACTATTGATGAAGGACTACATCACAACGAAGTAGAAAGATTTGGTGATCAAGAGTTAGATGTAGCTTCCTTCACTTGTGAGGAGGACATGGATTGGGTTAGGAAAGGTATTGATGGAACAACTGTTGATGAAACTATTGGACCTCTTGAAGCATCGACAGAGGCACAATTTGAAGATGACGAAGAATTGATCTGATATTGTAATTGGCCGCATATTCACTTTTACATGTGTGTTTTCTGTATGGATATTCATATTAATAAAATCTTTGCTTTTGTACCTTTGTACCTTTCTTTAAATAGCCATTTTTACCTTTCATGTACTCTTATTTTGTTTTGAATGCAGTAGATATTTATAGATTATCATGTCCTCACTCTTATTAGTTTTTTTATAGATATTATCTATGAGTTCTAGCTTCGACCATTCTTCTAGTGAAAGTGAGCAATCAAGCTCTAGTAGTTCTAGTTCAGATGAGACTCAGACCACACTCAAGATGAAAGTCATACCCGATCCACCGGCATCATGGCATCCACCAGGCAGTCTTCCTACCACATCACGTAGCGGTAGTACATCACATGGCTCTGTTTCAGCTGGTATGTATCAACTTTGCTTGATATTTTCTTATGGTGTTTTTGAGTTAGATTTGTAGTCCTATCTATCATACATAATGCATGGTTATTTTTAAAAAAATTGAGTTTGGATAATTAAAAGCATAATGTGTGGTATAGAAGCAAGGATAGCAGAATTTTAACACCCCATGGTATGATATGTTGAAATTTATTGAAATTAAAAGCATAATTCAGATATTCAATTGAAATTTGAAGCTTACTACTATTGTTTTGTAGGTCCTAGCTCAAGTCAAGCCACACAAAAGCAGACAAGGGGTCCCACATATGTGCATGGTCAATGGGGTACTAGTGAAGATGGCATTTTAAAAGTTGTTCCAAATGAGTTGAATCAAGTAGTTGAAGGACACACATCCCTTGCTTCACATTTGGGCGTTTTGGCACGAGATGGGAGTCTTGCACCACTCACTTTTATGACTTGGCATTATGTTCCAAAACAAAACAAAGATAACATATGGAGGGAGATAAAGGTATATATGGATATTTAATATGAAATAAGTTACAATTGTATTCCATATGAAATGCATATTACAAGTGTAGTTGACATTGCATATTACAAGTGTCTATAATTGTGATGCAGGCTCATACGGATGCAGATGAATCCATGAAGAGAACAATAATGGCTTCATTTGGAAAGAAATGGAGAGATTGGAAAAGTCGAGTGAAAACAATAGGATACAAACCCTTCAAGAATGATGCAGAAAGGTTGGCTCATCGACCAGATAGAGTACATGAGGATCAGTGGCGGGCTTTGGTCTACTATTGGGGCACTCAGAGTACATCGGTAAAATTTTATTTATGTGAAAAAATGCTTATATATGATAATTTTTTATAACATCTTAAATAAATTTCATATTTGACAGAAATCAAGCAAGAAGAATAGAAAAATCCGGAAGAAGAAGACATTGCATCATAGAACAGGCCGAAAGCCTTTCTCAGTAGTTCGACTGGAGGTATAATTATTCTCTCAAAGTTTGCTTACACTGTCTCAAAGTTTGTTAATTTTTTATAACATCTTAAATAAATTTCACTTGACTTGTCATCATCATCCCTATTGTTTCATTTTCCAAGCACCTGCATCATAAAATAATTATTTCCATTACATACTATTTCAGACTAGTCAATATGATTTGAAATTATTTTCACTCTTATGATCCATAGAATAAGAAATGTTCATTTTACAAAGTTCTTTTAAGAAAAAATTGCTTTCTTTGATAAAATAATAAACACAATATTCAAGTGTTGACCTTTCTATTTATTATCTTTTGTTATTTCTATTTGCTTTCTTTTGTTATTTCCACTAAGCCTTTGAGAAGATGTTTTCCCTCAGTTCTACAAGCAATTTCACCACTTCCTCCACATCTGTTTCGATAGTCACTTTGTTGAAGCCCTTTTAGAGGATAATGGTAAGGCCTTTGTACATAGCCCATAGCTCTGTCTCAAGGCTGGTACAGTTTTCTAGTCTGCCATAGAAGCCACAAATCCATGCTCCCTTTTCATCTCTAATCAGTCCTCCAAAGCCTCCAGGTTTGGCAATTCTGTAGCATCCATCAATGTTCATCTTGAGGGTACCTGAAGGAGGAAGCATCCACTTGATTAGCATAAGTGTTGATCTTGGGTTAGTAACAGACATTCTAAAAGCTCTCTCTGGTATCACCAATATGCCCAATATTTACTTCTCTCTATATTGTATGTATGTAAGATAAGCTAGAAAAATGGTGGCCTCAGGAGAAAGTTTGAAAAAGTTGTGATTTATTTTTAGGTACATGCACTACTAATAGACTATAATAAAATGGTCCCCAAATCCCAGACAGCACTGCTGTTTGCAGTTTGCACAGAAAAATGCTACTATCTCAGCAAAATGAAAATTGTTATACATGGACCAGGAACACTGCTTCTCTCCTATATACATGTAGGACTGTTTCTCTCCCTGCTCTATCTTCTGTTGATAAGGCATAAAAGTGTTTTTTGCATCAATGTTCTCCATCGTTATTAGTATTATACTATCATTATTTACAATTTTTGATTTATGTGGAGTTTGAATTCTAGGTCTGGTTGAATATAACAGATCATTATTACTACTAATTTAATATAGGTTCCCAGGTTAGTGATCTTAAATACATCTTACTTTGCAACATGCAAACTCATTCATAGTTTTTGTTGCATGAGAAAGAGTAGAGAGTAGAATATTTATTATTATAATGTATTTAAATGATGGTTTTCCCATTTGAGCTTTAACTTCTTCATTTGGTGAATTCTTAATATTTATTTTGGATTGAATCTCTTTCCTCCTGATGAGAGATGAATCTACATTACTTGAATGTTTGAAAATAATCAGACATGGCAAGACACTGCAATTTTGCTTGAGAAAGGAAGAGATAGTATTACTACAACATTGGAATGTTCATGGGTACTTCTTTAAATATGTTTTCCCCCACTTTAATTGAAGATTTGAAAATAACTGCACTAGCCACTAGATATGTGCCTTAAACATTGCTCTTGAAATACTAAGGTTTGCTAAAAAGAAAACTATAAATTCTTTGAGAATTGGGTTATGTTCTTATTTGTAAAGATTAGGTCTTACCATATATGACACCTGTAGACACATTCACATTGAATGTGTTTATTATCAGCCATGTAGCAAGGAAAGCGGAAAAGCATGTGCAAAAATATACTTCTCTTAAATTTCTAGATACCAACTTATTTCCTTTGTCAGCTAAGACTTGCTGCATCTCGAGAAGGAAAGATTCTTTTAAAAATCTTTGCTTTCTTTGCTATTTTAATTTCTACTTTAGAATCAGGAAATAGGTTTCTTTACTTAGCTGTGTAATTAGAAGAAGGCTGAGAACATGAATGTCAACTGCACCTTGATCCACGTGGAATGTGATACAACAAATAGAGGAAATCCAAGGTGAAATGGGTTGAGGTGGCAAAAAATGTGATTGCCTTAAATATGATAATTTACTTCAAATAGAACCATTGGAGGAAATGGATCCTTGTGGCTGACCCCAAGTAATTGGGACAAAGCTAGTTGGGTTGAGTCGACTTGGCTATGTAATTAGGTGTTGTGAACAATTTGCAATTGAGAGGTAACTGTGCTGAATATAGAATGTTGGTGCTTCATTTTTCATGTTCTCTTCTATAAGTTGCATGACATTAATGAACTACCCCTTGCGGTGTCTAGTTAATAATTGACTTTGTTTAATTCATGAATCCTTTTATTGTAAACATATGATATGATTATATCCTATCATTCATTCATTAGAAAGAATATTATGATGCACAGATTGTAGTTATATTCTACAATATCCTTCATAACAACTACCTGCATTCCTTTGAGGCCGACTTTTAAAAAAAAATGCAAGTTCTTCAGTCCGCTTGCGTGTTGTTATCCAAGTCTTATACCTAATATTGTTGGTAATGTATCTAATATGCATACTCCCAAGTATGTTCACCTAGTTGTTTGTCTGGTTTATTTTATCTTTTGACAAGAGCTGTTCCTACAAGTGGAATTTATTGTCCTCTTATATCAGCTATGTCTGCAGAATCTAGTAAGTTATGTTCTGTTTAGGCTTTTCTGGTTTCTTCCTGAATGGTGAAGCACCATCCTCTCTCTCTCTCTCTCTCTCTCTCTCCCATGCTTGTGTTTTGAGGTTCTTTCTGTTGAATTCTGTACCATACTTGCAGATGATTGAATCAATGATATTGTAAAGCTATTCCCCAACTCTTGAGATCTGAAAATTATAAATTAAGAAGAAGCATAATTTACAGATTGAGGATTCTTCTCTTGCTAGTTAATTTGTCGTCGAGGTGTCAAATAATTTCTTACTGTAGGAATTTTAAATATTTGATATTTGGTTTATTGAGGCTATGGACAAAAGGTGTAGGCTGTACTATGCAATCTTTTGATCTATGCTTTACAGATTTTTCTTTGTGTAGATTTCAAGCCACCTCCTGGTCAGAAAAATTTAAGCAACATGAGAAAAAAAAATTATAGGTTGTGGGATGAAACTTCCTTGATTTGTCTTCTTTATTTATTTATTTTTTGAGAAACACCGAATAAATAGAGATATAAGCTTGTTCAATGGTTTGAAATTATGTGCCTTAGATATGTTTTAATTAACCAATGTATTTTTTATTTGCTATTTTAGTTACTTTAGCATCTTGCCTTTCTCAATTCCTCTATGTTTTTACCAGATTTCCTGATGATAGAACATATTCTAGCATGAGCATACAGCAAATAGACAACAGTATTTCCTTGCTCATCAATAAGTTTAGACAAGTAAGAAATGAATGGAATAGTCACAGTAACAATGGTCAAATAGTAATTGACTACCCAAGTGTTTAGTGTTCAATGAGTTAATTTGCTTATTTGTTTATTTTATTTACTTCACTTGTTCACATATTTAATTGCTTAATTATTTAATTTTCTTATTTATCTTAAGATTTTGGTTGCCTTTCATTTATAGGAGACAAAAAAGAATAATGGGGTTCCTGCTAGTCGGTCACAAGTGTGGATGGCCGCATACATGAAAGATGGGATGTCAAATAGTGATTCAGTTAATGAGGTTATGGTATGTGATACTACATTATCTTTGGACTTTTAATATGATTTATATTTATATTGGAGGCTAATTATTGAATTCAAACTTGCAGACTCAAATGAATGAGTTAGCAGAGCACATGGAGGGATCTTCTACTGACCCTGCAGCATTACAGGAGCAAATCTTCACACAAGTTATGGGCCCAGAGCGGCCTGGCCGTGTTCGGACGTTTGGATTGGGACCGTCACCCACTGATGTTTTTGGAGGTGGATATAGGCGGTCACAAGAGCAGAATCGTCTCTTCCAAACTCAAGTTCAGGAACAAGTTCAAGAGCAACTTCATCGGTATCAAATGCAATTTGAGTCGAAGATGAATGAAGTAATGGAGAAACAAATTCAGGCTATACGCACAGATTTTCAGTCACGAATTCAGTTTTTGGAATCTCAATTGCAAGCTGCAGGCGTGCCCGTTGATCCAGTTGTTGCACCATCAAACCCATTACATAGGCAGCAGGTATTTTAATTATTCTTACTAGTTATTACTTTAAATTGCCTAGATTTAATATACAACTTAAGTCTCTTATTGAATGATAGGTTGTGGATTCACTTAGTAGTCATCCCACTGTTCGACCAATGTCACATCAACAACAATCTCATGCATTTTCATCCCAAGAGGTGAGCAATCATTTAATCAAAGCTTTTTTGACAAATAACATGTCTTATTAATTACAATACTTGCTCTTATTAAATATAGGTTCACCTTTCAAAGAAAGAGAAGACGAATAAGAAGAAGAAGAAGAACTAACAAGGTAAACGTACTAATATCACTAGTTCGTGGTTTGAAAGAACTAAACTATGCTTTGTTCATCTAATCATTCCCCATTATAACACAGGAATGTTGCAGTGATCTATCTGTCTCAAGTAGCTTTTATGTGTTCTTTTCATCTTTTTAAATGGATGTTCTTCGTTAAATTGTCGATGGTGGTATAATACTACTCAACGTTGCACTTTTCTTGATTGGAGTGATCTCAACTCAACAGCCTCATATACATTCTGTCCATCTTGAAAAGAATCAGCTTCTGCTGCTTATAACAAATTCTCATTTAAAGGAAAAAATTAGAAAAAAGAAAATAAAAAATAATCAGCTTTAGTTGCTATAGTTTAGATGTTCAATTGTGTACTGAGGGATGGTGAAATACAGCAAATCTCAATGTGCTTCAGAAAAATTTGGTTGCATGGACTCTCTAGTCTTTACTTCATGACCATTTACGAAAGATTTCGCACTGCTACTATTCATCAGAGTAAAACAAGCACTCATTCTAAAAGCCCCTAGAAAACATTGTTGTGCAAAAGGGAGCACAGTGTTCTTCATTTTTCAGTTGCTTGAAAAATGATTCTATGTTGAGTGGCCGTTAAACTTTTGAAGAATAGTTTTTTAGAAGGGCATGGAGTTGTTTGCTTGAAGTCTTTCCACACAGAAACCAAGGAATTATCAATCGAAATGAGTGCATGCATGTAATGTATGCTTTGAGCATATGTAACTCAGCATCAGGAATTTGATCTCGTTATAGAAGTTTGTTCAAAGTTGGGAAGGATAACACCTTAAGTTGCTACCGTATGTTTGGGTTAACTGCAGTGTATGTTGTGTCGTATCTGATTGTTCATTCACAACTGGTTTTTTAGTGATTTATTTGACTTAGTGTTGTACATGTGATGGGATGTCAATGTCTGCGCATAATTGAATGCATATCTCTAATCATCTTATTTATTATTATTATTTCATCTTTTGATGCTTTGCAGGAGTCTTCTATTTATATATGAAAACTATAGAAAGGGCTCATATGCCAAACAAATTGTGGGAAAGAGTTAAGCTGCCGAGAAATTATGAGAAAGCCCTTGAAATTATTGACAAGCATATGGTATTGTAGTTCTAGCACATTCTAGCAGTTTGACTGGGGTTTTGATTCATTTTTATATTAATCTGGAGCACATTCAATTGATTCACTTGACACTTTTATCAAACAGGCAATAGGGAAAAGCTACATGGACAGTATGTTTCATAGAGCTGGAATCACTCAAGGACAGGAGACAACCCAGTATGTTTCATAGAGCTGGAATCACTCCCAGTTTGTTTCCTTCTGGCAAAAGCTACATGGACAATGTTAAAACATGATTTTTGGATTTGGATATGTTATTTTGTGGGTAATGGTGATTGGATATTAATTGAATGAGAAACTGAATTAATGCTTTATTTGTTATTTGAATGGGAGTTATTATTTTATCTGTCAGTTTTATTACAGGTATTTGAATGGGAGTTAATATTTTGTATGTTAGTTTTATTACAAGTATTTTTTTATTAATTGAATGAGAAACCAAATTCAATATTTTCTTACAGGTATTCTTTTTAATTTAATCAAATAAAATTAGCACAATCTCACACAAAAAATATATATATATATATATATGACGGCGTTTATATAAACGCCTTCTAAACCTTCAATAGTAACGGGCATATTTTTTACACAGATACAACGGCGTTTCAAAAACGTCGCTAAATATCGTTTGTGACGTCAGCGTGTGTATGGTGGGATATTTTGCGGCGTTTTTTAAAACGCCTCCTATACTAATATCACGACGTTTTTAAAACGTCGCAAAGCTACAGCGACGGCCGTAGCTTCGACGTTTGGTACTAAACGCCACAAAATTAATTAACGGCGTTTTTGATAGATATAGCGGCGTTTTTAAAACGCCGCTAAAAGCCCGATTTCCAGCAGTGATACATTTAAATTTTTTGTTTTTGGGCTAGAAGATCTCTACCATACATTAGACATATAACTAATAAACTATTTAAACACTAACGTGTCTTTGTAGAAAAAAAGCCCTAGACTTGTGCAGAGATTTCGGTATAAAAATCTCCAAAAATTACATGGTTTGAGCACTTGATATAGGGTTATAAGAAAGAATATTATGAATAATGATATAGGGTTATAAGAAAGAATATTATGAATAATGGTGTCATGATATCACTAATCAATAATGTTGTATTTGTATCATATATTTGAATAGAGATTTAAATTTTTTTTAAAAAAAAAAATTGAGAAAACTAGATAAAATTTTTAGCTTACATATGTCGTTCATATTTTCCTTCTTTTTTTTTTCCCCATTACAACATATAAGAGTTTTAGGAATCAATTTTTTTTTTTATTCCTTAGAGTAAAATATTTTTTACAAAAAAAATTGAAAACTACTTCTTGTTGTCTGGAGGAAAGTCGCTAAAATATCATTAGAAAAGTAAATGCACTTTTAGTGACAAAATTTTGAAAATGTCCATAATAAATGCACTTTTAGGGACAAAATAATTTGATCCCAAAATTTTTTTTTTTGAGACAAACATTTTACACCCAAAAAGATAATAATTCATCACTAATGTCTAAAGTATCCGTCGTTAAAAATATAATAATGTCACTATAGCAATTGTCCCTAAATTTTATTTCCAAAATTTTAATTTGTTGTAGTTTGCTTTCCGAAACCCCTACCCAAATCCATTAGTAAGCACAACCTAAAAAATTGAAACCACAATATTGTGGTCTCTATATTACAAAGTGAAATTGTTCATTAGACAGCAATATCGTCACATAGTATCACCGTTATATTTAATATTTATTCAGATTATAAGAGTGGGCTACCCTGTGAGCATATCCGATAGGTTATGCTATAATTTTTTTTTCTTTTTTAAAAAAAGCATCAGATAATGCTACAATTTTTTTTTTTTATTTGTAAAAAGGACAAATTTCATTTTACTTCGTCTTTAAAAATAGAAAGCGATTATTTGGTTTTGAACATTATGTATTTTGTTTTTAGATTTGAACATTATGGTGCCGTTTGGTAACACTTACGTTTTCAGTTTTCTGTTTATATTTACAAAAATTTAAAAAACTCAAATAAAAACTTGTTTGGTAAAATTTTTGATTTATAAATTAGTGGTCTCAGTTTATAAATTTGGCCAAAAAATAAAGACACAAAAAATGTGTTTCCATTTTGAGTTTTCATTTTTTTTTTTTTTTTACCACCCAACACTAGCCACCACCCACCACCATTTTCCACCACCGTCTTCGGCCACCACCCACTCCCTATCACCACCTGCCGCCACCACCCACTCCCTACCACCACCTGCCACCACCACTCACCACCCACCTGCCGCCACCACCCACCACCCGCCACCACCACCCACCAGCCACCATCCACCTGCCACCCACTCGCCACCACCACCCACCCCTCGCCGCCAGCACCACCCACCTGCCATCCACCCGCTACCACCCACCACCTGGCACTACCATCCACCGCCCGCCACCACCACCCGTCACCTACTTGCCACCACCACTCACCAGCTACCTGCCACAAACCACCACCAGCCACCCACCTGCCACCACCACCTACCACCCGCCACCACCACCACCACTACCACCCACTCGCTACCACCCACCACCCGCCACCGTCACCCACCCACCCACCGTTACTACCCACCACCCACCCGCCACCACCCGCCATCCGCCACTCACCTGCCACCACCACCCACCACCCGCCACCATCACCCACTCGTTACCACCCAACGTCACCCACCCACCTACCACTAACACCCACTACCTACCCACCACCACCACCCATGTACGCATACAGGCTATGTTTAACATAGAACGGTCTACTGAACTATGCTTTGACACGAGAAGTATGGGCACATACAAGACCAAGCTCAACATGGAAAGGCGCAAGCCATAAATGGAAGTGATGCAATGAATGCATGCGATCTACAATGCAATGGATATGGCACGCAGGCCAAACCAAATCTTGCCTAGGAAAGGCATGTACGCATACGAGCCATGTGTAACACAGAAAAGGTGCCGCAACCCTCAAACCAACATACCAGCGTGGAATAGGCGCGTACACATGCAGAACTGTGTTTTAACATGAAAAGTAAGGGCACATACCAGACCAAGCTCAACCTGAAAAGGCGCAAGCCATAGGCGGAGGAGGTGATGCAGTGAATGCATGCAAACTACAATGTAATATCTACAAATATGCAATGGAATGGATATTTACAAAAATGCACAACAATGCAGTATGATGCGATCTACTGGGGAAAATGCAATGGATGCATGCAAGCTACAATGGAAATGCATGACAATGCACTATGATGCAATGGCTATGATTGCAGCTTTCCCTATCTTACCAACAGGGCGATATACCAGGTTGGTTCAGTATCCAGAACTGAGGTGCAGACATGCTGCCTCAATCTATGGGGCTTCCATACAGATTTCAAGCCGAGGAGACACCCCTAGGTATTTAAACCAGACTTTAGTCTTGGAACTCCCGAACCTTTGCGCTCTAGGCATAAGCCGTTCGAACTCTAGTTTTCACCGTCCTAGTTGGTCTTCTAGGAACTCACCGCAAACATAGGCAGGTGGCTTTACCAGACCACCGAAAGTCGTTCGGGCACGACAAACACCAAAGGAATTGCACCTTTAGAGGATTTAAGGTCTCCTAGACCAGGATGCAAGGTGTATGCATGACAATGCATGTTTTCGTTTGTTTTTTTTGTTTTTTTTTTGAAATGCAAATGATGCATGAAATGCATGTTGCATGGAATGCGCGACAACACGCGGCTTAAGATATGCATGACAATGCCAACGAAATGTGCACACCAATGCACTAAGGTCTTGCACCTTCCAAGGATTTAAGGTCTCCTGGACCGTGCGTGTTTAAGGTCTCACCAGACCATCCAAGGATTTAAGGTCTCCTAGACCGTACGTGTTTAAGGTCTCGCCAGACCACGCGGGTTTAAGGTCTCGCCAGACCGCGCATATTACAGGATGGTGTGATGCGCAAAATAGCGCGATCGAAATGCAATGCACAATGTAATAAGATGTACGAAACTGCGCGATGCGTTAAACAACGCGAGTGCACAAGACAGTGCGATGGAAATGTGATGTACAAAACAGTGCGATGCGCTAAACAGCGCGATTGATTTGCACTAGACAGTACGATACGCAAAACAGCGTGATTGAAATACAATGCACAAAACAGTGCGATGCGCTAAACAGCGCGATTGAGATGCAATGCACAAAACAGTGCGATGGATTTGAAATGCACAAGACAGTGCGATTGATTTGAAATGCACAAAACAGTGCGATGAGCAGAACAGCGCGAGTGATTTGCAATGCACAAAACAGTGCGATGCGCTAAACAGCGCGAGTGATTTTGAAATGCACAAGACAGTGCGATTGATTTGAAATGCACAAAACAGTGCGAGTGAATGCATGTTCTATGCAAATGAGGTGCGCATGTTAATGCAAATGGGGCACGCATGCCGATGTAAATGGGACAAATGAGGCACGCGTGCCGATGTAAATGAGGCACACGTGCCGATGGAAATGATACAAATGAAACAAATGAGACACGCGTGCCTCATAAGATGCAATATGAAGTAAATGAGACACGTATGCCTCATAGGATGCAAAATGAAGCAAATGAGACACGTATGCCTCATAGGATGCAAAATGAAACAAATGAGACACGCGTGCCTCATAGGATGCAAAATGAAGCAAATGAGACACGTATGCCTCATAAGACGCAAAATGATGCTCAGTGCGACACGTATGCCACACGGAATGTAAAATGAAGCAAATGAGACACGCGTGCCTCATAAGATGCAAAATGGAGCAAATGAGACACGTATGCCTCATAAAATGAAACAAATGAGACACGCATGCCTCATAAGATGCGAAATGAAACAAATGAGACACGCGTGCCTCATAAGATGCAAAATGATGCCCAGTGTGACACGTATGCCGTACGGGATGTAAAATGATGCCAAGTGTAACACGCATGCCACACGGAATGTGAAATGATACGAAGTGTGACACGCATGCCACACGAAATGTAAAATGATGCCAAGTGTGACACGCATGCCACACGGAATATAAATGGACTTAAATGCGTAACAACGCACGTGTTTCGGAATGCATGATAATGCATGGTAAGGGAATACACGACAACGCGAACGATGTGCGAGGTGACGTATGCATTGAAATGCATGACAATGCTGGTGATAAAAATGCAATGACAATGCAAAGGGGTGCGTGTTACAACGCATGTAGTGTATGCATAACAATGCAACTATGAGGCGCGTGATAGCGCGATGCAATGCACCGAGATAGTGCGATGAACGCGTGCAACGCACACGGGGTAACTTTTTGGATCTCGTAAGAGGCAAAAAGGATACAATCATTGCATGAGTTGGAGTGCTACTCACAGAAGACGTGGTCCGAGGTCAAAACGGAGGCCGGTTGAGCGTCGGAGATACACTTTCTTGCACTTTCTTGAGCTATGAAGACCAAAAACTGCTCATATGGCCTAAACAAGGTTGTGGGAACACCACCGGCCGGGAGGGGAGGCCACCGGCTGCAAAATAACTCCATCGGCACAAAATACTGCCGGCCGGCACAAAATATTGCCGACCGGCAAAAAGTTACTGAGTCGGGGCAGATTCGACATTTCACCTCGGGTGTTTTAAAATAGGGTTTCAAACCCTATTTTCTCACTTCCCTTTCCGCCGAAAACTCTCACTTTTTCTCTCTAGAGCGTTTTTCTCTCCTCTTTCGCCCGTTTCTTCACGTTCTACGCCCGTTCCATCGTCGGATTCGCGATTTCCTTCGCGTTTCAGACATTTTCAACCGAACAAAACTTTGTTTCGGTGCCTCATTTGGCGTTCCCACCTTTTCGGGGTTTGTTCCCCTCGCTTTCCTCTTGATTTCCGTGCCTTTTCACATTCCGGCCATTCCGGCCATTTTCGACCTTCTCGGGAGTTGACCTTTCGGTTGACTCTTCGTATTCTAGCCCGGTTTTCCTTCCTCCGGCTATTTTCTCATCATTCCTGACATGGCGGACGACATTCCACGCGGCGGGACTCCCCCGGATCACGAGATGGATCCCGGGGTCAAGCTCCTTCCTTTGAACGAGTGCCCGTTCGACCCGGCAACCTACCGGCCGGCGATTCATGTTCTGCCCCCCGACGGTCTCCGCCAGTTCCGGAGCTTCGAGAGGCACGTGCCACCCGAGCTATTGCTGCGCGAGCCTACCTCCCACCTGTCCTTCGGCGTTTCCGAGGTAACTTTCTTTCTTCTGCTTTACTTTCCGCAATGTAGGATACAAAACTGTCGTAGTTAGTTGTACTCTTTAACTGCTTGAATTTGATATGCTATACACCGTAGTTGATTGTAAACATACGTACAACTGATATCTGTTTGAGACTGGCACATGCACACACACTGCACTAGCCCCGAATCACTCAAACACACGGCGCACACTGTATTTCACTGCAAACACACCGATACCTGATAGCTGTTCAAACCTGTCAAACTTGCACGCATGCTATATCTGTTCTGAACCACCCAAACACGCTGACACATCACACGCTGTAGTTCACTGTAAGCACACCGGCACCCGGTATTTGTTTAAATCTGTTAAACTTGCACGCATGCCACATCTGCTCTGAACCACCTTAACACGCTGACGCATCACACGCTGTAGTTCACTGTAAGCACACCGGCACCCAGTATTTGCTTGAATCTGTCAGACTTGCACACATGCTACATCTGTATGCTTTTTAAAACTGCATTTTGAATGTTGTCTTGCCATTGTTATTCTCTGTTTACAGGAGGATTCCCATACCATCCGCGGGTATGGGAACACTGGCGCTCGGGAGTGGTACGACGAGCTCCCTGACGCGGTCCGTCGCATAGTGGACCGAGCGGGCTTCGGCGCCTTCTGCCGAGGACTCTCCAGGCTTTCTACATGCAGACCTCTCCTTGCCGCTCTGGCGGAGAGATGGTGGGACACCACCGATTCGTTTCATTTCTCCACAGCAGGGGACATGACGATGACCCCTTACGATTTCTCGATGCTCACAGGCATCGGGGTAGGGGGTGATTCGATCCCCTTTGATATCGACATGGATGAGTGGACCGCCGCTCAGGTCCATCTGCTGGGTGAGGCGCCACCTCTAGCTCGTCCAGGCTTTGTGCGGTACTCCTGGTTTGAGGTGCAGTTTAGGGTCCAGCCCACTCTCGTTGATGCAGATCCGATGACCCCGGAGGCCGTGGAGAGGTACGCTCGCGGCTTCCTCATGTTCTTATTCGGGACGACCATCTTCGCCGACCGGGCGAACACCGTGCCTCTTTGCCTTCTCAGCGCACTGGTGGACGTCCGGGACATTCTGCATTATTATTGGGGTGGCGCCGCTCTGGCCACTCTCTACGGGTACATGAGCTCGGCTTCCCGCGGCAGCGGACAGTTGCTCGGAGGCTACTGGCGGGCTTGGGAGGTACATTTCTTCTCCACTTTTTACATTTCTGCTTTCTGCTTTTCATATCTGTCCTGTATTTTCTGTACTCTGTACACTGCACACACTGTAGTCTGCTTTATACTTGCTGTATACTGTACACACGGCACACACATACATTCTGTTGTACACTGACTGTACACTGCTCACACTGTACACTGTACACAATACACTGCACAACACACAGCTCTGCCATTTCTGCTTTACTCTGTATTCTGCGTTATCTGATAAATGCACTGGTATTTATCTTGCAGTTATGGGTTTACGCCTACTTTCCTAGGCTCGCTCCCGTACCAATCACAGAGACTCCTTTGGTCGTCCTCTTTTCACGCTGCTTTGACGGGAGATGCACCCGGCGGCCACGAGAGACATTCGGCTTTTTCCACCGATACTTCGATACCATTACCCCTGCCGAGCTATGTTTTACTTGCAGTTCATTTAAGCTTCGCCTTTCCACTGCATATTTCAAAAATAGTAGATAACAAACTGTATGTCACTTTCAAATCACTTGGCGGCCGTGGGCTCCATTGCCGGCGGTGACGTGGGACCGATTTGCCGGTGCGGAGGAGACCTCGCGTTTCCGGATCTTACTGGAGGGCCCGGTCTGTCGGGCTTGGTACCTGGGTGAGCGTTTCCTACGCCAGACCCTGGGGTTACCTGAGCAGATAGTCCCGGTTCACCCTCCTGCGGACATGAGGGAGACCGAGAGGCTCACCACCGAGCAGATGGATGATTACACTATCGGCTGGGAGGAGGCCCGCTTCAGAGGCGTCGGCGACTATCGAGAGTACGTGCAGACGTACCTGATGCGACCTCTGAGCGGCGGCCGTCGAGCGGAGGGGGCCAGGCCCGTGGCGCCAGCGGCTGGGGTAGGAGCGGGAGCTTCGAGGAGGGCCCGAGTCCGTGGCAGAGGCGGAGCTCAGGGAGGACGGGGGGCTGGTTGGCCCGCCCTGCCTGCTGTACTGACTTTTCGGGGGCAGGGTGGGGCGACCTATCAGATCCCCTTCGCCCCTCTGCCGGCTGATCATGAGTTCGTCGGTGTCCCCGACTTGCCTCCGGTATGTATTACTGCATTTTGTACAGTCATTTCATTTCAGTTTATTTGATATTCCACAGAATATTGATGCATCTGATACTTTTGCAGGCTTCTTCTGAGTACACCCGTCAGTCATTGGCGATGAATGCCTCTATGATGGGGATGTTTCAGCGGACTTTTGACCTCCTAGCCCTCTACAGCATTCCGGTATGTTCTTCTGACACTGGCCTCAAACCATTCAAACACTGCTTCACATAATCTGATGTACGGTACGACGCCTGATACACTGATCTCACAGCATCTGATACACTGCATACACTGCATTCTGCACTGTACTCTATACTGATAAACTGCTCACGGCATTCACACACTGTACTCATACACTGCATTCTGCATTGATGAACTGTCCACTGTATTCACACACTGTACTCATGCATTCTGCACTGATAAACTGTACATTGTACTCATACGCTGCATTCTGCATTGATGAACTGTTCACAGTATACTGATGCATTTCCCTTTTATGTACTTTTTCAGCCTCCTTTCCAGATTCCTGCTGTAGGAGGCATTCTAGCTGGACCTTCCGTCCCGGCTCGAGGGAGAGATGAGGAGGGTAGAGCATTCCCCCGCACGAAGGCGGGGCGCACTCATGTCGGGAGTAGCTCGCGAGCTCTAGTCCCGGATGATGATGACGACGAGGAGTCAGAGGCAGAGGCAGAGGCAGAGGCAGAGGCGGAGTCAGAGTCATCAGAGGAGGAGACCGGAGGAGGCACTAGCTCGGGCTCTGACGACGATGCTGATGATGCTCCTGGACCCTCGTCCAGGAAGAGGACTAGGACAGACTGATGGCCCCCCGGAGTGCCCGTCAGATTTTTGTTATTTTTCTTCTTTCTTTTACTTTTCTCTTTTGTGGGTAGTTAGATTACCTTGTACTGCCGTGGGCAGATTTTTGTTTCCAAAACTTGTACATTTGAAAAGATGATGAAATGAAACAGGCTTTTTATCTGAAAAAGTGTTTACATCTGTATATCTTTACATTTCAAACTTTGCATCGCATCACACCACATTACACCTCAATGTAAATGAAATTGATTGGTTGTCTGAAAATTGAACACTTGCAATGTAATAATCAGATAACTAAACAGCCAACAGCATAATAACCCAAGCAACCCACTGCCCGATTCTGGACACACAGCCCTCACTCTGTTGGGGATTAATCTGCATACAGCCCATAACACAGCATTCGGTTCATTTTGCACACGGCAAACTTCAAACACAACAGCCCAATCTGACAAGACGGCCTTCAAAGGTGAAACCGGCTAGGGTTGAAACATGCTCGGATGCCCCCAACTTTTCTCTTCCTTCTTTTGGTTCACCCCAATGTAGAGAATGGCACAGCACTCTGAGCATAAACGATTTAACTTTCGGAGAAGGGGTTTTCTTAACCGGGGTATCGAGCCTACAACCGAACACAGCGGGGAGGACTCAAACAAAGAGGTATGCGACCTAAACACAACGAGACACGCTCGGGAGAAACCTAGGACAAAGGTTGAGGTAAACAAAACAAAAGACCCGACACGCAAGCGCGTTGAATGAATACGGGGGACCTCAGATCACGAGGAGCCGGTTTCTCTAGGTACTGTTTCCCACTCTTTCTGATCTGTGATTCTCACATCACTCGGCCCTCAGGCTCGGTTTTTCACTCAAAACCCTTTTTCTTACTTTTCTCTCAACTTACACCTCTCTATTCTTTATTCTCTCATTTTTCGTCCCTCCCCAGGGTGATTAATGAATGAATAGGAAGTTACGGGTTCACGCCCGATGCCGTTAGCTCACAGTTGTTTCTTCTGGTGGGTGGAGTGCCCTCCTGGCAAGTACGTCGATGACGGGGGAAAGACAGAACGCCTGACTCAACTGTGCCCCTAGTTCATCATTTTGACCATTTTTTGTTTTCTACTAAAACGGTTTTGATCAAAATGAGAGTCGGATTAACGACTTATTCGATTTTTTGATTTGAAGACCATGCAAGTCAGGCTGCAAGCACTGAAAATTTTCCTTCTTGGGTCCAAGAAAATGGTCCAGTTTTGGAAAACGAAATAGTTTTCGAGAAAATAGTCCACCTCAGTAAAAATTTTCAAAAACTATTTTTGCAAACGGCTGATGCTCAACGAGCATGGAACTTACCCTTTGAGATGCGCAACCACGGATCGGAGGCAATGGAAAATTGCCCCTAGTTTGAAGAGCGCCGCACGGCAATGGAAAGTTGCCCCTGGTTTGAATGGCGGCTCGCGACGACTGGTGGCAACGAAAAGTTGCCCCTTGTTTGGATGGTGCCGCAGCAATCCGCAGACAGTCTTCATTGGTGGTGGCCGAACTCTTGGACACAGAGATGACAAAGACGGTCACAACAAATATATGGACACAGTCGCCTTGGAGGGTGTTGGCGACTGGACTTTGGGATGAAATCGAAACCATTGCATGGACCGAGACGCTATGAAAGCGTTGGGGGCTGGACTTCATGATGAAGTTGCCTACGTATCCCAAACATGGGAATCAAGCCTTACGTAGTTCCGGTTAAGGTACACTCGGGTATTTTAACCTTCACTTTTCAGGCTCTAACTTTTACCAAGGTGCCCGATGCGGGTTTTCGACCTTGCGAGCTTCTTTTCATTTTCTTTTTTTTTGTATTTCTTTTTCTTTTCTTTTTCGCATTTTTTTTTGTATTTTTTTGCTTTTTTGTATTTTCTTTTTTTTGTATTTTTTTTTCTTACTCTAACTTTTGCCTGGGTCGCCCTTTCGGGTTTTCGGCCCAGCGAGCCTCTCAATGGGTAAAAGTGTAACAAGTCCATGCCAAATGGTTTCTGAAGTTGAAGCCTCTCTGTGTCTAGGAGAACGGCTGTTGCAATGATTTGCAGGAGAATCCATCATGGCTGCTCCACGAGTTTCTTCTGGTGAGATCTACTCTTTTGATTTGACTTTGGTGCCTCTTGCTCGAGGGCTGCTTCTGATCTGGCCATACAGGCCTTGCATGACGTTTGACCGTTGAATGTTCCGGATGAGTTCGTGGTTCAAAACAAACAGGTCGAATCTTGAGGCTGAGAGCGATCCTAGGCTGCACAATCTCAAGAACGATTCCACACAAGTCTTCACAGGGCCGTGTAAAACATTTGTTTTTGAAAGTTTTTAAGAAAGCGACAAATCGCTCGCGCCGAAGATAGTGTGGAACCAATCTGGATCAAGCCAGGGTCCTTCCCAGTACTCACGCTGACAAGCATGGTTTCATTCATTAAGGGCTTAGCATGCTTCTCTTTCTCTCAAACTGATCAAAGTTTTGCAAAACCCGAAGAATTCCTTCCTCTTTGTTTTTATCACCGCAGTGTTCAAAAGGTTTTTGAAAAACTTAGGCTAATGCAATGAGTTTGGCGCACAGGAGAGCAGGCGAGGTGTACTGTCAGCCCATTCAATTCCTCTGGCACAACTAACTTACACTGGAAGCAAGCATGAAAATGAGATAGCCACAGCTGTTTCATTCAGATTTGTTGGTATAATTGGCCCCTCGGCAGAAACAGACTCAAAAAAGAACAAAATGGGTAATTACAAGACAAAACGGTGTTCGAGGCAACAACCCCGGAATCACCTGGTATTCTATACAAAGGGGGACTGACTCGTTACAATAAGACAGACCCTTAAGCAAAAAGACTGACTCAAGACAAAGAGACAGACTGAAAACAAAAGACTAACTCGATACCCAAGCCAGAATTTACAAAGCTAGTATTCACAGATGCTCAAAAATGCGTGCCAGACGCCACATCCAAAATATACCGAATGCCGCCCACAGGTGGTTCACTTTCTGATTACATACTTGCAGTATCTGTGTCCTCAAAATCCAATAACTGGGTAGTAACGGACTTGGCTAAGGTGGGTGGGAGGATAACCTCGTTGTCGATCAAATCTTGCACCTCATGGCGGAGGCGGAAACAATTATCGGTTGCATGGCCTGTCTGCTGGTGGTACGCGCAGTACTGAGCAGCATCATGCGTAGCAGGGAGATTCTTCGGGAGAGGCCGAGGCTCCAAGGGTTTAAGGTGTCCCCTCTCGGCAAGGATCTGAAGTGCCTTAGTTAGAGGCATGTAGAGAGCATGAAAGGTCCTGCGCCCTCGGGGCAGGTACTTTGAAGTCTGAGCACTCTTACTAGACGCACAAGCGAAGGGGTCGGCAGGCGCCACCTTGGCTTTCTGATCTTTCCCGGGTGCAGGGCTGGGAATAGGAGGAACTGTTCTGGCATGACGAGGCCTATCCCGATTTTCTGACTGGCTTGAGCTACCCTCAGGTGGAGTGGGGAAAGCATCCTCCACAGTTTTTGCCACAACTACAGATATCTGTTGCTTGTTCATCCCCTCGGCTTTCAAAGCCTCGCCTGCCCGCAGCAGTTGTTCAATAGGATCGGCATCTGCCTTCACTTTGTCTTTTCCTCTGGCCTCAGGCTGATCGAGGGTTTGGGTTGATGTTGGTATGTCATTACCATAGCTGGAGGTCATCTCCGGTTGGCTAAGTTCAATCACAATTCGCCCCAACAGTGGGGGCTCCTGGGGTACAAAATTCCCGGCATATGGTGCGGCTGGAGTTGAAGCTGACATTCCGTAGGCGAGATCCGCCACAGACCTCTGGAGATCACCTATCATCCCCATTAATTCAAATGTAGTAGGCTCGCAAGCCTGATATAGCTGGGGGGCCCAGACCGGGTGCGCAACAGGCGACCTGGGCGGATGTGGTGCACCACCATCGGTCTCGCCCTGCAAACTGATTCCTTGACCTAACGCGGATGTCATAACCACAGTCTCTTCTGAATTCTGTGTCATCATAAGCCCTGCCTTGGCAAGGGGGAACTCTGGCTATTCTGTATCAACTCTCTGAACTTCTGAACTGAAAGGAAAAACAAACAGCATTTCAACCCCAAACGGATCAAACATAGGTGTAGCCGAACAACTGTATTCCGCTACTGATCACTGTTCCCCAGAAATCACTGTCCCCAAAACTGAACTGATACCCGCAGATAACTGGTTCTCAACAGTACTGATACTGGTGCCCTCGGGCCTGATACTCAAACTTGCAAACTGATATGTACGTCCCCTGTAGAGATACACTCTAAAAAGCACATAGCAAGTAAAGAGAGCCAAAACACCCCTATGTTGGGGTAGGGTTTCCCTGTCCTATTTTGTCAGGAGCTAGGGTTTCACTACGCACACAGCGGTTTCAAACAACCTAACATCGGGTGAGCAACCTGTCCTAGCTTGGAATGGTCACTATGGATCCGAATATGCACTAGGTCGAATGGTCAAAAAGGGTGCCTCGGTAAAACCGGGGTTTGTGTTCCCATACTGTCAGAGCCCATAACCGGTCAGCCTTATGGTCATGCCTTGACAAGACAAGCCTCCGGCAAACCGTTCAGGAATGGCAGATGGCAAACACTGTGTTCCTAGGCGCACCAATGCACATGCAATGCAAAGAAACACATAAGCGAAATCAAAACGGGATATCACGAGTTCGAGTCAAGCTCTCTAATACTCCCCAGCGGAGTCGCCAGAAACTGTAGACGCGTCCGCGTGGGCCTCGCTACAGTTCGGACTCGATTTGTGTCACGGTTCTTAATCTTGAACCAAAGAGTCCAAATCCGGCAAATCGTTTTGAGAAACAAATTTTTGAAAAGTAGTGCCAAACATGGACTGCTTTGCCAGATACAGAGTCGCCACCTAAATATTTTAAAATGGAGGAATTTAGGAAACCCTGACTTGGTGTAGAAGGCCACGTGTCCGTCGTCACCGGAGTTATCTCGGCTCGGGAGCTTGGGTACGATCGGGGAAGGTCAGCTATGAGCACCCCCTTTCGCCCGGTCCGAAGACCGACCTCTACTAACCGTGATATCTGATTTTGAAAACGTTATGTGTTCTTATTCCGGTTATTAGCCTAGAATTACTATGTTATGCGCACAGCAAACAAGTGTAGACTAGATTGCCTAATTTGGAAACAAGCATTGCGTATCCGTTTGTTTTGAAAAGTGCTTTGGAATTTGCTAATCGCAAGTAGGCTAAAACACGGATTTAGACGAGTTTTTCCAACCCAAACAATCCCACCTTCACCCACAGGCATCCAAGCAGTTTATAATACATAAGCATCTAGCCACATGTTAAGCATACTGTCATGGCAACACTCACACGCATGCGGGATGCTAAAGCATAAATACTTACATCGTACTCCGTGCCAAAACAATAAACTAGTTAGCAAACATGCATGTCCTAGTTCATGTTAAGAATGGCTAATGCAACGCATGCAAAAATGCAATCTAGACAGGCTCGGCTAACCTAAACATGGCATGTGAAATGCGATCAACTATCACATATTCAATTTTTGAATTGAAGTACAAATGCAGTTAGCGTGATGCACCGAGCCTAATGCACGCAACACAAAAGCATGAATGCACACATGCATAGCGTAAGATATGCTAATTTAAATATGCCCTAATCTACCATCATAAGCGAGTAAATAAAAGGGAAGAAAGACGTGGGGTTGGAAGACATGCACACACACACCCACACTTATTACAAATTTGCCCTCGTGCGGAGGGACCGAATAAATATTACAAATTAATTAACTACGCAAGCTAATTAAATATTACAGATTTCCTAATTAGCTAACAAACTAATTAAGCTAGGAAAAGCAGTAAATCGCCTGCCAGATGCAACGCATGCTCGGGTCCTACTCGGAAGTGCGCTGCCATGCATGGTTTGCCTCTGTTTTCCCTGTTCTGTTCCTCTGGAGACTGTCAAAGTCTCAGAATTGCTTCTCTGGGTACTGGGGAGTGCCACCGGCTGAGTAAAATGCCCACTGGCAATTGTATATAGTCACTGGCACAAGATGAAGCTATCGGCAGAAGAATAATTGCCGGTCGGCAATGTACACTGCCGGTCGGCAAAGAATGCCTGCAGAACCTACAACTCACAGCAGCAGAGGACAGAACTTACATGGCAATGCAATTCAAACTATGTATGCACCAATCATGCCCCCTATCATGTTTGTGACTCAAAGGGACATGTGTCTCGATTCTCGGACCACCAATCACGCATTTCCATGCATAATGGCCCAAAGAAGCAAGTGTGCAACTTTCATGTCAAATGAAATGCAAACCAAATAAACAAACCAAGGCCCAATTCGTATCACCAAGTCAAGGAATAAGGCACGCATACAAGATGCAATGCAACCTAGGCATGCAAGCTAAGGATGCAACATGGCATGGCAAGACACTTATGCAAGCATACAAGCATACATGAGGCAATGCAAATTGATGAAAAAAAGGTGGACTTACATATGATTTAGGCAGCTCTAATTAGGCCTAAAACAAGGGCCAAAGTGCTATAATGAGGGACCAAATACACATGCACATATACACATGTTGAAAGGCCAACACTTAGGCACAAATTGGACAACTCTCAAACACATTTGAAAGAAGGTAATCATGGACATATAGCATGCGACATAAGCATTGAAAATCATGTTAAAACATGGAGCCAAACCAAGCAACAAATCAAGCCAAACATGCAACAAATGGCCTAAGTGCTTGAAGCAAGTCAAAGGGGCTTGAACCATGGCCAAGCCAACCAAGCCTCACAAGGCTAAGAGGACTTAAAATAGGTTCAAGGCAGACCTAGACCATGCAAAGGGGACTCCCTAGATGGCATCTAAGTGGCTCAAATTTAAAGGCATACGCAATGGCCAAAACATGGAGCATGCTACACAAACTTCCAAAGCATTAAAGATGCGTCCAAGGTAAACATATAGGCATGCAAATGGGACTAAAATGACATGGTAGATGGTTCCAAATCACCAAATCAATGCAAAAATGTCATGCTATACATTCATACACTTAAAGCCAACAAGCCGGAATGCAAAGGGGCTATACTAAGCATGCCAAATCCGACCCAAACAACTATGGACAGACCTAAAACATGGCAAAATATGCACAAAACCTTCACAAGACTAAGCCTAAAACATACTTGAACAAAGGCTAACAACCTAAGGCATATTAAGGCAATAACAAGGCATTACATGGTAGGTATGCTAAGCATGCATGGTGTACCAAAACCAATACAAAACAGAGGTATGTTATGACATACTAAGCATGGAAAACAGCCAAGACATGATCAATACACACTCTAACATGGTGCTCCCTCAAGAGGCCAAAAATGGTCCGTTTCAAGGACAACAAGGGGAGGGGGTGGCCCTCTCCTTTTGGAGACTTCAAGGCACCATCTTCACCACTGAAATCCCTCAAGATTTCAGTGGTGAAGAGGCCCAAACACCAAAGTCTCGAAACTTGCACAAAATAGCACAAAATGGGGCCTTTCAAGGCCTAAGAGGGGTCAAACACCCTCAAACCACAAAACACTCTTAATAAACAACCAAGAGGGCTAAAAAACAGAACTTTTTTGTATTATACACCAAGCTCAAAAACGATTTTAAGATAAGCAAAAACAAGATGCAAAAATGGGGTAAAAAGGGGTAAGATTCTTACCCTTGAAGACCTCTTCAACAATGGTGCTCCAATGGCCCTCCTTTGCTTGAATCCAACACCAAAACACCAAAACCAACCTCTTAGAACCTCAGTAGCTAAGTGAAGGTGAAACACTATGTGTTTGTGTGCAATAGTATGACACAAACACACTTTAACACACACAAGAGGGTAAAAAGAGAGATAGAAAGTGTATGGTTTCTAACCCTAGAACTCAAAACCCTAAAAATGGATGTCTAAGCTCTCTCAAAATATCTCAAGTGTCTAACCCTAAGTCCAAGAGAGAAGACTCTCTCTTATAGAGCCTTTTGTCTTGTAAAGCTTACAAGACAAGCTTCATAAGAGGGAGATCCCTCCATACACGTGTATGGAGGGGAGCAAAAAGCAAGACAGCTGTCTTAAAATATCTGCAAAAGCAGATGCACAGTAGTCGGCCGGCCAAAAATGCCATTTTGGCAAAATTGAGTGCCGACCGGCAATAAAAAGTGCCGATAGTAGCAAAAACCAGCCGGTGGCCTCTAGCCACTGCCGGTGGTGTGTGGGGATGCCTCACAAGGCATTCCCTGCCCTTCCAAGGCAAAACACAAGTGTTTGGTGCAAAACCAGACACTAAACGGTCGAATTCGGAGATCCTGAGGCAAGGCGCGTAGCCGAGACCTCCGGGAACTCCAAATGAACACGAACATGGATGATCACCGAGTGTTCAAACAGTGACATCCAAGTCTTGAGGACGGTCAAAAATGGGGTGTCTACAATGGGCCTATCCAGACTGCAGAAGTTATCGCTTTTTGGTCAGACCATGTCAAGAATTGCGGCCATCTGGTACGCTAAACTTGAGGATTCTGTAAAAGGAATTAGGAAGAGATGGTCGAGGCCTTTATTGCTCAATACTCTTATAATACTCAAATCAAGGCCACAACTCGTGATCTCGAGGCAACTCGTCAAGCGCCAAAGGAGGGCTTCTCCAATTTCGTCACTCGGTGGAGGGCCAAGGCCTCCATGATGACCACCCGGCCAACAAAAAGGACCAGATAAGAATGGTCATTCGTAATCTGCAACAAAGACTGCTACAAAAGATGATAGTCCTACCTCTACCTACATTTGCTGATCTTCATGAGATAGGGGTGCAGATAGAGGATGCGATGAAACAGGGTCTGATAGACCATGAAAAAAAGCAGCGCAAGAGGGCTTTTACACGCAGTTCAAATGCGACTACGAGTAGTAATGCAGCAGCAAGGACTTCTGATGTTGGTATGGTCACCACCACACCGAAAATAGCCACCCCCTCTACCCATACATCCGGAACCACCTCACAACCTGCAAAGCACCAACCTCAGGGCCAGAGGGTTTTCACCCCACTCTACATGTCTCTATCTGCAGCCTTGAAGGTCCTGATCAGAAAGGGGCATCTAAAGCCCTTGGAGCCGCGCCCATTGCCTAATCCCCTCCCTTTTACACACAACTCGGCCAAGTACTGCCCCTTCCACCAACAGCATGGTCATGATACCGACCTACGCTTTAGATTACGTCATAAGATTCAGGATCTCATTGACAACAAAGTAATAGCGTCTCCTGAAAAGCCTAATGTCACTACAAATCCTCTCCCACCACATAACCAACCCCCGCCTCCCATGCAAGTAAACCTTATCCAAACACTGGCTGTCCCATACGACCCTAGTATATACATCACCCCCTCCCACCTACCTAAGCCGGTGTTGTTCATCCCGAAAAGCACAAACTTGTGCATGATGAGCACGTCTATATCCCAACCTGAACCTGTGGTGGTGGCTGTGGTAGAAGAAGGCATGCCTAAGGGATCCATGAGCTTAACTGAAAAAGAGTACAACCCATGCCGTTACATTGTGCCAACTAACCAGGCTAGACCAGGAGTGGAATTGCCGACGGGGTTGGAGGTTAATGTAGTCCGGGAGGATGGACCAAGCCAGAGACTCGATGACTTAGCTGAGCTTGAGGAGGACATCAGTAACCTGTAGTTCTTTGATGAATAGGATTTGGGGAATGTACAGATTGGTTGGTTTGATATGAACAGATCAACGGATAAGACGGGGTGGCTCAGTGATGAACCGAATATTGATGGAGGGTCTCAATTAAAGTAGGAACAGTTGGAAATGGGAACTTCTGCAATAGCTGGAATGGTCGACGATAAGGGAAAGTTGCCGGGGAGCACCGGTACTAAGAATTTTGCTCAAGAATTGGGTAGTATTTCTATAGCCGATACGGAACAGGAGGCTGCGCTGAAGCGGTTCAAACATGAATGAACTGAGAATGATCAGAAGGCTAGAAAAGCCAAAGGCCCTGTGGGGACTGACTGTGTTACGGATACAGGAGTGCTTACAACGGAACCAGACAGTTGCTTGTCGATTGCCAAAGGAATGTGGTGGGAAGATGATGATTTGCATCTTGCCCACATGGATGAAGATTGGGGACAGAATCTTCCAAACGATACATGGTATTCCGAGGAAGTCAATCACATGACTCAGAGCAGGCAGTACTTCAAGCCCCCACACTTGGACCAACCAGAAACATCAGGGAAAGATAAGGAAGCTGAGAAACAGAAAGATAAACTACTAGCAGAAGAAGCTGTACTGAAGCAGCTGAAGAAGATTCAAGTAGACATGTTCATTTGGGGATTATTCATGGCTTCACAGGGTGCATAGACAAGCCGTCCTATCAGTAATGGATAAGGCTAAGCTCTCTATTGACACAACCCCCGAGCAGTTAGTGGGACTGGTTTTCCCAGGTGGCGCTTCACCGACTTTGACTTTTACAAATAAAGAATTGTCGCCTGAGGGATCTGAGCATAATAAACCACTATACATCTCTGTTGAATGTAAGGAGAAGTGGACACTAGTTTTCTTGGTTGGTATCGGGTCTGTAATTAATGTGTATCCGTCGCGCACGGCCTATGCTATCGGCTTGAAGCCAGCAGACTTCGCACCAACGGCCTAGGTGATTCGAACTTATGATAATACAAGTCAGGAAGTGATGGGGACAGTTCGTATCAAAACTCAGGTTGGCCCGACACAACAGGACATTGAGTTCCACGTCTTGGATATTCCGGCCACCTTTAACTTACTCCTTAGACGACCGTGGTTGCACTAAGTGAAAGTTGTCTCTTTCACTCTACATCAGATGCTGAAGTACCCCCATGGGAAGGGGTAGCTATTGTTTTTGGGAACTCTTCCATACATCCTCCACTGAAAATCACTACACCGGTACTAGAAATTGTACACGGCGACGAGGATGTCTTTTTTTCTGGGTTCACCATGGCCGAGGCTCGGGTAGTTCAAGATATTCTGGCTATTGATGAGGGGTTATATGTCAGTGCTCAATCCGTCTACCTCATGAATAAGCTGCAACATGTACCCAGAATGGGATTGGAAAGGAGCGGCCGAAAGGGCGTTACTGTATTGGCTGAAGTGCCACATAACCCTCACACCTTTGGTCTAGGTTACACATGAGCTTGTACATGGCAGGAAAGGGGAAAGAAATGGCAGAAAGGGGAAGGAAATGGCAGGAAGGGCCAAAGCTAAGCAAACTGGGAGGCCCTACGAACTTGTACATAGATCCATTCAAGGAACCCTAAACGGTAGTTTTGTCCGGAAAGGGGAGGATTTCCCATTTTGTGGCTTTCCTGAGCCATGGCTGAATTCTGAAAAGTGGCATTTTCCCGGCTTTGAGATCTTTTTTGACCTACAGTTGCAAGGGGATGAAGTTACAGAATAGCAGACTGACCTACCAGCTGAGTCTGAATAATGTATAGAGGATGAGTCCGATGGCATAAAACTCGAGATAGGAGCAGCTCTGGCTTGTCTCCTTTCAGATTCTCAGATCACACCGGAGAGCTTGGGGAATTACTTCTCTATTTCCATGATTGGAGATCAAATGGTTGTGGACCCTTCTATTGGCATTTTTGATGCATCTATGGCACCCTCCCTCGTTTGGCACTTCGAGGAGGGCTTTTTGTCTAGTAGTTTTGAATCAGGTAGTGAACCAGAATCTGATTCCACAGAGTCTGTGGGGTCAGGATCAGATTCCAGTTCTTCTGAGTCGGAGTCCGGTATTCCTGGGGTTGATAACCCGGATGCTGTTGTTTTGTTCAGGTCATCTTTTTCCTTTTCTTTTCAGTCGGTTGTAACCGAGGAATTAGACGAACTAGAAGTTGTGAATAAGAATGGTACCACTGCTATTTCTGAGTACTTTTCTGTGCCACTTGTATATTGCATTGATCATGACTTTGAAAATTTTGATAAAAACGACGAGGAAGGAATTCCTTTGGTTTTAAAACATTTGATTGATCGAGAGGATGAGAGGTTTGTAAAACCCCTGGTTGATGAAATCATTTCAATTAATGTGGGTATTGAGAAGGATTCGCATCTGGTCCAGATGTCCACGTTGTCTTTGGAGGAACGCGAGCGCTTAGTCGCTTTATTAAAAGATTTCAAAGATGTTTTCGCATGGTCCTACGAAGACATGCTTGGAATCAATCCTAAGATTGTACAGCACTGGATCCCTCTAGACCCCGAGGCTCAATCCATCAAGCAGAAACTTCAGAGAAGACGCCCGGATTGGGCTTTGAAAATCGAGATAGAGGTCACCAAGCAGATAGATGTAGGGTTCTTGCTAGTATCTGAGTATCCTACTTGGTTGGCCAACGTTGTTCCGGTGCAAAAGAAAGATGGCAGAATTCAGGTGTGTGTGGATTTTAAAGATCTGAACAAAGCTAGTCCGATGGACGACTTTCCTCTACCGCACCTCAACAAATCGGTGGACTTCACCGCAGGCCATGCATTGCTCTGCTTTATGGATGGATTTTTCGAGTACAACCCGATCTTGATGGCACCCGAGGATAGGGAAAAGACTGCCTTCACCACGCCGTGGGGAACCTACTGCTACAGGGTGATGCCGTTCGGTCTGAAAAATGATGGGGCTACTGATCAACGGGCTGCAACCACGATCTTGCATGATATGATCCACAAAGAAATTGAGGTGTATGTGGACGACATGATTGTCAAATCCAAGGAAGGAGAGGGCAACTACACCGCCGTGAAGAAATTTTTCCAATGGATTAGAGAATATCGGTTGCAACTGAATCCTCAAAAATGCACTTTTTGTGTCATAGTAGGAAAAATACTGGGGTTCTTGATTACACAAAGAGGCATCGAAGTCGATCCTTCCAAAATTAAGGCCATCCTAGAAATGCCACCACCAAGGATTGAAAAGGAGGTACGAGGCTTTCTGGGTAAAGTGCAATTCATAAGATAGTTTATTACAAAATTAACCTTGACTTGTGAACCACTATTTGGTCTCCTGAAGAAAGGAAAGAAATTCCAATAGGATGACCGATGCCAGGTTGCTTTTGAGCAAATCAAGCAATATCTACAGAACCCACACGTGTTGTCGCCGCCAGAGCCAGGGAAGCTGTTGATTTTGTATCTGTCAGTAATCGATATGACAATGGGTTGCATGCTTGCACAGGAATCTGAAGATAAAGTGGAGAAGGCCATCTATTACCTGAGCAAGAAGATGTTGGAATATGAGACCCGTTATACTCCGCTGGAGAAGGCTTGTTTGGCCTTGGTATGGGCTACCAAGAAGTTGAGGCACTACCTGTTAGCTCACTTCGTAATTCTGGTTTCAAGATTAGATCCTATCAAATATCTCTTCGAGAAACCAGCGCTTACGGGTAGGCTAGCCAGTTGGTTGCTTCTTCTCTCCGAATTTGATTCGAAGTATACGACTCGCAAGTCTATGAAAGGGAGAGCAGTAACGGAGTTCCTAGCCGAACACCCAGTGGAGGGGGACAAAGTAGTAGAGTATTTATTCCTAGATAAGGCCATTCTGCAGGTCAAAGAAGAGATTTGGACTATGTACTTTGACGGAACGTCTAACCAGTACGGTTATGAGATAGGAGTGTTGTTGATAGCACCCCACAATTCCCATATACCTTTAGCTTTCAAACTCTGGTTTAAAGTATCAAACAACGAAGCAAAATATGAGGCATGTATTGCTGGGTTGGAAGTCGCCTTGGAATTAGGGGCAAAATGGTTGGACGTCATTGGGAACTTGAACCTAGTTGTGTCTCAAGCAAAATGAGACTGGAAGGTTAAAGAAGAAAGGATGAAAATCTATCACCAAACCCTGGACGTTCTAATTCCTAGGTTTGAGAAGCTAACCTTTACGCATCTATTAAGAGAGAACAACAAGTTCGCTGACGCTTTATCAACTCTATCTTCCATGATAGACATCCCATTGGGAGTACGGATGCGTCCGATCATTATTGAACAGAGATATGTGCCGGCTTATGAGTTAATTGCCGTAATAGATGAAGTACAAGATCAAAACCCCTGGTATCATGATATCTGAAACTTCTTGGAAAATGAGGTTTATCCACCAAGGGCAAATGCCAAAGATAAAAGGGCAATATGGTGAATGGTTGTTCAGTTTATCATCTGCGGGGGTAAATTATACAAACGGGGCCATATGGAATGCACAAACTGTGTGTTGATGAAGAAGAGTCGAAGCGCCTAATGGAGGCCATCCATGGAGGAGAATGCGGATCGCACATGAGCGGAGTGATGCTAGCTCGAAAAATTCTCAGACAAGGTTACTATTGGTCAACCATAGAGGAGGATTGTATTGGTTTTGTTTGGCGATGCCACAAATGTCAAGTTCATGCAAATCGCATGAACATCCTGTCTTCGAAGCTGTATAACATGACTTCACCATGGTCGTTTTCGGTCTGGGGAATTGATGTTATTGGGGCAGTTACTCCGAAGGGGTCAAACAGGCAAAAGTTTATCTTGGTGGCAATAGACTATTTTACAAAGTGGGTCGAGGGCCAATCCTACGCAGTGCTAAAAGCGTCACACGTAACCAAGTTCATCAGGAATAATATCATCTGTCATTATAGGGTCCCGAATGAGATCATCTCAGACAATGGTTCCCACTTCAAAAAAGAAGTGATCGACTTGTTGGAGAAATACAACGTGGCTTTTCATAAGTCATTCATATATTGGCCGCAAACCAATAGAGCTGTTGGGGTCGCCAACAAGAACATCAAACACATTCTACAAAAGATGGTGGAAACCTACAGGGACTAGCCAGATAAACTGCCATTTGTTCTTTGGGGCTACAGGACATCAATCTGAACTTCTACTGGGGCAACTCCGTATTCTCTGGTTTATGGGATGGAGGCTGTTCTGCCGATTGAAGTTGAAGTTCCGTCGTTGCGGGTTATAGTTGAATGCCAGATAGCAGAAGCGAATTCGCAACAGAGCAGGTTTGAGAAACTAATGTTGTTCGATGAGAGAAGGCTGAAAGCACTGTACCATGTCCAAGGTTATCAACGCGAGATTGCCAGGGCTTTTAACAAGAAAGTTAAGTCCAGGAATCTGAAAGAAGGGGATTTAGTTCTGAAAGACAATCGAGCTCCCATCCATGACTCTAGGGGCGAGTTCAGACCTAATTGGACTGGTCCTTACATCATCAAGTCAATCTGGTCGGGTGGGGCAGTCATTCTTATGGACCTAGGTGGCCTTGAATTCTCCCTACCAATCAACATGGACAAGTTGAAGAAATACTACTCTTGAGAGGCTCGCTAGGCCGAAAACTTGAAAGGGTGACCTAGGCAAAAGTTAGAGCACAAAAAATTAGAAAAAAGAAAAAATGAGCTCGCAAGGTTGATAACCCAGAAAAGGGGGCGTTAGCAAAAGTTAGACAGTAAAAGGAGAGTGTTAATACCCGAGTGAACCTGAACCGAACTACGTAAGGTTTGATTCCCATCTTTGGGATACGTAGGTGTAGACACCCTATTTTTGACCGTCCTCAAGACTTGGTCGTGTTTGCAGGTACATCCAGCCACAAGTTCGATTGCTCATCGAGTGCTCGACTTGCACGGTGGAACGTCACAGGTTTGAGCTTTCCAAACCTTGTACCCTTTCTGCCCCATTTTTGGACCATGTGCTGGTCCTTCCAGCATAATTCTCTTGGTGCACTGCTGGCCATCCTATGCTACTGCCGGCCATTGATGAGGCTTGCCGGCCATCAATGAGCCACTGCCGGCCACCACTGATGGGCGGCAGAACCCTTGTCTCAGCAGGTTTCACGCCAGATCTTTTAAGCCAGTTGGTTTTCACTTATCTCTCCTCCATACACGTGTATGGAGGGATGAGCCCCTTTCCAAGCTTGTTTAACAAGCTTTGCATTGTTTTTCTTCTATATAAGGAGAGGCTCTCCCTCCCTACCGGAGGTTAGCCATTTTTTAGAGAAGCTATATCTCTCTATATATATTTCTCATTCTCTCTCTCTATATTGCATAGAATAGTGCTCTAAAGTCCATTTTTCTTGCACTTTTGCACTACAACACATAGAGGTACACAACCATCTTTGAGCTGAGGTTCATGGGAGTGTTACTTGAGCTATGAAACTTGGTTTTTAGCCTCAGATCTTGCTGTTTTTGAAGATGAACTTCAAGGGTTTTTAGCATTTATTTGTACCTCACTTTGGCCATCCTTGCATATTGTTTTAGGCCATGCTTTCAGCTGAAAAAAGTTCTATTTTTGTATGTTTTAGACCTTTGTTTAAGGTCACTTTTTCGTTGGGGGTGGTTTACCCCCTCTTAGGCCTTGTTAGGCCTTGTTTTGAGCCATCCGTTTAGGCTTTTGTTGAAGCCTTTGCATGACCTTTCTACCACTGAAATCCAAAGGATTTTCAATGGTGGGAAGCTAGTTTTGGTGTCCCAAATAGGAGAGGGCCATCCCCTCTCCTTTATGTCTTGCTTACTTGCTTTGAATGCCTCATGTGTGAGCACCTTTGGTAAGTTTATGTTGGCCATATCTTAGCTTGTAGTTGGGCTTATTTTAGCATGGCATGCCACTGTTTTTACTTAGTTTTGTCACTCCATGCATGGTTAATACACTTGTAGTGTAAATCTCTTAAACTAACTTTGTATCCTTCATGAAGTAGCATGTCATTATAGCTGGGTTTGAGTCCATTTTAGCATGTTTTTTGTGATGTTTTACCATGTTATGACTTTGCTTTGGTTTGGTTTGGTTGGCCCTTGCATGCTCCATGCACTTATAGAGCATTTCCATGAATTACCCTAATGTGTCTCATGCTTTAAAATGTCACTTTAGCATGCTTTTGGCTTAACTTCAAGAAGACTTTGTTCATGTTTTAACATGTTTAAGGTCTGATTTGTGTTGATTTGGTCATGCATGACTTGCTTTGTATAGCCATAGTGCAAGCTAGCTTGTTAGCTTTATGCATTGAGCCCACTAGCATGTGCCACTCAGCTTATTTCAATGATTTGGCATCACTTGTTATGTTATTCCAGTCCATGTAATGTGGTCATACACTTGCATTTGACTTGCTTTCAATGCATTGGGGGGGTTGGTGTTTTAGGCCTTATGAATGGATCATTGTGCATGCCTCTATGCTTAGGTCTTTGGGATGCCATCTCAGTGGGTTTTTGGGCTTGCTTCATCATGCCATAACTCTGATTTTTGTTGGTTGAGTCATCCCATGCTTGGTCTTAATAGGTGTAGTGTAATCCACCTTATTTGCCTTGTATGCATCATGCCTTATGCCCTCCATGCTAGCATATTTTGGCTTCTTTCCATGCATGTTTTAGACTCATTTTAATATGTTCTAGGACTGTTTTGGGTTTCCTTAACCACATGCTCCATGTTTTGTATACTTGTAATATAAATGCTCTTGTTTGCCTCAAGCTTTGAGCACCATTGCATGCTTCATTTGTGTTGTGTATGTTATTTGGCATCACTTAACGTGACATTTCAGAGCCTATAGGATTGCCATATTCCCACTTCAACCATGCTTTAAGTGCCTTTGAGTATTGTGCTTTGTTGCCTAGTTTATGGCTTAGCTTGTATGCTTGCATGCCTAGGTCTTTGGGCCCCCATCTCGGCATGTTTAGGTCCTTATTTTGACCTATTTGAGCTCTGTCCATGCTTAGTTCATGCATTTGTGCCATGTATTGCATGCCTCCTTTGTAGTTCTCTATGATAGCTCGATGCATTAAGGACCTTTGCATGCTTTACTTGTGTTGTTTAAATGATTTGGCATCATTTCTCACCCCATTTCAGTGCACTTAGTGTTGTTATACTTCCACACTTTTCACTCTTTAGGTGTTCTTGAGAGTTGCACCTTTATACCTTAATTGGTGAGCCAATTGGCATGCATGCTTGTATGTGTTTTCGGTGCCTTCATCTTAGCATTTTGGCCACTGATTTGGGCATATCTGAGGTCTGTCCATTTGAGTTTAAGTCCATTGAGCATGGTTGATTACATGTTGTTTGCATGCTTGCATTACATCGCATTGCTTATGCCTTATACTTTGCATTGTGTATGCTTAGGTTACATTGCATTGAGCGTGCCATCATTTGCATTGTGTATACTTAGTTGTTGCATACATTAGCATTGTGCGTGCCATTAGCCTTGTTAGGTTGTTCATATTGCATTACATGTTTGAATGCTTGAGTCGCATTGTGTATGCCATGCTTGTATTGCATGGTTGTTTGGATGAAGTCTTAAATCTGAGCACGAGAAACGAGGGACGTTTCATACTTCAAGTGATGAAACGTGTCTCAATTCTCGGTCGCCGACGCTCTTGACAATGCATGATAGAGTTTTAGGTTTCATATGTTTATTTGTGCATTCATTTTACATTGAATTTGCAGAAGTTGGATCTTTGGCCATCATGCATCGGGATGCGTAATTGATGGTCTTGGATCCGATTATGCCTTTCCCTTGATGTTTTGAGGTGATATGGGGTGGCATAGTGCATACATACCCTTGGGAGACCCTTCATTTTCTCTATTTTGTGCTCTGCTACAGCTTGGTGTCACAGCACATCAGTGGTCGGCAGTCTTTCATTCTTGACCGGTAGTGCCCACTCTTGGTCGGCAAGGGGATCGACAGTGGCTCCCCATGGCCGGCAGGCCACTGGTGCATTCCCGAGACTGGTTTTGGTAAGGTTTAGCAGGAATTCCTTGAGGACATCCTGCAGACAGAGCCTCTAAAGAGCAACCAGACAGCTTTTAGGGGCGGCAACCGAGCATGCATCCTCTTCTCCCCCAACCAGAGCAGGAACTGCATTGTTTACTATTTTCCTTACTTGCTAATTAGCATTTGGTTTTGTAATTTAATTAGTTAATTTGTTAATTAATTAATTTTTTTAATAATTAGTTGTAGCTAGTTATTCATTCGGTTATGTAATAATTAATTAGCTTGTTAGTTAGTTAATTAGTTGGTCTGTATTATTCATTCGGACCCCCCGTCGAGAAGGCATATTGTTGTAATAGGTGTGCGATCGTGTGTGCATGTCTTCCAACCCCACGTCTTTCTTCCTTTCACTTACCTGCTTTTGATGGTTAGTTTAGGGTCATTTTCAGTTAGCATACTTATGCTCGCATGTTTGCATCCATTCATCTACATTGCATGCACCGGGCTCAGCGCATCATACTAACTGCATTGTATTTCAATTCCAAGTTGAATACATGTGTCAATTGTTGCACTTCATATGCCATCTTAGAATAGCCAAGCCTATTTAGTTGCACTGATTACTAACTAGTTCATTGTTTTGGCTCGGAGTACACTGTGAGTGTTTACGATTTAGCATACTGCATCTGTGTTATTGTTGCCATGAGGCTATTTGCTTATTTGATAAACTGCCTGAATGCCTGTGGGTGAAGGTTGGATTACTTGAATGGAAAAAATTCATCAAATTCTCGTTTTAGCCTACTTGTGAGTAGTAAACTTCAAACCATTTTTAAACAACCGTTTTTCAAAACTAACAAATATGCAATGTTTTATTCCAACCTAGGCGATCTAGTTTATACTTGTATACTGTGCGCGTCACATAGTAATTCTAGGTTTAATAACCGGGATAAGAACACGTGTTTTCAAAAACAAGATATCATGTTAGTAGTGGCCGATCTTTGATCGGGCGAGCGGGGGTGCTCATTGCATGACCTTCCCCTCTCGTACCCAAGTTCCCAAGCCGAGGCAACTTTGGTGATGACAGATACGTGGCCTTAGGCACGAGTCAGGGTTTCTTAAATTTTCCCAAAATAAAATATTTTGGTGGCGACTTTGTATCTGGCAAAGCAGTCCATGTTTGGCACTTCTTTACAAAAATCAGTTTTCCAAAACGATTTGCCGGATTTGGACTCTTTGGTGATTTATCGGTCTTGCATTGTACTTTGCGAGATTAGATTCAGAACCATGACATTGAGTCCGAGCTATAGCAGTAAGCTCAGAATGAAACAAGATTCGCGCCCCCTCGCGAGCGCGGATGTCGGAGAGTTCCCGGGAGCACGTCTACAGTTTCTGGTGACTCGGCTGGGGAGTTAGAGAACTTGACTTGAACTCATGATATCTTGTTTTGATTACACTTATGTGTCTCTTTGCATTGCATTTGCATTGGTGTGCCTAGGATACCGTGTTTGCCGTCTGCTATTCCTGAACGGTTTGCCGGAGGCTTGCTTTGAAAAATGTGCCATAAGGCTGACCGGTTGCGGGCTATGCCACGAAGGGAACACAAACCCCAATTTTTACCGGGGCACCCTTTTTGACTATTCGACCTAGTGCATATCAGAAACCGTAGTGACCATTCCAAGCTAAGACAGGTTGCTTACCTGATTGTAGGTTGTTTGAAACCGCTGCGTGCGTAGTAAAACCCTAGCTCTTGACAAAAGAGGACAGGGAAACCCTACACTAACATAAGGGTGTTTTTGACTCGCATTTACTTGCTATGAGCTTTTAGAGTATACCTCTATAGGAATGCGCATATCAGTTTGCAAGTTTGGGTATTAGGCCTGAGGCATCAGTATTCTGGGGATCAGTTTTACCAGAGGGTATCAGTTTACAGGCAGAATTTCGGGCAGAATTCAGTAGAGAGCACAGTCATGCAGCTATGCTTACATCTGTCTTGGTGAAATTGGGCTGAGATGCTGCCTATTTTCTCTTTTGCTAGGTAGTCTTGGGAACCGTAGCTTCAGAAGGCTCCAATATCCCCGAGATTCATTGGACTTTTGCTGATAGGCTTTGTTGGGTCAGAGATTCAGTTCAGAACAGCTAGTGTTTTCCTTCGCTAAGGCAAGGCAGAGAAAGGCCAGTCAAGGCTCACCGGTTCATCAGATCCATTGGTCACCAGTCACATCACCCCTGTTCAGTTCAGCAGACTCGTGATGATGAAAAATTCAGAAGAAATTGTGGTCATCGCAGCAACATTAAACCAGGGAATCGCCATGCAGGGTGAGATCGATGTTGAAATGCAACGCTTGCCCAGGTCACCTGCCACACATCCAATCTAGGAACCCCAATTATTTCAAACTCGTGAGCCCGCCACTTTTGAGCTAATGGAAATGATCGGCGATCTGTAGAGATCAATGGCTGATCTAGCCTTCGGAATGTCGGCTCCGCCATCGATCATATCACATGTCTGAAACTTTATGCCAGAAGAGCCCCCGCTACTGGGGCGAATTGTAATTGAACTCAGCCTGCCTGAAGCCATCCCAAACTTGGGCAATAACATGTCGAGAACATCAGGGCTTCACATTGATGTAGCAACCCAAACCTTCGACCAAGCTGAGGTGAGAGGTAAGAGCAAGGTGGGGGCAGACACTGATCCCCATGAACAACTTCTGCAAGCTGTTGAGGCTTTGAAAGTCGGGGGACTGAACAAATAACAAGTGCTCACAGTTGCTGTAAAAACTGTGGATGACACTTTCGTCACTCAAAACGAGGGCAGTTCACGCCAAGGGAAAAATCGGGATAAGGGCCATCGTACCAGAACCGTTCCTTTCAACTCTAATTCTACACCCGAGAAAGATCAACAGACCAAGCCAGCACCTGCTGACCCTTTTGCCAGTGCATCCAGCAAAAATCCACAAACCTCGAAGTATCTGCCCTGAGGTCGCAGGGTCTTCCACGCCCTCTACATGCCTTTGTCCGAGGCTCTTCAAATCCTTGCTGAAAAGGGGCATCTCAAACTCCTTGAGCCTCAACCTCTCCTTAGCCGTCTTCCACCTAGTCATGATGCCACCCAGTACTACGTGTACTATCAACAGACCGGCCATACCACCGACAATTGCTTCCGTCTTCGCCACGAAGTACAGGATTTGTTTGACAACGGGGTAGTCCTCCCACCAAGCTCAGCAAAATCAATTGTCATTGGGTCGGTGAACCTGGAGGATAATGTGATGTGATCAGAGGATGAACCACCTGCGGGCGGCGCTCAGTTTACTCCGGATGTGGCATATGGCATGCACTGTTTTGAGCATTTACGAATGCTAGTTTTTTTTGTATTATCTGACTTGGGTATTCAGTCAGTTTTGTTGTCTTGTATATAGTCAGTCTTTTTGAACTAAGTCAGTTGGGTCTGTCTTGTTGTATCGAGTCAGTCCTGTTTTGTTAGAGTCGAGTGATTTCGGGGGTGTTACCTCGGACATCACTTGCTTGTTTTTGTGTTTGCCTTTTCGCTTTCTTTTGAGTCTGTTTCTGCCATGGAACCAGTTACATCAGAAGATCTAAATGAAACAACAATAAATTTTCACTCTCTTGTGTTTGCTTCTACTTTAAGCCAGTTGTGCCAGAAGTTTGAATAAAACGACAATGCTTTTCACCTGCTTTCCTGCGCTTTTAAATCATTGCATTGACCTAAGCTTTTCAAAACTTTTTGAACACTGAGATGAAAACAAAGAGGAAGGAATTCCTCGGGATTTGCAAAAATTTGATCAACTAAGAGAAAGAAAGGCATGCTAAGCCCTTGATGAATGAGATCATGCTTGTTAATGTGAGTACTGAAAAGGATCCTGGCTTGATCCAGATAGGTTCCGCACTGTCTTCAGTGCGAGCGATTTGTCGCTTTCTTAAAAGATTTCAAAAAATATTTTACGCGATCCTGTGAAGACCTGTGTGGAATCGCTCTTGAGATTGTGCAACTTAGGATCGCTCTCAGCCTCGAGACTCGTCCCCTTTTGCTTTCAATCCTTGAACTAAGATTCAGAATGTTCAAAGGTCAACCACAATGTGAGGCCTGTGTGGCCAGATTTGAAGCAACCCACGAACTAGGGGCAAGAAAGTTAGATCAAGAAGGTCAGACGTCGTCAAAAGAAAGCTTGTAAAGCTAGATTAGAAGCATCCATTGAACTAGGGGCAAAAATGTCAAATGTGCTCGAAGAGTGAAAGAGGGGTCATTCTGTAAACTAATGAAGACTGGCAAGAAAGCCAAATCCCAAAAGGGAAGAAAAAAGAAAGTATTACTGTAGGACAATTGAGTTCCTATCCACAACACTAGGGGCAAATTAAGCCCCCATTGGATGGACTTCTACATCATCAACGAACAGCAACCACTCTCCTAGGTCCAGATGGCTTCGAGATCTCAAAACCATTTGACATGGACAAAGCTACACTTTTACCCTTGAGAGGCTCGCTGGGCCGAAAACCCGGAAGGACGACCCAAGCAGAAGTTAGAGCAAGAAAAAGAACAAAAAGAACAAAAAAGAAAAAATGCAAAGAATGAAAAAAGAAAAGATGAAAAAGAAAGAGAAAAAGAAATGAATAGAAAAGAAAAACAAAGCTCGCAAGGTTGAAAACCCAGAAGGGCGGCCTTGGCAAAAGTTAGAGCGTAAAAGGAGAGGTTAATACCCGAGTGTACCTTAACTCGAACTACGTAAGGCTTGATTCCCATGTTTGGGATACGTAGGCAACTTCATTCTGAAGTCCAGCCATAAACACTTCCAAATCGATTGTGTCCATGTAATGGTTTTGATCATCTTTTTCTTCTCTGTATCCGAGAGTTCGGTTGTGATCGTCACCATGAGAACCGATTACAATGTACTGCGGTGCTATTCAAACCAGGGGCAACTTTCCATTACCATTCAGTGCGCTGCGGTGCTATTCAAACAAGGGGCCACTTTTCATTGCCATACAGTACCGTTCAGACAAGGGGCAATTTTCTTTGTTATAGATCCGAGGTTGTGCATCTCAAGAGTAGGCTTCATGCTCGTTAAGCGGTGGCCGTTTGCAAAAACAATTTTTGAGAATTTTTACTGAGGTTGACTGATTTTCTGAAAAATTATTCTATTTTTCCAAAAACTGGACCATTTCTTGGACCCAAAAAAGGAAATTTTTCAGTGCTCATAACCTAACTTGCATGATTTTAAATCAGAAAATCGAACAAGCATGTTAATCTAACTCTCATGTTGGTCAAAATTGTTTTAGTAGAAAGCCAAAACAAAAAATGGTCAAAATGATGAACTAGGGGCACAGTCGAGTCAGATGTTCTGTCATTTCCCCATCGTCAACCAACTTGCTAGAAAAGGGCACGACTGAAGCCAACAAGGAAGAACTGAAAGCTCTCTTATCCTCCGAGCAACGAGGTATCAAGCCAAGTGCGAAGCACAAACTGGAATTGATCAAGATATTCCACTCCCTCATCTGGACGGGTTTGATCACGTCCAAACTCCCCAAAAGCGCATCGTCAACCAATGTTAGGTGCAGATTGGCTGCACACCCAGTTGTAGTGCAACCCCTCTGTGAGAAAGTTCACTGTTGTGAGCAGAAGAAAGAAAATCTAGCAGAATGCTAGGGGCAAGACCCCGCAACTTCCTGTTTATCCATCAACCACCCAGGGGAGGGATAAAAAAAGAAGAAAGATTGAAGAATAGAGAGATGTGCTCTGAGAGAAAAAGTGAGAAAAGGGCTTTTTCAGAAAACAAGAGATTGAGTGCCAGAGTGATGTGAGAATCACAAATGAGAAAGGGTGGGGAACAATACCCAAAGAAACAGGCTCCCTGTGCACGTCTGAGTGTCGTGTCTTTTGTTTTGTTTCAATTCTTGTTTTGAGTCGTTTCGAGTGTTTCTTGATGTGTTTAGGTTGTTTACCTTTTTGTTTTCTTTTGTTGAGTCGTAGTGCGCTGTGTTCAGTCGTAGACTCAATACCTCGGTCAAGAACTCATCTCTCAATTTAAAAAATAAATCGTTTTGTGCTCAGAGTGTTGTGCCATTCTCCACATTTGTGCAAAACAAAATTTGTTCTTTCTTAAAACTGCAGGGTTTGACCCAGTTTATATGAGAACAGTAGAACCAAGACCTATCTGAAGCTACATGGGTTTCGGGCTGCGAAGCAAAAGAAAAGAGGGAAAATTTGGAGCATCCGAATTTGTTTCAACTTCTGCATGTCCCGTTATTGCATTCCGTATGTTCAGATTGAACTGTTTGTTCAGAACGAGCCGTGTTCAGAATAAACTGAGTACTGTGTTGTGAGATGCGTGTTCAGAATGAGCAGTGTGCTGCATAAGCTGTGTGTTCGAAGTGAACAGAATATTGTGCCAGCTCCTTCAACGCCAGAATGGTAATCAGATGTGCTCTCCCTGAGTGCCATTCCCCGTTAGAGTTACCTTGGCTTTGCAGTGAGGGAAAGTTATGAGTATGATCCGGAAGAAAAGCGGCATCCGTAGTTTCCCCAGCAGACGTTGCTCCTTGTCAGCATTTCAGAACCTTTATACTGTAAGTTCAAGGTAAGTGTTCAAAGAACACACAAGGGGAGATCTCCATCAAAGTAGAGCGGTTCATCGCCACTCATCCCACGAGGTGCTTTCTAAAGCGCTGCTTTGTTTGTTTATTGCATTCCCTAGACATCATGCTCTACATTGCTTGTAACATGTATCATATCATCACACATATTGCATAAATGCATCTTGTACTATACTTATACTTGTTGTCGCATAGATATACACGTTACATTGGATGTACGTCGTTGATCTTTTTGCATAGAGTATGTACATTGCATGGAGCACGTTTTAACCTTGCTTGCATAGAATGTGCACTTCTCACCCTGGCATGAAATGCGTATCTTAAATGTTGCATGGAGCATACATTTCTTGTACTTGCCTCGCTATGCATGTCTCACGTGCATTGTTATGCACACTCCACCTGCATTGTTATGCACGCTCCAGTTGCATTGTTATGCACATTCTAGTTGCATTGTTATGCACCGTTTTATTTCCATTGTTTTGCATATCTATCTTGCGCTGTCACGCACGTTTTACTTACATTGTTTTGCATATCTATCTTGTGCTGTCATGCACTTTACTTGCATTGTTTGGCACATCTATCTTGCGCTGTCACGCACGTTTTACTTGCATTGTTTTGCATATCTATCTTGCACTGTCACGCACGTTACTTGCATTGTTTTGCCCATCTATCTTGTGCTGTCACGCACGTTACTGGCATTGTTTTGCACACTCTTTACTTGCGTTGTCACGCACGTTTACTTGCATTGTTATGCATCGTTCCACCTGCATTGTTATGCACGTTTCACTTGCATTGTTATGCGTTCTCCACTTGCATTGTTATGCACACTTCACTTGCGCTGTCACGCACGTTATTTGCATTATATTGCATTGTACCTATCAAGTTTCTTTCTCATTCATGCATGGTATTGTATGTACTGTTCATTTAGACCAGTTCCGGTTCAGTTCGACTAATTTCTTTCCTGTCGCCCGTGTGATACGCTGAGAGGTTTACCTTTCCTCTCTCATGTGTGATACGCTGAGAGGTTTACCTTTCCTCTCTCGCGTGTGATACGCTGAGAGGTTTACCTTTCTTCTCTTGCATGTGACACGCTGAGAAATTTTCTTTCTCTCTCTCGCGTATGATACGCTGAGAGGTGTGCCTTTTCTCTTGTTGCATTGTTATGCACACTCTTTCTTTTGGGAAACACGGGGATATGTCCCTATGTTTCTCTTTCTTTCAGGAAACACGGGGATATGTCCCTATGTTTCTCTACCTTTCGGGAAACGCGGGGATATGCCCCTATGTTTCTCTTTCTTTTGGGAAACAGTTTCTCATTCCTTCGGGAAACACGGGGATACGTCCCCATGTTTCTCTTTCCATCGGGAAACACGAGGACACGTCCCTACGTTTCTCTTTCCTTTCCGAAACACGAGGATACGTCCCTATGTTTCTCTTTCCTTTGGGAAACACGGGGACACGTCCTTATGTTTCTCTTTCCTTTCCGAAACACGGGGATACGTCCTTATGTTTCTCTTTCCTTCGGGAAACACGGGGACACGTCCCTATGTTTCTCTTTCCTTTCCGAAACACGGGGATATGTCCCTATGTTTCTCATTTTGTTCCTTCTTCACACGATTTCAGCCTGTTTGGAATTGTTTGCCTCTTTTCACGATTTCAGCGTGGTTAGAGTTTGTTCCTTCCTCACACTATTTCAGCGTGTTTGGAATTGTTTACCTCTTCTCACGATTTCAGCGTGGTTAGAGTTTGTTCCTCCCTCACACGATTTTAGCGTGTTTGGAATTGTTTACCTCTTCTCACGATTTCAGCGTGGTTAGAGTTTGTTCCTTCCTCACATGATTTTCGGCGTGTTTGGAATTTATCTCAGGTTGCGTTGTGTACGTGCCTGATTGTTTATTTTACCTCTTCTCACGATTTCAACATGGTTAAAGTTTGTTCCTTAGTCACGCGATTTTCAGCGTGTTTGGAATTCAACTCAGGTTGCGTTGTGTATGCGCCTCATTGTTTGTATTTCCTCTTCTCATGATTCCAGCACGGTTGGGGTACGTCGCCCCCTTTGTATCTACTGTAAGTGCATTGTTCGCGCTATTTTGCGCACCTCACCTGCACCTGTTAGTGCATTGTTCGCGCTATTTTGTGCATCTCACCTGCACTTGTTAGTGCATTGTTCGCACTATTTTGCGCACCTCACCTGCACAAGTAAGTGCATTGTTCGCGCAATTTTGCGCACCTCACCTGTACCTGTTAGTGCATTGTTCGCGCTGTTTTGCGCACCTTACTTGCACCTGTTAGTGCATTGTTCGAGCTATTTTGCGCATCGCGCCATCTTGCATATCGCACTTTTTTGTGCATTACATAGTATCATTCGCGCTATCTTACGCATTTCACCTGCACTTGCTAGTGCAGTGTATTGTTCGCATTATTTTGCGCACCCCACCTGAACCTGTTAGTGCATTGTTTGCGCTATTTTGCGCACCCCACCTACACCTGTTAGTGCATTGTTCGCGCTATTTTGTGCACCTCACCTGCACCTGTTAGTGCATTGTTCGCGCTATTTTGCGCATTATGCTATCTTGCTCACCACATCGCACTATCTTGTGCACTCGCGCTATTTAGCACATCGCACTGTTTTGTGCATTGCATAGCATCATTTGCGATATCCTGCGCACCTTATCTGCACTTGTTAGTGCACCGCATTGTTATGCATCACACACTTAGGTTGCATTGTCTTGCATCCCTTTCCGCATTGTTATGCGTCACACTTAGGTTACATTGTCTTGCACCCTTCCACCTGCGTTGTCTCGCACCCTCAGGATTGCATTGTCTTGCACCCCTCCACTTGCGTTGTCACGCTCTTTTCACTTGCATTGCTATGCATATTTCTAACGATATCGTACCTGTTGAGTTTCTTTCTTTTGCAGGCACGATATTGTATGTACGGTTCATTTGAAGCTGGTGCGACCAGACTAACCTGACGGTATTGCATTTACTCTGCGTGAGACGTGGTGAGAATGACATAATTCTCTTACATCCTTTCTGTTGAAATGTGCGAGATTTCTACAACTTGTCAGCTTGCTTAAATGTCGCATTTTACTTTGCATGTTATGCTTCATTACAGCTCCCTTTGCATAATCAGCAGTTATGCTATGGCATCGTGCATGTCATTTGCATTTTGCCCCAGCCTATGGGCGCATCTCTACATGTTTATTTTGAATTTTGAATGTTAGCCTAAGTCTTCGGCCTTGTCAAAAATGGGTTGTCTCTAGGCTTTGACGTTCACTCCCGTCACTTTGTGACTTTCGAGTTCTGTCAAAGAGGGGCAACTGTAGACACCCTATTTTTGACCGTCCTCAAGACTTGGTTGCGTTTGCAGGTACATCCAGCCACAAGTTTAATTGCTCGTCGAGTGCTCGACTTTCGCAGCGGAACATCACAGGTTTGAGCTTTCCAAACCCTGTATCCTTTCTGCCCCATTTTTGGACCATGTGTTGGTCCTTCCAGCATAATTCTCTTGGTGCACTACCGGCCATCCTATGCTACTGCCAGCCATGCCTTTGTTACTGCCGGCCATTGATGAGGCCTGCTGGCCACCACTGATGGCCGACAAAACCCTTGTCTCAGTAGGTTTCACGCCAGATCTTTTGAGCCAGCTGGTTTTCACTCATCTCTCCGCCATACACGTGTATGGAGGGATGAGCCCCTTTCTAAGCTCGTTTAACAAGCTTTGCATTGTTTTTCTTCTATATAAGGAGAGGCTCTCCCTCCCTACTGGAGGTCAGCCATTTTTTAGAGAAGTTGTATCACTCTCTCTCTCTCTCTATATTTCTCATTCTCTCTCTCTCTATTGCATAGAATAGTGCTCTAAAGTCCATTTTTCTTGCACTTTTGCACTACAACACATAGAGGTACACTACCATCTTTGAGCTAAGGTTCTTGGGAGTGTTACTTGAGCTCTGAAACTTGGTTTTTAGCCTCAAAGCTTGTTGTTTGCGAAGTTGAACTTCAAGGGTGAGTATATTCCTCTTTTTAACATTTATTTGTACCTCACTTTGGCCATCCTTGCATATTGTTTTAGGACTTGCTTTCAACTGAAAAAATTTCTATTTTTGCATTCTTTAGACCTTTGTTTAAGGTCACTTTTTCGTTGGGGGTGGTTTACCCCCTCTTAGGCCTTGTTAGGCCTTGTTTTGAGCCATCCCTTTAGGCTCTTGTTGAAGCCTTTGCATGACCATTCTACCACTAAAATCCAGAGGATTTTTAGTGGTGGGAAGGTGGTTTTGGTGTCCAAAATAGGAGAGGGTCATCCCCTCTCCTTTGGGCCTTGTTTACTTGCTTTGAATGCCTCATGTGTGAGCACCTTTGGTAAGTTTATGTTGGCCATATCTTAGCTTGTACTTGGGCTTATTTTAGCATGGCATGCTACTATTTTTACTTGGTTTTGTCACTCCATGCATGACTAATACACTTGTAGTGTAAATCTCTTAAACTAACTTTGTATGCTTCATGAAGTAGCATGTCAATGTAGCTGGGTTTAAGTCCATTTCAGCATGTTTTTTGGTGATGTTTTGCCATGTCATGACTCTACTTTGGTTTGGTTTGGTTGGCCCTTGCATGCTCCATGCACTTGTATAGCATTTCCATGAATTAGCCTAATGTGTCTCATGCTTTAAAATGTCACTTTAGCATGCTTTTGGCTTAACTTCAAGAAGACTTTGTTAATGTTTTAGCATGTTTAAGGTCTGATTTGTATTAATTTGGTCATGCATGACATGCTTTGTATAGCCACAGTGCAAGCTAGCTTGTCGGCTTTATGCATTGAGCCCACTAACATGTGTCACTTGGCCTATTTCAATGATTTGGCATCACTTGTTGTGTTATTCTAGTCCATGTAATGTGGTCATACACTTGCATTTGACATGCTTTCAATGCATTGGGGGGGTTGGTGTTTTATGCCTCATGAATGGATCATTGTGCATGCCTCTATGCTTAGGTCTTTGGGATGCCATCTCAGTGGGTTTTTGGGCTTGTTTTATCATGCCATAACTCTGACTTTTGTTGGTTGAGTCATCCCATACTTGGTCTTAATAGGTGTACTGTAATCCACCTTATTTGCCTTGTATGCATCATGCCTTATGCCCTCCATGCTAGCATATTTTGGCTTCTTTCCATGTATGTTTTAGACTCATTTTAATATGTTCTATGACTATTTTGGGTTTCCTTAACCACGTGCTCCATGTTTTGTACACTTGTAGTATAAATGCTCTTGCTTACCTCAAGCTTTGAGCACCATTGCATGCTTCATTTGTGTTGTGTATGTGATTTGGCATCACTTAACATGACGTTTCAGAGCCTATAGCATTGCTATATTCCCACTTCAATCATGCTTTAAGTGCCTTTGAGTATTGTGCTTTGTTGCCTAGTTTATGGCTTAGCTTGTATGCTTGCATGCCTAGGTCTTTGGGCCCTCATCTCAGCATGTTTAGGTCCTTATTTTGACCTATTTGAGCTTTGCCCATGCTTAGTACACGCATTTGTGCCATGTATTGCACACCTCCTTTGTAGTCCTCTTTGATAGCTCCATGCTTTAAGGACCTTCGCATGCTTTACTTCTATTGTTTAAATGATTTGGCATCATTTCTCACCCTATTTCAATGCACTTAGTGTTGCTACACTTCCACACTTTTCACTCTTTAGGTGTTCTTGAGAATTGCACCTTTATACCTTAATTGGTGAGCCAATTGGCATGAATGCTTGTATGTGTTTTTGATACCTTCATCTTAGCATTTTGGCCACTGATTTGGGCATATCTGAGGTCCGTCTGTTTCGGTTTAAGTCCAATGAGCGTGGTTGATTACATGTTGTTTGCATGCTTGCATTACATCGCATTGCCTATGCCTTATACTTTGCATTGTGTATGCTTAGGTTACATTGCATTAAGCATGCCATCATTTGCATTGTGTATACTTAGTTGTTGAATGCATTAGCATTGTGCATGCCATTAGCCTTGTTAGGTTGTTCATATTGCATTACATGTTTGCATGCTTGAGTCGCATTGTGTATGCCATGCTTGTATTGCATTGTTGTTTGGATTAAGTCTTAAATCTGAGCACGAGAAACGAAGGACGTTTCATATTTCAAGTGATGAAACGTGTCTTAATTCTCGGTCATCGATGCTCTTGACGATGCATGATAGAGTTTTAGGCTATATATGTTTATTTGTGCATTCATTTTACATTGAATTTGCACAAGTTGGATCTTTGGCCATCATGCATCGTGATGCGTAATTGATGGTCTTGGATTCGACTATGCCTCTCCCTTGATGTTTTGAGGTGATATGGGGTGGCATAGTGCGTACATACCCTTGGGAGACCCTTCATTTTCTCTATTTTGTGCTCTGCTGCAGCTTGGTGTCATAGCACATTAGTGGTCAGCAGTGCCTTGCAGATGGCCGGCAGTCTTTCATTCATTGCCGGCAGTGCCCACTCTTTGGTCGGCAGGGGGGTCGGCAGTGGCTCCCTATGGCTAGCAAGCCACTGGTGTATTCCCCAGACTGGTTTTGGTAAGGGTTAGCAGGAATTCCTTGAGGACACCCTGCAGACAGAGCCTCTAAAGAGCAACCAGACAGCTTTTCGGGGCGACAACCAAGCATGCATCCTCTTCTCCTCCAACCAGAGCTGGAACAACATTGTTTACTGTTTTCTTTACTTGCTAATTAGCATTTGGTTTTGTAATTTAATTAGTTAATTTGTTAATTAATTAAGTTTTGTAATAATTAGTTGTAGCTAGTTATTCATTCGGTTATGTAATAATTAATTAGCTTGTTAGTTAGTTAATTAGTTGGTATGTATTATTCATTCGGACCCTCCGTTGAGAGGGCATATTGTTGTAATAAGTGTGCGTGCGTGTGTGCATGTCTTTCAACCCCACGTCTTTTCTCCCTTTCACTTACCTGCTTTCGATGGTTAGTTTAGGGTCATTTTCAGTTAGCATACTTATGCTCGCATGTTTGCATCCATTCATTTGCATTGCATGCGCCGGGCTCAGCGCATCATAATAACTGCATTGTATTTCAATTCCAAGTTGAATACATGTATCAATTGTTGCACTTCATATGCCATCTTAGAATAGTCGAGCCTATCTAGTTGCATTTTTGCATGTGTTGCATTAGCCATCTTAACATGAACTAGGATCATGCATTGATTACTAAGTAGTTCTTTGTTTTGGCTCGGAGTACACTGTGAGTGTTTACGCTTTAGCATACTGCATATGTGTTATTGTTGCCATGAAAGAATGCTTCCCATGAGGCTATTTGCTTATTTGATAAACTCCCTGAATGCCTGTGGGTGAAGGTTGGATTATTTGAATTGGAACAATTCATCAAATCCTCATTTTAGCCTACTTGCGAGTAGCAAACTTCAAACCATTTTTAAACAACCGTTTTTCAAAACAAACAAATATGCAATGTTTTGTTCCAACTTAGGCGATCTAGTGTATACTCGTATGTTGTGCGTGTCACATAGTAATTCTAGGCTTAATAACCGGAATAAGTACACATGTTTTTTCAAAAATAAGATATCATGTTAGTAGTGGTCGATCTTTGATCGGGCAAGCGGGGGTGCTCATTGCATGACCTTCCCCTTTTGTACCCAAGTTCCTGAGCCGAGGCAACTTTGGTGATGACGGACACGTGGCCTTAGGCACGAACCAGGGTTTTCTAAATTCTCCCAAAATAAAATATTTAGGTGGCGACTCTGTATCTGGCAAAGCAGTCCATGTTTGACACTTCTTTACAAAAATCAGTTTTTCAAAACGATTTGTCGGATTTGGACTCTTTGGTGATTTATCAGTCTTGCATTGCATTTGGCGAGATTAGATTCAGAACCGTGACATTGAGTCTAAACTGTAGCAATAAGCTCGGAACAAAACGAGATTCGCACCCCCTCGCGAGCGCGGATGTTGGAGAGTTCCCGGGAGCGCGTCTACAGTAGGCAACTTCATTATGAAGTCTAGCCATAAACACTTCCAAATCAACTGTGTCCATGAGATTGTTCTGGTCATCTTTGTCTTTTCTGCATCCAAAAGCTCAGTTGTGATCCTTACCCTGAGAGAAGAGCTCATTATAGTATAGTGCAGTTCAGTGCTATTCAGACAAGGGGCAACTTTTCATTCGTTGGATTCGAGGTTGTACATTTTAAGGATAGATTCCGGGTGTGTCCAGTTGTGATCCTTATCGAAAATGGTTTTGAAAAGTTTTAATAAAAGTTGATTTTGTCCAAATTAATCTTTTTACAACTTAGACCATTTTTGGACCAAACGAAAAATTTTCAGTGCCCACAATCTTTAATTTCATTGATTTCAATGCAAAGTTCTCCAATTTGTGATACAAATCAAAGTTTCTTTTTATTACATTCAAAAGGAAAACTTGAAAGTATAGATTAAAGCAATAAACTTGGGGAATTGATGAGTCAGATGTTCCCGCGTCCCCTCCCAGAGCTTGTGGAAGCTTCAGATGTTAAAGTAGGCCCAATTTGCACCTCATCTTCAAGCCAAGCCACGCATTCGCCAGAAAGGGCATAACTAAAATTAGGAGCGGGAGCCGGGAGTTCTCTTGTCCTCCATGTAGTGGGATATCAAGCTAGTTGTGAACCTCAATTAGAAATGGAGCTGGGTACTCTACCCCATCTTCTGGGCAAGTCTGGTCATGTCTGAACTGACGCCTTAGTCATAATGGAAAGTAGAAGACACAGTGTGTTAAACCAACCAACTGAATGCCAAGCTGTCGAGACATGCTGTAGCTCATCTCGGGCAGATCAACCAGCAATGTCAACAACAGATCTGTTGTACATCCAGTGGCACCACCATCCTTCGTTCAGGAAATCAACTAGTTGTTGGCGAAAGAAATAGCCTCGTGCTGAGTATGCAGGGCAAGAGTCCACTACTTTCAACCTGTCCATGAGCCATACCTGGGAAGGGATGAAAAATAAGAGAGATTAAAGAATATTGAGGTGTATGTGGAGAGAAAAAGTGAGAAAGGGTTTTTGAGAGAAATACAGAGCTTGAGGGCCGAGTGATGTGAGAAACACATATGAGAAGGGTAGGGAAGCATTACCTGCAAGAATAGAGGGCTTCCTGCGAACTTGGTTGTCTCCAGGCGATGGAAAGTATCCAAGCCCATCAAAGTCTCCGCTAGTGTCAAGCCAATGTAGCTCTTGCCCTCTTTCAAGCCTTAGGCAACTTCAATCAAGCGAATGCTAGACCCTCCGAAAGTAGGGGCAAGAAGAAAATGAGCCAACATGCACAAGCAAAGGGCATGATGCCGAAAACCTTGCCAGAGACGGTCGCTGCGGTTGTCTGTGTCAGAAAATCGATGAATGAGGTTGGGAATATCCAACTCTCCGTTCTGAACCAAAAGCATCGTGTAAAGTGAGCCCACACATCCGTACTAATGCTTGGATGTGGCCAAAACGGGACTGGGCCAAGAGTTGCTTGTCACACCAGGATTCCATCAAAGCTTGAAATTCTTCGATTGTAGGGCATATCTCTTGGCCTCCAAAGCTAAAAACATGTGTAACCGGGTTGCAACATCTACCTGCGGCGTGAAGGAACAGAAAACACAGTGGAGTACGACTTAGCAGGAATAGTGTATTTATCCCGAAACCCCGAAAATTTAGCTTTTCCGAGCCATCTAAATTTGCAATCCAATCGGAGAGTTTTTCGGTGAAGAATGGCTCCATTTGAAACAAAAATAGAGCTGGAATGAAGAAACTACAAAGTCCCAACTTTTGTAGAGGATAAGGCACTTAATGGAAGACAGGTAGTAGCAATCTGGAGACTCCCTACATTACTGGCCGACCGGCCACCTTTTGTAGCCGACAGGCCACTTTAGTGGCCCACAGTCACCACTAAGTGGCCGACAGCCCTTGTTTGTGCCCAGCAGAATTACTTTGGTCTTTCTGTGTGTTATGAGTGCTAAGAACTTGTGTTTTGCTCTGTTCTACATGCATTCTACTGTCTTGCTTTAGTAATTTTGTTCAGTTGCTCGCAAATTGCTTCTGTTTGTCTATCGAGTTGTTGTATTGTTTATCGAGTTGTATTTGTTTTGCTTATCGAGTTATAGTTGTTTTGTTTATCGAGTTGTTGCATTATCCGTTGAATTGTCTTATTTTGTTTGTTATGTTTTGGTCGGTTCACTACCTGACTAAGCAATTGTCAAGACAATGTACAATATTCAATTTCCATCAATCCCATTTTTGTGTAAAATGATGCAATGCGATGCTCAGAATATAAAATGCAATACATTTTTATCAAAAAGTTGTTTTCATTCCAATCATGGTTTCTTTTTACAAAGAGTACAAGTTTTTAAGAAAATAAAACTGCCTAAGGTTGTACAATGTGCTAACACTACTAGCCAAAAAAAAGAGAAACAAAGCAAAAACACATGTATCAGCGCTGGCTAGCTCAAGCTCAAGAGGCCCTCTTCGTCCTCTTCCTCGGCAGAGCGAACTCTGCAGAGCTATCCCCATCCACTCCACTGTCTGAACCTAATGCAGAACCGGAACCAGAGTCGTCATCATCCTCTGCATCAGAACCTAGCTCAGCCTTGTCTCCACTAGCAGAACCCGAGCCAGTATCATCATCTCCGCTCTCGGATCACTCGGTGTGCTGATCCCCGGCCTCCTTGGTCTCGGCCTCGCTAGTCTCGTCATCGTCATCGCACATAATAGGCTCCTGACGTCTCCCTCGGCCGTGTGCCGGAACCCCTCTCTCTCTCCCTGCTATTGGAGAGGGCACTGATGGTCCTACTTCTATCGCCGCCGGTCCTGTCGGTAGAGGTGTGACCTGAAAAGGCAGTTTTAATATATCAGCCATAGTATGTGTATTAGATGCAAGTATGGTGTACATAATGAGTACATACAGAAGTCAGATATGGTATGTGAATGCAATGTGTCAGATATGATCTATACATGTAGTGTATCACTGCAGTGTGGGGAAATGTTTAGTCGAGATGTCAGTTTCAATATATCAGTAAAAATATGATAACCGAAACACAAGAAAATTGAAAAATTACCTGAATACCGTGGGAGTCGATATCGACTCCCTCCTCAAGATCATGCCCTCAAATGAGGCCAACATCTCGAGTAACCCCTCGACGTACCCTGTGGAGGGCTGCAAATGCAAGTTGAAATGATTAGTGAATGAATGAATGTCTGAGTATATGAGAGAGAATGAAAAGATGAAAGTTGTAGTGCGTACCGGAGGTGAATTGGGTGTCCTGACATATCGGTGACCAGGCAACGGGGGCTCAATCAGAATCTTATAAGGCTCTCCAGAGTACTGCCAACTTGTCAGCTCGGTCAGAAGATCTGGCCATCCAACACTCTGCCTAGCAGGGTGTATTCCCCTAACCCTACCCCTTCATACTCGGGCCCTACTCGTCGAAGGGGCATCTGCTGCTCGGGGCCTACTCGATGAAGGGACATCAGCTTCCCTTCCTATATAAGCACGAATACCTGTCAAAGGAGGCATGAGGTACGTTTGAATGCAAGTTGTATTGTCCCCTTCCTCAAGGAAAAAGTCTACATCTCCATCTCGCATAAAGTCAATGATCTCCTGAAAGGAGAGACTCTCTATGGCTCATATGGAAGGCGGAGGTGGTAAGGGAGCCGACTGTAATGGCAAACCCAACGTCTGGCGCATGAAGCACTCACCTAGAAACTAGGCTCGGCCTATTGGTCCCTCAAGCATAAGCCGATAGCGAGAGGCACCCCAAGCACCGATGAACTGAAATCTGACACCCTCTAGCATCATCGCCCAGGGCTGCCACGTGATCTGTAGACAACAAGTGCATAGATTGATTAGTTGCCATTAGAATTGTAAAATGAATTGGAGCTGAAAGCAGAAAGAACTGTGAGTTTTGAGTTACCTCTACCGCCCTCACTATATTGAAATACTGGTGAAGGAATGAAAGGGTCTCCCGGGTCCTCGGCTGACACCTCCCGTTGTATCGATGAGAATATGGCACCCCAAGAGGCATCTCGACCTCCGACTTTGGGGCAAGCATCGAGAAATAGGCGTACACCCATAGTTGTAAAAAGCAAGAGGGCGACAGTGAGAATATAGATAAACACAGATAAGGCGGAAAGTAGAGTATGTGTGCAATGTCCAGAAAATGGAGAATGTAGAGAATACATAACACAGAGAAAATGCGGAAAGCAAAGTATGTAGTAGAATTTATAGAAAGTACAAATGTAGAGATTAGACTATGTGTGTGCAGTGTACAAAAAGTACAAAGTAGAAAGCATGGCAGAGAATGTAAAGCAGAAAAGTAAAGCATACCTCCCAGGCTCTCCAATAACCGCCGACTCTATTCCCTCCTGCGGGAGGTCAAGCTCATATAGCAGTACAGGGTAGCGAGGCCGGGGCCACCCCATTCATAATGCCGAACCTGAGATAAGTCCACCAAGGCGCTCAAAAGATATAGACCGACTGTGTTCACCCTGTCGACGAACAAGGTAGTACCAAAGAGGAACATCAAGAGACCTCGAAAATACTGCTGGTCTCCTCTACAGTCGCTGGGGCTATCCCTCTATAATGGTCTGTAAACCAGGTGTATCGGAACATCCCTGATCAGAAGATAGGTGGGTGTACTCCTAGCAAATAGGTCCAGGTGGTCTCCCACTCACCCATATCGGTATCATATGGGATTGGCTGGCCTCCTACCTCAATGCCCGTCAGCATGGAAAAATCGTACGGGATCATCGTCATATCCCCGACGGTAGAGAAATAGAAAGAGTTGGTGGTATCCCACCATCTCTCTACCAGCGCACTTAAAAGGGTCCTGCTTGCCATGAGGTGCGATAGCCCCATACAGAACAATCCAAACCCCACCTCATCAATGATCTGGCGGACACCGTCGGGAAGGTCCATGTACCACTCCCTCACTGAGGTGGACCCATATCCTTGAGTAAAATGGGAGTCTACCTGTGTTCAGAATGAGCAGAAGAAATACAGTGTGTTGATGTGTTCAGAATGAGCAGAAGAAATACAGTGTGTGGATGTGTTCAGTATGAGCAGAAGAAATACAGTGTGTACATGTGGTCAGAATGAGGAGATGAAATACAGTGTGTACATGTGGTCAGAATGAGGAGATGAAATACAGTGTGTACATGTGTTCAGAATGAGCAGATGAAATACAGTGGAAAGATGCAAACTATGCAGGAAATGTAATGTACCTCATGAAAAATGTAAGAATACAGTGCATACCTCAGAGGCACCATGAGACAAGTGAGACTCTGGCTCTCGCAGCAAGAGATCTACTGGTGCACCTCGTGCAAATCCGCTACAATGACGGACTGTACTGGGCGGTAGTGCATACGCCTCGGGCCGGTATCTCTCCGGGTCGAAAGGTCAGACTCTAGGCAGAAATGGTATGTACTTGGGATCTCCTTCAATCCATGGTGAGCCCGCATTGTGAGGAACGTCGTCTGCTATCTAGAAAGAAAGAGAGAAAGTAGGCGAAAATAAGCAAAATAGGCGGAAAATGCCAAAAGTCAACAAAAGTCAACTCTCGGAGAGAGAAAATGGAAGAAAAAGTCAAAGCCTAGGAAAAGGCGTCAAACTCAAGACAAACTTGAGGAAAACAAACCTTAAGTGGCAAAAATGGAGAAAAAAGCTCCGAAAACAAATTTCAATTGGTTCAAAGTGGAGGAAATCAAGGGGTTTTAGCGAATCAACATTGCGTGGGGCATTGGAAAACGCGTGTAAAGCACAGATCTAGGAGGAAAAAGTGTCTAGGGATGAAAAGGAAACAATTTCAGCACTGTAGGTGTGAGGAAATGTGACTTGGAAAGGTGTATTTAAAGATCTCCATGCAAAAAGACCAAAATGGCCCAGATTTACCACAACTGGACGACTGGCCAGTTTTGGTGGCCGACCGGCCACTTAAGTGGCCAACAACATCTTCAAGCGGCCGACAGGCTTCCAGTGTGCTCCTCGAGTGCTTTTATGCCGTTTTGTGTCCTTAGCTTTCGAGAAAGTGCAACAAAAGTTCACTTTTCAGCTCAAAGTGTCTCTGTAGAAGTTTCGAACCATGTCCTCGATGCATGACTCATCGTAAGTAGGCATGAACGAGGTGTATCCTTTTGGAATATATTGTAACTCGTCCGAGAGGTAAATCGGAGGTTGCAACTGAATTGGTTCTATTAAGGCAGGTTCTGTTTATCATTACATAGAATGCGCGTTTCTTTATTCGGTGTTTTGCATCGAACGTGCTATTGATGTTGCATTGAATATGCATTATTATTAGTGTGCACAGAATGTGTATGTTGCATTGCATTACACATGTTCTCATGTTTGCAAAGAATATGCATGTCGCGTTGTATTGCATTGTACATGCCCTTACATATGCATAGAAAATGTTCGTACCTGTTGCATTGAACATGCATTTGGTGTTGTATAAAGCATGCTCCATTTTTCGTTGCATAGAATGTGCTTCTATTTTGTTCCTTGCATGATGTGCATGAAGCATGCCTCTAAGCATTGTGTCATGGTTATTTGTCTTGCATAGAACATGCATTCTCATTGTATTGTACCTGTCAAGTTTCTTTCTTTTGCAGGCACGATATTGTATGTACGGTACATTCAAAGCTGGTGCAACCAGACGATATTGTATGTACGATTCATTCAAAGGAACTCCAAGTAAGATCATTCCTGTCCTTTGAACCCCTTGTTGGTTAGAAACACTCGGGTACAGCCGATGTTTAAACCACTCCCTTTTTGGTTAGAAACACTCGGGTACTCCTGGTGTTTACACCACTACCTTTCTTTGGTTAGAAACATCGGGACGTGTGCCTGATGTTTATACCACCCCCCGGTTAGAAGCGTTTGAAACGTGTTCCGATGCTTATACCTTGCTTTGGTTAGAAACATCGGGATATGTGCCTGATGTTTATACCACCCTCCTGGTTAGAAGCGTTTGGAACGTGTTCCTATGCTTATACCTTGTTTTTTTTAGAAACATCGGGACGTGTGCCTGATGTTTGTACCACCCCCTTGGTTCGAAGCGTTTGGAATGTGTTCTGACGCGTATACCTTGCTTTAGTTAGAAACATTGGGACGTGTGCCTGATGTTTATACCACCATCTCGGTTAGAAGCGTTTGGAACGTGTTCCGATGCTTATACCTTGCTTTGGTTAGAAACATTGGGACGTGTGCCTAATGTTTTTACCACCCACCTGGTTAGAAGCGTTTGGAATGTGTTCTAACGCTTGTACCTTGCTCTGGTTAGAAACATTGGGACGTGTGCCGGATGTTTGTACCACCCCCCTGGTTAGAAGCGTTTGGAATGTGTTCCGATGCTTATACCTTGCTTTGATTAGAAACATTGGGACGTGTGCCTAATGTTTGTACCATCCTTCCGGTTAGAAGCATTTGGAACGTGCTTCGACGCTTATACCACTCTATTTTGGCTTGAAACATTGGGACGTGCTCTGATGTTTATACCACCCTTTGGTGTTTGCACCACTCTCTTTTCCCTCTCACACGTGACGTATTAGGATACTTTGGTTAAATGCATCCGGATGGATTCCAATGCTTATACCGCTCTTTGTTTTGGCTACATAATATTTGGATTTGTTTCAATTGTTATCACCCTTCTCTGTGGTTCGTAACCGTAGGGTGTGTCCCTAGGTCCACACCAATTCTCTCCTCGCGTGTGCCAAGCGTCGGGATCTTGTTTAACGCCTCGAGTCCGCCCGGGGGTTGTGTTGTTCTTTACCTTTCCTGCGTGAGGTGCAGTTAAGCTTGCATAATTTTCTTACATCTTTTCTGCATGAAATGTGGTTCGGTTCATGTTTACTTGCTTATGTATGAGCTTGCTGTAGCGTTTCTTTACATAACATTTGCATCTAGATGTTTCATTACAGTCCTTATTGCCTGATCATAAGTTATGTTCTACATTGTGCATGTCATTTGCATCTTGCCCCAAAACTGCGCTGGTTTAATTCCTCGTAAAAGGGTACGTAGGCAGCCTGCGGGCGCAACTGTTCTTTGTTTTGTTTGGTTGTTTGTCTGAGTCTTTGGCCTTATCAAAAATGGGTCCTCTCTAGGCTTTGACATTCACTCCCATCATTTCATGACTTCCGAGTTCTGTCAAAGAGGGGCAACTGTAGACACCCCATTTTTGACCGACCTCAAGACTTTGACGTCATCGTTTGTGCACTCGATGATTGTACTTGTTTGTGAGCCCGAAGTTCTCGATGGAACGCCTTATCTTTGGGCCTCTAAACCCTTTTTGTTTTGTGCTTGTTTTTATCCAAACCTTGGTGCCTCTTGCTTGGAAGGGAGAGGGGCCTTGTCGGCCAATTTTTGTTCCTGTCGACCAGTTAAAGGGGCCGGTCGGCTACCTAAAGTGGCCGACGGCCATTTGTTCCCTTTTTCAGATATTTGTTTGCCAGTTGTGCCAACTGTTGTTCACTGAAGGCCATCTCTATGCACGTGTATGGAGGGATGAATACAAGTCTTTAGCTTGAATTTCTATACATAGGGGATGCTTTCCCTCATTTGGAGGGGTTAGAAACTTTGAATCAAAATTCACCCTCTCTCTCTAGAATTCTCTCTCTCTCTCTTCTTGTTTTGTGCTTGATAGTTGATTTTCTCTACACCTTTGCAACCTAGCCCTTAACCAAATTAGACCACCTTGGAGCTGAGGTCCCTTGGAGCCTATTTTGAGTTGTTGAAAGGTTGTTTGAGCCTAAAAGAGGGCCTGATTTGTGTTGTGCTTCAAGAGGTATATTGCTTACCTTGTAAGCTTTATTTTTAATCACTTGCTTAGCCACCCTTTTATACTGTTTGGGCCTAGTTTCCAACTACAAAAAGCTCTAATTTTTGGGCCTTAACATGTTGGTTTGAAGCCATTTTGTGCTAAGGGGTTGTCTACCCTTCTTGTTGCTTATTTGTGCGAGCCTTTACACCATCTTTTAGCATATTAAAGTCAAACTTTTTGGGCCTTTAAACCACTAAAATTCAGAGTTATTTCAGTGGTAAAAAGCATGTTTTGAAGTCCAAAAATAGAGGGGGTAGCCTCCCCTCGTGTCTCACTTTCATTTGGCATGATTTCACAGGGTAGCATGTTTTTGTGGCTTAACTTAGCTTATTTCTAGCATGTGTTTGCCTTTGATTTGGCATGATTTCGCTCTGTTTTGGGCTACTTTGGTCATGTGGGCCTTGTTTTGCATAGTTGTAGAGCAAATGGCTTCACTAACTTGGCATTTTAGGCCTCTAAACATGTTTCGCTTGGAATGATTGCATGTTGTAGTGTCTTTTAACATATAATTTCAATGTATATAGCTCTGTCACATGCTCATTTGTTTCACTCTTTCATGGCTATTGAGGGTTGTGTCTTGAGTCTTGTTTGCAAGCTAACATGTGAGCATGTTTTTGTAGCATTTTGTACCTCAATCTCAGCATGATTTAGTCACTGTTTTGACTGGTTTTAACTCTGTTTGGAGTTGGTTTGGCCCTTCGAGGCTTGTATTGTATGGTTGTAGTGCAATCTCTTTCACTAGCTTAGTGAGTTAGGCCTTTTAGCATGTATTGCATGAGTTGCTTGCATGTTTTAGTGTCTTTTTGCACTCCATTTCAACATTGAAATCTTTGCAATCTCTCTCTATTCTTCACTCTTTCATTTGTTTCAAAAGTGACTTTGAACCCCTTGTTGGTTTGAGTGTGGAATTGAGACCCTCGTGCCTAAAGGTTTAATTCCTTCGTGAGTTCATTACCAACAGCTTGAGGCCTCTTTCATGCTCAAGGTACTTTTGGTTTAAGCCCTCTTTCCATTAGAGGACACTCAATTTTGGGACTAATCGATTAAAGAATGGATTGGTAATTTAAAATGTGTAAATAAAATGAACAAAGTAAAAGAGGCAAGATTAAGCATCTTTAAGTTGCATTGCATGTGTTCGAATCGGATGTTAATCTAAACACGAGAAAAATGGGACGTTCCATACTCAAAGTGATGAAACGTGCCACTTTTCATGGTCATCGTCACCTTTGATCATGCATGATAGGGTGGTGGTTATTTTGGTCTTGTTTGTGCACTCATTAAGCTTGTACAAGCTTGGTTCTCTAGCCATCATGCATTGAAAATGCTTGGTTGATGGCTTAAGAGCCAAGAGCTACACTCCTTTGAGCTTGAAAGATGATAAGGAGGGTAGCAGTACATACATTTCTTGAAAATGCATTGCTTTGCCTCTGTTGCTCTCTATTGCAGCAAAAGTAGAAGTCCAGTAAATGGGATGGCTGACCGGCCACTTGAAGTAGCCGACCAGCCAGTTGAGGTGGCCGATAGCCACTTTTTGTAGCCGACCAGCCACCAGTGAATTTTTGCACAAATGTGTTCTTGTGTTGGAGCAGAGGCAATATGGAAGTTGGTAGAATTTTCGGTGATCAAATGAGTGCAAACAGAGGCTTCCGATGGCAAGGCAAGGGCATTTTCGGGTGAAGCAACCGAGCATGCATACGTCCCTTGCCCTTGAGGCCATTTAATCACTTTTGTTAGCTTAGAATAAGTTATCTAATTCCTTCATACATGTGTTATAATTAATTAGCTTAATTCATTTTGTAATATTTTAATCAGCTTAGCATTGCTAGTTATTCAATTGTGTTATAATAATTAATTAGCTAGAATAGTTAATTAGTTTCATTTTGTAATAATTAGCTTAGCTTAGTGTAGGTAGCTAGCTTATTCATTCGGACCCTCCTTCGCAAGGGCACAATGTTGTAATAAGTGTGCGTGCGTATGTGCATGTCTTCCAACCCCACGTCTTTCTCCCTTTTATTTAACTGCTTTCGATGGTTAGTTTAGGGTCATGTTTCGATTAGCATACCTTATGCTCGCATTTTTGCATCCATCCATTTGTCTTGCATGCGCCGAGGCTCGGCGCATCATTTAAACTGCGTTTTCAATACTTATTTGAATACGTGTTTCAAAACATGTTATCAAATTATATCATATGCCATATTAGTAGCTAAGTCTATTAATTGCATTATTGCATGTGTTGCATTAGACACTTAACATAGTTACGATCATGCATTGTTTCTAACTAGTTTTTATTTTGGCTTGGAGTACTCGATAAGCTTTTGCACTTTAGCATATCGCATAAGTGTGATTGCCGTATTTCCATGTTTCGCATGCTTGCCATGAGGCTATGTGTTTAAATGCTAAACTGCATGAAAGCCTGTGGATAAAGGCTTTGTTGCTTGAATTGGAATGATTCAATGAGTGTAAGTTTTAAGCCCACTTTGCGAAGTGGCAAATCATGTTTTAAGCCCATCATGTTTGATGGCAAATCTGCGTTGTAGTGCCCTTGAGGGTGGCAAATTCAAACCATTTTCAAAAGCAAACATGAGTTGAATTCATTCCAAGTCTTGCGACTTAGTCGATACTTATGTGCGCATCACATAGTAATGTTAGCTAATAATCAGAACAAGAACACACGAGGTTTATCAAACAACATATCATGATAGTAGAGGCCGATCTTTGATCGGGCGAATGTGGGTGCTCATTTCAGGACCTTCCCCTCTCATACCCACATTCCCGAGCCGAGGCAACTTTGGTAATGACAGACACGTGGCCTTTGGCACAAGTCAGGGTTTCCTAAATTTCCCAAAAACAAAATATTTAGGTGGCGATTCTGTAATCTGGCAAAGCATTCCAGTTTTGGCATTATTTGATCTAAAATCAATTTTCCAAAATGATTTGCCGGATTGGACTCTTTGGTATTTATCAGTTTCACATTGCACTTTGTGAGATTAGATTCAGAATCGTGACAAGAGTCCGAACTGTAGGACCAATTTGAGCTCTCCTAAAGGGGGCGCGAAAAAGTCGAGCCTACAGTTCTTGGTGACTCTGCTGGGGATCTTCCTCTTCTGCATCTTGCGTTTCCAAACCATATGTACTACTTTTCTTCCTGGCTATGTTCGCTTTCCCTATTCTCCAACAAGATGATAGACTAGGTTGGTTCAGTATCCAGAATTGAGGCACATACACGTTACCTCAACCTATGGGGCTGCCATATACATTTCAAGCCGAGGATACACCCCGGGGTATTTAAACCAAATTTTAGTCTCAGAAATTTCGAACCTTTGCGTTCTAAGCATCGACCATTCGAACTCTAGTTTCCACCATCTCAGTTGATCTCCAAAGAACTCATCGCAAACACAGGCAGGTGGCTATACTAGACCACCGGAAGTTGTTCGGGCACGACAAACACCAAAGGAATTGCACCTTGAGAGGATTCAAGGTCTCCTAGACCAGGAGAGTGCAGAAGATAGTGCGATGTAAGTGCACAAGACAGTGCAATATGGGTTACATGCACAAAACAATGCCATACAAAATGCATTGCACAAAATAGTGCGATGCAAGCGAATGCACGAGATAGTGCAATATGCAAGGTGCACAAAACAGTAAGAATACAAAGATACAAGGTGCATAAGACAGTGTGATGCAGAGTGAATGCACAAAACAGTGCTATACTGGTGCACAAGACAGTGCAATGCAAGTGCACAAGATAGTGCAATATGGGTTAAATGTACAAAACAGTGCGATACGGGTGCACAAGACAGTGCGATGCACAAGAAAGTGCGAGTGTAATGCACAAAAAAGTGTGAATATGTCCAAACGCGCCTCACGCGAGTGGAGAAAGAGTGAATAAATGCGCAAGAAAGCACGAGTGTAAATTTCACAAGAAAATGTGAATGTGTCCACACGCACCTCATGAAAGTGAAGAAAGAGGGAATAAGTGCGCAAGAAAGCGCGAATGTAAATTCCAATGCACAAGAAAGTGCGATGTGCAAGAAAGCGTGAGTGTAAACTGCACAAAAAAGTGCGATGCGCAAGAAAGGGCGAGTGTAAATACAGAATTTTAAGGTCTCCTAGACCAAAGAATGCACAAGACAGTGTGAGTAAGACACAAAATGTAAATGCACAAGACAGGGCGAGTGAGACACAACCACAAGGTGCACAAGAGAATGCGAGTGATATACAATCACAAAGTGCACAAGACAGTGCGAGTGATACACAACCACAAAGTGCACAAGATAGTGCGAGTGATACACAATCGCTCAAGAATAGCAAATGGCAAACACTGTGACTTAAGCAAACTGTGGAGAAGTGGTTTGGAAATACTCTTTGGATCTTGTAGGATGCTCATGATCCTCAGCTAGTCACCTGAAAAAGGAATGAACACTCCGGTCGGCGGTGTCGGAATTAACACTCTGACGGATAAGTCAGTGTATACTCTCTTTGTTGCTTATATCTTAAGTTAAACTTGTTCTCACATGCCTTTGTTTAGCTGATGCTCTTCTTATTTATAGTCGTCCTTGATGTTGATGGTTAGGCCCACATTTCGTCCAACGAACAATCGCTCATTCGGCTACCTGTTCATATTCGGCCTGGTTTACACCTGATTCTTCGGTCGATCTGGTTATTCGGCCTCTGTCTCTCCAGGATAGCACCGTTTAGTACATGACTTGATTTCCTTCTTTAAGTTATTTGGCTTCCCTACGTAATAATATATTCGGCCCCCACAATTTCCCCTCAAACATCCTGCTAGTGTCAGTTAGCCGGCATGTTTGGTTTTGGACTTAGAGGGTCAAAAAATATGGTGGTTTCGTTTATTCCAATGCAAGCGTCAGAACGCCTACTCTTTTTAGGCATGATTACAATTTCCCACCCCTCCGTATGCTTCATTCATTTAATATGATTTGAAACCGTGTTGTCTCTTCGTTCATATGCTTTTTCGAATGCACAAGGTTTCTCGTTGCCTATCAGTTCACCTCTCTCGCTTTATGCCCTCTGCAACTATTTCCATTCTTCATTGTCCTCCTCATTTCTTGTAAGTTTTTCTCTCTTCCATTTCGACTCCTTTTCCTTGTTTGTTTACTGGTTAGAGTGTCCACTTTACCTGCTATAATGGTGAAACATTTGAGAGCCCTTCTTTCTGCGGATCGAGTCTCTGGTTTCCGTCACCATTTTTCTATTCCTGACGACGTCCATCTATCACTCTTAGTAGAGAACATGATTGACATGGAGAGGACTGATGATAGTACACTCGCCTTTCCTCTTTTGTCAATCGCTGAGGGCAGAGTCTGTTTCCCCCGTCATCCACTTTTAAGGTCTGGCCTTCGCCATTGGGGTTTAATCCTTTCTCAGCCGAACATAAATTTTCACTGAATAATAATGGGGATTGTAGAACTAAACCGACGCCTTAGGCTTAACCTTGGAATCCATGCCATTTGGCATTGTTATGCCTTGGCCAAGTCCTCTGGTCGGCAGGGGCGCTATTTCCTCAGGGCCAAGGACATCGACCATCATCTGGTGACAATGTTTGCCAGCTCTAGCAAGTGTGTTGATGATGTCATGGTCATTGTCCGTGGCAACTGGGAATTCGGCGAGGGTGAAGATCGTCAAGATCCAGTGCCTAGGCGAAGGGCAAACCAGGTGGCCGTTTAATCCCCCATGAATTTTTATTAAATATTTACTTGGTTCACATTCTATGTATTTACCGTTTTATTTGTGTAGGAAACGATTTAAAAAAAGTTTTCGTTTCGGCAAATGATGCTATACTTGCGCATATCAGAGCCGTACTCCAATTCTTCGGCCGTCTGAATCTCTAAAAACAAGGGCGGCCCACATTCTTTTGAGATATGAGCTAACGTACAATACTTTTTCAGGGCCGCCAAATATATTAGTGAATATGCCCTTGCCCTAGCAAGTTGATGAACAGGACCGCCAAACAATGGCAGTTCAGGGATTTGCTGGGGCACAGGAACGTCTTAACACATAGCTCTGATATCTAGGCCAAATAGATTGATGAATTTGCCCTTGCCTAAGCAAAATTGAACAGGACCGCCTAAAAACAGCAGTTCAAGAATTTGCTGGGGCACAATGACAATTCGACTAGGAGCTCTGATATTTAAGTGAATAGATTGATGAATCTGCCCTTGCCTCAACAAAATTGAACAGGACTGCCTAAAGACGACAGTTCAGGAATTTGCTGGGACACAATGAAAATTCAGCTAGGAGCTTCGATATTTAGGCCAAATAGATTGATGAATCTACCCTTGCCTCAACAAAATTGAACAGGACCGCCTAAAAACGGCAGTTCAGAAATTTGCTGGGGCACAATGACAATTTGGCTAGGAGCTTTGATATTTAGGCCGAATAGATTAATGAATCTGCCCTTGCCCCAGTAAGCTGATGAACATGGCTGCCGAATTAATGAACAATACCGTTGATCCAAGTCCGTTCGTGGCGCAAAGCATTGAAGGGAACGCTTTGGGAACGTTGCACCTGCGATTAATAAGAAAGACGGGGGCTGCGTTCGTTTAGGGTCCATATTGGTGTCCAAATTTGGCAGATCACGGAAGGGAGAAGAGTAGTGGGTTTGAACTAGATGTCTAGAAGGCTATTTTTCAACAACAAAGGAGAGGGTAAGACACTGGTTGAACTGGATTCAGCGATGAATCGAGGTGGCGAACCATTGCGAACAGGAAGTAGGATGTCGGGAGAGCACGAAAGGCGCCATTCTCTACGTCATCGAAGCAGGTCACCTAGGAAGGAAAGGCAACATCGGGGGAACTCCCCTCGCCCACGAAGTGAGACCAGTGGGGCACCACGCTGTAGACGCGCCCTTGGGCTTCATGCTACAGTTCGGACTCAAATGTCACGGTTCTTAATTTGATCTCACAATGTGCGATGTGAGGTTGATAAATCACCAAAGCATCCAAATCCGGCAAATCATTTTGGAAAACTGATTTTTGTAAAGAAGTGCCAAACATGGACTGCTTTGCCAGATATAGAGTCGCCACCTAAATATTTTATTTTGGGGGAATTTAGGAAACCCTGACTCGTGCCTAAGGCCACGTGTCCGTCATCACAAAAGTTTCCTGGGCTCGGGAACTTGGGTACGATTGGGGAAGGTCATGCAATGAGCACCCCCGCTCGCCCGATCAAAGATCGGCCTGTACTAAGCATGATATCTTGTTCTTGAAAACATATGCGTTCTTATTCCGGTTATTAGCTAGAATTTACTATGTGATGCGCAGAACACACAAGTATAGACTAGATCGCCTAATTTGGAACAAAGAATCACATATCCGTTTGTTTGGAAATGGTTTGAAGTTTGCTACTCGCAAGTAGGCTAAAACGCGAATTTCAATGAATTGTCCCAATTCAAGTAATCCAACCTTTACCCACAGGTATTCAGGCAGTTATATCACATAAGCAATTAGCCTCATGGCAAGCATACTGTCATGTTAACACTCACACACATGCACGATGCTAAAGCATAAACACTTACAGCGTATTCCGAGCCAAAATAAAGAACTAGTTAGTAATCAATGCATGATTCTAGTCCATGTTAAGATGGCTAATGCAACACATGCAAAATGCAACTAGAAATAGGCTCGGCTATTCTAAGATGGCATATGAGATGTGACAAATCGATATATGTATTCAAATAGGAATTGAAATACAATGCAGTTAGTATGATGCGCCGAGCCTGGTGCATGCAATACAGATGAATGGATGTAAACATGCATAGCATAAGGATGCTAAATGAAATACGCCCTAAAACTAACCATCGTAAGCGGTTAAGTAAAAGGGAGAAAGAAATGGGGGTTGGAAGACATGCATCACACACATGCACGCTTATTACAAAATTGGCTCTCTCGAGGGAGAGACCGAAAGAATAATACAAATCAAATAATTAACTAACAAACAAGATAATTAATTAATTACACAACCAAATCGAAATAAATAACTATTCTAAGCTATTCAAACATTGAAATGGCCTCGAGACGAGGGATGAATGCATGCTCGGACGGCTTTGCTCGGAAATCTATCGCTATGCTTCATGTTGCCTCTGTTTGCACTGCTCTATACCTTTGAAAACTATGCCAACTTCTATGACACTTCTGAACCACCTTGTGGGCATGCTGAGAGGCCATCGGCCAAAAGATAGGGCCATCGGCCATGGGAAATTGGTCATCGACCAAATATAAGGCTATCGGCCAAAGGTTTGTTGCCGATCGGCACTGAATATGGTCGATCGATCATTTCTTCCTGTGAAAAGCTCCCGTTGCTGCAGCAGAGGACAAACAGAGCATGGTAATACATTTACAAGACAATGTCTGCACAACTACACCCCTTATCATGTTTAAGACTCAAAGGTGTGTAGTTCTCGACCCTCAGACCACCAATCACGTATTTCAATGCATGATGGCCAAAGGAGCCAAGTGTGTAATTCAATATCAAATGAAATGCACAAAACACATAAGGGGCCCCAACCTCTATCATGCTTGATCAAGAGGTAAGGGATGCACACATAATGCATGCAAACATGCAAGCATGATGCGAACAACTCAAGCATGCAACAAATAAACATGCAACAACATGAAATCCAAGCATACAAACATGCATGCATACAATGTAATAGGTATGCAACAACAATACCAACAACAAGCATGCAATGACATGTAATCTAACAAGTACGCGACAAACATATAAGCATGATGTAAAGTAACAACTTTGAGCAACATGGTAATATGCAACATGAATATGCAAACATGCAAGGCATGTAAAGGTGAACAAGTATGCAACAACATACAAAATGAGACAAGCATGTGACAACATGGTAAAATGGACTTAAACTAAAGATGGATAGACCTCAGCCATGCCCAAAATCAGTGGCCAAAATGCTATGAAAATGAAGACAAAGGTACATGCAAACATGCATGTCAATTGGCCTATCACCTAAGCATAGGAGAGCAACTTTCAAGAACACTTAAAAAGGGACAAATATGGACATATGACAAACGTTGTAAGCTCTCAAATCATGTTAGGAAAGGTGCCAAACCAACCAAACAAAGCAAGCAAGTCATGCAAAAAGGCTTAAAGCTTGAAACTAGCCAAGGGACTCAAACCAAGGCTATGCAAAATCTGAAGCAAATGACAAGTATAATCCAAAACAGTCCTAGATCATGCCAAAATGAGCCTAAAACATGCAAGGACCAAAGCCAAAATAAGCTAGAACAAAGGGCCGAAAGCATGAGGCATGCAAGGCTACAAAAGAGGTGTTACACTAACCCTATCAAAACCAAACATGGCATGACTTAAGCAATAAAAAACAGAGTTATGACATGGTAAAATAAGACCAGAAACCCACTTAGATGGCATCCCAAAGACCTAAACATTATGGCCCACAGAATGACCCATTCATAAGGCATAAAACATCAACTCTTTAAAGCATTAAAGGAGTGACAAGTGCAAGTGTTTGAGCATGAAACATGGACTGAAATAGTATAACAAATGGTGCCAAATCATTGAAATGGTCCAAGTGAAGCATGCTAGTGACTTAGACACTTAAGGCTAACAAGCTAGAATGCCTTATGGCTATACAAAGCATGGCATATATGGTCAAATCAACTCAAATCAGAGCTTAAGCATGTTACAACAAGGCTAAAAGCTTCATGGGGTCAAGCCAAAATCATGCTAGAAATATGGCTTAAAGCACGATGCATGTTATGGAAAATGAAAGGATTGCAAGGCAAGTACATGAAGCATACATGGTATGTCCAAACCAAGTCAAAAAAGTGTTATATCATGGCAAAACAAAGCCTAATACATACTGAAATGAAGCTAAGACAAGCCAAGCAAACATGCTACCAATATAAGCCATTTATACTAGCATTCAAGACAATAAGGAGAGGGGATGACCCTCTCCTATTTAGGACTCCAAAACCACCTTCCCACCACTGAAAATCCTCTGGATTTTAGTGGTAGGAAGGTCATGCAAAGCCAAGAACAAGGCCAAGAGGGATGGCCTAAAACAAGGCCTAACAAGGCCTAAGAGGGGGTAAACAACCCCAAACCAAAAAGTGATCTCAAACAAAGATCTAAAGCATAAAAAAAAGAACTTATTGTAGTTTAGAGTTAAGCTTAAAACAATAAGAAAGAAGGTCTAAAAGCTTAAGCAAGAAAGGGGTATTAAAAGCAAGAATGCTCATCCTTGAAGACCACCTTCAAGAACACCACTCCAGCAGCCTCCTCTGACCAAAACCAGTCCAAGAACTCTGAAATCAACCCCAAGGGACCTCAGCTCCAAGAGGATGGTGTTCTACTAGGTGTTTGTGTGCAATAGTAAGACAATACTACACTTTATAGCACAAAATAGGATTAAACAAAGGAATATAGATACAAAACTATATCTATCTCTCAAGACTCAATTTTCTGAACCCTTGAGAAGGGAGGAGATGGTTCTCTCTTATAGAGAACCAAAAGTAAAAATTCTTGAGGAAGCTAAGCAAAGGGGCAAATCCCTCCTTACATGTGTATGGAGGGGGTGAATTGTGTATGCCAGCTATGACAGCTGGCATAAAATATCTGCATAAAGCAGATGAACAGGGTTTGGCCAAAAAACATGGCCGATCAACCAACATAAGTGCCGATCGACCAAAAGGAGTGTCGATCGACCAAAACTTTTGGCCGATGGTAAGAAAACAAGGCCGACGGCTTCAAGCCTTGGCCGATGGGTTCAGGAGATGGCAAACAAGCCACCCTCTTCCCTCAGAAGCAAAAACACAAGTGCTTGGTCCACAACCAAGCACGAAACAGACAAGTTGAGAGATCCTAAGGCAAGGCGCGTAGCCGAGACCTCCGAGAACTCAAAACAAACACGAGTCATGGATGATCATCGAGTGTTCAAACGATGACGTCCAAGTCTTGAGGACGGTCAAAAATGGGGTGTCTACACGCGCCCGTTGAGCTTTTCAATCTTCGTAGGGAACAAACCGATGACGGAGGTAGATTCAATCATTCACGACCCAAACGTGGCAGTGGAATTCGCCCAACAGATTTTTCCATCGAAAGTCCAGCAGTCGATGGTTGGGCGACCTAATTTCGAAGTTTTTCGGGAGGGCGTCCATGGAGCGGTGAAGGGACTTTACACTTCATATGAAATCAGCATGCGCCTGTATGCCGCGTGAAGAGAGATAGAGCAAAGGGATGCTCGCATTCAGAGCTTGCAAGCCCACGCGGAGAGGGCCAAAAATGAGTTAAAGAAGATTAGCACCTCTGAGACTCATTCGGCGAGTGAAGTGAATCCGATGGTTGCGGAGCGAGTAAATCGCCAAATTTTGGATCACGCGATCGCCGACCGAGACACGACTAACATGCTCACTTTTGAATTGGAGACGGCTAGGTTCTACAAAAAAGGCTTCCAAGACGGTTGCAAAATTGGAATAGACAAGGCGAAGGAAAAGCTAGCCAAGGAGGTCTATTGATGCGAAAATTGCGGATTTAAGCATGGATGGACAAAGGCACTCCAGGCTACAGGCGTTGATCCAGCGTCACCCGTATACCAGAGTTACACATTTCCGTTTGAGGCTTTTGAAGTCGAGAAGACTGACGATGAGGGCGGCGCCAAATAATTTTGATGATTATTTTATTATTATTATTTTTTTAAATGTAAAGCGTGTGCTTATGATCTGTTGAATAAAACACGTTATTCTGAATGTAGACATGTAATTTCGATCAATGCTTGCAGATTTACTACTTCACGCCGTTCACGATATCCAAGAAAGGCGCTCCGGATTCGGCCCAAACGTGTCATCCACGTACGGTGCTCCGAATTTAAAGTGTTCTTTGTGTTGACCCTAACATCATTCGTGAAGGGCACTCCAAATTCGAAGGCTTTTGGTGTTAGCCAATCGTTTCACAAAGGGCGCCCCAAATTCGGAGGCTTTATTTGGCCCAAATGTGTCATTCACGAAGGGCGCTGTAGACACCCCATTTTTGACCGTCCTCAAGACTTGGACGTCATCGTTTGAACACTCGATGATCATCCACGTTCGTGTTCATCTTGACTTCTCAGAGGTTTCGGTCGCGCGCCTTGCCTCAAGACCTCTCGACTTGTTTGTTTTGTGCTGGGTTGTATACCAACCACTTGTGTTTTTGCTTCTGAGCACAGGGAATGGCTTGTTGGCCATCCCCACACCTCACCGACCTTGGCTTGAGGCCATCGGCCTAGTTTTCTTGCTACCGGCCAAATATTTTGGTCGGTCGGCAATGTTTTTGGTCGGCCGGCCATTTTTGTTGGTCAATCGGTCATATTTTCCAACCGACCCCTGTTCATCTGCTTTATGAAGATATTTAGTGCCAGCTGGCACAGCTGGCACGCACATTTCCCCCCCTCCATACGTGTATGGAGGGATTTGTCTCTTGCTTAGCTTGTTTTGGAAGCTTTGCAAGATGGGAATTCTATAAAGAGGGAGCTTCTCCTCCCTCCTCTGAGGTTCCAGCGGTCTGAAATTAGGGTTAGAAATAGTTGTATCTATCTATCTCTATATCTCCCTCTCTTTACATATTTGTGTGTGTATAAGGTTGTTTTGTTCATACTTTTGCACACAAACACCTAGCATTACACCATCCTCTTGGAGCTGAGGTCCTTGGAGGTTGATTTTGGTGTTCTTGGGTTGCTTTGGACTCAAAAAACTTGTTGGACCATTGTTCTTGAAGAAGGTCTACAAGGGTGAGTGTTCTTGCTTTAGTTTTCCCATTTTTGCACAAGCTTTTAGCCTATCTTGCTTATTGTTTTAAGTTTTGACTATAACTGATAAAAGTTCTGATTTCGTGTTCTTTAGAACTTTTCTTATGGTCACTTTGAGGTTCAGGGTTGTCTCCCCCCTCTAAGGCCTTGTTTTAGGCCATACCTTTTGGCTATTATTCTTAGCTTTGCATGACCTCTCTACCACTGAAATCCAGAGGATTTTCAGTGGTGGAGAGGTGTTTTTGGTGTCCTAAATAGGAGAGGGTCATCCCCTCTCCTTGTTGACTTTGATGCTTGCACAAATGGCTTGTGTTGTAGCTTGTATGCCTAGCTTGCTTTAGCTTCATTTCAGTAGGTATTAGGCTTTGTTTTTCCATGTTATACCTCTGTTTCAAGTTGGTTTAGACATGCCATGTATGCTTCATGCACTTGTCTTGTAATCCCATGTTTTAGCCTTAACATGCATCATGTCGTAACTTGTGTTTTTAGCATGATTTTGGCTCAATCTCATGAAGTTTCTAGCTTTGTTTTAACATGCTAAAGCTCTGATTTTGGTTGTTTTGGTCATCCATGACTTGCTTTGTATAGCTACCATGTAATCTTGCTTGTTAGTTTTGAGTGTTGAATCCTCTAGCATGCTCCATTTGGATCATTTCAGTGGTTTGGCACCACTTATAATGCTATTTCAGTCCATATGTTATGCTTGTATGCTTGCATTTATAACTCCTTTAATGCTTTAAAGAGTTAGGGTTGTGTGCCTCATGGATGTGTCATTATGTATGCCATCATGTCTAGGCATTTGGGATGCCATCTAAGTGGGTTTTTGGGCTCATTTTAGCATCTCATATCTCTGATTTTGGTCGCCTAAATCATGCCATGTTTGGTTGTCTTAGGTGTAGTGTAACACCTCTTTGGTGGCCTTGTATGCCTCATGCCTTGCCCCTTTTGTTTTGGCTTGTTTTAGCTTTGGCCATTGCATGTTTTAGGCTTACTTTGGCATGATTTGGAACTGTTTTGGTCCACTTTGGTCATTTGCTTCATGTGTCACATGATCATGGTTTGAGCCTTCGGGCTAGTTTCAAGCTTTTTTGTGCATGACTTGTTTGCATTATTAGATTGATTTGGCATCATCCTTTGCATGTTTTCAGAGCATTAAAATGCTTTCCATATGTCCATGTTTGTCCCTTTTAAGTATCCTTAAAAGTTGCCCTTTTATGCTTAAGTGTTGGACCATTATACATGCATGTTTGTATGTGAGTTTGTCCCTTATCCCTTAGCATATGGGCCGCTGATTTGGGCCTATTTGAGAGTTTCCCATATTGGTTTAAGACCATCCTTTGCATGTTGTTACATGCTTGCCTTGCATGTTGTCGCATACTTGGCCCCTTTGCATGCTGTTGCATGCTATGTATGTTTGTACGTCTAGATGATTGAAATATTAACATGTTGTTGCATGTTTAAGTGATATTGCATTTGGCATGCATCTTTGATTAAGTTGCTTAACATGTTACTACATGTCTTGCATGTTTGCATGTTTAAATTGCATCTTGCATGCTTTTTAGCTTGCATACTTGTTACATACTTGCATGTTTGCATGCTTAGCTCGCATGCTTAGGTTTCATAGCATTGTGCTTGCATCCCATCCTTCTTGATAAAAAATGATAGAGATTGGAGGGACCCTTTGTATGTTTTGTGTGCATTTCATTTGATATCAAATTGCACACTTGGCCTCCTTGGCCATCATACATCGAAATGCATGATTGATGGCCCAAGGGTCGAGAACCATGCTCCTCTAAGTCTCAAACATGCTGAGGAGGGTGGTGGTGCATAAATTGCTTTGAAAATGCATTGCCATGTCTTGTCTGTCCTCTGTTGCAACAAACCAGTTTTCTACAGGAATAAATGGCTGGTCGGCAACTTTCAGTGCCGGCCGACTATCAATACCCAGCCGGTGATCTAATTTTTGGTCGATGACCATAATTCCATGGCCGGTGGTGCTCCCTTTTGGTCGGTGGCCTCCCACAACTCTCAGGGAGCATTTCAGAAGCAATTTGGAAACTTGTGCAGTCTTCAAAAGAGGAAAACAGTGCAAACAGAGGCAGCATGAGCATGGCGATGGATTTTTGGGCGGAGCCGAGCATGCTTGCGTTTATCCCTCTTCCCGAGGCTGATTTACCACTTTATCAGCTTAGTTAATTTGCTTAACTAGTTAAGTGGTCTGTAATAATTAATTACTTAGAGTAGTTAATTATTTATTTGGTTTGTACTATTCTTTCGGACCCTCCGAGAGGGGGCCATTTTTTAATAAGCGTGCGTGAGTGTGATGCATGTCTTTCAACCACCATTTCTTTCTTCGTTTTACTTAACCGCTTATGATGGTTAGTTCTAGGGCACGTTTCAATTAGCATCCTTATGCTATGCATGTTTGCATCATTCATCTGTATTACATGCACCGGGCTCGGTGCATCATACTAACTACATAGTATTTCAAATTCCAAGTTGAATACGTGTATCGAGTTGTTGCATTTCACATGCCATCCTTAGATTAGCCGAGCCTATTCTAGTTGCATTTTCTATGCGATGCATTAGCCATCTTAACATGGACTTGGATCATACATTTGATTACTAACATGTTCATTGTTTTGGCTCGAAGTACACTATGAGTATTTGTGCATTAGCATCTTGTATGTATGTGAGTGTTAACACGAAAGCATGCTTACCATGAGGCTATTTGCTTATGTGATATAACTGCCTGAATGCCTGTGGGTGAAGGTTGGGTTGCTTGAATTGGAATAAATTCGTCGAAACCCGTGTTTTAGCCTACTTGCGAGTAGCAAACTTCAAACCATTTTCCAAACAAAACGGATATGCGATGCTTTGTTCCAAATTAGGCGATTTAGTCTATACTTGTGTGTTGTGCGCATCACCTAGTAAATTCTAGCTAATTAACCGAAATAAGAACACATATGTTTTCAAAACTCGATATCATGCTTAGTACAGGCCGATCTTCGGATCGAGCGGGGGTGCTCATAGATGACCTTCCCCAATCGTACCCAAGTTCCTGAGTCGAGGTAACTTTGGTGATGACGGACACGTGGCCTTAGGCAACGAGTCAAGGTTTCCTAAATTCCCTAAAATAAAATATTTAGGTGGCGACTTTGTATCTGGCAAAGCAGTCCATGTTTGGCACTTCTTTTTTCAAAATCCGTTTTCCAAAATGATTTGTCGGATTTGGACTCTTTGGTGATTTATCAGTCTTGCATTGTACATTGCAAGATCAGATTAAGAACCGTGACAAATGAGTCCAAACTGTGGAAAAGCATAGGCCCCGAGGGCGCATCCACAGGCGCTCCGGATTCGGAGGCTTTTTGTGTTGGCCAAACGTGTCATTCATGAACGGCGCTCCGGATTCGGAGGCTTTTTGTGTTGGCGAATCGTGTCATTCACGAAGGGCGCTCCGAATTCGGACGCTTTTTTGTGTTGGCCAATCATGTCATTCACGAAGGGCACTCCGAATTTTGAGGCTTTATTCAACCCAAATGTGTCATTCATGAAGGGCACTCCGAATTTAGAGGCTTTTTGTGTTGGCCAATCGTGTCATTCACGAATGGCACACCGAATTCGGAGGCTTTATTCGGCCCAAACGTGTCATTCACAAAGGGCACTCCGAATTCACAGTCTTTTTGTGTTAGCCAATTGTGTCGTTCACGAAGGGTGCTCCGAATTCGGAGGCTTTATTCGCCCAAATGTGTCATTCACGAAGGACGCTTCGGATTCGAAGGCTTTCTGTGTTGGCCAATCGTGTCATTCACGAAGGGCGCTCTGAATTCGGAGGCTTTATTCGGCCCAAATGTGTCATTCACAATTGACGCTCCAGATTCAGAGGCTTTTTGTGTTGGCCAGTCGTCATTCACAAAGGGCGCTTCGAATTTGGAGGCTTTATTTGGCCCAAACGTGTCATTCACGAAAGGCGCTCCGAATTCGGAGGCTTTTTGTGTTGGCCAATCGTGTCATTCACGAAGGGCGCTCTGAATTCGGAGGCTTTTTCAAACAATCAGAACTCGCTGGGAAAGAGGACATTATATTGAAAAAAGAAAGATACACACGGCGTAAAATCAAAACAGGTTGTCATGCCGTACAAGTTAATGATAAAACCTGCACAAGTGTGTGGAGTTCCATGGGCACAACAAGCTTCTTCCATCTATGTCTTTGAGCTGATATGCCCTTGTTCCTGTGATTGAATCGATCTGATAGGGGCCATCCCAGTTAGGACCCAGTTTTTCGTCAACCAGATTCCTGGCAATGGAAAGTACTTTCATGAGGACGAATTCTCCTGGTGTATAAAGGCATAGCTCAACACGTTGATTATATGACTTAGTAAGTTGTTGCTAGTACTGTGCCATGGATGCAAGGGCACGGTCACGTTGTTCTTCAATCAGAGTCAAATCCAAGGCCAACGTCATGTCATTTCCACCTATATCAAAAACTTTCGATTTCAAGGTTGGGAGGCCGATCTCCAAGGGGATGATTTCCTGGGTTCCGAAGCATAAAGCAAACGGCGTTTCCCCAGTGGATCGCCTCGAAGTAGTGCGATGAGCCCACAACACACTGGGCAATTCTTTGACCCATCTGCCTTTAGCTTTCTCCAGCCTCCTCTTATTGCCGTCCAAGATGGCTTTGTTGGAGGCTTCAGCTTGACCATTGCTCTGTGGATAAGCCGAGGTGAAGAAATAGGGCCGAATACCATACGTGCTGCACAATTCTCGGTAGACGCCACAATCAAACTGGGTGCCGTTTTCTAAAATGAGTGCTCTTGGAATGCCGAATCGTGTTATGATATTTTTCCATACAAAACGCCTAACGTCAATATCTTGAATGTATGTTAGTGCCTCCGCTTCGACCCATTTTGTGCAATAATCTGTCGCCACAATCAAGAATCATTTGTTACCTGGGGCCCGTGGCAATGGCCTGATGATATCAAGCCCCCATTGAGCAAACAGCCAAGGACTGGTGATCGAGCTCAACTTCTCGGCAGGCAAATGGGTTAAAGTGGAAAACTTCTGGCACTGTTCACATTTCTTCACGTAACACTCGGCATCAGCTCTCATGGTTGGCCAGTGGTACCCTTGTGTTACAACTCGATGAGCCAAAGAATTCCCACCAGAATAGGCACCACAACTACCTTCGTGTGTTTCAGTCAAGAGTTCTTCAACTTTATCCGGATGAATGCATTCTAGGTATGGACCAGAAAGGAATTTTTTGTAGAGCTTTGCTTGCGAATCTAAGTAATATCACAAGGCTTTGTTTCGCAGTTTGTGCGCTTCTTTCTTGTCCATCGGGAGCTATTCGGAAGATAGAAATGCAGTGATGGGGTCCATCCAACTTGGACCTGATTCTACGATATTGATTTGAATTGACTCTTAGGGGGCAATGCTCGGCTCAGGGATGAATCCTACTTCAATTGTCCGTTTAATTTCTAAGTTGATGGTGGAGGTTAAGCAAGCCAGGGCGTCTGCATGTGTGTTCTGATCCTGGGTTATTTGATTTAATTCATGATGGTCGAATTTTGCTAGCAAAGAATTCGCCGTTTTCATGTAAGCTGCCATACGGTCATTTTTGGCTGCGTATTCCCCCTTTCAATTGGTTAATGACTAGCTTTGAGTCGCAGAAGACAAGCAGATGCCGAGCACCAAATAGATGTGCGTTCCGTAAGCCAATTAACAATGCTTCGTATTCGGCCTCATTGTTTGATGCTTCGAAGCCCAGTTTGACAGCCTGCTCGATTATTGCCCCGTCGGGAGCCATGATCACTACGCTCGCCCCACTGCCACGTTGGTTAGATGAGATGTCACAATACAACTGCCAAATGTCCCCAACATAAATTCTCCAGTTCAGCTTAGGTTGAATTTGATCAGACTTAAAACCAGCGAGATATCCAGTGAATTCGGCCACAAAGTCGGTGAGCACTTGCCCCTTGATTGAGGTTTTGGGCAGAAATTGAATATTGTACTGGCTGAGTTCGAGAGCCCATTTTGAAACGCGCCTTGATGCTTCTACACTGCGGAGTACTGAGCCGAGGGGGTAGTCCGTTCGTACCCCAATGGTATGCCCCTGAAAGTAATGCATCAGTTTTCTTGCTGCCTGTAGACACCCCATTTTTTACCGCCCTTAAGACGTGGGCACTACTGATGGTGTACTTGGTGATGAAAGATGTGCAGGGAAAATGTTCGATTTCTTTGACCAGAGAAGAGTCAAATCCTAACCTCACACCCCATTTTGGACCAAAGCTATTTTGGATGGTTTTTAGACCTTAAAACCCTTTTTTTTCAAAATATTTTTGAAATAAAGTTCCTACGATGTTCCGAGACTCACATTTTGTTAAATGTTACGCTTTTCAGTAAACCGAGCGAGGACAAAGTGGAAATGAATGAAAGAGAGATGAAATCTTTGAAAAATCATTCAAAACACATTTTTCGGGGGGTTTGGAGTTGAAGAAAAGAGGAGAGGAGAGAAGAAACCACGTTGGGGAAGAAGATGGGCATGAACCGTTAAGAGAGAGAGTTGAGCAGCCCTCGCTGAATCAAACTTGTTCATTTGCACATTTGGATTTCAGCTATGAGGCCACCACCGTTGAAAAGAAGATTTCTGGGGCTTCAATTTGCACTCAAGAATCTCCTGAAGCTGAGTCCGGACGGGAGAGGTATGGTTGGTTGAAGTTAGGCATCAATCTGGTTGGACCGAAACTGAGCAGTCTTCAATAAAAGAGGGATATCTCTTAGCACACTTGAAATTTTGATGTGAGGCTGCCACCATTGGAAATCTTACTTCTGGGGCTTCATTCTAGACACAAGAATGACCTGAAAAGGTATCCAGATGAAGGAGTTAGGCTTGCTTCAAGTCGGGGACTAGGACTGATTTTTGCTGCCGGTATCTATGGGAGTGTGCCGGCCATGAATGGCCAATGCCGGCCCTATGCCATCCAAAAGTGAACCCCTGCCGGCCAACAATGGTAAGGTGCCGGCCAACAATGATAAGGTGCCGGCCATTGATGCCAGAAAGCAGATTTTGACAGATATTTTGCTCCAGCTGTCTCTCTTGAGATGTTTTCGACCCATGCTCGTTTTTTTGCTATATATCAAGGCCAAATCTATCATATTGAAGGGTTAGTACATTTGGGAAGAATTTGGCAAAGCTTTGGGAGCCTCTCTCTCTCAATCCACTCTCTAGATTCCTCTCTCTCTAAGAGTTTTGTGCTAGAAGCTTTCATACATCCATCTTCAACCTATCAACCCTTAACAAGAGTTGTTGATCATTGGGATGAGGTTGCTAGAAGGTCTTCTTGGAGCTCATTAAGGAGGTTTTGACTTGGTTTTGTGCCTCAAAGTGTGCTTCCCTCCAAGAGGTAAAACTTTCACCCTTTAAGCTTGTCTCTCACACTTGCTTCACCATCCTTTTTCCATTGTTTTGGACTATTTTGGGGCTGGTTTTGAACCATAAAAAACTCTGATTTTGAGGTGCTAAAATGGTGGTTTAAGCCTTGTTTGGCTAGGGGGTTGTCTCTCCCTTTTGCTCCTTGACTTGTAAAGCCTTTTGAGCTATCTTTCAATGCCTTTCAAAACAACTTTTTGTGGCCTATTAACCACTGAAATCCAAAGGATTTTCAGTGGTAAAAACCCTATTTTGAGGTCCCAAATGGGTGGGGGTTGTCCCCCCTCGTCTTCTCTTCTTTGCATGTCTTATTGGCCTATCAAATGAGCATCTGTTTCTACCATTTTGAGGCTTAGTTCAAGAAATTTTTTTGTGACTTTTATGACCTACCTTAACTCTGTCCATGGCTGGTTTGGTCACCTTATGCATGCTTTATACACTTGTAGTGTAATTCTTACAGACTAGCCTTATATGCCTCATGAAGTAGCATGTTTGTTAAGCAAGTATGGGCTCCATTTCAGCATGTTTTTGGTCATTATTTAGCATGTCATAACTCTGTCTAAAGTTGGTTTGGTAGCCTATTGCATGCTTTATACACTTGTAGTGTAAACTTGCACACTAGCCTAACATGCATCATGCTTTTGACTATCATTCTAGCATGATTTTGGGTTAATTCTGAGAAGCTTTTGTTCATTTTTTAACATGCTCTAGGTCTGACTTGTGTTGTTTTGGTCATGCATGCATTGCTTTGTATAGCCATGGTTCAATCTTGCTCACTAGCTTTGTGTATTGAGTCTACTAGCATGCATTGCTTGGACTATCTTCATGATTTGGCATCATTTGTTATGTGATTTCAGAGCATATTTCATGGTCATACACTTGTTCTTGTCACTCTTTCAATGCTTTGAAGAGTTGGGGTTTTGTGCTTCAAGAATGGATCATTGTGCATGCCATCATACTTAGGCTTTTGGGATGCCATCTCAGAGGGTTATGGGGCTTATTTTGACATGCCACAACTTTGATTTTCATTGGTTAAGTCATGCCATGTTTGGTTGTAATAGGTGTAGTGTAACACCCCTTTGTTAGCCTTGCATGCTTCATGCCTTTGGTCTTTTGTTCTAGCTTGTGTTGAATAGGTTCAAGCATGCTTTTGGTCTTGTATTGACCTACCTTGGGGCTGTTTTGGTTGCCCTTGGCCCTTTGGGGCTTACTTTGCATGGCCATGGTTTGAGTCCCTTTGCTAGTTTCGAGCTTTAAGCTTTCTTGCATACTATGCTTGTCTTGTCTGGGTGGTTCGGCATCATTCCTCACATGATTTCAGAGCTTACTTTATTGTCATGCTCTCATGTTTGTCACCCCTTGCTCTTGTTTGAGATTTATGTTCTTCTTGCCTAGCTTATGGACCAATATGTGTGCATGCATACTTTGCCTTTTGGTGCCTTGGTTTTGGTGTTTTGGCCACTGATTTGGGCATGATTGAGGTCTGTCCATTTTAGTTTAAGTCCATTTTTGCATGTTGTTGCATGCTTAGTATATAGCATGTTGTTGCCTGCTTGTTCCATTGTGTTGTTGTTGCATGCTTGTCGCATTGCATGTTGTCGCATGCTTGTCGCATTGCATGATTCTTGTATGTTGTTTACATGTCTATGTTGCATTGCATTGTGTTCAACCCGGTGTTGTGTTTGAACACAAGGTCGATTAGCTTATTTCATACTTGAAGTGATGAAATGAGCCAATCTTCCTTTGGTCTTCATTGCCTTTGATCACTCATTATAAGGCTGTGGTCTTAGTGTCTTGTTTGTCACGCATTTATTGAGTTTGTACAAATTGGATCTTTGGCTATCACGCATTGCGATGCTCGATTGATGGTCTTGGATCCAATTATGCCTTTCCATTGATGTTTCGAGATGATATGGAGTGGCATAGTGTGTACATACCCTTGGGAGACCCTCCATTTTCTCTATTTTGCACTCTGCTGCAGCTTGTTGTCACAGTACACCAGTGGCCGGCACCCTCTTATTTTTGGCCGGCAGCTCTTCATTTATGGCCGGCAGTGTACACTCTTGGTCGGCATGGGGGTCGACAGAAGCTCCTCATGGCCGGCAGGCCACTGGTGCACTTCTCAGCACTGTTTTGGTGAGATCCAGCAGCTAGTTGTCAAGGACACCCTGCAGATAGAGCCTCTAGAGAGCATTTGGAGAGCTTTTCGTGACGGAAGCCGAGGCATGCATCTCCTAATTTCCAACAGAGCTGAAGCAGTATTGTTTAATGCATTTTCATGATTAGTTAGCATTTGTATTTGTAATTTAATTAATTTGTTAATTAGTTAAAGTATTGTAATAATTAGTAATTGGTTTGCTAGTTATTCAATTTGATTGTGTAATAATTAGTCTAATTAGCTTAATTAGATTAGTTGATTAGCTTAGCGTATTCATTCGGACCCTCGGTCGAGAGGCCAAATTTTGTAATAAGTGTGCGTGAGTGTGTGAATGTCTTCCAACCCCACGTCTTTCTCCCTTTTACTTAACCGCTTACGATGGTTAGTTCTAGGTCATATTTCAATTAGCATACTTATGATAGCATGTTTGCATACATTCATTCGTATTGCATGCACCGGGCTCGGCGCACCATACTAACTGCATTGTATTTCAATTCCAATTTGAGTACATGTTATCAAGTTGCATCTCATATGCCATTTTAGAACAGCCGAGCCTATCTCTAGTTGCATTTTGCATGTGTTGCATTAGCCATCTTAACATAGCTAGGATCATGCATTGATTACTAACTAGCTATTGTTTTGGCTTGAAGTACTAGGTAAGCTTTTATGCTTTAGTATACTGCATGAATGTTAGTGTTGCCATGATAGCATGCTTGCCATGAGGCTAACTGCCTAAATGTTTAAACTGCCTGAATGCCTGTGGGTGAAGGTTAGATTACTTGAATTGGAACAATTCCTTAAAATGCGAGTTTTAAGCCCACTTGAGAGTGGCAAAATCATGTTTTCTTAAGCCCACTCGAGGGTGGCAAATCCACGTCTTAGCCTACTTGCGAGTAGCACCTTTAAACCATTTTCAAACAAACATGAGATGTTTTGTTCCAACTTAGGCGATCTAGTCTATACTTGTATGCTGTGCGCATCACACAGTAATTCTAGGCTAATACACCGGAATAAGAACACATATGTTTTCAAAAACAAAATATCATGTTAGTAAAGACGGATCTTTGATCGGGCGAGCGGGGGTGCTCATTGCATGACCTTCCCCTCTCGAACCTAAGTTCCTGAGCCGAGGCAACTTTGGTGATGACGGACAGGGTTTCCTAAATTTTCTAAAAAATAAAACATTTAGGTGGCGACTTTGTATCTAGCAAAGCAGTCCATGTTTGGCACTTCTTTATAAAAATCAGTTTTCCAAACGGTTTGCCGAATGTGGACTCTTTGGTGATTTATCGGTCTTGCATTGCACTTCGCGAGATTAGATTCAGAACCGTGGCATTTGAGTCTAAACTGTAGTAGCTCAATGAACAAAACGGATTTCACGCCCCCTTCGCTCGCGGAGCCCAAGACATTCGGGCACCTCTACACTACCATGACGAGAGCAAGGACGAGTTTTTCCAACGGAAGGTAACGTGTTTCGATGTCAACCATTGCTTTGTTCACATAATAAATTGGTCACTGCTCCTTTAGTTCTTCCTTTAACATTACGGCGTTGACGGCCCGGTCGGAAACTGCTAGATATAAAATGAGCGGATCACCTGCCAAAGGTGTTGTCAAGAGTGGAGCTGATTGGAGGTAAGTCTTCAAACCATCCAAAGCGGCTTGGCAGTCGGGGGTCCATTCAAAAGCTTTACCCTGCCGAAGGGTATGAAAGAATTGTTAGCAGCGATCCGTGGAACGACTGATGAATTTATTGAGTGTGGCGGCCATTCCCATCAGCTTCTGAACCTCTTTGACCGACTGAGGAGAGCCGAGTTCTAGAATTGCTGTGATTTGCCTCGAGTTGGCTTCGATTTCATGGTGGTTAAGAATGTAGCCCAGGAATTTGCCGGATCCGATGTCGAAGGCAAATTTGGAAGCGTTCAGCTTTATTTTGTATTTGCAAAGAATGCCGAATGTTTCTTCTAGATCAGCTAGATGAGTTTGTTTTCTCTAGACTTGACCACCATATCATCGATGTACACTTCCATAGTACGGCCGAGTTGCTCCTTGAACATGGCAGTGACTAGTCTTTGGTAGGTTGTCCCCACATTCTTCAGCTTGAAAGGCATAACCTTATAGCAGTGGGTTCCTCTTGGGGTGAGGAATGTAGTTTTGTCTTGGTCCTCCGGATGCATGGCAATTTGATGGTAGCCTCTGTATGCATCCAAGAAGCTCATACGTTGATGATGTGCCGTTACATCTACGAGTTGGTCTATTCTGCGAGGGGAAAGCAATCCTTAGGACAAGCTTTGTTTAAGTTCGTGAAATCCATACAAACATGCCAAGTTTCATTTTTCTTCTTTACAACCACAGTCTTCGGCAGCCATGTAGGATAGGTCACTTCACGGATTGCTCCGGCATCAAACAATTGGTCAACTTCTTCAACAATGGCAGCAGTGTGTTCCGCGGCTGACCACCGACTTTTCAGAATAATCGCCTTACATCTGGGATCAACGTTTAAGCGGTGCTGAGACACAGACGGATCCACCCCCTGCATCTCATATGGTGACCATGCAAATGCATCAAGGTTGCCGAGTAAGAAGGAAATTAGCTCTTGCCTGTCGACTTTATTCAGAGAGGTGCCGACCATGAAGAACTTGTCAGGATTCCCATCAATTTCAACCCGATCTAGGGCTCCGGTTGACTTTTCACTTGGGAGCTACCCAACGTCATCGAGGCTCTCTTAATCCAGCACCTCAATTGAATTCACTTCCAGCTCTCTTGGTGTCTATGCGACAAGAAGATAACATGCCTGTGCCGATTTTTGGGAACCTCGAATTTGCTCAATGCCGCATTCAGTCGGAAAGCGAAGTAGTTGATGATAGGTGCTTGGCACAGCCTGCATGGTATGCAGCCAAGTTCGTCCCATGATGAGATTATACGGACAAGGAAGCTTGACAACCAAAAATTCTACATCCACTGATAGGGAGCCCGCCCAAACTAGTAGTGTGATTTTGCCCAACGGATATTCCAGATTAGCGTTGAAGCCGAATAACGGATAATGAGCTGGAGACAGGTCCAACTCAGTGAAGCCAAGTTTGAGAAAGGTCTTGTAGTACATAACGTCCGAAGTGCTCCCCTGGTTGTAGACTCAACTTTCTTCGCACGCCCCCTTTCGGAGAGGCTTGAATAAGTCCTACAGTTCAGACTCTCATCACGGTTCTGAATCTAATCTCACAAAGTGCAATGTGAGACTGATAAATACCAAAGAGTCCAATCCGGCAAGTCATTTTGGAAAATCGATTTTAAATCAAATAATGCCAAAACTGGACTACTTTGCCAGATTACAGAGTCGCCACCTAAATATTTTATTTTTGGGAAATTTAGGAAACCCTGACTCGTGCCAAAGGCCACGTGTCCGTCATCACCAAAGTTGCCTCAACTCGGGAACTTGGGTACGAGAGGGGAAGGTCCTGAAATGAGCGCCCCCACTTGCCCGATCAAAGGATCGGCCTCTACTAAGCATGATATGTTGTCTTATAAACCTCATATGTTCTTATTCCGGTTATTAGCTAACTTTACTACGTGATGCGCACAGCACACATGGATATACTAAATCGCAAGAATTGGAACAAAACAATTCATGTTTGTTTTCGAAAAATGGTTTGAAAGTGCCACCCTAAAGCGGGAATTTGCCACCCTCAAGTGGGCTTAAAACATAATGATTTGCCATTTTGCAAAGTGGGCTTAAAACTCACATTTGATAAATTGTTCCAATTCAAGCAACAAAGCCTTCATCCACAGGCATTCATGCAGTTTAATTACATAAGCAAATAGCCTCATGGCAAGCATGTTATCATGGCAACACTCACACTCATGCAAGTATGCTAAAGCGTAAAACTTACAGTGTACTCCAAGCCAAAACAAAAAACTAGTTAGAAATATGCATGTTCCTAACCATACAAGATGCCTAATGCAACACATGCAAAATGAAATTAATAGGCTCGGCTATCTAAGATGGCATATGAATGCAACAATTTGATAACATGCTTTGAAACACGTATTCAAATAGGTGTTGAAATATAATGCAGTTTGAATGATGCGCCGAGCCTCGATGCATGCAAGCATAAGGTATGCTAAATTGAAAATGACCCTAAACTAACCATCAAAAGCAGATAAATAAAAGGGAGAAAGACGTGGGGTTGGAAGACATGCACACACACACGCACACTTATTACAACATTACACCCTTACAAAGGAGGGTCCGAATAAATAAGCTAAGCTAATCTAAGCTAAGCTAATTATTACAAAACAACTAACTTAGCTAATTAATTACAAAACAAAATAAAGAAATAGCTAAGCTAAGCTACTTAATTATTACAACACTTAACTAATTAGCACACTAATTAATTAAATTACAAAACCAATGAATATTAATTGAACATGCAAAACAAATGTTAAAACTACACTACTTCAAATCTGCCTCGGGAAGTGGTGGCTGTCTGCATTTGATTTTCGTCCCGAAAAGCCTTTCGGTTTACTATTGAGAGGCTCTGTTTGCAGGGTTATTCCAAGAACTTTTTGCTCCGCCTTACCAACTCACTGCTGAGGAATGCACTAGTGGCCTACCGTCCATGATTGGTTACTGTCGGCCATCTGTCGGCCAAAAGTTTGCCTCTGTCGGCCAAGGATGACGCATTGCCGGCCATCAGTAAGCCACTGCCAGCCACTAGTGTGTTGAATCACCAAACTGCAACAGAGCACAAACAGAGGGAAAATGAGGGTTTTCCAAGAACATGTATGTACTGTGCCTCTCCTTATCATCTCAAAACATCAAAGAAGTGGCACTCTTGGATTATGCAACTTAGGATCGCTCTGAGCCTTGAGACTCGACCCCTTGCTTTCAAGCCTCGAACTCGGACTCAGAAAGTTCAAAGGTCAACCATAATGTGAAGCCTGCGTGGCCAGATTTGAAGCAGCCCACGAACTAGGGGCAAGAAAACATCAAGAAGATCAGATCTCATCAAAAGAAGCTCGCAAAGCTAGATCAGAAGCACCCCTGGAACTAGGGGCAAAAATGTCTGATACGCTCAAAGAGTCGAATATGGATCATTCTGCAAACCAATGAAGATCGGCAAGAATGCCAAATCCTAGAAAGGGGAAAAGAAGAAAGTATTGTTGAAAGACAACCAAGTTCCTATCCACAACACTAGGGGCAAATTCACCCTCCATTGGATGGACTTCTATATCATCAGCAAACAATAGCCATTCTCCTGGATTCAGATGACTTCAGGATCTCAAAACCATTTGACATGGACAAAGCTACACTTTTACCCTTGAGAGGCTTGCTGGGCCGAAAACCCGGAAGGGTGACCCAGGCAAAAGTTAGAGCAAGAAAAAGAAGAAAAAGAACAAAAAAGAAAAAAAGAAAAAATGCAAAGAAAAGAAAAAGAAAAGATGAAAAGAAAAAAAATGAATGAAAAGAATTGAAAAGAAGAAAAACATAGCTCGCAAGGTTGAAAACCCAGAAGGGCCGCCTTGGCAAAAGTTAGAGCGTAAAAGGTGAGGGTTAATACACGAGTGAACCTGAACCGGAACAACGTAAGGCTTGATTCCCATGTTTGGGATACGTAGGCAACTTCATCCTAAAGTCTAGCCACAAACACTCCCAAATGGATTGTCTCCATGTAATGGTTTTGATCATCCCTGCTTTCTCTGTATCCAAGAGTTTGGTTGTGATCATTACTCTAAGGATTGATTACAATGCGCTGCGGTGCCATTCAGACAAGGGGGCAACTTTCTGTTGCCAATGTACTGCGGTGCTATTCAAACAAGGGGCAATTTTCCATTGTTTTGGATCTGAGGTTGTACATCTCAAGAGTAGGTTCCGTGCTCGTAGAGTAGTGGCTGTTTGCAAAAATAATTTTTGAGAATTTTTACTGAGGTTGACTAATTTTCTCGAAAATTATTCCATTTTTCAAAAATCGGACCATTTTCTTGGACCCAAAAAGGAAAATTTTTAGTTCTCACAATCTAACTTGCATGATTTTAAGTCAGAAAGTTGAACGAGCATGTTAATCAAACTTTTATATTGATCAAAATTGTTTTAGTAGAAAGCAAAAACAAAAAAGGGTCAAAATGATAAACTAGGGCCACAGTTGAGTCAGGCTTCCTGTCTTTTCCCCGTTATCCATGCGTTTGCCAGAAAGGGCACTCTACCTGCCAGAAAAGCACACAGCTGAAGTAAACAACAAAGGGCCGAAAGCTCTCAACATCCTCCGAGCAACGAGGTATCAAGCCAAGTGCGAAGCACGAACTCAAGTGGATCAAGTTACTCTATTCCCTCTTCCGGGTCCTTGACTAAATGACACCGGAGGAGATAGCCGGGAACTAATTGTGTTGGGCATGAACCCACAACCTTTTGTTTATCCATCAAACCACCCAGGGGAGGGATAAAAAATGAGAGATTGAAGAATAAAGAGATGTGCACTGAGAGAAAAAGTGAGGAAAAGGGCTTTTTCCGAAAAAACAGAGATTAAGTGCCAGAGTGATGTGAGAATCACAAATGAGAAAGGGTGGGAAACAATACCCGGAGAAACTGGCCGCTCGCTTTTGTAACACGTCTGAATGTCGTGTCTTTTGTTTGTCTCGATTCTTGTCTTGAGTCGTTTCAAGTGTCTGTGTTTGTCTTTAGGTTGTATCCTTTTTGTTTTCTATTGTTGAGTCTTTTTTTGCTGTGTTCAATACACGATTGAGAATTCATTTCTCGACTTTCAAAATGAATCGTTTTGTGCTCAGAGTGCTGTGTCATTCTCTACATTTGTTCTTCCACATTTGGAGCATCTGAGTATGTTTCAACTTCTGCCAATCCCATCTTTGCATCCCGTCTGTTCAGATTGAATTGTTTGTTCAGAATTAGCTGTATGCCGAATAAACCGAATGATGTGTTATGGGCTGTGAGTTCAGAATGAGCAATGTTCAGAATGGGCTGTGTATTCAGAATCAGCAGTGTCCTGCATAAGCTGTGTGACCAAAATGAACAGAGTACTGTGTTGCGAGCTGTGTGTTCAAAACGAACACTCTATATGTTGAACATATTGAGAACTTGTGATTAGTTCCATTTCCAGTGCCTTCCGGTGTTGATTTTGCAAAGTCACACCTGTATTACTTCAATTTGCTTATCGAGTTGTTGCTCATTTGCTTATCGAGTTGTTACTCATTTTTGGTTATCGAGTTGTTGCTCATTTGCTTATCGGGTTGTTACTCATTTTGCTTATCAAGTTGTCCCTCATTTTGCTTATCGAGTTGTCGCTCATTTGCTTATTGAGTTGTTACGCATTTGATTACCAAGTTGTCGCAATTTTTCTTATCGAGTTGTTGCTCTCTGCTTATCGAGTTGTAAACTTGTTAAGGTCTCATTATTGCTTATTAAGTTAATTTGTTTTATTTGTTACGTTGGTCTACCTGACCTGGCAGTACATGCATGTTCAATTTCCATCCGATTACATTGTTATGTGATATGGTATGATACGATGCGATGCGATGCGATGTACAAATGCAACACTTTTTCAGCAAAAAGCTTGTTTCATTCCATCATCCTTTCAAATACATAGTTTTGGGAAAGTAAAACCTGCCTCAAGCAGTACAAAGTGCTCAAACCACTAGCTAAAAGGAAAATAAAGTAAAAAGAAAGAAAAGCAGCAAAAGTCTAGATCAATGTCAACTGGTCTCAGGCATGAGAGTCTGTCGTCGTCCTCTTCCTGGACGAAAGTCCAGGAGCATTGTCGCCGTCCCCACCATTTGAGCCCGAGCCCGAATCATCTCCAGTCTCATCCTTAGACGACTCTACCTCTACCTCTGTCTCGGACTCATCATCATCTGAAATCAGTGCCCGCGAGCTGCTCCCAACATGAGTGCACCCCGCTTTGGTGCGGGGGGGTACTGTGGTCCCTCGTCCTGCTCTCCCTCCTCCTCGGGCAGACACGGATGGTCCTGCTGGAGCACCCCTTGCAGCCGGTATCTGGAATGGGGGCTGAAAAGGACAAATGGTAAATGCATCAGTTATGCTACGAGCAGTATATCAGTGCAGAATGCCGTGTATGAATGCTATGAGCAGTATATCAGTGCAGAATGCCGTGTATGAATGCTATGAGCAGTATATCAGTGCAGAATGTCATGTATGAATGCTATGAGTAGTGTGTCAGTATAGAGTACAGTGATTGAGTACAGTGTATGAATGCCATGAGCAATGCTATGAGCAGTCTGTGGGTTACAGTGTATCAAATACCGTGAGGGCCGCGTATCAAGTGCAGTGTTGATAGTGCGATGCATCAGATTATGTGTGAAACAGATTATGCACAGTTTGAGATTGTGGTTGAAGGAGCTTACCGGGATACTATAAATAGCTAGCAGGTCGAGGCTCCGTTGTAGCATCCCCATCACGGAAGCAGTCAACTCCAAAGACTGGCGAATGTACTCGGTAGAAGTCTACAAGAGTGTTAGAAACATAAGTATTCCGCGAAAAATCAAGAGAAATAAAATGAAATGACTGTACAAGATGTAAAATACAGTAGTACATACCGGAAGCAAGCCGTAGAATCCGACTAGCTCGTGATCAGGCGGAGGAGGAGCGATGGGGATCTAGTAAGTCTCCCCACCCTGCCCTCGGCATGTCATCATGGTAGGCAGCTCGGGCCACCCAGCTCCCTGCCCTCTCCGGGGCCCACTCCTACCTCAGGCCCGAGGTGCCCGCGATGCTCCTACTCTCGTAGCTGGCGCCGCTGGTCTCTCTCTCTCAACTCGGTCGGTACCGGCCAGAGGCCGCATGATATAGGTCTGGACGAACTCCGCGTAGTCGCCCTCGTCTACATAGCGCTCATGGCTCCAGTCGATGGTGTAACTCATCATTTCTGCTAAGGTATACTTCTCAATATCCCTCGCATGGATAGGGGGAGGTGCTGGAACTGGCTGCTCTGGCACACCCAAGGTCTGCCGTAAGAAGCGCTCCCGAAAGTACCAGGCACGGCAAACCGGGCCCTCTAACAAGACTCTGAATCTAGCAGTCTCCTGAGCGCCGACATACCGCTCCCGAACTACGATGGGCAACGAGGCCCACAGCTGCCAAGTGATCTGCAAATAGCAGTAAATACAGTTTGTTATCTGATATTTAAGGTACACTGCAAAGAAAATCCAATAAACTGAAATGTTTGACATACCTCAGCTGCGGTGATAGTGTCAAAGTAGCGGCGGAAGAATATGAGGGGCTCCCGCGGCCTCCGCTCGCACCTCACGTCAAAGCGGTGAGAAAATGAGACCATGGGGGGCATCTCATCATCCGGTACTGGGGCAAGCCTAGGAAAGTAGGCATACACCCACAACTACAGAACAAAGCAGAGCAAACACCAGTAGGCTTATCAGATAAAGCAGGATACAGATAAAAGCGGAAATCAGAAAACAGTGTGCAGTGAATTGTGCAATATGTGCGGTGTGTTGTGCAGCGTGTGCAATGTACAGTCAGTGTAGAACAGATTGTGTGTGCGCAGTACGTATAAAGTGCAGATGATGTAAAACAGAACTGAATAGACAGAAAAGGGAACATGTACCTCCCAGGCTCGCCAGTAGCCTCCGAGTAATTGCCTACTGAGGCGGGAAGATGAGCTCATGTACCTGTAGAGAGTGGCCAAGCCGGCGCCACCCCAGTCATAGCGGTGGATCTGTGTCACATCCATAAGTGCGCTCAGCAAATAGAGGGCGACGGTGTTCACCCGGTCGGCGAAAAGCGTGGTCCCTAGCAGAAACACGATAAAACCGCGAGCGTACTGCTTCTCCTCCTCCTGGGTAGTAGGTGCCTGGATCCGAAAATGGTCCTCGAACTATGAGTATCGCACGAACCCTGCCTGAGCGAGAGGTGGCTGAGCGCCGAGCAGGTACATCTGAGCGGCGTCCCACTCGTCTATGTCTGTATCAAAGGGGATCGGATCCCCTCCCACTCCGATGCCTGTGAGCATGGAGAAGTCGAAAGGAGTCATTGTCATCTCCCCGGTGGCAAAAAGGTAGAGGGAGTTGGTGGTGTCTCACCACCTCTCCACCAGAGCAGCAAGAAGGGGCCTGCTCACAGTGAGGCGTGAGAGTCCCATACAGAAGGTCCCAAATCCAGCTCGGTCAACAATGCGACGAACTGCGTCAGGTAGCTCTATGTACCAACATCTAGCGGCAACATTTCCATACCCTCGAAAGGCATGGGAATCCCCCTGTTGTCAAAACAAACAGTTATGAAGCAGTGTTACAAATACAGTGTTGAGTGTTTCAGTGGAAAGTACAGCGTGTGTACACGTGTTCAGATTCAAACAGATATCAGGTGCGGGTGTGCTCGCAGTGAACTATAGCATGTGATGTATCAGTGTGTTTAAGTGGTTTAGTGGAAAATACAGTGTGTGTACACGTGTTCAGATTCAAACAGATATCAGGTGCGGGTGTGCTCGCAGTGAACTACAGCATGTGATGTATTAGTGTGTTTGAGTGGTTCAGTGGAAAATACAGTGTGTATACGCATGTTCAGATTCAAACAGATATCAGGTGCGGGTGTGCTCACAATGAACTACAGCATGCGATGTATCAGTGTATCCAGGCCAAACAGTTAAAGAACAGAATCAACCATTGCAGTTATGTATTCTACTTTGCAGAACATGAAACAGGGAAGAGTGTACCTCAGAAGCGCCATAGGACAGATGTTACTCTGGCTCGCGCAGCAGAAGCTCTAGTGGCACGCGTCACTCATAGCTCCTGAAGTAACAGAGGCTGTCAGGAGGAAGCACATGTATCGCCGGCCTGTAGGTCGCCGGGTCGAATGGCCGAATGTGAAGAGGCAGGAGCTTAGCCTCGGGGTCCACGTCCATCGCTGGAGGACCCTCGCCCACTGGTACGTCCTTTGCCATCTCAAGAATAGTGTGAAGATCACCAAAAATGTGAAAACGGAGCACGAATATGAAAAGTCAACCCAAAAGTCAACCCCAGGCGGGTGGAAAATGGGAGAAAATGTCGAAGTACGGAAAGGGCACAAAGACTGAGTAAAAGTTGGGAGAAACAAACCCTAGGTGATGGAAATCAAGAAAACTACACCGAAATCAAGTTTTGTTTTGTTCAAAATGTGTGAAATCGGAAGGATTTCGCGAATCAAACAACGAAATGGGCCCGAAAACCAAGGAAAGACAGGGACCGAGAGGAGGAAAATCACCTAGAGAGAAGGTGGGGAGGTTTTTGAGCTAGGGCAAAGTGAAAATATGAGGTTTAGAACCTCATATTTAAAGACCCGCGGCTAATTGACAAAATTGCCCCCGACACAGGCATTTTTGGCCGGTCGGCCAAATTGTTAGCCGATCGGCCAAAAAGTTGGCCGATGGCCTTATTTTGTGGCCGGTGGATGGCCGGTGGACTCTCTTGATGATCAGTGAGCCTCCCACACCCTTGGTTGGGTCATTTATGTGGTTCGACACCTTCATTACTCAAGATAGTGCAAGAATGTGCATTTTCAAAGCTTAGCCAGCCTCCGTGTTGACCTCGAGCCGTGTTTTCTGTGCGTGGCACTTGATACGCGCAAGGTGTATCCTTTTCGTATCCTTTGGTATCTTGTAAGGTTCAATAACCACTTTAAATGCGTTGCATTGCATGTTTTTCCTCGTTTTTGATAAACATGCATAGGTTGCATTGTTATGCACGTCTACGCACGTTCTAACGCGCACAACTTGCATTGTTATGCACTGTTCATCTGCATCGTCATGCATCTCAACAAAACGTGCGTTGTCACGCATTTGAGTTTACATGCATTGTCATGCATTTCAACAAATGCGCGTTGTCGCGCATTCGAATTCATTGGCATTGTCATGCATCTCAACTACATGCATTGTCATGCATGTTCCTTATCACGCATCGTCATGCACATTTCATTTGCATTGTCATGCATATTCCATATCACGCATCGTCATGCGCATTTCATTTGCATTGTCATGCATATTCCTTATCACGCATCGTCATGCACACCTCATTTGCATTGTCTTACATTTCCTCACTTTACATTGTCATGCACTTCAATACATGCATTGTTATGCATTTCCTCATTTGCATTGTCGTGCATATTTCTCATTTGCATTGTCGTGCATTTCCATATGTATTGCATTGTAGTTTGCATGCATTCATTGCATTACCCATCTATGGCTTGCACCTTTCCATGTTGAGCTTAGTCTGGTATGTGCCCATACATTTCACGTTGAAGCATGGTTATGAGATTTAGTGTACGCGCCTAGTGTTGAGGGTGATGGCACCATATCCATGTTAGACGTGGTTTGTTTGTGCCCATGCCTTTCCTAGGCAAGATACGGTTTGGACGCGCGCCTTATCCGCTCCATTCGTTGCATATAGAATATGTATTGCATTGTAGTTTGCATGCATTCATTGCATTATCCATCTATGGCTTGCGCCTTTCCATGTTGAGCTTGGTCTGGTATGTGCCCATACTTTTCACGTTGAAGCATGGTTATGAGATTTTGTGTACGTGCCTAGTGTTGAGGGTGACGGCACCATATCCGTGTTAGACGTGGTTTGTTTGTTCCCATGCCTTTCCTAGGCAATATACGGTTTGGACGCGCGCCTTATCCGCTCCATTTGTTGCATATAGAATATGTATTGCATTGTAGTTTGCATGCATTCATTGCATTATCCATCTATGGCTTGCGCCTTTCCATGTTGAGCTTGGTCTGGTATGTGCCTATACTTTTCACGTTCAAACAAGGTTATGTTATTATGTGTACGCGCCTAGTGTTGAGGGTGACAGCACCATTTCCGTGTTAGACGTGGTTTGTTTGTGACCATGCCTTTCCTAGGCAAGATAAGGTTTGGCTGCATGCCTTATTCAATTCATCCATTGCATCCATTGCATTGTAGTGTGTTGCATCCAGCATTTAGAATCATGATCTTTCCTCAGCTAATCGTTCCTCACTTATATCATGCCACCCAATTACTTGTATCTTGTGTTCCGTCTACAAACACATAGTTCTGCATGTGTACGCGCCTATTCCACTAAAGGGATTGTGGTTTGAGCGTGTCGGCACCTTTTCTATGGTAGACGTAGTCTGATTTTGCATCTCTATCCCTTTATGATATTTGTGAGGTTTTTGTACTGCTTGTGGTTTGATCATCTCAAATACATTGCATATCATTTGTATTGCTTAGTTACATTGCATATCATCACGCTATCTTGCGCACTCTACCTGCACTTGTTAGTGCATTGCATTGTTATGCACACACTCGGGTTGTGTTGTTATGCACCCCTCCCACCCGCATTGTCACGCACCCTCTCACTCGCGTTGTCACTCACTTTTCACTTGCGTTGCTATGCATGTATCTAATGATATTGTACCTGTTAAGTTCTCTTTCTTTTTCAGGCACGATATTGTATGTACGGTTCATTTGAAGCTAGCACGACCAGATGAACCGCACAAGTATTGTATTCTCTGCGTCAAACGTAGCGTAATTCTGTTACATCCTTTCTGCATTGTAATGTAGTTTGGTTTTTGGCTTGCTTAAAATTGTTGCATTTATTGTATGTATTTGCTTCGTTACAGCTTTCTTTGCATGATCAAAAGTTATGTTCGGCTTTGTGCATTGCTCTTGCATCTTGTCCCTGCCTACGGGCACATATCTTGCTATCTTGCATGCTTATCTAAGTCTTCAGCCTTGTCAAAAATGGGTCGTCTCTGGGCTTTGACATTCACTCCCGTCATTTTTATGACTTTCGAGTTCTGTCAAAGAGGGACAACTATAGACACCCCATTTTTGACCGTCCTCAAGACTTGGACGTCATCGTTTAAACACTCGATGATCATCCATGTTCGTGTTCGTCTTGAGTTCCCGGAGGTTTCAGTCGCGCGCCTTGCCTCAACACCTCTCGACTTGTTTGTTTTGTCCTTGGTTGTATACCAAACACTTGTGTTTTTGCTTCTAAGGATAGGGAATGGCTTGTTGGCCATCCGCACACCTCACCGGCCTTGGCTTGAGGCCACTGGCCTAGTTTTCTTGCTACCGGCCAAATATTTTGGTCGGTCGGCAATGTTTTTGGTCGGCCGGCCATTTTCGTTGTTCAATCGGCCATATTTTCCAGCCGACCCCTGTTCATCCGCTTTATGCAGATATTTAGTGCCAGCTGGCACAGCTGGCACGCACATTTCCCCCCCTCCATACGTGTATGGAGGGATTTGTCTCTTGCTTAGCTTGTTTTGGAAGCTTTGCAAGATGGGAATTCTATAAAGAGGGAGATTCTCCTCCCTCCTCAGAGGTTCCAGCGGTCTGAAATTAGGGTTAGAAATAGTTGTATCTATCTATCTCTATATCTCCCTCTTTTTACATATTTGTGTGTGTATAAGGTTGTTTTGTTCATACTTTTGCACACAAACACCTAGCATTACACCATCCTCTTGGAGCTGAGGTCCTTGGAGGTTGATTTTGGTGTTCTTGGGTTGCTTTGGACTCAAAAAACTTGTTGGACCATTGTTCTTGAAGAAGGTCTACAAGGGTGAGTGTTCTTGCTTTAGTTTTCCCATTTTTGCACAAGCTTTTAGCCTATCTTGCTTATTGTTTTAAGTTTTGACTATAACTGATAAAAGTTCTGATTTCGTGTTCTTTAGAACTTTTCTTATGGTCACTTTGAGGTTCAGGGTTGTCTCCCCCCTCTAAGGCCTTGTTTTAGGCCATACCTTTTGGCTATTATTCTTAGCTTTGCATGACCTCTCTACCACTGAAATCCAGAGGATTTTCAGTGGTGGAGAGGTGTTTTTGGTGTCCTAAATAGGAGAGGGTCATCCCCTCTCCTTGTTGACTTTGATGCTTGCACAAATGGCTTGTGTTGTAGCTTGTATGCCTAGCTTGCTTTAGCTTCATTTTAGTAGGTATTAGGCTTTGTTTTTCCATGTTATACCTCTGTTTCAAGTTGGTTTAGACATGCCATGTATGCTTCATGCACTTGTCTTGTAATCCCATGTTTTAGCCTTAACATGCATCATGTCGTAACTTGTGTTTTTAGCATGATTTTGGCTCAATCTCATGAAGTTTCTAGCTTTGTTTTAACATGCTAAAGCTCTGATTTTGGTTGTTTTGGTCATCCATGACTTGCTTTGTATAGCTACCATGTAATCTTGCTTGTTAGTTTTGAGTGTTGAATCCTCTAGCATGCTCCATTTGGATCATTTCAGTGGTTTGGCACCACTTATAATGCTATTTCAGTCCATATGTTATGCTTGTATGCTTGCATTTATAACTCCTTTAATGCTTTAAAGAGTTAGGGTTGTGTGCCTCATGGATGTGTCATTATGTATGCCATCATGTCTAGGCATTTGGGATGCCATCTAAGTGGGTTTTTGGGCTCATTTTAGCATCTCATATCTCTGATTTTGGTCGCCTAAATCATGCCATGTTTGGTTGTCTTAGGTGTAGTGTAACACCTCTTTGGTGGCCTTGTATGCCTCATGCCTTGCCCCTTTTGTTTTAGCTTGTTTTAGCTTTGGCCATTGCATGTTTTAGGCTTACTTTGGCATGATTTGGAACTGTTTTGGTCCACTTTGGTCATTTGCTTCATGTGTCACATGATCATGGTTTGAGCCTTCGGGCTAGTTTCAAGCTTTTTTGTGCATGACTTGTTTGCATTATTAGATTGATTTGGCATCATCCTTTGCATGTTTTCAGAGCATTAAAATGCTTGCCATATGTCCATGTTTGTCCCTTTTAAGTATCCTTAAAAGTTGCCCTTTTATGCTTAAGTGTTGGACCATTATACATGCATGTTTGTATGTGAGTTTGTCCCTTATCCCTTAGCATATGGGCCGCTGATTTGGGCCTATTTGAGAGTTTCCCATATTGGTTTAAGACCATCCTTTGCATGTTGTTACATGCTTGCCTTGCATGTTGTCGCATACTTGGCCCCTTTGCATGCTGTTGCATGCTATGTATGTTTGTACGTCTAGATGATTGAAATATTAACATGTTGTTGCATGTTTAAGTGATATTGCATTTGGCATGCATCTTTGATTAAGTTGCTTAACATGTTACTACATGTCTTGCATGTTTGCATGTTTAAATTGCATCTTGCATGCTTTTTAGCTTGCATACTTGTTACATACTTGCATGTTTGCATGCTTGTTCACATGCTCATATTGCATGCTTAGCTCGCATGCTTAGGTTTCATAGCATTGTGCTTGCATCCCATCCTTCTTGATAAAAAATGATAGAGATTGGAGGGACCCTTTGTATGTTTTGTGTGCATTTCATTTGATATCAAATTGCACACTTGGCCTCCTTGGCCATCATACATCGAAATGCATGATTGATGGCCCAAGGGTCGAGAACCATGCTCCTCTAAGTCTCAAACATGCTGAGGAGGGTGGTGGTGCATAAATTGCTTTGAAAATGCATTGCCATGTCTTGTCTGTCCTCTGTTGCAACAAACCAGTTTTCTGCAGGAATAAATGGCTGGTCGGCAACTTTCAGTGCCGACCGACTATCAATACCCAGCCGGTGATCTAATTTTTGGTCGATGACCATAATTCCATGGCCGGTGGTGCTCCCTTTTGGTCGGTGGCCTCCCACAACTCTCAGGGAGCATTTCAGAAGCAATTTGGAAACTTGTGCAGTCTTCAAAAGAGGAAAACAGTGCAAACAGAGGCAGCATGAGCATGGCGATGGATTTTTGGGCGGAGCCGAGCATGCTTGCGTTTATCCCTCTTCCCAAGGCTGATTTACCACTTTATCAGCTTAGTTAATTTGCTTAACTAGTTAAGTGGTCTGTAATAATTAATTACTTAGAGTAGTTAATTATTTATTTGGTTTGTACTATTCTTTCGGACCCTCCGAGAGGGGGCCATTTTTTAATAAGCGTGCGTGAGTGTGATGCATGTCTTTCAACCACCATTTCTTTCTTCGTTTTACTTAACCGCTTATGATGGTTAGTTCTAGGGCACGTTTCAATTAGCATCCTTATGCTATGCATGTTTGCATCATTCATCTGTATTACATGCACCGGGCTCGGTGCATCATACTAACTACATAGTATTTCAAATTCCAAGTTGAATACGTGTATCGAGTTGTTGCATTTCACATGCCATCCTTAGATTAGCCGAGCCTATTCTAGTTGCATTTTCTATGCGATGCATTAGCCATCTTAACATGGACTTGGATCATACATTTGATTACTAACATGTTCATTGTTTTGGCTCGAAGTACACTATGAGTATTTGTGCATTAGCATCTTGTATGTATGTGAGTGTTAACACGAAAGCATGCTTACCATGAGGCTATTTGCTTATGTGATATAACTGCCTGAATGCCTGTGGGTGAAGGTTGGGTTGCTTGAATTGGAATAAATTCGTCGAAACCCGTGTTTTAGCCTACTTGCGAGTAGCAAACTTCAAACCATTTTCCAAACAAAACGGATATGCGATGCTTTGTTCCAAATTAGGCGATTTAGTCTATACTTGTGTGTTGTGCGCATCACCTAGTAAATTCTAGCTAATTAACCGGAATAAGAACACATATGTTTTCAAAACTCGATATCATGCTTAGTACAGGCCGATCTTCGGATCGAGCGGGGGTGCTCATAGATGACCTTCCCCAATCGTACCCAAGTTCCTGAGTCGAGGTAACTTTGGTGATGACGGACACGTGGCCTTAGGCAACGAGTCAAGGTTTCCTAAATTCCCTAAAATAAAATATTTAGGTGGCGACTTTGTATCTGGCAAAGCAGTCCATGTTTGGCACTTCTTTTTTCAAAATCCGTTTTCCAAAATGATTTGTCGGATTTGGACTCTTTGGTGATTTATCAGTCTTGCATTGTACATTGCAAGATCAGATTAAGAACCGTGACAAATGAGTCCGAACTGTGGAAAAGCATAGGCCCCGAGGGCGCGTCCACAGGCGCTCCGGATTCGGAGGCTTTTTGTGTTGGCCAAACGTGTCATTCATGAACGGCGCTCCGGATTCGGAGGCTTTTTGTGTTGGCGAATCGTGTCATTCACGAAGGGCGCTCCGAATTCGGACGCTTTTTTGTGTTGGCCAATCATGTCATTCACGAAGGGCATTCCGAATTTTGAGGCTTTATTCAACCCAAATGTGTCATTCATGAAGGGCACTCCGAATTTAGAGGCTTTTTGTGTTGGCCAATCGTGTCATTCACGAATGGCACACCGAATTCGGAGGCTTTATTCGGCCCAAACGTGTCATTCACAAAGGGCACTCCGAATTCACAGGCTTTTTGTGTTAGCCAATTGTGTCGTTCACGAAGGGTGCTCCGAATTCGGAGGCTTTATTCGCCCAAATGTGTCATTCACGAAGGACGCTTCGGATTCGAAGGCTTTCTGCGTTGGCCAATCGTGTCATTCACGAAGGGCGCTCTGAATTCGGAGGCTTTATTCGGCCCAAATGTGTCATTCACAATTGACGCTCCAGATTCAGAGGCTTTTTGTGTTGGCCAGTCGTCATTCACAAAGGGCGCTTCGAATTTGGAGGCTTTATTTGGCCCAAACGTGTCATTCACGAAAGGCGCTCCGAATTCGGAGGCTTTTTGTGTTGGCCAATCGTGTCATTCACGAAGGGCGCTCTGAATTCGGAGGCTTTTTCAAACAATCAGAACTCGCTGGGAAAGAGGACATTATATTGAAAAAAGAAAGATACACACGGCGTAAAATCAAAACAGGTTGTCATGCCGTACAAGTTAATGATAAAACCTGCACAAGTGTGTGGAGTTCCATGGGTACAGCAAGCTTCTTCCATCTATGTCTTTGAGCTGATATGCCCTTGTTCCTGTGATTGAATCGATCTGATAGGGGCCATCCCAGTTAGGACCCAGTTTTTCGTCAACCAGATTCCTGGCAATGGAAAGTACTTTCATGAGGACGAATTCTCCTGGTGTATAAAGGCATAGCTCAACACGTTGATTATATGACTTAGTAAGTTGTTGCTAGTACTGTGCCATGGATGCAAGGGCACGGTCACGTTGTTCTTCAATCAGAGTCAAATCCAAGGCCAACGTCATGTCATTTCCACCTATATCAAAAACTTTCGATTTCAAGGTTGGGAGGCCGATCTCCAAGGGGATGATTTCCTGGGTTCCGAAGCATAAAGCAAACGGCGTTTCCCCAGTGGATCGCCTCGAAGTAGTGCGATGAGCCCACAACACACTGGGCAATTCTTTGACCCATCTGCCTTTAGCTTTCTCCAGCCTCCTCTTATTGCCGTCCAAGATGGCTTTGTTGGAGGCTTCAGCTTGACCATTGCTCTGTGGATAAGCCGAGGTGAAGAAATAGGGCCGAATACCATACGTGCTGCACAATTCTCGGTAGACGCCACAATCAAACTGGGTGCCGTTTTCTAAAATGAGTGCTCTTGGAATGCCGAATCGTGTTATGATATTTTTCCATACAAAACGCCTAACGTCAATATCTTGAATGTATGTTAGTGCCTCCGCTTCGACCCATTTTGTGCAATAATCTGTCGCCACAATCAAGAATCATTTGTTACCTGGGGCCCGTGGCAATGGCCTGATGATATCAAGCCCCCATTGAGCAAACAGCCAAGGACTGGTGATCGAGCTCAACTTCTCGGCAGGCAAATGGGTTAAAGGGGAAAACTTCTGGCACTGTTCACATTTCTTCACGTAACACTCGGCATCAGCTCTCATGGTTGGCCAGTGGTACCCTTGTGTTACAACTCGATGAGCCAAAGAATTCCCACCATAATAGGCACCACAACTACCTTCGTGTGTTTCAGTCAAGAGTTCTTCAACTTTATCCGGATGAATGCATTCTAGGTATGGACCAGAAAGGAATTTTTTGTAGAGCTTTGCTTGCGAATCTAAGTAATATCACAAGGCTTTGTTTCGCAGTTTGTGCGCTTCTTTCTTGTCCATCGGGAGCTATTCGGAAGATAGAAATGCAGTGATGGGGTCCATCCAACTTGGACCTGATTCTACGATATTGATTTGAATTGACTCTTAGGGGGCAATGCTCGGCTCAGGGATGAATCCTACTTCAATTGTCCGTTTAATTTCTAAGTTGATGGTGGAGGCTAAGCAAGCCAGGGCGTCTGCATGTGTGTTCTGATCCTGGGTTATTTGATTTAATTCATGATGGTCGAATTTTGCTAGCAAAGAATTCGCCGTTTTCATGTAAGCTGCCATACGGTCATTTTTGGCTGCGTATTCCCCCTTTCAATTGGTTAATGACTAGCTTTGAGTCGCAGAAGACAAGCAGATGCCGAGCACCAAATAGATGTGTGTTCCGTAAGCCAATTAACAATGCTTCGTATTCGGCCTCATTGTTTGATGCTTCGAAGCCCAGTTTGACAGCCTGCTCGATTATTGCCCCGTCGGGAGCCATGATCACTACGCTCGCCCCACTGCCACGTTGGTTAGATGAGATGTCACAATACAACTGCCAAATGTCCCCAACATAAATTCTCCAGTTCAGCTTAGGTTGAATTTGATCAGACTTAAAACCAGCGAGACATCCAGTGAATTCGGCCACAAAGTCGGTGAGCACTTGCCCCTTGATTGAGGTTTTGGGCAGAAATTGAATATTGTACTGGCTGAGTTCGAGAGCCCATTTTGAAACGCGCCTTGATGCTTCTACACTGCGGAGTACTGAGCCGAGGGGGTAGTCCGTTCGTACCCCAATGGTATGCCCCTGAAAGTAATGCATCAGTTTTCTTGCTGCCTGTAGACACCCCATTTTTTACCGCCCTTAAGACGTGGGCACTACTGATGGTGTACTTGGTGATGAAAGATGTGCAGGGAAAATGTTCGATTTCTTTGACAAGAGAAGAGTCAAATCCTAACCTCACACCCCATTTTGGACCAAAGCTATTTTGGATGGTTTTTAGACCTTAAAACCCTTTTTTTTCAAAATATTTTTGAAATAAAGTTCCTACGATGTTCCGAGACTCACATTTTGTTAAATGTTACGCTTTTCAGTAAACCGAGCGAGGACAAAGTGGAAATGAATGAAAGAGAGATGAAATCTTTGAAAAATCATTCAAAACACATTTTCCGGGGGGTTTGGAGTTGAAGAAAAGAGGAGAGGAGAGAAGAAACCACGTTGGGGAAGAAGATGGGCATGAACCGTTAAGAGAGAGAGTTGAGCAGCCCTCGCTGAATCAAACTTGTTCATTTGCACATTTGGATTTCAGCTATGAGGCCACCACCGTTGAAAAGAAGATTTCTGGGGCTTCAATTTGCACTCAAGAATCTCCTGAAGCTGAGTCCGGACGGGAGAGGTATGGTTGGTTGAAGTTAGGCATCAATCTGGTTGGACCGAAACTGAGCAGTCTTCAATAAAAGAGGGATATCTCTTAGCACACTTGAAATTTTGATGTGAGGCTGCCACCATTGGAAATCTTACTTCTGGGGCTTCATTCTAGACACAAGAATGACCTGAAAAGGTATCCAGATGAAGGAGTTAGGCTTGCTTCAAGTCGGGGACTAGGACTGATTTTTGCTGCCGGTATCTATGGGAGTGTGCCGGCCATGAATGGCCAATGCCGGCCCTATGCCATCCAAAAGTGAACCCCTGCCGGCCAACAATGGTAAGGTGCCGGCCAACAATGATAAGGTGCCGGCCATTGATGCCAGAAAGCAGATTTTGACAGATATTTTGCTCCAGCTGTCTCTCTTGAGATGTTTTCGACCCATGCTCGTTTTTTTGCTATATATCAAGGCCAAATCTATCATATTGAAGGGTTAGTACATTTGGGAAGAATTTGGCAAAGCTTTGGGAGCCTCTCTCTCTCAATCCACTCTCTAGATTCCTCTCTCTCTAAGAGTTTTGTGCTAGAAGCTTTCATACATCCATCTTCAACCTATCAACCCTTAACAAGAGTTGTTGATCATTGGGATGAGGTTGCTAGAAGGTCTTCTTGGAGCTCATTAAGGAGGTTTTGACTTGGTTTTGTGCCTCAAAGTGTGCTTCCCTCCAAGAGGTAAAACTTTCACCCTTTAAGCTTGTCTTTCACACTTGCTTCACCATCCTTTTTCCATTGTTTTGGACTATTTTGGGGCTGGTTTTGAACCATAAAAAACTCTGATTTTGAGGTGCTAAAATGGTGGTTTAAGCCTTGTTTGGCTAGGGGGTTGTCTCTCCCTTTTGCTCCTTGACTTGTAAAGCCTTTTGAGCTATCTTTCAATGCCTTTCAAAACAACTTTTTGTGGCCTATTAACCACTGAAATCCAAAGGATTTTCAGTGGTAAAAACCCTATTTTGAGGTCCCAAATGGGTGGGGGTTGTCCCCCATCGTCTTCTCTTCTTTGCATGTCTTATTGGCCTATCAAATGAGCATCTGTTTCTACCATTTTGAGGCTTAGTTCAAGAAATTTTTTTGTGACTTTTATGACCTACCTTAACTCTGTCCATGGCTGGTTTGGTCACCTTATGCATGCTTTATACACTTGTAGTGTAATTCTTACAGACTAGCCTTATATGCCTCATGAAGTAGCATGTTTGTTAAGCAAGTATGGGCTCCATTTCAGCATGTTTTTGGTCATTATTTAGCATGTCATAACTCTGTCTAAAGTTGGTTTGGTAGCCTATTGCATGCTTTATACACTTGTAGTGTAAACTTGCACACTAGCCTAACATGCATCATGCTTTTGACTATCATTCTAGCATGATTTTGGGTTAATTCTGAGAAGCTTTTGTTCATTTTTTAACATGCTCTAGGTCTGACTTGTGTTGTTTTGGTCATGCATGCATTGCTTTGTATAGCCATGGTTCAATCTTGCTCACTAGCTTTGTGTATTGAGTCTACTAGCATGCATTGCTTGGACTATCTTCATGATTTGGCATCATTTGTTATGTGATTTCAGAGCATATTTCATGGTCATACACTTGTTCTTGTCACTCTTTCAATGCTTTGAAGAGTTGGGGTTTTGTGCTTCAAGAATGGATCATTGTGCATGCCATCATACTTAGGCTTTTGGGATGCCATCTCAGAGGGTTATGGGGCTTATTTTGACATGCCACAACTTTGATTTTCATTGGTTAAGTCATGCCATGTTTGGTTGTAATAGGTGTAGTGTAACACCCCTTTGTTAGCCTTGCATGCTTCATGCCTTTGTTCTTTTGTTCTAGCTTGTGTTGAATAGGTTCAAGCATGCTTTTGGTCTTGTATTGACCTACCTTGGGGCTGTTTTGGTTGCCCTTGGCCCTTTGGGGCTTACTTTGCATGGCCATGGTTTGAGTCCCTTTGCTAGTTTCGAGCTTTAAGCTTTCTTGCATACTATGCTTGTCTTGTCTGGGTGGTTCGGCATCATTCCTCACATGATTTCAGAGCTTACTTTATTGTCATGCTCTCATGTTTGTCACCCCTTGCTCTTGTTTGAGATTTATGTTCTTCTTGCCTAGCTTATGGACCAATATGTGTGCATGCATACTTTGCCTTTTGGTGCCTTGGTTTTGGTGTTTTGGCCACTGATTTGGGCATGATTGAGGTCTGTCCATTTTAGTTTAAGTCCATTTTTGCATGTTGTTGCATGCTTAGTATATAGCATGTTGTTGCCTGCTTGTTCCATTGTGTTGTTGTTGCATGCTTGTCGCATTGCATGTTGTCGCATGCTTGTCGCATTGCATGATTCTTGTATGTTGTTTACATGTCTATGTTGCATTGCATTGTGTTCAACCCGGTGTTGTGTTTGAACACAAGGTCGATTAGCTTATTTCATACTTGAAGTGATGAAATGAGCCAATCTTCCTTTGGTCTTCATTGCCTTTGATCACTCATTATAAGGCTGTGGTCTTAGTGTCTTGTTTGTCACGCATTTATTGAGTTTGTACAAATTGGATCTTTGGCTATCACGCATTGCGATGCTCGATTGATGGTCTTGGATCCAATTATGCCTTTCCATTGATGTTTCGAGATGATATGGAGTGGCATAGTGTGTACATACCCTTGGGAGACCCTCCATTTTCTCTATTTTGCACTCTGCTGCAGCTTGTTGTCACAGTACACCAGTGGCCGGCACCCTCTTATTTTTGGCCGGCAGCTCTTCATTTATGGCCGGCAGTGTACACTCTTGGTCGGCATGGGGGTCGACAGAAGCTCCTCATGGCCGGCAGGCCACTGGTGCACTTCTCAGCACTGTTTTGGTGAGATCCAGCAGCTAGTTGTCAAGGACACCCTGCAGATAGAGCCTCTAGAGAGCATTTGGAGAGCTTTTCGTGACGGAAGCCGAGGCATGCATCTCCTAATTTCCAACAGAGCTGAAGCAGCATTGTTTAATGCATTTTCATGATTAGTTAGCATTTGTATTTGTAATTTAATTAATTTGTTAATTAGTTAAAGTATTGTAATAATTAGTAATTGGTTTGCTAGTTATTCAATTTGATTGTGTAATAATTAGTCTAATTAGCTTAATTAGATTAGTTGATTAGCTTAGCGTATTCATTCGGACCCTCGGTCGAGAGGCCAAATTTTGTAATAAGTGTACGTGAGTGTGTGAATGTCTTCCAACCCCACGTCTTTCTCCCTTTTACTTAACCGCTTACGATGGTTAGTTCTAGGTCATATTTCAATTAGCATACTTATGATAGCATGTTTGCATACATTCATTCGTATTGCATGCACCGGGCTCGGCGCACCATACTAACTGCATTGTATTTCAATTCCAATTTGAGTACATGTTATCAAGTTGCATCTCATATGCCATTTTAGAACAGCCGAGCCTATCTCTAGTTGCATTTTGCATGTGTTGCATTAGCCATCTTAACATAGCTAGGATCATGCATTGATTACTAACTAGTTATTGTTTTGGCTTGAAGTACTAGGTAAGCTTTTATGCTTTAGTATACTGCATGAATGTTAGTGTTGCCATGATAGCATGCTTGCCATGAGGCTAACTGCCTAAATGTTTAAACTGCCTGAATGCCTGTGGGTGAAGGTTAGATTACTTGAATTGGAACAATTCCTTAAAATGCGAGTTTTAAGCCCACTTGAGAGTGGCAAAATCATGTTTTCTTAAGCCCACTCGAGGGTGGCAAATCCACGTCTTAGCCTACTTGCGAGTAGCACCTTTAAACCATTTTCAAACAAACATGAGATGTTTTGTTCCAACTTAGGCGATCTAGTCTATACTTGTATGCTGTGCGCATCACATAGTAATTCTAGGCTAATACACCGGAATAAGAACACATATGTTTTCAAAAACAAAATATCATGTTAGTAAAGACGGATCTTTGATCGGGCGAGCGGGGGTGCTCATTGCATGACCTTCCCCTCTCGAACCTAAGTTCCTGAGCCGAGGCAACTTTGGTGATGACGGACAGGGTTTCCTAAATTTTCTAAAAAATAAAACATTTAGGTGGCGACTTTGTATCTAGCAAAGCAGTCCATGTTTGGCACTTCTTTATAAAAATCAGTTTTCCAAACGGTTTGCCGAATGTGGACTCTTTGGTGATTTATCGGTCTTGCATTGCATTTCGCGAGATTAGATTCAGAACCGTGGCATTTGAGTCTAAACTGTAGTAGCTCAATGAACAAAACGGATTTCACGCCCCCTTCGCTCGCGGAGCCCAAGACATTCGGGCACCTCTACACTACCATGACGAGAGCAAGGACGAGTTTTTCCAACGGAAGGTAACGTGTTTCGATGTCAACCATTGCTTTGTTCACATAATAAATTGGTCACTGCTCCTTTAGTTCTTCCTTTAACATTACGGCGTTGACGGCCCGGTCGGAAACTGCTAGATATAAAATGAGCGGATCACCTGCCAAAGGTGTTGTCAAGAGTGGAGCTGATTGGAGGTAAGTCTTCAAACCATCCAAAGCGGCTTGGCAGTCGGGGGTCCATTCAAAAGCTTTACCCTGCCGAAGGGTATGAAAGAATTGTTAGCAGCGATCCGTGGAACGACTGATGAATTTATTGAGTGTGGCGGCCATTCCCATCAGCTTCTGAACCTCTTTGACCGACTGAGGAGAGCCGAGTTCTAGAATTGCTGTGATTTGCCTCGGGTTGGCTTCGATTTCATGGTGGTTAAGAATGTAGCCCAGGAATTTGCCGGATCCGATGTCGAAGTCAAATTTGGAAGCGTTCAGCTTTATTTTGTATTTGCAAAGAATGCCGAATGTTTCTTCTAGATCAGCTAGATGAGTTTGCTTTTCTCTAGACTTGACCACCATATCATCGATGTACACTTCCATAGTACGGCCGAGTTGCTCCTTGAACATGGCAGTGACTAGTCTTTGGTAGGTTGTCCCCACATTCTTCAGCTTGAAAGGCATAACCTTATAGCAGTGGGTTCCTCTTGGGGTGAGGAATGTAGTTTTGTCTTGGTCCTCCGGATGCATGGCAATTTGATGGTAGCCTCTGTATGCATCCAAGAAGCTCATACGTTGATGATGTGCCGTTACATCTACGAGTTGGTCTATTCTGGGAGGGGAAAGCAATCCTTAGGACAAGCTTTGTTTAAGTTCGTGAAATCCATACAAACATGCCAAGTTTCATTTTTCTTCTTTACAACCACAGTCTTCGGCAGCCATGTAGGATAGGTCACTTCACGGATTGCTCCGGCATCAAACAATTGGTCAACTTCTTCAACAACGGCAGCAGTGTGTTCCGCGGCTGACCGCCGACTTTTCAGAATAATCGCCTTACATCTGGGATCAACGTTTAAGCGGTGCTGAGACACAGACGGATCCACCCCCTGCATCTCATATGGTGACCATGCAAATGCATCAAGGTTGCCGAGTAAGAAGGAAATTAGCTCTTGCCTGTCGACTTTATTCAGAGAGGTGCCGACCATGAAGAACTTGTCAGGATTCCCATCAATTTCAACCCGATCTAGGGCTCCGGTTGACTTTTCACTTGGGAGCCACCCAACGTCGTCGAGGCTCTCTTAATCCAGCACCTCAATTGAATTCACTTCCAGCTCTCTTGGTGTCTATGCGACAAGAAGATAACATGCCTGTGCCGATTTTTGGGAACCTCGAATTTGCTCAATGCCGCATTCAGTCGGAAAGCGAAGTAGTTGATGATAGGTGCTTGGCACAGCCTGCATGGTATGCAGCCAAGTTCGTCCCATGATGAGATTATACGGACAAGGAAGCTTGACAACCAAAAATTCTACATCCACTGATAGGGAGCCCGCCCAAACTAGTATTGTGATTTTGCCCAACGGATATTCCAGATTAGCGTTGAAGCCGAATAACGGATAATGAGCTGGAGACAGGTCCAACTCAGTGAAGCCAAGTTTGAGAAAGGTCTTGTAGTACATAACGTCCGAAGTGCTCCCCTGGTTGTAGACTCAACTTTCTTCGCACGCCCCCTTTCGGAGAGGCTTGAATAAGTCCTACAGTTCAGACTCTCATCACGGTTCTGAATCTAATCTCACAAAGTGCAATGTGAGACTGATAAATACCAAAGAGTCCAATCCGGCAAGTCATTTTGGAAAATCGATTTTAAATCAAATAATGCCAAAACTGGACTACTTTGCCAGATTACAGAGTCGCCACCTAAATATTTTATTTTTGGGAAATTTAGGAAACCCTGACTCGTGCCAAAGGCCACGTGTCCGTCATCACCAAAGTTGCCTCAACTCGGGAACTTGGGTACGAGAGGGGAAGGTCCTGAAATGAGCGCCCCCACTTGCCCGATCAAAGGATCGGCCTCTACTAAGCATGATATGTTGTCTTATAAACCTCATATGTTCTTATTCCGGTTATTAGCTAACTTTACTACGTGATGCGCACAGCACACATGGATATACTAAATCGCAAGAATTGGAACAAAACAATTCATGTTTGTTTTCGAAAAATGGTTTGAAAGTGCCACCCTAAAGCGGGAATTTGCCACCCTCAAGTGGGCTTAAAACATAATGATTTGCCATTTTGCAAAGTGGGCTTAAAACTCACATTTGATAAATTGTTCCAATTCAAGCAACAAAGCCTTCATCCACAGGCATTCATGCAGTTTAATTACATAAGCAAATAGCCTCATGGCAAGCATGTTATCATGGCAACACTCACACTCATGCAAGTATGCTAAAGCGTAAAACTTACAGTGTACTCCAAGCCAAAACAAAAAACTAGTTAGAAATATGCATGTTCCTAACCATACAAGATGCCTAATGCAACACATGCAAAATGAAATTAATAGGCTCGGCTATCTAAGATGGCATATGAATGCAACAATTTGATAACATGCTTTGAAACACGTATTCAAATAGGTGTTGAAATATAATGCAGTTTGAATGATGCGCCGAGCCTCGATGCATGCAAGCATAAGGTATGCTAAATTGAAAATGACCCTAAACTAACCATCAAAAGCAGATAAATAAAAGGGAGAAAGACATGGGGTTGGAAGACATGCACACACACACGCACACTTATTACAACATTACGCCCTTACAAAGGAGGGTCCGAATAAATAAGCTAAGCTAATCTAAGCTAAGCTAATTATTACAAAACAACTAACTTAGCTAATTAATTACAAAACAAAATAAAGAAATAGCTAAGCTAAGCTACTTAATTATTACAACACTTAACTAATTAGCACACTAATTAATTAAATTACAAAACCAATGAATATTAATTGAACATGCAAAACAAATGTTAAAACTACACTACTTCAAATCTGCCTCAGGAAGTGGTGGCTGTCTGCATTTGATTTTCGTCCCGAAAAGCCTTTCGGTTTACTATTGAGAGGCTCTGTTTGCAGGGTTATTCCAAGAACTTTTTGCTCCGCCTTACCAACTCACTGCTGAGGAATGCACTAGTGGCCTACCGGCCATGATTGGTTACTGTCGGCCATCTGTCGGCCAAAAGTTTGCCTCTGTCGGCCAAGGATGACGCATTGCCGGCCATCAGTAAGCCACTGCCAGCCACTAGTGTGTTGAATCACCAAACTGCAACAGAGCACAAACAGAGGGAAAATGAGGGTTTTCCAAGAACATGTATGTACTGTGCCTCTCCTTATCATCTCAAAACATCAAAGAAGTGGCACTCTTGGATCCAAAACCACCAATCAAGCATTTTCAATGCATGATGGCCAAAGATCCAAGTTGTACACTTTCAATAAATGCATGAAACAAGACTCTAGACCACTACCTTATCATGGATGATCAAAGGCAATGGAGACAAAGGAGATTGGCTCATTTTCATCACTTTAAGTATGAAATGGACCAATCTACCTTGTGTTCAATATAACGTCCGATTGAACACAATGCAATGCAAATACAACATGCTTATCTTGGCATGTTTTACTTGATTCAATTCTTGTTTACACATTTTAAATTATCAAACCATTCTTTAATTGATTTGTCCAATGTGAAAGTCCTCTAATGAGAGTGAGGTCAATCAAAAGATGACTTAAGACATGAGAGAAACCATGCCTTTGACTAGTAGAAACCCTTAAAAGAGGGTTAAAGCCATTTAAGCATAAGCCTCAATCCCAAGCTTAAACACAACTTTAAGACTAGCCAAGCCTCAAAACAAATAGAAAAATAAAGAAATGAGGGAGGTGGCAGAATTTCAGTGCTAAAATGGCATGGAACACAAGACTCTAACATGCAAACAACTCATGTACAACATGCTAGGGGACTTAAGCATTAAAACTAGTGAAGAGCTTTACACTAGAACCATGCAATACCAAACTCAAATGGCCAAACCAGTCCTAGATAGACCTCAAACATGCCAAAATAGATGCTAAAATGTGCTGAGATGGTAGCATGAAAAGCAAGAAAGACATGCTCATGTATTGGCTCATAAACAAGGCAAAGGCACAACTCTCAAACATAATGAAAGACTGAAATATGTGGAAGTGTGACAGAGGAATATGCGCTGAAATCACATGCTAAATGATGCCAAAATACGCAATCAACACAAGCAAAGCATGCTAAGGGGCCTTAAAACACAAAGCTAGTGAAGGCATTTGCACTATAGCTATACAAGACAAGTCCCAAAGGACCAAAACCACTCAAAACAAAGTTTACACATGTCAAAGCAAGGCCAAAAACATGCGGGAGTAGAGCCAACACATGCTAGAATAATAGGTTAAAACCTCAAGTATGTTAAGCTACTAAGCATGATTACACTATAAGTGTAGGAAGCGAACAAGAGGTGTTCCAACCAGCCAAAAACAGAGTTATAACATGTTAAAATAAGGCCAAAAACATGCTTGAACTAGGCCACAAAAAGGTAGAAACACATGCTCATATATTAGGCCATCAACACATGCAAACAAAACACAAGAAGGGGAGGCCACCCCCTCCTATTTTGGACTTCAAAACCAAGTTTTTACCACTGAAATTCCTCTGAGTTTCAGTGGTAGAAAGGCCAAACAAAGGGTCTTTCAAAAGCTTACAAAGATGGCTCAAAAGGCTTCACAAGCCAAAGAGCCAAAGGAGAAAACCACCCTCTAATCACACAGGGCTTAAACCAACATTTTAAGACCTTAAAAATAGAACTTTTTAGAGGCTAAAACTAGCTTTAAAGTAGCATACAAAGGTGGCCAAGAAATGAACTAAAATAAGGCTTAAAAGAGGTAAATCCTTACCCTTGAAGCACATCAACAAATCAGCAAGAGTTCCAAGCCAAAACCACTCTAAAAAGATCAAACAAGACCTCCAAGAACCTCAAGTCTAAGGTGAAGGTGTTTGGCTAAGGGTGGTAGTGCAAATGTGTAGGGAAAACACACTGTAGACGTCCCCGAACGCCCCGGGAGGAACGAGCTCCCGTTCTGTTCATTTTGGGGTCACTACAGCTCAGGACTCTCAAATTTGTCACGGTTCTTAATCTGAACCAAAGAGTCCAAATCCGGCAAATCGTTTTGAGAAAACAGATTTTTTTTGAAAGAAGTGCCAAACATGGACTGCTTTGCCAGATACAGAGTCGCCACCTAAATATTTTAATTTGGGAAATTTAGGAAACCCTGACTCGTTGCCTAAGGCCACGTGTCCGTCATCACCAAAGTTGCCTCGGCTCGGGAACTTGGGTACGATTGGGGAAGGTCACTTCGTGAGCACCCCCGCTCGCCCGGTCAGAGACCGGCCTCTACTAACCATGATATCTATTTTTGAAAACATTGTATGTTCTTATTCCGGTTATTAGCCTAGGTTACTATGTGATGCGCACAACATACAAGTATAGACCAGGTCGCCTGGATTGGAACAAAACATTTCATGTTTATTTTTGAAAGGTGGTTTGCTACTCGCAAATAGGCTAAAAATGCAGATTTTGCCATCCACAGGTGGGCTTAGGAAAAGATGGTTTTGCCACTATCTAGTGGGCTTAAAACAAATAGTTAATGATTTATTCGAATTCAAGCAACTCAACCTTCACCCACAGGCATTCAGGCAGTTATATCACATAAGCAAATTGCCTCATGGTAAGCATGCTATCATGGCATTCACTCACACGCATGCAAGGATGCTAAAGCATAAAGCTCACCGGGTATTCCAAGCCAAAAAAGGAGATTATGTTAGAAATCATGCATGATCCTAAGTATACAGAAATGCCTAAGGCAACACATGCGAGAATGCGAGCTATAGCAGGCTCGGCTATCCTAAACATGGCATATGAAATGCTACAACTAACATGTATTCAATTTGGAAATTGAAGTACAAATGCAGTTAGTATGATGCGCCGAGCCCGGTGCATGCAAAACGGATGAATGAATGCAAACATGCTATCATACTGTATGCTAATTGAAATATGCCCTAATCTAACCATCATAAGCGGATAAATAAAAGGGAGAAAGACGTGGGGTTGGAAGACATACAACACACACACGTACACTTATTACAGTTGTGTCCCCGCGCAGAGGGTTCGAATAAATAGTACAGCCCCAAATAAAAGAATATTACAGTCCAAATATTACAGTCCGAATAATATACAAATTCCTAGTTAATTAATCAAATTAAATAAGAAAATAAATAAAACTGGCATGCAAGCCAGGGACTGCCTTGCTTCTGATGGATGATGCATGTCCGGGTTGTCTTGCGCGGAAATCCACTGGGATGCCCCAATCAGCCTCTGATTACACCTTTTCTTGAAATGCACGCCAAACTCCAAAAAGTTGCTGATTCTTTATTTTGCTGCAACAGAGAGCAGGAAAGGGACATAGCAATGTATTTCGCAAATATATGCATGCCTCGATCCTCGTGCCACCAATCACGCATATCGATGCATGATGGCCGAGGAGTCGAAATGTGCAACTCAATGTAGAATGAATGCACATGAAAACACAACAAAACCTAACTCCATCATGGATGATTCGGAGTGTCGGTGAGTGGGAATTGAGACACGTTCCGTCACTCGGAGTACGAAACGCACCTCGTTTCCCGTGCCCGGGCTAACTCCTTTCCCAAACACGATGCAATATGCATGACATGCATGAATACAACTAAGATACAGCCTAGTATGTATTATGCTATGAAAATGAGATGCCTCGAAATGCATGCACACGGGCACGCAAACCGAGGAAATACATGAATGCGATCTAAGATACAACCTAGTATGCACTATGCTGTGAAAATGAGATGCCTCGAAATGCGTGCACACGGGCACGCAAACCAAGAAAATGACATACGCAATGTAAATGACATGGAAATGTGATATGGGCTTACACTAACATGAGAGAGCCTCAGCCACACCCACATAAGAGGCCGATGGATGAAAATGAAATGCCTCGAAATGCGTGCACACGGGCAGGCAAACCGAGGCAATGGCATACGCAATGCAATGGCATGGAAATGGCATATAGAATGCAACATGGACTTATACTAACATGAGAGAGCCTCAGCTACACTCACATAAGAGGCCGGTGGATGAAAATGAAGTGCCTCGAAATGCGTACACATGGGCACGCAAACCGAGGCAATGGCATACGCAATGCAATATGGCTAAAATGGCATATAGAATGCAACATGGACTTATACTAACATGAGAGAGCCTCAGCCACACCCACATAAGAGGCCAATGGATGAAAATGAAGTGCCTCGAAATGCGTGCACACAGGCACGCAAACCGAGGTAATGGCATACGCAATGCAATATGGCTAGAATGGCATATAGAATGCAACATGGACTTATACTAACATGAGAGAGCCTCAGCCACACTCACATAAGAGGCCGATGGATGAAAATGAAGTGCCTCGAAACGCGTGCACACGGGCACGCAAATCGAGGCAATGGCATACGCAATGCAATGGCATGGAAATGATATGCAAACATGCTAATGGAGTTTCAGCAGCAAAATGAGGGGGAAAACAGCCCCGAAATGGTGCGAAAGCACACCCGATGCATGGAATTTCTCCCGAAATGCAAAATTAGGCACCCGAAATGGCCTATAGCTATACCAAGCAAGCATAATTGGTACATGGAATGAAAAGACAGAAGCAAGGCAACCCTAAAATTAGCATTTTTCTAGTACAAAACAAGGCCAAACAGCAAGCAAAGATAGGGCAAAATTAGCATGCGAAAATGGCCCTAAACATGAGATTATGAAGCAACTCACAGTTACAAACTCCAAATGGGTTAGGACCCTTCAACAACATTGAATAGGGACCAAAAATAAGCACTTTCACAGAACTGTAAAAACCTCAAAAATAAACATAGATAAGGCTAAGTTCTTACGCAAGAAAATGGACCAAAAGATGGCCAAAGAGGCAAGTGGTATATACAAAGCCCAAACTGAAAAATTCCCTTCTACAACATTGAAGAGGGCCCAAAAATAAGCATATTTTAAGAACTGTAAAAACTCCAAAACAATATACAAAAATGCTAGAAATGCAATGCAAAATGAGGCTCAAAGGAGGCTATAACATGAAGTATGCAAAATATTCCACAAACGGCCAAAGACCCTTAATAAAACATGTAGAATAGGCCAAAATAAGACTATTTCTAGAACTGTAAAATGGCCAAAAACAAAAGCATGGTAGGCTAACAAAACATGCAAGAAAACGGTATTTAAGGAAGATATTGAAGCAAGTGCAACATGGAGGGCTCAAACAGGGTTGAGCCCTTAATGAAACAAGAAAATGAGCTCAAAAAAATGACCTTTTCAGTTTTGGTCGGAGCTCAAATATACAAGAAAGAGAGGCTAAGAAATGTTGCAAAAATGAGCTAGAAAAGAGGGAAAGTGAACTTACCCTTGAAGACTTGACTTTGAGTGCCTCTTGGCTTGAGTTTGTGGCTCCTTAGGCCTTGGAGAACACCTTCAATCTTCTGGAATGGAGGATGGAAGGGTGGGGGGTGGTGGTGTAGAAGGAATGGTGGTGTAAGACTTGGAAGTTTTTCAAGGAAATGAGAGAGATGAAGAGGGATTCTTGTATTCAAGCTTGAAGAGCAAATTTTCTAACCTCTAAGAACAATGCTTGCAGCTGGTTATAAGGACCAAAAGGAGAGGGAGCATGGAAGGGAATGGTGGGGGAAAAGGACCAAGGCTTTCCCCCAAGAAATATCCCCCGGATTGAGATCTTTTCTGGGGGAAACAGCTATACAGCTGTAAAGTCCCTTTTGAGAGGATCATGGCCGGCCAGTTCAAAAGGGAGAAAAAGGTCAACCACCATGTAAGTGGCCGGCCGGCCAGAAAAAGTGGCCGGCCGGCTAGGTCAAAGGAAAAAAGTGGCCGGCCACCCCCTAGGATGAAGCCCCAGAAGTTAGCTTTCCAATGGTGGTGGCCTCATATCTTAATTCCTCTTGTGAAAAGAGTTACGCCCGTTTCAGTGAAGCCGCGCAGATTTTTCTCCTTCCCGGATTCATGCTGAACCACTTTTGACCAAAAAGAAGTTGGCTTTTCGGCAAAATTGCTGGCCTCCCACCAACTTTTGGTGTCCTCCCATGTGTGTACATCACAAATATGTGGTTTGGGGTTGAAGGAAGTGGCCCCAAGGTGTTCAACATTGGCTCGGAAGTTAGAAAAACGGGCACTGGAGGGCGACAATGGAATATAACTGGTTGCTAAGATAATTGCTGGCCTCCCACCCTCCAGTGACCTTCCTGGTGATAAAACAGAGGTACCTGCCAAAAATGAACAAAAACCGATACAAAACGGATGCTCGGGGGCCAAAACACGCAGTTCGGGGTCCCGAAAATGGGCTGTTAAGCACCGAAAGTGGCATTCGGCCACGAAGTGGGTTTCTGAGACCCCAATGTCCCTCAAAAGGGAGCAAACAAGATGTATGCCAAAAACTGGAGCAAACGGAGACGGTTAGGCGGTCCCGAACTGAGGCATACGGCCAACGGTCCCGAAAAACAAGAACCGGGCTCCGAAATGGGCAAAATGGCCTACGGCCACAAAATGTAGCCCATGGCCACTGAGAGATGGTCTACGGGACCTCTCCCTCCCCTCAGGAGAAGAAACAGAGAAAATCGAGTCTAGTTCGCAAACCGAGGCAAGGCACAGAAGACGGTTCGGAAGTCCGGAGGCAGGGCTCGCAGCCGCGACTCTGAGACTTCTGAACGAGCACATTATGCAATATCACCAAGTGCTCAACTGGTGACGTCTGAGTCTCAAGGTCGGTCAAAAATGGGGTGTCTACAGTTGCCCCTCTTTGACAGAACTCGGAAGTCATAAGAATGACGGGAGTGAATGTCAAAGCCCAGAGACGACCCATTTTTGACAAGGCCGAAGACTTAGACAAATCAGACAAGATAGACAAAGATGTGCCCGCAGGCATACCCGCAGGCAGGGGCAAAATGCAAATGATATGCAAGAAGATTTTGAAGATTGGACTTATACGCTACGCGAGGCCGGTTTTGAAAGTTGGACTTATACGCTTCGCGAAGCCGGTTATCACTCATGATCATGCAAAGAGAGCTGTAATGAAGCAATTATGCGAAATAAATGCAACATTTTAAGCGAATGCTAGGCAAGCAAGTAAACTCGAGCCAAACTACACCTCGTGCAGAAAGGATGTAAGAAAATTATAGAATTCTCACTGCAAATACAGTGTGCATGTGTGATAGATACACAGAGCGAACATGTGATTGATACACAAAAAGGTGAACACAAAGTGTGATAGATGCACTAAGTGAACAAGTATGATAGATACACAAAGCGAGAGTGTGCGATTGATACACAAAAAGGTGAGCACAAAGTGTGATAGATGCACTAAGTGAGCAAAGCGAGTGTGTGATAGATACACTATTTGAGCAAAGTGTAATTGATATACAAAGGGTGAAGTGAGCAAAGTGTGATGGATACACACTAAAGGTGAACACAAAGTGTGATAGATGCACTTAGTGAGCAGAGCGTGATTGATACACTAAAAGTGAACACAAAGTGTGATAGATGCACTTAGTGAACAGAGTGTGATTGATACACTAAAGGTGAACATAAAGTGTGATAGATGCACTTAATGAACAAGTATGATGGATATACTAAAAGCGAACACAAAGTGTGATAGATGCACTATGTGAACAGAGTGTGATTGATACACTAAAGGTGAACACAAAGTGTGATAGATGCACTATGCGAACGAAGTATGATAGATATGAATGAAGTGTGATTGATACACTAAATGTGAACACGAAGTGTGACAGATACACTTAGTGAACAGAGTATGATTGATATACTGAAAATGAACACAAAGTGTGATAGATGCACAATGTGAGCAGAGTATGATTGATATACTGAATATGAACACAAAATCCTAACACGTTTCACGTGAAAGGTGCGAAGGTGGTGTAACCAGCGGGCATACCTAACCGCATCTCATACGGAGAGGGAGAAGGTTTTAACCGGGGAGAAAAAAAAAACAATGGTGTAACCAACAGGCGTATCTCAACGTATTTCATACGGAGAGAGGGAAGGTTTTAATCGGGGGGGAATAAGAATGGTGTAACCAACAGGCATATCTCAACGTATTTCATACGGAGAGAGGGAAGGTTTTAACCAGGGAGAATAACAATGGTGTAACCAACAGGCGTATCTCAACGTATTTCATACGGAGAGAGGGAAGGTTTTAACCAGGGAGAATAACAATGGTGTAACCAACAGGCGTATCTCAACGTATTTCATACGGAGAGAGGGAAGGTTTTAACCGGGGAGAATAACAATGGTGTAACCAACAGGCATATCTCAACGTATTTCGAACGGAGAGAGGGAAGGTTTTAACCGAGGAAAACGACAATGGTGTAACCAACAGGCGTATCTCAACGTATTTCAAATGGAGAGAGGGAAGGTTTTAACCGAGGAAAACAACAATGGTATAACCAACAGGCATATCTCAACGTATTTCATACGGAGAGAGGGAAGGTTTCAACCGAGGAGAATAACGATGGTGTAACCAACATGCATATCTCAACGTATTTCATACGGAGAGAGGGAAGGTTTTAACCGAGGAAAACAACAATGGTGTAACCAACAGGCGTATCTCAACGTATTTAATACGGAGAGAGGGAAGGTTTTAACCAGGGAGAACAACAATGGTGTAACCAACAGGCGTATCTCAACGTATCTTATACGGAGAGAGGGAAGGTTTTAACCAGGGAGAATAACAATGGTGTAACCAACAGGCATATCTCAACGTATTTCAAACGGAGAGAGGGAAGGTTTTAACCGAGGAGAATAACGATGGTGTGAGCATTGGAACGTATTCCGAACACTTTTAACCGAGGAGGGAGAAACATAGGGACGTATCCCGGCGTTTCAGAATGGTGTAAGCATTGGAACGTATTCCGAATGCTTTTAACCGAAGAGGGTCTAACCCGTCGCACGCGCGAGGAGAAAGAATGGTAATTGCAAGTGAATTTGTGCATAACGATGCAGGTGAAGTGTACATAACAATGCAAGTAATGAGCATAACAATGCGAGATAGATGTGCATAACAATGCTAGATAAATGTGCAATCAATGCAACGAATGAGCATAACAATGCTAGATAAATGTGCATAACAATGCAACGAATGAGCATAACAATGCTAGATAAATGTGCATAACAATGCGGGTGGAAGGATGCATAACAACGCAAGTGGAGTGTGCGTGACAACGCATATTTGAAACAAAATGCCGAACAAGGGAATACAAGCCTTAAGTAGACCAATTTCCAAACGCAACCTCCGATTTACCTCTCGAAGGGGTCATGATACATTTCAAAAAGGATACACCTCATGCATACCAACCGACGATGAGCTACACATCGAAGTCATGAGTTGAAAATTCCTCAGAAACCTTTTGAGCTGAAAAGAGTGGGTTCTTCTTGCACTTTCTTAACTGTACTCCTAAACCGCAGTTACTACCTTTCCTTCCTGGCTATGTTCACAACTTTCCCTATTCTCCAACGGGGTGACAGACTAGGTTGGTTCAATATCCAGAATTGAGGTGCATACACGCTATCTCAACCTATGGGGCTTCCATACAGATTTCAAGCCGAGGACACGCCTCCGGGTATTTAAACCAGACTTTAGTCTCGGAAATCCCGAACCTTTACGTTCTAGGCATCAGCTATTCGAACTCTAGTTTCCACCGTCGCAGTTGATCTCCTAGGAACTCATTGCGAACACAGCCAAGATGCCTCTGGCAGGGAATGATACTCAGGGAGAGTACTTTTGATCGCCATTCTGGCTTAAAGCAGACTTGATCTTGAGCTTGAGATAGAGGCACACTCATACTTCGGAGCTTTGGCAAGACTTGAAGAGGTACACACGGAATGTAGTCTCGGAACTTACTGAAGTTGGAACAAACTCAGATACCCGACATTTCCTCTTTTCTTTTGCTTTGTAGTCTGGAACCCATATAGCTTCAAATAGGTCCTAGTTTTGCTGTTCTGACATGACCTGGGTTGAACCCTGCGGTTTTTATGAAAGAACGAATCTTGTTTTGCACAGATGTGGAGAACGAAACGGCACTCGGAGCACAAAACGATTTTATTTTTGAATTGATAAATGAGCTTTTGACCGGGTATTGAGCCTACGACTGAACACAGCAAAACGACTCAACAAGGGAAAACAAAAGGTAAACAACCTAAACATATCGAGTAACACTCGAAACGACTCAAAACAAGAATCGAGATAAAACAAAAAGACACGACACTCAGACGTGCACAGGGAGCCTGTTTCACCGGGTAGTGTTTCCCACCCTTTCTCATTTGTGGTTCTCACATCACTCGACCTTCAAGCTTTGTTTTTCTGAAAAAGCCCTTTTCTCACTTTTTCTCTCATCGCACATCTCTCTATTCTTCAATCTCTCATTTTTATATCCCTCCCCTGGGTGGTTGATAGGTAAACAGCAAGTTGTGGGCTCGCACCCAACATAATCAGCTCGTGGCTATTTCCTTCGGTGACATCTGTCGATGTGCTGGATGAGGGAATGGAGCATCTCGATCCATTCCAATTCGTGCTTCGCACTCGGCTTGATACCTCGCTGCTTGGAGGATGAGAGAGCTTTCTGCCCTTTTGCTGTGCCTTTTTCTGGCAGGTAGAGTGCCCTTCTCGGCAAGTATGTTGACAATGAGAAAGACAGGAAGCCTGACTCAACTGTGCCCCTAGTTCATCATTTTGACCATTTTTTGTTTTAGTTTTCTCCTAAAAAATTTTGACCAAAATGAGAGCTAGATTAACATGCTTGTTCAATTTTTGATTTGAAAATCATGCAAGTCAGGTTATGAGCACTGAGAGTTTTCCTTTTTTGGGTCTAAGAAATGGCCCAGTTTTGAAAAATGGAATACTTTTCGAGAAGATTAGTCAATCTTAGTAAAAATTTTCAAAAACTATTTTTGCGAATGACCACTGCTCAACGAGCACGGAACCTACTCTTGAGATGCACAACCTCGGATTCGAAGGAAAATTGCCCCTTGCTTGAGGGGAACTGCATGGCAACGGAAATTTGCCCCTTGTTTGAACAGCACCGCGGCGCATTGAGTGGCAACGGAAAGTTGCCCCTTGTTTGAATGGCGCCACGGCGCGTTGAATGGCAACGGAAAGTTGCCCCTCGTTTGAACGGCGCCACGGCGCGTTGAATGGCAACGGAAAGTTGCCCCTTGTTTGAACAGCACCGCGGCGCATTGAGTGGCAACGGAAAGTTGCCCCTTGTTTGAATGGCGCCACGGCGCGTTGAATGGCAACGGAAAGTTGCCCCTCGTTTGAACGGCGCCACGGCGCGTTGAATGGCAACGGAAAGTTGCCCCTTGTTTGAACGGCCTTGCGGCGCATTTGAATGGCAACGGAAAGTTGCCCCTTGTTTGGATGGCACCGCAGCGCGTTGTAGGCAGTCCTCAGAGTGACGAACACAACCAGACTCTCAGATACAGAGAAGATAAAGATGACCAAAACCATCGCATGGACACAATCGAATTGTTTTACGGCTGGACTTCAGAATGAAGTTGCCTACGTATCCCAAAGATGGGAATCAAGCCTCACGTAGTTCGGGGTTAAGGTACACTCGGGTATTAACCTCTCCTTTTTAGGCTCTAACTTTTGCCAAGGCGCCCGTTGCGGGTTTTCGACCTTGCGAGCTTTGTTCTTCTTTTTTCTTTTTCTCAATTTTTCTTTCTCTTTTTTTTTTGATATATTTTTTTGCATTTTTCTTTTTCTTTTCTTTTTGCATTTTTTTTGTCTCGCTCTAACTTTTGCCTGGGCCGCCCTTCTGGGTTTTCGGCCCAGCGAACCTCTCAAGGGTAAAAGTGTAGCTTGGTCCATGTCAAATGGCTTTGAGATCCTGAAGTCATCTGAATCCAGGAGAGTGGCTGTTGTTTTGCTTTGTAAGCTTCTTCTGATGAGATCTGATCTCCTTGACCCGACTTCCTTGCCTCTTGTTCGAGGGCTGCTTTGAATCTGGCCACACAGGCCTCACATTGTAGTTGACTGTTGAACGTCCTGAATGGGCCCAAGTTTTGAAAGCAAGGACTCAAGTCTCGAGGCTGAGAGCGATCCTAAGCTGCACAATCTCAAGAGCGATTCCACACAAGTCTTCGCAGGACCGCGCAAAACATTTTGATTTTGAAAATTTTTAAGAAAGCGACAAATCGCTCGCGCTGAAGGTAGTGTGAAACCAGTCCGGATCAAGCCAGGGTCCTTCTCAGTACTCACGCTAACAAGCATGATTTCATTCATTAAGGGCTTGGCGCGCCTCTCTTTCTCTCAAATGATCAAAGTTTTGCAAATCCCGAGGAATTCCTTTCTCTTTAATTTCACCGCAGTGTTCAAAAAGTTTTGAAAAACTTAGGTCGATACAATGATTTTGGGGTGCAGAAGAGTAAGCGAAAAGTACTGCCGTTTCATTCAAACTTTCTGGCACAGTTGGCACACGGCCGAGGCAAACACAAGAGCGTGAAAAACCATTACTGTTTCATTCAAATCTGTCGGCACAACTGGCTCCCTGGCAGAAACAGACTCAAAACAAAACGAAAAGACAGACATAAAACAAAATGGTGACGCCCGAGGTAACACCCCCGGAATCACCCGACTTCTGTACAACAGGACTAACTCGATACAACAAGACAGACCTAAAACAAAAGAGACTGACTTAAAACAAAAAGACAGACTCAAAACAAAACGACAAGACTGACTCAAATACCCAAGTCAGAAAGCACAAAAACTGGTATTTGCATATTGCTCAGAACAGTGCATGCCATTCCCACGTCTGGAGTAAATCGAGTGCCACCCACAGCTGGTTCAATCTCTGATCAGATCACATTATCCCCCCACAAATTCGCTGATCAAGTGCCGATAGGCTTTGCTGGACTGGTGCAGGGATGACCCCGTTGTCAAACAGATCTTGTACATCATGGCGCAGACGAAAGCAACTGTCGGTGTCATGACTGGTTTGTTGATGGTAGGCGCAGTATTTAGTCTGATCATGCTTTGCAGGGATAGGATCAGGTAAAGGCCGTTGTTCCAATGGCTTCAGATGTCCTTTTCGGATTAAGGCCTCTAGAGCTTTTGACAAAGGCATACAGAGCGGGGTGAAAACCCTCTTGACTCGGGGTGGATATTTGGTTCCTTGTGAGCTACTTCCGGACGCACCGATGAATGGGGTAGCTGTTTTTGATACAGTGGTAGCCACCATGCCCACATCAGAAGATCTTGCAGCTGCATCACCACTGGTGGTCGCATTCGAACTGCGGGAAAACGCCCTCCTGGGCTGCTCCTTCTCCTAGTCAAAAAGGCCCTGCTTCATAGCATCCTCGATCTGCACTCCCATCTCGTGTAAATCTGAGAAAGTAGGAAAGGGGATTACGATCATTTTCTGCATTAGCTTGGGCTGGAGATTGCGCACAATCATCCGAATTTGATCTTTGTCAGTGGGTCTCAGAGTCATCATCGAGGCCTTCGCCCTCCACCGAGACACGAATTCTGAGAAGCTCTCCTTCGGCTCCTGCCTCATCGTCTCAAGATCACGGGTCGTAATCTCGATTTGGGTATTGTATGAATATTGTGCGACGAAGGCCTCGGCCATCTCCTCCCAGCTTTGTTTCATTGAATCCTCCAATTTGGCATACCAGGTGACTGCAATACCCGACAGGGTCCTGCCAAAAAGGGAGAGCTTCTGTAATCTTGTCAAGCCCATCGGGCGCAAAACATCTGAAAACAAGCTCAAGTGGACCATGGGATCTCCTGACCCATCAAAACGGTCGATGTGAGGCATCTTGAACCTGTCCGGCAGAGTTGCAGCTGCGTCAGTGTACCCGTCCTCAATGCCCGGGATGGACTTTTACCCCCTAGGATTTCTTGAACAACTTTTCTAGCTTGCTCAACTTCAACGCTGTGGGGTCGACCTTGAACTCGGAGGGAGAATCCGGTAGATTGGTAGGTGTTTTGGATAGTTGAGGTAAAATTGGGGGCGGAGCCGGCCCTACCGGAATGTCCGTACCTTCCTGGACATTTGGCGTCTCCCCAGGTGCTGGAGCTCCTGTTGGGGGAGGGACTTGTTGTGAGGCGGACGCATCGCTTTGCTGTTGCAGCTTGATGATGAGCTCGGCCTGCTGAGCCATGATCGCAGCCTGCTGTTTGGCAAATTCCTCTTGACGGGCAGCGTCCTGCTGCATGAGTTTCATACTTTCTTGCATGTGGCGCATCATTGCCTCCATCCTTGACGTGTTCTGCTGATCCATCTGATTGATTGGTATTTATCCCTACAGTAGAAACTGAGACCTCAGCCTGACTGTTCACTGGTGGGGTGGGTAAGGGCCACTAACCTGGTAACTGCTGAACCGGTGATTTGTGCCCGACTGGCCCTCTTTACTCTGCCTCTGGCGAAGGAACACTGATTGCCCTTGAACTGAATCTCTGACCTGACAAAGTCTATCAGCACAAGTTCGATGAACCTCGGGGGATATCGGAGCCTTCTGAAGCTATGGTTCCAAGACTACCTAGCAAAAGAGAAAACAGACAGCATCTCAGCCTGATTCCATCTGAACAGATATGAGCCTAGTTGAATGAGTGTGCTCTCTACTGAATTCTGCCCCAAAATTCTGCCCCAAATCTGAGTCTGATACCCACAGGTAAAGCTGACTCCCAAATACTGATAGTAATGCCCGCAGGCATGATGCCCAAATTCGCAAACTGGTGCCCGCAGGCCTGATGCCCAAACTCATATACTGATACATGCATTCCTGTAGAGACGCACTCTAAAGCACATAACAGATAAGTGAGAGCCAAAACACCCCTATGAAGGGGTAGGGTTTCCCTGTCCTATTTTGTCAGGAACTAGGGTTTCACTACGCACGCAGCGGTTTCAAACAACCTATAAACGGGTAAGCAACCTGTCCTAGTTTGGAATGGTCACTATGGATCCGAATATGCACTAGGTCGAATGGTCAAAGAGGGTGCCCCGGTAAGACCGGGGTTTGTGTTCCCATACTGGCAGAGCCCACAACCGGTCAGCCTTATGGTCATGCCTTGACAAGACAAGCCTCCGGCAAACCGTTCAGGAATAGCAGATGGCAAACACGGTGTCCTAGGCGCACCAATGCAAATGCAATGCAAAGAATCACACAAGTGTAGTCAAAGACAGATATCATGAGTTCGAGTCAAGTTCTCTAAGTCCCCAGCAGAGTCGCCAGAAACTGTAGACGTCCCCGAACGCCCCAGGAGGAACGAGCTCCCGTTCTGTTCATTTTGGGGTCACTACAGCTCAGGACTCTCAAATTTGTCACGGTTCTTAATCTGAACCAAAGAGTCCAAATCTGGCAAATCGTTTTGAGAAAACAGATTTTTTTTGAAAGAAGTGCCAAACATGGACTGCTTTGCCAGATACAGAGTCGCCACCTAAATATTTTAATTTGGGAAATTTAGGAAACCCTGACTCGTTGCCTAAGGCCACGTGTCCGTCATCACCAAAGTTTCCTCGGCTAGGGAACTTGGGTACGATTGGGGAAGGTCACTTCGTGAGCACCCCCGTTCGCCCGGTCAGAGACCGGCCTCTACTAACCATGATATCTATTTTTGAAAACATTGTATGTTCTTATTCCGGTTATTAGCCTAGGTTACTATGTGATGCGCACAGCATACAAGTATAGGCCAGGTCGCCTGGATTGGAACAAAACATTTCATGTTTATTTTTGAATGGTGGTTTGCTACTCGCAAGTAGGCTAAAAATGCAGATTTTGCCACCCACAGGTGGGCTTAGGAAAAGATGGTTTTGCCACTATCTAGTGGGCTTAAAACAAATAGTTGATGATTTATTCCAATTCAAGCAACTCAACCTTCACCCACAGGCATTCAGGCAGTTATATCACATAAGCAAATTGCCTCATGGTAAGCATGCTATCATGGCATTCACTCACACGCATGCAAGGATGCTAAAGCATAAAGCTCACCGGGTACTCCAAGCCAAAAAAGGAGATTATGTTAGAAATCATGCATGATCCTAAGTATACAGAAATGCCTAATGCAACACATGCGAGAATGCGAGCTATAGCAGGCTTGGCTATCCTAAACATGGCATATGAAATGCTACAACTAACATGTATTCAATTTGGAAATTGAAGTACAAATGCAGTTAGTATGATGCGCCGAGCCCGGTGCATGCAAAACGGATGAATGAATGCAAACATGCTATCATACTGTATGCTAATTGAAATATGCCCTAATCTAACCATCATAAGCAGATAAATAAAAGGGAGAAAGACGTGGGGTTGGAAGACATACAATACACACACGCACACTTATTACAGTTGTGTCCCCGCGCAGAGGGTCCGAATAAATAGTACAGCCCCAAATAAAAGAATATTACAGTCCAAATATTACAGTCCAAATAATATACAAATTCCTAGTTAATTAATCAAATTAAATAAGAAAATAAATAAAACTGGCATGCAAGCCAGGGACTGCCTTGCTTCTGATGGATGATGCATGTCCGGGTTGTCTTGCGCGGAAATCCACTGGGATGCCCCAATCAGCCTCTGTTTACACCTTTTCTTGAAATGCGCGCCAAACTCCAAAAAGTTACTGATTCTTTATTTTGCTGCAACAGAGAGCAGGAAAGGGGCATAGCAATGTATTTCGCAAATATATGCATGCCTCGATCCTCGTGCCACCAATCACGCATATCGACGCATGATGGCCGAGGAGTCGAAATGTGCAACTCAATGTAGAATGAAGGCACATGAAAACACAACAAAACCTAACTCCATCATGGATGATCCGGAGTGTCGGTGACTGGGAATTGAGACACGTTCCGTCACTCGGAGTACGAAACGCACCTCGTTTCCCGTGCCCGGGCTAACTCCTATCCCGAACACGATGCAATATGCATGACATGCATGAATACAACTAAGATACACCCTAGTATGTATTATGCTATGAAAATGAGATGCCTCGAAATGCGTGCACACGGGCATGCAAACCGAAGAAATACATGAATGCGATCTAAGATACAACCCATATGCACTATGCTGTGAAAATGAGATGCCTCGAAATGCGTGCACACGGGTACGCAAACCAAGAAAATGACATACGCAATGTAAATGACATGGAAATGTGATATGGGCTTACACTAACATGAGAGAGCCTCAGCCACACTCACATAAGAGGCCGATGGATGAAAATGACATGCCTCGAAATGCGTGCACACGGGTACGCAAATCGAGGCAATGGCATACGCAATGCAATGGCATAGAAATGGCATATAGAATGCAACATGGACTTATACTAACATGAGAGAGCCTCAGCTACACTCACATAAGAGGCCGGTGGATGAAAATGAAGTGCCTCGAAATGCGTGCACACGGGCACGCAAACCGAGGCAATGGCATACGCAATGCAATATGGTTAAAATGGCATATAGAATGCAACATGGACTTATACTAACATGAGAGAGCCTCAGCCACACCCACATAAGAGGCCAATGGATGAAAATGAAGTGCCTCGAAATGCGTGCACACAGGCACGCAAACCGAGGTAATGGCATACGCAATGCAATATGGCTAGAATGGCATATAGAATGCAACATGGACTTATACTAACATGAGAGAGCCTCAGCCACACTCACATAAGAGGCCAATGGATGAAAATGAAGTGCCTCGAAACGCGTGCACACGGGCACGCAAATCGAGGCAATGGCATACGCAATGCAATGGCATGGAAATGATATGAAAACATGCTAATGGAGTTTCAGCAGCAAAATGAGGGGGAAAACAGCCCCGAAATGGTGCGAAAGCACACCCGATGCATGGAATTTCTCCCGAAATGCAAAATTAGGCACCCGAAATGGCCTATAGCTATACCAAGCAAGCATAATTGGTACATGGAATGAAAAGACAGAAGCAAGGCAACCCTAAAATTAGCATTTTTATCGTACAAAACAAGGCCAAACAGCAAGCAAAGATAGGGCAAAATTAGCATGCGAAAATGGCCCTAAACATGAGATTATGAAGCAACTCACAGCTACAAACTCCAAATGGGTTAGGACCCTTCAACAACATTGAAGAGGGACCAAAAATAAGCACTTTCACAGAACTGTAAAAACCTCAAAAATAAACATAGATAAGGCTAAGTTCTTACGCAAGAAAATGGACCAAAAGATGGCCAAAGAGGCAAGTGGTATATACAAAGCCCAAACTGAAAAATTCCCTTCTACAACATTGAAGAGGGACCAAAAATAAGTATATTTGAAGAACTGTAAAAACTCCAAAACAATATACAAACATGCTAGAAATGCAATGCAAAATGAGGCTCAAAGGAGGCTATAACATGAAGTATGCAAAATATTCCACAAACGGCCAAAGACCCTTAATAAAACATGTAGAATAGGCCAAAATAAGACTATTTCTAGAACTGTAAAATGGCCAAAAACAAAAGCATGGTAGGCTAACAAAACATGCAAGAAAACGGTATTTAAGGAAGATATTGAAGCAAGTGCAACATGGAGGGCTCAAACAGGCTTGAGCCCTTAATGAAACAAGAAAATGAGCTCAAAAAAATGACCTTTTCAGTTTTGGTCGGAGCTCAAATATACAAGAAATAGAGGCTAAGAAATGTTGCAAAAATGAGCTAGAAAAGAGGGAAAGTGAACTTACCCTTGAAGACTTGACTTTGATTGCCTCTTGGCTTGAGTTTGTGGCTCCTTAGGCCTTGGAGAACAGCTTCAATCTTCTGGAATGGAGGATGGAAGGGTGGGGGGTGGTGGTGTAGAAGGAATGGTGGTGTAAGACTTGGAAGTTTTTCAAGGAAATGAGAGAGATGAAGAGGGGTTCTTGTATTCAAGCTTGAAGAGAAAATTTTCTAACCTCTAAGAACAATGCTTGCAGCTGGTTATAAGGACCAAAAGGAGAGGGAGCATGGAAGGGAATGGTGGGGGAAAAGGACCAAGGCTTTCCCCCAAGAAATATCCCCCGGATTGAGATCTTTTCTGGGGGAAACAGCTATACAGCTGTAAAGTCCCTTTTGAGAGGATCATGGCCGGCCAGTTCAAAAGGGAGAAAAAGGTCAACCACCATGTAAGTGGCCGGCCGGCCAAAAAAAGTGGCCGGCCGGCTAGGTCAAAGGAAAAAAGTGGCCGGCCACCCCCTAGGATGAAGCCCCAGAAGTTAGCTTTCCAATGGTGGTGGCCTCATATCTTAATTCCTCTTGTGAAAAGAGTTACGCCCGTTTCAGTGAAGCCGTGCAGATTTTTCTCCTTCCCGGATTCATGCTGAACCACTTTTGACCAAAAAGAAGTTGGCTTTTCGGCAAAATTGCTGGCCTCCCACCAACTTTTGGTGTCCTCCCATGTGTGTACATCACAAATATGTGGTTTGGGGTTGAAGGAAGTGGCCCCAAGGTGTTCAACATTGGCTCGGAAGTTAGAAAAACGGGCACTGGAGGGCGACAATGGAATATAACTGGTTGCTAAGATAATTGCTGGCCTCCCACCCTCCAGTGACCTTCCTGGTGATAAAACAGAGGTACCTGCCAAAAATGAACAAAAACCGATACAAAACGGATGCTCGGGGGCCAAAACACGCAGTTCGGGGTCCCGAAAATGGGCTATTAAGCACCGAAAGTGGCATTCGGCCACGAAGTGGGTTTCTGAGACCCCAGTGTCCCTCAAAAGGGAGCAAACAAGATGTATGCCAAAAACTGGAGCAAACGGAGACGGTTAGGCGGTCCTGAACTGAGGCATACGGCCATCGGTCCCGAAAAACCGGAACCGGGCTCCGAAATGGGCAAAATGGCCTACGGCCACAAAATGTAGCCCATGGCCACTGAGAGATGGTCTACGGGACCTCTCCCTCCCCTCAGGAGAAGAAACAGAGAAAATCGAGTCTGGTTCGTAAACCGAGGCAAGGCACAGAAGAGGGTTCGGAAGTCCGGGGGCAGGGCTCGCAGCCGCGACTCTGAGACTTCTGAACGAGCACATTATGCAATATCACCAAGTGCTCAACTGGTGACGTCTGAGTCTCAAGGTCGGTCAAAAATGGGGTGTCTACACACACTTTCATACCTAAAATGTAGAGAGAGAGAAAAATCTTGCTTAGCCCAAATTTTTGTAACCCTTTTCATGTATATAGATGAGCTCTATATATAGAGGATACAAGAAGCCTTCAAACAAATCCAGCCATCCACGTGCATGCAGATGGGCTCATCTGTGCAAACAGCTGGCTGGCCGGCCATCAGTGATGGCCGGCAGGGCCTGTCAATGGCCGATAGGGAAAAGCCCATGGCCGGCAGTCCTTAATGATGGCCGGCAGGCCATCAAGAACATCACTATGCAAAGGCCAACACATAGTCCAAATATGAGACAGACTGGATACAGGGTCTAGAAGGATCAAACCTGGAGCATTTCGTCGTGGAAGTCGAGTACTCGACGAGCAATCAAACTTGTCGCTGGATGTGCCTGCAAGAACATCCAAGTCTTGAGGACGGTCAAAAATGGGGTGTCTACACTGGTTAATGAGAACACGTTCAACGGTGAATCGATTTACGTGTAGTTCGATAACCAAGGGATTAATGTGGGGAAGCGTTATGCTGGCCAAATTAGAATCATCGAAAGTAATACTCGCAGCTTAATGGGGCCGTTTCGCTGGTGTGATTTGCTTTTGGGGGTTAGAATGCGACTGAATTGTATGTACCGCGGATGTCGTCGGCAAGCTGTATATCATATGGATTACGCTGAGTGGAGGTGAATCCTGTCGTAAAGCAACTGTTTTGGTTGAGTTGTTCTTTCGAACGTGTTGCTTAAGCTGACTGTCTTGTACCAACTCCTCAAGATGATCTTTCAGTGCATAACAACTGTTGGTATCATGATCGTGGTCTTTGTGATATTCGCACCGCCTATCCCGTCTTCTTGTGTCAGGAGGTCTCACCATCTTGGGTGGCCATTTGAAGAACAGAAGATGTTGAACTTTGGACATAACTGTGCTGTTTGGCTCCGACAACTCCGTATATTTCTTGTTCGCGCACCTTATGCACCTGCTATCCACTTGGAGTTGTTCATTAGCTCGGTGTGAACATTGGTCATTTGATCGGCGCGAATCTCGTCTTTTATCTCGTTTAGCCCAATTCCATGGTTCAGGGCTCCGTGATGGTACAGAATTTATCGGCAGAACGATTTCAGATGGGACCGTCTTGTTGGCCTTGTGCCCGGCTTTGACCTGCAGGGCGTCATCTTCCACTTTGCAGTATTCCTTGACTTTCTTCATTAACGACCAAACTGTTTTGGGGGGCTTTCTGGTGAAGGAGCTGCAGAGGGCACTATTAGGATGCAACCCCATTTTAAATGTAGTGATGACCATGTTGTCAATGCAGGCATCATCTACGAGATTAAAGCATTCCCAATAGCGCGACGAATACGCACGTAGGGTTTCCCCTGGTTGGATTTGCATTGTCCAAAGAGAATCGGCCTGCTTCGGTTGGACCTCATTGGTGATGAACCTTGCCCTGAAGGATTTTTGGAGTTGATGGAAGCTCTCAATCGATACCGGTTCCAATTTATAATACCATATGATGGCCAATGGTCCCAAACTGCCTGAAAATATTCGACACATGAGGGCTTCGTCGTCTGCATGCAGCATCATGGCTTGCTTATAATGACGGATGTGATCAGTGGGGTCCGATTTTTCATCGTATAGGGTGAACGATGGAGCTTTGAACTTTTTGGGTAGCACTGCCCTTGTGATCCGTTGCACAAAGGGGTCATGTTAGTCCTTTTCGTCAGAATCATTTCTTCTTCGCTTATTCCATGCACACGAACTCCCTTCGGAAGAACTGAAGACTTCGACTCGTCCCTTCTTTTTGGATTCTGGGATGATGAGTCAGAATCACTGCCACTATCTTGTCTCCGAATTCGAGGTCGTCGACCATACTTTCTTAGAGGTCGTCCCGGATCTTGGCGCGCGGCCTATTGGGATTTTGCCACCTCCAAGGCCAAATCCTGTCGAAGGCACTCGTTCTCAGCCATCATGTTTTCCAACCTCTGTTCATTTTGCTTTGCCTGATCCATAATTGCTTGCATTGTATCATGTGCTGATGTCGAGGGTGAGGTCTGGGCAACTGAGTCAAAGTTCAAGGCCCTTCGTGCGGCAATGTTCTCTGGCCCAAGCATGTTGCTTGGAGTGGCATCATCTCATGGCGTAAGGTCATCAGCAACTACCGGAGGATTTTTCATCATGCCCGCCATGGATGTGCTGGAGTATTCCCATAGACAGTGCCAATTGTGGAAAAGTGGTTTGGAAATACTCTTTGGATTCTGTAGGACGCTCGTGATCCTCAGCTAGTCACCTGAAAAGGAATGAACACTCTGGTCGGCGGTACCGGAATTAGCACTTCGATGGATAAGTCAGTGTATACTCTCTTGGTTGCTTATATCTCAAGTTAAACTTGTTCTCACATGCCTTTTTTTAGCTGATGCTCTTCTTCTTTATAGTCGTCCTTGATGTTGATGGTTGGACCCACCTTTCATCCAACGAACAATCGCTCATTCGACTACCTGTTCATATTCGGCCCGGTTTACACCTGATTCTTCGGTCGATCTGGTTATTCGGCCTCTGTCCCTCCGAGATGATTTCCTTCTTTAAGTTATTTGGCTTCCCTACTGTAGACGCGCCCATGGGCCTCATGCTACAGTTCGGACTCAATTTGTGTCACGGTTCTTAATCTGAACCAAAGAGTCCAAATCTGGAAAATCGTTTTGAGAAAACAGATTTTTAGAAAAAGAAGTGCCAAACATGGACTGCTTCGCCAGATATAGAGTCGCCACCTAAATATTTTTTTTAATGGGGAAATTTAGGAAACCCTGACTCGGTGCCGAAGGCCACATATCCGTTATCACCGGAGTTGTCTCGGCTCGGGAGCTTGGGTACGATCGGGGAAGGTCAGCTATGAGAACCCCCTTTCGCCCGGTCCGAAGACCGGCCTCTACTAACCGTGATATCTGGTTTTGAAAACGTTACGTGTTCTTATTCCGGTTATTAGCCTGGAATTACTATGTTGTGCGCGCAGCAAACAAGTATAGACTAGATTGCTTAATTTGGAAATAAGCATTGCATATCCGTTTGTTTTGAAAAGCGTTTTGGAATTTGCTACTCGCAAGTAGGCTAAAATACGGATTTCAACGAGTTTTTCCAACTCAAACAATCCAACCTTCACCCACAGGCATTCAAACAATTTATCATATAAGCATTTAGCCGCATGGCAAGCATACTGTCATGGCAACACTCACACGCATACGGGATGCTAAAACACAAATACTTACATCGTACTCCGTGCCAGAACAATAAACTAGTTAGCAAACATGCATGTCCTAGTTCATGTTAAGAATGGCTAATGCATCGCATGCAAAAAAATGCAATCTAGACAGGCTCGGCTAAACTAAACATGACATGTGAAATGCGATCAACTATCACATATTCAACTTGTGAATTGAAGTACAAATGCAGTTAGCGTGATGTACCGAGCCTAATGCATGCAATACAAATGCATGAATGCATGCATGCGTAGCATAAGGTATGCTAATTTTAAAAAATGCCCTAGTCTACCATCATAAGCAGGTAAATAAAAGGGAAGAAAGACGTGAGGTTGGAAGACATACACACACTCACGCACACTTATTACATAATTGCCCTCACGCGGAGGAACCAAATAAATATTACAGTCCGAATGATAAGCAAATAAAATTATTACAGAATTTTTAATTAATTAAAAGGAAGAATGCAAAAGAAAGAAGAGGATGGCCGCAGCCTCTGCCTCGGGATGCGCGAATGATGCATGCTCGGAACCCGGCTCGCCTGGAAAACCCGCACCGTACCTCTGCCACCTCTGTTTATACTGCCCTGTCTTTCTAAAAATTGCCAAAGCCCTGGAATAGTTTCCTTGCATGCTGCAGAGTACCACCGGCTGGGGGGAATCCCCACCGGCAATGCAGAATTTCTATCGGCAGTGTTTGGATTTACCGGCCATTAAAAGATTGCCGGTCGGCACTAAATTCTGCCGGTCGGCAGAAACTTCCTGCAGAAGACAGTTTTGACAGCAACAGAGAACAGACAGTATACGGCATGGGGTTTTCAGGCACATGTGAGCATGATCATGCTTCCCATCATGCTTTGAACTCAGGGAAGCATGGCCCTCGATCCCCGAGCCATCAATGGTGCATGATAGCCTAAAGGATCGAGTTTGCCACTTGATATAAAGATGCATGCGACACACAAATGAGAGCCAAGGCCTTATCATGTCGAAGTCAAAGGCCCCGGTGACCGAGAGTTAAGGCGTGTTTCATCACTTATGGTATGAACGCCCCTTAACACTCACACTTGGTTTGACACCCCAAACCAAGTAATCCAATGCATGTTATGCAAACAATACTCGAAATGCAACATGGTAACAAGATACAAGGCATACCAAGTGTCATGCAACTAATATGGCAAGCATGCAATGCTAAGCATGCAATGCTAAGCATGCAAGGTGCAAATGTGATGCAAACATGGACCAATTTGCCATAAAGTTAGCATGGGACAACACATTAATGAACCAATCATGCAACAAACATGAAACAATCATGCAATGGTGGCTTACAATGGTAAAGGGACAGACCTTAATCTACCTTAAAACAGCACCTAAAAGTGCTCAAAAAGATGGGCAACCTCTTATGCCAACATGCAAGTCGATGGACCTAAGATTAAGGCACAAAAGGGGGTACTTTATTTCTAACAACATGACCACTCATGGCATGAATTGGACAAGTAAGAAACAGAATTTTTACAGGCAAAAATAGGACTCCAAACCCTCCTAATATGGCAGCTAAGATGGCTTGAATGGGATGCATGCACCAAGGCTCATATCTAGGCATAAGAAAGCACACTCTCAAAGCATGAAAGAGGTGACACATGCACACATGTAAATATGATTTTTGGACTGAAATGGGGTCCTAAATGATGCCAAATCATGAGGATGATCATAGTTATGCATGCTAGAGGTCAAAATGCTCAAAGCTTACAAGCCAAAACATAAAGAGACGACATCAAACTATGCAAGCATGGCTGAAATGAAGGGCCAACAGACCTTAAACATGGTAAGACAATGCCAAAACCTTCATGAAACTAAGCCTACACATGCAAGAATCATGGCCTAAACACAAGGTGCCTTTCTAGGCCAAAAGGAGCAATGCAAAGCAAGTACTTTAAGCATGCAAAGAGATATAAATCCGACCAAAAACAGAGATTACATATGACCTAAAAACACCTAAAAAGTTCTGAAATAAGGCAAAAATCAAGCAAGCATGCATGTTACCCTTTAAGCCAAAATGCAAGGAAATAAGACAATGAAGGGAGAGGGGTGTCCCTCCCCTATGCAAGACTTCAAACCACCTTCCTTACCACTGAAAATCAACTGGTTTTTTAGTGGTGAAAAGACCAACACACTCAAGCAAACAAGGCCTCACAAGGGAAGCACCAAAGGGGCCAAATAAAGCCTAATAAGGTGAGTTTGCGCTCAAACCACAAAACAACCTTAATGAAAGTTCTAAAGCATGAAAATGTAAGCTTTTTTTATGTTACGCACAAAAGCTAAATCAGTAAGCAAGATAGGTGAAAAACTATTGCAAGTTTGGGGAATCTAAAGTAAAGTGCTCACCCTTGAAGATCCTTTGAAGAACAAATGGTCCAGCCCTCTTCTTTTGATCGAAATCAGTCCAAAAACTCAAGAATCAACCCCCCAAGTCCTCAATCTCGGAGCAAGGTGTAATAGTGTGTGTATTGGTGCAAAAGTAAGGTAAAATCACACTTTTAGGCCAAGAAACACACACAAGGGAGGAGAGAGAGAGGAATATAGAGATAGGATGTATCTATAAGTGTAAGCTCTAGTTTTTGCCTCCAAAGTTTCTAACCTAGATCAAAGAGGAGAGCCTTCCTCTTATAGGAGTCCCTCTTGCAAAGCTTATTCAACAAGCTTGCTTAGACGGACATCCCTCCATACACGTGTATGGAGGGAGGCAGAATTGGTGCCAGCTATCACAGCTGGCACAAAATATCTCCATAAAGTGGATGAACAGTGGTCGGCTGCCCAAAAATGTCATTTTGACAAAATTTAGTGCCGACCGGCAACAAATAGTGCCGATCGGCAAGAAACAGTGCCGACCAGCAATAATAAGTGCCGATGGCAGCAAAAACCAGCCGGTGGCCTCTAGCTGCTGCCGGTGGTGTGTGGGGATGCCTCACAAGGCATTCCATGCCCCTCCAAGGCAAAACACAAGTGTTTGGTGCAAAACCAGACACTAAACAGTCGAGTTCGGAAGTCCTGAGGCAAGGCGCGTAGCTGAGACCTCCGGGAACTCCAAACGAACACAAACATGGATGATCACCGAGTGTTCAAACGGTGACGTCCAAGTCTTGAGGACGGTCAAAAATGGGGTGTCTACACCTACATAATAATATATTTGGCCCCCACACGCAGCAATGCAAATGCAAAGAAACATATAAGTGTAAACAAAACAACATATCATGAGTTTGAGTCAAGTTTTCTAAATCCCCAGCAGAGTCTCCAGAAACTGTAGGCTCTACTTTTTCATGCCTCCCTTTCAGAGAGCTCGAATTGGCCCTACAGTTTGGACTCCTGTCATGGTTCTGAATCTAATCTCACAAAGTGCAATGTGAAACTAATAAACACCAAATAGTCCAATCCAGCAAATCATTTTGGGAAATCGATTTTGAATCAAATAATGCCAAAACTAGACTGTTTTGCCAGATTACAGAGTTGCCACCTAAATATTTTATTTTTGGGAAATTTAGGAAACCCTGACTCATGCCAAAGGCCACGTGTCCGTCATCACCAAAGTTGCCTCGGCTCAGGAACTTGGGTACGAGAGGGGAAGGTCTTGAAATGAGCACCGTCGCTCGCCCAATCAAAGATCGGCCTCTACTAATCATGATATGTTGTTTTATAAACCTCATGTGTACTTATTCTAGTTATTAGACTAACTTTACTATGCGATGCACACAAGTAAGTATAGACTACGTCGCAAGAATTGGAACAAATCAACTCATGTTTGTTTCGAAAATGGTTTGAATTTGCCACCCTCAGGGGGGCTAAAACACGAATTTTCTATCAAACATGATGGGCTTTAAAACATGATTTGCCACTTTGCAAAGTGGGCTTAAAACGTGCATTCATCGAATTGTTCCAATTCAAACAACAATGCCTTCATCCACAAGCATTCATGCAGTTAACCAAATAAGCACATAGCCTCATGGCAAGCACGCTATCATGGTAACAACGCAATTGCACTCATGCAAGCATGCTAAAGCATAAAAGCTTACCGAGTACTCCAAGCCAAAACAAAAACTAGTTAGAAACAATGCATGATCCTAACTATGTTAAGTGTCTAATGCAACACATGCCATAATCCAATTAATAGGCTCGGCTACTAATATGGCATATGATATAATTTGATAACATGCTTTGAAACACGTATTCAAATAAGTATTGAAAATGCAGTTTGAATGATGCGCCGAGCCTCGGTGCATGCAAGACAAATGAATGGATGCAAAAATGCGAAAATAAGGTATGCTAATCGAAACATGACCCTAAACTAACCATCGAAAGCAGTTAAATAAAAAGGAGAAAGGCGTGGGGTTGGAAGACATGCACACAAGCACGCACGCACACTTATTAAAACATTGTGCCCTCATGGAGGAGGGTCCAAATGAATAAGCTAGCTAGCTACACTAAGCTAAGCCAATTATTACAAAACGAAACTAATTAACTATTTTACCTAATTAATTATTACAACACAATTGAGTAACTAGCTATGCTAAGCTAATTAAAATATTACAAAATGAATTAAGCTAATTAATTACAATGCATGTATGAAGGAATTAGCTAACTTATTCTAAGCTAACAAAAGCGATTAAATGGCCTCGAGGGAGAGGGACACATGCATGCTCGATTGCTCCACCCGAAAATTCCCTTGCCTTGCCATTGGATGCCTTTGTTTGCACTCATTTGATCACTGAAAATTGCACCAACTTCTAGATTGCCTCTGCTCCAACATAGGAGCACATTTGTGCAAAAATTCACTGGTGGCCGGTCGGCTACAAAAAGTGGATGTCGGCCACCTCAACTGGCCAGTCGGCTACTTTAAGTGGCCGATCGGCCACCCCCTTTTCTGGACTTCTGCTTTTGCTACAACAGAAAGCAACAGAGGCAAAGCAATGAATTTTCAAGATATGTATGTACTGCTACCCTCCTTATCATCTTTCAAGCTCAAAGGAGTGTTGCTCTTGGCTCTTAAGCCATCAACCAAGCATTTTCAGTGCATGATGTCTAGAGAACAGTATAAAAAGGTGGCCAAGCAAGTGATTAAAAATAAAGCTTACAAGGTAATCAATATACCTCTTGAAGCACAGCACAAAACAGGCCCTCTTTTAGGCTCAAACAACCTTTCAACAGCTCAAAATAGGCTCCAAGGGACCTCAACTCCAAGGTGGTCCAATTTGGTTAAGGGCTAGTGTGCAAAGGTGTAGAGAAAATCAACTATCAAGCACAAAACAAGAAGAGAGAGAGAGAGAGAGAGAGAACTCTAGAGAGAGGGTTAATTTTGATCCAAGTTTCTAACCCTTCCAAATGGGGGAGAGCATCCCCTATATATAGAAATTAAAGCTAAAGGCTTGTATTCATCCCTCCATACACGTGTATAGAGATGGCCTTCAGTGAACAACAGCTGGCACAACTGGCAAACAAATATTTGAAAAAGGGAACAAATGGCTGTCAGCCACCTCAACTAGCCGACCAGCCACTTCAACTGGTCGATAGGAACAAAAAGTGGCCAACAAGGCCAAAAAGTCGCCAATAAGGCCCCTCCCCCTTCCAGGCAAGAGGCACCAAGGTTTGGCCCAAAAACAAGCACAAAACAAAAAGGGTTTAGAGGCCCAAAGACAAGACGTTCCGCCGAGAACTTCAGGTGCTCAAACAAGCACAATCATCAAGTGCACAAACAATGACGTCTAAGTCTTAAGGTCGGTCAAACCCCTGGTTTGTAAAACATTTGATTGATCGAGAGCAGGAGAGGTTTGTAAAACCCCTGGTTAATGAAATCATTTCAATTAATGTGGGTACTGAGAAGGATCCGCGTCTGGTCCAGATCGGGTCCACGTTGTCTTTGGAGGAACGCGAGCCCTTAGTTGCATTATTAAAAGATTTCAAAGATGTTTTTGTGTGGTCCTTCAAAGACATGCCTGGAATCGATCCTGAGATTGTACAGCACCGGATCCCTCTTGACCCCGAGGCCCGACAGAAAATACGCCCGAATTGGGCTTTGAAAATCAAGGAAGAGGTCACCATGCAGATAGATGCAGGGTTCTTACTAGTATCTGAGTATCCTACTTGGTTGGCCAACATTGTTCCGGTGCCGAAGAAAGATGGAAGAATTCGGGTGTGTGTGGATCTCAGATATCTGAACAAAGCTAGTCCGAAGGACGACTTTCCTCTACCGCACATCGATGAATTGGTGGACTTCACCACCGGCCATGCGTTGCTCTCCTTTATGGATGGATTTTCCAGGCACAACCAAATCTTGATGGCCCCCAAGGATAGGGAAAAGACTGCCTTCACCACGCCGTGGGAAACCTACTGCTACAGGGTGATGTCGTTTGGTCTGAAAAATGCTGGGGCTACTTATCAACGAGCTGTAACCACGATCTTGCACGATATGATCCACAAAGAGGTTGAGGAGTATGTGGACGACATGATTGTCAAATCCAAGGAAAGAGAGGGCCACTACACCACCTTGAAGAAATTTTTCCAACGGATCAACGAATATCGGTTGCGATTGAATCCTCAGAAATGCACTTTTGGTGTCACAGTAGGAAAAATATAGGGGCTCTTGATTACACAAAGAGGCATCGAAGTCGATCCTTCCAAAATTAAGGCCATCCTAGAAATGCCACCACCAAGATTGAAAAGGAGGTGCGAGGATTTTTGGGTAAAGTGCAATTCATAAGACGGTTTCTTGCAAAATTAACCTTGACTTGTGAACCACTATTTGCTCTCCTGAAGAAAGGAAAGAAATTCCAATGGGATGACCGATGCCAGGTTGCTTTTGAGCAAATCAAGCAATATCTACAGAACCCACCCATGTTGTCGCCGCCAGAGTCGGGGAAGCCGTTGATTTTGTATCTATCAGTAACCGACACGACAATGGGTTGCATGCTTGCGCAGGAATCTGAAGATAGTGTAGAGAAGGCCATCTATTACCTGAGTAAGAAGATGCTGGAATATGAGACCCGTTACACTCCGCTGGAGAAGGCTTGTTTGGCCTTGGTATGGGCCACTAGGAAGTTGAGGCACTACCTGTTAGCTCACTCCTTAATTTTGGTTTCAAGATTACATCCCATCAAATATCTCTTCGAGAAACCAGCGCTTACGAGTAGGCTAGTCCGTTGGTTGCTTCTTCTCTCTGAATTTGATTTGAAGTAAATGACTAGCAAGTCTGTGAAAGGGAGAGCAATAGTGGAGTTCCTAGCTGATCACCCAGTGGAGGGGGACGAAGTAGTAGAGTATTTGTTCCCAAATGAGGCCATTCTACAGGTCGAAGAAGAGATTTAGACTATGTACTTTGACGGAACGTCTAACCAGTACTGTTATGGGATATGGGTGTTGTTGATAGCACCCCACAATTCCCACATACCTTTAGCTTTCAAACTCCAGTTTAAAGTATCAAACAACGAAACAGAATACGAGGCATGTATCCCTGGCTTAGAAGTAGCCCTACAACTAGGGGCAAAACGGTTGGACGTCATTGGGGACTCGAACCTGGTTGTGTCTCAAGCAAAAGGAGACTGCAAGGTTAAAGAAGAAAGGATGAAAATCTATCACCAAACCTTGGATGTTCTGATTCTTAGGTTTGAGAAGCTAACCTTCACGCATCGGTTAAGAGAGACCAACAGGTTTACTGATGCTTTATCAACTCTATCTTCCATGATAGACATCCCTTTGGGAGTCTGAATGCGTCCAATCATTATTGAACAGAGATACGTGCCGGCTTATGAGTTAATCACTGCAAAATAGATGAAGTACAAGATCAGAACCCCTGGTATCATGATACCTGGAACTTCTTGGAAAATGAGGTTTATCCACCAGGGGCAAATGCCAAAGATAAAAGGGCAATACGACAAATGGTTGTTCAGTTCGTCATCTGTGGGGGTAAATTATTCAAACGGGGCCATCTGGGAATGCACAAGCTGTGTGTTGATGAAGAAAAGTGAAAGCGCCTAATAGAGGCCATCCACGGAGGAGAATGCGGATCGCACATGAGCGGAGTGATGCTAGCTCGAAAAATTCTCAAACAGGGTTACTACTGGTCAACCATGGAGGAGGATTGTATTGGTTTTGTTCGGCGATGCCACAAATGTCAAATTCATGCAAATCGCATGAACATCCCGCCGTTGAAGCTGTATAACTTAACTTCACCATGGTCGTTTTCAGTCTGGAGAATTGAGTATATCCTGGTGACAATAGACTATTTTACAAAGTGGGTCGAGGCCCAATCCTATGCAGTGTTGAAAGCGTCACACGTAGCCAAGATCATCAGGAATAATATCATCTGTCGTTATGGGGTCCCGAATGAGATCATCTCAGACAATGGTTCCCCTTCAAGAAAGAAGTGATTAACTTGTTTGAGAAATACAACGTGGTTTTTCATAAGTCATCCACATATCGGCCGCAAACCAATGGAGTTGTTGAGGCCGCCAACAAGAACATCAAACACATTCTACAAAAGATGGTAGAAACCTAAAAGGACTGGCCAGAGAAACTGCCATTTGCTATTTGGGGCTACAGGACATCAATCCGAACTTCTACTGGGCAACTTTGTATTCTCTGGTTTATGGGATGGAGGCTGTTTTGCCGATTGAAGTTGAAGTTCCGTCGCTGCGGGTTATGGCTGAGTGCCAGATAGAAGAAGCGGATTGGCAGCAGAGCAAGTTTAAGGAACTAATGTTGTTCGACGAGAGGAGGTTGAAAGCACTGTACCATGTCCAAGGTTATCAACCCAGGATTGCCAGGGCTTTCAATAAGAAAGTTAAGTCCAGGAATCTAAAAGAAGGGATTTAGTTCTGAAAGACAACCGAGCTCCCATCCATGACCCTAGGGGCAAGTTCAGACCTAATTGGACTGGTCCTTACATCATCAAGTCAATCTGGTCAGGTGGGGCTGTCATTCTTATGTACCTAGATGGCGTTGAATTCTCCCAACCAATCAATATGGACAAGTTGAACAAATACTACCCTTCAGAGGCTCGCTAGACCGAAAACCCGAAAGGGTGACCTAGGCAAAAGTTAGAGCACAAAAAATTAGAAAAAAGAAAAACTGAGCTCGCAAGGTTGAAAACCCAGAAAGGGCGGCCTTGGCAAAAGTTAGAGCATAAAAGGAGAGTGTTAATACCCGAGTGAACCCGAACCGAACTACGTAAGGCTTGATTCCCATCATTGGGATACCTAGGCAACTTCATTCTGAAGTCCAGCCATAAACACTTCCAAATCAACTGTGTCCATGGGATTGTTCTGGTCATCTTTGTCTTTTCTGCATCCAAAAGTTCGGTTGTGATCCTTAAACTGAGAGAAGAGCTCATTATAGTGCAGTGCAGTGCTATTCAGACAAGGGGAAACTTTTCATTTGTTGGATTCGAGGTTGTGCATCTCAAGGATAGATTCCGGGTGTGTCCAGTTGTGATCCTTATCGAAAATGGTTTTGAAAAGTTTTAATAAAAGTTGATTTTGTCCAAATTAATCTTTTTACAACTTAGACCATTTTTGGACCAAACGGAAATTTTTCAGTGCCCACAACCTTTAATTTCATTGATTTCAATGCAAAGTTCTCCAATTCGTGACACAAAACAAAGTTGCTTTTTATTACATTCAAAAGGAAAACTTGAAAGTACAGATTAAAGCAATAAACTTGGGACATTGATGAGTCAGATGTTCCCTCGTCCCCTCCTAGAGCTTGTGGAAGCTTCAGATGTTAAAGTAGGCCCGATTTGCGCTTAATCTTCAAGCCAAGCCATGCATTTGCCAGAAAGAGCGCAACTGAAATTGGGAACGGGAGCCAGAAGTTCTTTTATCCTCTATGTAGTGGGATATTGAGCTAGTTGTGAACCTCGGATTGGAAATGGAGCCGGGTACTCTACCCCCTCTTCTAGGCAAGTCTGGTCATGTCCGAACTGACGCTTGAATCAGAATGGAAAGTAGAAGACACAGTGTGTCAAACCAACCAACTGAATGCCAAGCTGTCGAGACATGCTGTAGCTCATCTCGGGTAGATCAAACTAGGGGCAATGCCAAGCAATGTCAACAACAGATCTGTTGCATATCCAATGGCACCACCACCCCTCGTTCGAGAAATCAACTAGCTATTGGCGAAAGAAATAGCCTCGTGCTGAGTATGCAGGGCAAGAGTCCACCACTTTCAACATGTCCATGAGCCATACCTGGGGAGGGATGAAAAATAAGAAAGATTAAATAATAGAAAGGTGTATGTGGAGAGAAAAAGTGAGAAAGGGTTTTTAAGAGAAAAACAGAGCTTGAGGGCCGAGTGATATGAGAAGGGTAGGGAAGCATTACCTGCAAGAGTAGAGGGCTTCTTGCGAACTTGGTTGTCTCCCGGCGATGGAAAGCATCTAAGCCCATCAAAGTCTCAGCTAGTGTCAAGCCAATGCAGCTCTTGCCCTCTTTAAAGCCTTGGGAAACTTTGATCAAGCGAATGCTAGACCCTCCGAAACCAGGGGCAATAAGAAAATGAGCCAACATGCACAAGTAAAGGGCATGCTGCCAAAAACCTTGCCAGAGGCGGTCGCCGCTGTTGCTTGAGTCAGAGAATCGATGAATGAGGTTGGGAATATCTAACTCTCCATTATGAATCAAAGATCGGGCATCGTGTAAAGTGAGCCCATACATCCATCATAAAGCTTGGATATGGCCAAAACGGGACTAGGGCAAGAGTTCCTTGTCACGTCGGGATTCCATCAAAGCTTGAAATTCTTCGATTGTAGGGCATATCTCTTGTCTTCCAAAGCTAAAAACATGTGTAACCGGGTTCCAACATCTAGCCGCGTTGTGAAGGAACGAAAAACACAATGGAGTACGACTTAGCGGGAATAGTGCATTTATCCCGAAACCCTGAAAATTTAACTTTTCTGAGCCATCTAAATTCGCAATCCAATCGGAGAGTTTTTCGGTGAAGAATGGCTCCATTTGAAGCAAAAACAGAGCTGGAATGAAGAAACTATGAAGTCCTAACTTTTGTAGAGGATAAGGCACTGAGTGGAAGACAGGTGGCAGCAATTTGAAGACTCCCTGCACCACTGGCAGACCGGCCAGTTAAGGTAGCCGGCCGGCCACCTTTTGTAGCCGACAGGCCACTTTTGTGGCCGACAGTCACCACTAAGTGGTTGACAGCCCTTGCTTGTGCCCAGCAGAATTCCTTTGGTCTTTCTGTGTGTTAAGAGTGCTAAGAACCTATGTTTTGCTCTATTCTAGATGCATTCTGCTGCCTTGTTTTAGTAATTTTGTTCAGTTGCTCGCAAATTACTTCTGTTTGTCTATCGAGTTGTTGTATTGTTTATTGAGTTGTATTTGTTTTGCTTATCGAGTTGTAGTTGTTTCGTTTATCGAGTTGTTGCATTGTCTGTTGAATTGTCTTATTTTGTTTGTTATGTTTTGGTCGGTTCCCTACCTGACTAAGCAATTGTCAAGACAATGTACAATATTCAATTTCCATCAATCCCGTTTTGTGTAAAATGGTGCAATGCGATGCTCAGAATATAAAATTCAACACGTTTTTATCAAAAACTATTTTCATTCCAATCATGGTTTCTATTTACAAAGAGTACAAGTTTTTAAAAAAATAAAACTGCCTAAGGCTGTACAATGTGCTAACACTACTAGCAAAAAAAAGAGAAACAAAGCAAAAACACATGAATCAGTGCTAGCTAGCTCAAGCTCTAGAAGCCCTCTTCGTCCTCTTCATCGGCAGAGCAGACTCTGCAGAGCTATCCCCATCCACGCCACTGTCTAAACCTGATTCAGAACCGGAACCAGAGTCATCGTCATCCTCTGCATCAGAACCTGGCTCAGCCTCGTCTCCACTAGCAGAACCCGAGGCGGTATCATCATCTCCGCTCTTGAATGACTCGGTGTACTGATCCCCGGCCTCCTCGGTCTCGGCCTTGCTGGTCTCATCATCTTCATCGTGCATGATAGGCTCTCAACATCTCCCTCGGCCGCGTGTTGGAACCTCTCTCTCTCCCCCCCACTACTGGAGAGGGCGCTGATGGTACTACTTCTGTCGCCGCCGGTCCTGTCAGTGGAGGTGTGACTTGAAAAGGTAGTTTGAATATATCAGCCATAGTATGCGTATCAGATGCAAGTATGGTGTGCAGAATGAGTACATACAGAAGTCATATACGGTATGTGAATGCAATGTGTCAGATGTGATCTATACATGTAGTGTATCAGTGCAGTGTGGGGAAATGTTCAATCAAGATGTCAGTTTTAGTATATCAGCAGAAATATGATAACCGAAATGTAAGAAAACTGAAAAATTACATTAATACTGTGGGAGTCGAGTATCGACTCCCTCCTCAAGATCATGCTCTCGAAAGAGGCCAACACCTCGAGTAACCCCTTGACGTACCCTGTTGAGGATTGCAAACGCAAGTTGAAACGATCAGTGAATGAATGAATGTATGAGTATATGAGTGAAAATGAAAAGATGAAAGTTGTAGTGCGTACCGGAGGTGAATCGGGTGTCCTGACATATCGGTGACCAAGCAACGGGGGCCCAATCAGAATCTGATAAGGCTTTCTAGAGTACCGCCAACCTGTCAACTCGGTCAGAAGATTTGGCCATCCAACACTCTGCCTAGCAAGGGGTATCCCCTAACCTTACCCCACCGTACTCGAGCCCTGCTCGTCGAAGGGGCATCTGCCGCTCGGGCCCTGCTCGATGAAAGGACATCAGCTGCCCTCCCTGTATGAGCACGAATACCTGTCAAATGAGACATGAGGTATGCCTGGATGTAAGTCATATAGTCCCCCTCCTCAAGGAAAAAGTCTGCATCTCCATCCCACATGAAGTCAATGATCTCCAGAGGGAAGAGACTCTCTGTGGCTCACATGGAAGGCGGAGGTGGTAAGGGAACCCACTATAACGGTAGACCCAGCATCTGGCGCATGAAGCGCTCGCCCAGAAACCAAGCTTGGCCTACTGGTCCCTCAAGCACGAGCAGATAGCGGGACGCGCCCCAAGTGCCGTCGAACTGAAATCTAACACCCTCTGGCATCGTCACCCAGGGCTGCCCCGTGATTTGCAGACAGCAAGTGCATAGATTGATTAGTTGCCATTAGATATGTAAAATGAATTGGAGCTGAAAGCAGAAAGAACTGAGTTTTGAGTTACCTCTACCGCCCTCACTGTATCGAAATACTGGCAAAGGAAAGAGAGGGTCCCCCGGGTCCTCGGCTGACACCTCCCATCGTATCGATGAGAATATGGCACCCCAAGAGGCATCTCGACCTTCGGCTCTTAGGCAAGCATCGGGAAATAGGCGTACACCCATAGTTGTAAAAACCAAGAGGGCAACAGTGAGAATATAGATAAACACAGATAAGGCGAAAAGCAGAGTATGTGTGCAATGTCCAGAAAATGCAGAATGCAGAGAATACATAAAACAGAGAAAATGCGAAAAGCAAAGTGTATAGTACAATGTATAGAAAGTACAAATCCAGAGATTAGACTATGTATGTGTAGTGTGCGGTGTGTGCAGTGTACAGAAAGTGCAAAGCAGAAAGCACAGCGGAAAATGTAAAGCAAAAAAGTAAAGCATACCTCCCAGGCTCTCCAATAGCCGCCGACTCTGTTCCTGCTCCTGCGGGAGGTCGAGCTCATATAGCCGTACAGGGTAGCGAGGCTAGCACCACCCCAATCATAATACCGAGCCAGAGATAAGTCCACCAAGGTGCTCAAAAGATATAGCCCGACTGTGTTGGCGCTGTCGGTGAACAAGGTAGTACCAAAGAGGAACATCAGGAAACCTCGGGCATACTGCTCGGTCTCCTCTAGAGTCGTTGGGGCTGTCCCTTTGTAGTGGTTTGCGAACCAGGTGTATCAGACCATCCCTGATCAGAAGATAGGTGGGTGTGCTCCTAGTAAATAGGTCCAGGCAGCCTCCCACTCGCCCATATCAGTATCATATGGGATCGGCCAGCCTCCTACCTAGATGCCCGTTAGCATGGCAAAATCGTACGGGGTCATCGTCATTTCCCCCGCGATAGAGAAATGAAAAGAGTTGGTGGTATCCCATCATCTCTCTACCAGTGCGCTTAGAAGGGTTTTGCTCGCCATGAGGTGCAACAACCCCATGTAGAACAAACCAAACCCCATCTCATCGATGATCTGGCGGACACCGTTGGGGAGGTCCATGTACCACTCCCTCGTTGAGGTGGACCCATATCCTCGGGTAAAATGGGAGTCTACCTATGTTCAGAATGAGCAAAAGAAATACAGTGTGTGAATGTGTTCAAAATGAGCAGAAGAAATGCAGTGTGTGAATGTGTTCAAAATGAGCAGACGAAATATAGTCTGAACGCACGAAATACAGTTTGTACATGTGTTCAGAATGAGCAGATGAAATACAGTGCAAAGATGCGAACTATGCAGGAAATGTAAAGTACCTTATGGAAAATGTAAGAATACAGTGCATACCTCGGAGGCACCATGAGACAAGTGAAACTCTGGCTCTCGCAACAGGAGATCTGCTAGTGCGCCTCGTGCAAATCCGCTGAAATGACGGACTGTACTGGGCGGTAGTGCATGCGCCTCGGGCGGTACCTCTCCGGGTCGAAAGGTCGGACTCTAGGCGGTAATGGTATGTACTCGGGATCTCCTTCCATCCTTGGTGAGCCCCCATCGTGAGGAACGTCGCCTGCCATCTGGAAAGAATGAGAGAAAGTATGAGAAAATGAGCAAAATAGGCGGAAAATACCAAAAGTCAACAAAAGTCAACTCTCGAATAGAGAAAATGGGAGAAAAAGTCAAAGCCCAGGAAAAGGCATCAAACTCAAGACAAACTTGAGGGAAACAAACCTCAAGTGGCAAAAATGGAGAAAACAGCTCCGAAAACAAATTTTAATCAGTTCAAAGTAGAGGAAATCAAGGGGTTTTAGCGAATCAACTTCGCGTGGGGCGTTGGAAAACGAGTGTAAAGCACGGATCTAGGAGGAAAAAGTGTCTAGGGATGAAGAGGAATCAATTTTGGCACTGTGGGTGTGAGGAAATGTGACTTGGAAAAGTGTATTTAAAGATCTCCATGCAAAAGGACCAAAATGGCCCAGATTTACCACAACTGGTGTAGACGCGCCCGAACGTCCCGGGAAAATCCCGTTTTGTTCATTGGGCTTCACTACAGTTCGGACTCAATGTCATGGTTCTTAATCTGATCTTGCAAAGTGCAATGCGAGATTGATAAATCACCAAAAAGTCCAAATCCGGCAAATCGTTTTGAAAAACTGATTTTTAGAAAGAAGTGCCAAACATGGACTGTTTTGCCAGATACAGAGTCGCCACCTAAATATTTTATTTGGGAAGAATTTAGGAAACCCTGACTTGTGCCTAAGGCCACGTGTCCGTCATCACCAAAGTTGCCTCGGCTCGGGAACTTGGGTACGAGAGGGGAAGGTCATGCAATGAGCACCCCCACTCGCCCGATCAAAGATTGGCCACTACTAAACATGATATCTTGTTTTTGAAAATACAATTGCTCTTATTCCAGTTTATTAGCCTAGAATTACTATGTGATGCGCACAGCATACAAGTATAGACTAGATCGCCTAAATTGGAACAAAACATCTCATGTTTGTTTGTTTGAAAATGGTTTGGAGGTGCTACTCGCAAGTAGGCTAAGACGTGGATTTGCCACCCTCAAGTGGGCTTAGAAAACATGATTTTGCCACTCTCAAGTGGGCTTAAAACTCGCATTTCAATGAATTGTTCCAATTCAAGCAATCTAACCTTCACCCACAAGCATTCAGGCAGTTATATCACATAAGCAGTTAGCCTCATGGCAAGCATGCTATCATGGCAGTCACTCACACACATGCAAGGATGCTAAAGTATAAACACTCACCGAGTACTCCGAGCCAAAATAGAAAACTAGTTAGTAATCAATGCATGATCCTAGTTTATGTTAAGGTGGCTAATGCAACACATGCAAAATGCAACTAAAAATAGGCTCGGCTATTCTAAGATGTCATGTGAAATGCAACTTGATAATCATGTATTCAAATCGGCATTGAAATACAATACAGTTAGTATGATGCACCGAGCCCGGTGCATACAATACAGATGAATGAATGCAAACATGCGAACATAAGAATGCTAATCAAAACATGACCTAGAACTAACCATCAAAAGCAGGTAAGTAAAACGGAGAAAGACGTGGGGTTGGAAGACATGCACACACTCACGCACACTTATTACAAAATTCGCCCTGTCGACGGAGGGTCCGGATAAATAATACAGAACCAGCTAGCCAATCTAAGCTAATCTAATTAAACTAGTTATTACACAACGAAATGAATAACAAGTTACAACTACTTATTACACGACATTAACTAAGTAAGCAATCTAAATGAGCATGCAAACTTAATGAATGTGGGCTGCCTCAGCTCTGTTTTGAATGACAAAGGATGCATTCACGCTTGAATTGCCTTGTTCGGAAATCCCTCGCAACACCCCGACTTGCCTCTGTTTGCAATTGACCTCAGAACACTGCACAAAGCTCCAGAAGGCTGAAAGTCCACCCTGGGAATCTGTGGGAAGGCTGCCGACCAGCTATTGGCCTTGGAGACCACCTGCCGACCACTTTTGTGGTGAAAAACCAGAAAAAGTGGTCAGCCAGCCACTAAATCTGGTCGGCCGACCAGTTCCTACCCCTGGTTTCTGGTTTTCTACAACAGAAGGCAAGAGAGAGAGATGGCAAAGTATTCGCAACACATGTGTGCACGACCACTCTCCCCATCATTGCATAAGCTCAAGGGAGTGTAGTCCTTGACCCTCGGGCCACCAATCACGCATCTTGATGCATGATGGCTGAGGAGTCGAATTGCACGACTCAATGTGAAATGAATGCACACATACGCACCTCAAGCCAACAACTCCGTCATGGGTAGTCAAGAGTGTCATCGACCGGGAATTAAGGCACGTTTCATCACTTGAAGTATGAAACGTCTCTCGTTTCCCGTGTTTGGACTAACACCTATTCCAAACACAATGCAAGCAACATGGCAAACATGCAATGTAACTACATGGCATACACAATGCTATGGACAATATGGCATACTCAATGCAATATGATCATGGCATGCTCAATGCAAACAATAACATAACATGCACAACGCATTATGACATGGCATACACAATGCAACAATGGACTTAAACCAAGATAGATAGGCCTCAGCCATGCCCAACTCAGTGGCCATTGGGATGAAATGAAGGCACAAAATACAAAGCATGCATGCACAATGCATTGGCCAATACAAGAGGCCCAAGAGCACAACTCTCAAGAGTGCTCAAAGAATGACAAATGTCCAAGTGTAACGACACTAAGTGCACTGAAATTAAGTAAGAAATGATGTCAAATCATTCAAACAAAGCAAGTAGAGCATGCAAGGGTCCTAAGGCATGAGAGCTATCAAAGAGGACTACACATGAGGCATGCAATGCATGGAAAATATGCATGAACTAAGCATGGATAGAGTTGAAATAGGTCTTAACAAAGACCAAAATGTGCTAAGATGAGGGCCCAAAGTCCTAGGCATGCAAGCATACACACTAAGGCATGAAGTACAATGCATAACCATCAAAGGCATTCAAAACATAAATGAAGTGAGAACATGGCATGTCTATATGTTTTGAAATGTGATGTTAAGTGATGCCAAATCAAGTACACAACACAAATAAAGCATGCAATGGTGCTCAAAGGTTGAGGCAAGCAAGATCATTTACACTACAGGTATGCAAAACATGAAGCATGTGATCAAGGCAACCAAAAACAGTCCTAGTACATGTTAATGTGAGACAAAAACATGCATGGATGGAAGCCAAAATGTGCTAGCATGAGGGGCATGAGGCATAATGCATACAAGGCAAATAAGGTGGATTACACTACACCTATTAGGACCAAGCATGGGATGACTCCACCAACAAAAATCAGAGGTATATAATGGCAAAATAATTCCAAATAAGCACTGAAATGATGACTCGCAAGCAAAGGCATGAATGCATACACAATGGCTCATGTTAAGGCATAAAGGGGGAACCCTCCAACGCATTGATTGAGTGACAAATGCAAGTGCATGGCCATGAAACATGGTCTGAAATAGTATAACTAATGATTCCAAATCATTGAAATGAGCCAAGTAATGCATGCTAGTGGACCCGATGCACAAAGCAAACAAGCTAGGTTGAACCAAAGCTATACAAAGCAAGTCATGGATGACCAAGACAACCAAAATCAGACCTTAAACATGGAAAAACATGAACAAAGTCCTCTTGAAGTCAAGCCAAAAGCATGCTAAAAAGACATGTGCCAACATGATGCATGTTAGGCTATTTCATGGGATTGCATGGCAAGTGTATGGAGCATGCAAAGGCCAACTGAACCAAACCAAAATAGAGTCATGACATGGTAAAACATCACCAAAAACATGCTGAAATGGGAAGAAAACAAGCTAGAATGACATGTCAAGGCATGAAGCATATAAAGCTAGTTTAAGGGATTTACACTACAAGTGTATTACGCATGCAAGTGCCAACCAAACCAACCCAAAACAGATCTAAGGCATGTTAAAACATCACCAAAAACCTACTGATATGGCTCGAAATCAAGCTAGAAACACATGCTCAAACATGAGGCATACAAGACTAGATTGTGTGATTTACACTACAAGTGTATTAACCATTCAAGGGGTGACCAAAATAATGAAAAAACTCAGCAAAATAACCACAAATACAAGCTAAGACGTGGCCAACACACACTTACCAAAGGTGCTCAAACATGAGGCACATGAAGCATGTAAAGAGGACACAAAGGAGAGAGGGTGATCCCCTCCTTCTTAGGACCTTAAAACACCATCCCAACCACTGAAATCCCTCTAGATTTCAATGGTGAGAAGGCCAATACAAGGTGGTCCCGAAGCTCACAAAGATGACACAAAAATGAGGCCAAACAAGGCCTATGAGGGGGTAAACAATCCCAAACACCACAGAGATCTTAAACAAAGATCAAAAGCATGCAAAAACACAACTTTTATCAGTTATAAGTTAAGCTCAAAAAAGCATGCAAGATAGGCTAAAAGATTAAGCAAGAAAGGGGATTTAAGGTTCAAAAACTCACCCTTGCTGAACTTCTTCAAAGCTGCAACTCCAGCAGGTTTTTTTGAGCTTAAACCAGACCAAAAACTCCAGAAGCAACCTTAAGATGTCTTAGCAACAAAAGGGTGGTGCTTGGCTAGGAGGTTGTGTGCACAAGTGAAGAGACAAAGCACTTTAAGACACAAAATATGGAGAGAGAGAGAGAGAGAGAGAGAGAGAGAGAGAGAGAGAGGAATATAGAGAGGGGGATATATGTATGGCTCTCAGCCAATTTCAGAACCTGGTGAAGGGAGGGGGAGCCTCTCTCTTATAGAAACAAAAGCTAAAGCTTCTTGGAGAAGCTAGGTGTAGACACCCCATTTTTGACCGTCCTCAAGACTTGGACGTCACCATTGGAACACTTGGTGATTACCCTTGTTTGTGTTCGTCTTGAGTTCCTGGAGGTCTCGGTTGCGCGCCTTGCCTCAGGATCTCTTGACTCGACCGTGTTGTGTCTAGTTTTGCACCAAACAGTTGTGTTTTGCCTTGGAGGGGCAGGGAATGCCTTGTGAGGCATCCCCACACATCACCGGCCATGGCTTGAGGCCACCGGCCAATGATTTTATGTCATCGGCAATGTATATTGCCGGTCGGCACTCTTTATTGCCGGTCGGCCATTTATTTTGCCAAAATGGCAATTTTGAATGGCCGATCACTGTTCATCTACTTTTAGTAGATATTTTATGCCAGCTGTGATAGCTGGCACCCACTCTGTGTATGGAGGGATTTCCCTCTTGGATGGCTTGTTTTGGAAGCCTTACAAGAGGGAGTTGCCTATAAGAAGAGGCTTCCTCCCTTGGCATTAGGGTTACAAAAATTTCAGACGGAGTTCGGGATTAGGGTTAGGGTTGATACATATTTCCTATCTCTATATCTCTCTCTTGTGTGTGTCTAGTGTGTGTTTGTCCATACTATTGCACACAAACACATAGTGTTACACCTTCTCTTGGTTGTTGAGGGACCAGAGGGTTGTTCTTGGTGTTCTTGACTGGATTTGAGCTCAAGGAGGCAACATGATCATCATTTGTGAAGGAGGACTTCAAGGGTAAGAAACTAGCCCCCTTTTATCCCATTTTTGCACACTACTTTTACGTATCTTGTAGCTGTTTTTTGGCTTTCCATATAATACATAAAAGTTCTATTTTTAAGGTCTCTAAATAGTTTGTTAAGAGTGTTTTAAGCTTTGGGGTTGTTTGACCCCTCTTAAGCCTTGTTTGGCCCTTGTTTTGTGCTATTTTGTGTGAGCTCCGGGACTTTGGTGTTTGGGCCTCCTCACCACTAAAATCTTGAGGGATTTCAGTGGTAAGGATGGTGCCTTGAGGTCCCAAGAAGGAGAGGGCCACCCCCTCTCCTTGTTGTCCTTGAAAAGGACCATTTTTGCCTCTTGAGGGAGCACCTAGCTTAGGCTCTTGTTGACCATGCCTTAGCTGTTATTTATGCTTATTTTTCCATGAAATAGCATTGTTTTAAGTTGGTTTTGGTACACCATGCTTTCTTAGCATACATGCCTTGTAATGCCATTTGGTTGCCTTAACATGCCTTAGGTTGTAAACCATTGTTGTAGCATGTTTTAGGCTTGGCTTTGTGAAGATTTCATGTTTATTTTGCCATGATTAAGGTCTGCCCTTAGTTGTTTGGGTCGACTTTGGCATGCATTGTATAGCCCATTTGCATTTTGGCTTGTTGGCCTTAAGGGTGTGAGTGTATAGCATGCATTACTTGCTTTGATTTAGTGGGTTGGGACCATTTTCCATGTCATTTCAGTCCACTTAGTATGCTTGTATGCTTGCATTTCATGGTCCCTTTGATGTGTCAAAGGTTTGTGTTGCATGCTCCATGTTTTGGTCATTGTGCATGCTTTTGAATTCAAGTCATTTAGATGCCATCTAAGTAATCTTTTGGGCTTTGTTTTATGCGCTAAAACTCTGTTTTGGGTCATTGAATTCATGCCATGTTTGGTCTTGTTAAGTGTGGTTCAATACCCCTTTAGCTTGCTTTGAATCTTGGGCTTTGCTTGCATACCTTGATTGCGTTGTTTCGGTTGGTTTGGCACCATGTTCTTGCATGATTTTCAAAGCTTAATTTACATGCTAATTGTCCATGTTATGCCTCTTTCAAGTGTGCTTGAGAGTTGCCCTTTTGTGCTTAAGTATTAGCCCTTTAACATGTGCATGTGTGTGTGTGTGTGTTGGCCTCCATGTTTGAGCACTTTGGCCACTGATTTAGGCTTGTTTGAGAATTGCCTAATCATGTTTAAGTCCATCTCTTTGCTTGTTTGCATGCTCACCTCGCATGGTTGCTTGCATACTTGCATGTACACATTGCATTGCCATGTTGCATCCTTAGCTCGCATGCCTAGGTTGCATTGCATTGTGCATGCATTGCCTCACCTCTTGAAGTGAGTCATGATAGAGGTAGAAGCCCCTTGGTTTGACTATGTGCATTGCATTACATTTGAAATGAAAAATGCACAACTTGGTCTATTGGGCTATCACGCATTGAACTGCGCGCTTGATGGTCCGAGAACCAAGGACCATGTCCCTTTGAGTCATAAACATGATAAGGGATATGGTCGGTGCATACATTGCTTGAAATGCATTGCCATGCTGTGCCTTGCCCTCTGCTGCTGTCAATTGCAGGTTCTGCAGACATTCTTGGCCGACCGACAGTGTTCAGTGCCGACCGACCATAAATCTGTGGCCGATAGCTTCATCAACAGCCGATGATCACATCTTACTACCGGTGGCCATTCTCCTCAGCCGGCGGTGTCTCCTAATGTCCAGGGAAGCAATTCAGAGACTTTGGCAGTTTTCAGAGGGGCAGAGCAGGGAAAACAGAGGCAGCCTACGCATGGCAGTGGACTTCCGAGCAAGACCCGAGCACGCGTGCATTGAGCCCTCTTCCCGAGGCCCTTTTTCTTGCTTTCTTAAATTAATTAATTTGTTTAATTAATTTAGTTGGTATGTAATAATTAATTAGCTAGGATAGTTAATTCATTATTCGAATTGTATTATTCTTTTGGTCCCTCCGAGCGAGGGTGAATCTGTAATAAGTGTGGGTGAGTGTGTGCATGTCTTCCAATCCCCACTTCTTTCTCCCTTTTACTTACCTGCTTTTGATGGTTAGTATTAGGACATATTTAAATTAGCATACCTTATGCTATGCATGCGTGCATCCACACATTTGTCTTACATGCATCAGGCTCGGCGCATCACTCTAACTGCATTTGTATTTTAATTTCAAATTGAATACGTGTTAGTTGTAGCATTTCACATGTCATTGTAGATTAGCCGAGCCTATCTTAGTTGCATTTTGCATGTGTTGCATTAGCCATCTTAACATGAACTAGGATCATGCATATGATTACTAACTAGTTTCTGTTTTGGCTTGGAGTACTCTGTAAGTTGTTTTGCTTTAGCATCCTTGCATGCGTGTGAGTGTTGCCATGATAGCATGATTACCATGAGGCTAGCTGCTTATGTGATATAACTGCTTGAATGCCTGTGGGTGAAGGTTGGATTGTCTGAGTTGGAATAGCTCATTGAAATCCGTGTTTTAGCCTACTTGCGAGTAGCAAATTCCAAAACATCTTTCAAAACAAACGGATATGCAATGCTTATTTCCAAATTAGGCGATCTAGTCTATACTTTTGTGCTGTGCGCATAACATAGTAATTCTAGGCTAATAATCGGGATAAGAACACATAACGTTTTCAAAAAAGGATATCATGGTTAGTAGAGGCCGATCTTCGGATCGAGCGAGAGGGGGTGCTCATAGCTGACCTTCCCCAATCGTACCCAAGTTCCCGAGCCGAGGCAACTTTGGTGATGACGGACACGTGGCCTTTGGCACCGAGTCAGGGTTTCCTAAATTCCCCCAAAACAAAATATTTAGGTGGCGACTCATTATCTGGCAAAGCAGTCCATGTTTGGCACTTCTTTTTCAAAATCTTTTTTCTCAAAATGATTTGCCAGATTTGGACTCTTTAGTTCAGATTAAGAACCGTGACACAAATCGAGTCCGAACTGTAGCGGGGTCCCTCGCGGACGTGTTACAGTTTCTGGCGACTCTGCCGGGGATTTAGAGAGCTTGAGTCGAACTCGTGATATCTTGTTTTGATTTCATTTATGTGTCTCTTTGCATTGCATGTGCATTAGTGCGCCTAGGACACCGTGTTTGTCATCTGCCATTCCTGAACGGTTTGCCGGAGGCTTGACTTTGTCAAAGCATGCCATAAGGCTGACCGGTTGTGGGCTCTGACAGTATGGGAACACAAACCCCGGTTTCACCGGGGCACCCTTTTCGACCATTCGACCTAGTGCATATCGAAATCCGTAGTGACCATTCCAAGCTAGGACAGGTTATTTACCCGATTATAGGTTGTTTGAAACTGCTGCGTGCGTAGTGAAACCCTAGCTCCTGACAAAATAGGACAGGGAAACCCTACCCCAACATAGGGGTGTTTTGGCTCTCACTTATCTGCTATGTGCTTTAGAGTTGGCCTCTACAGGATTGCATATATCAGTTTACAAGTTTGAGTATCAGACCTGCGGGCATCACGATCAGTATTTGGGGAATCAGTTTTACCTGAGGGTATCAGTTTACAGGCAAAATTTTGGGGCAGAATTCAGTAGAGGGCACAGTTATCCTAGTGCTCATATTTGTTTTGGTGAAATCAGGCTGAGGTGCTGTCTGTTTTCTCTTTTGCAAGGTAGTCCTAGAACCATAGCTTCAGAAGGCTCCGATATCCCCCGAGGTTCATCGGACTTGTGCTGATAGACTTTGTCAGGTCAGAGATTCAGTTCAAGGGCAATCAGTGCTCCTTCACTAGAGACAGGGTAAAAATGCCAGTCAGGCACAGATCATTAGTTCAACAGTCTTCAGATCAGCAGTCATTATCCATCTCACCTGCGTACAGTTGGGTTGAGATATCTGCTTTTACCACAAAGACAGATATACCGATAGATCAGTTAGATCAGGGCAGTATGGCAGGAATGGAAGAGATGGTGCGCCAACTCCAAGAAAGTATGAAAACCATGCAGCAGGACGCTGTTTGTCAAGCCGAATTTTCCAAACAACAGGCCGAGGTCATGGCTCAACAGGCAGAGTTAATTGCCCGGTTACAACAGCAAACCGGAGCATCTGCTCCACACCAGGTCCCTCCCTCACCAAGAGTCCCAATACCCGGGGAGACGGCAAATGTTCAGAACGTTCAGGAGGATACAGACATCCCAACGGGGCCAGCTCCGCCCCCGATTCTACCTCAACTATCCAAGGCACCCACTCCTATCAATCAACCGGATTCTCCCTTCGAGTCTGAGGTGGACCCCATGGCATTAAAAGTGAGCAAGCTTGAAAAGCTGTTCAAGAAATCTCAAGGTGTGAAGTCCATTCCGGACATTGAGGACAGGTATACCGACGCAGCCGTGACGCTGCCAGATCGGTTTAAGATGCCACAAATTGATCATTTTGACGGATCCGGGGATCCCATGGTGCACCTGCGGCTGTTTTCAGATATTCTAAGGCCGATGGGCCTCACCAGACTACAGAAGCTTTCACTGTTTGGCTGGACCCTGTCAGGTGTAGCGGCCATCTGGTATGCAAAACTGGAAGACGATGTCAAACGAAACTGGATGAAATGGCCGAGGCCTTTGTCGCACAATACTCTTACAATACCCAAATCGAGATTATGACCCGAGATCTCGAAACAACAAGACAGGAGCCTAAGGAGAGCTTCTCGGATTTCGTAACTCGGTGGAGGGCGAAGGCTTCGATGATGACCCTGAGGCCTACCGACAAAGACCAAATCAGGATGATTGTGCGCAATCTCCAGCCAAAACTGATGTAGAAAATGATTGTTCTCCCCTTTCCTACCTTTTCAGATTTACGTGAGATGGGGGTACAAATTGAGGACGCTATGAAGCAGGGCCTCATTGACCAGGAGAAAGAGCAGCCCAGGAGGGCGTTTACCCGTAGTTCGAATGCGACCACCAGCAGTGATGCAGCTGCTAGGACTTCAGACGTGGGCATGGTCGCCACCACCACACCAAGAGCAGCCACCCCCTTTGTTGGTGCATCCACTTCAAACCCCCGAACTTCGGACTATCTACCCCGAGGCAAGAGGGTTTTCACCCCACTCTTTATGCCTTTGTCTAAAGCTCTAGGGGTCCTACTCAGGAAAGGACATCTGAAACCGTTAGAACAACGGCCCCTACCCGATCCTCTCCCTGCAAAGCATGACTCGGCTAAGTACTGTGTCTTCCATCAACAAACCGGTCATGACACCGACAGTTGTGTCCGTCTTCGCCACGAGATACAAAATCTAATCGACAATGAGGTCATCGTCGCACCAAGCTCTGCAAAGTCTATTGGCACTTGATCAGTGAACTTGTGGGGGGATATTGTGATGTGATTAGAGGTTGGACCACCTGCGGGCGGCACTCAGTTTACTCCAGATGTGGTGTATGGCACGCACTATTTTGAGCATTTGTGAATGCTAGTTTTGTACATTCTGACTTGGGTATTGGGTCAGTCTTGGTGTGTTATTTTGAGTCTGTTTTGAGTCAGTCCTTTTGTTTCGAGGTCTGTCTTGTCGTATCAAGTCAGTCCTGTTGTGTAGGAGTCGGGTGATTCCGGGGGTGTTACCTCGGACATCACTATCTTGTTTTGTGTTTGTCTTTTTGCTTTCTTTTCAGTCTGTTTCTGCCTTGGAGCCAGTTATGCCAACAGATTTGAATGGAACAGCAGTGATTTTCACACTCTTGTGTTTGCTTCTGCCGTGTGCCAGTTGTGCCAGAAGTTTGAATGAAATGACAGTGCTCTTCGCCTGCCTTTTTCGAAACATTGTGATAAAAACGAAGATGAAGGAATTCCTCAGGTTTTGCAAAACTTGATCAATTGAGAGAAAGAGAGGCATGCTAAGCCCTTAATGATTGAGATCATGCTTGTTAATGTGAGTACTGAGAAGGACCTTGGCTTGATCCAGATTGGTTTTACACTGTCTTCGGCGCGAGCGATTTGTCGCTTTATTAAAAAATTTCAAAAAATATTTTGCGCGGTCCTGCGAAGACTTGTGTGGGATCGCTCTTGAGATTGTGCAGCTTAGGATCGCTCCCAGCCTCGAGATTCGACCCCTCACTTTCAAACCTTGAACCTGAGTTCAGAACGTTTAACGGTCAACCACAACGTGAGGCCTGTGTGGCCATTTTGAAGCAGTCCTCGAACAAGAGGCACCAAAGTCAGATCAAGAAGATCAGATCAAAGGAAGCTTGTAAAGCTAGATCAGAAGCCCCCCCTCAAACTAGGGGCAAAAATGTCAGATATGCTCGAAGAGCCGAAGATGGATCCTTCAGTAAATCAATACAACAGCCACTCTCCTAGATACGGATGGCTTCAAAACCCTAAAACCATTTGGCATGGACTTGTTACACTTTTACCCTTTGAGAGGCTCGCTGGGCCGAAAACCCGGAAGGGCGACCCAGGCAAAAGTTAGAGCAAGAGAAAAATACAAAAAAAAAGGCAAAAAAAAAAAATGCAAAAGAAAAGAAAAAAAGAAAAAAAAATGCAAAAAAAGAAGAGAAAAAGAAATGAAAAAAATTGAAAAGAAAAGAAGAACAAAGCTCGCAAGGTCGAAAACTCGCAACGGGCGCCTTGGCAAAAGTTAGAGCCTAAAAAGGAGAGGATAATACCCGAGTGTACCTTACCCCGAACTACGTGAGGCTTGATTCCCATCTTTGGGATACGTAGGCAACTTCATTCTGAAGTCCAGCCGTAAAATACTTCAAATTCAACTGTGTCCATGTGATGGTTCTAGTCATCTTTGTCTTTTTTGTATTCGGGAGTTCGGTTGCAATCATCGCTCTGAGGACTGATTACAATACACTACGGTGCCATTCAGACAAGGGGCAACTTTCTGTTGCCATTCAATGCACCGCGGTGTCATTCAAACAAGGGGCAACTTTCCGTTGCCATTCAATGCGCTGCAGTGCCGTTCAAACAAGGGGCAACTTTTCGTTGCCATGCAGCTCTCTTCGAGCAAGGGGCAATTTTCCTCCAAATTCGAGGTTGTGCGTCTCAAGAGTAGGTTCCGTGCTTGTTAAGCATTGGCCGTTTGCAAAAATAGTTTTTGAGAATTTTTACTGAAGTTGACTAATTTTCTTGAAAATTGTTCCATCTTTTCCAAAAACTGGACCATTTCTTGGACCCAAAAAAGGAAAATTTTCTGTGCTCATAGCCTGACTTGCATGATTTCAAATCAAAAATCGAACAAGTATGTTAATCTAACTCTCATATCGGTCAAAATTGTTTTAGTAGAAAACCAAAACAAAAAATGGTCAAAATGATGAACTAGGGGCACAGTTGAGTCAGGTGTCCTATCTTTCCCCTATTATCAACATACCTGCCAGAAAGAGCACTCTACCTGCCAAGAAGGGCACCCCCGAAGCTGACCACAAAAAGGCAGAAAGCTCTCGCATCCTTTGAGCAACGAGGTATCGAGCCAAGTGCGAAGCACAAACTGGAAAGGATCAAGATATTCCACTCCCTCATCTGGACAGATCTGATCACATCTAAACTCCCCAGCAAAGCATCGTCAACCGATGTCAATTGCAAATCTGCTGCACATCCAGCCGCATCACAACCTCTCCGTGGGAGAAGATCACTGTTGTGAGCAGAAGAAGAGTATCTAGCAGAATGCTAGGGGCAAGAGCCCGTAACTCCTTGTTTATCCACCAACCACCTAGGGCAGGGATAAAAAATGAGAGATTGAAGAATAGAGAGATGTGCGCTGAGAGAAAAAGTGAGAAAAGGGCTTTATCAGAAAAACAGAGATTGAGTGCCAGAGTGACGTGAGAATCACAAATGAGAAAAGGGTGGGAAACAATACCCAGAGAAACTGGCTCCTCGTGCGCTGAGAGGTCTCTCGTCTTTGTAACACGTCTATGTGTCGTGTCTCTTGTTTTGTTTGTCTCGATTCTGGATTTGAGTCGTTCCGAGCGTGTCTCGATGTGTTTAGGTTGTTTACCTTTTGTTTTTCGTTGTTGAGTCTTTTTCGCTGTGTTCAGTCGTAGGCTCAATACCTGGTCGAGAACTCATTTTCTCAATTTCAAAAAACGATTTGTTGTGTGCTCAAAGTGCTGTGCCATTCTCCACATTTGTGCAAAAAAGGGAATTTGTTCTTTCGAAAACTGCAGGGTTCAACCCAGGTCATGCGAGAATAGTAAAACCAGGATCTATCTGAAGCTATATAGGTTCCGGACTGCAAAGCAAAAGAAAAGAGGGAAAATCGAAGCATCTGAGTGTGTTTCACCTTCAGCAAATTCCGTGATTGTACTCCGGATGTACCTCTTCAGGCCTTGTCACTACTCCGAAGCATGGGTGTGCCTCTACCTCAAGCTCAAGATTAGGTCTGCTTCAAGCCAGAATGGCAATCAAAGTGTTCCCTCAGAAAACCAGTCCCTGCCAGAGGCATCTTGGTTGTGTTTACAATGAGTTCCTAGGAGACCAACTGCGACGGTGGAACTAGAGTTCGAACGGCTATTACCTAGAACACAAAGGTTCAGGATTTCTGACACTAAAGTCTGGTTTAAATACCCAGGGGTGTATCCCCGGCTTGAAATCTGTATGGTAGCCCCATAGATTGAGATAGTGTGTATGCACCTCGATTCTGGATACTGAACCAACCTAGTCTGTCACCCCGTTGGAGAATAGGGAAAGTTGTGAACATGGCCGGGAAAGAAAGGTAGTAACTGCGTTTTGGAAGTATAAGCAAGAGAAACCCACTTTTCAGCTCAAATTGTTTCTGGGGAATTTTCAATTCATTCTTCGATGCGTAGCTCATCGTCAGTTGGCATGCACAAGGTGTATCCTTTTGAAATATATTGTGACCCCTCCGAGAGGTAAATCGGAGGTTATGTTTGAATTGATCTTGTTAAGGCTTGTATTCCCTTATTCGGCATTTTGTTTCAAATATGCGTTGTCACGCACGTTCCACTTGTATTGTGATGTACGTTTCAATTGCATTGTTATGCACCCACTTCACTTGTATTGTGATGCACATTCCAATTGTATTGTTATGCACCCACTTCACTAGCATTGTTACGCTCATTCATTGCATTGATTTTGCACATCTATCTAGCATTGTCACGCTCATTACTTGCATTGTTATGCACCGCTTCACTTGCAATTATCATTCTTTCTCCTCGCGCGTGCGACGGGTTAGACCTTCTCTGGTTAAGAGCATTTGGAATACGTTTCAATGCTCACACCATTCCGAAACACCGGGTACGTCCCTATGTTTCTCCTTTCTTTTGAAACACCGGGATACGTCCCTACGTTTCTCTCTCATTTTGAAACACCGGGATACGTCCCTACGTTTCTCTCTTTCTGAAACACCGGGATACATCCCTACGTTTCTCTCTCTTTCCGAAACACCGGGATACGTCCCTATGTTTCTCTCTCTTTTCGAAACACCGGGATACGTCCCTACGTTTCTCTCTCTTTCTGAAACACCGGGATACGTCCCTATGTTTCTCCTCTCTTTCCGAAACACTGGGATACGTCCTTATGTTTCTCCTACCTTTCCGAAGCACCGGGATACGTCCCTATGTTTCTTCTTCTATTTCGAAACAACGGGATACGTCCCTATGTTTCTCCTACTTTTCCGAAGCGCCGGGATACGTCCCTATGTTTCTTCTTCCATTCCGAAACAACGGGATACGTCCCTATGTTTTTCTTTCCATTCCGAAACAACGGGATACGTCCCTATGTTTCTCTTTCCATTCCGAAGCAACGGGATACGTCCCTATGTTTCTCTTTCTCGCCGAAACACCGGGATACGTCCCTAATCCTTGGGATACGTCCCTAATCCTTGGGATACGTCCCTAACCTTTGGGATACGTCCCTAATCCTTGGGATATGTCCCTAACCTTTGGGATACGTCCCTAATCCTTGGGATACGTCCCTAATCCTTGGGATACGTCCCTAATCCTCGGGATACGTCCCTATGTCTCTCCCTCTTCGGTCAAAAGCGTTCGGAATACGTTCCAAAGCTCACATCATTCCGAAACACCGGGATATGTCCCTATGTTTCTCCCTGTCCCATTTCCCCACACGATTTCAGTGTGTTTGGAATTCATCTTAGGTTGCATTGTCATGCACACCTCTTCACTTGCGTTGTCATGCACATTCCACTTGCATTGTTTTATCAAACCGGCTTCGCGAAAGCGTATAAGTCCAATTACAAGCCGGCTTCGCGTATCGTATAAGTCCAGTTATCAAAATCTTCCTGCATATCATTTGCATCCTGCCCCTGAGCTACGCTGGTTTGATTCCTTGCAAAGGGATACGTAGGCAGCCTGCGGGCACAACCATTCATTCATTTGTATTTTGTTTGTTTGTCCAAGTCTTCGGCCTTATCAAAAATGGGTCGTCTCTGGGCTTTGACATTCACTCACGTCATTTCATGACTCATGAGTTCTGTCAAAGAGGGGCAACTGTAGACACTCCATTTTTTACCGTCCTCAAGACTTGGACGTCACCATTGGAATACTTGGTGATTACCCTTGTTTGTGTTCGTCTTGAGTTCCCGGAGGTCTCGGTTGCGCGCCTTGCCTCAGGATCTCTCGACTCGACCGTGTTGTTTTTGGTTTTACACCAAACACTTGTGTTTTGCCTTGGAGGGGTAGGGAATGCCTTGTGAGGCATCCCCACACATCACCAGCCATTGCTTGAGGCCACCGGCCAGTGATTTTATGCCATCGGCACTGTATATTGCCAGTCGGCACTCTTTGTTGCCGGTCGGCCATTTATTTTGCCAAAATGGAAATTTTGAATGGCCGATCACTGTTCATCTACTTTTAGTAGATATTTTGTGCCAGCTGTGATAGCTGGCACCCACTCTGCTCCCCTCCATACACCTGTATGGAGGGATTTCCCTCTTGGATGGCTTGTTTTGGAAGCCTTACAAGAGGGAGTTGCCTATAAGAAGAGGCTTCCTCCCCTGGCATTAGGGTTACAAAAATTTCAGAGGGAGTTCTGGATTAGGGTTAGGATTGATACAAATTTCCTATCTCTATATCTCTCTCTTGTGTGTGTCTAGTGTGTGTTTGTCCATACTATTGCACACAAACACATAGTGTTACACTTTCTCTTGGTTGTTGAGGGACCAGAGGGTTGTTCTGGGTGTTCTTGACTAGATTTGAGCTCAAGGAGGCAACAAGATCATCATTTGTGAAGGAGGACTTCAAGGGTAAGAAACTAGTCCCTTTTTACCCCATTTTTGCACACTACTTTTACCTATCTTGCAACTATTTTTTGGATTTTCATATAATACATAAAAATTCTGTTTTTAAGGCCTCTAAATAGTTTGTTAAGAGTGTTTTAAGCTTTGGGGTTGTTTGACCCCTCTTAAGCCTTGTTTGGCCCTTGTTTTGTGCTATTTTGTGTGAGCTTTGGGACTTTGGTGTTTGGGCCTCCTCACCACTGAAATCTTGAGGGATTTCAGTGGTAAGGATGGTGCCTTGAGGTCCCAAGAAGGAGAGGGCCACCCCCTCTCCTTGTTGTCCTTGAAAAGGACCATTTTTACCTCTTGAGGGAGCACCTAGCTTAGGCTCTTGCTGACCATGCCTTAGCTGTTATTTATGCTTATTTTGCCATTAAATAGCATTGTTTGAAGTTGGTTTTGGTACACCATGCTTGCTTAGCATACATGCCTTGTAATGCCATTTTGTTGCCTTAATATGCCTTAGGTTGTAAACCATTGTTCTAGGATGTTTTAGGCTTGGCTTTGTGAAGCTTTCATGTTTATTTTGCCATGATTAAGGTCTGTCCTTAGTTGTTTGGGTCGACTTTGGCATGCATTGTATAGCCCCTTTGCATTTTGGCTTGTTGGCCTTAAGGGTGTGAGTGTATAGCATGCATTACTTGCTTTGATTTAGTGGGTTGGGACCATTTTCCATGTCATTTCAGTCCACTTAGTATGCTTGTATGCTTGCATTTCATGGTCCCTTTGATGTGTCAAAGGCTTGTGTTGCATGCTCCATGTTTTGGTCATTGTGCATGCTTTTGAATTCAAGTCATTTAGATGCCATCTAAGTAATCTTTTGGGCTTTGTTTTATGCGCTAAAACTCTGTTTTGGGTCATTGAATTCATGCCATGTTTGGTCTTGTTAAGTGTGGTTCAATACCCCTTTAGCTTGCTTTGAATCTTGGGCTTTGTTTGCATACCTTGATTGCGTTGTTTCGGTTGGTTTGGCACCATGTTCTTGCATGATTTTCAAAGCTTAATTTACATGCTAATTGTCCATGTTATGCCTCTTTCAAGTGTGCTTGAGAGTTGCCCTTTTGTGCTTAAGTATTAGCCCTTTAACATGTGCATGTGTGTGCGTGTGTTGGCCTCCATGTTTGAGCACTTTGGCCACTGATTTAGGCTTGTTTGAGAATTGCCTAATCATGTTTAAGTCCATCTCTTTGCTTGTTTGCATGCTCACGTCGCATGGTTGCTTGCATACTTGCATGTACACATTGCATTGCCATGTTACATCCTTAGCTCGCATGCCTAGGTTGCATTGCATTGTGCATGCATTCCCTCACCTCTTGAAGTGAGTCATGATAGAGGTAGAAGCCCCTTGGTTTGACTGTGTGCATTGCATTACATTTGAAATGAAAAATGCACAACTTGGCTCTTGGGCTATCACGCATTGAACTGCGCGCTTGATGGTCCGAGAACAAGGGACCATGTCCCTTTGAGTCATAAACATGATAAGGGATATGGTCGGTGCATACATTGCTTCAAATGCATTGCCATGCTGTGCCTTGCCCTCTGCTGCTGTCAATTGTAGGTTCAGCAGACATTCTTGGCCGACCGGCAGTGTTCAGTGCCGACCGACCATAAATCCGTGGCCGATAGCTTCATCAACAGCCGATGATCACATCTTACTGCCGGTGGCCATTCTCCTCATCCGGCGGTGTCTCCCAATGTCCAGGGAAGCAATTCTGACACTTTGGCAGTTTTCAGAGGGGCAGAGCAAGGAAAACAGAGGCAGCCTACGCATGGTAGTGGTCTTCCGAGCAAGACCCGAGCACGCGTGCATTGAGCCCTCTTCCCGAGGCCCTTTTTCTTGCTTTCTTAAATTAATTAATTTGTTTAATTAATTTAGTTGGTCTGTAATAATTAATTAGCTAGGATAGTTAATTCATTATTCGAATTGTATTATTCTTTTGGTCCCTCCAAGCGAGGGCGAATCTGTAATAAGTGTGGGTGAGTGTGTGCATGTCTTCCAATCCCCACTTCTTTCTCCCTTTTACTTACCTGCTTTTGATGGTTAGTATTAGGACATATTTAAATTAGCATACCTTATGCTATGCATGCATGCATCCACACATTTGTCTTACATGCATCAGGCTCGGCGCATCACTCTAACTGCATTTGTATTTTAATTTCAAATTGAATACGTGTTAGTTGTAGCATTTCACATGTCATTGTAGATTAGCCAAGCCTATCTTAGTTGCATTTTGCATGTGTTGCATTAGCCATCTTAACATGAACTAGGATCATGTATATGATTACTAACTAGTTTCTGTTTTGGCTTGGAGTACTCTGTAAGTTGTTTTGCTTTAGCATCCTTGCATGCGTGTGAGTGTTGCCATGATAGCATGATTACCATGAGGCTAGCTGCTTATGTGATATAACTGCTTGAATGCCTGTGGGTGAAGGTTGGATTGTCTGAGTTGGAATAGCTCATTGAAATCCGTGTTTCAGCCTACTTGCGAGTAGCAAATTCCAAAACATCTTTCAAAACAAACGGATATGCAATGCTTATTTCCAAATTAGGCGATCTAGTCTATACTTTTGTGCTGTGCGCATAACATAGTAATTCTAGGCTAATAATCGGGATAAGAACACATAACGTTTTCAAAAAAGGATATCATGGTTAGTAGAGGCCGATCTTCGGATCGGGCGAGAGGGGGTGCTCATAGCTGACCTTCCCCAATCGTACCCAAGTTCCCGAGCCGAGGCAACTTTGGTGATGACGGACACGTGGCCTTTGGCACCGAGTCAGGGTTTCCTAAATTCCCCCAAAACAAAATATTTAGGTGGCGACTCTGTATCTGGAAAAGAAGTCCATGTTTGGCACTTCTTTTTCAAAATCTGTTTTCTCAAAACGATTTGCCGGATTTGGACTCTTTGGTTCAGATTAAGAACCGTGACACAAATCGAGTCCGAACTGTAGCGGGGTCCCTCGCGGACGTGTTACACTATGCTTGGATGCAATCCCTCCATACACGTGCATGGAGGATGCAATCTGTGCCGTCTAGCTGACATAGCTGGCATCCACACAGTTTGCCAAAACAGAAGGAAAGTCGCTGACCAGAAAAGGTGGTCGGCCTGCTACTTTTAGTGGTCAGCCGACCACCCAAAGTGGTCTCCCAGAAAAAAAAAAAAAAAAAAAAAAAAAAAAAAAAAAGTGGTCACCAGGGGTAATTGGTGGTCTCCACACTGAAAGAAAGCCAGTGGTGTGGTGGAAGACCAACAAATGTGGCCCAAAGACCAAGAAAATCAGTTTCTCGACTAGAAAATTAGCTCGCGGGAAGAAAAGTGGTCTCCAAGGGGAAAAATTGGTCTCCAGGGGTAATTGGTGGTCTCCACACTGAAAGCAAGCCAGTGGTGTGGCGGGCGACCAGCAAATGTGGCTCAAAGAACAAGAAAACCAATTTCCCGACTAGAAAATCGGCTGGCGGGAAGAAAAGTGGTCTCCAAGGAGAAAAACTAGTCTCCCACCCTTGTACCACCCCCCATGCAAGGAAAACAAGGTTCGTGCCAAAAACAAACCAACACGGATGCAAAACGAGAGTTCGAGAGGCAAAGCGCGCAGTCGGGAGCCTCGAAAACTGGCTGTCGAGCACCAGAAGTGGTACACGACCACAAAAGTGGTCTCCTGGACCACAGTGTCCCTCTAGGGAGAGGAAACAAGGTGTGGTTCAAAAACCAAGCCAAACAGAGAACGTTAAATGGTCCCGAGACAAGGCGCACAGCCGAAGGCTCTAAAAATCGAAAACTGATCTCCAAACGGAAAAAGTGGTCTACGACTGCGAAAAGTGGTCTACGACCACAAAGAGATGATCTACAAGGCCTCTCCCTCCCTTCGGGAAGATAAACAAGGTTCGGTCCACAAACCGAGCCGAAGCACAAAGAGTTCGAAGACCCGGAGGCAAGGCTCTCAACCAAAACTCCAAAGCTCCAAACGAACACAACATGCACCATCACCGAGCGCTCAATCGATGACATGTGACTCTTAAAGTTGGTCAAAAATGGGGTGTCTACAACTGGTCGACTAGCCAATTTTTGTGGCCGACAACATCTTCAAGTGGACGACACAGTGTAAAAGTGGCCGACAGGCTTCCAACGTGCTCCCTGAGTGTTTTTATGTTGTTTTGTGTCCTTGGCTTTTGAGAAAGTGCAAGAAAAGTTCACTTTTCAGCTTAAAGTGTCTCGGTGAAAGTTTCGAACCATGTCTTCGATGCATGACTCATTGTCAGCCAACATGAACGAGGTGTATCCTTTTGAAATATATTGTAACTCCTTCAAGAGGTAAATCGGAGGTTGCAACTAAAATGGTTCTATTAAAGCACGTTTTGTTTATCATTATATAGAACGCGTATTTCTTTATTTGGTGTTTTGCATCGAACGTGCTATTGATGTTGCATTGAATATGCATTGTTATTATTGTGCACAGAATGTGTATGCTGCGTTGCATTGTATGTTCTCATGTTTGTATAGAATATCCGTGTCGCGTTGTATTGCATTATACATGCCCTTACATACGGATAGAAAATGTTTGTACCTATTGCATTGAACATGCATTCGGTGTTATATAGAACATGCTCCATTTTTTGTTGCATAGAATATACTTCTGTTTTATTCCTCACATGATGTGCATGAAGCATGCCTCTAAGCATTGTGTCATTGTTATTCGTCTTGCATAGAACATGCATTCTTATTGTATTGTACCTGTCAAGTTTTTTCTTATGCAGGCACGATATTGTATGTACGGTTCATTCAAAGCTGGTGCAACCAGACGATATTGTATGTACGGTTCATTTAGAGGAACTCCAAGTAAGATCATTCCTGTCCTTTGAACCCCTTGTTGGTTAGAAACACTCGGGTACTCACAGTCTTTAAACCACTACCTTGCTTTGGTTAGAAACATCAGGACGTGTGCCTGATGTTTATACCACCCCCTAGTTTGAAGCGTTTGGAACGTGTTCCGCCGCTTATACCTTGCTTTGGTTAGAAACATCGGGACGTGTGCCTGATGTTTATACCACCCCCTGGTTAGAAGTGTTTGGAACGTGTTCCGATGCTTATGCCTTGCTTTGGTTAGAAACATCAGGACGTGTACCTGATGTTTATACCACCCCCTGGTTAGAAGCGTTTGGAATGTGTTCCGACGCTTATACCTTGCTTTTGTTAGAAACATTGGGACGTGTGCCTGATGTTTATACCACCCCCTGGTTAGAAGCGTTTTGAACGTGTTCCGATGCTTATACCTTGCTTTGGTTAGAAACATTGGGACGTGTGCCTGATGTTTATACCACCCTCCCAGTTAGAAGCGTTTGGAACGTGTTCCAACACTTATACCTTGCTTTGGTTAGAAACATTGGGATGTGCACCTGATGTTTAGAAGCGTTTAGAACGTGTTCCGACGCTTATACCTTGCTTTGGTTAGAAACATCGGGACGTGTGCCCGATGTTTATACCACCCTTCTAGTTAGAAGCGTTTAGAACGTGCTTCGACGCTTATACCACTCCGTTTTGGTTAGAAACATTGGGACGTGCTCCGATGTTTATACCACCCTCTGGTGTTTGCACCGCTCTCTTTTCCCTCTCGTGCGTGACGCATTAGGATGCTTTGGTTAAATGCATCTGGATGGATGCCAATGCTTATACCGCTACTTGTTTTAGCTATATAATATTTAGATGTTTTTCAATTGTTATCACCCTTCTCTGTGGTTCGTAACCTTAGGGTGTGTCCCTAGGTTCACACCATTTCTCTCCTCGCGTGTGCCACGCGTCGGGATCTTGTTTCACGCCTCGGGTGCGCCCGAGGGTTGTGTTGTTCTTTACCTTTCCTGCGTGAGGTGCAATTAAGCTTGCATAATTTTCTTACATCCTTTCTACTTGAAATGTGGTTTGGTTCATGTTTATTTGCTTATGTATGAGTTTGCTATAGCATTTCTATGCATAGCATTTGCATCTAGATGTTTCATTACAGCCCTCATTGCATGATCATAAGTTATGTTCTACATCGTGCATATCATTTGTATCTTGCCATGAACTATGTTGGTTTGATTCCTCGCAAAGGGATACGTAGGCAACCTACGGGCTCAACCGTTCTTTGTGTTGTTTGGTTGTTTGTCTAAGTCTTCAGCCTTATCAAAAATGGGTTGTCTCTGGGCTTTGACATTCACTCCCGTCATTTCATGACTTCTAAGTTCTGTCAAAAAGGGACAACTATAGACACCCTATTTTTGAACGACCTCAAGACTTAGACGTCATCATTTGTGCACTCGATGATTGTGCTTGTTTGTGCTTGTTTGAGCGCCCGAAGTTCTCGGCGGAACGCCTTGTCTTTGGGCCTCTAAACCTTTTTTGTTTTGTGCTTGTTTTTGGGCCAAACCTTGGTGCCTCTTGCATGGAAGGGGTAGGGGCCTTGTCGGCCACTTTTGTTCCTATCGACCAGTTAAAGTGGCCGGTCGGCTAGTTGAGGTAGCCGGTCGGCTACCTAAAGTGGCCAACGGCCATTTGTTCCCTTTTTCAAATATTTGTTTGCCAGTTGTGCCAGTTGTTGTTCACTGAAGGCCATCTCCATACACGTGTATGTGTAGACGTCCCCGAACGTCCCGGGAAAAATCCCGTTTTGTTCATTTCGGTTTACTACAGTTCGGACTCAAATGTCACGGTTCTGAATCTAATCCCGCAAAGTGCAATGCGAGACCGATAAATCACCAAAGAGTCCAAATCCGGCAAATCATTTTGGAAAACTGATTTTTTTAAGAAAGAAGTGCCAAACATGGACTGCTTTGCCAGATACAGAGTCGCCACCTAAATGTTTTATTTTGAAAAATTTAGGAAACCTCGACTCGTGCCTAAGGCCACATGTCCGTCATCACCAAAGTTGGCTCGCCTCGAGAACTTGGGTATGATTGGAGAAGGTCATCTATGAGCACCCCCGCTCGCCTGATCAAAGATCGGCCTGTACTAAGCATGATATCTTGTTTTTGAAAACACATGCGTTCTTATTTCGGTTATTAGCCTAGAATTACTATGTGATGCGCACAACACACAAGTATAGACTAGATTGCCTAAGTCGGAACAAGACATTTCATGTTTGTTTATTTGAAAATGGTTTGATGGTGCTTCTTGTAAGTAGGCTAAGACGTGGATTTGCCACCCTCAAGAGGGCTTAGAAAAATATGATTTTGCCATCTCAAGTGGGCTTAAAACACACATTTTCATGAATTGCTCCAATTCAAGTAATTTAGCCTTCACCCACAGGCATTCAGACAGTTCTATCACATAAGCAGTTAGCCTCATGGCAAGCATGCTATCATGGTAACACTCACACTCTTGCAAGATGCTATAGCATAAGCACTTACCTAGTACTCCGAGCCAAAACAAGAAACTAGTTAGAAATCATGCATGATCCTAGTTCATGTTAAGATGGCTAATGCAACACATGCAAAATGTAACTAGAATAGGCTCGGCTAATCTAAGAATGACATGTGAAATGCGACAACTCAATACACGTATTCAAGTTGGAATTGAAATACTATGAAATTAGTATGATGCGCCGAGCCCGGTGCGTGCAATACGAATGAATGTATTTAAACATGCTAACATAAGTATGCTAATTGAAACATGACCTAAAACTAACCATCAAAAGCAACTAAGTAAAAGGGAGAAAGACGTGGGGTTGGAAGACATTTACACACGCACGCACACTTATTACAAATTCGCCCTCTCGACGGAGGGTCCGAATAAATAATACAAACCAAATGATTAATCAACTATCCTAGCTAATTAATTATTACAAACCCTTAATTAATTAACAAATTAATTACAAAAGGAGGCCGCCGCAGCTCCACCTCGAAATGATTGAATGATGCATACTCGATCGCCTCGCTTGGAAATCTATTACCATGCCACATGTTGCCTCTGTTTGTACTGCTCTGCACCACTGAAAACTGCACAAGTCTTAAGGATGCTTCTGAACTGCTCCCTGAGTGTTGTGGGGGATCATCGGCCAAAATAAATGACCACCGGCCAAGGGAAAATGGTCATCGACCAAAAATTAGGCTCTCGGCCAAAAGTTGGTAGCCGACCGGCACTGAAGATGGTTGACCGGCCATATCTTCCAGCAGAATGCTGTTTTGCTGCAGTAGAGGACAAACAGAGCATGGCAATGCATTTTCAAGGCAATGTTTGCACAACCACCCACCCCTATCATGTTACAAACTCAAGGGAGTATGGTGCTCGACCCTCGGACCATCAATCACGCATTCCGATGCATGATGGCCAAAGGAGCCAAGTGTGCAATTCAACATAAAATGAAATGCACAAAAGCACATAAGGGGCCTCAACCTCCATCATGGTTGATCAAGAGGCAAGGGATGCACATACAATGTTATGCAACCTAAGCATGCAAGCAACTCAAGCATGATGCAAATCCAAAGCAACATAAGCATGTTAATGACAATGCCAAACAAAGCTAATGGCGACAAGCATGCCAAATGCATTGTAACCTAAACAAGTATGCAAGATGCAACATGAACATTCAAGCATGCAAGGCATGCAAAGATGGACAAGTATGCAACGACAAACAAAATGAGACAAGCATGTGACAACATGATAAAGTGATAAGCATGCAACAAGCATACAACATACTAGCATGCAACAACATGCAAGATACTAAATATGCAACAAGCATACGACAACATGCAAGGCAAGCATGCAACAACACGCAAAGGAAGCATGCAACAACATGCAAAGGATGGACTTAAACCAAAATAGACAGCTCTCAAATAGGCCCAAATCAGTGGCCAAAATGATACGACAAAGGCATGAAATATACATACAAACATGCATGCTAATTAACCTAACACTTAGGCATAAAAGGGCGACTTTTAAGCGCACCTAAAAGGGGACAAATATGGACATATGATAAACATGGTAAGCTCTAAAATCATGTTAGGGATGATGCCCAATCAACCAAATAATGCAAGTTAGGCATGCAATAAAGCCCAAAACTTGGAACTAGCCAAGGGACTCAAACCAAGGCTACACGAAGCAAGCCCCAAAGGGCCATGGGGACCTAAAATAGTCCCAAGGCAGGTCTAAACCAGACCAAAAGTGAGCTCAAAACTAGCCAACACAAGCTAGAACACAATGCCAAAACATGAGGCATGCCAGGCCACAAAAGAGGTGTTACACTACACCTAACACAACCAAACAACGCATGACATAAGCAACCAAAATTAGAGTTATGGCATGTCAAAGTAAGCCCAAAAACCCACTTAGATGGCATCCCGAAGACCTAAGCATGATGGCATACACAATGTTACATTCATGAGGCACAAAACACAAACCCTTCAAAACAATAAAGGAGTGACAAATGCAAGTATATGAGCATACTATATGGACTGAAATAACATAACAAGTGATTCCAAATCACTGAAATGAGCCAAGTAAAGCATGCTAGTGACTTGGACACTCAAAGCTAGCATGCTAAAATGCATGGCGGCTATACAAAGCATGGCATATATGGTCAAAACAACTCAAATTAGAGCTTAAGCATGTTACAACAAGACTAAAAGCTTCATGGAGTCGAGCCAAAACCATGCTAGAAACATGGCTTAAAGCATGATGCATATTAAGGCAAATCATGGGATTACAAGACAAGTACATGAAGCATGCATGGTATGTCTAAACCAAGTCCAAATAGTGCTATATCATGGTAAAACAAAGCCTAATATATACTGAAATGAAGCTAAAACAAGCTAAGCACACATGCTACAAACATAAGCCATTTATGCAAGCTTTGAAGACAACAAGGAGAGGGGATGACCCTCTCCTATTTAGCACACCAAAACCACCTCTCCACCACTGAAAATCCTCTGGATTTCAGTGGTGGAAGGGTCATGCAAAGCTCAAAGCAAGGGCCAAAAGGGATGGCCTAAAACAAGGCCTAACAAGGCCTTGGAAAGGGGTAAACAACCCCAAACCTCAAAATGACCTTAAACAAAGATCTAAAGCACACAAAATTAGAACTTTTAGCAGTTATAAACTAAGCTTAAAACAATAAGGAAGAAGGGCTAAAAGCTTAAGCAAGAAAGGGGTATCCAAAGCAAAGAACTCACCCTTGTAGAACCTCTTCAAGAACAAAGCTCCAGCAGGTTTTCTGAGTTCAAACCAACCCAAGAACTCTGAAATCAACCTCAAGAGACCTCAGCTCCAAGAGGATGGTGTTCTAGTGTGTGTTTGTGTGCAATAGTAAGATAATACTACACTTTTGAGCACAAAGAAGGATCAAACAAGGGAGTATAGATACAAAACTATATCTAACTCTCCTCCCCTCATCTTTCTGAACCCCTGAGGAGGGAGGAGGAACTCCCTCTTTAATTGTGGATGCTAGCTGTGCCAGCTGGCACAAAATATCTGCATAAAGCAGATGAACAGGGTTCGGCCAGCAAAAATGGCCGATCGACCAACACAATGGCCGGCCGACCAAAAAAAGTGCCGATTGGCCAACACACTTGGCCGATGGAAAAAAAACAGGGCCGGTGGCCTCAAGCCTTGGCCGGTGGGTTGAGGGCATGGCAAAAAAAGCCGCCCTCTTCCCTTAGAAGCAAAAACACAAGTGTTTGGTTCATAACCAAGCACAAAACAGACAAGTTGAGAGATCTTGAGGCAAGGCGCGTAGCCGAGACCTCCGAGAACTCAAAACGAACATGAGCATGGATGATCATCGAGTGTTCAAACAATGACGTCCAAGTCTTGAGGACGATCAAAAATGGGGTGTCTACAGTATAGAGGGATGAATACAAGCCTTCAGCTTGAATTTCTATATATAGGGGATGCTTTCCCCCATTTGGAGGGGTTAAAAACTTTAGATCAAAATTCACCCTCTCTCTCTAGAATTCTCTCTCTTTCTTCTTGTTTTGTGCTTGATAGTTGATTTTCTCTACATCTTTGCACACTAGCCCTTAACCAAATTGGACCACCTTGGAGCTGAGGTCCCTTGGAGCCAATTTTGAGCTGTTGAAAGGTTGTTTGAGCCTAAAAAAGGGCCTGTTTTGCACTGTGCTTCAAGAGGTATATTGCTTACCTTGTAAGCTTTATTTTTAATCATTTGGTTGGCCACCTTTTTATACTGTTTTGGGCCTAGTTTCCAACTACAAAAAGCTCTAATTTTGGGCCATTAACATGTTGGTTTGAGTTTTAAGCCCACTTTGCGAAGTGGCAAATCATGTGTTAAGCCCATCATGTTTGATGGCAAATCCGCGTTTTAGCCCACTTGAGGGTGGCAAATTCAAACCATTTTTGAAAGCAAACATGAGTTGAATTCATTCCAAGCCTTGCAACTTAGTCTATACTTACTTGTGTGCGTCACATAGTAAAGTTATCTAAATAACTGGATAAGAACACATGAGGTTTATAAAACAGCATATCATGGTTAGTAGAGACTGATCCTTTGATCGAGCGAGTGGGGGTGCTCATTTCAGGACCTTCTCCTCTCGTACCCAAGTTCCCAAGCCGAGGCAACTTTGGTGATGACGGACACGTGGCCTTTGGCACGAGTCAGGGTTTCCTAAATTTCTCCAAAATAAAATATTTAGGTGGCGACTCTGTAATCTGGCAAAGTAGTCCAGTTTTGGTATTATTTGATCTAAAATCTGATTTTCCAAAATGATTTGCTTGATTTGACTCTTTGGTGATTATCAGTTTCACATTACACTTGTGAGACTAGATTCAAACCGTGACAGGAGTCCAAACTGTAGGACCAATTCAAGCTCTCCAAAAGAGGGCGCAAAAAAGTCGAGCCTACAATGGCGAGGCCTGGCGAAGGTACATCTAGACTTGGAATTTGCTGAAGTTGAAACATACTCAGATGCTCCAAATTTTCCTCTTTTCTTTTGCTTTGCAGTTCGGAACCTATATAGCTTCGGATAGGTCCTGGTTCTATTATTCTCACATGACCTGGGTTGAACCCTGCAGTTTATGAAAGAAAGGATCCTGTTTTGTACAAATGTGGAGAATGGCGTAGCACTCTAAGCACAAAACGATTTATTTTTGAAATTGAAATTGAGAAATGAGTTCTTAACCGGGTATTAAGCTTACGACTGACTACAGTCAAAATGACTCAACAAAGGAAAACAACGGTAAAAACAACACAACTATTGACACTCACAACGACTCAAAACACGAATCGAGAAAAACAACAAACACAACACTTGGACATTCCGCTATCCATCGGTGGGAGAGCTCGTGATTCACGAGGAGCCGGTTTCTCCAGATATTGTTTCCTATCCTTTCTTATCTGTCACATCACTCTAGCACTCAATCTCTAGTTTTCTGGAAAAAAAAAAAAACCATTTCCTCACTTTTTCTCTCAGCGCACATCTCTCTATTCTTCAATCTCTCTTATTTTTTATTCCTTTCCTAGGTGGTAGATGGATAAACAGGAAGTTGTGGGCTCTTGCCCCTAGTATTCTACTAGATTCTCCTTCTTTCACTCACAACTCGTGAACTTTCCCACAGAGGGGTTATTGTGCGAATGGATGTATAGCAAATTTGCAACTAACATCGGTTGATGATGCCCTTTGCTTAGCTTGACCGAGACGAATTACAGCATGTCCCACCGGCTAGGCATACAATTGATTGGTCTCACACATTGCGTTTTCTACGTCCCCAATTTGGGTGTGATAAAACCCGTCTAGATGTGGGGGGTCGAATATCCGGCTCCATTTTCAGTTCGTGCTTCGCACTTGGCTTGATACCTCGCTGCTTGGAGGACGAAAGAACTTTCGCTCCTCTGCTGTTAGCTTTAGTTGTGCCCTTTCTGGCGAATACGTTGATGATGGGGAAAAGACAGGAAACCTGACTCAACTGTGCCCCTAGTTCATCATTTTGACCATTTTCTGTTTTTGGCTTTCTACTAAAACAATTTTGACTAATACGAGAGTTTGATTAACATGCTTATTCGATTTTCTGATTTGAAATCATGTGATTCAGGCTATGAGCACTAAAAATTTTCCTTTTTTAGGTCCAAGAAAAGGTCCAGTTTTGGAAAAATGAAATAATTTTCGAGAAAATTAGTCAACTTCATTAAAAATCCCCAAAACTGTTTCTGTAAATGGACACTGCTCAAACAATGTAGAATTTACTCTTAAGATGCATAACATTAGATCTGAACTTGAATTATCTTGTAGTTGAATCTTCTAACGGAATAGGACAATCAATTTTGAATGAAGACAAGCCAATTTGCACATGGATAAGATAGCCAAGTTTGAACAAGGATAAACCAATCAACATGGATGAGCCAAGCAGGCTAAAAATGATTAGGACCGAACTTTAATATGAAGTTGCCTACGCATCCCAAAGATGGGAATCAAGTCGTATGTAGTTCCAAGTTAAGGTACACTCGGGTGTTGACACTCTCCTTTTGCGCTCTAACTTTTGCCAAAGCTATTCTTTCAGGTTTTCAACCTTGCGAGCTCTATTTTTCTTTTCTTTTTATTTCTTTTCATTTCATTTCTTTTCTTTTTTCCTTTCTTTTTTTCTTTCGCCTTTTTTTTATTTCTTCATTTTTGTTCTTTTTCTTTTCTCTACTCTAACTTTTGCCTGGGTTGCCCTTCCGGGTTTTCGGCCCAGCGAGCCTCTCAAGGATAAAAAAGTCTAACTTGTCCATGTTGAATGGTCGTAGGATCTCTAGCCATCTTAATCCATGAGAATGGCTGTTGTTGCTGACTAAATAGTCTTGATGATGTAAGAGCCCATCCAATTGGGGTCTGAATTTGCCCCTAATGTTGTGGATAGGAACTCGATTATCCTTTAAGAATAAATTTTCTTCTTTCAAATTCTGAGATTTGGCTTTCTTGTCGATCTTCATTGGTTGGCGAAATGACCCATCTTTGAATCTTCAAGCATATCTGACCCCCTTTTTTTTTTTTGCCCCTAGTTCAAGGGCTGCTTCCCATCTAGCTTTGCAAGCTTCCTTTGACGACATCTGACCTTATTACCCCTAGTTCAAGGGCTGCTTCCGATTCGGCCATACAAGCCTCATGTTTTGGTTGATCGTTGAACATTCTAAATCAAGGTTCAAGGTTTGAAAGCAAAAGGGGTCAAGTCTTGAGGCCGAGAGTGATCCTATGCTGCACAATCTCAAGATCAATTCCAAGCATGTCTTCGCAGAACCACGCAAAATATTTTTTAAAAAATATTTTAATAAAACGACTAGTCGTTCGAGTCGAAGACAATGTAGAACCAATCTGGATCAAACAAGGATCCTTCTCATTACTCACATTAACGAACATGATCTCATTCATTAAGGGCTTAGCATGCCTCTCTTCCTCCCAGTTGATCAAATTTTTGCAAATCCCGAGGAATTCCTTCCTCTCTTTTTTTCAACACAGTGTTAGAAAAGGTTTTGAAGAATTTAGGTCAATGCAATGACTTAAAGGCACAGAAAAGTAAGTGAAAATGCACTGTTGTTTCATTCAAATCTTCAAGCGCAACTTGCTCAATGGAAGAAACAGACGCAACAGCAAAAGTATAAAAGACAAACAAAAAAAACAAGAAAGTAATGCCCGAGTTAACACACCGGAAATCACCAACCTCCAACACAACAAGACAGACTCGATACTACAAGACTGACTCAAAACAACACAACAAGACTGACCCAATACCCAAGTCAGAAAGTAAAGTAAACAACATTCGCAAATTGCTCAACATGCAGTGCGTGCCATCCCCATATTTGAAATAAACTGAGCGCCATCAGCAGGCGGTTCATCCCCTGATCACATAGTCACATTATCCCCCATGTTCATTGATCTAGTGCCGATAGACTTTGCAGAACCTGGTGCGCCGATGACCTCATTATCAAATCTTGTATTTTATGGAGAAGACGAAAACAACCGTCAGTGTCATGACCGGTTTGTTGATGGAAGGCATAGTACTTGGCAGCATTATGCTTGGCTAGAAGGGGATCCGGGAAAGACCGAGGGTCAAGGGGATTGAGATGGCCCTTTTTTATCAACACGTCCATGGCTTTGGATAAGGACATGTAAAGCAGGGTGAAGACCCTTTGACCTCAGGCCTGATGGCTTGAGGTTTGTGGGGTTGTATTGGATGTGCCGGCAAAAGGGATGACAGGTGCTGACTGGGTTTGATGATCTCTTTCGAGTGTAGGATTAAAGCTAAAAGGGGCATTTCTGGTATGACATCCTTTTCCTGGCTCGTCCCTTGATTCAGAATGCTCTCATCCTGAGTGGCAAAAGTGTCATCCACAGTCTTTGCAACAACTGCAAGCACTTGCTGTTTGTTCAGCCCTTTGACCATGAAAACCTCAATAGCCCGTTGAAGATGTTCGTAAGGATCAATACTTGCCCTGACCTTGTTCTTACCACTTGCCTCTACTTTGCCAAGGGACTGGGTCGCTATATCAGAGCAAAGCTGTAGACTCGACTTTTTTCGCGTGCCTCCCTTTCGGAGAAGGCGCGAATTGGTCTTCTACAGTTCAGACTCCTGTCACGGTTCTGAATCTAATCTCATAAAGTGCAATGTGAGACTAATAAACACCAAAGAGTCCAATCCAGTAAATTGTTTTGGATAATCAGATTTGAAATCAAATAATGCCAAAATTGGACTACTTGGCCAGATTACAGAGTCGCCACCTAAATATTTTATTTTGGAAAATTTAGAAAACCCTAACTCGTGCCCAAGGCCACGTGTCCATCATCATCAAAGTTGCCTCGGCTCGGGAACTGGGGTACGAGAGGGGAAGGTCCTGAAATGAGCACCCCCGCTCGCCCGATCAAAGGATCGGCCTCTACTAAGCATGATATATTGTTTTATAAACCTCATGTGTTCTTATTCTGATTATTAGCTAACTTTACTATGTGACGCACACACAAGTATAGACTAAATCGTAAGAATTGGAACAAAAAAACTCATGTTTATTTTTCGGAAATGGTTTGAAAATGCCACCCTCAAGTGGGTTAAAGCGTGGATTTGCCATCAAACATGATCGGCTTTAAAACATGATTTGCCACTTCGCAAAGTGGGCTTAAAACTCACAATCGATGAATTGTCACAATTCAAGTAACAAAGCCTTCATCCACAGGCATTCATGCAGTTAATCATTTAAGAGAATAGTCTCATGGCAAACATGCGAAACATGGCAACAGTCACACTCATGCAAGTATGCTAAAGCGAAAAAAACTTACAGTGTACTCCGAGCCAAAACAAAAGCTAGTTAGAAATATGAATGATCCTAACTATACAAGATGCCTAATGCAACACATGCAATAATGCAACTAATAGGCTCGACTATCTACGATAGCATATGAATGCAACAATTTGATAACATGCTTTTGAAACACGTATTCAAATAAGTATTGAAATACGATGCAGTTTGAATGATGCGCCGAGCCCGGTGCATGCAAGACAAATGAATGATGCACTCATGCAAGCATAAGGTATGCTAATCAAAACGTGCCCTAATCTAACCATTGAAAGCAGTTAAATAAAAGGGAGAAAGAAGTGAGGTTGGAAGACATGCACACACACACACACACTTATTACCACATTGTGCCCTCTCGCAGGAGGGTCCGAATAAATAAGCTAAGCTAATCTAATTAAGCTAATTAGACTAATTGTTACAAACCAAAACGAATAACTAGTAAACTACTTACTAATTATTACAATACTTAACTAATTAGCAAACTAATTAATTAAATTACAAAATCATGCTAACTAACAAGTAAATCATTAAACAATACTGCCTCAACTTTGCTTGAAGAAGTTGAACATGCATGCATTCGGTTTTCGCCCCAAAAAGCCTTCCGGTTTGCTCTTGAGAGGCTCTGTTTGCAGGGTTACTCCAAGAACTCTCTACACCATTTTACCAAATCACTGTTGGGGAGTGCACCAATGGCCTACCGGCCATGTTGGCTTGCTGCCGGCCAAGGTGGGCCTGCTGGCCAACAATGAAGCACTGCCGACCACTGGTGTGCTGATTCACCAAACTGTAACAGAGCATACACAGAGGAAAAGGGAGTGTTTTTCTAGGACATGTTTGTACTGCACCCTCTCTTTATCATCTCAAAACATCAAAGGAGGGGGGCTATTGGATCCAAAACCACCAACCAAGCATTTTTTATGCATGATGGCCAAGGATCCAACTTGTACACTTTCAATAAATGCACAAACCAAAGACTCAAGCCCACTACCTTATCATGGATGATCAAAGATAACGGAGACCAAGAAACGTGACACGTTTCATCAGTATGAGTATGAAACGTCTCACATTTCTTGTGTTTGGATTAATGTCCGATCCAAACACATGCAATGCAACACAAATGCTTATCTTGCACAAGTTTTACTTTGCTCAATTCCTGTTTACACATTTTACATTACCGAGCCATTCTTTAGTTAATTTGTCCAAGATGATTGTCCTCTAATGAGAGAGGGGTCAACCAATGGATGACTTAAGACATGAGAGAGCTCATGCCTTTGGCTAGAAGGAACCCTCAAAAGAGAGTTAAAGCCATTGAGCACAAGCTCTATCTCAAGCTTAAACACAACCCCAAGGCCAACCAATCCTCAAAGAAAATTGAAAGTGAAGAAATGAGAGAGGTTGCAGAATTTCAGTGCTGAAATAGCATGAAAAATAATACTACCACATGCAAGCAACACATGCACAACATGTTCAAAGCCAAAAGCATTAAAGCTAGTGAAGAGCACTATAGTAGAGGCATGTAATATCAAGCTTAAATGACCAAACTAGCTCAAAACAGAGCTAAAGTATGCAAAAATACTGGTTAAATCATGCTAGAATTAAAGCATAAAAGGCAAGAAAAACATGCTCACATGTTGGCTCACAAACAAGGTTCAAAGCACAACTCTCAGAGGCAATGAAAGAGTGAAATATGTGAGAGTGTGACAAAGATATATGCACTGAAATCACATGTCAAATGATGCTACAACATGCAACCATCTCATGCAAGACATGCTAGAGGCCTTAGAACACCATGCTAGTGAAGGCAACTACACTATAGTTATACAAAGCAAAGGATATATGACCAAGACCACCCAAAACAGAGCTAAAGCATGCTAAATTAGTAGCAAAAATGTGCTAGAGTCAAGCTAACACAAGCTAGAATGATAGGCTAAATCATCAAATATGCTAGGCTAGTAAGCATGATTGCACTACAAGTACAAAAAGCAAGCAACAAGTGACCCAACCAACCAAAAACAAAGTTAAAGTAGGTCAAAACAAAGCCAAAAACATGCTTGAACTAAGCTACAAAATGATAGAAAAGCATGCTCACATCCTAGGCCATCTACACATGCAAACAAGATACAAGGAGGGGAGGCCACCCCCTCCTATTTTGGACCTCAAAACCAACTTTATACCACTGAAATTCCTCTAGAATTCAATGGTTAAAAGGCCAAGAAAATTTTGTTTTAAAAACTTTGAAAAAGGGCTCAAAAGGCTTCACAAGCCAAAGAGCAAAGGAGAGGAGACCACCCCCTAACTAACAAGACTCAAACCATGATTTTAAAACCTTAAAAGTAGAGTTTTTTAGAGGTTAAAACCAGCCTCAAAGTATTGCAAAGGGATGACCAAAAACTTAACCAAAACAAAGCTTAAAAGGGACAAGTCCTTACCCTTGAAGCACAATAACAAAACAGCTGAAATTCTAAGCCAAAACCAAGCTTAAGACCTCAAACCAAGCCTCAAAGAACCTCAGCTCCAAGGTGAAGGTGTTTGGTCAAGGTTCTTAGAACAAATGTGTAAAGAATTCCCACTTTCAAGCACAAAATCAAGAAAGAGAGGATTCTAGAGAGAGAGAGAGAGAAATTTTTGCTCACAAAAATTTGTAACCCCTTACATGCAAGAGGATGGCTCCTATATATAGAGGATACAAGAAGCCTTCAAAGAAATCCATCCATCCACGTGAAAACAGATGGGTCAATCTGTGCAAACAGTTGTCAAAAATATCAAAAAAATATCTACTGATGCACTGTTGGCCGGCCGACCATCAATGATGGTCGACAAGGCTCATCAATGGCCGGCAGGCCAAAGTGCATGGCCGGCAGTCCCATTTTATGGCCGACAGTGCACCAAGAGAAGTATGCTTGAGGGACCAAAGCATGGTCCAAAATGGCGCAAAAAGGATACAAGGTTTGGAAAGCTCAAACCTGTGACGTTCCACCGTGAAATTCGAGTACTCGACAAGCAATCAAACTTGTCACCGGATATACCTGCAAGAACATCCAAGTCTTGAGGACGGTCAAAAATGGGGTGTCTATAGGAGCCCAGTTTTTGTTGACATGTCATTGCCCAGACCTAAGATAGCTTTAGGTTGGCCATTTCTAATTATAGCTCACCCCAAGATTGGGGAGCCTTTTGGCATGTGATGTGGTCGATGATGGAGCCAAAACCCCGAAGGCTAAATTTTTCACTCTTCTCTGAAGATCTTTAATCATGATCATCAGCTCAGAAGTAGTGGGTTCATGGGTTTGAGACGATTGGGGTTCAAGTGCATCCATCATGCACAAGTCCGTGCTTTCTGGAATGAACACCTCATGCTTGGGTAAATGGGTTGGGGTGATGTATAAGCTGGGGTTGTAGGTAGATGACAGTGTATGGATTAGATTGAGATGCGGAGGTAATAGGTTAGGGGTGGCCTGAGGTCCTTTTGGTGGAGCCATGATCTCTTTGTCAATAAGATCCTGAATCTTATGATGGAGGCGGATGCAACGGTTTGTATCATGATCGTGCTATTGATGATAGGCACAGTATTTAGCTGGGTCATATCTTGGTGGAAGAGGATTTGGAAAGGGTCGGGGCTCTAGGAGTTCTAGGTACCCTTTTTCTCGTAGCATTTTCAAAGCTTGAGAGAGACTCACATAAAAAGGATGAAAATTTCGGGCTTGGGGCTGAGTTGAAATGGTTGGTTTTTGGCCATTGAGGGGAGTGGTGATCGTGTTTACTTCTGAGTATTTCGCAGTTGTGCTACCATTAGTAGTAGCATTGGAACTGCGAACAACATTCTTCTTCAAAGGCTCATTATCTTCCATAAAGATCCCTTGTCTGATGGCATCCTTGATTTGAACCCCCATTTCATGAAACTCTGGAAAGGTAAACAGAGGTAGAACGATCATCTTCGGCAATAATTTTCCATGCAGATTCCAAACAATCATCCTGATCTGATCTTTTTCGGAAGGCCTTGTGGTCATCATCGAGGCCTTCGCTCTCTATCTAGTCGTGAACTCTGAGAAACCCTCCTTTAGCTCTTGGCGAGTGGCTTCGAGATCACGAGTTGTGACCTCGATCTGTGTGTTGTAGGAGTATTGAGTAATAAAGGCCTCAGCCATCTCTTCCCAATTCTATTTCACAGAGTCCTCCAATTTTGTATACTGTAGACGTCCCCGAACGCTCCGGGAGGAACGAGCTCCGTTCCGTTCATTTTGGGGTCACTACAGCTCAGGACTCTAGAATTGTCACGGTTCTAAGTCTAAACCAAAGAGTCCAAATCCGGCAAGTCGTTTTAAGAAAACTGATTTTTGAAAGAAGTGCCAAACATGGACTGCTTTGCCAGATACAGAGTCGCCACCTAAATATTTTATTTTGGGAAATTTAGGAAACCCTGACTCGGTGCCAAAAAGGCCACGTGTCCGTCATCACCAAAGTTGCCTCGGCTCGGGAACTTGGGTACGATTGGGGAAGGTCACTTCGTGAGCACCCCCGCTCGTCCGGTCATAGACCGGCCTCTACTAACCATGATATCAATTTTTGAAAACATTGTGAGTCCTTATTCCGGTTATTAGCCTAGGTTACTATGTGATGCGCACAGCGTACAAGTATAGATCGGGTCGCCCTAATTGGAGCAAAACATTTCATGTTTGTTTTTGAAAGAGGTTTGCTACCCGCAGGTAGGCTTGAAACATTTGATGATTTATTCCAATTTAAACAACCCAACCTTCACGCACAGGCATTCAGACAGTTATATCACATAAGCAATTAGCCTCATGGTAAACATGCTATTCATGGCAGTCACTCACACACATGCAAGGATGCTAAAGCGTAAAACTTACCGAGTACTCCAAGCCAAAATAGAAACCTCATTAGAAATCATGCATGATCCTAATTATACAGAAATGTCAAATGCAACACATGCAAAATGCAACTATAGCAGGCTCGGCTATTCTAAGATGGTATATGAAATGCTACAACTATCATGTATTCAACTTTGAAATTGAAAATACAATGCAGTTAGTATGATGCGCCGAGCCCGGTGCATGCAAAACAGATGAATGAATGCAAACATACTGTATGCTAATTGAAATATGCCCTAATCTAACCATCATAAGCGGATAAATAAAAGGGAGAAAGACGTGGGGTTGGAAGACATACATCACACACACGCACACTTATTACAGTTGTGCCCTCGCGCAGAGGGTCCGAATAAATAATACAGTCCCGAATAAAAGAATATTACAGTTTTAAATATTACAATCCGAATAATATACAAATTCCTAATTAATTAATGAATTAACTAAGAAAGCAAATAAAACTGGCGTGCAAGCCAGGGACTGCCTTGCTTCTGATGGATGATGCATGTCCAGGTTGCCTTGCGCAGAAATCCACCGGAATGCCCCAATTAGCCTCTGTTTAGCAGTTATTCTTGAAACGCGTGCTAAGTCCCGAAAAGTTGCTGATTCTTCATTTTGCTGCAACAGAGAGCAGGAAAGGGGCATAGCAATGTATTTCACAGATATATGCATGCCTCGATCCTCATGCCACCAATCATGCATATCGATGCATGATGGCAGAGGAGTCGAAATGTGCAATTTAATATGGAATGAATGCACGTATAAACACAGCAAGACCTAACTCCATCATGGATGATCCGGAGTGTCGGCGACTGGGGAATTGAGACACATTCCGTCACTCGGAGTACGAAATGCACCTCGTTTCCCGTGCCCGGGCTAACTCCTATTCCGAACACGATGCAATATGCATGACATGCATGAAATACAACTAAGATACAATCTTAACATACACAATGCTATGGAATGACATGCCTCGAAATGCGTGCACACGGGCACGCAAACCGACAAAATGACATACGCAATCCAAATGATATGGAAATGCGATATGGGCTTACACTAACATGAGAGAGCCTCAGCCACACTCACATAAGAGGCCGATGGATGAAAATGAAGTGCCTCGAAATGCGTGCACACGGGCACGCAAACCGAGGCAATGACACATGCAATGTAATGGCATGGAAATGGCATATAGAATGCAACATGGACTTATACTAACATGAGAGAGCCTCAGCTACACTCACATAAGATGCCGATGGATGAAAATGAAGCGCCTCGAAATGCGTGCACACGGGCACGCAAACCGAGGCAATGACACATGCAATGCAATGGCATGGAAATGGCATATAGAATGCAACATGGACTTATACTAACATGAGAGAGCCTCAGCTACACTCACATAAGAGGCCGGTGGATGAAAATGAAGTGCCTCGAAATGCGTGCACACGGGCACGCAAACCGAGGCAATGACAGAATGCAATGCAAATGACATGGAAACATGATATGGAATGCAACATGGACTTATACTAACATGAGAGAGCCTCAGCCACACTCACATAGGATGTCGGTGAACGAAAAATGAAGTGCCTCGAAATGCGTGCACTCGGGCACGCAAACCGAGGCAATGACAGAATGCAATGCAAATGACATGGAAACATGATATGGGCTTATACCAACATGAGTGAGCCTCAGCCACACTCACATAGGATGCCGGTGGATGAAAAATGAGATGTCTCGAAATGCGTGCACACGGGCACGCAAACCGAGGCAATGGCATACGCAATGCAAATGACATGAAAACATGATATGGACTTATACCAACATGAGTGAGCCTCAGCCACACTCACATAGGATGCCGGTGGATGAAAAATGAGATGCCTCGAAATGCGTGCACACGGGCACGCAAATCGAGGCAATGGCATACGCAATGCAAATGACATGAAAACGTGATATGGACTTATACCTCAGCCACACTCACATAGGATGCCGGTGGATGAAAAATGAGATGCCTCGAAATGCGTGCACACGGGCACGCAAACCGAGGCAATGGCATACGCAATGCAAATGACATGAAAACATGATATGGACTTATACCAACATGAGTGAGCCTCAGCCACACTCACATAGGATGCCGGTGGATGAAAAATGAGATGCCTCGAAATGCGTGCACACGGGCACGCAAACCGAGGCAATGGCATACGCAATGCAAATGACATGAAAACATGATATGGACTTATACCAACATGAGTGAGCCTCAGCCACACTCACATAGGATGCCGGTGGATGAAAATGAGGTGCCTCGAAATGCGTGCACACGGGCACGCAAATCGAGGCAATGACAGAATGCGATGTAATGACATGAAATGGATAGCAATCATTCTAATAGAATTTCAGCACTAAAATATGGGGGAAAACAGTCCCGAAATGAGGCGAAATGACATAAAATGCATGGAATTGTCCCGAAATGCGAATTTAGGCACCCGAAATGGCCTATAGCTATGCCAAACATGCACAACATGGACATGCAATGCAAAGACAGAAGCTAGACAGTCCCAAAAAAGGCACTTTCACAGTTATAAACATGGCCAAACAGCAAGCATAGGTATGGCAAAAATGGCATGCAAGAATAGGGGCCAAGAGAGGGGTAATGAAGCAAGTGATATAAGCAAAACCCAAACTGAAAAACTTCCTTCTACAACATTGAAAAGGGAATAAAAATATGAATGTTTACAGTATATGGAAAGCCTCGAATCAATATACAAACATGCTAAAAAAAAGGCACAAGATTGAGGCTCAAAAGGTACTATAACATGAAGTATACAAAATAATCACCAAACAGAAAAAAAATGTTAATGAAACATGAAGTATAGGCCAAAATAAGACTATCTCTAGGCCTGTAAAATGGCCAAAAACAAAAACATGATAGGCTAACTAAACATGCAAGAATGGGGAATAAAAGAGAGATATAACATGAAGTGGCATATGGAGGTCCCAAACCATGAAAAGACCTAAATGAAACATTAAGAATACACCAAAATAAACACTTTTTCAAAACTGTAAAATGGCCAAAAACGAAAGCATGGTAGGCTGCCATTGCATGCAAGAATGGGGAAGAAAAGAGGAGTATAAAGGTAAGTACAACATGGAAGTCCCAAATGGTGTTGAGCCCTTCTTCAATGTTGAAGAGGGGCTCAAAATAATCCCAATATCAGTTTACAACATGCTCAAAAACGGATTACTCATGAGCCAAAAATAGCATGCAAGATTATGACATATAAGAGGATCAATGAAGCAAGTGTATCATGGAGGGCTCAAACAGGGTTGAGCCCTTAATGAAAAGTGAAAATGAGCACAAAATAGGGCCCTTTTCAGTTAGGGCCGGAGCTTGAAACAAAAAGCATGTGGGGCTTACAAATGGATCAAGAAAAAGGGTCAAAAGAGGAGAAGTATCACTTACCCTTGAAGACTAAAACTTTTGTTGCTTCTTGGACCAATTTGCAGCTCCTTTAGCCTTTGAGAAGCCTTCCTTGTTGCTGGAAATGAGGTGGTGATGCTAGAGCTTGGTGGTGTAGAAGAAATGGTGGTTAGGGACTTAGGAATTTTTAAGGAAATGAGAGGTATGGAGATGGAGTTGTGTATGGAGGCTTGAAGACAAAATTTTCTAACCCTAACAAATGATCTAGCTTGCTTGTTATAAGGGCCAAGAAGGGGGTGTAAAGGTGGGGGAAAAGGAGGGTAACTTTCCCCCACAAAATATCCCCCGGATAAAGATCTTTTCTGGGGGATAAAGCCTCACAGCTGTAAAGTGCACAGTGCAAAGAGCTCGGCCGGCCTGTTACTTTTTCTGCAGGTGGCTGGCCGGCCATACCCCCTAGCCGGCCAGCTAGGGGTCAAAAGGGTCAAGCAGATTTTCTGGCCGGCCACCAACTGATGGTGTCCTCCTATGTGTGTACAACACAACCCTGTGGTTAAAATTCCAAGAAAGTGGGTCCAAGGGGTTCAACATTAGCTCGGAAAGAGGGGGTCAAAAGGGTCAAGTAGCATTAATGGCCGGCCACCAACTTTTAGGATCCTCCCATGTGTGTACATCACAAATATGTGGTTCAAAGTTCGAGAAAATGGGCCCAAGGTGTTCAACATTGGCTCGGAAGGAGGGGTTCAAAAGGGTCAAGCAACATTAGTGGCCGGCCATGAACTTTTAGGGTCCTCCCATGTGTGTACAACACAAATATGTGGTTTGGAGTTGAAGAAAGTGGCCCCAAGGTGTTCAACATTGGCTCGGAAGTGCGAAAAACGGGTGTCGGAGGGCGAAAATGGAATATAACTGGTTGCCAAGATAATTGCTGGCCTCCCACCCTCCAGTGACCTTCCCGGTGATGAAACAGAGCCACCTGCCAAAAAATGAACGAAAACCGATGCAAAACGAACCCTCGGGGGCCAAAACACGCAGTTCGGGGCCCCGAAAATGGGCTGCCAAGCACCGAAAGTGGTGTTCGGCCACGAAGTGGATTTCTCCGACCCCAGTGTCCCTCAAAAGGGAGCAAATAAGAAGTATGCCAAAAAACAGAGCAAATAGGAGGTGGTTAAGCGGTCCCGAACCGAGGCACACGGCCTGACGGCTCCGAAAACCGGGAACCGGGTTCCGAAATGGGCAAAATGGCCTACGGCCACTAAATGTAGCCTACGGACATTGAGAGATGGTCTACGGGACCTCTCCCTTCCCTCAGGAAAAGAAACAGAGAAAACCGAGTCTGGTTCACAAACCGAGACAAGGCACAGAAGATGGTTCGGAAGTCCGGAGGCAGGGCTCACGGCCGTGACTCTGAAACTTCTGAACGAGCACATTATGCAGCATCACCAAGCGCTCAATCGGTGATGTCTGAGTATTAAGGTCGGTCAAAAATGGGGTGTCTACATATACCAAATTGCAGCTATCCCATACATGGTTCAGCCGAAGAAAGACAACTTCTGGGCTGGGGTCAAACCCATTAGCCTCAGGATATCATAAAACAGGTGGAGGTGCACCATTGGGTCTCTAGAGCTGTCGAAGCGGTCAATATGCGGCATCTTGAACCACTCCAGTAAGGTAACTGCAGATTCAGTATACCCATCCTCTAAATTTGGGATGGAGTTCACTCCCTGTGCTCATTTGAATAACTTTTCCAGTTTATTGACCTTAAGTGCAGTTGAGTCAACCTCAAATTCAAGCAGAGCTTCGCTTTGATAGACAGGAGCTTTAGAGGCCTGTGCTAGGATTGGCTCTGCCAGATTGCCCTGAGTCTCTTGGACATTAGCAGTATGGGCAGTGGCTTCAGGGTGTCGGGTTACCCGTGGGAGGTGCATGAGATGCAGAAACCGTAGCTGGCTATGGATGTTGTTGTTGTAGTCGGGTTATCACTTCGGCCTGACGAACTATGTCCTGCTACAGTGCCTCGACTGTCTGTTGAAGATGCTGTATCAGTTCTTCCACACTGGCTGGGGGATATTGAGCCATGGGAATGGGTGATTGATCTCGTGCTAAACTGAATGCAGACAACTGTTCCCAAACCAGACTAGACCCAGGTGAACTGAGGGGTGACTGTTGTAGACACTGCAGTGTTGAATCCTGCCTGACTCTCCTTCATCTTGTACCCGGGGGGAGTGAGGCAAACATAGGTTGCATTTGAACAATTTCCGACCTGACAAAGTCTATCGGCACAAGTCCGGCGTACCTGGGGGATATTGAAGCTTTCTGAAGCTATGGTTCCAGGACTACCTTGCAAAAGAGAAAACAGACAGCATCTCAGCCCAATTTCACTAAAACGGATATGATCACAGCTGAGTGACTGTGCTCTCTACTGAATTCTGCCCCAAAACAGATACCAACTTGGCAACTGATATGCACATCCCTGTACAGTTTCACTGTAAAGCACATATCAATTAAGTGAGCGCCAAAACCCCCCTTATGATGGGGTAGGGTTACCCTGTCCTAATTTCATCAGGAGCTAGGGATTCACTATGCAAAACAAGCAGTTTCACACAATGCTGCATTCGGGTAAGCAACTTGTCCTAGTTTGGAACAGTCTCTATGGTTTCCAATATGCAACTAGGCCGATTGGTCAAAAAAGGTACCTCAACAAGACTACCTAATATACCTCTCACACCTAACACCGAGAAGTGAAAGGAGGATCAAATGGTGCAGTGGTAGTCCAGATCCAAGGGTTGTGTTCCTATCGTGGCAGAGCCTGCAACCAGTCACCCTTTTGACAAGCTTTTCAAAGCAAGCCTCCGGCAAACCATTCAGGAATAGCATATGGCAAACACTGTGACTTAGGTGCACCGATGCAAATGTAAATGCAAATAAACACATAAGTATAAATAAAAAGTCATATCATGAGTTCGAGTCAAGTTCTCTAAATCCTCAGCAGAGTCACCAGAAACTGTGGACTCGTCTTTTTCGCCCCCCTTTCGGAAGGTTTGAAATGAAGGCCTCACAGTTCGGACTTCTGCGGTTCTAAATGTAGTCTCACAAGTGTAATGTGAAACTAATAAACACCAAAGAGTCCAAATCTGGTAAATCTTTTTAGAAAATCGATTTTAAATCAAATAATGCCAAAATTGGACTACTTTGTCAGATACAGAGTTGCCACCTAAATATTTTTATTTTAGTGAAATTTAGGAAACCCTGACTCGTGCCAAAGGCCACGTGTCCATCATCACCAAAGTTGCCTCGGCTCGGGAACTTAGGTACAAGAAGGGAAGGTCCTGAAATGAGCACCCCCTCTCACCTGATTAAAGATCGACCTCTACTAATCATGATATGAGTTTTTATAAACATTATGTGTTCTTATTCCGGTTATTAAACTAGCTTTACTATGTGACGCGCACACGCAAGTATAGACTTGCCGCAAGACTTGGAACAATTAACTCATGTTTGTTTTTGCGAAAATGTTTTGAATTTGCCACCCTCAAGTGGGCTTAAAGATGCGGATTTGCCACCAAACACAGTGGGCTTAAAACACACATTTGTTGAATTGTTTCAATCCAAACAACAAGCCTTCATCCACAGGTATTCATGCAATTTAGCACTATAGCAAGCATGCTAGACATGGCAATATGGCAATCACACTCATATAAGTATGCTAAAGCATAAAGACTCACCGAGTACTCCAAGCGAAAACAAAAACTAGTTAGAAAAATGCATGATCCTAACTATACAAGATGTCTAATGCAACGCATGCAAAGAATGCAATTAATAGGCTCGGCTACTAATATGGCATATGATCGATTTGAACAACATGCAATTAAACACGTATTCAAAGAACATATTGAACTGGTAATGCAGTTTGAATGATGCGCTGAACCTCTGTACATGCAAGACAAATGAATGGATGCAAACATGCAAGCATAAGGCATGCTAATTGAAAATGTCCCTAATCTAACCATCGAAAGCGATTAAATAAAAGGGAGAACGACATGAGGTTGAAAGACATACACACACGCATGCACACTTATTACAACATTACGCTCTCGTGAAGGAGGGTCCGAATGAATAAACTAATCAACTAGCTACGCTAATTAAGCTAACTAATTATTACAAAACTCGAAACTAATAAGCTATTCTGGTTAACTAATTATTACAAACCGAAATCGAATAACTAGTTAAACTAACTAATTATTTACAACACTTAATTAGCTACAACTAATTAATTACAACACGTACTTGATCTAACGCTAATTGAACTAACTAGCTAATCTCGGGAAACGAGGAACGCATGCATGCTAGATCCTTCACCCGAAAAAGCCATTGCTTTGCTGCTACGAGCCTCTGTTTGTACATATGATTACTAAAAATTGTACGACCTTTTAGAATACCTCTGCTCCACCTCAGGAACACACTGTACAAAAATCATTGGCGGCCGACAGGGACGACAAGGGGCCGGTCGGCTACCAATGGTGGCCGGTTGGCCACTACTAGTGGTTGTCGGCCACTGTTGGTTCACACTTCCATGCTGCAACAGAGAGAAAAACAGAGCAAAACAATGTATTCTCACAGGTTGTCTATACTATTTACCCTCCTTATCATCACACAAGCTCAAAGGAGAGAAACTCTTGGCCCTCAAACCATCAATCAAGCAACTTCCATGCATGATGGCTAAGGAACCAAGTTTGTACAAGTTAAATTAATGTACAAACAAGACCAAAATGACCACTATCCTATCATGCATGATCAAGGGCAATGGTGACCTAGGAAAATGACACATTTCATCACTTTGAGTATGAAATGTCTCATTTTCCTTGTGTTCAAATTAATGTCCGATTTGAACACATACAATGCAACACAAAGAATGCTTATCTTGCCTCTTTTACTTGTCATTTTTTATTTACTCATTTTAATTGCCAAACCATTCATTAATCCATTTGTCCATTGGTGAGTGTCTTCTAAAGTAAAAGAAGTGTCAACCAAGGGATAGTTCAAGGCATGAGGGAAGCTTCATGCCATTGGTAATGAACCCTCAAAGGAGGATTAAACCATTAAGCATGAGTCTCAACCTCAAACTAAACAACCCTAAGGTTTAAACAACCCTCAAAACAAATGAAAAAGTGAAGAAATGAGGGAGGTTACAGAGATTGTCTGTGTTGAAAATGAGTACAAAACAACACCAAAACGTGCTATCAATTCAAACTAATGATGATTAAAGCATTAAAACATCAAGCTAGTGAAGGAATCAACAGTACAACTGTCATGACCCGAACCCGCCCCTATAGATTAACGTCATAACTGGCCAGTAATCATGAGATTACCTACGGCCTCCAATCAAATTAGAATATACTCCATCAAAGTTAAGGGGCCAAACAGAAGCAGACTTAAAAATTTTGTCCAATGAGCTATGCTTACATGGCATATCAAAACATTTCACATGTACTTAATAATAACTCACACCACATATCAGTAGTCAACATCTTGTATACCCAGGATCATTTAAACACATAGTCAGTTAAACCAAAAGCTTATACACATATACGGTCTATCACGACTAATAGAAATAGCAAAAAGGAATACAAAAGTTCATAACCAAAGCCTCTTGCGTGAGGCAGCTGGGCTGACTTCACAAAACTCGGGTTCCTTTCTTAAACTCCACTAAGGCCGGGGTTGAACGTCCCTTTTGCTCACCTACATACATATAAATGAGAGTGAGCTAACGCCCAGTGAGTAATATCAAAATAAAGTGGTTAATGAATGAGATTCATTCATAATGAATCATACTTATAATGTACATATTTGAACCACTATTCTCATTCACACTAGATTTACAAATCTCAACAAAACAAAATGACTTTAGGTCCAACACATCATGTCCATACACGAAATGACCTCAGGTCCAATTCTTATATAAAACAATACGACCTCAGGTCCGTCTATACGAAACGACCTTTGGTCCAACCAACTCTCTATTCAAAATGACCTTTAGTCCAAGTCGAACACATCAAACGGCCTCGGGCCCAATTCAAACATATCAGGCGTATCAAACGGCCTCGGGCCCATTCTCTTTATATTCATATCCATGCGTATTTCATATTCATGATCATGATCCCCAACTCTCTATTCAAAACGACCTTTGGTCCAATTTGAACACATCAAACGGCCTCGGGCGCAATTCAAACATATCAGGCGTATCAAACGACCTCGGGCCCATTCTCTTAATATTCATATCCATGCGTATTTCATATTCATGATCATGATCCCTTTCATTCAAATGGCCTTTGGCCCATCACAGTATTTCAACATATCAAATGACATATTCAAACGGCCTTTGGCCCATCTTTGCATTCATGTCTAATGGCCTTTGGCCCAATCGTTCATATCCAATGGCCTTTGGCCCAATCATTCATGTCCGACAGCCTTTGGCCCAATTCAGGTATATCAAACACATCAACAGCAAATGGCGAACGGCAAACGGCAAACGGTAAACGGCAAACGGCCTTATGCCCAATTCAAATATATTAAACGTATCAAACGGCCTTATACAAAATTAGGCATATAGAATACTCATTCATATTTCAAATCAACAAATCGATGAAGCTTATACAGAAGAAGCATTTGGAAAGCAACATACTTGAAAATATCTTTGCTAAGATATTACTCACAGTGATCTGCCGGTGGATTTGCCCTCGTGCTTGACCCTACACATTACATGAACATAATGGGCCACAAACGATTCATTTCGTTCTTAATTCATATATTCCTCCTAGGCTTCATTCTTATCCTTTTAACTCATTTTCAATGCTTAATGCATGCCTAAGAGCGCTTAGGGATGGAAGAGAACGGAGAATGAAACACAACTCAACTTTACAAAATTTCAGAAACAGGGTTCCCCGCTCGAGCGCAGGTTTCCCCGCTCGAGCGGACCCCTTTTAGTCTGCAAAAGTGCTGGTTGCCTCATTTTTACGCTCAAACGTGAATTCGAACGCTCGAGCTGAAAGTCACTCTACATAAGCTCCCCGCTCGAGCGTGAATGTCCCAGCTCGAGCGAACATTACTGACTGCAAAACTACTGGGAGCTTGCATTTCACGCTCGAGCGGCGCTTTCCCTACTCGAGCGGACATGCCAAATTTTGGGTTTTCCAGAACTGTTCTTGAGGCTCAATCTTGCATTCAAACTCAAATAACTTGCATACCATGACCTGTACTTCACATGCAAACCTTCTAACATGATACAAATGCTAGATTACAACATTATGAAGCTTAATTTCCATGAATTACTTACATACACACACGATTCATATCAAACCCATCATCAATACTTCAATTTCATGCATCCAACACTCATGCTTCTATGAATTGCACTTGCATGTGAACTACAACTTCCATTTTCAACTTAGATGATACAAATGATGATCAAAAGCATGGACTTTAACCACAATTCTACATGGATCATATTTTTCATGCTCAATTGTACAAGTTCATGGAAAATTCTTACATGCATGTACATATAAGCTTTAAATTCATGAATTTCAACTCAAATTATGTTCTTGATCACCATCTAACTTGGATTCACAAAATTACAAACTTAAATTCATGAATCTATGCCCAAATACTCACTTAGGAGCTTCAATCTTCCAAATTCTAATTAATCCTTGAGTTAAACTCCAAGATCTTCAAGCTTCTCAAGCAATTCTCTAACCGGCACACTCTCTCTCTCTAGAGTGTAATCTCAGCCAAAAATGAGCTCAAAACATAACATGAAGCTATACAGGCCTTTATATAGGATGGCCTAATCAAATTTAATTAAGGCTAAGCAATGGTGCTTAATTTAATCGTTCTGAATCTAATTATTTTGATCCAAATCAATTTCTAATTAAATTTCACCGTAGGCTTTAAAAATTATGCCAATCACAATGGCGTAGGCAATTTCGGTTTCTGTGCCCGATAAGGCCTTCAATTTAAATTCCAAAGCAGAGAATCAAACAAATTTTCCTACGGTGAACAGATCCAAAGCCAAAAATCACATATAATCATGCAATTAACACCCAAATTCATATTAAGCACATAATTACAAACACAATCATGATTAATTAACATAGTACAGGACACGGTTATCACAATCTTCCCCCCTTTAGGAAGTTTGGTCCTCCAAACTTATTTTACCTTTAGTCGAAAACAATTTGCAATACTTTTGTTCAACGGTTCCAATCCTTTTGATAGTTATTTGCTTAGTCTCAAAATTAAGCAACGCTCTGTTCTCAATTAGTCAGAGACTTACCTTTTCCTTCATACAAGGCTTGTACGGTGCCACACTGATACTAGAGTGTAAGCTATTGTTGTAAGCAGAGTCTGCCAACAATGGATAGATTTTCCAAATTCCCTAAAAAATCTACTGCAAATATTTGGAGCATTTCTCCCAAAAAGTTCTTTCTAATTATACATCGATTTTCGGATGGAAAGCAGCGCCGAATCACAATTCAGTCCCTATTGCCTCTTGAAGGCTTGTCAGAATTCAGACACATTTTAAGATTCCTGTCTAAAACAATGGATACTGGGACCCCATGCAAACAAGCAATCTTATCGATGTAAATAGTGGCTAGTCTATAAGCATCATACGAAAATTTCACAGGGAGGAAATGAGCAAACTTAGTAATTCTATATACAATAACTCAAACGGGACTTATACCTTGGGTGTGCAAGGTAGCCCCACAATGAAATTTGCAGTCACATATTCCTATCTCCATTCCGAAATAGAGAGGTCGAAGTAGTTCCGTCTATATCTGATATCCGACTTGACTTGTTGGCACCGAAAACATTTAGACATAATTTCCACAATTTCCTTGTCATAGAAGTTCAGTTCATTCTTCAATAATTTCGCAATTCACAATCCGATTTGGTATTTGGTTTAGTGACTCATCACAATTATCCAAGGTCAATCCAAAGTCTTCAGGAATTTAAAGTGGATCCAGACACTGATTCCCAAGTCAACAAAGGTAAAAACAAAGCAATTGACCATACAATGTACATGGTTCACATATCCCCATAGCATTGATTGCAAAGTGCGATAATACTGAAGCAGTCAATTTCTAACAAAATACATGTTCTCTCAATCATTCGACAGTTTACAATTCAGTTCAGTATTCAATTCCCTGTTCCATCGAGTCTCTCCACATTTTTCGATAGTTGCCAAAAGCATAAGGCAATTCATATATAAATCCCCATGACATCAAAGATAATATCAAAGGAGTCAATCACATGTTAAGCACAATTTACACATCCTTGGAGCCCCAATTACAGAATATAATGGCACTGAGCAGTCATTTACAAGGCGCTCTAAATTCACACATTTTTGGATAATTGAGGTTTTCTAATCCCAATAGTGTTCACAATCAAGGCTGTTCGTGGTTAACAATTACCGTAACATAAATTCTCAACATCCGATAACACTGAAGTAACTATTCTCCCATTCAAAACAAAACATATTTTGACCAGTCAAAGATAAATGTTCGGTATTGTTTATAAACAAATTGATTGGCCGCCATCGATTCCCATAGCATTAAATAGATAAGAATTCGGTAATGAAGAAACAGTCATTCCTTAAACATCCAATCATTGGATTTGCACAATTCAGTTCATTTATAACACATATGCCCCCAATAGTTGAATGTTGGTTCTCAATGGTGTTCATGGTTAGATCAATCTGTTGGTAGCCCACATTAGGTCTTCTAGATAAGTCAAGTATTCCAAACGGACTCAAGTTTTGGGTCTATCAGTTTTCTCATCAAGAATAATCTGGTCATTTATTCATAAATTCTTAATCCCCCTTAACAAAATCAAATCAAATAGAGGGTCTTATCAAATCAATCCAAGCAAAGGTCTTGTCAAATTAAATCAAACAAAGGTCCCATCAAATTATACTGAATGAGGGCTCTATCAGGCCAAATCGAACAAAAGTTCTATCAGATCGAATCAGATAAAAGTTTTCTCAAATGGGGTACATTTAGTTCTGTAAGGCATACTTCGTTTCCTTAGGTACATAGTCAATAGTTCCACGACTGTCCTATGTTCACTAGTTCTCAAAGTCATATCAGAGTCATTCATCATAACTGTTCATATCGAAGTGTTTTAGGTCACGTACAATATGACATTGTCCACATAAGTTCAGGTGTAGTTGCATATGCATGCAGTTGTTCATATCAGGAGGTATGTATCACAATCAATATAGCAGTTTCCAAATAGGTCTTACATTCAAGGACATGGTGCACAGTAACACATTAAACAAAGTTCTTTGGTTACACATAATATAGGATTTGTCATGCAAAGGTTCCAAATCAGTCACAAAAGCATAGGTTTACGAGTCAAGCTCAGTATAGTCACATAGTCCAGTCAATTTTCTACCAATCAAAATACATGATCTCACAATTTGTAGAGTTCATTATTCGGGGTGCTCAACTCAGTCACACAATCATAAAGTCATAATTCCAGTGGTTTAGCCATTGAAGACAATGATATAACAAATCACCCTGAGCATAGGTTTAGATGTATATGTGCATGTACAGAGTCAATCAATATCCCAATACGTATTTCACAAATTTCCCAAATGGGGTAGATACATACAGTAAATAAGGTATTGATCCTGTGGGTTTGACCAATCTAGATACACATATTGCAGATATGAAAGAATGCGCCAAATCGAATCAAATAATATCCCAAGCAAAGATGTACACATGTACCAGTCCAGAATCAGTCAACATATAGGCATTCGTTCATAAACAGTACAAATACCTGGGATAGCGGTTGTAGTATTCTGAGTGCTTTCTGGGACGAGTGCAATTACTCTATCTTGATTAGCAATTCCTACCATTGGTACGAATCCAAATGAGGCAAAGGATCTATTCACATTTTGTTCATTTCGGGGACAGTTCCTTACCAGATGGTCCATTCCACCACACCCATAACAAGCCCCAGAAATTTGATAACAAACTCCTCAGTGTTTCTTACCACATTCATCACATGTCGGTGTTGTATTCCTTGTAGAGTTTGAAGTGCGCGATGATTCCGTATTTTGCTTTTTAAATGACCTCTTCTTTGAGAAAAAGCCTTGTCTCTTGCTTTTCCATTCGGAAGATCGATTCATGTTAGCTTCAATCATCAGTGTTCGGTCTAGCACCTCAATGTATTTTGTGACTTCCAACTCATTCACTTGGTGCTCTTGCACTAGTGGTGGCAAAGGTTCTTGTCGTAGCGGCAACTGATGTTGCTGTCCCAAGATCTCTGCCATATCTTGTACTATTCTTTCCAGTCTATCAAGTCAGGCTGTGGAAGAGTCTGCCAACTCGTATGTCCTTACTTTATCCATGTTCTACACAAACTCTTATTAAGCCATGCCAAATATAGGAATGCCCGATACAGAAATAAACACATATACACATAGGTACATTCACACATAGGCACATCGTTATATTCTCATTTTACATATCGTCCAGACACAATTAATCACATGCAAAACAGAAGATTTCATACTTATTAGATATCGCGTGTAGAACACTTACTAGATAATTACATATTTGACCATATTCATATTCCACATAGACACCCATTTGCAGAATCAAATGCACATATGCAACTTTTCATGATTCATATGTTCATGTATGTGCATTATAATAAAACAAACTTGTTGTACACATTAGTGCAACAATTCATATCTCATATAATCATATGTTCTCAATGCTTACATCATGTACTTATCAAATGAATGCATCTTAAGTCTTTTCTAGACACCTTATGGCTCATTTGGACAAGTGTGTGAGTCATTAACTCGCGCTCTGATGCTATTCTGTCATGACCCGAACCCGCCCCTATAGATTAAGGTCATAACCGGCCAGTAATCATGAGATTACCTACGGCCTCAAATCAGATTAGAATATACTCCATCAGAGTTAAGGGGCCAAACGGAAACAGACTTAAAAGTTTTGTCCAATGAGCTATGCTTACATGGCATATCAAAACATTTCACATGTACTTAATAATAACTCACACCACATATCAGTAGTCAACATCTTGTATACCCAGGATCATTTAAACACATAGTCAGTTAAACCAAAAGCTTATACACATAAACGGTCTATCACGACCAATAGAAATAGCAAAAAGGAATACAAAAGTTCATAACCAAAGCCTCTTGCGTGAGGCACCTGGGCTGACTTCACAAAACTCGGATTCCTTTCTTAAACTCCACTAAGGCCGGGGTTGAACGTCCCTTTTGCTCACCTACATACATATAAATGAGAGTGAGCTAACGCCCAGTGAGTAATATCAAAATAAAGAGGTTAATGAATGAGATTCATTCATAATGAATCATACTTATAATGTACATATTTGAACCACTATTTTCATTCACACCAGACTTACAAATCTCAACAAAGAAAAATGACCTTAGGTCCAACACATCATGTCCATATGCGAAACGACCTTAGGTCCAATTCTTATATAAAACAATACGACCTCAGGTCCGTCTATACGAAACGACCTTTGGTCCAACCAACTCTCTATTCAAAACGACCTTTGGTCCAATTCGAACACATCAAACGGCCGCGGGCCCAATTCAAGCATATCAGGCGTATCAAACGGCCTCGGGCCTATTCTCTTTATATTCATATCCATGCGTATTTCATATTCATGATCATAATCCCCAACTCTCTATTCAAAACGAACTTTGGTCCAATTCGAACACATCAAACGGGCTCGGGCCCAATTCGACCATATCAGGCGTATCAAACGACCTCGGGCCCATTCTCTTTATATTCATATCCATGCGTATTTCATATTCATGATCATGATCCCTTTCATTCAAATGGCCTTTGGCCCATCATGGTATTCCAACATATCAAATGACAAACGACCTTTGGCCCAATCGTTCATATCCAACCTCCTTTGGCCCAATCATTCATGTCCAACAGCCTTTGGCCCAATCATTCATGTCCGACGGCCTTTGGCCCAATTCAGGTATATCAAACACATCAACAGCAAACGGCGAACGACAAACGGTAAACGGAAAATAGTAAACGGCAAACGGCCTTAGGCCCAATTTAAATATATCAAACGTATCAAACGACCTTATACAAAATTAGGCATATAGAATACTCATTCATATTTCAAATCAACAAATCCATGAAGCTTATACAGAAGAAGCATTTGGAAAGCAACATACTTGAAAATATCTTTGCTGAGATATTACTCACAGTGATCTGCCAGGGGATTTGTCCTTGTGCTTGACCCTACACATTTCATAAACATAATGGGTCACAAACGATTCATTCCGTTCTTAATTCATATATTCCTCTTAGGCTTCATTCTTATCCTTTTAACTCATTTTCAATGCTTAATGCATGCCTTAGAGCGCTTAGAGATGGAAGAGAATGGAAAATGAAACTCAATTCAACTTTACAAAATTTCAGAAACAGGGTTCCCTGCTCGAGCACTGGTTTCCCTGCTCGAGCGGACCCCTTTTGGTCTGCAAAAGTGCTAATTGCCTCATTTTTACGCTCGAGCGTGAATTCGGACGCTTGAGTTGGTCACTCTACATAGCTCCCCGCTCGAGCATAAATGTCCTTACTCGAGCGGACATTACTGACTGCAAAACTGCTGGGAGCTTGCATTTCATGCTCAAGCGCCGCTTTCCCCGCTCGAGCGGACATGCCAAATTCTGGGTTTTCCAGAACTGTTCTTGATGCTCAATCTAGCATTCAAACTCAAATAACTTGTAGACCATGACCTATACTTTACATGCTAACCTTCTGTAGACACCCCATTTTTGACCGTCCTCAAGACTTGGACGTCACCATTGGAACACTTGGTGATTATCCATGTTTGTGTTCGTCTTGAGTTCCCGGAAGCCTTGGCAGCGCGCCTCGTCGCAGGACCTCTCGACTCGACTGTTTTGTGCTTGGTTTGACACCAAACACTTGTGTTTTGTCTTTGAGAGGCAGGGTAGGGCTTGTAGACCATCCCCACCCATCACCGGCCGTGGCTTGAGGCCATCGGCTGTGTTTTGTGGCCACCGGCCAAATATTTGGCCGACCGGCACTATAGATGGCCGGTGGGGCTATCTTTTTTTGGTCAATTGCATCTTTGGTCGGCCGACTACTGTGCATCTGCTTTATTAGATATTTTGACACAGCTGTCTTGCATTTGGCTCCCCTTTATACACGTGTATGGAGGGATCTCTCTCTTTAGAAGCTTGTCTTGTAAGCTTTACAAGACAAAAAGCTCTATAAAGAGAGGGCTTCTCTCTTGTTGAAAGAGGTTAGACATTTTAGACAGCCATTTTAGGGTTTGAGTTCTAGGGTTAGGGTTTGTCTATATCCTAGCTCTATATCTCTCTTCCTCTTGTGTTTAGTGTGTGTTTAGGCTCACTATTGCACACAAACACATAGTGTTACACCTTTTCTTGGTTCTGAAGGACCAGAGGTCTGTTCTTGGAGTTTTGGGGTTGGTTTAAGCTCAAGGAAGCAGCTGGTCCACCATTTGTGAAGAAGGTCTTCAAGGGTAAGAAGTTTGTCCCTTTATTCCCCATTTTTGCATTGTATTTTTTCCTACCTTGCAATTGTTTTTGTGTTTAGTATATAACATAAAAAAGTTCTGTTTTTAGGCCCTCTATATAGTTTGTTTAGAGTGTTCTGTGGTTTGAGGTTGTTTGACCCGTCTTAAGCCTTGTAAGGCTCCATTTTGTGCCATTTTGAGTGAGCTCCGAGACCTTGGTGTTTGGGCCTCCTCACCACTGAAATCTTGAGGGATTTCAGAGGTGAGGATGGTGCCTTGAGGTCCCAAGAAGGAGAGGGTCACCCCCTCTCCTTGTTGTCCTTGTAAAGGACCATTTTTGGCCTCTTGAGGGAGCACCTAGCTTAGGCTCTTGTTGACCATGCCTTAGCTAATTTTTGTGCTCATTATGTCTTAATATGCCTCTGTTTTTAGTTGTTTTGGGTACACCATGCTTGCTTAGCATACATGCCTTGTAATGCCACTTTGTTGCCTTAACATGCCTTAGGTTGTAAACCATTGTTCTAGCATGTTTTAGGCTTGGCTTTGTGAAGCTTTTGTGCTTATTTTGCTATGTTTGAGGTCTGTCCTTAGTTGTTTGGGTCGACTTTGGCATGCTTAGTATAGCCCCTTTGCATTTTTGGTTTGTTGGCCTTAAGTGTGTGAATGTATAGCATGCATCCTTGCCTTAATTTAGTGGGTTAGGACCATTTACCATGTTATTTCAGTCCCTTTAACATGCTTGTATGCTTGCCTTGGATGCCTCTTTGAAGCTTTGAAAGCTTGTCATGCATGCTCCATGTTTTGGTTATTGTTCACGCTTTTGAATTTGAGCCATTTAGATGCCATCTAGGTGTCCCTTGGGTGTTGTTTAGGTTCGCATTAGACCTATTTTAAGTCCTCTTAGTCTTGTGAGGCTTGGTTGACTTAGTCTTGGTTTAAGCCTCTTGGCTTGTCTTGGGTTTTTGGCTTTGTTTGCATGCCTTGTTTATCTTGTTTAATTGGCTTAGCACCTTTTGTAACATGATTTTCAATGCTTACCTTGCATGCCATTAGTCCATGTTATGCCTCTTTCAAGTGTGCCTGAGAGTTCCCCTTTTGTGCTTGAGTGTTAGCCCTTTAACATGTGCATGTGTGTATGTGTGTTTAGTCCTCATTTCATAGCACTTATGGCCACTGTTTTGGGCATAATTAGAGCTGCCTAAATTATGCTTAAGTCCATCCTTTGCTTGCTTGCATGCTTACCTTGCATGTTTGTCTGCATGCTTGCGTGTACATCTTGCATTCCCATGTTGCATCCTTAGCTTGCATGCCTAGGTTGCATTGCATCTAGCATGCATGCCTTGTTCCTTGATCTAGTGATAGGAATTGGGCCCCCCTTGGTTTGTTGGTTTGCATTGCATTTGACATCAAAATGTGCACACTTGGTCCCTTGGGCCATCGCGCATGGAAATGCGCGATTGATGGTCCGAGAACCAAGGACCATGTCCCTTTGAGTCATACACATGACGAGGGATAGGATTGGTGCATACATTGCTTGAATTGCATTGCCATGCTATGCCTTGCCCTCTACTGCTGTCAATTGCAGGTTCTGCAGACATTCTTTGCCGACCGGTAGTGTTTAGTGCCGACCGGCAATCCATTGGTGGCCGATAGCTTCACCAATAGCCGATGATCACATACCACTGCCGGTGGCTATTCTACTCAACCGGTGGTGTCTCCCAATGTCAAGGGAAGCAATTCTGAGACTTTGGCAGTCTTCAAAGAGGCAGAGCAGGGAAAACAGAGGCGGCCTATGCATGGCAGTGCACTTCCGAGCAAGACCCGAGCACGCACGCGTCGAACCCTCTTCCCGAGGCCCCTTTTATTGCTTTTCTTATGCTTAGTTCAGTGGTTTAATTAATTTAGGTGATTTGTAATGATTAATTAGCTTGCGAGTTAGTTAATTTGTATTATTCTTTTGGTCCCTCCGAGCGAGGGCAAATTTGTAATAAGTGTGGGTGAGTGTGTGCATGTCTTCCAACCCCCACTTCTTTCTCCCTTTTACTTACCTGCTTTGATGGTTAGTAATAGGACATGTTTAATTTAGCATACCTTATGCTATGCATACGTGCATCATTCATCAGTATTGCATGCACCGGGCTCGGCGCATCATGCTAACTGCATTAGTACTTCAAATCTAACTTGAATACATGCTACTTGTGCATTCTCACATGTCATTCATAGACTAGCCGAGCCTACTCTAATGACATTCCGTATGAGTTGCATTAGGCATTTAAACATGGACTTGGATCATGCATTGATTGCTAACGAGTTCCCTGTTTTAGCTTGGAGTACGATGTAAGTATTTATGCTTTAGCATCTCGCATGAGTGTGAATGTTAACATGATAGCATGATTACCATGAGGCTAGCTGCTTATGTGATATAAACTGCTTGAATGCCTGTGGGTGAAGGTTGGATTGTTTGAGTTGGAATAGCTCATTGAAATCCGTGTTTTAGCCTACTTGCGAGTAGCAAATTCCAAAAACATTTTTCCAAAACAAACGGATGTGCAATGCTTATTCCCAAATTAGGCAATCTAGTCTATACTTTTGTGTTGTGCGCATAACATAGTAATTCTAGGCTAATAATCGGAATAAGAACACATAACGTTTTCAAAAACGGATATCACGGTTAGTAGAGGCCGATCTTCGGATCGGGCGAGAGGGGGTGCTCATAGCTGACCTTCCCCAATCGTACCCAAGCACCCGAGCCGAGGCAACTTTGGTGATGACGGACACGTGGCCTTTGGCACCGAGTCAGGGTTTCCTAAATTCCCCCATAAAAAAATATTTAGGTGGCGACTCTGTATCTGGCAAAGCAGTCCATGTTTGGCACTTCTTTTCAAAAAATCTGTTTCTTAAAACGATTTGCCGGATTTGGACTCTTTGGTTCAGATTAAGAACCGCAAACAAAATCGAGTCCGAACTGTAGCGAGGGTCCCTCGCGGGCACGTGCTACACCTTCTAACATGATACAAATGCTAGATTACAACATTATGAAGCTTAATTTCCATGAATTACTTACATACACACATGATTCATATCAAACCCATCATCAATACTTCAATTTCATGCATCCAACGCTCATGCTTCTATGAATTGCACTTGCAGGTGAACTACAACTTCCATTTTCAACCTAGATGATACAAATGATGATCAAACACATGGACTTTAACCACAATTCTACATGGATCATATTTTTCATGCTCAATTCTACAAGTTCATGGAAAATTCTTACATGCATGTACATATAAGCTTTAAATTCATGAATTTCAACTCAAATTATGTTCTTGATCACCATCTAACTTGGATTCACAAAATCACAAACTTAAATTCATGAATCTATGCCCAAATACACACCTAGGAGCTTCAATCTTCCAAATTCTTATTAATCCTTGAGTTAAACTCCAAGATCTTCAAGCTTCTCAAGCAATTCTCTAACTTGAGCTCCCTCTCTCTCTCTAACCGGCACACTCTCACTCTCTCTCTAGAGTGTAATCTCAGCCAAAAATGAGCTCAAAACATAACATGAAGCTATATAGGCCTTTATATAGGATGGCCTAATCAAATTTAATTAAGGCTAAGCAATGGTGCTTAATTTAATTGTTTTGAATCTAATTATTTTGATCCAAATCAATTTCTAATTAAATTTCACCGTAGGCTCTAAAAATTATGCCAATCACGATGGCGTAAGCAATTTTAGTTTCTTTGGCCGATAAGGCCTTCAATTTAAATTCCAAAGCAGAGAATCAAACAGATTTTCCTACGGTGAACAGATTCAAAGCCAAAAATCACATATAATCATGCAATTAACACCCAAATTCACATTAAGCACATAATTACAAACACAATCATGATTAATTAACATTGTACAGGACACGATTATCACAATAACTATACAATACAAGGCTCAAATGACCTAAACAACCAAAAACAGAACTGAAACAGGTCAAAATAGAGGCAAAAACATGCTGGACTAGAGTTAAGTTAAGCTAGAAAAACATGCCAACACATGAAGCTAACTAGGCATGCAAACAAGACACAAGAAGGGGAGGCTAACCCCTCCAATTTTGGACTTCAAAAGTTGATTTTTACCACTAAAAAATCTCTGAAATTCAATGGTTAAAAGGCACAAAAAAGTTGGTTTGAAAGTGATGAAAAATAGCACAAAAAGCTTAACAAACAAAGAGCAAGAAATGTGAACCACCCCTTAACTAATAATAGCCTCAAACCACCATGTTTAGGTCATAAAAACAGAGGTTTTTACAATTGAAAACTAGGCCAAAAATAGTAGAAGAAGATGGGAAAATAAGTATACAAAACAAGCTTAAATAAGGTAAGTGTTATACCTTTGAAGCACAGCACAAATTAGGCACAAATCCAAGCTCAACCCTCGTTCTAGAACTCAAACAAGACTCCAAGAGACCTCAGCCCAAAGGTGGTCAAGTTTGATTAAGGATTGACAGGCAAACAAGAAGTGTATCTCTACTTGTATACACAAAAGTTCAAGAGGGAGAGAAATCTAGAGTGAGAGAATTGTAGAGAGAGGGGATTGTAGAGAGAGAGGCTCCAAAAATTTTTCCAACCTTGGAATATGAGAGATAAGTCATCTATATATAGAAATATACGAGACTTGGTCGAAAATATCTCAAAATGGACAGCTGGAACATTGTGAAAACAGCTGGAGGAAAATATCTACACAAAAACTGCCTTTCAGATACCAGTGGCCAACAAAATGCACCTCTGGCCGACACATGGCCGACAAAGTTCATTCATGGCCGACACACTCCACCAGTGACCGGCCAGAAAAATCTGCTCTCCAAGTCCAACTTCAAATGGGCATAGCTACTCATCTGGACTCCTTTGCAGGTCATTCTTAAGTCAAAATTGTAGCCTCAGAAGTCTTCTTTCCAATGGTGGCAGCCTCACATCCAAATTCTAAGTGTGTAAAAAGATATTCTTATTTTAGTGAAGACTGCTCAGTTTCAGTCCTAACCGGATTCATGCCTAACTTCTCCTCCGCTAGTTTTCTTCCCTCTCCTCCAATTTTCTTCAACTCCAAACCTATAAACAAGATGTTTTAAAGATTTTTTCAAAGTGTTCACCTCTCTTTCATTTATTTCCACTTTGTCCTTACTCGGTTTACCGAAAAACACAACATTTAACGAAATGCATGCCTCGGAACATCGTAGAAACTTTTTTCAAAAATATTTTGAAAGAGAGGGTTTTAAGGTCTAAAAATCATTTTGGTCAAAATGGTTTTGGTCCAAAAATGGGGTGTGAGGTTGGGATTTAACGCTGTCTTTGTCAAAGAAATCGAACCTTTGCACAACATAGCCTTCGTCCTCGAGTAATCAACCTGAGGCCCCCAAGTCTTAAGGGTGGTCAAAAACGAGGTGTCTACAGTGGCATGAACTCATGACATTCTTGTTATATCATGTAATTTCTTACAAGAACTTCATGGATTCTAAAGTTTTCAAAAAGATTTCTTGAGCTATGATATTGAAGAACATCATTTCTTGCATGGCTTTATAAGAAATTTTCAAAGTGTTGGACTTAGAACTCATATATGTATGGTTTCATGATTTTATGCTTTGAATTTAAAAGTTTGATCCTTGCATGGCATAGATTTCATGAAATCCATTATCATACATTTGTTTTCTTACACGAGTGTCCAAAATTGAGAGGAAATGCCATTGGTCTTGACGATTTGAAGCTCAAATATACAAGTTCTATGAACTTTCATAACAATATAAAAACTTGAAGCTTTTGCATCAAAAATTTAGTTTTGATTTGAAGTTATAATTTTGGTTAAAGTTAAATATCTGAGGTTCAATATGTTCATGAAAGGTTTTGGGTCTTGAATTGCATGAAAATGGAGTTGGAATTGAAAATTTGAGACTTCAAAAATGAGGCAGATTTTTTAACCAAATAGACCTAGAACCGCACATGCGGCTTGGGGTCCCGCACATGTGGAAAACAGGGTTGAAAATTGGTGTGTAGGTTTCTTGGATTTACACATGCGGATTGGGCATCCCGCACGTGCGGTTTTGGTCGGGCCTCGGATTTGTTTTCGCTCCATTTTTCTACCTTTCAGGCCACCGTTTACATAGTTTTAAAGTGTTTATCATGTGCATTTGCATTTATATGCATATTATAGGCACGAAGAAATATAGAATGAAAGGTAGAACCAAATTGAGTAGAACCGATTGAACAATGAATTGTGTATGGAATTGTGCTTGAATTATTTGTTTAGGTCAGACATCGCATCTTTAGCGCATTGTTAACTTGTGTTCAAGGAGCCCATTGTGAGTAACACTATTGTAAAGCTATGTTCAATCGTAATTATTTTCTGATTGATTAAATGTATTATTTTCTAAAGTAATACTATTTACTAAATGAATGATTGTCCTATTTTCTGAACTGTACTCGTGGCATCCTTAGCATATTGCTATTGTCATTGCTATTGTTATTGCTATTGTTATAGAGATCTCTGTTAGTTCCAATTCTTGGAAATATTACTTATTGTATTGATGGCCATCAAATGATTGTTTGGTCTTTAAGACCAATTAATTGTTCTGCTATTGGATGTACCACGTATGACTGTTATGAATCGAAATGATTGATATGATATGAAACATTGATTAAGGAATTGATCTATTGATGAATTGATTGTTTCAATTATTGTAAGGACATCATTCATAACCCCTTTACACAATTGTTAGTCACAGGGCCCTAGCTCATTGTTTATTATATATATGGAGGTGATCGAGCACCGGATCAGAGTTAGCGGTATCGACCCGAACCCTATTTTTGTCAAGCCACCTATTGTGCCTCATCGCGAGGTTCTGAACCAACACGTGTCAAGGCTTATTGGGTGATTCAGATTCACCCTTTTGAAATTGGTCAAGTGTCAAATTGGTCAAGTGTCAAGATTGTTTTATGACTTTCACTACTACTGTTTTGGCAATGAGATTTAATTCCCTCACTTGTGTTTTACGTTGTACATAAGTGTGTTTTGGGCTTAAATGATTATGCATATACAAGTATATGAAAGTTTGTTTTGTTCATTTAAGTCCTCACAGCTCATTGGACTATATATTCTATTATTGATTGACTTCCCCAGCCCGTTTTATTGTGTTATTGTCATTATTGTTAAGCAGGCCTTCGGTAATCATAGATTACTGGTCAATTACGACGTTAAACCTATAGGGGCGAGTTTGGGTCATGAAAATTATGCTATTATATTGATAAGAGATATCGAAACTTGATCACAATAGAGGATTATGTGGTGGAATTGAAAATGGAATTATATAAATGCTTTGTACATTTTGTATTGTCATTCCATTGAATCACTATTGAAATTGATTTCGAACCTTGCATTCGAAGACTGTTGCTTTGAGAAAGCAATTGTTTTGTGAAACTAGACTATTTGATTTGTTTTGGGGTAAATACGTTAGTAAGTTCAGATAGGGGGTGTAGTTTGGTATTGGTTAAGTTGCCATGAGTGTCCATGGTGAAAGACCGAAAGCACGTGCAAATGAGGTATCACGTGCCTTCTAGTGAGAGACCGGTAAAGTGGGGATTAGTAGTGCTTGATATGCCTACTTGCAGACACCAATCTAGGGATTACCTAAGTCGTATTTACCACCTCTTGAAAATTATATTGAAATTATTGGATCATAGTGTTTTCAAATTGGTATTGTGCACAAGATTTTCCAAAGGATTAAAAATACATTTTGAGCATGACATGGCATATGCATTCATTTCATGAGACTATGTAAAAATGTATATACTTTGTTAAGATTTTCCTACTAAGCTTTTTGCTCACCCTAGTGTTTCCACCGAATTGAAGGCATAGAGTGTTTTAAGGGCATATGGCTCTTCATTTTGTTGTTATTTTGGACAAGCCAAGGGCTTTAAATGTATAGGTTCCGATAACCATTTTTGTGTAACTAGGCATAAGTTTTGGAAGTTGCAGCCTTGAGGGCTTTTATTTGTAATTGACTCATAGTGCCACATGCTATAGATTCATATTCTAGAAATGTTGAATGTATAGTTGCATGTGGAATACTTTTGATTAATCTTCGGAATGTATTGAGTACACATCTTAGAGTTTTAATGATGATGTAATGGATGAAACATCATATTTTATACATACATGTATGTTATAGAAGTTATTACATTTGGATCAAGATCTTGATGATGGGTAAACTTGAGTCCTTCTTATGTAAATAATTTGGGGGCGTTACATCTATTGTCAGTTCACCCAATCTATAACAAACCATCAATTATTTTTTTATGCTTTGACATATTTTTGTGAATCTCAATGAATTTTTTGATTTTTCAAAATTTCAAATTTGATAACTAAAATTTTATTTTGAACTTTTTATTTAAAGATTTTAAAATTTCAAATAAGATTTAATTTAAATATAAATAAAATTCTATTTTAGACTTTTCATTTAAAAGTTTTCAAAATTTCAAATGAGGTATGGGTCAAATGAGTCAATAGTTATATGTCATATATTTTTTTTTATTAGATATTTTTAAGAATAAAAAAAATTAAAAGATTTAGATTAAGGGTCGAGATTGTCTCCAATTAAAGATCAAGACTAGACTGTTCAGTCCACTCTGTGGGCCCACTTTTAAGTCCCACTTCGATGATCCGAACCATTCACATTTTAGGATTCGTCAAGCACATTTACATGTTTGAATCAATTTTATATGAACCGTTTATTTTTTCACTGTCTACTTTTTTTTTATACAAAACTGATTTGAATACGTAATTGTCACTTGATTTTTTATAGGGATAATATATTCGATGAACCCTAAAATGTGAATGGTTCGGATCATCGAAATGGGGCCCAAAAGTGGGCAAAGGAACAGACTAGATGGTTTAGTCTTGATCTCCAACTGGAGACAAGCTAGACTATAGATTAATATTGTAAAGCACTTAGAGTTCCTTAAATAAACTATTATTTTGTATTAATCCATTCACTTGCAACAACATAAATAATATTGAAAAATAAAAAGATAAAATATGATTGTATTAAAATATGTTCTTTTGTAAAGCCTCTTTTTGAGCTTCTATGTTTATGGTGGCTGTGTATTTATTTTTGGATCTTGGGTAAGAGAGAGAATGAGTGGGAGTAAGAAGAAAATTTATTTTTTTCTATTATGGAATAATTATTATTTTCCAAAAAGATGGTATAATTATGGCAATATTTTTGTTTTCGGGAAGGGTGGTAGAAAATAATAATAATTTTTTAATAATTAATATGCTAAGTTAGCAAATAATTTTTTTTTTAAACATTTTAAAAATAACGAAAATGAAAAAAAATTAGGATGAAGTCTTGAAAATTCTAATACTTTCATCATTAAAATTTCACCTCAAAATAAACCCATAATATCATACATTCAAGATATAGGAAAGAGATATTATATTACAATCATCAGAGTATTCTTACAAAATGTATTACATATTTACAATAAAAGTAATCGCCCTATGGGCTTACAACTTCCCAAGACAGTGCTTGGTTGCAAAAAGAGAGTGCAAACTCTATACAAAGAAAGCCCTTGGCTTAATAAACATGTAATACAACAAAACAACAAAAGGTGGTCTAATAGCCTCAAGCCTTCCAAGCTACGTCCTTGGAGGTGGCATAACACCTGTACCTGAAAATGATGTCCCATATAGGGTGAGCCAACGCCCAGTAGAGATATGCTAAACATAGTATGAACAGTAACTAAAACGTTAGCAATTGATAAACGTTTAACTCTTACACAACAACTTATAACACATTACAATCCCATGACTAATATGACCATGTTCTATTCCAGTTTCCATTTCTTATCAAATTCTCAATTCACAACTATGACTCATAACTTGGCCAATCAATTTAAACGAGATCACATCTCATATCAACCGTATTTCTATTTCAGGCGAGATAATAACTCATTTTAAACATTTCATACCTCATAATAGATACACATTTTAGTACTGTATCAATCTCAGACAAAACACTTCCATACTTCACAAATGATACACATTTTAGTGTTGTATCAATAACAAACAAAAACACTTCTATACTTCACAAATGATACACATTTTGGTGCTGTATCAATATCAAACAGAAATCCGGTTTAGAGGTCCATCCCCCATCTTCCAATAAACTGTGGAGTACATCCCCCATCTCCTCCCACACAAAACAATGTATATAAGCGATTATCATGTACAAATTCGATCAATACAAAATTTTGATGTATTATACCAACTGCCCTATTCAATAGCATACTCAACTGATTAGTTTTAGTTTGCCTAATCCCCATGCATTGTCTACTACCCTCAAGACTATCCTCCACCGATAGCCTAAAACAGTTATTTCTAAACAGAGGATAAATGCACCAAATGGATAAAATATCAACATTTTGTCTAGGTGAGCGATAAATTAATCCAACTACACCCTTTTAATCCCATACCTTTCTAATTTGAATATTTCCTATTCAATTTCTCATTTTCCTAAATTAATTATACAAATTAATTTATCATAATAATTAGGGCTTTTCCCCATATTCTCAACATCAACCCTAAGGCTCCAATATTACTAACAACATAAACAATCTCTATTTTAGACCCAAAACACGTATGGATGAGTCAAATAAACAAAACCCCTCTTTTCAAAATAGCACATTTCAAAACCCTAACCTCCTAAATCAAACCATTTAAACAAAAGCCCAACATCTAGGTTAAAGCTCATAAAGATGAGTAGAAATCCCTACCTCAAATGGAGAGACCAAATGGAGAAGATGAAGGATTTTGAAGGTGCTCCAAACCCAATAATTTTCGAATCAAAATGAAGAGCAAGCCATCCCTTCCTCTTCCTTTCAAGGTATCTCTCTTGTTCTCCTTCCTCTCCTCCCTTATGAAAACGCTTACTCTCACTCTAACCACTCTTAATCGAAACTCAAAATATGTATAACAAATGGAGAGAGATATGGGAAAAACCATAGAAAGAAGTTGAGAGGTGAGCTCAATTTATAGGCAACCTTGATGTAGTTGGTATTGAAAGGTTGTTATTAAAGCCCATTAATTAGAAAATGAAAGGACAAGTTAGAATTAAATGAACACTAATTGAAATATGAATGGACAAGTTTGAATATGAATGGACCACTAATAAGGGTAGTAACTGAACTACTAATAAGGATATTAAATGAACAAGTTTGTAAGGATATTAAATGAACCATTATGAAAATTTAATGGACACTAACCCTTGGTTTCCAAACACAACCAACCTATTTTAAACCTACCCAACACGACCCAAGACTCATATACAAGGAGTAAATGATGGAAACGGGAAAAAGACAACAACACATCCACGGAACCGAGTCTGAAATACAATTAAACAATGAAGGGAAAACCGGGATCGCTATAACACAGCACCAAAATGTGTATCATTTGTGAAGTATAGAAGTGTTTTAGTTTGATATTGATACAGCACTAAAATGTGTATCATTTGTGAAGTATAGAAATTTTTTTGTTTGTTATTGATACAACACTAAAATGTGTATCATTTGTGAAGTATGGAAGTGTTCTGTCTGAGATTGATACCGTACTAAAATGTGTATCTATTATACGATATGTGTCACGCCCCCAAAATAAACCCATATTATATATATATCCTTGACATGCAATATTGAAAGAAAACAATTCATTATCTCATCCAACAGAGTATTACTAAATAAAAACATTACATGTAACATCAAATTAAATGCCCTATGGGCTTACATCTTTCCAAGCCAACACTTGGACACAAAAATATGAGTTCTAACTCAAATACAAATAAAGCCCTAGGCTTGAATGTTTATCAAATAAACAAATAACTAAAAATAGTCTTCAAATCCAAAAGCCAAATCCTCCCAAGCTAAGTCCTTGGAAGTAGCTTATCACTTGAACCTGAGAATGATGTTCCCATAAAGGGTGAGCCACAGCCCAGTAGAAAAATACTAAACCAAATATAAGCATTGAATAAAGCTATAGCATTCAATAGATGGTTAACCAAGATAATCAATTATGACGTAATACAGTCTGATGACACTAACGTCTATGACATGTTTCAATTCCCATTAATATCAATAAGGCTCAGAACCTGGCCAAACTTACCACAATGAACTATATAACATATTCACATTACTTCCAATATCAACAACACAGATGAGAATCAGGCTCATATCAAAACACTTCATACTTCCCGTTTGATACACATTTTAGTGCTGTATCAACAACATGTAAAAACACTTCAATATAATAAGCACACATAATAGTGATGCTAATGGAGTCCATCCCCTATCTCCTCCCAAACAAAAATCCGGTTTAGAGGTCCATCCCCTATCTTTCCCTAAACCGTGGAGTACATCCCCTATCTCCTCCCACACAATATGCAAATGCAATGCTCAATCAATACACGTATTTTCTGTATTAATTCAATAGTCAAAATTAATGACTTAACCAATGTGATTAGTTTCAGTTATTCCTAATCCACATGCAATGTCTACAACAATCACGACTATCCTCCACCGATAGCCCAAAACAGTTATTTCTAGACTGGAAATAAATATATCAACAATTCAATAGGCGAGTGATTTAAATTATCCAACTACACCATTTAATCAATGAATTCCTCAATTTCATGAATTTAACCAAATTCCCCAATTTCCTTAAATTAATTATACAAATTAATTTATTAATACAACTAGGGTTTTTCCCAAAATTACCAAAGTGCTCCCAACATATCAAAATACCAAAACTTAGAACAAAACTTATAAGATGGAGTAGGAAATCCCTACCTCAAAGAAAATAACCCGAATGGAGAAGACGGAGATGAAGACCCAAATTCCAAAGTGCTCCAAAACACCAAACGTTCAGATTAAATGGAAGCCCTCGACTCACTCTATCTTTTTAATAAAGCATCTGGGGTAGAAACACACTCTAAATAGATCAAACCTAAGAGAGAAGGTGAGTAGAGGGAAAGAAAAGTCGGACCTAGGGTTTTGGAATCAAAAAGAGGATGAAAAACTGATTAAAAACCCGCTGCTGCCTATTTAAACTGGACAGGCTCGCTCGAGCGAAGATTTGGTCGCTCGAGCGACCAGACACAAGAAAGCCTGGCTCGAGCGAAGAAAAGCTCGCTCGATCCAAGAATGCAATGCTTCAGGTCTATACTAAACGCAATCGTTCGCTCGAGCGAAGAAAAGCTGGCTCGAGCCACCAGACACAAAATATAACCCTCGCTCGAGCGGCCAAGTCCTCGCTCGAGCGACCAACCCAAAAACTGGACAGCAACACTTGGTTTCCGAACCCAACCAACCTGAAACAAACCTGCCAAACACATCCTATAACTCCAAATGAGAAAATAAAGGACGACAACAACAATTATACAATGACAGAATCTACGGAACCTAAGTCCGGATACAATAATCAAATGGGAAAAGACCGGGGTCGCTATAACCTCCCCCCCTTAAAAGAATTTCGTCCCCGAAATTAAGCATAAGTTTTTGAAAACAGGTTGGTTTTTTTTTTTTTAATAATATGACAATTCAATTGTAAGCAACTTGACCCAATACTGGTCATTTCATCTCTTATCAAGAAGCATCTCATAATGTGTATATAAAACAACATATATTACAATCCGCATCAGTATTATGCATTTTTCCTTTCAATTTCAACAGTTTTCAATATCATATTCAATTTCATGATAGAACTCTAATTCAACAATATATTCACCATATTCAAGTTACTAAACTTCCATTATGAGGCAAGTTCCAAAATATTTCCATTAACCAAACATTCTCAATGTTTTATAACTTAAGACATATATAAAGCTCTTAAGTTCAACAATATTACAAAATCTAAATACAAGATTACAAATCGATAAACATGTCCGGGTATTTCTCGCGGACTTCCAACTCACGTTCCCAAGTGGCTTCCTCCACTCCGTGATGCTTCCACAGAACTTTCACCAAAGGGATGGTTTTGCCTCGCAAAACTTGGTCTCGCCTATCCAAGACCCGAACCGGTCTCTCCTCATATGAGACATCCTCGTCAACCACTAAATCGGTCCAATCCAACACATGTGATGGATCCGGCTCATACTTCCGAAGCATACTCACATGAAACACGTCATGTACTCCGGACAACTGCGGTGGTAAAGCTAAACGATAAGCAGCCTCGCCAATCCTCTCAAGGATCTCAAAAGGACCAATGAACCGAGGGGACAACTTCCCGCTCTTTCCAAACCTCATCAATCCCTGTCTGGGTGATATCTTCAGAAAGACATGATCACTCACCTCAAACACCAAAGGTCTCCTCCTACGGTCAGCATAAGATTTCTGACGACTCTGGGCTGTAACAAGCCTCTTACGGATAAGCTCAACTTTCTCCGTCGTTTCCCTGACCAACTCCGGACCCAACAGAGGTGCATCACCCACCTCGGCCCAACAAACAGGAGATCTACACGGTCGGCCATACAAGGCCTCAAATGGTGCCATACCGATACTAGACTGGAAACTGTTGTTGTAGGCAAACTCCACCAACGGCAAGTGCCTCTCCCACGACCCACTAAAGTCTAGAACACAACCCCGAAGCATATCCTCAAGGATCTGAATAGTACGCTCGGACTGCTCGTCAGTCTGAGGATGATAAGCCGTGCTAAAGGTCAACTTAGTGCCTAAGGCACTCTACAAACTCTGCCACAACCTGGCAGTAAAACGAGGATCTCTATCTGAGACGATCGTCACTGGGACCCCGTGCAACCTCACTATATCCCGAATATACAAGTCGGCAAGATGATCTACCGAATCTCTCACACGCATAGGAATGAAGTGCGCCGACTTAGTCAACCGGTCTACAACCACCCAAATAGCATCACTACCTCGCTGAGTCCTCGGAAGACCTACAATGAAGTCCATAGTGACATGCTCCCACTTCCACTCGGCAATAGGCAAGGGTTGTAACAAACCTGCTGGCCTCTGATGCTCGGCCTTCACTTGCTGACAAGTAAGGCATTTAGACACGAAAGCTGCCACATCTCTCTTCAAACCCCGCCACCAAAACTGGCGACCCAAATCCCGATACATCTTAGTGCCTCCAGGATGCACCGCAAGGCGTGAATGATGAAACTCTCGGAGTACCTCCTCTCGACAAGACTCCGGCACAAACAAACGGTCTCGGTATCTCACACTCAGGTCGGGATACACCGTCAAACCCTTCTCAACTTTCCCACCGGAAATCTTCTCACGGAGGGATCCTACCTCAAGGTCACCTCTCTGAGCCTCTAATACTCGAGTCACAAGTGTAGGCTGCGCAACAACAGAAAATAAGGTTGCAGCCGCAACAGATTCACCCAGGAGCAAATCAAATTCACCAAGTGCACCCAACATCTCCCACTCTCGGATGGCTATACTAGCTATATCACCAACAGATTTCCTGCTAAGGGCATCGGCCACTACATTGGCCTTCCCCGGATGATAATGCAACTCGAAGTCATAATCCTCAATAAACTCCATCCACCTCCTCTGCCTCAAGTTCAAGTCTTTCTGTGTAAACAGATATTTCAAACTCTTATGATCCGAGAATACCTCGAACCTCTCACCATAAAGATAATGCCTCCAAATCTTCAAGGCAAATATCACAGCTGCTAACTCTAAATCATGCGTGGGGTAATTCTTCTCGTGAATTTTTAACTGACGTGAGCCATAGGCAACTACTTTCCCTTCTTGCATCAACACACAACCCAGACCCTCTCGTGAGGCGTCACAATAGACTGCATAACCCAACCCTCTCTCTGGAATAATCAAGACTGGAGCGGTGGTCAGTCTAACTTTTAACTCCTGGAACGACTTTTCACAAGTCTCACTCCATACAAACTTGACTCCCTTCCGAGTCGATCTAGTCAAAGGTGAAGCTATCCTGGAGAAATCCTTCACAAACCGGCGATAATACCCCGCTAACCCCAGAAAACTGCGGATCTCAAACACACTCTTAGGATGTGCCCAATCTTGCACTGCCCCAGTCTTGGATGTATCAACAGACACTTCTTCCCCAGAAACTACATGGCCTAAGAACTTGACCTCTTCTAGCCAGAACTCACACTTCCCAAACTTAGCATAAAACTTATGGGCTCTAAGTAACTCAAGCACCACTCTCAAGTGTTCCTTGTGCTTCTCCTCAGAAGGTGAATAGATAAGGATGTCGTCCACGAAGACGACTACAAAACGATCTAAAAATTCCCGGAATATCCGGTTCATCAAATCCATAAAAACTGCCGGTGCATTGGTGAGCCCAAATGGCATCACCAAAAACTCATAGTGGCCATACCGCGTACGGAATGCCGTCTTCGGAATATCCTCCTCCCTGACTCTTAACTGATGATAACCCGATCTCAAGTCTATCTTCGAGAAACAATGGGAACCCTTCAACTGATCGAACAGATCATCTATACGAGGCATAGGGTACTTATTCTTAACCGTAGCCCGATTCAATTTCCGGTAATCTATACAAAGTCTCAAAGCACCACCTTTCTTTTTAACAAAGAGGGCCGATGCTCCCCATGGCGAAACACAAGGATGTATATAGCCCTTATCTAGCAACTCCTGGAGTTGGATCTTCAACTCAACTAACTCAGCTGGGGCAAAACGATAAGGTGCCATAGAAATCGGCGCCGTGCCGGGCACTAAGTCAATAGAGAACTCAATCTCTCTGTGAGGTGGCAAACCAACAAGGTCCTCGGGAAAGACGTCCGAGTACTCGCAAACCACCCGTGGCAACACAATCTGGGTCTCATCACACTCACTACTCAAAATGCTAGCAAGTAGACCACTAAGCTCACTCCGCCCTCGCGAATCATACCCCGGTGGCAAAACACTACCAACCCGGTCCCCCAGAAAATGAAAACACTCCCCGCTCACGGTACAACAAGTGACCCTCTGGCGGTAGCAATCAATAACTGCCCGGTATGACGATAACCAATCCATACCCAAAATAACATCAAAGCCCTTCATGGGCATAACTACAAAAGGAAACGGAAGTCTATGATCGGCGACCTCTATATCACAACCCCTGACACCTTGTTTCGAGATCAATTCACCCCCAAGAGGTGACGCTACACAAATAGGAGATGCTAATTGTGCTAACTCCAACTCCAAAATAGATGCAAATGCAGCAGACACAAAGGAATGAGATGCACCCGTATCAATCAAAACACTAGCAACCGAGTTACAAAACAAGAAGGTACCTCTCACAACTGATGGTGCCGGCACAAGATCCTGCGCGGTAACAGCGTACACGCGCCCAGACGACCTCTGATCGACCTGCTCACCCCTAGGAGCATAAGATTGCTGCACCGACTGGGATGATGAAGCCCCCTGATTGGACCTCGAGGCCTGACCCGACTGAGCTGGCTGCTGACCCTAAATCTGCCTCAGACCAGATGCACCAGGTGTGCCACCCAACTGCGGGCAATACCTCTTCATGTGCCCTGCGTGACCGCACTGAAAACAAGAGAGCGGCTGGCCTCTACCCTGACTCTGGCTCTGAGATCGAGCCAAAGATGATGCTGCTCTCTGTACTCCTCCCCTCTGAGGACAAACTGGAGACTTGTGGCCCAGCTGGCCACACTTGAAACAGGTAATGTCTCCCTGACTGCCTTTCCCCAAACTAGCACTCAGCACAGGAAAAGTCGATCTAGTAAAGCTACCCTGAGATTGTTGAGGGTTAAAACCCTTCTGTCTCATACCATCACTCTGACCATCCTGACTCCTCTTGGAGCCCTTCTGTCCTTCCTCCTCCTCCTGCATCATGATTTCCATGTGGGCTGCAGCATCAACCATACGCCCATAATCCCGAATCATAGTTCCCCCAACTCGCAGCTTGAGGCCACGCCTCAGCTTCTTCTCAAACTCGATACAACGGCGTTCCTCAGACGCCACCAACTTAGGTGCAAACCTGGACAAGCTAGTAAATGCAGCCTCAAACTCGGCCACTGAAGAACTCGACTGCTTAAGCTGGCAGAACTGGTCTCTCAGCTTCTCCCTAACTGCTGGAGATAAGAACCTCTCCTAGAAAGCATTCACAAAAGCCTCCCATGTACCTCCTATACGACCCTTAGTGAACTTCCACCACTGACCCGCATCCCCCTTCAGCTGGAAAGATGCCAAGGTCACTTTCAACCCCTCGTCTTCGATGCCAAGCATCTCAAACGTCTTCGTTGTCTGTTCGAGCCATTCATCTGCCTTAAGCGGCTCTTTAGGATCACCCACAAATTCATCCGGGTTAGACCAGAAGAACTCCCTCTTCAGAAAGGAAGGTCCTGCATCCGCAACAACAACCCGAGCTTGATTCTCAGCTCTGAGAGTGCCTACTGACTCCCTGAATGCCCCTGCTATCTCTCGGGCTAGAGCGCCCATAGCCTACTGGCCTACTGGCTCGGCCACATTGGCCTGGCCAATTCCCTCCTGAACTACCGGAATCTCCTCTGGCACAGGCACCTCCTGCCTACCCGGCCTACCACGCCTACCGCGTCCTCGTCCTCGTCCTGACATCCTAATAAAGGAAACAAAGACGTTAGCACATTAATAAATGTGCCGAAGCTAAACACTCGCGTCCTAATGCATTGGACAACAATAATTCATTCCACGTAAGCACATAATCACATAAGCACCTACGAATTTCATTCCTGGATGATGATAGTCCCGAAGCGTTACTATAATTCCGGTTGGAAGCAGCATTGATCAAGTGCCTTTCCAACAAGACTACTAGAAACTCAAGGGTCCAATCAACATCCTAGGAACTACATTCCATACTCACATAGTCACATAAACATGTTATCATGTAAGCATATAACATTACACTAAGTCCCTATCAAACGAGACGAACCCATTGTGATACTAATCACTTCCCACGTACCCAAAGTATTCAAACCCGGTACGCTCTGATACCAAGTTGTCGCGCCCCCAAAATAAACCCATATTATATATATATATATATATATCCTTGACATGCAATATTGAAAGAAAACAATTCATTATCTCATCCAACAGAGTATTACTAAATAAAAACATTACATGTAACATCAAATTAAATGCCCTATGGGCTTACATCTTTCCAAGCCAACACTTGGACACAAAAATATGAGTTCTAACTCAAATACAAATAAAGCCCTAGGCTTGAATGTTTATCAAATAAACAAATAACTAAAAATAGTCTTCAAATCCAAAAGCCAAATCCTCCCAAGCTAAGTCCTTGGAAGTAGCTTATCACCTGAACCTGAAAATGATACTCCCATAAAGGGTGAGCCACAGCCCAGTTGAAAAATACTAAACCAAATATAAGTATTGAATAAAGCTATAGCATTCAATAGATGGTTAACCAAGATAATCAATTATGACGTAATACAGTCTGATGACACTAACGTCTATGATATGTTTCAATTCCCATTAATATCAATAAGGCTCAGAACCTGGCCAAACTTACCACAGTGAACTATATAACATATTCACATTACTTCCAATATCAACAACACAGATGAGACTCAGGCTCATATCAAAACACTTCATACTTCCCGTTTGATACACATTTTAGTGCTGTATCAACAACATGTAAAAACACTTCAATATAATAAGCACACATAATAGTGATGCTAATGGAGTCCATCCCCTATCTCCTCCCAAACAAAAATCCGGTTTAGAGGTCCATCCCCTATCTTTCCCTAAACCGTGGAGTACATCCCCTATCTCCTCCCACACAATATGCAAATGCAATGCTCAATCAATACACGTATTTTCTGTATTAATTCAATAGTCAAAATTAATGACTTAACCAATGTGATTAGTTTCAGTTATTCCTAATCCACATGCAATGTCTACAACAATCACGACTATCCTCCACCGATAGCCCAAAACAGTTATTTCTAGACTGGAAATAAATATATCAACAATTCAATAGGCGAGTGATTTAAATTATCCAACTACACCATTTAATCAATGAATTCCTCAATTTCATGAATTTAACCAAATTCCCCAATTTCCTTAAATTAATTATACAAATTAATTTATTAATACAACTAGGGTTTTTCCCAAAATTACCAAAGTGCTCCCAACATATCAAAATGCCAAAACTTAGAACAAAACTTATAAGATGGAGTAGGAAATCCCTACCTCAAAGAAAATAACCCGAATGGAGAAGACGGAGATGAAGACCCAAATTCCAAAGTGCTCCAAAACACCAAACGTTCAGATTAAATGGAAGCCCTCGACTCACTCTATCTTTTTAATAAAGCATCTGGGGTAGAAACACACTCTAAATAGATCAAACCTAAGAGAGAAGGTGAGTAGAGGGAAAGAAAAGTCGGACCTTGGGTTTTGGAATCAAAAAGAGGATGAAAAACTGATTAAAAACCCGCTGCTACCTATTTAAACTGGACAGGCTCGCTCGAGCGAAGATTTGGTCGCTCGAGCGACCAGACACAAGAAAGCCTGGCTCGAGCGAAGAAAAGCTCGCTCGATCCAAGAATGTAATGCTTCAGGTCTATACTAAACGTAATCGCTCGCTCGAGCGAAGAAAAGCTGGCTCGAGCCACCAGACACAAAATATAACCCTCGCTCGAGCGGCCAAGTCCTCGCTCGAGCGACCAACCCAAAAACTGGACAGCAACACTTGGTTTCCGAACCCAACCAACCTGAAACAAACCTGCCAAACACATCCTATAACTCCAAATGAGAAAATAAAGGACGAAAACAACAATTATACAATGACAGAATCTACGGAACCTAAGTCCGGATACAATAATCAAATGGGAAAAGACCGGGGTCGCTATAGTATGAAATGTTTAAAATGAGTTATTATCTCGCCTGAAATAGAAATACGGTTGATATGAGATGTGATCTGGTTTATATTGATTGGCCAAGTTATGAGTCATAGTTATGAATTGAGAATTTGATAAGAAATGGAAACTGAAATAGAACATATTCATATTAGTCATGGGATTGTAATGTGTTATAAGTTGTTGTGTAAGAGTTAAATGTTTATCAATTGCTAACGTTTTAGTTACTGTTCATACTATGTTTAGCATATCTGTACTGGGCGTTGGCTCACCCTATATGGGACATCATTTTTAGGTACAGGTGTTATGCTACCTCCAAGGACGTAGCTTGGAAGGCTTGAGGCTATTAGACCACCTTTTGTTTTTTTGTTGTATTACATGTATATCAAGCCAAGGGCTTTCTTTGTATAGAGTTTGCACTCTCTTTTTGCAACCAAGCGTTGTCTTGGGAAGTTGTAAGCCCATAGGGCGATTACTTTTATTGTCAATATGTAATACATTTCGTAAGAATACTCTGATGATTGTAATATGATATCTCTTTCCTATATCTTGAATGTATGATATTATGGGTTTATTTTGAGGGCGTTACAACTTGGTATCAGAGCGTACCGAGTTCGAATACTTTGGGTATGCGGGAAGTGGTTAGTACCACAATGGGTTTGTCTTGCTTATTAGAGACTTATGTATGATGTTAAGTGCTTATGTGATAACATGTTTATGTGACTATATGGGTATGGAATTTAGTTTCTAGGATGTTGACTGGATCCTTGAGTTTCTGGGAGTCCTGTTGGATAGGCACTTGATGACTGCCGTTCCTAACTGGAACTCTAGCAATGCCGCGGGACGGTCATTATCCGGAAATGCGATTCGTAAGTGTTTATGCGATTATGTGCTTATGTGGAGTGAATTACTGTTGTCTATCATTTAGCACGCGAGTGAAATAGCTTCGGCACCTTTGATAATGTCCTAATATCTTTGTTACCTTTACTAGGATGCCTAGATGAGGAAGTTGTGATTTCCCTCCTTCCACACGGGAAGAGTTGTGGAAATAGTTTGTGGAGTTACGCCAAGGTACTACACCTTTGGTACAGTAAGAAGCATGGTTTGCTAACCAGTCAAGGTTTGCCCCAGAGTTAGTGGAGACGGAGGAACTGCGTTGTTCAGAGTTTGAGAGTAGGCTGTGTGACGACATCCGAGAAAGGATTGCGGGGTCTTGGCATAGGAGTTACAGTGTGCTTGTTAAGGCTGCGACTCATGTGGAGGCAGTGGTGCTAGCTATAGGCCAAAATAGGGAGGAGGCCATTTCGACGACTCCTGTGATTCGGAGTGTTGGTAGGCCTTTTAAGAGGCAGAAGGGTTTTAATCCACAACAATTTCAGAGAGCTCAGCCTGGCTCTACTTTTCCAGTGCCGAGTCTAGATTCGGGAAAGGATGAACAAAAGGTTGCCACTTGTTTCAAATGTGGTCAGTTGGGCCACAAGTCCCCAGCTTGCCCACAGAGGAAGAAGGCTGGGTTGGCAGTTCGACCAGTAGTTGCCCTACCAGAATTATCTAGCCAACCAGGTTTTGGGCCGATCGAATGTTCAGTGGGGAAGCAGTCGTTGGGGTCTTCATCAGCTCAGACTTTGAACCAGTCTCGTGCTCGGGAGCAGCTTACTTGTTGGGTGTGCAATCAGCCGGGTCATATCCAGCGTTTCTGTACTCAGCCAGGGGCTTCTTTAGGGGTTTTGCAACCTAGTCGGGCTCAGTTTTATTCAATCGGGCAGGGGCAGTATCGTTTTGAGGGACAATCAGGCCAGATTTCGAGGGCCTTAGGAGAGTCGAGTTCCCAAGCCCCAATTAGGGAAATATGCAGTTGTTCCAGGTGTGGCTAGTTGGGGTATACCAATAGTTCTTATCCGTGGCCTGTAAACTCGTAAGATATCTTAGGTTTGAGAATGACCAACTTTAGCAGTCCAGTGGGGGACGATAACAGTGGTAGTACCAATAGTATGGTTTTGTTTTGACTAATCCGTTTTGTAATCGGTGAATTATCGTTTTGAAATCATGGGTTCTTTTGTGTAACCAATGTGTTTTGGGAATGTTGAAACATCAAAATTGCTTGTTTATATATATATATATATATATATATGTCTGTGTTTATTAATTTCCTTGGGTTAGGCAGACTGGACCATGTTGTGGCTCTAAAGTTTTATTAATGTGACAAGTCGTTGTGAAACCATAAAATTTTTGTAACAACGCATCTGTATGCATGTGATTTGGTTTGGGAGAATGAGGGCTGGTGAGCCATGTTTTGAAATTAGGAAGAATTATTGAGGGATGCGTATCTTAGTCAGGACTACTATGGGGCGAGAACAATTATACTTGCCGGGTGTGCGAAATTTCAAGGGTGTTACCTATTTAATCTTATGTGAGTGGTAGAGTTTGTGGCCAACTGTCGTGAGAACTCTTCAAGAGGATGTGAAGTGTGCGATTACTACTAGGTCTTGTATATTTAACATGATGTTTTACGGAGGCATAGCGCATAATTTTGTTAGGAGTAGACTTACACCTTCATGGTAGGTGACGTTGCCGAATTTGCATACGTACTGAATGGTTGTCTCATTTGAGGGAGTGTTAGCCCCTTGTTAAGATTGTGGTTGTTGGTATCGGGGAGTGGCGTGTTGTGAGCAACTGGTAGTATATCTCGAGTAGTAGTATAATGGATATTCTCTTAAGTTTCAGGATTCTTTTGCTATGTTTAAATGCATTAGGTGTGCACCTTAATACTAGTTAGGTTAGGAGATGCTGTCGGTAGGGTTGGTTGGGTGTATAACCCGTGGTTAGGGTGTGACCCGTGAGTAGAGTCACAATGGTATGGTGTTTGCAGATGAAGGTTTGAGTTGATAGCGATGAGGGTGAGGACTCTTACTCTTCTGGAGAGTTAGAATGGTACGTCTTTGAAAGCCTTGTCGGCGACATGCGATTGCGCCAGGGTTTGGTTCTAAGCAGTGGTTCAGTGGTAGTGGTGGCAAATGATTTGGCAAGGAGGCTTAGTGTCTTGATTGTACTCTCAAGACGAGTGACAAGTAGGATGCGGAATAAAGAGTAGACACTATAGGTCATTAAGGGATGAAGGTACTATATTTGTGTGTGTTCGGTACGAACAGTTACGTGGTAGTGATAAGTGTCGTGGCATGGTAAACCCTTGTTAGCTAATTCGGTACGAGGGAATGAGTATGCAAATTTTGTTATTATAAGTTCAGTCGAGGTGGCGTGTGAAATCCCTGAATGAGGGATTCAGTATGGGCGTAAGATAACTTGCAGTAAGTGAGGAGGTTTTGCCTAGTACGATGCGTGATAGTGCTTGGTTCGTATGTTGTTCATTAACCATGTCTCGTTTTACGTCCTCGTTCTGTGAAAATTGACCAGAGGCCTGGTGTACGAATGTTTTCGTGTTTCCTATGTTGAGGTATTAGGTACTAGATACTAGTCTGAGTATTGTCAGTAGTCGAGACGTGGTGGATGTCTCAGAACACTGTAGTTGTTGATTGTGTCATACTGTTATCTTTGTTATCGAGTCTTGCGAAACAGGACTTTTCCATTAGTTAAGGTGTTGTGGAAACATAACGGAGTGGAGGAAGCCACTTGGGAACGTGAGTTGGATGTCCGTGAGAAGTATCTGGACTTGTTTGTTAATATTTAACCATGTATTGGGCATTTTGTTGTACTGATAAACTTTAAGAGCATTGAATATGTCTTAAGTTGAAAAACATTAGGTATGTTTTGGTTATTGGAAGTATGGTAATGGTTGGTCATGCCTTGAAAATAGAAGTTTAATTTAGCATTGTATATGTTAAATGTGTTGTAGAAATGCAAATATATTATTGGCATTGAATATGTTATGGAATTGTGAACTATGTTATCTGTTGTGATTTGCCTCTTGAATAGAGATAGAATAACCGGTAATAGGTCAGGTTGATGAATATTGAATTGTAATATTGTTAAGAATTGAGAAATCATATTGTTGAAATTTATTTACCTAATTTCGGGGACGAAATTCCTTAAGGGGGGGAGGTTATAGCGATCCTGGTTTTCCCTTCATTGTTTAATTGTATTTCAGACTCGGTTCCGTGGATGTGTTGTTGTCTTTTTCCCGTTTCCATCCTGTACTCTCTGTATATGAGTCTTGGGTCGTGTTGGGTAGGTTTAAAACAGGTTGGTTGTGTTTGGAAACCAAGGGTTTGTGTCCATTAAATTTTCATAATGGTTCATTTAATATCCTTTTTAGTGGTTACAAACTTGTTCATTTAATATCCTTATTAGTGGTTCATTTAATATCCTTATTAGTGGTTACAAACTTGTTCATTTAGTATCCTTATTAGTAGTTTAGTTACTACCCTTATTAGTGGTCCATTCATATTCAAACTTGTTCATTCATATTTCAGTTAGAGTTCATTTAATTCTAACTTGTCCTTTCATTTTCTAATTAATGGGCTTTAATAGCAACCTTTCAATACCAACTACATCAAGGTTGCCTATAAATTGAGCTCACCTCTCAACTTTTTTCTAGGGTTTTTCACATATCTCTCTCCATTTGTTATACATATTTTGAGTTCAGATTAAGAGTGGTTAGAGTGAGAGTAAGCATTTTCATAAGGAAGGAGAGGAAGGAGAACAAGAGAGATATCTTGAAAGGAAGAGGAAGGGATGGCTTGCTCTTCATTTTGATTCAAAAATTATTGGGTTTGGAGCACCTTCAAAATCCTTCATCTTCTCCGTTTGGTCTCTCCATTTGAGGTAAGGATTTCTACTCATCTTTATGAGCTTTAACCTAGATGTTGGGCTTTTGTTTAAATGGTTTGATTTGGGAAGTTAGGGTTTTGAAATGTGCTATTTTGAAAAGAGGGGTTCTGTTTATTTGACTCATCCATACGTGTTTTGGGTCTAAAATAGAGATTGTTGATGTTGTTAGTAATATTGGAGCCTTAGGGTTGATGTTGAGAATATGGGGAAAAGCCCTAATTGTTATGATAAATTAATTTGTATAATTAATTTAGGGAAATGAGAAATTGAATAGGAAATATTCAAATTAGAAAGGTATGGGATTAAAAGGGTGTAGTTGGATTAATTTATCGCTCACCTAGACAAAATGTTGATATTTTATCCATTTGGTGCATTTATCCTCTGTTTAGAAATAATTGTTTTAGGCTATCGGTGGAGGATAGTCTTGAGGATTGTAGACAATGCATGGGGATTAGGCAAACTAAAACTAATCAGTTGAGTATGCTATTGAATAGGGCAGTTGGTATAATACATCAAAATTTTGTATTGATCGAATTTGTACATGATAATCGCTTATATACATTGTTTTGTGTGGGAGGAGATGGGGGATGTACTCCACCGTTTATTGGAAGATGGGGAATGGACCTCTAAACCGGATTTTTGTTTGATATTGATACACCACTAAAATGTGTATCATTTGTGAAGTATAGAAGTGTTTTTATTTGTTATTGATACAACACTAAAATGTGTATCATTTGTGAAGTATGGAAGTGTTTTGTCTAATATTGATACAGTACTAAAATGTGTATCTATTATGAGGTATGAAATGTTTAAATTGAGTTATTATCTTGCCTGAAATAGAAATACGGTCGATATGAGATGTGATCTCATTTAAATTGATTGGCCAAGTTATGAGTCATAGTTATGAATTGAGAATTTGATAAGAAATGGAAACTGGAATAGAACATGGTCAGATTAGTCATGGGATTGTAATGTGTTATAAGTTGTTGTGTAAGAGTTAAACGTTTATCAATTGCTAACGTTTTAGTTACTGTTCATACTATGTTTAGCATATCTCTACTGGGCGGTGGCTCACCTTATGTGGGACATCATTTTCAGGTACAGGTGTTATGCCATCTCCAAGAACGTAGCTTGGAAGGCTTGAGGCTATTAGACCACCTTTTGTTGTTTTGTTGTATTACATGTATATCAAGCCAAGGGCTTTCTTTGTATAGATTTTGCACTCTCTTTTTGCAACCAAGCGTTGTCTTGGGAAGTTGTAAGCCCATAGGGCGATTATTTTTATTGTCAATATGTAATACATTTTGTAAGAATACTCTGATCATTGTAATATAATATCTCTTTCCTATATCTTGAATGTATGATATTATGGGTTTATTTTGAGGGCGTTAAAACTTTGTCGTAATTTAAAACCAAAGTTATGTACGAGAACTAAAAAGTTCAAACAAAATGCTTAATAATGTAATATTGACTAAGATGAGAGGTTTGAAATGCGAGGGTGACAACACAAAGTATTGCCTACATGAAAATGAATCTGATTTTTTTTTCTTCAAGAGATCATGCAAAGCCCAAGGGGATAAAAGCCTCTTGGTTCTTTGCTTGTCTCAATGAAGCGGACTTAAAATCTCCTAAGGGTTGTGAGTTAGGAAGAGAATATGGTATGAGGAAACACAAACAAAAATTTGCTAACCGAAATGTATTCAAATGTATTGAACATACACAAAATGACAAAAACAAGTTTAAGTAAAATCAATTGAGTTACAATGGGTCAGAAATCCCGACCCATTTTGTGTTTTGGTTGGGACACGTGATCGTTCCAAGTGACTTTGACCATACCCGGTGGGTTTGGACCTTAGAATGCCTCGGGTTGGCTTCGGAATAGCAACCCAGAATTTTTATTTTAGTTTGGTCACGCTTGCGACCAGTACCTTAGTGCTCGCGAGCTTGAGGGTCGTGCCCGCGATGGACCTCAACCAGGCCCCAACCAAAAACCACTTTCAGGTTTTTGGCTTGGGGAAAATTGCGTTGCCCACGGTAGGGGGTTGCAAACAGTGTGGTCGTGCCTGCGACCAGGTGTGTTGCTTGATCACGCTCGTGAGCTATTAGACCACGACTACGATGGTGAGTCTATATAAGTTTGTCAATGCGCAAAAAAGTCATATTTCAACCTTTCTCTCTTCTTTATTTCCTTTGTTTAGCCATTTTTGTTTCTTTTAAGCTTTCAAGCTTGAGTTTCATTTATTTCTACCCATTTCCTACCCCTAGTTCCATATACCAAAACTTAGAGCACGGTGAGGGCTTTCATTTAATCTGGGCGGATAGTGTTTTTATAGCCATTGGCTTTTTCAACTTTTCTCCTCTTCACTTCGAGAGGTAGGGATTTCTTACTCCTTTTCAATATTTCATCATAGATAGACATGTTGTAGTTTTTATCACATTAAAAACATGAGTTTATTTTGTGATTTTTTAAAAATGAAAGGGGGTTTAGAGTTTGAAGTCTTGAGAGTTTAAATCTTATGTTTCTTTGTCGATTTGGATAATCGGGGGTTAGTAAATCATGTATATAGGGATAATGATAAGCCCTAATTTGTAATTAAGGGTTTAATAAAGCGAAAGGAATTAAAGTTGAATAATTGTTGGACTATATGTTTACATTAATGAATTAAAGCTTTGGTTGCAAAAAAGAAGTTAATCGAGTCTTGTGATTATTTGGTTAATGTTATGTTATAAATTGGGATTTTGACAATTAAAAGGGGGTTTTGGCTAATGGTTGTGAGAGTTGTAGATTTGGAGCAACGAGTTTGGTTTTGAAAACAAAATGATGTTTGTAAGTCTTTTGTGAAATGAAACGGAAAATGGAAAGTGGTAAGTGAGTAGGGGAAATGGTTGTTTTGAAATGATTTCATTGAAAACGTTAATGATTTGAAATTGTGGAACTGGTAATAATTTGAAATTGTGGAACTGGTTATGTATTTGAAATTACGAGAGTTGTGTATTTAACTATTAGAGATTTTGTTCTTAGTTATCAATGGAGGATGACATTATTGTTGTTGAGTAGAATATGTATATATGTTATATTCGTAGATTATCGAAGTAATCTAGAATGTTGTATTATGTGAATTGGGTCCATTTCCTTCCAGGGCAGGTAAAACGTGGCACCTTGACATAGGTTCCTCTCTCTTCCAATTTGCACCAGGTAGAGTGTGAATTGGGGTCCATTTCCGTCTGAGTGAGGCCGGTAAAGCATGTTATGATATGTGGATTGTACCATTAGCTTTTGTGCCTTGGGCCAATAAAAATAGAAGTATGAGTTATTTTTTTGTTATTCAAATTTAGATATATACATAGATGTATATTGTTGTGGGTGTTCTATTGCCCTTGTACTTAAGACTATAAATCAGGGTGGATGTGTATGTGTGGTGAGTTGGGACATAAGATGAGAGTGTGATGGGTGTATGTGAACGTATTTTCACAACGGAGTGTCGTTATGTAGCTCTTTTGAACAAAAATGAAAAGTTAGAAAGAAAATGAATGGTTTAATACCTGGGTGTGTTGAAGAGGATAATTTTGGAGAAAATGTACTTACGTAAATATATTTTGGATATAAAACTGTCACATTACTTGTATAGTATACTGTTGTGCATTCATTATCATAGCTATCTGTATGTTGCCATTGTTTAGGATCATTTGGGATTTCTACTAGATCTTATATTCATCCCACGTTACTAATAATTTTTCAGATACAAGTTGAGAAATGGTTCAAGGTCGAAGGATCTTCTTTAATTGATAGCCAAGGGGGCTTATATTTGTTGGCGGGAAGCCATTATTGTAGAAGGGTTAAGACCTTTATTTTTATGTAATAATGTAAGCGTGTGGGCATATTCATTTAATTGTAATTCACTTAACATCCAATGTATGTACGAGAGAGAACAATGGTATTTGACTATTTCTTTATTGCTTCTAAATTTATATCAGTGTTGAATGGACTTTTAATTATGAATCTGGTAATGATTCGGGTAACAAAAAAGTGGGATGTGACAACTGGGTATCAAAGCAAGCCAGGTTTAAATACTTAGGCTCGTGGGAAGTGATTTTTACCACAATGAGTTTTCTTTGCTTGGTGAGGATGTTTACATATAGTTGGGTTAAATGTTAGGATTTATGTGTTGCATTTATATGAGCATGGGGTTAAGTTTTATGGATAGTGCTTGTAGCCAGTGAACTTGTTTTGAGGTCACATTAATACGCTTGATCAACGTAGTTTCTGATGAGAATTCCTTGAGAGTTCCGGGACGAGTAGTTATCCTTGTGGACTTTAGTCGATTATGTGATTAATTGTTTAAATTGTTTATGTACAATAAGATTGTGGTTTTGTGCTAAGTGTGTCTTGTAGCTTAGCGGTAGTGAGTCTGTGCCTTGGGAAGGCTGTTGTGTTGTTCACTAAGTTTGTTTTTTTGGCTTTTGGTTTTTATTAGATGTCTACATGAGGGAGTAGAGGTCGTGTGGGGAATCGAAGTGTCGATAGGGGCAAAACAATTTTGTTAGCATCTGCCCTTGCCGCATCAGCTGTGGGCGAGGAGATTGCTGTGAGATAGTAAGAACGGTGAGAGATGTTCTAGCTTGCAATGAGGGGGATGGTGGACGTACCCATAATCTTACCAAGGAGTTTCTCTGCTCCAATTCACCTGATTTTTTGGGAGAGTCTAAACTGTTAGAGGCAAAAGACTGGTTAGAACAAATTACCAAGACTCTTGATATGCTCAGAGTAGAGAACGTGGAGTTGAGGATTGTTTTGGCTGGTTTCCAACTGAAGGGAGACGCCAGTTATTGATGAAAGTATGCGAGGATTTCTGTGGGCACAACTTGGGTCGCATTCACTAAGGCCTTTCTAGCCAATTACACATGAAGGATGAATTACATGTATCATAACGATCACAAACCAAATCCCAAGATTGTAGTTTATAGTGGTTTAAATGGAATAATAGTCAACAACCGTCTCCTTAAATATAGGAACACATTCTGCAAAAAATATTGATGGAAAAATATCTCTCAGCTAAATCCTATATATTAGGAAACCACCACCACCATTATGTAGTAAGCATATTTGATAAAATTACCAAGCACCTTCACTTCATGGGTCATTCGCACCACGTGCCACCTCCTAAATTGACTATGCCTATTGCAAAAGCACCTTAGAAGTAGCTTTATCAAACTTTTCAAATCTAAAAATTCATTAAAGTTACCATACACCTCCATTTATTTGCATGACCAACGCTATGTAGTATCAGTCGATAGCGCAGTCATTTTTTATACAAACAATATCATTACTAGTCACAAATTATCATTTCACAAACACCCAATACATCTAAAAAATTTTAGAATTTTATCATTGTAAAAATAAATGGTAAATACATTTTAAAAAAAAAATCACTTAAAACTTATGAATAAATAAATCTAGTCAATAAATCTAGCAGTAATTATCATAATTTTTAGTGTTTATTTTTGTCAAATTAATTTATATTTTTTCAAAAACTTTATAAAAAATAAATTCTAAAAACAAAACCAAACAGTATTATTATTGTGTCGTTAAAATCAAGTGATGCTAAAATCGTAAAATATATAATATTTTCCCATTGTGAACTAAACTAAACTAGGAGTAAAGTTTCGCCTAAACTATACAAAGGCAAATCCTTTTAAGTTCAGAAAGACTTTGTTGTGTACTAAGCAATTTGCAATGAAGCATATTTGTGAGCATCATTTCTTTTTTTTTTATTTTTTTGTGATATAAATCATTAATTAGATATGATGAAATTCTTGGTTGCTAAAGATTTCAATTTCAACTAATCATTTTTATATTTTTGTTGCAAGTTACTTATAGGGATTTTTGTTGCAGAAAAATTTAAGTAGATGTTTTCCTGACTAGTTTTAGTGACCAAAATTATATTTCAACAAATATTTATTATTTAAATATTGCAATTTTTTTCATAGCAAAAATTAAAATTTAAAGTAGTGTTCATAAACTGTTAGCCAAAACATGCAAGAGCAAATGTTTGAGGCCTCATCAGGACAAGGAATTAGGTGGGAAATATTTGTGTTTTCATTGAATTATACATTTACAATGACAATATAAAGACTAAGAAGATTATTACGAGGCCAATTCTATATGAAGTTGTTAAAATTGTGCGCGTACAACTTGGCTAAGCATTCATCAATAAAATTGGCCTATCTATAGCAGAATTGCAGAAGATGATGCACATTTCTGAAGAAGCTAAGAAACCTGCACTTCTTCTATCCCGCTTTTGCCCCATAATAAAGCGAACAATCCGCCTATAATCGGAATCGCTCCTATCACACTGAAGTTAATAGCAAAGTTAAAAACACACACATATATAGATATACTTAGTAGATAAAGATTTCATATGTATAGAATTTTTTAGTAAATACCTTCCTAAATGCACACTTTCTCCTAGTATTATGAATCCAAATAATATCCCTAGAATCATTGACAAAGGGCTGAAGGCAGTGACAAATACTGGACCCTTGCTCTTTATCAATATATTCTAAACATATGTAGCCAGAGCAGATACAACAAGGCCCTACAATTATCAATAAATAAAGTCAACTCAAAGATTAGTTTGTAGCAAATTCAAAATATGGACTTGTAAAGTAATGAACAAATTAGTTACTGGTGGTACTACTCACAACATAGAAGTAATAAAAGAGTTCTATGTCCCACTCAATGCTCCACGAAGCTTTATGTCTTACTTCCAAAGCCAATGCAACCCCAGTGTCAATAATGGCTCCGGTCAAGCCGACGTTTGCCGTAAGGGCAAGAGGTGTAGGGTATTTCATAACAACTTCGCCCTAAAAATAAAAAATTAAAAAGTCAATAAACATGAAGATATTGATTTGCTTTGTAAAAAACATATTAATTAATAAATTTTTCTCAAGCGTACTACAATATGTAACTATAATCCTATAAAGAGATAAAAGCTCTCAAAGAAACCTTAAACCAATAATTAGATTTATTTGTGGATGTTATTAATATTTTATGTATCTTATAAAATCAATAGTTCTAAATAATTTTTCAACCTAACCAATAGGGTAGCTAACCACTCTAGCAAATCCAACCCACATCGACTCTTGATAATATTTATTAAACTCACGATACTAATTTATGAATATTTCTTAGGTCTAAACAAGTATATTATAGAGAAAGTTCTACTTACATAGAATCTTGATAATATCCATTAAACTCACTAAATTAATTAATAAATATCTCTTAGGTTAGTGAGAAGATTTATCTCTAATTTGGAATAACACAAAAGTTATGGATATTAAAGAACATTCATGTAGCAATTTTTCTTTTTGTTCAATGAAGAGTAACAAATGGTAAAAGCAACAAACAATGACAACATCAATAAACAAAGGAGTTGTGGCAATAAAATATAATAAATAATTGAATGAAAACCTTACAGATAAAATGATGTAGAGGACAAATTAGACCACTGAAATAGAGCCCTCGATATAGTCCTCTTTAATCTCGGATTCTTGTTCACGAATATCCGAGTGGAATGATGCAGATATAGTAGGGCCACTATAAAGTCCTATAATTATGGTACCTCCTGCCATAATTATAGTACCTAACAATTTTGCCTGGCTCCGCCTTTGATTAAATCTGACTATCTCTAACCTGAATATCAAATCTGAACAATATAAAAAATAAAAATAAATAAAAAATAAAAAAAAGAGAGAAAAAAATAATAAAGTTGTTCGTTTGCATTATTTTAGCAGACAAAATTGAACATATTATGTGAATTTGGAATAAATATATGCAAGTTTAATTAAGTTACAAAACATACCTAAAAATCCAAGCAGCAATGAAGGTCAGTGTAGGACGGACACCAGCCATACAAGACAAGAAACTAGCTGGTGTTTGTTTGGATCCAGTATACATCAAATTCTGATCTAGACCTGGCCTGTTCCACAAGTTTGAGGTTTATTTGTAACAACCCTCACTTTACTCTAGTCATGTTTGCATATATTACATGATCTTGTCTTGATATGTTGCATTTGCAAAACCTTGATTTGTCTTGCATAAGTGCTACTTGCATGCTTTGTTCCTTGTTTGGTGTGTATGTTTAGCCTAGATTAATCCAAGCTGAGGTCACCTTAAGCTTAGAACCATCTTGGAACCACTTTGGTCGACCTCCACCTTTACCAAGGCATGTTGGCCTAGATGTCATCATCTAGACCGAGGTGTTCATCACCAAGTCCGAGATGTGTATTATCTAGGCCGAGATGTTACCTTTGCGCCTAAGTGATCTTGTTCTTGGATTGGTGCGACCTAGACCGAGGTGTGGCACATCTAGGCAGAGGTGTAGCACAGCTAGGCCAAGTGTTGTCCTTCCTAGCCGAGATCATTGTTCCCTTACTTGCCGATACCTTGTTCTTAGCCGAGATCATTACTTGTCGGAGTGCCTATGCCATCTTGCTTGTTGAACACACTTTGTCATAGTCTTGTCTTTTCACTCAGTCACCTTTTTTAGAAGAACCAACCAACCATTGCCACATGTCCGAGCTGAGTGTTAAATCAGCCAGCAGAAGAGGAATGCATCATTTTGTATCATATCTTGTTCTTGAGGAGAGAGAAGTTCTTAGAGGAGGAATAGATTTTCAAGCTTGATCCTTAGAGTTCAAACCAGTTGATTCGTGTTTTGAGGTTAGAATCTTAATCTACTCTTGTTGTTCTTATTGATCATCTAGCTGCATTGCATGATTGAACCTGAATTGCAAGCCATGCATCGATTTAAAGTTGGGTTTAGAAACAGAAAGTGGTACTCATGTGTTCTTGAAGATAAAGCCTTGTTTGATCCGAAAGTTTGCATTAAGATTCATGTTTTGTGTTTGTTTTTATAAAACCTTCGAGTATGGGTGCCCAGGTCCATGTTTTTGAATTCATAGCATGAAATCTCAGATTTTGTAATAACAAGTTATGCTCTTTGCATTCATGTTCTTCATGATCATGTTCTTCATGTTCTTCAAAGAAAGGGAAACCCAGATTTTCCCGACTTTGTTTCCTTGAATGTGGCCATCGGGACCACACCTCGGCAAGGAGGTGTGGGACCTCGGCCAAGACCTGATTGGTGCCCATTATGTTTTCTCGATATGAGGAACAGTGTTTTGTTTTTTTTCGACTTAGTTTTGAAGGAATGTCGAGATCATTTGCATTCATGTAAAGCTTGTTTGAAAGTGCATTCAATGGGATTTGTTATGTGCTTGTAGGCCTGGATCCTTGCTTGTAACCCCGACGTTTGAAGAACTATGTGAGTGGTATTTTTAATAAAGCTATGTTATAATGTTTTGTTAAAGCTTTGCTTTGCCTTGTTTTGGAAAAGTATTTGTTAAGCATGAATGACTATCCCTATTTTGTGTGTTAAGTATTTGCCTTGGTTTTGATACAACCTTTGAAAGTCCGTACATGCTAGGGGACTATAAGCATTTGTAGCACAACCTTTGAAAGTCCGTACGTGCTAGGGGACTATAAGCATTTGTAGCACAACCTTTGAAAGTCCGTACGTGCTAGGGGACTATAAGCAATTGTAGCACAACCTTTGTTAATGTCATCCCTTGAAACTTGAAAGCCTTGAAAGACTTTGATTGATGAAGCTTGAAAGATTTGTTAGATGAACTCGATTCATCCCAGGTTTTGTTACAAGCTATGATTATGTATTGTTTGTTTAAAGATCTCGGATATCATGCATGCAAACCCTTTATTACTTGTACCATTCACTGAGTATCCAAGCTCACCCTCTCTATATATATGTAGGTGATGAGCAGGACGGCGGCGACGCCTAGATGTGCCTTGCAACTTGTTTTGGATTCGCATTTTGTAGCATCTTGAAGATCATGCTTCTTAGCTTGCATTTCATTGTATTTTGTATATGATGGCTCGAGAAGCCTTTTATAGCGATCCCGGTTGTCCCTTTACTGTTCTGTTGTATTCCGGACTCGGTTCCGTGAAGTTGGTAGTTGTATCTATCTTGTTGTCTTCCTTTAATTCGTTTGTTTGAGTTATAGGATGTGTTAGGCTTGTTTCGAACAGGTGGGTTGAACCTTGGTCAGAAATCTTGTTGCCAGGTTTTTGGTCGTCCCGCTCGAGCGGGTCTTGTTGCGCTTGAGCGGATATTGCACACTCCCAGTTTTTCGTGTCCCTGCAAAACTTTTGCAGGTGTGATTTTTACACTCGAGCGGGTTTCTTTACGCTCGAGCGGTGGCGCTCGAGCGGGTGCTCTGGTGCTCGAGCGAGTAGTACCTTTTCGGTGTAAGTTCTGGGAGGGGGAAATCTACGCTCGAGCGGACTGGTTTTCGTGCTCGAGCGAATGTGCTTTATTCTTGTGTCTTGGCGCTCGAGCGGGCCTTTTTGCGCTCGAGCGGACCTAGTTTTTGTTCTTGACGCTCGAGCGTTGTGTTTTCCGCTCGAGCGGGAATGTCGTATATCAGTTGGCTGTGGGGCAGTTTTAAATCACTTTTTCTCATTCTTTCTCTCTCTTACTTTTCTGAAAAAGCCATTTGAGAGCTCCTCTCTCTAAAACCTTAACTTCTCTCTAAGTATTGATCTAGCTAGGGTGTTTTCCTCACCTTTGGCCTTTACAAAAGAGTTGTTGATCGTCGCGGGCTATCTTTTGATCCGAGAAACTCGTGGTTTGGAGCAATTTCGTTTTCACCATCTTCTTCGTTGGGTGTCATCTTTTGAGGTAAGGGTTCCTACTCACTCCTATGGTCTTTGACCTAGATTTTTAGTTGTTTTGATAGAGTGTTGAACTTGGGAAATTTTGGGACTTAGGGTTTCAAAATGTGTAAAAGGGTTTTGTGATTTTGGACTCATAATATGTATTTTGGGTTTCAAAATAATGATATTGTTGTTGATTATGGATATATAGGCCATTGGGTCAATATTGGGAAATGGGGTAGAAAACCCTAATTTGTTGTATAAATTATTTGGCATAATTAATTTGGGAAAATTGTAAACTTATGGAATTGAGTTGGAAATAATGAAATCGGTTCATTATATGGTTGAATAGTGGAGTTAGATTTATTAATCGCTCACTTTGAAAACATCGATATTTTATTTGTTGGAGCTTTTATTATCTATTTAGAAATAATTGCTTGGGCTACCGGTGGAGGGTAATTTTGATTGTTATAGACAATGCATGATGATTAGGCAAACTAAAACTAATCAATTGGATATGTCATAGAGTATGACGGTTGATAGAATACATTAACGTTATGTATTGATTGATTGCGTATATGACCTTTGTGTATATATGTTGTGTGTGGGGGAGGAGATAGGGGATGTACTCCACGGTTTAGGGGAAGATAGGGGATGGACCTCTAAACCGGATGTTGTTTGGGAGGAGATAGGGGATGGACTCCACTGATACAGCTCATATGCTTATCTTTGGAAGTATTGATACAGCTCATATGCTTATCTTTGGAAGTGTTGATATAGCTAATATGCATATCTGTTGAAATGTGGATACAGCTTGTATGCTTATCTGTTGAGATGTTGATACAACTAATATGTTTATCTATTGAAAAATGGAAAGTGTTCGATATGAGTCATTGTCTCATATAAGTGGTTGGCCAGGTTCTGAGCCATTGATGGGAACTGTGAAATTGATAAGAAATGGAAACTGAAATGAAACATGAACATAGTGGTCATGAAATGGAAATGGATTATGAATTGGTTTATGAAAGTTAAACACTTATCAATTGCTAATGTCTCGGTCATTGCTCATACTGTGTTTAGCATATCTCTACTGGGCGTTGGCTCACCCTTTATGGGACATTATTTTCAGGTACAAGTAGTATGCCACCCCAAAGGACATAGCTTGGATGATGATGAGAGTTGAAAACTCTTTCTTTTGTTTATTTTGATGTATTACATGTAAATTCAAGCCCAGGGCTTAATATGTATTGAGTTAGTACTCTTCTTTTTTTAACCAAGTGTTAACTTGGAAAGCTGTAAGCCCATAGGGTATTTGCTTTTGTTGTTAACATGTAATACAGTTGTAAGAATTACTCTGATAAATAGAAATGGTTGATTTCTTTTGTATCAATGCATGTCTAAAATGTTGGTTTAATGTTATATTTTTTGAGGGCGTTACACCTTTTGGTCATGATGTATTTTTGTACTTCATTTTATTGTACCCAAGTTGTAAAACCTTGATAAGACGTATGACATTCCATTCGATCTATGCACAGCTCTTGTAAACTAATTAGATTTAAATTTATTACTTTCGTACATGTTAGCCCCATATGTATACTCTGATTGTGTGTGAATCCTTGTAAGTTGGCCTTTGGTAATCTCAGATTACTGGCCATCATGGCACCATTCTACTAGGGGCGGAATGGGGTCGTGACATTATTAGTATTTAAAACTCTAATGATTTTTTCTCACTATGATTTTCACACTAACGTACTTACTCGAGAACTCCTAGAGCTAAAATTTGTAGGAATACCCCCATCGTCATGTTGGGCAATGAATGTCTGTTGACAAAAACAAAAATATGTATGTAGAAGTCGTAAGTTTCAATTTTTTTGCTATGCATATGTAAGTTTTTCTATTGTATACCAAAAACTAAATACAACAGAATTTAAAAAAAAAAACATTAATATTTTTAAATTTTTTTTGTGCAATGAAAATTTCAGGAAGGGTTCAACTACAATCTTAAACTGCTAGCCAAGACAATCAGAAGAGATACAATCAATGATATGAAGAAAAAGCAGACCACCTTCTTTTACACTGAAAGTCTGATTAGCAACTAGTGTGCATGTACTTATGTGAACATAAATTATGTACATAAAATAATTTGGAAAAAACAAAGTTAAGATTTTAACAAAACTTTTAATTTTTAGAATTTCAGAATATAAAAAATAATAGCAGATATGCCACACTGGAAATTTGAACATAATGTAACAATTGTAAATACAAACTTACAATGCAATAAAAAAAAAAAAATCGAAGATTCAAAAATTTGGGTATGAGGCTTGGCTTAGCCATCGAAGTGGCTGTTTGCATCAAAAATAGACATTGCCGACAACAAATAGACGTGATCACAGAGAAGGAAGGGATGCAACGCAAAAATTCAGAATTGAAATTCAAATAATTAGATACAAAGTAACCCCGACCTCACATTTGAGCAAGTGGGGCAGTGGTGGCGCATGTGTGTGTCTTTTTATCTAACTCACTCTCCTACACAAAATTGGGATGTCTCTTGGAATCCAAACCCAAATCCAATCCTAGAGCTTATAAACTCATCTAGTTTTCATAGTTTTCCAATAACATGCTTGCACCAACACTTCCTTATGGAGGTTACTTTGATATCAATTTTTCATTTGCTCGTAAATGATTTTATCAAACCAATTACACAATACTAATCACCACACAACATAATACATATAACCACTCAAACCAACCTCAAAAGGTACGTGAGTCCTATGTAACGCCCTAAAAAAAAAACATAAAACCCATCTCTTTAGACAAGCATTGATACAAAGAAACCAACCATCTTTCCATTAATCTGAGTAGTTCTTACAAAAGTGTTACATGTTAACAACAAAAGCAAATGCCCTACGGGCTTACAGCTTTCCAAGTTAACACTTGGTTACAAAAAAGAAGAGTGCTAACTCAATACATATTAAGCCCTTGGCTTGAATTTACATGTAATCCATCAAAAGAAAGCAAATAACAAAGCAGTCTGTCTGCCTCTAGCCTCCCAAACTATGTCCTTGGAGGTGGCATGCTACCTGTACCTGAAAATGATGTCCCATAAAAGGTGAGCCACAGCCCAGTAGAAATACACTAAACCAGCCATGAACAATGACTAAAAGATTAGCAGTTGATAGATGGTCAACACAGATACATCCACATATATCACATTTCGATTTCATGACATTAAGTCCATGTTACATTTCATTTTCCATGTCTTTTCCAACTTTGAGTTTGAAAACAAGGCTCAACACCTAGCCAAATAAATTAATGAGATTTAGACTCATCTTTAAAACACTTTCAAAATTCATGAGGGATACACATTTTAATGCTGTATCAATAACACATAAACCATTCCCACACTTTGCGAAAGATACACATTTCGGTGCTGTATCAACATAACATAGAATCACTTCTATACTTTACAATTGATAACGATATACATTTTAGTGCTATATCAAATCAATTCAAACACTTCCATAATCAACACTTGATACACATTGTAGTGCTGTATCAATGTCACACAAAATCTAGTTTAGAGGTCCATCCCCTATCTTCCCCTAAACCATGGAGTACATCCCCCATCTCCTCCCACACAACACATGTATATAAACATAGATCATATACAATCAATCAATACATAGAATTAATGTATTATTCTAGTTGCTATATTCAATAGCATACTCAATCGATTAGTTTTAGTTTGCCTAATCATCATGCAGTGTCTACAACAATCAAGACTATCATCCACCGATAGCCCAAAGCAGTTATTTATATACTGAAAATAAATGCACCAAATGGATATATAATCAACATTTCAACTAGGTGAGCAATGAACGAATCAAACTACACCATTTAATCCCATACACATCCAATTCCAACATTCTCAATTTAATTCTTCTTTTCTTCAAATTAATTATACCAATTAATTTATCAATGTAATTAGAGCATTTCCCATAATTAACATCACAACCCTAAGGTTCCATTTTCATCAATAAACCAATATTGATCTCATTTCTCTATGCCAAACATGCATATAAGTTTATATAAACAAAACCCCAACTTTTGTAAAATTACACAAAGGCCCGAACTTTCTCAAAATTACCTAACAACCCCCAACACATCAAAATACTAAAATTCAAAGACAAAACTCATGAGAAGGAGTAGGATATCCCTACCTCGAAGTTAGAGCTCAAACGGGGAAGTTGAAGAAAACCAAAATGCTCCAAATTCAAAGATCCATGGATCAAAATGGAGCCCTCGACGATCCACACACTTTTTACAAAGGCCGGAGGATAGGGAGACACTCTAACTAGATCAAACCCTAGAGAGAAGGGATTTTCTAGAGAGAGGAGCTCTCAAAATATCTTTTTAGAAAGTAAGAGAGAGAGAGAGAGAATGTAAAAAAGTGATTTTAAAATGCCCAGCTGCCAACTGATATACGACATTCCCGCTCGAGCGGAGAACACAACGCTCAAGCGTCAAGAACAAAAAACTAGGTACGCTCAGGCGTAAGAAGCCCCGCTCAAGTGCCAAGACACAAGAATAAAGTACATCCGCTCAAGCACGAAAACCAGTCCGCTCGAGCGTAGATTTCCCCCTCCCAGAACTAACACCAACAAAGTACTACCCGCTCGAGCGCCAGAGTACCCGCTCGAGCGCCAGAGTACCCGCTCGAGCGCGACCGCTCGAGCGTAAAGAAACCAGCTCGAGCGTAAAAATCACACCTGCAGAAGTTTTGCAGGGACACGAAATACTAGGAGTGTGCAATCTCCGCTCGAGCGCAACAAGGCCCGCTCGAGCAGAACGACCAAAAACCTGGCAACAAGATTTCAGACCAAGGTTCAACCCTCCTGTTCGAAACATGCCCAACACATCCTAAAACTCAAACAAATGGAATTAAAGGACGACAACAAGATAGATACAACTACCAACTCCACGGAACCGAATCCGGAATACAACAGAACAGTAAAGGGACAACCGGGATCGCTATATCCTACCTCAATATTGGTTTCAAGTAGGCCAAAATTTCAAAACCATTTCCAACATGATATCAACAGTAAATTAAAAAAACAAAAAAAAAATGTTTTAGTTTGCTGAGATCAAATCTACAACTCACATTTAGAGCAAAAAGTAATGTATAAATCAAAATTAAATGCCATTATGTTAATTAACTTACAAACAAAAACTTGATTTTAAAATAATGCAAGCCATTAAAAAAAAAATCCTAACAAAAGCTTACTATTCTGGTTGAGATACAACTTTGGTATATATACTAAGTACATCTTGGGTACAAAACAAAATTAGAAAAAAAATTTAAGTACTTGTTTCATGTACTCATTATATATCTGATACGGACACGATATATTTGTCAAAAAAGTCCATACTTCATAGAGTTCAGAACATGTAGTTGGGTTAAAGCTAAAGAAGATCTCAGGGAAAATCAGAGTTCTAATGTGTTTGTGCATTGCATTGAGGTAAGAAACACTAAAATTGATTAAGGAGTGAGTATTTTCTATTTTTTTGCGTTTTTCTTTGATGAGTATTTCTTGTGTTGTTGGTGTCTTTCCAACATCTGATTTGGTGCAGTGTGCCTTACTGCTGTGATAGTAGTAAATCATAGTCATTGAGATGGACTTTGGGCAATTCAAAAAAAAATTATTTAAATTTAATAAATTTTTTTCAATTATTGTAATGTTTTTTCTAGTAAAATGATTTAGATCTTATAGAGAAGTCCATATTTTTAGAGTTATCAATTTCCTAGTCATGCCACTTTTGGAAATAATAATTTATGCATTATATAAAAAATATGCAAATTAAGACTTTAATGATCTATAAATAACTCAAGTTCCATTCTTTACCTATGATCATAAATTTTAATGATCTTTGTATTACATCATTTAGATGTTCCTATTTACATTTTCTTGAATGAATCCCTAAGCTGTACATATAAATTATAAATTAGGATGTTCCTACTTTTGAATGATATATATGATATGATTAGCTAGAAGCAGGTTTTTCACGAATCTGTTGATGTGTTTATCTGCTCCTCTGTTTTTTGTTCAGCAATTGCTCACTGTTGTGTGTATGAAGGTTGTGTTTTATTATTGCTTTATTCATAAAAAAATTGTTGATAACAAAAATAAAATTATTCTAGAATAAAAGAAGAGAGAGATAAAACTATATACCTCTATATGAACACAGTGGCTAACAAGGCAATTGATGCTATTATGTTTCTAAAACATGATAGCACCAAGAAATGCATGCCATGCGATAAAGCGGCCTTGGTGATGATCGTATTCCCCACATTGATTATCTGGAGGAATAGAACACCAATCCGGGCAGAGCCTTCAACAGCTTTTCTGTCCATGTTGTTGCCATTTTGCAACCAACTAAAATACAAATGACAATGAAAGAGAGTCAACAAAAAGTTATACATATAATTGTGGTAGAAAATAATGAAATTAAACACTTTAGTACTACAAATTATCAATGTCAATCATTATCATTACACTTTATGAATATTAATACCTAGATACAATATTGAGAAATGCAACAACCCCTTAGAGAGAGAGAGAGAGCAACCAGTGGAGTGTGGTGAGAGAGCTAGGAATATATATAGAAGAAGGTTAAGAAGATAAAGGTGGGGGACATTATGGGAATGGGATCCTTTGGAGTGAAAAATTGTTTAAGTAATCGTGGAGTAGTTTTGTTGGCTAGAGGACACTTGCTGGAAAATAATGATTTTTTTGAAAATTTTAATATAAAATTAAAGTGTGACTCAATCACCAGCTGAGGTAAGTTTAAGTGGTTTAGTATTCTCCTAAGTGAAAAGGTTACAACACAAAGATAATATGCTGAAATCATTAGGTTGTGAATGAGAATTGTCTCATAAAGTAGACATCAATGAAAGTTGAGTTTAGATTTGGACTTAGTCTTGGTTTGGACTGAGTTTAGACTTGTGCTAATGCATGTGCTGGGTTTGGTCTTGGTCTTGGACTTGGACTTGGATCTAGTCTTGAGCATGGACTGAGCTGTGTTATGTTGGGCCTAGCTATCATGTGTTTGAGATTGGGCTTGGATGGAGTTGTAACCCAAAATTCGTATCCGTTTTGCGACCCATCTGTTTGAATTATTCAAACATTATTATATAAATATTTATTTGTATATATTAAGCACATGAGAGTTTTAGACTTTTGTAATTCTCATCTTTTGATAATAGAGTTGATAACCATATTAATGACCAAAAAATTTTAACTTTTGAAATTCTAGTCCTAATGGTTAGAGTTGATGGCAATTTGATGACCCTATTAATGTTAACATTCACGGCTAAGGCTTTCCCCTACAAGTATAAATAGTGGTATTTCCCCTCCAACTTAAAAAGAGATGAAAAGAGGATTTGTTGAGATGGAAAATTTGTGATTTCTTTTTGTGAGAAAGTTGGAGATGTGTTTACACCAAAGGAAAAATTCAAAAGTTTTTTTTTTCCTATATGCTATTTACTAGCCTCCTCTTTTTGGTTCTTATTAGAGAGAGAGTATTGCCCTTAGTCAATTCGTCGAAGTTATCCAAGAAGTGCTCCTACAGTAGTTGATTTCAACAATCGTATTCTGGAAGACAGACGCTGACGTTCCTTCAGCACCCATTGACAACACTACAACAAAAAACACATTTGCAACCCAAAAATTGGTCACCAAAAGTACAAATTTCGTCGCCAAAAAAGTCGGCGACAAAGTATACAATTGGTCGCCAAAGGCCTGTCACTAAAAGTATTGGCGATGAAATCAGAAATTGTCACCGTATGTAGAAATTTAGTGACAAGCACAATTGGTCGCCAAAAATTATATATTTTGTCATTATAAAATTACAATATGTTGCTAAAAGGTTAAAATTTGGATAGGTTATGTAGTTTTAGCGACAAATAAGTGCGTCGTCGAAAGTACTATTTAACGACAAAATTAATTTCGTCGCTAAAAATCACATTTTTAGCGACGAGTAAGTTTTGGTTGCTAAAAGTTCCTGGATTAACCACTAACTTTTAGCGACAAAAACAATATGTTGTCGCCAAATATATTAATAACGACAAAAACACCACCTGTCACTAAAAATTCACTACACAAATTTTTATTTTAATAATTTTCCTGTTCAAAATAATCCAAAACACTTGTTTTCCTGTGCACAATATATACACAAATGTAATGTAAATAATAATACACCTGTGCAAGACATTCATACTAATTCAAAATTAATAGCTATGAAAAATCCCAATAAACATAATTACAATTCTCTGACAATCTAAAACATGCATACCAAAGTACTTACAAACTACTAACATCAAACCCATAAATACATTACCAAATCCAATGTCAAAATATTTTCAAAAACACAAAACTAAATATTTTGATGCTAAACATTTAATCCATAAATCATTTACCAAAATCCTATGTCAAAATATTTCCAAAAACACAAAATCAAATCTTTTGATGCAGCCTGAATTGTTTTCCACCATTGCCAATCTGTCACATGAAAAAAGAAAAAACAATATTAGATTGACAAAAAAAAAAAAAAAAAACATCGATATGAATTTCACAATTTTGATTTAATTTTTTAACGGGAAGTCCAATCGGGTGCTGTTTGCTCATGCAAGTTTGCTCATACAAGTTTATTTAGGCTTGAACAAGTTGCCCGTGCCAAGTTTCGGTGGTTTCAGTGGTCATTTTACAATTTCAGCCCCCAAACGGGCCTTTTAAGTCTTGTGTTTTACATTTTTTCTTGTAACTTTCTAACCAGAAATCTAATCCAGGTCCCATTTGTTCCTATAAGTATATTTAAGGTCGAACAAGCTGTCTGTGCCAAGTTTTGGTGGTTTCGGTGGTCATTTCGCAATTTCGGCGCCCGAACGGGCCTTTTAAGTCTTGTGTTTTACAATTTTCCTTCTAATTTTCGAACCGGAGATCCAATAGAGGTCCCGTTTGTTCCTACAAGTCTATTCAGGCTTCAAAGGCTGTCCATGCCAAGTTTCGGTGGTTTCGGTGGTCATTTCAAAATTTCGGCCCCCGAACGGGCATATTAAGTCTTGTGTTTTACATTTTTTCTTGTAATTTTCTAACCAGAAATCCAATCGAGGTTCCATTTGTTCCTACAAGTCTATTTAGGTTTGAACAAGCTGTCTGTGCCAAGTTTCGATGGTTTCAGTGGTCATTTTGAAATTTCGGCCCCCGAACGGGCCTTTTTAGTCTTGTGTTTTACAATTTTCCTTCTAATTTTCTAACCAGAGGTCCAATAGAGGTCTCGTTTGTTCCTACAAGTCTATTTAGGCTCCAAAAGGTTGTCCGTGCCAAGTTTCGGTGGTTTCGGCGGTCATTTTGAAATTTCGGCCCCCAAACGGGCCTTTTTAGTCTTGTGTTTTACAATTCTCCATCTAATTTTCTAACCGGAGATCCAATAGAGGTCCCATTTGTTCCAACAAGTCTATTTAGACTTCAAAAGGCTGTATGTGCCATGTTTCGGTGGTTTCGGTGGTCATTTCGAACTTTCGGACCCCGAACGGGCATTTTAAGTCTTGTGTTTTACAATTTTCCTTCTAATTTTCTAACTGGAGATCCAATGAGGTCCCATTTGTTCATGCAAGTCTATTTCCATTTGAACAAGCTGTTTGTGCCAAGTTTCGGTGGTTTCGGTGGTCATTTCGCAATTTCGACCCCCGAATGGGCATTTTAAGTCTAGTGTTTTACAATTTTCTTTCTAATTTTCTAACCGGAGATCTAATAGAGGTCCCGTTGTTCCTACAAGTCTATTTAGGCTTCAAAAGGCTGTCTATGCCAAGTTTCGGTGGTTTCGGTGGTCATTTCAAAATTTCGGCCCCCGAACGGGCATTTTAAGTTTTGTGTTTTACATTTTTCCTTGTAATTTTCTAACCGGAGATCCAATTGAGGTCCTGTTTGTTCCTACAAGTCTATTTAGGCTTGAACAAGCTGTCTGTGCCATGTTTCGGTGGTTTCGGTGGTCATTTCGCAATTTCGGCCCCCGAACGGGCCTTTTTAGTCTTGTGTTTTACAATTTTCCTTATAATTTTCTAATCGGAGATCCAATAGAGGTCCCATTGTTCCTACAAGTCTATTTAGGCTTCAAAAGCATGTTTGTGCCAAGTTTCAGTGGTTTCGGTGGTCATTTCGAAATTTTGGCCCCCGAACGAGCATTTTAAGTCTTGTGTTTTACATTTTTCCTTGTAATTTTCAAGCCAGAGATCCAATCGAGATCCGGTTTGTTCCTACAAGTCTATTTAGGCTTGAACAAGCTGTCCGTGCCATGTTTCGGTGGTTTCGGTGGTCATTTCGTAATTTCGGCCCCCGAACAGGCATTTTAAGTCTTGTGTTTTACAATTTTCCAACCGGAGATCCAATCGAGGTCCCGTTTGTTCCTACAAATCTATTTAGGCTTGAACAAGCTGTCTGTGCCAAGTTTCGGTGGTTTCGGTGGTCATTTCGCAATTTCGGCCCCCGAACGGGCCTTTTCGTCTTGTGTTTTACAATGTTCCTTCTAATTTTCTAACCGGAGATCCAATAGAGGTCTCGTTTGTTCCTACAAGTCTATTTAGGCTTCAAAAGGCTGTTCGTGCCAAGTTTCGGTGGTTTCGGTGGTCATTTCAAAATTTTGGCCCCCGAACGGGCCTTTTAAGTCTTGTGTTTTACATTTTTCCTTCTAATTTTTTAATCGAAAATGCAATCGAGGTCCCGTTTGTTCCTACAAGTCTATTTAGGCTTGAACAAGCTGCCCGTGCCAAGTGTCGGCGATTTCGGTGGTCAGTTCGCAATTTTGGCCCCCGAACGAGCTTTTTAAGTCTTGTGTTTTACAATTTTAATTTTCTAATCCGAAATCCAATCGAGGTGTCGTTTGTTCAACACAACCAGACTTATTAAATGAAATGCTTGTAGTGATTTGAAAAGTAAATTATGAAAACTATACTTACAAAAGTGTTTGTCAATACGATTCCTCTGATGGATAATCATTTTCGTCAACCTGCATGCCTGCCCGAATCTTGGTCATCCTCATAAACTTCTCAATCTCTTCAAATCTTTTGTTTCGCATTTCAATCATTTTAGCTTGCTCTTGTGCTACCAGGTTCTGGGCTGCAATTTGTTCTTGCTGGACCTCGGACAAATTCTTCAATTACTCTAGTTCTTTTTGTAGGCTCGAAACCACCTCAATATGTGCTTGTGCAGTAACAGAAGATCTGGATGATGATGGTTTTGGACCAACTCCAAAGCCTTTTAAGTATCCTGATTTCTTTCCAAGAATCTCAATTAACAGCTGCTCCTGAGTTAAAGGTATTGCCCCAGGCTCTAAAGACTCTTCATGTCGCTTTTTCAAAGCTTCCTATCAATTTGTAAACAACTTCAACAAATACCACCATTTACATAAATATGTAACTCTATTAATTGGCATACTTACATGTAATTGACCACATATTGGGGCTACCCAATCCGACTTTCTCTTGCTCCAATGGGAATCTTTGTAGAAGTCCACAAAGTCAGTCTTCTCAGTTCCCTAATTTCATTTAAAAGTAAGCATACATAATTAATTTTCATACTTTTAAATATAATAAATGCATCACATGTTTATACATTGCAGCTTGAAATGACTTGGAGCCCATTGTATGATTATATGGTAACCTCGTTCGACTATCCCTTGCTTTCTTAGCCAAGTTCTGCAAAATTAATTAATTAGTAAAATTAAATTGAAATTACAACATGATTCTTTAAATTAGGAAATTTTACCTGATAATCGCCATCAAGCCATACATGATCGATCATGTATACCCAAGCCTCATAATCGACCCCTTTGTATGGTTTACTATAAGGGTCAACACCAGCATCTACCAACTTCGAGTAATGAGTCTTCATCTTGTTACGCCAACTTCTGTAAAGAGTTTTACACTTTTTATTGACTCCTTTCCAAACCTCCTCATCCTCTTCATAATCAACAATCTCAAATTTATCCTGCAAATATAATGAATGATTTTATTAATATCAAAATGCAAGTAATGGTGATAATATAATTATCTGAAAAGTAGCAAATACATGTACCCGAACTGCTTAAATGATTGGGGCTTTATGAATCTCATCAATCTTGTCCCATTTTTTTATACCAATGATTGGAGCAGCCATCCTTATCTGTAAGCCAAGTTCATTTGTAAATGGAGTGGCATAAGGCCCTACTGGCACCTTTGCATCTGTAGGGATCCAAACAGGAAGTTTTTCACCACCACTGTTAGCTATGAGACGTGCTATGCTCTTCCCTCAAGTCTGACCCCTGACTTGTCTAGAACGAGTATGCAAACTAGTGGTAGATGGTGCATCCTGGGTAGTAGTTGCATTTGTAGATGGTGCAGCCTGAGTAGTAGTTGCATTTGTAGATGGTGCAGCCTGGGTTGTAGTTGCATTTGTAGATGGTGCAACTTGGGTAGTAGTTGCATTTGTTGGTGGTGCAGGCTGGATACTTAGAGCATTTGTAGATGGTACACTCTGAGTAGATGGGGTTAAATTAGGTGGTGCATGCTGAGTAGGGGCATCAATTCTAGCTGCAGCTTGTTGGGAAGGTAGAGGAACTTTGGATAATGTTGCACGTCGAACTTTACCAGAGCCTACCATCTAGCACAACAACTCAACAATTACATGTGTGAAGCATATGTAAAATAACCAATTACATTAATATCAATGGCTATATAATAGAATCAATATCAGAACATAAGTGATAACTAAACAATAACATAACAAAAGAAACAAAAAAAAAATAGACAAAGAGAGAGACAGATAGGGACACACACAAACACACATATACCAAAAAAAAAATTTCTTTTTGAAATGTCATTGTACTCAAACTCAAAGGCACTTAAATAACAGTGTCAAAAAAAACATAAAAATGATACAACAATTAAAGTTCTATGTCAAAATCTATATTACAATCAAAATGATTATATAGCTCATCTTCTCGGATAGTCAATGCTCGTAGTAATCATCTTCATTATCGCACCCCTCTTCCTCATCAACACCATCGTTGTGTGCTCGACTAACTGATTGTAAAACCACCTCACTTGGGATAATTTGAGGATCAATGTCATTCCTATGAAGTGATATTATCACGGGGTCTTCAACGCTCACTGGGACAGCATCAGTTGTTTCATTTTGTCGCAATACATTATCAGGTTCAAAGCCATCTTGTTCTGGTACATCCCATATTCCTCGATGTTGTCGTCTTTCTATGACTTTCCAATGTCTGCCTAACTTTGTATCATCAACGTACAAAACTTGTTACACATGACTTGGTAAGACAAATGGATCATCTTTATACCATCGACTTCTAACATCAATACTTGTGCAATGTGTATTGGTATGTAATGTTCTATTACTACCGGTATTAAACCATTCGCATTGGAATAAAACAACTCGATGTCCAAGTATGTAATGCATCTCCCACACTCTATTCAAGTACCCATAAAAGTTAATTGTTTGTCCCTCATGCTCCCCTTCAACAACTAACCCACTATTTTGGCATTTATGACTACTATCACGATCCTTACTATGAAATCTAACACCATTGGAAATGCAAGCTGAATACAAATTCACATTCACACTAGGAGCATTTGCTAATGACCACAAATCATCAGTTGCTTATGGTAATCCTTGAGCTCGTAATTGGTTCATCTACATAACGACATCAATTTCAATCATTACGTTAGTATTCATATAAGTGTAACTGAATAAAGTTTGGGATTATATCTTACATGTTCTTTGAACCACTTGGGGAATTCCTTTTTCTGTCTCTTTGTGATGTCACGTGCACCTTCATTTTCTAAAAGATTCTTGTGTTGCCTACTTACAAACATATGATTCATATGTAACATATTATATTGAAAACATAATTCTACAAAAAAAAAAAAAAAGCAATATTAAGAACGCACTCTAGATGATGGTCCAGCTCGAGGCTATTATTCAAGATAAACCAATGAGCCATTTCACGTTCTTTTTTAGACACATTAGAAACCCTTGTAATTAGCCCAAAAGGACGAACATTTTGCGCGAAAACCCCTAACCCCGACTAAAGCACACTAACATCCACATTCCATTCCTCTCGATTAAATACAGTTTCAATCCCACCCAGATACATTGAGCAAAATGTGAGACACTCCTTGAAAACATAAGCTTCTGTGATCGAACCCTCTGGACGAGCTTGATTTGGAACATATCCTTTTAAAGTTCCAAGTAGCCTATGAAACAAACAATAGAATAATCTTATTACACACACACTCACATTTTTATAAATATATATAGAGGTTGTGCTACAATTTAAGTATTCTAGTGTTTTAATAAGTTAGTAAGTACCTTTCAATGGGATACATCCACAGATATTGCACAGGCCCACCAAGAATGGCTTCACGCGGCAAATGAATCGCCAAAAGGACCATCACATCAAAAAATGCTGGTGGAAAATTTTCTCTAACCTGCATATTATGAATATTATGCAATCTTCTAATTTTTCCAAATTCTTCATCTTCAATGTCTTCGAGCAAAGCTCTTGGAAGAAATTTCCCAACTCAAATAATGCGACACAAATATCATTGTGAAGATATCCACGCATTCCAATGGGAAGAAGTCGCTGTATAAGGACATGACAATCATGACTTTTTAGGCCTGTTAACTTATCTCCTTTTGTGTTCACACACCTTGAGATGTTTGCTACATAACCATCAGGATACTTAATTGACTTTAAAAACTCACGGAAACCATGTCTTTCATCTGAGGACAAAGTGTACAATGCTGGGGGCTTTTCAAAATACCCATCGGCACGCCTTTTTAAGCGCAACTCCTTCCTTATTTTCATATCTTCCAAATCCATGGTTATGTGAAATTCCTTTGAATTAGAGAATTTACAAGATTATGGTTCCATATCTTTTGGTGACCCACAAGATTATGGTTCCACATCCCTTTCATGACCAAATGATACATCACAATAGTAAATGATAAACAAGATTTACTATTCAAGTAAAATATGCAATTTAGAGTAAAGGGTGAAAAAAAAATCATATAGCAAGTGATGAAATTGATATATAGATTACAATTGCTATATAAATTGTGGTCTTGAAATTGTTACATATTAGTTTAGTTATTCTTGGAAAAGCATATTCATCTATTTTAGCTATTTGACGTATTTCTTTGTTGAGTTAGACATGAAATTGAGATTTTGAAACCAAACACAGCAGCCATCCCTAATCATCGCATTCGGTCTTATTTTGTTTACATGTCAAATAGTTCCTTGAGTCATCTAAGTGTTTGTCATATCATGAATGCTCAAAACATTAGGTAAAAAATGTGAAGCTTCTAACAGCCACAAATTTAATAAAAAAAAAAAAGTGCCAAAATTCTCTAAGTAAATTAAAACTGCCCTAAAATATAGTCAAAACTTACTTGATGTAGTAATTGCCCCCAACGAATGATTGCAGCTTTTTTATCTCTTCGCATTAGCCAATAACCTAAAACATTTGAATTATAAATCAAAGTTTAAATTAAAATCGTACTATGCATGAAATTAATGGAGAGTGGGCATGAAATGAATGTCAAATAACATATAAAGATAAACAAGAGAACCTCCACTCAAAAACCAACAAAAACTTCATACAAAACCAGCATTAGAAAGACAGAACCAGCACGTTTCAAACATACAACATTGTCATATAACACAAACTTCATTAAAACCAACACTAAAAAGGTAATAGACTCGCTGTTTTTTTCCCTACAGACCAACATTTTTCTCAGTTATAGCCAATTTCAAAATTGCAATAAAGTTTCATACTTTCTTGTAAAAATTTATAAAGTAAATACCCAAGAAGGTAAATAATTTTGTTTCTATTTAGATCAGTACCAATGTTGATTGCCAACTTGATCATGAGAAGAAGTATAATACTATAATTTCTTAAATATAGCCTATAGGCAAGATTTAGAACAAGATCAATAAAGGCCCAGGAACATGAAACACCAAAATGATTTATGTGTATATATGTCATACGAACTGTAGAATGTGATTTCAAAGGGACCACCTAGTTCACATAGTAGTTCTTCTCCCTTGTTCTCACTTCCAACTATTCATCCATACTAGTAATTTTTATGAACCCATAATCCTTAAGATTACTTCTTAATCATTTAAAAAAATATATATTTACGAAAATACATATGACACGAAATAGAAAAAACTTAATTAATACATAGATGAGCACAAAATCCTTAATTAATAGAAGGAAGATGAGCACAAAATCCTCAAAACAGTAGGAGCTACAGTCCTACATTTAGATGGATATTACTCTGTTCAATGATCAAAACAATTATGTTAAGTCTTCTGCATTCCCAAGTTCTAATCAAATTCAGTTACACTGTTTCAAGAGCATTGAAGTGCAGTGGGTTCACTCACAATACAATGGGTTCTCAGTCCTAGTTAATTGCATTACAGCATACATAAATAGGATAATTCTGGTACAAACAATACAATGGGTTCACTCACAAGATCAGTCCATGCTTGAAGAAAAATCATTCAATTTCAAATTCATTGTTGATAAAAGTGCATTCAGTTAAAAATTTAAAAGAGCAACATATTCCAATAAAAGGGGGGAAAAATTTAAAAGACAGATTTTAATCAATCCTAAAATCTGTCTCTACTCATATATTTAAAAGACAGATTTTAATATATATATATATATATATAAATCGTTCAAAACAGATTTTAGGACTACAATCTATCATATACTCAAATATATATATATATATATATAAATCCTTGAAGACAGATTTTAGGACAACAATCTATATAAATCCTTGAAGACAGATTTTAGGACAACAATCTATCATCTATTTATCATATACTCATATATATATATATATATATATGTCTTCAAAATATCAGAGAGAGAGAGAATAGTGAATGCCATCGGTGGAAATCAATCGATGGCGAGAGAGAGCAAGGGAAGAGAAACAAAGACGAAAAAGAGGAGGATGCGGTGTGAGAGAGGGAAAGGGAGACATACCTCTGTTTTGCTGTGCGCCGCTTGAGGCTGTGGATTGAGAGAGAGGGAGAGGGAGAGGGAGAGTTAGAGCTTATTTGTTTATTCAATAAAAGGGTCGGTCCAGTCTTTAAAAAAAAAAAAAATTTGAAAAATGTAAAACGACGTAGTTTCGTTTGCTAAGTTATTGGCGACAAAAATCCTTCGGTCGCCATAAGTACCGTTCATCTTTTCCGCGACTATTTCATTTCTGTCACCAAAACTTTACAATCAGCGACCAAAATTTCGTCGCTATATGTTAATTTGGTCGTGAAAATATTTTTGGCGATCCCGCCCAAAAAATTAATTTGGCGCCAAACCTTTTAGTGACTAAAAATCTTAACTCGTCGCTAATAGTGTAATTTTTGGCGACCAACAATTATATTGTCGCGCGATTATATAAAATTGGCGACTAATTTTAGTTTGGTTGCTAAAAAACGTCGCCAAAAATGTTTTTTGTTGTAGTGCGAGACGGCGAATCTGTTTTAAGGAAACTGTGTAACCACATACTTCGGTTTGCTTCCTTTCTGGTCATTTGTTCTTTGATCTTTTAGAATTAATTTTATTTCGATGAGTTTTAATCTATATTTATCCATGTTAATAATTTTTTCTATTAATAATTTTGTTCATGCGAGTTCATGAAATAATCTAATTCATTCTTGTAGTTTTTGTTTTGTAATTTATATATATTTAATTCTTTAATATAAAAAAACAACAAGATTGTTTTGTTATATCTATTTAATTTAATTTTATACATATTTCTAATGTTATTATCTTAAAACAGATTCGTCAAAAGACACTTACAAATACAAGACAGTTTATTAATCTTGGGTCTCATTTGTTTCTCCCTGAATTGGGTCTCCTTTGTTTCTCAGCTTTTCTCGCTAACGAGTGTTGGTGGTGGTAGTTCGGCGTCGGTACTGCGGGAGAGAGAGATGAGATTTGGGACCGTTGGGCATGAGAGAGAGAGAGAGAGAGAGAGAGAGAGAGAGAGAGATGAGTGGGACTAGAGTTTTGAGAGGTAGAGAGATGAGTGCAAGAAGACAGCGTGGGTCAGTTTTTGAAATTTGGAGGCCAGGCCATTCTGGGATGGGGGGAAGAAATTGTCTGGACCAAACATTTTTTCTCTTTAAAACCATGATTTAGGCTGTAAAACATAGAAACAGAAAGTTTGAAAAAAATATATATACACAAAACTTGAAGAAAATAAAGAGTATTACATTATACCATACATTTTTCAATCCCATAGATTAATCAGTTCAATCCAGACATTATATTCAAAAAACAATATGAATATGCGAAGCCTTTCATTTGGAGCAAAACACAAATTAAATACTATTGCTGCAATTATCGGGTTTGAACAAGTTGGGTTTTTTTTGTTTTTTTTTTTTTTTTTTTTTGGGATTAGTTATTTATAAAAAAAATAAATTTAAAAAAAAAAAAGGGAAATGATTGGGAAGTCACCTGCGAAATTGCTGGATTGAAATGGTTATGTGATTCACATAAGTTGAATTGTAAAGGGCAGAGAGAGATGTTTTGATTGGGTGGGGCTTTGACTGGGTAAAGACGAACTGAAAGGTTTTTGGTTTAGTTTGGTTTTGGTTTGAAGGAAGAAAACAGAGGAAGTTAGGGAAATCCAATTTCATCTATGGAAACTTCTACATGATTCAACAAACTAAAAACTTGAACAATTTTCATTTAAAAACTCTCTTCTCAGTTTTTTTTTTTTAAAAAAAAAAAAAGATCTCAACAATTTTTCATGTACCTGAAACTCGGCGGTGGGAGAGTTGCAAGTGCTCCGGCTGAAGGAAGAGGTGCTCTTCTTCGTCCAAGGTCGCAGCCAGAGGGAGAGGAGAGTTATGGAAGGGGCTACAAACGAGCAAGGTTGCTCTTCACTCGCTGGCAATGGCGATACGCTGCTGCAAACGAGCAAGGTTGCTCTTCGCTTCACTCGCTGGCAATTGAGGTACGCAGAGCAAGGTTGCTCTTCACTCGCTAGTAATGGCGGTACGCTGCTGTGAACGAGCAAGGTTGCTCTTCACTTCACTCGCTAGAAATGGCGGTACGCTTACGCAACTGAGAACGAACAAGGTTGTGTTGGAGCAATCTTCTGTGTAAATAAAATAAATTGAAACAATTCAAACAAAATAAAATAGAACTTACAGAATTTGTTTTGTAGAACCGAATAAATAATTAAAGACCAAGTCGAGTGTGTAACACTCTGTCCTTAAGACAGATTCGCCCCGCTACGGTGCTTACGGTTGAGTGGCGTCTATCTCCCAGGATACAATGATCTTAACCAATTTGTAGTAGCACTCCAAAACAAATTGTTCGGCGAACCAAACTTGTGTTCTTACTCTCCGAATATATATTCTAAACTAAAATGAAGAATAATGCACAAAAGAAAAGTTGGACGGCACAAAGAAACTTAACAGACTGTTTTTTCCGAATCAAAAATTGGGTACAAGACTGCTGGAATTGATGGGTATATATAGGCACAAAACTTAAGACCCGAACAGGTTCCAATTTTGAAGTGAAAAGGTGCATCAATATGTTTGAACAGGAAAACCAACTTTTCAAAGTTAGTTTGACCGTTGCACATGGAATTGATTTCCTTCCAAACAATTTGAAAAGTAAACCATAGTGGACCAAGTCAAACCTGTAGCAACTTTATTTATTTAAACTATTGAAATATATATATATATATATATATTAAACTATTTGAATAGTTTAATAAATAAAGGAAGAGGTACAAATTTTAGGAAATCACTTAGGAACCTAAAATTTGAAATTATAAATAAATTAAATTCTCATAATTACAAATTTTAGAAAACCACTCAGGAACCCAAAATTTGAATTTAGAATTAAATTAAATTCCCATAATAATTTTTATTGAAAAAATTCAAATGAATTTTATCTAAAAAATTAATGTTAGACCCGAAAACGACATCAACTTTCCATTCACTCATAAATGGTTTTGACGTTCCGTCTTCACTGTGTGACTTGCCACGCGGCAAGGAACACTTCACCTTTTCGGACCCACCCCAAAAGACGTTTGGGGCCCACTCAAATTTGGGCTCAAAGTTGGCCCAACATAAGCCATATAAAACACCATTTTTCCAACAATCCCCCACATGAATGGAATTTGACGAAGAGAAAATGCAACAACATGATCTATTACAGAGAGTACAGAAATTGGAAATATACTGCAAAGGATAGGTAGCTTTTGGCTTTGAACCTTCCCTTGTGAGACACTATCGGATTTACTAGCTAACCAGTGAACATGATGTCTTGAACTGTTCAGCCGTTTGTGTAAACCAAGACAATAGAACTCACACAGTATATCTCTAGACATAGTTTAGTTCTCACTATTGTGTTCATTTTGACCCTGAACAACCTGGTCTTTCATGAGTGCTTTAGAGAATTGTAGCCCTTCACAAATCTCATAGAACCGGTCCAGTTCACACTCACATAGGTGATTCTTATGAAGAGTATCTTGCCATACTCTACTAGGTTTACCTAGATATAAGAATCATTAAAATTTTACTTAACCTCAAACGCTGCAGACATCACTATTTCATCAAAGAAATGGGTAGGAGTAAGACTCCCCAGTGATCCTTCTAAGTCATACACAACTCGGTTGTCCCTTTGAACCTAAATCTTGGGATCTCCAATCAACTAGGTTGGGTTGCCGTTATGGTAACTCTTATTTAATAGGCTTAAGTCCCATTCCTCTCGATGAATTCTCAACTAACTCTCTTGCTAACCCTTTGGTTAGTGGATCCGCTATGTTGTCTTTAGACTTAACATATTCTATGGAAATAATTCTATTAGAGAGTAGTTGTCTCACGGTGTTATGTCGACGACGAATGTGTTGTGACTTACCGTTATACATATGATTATGTGCTCTACCTATAGCTGATTGACTATCGCAATGTATGCATATAGTAGGCATCGGTTTTGGCCATATTGGAATATCTTCAAGGAAGTGGCGAAGCCATTCTGCCTCTTCCCCAACTTTGTCTAAAGCTATGAATTCAGATTCCATAGTAGACCTAACAATGCAAGTCTGTTTGGAAGATTTCCAAGATACAGCCGCCCCACCAAGAGTAAAGACATACCCACTAGTGGACTTTGAGTCTTTTGTATCCGATATCCAATTTGCATCACAGTATCCTTCAAGTACTGCTGGATATCTAGTATAATTAAGCCCAATGTTACAAGTAAATTGGAGATATCTAAGAACCCTTATAATTGTTTTCCAGTGCTCTACTCCCGGATTACTCGTATATCCACTTAATTTACTTACTGCATAAGCTATATCTGGGGGAGTGCAGTTCATCAAGTACATTGAGCTTCCAATAATTTGGGCATACTCTACTTGAGAAATACTTTCATGTACATTCTTAGAAAGATACAAATTAACATCTACATGAGTTCTAGCAAGATGATCATCATCTTTGCTGAATTTGTCAAGTATTTTCTCAATGTAATGAGATTGTGACAAAGCATATCCTTCTAATGTTTTGATAATTTTCATACTAAGAATTACATCATCAATGCCCATGTCCTTCATGTCAAAATGTTTATTCAACATTTTCTTGGTAGTTTTAACCATGTCATTATTACTACCTATGATTAGCATATTATCTACATAAAGACATACAATGACATAACCTTTGTCTGTGTTTTTAATATAAACACATTTGTCACACTCATTAATTTTAAATCCATTTGACATCATTGCTTTGTCAAATTTCCCATGCCATTGCTTTGGCGCTTGTTTTAAACCATATAATGATTTAACCAATTTACACACTTTCTTTTCTTTTCCTGGAACAGAAAAACCTTCTGGTTGTTCCATGTAAATTTCTTCATTTAACTCACCATTTAAGAAAGCGATTTTTATATCCATTTGATGAATTTCTAGATTGTATAGAGATGCAATGGCAATTAGCATTCTAATGGATGTTATTCTAGTAACCGGTGAGTATATGTCAAAGTAATCAAGACCTTCTTTTTGTCTAAATCCTTTGACCACAAGTCTTGCTTTGTATTTGTCAATTGATTCATCCGCTTTCAATTTTCTTTTGAAAATTCACTTGTACCCAAGAGGTTTACAACCTGGTGGCAAATCCACCAATTCCGAATTGTGATTTTGCAAGATGGATTCAACTTCACTGTTGACAGCTTCTTTCCATAAAGGAGCTTCGGGACTGGACATAGCCTCTTTAAAAGTTAAAGGCTCATTTTCTAACAAAAATGTTAGGAAATCTGGACCAAAAGATTTTGAGGTTCTAGCACGTTTACTACGCCTAGGTTCCTCTACCTCATTTTGATCTAACTCTTGTTCTTGATCATGTTTTTGATCCTGACTAGTAGTAGCAACATGAGATGTTTTATGGTTACTAATCTCTTGTCCAGTCTTATTTGGAAATACATGTTCAAAGAAAGATGCATTCCGAGATTCAATAATAGTATTTACATGCATTTCGGAATGTTCTGATTTATGTATCAAAAACCGATATGCACTACTGTTCTTGGCATAACCAATGAAAAAGCAATCAATGGTCTTAGGACCTATCTTAGTCTTTTTAGGACTAGGAATAGCCACTTTAGCCAAACACCCCCATACTTTTAAGTATTTGTAGGATGGTACTCTACCATGCCACATTTCATAAGGTGTTTGATTTACTTTCTTTCGGGGTACTTTATTTAAAATATAATTAACAGAAAGTATTGCTTCCCCCCACAAGTTCTGAGGTAATCCAAAACTAATTAACATGGCATTCATCATTTCTTTTAAAGTCCTATTTTTCCTTTCAGCAATTCCATTTTGCTGAGGTGAGTAAGGAGCGATGGTTTGATGAATTATTCCATGTTATTTACAAAATTCACCAAAAGGTGATTCATATTCACCACCTCTATCACTTCTAAGTTTCTTGATTTTCTTACCAAGTTGATTTTCAACTTCATTCTTATATTGAATGAAAGTTTCCAAAGCTTCATCCTTGGTTCGAATTAAATAAACATAACTATATCTAGTATAGTCATCTATAAAAGTAATTACATACTTTTTTCCACCTCTGGTTCGAATTGATATAAAATCACAAATGTCACTATGAATTAATTCAAGTGGTTCTGTACTTCTTTCAATTGAATGAAAAGGAGTTTTTAATAATTTTGCCTCAGCACAAATTTCACATTTATGATCTGAATCAATGTCAAATTTAGGTAAACATTCCATATTAATTAATCTACGCAAAGATCCATAATTAATATGTCCTAGTCTACCATGCCATAAATTTGAAGACTCAAGCAAGTAAGAAGAAGATGTAGTATTATTAATAACTGAGGGTACAATGGTCATTACATTTAACTTGAAAAGGCCATCAGACATATAACATTTTCCTACATACATCCCATTTTTAGTAAGTACAAATTTATTACTCTCAAATACTAGCCTAAACCCATTCTTACTCAACAAAGATCCGGAAACAAGATTCTTGCGAATGTCCGGTACATGCAGCACATTGTTGAGAGTGAGTTCCTTTCCAGATGTCATCTTGAGTACAATCTTTCCTTGTCCTTCAACTTTGGAAGTTGAGGAGTTGCCCATAAAAAGTTGTTCACCATTGTCCACTGTAGAATAAGATGTGAACATCTTTTTGTCGGCACAAAGATGGCGAGTAGCACCAGTGTCCACCCACCATTCTTTAGGATTTCTGACAAGATTTGCCTCGGAAACAACTGCAGAAAGATTGATGTCATCTACACCGAAGTAGACAAAATTTCCAAAATTAAATTTTGTAAAATTAAATTTAAATCACACTTAGAAAGATTCTGTAAAATTAAATTTTTTATTTAACCAAAATAATTCCATACCGAAGTAGACAAAATTTCCAATGGTGTCGATGACATAAATCTTTCTACAGTTGTTTCCGAGGCAAACCTTGTTGGAAATCCTAAAGAATGGTAGGTAGACACTGGTGCTACTCGCCATATCTGTGCCGACAAAAAGATGTTCACATCTTATTCTATAGTGGACAACGGTGAACAACTTTTTATGGGCAACTCCTCAACTTCCAAAGTGAAGGACAAGGAAAAATTATTCTGAAGATGATATCTAGAAAGGAACTCACTCTCAACAATGTGATGCATGTACTGGATATTCGTAAGAACCTTATGTCACGACCCCAAACCGCCCCTAGTAGTTTGGTGTCGTGATGGCCAGTAATCCGAGATTTACCGAAGGCCAACTTTCAAAATTTTAACACAATCAGAGTATAGTATACGGGGCTCACAATTGCGGAAGCAATAAATCAAAATACAAGTGGTCCATAAGAGCAGTGCATAAGTCCAATGAAATGGCATACATCTTTACAACTTGAATACAACAAAGTAAAATACGTATTACATCTTGATCAAAAGGCTTCTCGAGCCGACATATACAAAATACAGTGAATACAAGCCAAGAAGCATGATTTTCAAGATTCGCCGACATAAAAGAAATGACATCGCCGACGTGAATACAAAACAAAGCCGACAAAATCATGGATCCAAAACAAGCTTTCAAAAACACATTCTAGGCGTCGCCGACGTCCTGCCCATCACCTACATATATATAGAGAGGGTGAGCTTGGATACTCAGTGAATGGTACTAGTAATAAAGGTTTTGCATGAATATAGCCGAAGTCTTTCAAAACAAAACATGCCAAAACCACACGAATATTAGCCGAGATCCTTCCAGAGCAAAACACATCAAAACTTTATCAAAACAAGAGATGAACCGTATTCATATATCAAGTCTTACAAGTCTCAAGGGATGCTCACTGGCATCGGCAAAACACAAATCAAGCTTTCCGAACAAACAAGTCCACGCGGTAAACCGTCAGTGGCAAAACAAGGACTGTACGATCCGTAATCGATTAGTCAAAGGTACTGCGAAAGTTTATAGTCCTCCAGCACAAGGGACTTGTGTTACTTAAGCCCGTAGCTCCTTTTAACACGATGGTCTTGTGTTACTTAGGCCCGTAGCCCGCTTTAACACGTTAGTCTTGTGTTACTTAGGCCCGTAGCCTGCTTTGACACGTTAGTCTTGTGTTACTTAGGCCCGTAGCCCGCTTTAACACGTTAGTCTTTCCAAGAAAAGGACCGTATCCTTTTATACTTAGTGCTACGAAAGTTTAGAGTCCTCCAGCACAAGGGACTTTTCAAGGATGTCATCAAAACAAAGCTTATACTTGATACATCAAAACAGAGCTATTCATTCATGCTTAACAAATACTTTCGTCAAAACAAAGCAAAGCAAGATTTATCAAAACAGTATAACATAGCTTTATTAAAAGCACCACTCACATAGATCTCCTCGGGTGTAGGCTCAAAGCAAGGATCAAGGACCTACAATCACATGGCAATCACATTCTCAAAACAAGCTTTATGCATGCAAACGATCTCGGCATTCTCACCAGATCCAAGTCAATAACAAAGCAAAACATGTTGGGAGTTTAAACACTGCTTCCGTCTCATGAAAACACACTGGGTACCAATCAGGTCTTTGCCGAGGTCCTACACCTCCTTGCCGAGGTGTGGTCCCGATGGCCTCATTCAAAACCAAAGTCGGGAAAACCTGGGTTTCCCTTTGAAGAACATGAAGAACGTGATGAACATGATGAACATGATCATGAGGAATATGAATGCAAGATCATAACTTGTTACAAAAATCTGAGATTTCATGCCATGAGTTCAAAACATGGACCTGGGTACCCATACAAAGGTCATGCAAGAACAAACACAAAAACATGGTTTTTGCTCCAAACTTTCGGATCAAAACGAGACTTTCTTCAAGAACATGTGTCTACTATCTTTCCCTTCCAAAACCAACTTCAAATCGATGCATGACACACAAAACAGATTCAATCATGCAATGCAGCTAAATGATCACTAAGAACAACAAGAGTAGGTTAAGATTCTAACCTCAACACTCGAACCCAACGGTTCAAACCTCGAAGATCAAGCTTGGAAGATCTATTCTCACTCAAGAACTTCTCCTCCTTTCTCTAGAGCTTCTCTCTCTAAAGGCAAAGATTTGAGACAAAAATGATTTGTTTCTAGGTCTGCCGGCTGTCTTAACAATCAGTTCGGACACGTGGCGCTATCGGGTTGGTTCAACTCAAAAGGTGATTGATTGATAAGACAAGTCTATGACAAAGCGTATGCAGCAAGCTAAGGCAAGACACATCGGCAAATAATGGCATCGGCTAAAGTCAAAGCTTCGGCAGCAGGGGAACAAAGACATCGGCTAGGGAGGACGACACTTGACTAAACTATGCCACACCTTGGCCTGGGTGTGCCACACCTCGGTCTAGGCCATACCTGCCCAAGGACAAGGATCACTAAGTGCAAAACATCTCGGCAAACATGCCCGGGGTGAAGATGGGGGTCGACCAAGTGGTTCCAAAACAGTTCTAAGTACATAGGTTCAGAGGTGAACTAAGCTCAAGATAACCTCGGCTACACACCAAGCAAGGAACAAAATCATGCAAGCAACACTTAAACAAAACAAGGGAAGGCAAAACTTGCAAATAACATAACAAGACAAGATCATGCATGAATGTATGCAAGTATGACAAGAGTAAGGTGAGGGTTACTACACCTTATTTCTAAATCTTTGTTGAGTAAAAATGGGTTTAGGCTAGTTTTTGAAAGTGACAAGTTTGTACTTACCAAAAACGGGATGTATGTAGGAAAAGGTTACATTTCTGATGGCTTTTTCAAAATGAATGTAATGACTGTTGTACCCTCTGTTATTAATAAAAATATATCTTCTTCTTACTTGCTTGAGTCTTCAAATTTATGGCATGGTAGACTTAGACATGTTAATTTTGGGTCTTTGCATAGATTAATTAATATGAAATGTTTACGTAAATTTGAAATTGATTCAAATCATAAATGTGAAATTTACATCGAGACAAAATTATCCAAAACTCCTTTGCATACAATTGAAAGAAGAACGGAAACATGTTAATTTTGGGTCTTTGCATAGATTAATTAATATGAAATGTTTACGTAAATTTGGAATTGATTCAAATCATAAATGTGAAATTTACATCGAGACAAAATTATCCAAAACTCCTTTGCATACAATTGAAAAAAGAACGAAACTACTTTAATTAATTCATAGTGACATTTGTGATTTTAAATCAATTCAAACTAGAGGTGGGAAAAAGTATTTTATCACTGTTATAGATGACTATACTAGATATAGTTATGTATATTTAATTCGAACTAATGATGAAGTTTTGGAAACTTTCATTTAATTCAAGAATGAAGTTGAAAATCAACTTGGTAAGAAAATTAAGAAACTTAGAAGTGATAGAGATGGTGAATATGAATCACCTTTTGGTGAATTTTGTAAAGAACGTGGAATAATTCATCAAACCACCACTCTTTACTCACCTCAGCAAAATGGAATTGCTGAAAGGAAAAATAGGACTTTAAAAGAAATGATGAATGCCATGTTAATAAGTTCTCGATTACCTCAGAACTTGTGGGAGGGAAGCAATACTTTCTGCTAATTATATACTTAATAAAGTACCCCTAAAGAAAGTGAATCAAACATCTTATGAAATGTGGCATGGAAGAGTACCATCCTATAAATACTTAAAAGTGCGGGGGTGTTTGTCTAAAGTGACTATTCCTAGTCCTAAAAAGACCAAGATAGGTCCTAAAACCGTTGATTTCATTTTCATTGGTTATGCCAAGAATAATTGTGCATATCGGTTTTTGATTCATAAATCAGAACATTCTGAAATGCATGTAAATACTATTATTGAATCTCGAAATGCATCTTTCTTTGAACGTGTGTTTTCGAATAAGATTGGACCAGAGACTAGTAATAAGAAAAGATTTTTTGATGCTATTGCTAGTAACGATCAAGAACAAGATCAAGAACAAGTGCAAGATCAAATTGACGAAGAGGAACCTAAGCATAGTAAACGTGCTAGAACCTCAAAATCTTTTGGTCCAGATTTCCTAACATTTTTGTTAGAAAATGAGCCTTTAACTTTTAAAGAGGCTACGTCTAGTCCTGAGGCTCCTTTGTGGAAAGAAGCTGTAAACAGTGAAGTCGAATCCATCATGCAAAATCACACTTGGGAATTGGTAGATTTGCCACCAGGTTGTAAACCTCTTGGGTACAAGTGGATTTTCAAAAGAAAAATGAAAACGGATGGATCAATTGACAAATACAAGGCAAGACTTATGGTCAAAGGTTTTAGACAAAAATAAGGTCTTGATTACTTTGACACATACTTCCCGGTTACTAGAATAACATCCATTAGAATGCTAATTGCTATTGCATCGTTGTACAATCTAGAAATTCATCAAATGGATGTGAAAACCGCTTTCTTAAATGGTGAGTTAGATGAAGAAATTTACATGAAACAACCAGAAGGATTTTCTGTTCCAAGAAAAGAAAAGAAAGTGTGTAAATTGGTTAAATCATTATATGGTTTAAAACAAGCGTCAAAGCAATGACATGAGAAATTTAACAATGCAATGACGTCAAATGGATTTAAAATTAATGAGTGTGACAAATGTGTTTATATTAAAAACACAGACAAAGGTTATGTTATAATATGTCTTTATGTGGATGATATGCTCATCATAGGTAGTAATAATGACATGATTAAAACTACCAAGAAAATATTGAATAAACATTTTGACATGAAGGACATGGGCATTGCTGATGTAATTCTTAATATGAAAATTACCAAAACATCCAAAGGTTATGCTTTGTCACAATCACATTATATTGAGAAAATACGTTACAAATTTAGCAAAAATGATGATCATCTTGCTAAAACACCTGTGGATGTTAATTTGTTTCTTTCTAAGAATGTACAAGAAAGTATTTCTCAATTAGAGTATGCCCAAATTATTGGAAGCTTAATGTACTTGATGAACTAAACTCACCCGGATATAGCTTATGCAGTAAGTAAATTAAGTAGATATATGAGTAATCCAGGAGTAGAACACTGGAAAGCAATTATGAGGGTTCTAAGATACCTTAAATTTACTTGTAACATTGGGCTGAGTTATACTAGATATCCAACAGTACTTGAAAGATACTGTGATACAAACTGGATATCGGATACTATAGACTCAAAGTCCACCAATAGGTATGTCTTTACTCTTGGTGGTGCGACTGTATCTTGGAAATCTTCCAAACAGACTTGCATTGCTAGGTCTACTATGTAATCAGAATTCATAAGTTTAGATAAAGCTGGGGAAGAAGCAGAATGGCTTTGCCACTTCCTTGAAGATATTCCAATGTGGCTAAAACTAGTGCCTGCTGTAGACGTCCCCGAACGTCCCAGGAGGATGAATCCCCCATTCTGTTCATTGGGCTCACTACAGTTCAGGACTCAAAGTCACGGTCCTGTATCTAATCTCGCAGAGTGCAATGCAAGACCGATGAATCATCAAAGAGTCCAAATTCGACAAATCGTTTTTGAAAATAGATTTTTTGAAAGAAGTGCCAAACATGGACTACTTTGCCAGATACAAAGTCGCCACCTAAATATTTTATTTTGGGAAATTTAGGAAACCCTAACTCGTTGCCTAAGGCCACGTGTCCGTCATCACCAAAGTTGCCTCGGCTCGGGAACTTGGGTACGATTGGGGAAGGTCACTTCGTGAGCACCCCCGCTCGCCCGATCAAAGATCGGCCTCTACTAACCATGATATCTAGTTTTGAAAACATTATGCATTCTTATTCCGGTTATTAGCCTAGATTTACTATGTGATGCGCACAGGATACAAGTATAGACTAGATCACCTGAATTGGAACGAAACATCTCATGTTTGTTTTGAAAACGGTTTGCTACTCACGAGTAGGCTAAAATGTGGATTTGCCACCCTCAGGTGGGCTTAGAAAACATGGTTTTGCCACTATCTAGTGGGCTTAAAACTCGCAGTCGATGAGTTGTTCCAATCCAAATAACCCAACCTTCACCCACAGGCATTCAGGCAGGTATATCACATAAGCACATAGTCTCATGGTAAGCATGCTATCATGGTAGTCACTCACACACATGCAAGGATGCTAAAGCATAAAACTTACCGAGTACTCCAAGCCAAAACAGAAGCTATGTTAGAAATCCATGCATGATCCTAGCTATACAGAAATGCCTAATGCAACACATGCGAAAATGCAACTACAATTGGCTCGGCTATTCTAAAATGACATGTGAAATGTTACAGCTAACACGTATTCAACTTGGAATTGAAATACAAATGCAGTTAGTATGATGTGCCGAGCCCGGTGCATGCAATACAGATGAATGAATGCAAACATGCTATCATACTGTATGCTAATTGAAACATGCCCTAATCTAACCATCATAAGTAGGTAAATAAAAGGAAGAAAGACGTGGGGTTGGAAGACATATATTACACGCACGCACACTTATTACAGTTGTGCCCTCGCTCAGAGGGTTCGAATAAATAATATACAGTCCGAACAAATAGTACAGTCCGAATAAATACAAAATCCTAATTAATTAACAAATTAATCTAGGATAGCAGGTAAATTAGCACGCAAATCCATGGACCGCCTCAGCTCTGTTCCGAATGATAAATGATGCATGCTTGAGTTGCTTGGCACGGAAATCCATTGCGATGCCCCGATTCGCCTCTGTTTACACTTAATCCCAGAATGTTGTGCAAAGCTCCAGAAGGCTGTTGGTTTCTGATTTGCTGCAACAGAGAGCAAGAAAGGGGCATGGCAAAGTATTTTCACATATGTATGCATGACTACTCTTCAGGGAGTGTAGTCCTTGATCCTCGTGCCACCAATCACGCATCTCGATGCATGATGGCCGAGGAGTTGAATTGCACGACTCGATGTGAAATGAATGCACATATAAACACAATAAGACCTAAACTCCATCATGGGTAATCCGGAGTGTCGGCGACCGGGAATTGAGACACGTTCCGTCACTCAGAGTACGAAACGTCCCTCGTTTCCCATGCTTGGGCTAACTCCTATCCCAAACATGATGCAAATGAGATGGCATACACAATGCGACTAACATACAACCTCGCATATGCAATACTATGAAATGGCATACACAATGCTCGATGTAACATGGCATACACAATGCTCTAACATGCAACCTAGCATACGCAATGCTATGAACTGAAATGGCATACACAATGCATGATGGACTTATACCAACATGAGTGGACCTCAGCCACACTTACATCAGTGGCCATGAGATGAAAAAGAGACAACCGAAATGCGTGCACACATGCACGCATACCGAGGACCGAACCTAAGGCATAAGATACCACTCTACCAAAGCATGGCAAGGGATGAAAGATGGCATACAAACATGTAATTTCCAGCGCTGAAACATGATGTTAAATGGTCCTGAAACATGGAAATATGGTACCCGATGCATGGAATAAGCCCCGAAACTCAAAACTAGGCACATGCATTGAACCACAAGCGCACAAATCAAGCATTATTTGATCATGAAGTATAAAGACAGAGCCAAGGCAGTCCCAAAATATGCACATTTCTAGTTTAAAGCATGGCCAAAAGATGCTAACATGATGGACTAACATAGCATGCAACATTGGCTAGCAAACATGGTTTACATGGCATGTATATGAAGCAAATGAGAACTCATCAAACCAGCCAAAAACAGAGAATAAAACATGTCAAAATATGCCTAAATAATTACTGAAATGCAGCCAATGCATGCAAAAATGAGGGGCTTCTTTGGAGGGCCTTGCAAGGAGTTGTTAAGCACATATAAGATAGACACTTAGCATGGAAAAACCAACTCTGGAAATGGACTATGACAGCCCTAAAACTCATCAAATTGGCCCTGAAATGGGTCTAGGAAACATGCAAAGAAAGGCCCCTTTGAAAGGCCTTGGATGGGATTGCTCTACACATGCATTGTAGACATAAAATATGGCCAAAAGGGCCTTGGACAGAGCCAAGGCAGACCCCAAAACTCACAGAATGAGACCTGAAACATGACTTTGATGTATGCAAAATAGGGTCCCTTTGGAAGGCCCAAAAGACCACCAAACATGACAAGGAGAGAGGGGGTCACCCCCCTCTAATTTTGGCCCTCAAAAATACATCTAAGCGACTGAAAATCCACTGGATTTTAGTGGCTAAGAGGCCAAAGCATGGCCAATGCAAGTGCTCTAATGCATGGCCCTAATCATGAAGGAATGAAGCATGCATAGGGGAAGTTGACCCCAAACAGAAAAATGCCCTTAATAAAACTTGAAGAGGGGCTCAAAATAAGAACTTTTCTAGTTTATGACAAACCTCGAAAATGTTCAAGAGTAAGCCTAAAATATGATGCAAAAATAGCCCAAAAAGAGAGATAGAGAATAAGGAGAAGTAGATGACCTCAAACAGCAAAGTGCCCTTAAACAAACATGAAAAATAAGATTATTTTCAGTTTACCCCAAGGCTCTAAAATGCTTGCAAATGGAGCTAAGGTATAGAGCAAAATAATGCAAAAATGGGAGAAATGAGGACTTACCCTTGTAGCACAGCAATGCAGCCAACCCTGGACCAAGAAAGTGAGCTTTGAACCTCTGAAAATGAGTTCCAAGCTGCTGGAATGGATGGTGGAGGTGTTAGGCTTAGAGATGTAGTGTAAATGGCTAAGAAAATTAGGGTTTGGAGCTTTGGAGAAGAAGGCTATGGAGGGTGGAGTGCATGTGCCTTGGCCAAATTTTTCTAACCCTTGCAAAATGGGATGGAGGGTTGGTTATATAGAGGGGAAGAGCCAAGGCTTCTTGGAGAAGCCTTAAAAGGGGTTCAAAGCTTCTCAAAGAAGTTTTAACCAAAAAGGTCAAGCTTCCTCAAGAAGCTTGGCAAAAGAGTCAAGCTTCTCCAAGAAGTTAAGCAAGGGGGCCAAAACCAATTAAAAAGGATCAAAAAGAGGCTCAAAATCTCGGACAGTGGGTCAAGTGCTTCACAGCTGGCACAGCTGTGTTGCACTTGAGAAGAGCAAAAAGCAGAAAGCTGGCCGACCAGCTAAGGTGGCCGGCCGGCCACTCCCCATGGTCGGCCGACCAGGGGTCAAAAGGGTCAAGCAAAATTGCTGGTCGGCCTACCCAGAAAGGTGGCCTCCCAGATGAGTAGAACACAGCCGTGTGGTGAAAAATCAGAAAAAGTGACCCAGGAGAGAGAAAAACCAGCTTTTTAGAGGGGTTCAAAAGGGTCAAGAAGAATTACTGGTCGGCCTACCCATATTGGTGGCCTCCCAGATGAGCACAACACAATGATGGCGTGAAAAACCAGAAATTGTGGCTCAAAAGTGAGAAAAACCAACTTTCTGTAAGAAAAATCGGCTTTTGGAGAGAGAAAATCAGAAAAATGGTTTTTCAGGGGAAAAGGTGGCTGGCCACCATACTACCCCCTCCCTAACAGTGAAAATAGGGTCTCTACCAAAAATGGATCAAAACGGATGCAAAACGAAGGTTCGAGGGCCAAAACGCACGGTTCGGAGCCCCGAAAACAGGCCGTTAGGCACCGGAAGTGGCGTACGACCACGAAGGTGGTCTCCCGGGCCACAGTGTCCCTCAAAAGGGAGGAAGCGAGGTATGTGCCAAAAACCAGAGCAAACGGAGGTAGTTAAGCGGTCCCGAACTGAGGCACACGGCCAACAGCTCCGAAAATCGGTAACTGGTCTCCAAACGGGAAAAATGGCCTACGACCACGAAACGTAGCCTACGGCCACTGAGAGATGGTCTACAAGACCTCTCCCTCCCTTCGAGAAGAGAGAACAAAGAAAACAGGACTTGATTCGCAAACCGAGGCAAAGCACAAAAGAACCCCGAATTCCGGAGGCAAGGCTCGCAGCCGAGACTCTGCAACTTCAGGATGAGCACAATATGCACCATCACCGAGTGCTCAATCGGTGACGTCTGAGTCTTAAGGTTGGTCAAAAATGGGGTGTCTACACCTGCTATATGCATACATTGTGATAGTCAATCGACAATAGATAGAGCACAGAGTCATATGTATAACGGTAAGTCACGTTACAGTCGTCGTCGACATAACACTGTGAGACAACTACTATCCAATGGAATTATTTTCATTGAATATGTGAAGTCTAAAGACAACATAGCGGATCCACTAACCAAAAGGTTAGCAAGAGAGCTAGTTGAGAATTCATCGAGAGGAATGAGACTTAAGCCTATTAAATAAGAGTTACCACAACGGAAACCCAACCTAGTTGACTAGAGATCCCAATATCCAGGTTCAAATGGACAACCGAGTTTTGTATGACTCATAAGGATCATTGGGGAGTCAAACTCCTTCCCATTTCTATGATGAAATAGTGATGTTTGCAGCGTTTTAGGTTAAGTAATACTTTTAATGATTCTTATATCTAGGAATACCTAGTAGAGTATGACATGATACTTTTCATAAGAATCACCTATATAAGTGTGAACTGGGCCGGTTCTATGAGAGTTGTGAAGGGCTACAAGTCTTTAGAGCACTCATGAAAGACCAAGTTGTTCAAGGCCAAAATGAACACAATAGTGAGAACTAAACTGTGTCTGGCAGTATACTGTGTGATTTCTATTGTCTTAGTTTACACAAACGGCTGAACAGTTTAAGACATCATGTTCACTGGTTAGCTAGTAAATCCGATAGTGTTTCACAAGAGAAGGTTCAAAGCCAAAAGCTACCTATCCTTTGCAGAATATTTCCAACTTATGTACTCTTTGTAATTAGATCGTGTTGTTGCATTTTCTCTCCATCAAATTCCATTCATGTGGGGGATTGTTGGAAATAATGGGTTTTATAGTCTTATTTTGGGCCAATGTTGAGCCCAATTTTTGAGTAGGCCCCAAACGTCTTTTGGGGTGGGTCCGAAAAGGTGACGTGTTCCATGCCGCATGGTAAGTCACATGGTAAAGACAGCTCGTCAAAACCATTTATGACTGAATTGGAACTTGAAGTCGTTTTCGAGTTCGTGGAATAGACATTTAAAGAATTAAACGTGGGTTTCCTTGTTAGGCTTGTCCCACATTGAAATTTTAAGAGAGCTTGTGTATGTATATAAGCTCTTGGTGTACTAACTTGGATTGTAACAAATGGAACCCCAATGACACCACTACATTTAGGTGATACCATTGCTCTAGTAGCCTTTCCTATTAGATTTATATGGTCTCGCGTGGACTTTAATGTTAGGTGCACATGATAGCTCGTGTAAAATTAAAAAATTGATATGACATTAATTGTCAAATGACCCCACTCATTAAAACTCCTAGCTACGCCACTGCTTACATGGGCCATGAATAAGCTGTTTGTACCTGTTGATTGTAGCATTTATTCCTTCATGATCGATTCATACATTATGGAGTCCATGGAGATGATTTAATGACCTCAAATAATTTTAACCTGATACTTGTTTCTGATCCTGACTTCTAGTTGATACTTGTGATGTAAATTTCTAACGCACGGCCGTGGGATCTTTTTTTTGGGTGAATATACCTTAGGATCTAGTTGATTGAGTTTTAGCAGCAATCTTGCTTGTATGTCTTTGACTGACAACCTTGTAAAATTGTTTCATGTTTCAATTTGGAAGGCAAGATGCTTCATATCGTGGGCATCCAGCGACTGATTCTAGACAAAAAAATGTCAACCAAGGGAAAAATTTAACTTTTCATTTACATGACTATAAACATGAGTCATGATTGTAATGTGTCTATGGAATGATTGTGGGGATCAAGATTGTTCATCTTAAATGCAGGTTTTCCTACGAACTTGTGCGGTTCTAAGCTCTAATTTTCTGGGTTTTGCATCATTTACTTTCTATTAAGTTGTTGTTGGAAGAATTAGTACTCTTCTAATGTGAGCTTGTGTGTTTCTATTCAACGGGCAGAATCATTACGAAGCTTCTTCTTTGCCGCCGTTGATGGTTCGATGGTGTCAAACTTCATTATCATCGTGACTCTCATTGATGATATTCTTTTTGCTACTGCAAATGGTGACAGAATCGTTTCTCACAGATTTGGTAAAGTTTGTGTTAATCTTCTACGTATTTGATATGATCATATGAGACACTTGTGGAATCTAGATATTATTCATAGGAAAATAAGCAATAGGTATTAGCCGAGTTGAAAAAAATATATAGTTAGATTTTGTATCTTGTTGGTAGGAGAAAAACATAATAGGGTGATTTTTATAAAATTTCTCCACGTATTTACATATGAGAGTTGGTTATTCAGTGTAAACAGCGTGCTGTTGCTAAAATTTGGCAGAATGGGTACAAAAAACACACTCTCATCGTGTTAATTTGACATGATAGGAGTATCATGTCAAATTTTATGACTAATGTTACGATTTATGAAAAAAATATTATAAAGATAATCATAAAAGATTCTCCACCTTTAGATTACACTTAGAATAAAACACCACACACTAATCAAGAGATGAAAAATCTTCATAATACATTTCATAATATTTTTTTCATGACTCCTAATATTATTCAAATTTTATTTGGGATATTTACAATTAAGAGTTTTTTATTATTTTTTTTAAAAATTTTTTTTAAATACTACAGCAAGAAGATGTTGAACATCTTTGATGTTGTAATTTAGAAGAATTAAATTGCTTGTAATTTTTTTGACAAATTTTCCAACATTATTAGTAGACAAAAACTTTAATTTATCCTATATTTGTAATACAATCTTCTATTGATAAAACCAACCCCCTCAATTATGGGTCGGTGTTACTTTAGTCACTTCAACTAAAAATTGTTATATTTTGTCCTTTAACCTTTTGATTTGTTTCAATCTTAACATTTTATTAACATTTTTTTTTTTTTTATGAAAAGAGAATAGGAAAAGTGGTATATGGAGCTGTACATACTTTTCTGATAAAAATGTTCATTCAAGAGGTTATTTATACAGATATGTAAGAGATCGTATACATATTTTTTATCTGGTCATAAAATTGGTATTCACATATCATTTTTTTTATGGTCCTATTTCATAAAAGAATGGTTATAAAATTCAAGCAATAAAATGTAACGCTTTTTAGTTGATATCTCAAAAACTTTAAATGATATAAAGGAAGGTACGTTCTTCAAGAGAGTTATATAAATATTGTGATGTCGTATTTTTTTAGAATAATATTATATGTACCAATTGATATATCAATTAATGTACTAATAAATAATATTGTATAATTTTAAAAGTTTTGAGTATTTGTAATTTGTATAATCGGTGAGGTCAGTAATAATGTTATAACATATATTGGTACACTAATTAGTATACTAATTGGTGCATATAATACCACCGATTTTTTGCTTATGAGTTATAAAATTTTGAAAAAGTTATTAAAGCAGAAATTCAAAAAAGGGCAAGGGATGAAGAAATTCTCGCTATTGTTGATTTACCCAAACATAAAGTTGTGATTGGGCTTAAATGAGTTTACAAAACTAAATATAATGAAGAGGCTGAATCCAGAAGCCCCATGCTTATTTAGTTGCAAAAGACTACTCACAAATTTTCTCATTCAGGAGTGTAAATAAGTTTATGTTGAATAACTACAAGTTATGTAGCCAAAGAAAGAGAGACGAGAGTACATCCACTATACAGTTTGAAACAAGCGCCCCGACCTAAAATAGTAACATAAAAAGGTATTTTTTTAACAAAATAGATTTTAGACAAGTCAAAGTAAACTATTGTTATATATGGAGAAGGATAGTATGCAAGACTTTCTCATAATTTATCCATATGTCAATGATTTAGATAGAAGTAAATTTTATATACATTAATAATTAAAGCCCTGTTTGTTTTCTAAACTAGATGTCCAGATTGAATTGTGAGGTGAGAAACATTAATATCATGTTTATTTACAAATGGAGGTCCAAATTGGGAGTCTGTTTGGATTATGAAAATCTTTAGAGCTGCAGATTGACAATCATTCAGAGGATATGAAAATTCAAAAATAATTCATAGTGGAATCAATTGTTTGGGAAAGTGCAATTTTTTATTTATTTATTAGAACATTAATTGAAGTTCAAAATCATGCTTTCTAGTGAAAAAATTATGAGTTGTTTTGAAAACCATGACCTCTCATTATTTTATATAAAAATAATTTAGCAAATTTTACACCAACAATTATTATCAAATAAATACAATTTTCTTTAATCTTCACACCAATAATTTCATCATTAACTTTGTAATCTCATCCAAGAGAGTCTAAAGTGCTCTCCTCCAGTCCGTGATTAGACTGGAAGGAAGTGTTGGGACCGTAGAGGCCCATTACGAATCTCGTTTTGATAATCTGAACCGTTTAATGTGTAGAACTCATCGAGTACTAAATGCTTGTAAATGTTCACATTGATCGAATATCGATAACTTTTTCATCGAATCAGATTTCTACCGTCCATTTTTTTTTTATACAAAATTGATTTGATCACGTAATTATCGATACTCAATCAATGTGATTTTTTATAAATATATAATACTCGACAAGTTCTACAAATTCAATAATTCAGATTATCAAAATAAGACCCATAATGAGTCTCCAAAAGTTTAATAACACCTTCTAATCTAATCACGAATGAAAGAAAAACCAAAATCATAAACCTATTCTACTATTCTATAATAATTTTTTTTGTAGTGGCGCTCAGTTTTTCAAAAATAATTAGTCCAAAATTTAGTAGGTGTTTGGATAAATCTAAAAAAATTAAAGTCATAACTATTTTTTTTTTTTTGCGGAAAACAAACAACATTTGTCAGTGGCCAAAAAGACCAAAATGCTCCTATTTTTGTCCTTTCCTCGCAACCTGTAAAAAAAAAGACAAAATACTTGATAGTGTATCTTCTCAGGACCCACCACAGTGCATGCACAAGTCGTACTGGCGCTTCACGTAATGCACAGTCACTTCGAAAGAGTTATGTTTGGAAACTTTAGAAGATCAACTCTAATAATTTTAATGTGTGCATTGAAACCTATCCAATAATAATTTTAATGTGTGCATGAATCTCATTCAATATGATGTTTTGATTATTTATTTTTATTTTTTTTAATTTTCCAGCTCAATGGAGCCTCGATTATAGCGGGGATGAATCATGATATTCTCCTATATACATATTGTGGGGATATATTTCTGAGCACCAACACGTGGCAAGGTGACGCCGATGTGTTAGCCAAGGTGCCACGTATCCGGGTCATTATGCCGAGGTTATCTCGGCGTTGTCGAGGTTATCTCCGAAGATATCGGAATCCGAGATAAACGGATAAAGGACAAGAGTACTAGGATGAAGAGGAGACTTAGTCAAGATGAGGATAAATCTCTTAGGGAGTTTATCTTTATCTCTTGAGGAGTCCAAAGTAAGTACTGAACAGGAATCCATAGAAGTCAGGCTTCTAATGAGATTTGGATTGAGGTAACTATAAAAGAAAGGCACCCCGTGAGTCTAAGGTACGCAATCTTATGCTTTGAATACTGAGTTTAGCACTTGATTATCTTTGAGAGACATACTGACTTGATCGTCGGAGTGCCCCCGGGTGGAAGAACCACCGCCGGAGCCTTCTCTTTCTGTTACAGGTTAACTGAAGCCATTTATTCTGCCGGTGCTCTCTAGCTGATTACTAAACGGGCAGTGTGACCAGAAAATCACTCACACAATTTTGCGCCGTCTGTGGGAAAGCAGAAGAATAGATGGCCAGTAACGGACAGAAGGAAAAGATTGGGGACGACACTCCTGCTGGGAGTGGCAGACCTATTGACCTTGATATCGAAGGAGAAAACCACAATGCAGAAACTCGTGACCAGGGCCACGGAGAGAAAGACGTCGGCCAGGAGGGCGACACTTCGAAGAAGACAGACCAAAACAAGTACTATAACGAAGATAACCTCCAGGTATGGAGGGATAGGTGCCTGCGGAGGGATAAAGAAGTAAAAGAACTGGCAAACAAGTTGGCAGACCTGCAGTCGATCGTCAACTTCATGATGCAAAACAATGTCATGCAGCCACCGTACCCACTGCACGACACGCCGATTCCAGTAACTAATACCCAGAAGGGAGGAAGGAAAACAATCCCTGAAGCCCCTCAGCACACCAGGAGCAGAAGGCACTCTCACCGACCTTCCAGGGAAGTCGGATGAAAGGAGCCGAGACGAGAGGAGTCCCGAAGGACGTATCACACGAAGGACCCAGAGCCCAAAGAACATCGGCATATTCAAGGGCAGGCGCTCTGCTTTGACACAACCCATGGAGAAAGATCAAAACGGGCCCACCACGAGGCCGAAAGTAGTGTGCCGAAAAGATTGAAGTCCAAAGATAGCCGAGCTCTAGGGAGGAGTAAAGAAAACTTGAGAGATTAGCTCAAGAGGAAGCAACAGAATGCTGAAGCCGAGGTAACTTTCCCAATTAAGCCGAATACACCATTCTCAGTGGAACTGGACAAATTTGAAGTACCAAAGAGATTTAGTATGCCGAGGTTCCAAATATATGATGGTAAGTCAGATCCCAACTTTCACGTTGGACTATACCTGAATTCAATGGCATTATATAGTGGGAACGAGCCGTTGCTCTGCAAAGTATTCCCTTCATCCTTCGGGGAGATTACATCAGATTGGTTCCATAAACTACCGAAGGGAAGCGTAAAGACTTGAGAAGGCCTGGCCGAGATGTTTGTGGCCAGGTTTGTGACGAACAAACTACAGCCCTTGAGGGTCGACGCACTGATGGCTTTAAAAATTACCAAGGATGAAGGCCTTAGGGCCTACGCAAAAAGGTACTACGAGGTGTTCAATCGAATACCCGAATGCAACCAAGAGGTGGCGGTCGTGTTCTTCAAGAACGGCTTAAAAGATGACTGCCCACTACGGAAGTCTTTAGCAAAAATATTGCCAAAAAGCATAGAAGAACTCATGGCGAGAATCGAGAAGTACGCTAGAGCCGAGGAGGATACGTCGGGAAACAAAGAGACAAAGCAGGAGAAAGGAAACGGCTCGCCGAAGCGAAGCCGAGGTAACAATGGATCAAGCTAACAAGAAACGGAATTGAGGCCTAAACAGGTAGTGACGACTGTGTTCCGAATCCCGGTCTACAAAATCCTGGATCAAATACGAAACCAACCCTATTTCAGAGCACCGATAAGAGCACCAAGGAAATTTATGGGAAGAAACGTCGGTAGACGTTGTGCTTACCACAATGAAGAAGGGCACCCAACTCAGGGTTGCAGAGCCCTAAAAGCACACTTAGAAGACTTGGTGAGGCAAGGCCATCTGAGGGACCTTGTCGATGAGGCCAGGACAAGGGAAGAACAGGCAAGATTGCCTCAAGCACCAGCAGCTCCGCCTCCCCCAGCACAGCAACCACAGGCAGGAGGACCACGGGTGGTTAATGTAATTCATTCAAAGGTGAACGAAAACGACATACGAGGGGAGACCCAAAAGGTAAAACACCTACAGCACGTGAACCAGGTCAGACATAAAAGACCTCGGCCTGAAGAATCCCAGGGACCAACAATAGCCTTTACTGAAGCCGACCTAGAGATGGTCCAGCATCCACATAATGATGCCTTGGTAGTATCCCTTCAGGTTGGGGAGTGCCAAGTGAAACGCATCTTGATTGATCAAGGCAGCTCTTGTGACATCATGTATGTTAGATGTTACAAGGAGCTGGGCCTTCATCTTGATGACTTGGAGCAATCCAATGGCCCGATGGTCGGCTTCAATGGAACGCCGACGTGGCCACTGGACGCAACAAGCTTGGACGTACAAACCGGCACTAAGAAGATCAAGACAGAATTCATGGTGATCGACACGCCCTCGCCATACAACATCATCTTGGGAAGGCCACGGTTACATAAAATGGGGGCAGTTCCCTCAACGTTGCATCAACTACTACGGTTCCCAATAGAGCATGGGATTGAAGCAGTCATAGGAGATCAACTGCAGGCAAAAAATTACTCCATGGCAGCAATGAAATCCACCTGCAACATTCGAGAACCGGAGAAGGCAGAGATTGAAGACGAGGACATGAAGGTCCTAGAGGATGTCGGCAAGGAGCCAGCCACGAAGAGTGAAGAAGCATTGAAGAAAATCCTCGTCTAGGAGAATGATGAAAAACGCTTCTTTCTAGTCGGCTCGGGCTTAGCCGAAGAAGAAGAAAGAGAACTGGAAACTTTTCTAAGAGCAAACATAGAGGTGTTTGCTTGGACGCCTTATGAAATGCCTAGAATTGACCCCGAGGTCACATGCCACAAATTGAACGTTGACAGGTCAGCCAAACCTGTAATACAACAAGCTAGGAGACCGACGTTGATGCACATCGAAGCAGTGGAGGAGGAAGTAGACAGACTTCTGGAGGCCAGGGCCATCAGAGAAGTCAATTATCCGACATGGCTATCAAACACTGTGGTAGTAAAGAAAAAGAATGGTAAATGGAGGGTCTGCGTAGATTTTACAAGCCTGAACAAAACTTGTCCCAAAGACAGCTTTTCTCTACCCAAGATTGACCAGTTGGTAAACGCCACATCTGGACATGGAAGGATGAGCTTCCTGGATGCTTACAGGGGATACCACCAGATAGCCATGTACCCTCCAGATGAGGCGAAGACAGCGTTTATCACCCCGAAAGGGTTGTACTGTTACAAGGTAATGCCTTTTGGGTTGAAAAACACAGGAGCAACTTACCAAAGGTTGGTAACCAAGATGTTCAAACACTTGATTGGCCAAACAGTAGAGGTCTACATCGATGACGTGGTCGTGAAGGCCAAGGAACCTGAGGGTCATCTCGCCGATCTGAAAGAGGTCTTTGATATACTCAAAACATACCGACTCCGACTCAACGCATGAAAGTGCGCGTTTGGAGTTGGATCAGGTAAGTTTTTGGGGTACCTGGTAACAAGAAAGGGCATTGAAGCCAGCCCAGATCAAATCAAGGCCATCCTAGAGCTGAAAAACCCGACGTCGGCAAAACAGGTTCAAATGCTTACTGGAAGGGCCGCGGCCCTAAACAGGTTCATAAGCCGAAGCTCAGACAAATGTAAACCTTTCTTCAACCTGGTGAAGAAAGCCACGAACTTCCTATGAACTGAGGAATGCGAGGCCGCTTTGGCCGACCTAAAGAAATATCTGACTATGGCTCCAGTCCTCTCAACACCTAAACCTGGGGAAGAACTGTTTTTGTATTTAGCAGTTTCAGAACACGCAGTAAGTGCAGTACTAATCCGAAAGGAAAAATGGGAGCAAAAGGCTGTTTATTATGTAAGCAAAACCTTGGCCGATGCAGAAACAAGGTACCTACCACTAGAGAAATTAATGTTGGCCTTAGTAATGGTTTCAAAGAAGTTGAACCATTACTGTAGACACCCCATTTTTGACCGACCTTAAGACTCAGACATCACCGATTGAGAGCTCGGTGACGTTGCATATCGTGCTCCTTCAGAAGTTTCAGAGTCCCGGCCGTGAGCCCTGCCTCCGGACATCCGAACCCTCTTCTGTGCCTTGCCTCGGTTTGCGAACCAGACTCGGTTTTCTCTGTTTCTTTTCTTGAGGGGAGGGAGAGGTCCCGTAGACCATCTCTCAGTGGCCGTGGGCTACATTTTGTGGCTATAAGCCATTTTGCCCATTTCGGAGCCCGGTTTCCGGTTTTCGAAGCCGTCAGGCCGTGTGCCTCGGTTCGGGACCGCTTAACCGTCTCCATTTGCTCTGATTTTTGGCATGCATCTTATTTTCTCCCTTTTGAGGGACACTGAGGTCTGAGAGACCCACTTCGTGGTCGAATACCACTTTCGGTGTTTAACAGGCAGTTTTCGGGTCCCCGAACTGCGTGTTCTGGCCCCCGAACATTCGTTTTGCATCGGTTTCCGTTCATTTTTGGCAGGTACCTCTGTTTCATCCCCAGGAAGGCCGTAGAAGGGTGGGAGGCCAGCAATTGTTTCAGCAACCAGTTATATATCCTCCGGCGCCCTCCAACGCCCGTTTTTCTCACTTCTAAGCCAATGTTGAACACCCTTGGACCATTTTCTTGAACTTTTAACCACATATTTGTGATGTACACACATGGGAGGACCCTAAAAGTTGGTGTCCGGCCAGTAATGTTGCTTGACCCTTTTGAACCCCTCCTAAAAATGGCCTATTCTCTCTCCTGTTTTACAGTTTTCAAATTCGAACCACAGGGTTGTGTTGAGGGCACCTGGGAGGACACCTATTTGGGGTGGCCGGCCAGAAAATCAACTTGACCTTTTTGACCCGTAGCCGGCCGGCTAGGGAGGGTGGCCGGCCGGCCACCTGCAACTCCAAAAAGTGGCCGGCCATACTCCTTACACTGTGCGCTTTACAGCTGTATAGCTGTTTTCCCCCAAAAATATCTGTATCCGGGGGATATTTTTTGCGGGAAAACTTGCCTCCTTTTCCCCCACCTTTTCCCCACCTTTTCTCCCTCTCTTTGGTCCATATAATCAGCAGGCAGCATTGGTCTTAGGGGTTAGAAAAATTGCTTCAAGCATAGACATACATAGCTCCCTCCATCTCTCTCATTTTCCTTGAAAACTCCTAAGTTCTACCTCATTTCTTCATCACCACCAAGCACCACCACCACTACTCCATTTCCAGAAGCTTGAAGAGCTTTCCAGCAGCTAGGAGGCATCACTTCTCAAGCCAAGAAGCAACCAAAGACTTGTCTTCAAGGATGAGTCTCATTTCCCCCTTTTTTGTCCATTTCTTGCATCATTTATAAGCCATACATGCTTACTATTTTGAGCTCCGGCCCTAACTGAAAGTGGCCTTCTTTTGAGCTCTTTTTCACTTTTGCTTAAGGGCTCAACCCTGTTTGAGGCCCTCTTGATGCACTTTCTTCAATATCCTCCTTGAATGCCATTTTCTTGCATGATATTTTTAGCTTGTGTGTGATCTGTTTTGGAGCATGATGTAAATTGTAAGTAGGCTTATTTTGAGCCCCTATTCAACATTGAAGAAGGGCTCATCACTGTTTGGGATCTCCATGTGCCACTTGTTGTTATATCTCTCTTTTGGACCCCATTTTTGCATGCTTTGGCAGCCCATTGTGCTTCTGTTTTTGGTCTTTTTACAGAACTGAAAATAGTCTTATTTTGGCCCATTCTTCATGTTTCATTAAGGGCCTTTCATGGTTTGAGGCATCTTTTATACACTTCATGTTATATCTCTCTTTTGGACCCCATTTTTGCATGCTTTGGCAGCCCATTGTGCTTCTGTTTTTGGTCCTTTTATAGAATTGAAAATAGTCCTATTTTGGACCATTCTTCATGTTTCATTAAGGGCCTTTTACTGTTTGAGGCATCATTTATATACTTTGTGTTATATCTCTCTTTTTTGGCCATATTTTGCATGATATTTTTGGCTGGTATGCATACTGTTTTGGGTCCGGCCATCAACTGTAAAGTGTATTATTTTTGGTCCCTCATCAGTATTGTAGAAGAGTCTTTTTCTGTTTGGGCTTTGCATCTACCACTTGCTCCTTTGGCCATCTTTTGGCCCATTTCTTGCATGAGAGTTTAGTCATATCTGTGCTGGTTTTTGTGGTTTTCCATAAACTGTAAAAGATCATTTTTTGGGCCCCTCTTCAACTTTGTTGAAGGGCCCTAATCTGTTTGAGGCCAGAAGCTGTGAGTTTCTTCTTAATCTCATATTTAGGGCCATTTTTGCATGCTAGTTTTGCCCTATTTCTGTTTGCTTTTTGGCCATGCTTTGAACTGTAAAAGTGCTTATTTCGGGGCTTCCTTGCTTCTGTCTTTTCATTCCATGTGCCAATTATGCATGCTTTGTATAGCTGTAAGCCATTTCATATGCCTAATGTTGCATTTCGGTTTAATTCCATGCATCGGGTGTCATTTCGCCTTGTTTCGGGGCTGTTTTCCCCCTCATTTTGCTATTGTTTTTTGCATATTTGCATGTCATATTCCATGTCCTTGCCATGTCTCATTAGAGTGGCATTTTGGTGCCTGAGGATCGGTTCTCGGTTTGTGTGCACGCGTGCACGCATTTCGAGGTATCTTGTTTTCATCTGATGGCCTCTTATGTGAGTGTGGCTGAGGCTCTCTCATGTTGGTGTAAGCCCATTATTGCATTGCGTATGTCATTTCATCCATAGCATTGTGTATGCCCGGTTGTGTATTACCTCGTATAGCGTGTATGCCATTCCATAACACTGTGTATGTTAGGATTGTATCTTAGTTGCATTTCATGCATGTCATGCATATTGTATCGTGTTCGGGATAGGAGTTAGCCCGGGAACGGGAAACGAGGTACATTTCGTACTCCGAGTGACGGAATGTGTCTCAATTCCCCGGTCACCGACACTCCGGATTACCCATGATGGAGTTAGGTCTTGTTGTGTTTTCATGTGCATTCATTTCATATTAAATTGTGCAATTCGGCTCCTCAGCCATCATGCCTCGGTATGCGTGATTGGTGGCACAAGGATCGAGGCATGCATATATTTGTGAAAATACATTGCTATGCCCCTTTCCTGCTCTCTGTTGCAGCAAAATGAAGAATCAACAACTTTTCGGGGCTTGGCACGCATTTCAAGAACAGGTGTAAACAGAGGCTAATTGGGGCATCCCGATGGATTTCCGCGCAAAGCAGCCTAAATATACATCATTCATCAGAAGCAAGGCAGTCCCTGGCTTGCATGCCAGTTTTATTTATTTTCTTAGTTAATTTTTTAATTAATTAGGAATTTGTATATTATTTGGACTGTAATATTCTTTTATTCGGGACTGTATATTTATTCGGACCCTCTGTGCGAGGGCATAACTGTAATAAGTGTGCGTGTGTGCATTGTATGTCTTCCAACCCCACGTCTTTCTCCCTTTTATTTATCCGCTTATGATGGTTAGATTAAGGCATATTTCAATTAGCATACAGTATGATAGCATGTTTGCATTCATTCATCTGTTTTGCATGCACCGGGCTCGGCGCATCATACTGACTGCATTGTACTTTCAATTCCAAATTGAATACATGATAGTTGTAGCATTTCATATGCCATGTTTAGAATAGCCGAGCCTGCTATAGTTGCATTTTGCATGTGTTGCATTAGGCATTTTTGTATAATTAGGATCATACATGATTTCTAATACAGTTTTTGTTTTGGCTTGGAGTACTCGGTAAGTTTTTATGCTTTAGCATCCTTGCATGCGTGTGAGTGAATGCCATGAATAGCATGCTTACTATGAGGCTATATGCTTATGTGATATAACTGCCTGAATGCCTGTGGGTGAAGGTTGGGTTGTTTGGATTGGAACAAATCATTGAGTGTGAGTTTTAAGCCCACTAGGTAGTGGCAAAACCATCTTTTCTAAGCCCACCCGAGGGTGGCAAAATTTGCATTTTAAGCCTACTTGCGAATAGCAAACCATCTTTCAAAAACAAACATGAAATGTTTCGTTCCAATTCAGGCGATCCAGTCTATACTTGTATGCTGTGCGCATCACATAGTAACCTAGGCTAATAACCGGAATAAGAACATACAATGTTTTCAAAAATAGATATCATGGTTAGTAGAGGCCGGTCTCTGACCGGGCGAGCGAGGGTGCTCACGAAGTGACCTTCCCCAATCATACCCAAGTTCCCGAGCCGAGGCAACTTTGGTGATGACGGGCACGTGGCCTTAGGCAACGAGTCAAGGTTTCCTAAATTTCCCAAAATAAAATATTTAGGTGGCGACTCTGTATCTGGCAAAGCAGTCCATGTTTGGCACTTCTTTCAAAAATCTGTTTTCTCAAAACGATTTGCCGGATTTGGACTCTTTGGTTCAGATTAAGAACCGTGACATTTGAGAGTCCTGAGCTGTAGTGACCCCAAATGAACAGAACGGGAGCTCGTTCCTCCCGGGGTGTTCGGGGACGTCTACAGTTTCTGGCGACTCTGCTGGGGATTTAGAGAACTTGACTCGAACTCTTGATATCTGTTTTTGACTACACTTGTATGTTTCTTTGCATTGCATGTGCATTGGTGCGCCTAGGACACCGTGTTTGCCATCTGCTATTCCTGAACGGTTTTCCGGAGGCTTGTCTTGTCAAGGCATGACCATAAGGCTGACCGGTTGTGGGCTCTGCCAGTATGGGAACACAAACCCCGGTTTTACCGGGGCACCCTCTTTGACCATTCGACCTAGTGCATATTCGGATCCATAGTGACCATTCCAAACTAATACAGGTTGCTTACCCGTTTATAGGTTGTTTGAAACCGCTGCGTGCATAATGAAACCCTAGCTCCTGAAAAATAGGACAGGGAAACCCTACCCCAACATAGGGGTGTTTTGGCTCTCACTTATCTGTTATGTGCTTTAGAGTGCGTCTCTACAGGAATGCATGTATCAGTATATGAGTTTGGGCATCAGGCCTGCGGGCATCAGTTCAGTATTGTGGGTATCAGGCCTGCGGGCATCAACCAGTATTTGAGAATCAGTTATCTGCGGGTATCAGATTCAGTTTTAGGGGACAGTGATACAAGGATAATAATCAGTGTTTGAGGACAGTGTGTATTCAGCTTATTGACTGTGTGTTGTTATGCCCGGCTGTGTGTCATGCATTTACTTTACGCTGTTATGCTGTCCGTTTATCTGTTTATTTATTTCCTTATTGCTTTATTTATCTTTTGTCTAGGGCAGTTCTAGCACAATTGCTTCAAACCCAGCAGATACCCCCCAAGCACTTTGGACACGAGGTCGCCGACTCAATCGATCTGAGGATCTAATTGACGGACAGCCAGTGTTCCATTCTCTACCCCCTGTTATCAGAAGAAGACAGAGAAAGCACAGTGTATCTGAACAGAGATCACCAGAATAGTGGTTTCCTCCATTAGTGGACAGTCGGATTGAGATCCCCATTGTTGCTGTAGAGATAGATCTGCCGGTAGTTCAGATAAATCAAAACAGTATGGCAGCACCAACAGGAATTGAGGAGATGGTACGCCAAATGCAAGAAACCATGCGGGCCATGCAGCAGGATGCCGTTCGCCGAGATGAACTCGCCAAGCAACAGGCCGAGATTATGACCCAGCAGGCTGAGCTGATTACCAGACTGCAACAACAGAATACAGCGTCTGCTTCACATCAAGTCCCTCCTCCACCAGGGGCTCCATTACCTGAGCAGACACCTGCTGTTCAGAACGCTCCTCCAAACACCCAGAATACCGTGCCGACTATCCAGAACCTGCAAGAGGACACGAACCTCCAAACGGGGCCAGCTCCGCCCCCGCTTCCGCCACAACTGTCCAAGGCCCATACGCCCAATCATCTGGACTCTCCCTTTGAGTTTGAGATTGACCACACAGCTCTGAAATTGAGCAAGCTGGAGAAGCTCTTCAAAAAAATCACAAGGGGTGAAGGCAATTCCGGACATCGAGGACGGTTATACCGATGTGGCCGTGACATTGCCCGATAGGTTCAAAATGCCGCAAATTGACCGCTTTGATGGGTCCGGGGACCCCATGGTCCATCTTTGACTATTTTCAGACATCCTGCGACCAATGGGCCTGACTCGACCTCAGAAGCTATTACTGTTTGGCCGAACCCTGTCAGGTGTTGCCGCCACCTGGTATGCAAAGCTAGAGGATGATGTTAAACGGAGCTGGGATGAAAAGGCTGAGGCCTTTGTCGCACAATATTCATACAACACTCAGATTGAGATCACAACTCGTGATCTCGAGACGACAAGGCAGGAGCCCAAGGAAACCTTTTCTGATTTTGTAACCTGGTGGAGGGCAAAGGCGTCGATGATGACCTTGAGGCCCACCGATAAAGATCAAATCCAGATGATTGTGCGCAATCTCCAACCAAAGCTGATGCAGAGAATGATTGTAATCCCCTTTCCCACCTTCTCAGATTTACACGAGATGGGGGTGCAAATTGAGGATGCCATGAAACAAGGTCTGATTGACCAAGACCGGGAGCAACCCCGGAGAACATTCAACCGGAACAACAATGCGGGCCCGAGTGGCTCTGCGACTGCAAGAGCCTCAGAGGTGAGCGTGGTCACCACCATTCCCCCTCCCCTTCCAAGGCCCATGGCGGCCACACCTTTCTCCGGCGCGTCCGGAAGTAATACACAAACCACCAGATTCCAACCTCGAGGCCAAAGAACCTTCACACCCTTATACATGCCCCTGACCAAAGCTCTGGGGGTATTGATCAGGAAAAAGCATTTGAAACCCCTGGAGCCGAAGCCACTACCGAATCCACTCCCTCCCTCTCATGACCCAGCAAAATACTGCGCGTATCACCAACAACACGGTCACGACACCGACCGTTGTTAAAGATTGCATCACGAGATCCAGGATCTTATTGACAAGCAGGTGATCGCGCCTCCCAACAAACCCAATGTCACAACCAACCCTCTCCCACCACATAACCAAGCTCCCCCTCCCAACAGAATCAACTTTATCCAAACTAGGGTCGCATCTTACGATCCTAGTATCTACATCACCCCATCCCACCTACCCATGCCGGAGGTGTTCCTCCCCGACTGTACTGACTTCTTGTGCATGTTGGACATCTCCACAGCCCAACCAGAGCCAACGGTGGTGACCATCGAAGACAGGACAGGGCAGATTTCAAGAGAGAATGGGATTGTTGAATCTGGGATTGAACAGAGTCTCGCTGGGGGAGGCTATGATCCGAGCGAGTACATCCTATCAACAAGCCAGATTGGGCTGGGTATAGAATTGCCGGAGACAGGGGAGCTATGTGTAATCCAGGGAGATGGATTTAGGCAAGGGGCAGATGATCTAACAGCTATAGAGGAGGACTTTGCCAACCTGCAATTTTTCGATGATCAGGAACCGGGGGATGCGTCAATCAACTGGTTCGACTATAAGGAATCGGCAGAGGCCACTGGGTGGCTCAATGATCAAACAGATGTAGTGGGGGAACCCCAACTAGAACAGGGCCCGGCAGGGGCAGGAGTATCAGCTGTGGCCGGAAGGGCCGGAAGTCAAGTTATATCGCCGGAGAGCGCCGGTGCTAAGAATTCCGCTCAAGACTTAGGCATTTTGAATACGGGAATTGCTGAACAACCAACTGTACTGATGCAGCTGGAACGAGAAAGGTTTGAGGACGTCGAGAGAATTCGGAAAGCTAAAGGCCCTGAGGGGACTGAGAGTGCTGTGTGCACGAAGATAGAGAATGTTGCGAGCATGTGGACGGAGAGCACTGCGAGTGCGAGTGGACCGGAGCCAGACAGGTGTCTGTTGGCCGCTAGCGGAATGTGGTGGGAAGACGACGACTTATGTCTTGCCCACACAGATGAAGACTGGGGAAGTGGCCAACCGGATTACACTTGGTATCTTGATGAAGTGGATCACATGACGAGAAGTGCGCGGTACTTCAAGCCCCCACACCTAGACCAACCCGAGGCATCCGGGAAGGATAGAGAAGCCGAGAGGCAAAAAGAGAAGCAGATTGAGGAGGAAGCTATGCTGAGACAGCTAAAGAAGATACAAGCAGACATCTCCATCTGGGGACTGCTTATGGCTTCGCGGGTACACAGACAAGTTGTTTTAACTGCTATGGACAAGTCCAAACTTTCCATCGATACTACACCAGAGCAGCTGGTTGGGCTGGTCTTCCCGAGAGGAGGTTTCCCGGCATTGACCTTTTCAGACAAGGAACTACCGCCTGAGGGCATAAATCACAACAAACCTCTCTACATTTCCGTGGAATGTAGAGACAAGTGGATACCGGTGGTACTTGTCGATACCGGGTCCGCTATTAATGTCTACCCAGCCAGAACAGCATATGCAATCGGGTTGAAGCCTGCCGACTTTATGCCAACTACGCAGGTAATCAGAGCCTACGACAACACTAGCAGAGAAGTGATGGGGACTGTCAAGATCCAGACTCAGGTTGGTCCAGGACAACACAACATCGAATTCCATATCTTGGACGTTCCCGCAACCTTTAACCTACTCTTGGGGCGACCGTGGTTGCACCAGGTCAAGGCAGTCTCTTCCACTTTGCATCATATGCTGAAGTACCCTCACGGGAAGGGGGTAGCAATTGTTTTTGGGAATTCGTCAATCCATCCGCCGCCGGAAGTGTCCACGCCTATTTTGGAAATCGAGCACGGCACCGAGGATGTGTTTTTATCTGGGTTCACTTTGGCTGAGGCTCGAGTGGTACAAAATATTATGGCTGTGAATGAGGGAATGTACGTCAGTGCTCAATCCGTCTACCTCATGAACAAGCTACAACACATCCCCGGAATGGGATTGGAAAGGAGCGACCGGAAGGGCGTCTCAGCGTTGGCCGAAGTGCCACACAACCCTCACACCTTTGGACTGGGTTATCTGCCCACCAAAGTGGACTGGGTGAGGAAAGGAAAAGAAATGGCCGGAAGAGCCAGAGCAAAGCAGGCTGGGAAGCCTTTCGAATTAATGCATACGCCCATCTGGGGTACCCTGAACGGACGCTTCGTCCGGGAGGGGGAAGATTTTCCATTTTGCGGCTTCCCAGAACCATGGCAGAACGCGGAGAGGAAGCGCGTGCCTGGTTTCGAGATTTTCTTCGACTTGCAATTACCAGGGGATGACGTTGCCGAAGCGCAGACAGACCCATCAATCAAGGTTGAACAGAGCAAGGCAGTGGATTCTGAGGGCACCGAACTTGAGATGGGGGTAGCATTGGCGAGTCTACTCTCAGATCCTTCGATCAACCAAATGTGCTTGGGGGATAACTCCTCGGTTTCCATGATTGGGGATGAAATGGCTGCGGGCCTTCCAGCGACTATCTTGGATGCATCTATCGCACCCTCTCTCACTTGGCAATACGAAGAGGGATTCTTGTCCAGCAGCACCGGGTCAGGTAGTGAGCCGGAATCTGATTCCACCGAGTCCTGTGAGTCAGAATCAAGTTCCAGCTCGACTGAGTCTGAGTCTGGTAATCCAGGGGCTGATAACCCGGATACCACAGTTATGTCCAAGTCGTCTTTCTCTTTTTCATTTGAGTCTAATGTAACCGAGATTTCGGACGATTTGGATGAGCTTAATGAGAATCAGGTGACTGTGGTTTCTGAGTACTTCTCTGTGCCCTTAATTTATTGCTTAAATTCATACTTTCAAAACTTTGATAAAAACGACGAGGAAGAAATTCCTCCGGTTTTGCAACGCTTAATTGAGCAGGAGCAAGAGAGGTTTGTTAAACCCTTAACTGATGAAATCATTACCGTGAACATTGGTACTGAGGAGGACCCGCGGCTGGTCCAGATCGGGTCCACGCTGTCTTCGGAGGAACGCGAGCGCTTAGTCGCTTTACTAAAAGATTTCAAAGATGTTTTCGCATGATCCTACGAAGACATGCCTGGGATCGATCCTGAGATTGTACAGCACCGGATCCCCCTTGACCCCGAAGCCCGACCTGTCAAGCAAAAACTCAGAAGGATCCACCCCGACTGGGCTCTCAAGATTAAGGAAGAGGTCACCAAGCAGATCGACGCAGGCTTCCTGCAGGTATCCGAATACCCGACTTGGTTGGCCAACATCGTTCCAGTGCCGAAGAAGGATGGCAGGATCCGGGTATGTGTGGATTTTAGGGATCTGAACAGAGCTAGTCCGAAGGACGACTTTCCCTTACCGTATATAGATGAGTTGGTGGATTTTACGGCAGGGCATGCTTTGCTCTCATTCATGGATGGCTTCTCAGGGTACAACCAGATAGTAATGGCACCCGAAGACAGAGAAAAGACTGCATTCACCACCCCGTGGGGGACGTACTGCTATAGGGTAATGCCATTTCGGTTGAAGAATGCCGGAGCTACTTATCAGCGGGCCGCGACCACCATATTGCACGACATGATCCACAAAGAGGTTGAGGTGTACGTGGACGACATGATTGTCAAGTCCAAGGAAAGAGAGGGCCACTACACCGCCTTGCAAAAGTTCTTCCAAAGGATCAGGGAATTCAAGTTGCGGCTAAATCCTCAGAAATGTACTTTCGGTGTCACAGCGGGAAAAATGCTGGGGTTTCTGATTACACAGAGGGGCATCGAGGTCGACCCTTCAAAGATTAAGGCCATCTTAGAAATGCCACCACCAAGGACTGAAAAGGAGGTGCGAGGCTTTCTGGGTAAAGTGCAATTCATAAGACGGTTTATCTCAAAATTAACCTTGACTTGTGAACCACTTTTTGGCCTCCTGAAGAAAGGCAAGAAGTTCCAATGGGACGGCCGATGCCAAGCTGCTTTCGAATAGATCAAGGAATACTTGCAGAATCCGCCCGTATTGTCACCGCCAGAACCGGGAAAACCGTTGATATTGTATCTCTTAGTGACTGAGACCACAATGGGCTGCATACTCGCACAAGAATCGGAGGATAAGGTGGAAAGGGCCATCTACTATCTAAGTAAGAAGATGTTGGATTATGAGACCCGCTACACTCCACTTGAGAAGGCTTGCTTAGCTTTGGTATGGGCTACCAGGAAGCTGTGGCACTACCTGTTAGCTCACTCTGTAATGTTGGTTTCACGACTAGATCCCATCAAATATCTTTTCGAGAAACCAGCACTTACAGGTAGGCTAGCTCGTTGGCTGCTGTTGCTCTCCGAATTTGATCTGAAATACGTGACACGCAAGTCAGTTAAAGGAAGAGCAGTGGCAGAGTTCTTGGCCGACCATCCAGTGGAATGAGGTAAAGCAGTCGAGTATTCATTCCCAGATGAAGCCATTTTGCATATCGACGATGAATATTGGACGATGTACTTTGACGGAGCGTCAAATCAATACGGATATGGGATAGGAGTGTTGCTGATAGCACCCGACAATTCCCGTATCCCTCTAGCCTTCAAACTCCGATTCAAAGTCTCGAACAACGAAGCTGAATATGAGGCGTACATTGCCGGCTTAGAAGCAGCCCTGGAACTAGGGGCAAGACGGTTGGACGTCATTGGGGATTCAAACCTGGTTGTATCTCAAGCAAACGGAGACTGGAAAGTCAAGGAAGAAAAGATGATGATGTATCACCAGACCTTGGATTTGCTAATCCCTCGGTTTGAAAAGCTAAACTTTGCTCATCTTCCAAGAGAGAACAACAGGTTCGCGGACTCTTTAGCAACTCTATCTTCCATGATAGACATCCCATTTGGAATCCGGATGCGTCCAGTTGTCATTGACCAGAAATTTGCGCCAGCCTATGAGTCGGTCGCCGCTATAGATGAGGTTCAGGACGAAAACCCCTGGTATTATGACATTTGGAATTTCTTAGAAAAGGAAGTATACCCGCCAGGGGTAAATGCCAAGGATAAAAGGGCAATTAGAAGAATGGCCGTTCAGTTCATCATCTGTGGGGGTAAGCCGTATAAGAGAGGTCATCTGGGAATGCACAAGCTGTGTGTAGAAGCTGAAGAATCGAAGCGCCTAATGGAGGCCATCCATGGAGGAGAATGTGGCGCACACATGAATGGGGTAATGCTGGCACGGAAGATCCTCAGACAGGGTTACTACTGGTCCACCATGGAGGAGGATTGTATTAGTTTCGTTCGGCGATGCCACAAGTGTCAGATTCATGCAAATCGCATGAACATCCCGCCGTCGAAGCTGTACAACATGACTTCGCCATGGCCATTTTCAGTTTGGGGAATCGATGTGATCGGGGCTGTCACTCCGAAGGGGTCAAATGGGCATGAGTTCATCCTGGTTGCGATAGATTATTTCACGAAGTGGGTCGAGGCCCAATCATATGCGGTGTTGAAGGCGTCACACGTCGCAAAGTTTATCAGAAACAACATCATCTGTCGCTACGGGGTCCCAAACGAGGTCATCTCAGACAATGGTTCCCACTTCAAGAAAAAAGTGATAGACTTGTTGGAGAAATACAACGTGGCTTTCCATAAGTCATCTACATACCGGCCGCAAACCAACGGAGCGGTCGAGGCCGCCAACAAGAATATCAAACACATACTGCAGAAGATGGTGGAAACCTACCGGGATTGGCCAGATAAGCTGCCATTTGCTCTGTGGGGCTACAGGACTTCAATCAGAACTTCTACCGGGGCGACTCCGTATTCATTGGTTTATGGGATGGAGGTCATTCTACCTATTGAGATTGAGGTTCCGTCGTTACGAATATTGGCTGAGTGCCAAATAGCCGAAGCAGATTGGCAGCAGAGCAGATTTGAGGAACTCATGCTTTTTGATGAAAGAAGACTGAAAGCACTGTACCATGTTCAAGGCTATCAATGCAGAATTGCCCGGGCTTTCAACAAGAAAGTTAAGTCCAGGAATCTAAAGGAAGGAGATCTGGTGCTCAAGGACAACCGAGCTCCCATCCACGACCCAAGGGGCAAGTTCAAACCCAATTGGACTGGTCCCTACATCATCAAAGCTATCTGGTCAGGTGGAGCTGTGGTTCTGATGGATCTAGATGGCTTGGAGTTCTCACAACCGATCAATATGGACAAGTTGAAGAAATATTATCCTTGAGAGGCTCGCTAGGCCGAAAATCCGAAAGGGCGACCTAGGCAAAAGTTAGAGCACAAAAAATTTGAAAATATAAAAACTGAGCTCGCAAGGTTGAAAACCCGCAAAGGGCGGCCTTGGCAAAAGTTAGAGCGTAAAAGGAGAGTGAAAATACCCGAGCGGACCTGAGCCTGAACTACGTAAGGCTTGATTCCCATCTTTGGGATACGTAGGCAACTTCATCCTGAAGTTCAGCCATAAACTTTTCCCCGATCAACTTTGTCCATTTTGACCATCTCGGTCATCTTTATCCATCAGCATTTATCGCGATCTCCGGTACAGTGCTATTCAAACTAGGGGCAACTTTCCGTTGCCATGCAGTGCCGAGGTGCTCTTCAAACTAGGGGCAACTTTCCAGTTGTAGGGATCTGGGGTTGTGCATCTCGGTGCCAGATCTTAGGCGTGTCCGGTTCTGATCCATATTGAAAATGGTTTTGAAAAGTTTTAGTAAAAGTTGACTTTGTTCAAATTAATCTCTTCACAACTGAGACCATTTTTGGACCAAAGCGGAAAATTTTCAGTACCACAACTTTCAATTTCATTGATTTCAAAACAGAGTTCTCCTGCTCTTGCATACAATCGAAATTGCTTTTTATTACATTCATAACAAAGAAAACTTGAAAGTACTAATAAAGCAATAAATCTGGGGCATAGTCGAGTCAAGCATCCCTGCGCCCCCTTCCAGAGCTGGTCGAAGCCTCTGATGCCAAGCTAGGCCCAACCTGTGCCTCCTCGTTGAGCCAATCCAAGCACTCGTCTGACAAAGTGCAATTGAAAGTAGGAGCAGGAGCCAGAAGCTCTCTAGTCCTCCATGCTGTGGCATATCGCGCAAGTTGTGCGCCTCGGACTGGGAAAGCAGCCGGGTACTCAATCCCCTCTGGAGGGCAAATCTGGTCATGACCGAACTGGCGCAGGAACCGGAACGGGAAGTAAAACACACAGTGGGTCAAACCAATCAACTAGATCCCGATCAGCCGGGACATGCTATAGCTCATTGCCGAGAGATTAAGCCAAGGACAACGCCAAGCAATGCTATCTGCGGACAAATTGCACATCCAGTCAAACCACCACCTTTCATCGAGGGCATTGACTAGGCGCTGTCGAAAGAAATAGCCTCGAGCCGAGTAGGCTGGGCAAGAGTCCACGACTTGCAATTTGTCCATTAACCACACCTGGGGAGGGATGAAAAAAATGAGAGAATAAAGAACAGAGAGATGTACGATGAGAGAAAAGTAAGGCAAGGGTTTTGTGAGAAAAATCGAGCCTGAGGGCCGAGTGATGTGAGCAAATACATATGTAAGATTGGGTGGGAAACATTACCTGCAGTAGTAGTGGACTCCCGGCAAATCTAGTCGTCTCCCGGCGATGAACAGAATCCAAGCCCATCAGCGTCTCGGCTAGGGTCATGGCAATGCAACTCTTCCCTTCCCTCAAGCCTTGGGTAACTTCGATCAGACGAATGCTAGCTCCGCCGAAGCCTGAGGAAAGCAGAAAGTGGGACAACAAGCACAAGCAAAGGGCGTGTTGCCGGAAACCTTGCCAATAACGGTTGCTGCGGTCACCGACGTCAGAAAAGCGATGGATCAAACCGAGGATGTCCAGCCCCCCATTACAGGTTAGAGATCGAGCATCATGCGCGGTGAGTCCGCACATCCGCCCCAAAGCCTGGGCATGACCAAAACGAATCTGGGGCAAGATCTCTTCTAGACCTTCAGATTCCATCAAAACATGAAAATCTTCAAAAGTCGGACATACCTCTTGCCCGTCGAAGCTAAAGACGTGCGTCACCGGGTTCCAAAACCTCGCCGCGGCATGGAGGAAAGGAAGGTGCAATGGAGTGCGACTCAGCGTGAACAGTGCATTCAAGCCGAAACCCCGGAAGTTCAGCTTTTCGGAACCATCTAGAGAAGCGATCCAAGCTGCGAGGTTTTCAACAAGAAACGCCTCCATTCCTAATGCAAAACTGAGGTGAATTGAATGAATCATGGAGCTAGGACTTTTAAAAAGGGAAAAACACTATTCAGGAGGACACGTGTCAAAAACTGGGTGGCTGCAGGAACAAGTGGCCGACCGGCCACCTTTTCTGGCAGGCCGGCCATTTGCTTTTTACAAAACTGGCCGGCCACCTCTCCCTCTCCATAAAACTGGCCGGCCGGCTCCCAAAGGTGGCCGGCCATGCTCCAGTGTATCTCCTTGGCCCTGTTTTACCCTCCGAGGGAAAGTTTCGAGCATTTCCATGCAACGGGAGAGTCAAAGGCCTTCATTTCCCTCTGTTTCGGATGCGTTCCGTTGCCTAAATCGTCCGGAGTACACTTTGTTGTTGTTGAGTTTTGTTTATCGAGTTGTTGTTTTGATTATCGAGTTGTCGTTTTGCTTATCGAGTTGTTTGTCGAGCTGTCGTGTTTCGTGTTTTGAGTCATTGCTCTCTGTTTAAGCAATCTTTATTTAAACCTTGTTTATTTGCGTTGTCAATACTATTGTATTTTGTTTATCGAGTTGTAAACTTGCTAAGATTCTGTTATATCTTAGAAAGTTAGGTTGTTGCGTCGGTTCACTACCTGACTGGGCAAAATGCACAATACACGCTTCCATTTAATCTCATTTTGGTGCAAAATGATGCGATATGATGCTAAGTGTTTAAAATACAATACTTTTTTCAAAAGCTGTTTCATCCCATCATGCCTCGCTTGTTACAACATTTTACAGACTAAGGCAAGTTTTACAGAAAATAAACTGCCTGATAATGTACAAATGTGCTATAACTACTAGCAAAAAGATAAATAAAACAGGAAAACAGCTGTGTATGTGCTCTCAGGAGCGGAAATAAGAGGCCCTCCTCGTCCTCTTCTGCGGGACAACCTCTGCATCACCATCATCATCCGGGCCGGAGCTGTCGTCCTCTGGATCCCCCTCAGCCTCGTCTCCACTCCCGGAACCAAGACCGGAGTCCCCCTCCTCAGCAGATGTCTCTGACTGGCGGTCTGTGGCCTCCTCCTCCTCCTCCTCCTCATCAGGCTCTACCTCTATAACATGCGCCCTGCGTCTGCGGGAGAACCCTCCTCGAGCTCCTCGGAAAGGCCTGGATGGATGGCCCAGCTCCTCGGAAAGGCCTGGATGGCCCAGCTCCATGGAAGGGCCCAGATGGCCCAGCTCCCCAAGAAGGCCCAGGTGGCCTGGCCGGCGGCTGAGCGTACATCGGAGGCATCTGAAAATAAAGAGTTCAATTCAAATACATCAGTCCAAATATGTACATCAGATGCAGATACAAGCAAAAACTACATGAAATGAGTGCATGTAAACACAGTGTACAAGTGGGGTGTGTGTCAGATGTGCTCTACACAAGTAGCCTATCAATGCAGTAGAAATCAGCATGTCATCAGAAGTATGATAAATACCGGAAAACTGAAGGGTACCTGGATGCCCGCGATAGACAACTGTGCCTCCCTCCGCAGGACCATCACCTCAAGTGAGGCCACCAATCCGACCACCTCCTCCACGTACTCTCGGGGTGGCTGCAAATACGAGCTCATAATCATCAATGAATAAAGGAATGTCTAAATGTTTTGAATGATAAATGAAAAACAGTGGAGCATACCAGTGGTGAGTCGGGATCAATGGCATATCGATCACCGGGCATCGGAGGCTCTAATGGGATCGGAGTCGGCGAAGTAGTCCCATACTGCCACCCCATCAGCTCAGTCGGCATGTCTGGCCATCCAGGATGAGCAAAAGTCGGAGGAATCGGGGGAACCGGTCTACCCCCACCTCTCGATGTACCAGCCCTACTAGTGGAAGGGGCGTCTGCAGCCCGAGCCCGGGCCTGGCTCGAGGATGACGTACCAGCAGACCTCGTCATCGGGGTGCGAACTCCCGTCAATGGAGGCATCAAATATGTATGACGGTAAGTGGCGTAGTCCCCCTCCTCGAGATGTAGTAAAGCATCACTACCCAGCATAGCGCCGACTACATCCTGGGTAGAGAGCCTATCAGCGGTCCGCATACCGGCTGGGGGTGCTGCGGGAGGATCCTGAGAATCGTACCCCCATACCTGACGCAGAAAGCGTTCCCCCAGAAAGCATGCCCTACCAACCGGTCCTTCGAGCAGGACCCTGTACTGGGAGGTGCCCAATCCTCCGGCATACTGAAATCGGAGACCACCACCCAAAGGCGCCCAGGGCTGCCATGTAATCTGCGGATAACAAATGCATAAGTCAATCAGAAATCGGGAATATGTGGAGCAAATCAAAGATGAAAATGGAAGGGATCGAGAGTTTTGAAATACCTCCGATGGTCGCACAGTGTCAAAATACTGTCGCAGATAAATGAGAGTCTCTCGGGGTCTCGGTCGGTGCGGGCCCTCGAATACTAGTGAATACGGAGTCATGAGGGGCCCTCCCACCTCCAACTCTGGGGCTAATACCGGGAAATATGCGTATACCCATAACTGAGAAAAGTAGTGCAGAATGTAAGTACAAAGTGCTGAGGGCAAAATGCAGACTGTAAAGTGCGCTGTGTGTGCAATGTACAAGTAATGGGGAGCAGAAATGTAAATCAAGAGGACAGAAAGTACCTCCCAGGCTCTCCAATAACCGCCGAGTAAATCTCCCTGCCCGCGGGAGGTCGCGCTCATGTAGCAGTAAAGGGTAGCCAGGCCGGCGCCACCCCAGTCGTATCGACTGACCTGTGATAGGTCAACCAGAGCGCTCAACAGATATAGCCCGACCGTGTTCCCTCTATCGGCAAATAGAGTAGTCCCGAAGAGGAACATAAGGAAACCACGGGCATACTGCTCTGTCTCCTCAGGAGTCCTGGGCTCCATCTCCGCCCGCCGGAAGTGGGAAGAGAACCAAGTGTATCGAACTCTCCCAGAAGCTCTGTCGACAGGCGGGTGAGCCCCCAGCAGATATATCCAAGCGGCCTCCCACTCGCCCATGTCCTCATCATAAGGGATGGACCAACCTCCTATGTCCAGGCCGGTCAATACCGCAAAATCCAAAGGGGTCATAGTCATGTCCCCAGTGGCAAAGAAATGAAAGGAGTTGGTGGTGTCCCACCATCTCTCCACCAGAGCCGCCATCAGTGTCCTCCTGGCAGGACAACATGATAATCCAATGCAGAAGGCCCCGAACCCTGCCAAGTCTACTAAATCCCGGACACCCTCCGGGAGCTCAACATACCAATCCCTCGCGGCGGTGGAGCCATATCCCCGTACACCGCGAGAACCAACCTGCATTCAGAATGAATACATGTGTCAGTATGAAATGAATGGGCTGTATTCCAATGAAATGAACGGGCTGTGTGCCAATGAAATGAATTAGCTGTGTGCCAATGAAATGAACGAGCTGTGTGCCGATGAAATGAATGAGCTGTGTGTTCAGGAGTGAAGTGTATGAACTGTGTGTTCAGTATAAGCTACGTACAAATTTAATCTGGGCTGCATGTTCAGAAAATCAGAGTTTGGGCTGCGTGTTTTACTCTTAATCAATGTGGGCTGCGTGTTCACAATCAAATCTGGGCTGCGTGTTCAGAAAAATCAGAGTTTGGGCTGCGTGTTCAACTTTCAATCAATGTGGGCTGCGTGTTCACAATCAAATCTGGGCTGCGTGTTCAGAAAAATTAAAGTTTGGGCTGCGTGTTCAACTTTCAATCTATGTGGGCTGCGTGTTCACAATTTAAATCTGGGATACGTGTTCAGAAAATCAAAGTTTGGGCTGCGTGTTCTACTCTTAATCAATGTGGGCTGCGTGTTCACAATCAAATCTGGGCTGCGTGTTCAGAAAAATTAAAGTTTGGGTTGCGTGTTCAACTTTCAATCTATGTGGGCTGTGTGTTCACAATTTAAATCTGGGCTGCGTGTTCAGAAAATCAGAGTTTGGGCTGCGTGTTCTACTCTTAATCAATGTGGGCTGCGTGTTCACAATCAAATCTGGGCTGCGTGTCCAGAAAAATTAAAGTTTGGGCTGCCTGTTCAACTTTCAATCAATGTGGGCTGCGTGTTCACAATCAAATCTGGGCTGCGTGTTCAGAAAAATTAAAGTTTGGGCTGCGTGTTCAACTTTCAATCTATGTGGGCTGCGTGTTCACAATTTAAATCTGGGCTGCGTGTTCAGAAAATCAGAGTTTGGGCTGCGTGTTCTACTCTTAATCAATGTGGGCTGCGTGTTCACAATCAAATCTGGGCTGTGTGTTCAGAAAAATTAAAGTTTGGGCTGCGTGTTCAGATTTCAGAAAATTAAAGTTTGGGCTGCGTGTTCAACTTTCAATCAATGTGGGCTGCGTGTTCACAATTTAATCTGGGCTGCGTGTTCAGAAAATCAGAGTTTGGGCTGCGTGTTCTACTCTCAATCAGTGTGGGCTGTGTGTTCACCTTCAACTTGAGCTGCGTGTTCAGAAAATCAGAGTTTGGGCTGCGTGTTCTACTCCTAGTCAGTGTGTGCTGTGTGTTCACCTTCAAATTCGGGCTGTGTGTTCGACAAATCAGTGTTTGAGCCATGTGTTCACTTCTTAACTAATGTGTGTCGTGCGTTCGCAATCAATTAATGAGCCGAGTGTTCCGAAATTCAAGTGTTTAAGCTACATGTTCAGGATGCAAACAAAGTACTATGTCATAGGCTAAACTGTGTGTTCAAGCATGGCAGGGGCACGAAATGCATGAAAAATGCAGAAAATGAAGTAAATACCTCTCGTGCCTCATAAGAGAGGTGATGCTCTGGCTCCCGCAGGATTAGATCTCCAGGTGCTCGTTCGTCAAAATCAGTAAAATGACGAAAAATGGCTCGGGGAAGGACATGCGCTGGCGGAGCATACCTCCCGGGAATAAAAGGGCGAACCCTCGGGGGCAAAGTCATGGCATCAAAATCATCCCCAGCACCCGGAAAACCTCCACCATGTGGAAAATTGCCTGCCATTTTGGAAAATCTGCAAAAGGAGCAAAAATGAGCAAAAATGAGCCAAAATTGGAAAAAGTCAACAAAAGTCAACTCTCGGGAAATGAAAAAGTCAACGAAAGTCAACTCCCGAGAAAATCTTCCAAATATTGAGACAAACTCACCTCAAGTGGCGAAAATGAGAAAAGAAGCCCCGAAACCAAAATTTAATCAGTTCAAAGTGCTTGAAACTGAATATTTTCGCGAAAACAACTTGCGCGGGGCGTTGGAAAACGCGTATAGAGCTCAGATCTGAGGGAGAAAATTGTGTAGGAGGCAAGAGAAGAAGATCTCGTGGCTGCATTTATAGGCTCAAAGTGTTTGGGTGAGAGAGCATGAAGAAAAGGAGGTGAAAAGACCGAATTGGCCTCGGATTTGGGCAGTTGGCCGGTCGGCCACCTTTTCCGGCCAGCCAGCCATTCTCTTTTTGGAAAACCAGCCGGCCACCTCTGTAGACGAGCCCGCGGAGGGACCTCGCTACAGTTCGGACTCGATTTTGTTGTCACGGTTCTTAATCTGAACCAAAGAGTCCAAATCTGGCAAATCGTTTTGAGAAAATAGTTTTTTGAAAGAAGTGCCAAACATGGACTGCTTTGCCAGATACAGAGTCGCCACCTAAATATTTTTTAAAATGGGGAAATTTAGGAAACCATGACTCGGTGCCGAAGGCCACATGTCCGTCATCACCGGAGTTATCTCGGCTCGGGAGCTTGGGTACGATCGGGGAAGGTCAGCTATGAGCACCCCCTTTCGCCCGGTCTGAAGACCGGCCTCTACTAACCGTGATATCTGATTTTGAAAACGTTACGTGTTCTTATTCCGGTTATTAGCCTAGAATTACTATGTTATGCGCACAGCAAACAAGTATAGACTAGATTGCCTAATTTGGAAACAAGCATTGCATATCCGTTTGCTTTGAAAAAGTGCTTTGAAATTTGCTACTCGCAAGTAGACTAAAACACGGATTTCAATGAGTTTTTCCAACTCAAACAATCCAACCTTCACCCACAGGCATTCAAACAGTTTATCATATAAGCATTTAGCCGCATGGCAAGCATACTGTCATGGCAACACTCACACGCATGCGGGATGCTAAAACATAAATACTTACATCGTACTCCGTGCCAAAACAGCAAACTAGTTAGCAAACATGCATGTCCTAGTCCATGTCAAGTTGACTAATGCAACACATGCAAGATGCAATTAGAATAGGCTCGGCTAACCTAAATATGGCATGTGAAATGTAACCAATTGATTCATGTATTGAAATACGAATGCAGTTAGCATGATGTACCGAGCCCGGTGCATGCAGGACAAATGCATGAATGCACGCATGCATAGCATAAGGTATGCTAATTTTAAAAATGCCCTAGTCTACCATCATAAGCAGGTAAGTAAAAGGGCAGAAAGACGTGAGGTTGGAAGACATACACACACTCACGCACACTTATTACATAATTGCCCTCACTCGGAGGAACCAAATAAATATTACAGCCCGAATGATAAGCAAATAAAAAAAAATTATTACAGAATTTTTAATTAGTTAATAGAAGGAATGCAAAAGAAAGGAAAGGGTGGCCGCAGCCTCTGCCTCGGGATGCGCGAATGATGTGTGCTCGAAACCCGGCTCACCTGGAAAACCCGTACCGTACCCCTGCCACCTCTGTTTATACTGCCCTGTCTCTCTGAAAATTGCCAAAGTTCTGGAGCAGGTTCCTTACATGCTGCAGAGTACCACCGGCTGGGGGAAATTTCCACCGACAGTGCAGAATTTCCATCGGCAGTGTTTTGATTTACCGGCCATTCAAAGATTGCTGGCCGGCACTTAATTCTGCCGGTCGGCAGAAACTTCCTGCAGAAGACAGTTTTGACAGCAAACAGAGAACAGACAGTGCATGGCATGGGGTTTTCAGGCACATGTGAGCATGGTCATGCTTCCTATCATGCTTTGAACTCAAGGAGGCATGACCCTCAATCCTCGAGCCATCAATGGTGCATGATAGCCCAAAGGATCAAGTTTGCCACTTGATGTAAAGATGCATGCAACATACAAATGAGGACCAAGACCCTATCATGCCGAAGTCAAGGGTCCCGGTGACCGGGAATCAAGGCACATTACATCACTTGTAGTATGAATGTTCCTTGATTCTCACACTTGGTTTGACACCCCAAACCAAGTAATGCAATGCATGTTATGCAAACATGGACCGAAGAGCAACAATGAGATATAAATGCAAGGCATGCCAAATGCTATGCAACCAATATGGCAAGTATGCAATGCTAGGCATGCAAGATGTAAATGTAATGCGAACGTGGACCATTTGAGCAATGGGATCAACATATTACAAGGCTTAATGAAGTAATCATGCAACAAACATGAAACAAGCATGCAATGGTGGCTCAAAATGATAAAGGGGCAGACCTTCACCCACCTCAAAACAGTGGCAAAAGGTGTCCAAAAGGTGGACCAATGCTCATGCCAACAAGCAAACCAAAGGCCCTAAGGTTAAGGCACAAAAAAAAGGCATTCCACTCCCACCAACATGAGCACTCATGGCATGATTAAGACAAGTAAAAACAGAATTTTACAGGCAAAATAGGACTCCAAACCCTCCTAATATGGCAGCTAAAGTGGCTCCAAAGAGGTGCGTGCACCAAGGCTCGTATCTAGGCATAAAAGGGCACACCCTCAAGGCATGGAAGAGGTCACAAATGCAAGCATACAAGCATGATTTATGGACTGAAATGGGGTCCTAAATGATGCCAAATCATGAGGATGATCATAGTTATGCATGCTAGAGGTCAAAATGTTCAAAGCTTACAAGCCAAAACATAAAGAGACGACATCAAACTATGCAAGCATGGCTGGAATGAAGGGCCAACAGACCTTGAACATGGTAAGACAATGCCAAAATCTTCATGAAACTAAGCCTACACATGCAAGAATCATGGCCTAAACACAAGGTGCCTTTCCAGGCCAAAAGGAGCAATGCAAAACAAGTACTTTAAGCATGCAAAGAGACATAAATCCGACCAAAAACAGGGATTATATATGACCTAAAAACACCTAAAAAGTTCTGAAATAAGGCAAAAATCAAGCAAGCATGCATATTACCCTTTAAGCCAAAATGTAAGGAAATAAGACAATGAAGGGAGAGGGGTGTCCCTCCCCTATGCAAGACTTCAAACCACCTTTCTTATCACTGAAAATCAACTGGTTTTTAGTGGTGAAAAGACCAACACACTCAACCAAACAATGCCTCACAAGGGAAGCACAAAAGGGGCCAAATAAAGCTTAATAAGATGAGTTTGCACTCAAACCACAAAAAAATCTTAATGAAAGTTCTAAAGCATGAAAATGTAAGCTTTTTTTATGTTATGCACACAAGCTAAATCAGCAAGCAAGATAGGTAAAAAAACTATTGCAAGTTTGGGGAATCTAAAGTAAAGTGCTCACCCTTGAAGATCCTTTGAAGAACAAATGGTCCAGCCCTCTTCTTTGGATCAAAATCAGTCCAAAAACTCAAGAATCAACCCCCCCAAGTCCTCAATCTCGGAGCAAGGTGTAATAGTGTGTGTAATGGTGCAAAAGTAAGGTAAAATCACACTTTTAGGCCAAGAAACACACACAAAGGAGGAGAGAGAGGGAGATATAGAGATAGGGTGTATCTATCTATGGAAGCTCTGGTTTTTGCCTCTAATTTTTCTAACCTAGAGCCAAGAGGAGAGCCTTCCTCTTATAGAGGTCCCTCTTGCAAAGCTTATTGTAGACGCCCCCGCGGGGGGGACCTCGCTACAGTTCGGACTCGATTTGTGTCACGGTTCTTAATCTGAACCAAAGAGTCCAAATCTGGCAAATCGTTTGAGAAAACAAATTTTTTGAAAAGTAGTGCCAAACATGGACTGCTTTGCCAGATACAGAGTCGCCACCTAAATATTTTTAAAATGGGGAAATTTAGGAAACCCTGACTCGGTGCCGAAGGCCACATGTCCGTCATCACCGGAGTTGTCTCGACTTGGGAGCTTGGGTACGATCAGGGAAGGTCAGCTATGAGCACCCCCTCTCGCCTGGTCCGAAGACCAGCCTCTACTAACCGTGATATCCAGTTTTGAAAACGTTATGTGCTCTTATACCAATTATTAGCCTAGAATTACTATGTTGTGCGCGCAGCAAACAAGTATAGACCAAATCGCCCAAATTGGAACAAAAACATTTCATGTTTGTTTTGAAATTGGTTTGCTACTCGCAAGTAGGCTAAAACGCGGATTTTGCCACCCTCAAATGGGCTTTTAGAAAAGATGATTTTGCCACTATCTAGTGGGCTTAAAACTCACAGTTTTAATGCATTATTCCAATTTAGGTAATTCAACCTCCACCCACAGGCATTCAAGCAGTTTATCTCATGTAAGCACTTAGCCGCATGGTAATCATGCTATCATGGCAACATTCACACGCATGCGATATGCTAAAGCATAAACACTTACATTGTACTCCATGCCAAAACAATAAACTAGTTAGCAAACATGCATGTCCTAGTTCATGTTAGATTGACTAATGCAACACATACAGGATGCAATTAGATAGGCTCGGCTAACCTAAGCATGGCATGTGAAATGCGGTCAAGTACCATATATTCAATTTGTGAATTGAAGTACAAATGCAGTTAGCGTGATGTACCGAGCCTAATGCATGCAGTACAAATGCATGAATGCACGCATGCATAGCATAAGGTATGCTAATTTTAAGAATGCCCTAGTCTACCACCATAAGTAGGTAAATAAAAGGGAAGAAAGAAATGGGGATTGGAAGACATACACACACTCACCCACACTTATTACAGATTTGCCCTCGCTCGGAGGGCCCCAAATAAATATTACAGTCCCAAAATAAAGAACAAATAAAATTATTACAAAATTTCCTAATTAATTAAAGGAAAGGAAGCAAAAGAAAGAAGAGGGTGGCCACAGCCTCTGCCTCGGAGTGCGCAGATGATGCATGCTCGAATCCGTCCTGCCCGGAAAACCCGTATTGTACTCCTGCTGCCTCTGTTTGTACTGCCTTGTCTTTCTGAAAATTGCCAAAGTACTGGAGCAAGCTCCTTGTATCCTGCAGAGCACCACCGGCCAGACAGAATTTCCACCGGCACTCCACAATTTCCATCGGCACTCCAGAGATTCATCGGCACTCCATAGATTGCCGGTCGGCATCAAATTCTGCCGGTCGGCAGAAACTTCCTGCAGAAGACAATTTGACAGCAAACAGAGAACAGACAGTGCATGGCATGGGATTTTCAGGTACATGTGGGCATGGTTGTGCTTCTTATCATGTTTTGAACTCAAAGAAACATGACCTTCGATCCTTGAGCCATCAATGGTGCATGATGACTCAATGGATCAAATTTGCCAATTGATATGAATATGCATGCAACAAATAAAATGAAAACCGAGGCCTTATCATGTTAGAGTCAAAGGTCCCGATGACCGGGAATCGAGGCACATTACATCACTTGAAGTATGAATGGTCCTTGATTCCCACACTTGGTTTGACACCCCAAACCAAGTAAATGCAACGCATGTTATGCTCATAAGGCTCAAACGTATCATGCCACCAAGATATAAAGCACAACAAACATTATGCAACCAACATGACAAATGTACAATGCTAAGCATACAAGGTACAAAAATGGTGCAAACATGGACCAATTTGACCATGGGATTGATAAGCTACAAGGCTTAATGGAACAACTATGCAACAAACATGGAGCAAGCATGCAAGAGGGCTTAAAATGGCCAAGGGGGCAGGCCCTCACCCTTCTCAAAACAGTGGCCAAAAGTGTCCGATAGATGGACCAATGTTCATGCCAATCATGCAAGCCAAAAGTCCTATGGTTAAGGCGCAAAAGGGAAACATTTCACCCTCAATAACAAGACCACTCATGGCATGATTAAGGCAAGCAAAAACAGAAAACTATCATGCAAAATAAGGCCCCAAACCCTCCTAGCATGGCAACTAAGATGACTCCTAAGATGCACATGCACTAAGGCTTATGTATAGGCATAAAAGGGGGCACCTCCAAGACATAAAAGAGGCCATGCATGCACACATACAAGCATGATTTTTGGACTGAAATAGCATGGCAAACAACCTCCACTCATCAAAGCAAACCAACCAAAGCACTTATGACTCATATACTTGAGGGCTCACAAGCCAAAATGCATAGCAACCATAACAAACATGCCAAACATGACCAAGTTGATAACCAACAGATTTTAAGCATGGAAAAACAATGCTAAATGCTTCATGGAACTAAACCAACTCTCACAAGAATCATGGCCTAATCATGAGATGTATTTCTAAGCAAGATGGAGCAATACAAAGCAAGTATTACAAGCATACAAGGAGGCCCAAATCCGACTAAAAACGGAGGTTATATATGACCTAAGATGCCTAAAAAAATACTGAAATGAAGCCAAGAAACAACAAGCAAACATGCTATCCTTTTGAGCCCAAAAGGCAAGGAAACAAAACCATAAAGGGAGAGGGGTGTCCCTCCCCTATGCAAGACTTCAAACCAACCTTTTTGACACTAAAATACACTGATTTTTAGTGGTGAAGAGATCAAAATATAAAGATGACCAAAACTTAAACAAAAAGGCAACAAAAGTGACCAAATAAGGCCTAATGGAGTGAGTTTCCACTCAAACCACAAAGGGACCTTAATGAAAGTGCTAGAGCAGGAAAATTTAAGCCTTTTTCATGTTATACACAAGAGCTAAAACAGTAAACAAAATAGGTAGAAAACCAATGTAAGTTTGGGGAATAAAAAGGAAGATGCTCACCCTTGAAGAACCCTTGAAGAACAAGTGGTCTAGCCTCCTTCTTTGGATCAAAACCAGTCCAAAACTCAAGAAACAACTCCTCCAAGTCCCTCAATCTCGGAGTAAGGTGTAATGGTGTGTGTAATGGTGCAAAAGTAAGGTAAAACACACCTTTAGGCCAAGGAAACACACACAAAGGAGGGGGAAGAGGGAGATATAGAGATAGAGTGTATCTATATCTCTAAGGGCTGGTTTTTGCTTCAAAGTTCTAACCTAGAACCAAGAGGAAAGCCCCTCTCTTATAGGACTCCCTCTTGCAAAGTATTCAACAAGCTTGGCTAGAGGGAAATCCCTCCATACACGTGTATGGAGGGGGGAAGAGTTGGTGCCAGCTATCACAGCTGGCACAAAATATCTCCATAAAGTGGAGGAACAGTGGTCGGCTGCCAAAAAAAGCTATTTCGGCAAAAAACAGTGCCGACCGGCAACATATTATGCCGACCGGTAACAAAGTGTGCCGGCCGGCAAACAAAAGTGCCGATGGAAGAAAGAGGCCAGCCGGCGGCCTTCAGCCACTGCCGGTGGTGTGTGGGGCTGGTCTACAAGCCCTATCCTGTCCTCCCAAGGCAAAACACAAGTGTTCGGTGCAAAATCGGACACTAAACGGTCAAGTTCGGAGATTCTGAGGTAGGGCGCGCGAGCCGAGTCCTCCGGGAACTCCAAACGAACACAAACATGGATGATCACCGGGTGTTCAAACGGTGACGTCTAAGTCTTGAGGACAGTCAAAAATGGGGTGTCTACACTTATACAACAAGCTTGCTTAGAGGGACATCCCTCCATACACGTGTATGGAGGGAGGCAGAGTTGGTGCCAGCTATCACAGCTGGCACAAAATATCTCCATAAAGTAAATGAACAGTGGTCGGCTGCCCAAAAATGTCATTGTGACAAAATTTAGTGCCGACCGGCAATAAATAGTGCCGACCGGCAAGAAACAGTGCCGACCGGCAATAAAAAGTGCCGATGGAAGAAAAAAACCAGCCGGCGGCCTCTAGCCACTGCCGGTGGTGTGTGGGGATGCCTCACAAGGCGTTCCCTGCCCCTCCAAGGCAAGATGCAAGTGTTTGGTGCAAAACCAGACACTAAACGGTCGAGTTCGGAGATCCTGAGGCAGGGCGCGTAGCCGAGACCTTCGGGAACTCCAAACGAACACAAACATGGATGATCACCAAGTGTTCAAACGGTGACGTCCAAGTCTTGAGGACGGTCAAAGATGGGGTGTCTACAACCTCCTACCCTCCATAAAACTAGCCGGCCATGTTCCCCACATGCTCACCTAGCTCTCTGCAAATTTTGAGGAAGATTGGAGCTCCCGGGACCTGAAAAAGTTCAAGGAAAGTGCACTTTCTGTCGCAAAATTGCTCCGCCGGAACTTCAGCTTCAAGTTCTGACATGTGTCTCATCATCATTCATCGAAATCAAAGCGTATCCTTTTTGAATGTGTTGTAGCCTTTCCAGGAAGTGAGTTGGAGGCCGTGATTGAGTCACCTTCGCCGAAACACGTGTTTCCGTGCTCGTTACTTCGTAACAGACGGGCACCTTGGTTTATGCTCGTTTTACACTATCATGCACATAACTTGCATTCTCATGAGCATATTTGCATTGTTATGCATATTTCTTGATATTGCCATACCCCTGTGCTTGAGCATGCGTTGTCACGCACGTTCCTTGCTCGCATCGCGATGCATTCACTCGCCGACACTGCATGTGTCAAACTTTTAGAATCACATTGAATATATGCTGGTAGTGTATTATGCTTGTTGAATTTCTCTCTTTTGCAGGCACGATATTGTATGTACGGTTCATTTGAGGCTGGTGCGACCAGACGAATCGCGCAGGTATCGTATCTTCTCCGTGTGAGACGTGGCGAGGATTGAATAATTCTCCGCATTCTTAACTGCATGAAATGTAGTTGTTGCTTTGCATTCTTGCTTAAAATTGTTGCATCTATTTGCGAATACTTGCTTCATTACAGCTTGCTGCATTTGCATGATCATTGAGTTACTTCCGGCTCTGTGCATATCGCTTTGCATTTTTCCCCCTTTGCCTGCGGGCATGCCTGCGGGCACATCTCTGTTTATCTTGTACGTTTGTCTAAGTCTTCGGCCTTGTCAAAAATGGGTCGTCTCTGGGCTTTGACATTCACTCCCGTCACTTATGACTTCCGAGTTCTGTCAAAGAGGGGCAACTGTAGACACCCCATTTTTGACCGACCTTAAGACTCAAACATCACCGATTGAGCGCTCGGTGACGTTGCATATCGTGCTCCTTCAGAAGTTTCAGAGTCACGGCCATGAGCCCTGCCTCCGGACTTCCGAACCCTCTTCTGTGCCTTGCCTCGGTTTGCGAACCAGACTCAATTTTCTCTGTTTCTTTTCCTGAGGGGAGGGAGAGGTCCCGTAGACCATCTCTCAGTGGCCGTGGGCTACATTTTGTGGCTATAGGCCATTTTGCCCATTTCGGAGCCCGGTTTCCGGTTTTCGGAGCCGTCAGGCCGTGTGCCTCGGTTCGGGACCGCTTAACCGTCTCCATTTGCTCTGATTTTTGGCATGCATCTTATTTTCTCCCTTTTGAGGGACACTGAGGTCTGAGAGACCCACTTCGTGGTCGAATACCACTTTTGGTGTTTAACAGGCAGTTTTCGGGTCCCCGAACTACTTGTTTTGGCCCCCGAACATTCGTTTTGCATCGGTTTCCGTTCATTTTTGGCAGGTACCTCTGTTTCATCACCAGGAAGGCCGTAGAAGGGTGGGAGGCCAGCAATTGTTTCAACAACCAGTTATATATCCTCCGGCGCCCTCCGACGCTCGTTTTTCTCACTTCCAAGCCAATGTTGAACACCCTTGGACCATTTTCTTGAACTTTTAACCACATATTTGTGATGTACACACATGGGAGGACCCTAAAAGTTGGTGGCCGGCCACTAATGTTGTTTGACCCTTTTGAACCCCTCCTAAAAATGGCCTATTCTCTCTCCTGTTTTACAGTTTTCAAATTCGAACCATAGGGTTGTGTTGAGGACACCTAGGAGGACACCTATTTGGGGTGGTCGGCCAGAAAATCAACTTGACCTTTTTGACCCCTAGCCGGCCGGCTAGGGAGGATGGCCGGCCGGCCACCTGCAACTCCAAAAAGTGGCCGGCCATAATCCTTACACTTTGCACTTTACAGCTGTATAGTTGTTTTCCCCCAAAAATATCTATATCCGGGGGATATTTTTTGGGGGAAAACTTGCCTCCTTTTCCCCCACCTTTTCCCCACCTTTTCTCCCTCTCTTTGGTCCATATAATCAGCAGGCAGCATTGGTCTTAGGGGTTAGAAAAATTGCTTCAAGCATAGACATACATATCTCCCTCCATCTCTCTCATTTTCGTTGAAAACTCCTAAGTTCTACCTCATTTCTTCATCACCACCAAGCACCACCACCACTACTCCATTTCCAGCAGCTTGAAGAACTTTCCAGAAGCTAGGAGGCATCACTTCTCAAGCCAAGAAGCAACCAAAGACTTGTCTTCAAGGGTGAGTCTCATTTCCCCCCTTTTTTGTCCATTTCTTGCATCATTTATAAGCCATACATGCTTGCTATTTTGAGCTCCGGCCCTAACTGAAAGTAGCCTTATTTTGAGCTCTTTTTCACTTTTTCTTAAGGGCTCAACCCTGTTTGAGGCCCTCTTGATGCACTTTCTTCAATATCCTCCTTGAATGCCATTTTCTTGCATGATATTTTTAGCTTGTGTGTGATCTGTTTTGGAGCATGATGTAAACTGTAAGTAGGCTTATTTTGAGCCCCTCTTCAACATTGAAGAAGGGCTCATCACTGTTTGGGATCTCCATGTGCCACTTGTTGTTATATCTCTCTTTTGGACCCCATTTTTGCATGCTTTGGCAGCCCATTGTGCTTCTGTTTTTGGTCTTTTTATAGAACTGAAAATAGTCTTATTTTGGCCCATTCTTCATGTTTAATTAAGGGCCTTTCATGGTTTGAGGCATCTTTTATACACTTCATGTTATATCTCTCTTTTGGACCCCATTTTTGCATGCTTTGGCAGCCCATTGTGCTTCTGTTTTTGGTCTTTTTACAGAATTGAAAATAGTCTTATTTTGGCTTATTCTTCATGTTTCATTAAGGGCCTTTCATGGTTTGAGGCATCTTTTATACACTTCATGTTATATCTCTCTTTTGGACCCCATTTTTGCATGCTTTGGCAGCCCATTGTGCTTCTGTTTTTGGTCTTTTTACAGAATTGAAAATAGTCTTATTTTGGCCCATTCTTCATGTTTCATTAAGGGCCTTTTACTGTTTGAGGCATCATTTATATACTTTGTGTTATATCTCTCTTTTTTGGCCATATTTTGCATGATATTTTTGGCTGGTATGCATACTGTTTTGGGTCCGGCCATCAACTGTAAAGTGTATTATTTTTTGTCCCTCATCAGTATTGTAGAAGAGTCTTTTTCTGTTTGGGCTTTGCATCTACCACTTGCTCCTTTGGCCATCTTTTGGCCCATTTCTTGCATGAGATTTTAGTCATATCTGTGCTGGTTTTTGTGGTTTTCCACAAACTGTAAAAGATCATGTTTTGGGCCCCTCTTCAACTTTGTTGAAGGGCCCTAATCTGTTTGAGGCCAGAAGCTGTGAGTTTCTTCTTAATCTCATATTTAGGGCCATTTTTGCATGCTAGTTTTGCCCTATTTCTGTTTGCTGTTTGGCCATGCTTTGAACTGTAAAAGTGCTTATTTCGGGACTGCCTTGCTTCTGTATTTTTATTCCATGTGCCAATTATGCATGCTTTGTATAGCTGTAAGCCATTTCATATGCCTAATGTTGCATTTCGGTTTAATTCCATGCATCGGGTGTCATTTCGCCTTGTTTCGGGGCTGTTTTCCCCCTCATTTTGCTACTGTTTTTTGCATATTTGCATGTCATATTCCATGTCCTTGCCATGTCTCATTAGAGTGGCATTTTGGTGCCTGAGGGTCGGTTCTCGGTTTGCGTGCACGCGTGCACGCATTTCGAGGTATCTTGTTTTCATCTGATGGCCTCTTATGTGAGTGTGGCTGAGGCTCTCTCATGTTGGTGTAAGCCCATTATTGCATTGCGTATGTCATTTCATCCATAGCATTGTGTATTTCCGGTTGTGTATTACCTCGTATAGCGTGTATGCCATTCCATAACACTGTGTATGTTAGGATTGTATCTTAGTTGCATTTCATGCATGTCATGCATATTGTATCGTGTTCGGGATAGGAGTTAGCCCGGGAACGGGAAATGAGGTACATTTCGTACTCCGAGTGACGGAATGTGTCTCAATTCCCCGGTCACCAACACTCCGGATTACCCATGATGGAGTTAGGTCTTGTTGTGTTTTCATGTGCATTCATTTCATATTAAATTGTGCAATTCGGCTCCTCGGCCATCATGCCTCAGTATGCATGATTGGTGACACGAGGATCGAGGCATGCATATATTTGTGAAAATACATTGCTATGCCCCTTTCCTACTCTCTGTTGCAGCAAAATGAAGAATCAGCAACTTTTCGGGGCTTGGCACGCACTTCAAGAACAGGTGTAAACAGAGGCTAATTGGGGCATCCCAATGGATTTCCGCGCAAAGCAGCCTAAATATACATCATTCATCAGAAGCAAGGCAGTCCCTGGCTTGCATGCCAGTTTTATTTATTTTCTTAGTTAATTTGTTAATTAATTAGGAATTTACATATTATTTGGACTGTAATATTTGGACTGTAATATTCTTTTATTCAGGACTGTATATTTATTCGGACCCTCTGTGCGAGGGCATAACTGTAATAAGTGTGCATGTGTGCGTTGTATGTCTTCCAACCCCACGTCTTTCTCCCTTTTATTTATCCGCTTATGATGGTTAGATTAGGGCATATTTCAATTAGCATACAGTATGATAGCATGTTTGCATTCATTCATCTGTTTTGCATGCACCGGGCTCGGCGCATCATACTAACTGCATTGTACTTTCAATTCCAAATTGAATACATGATAGTTGTAGCATTTCATATGCCATGTTTAGAATAGCCGAGCCTGCTATAGTTGCATTTTGCATGTGTTGCATTAGGCATTTTTGTATAATTAGGATCATACATGATTTCTAATACAGTTTTTGTTTTGGCTTGGAGTACTCGGTAAGTTTTCATGCTTTAGCATCCTTGCATGCGTGTGAGTGAATGCCATGAATAGCATGCTTACTATGAGGCTATATGCTTATGTGATATAACTGCCTGAATGCCTGTGGGTGAAAGTTGGGTTGTTTGGATTGGAACAAATCATTGAGTGTGAGTTTTAAGCCCACTAGGTAGTGGCAAAACCATCTTTTCTAAGACCACCCGAGGGTGGCAAAATTTGCATTTTAAGCCTACTTGCGAATAGCAAACCATCTTTCAAAAACAAACATGAAATGTTTCGTTCCAATTCAGGCGATCCAGTCTATACTTGTATGCTGTGCGCATCACATAGTAACCTAGGCTAATAACCGGAATAAGAACATACAATGTTTTCAAAAATAGATATCATGGTTAGTAGAGGCCGGTCTCTGACCGGGAGAGCGGGGGTGCTCACGAAGTGACCTTCCCCAATCGTACCCAAGTTCCCGAGCCGAGGCAACTTTGGTGATGACGGACACGTGGCCTTAGGCAACGAGTCAGGGTTTCCTAAATTTCCCAAAATAAAATATTTAGGTGGCGACTTTGTATCTAGCAAAGCAGTCCATGTTTGGCACTTCTTTCAAAAATCTATTTTCTCAAAACGATTTGCCGGATTTGGACTCTTTGGTTTAGATTAAGAACCGTGACATTTGAGAGTCCTGAGCTGTAGTGACCCCAAATGAACAGAACGGGACTCACCCTCCCGGGGCGTTCGGGGACGTCTACAATTACTTTCAAGCACACAAGATTATAGTGCTAACAAAGCACCCACTGAAGTCCTTGTTACAACAAGGAGACTTAACTGGAAGAATAGCAAGATGGGCAGTGGCCTTGGGCCAGTACGACCTGGAGTTCAGGCTGAGAACAGCAATTAAGGGCCAAGTTTTGGCCGACTTCGTGGCCGAATTCATGCCAAAATCCATCGAACATCGGGCTCCGTTGAGCCAGGATGAACGATGTCCAAACAAACAACGAGAAGTCCAGCCAAAGGCAAAAGAATAAAGAAAGGAAAAACTCAGACCCTGCAGCATTTACATCGGCGACTCCTTTCACCTGTTTGTCGATGGAAGCTCGAACCGGCAAGGAGCGGGGGCAAGAGTAGTGTTAATATCTCCTGATGGGGAGATATTGGAACAGTCCATTCGATTAGGGTTCAAGGCCTCAAACAACGAGGCAGAGTATGAAGCATTAATTGCAGGACTAAAGCTGGCAGTGGCAGCAGAAGTAGATGAGGTAATAATTTTTTGTGATTCACAACTTATAGTAAATCAGACAACAGGAGAATTTGCAACCCGAGATGAGAGAATGTCGGCATACGCAAAGGAAGTCATCAAGCTGGCAGCCTTATTTCGCAACTACCGACTTCTTCAAGTTAGCCGAGATGATAACAACCACGCCGACGCGTTGGCCAACTTGGCAAGTTCAATACAAACTGGAAAAACAAGGACAATAATGATTGACTATTTGTCAGGCCCGAGCATAGAACCACCGATCACAGAACAAGAAGCAATGTGTGTGGACTTAGGACCAAGCTGGATGGATGCAATTGTTGCATTCCTAAAAGAGGGAAAGCTGCCAGAAGACCATAAGGAAGCACACAAGGTCAGATTGAAGTCGGCAAGATTCAATCTGATAGCAGACGGACATCTTTACAGAAGGTCCTTTACTAGACCCCTTTTAAGGTGCGTACACCCTTTGCAGGTTGAAGATTTTCTATATGAAATTCATGAAGGGATTTGTGGAAGCCACGCTGGGGGCAGATCACTAGCTCACAGGGCCATTACCCAGGGGTATTGGTGGCCCTACATGCAAAAAGATGCAGAAGCCTACGTGAAAAAGTGTGAACAATGCCAAAGGTTCGCACCTTTGATACACCAGTCAGCTGCTGACCTGAACCCTGTATCCAGTCTATGGCCATTTGCCCAATGGGGCATGGATCTCGTTGGGCAGTTGCCCCAAGCAACTGGGCAAAAAAAGTACTTGCTGGTAGCAACGGATTACTTCACAAAGTGGATAGAAGCAGAACCTCTTGCCAAAATCCGAGATGTGGACATCAAGAACTTCATATGGAGAAACATCATCACCAGATTTGGCATTCCAAGAGCAATAATTGCCGACAACGGAACGCAATTTGACAGCAAACTCATCAAGAACTTTTGTGCGAAATTCAAGATAAAGAATTACTTTTCAACACCAAGTTTTCCCCAAAGCAATGGGCAAGTAGAAGCATCCAACAAAGTAATTTTGGATGGGATAAAGAAGAGGCTGCAGGCAGCGAAAGGAAAGTGGGTAGACGAGTTGCCCAATGTACTCTGGGCATATCGGACTACGCCGAGAAGATCAACAGGGGAAACCCCCTTTGCCATGGCTTACGGTACAGAAGCAGTCATCCCACTGGAGATCGGCATCCCAGGGATCAGAACCCAAGGAGTAGAGAATGGGATTAACGACATACTTCTAGCCCGAGATATAGATCTCTTAGAAGAAAGAAGGGAGAAAGCTGCAATTCAGCTCACAGAGTACCAGCAGCAGCTTGCTAAAGCTTACAATAAGAAGGTCAATTCAAGGGATTTTCAGGTCGGTGACCTAGTCCTAAGAAAAGTTGTTGGCAACAAGAAGGATCCCAGAGAGGGCAAGCTTGGCCCAAACTGGGAAGGACCCTACAGAATTACTTCGGTATTGGGCAATGGAGTATACCGGCTTGAAGATAATTAGGGCAAAGCATTGCCAAGACCCTGGAACACTTGTAATTTGAAATTTTTCTTTCATTAGATGTTCCTTGTTATTTTTTGCCGACGTCATCAATAAAATCTTAGCAGAATTTTTCAAGACTTGTGAATTGATAAAAGATGCATAATGTTGTTTCTGAATAATGTGAACCCAAGTGGAACTTAGGTTCACATTGGGGGCAGAGAGAAGACAAAATTGTTTATCTTCACTTGTTGAAATTTGTAGCAATTTTCAAGTTGAAGTTAAACCGAAGTAATGCTTAACGCTTGTTGAAATTTGTAACAATTTACAAGTTGAAGTTAAGCCGAGATTATTATTTATCTTCACTTGTTGAAATTTGTAGCAATTTACAAGTTGAAGTTAAACCGAAGTAATGCTTAACGCTTGTTGAAATTTGTAGCAATTTACAAGTTGAAGTTAAGCTGAGATTATTGTTTATCTTCACTTGTTGAAATTTGTAGGAATTTACAAGTTGAAGTTAAAACCGAAGTAATGCTTAATGCTTGTTTCAATTTGTAGCAATTTACAAGTTGAAGTTAAGCCAAGATTATTGTTTATCTTCACTTGTTGAAATTTGTAAGCAATTTACAAGTTGAAGTTAAACCGAAATAATACTTAACGCTTGTTGAAATTTGTAGCAATTTACAAGTTAAAGTTAAGCCGAGATTATTATTTATCTTCACTTGTTGAAATTTGTAACAATTTACAAGTTGAAGTTAAACCGAAGTAATGCTTAACGCTTGTTGAAATTTGTAGCAATTTACAAGTTGAAGTTAAACCGAAGTAATGCTTAACGCTTGTTGAAATTCGTAGCAATTTACAAGTTGAAGTTAAGCCGAGATTATTGTTTATCTTCACTTGTTGAAATTTGTAGCAATTTACAAGTTGAAGTTAAACCAAAATTATTGCTTAACACTTGTTGAAATTTGTGGACAATTTACAAGTTGAAGTCAAGCCGAAGTCATTGTTCAACACTTGTTAAAAGTTTACAAGAAGTTTGTCTATCTGAGGTGTGTCACCCCAAGAAGATTGTTTAAAGAAGGAAAAGTGTGTGAAAGACATGCAAAATATTCTAAGTATAAAATCATGCAGAAGCAATAAAGAGAAGACAAGATTACAAGCACTTAGAAAAAGAAAAGTTGCATCAGCATTCACCAAGAAAGGGCACATCGGCCATACAAAAGGCTTATATTGTTTCAAAAGATAAAGAAGAAACAAAATACAATTAAGCAAAAGAAAAACATGAAGCTAAGACTCCTCTCCACCACATGGTTGAATTTGAAGATCAGATGATTGTTGAGAAGACATCTCAGCAGCCTTACCCGTCGCGACCTCGGCGTCAATTTCTGCAAGAGTGTCTTCAAGGTTCTTATCAGCAAGGATGGCATCGGCTGATTCCTTCTCATCAACAGCATCTTTGTTAACCGCATCGCCTTCTTCATCCTGAGTCAAGTCTAGGACTTGCTCATTTTGAAGAGGGGACTTGGCAACATCTTTGGATTTTCTTACCAACACCTCATCCTCTTCCTCATCACCATCCTCAGACTCAGATTCGCCGACGTCTTGACTTGGAGGTTGAGCTGAAGGGAATGGAAGAGGAATGGCATCGGCTTTCTTCAACGGTGAGTCCTCTGGGACATTAAGTTTCTTTAGAAGGGACATCCAACCAAGGGTGAAACCCTTGTTGCATGCCTCCTTCACCTGTTGTTCGTAGGCATCTGTGACGTCGGCCATTCCTTGGGCATATGCCTTCTCGTTGGCATCTTTTATTTTGGCTTCTTTGGTGGCCAGTGCCTCCTAAAGCTCCTTTTCGGCTTGAACCATTTTCTCCTCGGCTTCTCTCTTCTAAGACTCAGCCACTTTCCTGATAGCCTCAGCAGCCTCAGCCTTCTCTTCGGCATTGGTCTGAGCCTTGATTGCAGCCTCAGCTTGGTCCTCCAGTTTTTTCATCTTTGATTGAAGACCTTTGTTGGTCTTTTGGAGGGAAGAGAACTCCCTCTTCATCTCGACAAGCCTCTCCCGATTCTCAAAAGACTGCATTGAGAAAGAGTGCGCATGCTGGATGGCCTGAAAGAAAACAGAGGTATTAGAGAATATTCAAAATACGAAATAAAAAAGAAAATTACCAAATAAAAGACATCTACTTGAACGGAGTGCTGAAGCATAAGAGCGTAATTCTCATACTCACTGTACTGGGCGTTTCGCTCCAAATCACCTGGTAACAACAGAGCAGTGCTGAGCGCAACACCGACGTTAATATCCTCGGCACTGTCACTTGCCATAACAGGCTTGTCCTCCAGAGTAATTGAAGCGGCCCAGGGGGCATCAGGTTTTTTTGATCCCGAGGTTGTTGCAGAGGAAGACCTCGGCTTTTTTGGGTTTTGGGATTCTGGTGGTTGAGACTCGGAGCGCCTCTTCCCAGCAGAAGGCTGAGATTTATCACTCTCAGCCAACTTTGAGATCGGCAAGGTGTCTTCAGATTCAACCTAAGCTATCTTAGCCTTTGGTTGAGCCTTCTTTATTCTTTTCGGCTTCAGTGGAGGTTGGGTTTGTGCTGGTTGATCATCAACGGATGATGGAATGCTGGCTAAGAGGTCTTTTGGCACTAGTTTTGGGCGGCCCATCTCAGCAGTAAGGACAAGTCGTCGCCGACGTTTTCGTTCTGATATTGGGACCAGGTATGAAGCCGAAGTTGATGGCTGATCAGCTGGATCGGATGTTGATCCTTGATCTGTTCGTGATGTGGATGCAGTCAATGGAGTTATAGCAGAGGGTGGAGAAAGGCTTTTCTTCGTCCTTTTGGGAACGTCAGGCAAAGTTGACTTATATAATGGAATAAAATTGAGAAGCACAAGCGCTTTCCTTTTATGGACTGGCAAGTCCAGAAGTTTCTTCAAATCCTTGCTGGGAACAAAGGATTGGCGAAAATTTTTCGGTGGCTTACAAACAGCTGCAAGAAGAACAGACGTCAGAAACAGACAAAGTATCTAAGACTTTGAAAGAAAACAGGCAAAGCTGAATACTGGGCTCTTACCCTTGCCCTCTAAAACTGATCGAGGAAGAGGGTAGAGATGGATGTCCTCATCTAGAGCAGACTCCCAGTTTCCTGAGGTAATGAGATAGTCATCTCCAGCCCCTTTGTTGGAGTCTGGGAGGTCGGCTACGATTTTGAATTCGATAGACCTCGGCTTAAGGTAATAAATGTAGCCTTTTTCTTTCAAATTAAGGGCACACATGGTATAGTAGTACTGGATATCGGGTAGGGTGATCCTAACGTTTTCCTGTTTAGCTAAGACAATGATACCATGGATCACTCGATAAGAGTTAATGGCCAGTTGCATGGGGTTTAACTTGTAGTAATGAAGAATCTCACGAAAAAGGATGTTAAGTGGAAACCGGAGTCAACACTCGATAAAGGCAACCACAGGGAAGGGCATGGAGTTTTCTGTAGGCATGATGGAGTCATCATCCCTAGCCAACCTCAAACTGACATCGGCTGGGATTTCAAACTCTTGCCTAAAAAATTCCAGCTTAGAGGGAGTGTTTACCCGATGTTCCCACATACCCATGATGTTGGGATAACTAAAGGTATTGGGTTTCTATAAGAAGATGGTTCAAATAGGGTTATTGGGACCTCGGCAAAAAACCTAGGTTTTAGTTGGTGTAGAGATTTGTAAGGGATGTTTCAGTTTTGCCCTAAAATGTGGGTTCTACAAACAAATCCCAAACCTAAAACTATGGAGATGAAGATCAAAGGCACAGATCTGGAAAAGACACAAAAAATAGAAAACAAAAGTGGAGTTTCAGAATCAAGAACAGAGATGGACTATCAAGAACATGAAGAATACAAAAGGTTGAAGGCCCAGAACAGTGGTAAGACGTGCAAGAAAACTATGAATAGTACATGTATTTAAAGCATAAGCAAAAAGTGAAATCAACGCATTCAGATGTATGATTCACAAATTAAGTGTTTGAGCGAGACAGTGATAAACAAGAAATTCCAGAAAAAACTCAAGAAACTGGAATAAGAAGAAATAGATTGCTTACCAGAAAATATGAAGCCGATGTGAAGATTGTCGAAGTTAGACGACAGTTACAGATGTAACAAGAACGACGAAAGCTTCATAGGAAGGGAGAACGGAAGGTAGTTGCAGAGCTTGAAGACTGGAACAATGGCGTATCCAGGAGCTAGAGAGAGAAAAAGCGAAGAGAAATCGAATGCAAAAGTGAAAAATGAAGAAAGGGGGAAAAGTTTTTGTCAAAAATAAAAACGGCGGCAAAAAGTAATCAATACGCCTAGAAGAACGTATGCGTCAGACGGCGCACGTGAGAGAGAGACGGCTTGCAAGCGCGTCATGAACACGGTCCAATAAGGTGGAGACGCATGAATGAAACGGTTGAGTAAATGATACGTGACAGCTCACACACGTGAAAGAATTCACTGGAATTCTTGTTCTCTGAAGAAAACATGTCAGCCTGATATGAATGATCTTGGCTGAGGAGTTCTTGAGCCGATATACAGGAGGAAGTACCGATATAAGTTCCATCACCTCAGAATGCCGAGGTAATAGAACCTAGGGGGCAGTTGTGGGGATACATTTCAGAGCACCAACACGTGGCAAGGTGACGCCGATGTGTCAGCCGAGGTGCCATGTGTCCGGGTCATTATGCCGAGGTTATCTCGGCGTTGTCGAGGTTATCTCCAAAGATATCGAAATCCGAGATAAACAGATAAGGGACAAGAGTCCTAGGATGAAGAGGAGACTTAGTCAAGATGAGGATAAATCTCTTAGGGAGTTTATCTTTATCTCTTGAGGAGTCCAAAGTAAGTACTGAACAGAAATCCATAGAAGTCAGGCTTCTAATGGGATTTGGATTGAGGTAACTATAAAAAAGAGGCACCCCCGTGGGTCTAAGGTACGGAATCTTATGCTTTGAATAGTGAGTTTAGCACTTGATTATCTTTGAGAGATATACTGACTTGATCGTTGGAGTGCCCCTGGGTAGAAGAACCACCGCCGGAGCCTTCTCTTTCTGTTACAGGTTAACTGAAGCCATCTATTCTACCGGTGCTCTCTAGCTGATTACTAAACGGGCAGTGTGACCAGAAAATCACTCACACACATATACATGTGAATCAGAGTCAATTGAGAAGAGAAAGAAGTGCCATTGTTGATATTGCAGATGAAGATGAAGATGAGCACAATGATTGTTTTCATTTTCACTCTCCTGTTTCTCTCCACTCCATCATCATCACCCTCAGTCCAATCTGACCCTCCAACTGTCTGCATAATCGGAAGCGGCATCGGCGGCTCCTCCGTCTCTCATTTCCTCCGTTAATACTCCGATCAATCTCCTCCTCCCATTGGCCAAATCCAAATCTTCGAACGCCGCGGCCGCGTCGGAGGCAGGATGGCTACTATCTCCCTCGCCGGTGACACCTTCGAAGCCGGAGCTGTCATGCTCCACCCCAAGAACTACCACACCGTTAACTTCGTCAAATTTCTCAATCTGACCGTCAAGCAGGATGATGAAGACAACTCCTCTTCTTTCGACATTTGGGACGGCCATAAATTCGTCTTCAAAACCCTAGACTCTAATTCCAAGTTCCCTTTTTTCCAGAAGATCGTATCGCTACTCAATTCATTCCGCATGTTCTTTCGTTATGGATTCTCTCTCTTCAAAAGGAGTAACTTTGGCGAGGTATACACACACTCTCTCTCTCTATATATATATATATATATATTTTTATCAACAAAGAAAAAGGAAACTTATATTAATGAAAAGACCAAGTACAAGCACCAAAATACATCAAAAAAGAGGAAAGTGCAAAAACATCATAGCTATCACTCTACAATCCCAACTAGGTTGGCACGAAGGAGGAAGTACAATAGCACTACACCATTGGTGAGATACCAATCAAAACAAAAAAGAAACTAGAAAGGCCACACCTACATCAAGCTCCACCACCAACAAAACATGGCAGCATTATCAGCCTTCCAACTCTGCCAACACCTACCCATGAAGACTCTACGAGCACCTTTTAAGACATACACCAAGTATCTCCTTGCCACACGAAAATGCACTAGGTATTTAACACCCAATTATCAACAAGCAGCATCAAAAGATAGCAGCACCAGGTCACAAAACAACAGATAGCAACACCAGATAGCAGCATCAGGACTGTTAACAGACTAAAGAGTGCACCAATTACATTTCTACTACACATGACAACAAACACCAGTAACAAGAAAAAACCAGCAACAATAGGACCAGCAGCATAGAGCAAAACAACAAAACACCAGCATAGCACATGGCATCCCAGAAAACTGCCATATCAGATTACTACCACCAGCAGTAATTCCAATAAGCTTCAAAACAAAATCAACCACCCAGCATCACAGCAACAACAGACAGCAGCATCAACAATCAAATTGCCCTTCAAGCTTCAACACCGACAACAATAGACATCATAACCAGCAGCTAGATACAACCATCCAGCAATAATCAGTCATCAGAACATTCAGCAAGCATCCAATACGAAGAAACTAAGAATGACCTCTGAGCTGCTGGACGTTATTAACAATTTCCTGGACAGAGTAAAACCCCTCACTGGAATGAGCCTTAACCCAAATGGCAATTCTGAATTTGATCAAATCACACACTTCCACCAGATTTGCTTGCTTACTTTGGAACACAACCTCATTCCTGAGCTTCCATAATGACCACAATACAGCCAATGGTATAGCCTGCCAAATCAAATTTGCAAATTTACCCCACCTAAAACCACTCCACCAGCCAAGAAGTTCCTCCACATTTCGAGGTATAACCCAATGCAGCCCCCACCATTGCAGTAAACAAGACCACACCCTCCAAGAAATGTATATTTGTGGCGCAGAGTGCAATGGATAGATTCTTAAATTACTATAAAAACTGTGAATCAAGGCCAGTCTTTGAGATTGTGGATGAGATGCTTAAATGGGCTGGTTTGTATAATCTCACCACCAGGACATTGCAAGAGGAACTGGTAGATGTTAGGTTGTCTCCTTTGCTGATACAAGAGCTTGTTACAGTAAGAGCCCTAACTATTTTTCTCAAATGTTTAATTTCTGTGCTTTTTTGTTGGTTGCATTTGGAAGTAACAGTTTGTTTTATTTTTATTTTGTATTTAGCATCGTGGTTCTATGAATTTAGTGCCATTCTTATTCTGAGATAATTATTTGGGCAAGCATAATAAAGATGGTATAACCTTTTGAACTAGGCATTTAGATGAAATAAGCATCAGTTGGAGTTATGGGCATTTGATTCCTTTCAGATTGTTAATTTACTATTTGAATTTTAAAGTGAAATAATGATATGGGATTTGATGGTTCAATTCAACCGATAATTGATGGATCCAGCCCTATCCTTTATAGATCTTGTTTAGGGATCATGCACTGCTCTAGATCATTCAGGTAGATATCACCAATACAGGGAATGGACCTTAGTAGCAGGAATCGTCTCAGATGGTGACGACTCTGAGGAAGAAGCGCGATTCTGCGCTTCTGAGGTAGAATCGCAGCAGAATCACGAATCTGAGGAGAGGGAAACGCGAATCTGATGCGAGAAGGAAGCACTCTTGAGAGGGCAAGGAGAGAACCTAGTCGCTGGCTTCGATCCTTTGTTTGACGACTTCGATCTCGCGCTGTTTGACTTCCCCTTCGAAGCCCTAGTCTTCGTCCCTTATTTCGAAGCCTTAGGTGTTCGTCTCTCTCTCTTCTCACTCTCTATCTCCTCTTCGTCTCTGTTTGCTTCTCTCCTTCGTCTCTAGTTGCTTCTCTCTCTTCTCTCTCTTTCAATCTATTCTGTTCTCTCTCTCTCTCCCTCTCCATTTTCATATTTGACCCTTTTATATAATATAATTTATAAATTATAATATTTATCATATATAATATAATTTATCATAAACAATATAATTTTTATGTTTAAAATAAAAAATTATTTATTTTATCATATGTAAAATAATTTTTATTTATTATTTCTTTTTTATTTTTTAACAAAATTTATTATTTCTTAACTTTTTAACATATAATAAATAAAATAAATCATCTAATTGTTTAAAAGAAATCTATTTAAATCATATATAATATTAAAAAAAAAACTTAAAAAACTTATAAAATAAAACATCTAATTTTTATTTATTATTTATTTTAACATGATTTATTATTCCTTATTTATTATAATAAATAAAATATAATTAATAAAAATAATACATAAGCGCTCCTAATCTACGACTCCTCTAAGTGGCCACGTTTCCCCGCTCCCGCTTCGTACAACTAAGGAATGGACAAACTACCAATTCCATGAGGCCCAGAGATATCTAGTAATGGTAATGTCATCTTTATTAGGTGTTCATGCTTACTTGAAGTGACAGGGTAAACCAGACATTTCATCTATAGTCATTGATGACTCAGGAGCCCTGATTGATCAGAAGGTCTAGATTCTACATAGGCTTCCAGTTTTTCCCCTCTATTGACAACAGAACTGCTGTGGAAATACATGAAAGTGTAGACATGAAAATGAAATGTAGAAAGCAAACTCAATCCTGATTCCTGAATGTTGGTTGCTTTTAATTTATGAAGTGATACAGATGCATCTGTTTGTAGTCAATAAATTTGATTAGTATGTAATTTTTGACAATATAGATTATGGTTAGATACACAGATCAAAACTTTGAAGTATTATACGAAGATAAACAAAAGGAGGAACAATGAAACTGAAATGCAGTGACCATGAAGAAAACTAGTTACTATTAGTATTGTATTATGATATCGCATGTGTAGACGCGCCCGTGGGCCTCATGCTACAGTTCGGACTCAATTTTGTTTCACAGTTCTTAATCTGAACCAAAGAGTCCAAATTCGACAAACCGTTTTGAGAAACAATTTTTTTTGAAAAGAAGTGCCAAACATGGACTGCTTTGCCAGATACAGAGTCGCCACCTAAATATTTTATTTGGGGGGATTTAGGAAACCCTGACTCGGTGCCAAAGGCCACGTGTCCGTCATCACCAAAGTTGCCTTGGCTCGGGAACTTGGGTACGATTGGGGAAGGTCAGCTATGAGCACCCCCTCTCGCCCAATCCGAAGATCGGCCTCTACTAACCATGATGTCCAATTTTGAAAACGTTATGTGTTCTCATTCCGGTTATTAGCCTAGAATTACTATGTTATGCGCACAGCAAATAAGTATAGACTAAATCGCCTAAATTGGAACAAAACATTGCATGTTTGTTTTGAAAATGGTTTGCTACTCGCAAGTAGGCTAAAATGTAGGTTTTGCCACCCTCAAGTGGGCTTTTAGAAAAGATGGTTTTGCCACTATCTAGTGGGCTTAAAACTCACAGTTTTAATGCATTATTCCAATTTAGGTAATTCAACCTCCATCCACAGGCATTCAAGCAGTTATATCACATAAGCAGCTAGCCTCATGGTAATCATACTGTCATGGCAACACTCACACGCATGCAAGGATGCTAAAGCATAAAAGCTCACCTAGTACTCCAAGCCAAAACAGAAACTAGTTAGTAATCATATGCATGATCCTAGTTCATGTTAAGATGGCTAATGCAACACATGCAAGATGCAACTATGATAGGCTCGGCTATCCTAAACGTGGCATGTGAAATGCTGCAATTAACAAGTACTCAACTTTGGAATTGGAATACAAGTGCAGTTAGCATGATGTGCCGAGCCCGATGCATGTAAGACAAATGTATGGATGCACGCATGCATAGCATAAGGTATGCTAAATTAAACATGTCCTAATACTAACCATCAAAGCAGGTAAGTAAAAGGGAGAAAGAAGTTGGGATTGGAAGACATGCACACACGCACCCACACTTATTACAAATACGCCCTCACTCGGAGGGACCGAATAAATATTACAGTCCGAATAAATAACTAACTACTTAATTAATTATTACAGAATTCCTATTTAATTAACAAATTAAAGGCAAAGGGAAGGTGGCCACGGCCCCTGCCTCGGGATGCGTGAATAATGCATGCTCGAACCCGTCTCGCCCAGAAAGTTCGTACCATACCACTGCCGCCTCGGTTTACACTGCCCTGCTTCTCTGAAAATTGCCAAAGTTCTGGGATAGGTCCCCTGAACACTGTGGAACACCATCGGCTGAAGGAAATGTCCACCGGCCGTTGAAAATATCCATCGGCTGCTGATGAAGCTACCGGCCCAGGAAGGATTGCCGGTCGGCACTGAATACTGCCGGTCGGCAGAAAGTTCCTGCAGAATCTGGTTTTTGACAGCAACAAGAACAGACAGTGTATGGCATGGAAGTTCAAGCAAGTGTATGCATGGGCACACTCCCTATCATGTAATGGACTCAAGGGAGCATGGCCCTCGACCCTCGGGCCACCAATCACGCATTTCGATGCATGATGGCCAAAGAGTCAAGTATGCATTTCAATGTCAAATGCAATGCACACAAAACATACAAGGGACCCAACCTCAATCATGGTTGGTCAAGAGGCGAGGCAATGCACAACAATGCACATGCGACCTAAGCATGCAAGCAAACATACAAACATGCAATACAACTACATGGCACACACAATGCTAACAACATAACATGCATAATGCATTGAAACATGGCATACACAATGCAAGATGGACTTACACCAATGTGAGTGGACCTCAGCCGCACCCACATCAGTGGCCATTAGATGAAAATGAGACACTCGAAATGCGTGCACGCATGCACGCAAACCGAGAATCGACCCTAAGGCACGAAATGCCACTCTAGCAAGACATGACAAAGCATGGAATATGGCATACTAGCATGCAAATTTCAGCGGTAATAAGTGATGCAAAACAGCCCCGAAAGATGGCAAAATGACACCCAATGCATGAAATGAGATCCGAAATGTAAAACTAGGCATACGCAATGACCTATAGCTATACAAAGCATGCATTATTTGAATATTGAATGTAAATACAGAGTCAATACAGCCCAAAAATAAGCACATTTACAGTTCTAATCAAGGTCAAACAGCGAATGCAAATGGGGTTAAACTAGCATGCAAAAAGAGCCCCGAAAGCAAGCTAATGAAGCAAGTGACAGCTGCTGACCCAAAAAAGAGAAGGGCCCTTCAACAATGTTTAAGAGGGGCCCAAAATATGACCTTTTACAGTTTATGACCGAGCCAAAAACAGTGTACAAGTATGCTCAAAATACTATGCAAAACAAGGCCAAAAAGAGAGCTATAACACAAAGTACAAAAAGGATACCTCAAATAGTAAAAGACCCTTAATGAAATATGAAGAGGGGGTCAAAATAAGGCCATCTTAAGTTAGGACCAGAGTCCAAAAACAGAAGCACAAGAGGCTAATAAATCATGCAAAAATGGAGCCAAAAAAGGGATATAAAGGCAAGTGGAAGATAGAAGCCTCAAAAAGTGATGAGCCCTTCAACAACATTGAATAAGGGCTCAAAATAATCCACTTTACAGTTTATTACATGCCTCAAAACAATTTATACATAGGCCAAAAATACTACACAAGAAAATGGCATACAAGAGAGGCAATGAAGCAAGTGCAACAAGGAGGCCTCAAACAGTGAGAGGCCCTTAAAAAAACATGAAAAATAGATCAAAATAAGCCTAGTTCCAGTTAGGGTCGGAGCCCAAAACAGCAAGAAAGTGTGGCTAAGAAAGCATGCAAAAGAAGGCTAGAAAAGGGAAGAGAGTGACTCACCCTTGAAGAGCAGCAATGCAGCAGCCTTTGATCCAATAAAAGGAGCTCCTAACCTCTGAAAATTAGCCTCAAATGGTTGGAATGGAGGATGGAGGCCTTGTGCTATGGGTTGGTGTGTAAATGGCCAAGGATAATGGACTTTAGAGCTTGGAAGAGGGGGGTTGAATGTATAGATATAGGGTTGTATCTATAATGGTGCCTCAGCTGGTTTCTTCAACCCTTCAAAATGGTGGTGGAGGGCTGGTTATATAGAGGGAGAGAGGCAAGAAAAAGGGGGGGGGAACAAAACAAGTTCAAATTTCCCCCCCAAAAGGCAAAATCTCGGACAGAGGGTTTGAATGGAGAATAGCTGGCACAGCTGGCATGCACCATGCTTGAGGGGTGCAAAAGGGTCATATCGGCCATGAAAGGAGGTCATCGGCAAAATAAATGGCCGGTCGGCACAATATATTGCCGACCTGCAATTTATACTGGCCGATCGGATAAATAGAGTGCCGATGGGTGTCTGATGAGGTCAAAAAGTGCCGGTGGATGTCTAGATTGAAGCCCCGGAAGTTAGCTTTCCAATGGCGCAAACCTTGCATTAAAATTCCTCTTGTGGAAAAAGTTATGCCCATTTTGGTGAAGCCGCGCAGATTCGATCCAACCGGGATGATGCCCAACTTCAGCTGCTCATATCTCCCCCACCCGGACTTGGCTTTAAGAGATTCTTGAGTGAAAAATGAAGCCCCGGAAGTAATCTTTCCGACGGTGGTGACCCCATAGCTAAACTCCAAGTGTATAGACAAATAAGCCCGATTCAGTGACGGCTGCTCGACTCGCTTCTACCCGGATTCATGCCGAACTTCTCCCAAACTAGTTTTTTCCTCTCCTTTCCTCTCTTCTTCAACTCCAAACCCCTAAACAAAGTGTTTTGAAGGATTTGCCTCTCTCCTTGCCGAAGAAACTGAACATTTGCCCTGCACACCTTTCTCCACCAAGTAAAACATCTGTGGTGCCCAAGTCTTAAGGGCGGTCAAAAATGGGGTGTCTACAGTTGCCCCTCTTTGACAGAACTCGGAAGTCATAGGAATGACAAGAGTGAATGTCAAAGCCCAAAGACGACCCATTTTTGACATGGCCGAAGACTTGGACAAACAAACAAAATACAAATGAATGAATGATTGTACCCGCAGGCTGCCTACGTATCCCTTTGATGTGTAGGAAGATTTTGATAATTGGAATTATACGCCACGCGAAGCCAACTTGAAAATTGAACTTATACGCTACGCGAAGCCGGTTTGTAATTGGACTTATACGCTTTCGCGAAGCCGGTTTGATAAAACAATGCAAGTGAAATGTGCGTGACAACGCAAGTGAAGAGGTGTGAATGACAATGCAACCTAAGATGAATTCCAAACACACTGAAATCGTGTGGGGAAATGGGACAGGGAGAAACATAGGGACATATCCCGGTGTTTCGGAATGCTGTGAGCATTGGAACGTATTCCGAACGCTTTTGGCCAAAGAGGGAGAGACATAGGGACGTATCCCAAGGATTAGGAAAGAAGGGAGAAACATAGGGACACATCTCGGCGTTTCGAAATGGTGTGAGCATTGGAACGTATTCCGAACGCTTTTAACCGAAGAGGGAGAAACATAGGGGCGCGTCCCGAGGATTAGGGACGTATCCCAAGGATTGGGGACGTATCCCAAAGGTTAAGGACGTATCCCAGAGGTTAGGGACGTATCCCAAAGATTAGGGACGTATCCCAAAGGTTAGGGACGTATCCCAAGGATTAGGGACGTATCCCAAAGGTTAGGGACGTATCCCAAGGATTAGGGACGTATCCCAAAGGTTAGGGACGTATCCTAAAGGTTAGGGACGTATCCCAAGGATTAGGGACGTATCCCAAAGATTAGGGACGTATCCCAAGGATTAGGGACGTATCCCAAGGATTAGGGACGTATCCCAGTGTTAGGAACAAGGAGGAGAAACATAGGGACGTATCCCGGTGTTTCGACAAAGGAGAAGAAACATAGGGACGTATCCCGGTGTTTCGGAGAGGAGGAGAAACATAGGGACATATCCCGTTGTTTCGGAATGGAAAGAGAAACATAGGGACGTATCCCGTTGTTTCGGAATGGAAAGAGAAACATAGGGACGTATCCCAGTGTTTCAGAGAGAAGGAAGAAACATAGGGACGTATCCTGTTGTTTCGGAATGGAAGAAGAAACATAGGGACGCATCCCGGTGCTTCAGAAAGGTAGGAGAAACATAGGGATGTATCCCGGTGTTTCGGAAAAGAAGGAGAAAGGGGAAACGTGGGGACGTATCCCGGTGTTTCGAAAGAAGGGAGAAACATAGGGACATATCCCGGTGTTTCGGAAAGAGAGAGAAACAGAAACGTAGGGACGTATCCCGGTGTTTCAGAAAGGTATAAGAAACAAAAGGACGTATCCCAGTGTTTCCAAACAAAGGAGCGCGCAAAACAATGCAATGCAGGTGCACAAGACAGTGCGATAAAATGAAATTTCTATGCAAGTATGGGGGGCATTTTCTATGCAACATTGAAAGCATATTCTATGCAGAAACATAACGATGCGCGGCACGCATGCAACCGAAGTGTATATGAAAGTTCACATTCTATGCAATAGAAGGGCATCAAACACGTACTCTGGTGCCTCCGATTTACCTTTCAGAGGACTTGGCAACACAACTCTGCTCGAAAAAGGGACACCCTGTTTACATTGGCAAGAGATAACATCTGCTGCTGCTTTAATTGCCATTCTGACTTGAAGCAGGCTTAAGCTTGGAGTAGAGGAACACTCATTCTTTGGAGCACTGACAAGGCCTGAAGAGGTACATCCGGAGTACAATCACAGAATTTGCGGAAGGTGAAACATGCTCAAATGCTTCGATTTTCCCTCTTTTCTTTTGCTTTGTAGTCTGGAACCCATATAGCTTCAAATAGGTCTTTGTTTTACTGTTCTTGCATGACTTGGGTTGAACCCTGCGGTTTTAAGAAAGAACAAATTCTTGTTTTGCACAAATGTGGAGAATGGCACAGCACTCTGAGCACACAACAAATCATTTTTTGAAATTGAGAAAATGAGTTCTTGACCAGGTATTGAGCTTACGACTGAACACAACGAAAAAGACTCAACAACGAAAAACAAAAGGTAAACAACCTAAACACATCGAGACACGCTCGGAATGACTCAGAATCGAGACAAACAAAACAAGAGACACGACACATAGACGTGTTACAAAGACGACAGACCTCTCAGTACGCGAGGAGCCAGTTTTTTTCGGGTATTGTTTCCCACCCTTTTCTCATTTGTGATTCTCACATCACTCTGGCACTCAATCTCTATTTTTCTAAAAAAAGCCATTTTCTCACTTTTTCTCTCAGCGCACATCTCTCTATTCTTCAATCTCTCATTTTTTATCCCTCCCCTGGTTGGTGGATAAATAGAAAGTTGCGGGGTCTTACCCCTAGCATTCCGCTAGATTCTTCTTCTTGTGCACAACAGTGAGTTTCTTCCACAGAGGGGCTGCGCTACAATTGGGTGTGTAGCAAATCTGCAGCTGACATCGGTTGACGATGCTCTGCTGGGGAGTTTGGACGTGATTAGATCTGCCCAGAGGAGGGAATGGGATATCTTGTCCCATTCCGGTTCGTGCTTCGCACTTGGCTTGATACCTCGTTGCATGGAGGATGTGAGAGCTTTCTGCCCTTTTGCGGTCAGCTTCAGTGGTGCCCTTTTCTGGCAGGTAGAGTGCCCTTTCTGGTGGGGTAGAGTACCCTTTCTGGCAGATGCATTGACAACGGGGGAAAGACAGGAAGCCTGACTCAACTGTGCCCCTAGTTCATTATTTTGACCATTTTTTGTTTTTGTTTTCTACTAAAACAATTTTGGCCAATATGAGAGTTAGATTAACATACTTGTTCGATTTTTGATCTGAAAATCATGCACGTTAGGTTATGAGCACTGAAAATTTTCCCTTTTTGAGTCCAAGAAATGGTCCAGTTTTGGAAAAGATGGAATAATTTTCGAGGGATCAGTCAACCTCAGTAAAAATTCTCAAAAATTGTTTTTGCAAACGGCCACTGTTCAACGAGGACAAAACCTACTCTTGAGATGCACGACCTCGGATCGGAGGCAATGGAAAATTGCCCCTTGTCTGAAGGACACTGCATGGCAACGGAAAATTGCCCCTTGTTTGAATGACACCGCAGCGCATTGAATGGCAACGGAAACTTGCCCCTTGTTTGAATGACACCGCGGTGCATTGAATGGCAACGGAAAGTTGCCCCTTGTCTGAATGGCACCATAGTGCATTGTAATCAGTCCTCAGAGCGATGATTGCAACCAAACTCCCGGATACAAAAAAGACAAAGATGACTAAAACCATCACATAGACACAGTTGAATTTGAAGTATTTTGCAGCTGGACTTCAGAATGAAGTTGCCTACGTATCCTAAAGATGGGAATCAAGCCTTACGTAGTTCCGGTAAGGTACACTCGGGTATTATCCTCTCCTTTTTAGGCTCTAACTTTTGCCAAGGCGCCCGTTGCGGGTTTTCGACCTTGCGAGCTTTGTTCTTCTTTTCTTTTCAATTTTTTTCATTTCTTTTTCTCTCTTTTTTTTTTCTTTCTTTTTTTCATTTCTTTTGTATTTTTTTTTTTTTTTTGTATTTTTCTCTTGCTCTAACTTTTGCCTGGGTCGCCCTTCCGGGTTTTCGGCCCAGCGAGCCTCTCAAAGGGTAAAAGTGTAACAAGTCCATACCAAATGGTTTTAGGGTTTTGAAGCCATCCGTATCTAGGAGAGTGGCTGTTGTATTGATTTACTGAAGGATCCATATTCGGCTCTTCGAGCATATCTGACATTTTTGCCCCTAGTTTGAGGGGGCTTCTGATCTAGCTTTACAAGCTTCCTTTGATCTGATCTTCTTGATCTGACTTTGGTGCCTCTTGTTCGAGGGCTGCTTCAAAATGGCCACACAGGCCTCACGTTGTGGTTGACCGTTGAACGTTCTGAACTTAGGTTCAAGGTTTGAAAGTGAGGGGTCAAATCTCGAGGCTGAGAGCGATCCTAAGCTACACAATCTCAAGAGTGATTCCACACAGGTCTTCGCAAGATCGCGCAAAACAGTTTTTGAAATCTTTTAAGAAAGCGACAAATCGCTCGCGCTGAAGACAGTGTAGGACCAATCTGGATCAAGCCAGGATCCTTCTCAGTACTCATACTAACAAGCATGATCTCGATCATTAAGGGCTTAACATGCCTCTCTTTCTCTCAATTGATCAAGTTTTGCAAAACCCGAGGAATTCCTTCCTCTTTGTTTTTCTCACAATGTTTCGAAAAAAAGTTTTGGAAAACTTAGGTCGATGCAATGAATTCAAGGCACAGAAAAGACACAGCTTCTAGTCAAATATTGCCATCTCATTTAGAATTTCTGGCACAACTGGCACATAACAGAAGCAAACACAAGAGTGTGAAAATCACTACTGTTCCATTCAAATCTATTGGCACAACTGGCTCCCTGGCAGAAACAGACTCAAAGGAAAGTAAAAGGACAAACACAAAACAAGCAAGTGATATCCAAGGTAACACCCCTGAAATCACCTGACTCTAACAAAACAGGACTGACTCGATACAATAAGACAGACCTGACTGACTCAGTATGAAAGGACTGACTCAAAACAAAGAGGCAGACTCAAAACAACACAACAAGACTGACCCAATACCCAAGTCAGAATGTACAAAACTAGCATTCACAAATGCTCAAAACAGTGCGTGCCATACGCCACATCTGGAGTAAACTGAGTGCCGCCCGCAGGTGGTTCATCCCTCGATCACATCACATTATCCCCTACAAGTTCACTGATCAAGTGCCGATAGACTTTGCAGGACCTGGTGCGGGGATGACCCCGTTGTCAATCAAATTTTGTATCTCGTGGCGGAGACGGACGCAACTGTCGGTGTCATGACCGGTTTGTTGATGGAAAGCACAGTACTTAGTAGGGTCATGTTTTGGAGAGAGAGGATCGAGTAGAGGCCGTTGCTCTAACGGTTTCAGATGTCCTTTCCTGAGTAGGACCCCCAGGGCTTTAGACAAAGACATATAGAGTGGGGTGAAAACCCTCTTGCCTCGGGGTAGATAGTCTGAAGTTCGGGGGTTTGAAGTGGATGCACCAACAAAAGGAGTGGCTGTTCTTGGTGTGGTGGTGGCGACCATGCCCACCTCGGAAGATCTTACAGCTGCGTCACTGCTGGTGGTCGCATTCGAACTGCGGGTAAACGCCCTCCTGGGCTGCTCCTTCTCCTGGTCAATGAGGCCCTGCTTCATAGCACCCTCGATCTGTACTCCCATCTCATGCAAATCTAAAAAGGTAGGGAAGGGGAGCACGATCATTTTCTGCATTAGTTTGGGCTGGAGGTTGCGCACAACCATCCGTATTTGATCCTTATCTGTTGGCCTAATGGTCATCATTGAGGCCTTGGCCTTCCAGCGGGCCACGAATTCTGAGAAGCTCTCCTTAGGCTCCTGCCTCGTCGTCTCAAGATCACGGGTCGTAATCTCGATTTGGGTATTGTATGAATATTGTGCGATGAAGGCCTCGGCCATCTCCTCCCAGCTTCGTTTCACTGAATCCTCCAATTTGGCGTACCAGATGGCCACAATACCCGACAGGGTCCTGCCAAAAAGGGAAAGCTTCTGTAATCTTGTCAAGCCCATCGGGCGCAGAACATCTGAAAACAAACTCAGGTGGACCATGGGGTCTCCTGACCCGTCAAAACGGTCGATGTGAGGCATCTTGAACCTGTCCGGCAGTGTCACAGCTGCGTCGGTGTACCCGTCCTCAACGTCCGGGATGGACTTTACCCTCTGGGATTTCTTGAACAACTTTTCAAGCTTACTCAACTTCAACGCTGTATGGTCTACCTCGAACTCAAAAGGAGAGTCCGATGGGTTGATTGGTGCTTTAGACAGCTGGGGTAAGATTGGGAGCGGAGCCGGCCCTGTCGGAATGTCCGTACCTTCTTGGACATTTGGCGTCTCCCCGGGTATTGGATCTACTGGTGGGGGAGGGGCTTGGTGCGAAGCAGATGCTCCATTTTGCTGTTGCAGCCTAGTGATTAGCTCAGCCTGCTGGGCCATGATCGCAGCCTGCTGTTTGGCAAATTCCATCTGGCGGGCAGCGTCTTGCTGCATGAGTTTCATACTTTCTTGTATCTGGCGCATCATTGCCTCCATCCCTGATGTGTTCTGCTGATCCATCTAACTGACTGGTATCTATCCCTGCAGTAGAAACTGAGACCTCAGCCTGACTGTTCACTGGTGGGGTGGATAAGGGCCACTGATCTAGTAACTGCTGAACTGGTGATTTGTGCCTGACTGGCCCTTTTACCCTGCCTCTGGCAAAGGAACACTGATTGCCCTTGAACTGAATCTCTGACCTGACAAAGTCTATCAACACAAGTTCGATGAACCTCGGGGGATATCGGAGCCTTCTGAAGCTATGGTTCCAAGACTACCTAGCAAAAGAGAAAACAAACAACACCTCAGCTCATCCTCACCAAAACAGATACGAGTGTAGCAGGATGACTGTACCCTCTACTGAATTCTGCCCAAAATTCTGCCTATAAACCGATACCCTCAGGTAAACTGAATCCCAAAATACTGAACTGGTGCCCGCAGGCCTGATGCCCAAACTTGCAAACTGATACACGCATTCCCTGTAGAGACGCACTCTAAAGCACATAGTAGATAAGTGAGAGCCAAAACACCCCTATGTTGGGGTAGGGTTTCCCTGTCCTATTTTGTCAGGAGCTAGGGTTTCACTACGCACGCAGCGGTTTCAAACAACCTATAATCGGGTAAGCAACCTATCCTAGCTTGGAATGGTCACTATGGATCCAAATATGCACTAGGTCGAATGGTCGAAAAGGGTGCCGCGGTAAAAAATGGGGTTTGTGTTCCCATACTGTCAGAGCCCATAACCGGTCAGCCTTATGGTCATGCCTTGACAAGACAAGCCTCCGGCAAACCGTTCAGGAATGGCAGATGGCAAACACGGTGTCCTAGGCGCACCAATGCACATGCAATGCAAAGAGACACATAAATGAAATCAAAACAGGATATCATGAGTTCAAGTCAAGCTCTCTAAAATCCCCAGCAGAGTCGCCAGAAACTGTAGACGCGCCCGTGGGCCTCATGCTACAGTTCAGACTCGATTTTGTTTCACGGTTCTTAATCTGAACCAAAGAGTCCAAATCCGGCAAACCGTTTTGAGAAACAGATTTTTTTGAAAAGAAGTGCCAAACATGGACTGCTTTGCCAGATACAGAGTCGCCACCTAAATATTTTATTTGGGGGGATTTAGGAAACCCTGACTCGGTGCCAAAGGCCACGTGTCCGTCATCACCAAAGTTGCCTCGGCTCGGGAACTAGGGTACGATTGGGGAAGGTCAGCTATGAGCACCCCCTCTCGCCCGATCCGAAGATCGGCCTCTACTAACCATGATGTCCAATTTTGAAAACGTTATGTGTTCTCATTCCGGTTTTAGCCTAGAATTACTATGTTATGCGCACAGCAAATAAGTATAGACCAAATCGCCTAAATTGGAACAAAACATTGCATGTTTGTTTTGAAAATGGTTTGCTACTCGCAAGTTGGCTAAAATGCAGGTTTTGCCACCCTCAAGTGGGCTTTTAGAAAAGATGGTTTTGCCACTATCTAGTGGGCTTAAAACTCACGGTTTTAATGCATTATTCCAATTTAGGTAATTCAACCTCCATCCACAGGCATTCAAGCAGTTATATCACATAAGCAGCTAGCCTCATAGTAATCATACTGTCATGGCAACACTCACACGCATGCAAGGATGCTAAAGCATAAAAGCTCACCTAGTACTCCAAGCCAAAACAGAAACTAGTTAGTAATCATATGCATGATCCTAGTTCATGTTAAGATGGCTAATGCAACACATGCAAGATGCAACTATGATAGGCTCGGCTATCCTAAACGTGGCATGTGAAATGCTGCAATTAATAAGTACTCAACTTTGGAATTGGAATACAAGTGCAGTTAGCATGATGTGCCGAGCCCGGTGCATGTAAGACAAATGTATGGATGCACGCATGCATAGCATAAGGTATGCTAAATTAAACATGTCCTAATACTAACCATCAAAGCAGGTAAGTAAAAGGGAGAAAGAAGTGGGGATTGGAAGACATGCACACACGCACCCACACTTATTACAAATACGCCCTCACTCGGAGGGATCGAATAAATATTACAGTCCGAATAAATAACTAACTACTTAATTAATTATTACAAAATTCCTATTTAATTAACAAATTAAAGGCAAAGGGAAGGTGGCCACGGCCCCTGACTCGGGATGCGCGAATGATGCATGCTCGAACCCGTCTCGCCCGGAAAGTTCGTACCATACCACTGCCGCCTCGGTTTACACTGCCCTGCTTCTCTGAAAATTGCCAAAGTTATAGGATAGGTCCCCTGAACACTGTGGAACACCATCGGCTGAAGGAAATGTCCACCGGCCATTGAAAATATCCATCGGCTGCTGATGAAGCTACCGGCCCAGGAAGGATTGCCGGTCGGCACTGAATACTGCCGGTCGGCAGAAAGTTCCTGCAGAATCTGGTTTTTGACAGCAACAAGAACAGACAGTGTATGGCATGGAAGTTCAAGCAAGTGTATGCATGGGCACACTCCCTATCATGTAATGGACTCAAGGGAGCATAGCCCTCGACCCTCGGGCCACCAATCACGCATTTCGATGCATGATGGCCAAAGAGTCAAGTATGCATTTCAATGTCAAATGCAATGCACACAAAACATACAAGGGACCCAACCTCAATCATGGTTGGTCAAGAGGCGAGGCAATGCACAACAATGCACATGCGACCTAAGCATGCAAGCAAACATACAAACATGCAATACAACTACATGGCACACACAATGCTAACAACATAACATGCATAATGCATTGAAACATGGCATACACAATGCAAGATGGACTTACACCAATGTGAGTGGACCTCAGCCGCACCCACATCAGTGGCCATTAGATGAAAATGAGACACTCGAAATGCATGCACGCATGCACGCAAACCGAGGATCGACCCTAAGGCACGAAATGCCACTCTAGCAAGACATGACAAAGCATGGAATATGGCATACTAGCATGCAAATTTCAGCGGCAATAAGTGATGCCAAAACAGCCCCGAAACATGGCAAAATGACACCCAATGCATGAAATGAGACCCGAAATGTAAAACTAGGCATACGCAATGACCTATAGCTATACAAAGCATGCATTATTTGAACATGGAATGTAAATACAGAGTCAAGACAACCCAAAAATAAGCACATTTACAGTTCTAAGCAAGGTCAAACAGCAAATGCAAATGGGGTTAAACTAGCATGCAAAAAGGGCCCCGAAAGCAAGCTAATGAAGCAAGTGACAGCTGCTGACCCAAAACAGAGAAGGGCCCTTCAACAATGTTGAAGAGGGGCCCAAAATATGACCTTTTACAGTTTATGACCGAGCCAAAAACAGTGCACAAGTATGCTCAAAATACTATGCAAAACAAGGCCAAAAAGAGAGCTATAACACAAAGTACAAAAAGGATACCTCAAACAGTAAAATACCCTTAATTAAATATGAATAGGGGGTGAAAATAAGTCCATCTTAAGTTCGGACCAGAGTCCAAAAACAGAAGCACAAGAGGCTAATAAATCATGCAAAAATGGAGCCAAAAAAGGGATATAAAGGAAAGTGGAAGATAGAAGCCTCAAACAGTGATGAGCCCTCCAACAATATTGAAAAAGGGCTCAAAATAAGCCCCTTTATAGTTTATTATATGCCTCAAAACAATTTATACATAGGCCAAAAATACTACACAAGAAAATGGCATACAAGAGAGGCAATGAAGCAAGTGCAACAAGGAGGCCTCAAACAGTGAGAGGCCCTTAAACAAACATGAAAAATAGCTCAAAATAAGCCTAGTTCCAGTTAGGGTAGGGGCCCAAAACAGCAAGAAAGTGTGGCTAAGAAAGCATGCAAAAGAAGGCTAGAAAAGGGAAGAGAGTGACTCACCCTTGAAGAGCAGCAATGCAGCAGCCTTTGATCCAATAAAAGGAGCTCCTAACCTCTGAAAATTAGCCTCAAATGGTTGGAATGGAGGATGGAGGCCTTGTGCTATGGGTTGGTGTGTAAATGGCCAAGGATAATGGACTTTAGAGCTTGGAAGAGGGGGGTTGAATGCATAGATATAGGGTTGTATCTATAATGGTGCCTCAGCTGGTTTCTTCAACCCTTCAAAATGGTGGTGGAGGGCTGGTTATATAGAGGGAGAGAGGCAAGAAAAATGGGGGGGAACAAAACAAGTTCAAATTTCCCTCCCAAAAGGCAAAATCTCGGACAGAGGGTTTGAATGGAGAATAGCTGGCACAGCTGGCATGCACCATGCTTGAGGGGTGCAAAAGGGTCATATCGGCCATGAAAGGAGGTCATCGGCAAAATAAATGGCCGGTCGGCACAATATATTGCCGGCCTGCAATTTATACTGGCCGATCGGATAAATAGAGTGCCGATGGGTGTCTGATGAGGTCAAAAAGTGCTGGTGGATGTCCATATTGAAGCCCCGGAAGTTAGCTTTCCAATGGCGCAAACCTTGCATTAAAATTCCTCTTGTGGAAAAAGTTATGCCCATTGTGGTGAAGCCGCGCAGATTCGATCCAACCGGGATGATGCCCAACTTCAGCTGCTCATATCTCCCCCACCCGGACTTGGCTTTAAGAGATTCTTGAGTGAAAAATGAAGCCCCGGAAGTAAGCTTTCCGACGGTGGTGGCCCCATAGCTAAACTCCAAGTGTACAGACAGATAAGCCCGATTCAGCGAGGGCTGCTCGACTCGCTTCTACCCGGATTCATGCCGAACTTCTCCTATACTAGTTTTTTCCTCTCCTTTCCTCTCTTCTTCAACTCCAAACCCCTAAACAAAGTGTTTTGAAGGATTTGCCTCTCTCCTTGCCGAAGAAACTGAACATTTGCCCTGCACACCTTTCTCCACCAAGTAAAACATCAGTGGTGCCCAAGTCTTAAAGGCGGTCAAAAATGGGGTGTCTACAGCATGCTGACTAGAAGAAGACTATTCACACACACACACAAACACTATGAGATTCTTTCCATTAGAGCACTGATTCAAGTATTCAATTAGATGTCTTAAAATCAATTTTTGATATAAAACAATTAGTAGTTAATTTGCAGAGACTACTATGAGATGAAAGAGATCCTAGTTACAATAGGCTGACTTCTGATGCAGCTTTCTCGTTTTTGCTTTCTTAACTTTTGGCATAGTTCATGGATAATTGTTTCCCTCTGTTGCATTTCTTTTTTCTTAATTGTATTTCTTTTGGTTTTTAGCATAAAATTTTAATGGGATAAAAGGTTTTCAAAATAAAAATAAAAAAGTCTTAAGAAGTGCATTAATCTTCAAGGGCTTAAAAGTTATTTAGACGAATAAGAATAAGAACTAAACCAAATAAGGTGACAATTATGAGCATGGTTGCCATCTAACCGTGTATCATTTATCGTTGTCTAATTGCATAGTTTATTTATGCGTTGTGTGGTAAAATCACTAACTGACCATGTTGATACATCCCATACCCTTATCTATCTAGTGTTCAAGTGTCTCACATGTAGAATGAGGATCCTCTATTTGCACTCTCTCTTGCCTCCCTACTTGCAATGGTGGAGATGCATCCTAGGATAATCAAACAGTCCAGATTTGGCTATTTAAAAAAAAATTAAAATAAGCAAATCTGGACTGTTGAATTATGCTAGGGTCCATCTCCACCTTTGCAAGTAGGGAGTATGGCTATCAATAGATCGGATTTAATCCAAATCCGACTCGAAAATCTGAATCCATTTACAAAAAATCCAATCCGATAATTCGATAATCCGAATCCGTTTCATCCGTTTATTAAACAGATTGAATATGCAAAAATCCAATCCGATCCGATTATTCTCAATTTGAATGAAGAAAACACAAAATGAAAAAAATATATATATCAAATTATATAAAATTGTAGCTCAATAAATAAATAAATGGATTGGATCAGATTATTGGATCGGATATCTGAAATTATCGAATTCAAATCTGAGTGATCTATAATCGAATATGAGCTAAACGGATTCAGATCGGATTTGGATTTTGATAGACCTTATTCGAATCCGATCCATTTACAGGCCTAGTAGGGAGGCAAGGAGAGAGTGCAAGTAGAGGTTTTGAACTCCTCACATGGGTACTTGATTTATTTTAAAGTGTTAATGTAGCATAATTGAATTCTATAATATGAAAACATAAGAAATCTAGGTAGAGTTTTAGAATTATAATTTGAGAATAGAGTAGTATTTTGAGTTTGTGAGTTTTGAAATTATGATTTAAGTGAGGAAAATTTGTTTGGTTATGAGTTTTGAAGAGAGTTTTGAAAAGAGTTTTGAATTAAGTTAGAAAAGCATGATGTGACATATGATATTTGATTCAAAAACTTATAACTCATAACCAAACACACAACCCAAAATTCTATTCAAATAAAAAAATTTTAAAAAAATTCAAAAATATTTTTTATTGAAAATATAAAAATAACGGGTGCCAAAAAAAAAATATTATTCCGGTCAAATGCAGGTGTGGAAATGACTTTTGAAATGCAGTGCAGGTGTGGAAATGATTTTTGAAAACTAAAACCAAACATAGCATTCAAATCAGTGAGTGAAAAATTGATTACAAAGTCCCACTAAACACAGCCCTAGATTTTCAAAGAAACTATAGGGACTGTTTCTGAATGTCTGAACTGGATCAACCATGCCAAGCCAAGATTTTTCTATTTCAGTACCAAACCTCCTTAATGTTGGTTTACAGTGTGAGTTGAAAACTCCTTGTTTTCTGCTTTAGGTTGACATGATTGTTGGCTGGAGAACTAGTAGAATAATTTGGAAAGAAGTAAAAGTTTTTAGAATGTGGCTCCTTCATGCTTGATTTGTTGTATATGGGGAAAAAAAATGGTGGTCTTTCAATGGTGCAGGGTGTCAATCCATAGAATGATTTGTTGGTTTTGCTTGATAGTTCAGTAACAGTGAGGGTGATTTGGCCCTTGTTACGTTTCTTTTTTTAGGATTTTGCAGAGAATTCATATGCTCTTTGATATTTTTATAGTCTGTATGACTCTTGCAAAGTGGTTTTGGAGGTTTTTTCTTTGGGTGAGGTGGTGGGAATGAAATGCTATTCCACCCTTTGATGATGTTTAGAAGTAGAGTAATAATGTCTGAAGGGCTTTGAAATTCTTATGAAAGAACGGAACATATAAATGAAGTTTGTTTGTTATTTTCTAGAATGGTTGTAGTAAGCACATAAGCTTTGATTTATATAAATATGGGTAGGGGAAAATAAATTATATGTTCAGAATGTTCTTATTGGATGGCTCTTATTTTTTGAATGCTTTTATAAGTGCATGGACTCGTATAATACACATGTAAAATTGTTTGTTTGTTTGTTTGTATGTATTCTTTGCCTCAAATATGAATGTCCTATACTGCGCAGGACAACCTAAATTTTTATGAATAAATTTCAACCCTTTTCTATACTCGTAGGTAATCCAATATGCTCTTCTCGCGGTAGTGGCTTTGGTTCTACCTAAGGTTGCACATACTAGTCATGAAATTGCTAACCTATGTTAGTCCTCACACTAACAACATAATCTCCTCAGAAATGTTACTCAGCAAAGAAGTTCACACTTATGGTTGGCTATTAAAGTTGAGTTGACATCCCTTTTCACATCTAATAAAATCTTTGGAGTTACATACTAAATATGCTGATTTGTGTGTCATACCAATGGAGTTTATATACATGGCAATTTACAATCCCTTACAATTCCATTTAGGTCATAAAAAATAATTCTTTGTTGGTAACATAATAATACAGCTGATTTAAAAAAAAAATTATATATATATATATATATAAGAGAAGCAATGGAATAAGAGAGATTCCAAAGTGAAAGTACATTAGATACGTAGTTATAAGTGCCTATGGCTATGGACTTAATAGAACCTCATGGGTTTATATAAGACCCTTTCCTAATAAATAAGAAATTATATTTGTAATGATAACCTTTTAATGCAGAAAGGGTGCTCTGTGTGAGTTATGATCTAATAAATTAATAAATGTTGTGCATTGATATTCTAGGATGCAAATGGTTTGCAACAAAAAGAGTTTGTTTGTTATCATGGTCTTGCATTATAGATGAATGTGAGACCGGAGTGTTTTGAATAGATTTTTTTCTCATTGGGATAAAAAGAAAATTTGTGTAAGTTGTCTGTGATCCAAAGGTCTCCACTTAAGAGGCTAGAGCTTTAAAGAAGATTAAAAACTATGTTGTCTCTACCTTGTTTTCTGAAGTAATTAATAAATCCTTTGACACTTAATAGGGATCTTGGATGTGATTTGATTGCATTTGTTGCAGTAAGTTTGTGCAATTGCAGCTAACAAAATAAACTCAAGTTTGTATGCTATATTTTGTGATTGTGGGTATACTTCCAATGAATCTACAGAAGCTAGGTCCAAAGATCTTAAATTGTGTTTCAATTTGATGCTTGATGTGACCAAGAGTATAAATCTTGTGACCAAAAAAAAAATTTTGTCCTGGAATGTGTGTGGATTGAATGATAGAGGGAAAAGGGTCTTGGTTCGATCTCTGTTGAGAAGTGCTAGGGCGGATGTAGTGTGTCTTCAAGAAACAAAGATGGAGTGCATTGGAGGGGAGACCATCAGGGTGTTTTTTTTTTTTTTTTTTTTTTTTGGTGGGGTTAGGGGGCTACTTTGTGGATTGGACATTTTTACCAGCATTGGGGGTAGCAGGGGGTGTCCTTCTGTGCTGGGACCGTCGGGTGGTGGAGAAGAAGGATGTAGAGGTGGGGGCTTCTTCGCTATCTTGTTTGTTTCGCTATGTTGCGGATGATTATTGTTGCACCTTCATCGGGGTTTATGGCCCCGTTAGACGGTCGGAACGGGCTACGTTTTGGGAGGAGCTACAGTCTATTGCTTTTCAGTAGGGAGTTCCTTGGTGTGTGGGAAGTGACTTCAATGTGGTGCGGTGCATGGAGGAGAAACAGGAGGCAAGCTTAGTGTCAGGATCTATGCGAACTTTTTCTTCATCTATTGATGAGATGGAATTGGTGGACTTGTCGCTTCAGGGGGGTGGTTATACTTGGTCTGGGGACAGGGCAATGTCCCGTATTGATAGGTTTCTGGTGACTGGAGATTAGGAGGGGCATTTTTCACAGGTGACTCAACTAAAGTTGCATCGTTCTGTATCGAATCATTGGCCAGTTTTATTGGATAGTGGGGGGATCAATAGGAGACCGTCGCCATTTTGATTTAAGAATATGTGGCTTTTGTCTGAAGGCTTTGGGGAGACAATGAGGGGGTTGTGGGGTAGTTATTCTTTGCTTGGGAATCCTAGTTGTCGTTTAGCCCAAAAATTGAAGCTTCTCAAGTCGGACTTGAGACAGTAGAATATAGAGGTGTTTGGGCGGCTGCAGACTCAGAAGGCGAATATTTTAACAGTATTGCAGGGGCTAGTTGAGAAAGAGGACAAGGGTACCTTGTCTAGGGAGGATATGGCTCGTCGGGATGCGGCTCAAAAGGAATTTGGACACGTGGCTCGTATGGAAGAGATTAGTTTTCGCCAGAAATCTAGATGTTTGTAGTTGAAGGATGGGGATCGGAACATGAGCTTCTTTCACCGTATAGCAAATGCGCATCGGTGAGTGAATCAGATAGGGAGATTGCGGGTGAATGGGGTGGTGTTCTCATCTACGGAAGAGATTAAAGGGGGCCATAGTGGGTTTTTATGAGTATTTATTTTGGCCTGATGAGGGAGTTTAGAGGCCGACACTGGATGGGGTTCCATTTGATGTTATTCCAGAGGTGGATTGTCCTTTGTTGGAGAGGGCATTTACGGAAGAAGAGGTGTTTGAGACGCTACAGAGTATGCTTGGGGATAAGGCGCCTGGGCCTGATGGTTTGTCCATAGCTTTTTCCAACACTGTTAGGGAGTGGTGAACAAAGATGTGATGGCTATGTTTGAGCAATTTCATTGGACGAGACAGTTTGAGATGAGCTTGAATGTCACTTTTATTGCGTTGATTCCTAAGAAAGGTGGGGCAAAGGATATTCGGGACTTTTGACCTGTCAGTCTTTTGGGTAGTGTGTATAAGTTGTTGGCCAAGGTTTTGGCGAATCGGCTTCGAGGGGTGCTGGGGGGAGGGGGGGTGTCTGAGTCTCAGAATACCTTTGTGGGTGATAGGCAAATTCTGGATGCGATTTTGGTGACCAATGAATGCGTGGATTCGAGGTTGAGGTAGAGAAAGGTGGGGATTATGTGTAAACTAGATATTGAGAAGCATATGACAATCTTAGCTGGGAGTTTCTATTGTATATATTGGAGAGGATGTGTTTTGGGGCTAGATGGAGGCGGTGGATACATCTTTGCGTATTTATTATGTGGATGTCTATGTTGGTTATGTTTGGGGGTTAGGAGTTTGGTTATGTTTAATTTGGCGTTGCTGGGTAAATGGTTGTGACATTTTGTGGGGGAAAGAGAGCATTTATGGAGGAAGGTGGTTGTGGCAAAGTTTGGTCTGGGAAGAGGGGGGTGGTGTTCGGGTAAGGTGGGACAGTCTCATGGTCATGGTGTTTGGAAAGAAATTTTGTTGGGCTGGGAGGCGTTTTGGCGGAGGATTCAGCTGAAGATAGGGTTGGGAGATAGAGTTCGTTTCTGGCATGATAGGTGGTGTGGGGATACTTCTTTAGAGCAGCTATTCCCTTTGATTTTTGGGATTGCAGAAGATTGTGAGGTTATGGTGGGCACGGTTCAAACGGGGCAAGGACAGGTGGTGGTTTGGAACGTGTGGCTATGTCATGAGGTTCAGGATTGGGAGGTAGATCAGTTAATGGAGCTGTTGGGTTTCTTATATGGGTTGCAAATTGGGGTGCAGGGGAAGATTCTATGGTTTGGATCTGTTCCGGCTCTAAGTGGCTTTTTTTTGGATCTTCCTACTATGGTGCGCTTGTTCATGCTGATGCGGTTTCGTTTCCTTGGAAATGTGTCTATGTGTCAGGTACGCCATCCAAGGTAGCTTTCTTTGTGTGGACAGCTGCCTTAGGACGTATTCTGACGATTGATAATCTGATGTGTCGTAGGCATATACTGGTGAATTGGTGTTGTTTGTATTGGGGTGATGCTAAGTCAGTGGACCATTTGCTCATTCAATGCCCAATTACATATCGGCTTTGGATGTTTATTGTGGCGACTTTTGGTTCGATTTGGGTGCAACCAGGTTCGGTGTTGGCAGTCTTGCAAAGTTAGGTTGGAGGTAGGGTTGGGAGGAGACGTCGGAAGGCGTGGATGATTGTCTCTCGCTGTTTAATGTGGCTTATTTGGTTGGAGTGTAATAGGAGTGTCTCATTCGATTTCTTGGCTGGAGAGGCGGGTGTTTATGGTGTTATATAATTGGGTTACGGGGTTGGTTGATCTAGATGTTTTAGCTTATGTAGATTTTGTAGAGAATTTGATAGCTTAGCATTTTTTCCTTGGGAGTTTGTATTTTGCATTCTTTGCATCATCTTTGATGCTTTTCTAATAAATTTGCTTATTTATCAACAAAAAAAAAAAAGTATAAATCTTGTGAGCTGGCTGCTTATATTTAAACTCCAACCCCCCACCAACAAAAAAGAAAAAAGAGAACAAGTACAACAACTCCTCTCTCAATATGTAGCAAGAGACAATTAAAGAATAGGTGTAGCATTCATCATTTCATTTTCCAAATATTTCTGGGATTTGCTGGATACAAGGACATGCCATTTGCTGGTTATGAGGCAGTGATTATTTTTAACACTAGGCATAATTTTCTGTTAATTGGATGTTATTGAAAGATCACACTTTGCATTAGTCTTTCCTATCGTATTTATGCCAATCTTTTGAAATACTTCGAAATTTGTTGAAGTTGTGAGATGTCAACTTTCAACCTGGCTTAGAGTTTTGCATTAATATTTTGATAATTCATCAGAATTCAAAATTATGTTTACTTTTTCAGGGAATCATGAGAATCAAATATGGCCGAAGTGTCAGCATCAGTGGACTTGCTGGTGCGGTTTCGTTGGCAGGATCTGGGGAAGGGTGGTGGGCAGTTGAAGGAGGGAACTAGCAGATGGCTGCTGGATTAATCAATACTTCAGATGTTGAATTGCACCTCAATGAAAAAATAGCACCAATTTCTTACGTTGGAGATTATTATGAGCTTAACTCAACCAATGGAAATAGTTACACATGTGATATCTCTGTGGTTGCTACACCCCTAGATGAGATAAATATTCGCTTTACGTCTGCAGTTTTAATTCCTAATAGGCAATTACATCATACCCATGCAACTTTTGTGAGGGGATTCTTGAATCCAGTGAGTATTCTGACAGTTACTTCTAGCATTCAAAAATTCATTACTCGTATGCTTAGTCACGCTGTGTTTTCCCCTACTGTATATCATCTTTCAATATTCTAACTATTAACGGTTTGCTGTTGCCAAGGCATATTTTGGCCTGCATTCTGCATCGGCAATTCCAGAACTGGTGGGCACTGTAGAGAATTCTAATATTCCATTCCTAACCATTTCTGTTCTCAAGCAACATAGTAAGAATGATATGAGCTATAGGATATCCTCCCGTGAAACAGTAGCAGATGCGTTGCTCGATCACATTTTTAGGTACGCCGTAAATCTCATTTAATTGTTGCAGGAAAGACTCAGCTATTACTTACCTTTTTCATTTTAGTAGTTTCTTTGCATGGTGGGAAGATTTATTTGATATGTGCCAATGTGGCAATTACACATCCTAAAGTTTTGAAATGAACTGTTAGAAGTGGGAAAGTTAGACTTGATAGTTTGAAGATGTGAGCAAGCATCGCATAATAAATAGAGGGCATGTTTGATTGGGTGGATTAGAGCATGGGATTGGGATTATTAATCCGTGGGCCCAATTATCCTATGTTTGTTTTAACATTTTGGTTTAGGGTAATTAATCCAACAAATTTGTAGGATTATTAGTAATGGGGTAGGGGTGGGATTATTAATCCAATGGATATTAATCCAATTGGATAGTGAATACCACACTAATTTAATAGGATTATTAATACTTCACTATTAGTTTTGTGAATCAAAAATGACCAGAGTGCCTAATTAGCAGATATTTCATTAATTTTCTTAGGCCAATCAGATAACTGAATTTATCTGAATGTTCAAAATGTTTGATGGTTTGTTAATTCTTGCCATTGTAGTGTGTGGAGAGAGACAATTAGAATAAATTGGGGAGCTTATCCTCATTACAAGGCTGTGGAAAGGTTTGCACCATTTATTTTGGATGGCTGGCATTTGTACTATGTGAATTCTTTTGAGAATGCAGCCAGTTCCATGGAAACAAGTGTTGTTGCAGCCGAGAATGTAGCACGACTCATCCTATCGAGATCCTCTAGTCAAGTCAAATCAAGTTCATCAAACTTGAAGAGCTCTAGCCTTGATGCAGACGATTTGAATTCAAATTTGTAAGTTAAATTTGCAATCACCATCCTATTCAATCCAATGTATAATCCTTGGTTTGTTTTGTATGTGAATTTTTGTTTGTATGTTTGTGTTTTTTTTTTTGGATAAGTAAGTCATATTATAACCAAAAAAGAAAAATATACAATGAAGTTCAACACACAGCTTTTGATGGGAGCACAAAAATAAACAAACTACTCCATCAAAAAACAAACTGAGCTTATAGAAAACAAGCACAACATTCCCAACAAAACAAGGATTCAGAATTTCCTTCTAGCATTCTTCAAGTCATGAAGTTTCGCTTTAAGTTTTCTTCTGTTATCCTCTTTTGAAGTCTCCCCATAACTAGGATCACTTGGAGATGGACTCCCTCTATTTCTCAACTCTTGACTTGAATCTCCATTTCCTAACTCGTCCATATCACACGATTCAAGGACATCAAAGGCATTAGATGTTGAGGGGATAGAAGACTGCGTCTCTCTCTCTTTGTTGATCAATGGCGTTGAACCTTGCCCACCATCACTCCCCTTTTTCTTCACCACTTCCCATTTAGTCGGAATTTGTGTTTTAGTGTCCTTGACTCGCCACTCATGTTTGAAGAAGGGAGGGTTCAAAGACTTTGGCTTTTGAGGGCACAAATTAGTGGTATGGCCAAAAGTCTTACAACCATCACACCTTTGGGGCTTCCATGGTACCTCAACTTGAATCTCATATGGGTCACCATAACCAAGATTTATTTTGAAAAACTTAGGGATCTCTTTATTTGCTGGCACTTCAATACAAATTCTCGCAAACGTAAGTCTGCTTCTCTTGAAAGTTGGCTCATCCAAATAAAGAGGAGTTCCCAAGATGCTAGCTATGTAGCCCAAACCCTCTTCACTCCAAAGTTCCAAAGGAACATTGTACAACTTCACCCACAATGGCACACTTGAAAATTCACACTTTGTTAGTTTTAGTCCAGGTTGCCATTTTTTAATAACAATCAATCTAGCCCCAACATAATAGGGGCCATCTTCCAAGATTGTGTCCATAGCCTCTTCACTTTTTACTTTAAAAATAAAAAAACCATTGTCAATGGAGACAACGTCCTCAAGCAAATTTCCCCAAAGTTTCTCCGCCCAAGTTTTCACATAATGGAAAGAGAATCTTTTATCAATGAAGTATCCAACCAAAGCATTTTCCCAATGAAAAAAGCCTTTTTTTGAGATCTCAATAGAGACATTGTAAATGCCATCTACTTGGTTCTCAATCTTATGGGCACCTATTTTATACTTCAATTTTGACACCTTGTTAATCTCTTCTTTAATTTTATATGTTTGTGTTTGTGGCATAAAAGGCACGTTTTACAGTTATATCCAAACTAGATATTGCTCATGTTGGATTGAATAAACAATGTTGCAATTTGAAAATGTTTGTACATTATTGTAATTCTGAGCATATCCATCTTTCCTAGACTACTGCTTTTTCTTCTCTCTCTTCTCTCTCCATTTAATCAAATAACCTAACATCTATTTATTTTTTGTTTCATACTTTTTGATGTCTTAATATATTTTTTTTCTTCTTATTTATGTGTTGCTTTCTTCTCCTTTTTTTAAAATCATAGTTGCACACTAATTACAAAGCTCTTGTTCAAATTTTTCTTTTCTTTTCTTTTCTTTTTCTTCTAACTTCTAAGGTGTTTCAGAATCTCTCTCTCTCCTCATTTGGGGACAATTTTTGCCCAACTTTTCGCTTTTGAAAGTTAATTCTAAGATTTTAGCTTCTTGTATTTACTGATATTGTGTGATCCAACCAACTACCACGTTTTATGATATAAAACCCTCTCCTTTTGCTCTCTCTCTCTCTCTCTCTGCTTTTCTTTCTAATGAGGTGCAAAGTTTCTCCTACTAAGTCGTCCATTGTATATTCTTTATATTTTTAACAATATTTTAATTTCTTTGTTTTGTGTAATTAATTTTGTATTTACTTTTAAAAAATGTTAATCATTTACAAATTGGTATAATTTTTTTGGGGGGGTAAGATTTTATGGTCGTTGACCAAAAATAATCATTTCTAACTGTTCAACTTAGAATCCCGATTTTAAGAGAGAAAGATCTAAACTAACTTGAAATGTAGTAGTAAAATAAGTTGAGTTAATTTGACTAAGTGTATTAACTCATCAAATAATAGAATTACAAAAATTGTGGTTCAATATATTATCATAATATATAATCGTACTTCTTTTTTCGGCAAAATGAAAAACTTCATTGACATAAAAAAAAGTACATAAAACTGAACACTAAACCCTTTATCATCCCCAAAGTTGCAAACATCCCTAAAGTTGCAAACATCCATAAGCTAGCACCAACCTGCATAGAGAAAACAACACAAGCTATGAAAGAAAAGCAGTTAAGAAAACAAACCTGGAACACTAATGGAGAGTTGCTAAAGGATAGTGCGACGTTGACAGGCTCAGAAGTGATCCAGGTTAGAACAACTGTCTTCAATAATGCACCCTTTTTCGTCTTTTCCTAGCAAAACTTTGAAATGGTTGAGAAATTTCCATTGCTTCATAATCCTCAGTCTATGGCATTGGTGCCAAGATTCTCTTAGATCTACAAAACAAAGAATGATAGCTTTTTTTTTTTTTTTTTGATCGGTGGAAGTCAATTGGTAGTTATTAGTACAAGTTAGTCTATCCACCTTTATAAGTGCTTACTTCCTTCAACTCCCTTTAGGAAGAGTTTAACTTATAACCTCTTCATAATCAAGGCCGACTAGACCATAAGGCCAACCAAGTGCAAGCTTTAGGCCCCCAAATTTAGAAAGACACGATTTTGTAATATAATGTAATAGGCCCATGTGATTCATTATTTATTTTTTGAATAAAAAGACCCAAAACAAAGCAAAAGGGCCCAATTTTTTGATATGATATAATAGATCCATGTGTTTTATTTTTGTTTTTAGAGAAAACAAATATGTCTAATAGAAAATATGAATCTGGATATGAAAAACTTAAGAAAATAGAATCCAATCTCAAAATGGAGTTCTTAATAAATTCATTGCAACTAATAAAAATAAAACAAAAAAATTAGACGAAAATTCTATGGATTAGTTATATTATCAATTGAAAAAGATTTGTTAGCAAAATTTAAATATAAAGATCTAATTAATATTTTTGCATCTTAAAAAGCTAGAAAAATAAATTTTAAATAAAAAATTTATTAAAAAAATTATTATATAAAAGGCCTCATTTTTAATTATTATTTTAAATCATAAATTATCTACAGCCGGTCATGATGGCCAACTAAGCTAAGAGCCAAACATATCGAATCTTCCTGCTTGAGATTACCCAAATTGTGGTTCATTCATACTCGTAAGATAACCCAAATGATGGATCATTAATATAGGCTCTCATTGCATCCAAGGCCATTAGTAGATTTTGAAGTTATTTCCAATTTTTTTTTTTTTTTTTTTTTGATCAGCAAAAGAAAAGATTTATTGATGATAAAAGCAAAACATGCAAAATTACATCAACAAATCAGGGAAGTGCACAAAGCATCATAGCTATCTTCCACCATCCCAACTAAGTTGACACCGCAAAGGGAGCACAATCATTTACTAGCACTTAACCCATGATTGGTGAGAAACCAATCGAAAGGAACCAAAACCAGAAAAAGAAAATCAGAAAAATGCTATATTTGCTCAACAACAGCATCCCTGAAGTCGCCCCAAGGAAGAAATATTTGCTCAGTCAATCACACACCAGGGCAGATCACACACAACAGGCAGATCAGGGCAGATCACACACCAAAGCCAATCACACTCTAGAATCAACCACAACAACAAAGGCTTTAACAGATCACAGAACAAAACATATGCATACCAGAAGCAGCAGACATGATGAGTAACTAGAATGAATTCCCCTAAATCTGCATTAACTTCAGATTTAATTCCATAATGAATTCCATTATATATACAACATAATGAATTCCATTTTAATTTATCTAACTGACCTTCCAGAGCAAGAGACAAAAAATAGTCACCAACTTCCTCTCACCTACCTCACTTCCATCGATCCTGTTGCCATGAACACCACCTCACCAGCACTTCCCAACAGCAAACAAACAGACAATCAAACAAACAGCTGCTGCAAAACTACATCTGTTGCAAAACTGCACCTGATGCACTTAATCCAGATCATACTAGCAACAAGCCACTCATCAAACCAATCAGCCCAATATCAGCACACAAGCATTGAACCTCTGTTGCCCTAGACTCCATCTAACAAGCACTGCCAATCAAACAAATGCAGACCACCAGATTTGATCCAGATTAGACAACCACCATTACTGATACAGTCCTACACCTCGCAGACCACCAGATCAGTTTTATCTACCTTATCAGTTCAGCAATCCACAGATGAGCATAGCAAGCACAAAACAGACAGCCTCCCCTACAACATTAGCAGAGTCTAGCAGTCACTATAACAGTTCAGACCATGACCATAAATCAGCCCAACATAGCAGCCCAACATATTACCATGGCAGTCCCATATCAGTTTAGCATTCCACAGATCAAGTCTTTGGCTCTTCATATTATCACCCACCCAAACTTTGCAACCTTCTACCTCCCAAACAATACTTGGCTAACTCTCAGACAATGAAGTAGAGTTGTGCAGCCAATCTGCTTTCATAATCATGAAAATCCCCCAATTCCAGTGGTGAGGAAACAAGACACCAGAATCTGTGATGATGCTACCATGAGCACCATCACACCAAAAATGGACTGATGAACCAAAAGACTCATATGACTGATGAAACCAATCTGCTAACTCCCTTGTGAAGACCTAAATAGAAGAGAGCACTCCTCATCAACTAGCACTAAGGAATATTGGACTTGCAGCCTGCATCCAATATTGAACCTGCTAGCACTAAGGAATCACCATAGCAGTCCAACAAATCAGCCACCAAGACTTGCAGCCCCCTTCTTCCTATACAAAACTAACAAAAACAGAGCCCAAACTAACCAGACAGAAACACACTCCAGCAGGAACATCCAGAAGTCCACATATCAGGTTAGAAACACACTCCACCAATAGAGCCAAATCATCACAGATAACTACTGCAGATTCAACTCCCATTCCTAATGCAGAACTGGACCTGCTGCAAATTAAAGACTATATCATTAATAGAAAAGTCCACTTTAGCTGGGGATGATTTAACCCACAAAGCTATTCTAGCCTTGACAACCTCACATAAATCTTCCAAATTTGGTCGAGAACCATTAAAGACGCATTCATTTCTATGCTTCCAAGTAGACGAACAGATAGCCAGAGGTATCACCTTCCATATCAGCTTCTCAGTCTTTTTCATCTTACAAAATGACCACCACTGCCCCTTCCGCAGAATTTGGTATAACCCACTGTACACCCCACCATTTCATGATATGAGACCACAACAACCAAACAAATGGACAACATAGCAAGATGTGATGACTTGTTTCCTCATCAACTTGACAGAAGACACAACCCACGTTTGCATTCACTTCTAATATCCCTATTCTCTGCAAGAAAGTTGCTGATTTCACCCAGCCTCTCCAAGCCAACCACCCAAAGAATTTTACTTTGGGTGGAGCACAATTGTGCCATACTTCCATTGCCATTGTCCTAACAGGCCCCAAGAGTACTTTACAGCTTTTGTACACTGATGCGACCGAGAACACCCCAGATGGGTCAGCTTTCCACTGCCAAACATCTGATCTGGTGGCTCTAATGGCTGGTGCAGACCTTATGAAAGTATATAACCTACCTACCTCCTCCTCCTCCCAAGCCAGCAAAGGCCTTCTAAATTCCAAACTCCACTCCTGAGACTCTCCTTCTCTGGTATAAAAGTCAGAAATTGTTCCATATTTATTAGTGGACAGAGAAAATAATCTGGGAAATTCAGTCTTAAGACACACCTCGCCCATCCATTTATCTAACCAGAATTGAGCTCTCCTACCATTCCCCAACTGGATTACAGTGTTTTCAAGATAGAAATTGTATATCTCAGGCTGGGTTCTGATTGCACTCATTATATCAGACCAGATGTTTGAAGCTCTAATATTTCTTGCCATATACGGTAGCCAGCTTCCACCCCTCATACCATATTTTGAACAGATAACCTCCTTCCACAGAGTCTGGTGTTCTAACCCAAACCTCCACTACCATTTCAGCAGTAGGCAAATATTCATTTCTGTGGACCTTCTAATACCCAAACCACCCAATTTCTTGCTCCTAGTAATAGCTTCCCAACTAACCATATGCACTTTCCTTCTAAGATCGGATCCCCCCCCCCCCCCCCCGGGTAAGAAATTTGCTTGGATACTGTCTATTTCTTTTGCGACTCCCACTAGTATTTTAAACAGTGACAAATAGTAAAGAGGCAAATTACTCAAAACGAACTTAACTAAAGTCAGTCTTTCCGCAAACGAAAGCAACCTTCTCTTCCATGTAGGTAATTTCTTTTTGAATCTATCCAAGACTGGCTTCCAAGTACTCTTTCTACCCAGGTTAGCTCCGAGAGGTAGACCAAGGTACTTAAGAGGCAAATTTTGGTGTTTACAGTTTAATCGAGAAGCAAAACCTTGCATCAACTCTTCTTCTACGCCAATACCAGCAATTACACTCTTATTATAATTAATTTTTAACCCTGATATTAGTTCAAAACACCAGAGTATTCTTTTAATAGTCACCACTTCCACCCATTCAGCTTCACAAAACAATATTGTATCATCAGCGAATTGCAAATGCGTTACTTTAACCCCATGATTACCAATGACAACACCTTTGATTAGACCAATTTCCTTGGCTCTATCAAACCAGATATTCAAACCCTCAGCCACTATATTGAAAAAAAAAGGGACAATGGATCACCTTGCCGTAAACCTCTCTGTGGACAAAACTCCTCAGTAGGTGAGCCATTCGCTAAAACTGACACTTTTGTGGAGGTTACACAAGTTTTCATCCATCTCACCCATCTTTCCCCAAATCCGAAATTAGAGCACATAGAAAACAAGAAGTCCCAGTTAACGGAATCATAAGCCTTCTCAAAGTCTAGTTTCAACACCAAGCCTTTCTTATTTGTTTTTCTCCACCCATCCACTAACTCATTAGCAATAAGGATCACGTCCAGAATGTTTCTTTCCCCCACAAATGCTGATTAGGTCTCACTAATAATCCTTGCCATTACTTGCTTCATCCTATTTGCCAAGTCTTTAGCTAGTATTTTATACAAGGAGCCAACAAGACTAATGGGCCTATAGTCATTCAAGCTTGATGGGCTCTCCACTTTGAGAATTAACGCAATGAACGAGCTATTTAAACCGCTGACCAGATTGGCATTCTGATGAAACTCACCAAAGAAGTGCATTACCTCATGTTTGACTATTCCCTAACATTTCTTAAAGAAATTCAAATTAAAACCATCGGGCCCAGGTGCTTTGTTGCCTACACATCTCTTGATAACATGTCTAACTTCCTCCTCTGTAAACTCTACTTCCAATAGATCCATTGCTTGACTACCTCCAATGTTTTTAAATTGGCCAGTCAGTTTAGGCCTAACAGCCCAAGATTCAGAGAAATGAATCCTAAAGTGCTTCTTCACCTCATGCCTGACTGCCATAGGCTCCTACACTATTCAGCCATTCACCTGAATAGAACACAAAGAGTTTCTATTGTTTCTATTACAAGCCATTATATGAAAATACCTTGTATTCCTATCCCCTTGAGTGACCCAATTGATTCTTGACTTTTGTAACTAGATCCGTTCCAACAGTTTGTTTAACCTCCAGATTTCACCCATTAATTCCTGACTCCTAGCTTGTTCATTTCCTAGAAGAGCTCTTTCTTTTGCAATTAATTCAATAGCATGGGCTTCCTCCTCAGCTGCCTCAAGCTGAGATTCAACCTTCCAAACACAACAGTGTTCCACACTTTCAATTTTTGTTTCAAGGCTTTAAACTTCAAGAGACATCTGTATCCGGCCTACCCTTCCACTTGAGATTCTAACCATGTTTGCTCCACTAAAGTTACAAAATTAGGATGGCTGGCCCAAGCATTCAAAAACCTAAACGGTCTAGGACCCCAATCCCTATCATCCTCCATCAATATTATAGGACAATGATTAGATAACAACCTAGGTAGTCCCCATAACTTAAAGTTGAAATTCTGAAGCAACTCATAATTAAGTAGAAATCTGTCAATTCTACTCAATTTCTCTCGTGTTTGTGAATTGCACCAGGAAAATTTCCTCCCGGGCATTGGTAGGTCAATCAATTCTAGCTATTCTACCATAGAGTTAAAATCCCTCATTCCTCGGTCTCTTCTAGAACACCCAATTCGCTCATCAGTATTCCTTATTTCGTTGAAATCACCCCCCATACACCATGGCCCCAAGAAAGAAACCTTCAAGCGAGCAAAATATGCCCAGACTTCTTGTCTCTTAGCCACATCCATTGGCCCATAGACATTAACAATCACACAGTTAAACGAGGAAAACATAGTACCTGACAATATGATGAAATTCCGGTTGCCACAACACGCATGTACTTGAAACACCACTGGATTGCATACACAAAGCAAACCACCGGCTCTGCCTTCTGCATCCACTGCCATATACTCAAAATGGTCTTCATACCAGATGGATTTTACTACTTTGGTTGTGATGCTTGACCTCTTTGTTTCTTGAATCATCACTAAGCTAATTTGCCTCTTTGCCAAACTACTTCTGATCTTTCTTCTTTTCTCCGGTCTACCAAGTCCTCTAACATTCCATGATTGTATCTTCATAACAAAAATTATTTACCCCTCAAACTCCTGGAGCCTCATTACTCAATTTTCTTCACCTCCCATTCTCACCTCTTTTCTTTTATCTGTGGCCTCCAATTCCTCTAGCTTACTTATCACCTCCCCCTCCTTTCCATCACAATCTACCCCCAAGACTTTACCAATTTGAATTGATGCTTCTGCCTCTGATAGTTGTAGACATCCTCTACTAGACTTGCTGGCCATGGATAGTGAAATAGCAGCTACTGCTGATCTGAAGACTGCCCCTTTTCGTAAATTCATTGTTGATTGTTCAAAACTAAAAAGGAAAGGAGCTTTTTACTTATGGAATTATGGTGGAGTTATAGAATAAGGAATTATGATAGAGAAAGCAAAAAGATGGAGAGAAGTTGAAGGGAATTTACCTCTTTTAATTTCAACATGGTTTCTTACCATAAAAGCTGGACTAGAGTGAGGGCTTTTAGTTTCTTCAATTAACTTTTTGTCTAAAAGTTCCTAGAGTTGAATATCAAATTCATCTATATCTTGTCTAGTATAGATCATCGGTCTTACTCTAATGATAACATTAGGGTCTTTCAATTTTAAACTACAATTACGTGGACTACGTTGCCATAGTTTTAATGGATGTTCACTAAAATTTTCTTCTAAAATTTTATAAATCCAATGTGATTCATCAATAGTTTTGATGATGGGAGTTAAATCACCACGCGGCACGGGCGCAAACTCTTTATCACAAATGTATTTATGTTGTTCTAACAAGGGGATATGAATTAAGACATTGTTTATGCTTAATGAAATAGCCTTTTCCTGTATTTGCATTAGAAGGTATTTATATATAAAATTATTGCCAAGAAGGAAATCTCCATGCATATACGGAAAACATAAAATTTTTGGTATAATGAATTTGCTATCATTTAACCAAATAGCTATATTTTTAGCCTTGAATTGTATGGAAGTATGGTTGCCATCTATTCCGGTAACTAAAATTGGATGTTTCATTAGTGTCCATTTTTCTTTTGGTATGGCATTCCATTTACATGAGCTGACTGTAGCTCCTGTATCTATGAGAACACTGAGGCTATAGGGTTTATAACCTGCAAAATTAAATGTTCCCAATACATATGTATATCTTCTTTTTCCTTAGCTAGGAGAAAAAATAATATCATCATTTTTTGTTTGAAAATGATACATATATGCAGACTTAATATGTTCAAGTTTTCTTGTTCCTGGAAAAATAGGAATCTGAACATTGTTTGAAGTAATAGATTCTTGATTAGAATTATTACTTGATTCTCCAATGCTTATCTTTGAAAATGATTTGTTAGAAAAATCTTTTTCAAATACAGAAGTTGATCTTTTAATTTTTGGAACTGTATTTTCAATATATAAATTTTTTCCTGATGCCTGCATTTGTAATTGTGCAGGTTTTTTTGTTTTAGAAGATTCTCCTTGTCCCACTAGGTCTTGGATTAACCATTGTCGAGGGACTTCTAAATCGCTCCAATTCATTAGACGAGGTTGTATTACCGTGTCAAATGGTCTTGGTTCAAAGATCTCAACGATTTTATTATCGTTTGATCTTGTTTTTGTTTCAGGAAATTTGGTTAATTCGTGAATTGTTTTCCAACGAATAGCCAAATCATGAGAATTTGATTTCATTCCTCATCCTTGTGTTTTAATTCTTATTCTGACTGTATCTTCAAGATTAGGATCATTTATGGAAATAAAGAAATTTGGTCTAACATTAAACCAAACTACTCCATTAGCCAAATTAGACTGAATTCCTCCAATGATTGCTTTCATTGGGTTGGAAAATCTTTTGTCAAAAATTACTGCCAAAATAGGAGTATCTATCCCTTGGCGAAATAAGGCTGTTATGGTTACTTGAATTAATCCAATATGAATATATTGAATTTCAGGATATTTCTTTTTCCATCTTGCAACCTTTTTCTTATCAAAAAAAGGAAGATCAATATTTCCTTCTTCTGACCATTTTGCTTTAGTGTTACCACTGTATTGTTCAAACACTCCTGCTGAAAAGAAGTTAAATTTTGAAAGTTTGTAAATTTCTAGAACAACGACTTCTTGCATTTTTTCAAATTTTGCTAATTCTTCGTCGGTAAAAGTTTTTTCTTCTCCGATTACATCTCCAAGTCGAATTGCCTGCAATTCTTCTTGAGATATATTATTTGCTTCTTGAGATATTGCTTGACTATTATTAGTCATCATGAAGATTAGTTCTTCATCTGAACTTTCTTCATCACTAGAAATTTCATATAAAATTTCTTCTTCATCAGAAATTTCTTCTCCATATATTATTTCAAAATCTTGTTCTTCAAGGACTTTGATCATTTTCTTTGCACTTTTTCCCCGTTTTGGGCATTCGGGTGCATAGTGACCTTCTTCGTTACAAATGTAACATTTACAAGTTTTCTTTTTTGAAACACTTGTTGGTTTCTTTTTTCGAATATACTTTTTCTTTTTTGAAAAAGTTTTGTTCTTTTTCCAAGGTTTCCATTTATATTTTCTACGCTTTTTAGAAAATCCTTTTTCTTTTAGGAAATGTATTACAACCAATTTTCCAATTTTCTTTTAAAATTTTATCACAACATTTTTTACCATATGGTGAGTTAGAAATTTGATTTTTTATTTGTTTTTTCACCTTTGCTTCTAGACACCGATCTGCTATCAGCCTTAGAACATAATTAATGCGAAAACCAAGATAATCATATTCTTCCTTCCCCATTTTTTTGAGAAAATCATGATATGTTTTAATACATAACTCATCCCATGGATTAGGGAGTTTATGAAAAAATTGATCTAACCAGGGTTGATTTGATGGTGGATCAATAAGATAATAATATTTTTTAAAAGTTTGAACATAATCTTCAAAAAGAAAAATATTACATAATTCTAATTTAGTCAAAATATAATTTGCCTCTGCTTGCAAATTAGTATCTCCTGCAAAACCACATAAATTTTCTTTTATAATTTTTGCAAATTCAGCTAAAATTGTGTCAAGTGTGAGAAAATTTGTTAACAAAGCCGTTTTTTGACTTTCCCCAATTTCAGATTTTTCCCACTGTCTTAACCATTGCAACACATCTCTCTGGAGAGTTGCTGCAATATAATCAAGGAATTTTTCCTTTGACCAACTATTTTTATAATTGGTAATAATGATGGACAAGGATTGTGCCCAATCATCTATTGCTTGTGGTTGATCCTTAAAAGGAACATGAGACAAGTCTAAATAAGTACCATTTTGAGCTATTGGATACTTATGATTATTATCTTTTCTAGATATTACTGGCTCAGGTGTAGGATTGGAGGTACTTCCAATGTTAATATCAATTTTAACTTCATTTGTTTGAATAAAGTCAAAATTTTCTCCATCTCCCCATGTGCCAAATAATTCGGAATCAATTGGCTCTTCTGCCTTTCTTTTCCCTTTATTTATTTCTGATGCAATATCCTGATCTATTGATTCTTCAGATGAGGATGATTGGCTGTCATCATCATTAGTTGACATATTAATATCATAATTAAAGTGTTGTAAAAGGGCTTCATTTTCTAGATAAGTTTCTCTTATCTGATCCAGTAGCCTATTTCTTTCATCAATACCTAAGTCTGGGTCTTTATATAATTTTCTCCAATAATCCAATATTTCAACAATATTTTCATATTCAGTTTTATTATAGGTATTGGTTTGAAGTACCATAATATCTTCTGTACCATAAAATAGCCTAGGGATGTCACTATCTCTTGGACTATTCATTCCATCATTGTTTATGAAGGATATAGTTTCTAATTTTGTCACCAAAGTGTTTATTTGGTTTTTTGCTTCTTTATTTAAATCAATATTTATTATAGAACCCAAATTGTCTATTTTAGATTCTATAGACTCAACTTTAGTCTCTAGATAATTTTGATTTATTTTTTGATTTTTATCTAATTTAGAAAACTAAGAACACATAATATCAGTAATATTATTTAAACTAGAACACACACTATTTATATTTGCAGATTCTTTAGTAATATGCAGACTATGATCATATTTATTATTAACATTATTTTTTGTATTTCCAAAGCATATTATATCATCAGAATTAATTGCCATTTTAGATTGTTGTTGGTACCTAAGACCCTCCTAGTGTATTATCTGGTGCCTAAAACCTCTCTTTTATGGTCTTAAAGACTTAATTATGGCCAATAGTCAAAAGATCTTAATGAGTATATGGGCTTTGGCATACACTAAGCATATAGGTTTTACAACAACTGTAAATGAAACAAATAATTATGAAGATATAAAATACAAAAGATACACAAAGAAAAACTTAGACGGAATTTTAATTTTTTTTTTTTTTATAACATAAAACACACCATACAAACTTATATATATATCAAAAATTTATACATAGATAGAAATACTTACGTAGCTTGATCTTGCTTTTCAAAGCTCTTCATCAAGCTCTGATACCAAATCTGGTATGGTTGGAAAAAATGTTCTCGTTCTCGCCAACCAACAGTACTGAAGATCCAAAAAGTAAAATATTTGCTCCATCGAAAGCCTTTTACTATCCATGAGAGCATTGTTTTGATGATCATTGGATAATCTATCCATTGAATTGGATCTAAAATTTGAAAAATAACTTGATTAGTTATTCCCCAGTCTATATCCTCAAAAAACCACATGTCATGGTTTGCCATGATGGTTATTTTGGGAATTCCATCTTTCAAATTTAATTTATCATAAGATCGTTCTAAGATTTGTCTAATCTTATCATGATGAACTTCAACCCGATTTTTGATTAACATAAAAATTTCTTTTGGAAGCAAAGTTCTTGCTTTTTCAAAAAGACAAATTCTTTTTATTTGTTCAAAAACTGGATCAGAAAACTCATCTGATATGAGATCTGATAGTTGAAGAAAATTGTTTATTTTTTCAAAATTAAAATCTTCATTCCAATTCATTTGTTTAAGAATATTGAAACAAAGATTTTGCAAATCTTTTAATTTAGCTGTTTGTTCAGCTAATTTGTTGGCCAAAACTCCCATGTGTTTTCGAAATGTGAGTTTTCCAAACTCCATTGAGTTCTGTATAAATTTCTCTGGATATACCAAGATTGAAAAAATCTTTTATTTCAGATTCATCTAGTCTAGATGTCTGAATATTAGTTAGAACTGGGTTAGTTCTCATTTGACAAAAATTCTTTTGATAAACAGGCATAGCCGGTGCACTGTAAAAAGCTTTTTTAGCTTTGGTCATGCTATCATATGCTTTATAGCTCGCTCCTGAATATCCACAAACTTGTGTTTTGCAATCATTCCATTCTGTGTAAATTCCAGGTTGTTTTCCTGCAAACACAACATAAACTTTTTCTTCTTTGGGGTTTGCTTTTCTAGCAATTGTCACCCAATCTCCTTGAGCAGGTTGTTTACCCTTATCCATTGTTTCCTCTTGGTCTAGAGGTCTTCTGCAAAAATTAAATTTACTTGTTTAGCAATTTAATTTTCTAAAACAATTTCTGCTAAGAAAATCTGCAAGAAAATTGTTAGTACCTTTAAGATGTTCTACTTCAAAAGTATATTCAGAAATTTTGTTATACCAAGCTAATCTTCTTCCTTGTTCAATAGGTTTTTTATTGATCAAGAAATCTCTTACTGCCTTTTTATCAGTGCCTACAATAAAATTTTCTGGGGCTAAATAAATATGAAAACTCTTTATTGCCAATTTTATTGCAAGTAATTCTTTTTCGAAAATAATATATTTCTGTTCATTTGGTTTAAATGTTCCAGAATTATATCCACAAATTAACTCTTCTTTTTGTAATTTTATGGGTATTGAATTTTTTCTTGGTTTAATCCCATTTTTTGATAAAGGTATCTCTTTATCATACCATAAATTACTTGGTATTGCTTTAAGAACACATCCCCAGCATGCTTCTAAGGCATCTGTTTCTAAAATTAATTTATCACCTGTTTTAGGAAGATAAACATATGGTAAAGTTTTAACATTTTCTTTAATTTGTTTAATTAAAGCAACATCTTCTGCTGTCCATTCAAAAATAACATTTTTCCTTAATTTGGTTAACCAAGGAATTTCTATTTTTGAAAGATTTTTGATAAAATTTCGTCCATAATTTAAAATGCCTAATAAACTCTGTAATTGTGTTATATTTTCAAGAGTATCAGGAAAATCTCGTACTTTGGACAAAATATGTTCTTGTAATTTTAAACCTTTCTGGTCTAAAATTATTCTCAAAAATTCAATTGATTCTTTTTCTAATTCAATCTTTTTTGGAGACAAAATAATTCCATGTTTTTGGAATCTTTCACAAAGTAATTTTAAATGTTTCTTATGCCCCTCCTTGGTTTTAGAGAAGATAAGTATATCATCAATATAAACTACACAACAATCTTTAAGATCCTTAAAAATTGTATCCATCCACCGTTGAAATACCTGTGGTGCAATATTTAACCCAAAAGGCATAACATTCCAGTGGTAATGTCCTCTAGGTGTACTGAAAGCTGTCAATTTTTTTGACTCTTCAGTCAATTGAATTTGCCAAAATCCACTTTTACAATCAAATTTGCTAAAGATTTTTGATCCTTTGGTTAAGTTAATCAAAACATCTTATCACTTCTTTTCTTTTTTACATATCTTTTCATAAAAAATCAAAAACTCACTAAATAAGCAAACTTCAAACCACCCCTTTGTAATTTTCCCTTGTGGTTAAGATGAAAGTTATTTTGACCACAAAGATCATAGCTACGATAACCACAAGAAGTTATAACTAAGTTATATCCATTATAATGTGTCATAATTAAAAACCACAAAGATCATAACTACGGCATATGATAGACACTTTTTTGGCTGTCTATTTTTATAGAATTTCTCTACTAAAATGTATCATTTAAAACTCAACTTATCTTCTTTTTTAATTTTCCAATCTACCTAAAATAGTTACGCCCCAATATTTGTATAAAATTTAACCTCAAATCTTTTAATATAAAATTCGCATTTATCCAAATGGATTGCTAATATTTAAATTTAATAACATTGCATTGTTGTTTATTATAAGAAAAAAAAAATCAATGTTATCATTAATTTGTGCCCCCTTCACTGAATTCTTGACTTTATTACTGATTACAACTAAAGCATCGCTGTTTGATTTGAGATATCTATCAACAGCACATCATGCATGCATGGTGGTGTGATGTGGGGATGGACGTCGTGTCATATTGGGTCGTATTCGTATCGTGTCATCTCAGATTCATATCAAAATTACCTCAATACTCACCCGACATATTTATTCTTTCGTGTTATCGTGTGATGTGATTTTCGATCCGTGTCCCGTTTGTGTCGTGTTAACGTGTCATATTAAAAAATTTCTCTATTAACTAAAACATTAAATGTATGAAAAAAAAAAATTGAAATGTTATTGACAAGTTAAATTTAATGAAACTAATCCCTATTAAATGAAATTATTTATAAAAATATTTAATTTTAACTTAATTTTATTTTCTTAATTTATAAAAAATTATATTTTATTATTATAATTTTTACTACATTAACTCAAATAATAGACAAAAAATACATTAAGTTCAATTAAAAAAAAAATCTATATTAAATTTAAAATAATATTTTACATACTTTTTAATAAATTGGATGTAATTATGTAAGAGATTAAAAAATGTCATGATACTCTTTAGTGGAAATAATATTAAAATGTATATCTAAGTGTTCATTATATGAGTTATTCATGTTAATTTCGTGTTATACAAATTTGATACTAACTCGACTTGTTTAATATTCGTGTTATCAGGTCGTGTCATCTACATATTCGTGTCAAAAAATAGTCAACCCTAACTTACTAACTTTGTGTACGGTTCGAGTCGTGTTATTGTGTCGCGTCACAAATTATCACCCTTAGTGCGATGTTTATTTGTTAAGGTTGTGAAAATCTGTTACCCAAAAAAAAAATATATATATATATATATATATATTGTGAAAATCTGTAAACTGAAACAGTTTTTAAATATGAAAATTGACATAATTTTTGAGTTGTGTTTTTAATGCAAAATTTTAATTTTTACATTTTGCCCACAGAGTTTGTGAACCAAATCTGTTATTCGTAAGGGCAAAATTAGTAATAAAAATGACATGCAGTTCGCATAAACTTCAAAGTTCACATTATATATATTAGTTGTGTATGCACATTTGACGAGTTTATTATTAAAATTATAAAACTTCAATGTTCAGATTATATATGTTAGTCGTGTACGCACATTTGATGAGTTTACTATTAAAACAATAAAAAGTTAACAAATTTGATGTGAGTTTGATCTGGGCCAATTAGGATTGGGTTTCTTTCATATTCCTATTTCAAGTGAGATAACTTGAGGGGTCCATGAGACACACAAAGGGTTTTGTTTTAATGATCCGAACCGTACATTTTATAGAATCCTCATTGTATATCATCTATGAAAAAAATTAAACTGATTCGATAATCGTAATTGTACGGGGAGCAAATATTCCGCGGAACCCGTACTCGTTTTATCCAAGCTCCTTGTCTATCCGATCGACCTGCGAGCACAACGGCGGTGCGCTACCCAGCGGTGTGTGACCGGAAAACCCCTCCGACGGTCAAGTTAGCACACACACTCAGGGAGAGAGAGAGGAAGTGAGAGATATATCACAATGAGTGTTTCTCACCAAATGATGTTCCATCCCTCGCATGGGGGGCGTAGTCATGCTTATATACTTTCCGCGCTCAACTCTGCACCCATTAGTCTCTCGACACGTGGAGCTGCTCTCCCATCTGTCAGCACAAATCCAGCGAACACCACCTAACCAAACCGTCAGACAACATTAGCAGGAACTCGAGAGCCCGGCGGCATTACCTCGGCCTTCCACGACCGTGCTGCGTAACGTACCTGAGTGCTCCACTCGTCGAGCCCCATAACGGCCGAGCTCGGTAGCATTCCGGCAGAGCCGAGCTCAAGACAGGTCGGCCGGTGACCAGAAGACATTTCCCGCCAAGCTACATGTGCGACCCATGGAACCCGGGTTGGCAGGCGGTCATCTCGGCCAAGTAAGCTCGGTCCAAACATGGGACCTAGACCTCGGGCCTGGGCCTCGACCGAGCAAGATCAACTCCAGGGAAGCCCCAGTTAGCTCGGCCTAAACAGGAGGCCTGAGCCACGACCGAGTGAAACCCACTCGGAACAGGCCCAAATTAGCTCAGCCCAAACGTGCTCGGCCCTATCCAGTCCGACTTCCTCCACGGCCCAAAGCCATATTATAAATCTCCCTCTCAATTGCCCCTTAATTTCGTCCGCGCAAGCGTGACTGGGATTACCTGATTCGACCGGGGTAGATTCTCCATCGGTTCTTAGTTCGCAAAACATTAACCACGCTAATCCGTAAGCTCGGTTTTTTGATTTGCCCGGTTGACGTCTCAACTCGCCTTCCTGTCTCTTCAATACTGACGCCGCCGTCAATGGGGACACGCGTCGATCATTTCTTGGCCTTGAGCAGCCAACCCAGCCGTCTCTTCATATTCAAATTTAGGCGGTTCTTTTCTCCTATAAACGTGCCATATCCCCCTTCATTTTCTTCCTATTGTCTCTCTTTCATTCTAGACGACCAGTAATGCCCTCCATTGCTTTTTCAAGCTCCATTCTTGTTTTCTACCGCGTTCGTGCTTGAAGACTCGACTTCTGCCCCATTCTGGTAAGTTCTTCAAACCCCTTTATTGATTTTTCATTTGGGATTTCACATTTTTGGGCACGAAAAACCATTGGTTTTAGGATATAACCCCCCAAAACCCTCCTTTGCCCCTACTCTCTTTACTGTTCTTCAACCTCAGTGATGAACACACGAGGATTTGGGGTGGACCGGGCTCCAGGTCTTCGTTTGATCCCAAAAAACACCAACACCAGGCAAGTTGTAGGTTTGCAAAACTCACGTATGAACCGAGGTAACAAAGTGCTGGACCGCTCGACCGGGCTAAAATCTTGCCTGCTTGAGCAACCGAGCTTCTGGCTTTACCCTTGTGACCGAGATGGTTAGGCACTCCATCTGACCGAGCTAAAGTCAAGCTCGTTTTGCGCGACTGCGCTCCCGCTTACACATAAACTTCCTTTTACTACAGAGTCTAAGGGGACAACGCACCAATACTGAGGCTCTCTAAGGCCGAGCAGCCATCAACCGAGAAATTTGCCAAACCAACACAGCCGTGCTAAAACCAGCCGGCTACACATGGGGCGCTACCGCTTCCTGGTTGACACGCCGGTCACACTAGCCACGTTTCCGGGAAGAATACGATGTCCCCGCCGACGTACATCTAGAGCTCGGTGCCGAGGACACAACCCCTTGGGGCAGACTAGACCAGTGCCCTTTCATCGTGCTTTCCATTATCGAAGGCAGCCTTCGCTTCCCGGTCAACCCTTTAATGTGCGAGTTCCTGAGGCGCATCGGGCTAGCACCAACCCAAGTTTCAACCAACACTTATAGGATAATTAACGGGATAGCCGAGCTGAACAACCGGCTAGGCCTGAGCCTAGGACTAGCCAAGATACTTCGCCAGTACACCCTAGGGCATACCAGCGATGGTCTCAACTACTATTTAAAAATCAGACCGGGCAAGGAGAAGATAGTAACCGGCACCCCAGATAAAGACATGCACGACGATGACTTTTTCTGGGTGTCAAGTAATTATGAAACAGCCGACGTGCCAGTCTAGTATATCAGCAAGAACTTCGGTTTAACATGTAAGCCGTGCTAACTGCTCGGTCAAATTACTTTCCTTCACTATTCTATACTTAATATCTTTTCTTCTTTTCTCTTTGCAGCCATTGAAGCATTGCAAGCCCACTACTACAACCCCAACGAATCAGCCATCAGAACCGTGCTTCGGTACAGTAACCGGGATTGCCACGAACTTCTTGGTTACGTACTGACCTACAGATACTCCGCTCCCCACTGGAGTAGAGTGACAGGCTTCCTCCGAGCGCCATCCCCACCTCCTGACCCAACACTACCGGACGTGCCCCTTATCCGGTTGACCGAAGCAGAGGAGATGGCGAAATGAAGCCGCATCAAAAATCTAATCACCGCCACATCCACTGAGCTACCGAGCATCCCCTATTGCACAGTCGTTGCCGGTCAATCAAGCGGGGCCGTGGTCGCATTGGCGTCAACCGCCGCGGTGTAGACAAGCAAGGAAAGACGCTGCATTGGTAAAAGGCCTCGCACCGCCGATCCCTCAGCCGAGCTCGTAGCGGAGCTGAACACCGAGCAACCAACGGTCACAACTGACCCAACACCTCCATGGAAGCCCCAACTGAAGCACCGGGGAAAAGAGATCTCGGCCAATGCTTCGGTCAAAGGGGACAAAGAGCACCTCCTCGCCTTTGATCTAACCAAAGCCCTGCTTCTGCCGAGCGATGTGACCGGCAGCGACCACGTGTCGGACACCTGACTCGTGAAGTCCTCGGTCAAGTCTATGACCCGGGTAAGAATTTCGCATGCTTTATTCAAATTTTTCCAAGTGTTTGCTCAGTTTCCTTTCTCTAATCAAACTCTCTTCAGAAACAACATCTGGTGATGGAGCGGATTCATAGACTCCGGCAGAAGGCAACGGACGCTGCCAGCCAGGTTGAGCACCTTTAAACCGAGCTGGGGTGGTCGAAAGCTTCTTTGGAGATTGCAAACTCAGACAACTCCAAATTGCTCAGCCAACTTGCAGCCGCCAAGCAAGAAAGAGACATTCTGCAGGCCGAGCTGGAAGCGTTGAAACAAGCAAGGAAGGATGAGCTAGATGAGGTGAACAACGAAGGTTTCAAGGAGGCCGAGGAAAACTACACCAAGCAAGTTCATGCCACCCAGGACATTTTCTTCAAGGCCGACTGGAAGGTTACTTGCGAACAGCTCGGCCAAGGATCTGGAACCGACGTGTTTGCCTCTCCTCCAGCTGTCTTCCTGCCGACGTACATGGTGTCATACGCTAACGATGTCTTCGGTGCATTGCAGGCTGAGGCCGAGGAAAAAGACGCGGAGGAAGCCGAGGAAAATGCCGAGGGAGATAACCGCCCAAAGCAGGCCAGCCAAGTTGAGACCGGCGTCCAAGAAACCACAACCACGGTCGACATGGAGGCAACTGCAACCGGGGATGACTTCGCCGACCTATCTCCCTTAGTCTAGTTTTCTTTTTCTTTTTTGTTTTTAAGAATGTAACCGGGCTGCCAGTCCCACCGTATGTAATTCTGTTTCACATCAATGAAAAGTTCTGATTTCATTAACTGTTGTACTGCATGTTGCACTGTATTTCATCATCTCGGCAAAAACCTTTAACAAAACGTCAATTATTTTAGCCGGGGTAAAGCACCTCGGCTAAACCTTTTGAGTTGTGCAAATCATCAACCCCATTAGCCAGGACAAAACATCTCGGTGAAAGCCCTGAGGAAATCATCAACTCATCTAGCCGAGGTAAAACCATCTCGGTTGAAACGTTGAGTAAACCATCAACTCATTTAACCGGAGTAAAACATATCGGTTGAAACCACAGTTGAGTAAACCATCAACTCATTTAACCAGAGTAAAACATCTCGGTTGAAATCACAGAGTTGAGAAAATCATCAACTCATTTAATCGGAGTAAAACATCTTGGTTGAAATCACTGAGTTGAGCAAATCATCAACTCATTTAACCGGAGTAAAACATCTCGGTTGGAATCTTAAAGTTGAGTAAATCATCAACTCGTTCAACCGGAATAAAAACATCTCGGTTAACACCTCAAAGCAAGCATTGAAAACAACATAATGCTTCAGCGAAGATAAGTCACTTCTATTATATTGACAAAAAGAGTATTACATTCAGAAGTGTAAGGAAAATAAGTCCTTCCTCAAAAGAATCACATAAAAACTATGAAAACTAAAAATAGTACAGTTTGAGGTTAGCCGCATTCCATGGCCGAGGTATGCCCTTTCTTTCCAAATCTTCCAAGTGGTATGCCCCCTTGCCCGCCAGATCGGTTATCTTGTAAGGCCCTTCCCAGTTTGCCCCTAGCTTGCCTTCGCTCGGCACTAGTGCGTTGCCCATAACCTTCCTTAGAACCTAGTCGCCCACTTTGAACGGTCTGGGGTGCATGGTTTTGTTGTATTTCCTAGACAATTCTTGTTGGTATGCGGCCACGTGGATCAAAGCTTTTTCTCGGCGCTCTTCAGCTAGGTCCAATTCCAGGGCGACTGCTTCAGAATTCAACTCAGGCTCAAAATTTTCACTATGGATGGTGGGCATTCCGATTTCCAATAGGATAACCGCCTCCATGCCGTACGCCAGGGCAAAAGGAGTTTCCCCGGTAGATCGCCTCGGGGTCGTTCGATATGTCCAAAGGACACTTGGGAGTTTCTCGGCCCATTTTCCTTTGGCTTTCTCAAGTCTTTTCTTCAACCCATCAAGAATGGTTTTGTTTGATGCTTCGGCTTGGCCGTTAGACTGCGGGTAAGCCGGGGTGGAGTTGTAGAATTCCTCACAAAATCCTCTGAATAAGCACCCATCAAATTGGGTGCCATTATCAGAAATCAGAATCTTGGGGACGCCAAACCTCGTTACCACATTCGGCCAGACAAACCATTTGACGTCTTTCTCCTTGATAGTTGCTAATGGCTTAGCTTCAACCCATTTGGTGAAGTGGTCTGTAGCCGCAATGAAGAACTTCCGGTTGCCTGGTGCCGTTGGGAGTGGTCCCACTATGTCTAGCCCCACATCGCAAAAGGCCAAGGGCTTGTGAGGGGAAGAAGTTCTCTGGCCGGCTGGTGAATTTGGTGGGCGAACTTCTGACACTTCTCACATTTACGAACATATTTCTGAGCATCCGCTTGCATGCACGACCACTAATATCCTTGCGAGATAGCACAGTAGGCCAAAGATCTTCCCCTAATGTGATTGCCGCATATACCTTCATGAATCTCGTACAAGAAAGCTTCCACGCTGTTTGGGTGTACACACTTGAGGTAAGGACCGGTGAAAGACTTTTTGTATAAAGCGCCAGATGAAGAGAGCCAAAACTGCTCTAACTTCACCCAGACTTTATGCGCTTCCTTTTTATCGGCCCGAAGGGTCTGCTCTTTTAGGAAAAGGATAATAGGGTCCATCCAAGAAGGGCCAAGCTCAGTACTGAGTACTTCTGTCTGCTCGAGTTCCTCAATACTAGGCCTTGGAAGAAACTTAATCAGGAGAGGACTGCGAGATGTTCTGTCGACTATGGAAGCCAGACCGGCTAACTCATCCGTACGGCCATTTTCTTCCCGTCCAATTTGTTGGACCCTTATCGCCTGGAATTGCTTGATGTGGTCTCTTACCAGAGCTTGGTACTTTGCCATTTTGTCATCTTTAGCTCCGTAGACCCTAGACACTTGGTTGACAACAAGTTGGGAATCGTTGTAAACCATCAGCTCGGATGCGTGCAACTGGAGTGCGCTCTTAAGTCCGGCCAGCAGCGCCTTGTACTCAGCCTCATTGTTTGACGCAGGGAATTCGAGTGTGATAGAGTGTTCGATGATCAGACCATCTAGGGAGATCAAAACTATGCCTAGCCCAGCACCATGACGATTTGAGGCTCCATCTACAAAAATTTTTCACATTTTACCAACAAAGAGTTTCCAACACTCTAAGGGGTCTTGGGAGGCTTGAAGGTCGATGGGATCACGGTCGCTCGGCTGTTCTTCATCCCCCATCGGTGATACAACACCGGACCCAATAGGTTGAACTGCTATGCCCAAGTCCGGCGTCGCATCGCCGGGTTACAGTACTATGTCGGCTGGAGGTTCTATGGCGGGGCGCGTAAGTTCTGCGTCGCCAACATTGCCCTGCTGTGCAATTTCTGGCGAGCCTGCATTCACCTCCTCGGCTACTGTGGCAAGATCCACCGGGCATTCTGGATGAATTCCAGGTGAGAATTCAGCAACAAAATCGGCCAATGTCTGTGCTTTTATGGCAGTTCGGGGTTGGAACTTGACGTCAAATTGTCCCAATTCGACCGCCCACTTGAGGATTCGACTGGAGAAATCCGCCTGCTCGAACAAAGCTTTGAGTGGGAACTCGGTTAAAACGATGATTGTGTGAGTATGAAAATAGTGCGCCAATTTCCTGGTGGCCATCATCAACGCCAAGGCAAGTTTTTCTAGTGGCAAGTATCCCGACTTTGCCGGTAGTAAGGTTTTGCTCACATAGAAGATGGGGAAATGCTGGATTCCTTATGACCGGACAAGCACTGCGCTAACTGCATACTAAGAAACGACCAGATAAAGGTAGAGTTCTTCGCCGAGCTTTGGTGTCACCAATAATGGAGCAGAAGACAGATACGCCTCGGCCAAAGCCCTGTCACATTCCTCGTCCCACAAAAACTTGGATTTCAGGGCTCGAAAGAAAGGGCGGCAGCGATCTGATGACCGATTTATGAATCGATTAAGCACGGCGGCCATTCCGGCCAGATGTTGCACGTCCTTCGCCGAGTTGGGCTGCTTTAATTCTTGTATGGCTTTGATTTGTGTGGGGTCTACCTTGATGCCTCGGTTTGTGACTAGGAAGCCTAGGAATTTCCTGGATCCCACGCCGAAGGCACACTTGGACGCATTCAGGCGTAGCTTGTGCTGTTTGAGAATGGCGAACATCTCGGCTAGGTCGGACAAGTGGTCTACCTGATGCCTGCTTTTGACCACCATGTCATTGATGTAAGCCTTCATCGTCCGGCCTAGTAGAGGGGCGAACATTTTGGTCACCATCCTTTGGAAAGTTGCCCCGGCGTTCTTCAAACCAAATGGCATGACTCGATAGCAGAAGAGTCCCCTTGGAGTGGTGAAAGAGGTTATCTCACAGTCGAGGCCATGCATGGAAATCTGATGATAACCGCAGTAAGCATCCAAGAAACTGAGCCTTTTATGTCCAGTCGTTAAATCCACCAGTTGGTCTATTCTGGGCAGAGGAAAGCTGTCTTTAGGGCAAGCTCGGTTGACGGTCTTGTAGTCGACGCAAACTCGCCACTTCCTATTCTTCTTGGGTACTACGACCGTGTTTGAAATCCACCGAGGGTAGTGCACTTCCTAAATAGCCCGTGCTTCAAGCAAGTTCCTTACCTCCTTTGCGACTACCTCGATGTGATGAAGAGCCGATCTCCTTGTTCTCTGAATGACTGGCCGTGCATCAGGGAAAACATTGAGTTGGTGGCAAATAAAACTTGAATCGATGCCAGGCATGTCGTAGGGCAACCATGCAAAGACTTCGATATTTGCCATCAAGAACTCTACCATCTCCGTCCTTTCTTGAGCGGTTAGGCTTGATCCGAGCAAAAAGAACTTGTTTGGACTTTCCGTGTCGATCCGTACTTCTACCAATTCTTCAACAGCTTTGTCCTCGACCCTAGTGCCCATGCCATCAAGGACACTCTGGTCTTCTAGGCCTTCAATCATTTGCACGAAGCCTTTGGCAGCTCGGCTCCCGTTCACTACCACGAAGCATTGCTTCGACATGACTTGATCGCCCCAAATTTTCTCAATTTCCTCCATAGCCGAGGGGAATCTCATAACCTGGTGGTAGGTCGACGCTACAGCCTGCATAGCGTGAAACCAGTCCCTACCGAGGATCAGATTGTATGTAGACGGCACCTGCAATACCCAGAACTCCACCTGCTTGACCGCGGATCCGGCTTTGACCGGTAAAATTATTTTTCCCAAAGGCCACTCCAGTTGTGAGTTGAAACCTACCAGTGGCGAAGTTGCCGGAGCCAAGTCTGTACCTCGAAGTTTGAGTTGTTTGAATGCATCATAGTACATAATTTCAATCGAGCTTCCCTGGTCAATCAAGATGCACCTGGCATCGAACTCTTTGACGCGGAGGGTGACCACTAGGGCGTCATTGTGTGGCGTTTGAATGCGCTCTAGGTCCCTTGTGGAGAAACTAATCACGTCTTTTCCCTCGGTCTTCCCCCTTTTGATCGCGGGCTGGACTGACAAAACTTCCCTCATGTGTTCTGCCTCTTTGATCATTCCTCGGAGCTCGCATACACGCGCCGGCTCCACTATGCCGTGGATCACATTAACCACTCCTTGAGGGGGCGCCTCCAAGTCATCCGGTCCATGTAGATCAGCCGGGGCGGCATGTGCGGCCTTAACACCCCCATCAATGTAAAGATCTAAGTGTCCGACTGTGACTAACTCCTCTAAGTGTTGCTTCAGAGGCAAACAGCCCTCTGTCCGGTGTCCTCGCTCCCGGTGATATGTGCAGCGGTACCGCGGATTGAAGCCATTTTGCGCGTCGCCTAACTTAGCAGGAAACCGGATGTAATCCTCGTCACGAATTTCACTAAGTATGCGATAGATTGGAATCTTAAAGATCGTGGTGATGCCTGTTCAAGCTTTCAACCTTCTGTTAGCATCAGCTACGTCATCGCGGGGGTATTCAGCTCGGTCATTCCGACGACCCCTTCCCCGGTTTCGATGATTTGACCCACGGTCAGATTCCTCGACACGATCATTTGGACGGTTAGTCTCCTGTCCGACCGCGTGTACCTTGCCAGTCGACCTCTTGTCTATTACCACCGAAGTTGTCTTCGCGGTGGGCGCCACCGCATCATCCTCTACTTGGATGTGCTCATTGATGCGCTGCATTAGTTGGCCCATGGATGTTGGCTGGTTCATGGTAAGCGAGTCCCGAAGCGTATGTCCGACCGGGAGACCGCGCTTATATTGGGTGATTGCCAAGTTGATCAGGCAATCTAAAATCTCATTGAAGGTTTCCCAGTATTTGGAGTTGTATGCCTTGAGTGTGTCGCTCAACTCCATTTTGATACTGAGAAGGTGGTCCACCTCCTTTGGCGTTTTAGTGTTGGTCTTGAAACGAGTCACAAAGGCTTCCGCCAACTGCTGCCACCTCTCGATGCTTTCCTCCGGCAGCCTCTCAAACCATTTCAAGCCCAGCTCGCCCAAACTCGATGGGAAGATAAGGCACATAAGAGCGTCATTGCGCCTATGTCTAGCCATGACCTGCTGGAAGTGGCTTACATGCATGTATGGATCGGTCTTTCCGTCGTAGGGCATAAACTTGGGCTGGTGAAAGCCCGCAGGGAGCGGTGTGGTTTCTATCTCAAGGGGGAAGGGGGTGGCGTTCAGCCTCGCCAAATCTGTGTCTAGAAAGAGAGGCACAGCTGGGCGAGGTGCTGGTATTATGACCTCTTCACTAGAGTGACCCCCGTAAGATAGCCGCTGGAGCGCCGGCACCCTTTGAGTCTCTCGTCGGCGAGCCCAATCCTTCAAGACTACCCACAAGTCCTCTGAGCGAGCGGAGTAGGAATATCTCAACGTCGTCGCCGGACGTGAGGCTTGATAGGTACTATCTTGCGCGCTAGACTTCTCTACAGGCGCGTCGGAATCTCCAACCTTGTAACTTCTGGTGATAAAAAGTGAGGGAGTGTGCCGCTGGCTCTGACTGCCTGAACGGCATGGTTGGGTGCGCTCACTGTGGTCTCCCACTCCAGCAACACCTTTCCCTTTGACATGTCGTTTGAGAGCTTTCATCTCCGCCGCCATTCTCCAGATGACGGCGTCTTGGTCCCTTAACTTGTGCTCCAGACGTCTAATGTGCGATTCTTTTCGCCACCGGTGTCCATCTAGGCTCCGCGAGTGACCCAAAATTCTAGTGTGCTTATCACGCGCGTCTCTTGAATGTCCTCCGGGGGAAGTCTCCAGGTCCGCCATGTTTGGAACGGCAGAGAGTCCGTCTCTTCGTTTGGCTGACTCCGGGGTAACACCGTCAATGGCGGACAACGGTATTTCGTCGTTGTTCGCCATGGAAGGCGATCAGATGAGCTTGGAAGACAAGGTTTTGTCTATCAAGCTTCCCAGAGACGGCGCCAATTGTACGAGGAGCAAATATTCCGCGGAGCCCGTACTCCTTTCGTCTAAGCTCCTTGTCTATCCGATCGACCTGCGAGCACAACGGCGGTGAGCTACCTGGCGGTGTGTGGCCGGAAAACCCCTCCGACGGTCAAGTTAGCACACACACTCAGGGAGAGAGAGAGGAAGTGAGAGATATATCACAATGAGTGTTTCTCACCAAATGATGTTCCATCCTCGTATGGGCGGCGCAGTCATGCTTATATACTTTCTGCACTCAACTCTGCACCTATTAGTCTCTTGACACGTGGAGCTGCTCTCCCATCTGTCAGCACAAATCCAGCGAACACCACCTAACCAAACCATCAGACAACATTAGCGGGAACTCAGCAGCCCGGCGGCATTACCTCGGCCTTCCACGACCGTGCTGCGTAACGTGCCTGAGTGCTCCACTCGCCGAGCCCCATAACGACCGAGCTCGGTAGCATTCCGACAAAGCCGAGCTCAAGGCAGGTCGCCCAGTGAACAGAAGACATTTCCCGCCGAGCTACGCGTGCGACCCATGGAACCCGGGTTGGTAGACGGTCATCTCGGCCAAGTAAGCTCGGTCCAAACATAGGACCTGAACCTCGGGCCTGGGCCTCGACCGAGCAAGATCAACTCCAGGGAAGCCCCAGTTAGCTCGGGCTAAACAGGGGGCCTGAGCCACGACCGAGTGAAACCCACTCGGAACAGGCCCAAATTAGCTCGGCCCAAACGTGCTCAGCCCTATCCAGTCCGACTTCCTCCACGGCCCAAAGCCAGATTATAAATCTCCCTCTCAGTAATTTTTTTTTTATTTTATTGAGTTTGTTTTAAAAAAAAAATGAATGGTTTATTTCAAATATATATCTATCGTCTATTTTTTGAAAAAAATGCAATAAAAAAATAATGGGTGTGTTATGAGGCAATTGTGAATATGTAAGTTTTCCTATTGTGTACTGAAAACTAAATACAACAGAATTAAAAACAAAACATTAATCTTTTTTTTTATTTTTTTATTTTATGCAATGAAAATTTGAGGAAGGGTTCAACTAAAATCTTAAACTGCTAACCAAGACAATTAGAAGAGAGGCAATCAATGATGTGAAGAAAGAGCAGACCACCTTTTACACTCTAATTTTTCTTGGAAAGTCTGGTTAGAGGTTATAAAGTGGTAGGGCTTGAAGCAGGTGTACGAGTATGGGTGATAGAAACTAGTGTACTTGTGTGAACATAAATTGTGTATAGAAAATAATAATATATATATATATATATATTTATCAACAAAAGAAGAGAACTTTATTGATGAAAATGAAGAGAATACATTAATAAAGAGAAGGGATGAGTGCAAAAAGCATTATAGTAAAACAAATCAATCTCAACTAGGTTGGCACTGTTGGAAAATGACTTAGAAAATTTTTATTTTTTGCTAACTTTGAGCATTAATTAAGGTGGGACCCAAGTGTTATTTTTAACGTTTTTCAGTGGGTTTATGTTAAATGCCGCATAGTGAATAAAACCGTGTATTTTGTTGCTCAAAACCATTTCCAAATGAATGAGAATTCAACGTGCATTTTCGGGTTCGTGGAAATGGATTTAGGTGGGTTTCCTACACATTTGTGAAATGTGCTTGTCCCACATTGGGAATGCTTAAGGTTTTGTTTGGGTTTATATACCTACGCTTGGGATACTTGAGATTGGTCCCATGGGGTACCCAAGTGTGTGAAAGGGTGAGGTTATGGGTGAAGTGGGCTAGACCCATTGGACTCAAAACAAAAACCACACGCGCGTGCCACCGTCTGGTTGGGCGAACTGGATGCGGGTGTGGGTGTGAGGTTGGGTTGAGCTTGTCCGACCCAATACTTATCTTTTTCTAAAATTTTGTCCTTCACCCAAACAGGTTTCAACCTGTTGAATCCTTTCCCGGACCAGTATGAACAGTTGGCACCCGTTCGGAACAATCATCTTTCCTCCTATATAAAGCCTGCCATTCCAGCATTTCTGGCATCGAAATTTTTCAGACTTCTTCCCTTTCTTCTTCTGTTCGTCCTCTTTTGCTCATGCATCTATTTCTACATTTATTTTTAGGAAAAGAAAGAGAGAGAGTTATAGCATCGTTTGGTTCGCCTAACTTGATTTTACAATGTTGTAAAATCAAGTATTAGTCGTTGCATCCTAGGAAGTAGACGCCAGTTAAAATTCGAAGCACCGGAGCGAGGGCGAAATCTACTTTAAGGAGATTGTGTCCAACACAAGTCTCGACTTTAATTTCTGTAAGCATTTAATTTAGAATTTAATTTTTTAAATTATTTTCTGAATTAATTTATTTTATTATTTATTTATTTTACACAATTAATTTACACACACACCCTTTGTGGGAATAACAATCTTAAAGTAGATTTTCATTTTTTATTTAATTCTGTGTTAGACAGACGAATATTTTGTTTCGGGAAATTAAATAGTAGTCATATACTATTTAATTTCTTAAATAGTAGTAATAAACTGTCTAATGATTTCTTTGATAACATGGTAGTAATATACTGTTTATCATTAAAATTTTGTTACAAAATATTATTCTGTATATTTTGTGTGTAAATTCTTTTCTGTATAAATTTGTGATTAGTATATTATTATTATTTCGTCAGAATTATGACAACTAAAATTAACAGTACTGAGATTGTTATTACTCAAACCCCCACACCTGTTGTGCCAGTGATGGCTCCGGCATTACCGGTTACCGGTAAATCATAGGGACAAGCTAGAAAAATTCAATAGAAATGATTTTAAAAGATGGCAACAAAAAATGATGTTTTATCTTACCACATTGAATTTGGCTTGCTGCACTCATAAAAAAGCTCCGACACTGAACGAAAGAGAAACTGATCGGCAAGTGGTTGCCGCAGTCGATGCATGAAAACATGGTATTTTTTGTGTCGGAGTTATATCCTCAATGGGTTGGACAATACACTGTACAATGTGTATAGTGTCAAAAGCACTGCTAAAGAACTGTGAGAATCTCTAGATCATAAGTATAAGACAGAGAATGCAGGTACAAAGAAATTTGTTATCGACCGTTTTCTGGATTTTAAAATGATGGATTCCAAGACGGTTATTAGCCAGGTTCAAGATCTCCAATTAATTCTCCATGACATACATGCGAAAGGGATGGTTTTCAGTGAATCTTTTCAAGCAGCGGCAATCATTGAAAAATTGCCACCATCTTGGAAAGAATTGAAGAATTATCTGAAGCATAAGCGCAAGGAGATGAAATTGAAAGAACTAATAGTGCGGTTCAGGATTAAGGAGGACAACCGTGGTTTCGACAAGAAGTTAGGAAACCATGTCATGCAGGCTAAAGCAAATGTTGTGGAACATGAACATGGGTCAAAGTTCAATAACAAAAAGTGGAAGCATGACGACAATGGTTCCAAAGAAGGATCTATTAGTAAGATCAACAAAGGGATCAACAACGGGTTCAACAAGAGATTCAAAGGTAAGTGTTTTGTGTGCGGCAAAGATGGACATTGCGCTAAGGATTGTCACCTTCTCAAGGACGGAGAGAGTTCAAGCAAAAAACCAGCACAAACGAACATAGCTGAGGATTTTTATCTTTTCGATGGAGTAGCAGACATCAATCTTGCTACAGTAGTCTCTGAAGCAAATTAGGTGGGCAATTCCAAGGAGTGGTGGGTGGATAGTGGAGCAACCCGCCATATCTATGCAGATAAGAAGATGTTTACAACCTACAAAGTGAATGAAAAACTCCTCCACTTCAACTATGGAAGGACAAGGAAAGATTGTGCTAAAAATGACCTCGGGGAAAGAACTCACGCTCAACAATGTACTCCACGTGCCAGAAATTCGCAAGAATTTGATTTATGGGTCATTATTGATCAAGAATGGGTTTAGATTAGTCTTTGAATCTGACAAGGTTGTACACTTTAAGAGTGAAATGTATGTGGGGCGAGGTTATATGAGTGATGGGCTTTTCCAGCTCAATGTAAATACTGTTGTACCAAATTTGGCTATTAATAATAAGAACACACCTTCTGTTTATATTACTGAGTCTTCTTTTTATGACATGGTAGATTAAGACATGTTAATTTTAATTCTTTGTGTAGAGTTGTTGCTTTAGAATGTTTACCAAACTTAGAATTTGATCCTAATCATAAATATGAAATTTGTGTTGAGGCAAAACTCACTAAAGCAACATTTAATAAAGTAGAAAGAAGTACTGAACCTCTAAGTTTAATTCATATAGATACCTGTGATTTAAAATTTGTTCAAACTAGAGGAGGTAAGAAGTACTTTATTACTTTTATTGATGATTACACTCGATATTGCTATATTTACTTATTGAGAAATAAAGATGAAGCCGTAGATGCTTTTAGGCAATATAAACTTGAGGTTAAAAATCAACTTGGCAAAACTATTAAAATAGTGAGATGTGACAAAGGTGGTGAGTATGATGCACCATTTGAGAAATTTTGTTCTGGACATGGTATCATTCACCAAACCACTGCACCCTATTCTCCTTAGTCAAATAGAGTTGCTGAGAGAAAGAATCGAACTCTTAAAGAGATGGTGAATGCCATGTTGATTAGTTCAGGGTTACCTTAGAACTTGTGGGGGGAGGCAATTTTGTTTGCTAACTTTATTCTTAACAGGGTATCCCACAAGAAACTCAATCAAACACCTTATGAATTACGGAAAGGTCGACGACCTACTTACAATTACCTCAAAGTGTGGGGGGTGTTTGGCCAAGGTGGCAGTCCCTAGTCCTAAAACGACTAAGATAGGACCAAAAACTGTTGATTATGTGTTAATTGGTTATGCAAATAATAGTAGTGCATATAGATTTTTAGTTCATAGATCTGAAAATCTAGATATGCATGTAAACACTATTATTGAGTCAAGGAATACGTCATTTTTTGAACACGTTTTTCCATGCAAGAAAACTAAAGAGAAAAGTTCAAATAAAAGAACTTCTAATACTGCTATGGGTAGTGGTGAAGACCACGATGATAACGAAGCAGATAAACCTAGACATGGTAAGAGAGCTAGGATCTCTAAATCATTTGGTCTAGATTTTTTAACATACCTGTTAGCATATGAGCCTGAAAACTTCAAGGAAAAAATGTCAAGTCCTGAAGCTCCATTGTGGAGAAAGGCTGTGAATAGTGAAATTTAATCAATACTGCAAAATCATACTTGGAAACTGGTGGATCTTCCAACAGGATGTAAACCTCTTGGATATAAGTGGATATTCAAAAGAAAAATGAAAACAAATGGTTCAATAGATAAATACATGGTTAGGCTTATTGTTAAGGGATACAGGCAGAAGGAAGGCGTTGATTATTTTGACACATATTCACCAGTGACAAGCATAACATATATTTGCATGTTGATTGCGATTACAGCTTTGTATAATCTGGAGATACATCAAATGGATGTTAAAACAGCCTTTTTGAATGGCATGTTAGATGAAGAAATTTATATGGAACAACTGGAAGGATTTCAAGTTCCCAGCCAAGAGAAAAAGGTTTGTAAACTTGTCAAATCCCTTTATGGATTAAAACAAGCTCCGAATCAATGGCATGAAAAATTTGATTACGCTATGCTTTCGGATGGTTTTAAAATAAATGAATGCGACAAATACGTCTATGTTAAAAACACAGAAAAAGGCTATGTCATAGTTTGCCTTTATGTGGATGACATGCTCATTATTGGAAGCAATAATGACATGATTAAATCCACAAAGAAAATGTTGAACAAAAAGTTTGACATGAAAGATGTGGGAGTAGCAGATGTAATTCTAGAAATAAAAATTACTAGAACATCTGAAGGATATGTTTTATCTCAATCTCACTGTGTTGAGAAGATTCTGGAGAAATTTGGAAAGCATGACGATCGTCCTGCTAAAACACCTGTTGACATTAGTCTTCACTTGCCAAAAAATACATGTGCAGGCATATCACAATTAGAGTACTCTCGGATAATCAGAAGTTTGATGTACTTGATGAATTGCACTAGGCCAGATATAGCCTATGTTGTAAGCAAATTGAGTAGGTAACATAAGTAATCCAGGGTCCGATCATTGGAAAGCAATAATTAGGGTACTTAGGTATCTAAGATATATCCAGAATTATGACTTACATTATACCAAATATCCAACAATACTCGAGGGGTACAGTGATATGAATTGGATATCCGATACTAAAGATTCAAAATCCACTAGTGGATATGTCTTTACCCTGGGAGGTGCTGCAGTCTCTTGGAAATCTTCTAAGCAGACATGCATAGCAAGGTCGACAATGGAATCTAAATATATTGCTTTAGATAAATAGGAGAAGAAGCAGAATGGCTTCGTAATTTCTTAGAAAACATTCCAATGTGGCCTAAAACTGTGCCAGCTATATGCATTCACTGTGATAGTGAAGCAGTAATAGAACGGGCACAAAATCAGATGTATAACGGTAAGTCTCGACACATTCGTCGAAGACATAATACCGTTAGGCATTTGCTCTCACGTGGAATAATTTTCGCAGAATATGTAAAGTCAAAGGAGAATATTATGGATCCATTGACTAAAGGGCTAGCCAGAGAGCAAGTGTACCATTTTATCGAGGGGAATGAGTTTAAAGCCTATTACTTAAAAGTCGCCATAATGACAATCCAACCTAGTTGACTGAAGATCCCAAGATCTAGGTTCAAAGGGACAACCGAATTATAGATGACTTCATGTATCACTGAGGATGTTTACTCCTACCTATTTCTATGATAAGAAGAGTGATACCTACAGCGTTAATAGAATAAGCTTTGCTTTTAATGATTTTTATAGCTTGGACCTCTAAGTGGGGTATAGTATGATACTCTTAATAAGAAGTCACCTATATGAGTGTGAACTGGGCCAATGCTGTGAGAATTTAGAAAGCTAAATTCTCTAGAGCACTTATGAATTACCAGGCATTGTTCAGGGCTAAAATGAATACAACCGTAAGAACTAAACTGTGTCTGCAGATACACTATGTGTAGTCTATTGTCTTGGCGTACACAAACAGCTGAACAGTTCAAGATATCGCGTCCACTAGTTAGCCAGTAAATCCAATAAGCTTTCACTAAAGGAGGTTCAAAGCCAAAAGCTACCTATCTAGATGTGGTGTATCTTCTTAATGTACTCTTTCTTTGTCTGCATCTTGTTGCATGTTTGTTATCGTGAATTCCATTAATGTAGGAGATAGTTTGAAAATGGCTTTGAAAATCCTTATTTTTTGCTAACTTTGAGCATTAATTAAGAAGGGACCCAAGCATTATTTTTAACGTTTTTCAGTGGGTTCATGTTTAATGTTGCGTAGTGAATAAAACCGTGTATTTGGTTGCTCAAAACCATTTCTGGATGAATGAAAATTCAACGCACATTTTCAGGTTCGTGGAAATGGATTTATGTGGGTTTTCTACACATTTGTGAAATGTGCTTGTCCCACATTAGGAAGGCTTAAGGTTTTGTTTGGGTTTATATACCTAAGTTTGGGATACTTGGGATGGGCCCCAAGGGATATCCAAGTTTGTGGAAGGGATAGGTTATCAGTGAAGTGGGCTAAACCCATTGGACTCAAAACAAACACCACACGCGCGCGCTACCTCTGCCGTCCTTCCGATCGGTCGGGCGGGCTGAGCCTAGGCGCGGATGTAAGGTTGGGTTGGGCTTGTCCGGCCCAATACTTATCTTTTTGGGCAAAAAACCTTTGTAATTTATTTATTTATTTTTAATTTTGGTCTCAAAATTCAAAATAAATTGGTTCAAAATTTTTCCTTCACCCAAATAGATCCTAACCCACCCGAACAGGTTTGAACCTGTTGAATCCTTTCCCAGACAGATTTGTCACTATCCAAATAGTCCAAACAGATTTTCTATCTATTGAAATCTTTCCAAATAGTTGCCTATCTGTTGGCACCTGTTCGAAACAACCATCTTTCCTCTCATATAAAGCCTGTCATTCCAGCATTTCTGGCATCGAAATTTTCCAAACTTCTTCCCTTTCTTCTTCTGTCCGTCATTTTTGCTCATCCATCTGTTTCTGCATTTATTTTTAGGAAAAGAAAGAGAAAGAGTTACTACATCGTTTGGTTTGCCAGACTTGATTTTATAGTACTATAAAATCAACTGTTAGTCGTTGCATCCTAGGAAGTAGACGCTGGTCAAAACTCGAAGCACCAGAGCGAGGGCAAAATCTACTTTAAGGAGATTGTGTCCAACATAATTCTCGACTTTAATTTCTATAAGCATTTAATTCATAATTTAATTTTTTAAATTATTTTCTGAATTAATTTATTTTGTTGTTTATTTATTTTACACAATTAATTTACACACACACCCTTTGTTGGAATAACAAACACCGATAAACACATTCAATCATATGGTGGCACACCATCAAGGGCAGTGGATCATAATACGATTCAAAGATTCCATCTCCTTATGACAGAATGCACAATTTAAACTCCACCAACTAAATATAGCAGACCAGTTTTTTTTTCATTTTTTTTCTTTTCTTAGTTGGTTTAACCAATAGAATCTTTTTTAATTATTTAAAATATATATTTATTTTATACAATTAATTTACACACACCCTTTATAGGAATAACAAGCACCGATAAACACACTCAATCATATGGTGGCACACCATCAAGGGCAGTGGATCATAATATGATTAAAAGATTCCATCTCCTCATGACAGAATGTACGGTTTAAACCCCACCAACTAATTATAGCAGACCATTTTTTTTTTTTCATTTTCTTTCTTTTCTTAGTTGGGTTAACCAATAGAATTTTTTTTAATTATTTAAAAATATAAAAATTCTAAAAATTCATATTGAGAATTTGAAACTCCCACAATCCTTGTGGTTAAAACCCCCTTCACCCATGCTATGCACGGATTGTGTTTATAATTATCTACATACGTGAATTGTGATTTTTAAATGTCTTTTTTTTTTATTGAATGCCTTCTTTTTTTCTTTTTTTATATTATATTAAAGTTTAATATTTTGATAATAATCATATGTATTAGACTTTTCAAGGAATTAAATGTTTTTTTTAATTATATTATATTAAAGTTTAATATTTTGATAATAATCATATGTGTTGGACTTTTCAAGAAATTTTTTTTATGCTTGTTCTTAATGCATTAAAGTGTTATTATGAGGGATAATAATCATATGTGTTAGGACTTTTCAAGGAATTCGTATGTGTTGGATTTTAAAGAATTTTTTTTATGCTTATTCTTAATGCATTAAAGTGTTATTATGAGGGTAAGACTTGGGGGTTGGAAGAAGTTAATAAATGCTAAAGTTTTTTTTTTAAAAAAATCAAAAAATAAGAAAATTTAGATTGGGAGATTGGAGCTCCCACAAGGCTTGGGGTTAAAAACCCCCTTTTACTTAATATATAACTAGCCTATCACCCGTGCTATGCACGGGATAATTATAAATATTTATATTTGTTTTAAAAAAATTTTACTATATAAATTATGTTTTTTAAGATTTTTTATAAAAATAATTTAACAATCTAAGATTTAAAGAATTTTTTTCATACTTATTCTTAATGCATTAAAGTGTTATTATAAGGGTAAGGCTTGGGGGTAGTGAGAAATTAATAAATGTTAAGATTTTTTTTAAAAAATAAAAAGATCAAGAAATTTAGATTGGGATATTGGAACTCTCACAAAACTTGTGGATTAGAGATAGATATAAATAAATAGATAGATATAGATATAGATATTTATATTTGTTTTAAATTTTTTTTAATATACAAATTATTTGTTTTGAAAAAGGTACTGCAGTAATTATGAGAGAAGTCAAAAAGTTTTGTGAGTTGAGAGAAATTAATAAATGCTGAAGTTAATTTTTTTAAAAATAAAAAATAAAAAATTAGAAAATTAGGATTGGCATATTGGATCTCCCACAGGCCTTGGGGATTAGAAACCCCCTTTTGCTTAATATATAGTATAGACTAGCAACCGTGCTATGCACGGGATAAAATTTAAAAAAAAAAAAAAAACCATTCATAGTTATGTCAAAAATATTTTTAAATTGTTAGCATAAAATATATGTAATTTTAAAAGAAAATATTGACATTGCATAATTAAAGTAATAAAAATAAGAATTTATTGCATTTGTTCACAATTCACTGAATAAGTAAAACAAAAAAAAAACTACAATCTAAATTGTTGTGGGCCTTCTATCAGCATTCCTGCATTGTCAACATGATAGTATTATAATTAATGAATAACACATACATTATATATTTATAAAATGTTATAAAGTAAAAATGTTATACTCACATTTTTTTTTTTACTTTCTGAAAGGTATAGACATTCTTCAGACTAATCTATATTTAAAACAAAGGTCGCGCACGGTACACAATCTAGTTGACGTGGCATTGTTGGTACATGTATGATAAATGCATAGGCACGGTCTTTGCATGACGCAATATAATCTTTAATCATTCTAACGCCATTATCCTATAAAATTTTAGAATTATAACTTTGTGTTTGAAAAAGTAAGAATAAGTTATTTATAATAAATTTTATAATTTGATACCTTTGATCTCATATTCTTCAAATATGATGGTTGACATCGAAAAATAAACTCTGTCCGTTTATCTTGAACAGTGAGATTTATTGAACCAGTACTGTCTTTGACCACAAGGTTAACATTGTATCTTATCAACCAAAAAAAAAAGGACACTTGTTAAAGGAAATATTGTACCTAATAAAAAATTAAAACACTTGTTAAGTTTGAATTATTACTGTACATATTAAAAAATCAAATTATAAACAAAAGGAGATAACTTCAATCATACAAATCACAATTTTTTTAATGCTATCTAACTACAATCATATTTTTCTCATAATAAAAAAAATAACTTTTAAAAAAGAACCATTAAAATAGTAAATAAAAAGATTATTTAAAATCATTAAACAAACTACAATCACATTTTTCTTTTTGTGACTGTTCATGTTTATCTTACTTCAATCATATTAAAAAAATCAAATTATAAACAAAAAGAGATAACTTCAATCATACAAATTACAATTTTTTTAATGCTATCTAACTACAATCATATTTTTCTCATAATAAAAAAAATAATTGAAAAAAAAGAACCATTAAAATAGTAAATAAAAAGATTATTTATAAGTATTGAACAAACTACAATCACATTTTTCTTTTTGTGAGTGTTTATGTTTATCTAACTTCAATCATATTAAAAAATAAAATTATGAACAAAAGGAGATAACTTCAATCATACAAATCACAATTTTTTTAATGCTATCTAATCATCATCAATAATTAAAAAATACAATAATTTATTTTTCAAAAAACATAGTGAGTTAAAAAAATCAATTACAATTTTTTTTTGGTCAAAACACAATCTAATCATCATCAATAATTGGTACATTATGTGACCCTAATGAGTACAATCCATTTTGTTTTTCAGAAAACACAGTGAGTTAAAAATCAAATCACAAATTAAGTGAATTGATAGTTAAAAAAACACAATAATTTTTTTTCAAAAAACACATTGAGTTAAAAAAATCAATTACAATTTTTTTTTCAAAATACAATCTAATCATTATCAATAATTGGTACTTTAAAAATCAAATCAGAAAAAAAATCAAATCAAATCACAAATATTTTTACGCTATCTAACTACAATCATATTTTTTTCATAAATAATTGTAAAGAAAAACTATTAAAACAATAAATAAAAGATTAAATCACATTAAAAAAAAAAGAATCATTGAACAAACTACAATCACATCACATTTTTTCCATAATAAAAAAAATATATAAATGAAAAAAAGAACCATTGACTAACTACAATCACATTAAAAAAAAAAAAGAACCATTGAACTCACTACAATCACATTTTTTTTGTTTGTGAGTGTTTATGTTTATCTAACTTCAATCATATTAAAAATAAAATTAAAATAGTAAATAAAAATATTAAATAACATTAAAAAAAAACATTGAACTAACTACAACAATCATATTAAAAAAGAGAGCTATTGAACAAACTACAATCATATCATATTTTTCCCATAATAAAATAATAAATGAAAAAAAAAAGAACTATTAAACTAACTACAATCATATTAAAAAAAAAATCATTCAGCTAATTATAATCACATTTTTCTCTTTGTGAGGGTTTATATTTATCTAACTTCAATCATATTAAAAATCAAAAATAAAATTAAAATAGTAAATAAAAAGATTAAATAACATTAAAAAAAACTATTGAACTAATTACAATCACATCACATTTTTCACATAATAAAATAATTAAATAACTATTAAACTAACTACAATCACATTAAAAAAAAAAGAATCATTCAACTAATTATAATCACATTTTTCTCTTTGTGAGGGTTTATATTTATCTAACTTCAATCATATTAAAAAATCAAATTATAATTTTTTATTTGCTAGACAAATCACAAATATTTTTATGCGCTATCTAACTACAATATTAAAACAGTAAACAAAATGAAAAGTCAAGAAGGAGAAAACAAAAACAAGACTTACTGTTTGCATACGTGGTCACTGAAGTTGAAAGTGTAAAAGTGAGAAGTCAAGAAGGAGAAAACAAAAAGAAGACTCACTGTTTACAATAGATATGTGAAAAGTTAAAAAGAGTGTATGTATTGGAGAAGTTAAAAAGACTTGGAATAATTTAATAAGTGCTAAATTATTATTTTTTTCAAAAAAAATGAAAAAAAATTAAGAAATTAATGTTCAAATATTGGAACTCCCACAAAACTTGTGGGTTAGAGATAGATATAAATAAATAGATAGATATAGATATAGATATAGATATAGATATAGATATAGATATAGATATTTAATTTTTTTTTTAATAAACAAATTATTTGTTTTGGAAAAGGTACTGCAGTAATTATGAGAGAAGTACAAAAGTCTTATAGGTTGAGAGAAGTTAATAAATACTGAGGTTAATTTTTAAAAAAAAAAAACAAAAAATTAGAAAATTAGGATTGGCATATTGAAGCTCCCACAGGCCTTGGGGGTTAAAAACCCCCTTTTGCTTAATATATAGTATAGACTAGCCTATCACCCGTGCTATGCACGGGATAATTATAGATATTTACATTTGTTTTAGATTTTTTTTAATATGTAAATTATGTTTTTTAAGATTTTTTATAAAAATAATTTAACAATCTTATCACTAACCATAATGTATGGAAGAAGTTGAAAAGGTACTGCAGTAACTATACACGGATTGTATCTATAATTATTTGTATAAGGGGATTTTAAATGCTGATCAGAGGATTTTAACCAAATCAATAAATATTGAGTTTTTTTTTTAAATAAAAAATTTAAAAAATTCAAATTGGGATATTGAAGCTCCCACAAGCCTTGGGGGTTAAAAACCCCCTTTTGCTTAATATATAGTATAGATAAATTATCAAGATAATTTATTTTTCAAAAACCAAAGTGTGTTAAAAAGATCAATTATAATTTTTTTTGGGGTCAAAATACAATCTAATCATCATCAATAATTGGTACATTATGTGACCCTAATGAGTACAATCTATTTTGTTTTTAAAAAAACACAATGAGTTAAAAATCAAATCACAAATTAAGTGAATTGATAGTTAAAAAAACACAACAATTTTTTTTCAAAAAACATAGTGAGTTAAAAAAATCAATTACAATTTTTTTTCAAAATACAATCTAATCATTATCAATAATTGGTACTTTAAAATCAAATCACAAAAAAAAATCAAATCAAATCACAAATACTTTTATGCTATCTAACTGCAATCATATTTTTTTCATAAATAATTGTAAAGAAAAACCATTAAAAGAGTAAATAAAAGATTAAATCACATTAAAAAAAGAACCACTGAACAAACTACAATCACACCACATTTTTTCCATAATAAAAAAAATAAATAAATGAAAAAAAGAACCATTGACTAACTACAATCATATTAAAAAAAAAAAAGAACTATTGAACTAACTACAATTACATTTTTTTCTTTGTGAGTGTTTATGTTTATCTAATTTCAATCATATTAAAAATAAAATTAAAATAGTAAATAAAAAAATTAAATAACATTAAAAAAAACCATTGAACCAGCTACAACAATCATATTAAAAAAAAGAGTCATTGAACAAATTACAATCACATCACATTTTTCCCATAATAAAATAAATAAATGAAAAAAAAACTATTAAACTAACTACAATCACATTAAAAAAAAAGAATCTTTCAACTAATTATAATCATATTTTTCTCTTTGTGAGGGCTTATATTTATCTAACTTCAATCATATTAAAAAATCAAAAATAAAATTAAAATAGTAAATAAAAAGATTAAATAACATTAAAAAAAAACCATTGAACTAACTACAACAATCATATTTTAAAAAAAAGTCATTGAACAAACTACAATTACATCACATTTTTCACATAATAAAATAAATAAATGAAAAAAAAGAACTATTAAACTAACTACAATCACATTAAAAAAAAAAAAAGAATCATTCAACTAATTATAATCACATTTTTTTTGTAAGGGTTTATATTTATCTAACTCAATCATATTAAAAAATCAAATTATAATTTTTTATTCGCTAGACAAATCACAAATATTTTTATACGCTATCTAACTACAATATTAAAACAGTAAACAAAAGGAAAAGTCAAGAAGAAGAAAACAAAAAGAAAACTTACTGTTTGCATACGTAGTCACTGAAGTTGAAAGTGTAGAAGTAAGAAGTCAAGAAGGAGAAAACAAAAAGGAGACTCACTGTTTGCAATAGGTATGTGAAAAGTTAAAAAGAGTGTGTATTGGAGAAGTTAAAAAGACTTGGAAGAATTTAATAAGTGCTAAGTTTTTTTTTTCAAAAAATATCAAAAAATTTAAGAAATTAAGATTAAGATATTGGAACTCTCACAAAACTTGTGGGTTAGAGATAGATATAAATAAATAGATAGGTAGAGATATAGATATTTATATTTGTTTTAAATTTTTTTTAATATACAAATTATTTGTTTTGGAAAAGGTACTGCAGTAATTAAGAAAGAAGTCAAAAAGTCTTGTGGGTTGAAAGAAGTTAATAAATGCTGAGGTTAATTTTTTTTAAAAAAAACAAAAAATTAGAAAATTAAGATTGACATATTGAAGCTCCCACTGGCCTTGGAGTTTAAAAACTCCCTTTTACTTAATATATAGTAAGTATAGATATAGATGTTGGGAGTCCATTTGGACTATGGTTAATATATAGTAAGTATAGATATAGATGTTGGGAGTCCATTTGGACTATGGCCCTGTTTGGTAGGGCTTATTTCCAGCTTATTTCAGTTTTTAACTTAATTTAAACTATTTTGATGTGTTTGGTTCAGCTTAACAATACAGCTTATAGCTTTTTGTAAGTCAAAAATCAACTTATTCTTTGAGTGGGGGAGGAAAAGCTTAATTTATAAGTCAAAAATCAGCTTATGTTCACAGCTATAAGTTATAAGCTGTTAGGTTATAAGTTATAATAACTTTCTCACAGCTCTACCAAACAGGGCCTATGAAAGTCCTTAGAGAAGCGGATTAGCACTCATCTAGAGGAGATAAAAATTCAGAAATAGTTTATTGAGATTAGGGTGGAATGGATTGTATGGAAAAATGCAATTATTTTTTTTTCTTACCAAAACATCTATACTATATATTAAGCAAAAGGGGGTTTTTAACCCCAAGCCTTGTGGAAGCTCCAATCTCCCAATCTAAATTTCTTGATTTTTTGATTTTTTTTTTTTTTAAATCTTAACATTTATTAATTTCTCCCAACTCCCAAGTCTTACCATCATAATAACACTTTAATGCATTAAGAACAAGCATAAAAAAATTCTTTGAAATCCAACACATATGAATTCCTTGAAAAGTCCCAGCACATGATTATTATCCCTCATAATAACACTTTAATGCATTAAGAACAAGCATAAAAAAAATTTCTTGAAAAGTTCAACACATATGATTATTATCAAAATATTAAACTTTAATATAATATAATAATAAAAAAAAAGACATTTAATTCATTGAAAAGTTCAATACATATGATTATTATCAAAATATTAAACTTTAATATAATATAAAAAAGGGGAAAAAAAGACATTTAAAAAATAAAAAAAATATTTAAAAATCACAATTCACATATATAGATAATTGTAAACACAATCCGTGCATAGCACGGGTGATATGCTAGTCTATACTATATATTTAGTAAAAAGGGGTTTTTAACCCCAAGCCTTGTGAGAGCTCCAATCTCTCAATCTAAATTTCCTGATTTTTTGATTTAAAAAAAAATATTTTAATGCATTAAGTACAAGCATGAAAAAAATTCTTTGAAATCCAACACATATGAATTCCTTGAAAAGTCTCAACACATATGATTATTATCCATCATAATAACACTTTAATGGATTAAGAACAAACATAAAAAAAAATTCTTGAAAAGTCCAACACATATGATTATTATCAAAATATTAAACTTTAATATAATATAATAAAAAAAAGAAGACATTTAATCCCTTGAAAAGTCCAACACATCTGATTATTATCAAAATATTAAACTTTAATATAATATAATAAAAAAAAGAAGACATTTAATCCCTTGAAAAGTCCAACACATCTGATTATTATCAAAATATTAAACTTTAATATAATATAAAAAAGGAAAAAAAAAAGACATTTTAAAAAAAAAGACATTTAAAAATCGCAATTCACATATATAGGTAATTGTAAATATATAAGCCTTGTGGGAGCTCCAATATCTCAATCTTAATTTTTTTAATTTTTGATTTAAAAAAAAAAACTCAGCATTTATTGATTTGGTCAAAATCCTTTGGTCAGCATTTATTAACTTTTTTCAATCCACATGCCTGTATTTATTGATTTGATCAAAATACCTGTTTAGCATTTAAAATCCCCTCATACAAATAATTATAAATACAACTCGTGCATAGTTACTGCAGTAGCCTTTTTAATTTCTTCTCTCCCAATCTAAATTTCCTGATTTTTTGATTTAAAAAAAATATTTTAATGCATTAAGTGCAAGCATGAAAAAAATTCTTTGAAATCCAACACATATGAATTCCTTGAAAAGTCCCAACACATATGTAGCGACCCTAATTTTTTGTAAGTCTTTATTTATTTATTTATTATTATTATGATTTTATTTTATTATTGGTTTTATTAATGGTGTGGTTACATGAAAATTAAATGTGTTATTCTGTTAATTTAATGTGATATTTAATTAGTTTAATTTGATATTTAGTTAATTTAATGTGTTGTTCAATTCATTTAATGTGATAGTTAATTATATATAATTAATTCAAATATTTATATTTATATATATATATATAAAAGGGTGTGACATGTATTGATGTTATAAGGTATATTTATATATTTTGTAGTTAGTAAATAAAATAAAATATATATATATATATATATCATATTATTTATATGGTATTTGTTGTATATAATATAATAGCATTAGTTTCTATTAGGTTAGAATCAAAACAAAACAAAAAAAAAAGAAAAAGAAAAACAGAGGCAGCTGCATAGGAGAGCAGCCGCGTGAGAGGGAGAGAGAGAGAGAGAGAGAGAGAGAGAGAGACGACAGAGGCAGGGGAGAGCATCAGTGGAGTGGAGAAAAGAAAGAAAAAGAAAAGAAAAAAAAAAGAGGGTTAGGGTTTTACTTTGGTGGTTCAATTAATCTTCTAGCTATTGCTTCAATCATCAATATATATATATATATATGGTGAGTACAAAATCCATTTTTCTTTATTTATATTTGATTCGTTATATTTATTTATTTGTATTTATTTAATATTGATTTGATTTTCTTATCGATATGAAGATGACAGATTGATTTTAATTATTTTGATTAATTGGGTATGTAAGGTTTATGATTTTTTTTAGATGATTGATTAATTTTAATTATGTTGATTAGATGTATATGTAAGGTTTAAGGTTTTTAGATGATTAATTGATTGTAATAATTTTAATTAGTTGAGTATGTAAGGTTTAAGATTTTTAGATGATTGATTAATTTTAATTATGTTGATTAGATGTATATGTAAGGTTTAGGATTTTTAGATGATTGATTAATTTTAATTATGTTGATTAGATGTATATGTAAGGTTTAAGATTTTTAGATAATTAATTGATTGTAATTATTTTAATTAGTTGGGTATGTAAGGTTTAGAATTTTTAGATGATTGACTAATTTTTAATTATTTTGATTAGACGTGTATGTAAGGTTTAGAGTTTTTGGATGATTGATTGATTTTAATTATTTGCATTAGTTGGGTATGCAAGGTTTAGGGTTTTATTTTGGGTGACTTTATTAATTCTTTGAGTGATTCTTTGATCTTCAAAAATAATTGTGAGTACAAAACCCGCTTCCCTTGATTTATATTTAATTTTTTGTTTTTATTTATTTATTTGATATTAGTTTGATTTTGCATTCACATAAAGATGATAGATTGATTTTAATTATTTTGACTAGTGGTGTATATAAAGTTTAGGGTTCTTAGATAATTGATTGATTTTAATTACTTTGATTAGTTGTGTAGGTAAAGTTTAGGGTTTTTAGATGATTGATTAATTTTAATTTTTTTATTTAGTTGTGTATGTAAGGTTTAGGGTTTATAGATGATTGATTGATTTGAATTATTTTGATTAGTTGTTTATGTAAGGTTTAGGGTTTTTAGATGATTGATTGATTTTAATTATTTTGATGAGTTGTATATGCAAGGTTTAGGATTTTTTATATGGATTGATTTTATGATTGTAATCACACTCATGATTATATAAAATTAAAATAAACTTAGAATCCATAGATATTGGTTAGAGGATGGATTGATTCGTTGTTTTTATTTATTTATTTTTATTTGATGTTGGATTGATTTTGTATTTGCATGTAAATGAAGGATTGATTTTACTTATTTGGATTAGTTGTGTATGCCATGTTTATGATTTTTATATGGATTTATTTTATGGTTGTAATTACACTCATGGTCATATGAAATTAAAATTAATTATGAACCTATAGATAAATTCCTTATACTCTACCATGACTCCATGGATTATTGTTTTATTTGAGTGATGGGGAGAAAAAGTGTATAAAAAAAAAAGTGAGGATTATGAGATTTATTTGAATGCCTTAGGCTCGGCATTGTTATGTTTATTCTCATGTGTGAGATGTTGTGTATATATATATTGTTGCCTCGTTCTCATGAGTAGACGAGTGCTTTGATTTGCGCGCATACGTATATGCTAACCATCCGGGGAGTGTGAGTCAAACTCGGGACGATATCCCCGTGCAAGTTTGGCTTCGGAGCGGTGTTAGGTATACGGGAGGCACATGGGATATATGTGTAGGCCGGAAGGGGAGAGCCGAAGTTGTGGAGTTAAGGAATAAAGAATTTAATTATGAATTTATTAGTATAGTGTGTATGGTACTGTTATGTACATGATAAAAAAATAGTAAACGATCTTGATAAATTATGAAATTTGAGCAGAAACATGTATTCGTGATTTTGGACAACTTTTGTGTTGTAGCTTTTTATTAAAAAGATCGATTAGAACTTATAGTCGGATGACCTTGGCTATTGTCGGTTTGATTCACTCTGGTAATGCAGATTTTTATAGGCTGTTTTAACCACGAAACGAGTTCATTTTTATTGGTTTCGCGTAAACTGAAGTAAAACATTATTCTGCACACTTTTCATGTTTTGAACTTTTTCGGAAAAAAATCATCTTATGGCAGTTTTTGTTCGTTTTCAGCTTCATATTTTACGATTGAATTCCGTCTAGATTTTTAGATCAAGTTTTTCTCTTAACCTGTTTAGTTTCTGTTAAATTCGTTCACGTTGTCTTTTAGGAAATTTGATTCTGTACAACTTTCATTCTTTGAGTTTTGATCAATTCGAATTATTTAAGTATGAAACGGTGTAATTTTATATTTTTTTTTCAACAAGTTACTTATGATTAAATTATACTAACTTTATTTGTTTTGCAGGATGGCGGGTCTTACTAACTTTTTATGCAAGGCTGACCCACCATATTTTTATTTCTATTTTGTCTATTTTATAATCAATTTATATTTCGTTGTGTACGGACAAGAAACTAAATGCCACCGTATCTCGGGAAACTACCCATTCGTCTCGGTACGACTGGAACTACTTGTCTTGTCCCGTGGTAAGAATTAAATGTATTTTTGTCTGTGTCTGGTGGACACGTGGGTGTTAAATCTTGTACTCATACCAATATACCTGTATACTGACCCGTTTTGTCTCTTGGCAACTCGGCTGCGTTCTGTTTGAGCGCAGCCGAGCTTCATTTGCAGGATTAGTTGAGGCTATGGTGGTGACCAGAAATAACTGTGATCGTAGGACATGTCGTTTGGACTTCTTTTATTTTCTTGAGCTTAGGGTTGATACTAATTTATGTATTTTTTTTATATGGCTTTAGTATTGGAATAATTTGGCATGGTTTGTAACCGTACTTTATTTAAGTTGTTTGGACTAGTTGTTGCTACTTTAATGTTGGAGGTATTTGATAGTTATGAAATTGTGGTGGATGATTTGGTTGGCGTTTAGTTTTTTTTATTTCACCCCAAGGATTTGGATGATGGAATATTGATTGGGGTTAGTTCTAATTTAATATTTAATTGTCCAAATTTTGGGGCGTGACAGTTTGGTATCAGAGCTCTAAGTTACCCTAGACTTGTGAGTGTTTAGGTGATCCTCGGATTGTGGAAACATGGGTTAGCTGGTTTAGTTTGGTGGTTGATTTTATTCTAAGTATTTATTAACAAATTCTTTTTTGTGTGTTTAAGAGCTTTATATATGTCTTGAGTTGTAAAATATTGGTAATGTTTTGGTTTAATGGAAGTATGTTGTAGAACTTACCTTGATATGGGAGTTGATTATGATATTGCATATGTTGGCTATATTGTAGAATTAGAGTTGTATCATGTATATTGATTATGATATGAACTGTGAACCATGTATGTTGGAAATGGTTGGAAATGGAAGAAAATTGCATGTTGGTAATGCACTTGTAATATATGTTGTGAAATGCCTCTTGAAAAGAGATGGGATTGACCGGTAATGGGTCGGGTTGTTTAGTATTATGTTGTAAAATTGTTGAGAATGGAGAAAACCTGTTTTTGAAAAACCTGTGTTTAATTTCGGGGACGAAATTCTTTAAGAGGGGGAGGTTATAGCGATCTCGGTTTTCCCTTTACTGTTCTGTTGTATTCCGGACTCGGTCCTGTGAAGTTGGTAGTGGTATCTATCTTGTTGCCGTCCTTTAATTCCACTTGATTGAGTTTTAGGATGTTTTGAGCAAGGTTGTTACAGGTTGGTTAGGCCTTGGTTTCAATTCCTGGTTGTCCAGTTTTTAGGCGGTCCGCTCGAGCGGGTCTTCTTGCGCTTGAGCGGGGATTGCACACCTCCAGTATTTCGTGTTCCTGCAAAACTTCTGCAGATGAGATTTTTACGCTCGAGCGGGTTTGTTTACGCTCGAGCGGGTTTGTTGGCGCTCGAGCGGGTAGTACTTTCTGGGCATAAGTTCTGGGAGGGAAAAATCTACGCTCGAGCAGACTGGTTTTCGCGCTCGAGCGGAAGTGCTTTATTCTTGTGTCTTGGCGCTCGAGCGGGCCTTATTGCGCTCGAGCGTGTCCAGATTTTTGTTCTTGGCGCTCGAGCGTTGTGTTCTCCGCTCCAGCGGGTCATGCGTATATGAGTTATCCGCTGGGTGATTTTAAATCACTTTTTACTTTCCTTTCTCTCTCCTACTTTTTCTAAAACCCATTTTGAGAGCTCCTCTCTCTAAAACTTTACCTTCTCTCTAGATATTGATCTAGCTAGGGTGTTTTCCTCACCTTTGGCCTTTACAAAAGAGTTGTTGATCGTCGAGGGCTATCTTTTGATCCGAGGAACTCGTGGTTTGGAGCAAGTTCGTTTCCATCATCTTCTTCGTTGGGTCTCATCTTTTGAGGTAGGGATTCCTACTAACTCTTATGGTCTTTGACCTAGATTTTTAGTTATTTTGATAGAGTGTTGAACTTGGTTGATTTTGGGACTTAGGGTTTCAAGATGGGTGAAAGAGGGTTTTGTGATTTTGGGCTCATAATGTGTATTTTGGGTTTCAAAATGATGATATAGTTGTTGGTTGGTGATATTGGAACCTTCGGGTTAATATCGAGAGTTGGGGGTAAAAGCCCTAATTTGTTGTTTAAAATTAATTGGTGTAATTAATTTGGGAAAATTGTGAACTTATGGAATTGAGTTGGAAATAATGAAATTGGCTCATTATGTTGTGAAATGATGGAGTTGAATTTATAAATCGCTCGCTTATGAAAACATTGATATTTTATCTGTTGGAGCTTTTATTATCTATTTAGAAATAATTGCTTAGACTACCGGTGGAGGGTAGTTTTGATTGTTGTAGACAATGCATGATGATTAGGCAAACTAAAACTAATCAATTGGACATGTCATAGAATATGATGGTTGGTAGAATACATTAACGTTATGTATTGATTGATTGCGTATATGACCTTTGTGTATATATGTTATGTGTGTGGGAGGAGATAGGGGATGTACTCCACGGTTTAGGGGAAGATAGGGGATGGACCTCTAAACCGGATGTTGTTTGGGAGGAGATAGGGGATGGACTCCACTGATACAACTCATATGCTTGTCAGATAATGTGTTGATACAGCTCGTATGCTTATCTTTGGAAGTGTTGATACAGCTCATATGCTTGTCATTAGAAGTGTTGATATAGCTAATATGCATATCTGTTGAAATGTGGATACAGCTTGTATGCTTATCTGTTGAGATGTTGATACAACTAATATGTTTATCTATTGTAAAATGGGGAATGTTTAATATGAGTCATTGTCTCATATAAGTGGTTGGCCAGGTTCTGAGCCATTGATGAAAATTGTGAAATTGATAAGGAATGAAAATTGAAATGAAACATGAACATAGTGATCATGAAGTGGAAATGGATTATGAATTGGTTTATGAAAGTTGAACATTTATCAATTGCTAATGTTTTAGTCATTGCTCATACTGTGTTTAGCATATCTCTACTGGGCGTTGGCTCACCCTTTATGGGACATTATTTTCAGGTACAGGTAGTATGCCACCCCCAAGGATATAGCTTGGATGATAATGAGAGTTGAAGACTCTTTCTTTTGTTTATTTTGATCTATTACATGTAAATTTAAGCCAAGGGCTTAATATGTATTGAGTTAGTACTCTTCTTTTTGTAACCAAGTGTTAACTTGGAAAGCTGTAAGCCCTTAGGGCATTTGCTTTTGTTGTTAACATGTAATACAGTTGTAAGGATTACTCTGATAAATGGAAATGGTTGATTTCTTTTGTATCAATGCATGTCTAAAATGTTGGTTTAATGTTATTATTTTGAGGGCGTTATAACTTGGTATCAGAGCGTACCGAGTTCGAATACTTTGGGTACGTGGGAAGTGATTAGTATCACAATGGGTTTGTCTCGCTTGATAGAGACTTAGGTGTAGTGTCATATGCTATGTGTTTAAATTGATAACATGCTTATGTGTTTATATGGGTATGGGATTTAATTTCTAGGATGTTGATTGGATCCTTGGGTTTCTGGGAGTCTTGTTGGAAAGGCACTTGATCAATGTCGTTTCTAACCGGAACTCTAGTAACGCCTCGGGACTATCATTATCCATAAATGAAATTCGTAAGTGCTTATGTGTTTATGTGCTTACGTGGAGTGAATTACAGTTGTCCATGCATTAGGACGCGAGTGTTATAGCTTCGGCACATTTGTGAATGTGCTAATAGTCTTGGTTACCTTTATTAGGATGTCAGGATGAGGGCGTGGTAGACGTGGCAGGCATGGTAGGCAGGGGGTACCTTTACCGGATGATGTTCCGGCAATGCAGAAGGGAGTTGGTCAGGCCAACGTGGCCGAGCCAGCGGGTCAGCAGGCTATGGGCGCCTTGGCCCGAGAGATAGCAAGAGCTTTGGGTATTCTCAAAGCTGAGAATCAGGTTGCTGAGGCAGGGCCTTCTTTCTTGAAGAGGGAATTCTTCCGGTCTAACCCGGACGAGTTTGTTGGGGATCCGAAGGAGCCACTTAAGGCTGACGAGTGGTTGGAACAGATGGAGAAGACGTTCGAGATGCTTGGCATCGAGGACGGGGCTTTAAAGGTGACCTTGGCATCCTTCCAACTGAAGGGAGATGCGGGTCAATGGTGGAAGTACGAGAAGGGCAGTGTTGGTGGTGCATGGGAGGCGTTTGTGAATGCTTTCCAGGAGAAGTTCTTATCTTCAGCTGCAAGGGAGAAGCTGAGGGAACAGTTTTGCCAGCTTAAACAGCAGGGCTTGTCTGTGGCCGAGTTTGAGGCTACTTTTACCAGTCTGTCCAGGTTTGCACCTGAACTGGTGGCGTCCGAGGAACGCCGTTGCTTTGAGTTTGAGCGGAAGTTGAGGCGAGGCCTCAAGTTGAGGGTTGGTGGATCCTTCATCCGTGGTCATATGGAGCTCATGATGCAGGAGGAGGATGAGGGGCAGAGAGGCTCTAAGAGGGGCCAAGATGGTCAGGGTGATGGCAGGCGACAGAGGGGTTCTAACCCTCAGTAGTCTCAGGGTGGTGTGGCTAGATCGACCTTTCTAGTGCCCAGTGCAGGTTCTGGGAGAGGTAGTCAGGGAGGCTTGACTTGTTTTGCGTGTGGCCAGCTGGGTCACAAGTCTTCGGTTTGCCCGTAGAAGGGAGGGGGTCAGCGAGCTACTTCTTCTTCAGCTAGACCTTAGGGCCAGAATCAGAGCAGGGGCCAGACTTTGTCTTGCTATCAGTGTGGTCTGCCTGGGCACCTGAAGAGGTATTGCCCACAGTTGAGTGCTACTTCAGGAGCGTCTGGTTTTAGGCAGACGCAGAGTTATCAGCCAGCTCAGTCTGTGCAGGCCTCGAGGGCCAATCCGGGAGCTTCGTCATCCCAGTCAGTGCAGCAGTCGTATGCTCCGAGGGGTGAGCAGGTGGATCAGGGGCCTACAGGGCGCGTGTATGCTGTTACCGCGCAGGATCTAGTACCGGCTCCATCAGTAGTGAGAGGTACCTTTTTGTTTTGCAACTCGGTTGCTAGTGTGTTGATTGATACGGGTGCATCTCATTCTTTTGTATCTGCTGTATTTGCATCTATGTTGGAATTGGAGTTGGCACAGTTAGCATCTTCTATATGTGTAGTATCGCCTGTTGGTGGTGAGTTGATCTTGAAACAAGGTGTTAAAGGTTGTGATATAGAGGTCGCCGACCATAGGCTTCCTTTTCCTTTTGTTGTCATGCCCATGAAGGGTTTTGATGTTATTTTGGGTATGGACTGGCTATCGTCATACCGGGCTGTTATTGATTGTTACTGCCAGAGGGTCACGGTTTGTACCTTAAGCGGGGAGTGTTTCCATTTCTTGGGGGATTGGGTTGGTAGTGTGTTGCCACCGATGTATGATTCGCGAGGGCGGAGTGAGCTTAGTGGTCTACTTGTTAACTTTTTGAGTGGTGAGTGTGATGAGACCCAGATTGTATTGCCGAGGGTGGTTTGTGAGTATTCGGATGTTTTTCCCGAGGATCTCGTTAGTTTGCCACCTCACCGAGAGATAGAGTTCTCTATTGGTTTAGTGCCCGGCACAGCGTCAATTTCTATGGCACCTTATCGTTTTGCCCCAGCCGAGTTGAGTGAGTTGAAGATTCAGCTCCAGGAATTGCTAGATAAGGGTTTTGTTCGCCCTAGTGTTTCGCCGTGGGGAGCACCGGCCCTCTTTGCTAAAAAGAAAGATGGTGCCTTGAGATTGTGTATAGACTACCGGAAGTTGAATCGGGCTACAGTCAAGAATAAGTACCCCATGCCCCGTATTGATGATCTGTTTGACCAGTTGAAGGGTTCCCGTTGTTTCTCTAAGATAGACTTGAGATCGGGTTACCACCAGTTGAGGGTCAGGGAGGAGGATATTCCTAAGACGGCATTCCGTACGCGGTATGGCCATTATGAGTTTTTGGTGATGCCATTCGGGCTTACCAATACACCGGCAGTCTTTATGAACTTGATGAACCGAATCTTCCGGGAATTCTTGGATCGATTTGTAGTTGTTTTCGTGGACGACATTCTTATCTATTCGCCTTCTGAGGAGGAGCACGAGGAACACTTGAGAGTGGTGCTTGAGTTGCTTAGGGCCCATAGGCTGTATGCCAAGTTTGGGAAGTGTGAGTTCTGGCTAGAAGAGGTGAAATTCTTAGGCCATGTGGTATCCAGGGAAGGGGTGTCTGTTGATACATCCAAGGTAGGGGCAGTGCAAGATTGGGCACAACCTAAGAGTGTGTTTGAGATCCGCAGTTTTCTGGGATTAGCTGGGTATTACCGTCGGTTTGTGAAGGATTTCTCCAGGCTAGCTTCGCCGTTGACTAGATTGACGCGGAAAGGGGTCAAGTTCGTATGGAGTGAGACTTGTGAAAATTCGTTCCAAGAGTTGAAGGTTAGATTGACCATCGCTCCGGTTTTGATTATTCCGGAGAGAGGGTCGGGTTACGCGGTTTATTGTGATGCCTCACGAGAGGGTTTGGGTTGTGTGTTGATGCAAGAGGGGAAAGTGGTAGCTTATGGCTCACGTCAGTTGAAAATTCACGAGAAGAATTACCCTACACACGACTTAGAGTTAGCGGCAGTAATCTTTGCCTTGAAGATTTGGAGGCATTACCTTTATGGTGAGAGGTTTGAGGTGTTCTTGGACCACAAGAGTTTGAAGTATCTGTTTACACAGAGAGATTTGAATTTGAGGCAGAGGAGATGGATGGAGTTCATTGAGGACTATGATTTTGAGTTGCACTATCACCCGGGAAAGGCCAATGTTGTGGCCGATGCCCTTAGTAGGAAATCCATTAATGATGTAGCATGTATAGCCATCCAGGAATGGGGGATATTGGGTGTGCATGGTGAGTTTGATTTGCATCTGGGCGAATCTGTTGAGGCTGCGGCCTTGTTTTCTGTTGTTGCACAACCTACACTTGTGACTCGAGTGTTAGAGGCACAGAGAGGTGACCTTGAGGTAGAATCCCTCCGAGAGAAGATCTCCAGTGGGAAGGTTGAGAAGGGTTTGACGGTGTATCCCGACCAGAGTGTGAGATACCGAGACCGTTTGTTTGTGCCAGAGTCTTGCCTAGAGGACGTACTCCGAGAGTTCCATCATTCACGCCTTGCGGTGCATCCGGGAGGCACTAAGATGTATCAGGATTTGGGTCGCCAGTTTTGGTGGCGGGGTATGAAGAGAGATGTGGCATTTTTCGTGTCTAAGTGCCTTACTTGCCAACAAGTAAAGGCCGAGCATCAGAGGCCAGCGGGTTTGTTGCAACCCTTGCCTATTGTTGAGTGGAAGTGGGAGCATGTCACTATGGACTTCGTTGTAGGTCTTCCGAGGACACAGCGGGGTAGTGATGCTATTTGGGTGGTTGTAGACCGGTTGACTAAGTCGGCGCAGTTCATTCCCATGCGCGTGAGAGATTCGGTAGATCATCTCGCCGACTTGTATATTTGGGACATAGTGAGATTGCACGGGGTCCCAGTGACGATTGTCTCAGATAGAGATTCTCGTTTTACTGCTAGGTTGTGGCAGAGTTTGCAGAGTGCCTTGGGCACTAAGTTGACCTTTAGTACGGCTTATCATCCTCAGACTGACGGGCAGTCCGAGCGTACTATTTAGATCCTTGAGGATATGCTTCGGGGTTGTGTCCTTGACTTTAATGGGACGTGGGAGAGGCACTTGCCATTGGTGGAGTTTGCCTACAACAACAGCTTTCAGTCTAGTATCGGTATGGCACCGTTTGAGGCCTTGTACGGCCGACCGTGTAGGTCTCTAGTGTGTTGGGCCGAGGTGGGTGATACACCTTTGTTGGGTCCGGAGTTGGTTAGAGAGACGATGGAGAAAGTTGAGCTTATCCGTAGGAGGCTTGTTACAGCCCAGAGTTGCCAAAAGAGTTATGCCGACCGTAGGAGGAGGCCTTTGGCGTTTGAGGTAGGTGATCATGTCTTCTTGAAAATATCACCTAGGCGAGGTCTGATGAGGTTCGAAAAGAGTAGGAAGTGATCCCCTCGGTTTATTGGTCCCTTTGAGATCCTCGAGAGGATTGGGGAAGTGGCTTATCGTTTGGCTTTGCCGCCGCAGTTGTCTGGAGTGCATGACGTGTTTCATGTGAGTATGCTTCGGAAGTATGAGCCGGATCCATCCCACGTGTTGGATTGGACCGACTTGGAGGTAGACGAGGATGCCTCGTATGAGGAGAGACCAGTTCGGGTCTTGGATAGGCGGGATCAAGTCCTGCGTGGCAAGACCATTCCTTTGGTGAAGGTTTTGTGGAAACATCACGGAGTGGAGGAAGCCACTTGGGAACGTGAGTTGGAGGTCCGCGAAAAATATCCGGACTTGTTTATTGATGAGTAATCTTGCGTTTAAATTTTGTAATGTTGTTGGACTTAAGAGCTTTATATATGTCTTGAGTTGTAAAATATTGGTAATGTTTTGGTTTAATGGACGTATGTTGTAGAACTTACCTTGATATGGGAGTTGATTATGATATTGCATATGTTGGCTATATTGTAGAATTGGAGTTGTATCATGTATATTGATTATGATATGAACTGTGAACCATGTATGTTGGACATGGTTGGAAATGGAAGAAAATTGCATGTTGGTAATGCACTTGTAATATATGTTGTGAAATGCCTCTTGAAAAGAGATGGGATTGACCGGTAATGGGTCGGGTTGTTTAGTATTATGTTGTAAAATTGTTGAGAATGGAGAAAACCTATTTTTGAAAAACCTGTGTTTAATTTCGGGGACGAAATTCTTTAAGGGGGGGAGGTTATAGCGATCCCGATTTTCCCTTTACTGTTCTGTTGTAATCCGGACTCGGTCCCGTGAAGTTGGTAGTGGTATCTATCTTGTTGTCGTCCTTTAATTCCACTTGATTGAGTTTTAGGATGTTTTGAGCAGGGTTGTTACAGGTTGGTTAGGCCTTGGTTTCAATTCCTGGTTGTCCAGTTTTTAGGCGGTCCGCTCGAGCAGGTCTTCTTGAGCTCGAGCGGGGATTGCACACCTCCAGTATTTCGTGTTCCTGCAAAACTTCTGTAGATGAGATTTTTACGCTCGAGCGGGTTTGTTTACGCTCAAGTGGTAGCGCTCGAGCAGGTAGTACATTCTGGGTATAAGTTCTGGGAGGGAAAAATCTACGCTCGAGCAGACTAGTTTTCGCGCTCGAGCGGAAGTGCTTTATTCTTGTGTCTTGGCGCTCGAGCGGGCCTTATTGCGCTCGAGCGTGTCCAGATTTTTGTTCTTGGCACTCGAGCGTTATGTTCTCCGCTCAAGCGGGTCATGCGTATATGAGTTATCCGCTGGGTGATTTTAAATCACTTTTTACTTTCCTTTCTCTCTCCTACTTTTTCTAAAACCCATTTTGAGAGTTCCTCTCTCTAAAACTTTACCTTCTCTCTAGATATTGATCTAGCTAGGGTGTTTTCCTCACCTTTGGCTTTTACAAAAGAGTTGTTGATCATCGAGGGCTATCTTTTGATCCGAGGAACTCGTGGTTTGGAGCAAGTTCGTTTCCATCATCTTCTTCGTTGGGTCTCATCTTTTGAGGTAGGGATTCCTACTCACTCTTATGATCTTTGACCTAGATTTTTAGTTGTTTTGATAGAGTGTTGAACTTGATTGATTTTGGGACTTAGGGTTTCAAGATGGGTGAAAGAAGGTTTTGTGATTTTGGGCTCATAATGTGTATTTTGGGTTTCAAAATGATGATATAGTTGTTGGTTGGTGATATTGGAACTTTCGGGTTAATATCGAGAGTTGGGGGTAAAAGCCCTAATTTGTTGTTTAAAATTAATTGGTGTAATTAATTTGGGAAAATTGTGAACTTATGGAATTGAGTTGGAAATAATGAAATTGGCTCATTATGTTGTGAAATGATGGAGTTGAATTTATAAATCGCTCGCTTATGAAAACATTGATATTTTATCTGTTGGAGCTTTTATTATCTGTTTAGAAATAATTGCTTAGGCTACCGGTGGAGGGTAGTTTTGATTGTTGTAGACAATGCATGATGATTAGGCAAACTAAAACTAATCAATTGGACATGTCATAGAATATGACGGTTGGTAGAATACATTAACGTTATGTATTGATTGATTGCGTATATGACCTTTGTGTATATATGTTGTGTGTGTGTGGGAGGAGATAGGGGATGTACTCCACGGTTTAGGGGAAGATAGGGGATGGACCTCTAAACCGGATGTTGTTTGGGAGGAGATAGGGGATGGACTCCACTGATACAGCTCATATGCTTGTCAGATAATGTGTTGATACAGCTCGTATGCTTATCTTTGGAAGTGTTGATACAGCTCATATGCCTGTCATTAGAAGTGTTGATAGAGCTAATATGCATATCTGTTGAAATGTGGATACAGCTTGTATGCTTATCTGTTGAGATGTTGATACAACTAATATGTTTATCTATTGTAAAATGGGGAATGTTTAATATGAGTCATTGTCTCATATAAGTGGTTGGCCAGGTTCTGAGCCATTGATGAAAATTGTGAAATTGATAAGGAATGAAAATTGAAATGAAACATGAACATAGTGATCATGAAGTGGAAATGGATTATGAATTGGTTTATGAAAGTTGAACATTTATCAATTGCTAATGTCTTAGTCATTGCTCATACTGTGTTTAGCATATCTCCACTTGGCGTTGGCTCACCCTTTATGGGACATTATTTTCAGGTACAGGTAGTATGCCACCCCCAAGGATATAGCTTGGATGATGATGAGAGTTGAAGACTCTTTCTTTCGTTTATTTTGATGTATTACATGTAAATTCAAGCCAAGGGCTTAATATGTATTGAGTTAGTACTCTTCTTTTTGTAACCAAGTGTTAACTTGGAAAGCTGTAAGCCCTTAGGGCATTTGCTTTTGTTATTAACATGTAATACAGTTGTAAGGATTACTCTGATAAATGGAAAAGGTTGATTTCTTTTGTATCAATGCATGTCTAAAATGTTGGTTTAATGTTATTATTTTGAGGGCGTTAAAACTTGGTATCAGAGCGTACCGGGTTCGAATACTTTGGGTACGTGGGAAGTGATTAGTATCACAATGGGTTTGTCTTGCTTGATAGAGACTTAGGTGTAGTGTCATATGCTATGTGTTTAAATTGATAACATGCTTATGTGTTTATATGGGTATAGGATTTAATTTCTAGGATGTTGATTGGATCCTTGGGTTTCTGGGAGTCTTGTTGGAAAGGCACTTGATCAATGCCGTTTCTAACCGGAACTCTAGTAACGCCTTGGGACTATCATTATCCATAAATGAAATTCGTAAGTGCTTATGTGTTTATGTGCTTACGTGGAGTGAATTACAGTTGTCCATGCATTAGGACGCGAGTGTTATAGCTTCGGCACATTTGTGAATGTGCTAATAGTCTTGGTTACCTTTATTAAGATGTCAGGACGAGGGCGTGGTAGACGTGGCAGGCATGGTAGGCAGGGGGTACCTTTACCGGATGATGTTCCGGCAGTGCAGAAGGGAGTTGGTCAGGCCAACGTGGCCGAGCCAGCGGGTCAGCAGGCTATGGGCGCCTTAGCCCGAGAGATAGCAGGAGCTTTGGGTATTCTCAAAGCTGAGAATCAGGTTGCTGAGGCAGGGCCTTCTTTCTTGAAGAAGGAATTCTTCCGGTCTAACCCGGACGAGTTTGTTGGGGATCCGAAGGAGCCACTTAAGGCTGACGAGTGGTTGGAACAGATGGAGAAGACGTTCGAGATGCTTGGCATCGAGGACGAGGCTTTAAAGGTGACCTTGGCATCCTTCCAACTGAAGGGAGATGCGGGTCAATGGTGGAAGTACGAGAAGGGCAGTGTTGGTGGTGCATGGGAGACGTTTGTGAATGCTTTCCAGGAGAAGTTCTTATCTTCAGCTGCAAGGGAGAAGCTGAGGGAACAGTTTTGCCAGCTTAAACAGCAGGGCTTGTCTGTGGCCGAGTTTGAGGCTACTTTTACCAGTCTGTCCAGGTTTGCACCTGAACTGGTGGCGTCCGAGGAACGCCGTTGCTTTGAGTTTGAGCGGAAGTTGAGGCGAGGCCTCAAGTTGAGGGTTGGTGGATCCTTCATCCGAGGTCATATGGAGCTCATGATGCAGGAGGAGGATGAGGGGCAGAGAGGCTCTAAGAGGGGCCAAGATGGTCAGGGTAATGGCAGGAGACAGAGGAGTTCTAACCCTCAGCAGTCTCAGGGTGGTGTGGCTAGATCGACCTTTCCAGTGCCCAGTGCAGGTTCTAGGAGAGGTAGTCAGGGAGGCTTGACTTGTTTTGCGTGTGGCCAAATGGGTCACAAGTCTTCGGTTTGCCCACAGAAGGGAGGGGGTCAGCGAGCTACTTCTTTTTCAGCTAGACCTCAGGGCCAAAATCAGAGCAGGGGCCAGACTTTGTCTTGCTATCAGTGTGGTCAGCCTGGGCACCTGAAGAGGTATTGCCCACAGTTGAGTGCTACTTCAGGAGCGTCTGGTTTTAGGCCGACGCAGAGTTATCAGCCAGCTCAGTCTGTGCAGGCCTCGAGGGCCAATCCGGGAGCTTCGTCATCCCAGTCAGTGCAGCAGTCGTATGCTCCGAGGGGTGAGCAGGTGGATCAGGGGCCTACAGGGCGCGTGTATGCTGTTACCGCGCAGGATCTAGTACCGGCTCCATCAGTAGTGAGAGGTACCTTTTTGTTTTGCAACTCGGTTGCTAGTGTGTTGATTGATACGGGTGCATCTCATTCTTTTGTATCTGCTGCATTTGCATCTATGTTGGAATTGGAGTTGGCGCAGTTAGCATCTCCTATATGTGTAGTATCGCTTGTTGGTGGTGAGTTGATCTTGAAACAAGGTGTTAGAGGTTGTGATATAGAGGTCGCCGACCATAGGCTTCCTTTTCCTTTTGTTGTCATGCCCATGAAGGGTTTTGATGTTATTTTGGGTATGGACTGGCTATCGTCATACCGGGCTGTTATTGATTGTTACCGCCAGAGGGTCACGGTTTGTACCTTAAGCGGGGAGTGTTTCCATTTCTTGGGGGATCGGGTTGGTAGTGTGTTGCCACCTATGTATGATTCGCGAGGGCGGAGTGAGCTTAGTGGTCTACTTGCTAACTTTTTGAGTGATGAGTGTGATGAGACCCAGATTGTATTGCCGAGGGTGGTTTGTGAGTATTCGGATGTTTTTCTCGAGGATCTCGTTAGTTTGCCACCTCACCGAGAGATAGAGTTCTCTATTGATTTAGTGCCCGGCACAGCACCGATTTCTATGGCACCTTATCGTTTTGCCCCAGCCGAGTTGAGTGAATTGAAGATTCAGCTCCAGGAATTGCTAGATAAGGGTTTTGTTCGCCCTAGTGTTTCGCCGTGGGGAGCACCGGCCCTCTTTGCTAAAAAGAAAGATATAATTTATATATTATAAAAAATCTTAAAAAATATAATTTATATATTAAAAAAAATTAACACGAATATAAATATCTATAATTATCCCGTGCATAGCACAGGTGATAGGCTAGTGTATAGTTACTGCAGTACCCTTTTCAACTTCTTCCATACACTATGGTTAGTGATAAGATTGTTAAATTATTTTTATAAAAAAATCTTAAAAAACATAATTTATATATTAAAAAAAATCTAAAACAAATATAAATATCTATAATCATCCCGTGCATAACACGGGTGATAGGCTAGTTAATTAAAGTTCAAAATCACGGTTTCCAGTGAAAAAACTATGGACTGTTTTGAAAAACCATGACCTTTCATTATTTTATATAAAAATAATTTAATAATTTTTATACTAACAATTATTATTAAACAAATATAATTTTATTTAGACCTCGTTTTGGGAACATGTTATTTTAATATTTTTTTAATTTTTTAAGACGAGATGTGTAAAAAAGTAAAAAAAATAATATGATAACTTATATTGACTTTTTAACTTTTTGATTAAAATATATAATTAACACATGAGACCTTAATATTTCCGCTAACAATTTCATCACTAACTTTTTCATTGATAATCTCATCCAAGGAGTTTAAGGTTCTATTTGGCATATTGATTTAGAGTTATTTTAGTCATGAAAAGATAAAATAAACTAAAAAATTAATAAAATAAAATAAATTAAAAAATTAATAAGATAAAATATCATATTCAAATTACAATCACTTTATTTTTTCTCTTATAAAAATCAACAATATTAAAAAACTTACTCCAAACAAAACTTTTTAACTCTAAATTAAAATAAAATAAATTAAATTAAAACCACACCCACCCCCACACCCACACAGAAAAAACCGAAGACATAAGTCATAAACCTTTTTTGTGATTCTATACGAATTTTTTTGATAGCAGCGCTCAGTTTTTCAAAAACAATTAGCCCAAAAAATTTAAGGGAAAATTGGCCTAAGGTCCCTCCTCTACTTTTGATAGGAGGAGAGGTCCAAAATAATATGTTTTGATGGCTAAGGTCCCTCAAATTTATTTTAGGTTGTAAAGTACCTAAATTACCCTTCCTTTATAACATAAATTTGTTTGAATATTATATTGTTGACTTAACTGATAGATTTTGGAAACCGAATTTGCAGTGGAGATTTCGTCGGTGATTTCAGTGGAGTTGACGAGAAAGATTGCTACGATCATGTAGATTTCGTTGGAAATTTCGTCGGAGATTTCAGTGGTGTTACAGTGTGTTGATCGCGTAGATTTTCAGTGGAGTTGAATCAGGTTTGTTTTCGATGGAGATACCACATGCATTTTGATTTTTGTTTTGAATTTTTGTTTAGAGAGAGGCCAGCTTGATAGAGTTGATTTTTATTTTTGGAATTAATTTTTTATTATTTGTTTTTTAATCAATTTCAAAGAGTGTTGACAGTGTGTTGATCGCGTAGGTTTTTGAGTGGAGTTGAATCAGGTTTGTTTTCGATTTAGATTCCACATGGATTTTGATTTTTGTTTTGAATTTTTGTTTAGAGAGAGGCCAGCTTGATAGGGTTGATTTTTATTTTTGGAATTAATTTTTCATTCTTTGTTTTTTGATCAATTTCAAATAGTGTTGACAGTGTAGGTGATTTTGATGTTTAGAGTTCATTTTTCGTGCTCTGTTTTTTATCAACATGCTGATCAATGATAAGTTTTGTTCTATGTTTTTTCAAACCAGATAAATTTCATTTTCTGCACTTTTGTTTGTGTAGTCCAGAGGAAATTATAAGTGAATATGGACATATTATTAGAAGTTTCTAATGCAGATAGAATATGAGAAAGTGAATGTAAGTTCATAAATTTCTCTGGACTTGTATTTGTAGTTCAAAGAAAATTGTAAGTTTGTTACTCACTTTCAGTTTGTAGTTCAGAGAAAATTATATGTTTGTAGAAGATGAATAGAAGTTTTTGTTTCTTTAAGCAAAAATTATTTTTTGTGTTTTTTCTTTCAGTTTAGATGGACAATGCAGTGTTTTTTGTTATCTTGAAGGTGTATATAAGTTTGTAAATTTCTCTGGATTTTTCTATGAGTGCAATATTACAAAATGACGCATAGAAAATTGTTAGCTTGTAGTGAGGTGAAAATCATGGAGAAGCCTATAATTTCATAACAGATATTCTGTGTGATTTTTTTCTATGATTGTGTTTAATAGTTAGCAGTAAATTTCTCTGTGATTCATTAAGTTTTTGTGATTTTATTTTTTATCATCTTGAAGGTGAATATCAGTTTGTAGATGTCTTTGGACTTTTATTTTAAGTTCAGAGAAAATTATAATTTTTAGAAATTTCTCTAGACTTTTATGTTGTTCTTGTGAAGTGTTTCTATGTTAAACAAATTATTTTTGTTGTTTTTTGTTTCAGTTTCAATGGACAGTGCAGTGTTGTTGCTGTGCAAATATGGGAATGATACTATTGTGATTAATGTTTCATGCGAATTGAATTTTGAGGAATTGGTTGGCATTTTGTGTAAAACATGGGAGAATTTGAAACCTGAGACTATGTGTATTTCATATTCTATTTTGGGCCATTCGAATTGTATGGTTCGAAATAATATTGATTTTCTGAATATGTTGAGGGTTGTTTGTGCACGCGGTGTTGATATAGTTGATGTTTTAGTTACTAGATGTAGTACTTCTGATGAAGAGGATGAAGTGGGGTTTAATTGGGTAGATGTTGTGGATGGTGAGTGTGATAGGCTGGTGGATATTGAAAGGAATTCACTCTCTAAGTTTTGTTCTCACCAAGAAAAGGTGTTATTGTCGGCTAGTTGGCGGAATAATATTACGAGTGTTGGACAAAAGTTTGAGGATGGTGCGGTTGAGTTCCGTACTTTTTTATGCAAGTATGCTATTGAGGTTGGTTTTCAGTTTACGTATGTTAAAAATGACAAGCTGAGGGTTACGGCAGAATGTGCATATAAGGAATCAAGCGGATATATGTGGCGTGTACATGCTTCTGTTGAAAAAACAAATGCGTTCTTCTACATAAGGACTTTGAACAATGAACATACGTGTGGTGTGGCGGTTAGTACGAGTAAACATTCGAGGATGACTTCCAGCTTAGTTTCTGGGTTGATACTTAAAGAGGTAAGTGCAAAACCTTTAACTCGTCTAGTGGATGTTGTGAAAGAAATGAAAGACAAGTATGGGGTCTCAATCAGTTATAACTATGGTTAGTTGGGTGTTGAAAAAGCAAAATGTAGTACATATGGGGATTCTTGTTTGTCATTTGATCAATTACGGTGGTATTTTGATAAGGCATTAAAGAACAATCCAGGTAGTCGTTTTGAGTTAGATTTTGAAGATAACAAGCGTTTCAAAAGAGTGTTTGTGGCTTTTCATGCATGCATTGCTGGTTTCAAATATCGTTGGTCATTGCTTTTTCTTGATGGAACATTTTTGAAAGGACGATACAAAGGAGTTATGCTTGTTGTAACGGGGAAAGATGGGAATGAAGGTAATTGTAAATATATCTAATTTTATCTAAGTATGTGAATTTTCTATACATGTAGGAATTGAGTGAATATGAATTTTCTCTGGTTTTGGCCACTGTAAGAATTTTCACTAGATTTTGGTCAGTGTATGAATTTTCTCTGGATGTTGTCATTGTGTGAATTGTATCTGTAGGAGGTCACTAAGTGAATTTTCTCTGGATATTATGATTGTGTGAATTTTCTCTGTAGTTGGTCCCTAAGTCAATTTTCTCTGGATGTTGCCAATGTGTGAATTTTCTCTGGAGTTGGGCACTAAGTGAATTTTCTCTGGATGTTGGCAGTGTCAAACTTCTCTGGTTGTTTATTGTTCTATTTTTCTCTACATGTGTATATCTAATATGCTTGTTCCTATTTGTTTTGTAGGTTTTTTTCCTGTAGCTTTTGCTGTTGTTGATGTTGGGAATAAAGACAATTGGTATTGGTTTCTTGAACATTTATGTGGAGTATTGGGATCAAAAAGGGTGATAAGTTTCATATCAGATCGACATTGTGGTATTGTAGAGGGAATTGCTAGGTTTTTCCCTAACTGCTTTCATGGATTTTGTTTGGAACATCTAAAGAGAAATTTGAGGGATAAGTTGTCATATGGAAACACAAATTTGGTTAGGGAGACGATTGTGTCCAAGTTTTCAGAATGTGTATATGCTCCAACAAAGGCATCATTTCATTTCAAGTTAAATGAATTAAAAAGTGAGGGAGGAGACATTGTGAGAGAAGTTTACCATATGAAAATTGGAGTGATGCATATTTTGCGGGGAAACGTTATGGTGAGATGTATTCAAATGTTGCTGAGTCATTCAATTCATGGATACGGGAAGCTCGGCACTTGCCAATAACAAATTTGGTGGACATGATACGGTTGCAAATCATGAATATGAGGTCTGATATGAGGCTGCTCTCTAGTAAATGGAATAAAATTCTGTGTCCTCGTATGGATAGTGTGTTGGAGAAGTCTTTTTTGGATGGGAGGACATGGAATGTGAGTTTATCATCTGATAATGTCTTTGAAGTGCATTGTTTTCCTTCGGTTATGGTTGATCTTGGGTTGAGAACTTGTTCATGTCGAAAATGAGAAATAAATGGGTATCCATGTCAACATGCTGTTGCTGCAATTTTTAGGAGTGGAAAGAATTTGAATTCATTTGTTGAACATTTTTTCATGCTGATATGTATTGTCAAGCATACTCGTTTTCGATTGGCTCAGTTCCAACTGTTGAAAAACCTGTGTGTAGTATTGAAGATGCTATGATTTTACCTCCATTGAGCAAGAGACCTACTGGGAGGCCGAAAAAAAACAGAATTGCTTCTACTGGAGAGTTTAAAAGGGTGATTAAGTGTAGTCGTTGTGAGAGTATTGGTTACCATAATAAGAGGACATGCAAGGAACCTTTGTTAAATAGTTGAGGATTATACATTTTATTGATTGAATAATACATTTGATGATTACTTTGTGTATTTTGTTTTGTGAAATGTATTTTTTAGACAGTGTATATAATAATATCAATCAAATTCATCCAGAGAAATTTTTCAATATCAGTTAAAGTGTGCATTGTATTTGTTGATATATACTATAGGCAGCGGGTTTGTAATACCTGTCAAATTCATCCAGAGAAATTTTCCTATGGCAGAGAAAATTCTGTGTATTTTGCTTTGAAGCTTCATATTCATCCACATAAATTTGACAATGGCAGACTAAAGTAATGTGTGGATTGTGTTTTTTGAATTTGATAATTGTTTTGTACTAACATAGTGCATTAGAGATTGAATGATCATATAGGCACCTTCTTTGGCAAGATATGAGTTAAATTTCTCTGTGAATTTCTGGTAGCTTCATACCAGTCATTTCAAGAAATATGCACACCAGACAGAGCATACAAAAAATTATTGTATAACCAGCTCTTTTGAAATTTCTCTGAGTTGAGAATTTCTCTAGACTCACTTCAACTAAGAAATTTGTGTCAAAGCCAGAGAAATTTTCCTCACCAACACGGAGAAATTCCTCCTCTCCAAATCACTCAACCCAGAGAAATTCATAACTCAGAAATTCCATTTTCTGTCACCATTTGAATCTGTCAATTTCATCCAGAGAAATTTTCCACTATTAGAGAAAACTATCTGGGCATTGTGTTTTGAAATTTGAAATTCATGCAGTGAAATTTTCCAGTGGCAGATAAAATTACTGTGCGCTTTGTGTTTTGTTGAGTTTGATGATTGTTTTGTACCAACACAAAGTATTACAGATTACATGATCATATAGGCATCCCCTTGGGACGATACAAGTTAAATTTCTCTGTGAATTTCTAGTAGTTCATACCAGAGAAATTTCTGCAGACAATTTTCTTTGGCAGACAATTTTCTCTGTGAATGACAAACATATATATATATATATATATTTAACCATCGACAGGTATGAAATTCACATTAGTCGAAATAAAAAAAATGAAATTTAGATTAGTCAAGAAAGGATATATACATATATGTCAAGGATCATCATTCCTTCAATGTATCAACAAAAAACAAAATAGTTAATACTGTATGGATATATACATATATGTGAGACAATTTTCTCTGTGTGGATATGTACATTGTCTTCCTTTCACTAGTTTCACTATTACATTTGTGGTTCTTCTGGAGGTATTTTAATTGGTTCAGTCCATGACCGGCCAACTTCGGTCACAAATCTCTTTATGAGTTCTGACCTCATCAACCTTATCTCTTGTGTGGACAATTTGGAGCTGATAGGTTCATGCTTGCTATATTGTTTCATTATATAGCAGACAAAGAGGCCACAATCCAAACTACATACAAATTATAGGTATGGTTAGTTTTAAGAAACATGCAAATCAGATTATCTTATTTATAGATGTATGAAACTTACGAATCACTTTCTTGTTGTGGAGCATTGTTGACATACTCAAAGTCGTAACTTGTGTTTTGTGAGTTTATTAATTTGAAAGAGGGTTGTGATTGAGCGTCTCCTTCAAGGCAAGCTTTCAAAAAATTCTCTACGTAATCTTGCTGCAAAAAAATAATTTTTAAATAACAGAGAAATTTACGGACAAATCAATGGGATTCTATGAAAATTATTATCACATAAAGTTGATGATGGATAAGAGAAATTTGCACTCGTTACCAATTGTTTTGCATCTTTGACATATTTGTCTTCTGCATCATCCCTCCTTGGCCTTAGTGAGTTGTAGAACCTCCATAAATTGTCCTGTTTGTCCAGGACAAGCAAGGTCCAATGATTTCCATGTGTGGACTTCTCATTACCTCCAGTATTTATTTGGAAATGGAGGAACCTGTAGTTCCTCCATGCTGTTTCAATATGCTTGTCAAATAAGGACACTCGAAAAGTTTGATTTTCTGTCATCTTGATGAAATTCTGTGTTCAGAGAAAATCAAAAAATGGTTTTGTTATGACTAGTTACACAACTGGCTTCAAGAAGTATATTAAAAAGAGAAAGTAGTTAGTAAATTCCAGAGAAAATCAAATAAAATAATAGTAACATACTAAGCTCATGGATGTGAAAAAAAAAATGAGGTTGGTTGTTGTCTTTCTCTCATTTGGTCAGCCAAAAGGATCTCTCCATAGCCATCAATGACCTGAAAAATATGATTTATAATTGTAATATTAGTTTATAAAGGTTGATGGAACATTGCAGAGAAATTTTGATGAAAGGAAAAGACTTACATTGTTGGCAATTTCTTTTTGCTTTATTAGGTTTCCAATGTCTTCAAAGGTAATGAGATTCAACTCACTTGTCCAAATTAAAGCTCTACAAGATGACAAAGAAGGGATTGAATTGTTGTTAATGCAATATAAGTTTGTAATTTGTTGTTTGTTATGTTCTATTTTGTTTGTTGTACTTACTCAAGCCCAGACATATTTGATATGTGCTGCAAGATGTCTTTTACATGATCTTTTATCAATCTTAAAATCGGAAGAGTTTGTGGAAAGACCCAAGATTTTCTGATGTTTATAGGTTGAGGCAAGATGTACGCATCAGCATCAAGCACTTTTTTGTCCTTCGTGCTTTGCTCAACTTGCTTTGCAGCTTGTTTTGAAGCTCTAGTCACTTTCGCAACTTTGGGATATTAGAATTTTGGATCATGCTGTTTTCCTTCTTTTCTTTTGCCTTTAAATTTTTTTTCATTGACGTCGGATCTTTTTTGACTGTAGACAGTGAAAATATTAGGAAAAGTGAAATTTCTCTGAAGTAACAGATGATATTTCAATATGTAAATTTATTTGATTCAATATTTTGCAGTTACCATAGACTTTTGTCTTTTGTTTCGGTTGTTCTTTGTGTGCCATTTGTTCTTGTTGGGTTGTTGGTTGTTGTTCCACTTGCATTCCAACTATACACAGTGAAAATCAAACAAGCCCCAAAAATGGAATAAGAAAATATACAGAGAAAATGAAATGAGCAGTAAAAATATAACTAATGTGTTCAGAGAAATATAACTTCCAGAGAAAATTACCAATGATAGAGAAAATTATAATAAATAGAAATTTCTCTGAGTTATGTTGACACAAGGACATAACTTTTTGTGGCTCAAGATTTTCACTGACCTTGTGGTTGAAGTTATGTTGGTGTTCGGTATGGTTGTGTTGCTAGTTGGACGGATAGTTCTCAAACTTGTTCATGCAATTTAGCATTTTCAGTTTCAAGCTCTGAATTTGAACACCTCAACTGTTGAATTGTTTTTGTATCGTCTGCTTTTTCAACCTCCAACATCCTTAGTTTCATTTGGATTGTGCTTTCTTTTTCTTGAAGTTCTGAGTTAAGTGATGTCAGGATTCTTATTGAAATATCCTTTTCAGCAAGTAATTCAATCCAATTTCTGTCTTCTTCTTTTTTAGATTGAGAAAATGCCTTCAGTTTTTGACGTAGATCAGCAATTTGGGCATCCTTTGATTCCTCAAATTCTTCCGGCTGATGCATTGTTGAGCCACAAATGCTATTACGTTGTTGGTCCATCGGCTCATTATTTTCTTCTTCATCACTTTCATCCTTGTTTTCTTCTTGCTGTTCATCTTTTTCTTCATCTTCTTGTTCATTATCTTCTTCTTTTTGTTCATTTTGTTCTTTGTCTTCTGCTTCTATTTCTTCACTTTCTTCTCTGGTTTCTTCTTCTTCGCTGCTTGCTTGATGTTCTTGTCCATTGCTGGCTTCGTATTCTTCTATGTTGCCTTCTGCTTGTTCATTCCCTCCATCTTCAGATGGATCTTGTAATGTCTCCTTGAATTTGACAATTGCCTTTTTTGATTCTTTCTTCGTCTTTTTGCCAAGATAGAACTCCTCTGATGGGTTTTTGACTAGCTGCTTGTTATCTATCTATAACATGAGACTCTTTTATTAGAGAAATGTTACAAAATTCATTGAGAGAAAAAATTCAAATAAGGAAAATAAAATTCATCTAAATGATACTAATGGGAAACAAACTTCAGAGAAAATTGTATGGGTCAGAGAAAATTAGAGACATGGAGTTGATTTTATGAGGCAGAGAAAATTATGAAACAAGCAACATAATTTAGATATCAGAGAAAATCAATCAAGGCATATAAGTTAATGTTTTACTACAATTGTGTCAGAGAAATTTGGATTCCAGAGAAAATTCATTAGAAGTGTAGAAATAAACAGTGTTTATCAAAGATGCAAGGCACATAAGTTATGGGTAGAGAAAATTACAAACAAGGAGATAAAATTTGATGGGCCAGAGAAAATTATGAAACAACCAACATAATTTAGATATCAGAGAAAATCAATCAGGGCATATAAGTTAATGTGTTACAATTGTGGTCAGAGAAATTTGGATGGCAGAGAAAATTGATTACAATGGCAGAAATAGACCAGTGGTAATCAAAGAAGAAAACATAAATTGATAGTTCAGAGAAAATTGATCTTAATCAATTAATGCACAAGGAGAGAAACAAAGCAGTGGTCAGAGAAATTTTGAAATTTCACTGAGATTTCAGTAGCAATAGGAATCTAACCTGTCGAGGTGCAAGAGAGTAGACTAGTGTCTTCTGCAGCTGTTTCGTCAAGGTTTGCAGGTTCCACTTGGCACATCTTGGGAAGTCAGTTGTGTTACTGTCTTCCGAGTCAATGATAGTTGCATGTTCACATAGCCAATACTGTGATGAAAATGAAAGTAAATAAAATTTTCTAAACGCACAAATTTGTAAGTATGATAACTGCAAATTTGAATAGATATTATACTTACCAACAATGCAATGACACACCCCGTAACTTTTTTTGGAGTTTTGTGCAATGCCATGATAGAATCAATCAATGTTGATGTGATTGCTTCCGGTCAATCATACTGTTTCATTGATTTAAGAGGTTCCACATACTTTATAAAAACCCAACCTATTGAATTCCCACTTGTTGCAAAAAATAGGGTGAGATACAAGTACAATGTAACAATGATTGCTACATCTTTGAAGTCAGTTGGTTGCTTGCCTTTCATTGCTTTGACCAAGGCATTTTCAAGAACGGAACCAGTGAGCCTTGTGTCCTTTTGGAATCTTCTCCTGAGGAATGCAGATTTTGGCTTTTTAGAGTATCTTAATGACATGGCTCCTTTACCTCCTTCCAAACCAAAAATCAAGGTCATGTCATTTGTTGTAAAGGTCAGGTTCTTCTTACCAACTGTGAATGCTTTTGTTTTTTCATTGTAACATTGGATTATGGCGACTACATCATCATCGGATTTCCTAGATTTCTTTGGATCCATCCTTCCAATGGTTAGAGCTTGGATCAAATACTAGAATGGGGTTTTTTGAAGCTCTAGAAGTTGTTTTGAATTGAATTTAAGTGTTTGAAAAAAGGAGACGACAGATGAGAGGTTGGATCGGAATTGAATGCTGTAGTGAGCTTTCTTTCTGTGGAGTTTAACAGGTTTTTTTCCCCCTTGAGCTTGAGTCTTTTGAAGTTGGGGTACTCATCTGGATGCTAGTTGCTTCATCAACTTGGACTTGTGTGTTTTGGTGAGGAGTTTGTGGTGTTTTGCTGCTGGTTTTTGATCTTAGATGATAAGAAGACTGAGAGAGTTGTTCTTTCTTGCTTGGTGTTTCTAGTGTTTTGCTGCTGGTTTTTGATCTTAGTCTATAAGAAGACTGAGAGAGTTTCTATTTTTTGCTTGGTGTTTCCGGTGTTTCGCTACTTTTACGTTTTGCCATTTCTAGACAATGATTAAAACATAAAGATGTTAACATTAAATCCCAAAGAAAATTGGACATGTCAGAGAAAATTACAGATAAGGGAGAAAATTACAGAAAAGAGAAAATTGGAGATGCCAGAGAAAATTACAGATAAGGGAAAATTACAGAAAATTGGACATGCCAGAGAAAATTGGACATTAAAAATTAAATGTCAAAGAAAATCAACACAGCATCATAAACATGGGAGAGAAATTTTCAATAATTGTTAAAATTATATATAGAAGTAAACATACCAGAGAAAATGAATGATAGAAAAAAGTAAACATGGCAAGCGAAAGAAAATTTCCATTCCACAATTAGCAAGATAAAATAAACAAAGTAATGTAAACATGCCACTGAGAATTACATCATATTGAAACCAAGAATTGAACAAAATAAACATACTAGAGAAAATTACACATTCTTGAGGAAATTTCCATTCTAGAGAAAATTTCAATTCATAATATTAAAATGCAAGAGAAATTTACATACACAACCAGAGAAAATTAATCATAATAGAGACACTCAAGGGAGGAAAGTGGTGTGATGTGGTCAGAGAAAATTATAAATACCAGAGAAACTTAGACAGGGGCAAGAGAGTAATAGACATTGCAGAGAAAAATACATATTCCAGAGAAATTTACAAAGCAGAGAAATTTATAGACAAAATCACAGAAACATGATCAAGAATAAGATCAAAATTTAGAGAAATAACTTTTTCTCAAAATACACATGGTAGAGAAAATTCAAAGAAGAAACATTCATTCCAGTCCATAATATTAAAATTTCAGAGAAAATTAAAAATGATAGAGACACAATGGAGGAAAGTGATGTGATGTGGTCAGAGAAAATTATAAATACCAGAGAAACTTAGACAGAGGTAAGAAAGTAATAGACATTCCAGAGAAAGATAGACATTCTAATTAAAAATACATATTACAGAGAAATTTATAGAGCAGGGAAATTTATAGGCAAAATTACAGAAACATGTTCAAGAATAAGATAAAAACACAGAAAATTATTTTTGTGAAAATAAACATGCCAGAGAAAATTGAAAGAAGAAACATACATCAAGCAAAAATCAGAGAAATTCAAATGCCAGAGAAATTTACAGATAAAATCACACAAACATGTTCAAGAATAAGTTCAAAACACACAGAAATAACTTTTTCCAAATTCAGGTAGCTTTTTATTACGAAATTGAAACCCCAATTTATGGAAGGTTATTATAAAATGCTATTAACTGTGTTTCCAGAAAAAATCTAGTTGTATTGTAGAAAAACTGACTAGAGTTAGGATGAAACTTGAATAACGAGCTGATATGACCCGAGATGAAGATGCAACGTGACGAAGATGGACTAAGATGATGATAAGCAATGAAAACGAAGCTTTAACCTAGGTCAGAGAAATTTGTGAGGAAGGAATGTGAATGATTTTTGGAGAAGATAACGAAGCTCTAATGTCGATGGTGTAGATGATATAAAAACCCTAATTCTGCTGTTCTCCTGTTTGTGAAAATACTGGATGTTTGGAATGGAACTCAGACGTTGGAATGAGTTTCGTTTCTGTGTTGATTTTGGCAAAGGTATTTTGGCCCACAAAATAATTAAAAACGCGCGCCAAGTTGTTCAAAGACCTGATGCATCACTATTTTTTTAGATGTCCTTTATGTCCTAAATTATTATTATTAAGGACCTTAAAAAAAATTCTCCAAAATTGGAAAAATTGGTTGATGTTAGAAGCTGCTCCCAAGTACCTATCAGGAAGAGCCGACCTCGCTATAGCTATATCAATATTCTCCTGCATACATGTACCTGTGAGTGCACCTCCAACTCATACATATCTATTTCTCTAATATAGAGGGATAAAATAATATTTTTTATTCAAAAAGTGAGTTTAGAGGATATTATTATTTATGACAATTCCAATCATACATCTCTATTTCTTTAAAAATTTAAATATTTTCTCACTTTTCTTTCAAATTTTACTCAATTTTTCTCTAAAATTTAAATTATTTTATTTAATTTTTTGTTAAATATAGTTAATATTGATTTCACTTTAAAGGTATTGTTAATATCTTTTTAATGAAACTAATTTTATAAATATTAAATATACATATGGAAAATGTCTTGTAACTCAAATTTTGTGGCTTAAAAGTGGTTCAAATGACCAAAACGACGTCATTTTAGCCATTTTTAACTATTTAAGCCACTTTTAAATCACAAAATTTGAAGTACATGACATAACCGTATACATATTAAGTTATAAAGACAAAATTAAAAATGAAAAAAAGAGTAAATAGTATTTTATTTCATCCTCTTCGCAGAGGAGGATATAGGGGATGGGTTGGTGTTGTTTTCGGAGAGGATCCTCCGTATTGAAGATATGGAGCATGCATTGGAGATGGTCTGAATCAGAGTCAATGGAGAAGAAGAAAGAAGAGCCATCGAAGACACTACAGATGAAGATGAACGCAATGATTGTTTTCATTTTCACTCTCCTGTTTCTCTCCACTCCATCATCATCATCCACAGTCCAATCTGATCCTCCAACTGTCTGCATAATCGGAAGCGGCATCGGCGGCTCCTCCGTCGCTCACTTCCTCCGCCAATACTCCGATCAATCTCCTCCTCCCATCGGCCTAATCCGAATCTTCGAACGCCGCGGCCGCGTCGGAGGCAGGATGGCTACTATCTCCCTCGCCGGCGACACCTTCGAAGCCGGAGCTTCCATTCTCCACCCCAAGAACTACCACGCTGTTAACTTCGTCAAATTTCTCAATCTAACCGTCAAGCAGGATGATGAAGACGACTCCTCTTCTTTCGGGATTTGGGACGGCCATAAATTCGTCTTCAAAACCCTAGACTCTAATTCTAAGTTTCCTTTTTTCCAGAAGATCGTATCGCTACTCAATTCATTCCGCATGTTCTTTCGTTATGGATTCTCTCTCTTCAAAATGAGTAACTTTGTCGAGGTATACACACACTCTCTGTCTCTGTCTCTGTCTGTGTCTCTATATCTATCTATATATATATATATATTGTCTATGTGGATTGAATGTATATTTGTGGTGCAGAGTGCAGTGGATAAATTCTTAAATTACTATAAAAGCTGTGAATCAAGGCCAGTCTTTGAGACTGTGGATGAGATGCTTAAATGGGCTGGTTTGTATAATCTCACCACCAGGACATTGCAAGAGGAACTGGTAGATGTTAGGTTGTCTCCTTTGCTGATACAAGAGCTTGTTACAGTAAGAACCCTAACTCTCACATGTTTGATTTCTGTGTCTTTTTAGTTGGTTGTGTTTGGAAGAAACAGTTTGTTTTATTTTTATATTGTACTTAGCATAGTGCTTCTATGAATTTAGTGCCATTCTTATTCTGAGATAATTATTTGGGCAAGCATCATAAAGATGGTATAACCTTTGGAACTAGGCATTTAGATGAAATAAGCATCAGTTGGAGTTATGGGCATGTTGATTCCTTTCAGATTGTTAATTTTACTATTTGAATTTCAAAGTGAAATAATGATATGGGATTTGATGGTACAACCAATAATTGGTGGATCCAGCTCTATCCTTTGTAGATCTTGTTTGGGGATCACACACTGCTCTAGATCATTCAGGTAGATATCACCAATACAGGGAATGGACAAACTACCAATTCCATGAGGCCCAGAGATATCTAGTAATGGTAATGTCATCATTATTAGATGTTCATGCTTACTTGAAGAGACAGGGTAAACTGCATAAGCCAGACCTTTCATTTATAGTCATTGATGACTCAGGAGCCCTGATCAATCGGAAGGTCTAGATTCTAAACAGGCTTCCAGTTTTTCCCCTGTATCGACAACAGAACTGCTGTGGAAATATGTACATGACAGTGTAGACATGAAAATGAAATGTAGAAAGCAAACTCAATCCTGATTCCTGAATGTTGGTTGCTTTTAATTTATGAAGTGATACAGATGCATCTGTTTGTAGTCAATAAATTTGATTAGTACATAATTTTTGACAATATAGATTATGGTTAGATACACAGATCAAAACTTTGAAGTATTATATGAAGCTAAACAAAAGGAGGAACAATGAAACTGAAATGCAGTGACTATGAAGAAAACTAGTTACTACTAGTATTGTATTTTGATATCGCATGCTGACTAGAAGAAGACGATTCACACACACACAATGTGAGATTCTTTCCATTTGAGTACTGAGTCAAGTATTCAATTAGATGTCTTAAAATCAATTTTTTATATAAAACAATTAGTAGTTAATTTGCAGAGACTATTATGAGATGAAAGAGATCCCAGTTACAATAGGCTGACTTCTGATTCAGCTTTTTTGTTTTTGCTTTCTTAACTTTTGGCATTGTTCATGGATAATTGATTCCCTATGTTGCATTTCCTTTTTCTTAAATATTTTTCTTTTGGCTTTTAAGCATAAAATTTTAATGGGATAAAAGGTTTTCAAAATAAAAATGTCTTAAGAAGTGCGTTACTCTTCAAGGGCTTAAAAGTTTAGACGAATAAGAACAAGAACTAAACCAGGTGAGGTGACAATTATGAGCATGGTTGCCATCCGACCGTGTATCATTTATTGTTGTCTATTTGCATAGTTTATTTATGCGTTGTGTGTAGTAAAATCACTAACTGACCGTGTTGATGGATGTTTGACACATCCCATACATTTACCTATCTAGTGTTCAAGTGTCGCACATGGGTACTTGATTTATTTTAAAGGGTTAATGTAGCATAGTTGAATTCTATAATGTGAAGACACAAGAAATCTATATTTTCAAAGAAACTATGGGGACTGTTTCTGAATGTCTGAACTGGATCAGCCAAGTCAAGATTTTTCTATTTCAGTACCAAACCTCCTTAATGTTGGTTTACAATGTGAGTTAAAAACTCCTTGTTTTTTACTTTAGGTTGACATGATTGTTGGCTGGAGAGCTAGTCGAATAATTTGGAAAGAAGTTAAAGTTTTTAGAATGTGGCTCCTTTATGCTTGATTTGTTGTATATGGGAAAAAAAATGGTGGTCTTTCAATGGTGCAGGGTGTCAATCCATAGAATGATTTGTTGGTTTTGCTTGATAGTTCAGTAACAGTGATGGTGATTTGGCCCTTGTTACATTTCATTTTTTTGGATTTTGCAGAGAATTCATATGCTCTTTGATATCTTTATAGTCTGTATGGCTGTTGAAAAGTGGTTTTGGAGGTTTTTTCTTTGGGTGAGGTGGTGGGAATGAAATGCTGTTTCACCCTTTGATGATATTTAGAAGTAGAGTAATAATGTCTGAAGGGCTTTGAAATTCTTATGAAAGAACGTAACTTATAATTGAAGTTTGTTTATTCTTTTCTAGAATGGTTGTAGTAAGCACATAAGTTTTGATTTATAAAAATATGGGTAGGGGAAAATAAATTCTATGTTCAGAATGTTCTTATTGGATGCAAGGTTGTTAAAATCGGGATCCTACGTTGGATCGTTAGAGGTGTTTATAGGATCGGATCGTAGAATCGGATCGAGGATCGTAAGATCCTACCGAAAAAAACAAATTACATGTTAAAATCCACCTACTCTCCACCTACTTCACCCACTTAAACCTACTCCACTAAACCTAACCCACTACACCACTACCACCTCCACTTCACCTACTCCTTACCTACTACACACTCACCATCTTCTATATATAGGAATCATGAATCATTGTAATAAATATCAACATTATATCAATCAATAATACAATTCTCTATTTCTCTTTATACATTAAATTTCTACATGGTATCAGAGCAGGTTTAGAACTTAGAATTTTCGCTTCACCGGCGGGCGGCAACCTCACCTTAGCCGTCCGCCGGACCTCAACCTATTCCGTTTATTTTCTTCACATACCTTCCCATCATTGTCCAAATACTTTCAGACTATGTCTCCATTGTGAGTCTTGAGAGCCTTGACAGCTTCACCCCTTGATACACCTGCCTGTGTCATCACCAAATCAATGTCACGTGGCTCCACCCCAGTCTCATCAATCTCTCCCTCTTCAATGTCAACTGGAACGCCCTTCTTCTGAGCTCTATCAACACAATCACTCTCTCTGCCGCGACCATGGCAGGACTTGCAGCAAGCAATACTATTACTGCCATTGGAGTGCCACTTTTTGCTTTTAAATTGTCATCAACACTCTTGTTTTGTGCAGCCACAGGGATGTTGATGGTGATGAACAAGCTCCAACCATCACAACTTGCTGAAGAACAGCGCAGCGCTGCCCGGTTGTTTAAGCAAATCTATGAAAAAATTGAAATCATTCTGGCTCTTCGCGACGTCAATCAAAATGATGTGAATGAGGCAATGGAGAAGGTTTTGGCACTTGACAAAGCATACCCACTTCCCTTACTTGGAGTCATGCTTGAAAAGTTTCCTTTAACATTTGAGCCTGCTGTTTGGTGGCCTTCAAAACTTGCCCAAAATAAAAGAAAAGTATATGAAGACAGAGAGGTTAATTTGAAGAAGAGGGAGAGGAAGGACAAGAGAAAGGCTGCAGATGCAGCTGCTGATAAGAAACAAAACGGTTCAAAGAAGCGATCTACTGCTCCTCTTTAGTCCTGTGTTTAAGCTCACCTCAGCTGGATCTTCTTGTTTCTCTTCTTTTTTCCGTCTCACTTTTCTTTGATAGAGTGTGATGATTATTGTTCTCTCTCTCCTTGTTCTGTGAATAGCCTCAGGCACTCTCTCTCTCTCCACTCAAGGACACCCACTCTTCTTTTCTTTAAACATAAAACCCTCTCTCATATCAGAGCCCCTTTAATCATATCCACCACCATTCACCTATCTTTATCTCTTTTCTCTACAACTCTCACCCGCGCACATGCTTTCCTCCTTAATATATTATTATTATTATTATTATTATTATTATTATTATTATTATTATTATAAAACCAAAAAAATATATATATATATATATCTATTTTTATATACCGCACACCGTTGCGGCTTTCAATTATATTCTTATTATTTCTTTCTTTCTTTTTCTTTCACATTATTTTTAATCTTTTTTCAAATTCCTTTCATACCATATAGCTTTGCACACCAAACCAAATTTTATTCATCTCAGGGCTCAACCCCGATCACAATTTTACAAAAAAAAAAAAAAAAAAAAAAAAAAAAAAAAAAAACACAACAACCAAAGATTTGTTTTCTTTTCTGCAGGCGGCCACCCACCGACCTCACTTCTTCGCCTATTCCGCCGGTCTCTTCTTCTTGCCTCTGTCCTGGGCGGCCCTTGACGGTATTGCCTCCGTGTTTCCCACTCCACTGGGCACGATCACTCCACCCTGCTCCTCCACTACAGCATATGGCGGACCTCCAAATCGGAACATCACGGTGGCCTTCCGCTTCAGCTCCTTGTTTTCCGCTTTCAGCACGCTTATCTCTGCTCGCGCATCCTTATACATGCGTTGGAGCAGAGCCAGTTGAGCGTTTAGCTGCTGCACCTCATTTGTTCTACTCTGCAGCCGGTTCGACAAATTTGTAACCGCAGTCATGGTTTCCACACATGACTTCAATGTATACTGATTGGCCTCCACATCCGACTGCACTGCCATTCTTTGCTCCACAGACCGCATAGGAAAGTTCAACGGAGCAAACTCCGGGGCGCTTGGTTGAGGTTCCAGTGCCACCGCACCAGTTATCTCTCTTGTTGACTCGTTGAGGTCGGGAAAGAGAGTGAGCAGACCACGGGACGACGAGGCCATATTTTGGGTAGCTGAACGGGAAGACGAGGCCATGTTATGGGTTGCTGAGTGTTTCAGAGAAAGGTTGGTTACAGAATGGCAACAGAGTGTTCCAGAATCTCTTTCTCAGAAACGGAAGAGTTTTTTCAAAGGATTTTCGGCTGTTTCAGATTGGTTTGCACAGCCTCCGCCTCACCCTTGATTAAATAGCCGAGGCAGACACGCGCATCATGCGCCCCTTGACGCCAGACGACAAAACGGGCACGCAAGCCAATGTGGTGACGCGCCTCGCCATCATGTCCGACACATCTTTTTATGACTTGGGCTCGCCTTTTGATGGCACGCCTTTTTATGGATCAGGCACGCTTTTTGATGAAGTGGGCGCGCCTTTTGAGGGCGCGACTTTTGAGGGCTCACTATATATATCCATATATATATATATTTGGGCAGCCTATATACACCATCATACAATGTATTTTTTAAGGGTCCGACAAGACTCTGTAAACTGTCCCGACATTGATTCCGGTTAGCTCCTTTATGGGTCCGACAAGACTCTGTAAACTGTCCCGACATAGATTCCGGTTAGTTTCTACAAGGGTCCGACAAGACTCTGTAAACTGTCCTGACATAGATTCCGGTTAGTTTCTACAAGGGTCCGACAAGACTCTGTAAACTGTCCCGACATTGATTCCGGTTAGCTCCTTCATGGGTCCGACAAGACTCTGTAAACTGTCCCGACATTGATTCCGGTTAGTTTCTACAAGGGTCCAGCAAGACTCTGTAAACTGTCACAACAACTGTCACAACATTGTCTGCTACAACGGTCCGACATGACCCCATAAACTGTCTTCTACATCGGTCTGACACTGCCATCCAGTGTCCTCTACACCGTTATGACACCACCATACAGTGTCCTCTACAACGTTATGACACCACCATACAGTGTCCTCTACAACGTTATGACACCATCATCCAGTGTCTTCACCAATGGTCTGACACGACCATACAGTGTCTCCTATCCTCTTTTATTTTTTATGTATTTTCTTGTTTTGTTACTCTCTCCAAACTCAAGTTGGTTAGTTTTTATCCCCCTTGAGTTTGCGGGGGGCTGTTAAAATCCACCTACTCTCCACCTACTTCACCCACTTAAACCTACTCCACTAAACCTAACCCACTACACCACTACCACCTCCACTTCACCTACTCCTTACCTACTACACACTCACCATCTTCTATATATAGGAATCATGAATCATTGTAATAAATATCAACATTATATCAATCAATAATACAATTCTCTATTTCTCTTTATACATTAAATTTCTACATTACATAATAATTTAATTTAAATAAATATTTCTTATAAAGCATACACAAAATGAGCCTATATTCTATTAAAAAGAAGTGAAGATATTGTGAAAAATACAATACTCCATGTAAAATGTACATATAATATTATACAATAGAAAACTCGATGGTAAAAGTTTTGTATTTCATCAAAAAAGAAGGTGCAGAAGAAGAATAATTCTATAACAAAATACTTTACAATCTACAATAATGCATAAAAAGTAAAGAAAAAATATTTAACAAAGTTGGATATGAAAATAGATTAAGAACTCAAAAGAATAGCTTAGTCGAATGATAAGGTTTGTCGTTAGCATCCTTGGTGAAACGGATTCGAGTCACAAAAATAATCTCTCCAAAAATTGGGATAAAGTTGCAATCATTTTACTCTCCTTAGACTCCGCAAACGCTAAGTTTGTTTTTCTGACTATTTAATTTTCTTAAATTACCACAATATTTGAATGTTTGTTTCCTAGTTTGTTTTTTTTAGTCTATTTGATTCAATACTACTTAATTTTTATTATTTATTTTGACCACATAAATTGGTATTTAGACAACAAACGTAAAATTTACAATAAAATATGTGATACAATACAAAACAAGACTTGTAAATTGGATCGGATAGGATCGGATTCGGATCGAGATTTTACGATCCTATAAGATCCCATTACCAGGATCGAAAGATCCTACCTATAAGGAGTTTTTTACACGATCCGAATCGATTGTACTCAAATGAATCGTAAGATCGTAGGATCGTAAGATCCGGATCGGGATTTTGATAACCATGATTGGATGGCTCTTATTTTTTGAATGCTTTTATAAGTGCATAGACTTGTATAGTACACATGTAAAATTGTTTGTTTGTTTGTATGTATTCTTTGCATCAAATATGAATGTCCTATACTTCGTAGGACAACCTAAATTTTTATGAAAAAATTTCAACCCTTTTCTATACTCGTAGGTACTCCAATATGCTCTTCTCACGGTAGTGGCTTTGGTTCTACCTAAGGTTGCAATACTAGTAATGAAATTGCTAACCTATTTTAGTCCTCACACTAATAACATAATCTCCTAAAAAATGTTACTCAGCAAAGAAGTTTATACTTATGGTTGGCTGTTAAAGTTGAGTTAACATCCCTTTCCACATCTAATAAAATCTTTGGAGTTGCATACTAAATATGCTGATCTGTGTGTCATACCAATGGAGTTTTTATACATGGCAATTTACAATCCCTTACAATTCCATGTAGTTCATAAAAATAATTCTTTGTTGGTAACATAATAATACAGCTGATTTATAATAAAAAAAATTTAAAAAAAAAAAAAAAAAAACTAATATAGGAGAAGCAATGGAATAAGAGAGATTAGAACATTAGATACATAGTTATAAGTGCCGATGGCTGTGGACTTAATAGAACCTCATGGGTTTATATAAGACCCTTTCCTAATAAATAAGAAATTATCTGTGTAATAATAACCTTTTAATGCAGAAAGGGTGCTGTGTGTGAGTTGATCTAATAAATCAATAAGTGTTGGGCATTGATATTCCAGGAAGCATATGGTTTGCAACAAAAAGAGTTTGTTTGTTATCATGGTCTTGCATTATAGATGAATGTGAGACCAGAGTGTTTTGAATATAATTTTTTCTTGTCGGGATAAAAAGAAGGTTTGTGTAAGAGGCTAGAGCTTTAAAGAAGATTAAAAATTATGTTGTCTCTACCTTGTGTTTCTTAAGTAATTAATAAATTCTTTGACACTAAATGGGGATCTTGGATGTGATTTGATTGCATTTGTTGCAGTTTGTGTAATTGCAGCTAACAAAATAAACTCAAGTTTGTATGCTATATTTTGTGATTGTGGGTATACTTCCAATGAATCTGCAGAAGTTAGGTCCAAAGATCCTAAATTGTGTTTTAATCTGATGCTTGATGTGACCAAGAGTATAAATCTTGCGTGCGCTTATATTTAAACTCCAACCCCCACCAACAAATAAGAAAAAAGAAAACGGGTACAACAACTCCTCTCTCAATATGTAGCAAGAGACAATTAAAGAATAGGTATAGCATTCATCATTTCATTTTCCAAATATTTGTGGGATTTGCTGGATACAAGGACATGCCATTTGCTGGTTATGAGGCAGTGATTATTTTTAACACTAGACATAATTTTCTGTTAATTGGATGTTATTGAAAGATCACACTTTGCATTAGTCTTTCCTATCATATTTATGCCAATCTTTTAAAATACTTCGGAATTTGTTGAAGTTGTGAGATGTCAACTTTCAACCTGGCTTAGAGTTGGACTGCATTAATATTTTGATAATTCATCAGAATTCAAAATTCTATTTACTTTTTCAGGTAATCACGAGAATCAATTATGGCCAAAGTGTCAGCATCAGTGGATTTGCTGGTGCGGTTTCATTGGCAGGATCTGGGGGAGGGTTGTGGGCAGTTGAAGGAGGGAACTGGCAAATGGCTGCTGGATTAATTAATACTTCAGATGTTGAATTGCACCTCAATGAAGAAATAGCATCAATTGCTTACCTTGGAGATTATTATGAGCTTAACTCAACCAATGGAAATAGTTACACATGTGATATCACTGTGGTTGCTACACCCCTAGATGAGATAAATATTCGTTTTACGCCTGCATTTTTAATTCCTAATAGGCAATTACAACATACCCATGCCACTTTTGTGAGGGGATTCTTGAATCCAGTGAGTATTCTAACAGTTACTTCTAGCATTCAAAAATTCATTACTCGTATGCTTAGTTACGCTGTTTTTCCCCTACTGTATATCATCGTTCAATATTCTAACTATTGACGGTTTGCTGTTGCCAAGGCATATTTTGACCTGCATTCTGCATCAGCAATTCCAGAACTGGTGGGCACTGTAGAGAATTCTGATATTCCATTCACAAGCATTTCTGTTCTCAAGCAACACAGTAAGAATGATATGAGCTACAAGATATTCTCCCGTGAAACAGTAGCAGATGCATTGCTCAATCGCATTTTTAGGTAAGCCGTAAATCTCATTTAATTGTTACAGGAAAGACTCAGCTATTACTTCCTTTTTTTCATTTTAGTAGTTTCTTTGCATTGTGGGAAGATTTATTTAATATGTGCCAATGTGGCAATTACACATCCTAATGTTTTAAAAGGAACTGTTAGAAGTGGGAAAATTAGACTTGATAGTTTGAAGATGTGAGCAAGCATCGCATAATAAATAGAGTGCCTAATTAGCAGATATTTCATTAATTTTCATAGGCCAATCAGATAACTGAATTTATCTGAATGTTCAAAATGTTTGATGGTTTGTTAATTCTTGCCATTGTAGTGTGCGGACGGAGACAATTAGAATAAATTGGGGAGCTTATCCTCATTACAAGGCTCCGGAAAGGTTTGCACCATTTATTTTGGATGGCCGGCATTTGTACTATGTGAATTCTTTTGAGAATGCAGCCAGTACCATGGAAACAAGTGCTGTTGCAGCCGAGAATGTAGCGCGACTCATCCTATCGAGATCCTCTAGTCAAGTCAAATCAAGTTCATCAAACTTGAAGAGCTCTAGCCCTGATGCACACGATTTGTATTCAGATTTGTGAGTTAATCACGATCCTATTCAATCCAATGTATAAGCCTTGTTCTGTTTTGTATGTGAATTTTTGTTTGTATGTGTGTGTTTGTGGCTTAAAATACACGTTTTACAGTTTGTCCAAACTAGATATTAATAAGTTATGTCGGATTGAATAGGATAAGAAAAAAACAAATTAAGCTTTTAGAGATTCAAACAATGTTGCAGTTTGAAGATGTTTGTACATTATTGTAATTCTGAGCATATCCATCTGTCCTAGACTACTCTCTCCAGTTATGCATAGTCAATTTTTCGCTCTTCTTCTTGATGAATTTTTCTATTCATTAATAAAGATTTCTTTTCGCTGATAAAAAAGAAAAATAAAAGAAGGTATCTTCAATGCCATATATATATATCTTTCATTAAAATAAGGAAAATGCTAAAGATTCAAATATTTTTATCAACATTTTTATCAAATGTTTAACAAGATCATGTGAGATATTTGATAAAAATACCGATAAAACATTTAAAATTTTCAACATTACTCTTAAAGTAATGTACCATTTGACTGCTGTTTTTTCTTTTTGTTTTTCTTCTCTCTCTCTCTCCATTTAATCAAATAACCAAACATCTATTTATTTTCTGTTTCATACTTTTTGATGTCTTAATATATATTTTTTTCCTCTTATTTATGTGTTGCTTTCTTCTCCCTTTTTTTAAAATCATAGTTGCACACTAATTACAAAGCTCTTGTTCAACTTTTTCTTTTCTTTTTTTTCTTCTAAGGTGTTCCAGAGTCTCTCTCTCTCCTCATTTGGGGACGATTTTTGCCCAACTTTTCGCTTCTGAAAGTTAATTCCAAGATTTTAGTTTCTCTTTGTTCTATTTACTGACATTGCATGATCCACCAACTACCGCGTTTTATGATATAAAACCCTCCCCTTCTCTGCCCTTTTCTTTTTAATGAGGTGCAAAGTCTCTCCTTTTCTTTTTAATGAGGTGCAAATTTTCTGTTATTAAGAGCATCTTTAATAGTTTGCTATTGGAGCTGTCATTACTATAATATAGTAGCTGTGTTGAATTTTGATGCTTCAATAGCAAAATATTTCAGTTGCCAAATTTGAGAAATGCCAAAGCTTGAGTCTTGACACAAGCTTTGGCAGCTGCCATTTTGTACCAACTCAGCTAAAACCAACTGTTTCCCTCCTTCCTTCTCTCCCTCCCCCAGCAACTGTTTCACCATTTTTATGTTTTAGAATTCATCAAAAAAAAAAAAAAAAAATTGAATAATGCAACATTTTACCCAAAATCAAAATTCACTACTCAAGAAGATGTAGCAATTTGTAGAGCTTGGTGTCACATTACTGAAGACCCAATTGTTGGAAATTCGCAATTGCATGCTCATTTTTGGGGAAGAATTTTTGAAAATTATTGCTCGCTACAGAATGATCACTCAAGAACACAAGTGTCTATCTCATCTCGATGGGGTGTAATCATGAAATGTTGCAACAAATTTCGTGAGTGTCTAGCGCAAGTCGAAAATCTACATCCAAGTGGGGCGTCACAAGTTGATATAGTAAGATTTCATTTTCATTTATTATGTTAGTTTTTTTTTTATTTTATCTTATATAAAAATTAACTAATTAATTAATTTAATATTTTATTGATATAGATGCTTCAATTAAAACTGTTCTACCATCAAGATAAAAATAAATATTTTGATTTTGAATATTGTTGGTCAATCTTGCAAAACAATATCAGGTGGTAAGATGTAACTCCTACGAACACGGTGAAGTCAAGAATACATACACCGTTTTTTCCCTAATTCAGTCTCTGATTCCCTTATGGATAACGGCATTTCTCTTGAAAATGACATCAATCCAACTGTTGGTGAGGGTGGTGTCTCTGAAAAAGGTAAAAGGCCTATAGGTAGGAAAGCTACAAAAAAATTATTTCGGAGAAATCAAGTCTTTCAAGCTAAAGTCCAAAAAATGAGCATACAATTGGACACATTTAACCAATACCTTCCTGAGAAAGAAAAGAAAAATGATGAAAGAGAAGAAAAAATAATTCAAATATTGTAGGAGCTGAAAGAACTTGAGATGAAAAAACATGATTTTGGGATCAGAAGACAAGAACATGAGATGAAAAAAGAATAACATATGATAATGACTATGAATATTTCTCATTTGGACCCTTAGATGAAAGTGTATTACACGATACGAAAAAATGAGATTTTCGCCAAGTGGTCCTCAAATATCAGCAATCCAAATTACTATTTCTCCTTGCTTCCTGATGAATAATTACGGGATAATGTATTTTTAAATTTTGCAATGTCATTTATTTAGTCTTTATTTCCAATGTCATTTTTTTTATTTTGTAATGAATTTTTATTATTTTTTTATTTTTCAATATTTTCTACAACTGAATGTAATATTATTTTTGTAATGTAATTTATTAAATATGTAGTGATATGTTTTTGGGTGGGGTGAATTATATTTAATTTTTTTTTCGAATTTTCCAATTTTTTTATTTGTCTAGTTTGGAATAATATAAATATATAATTTTTTTTTTACAAATAGTTAAAAAAAGGTCACAAAAGGCAAAATAAACAAAAATAAAATCACAAAAAAACCTATATCCAAACAACACCTACAAACTTGGAGGAAAAGTTGGTTGAGATTTGCCAAAATGGCAAATGACTATTGGAGCACCATTGCTATGATTTGGCAAAATAGCACCATTCATTGCCAAATTATAACAATAGCAATGGCATTATAGCAACAACTATTGGAGATGCTCTAAATTATCCATCGTATATTCTTTATATTTTTAACAATATTTTAATTTTTGCTCTCTCCTTTTCTTTTAATGAGGTGCAAAGTTTCTCGTACTAAGTTGTCCATCGTATATTCTTTATTTTTTTAACAATATTTTAATTTCTTTGTTTTGTGTAATTAATTTTGTATATACTTTTCAAAAATGTTAGTTATTTACAAATTGGTATGCGTTAAAAAATAATCTTTCTTAACTATTAGTTTTAAAATCTCGGTTTTAAGAGAGAAAGATCTAAATTAAGGTGAAATGTAGTAGTAAAATAAGTTCAGTTAATTTGACTAATGTTGTGTTTAGTTGGGAGATTTGGAAGGGGAAATAGAAAAGGTAAGTAAAATGTAAATAACATATATTTACATTTCACTTAATTTCACACGTTTTTTTCCTTTTCTTTTCCAAATCCTTCCCCAAACCCTCCAACCAAACACAAAGTGTATTACCTCTTCATATAATCGAATGACAAAAATTGTGGTTCAATGTATGATCATAATATATAACCAACTTGGGGAGGTTCCGTCCATTTATGTTCCTGTTAATGTTGTTTTCATCTATAAGAGCTTACTCAGATAGGGGTTGATCTGTTTGCTTTTGTATGCATCTCCCCTTACATACTCTTTTTTATGTCAATGTAGTTCTTCATTTTGCCCAAGGTTGCAAACATCCATAAACTAGCACCAACCTGCATAGAGAAAACAACACAAGCTATGAAAGAAAAGCAGTCAAGAAAACAAACCTAGAACACTAATGGAGATGCTAAAGGATAGTGCGACATTGAAGTGATACAGGTTAGAACAACTGTCCTCAATAACACACCCTTTTTCGTTTTTTCCTAGCAAAACTTTGAAATGGTCGAGAAATTTCCATTGCCTTATAATCCTGAGTTCATGGCATTGGTGCCAAGATTCTCTTAGATCTACAAAACAGAGAATGATGCTACTTTTTTTTTTTGAACGGCGAAAGTCAGTTATTAGTTGTTAGCACTTATGGGAGTTAGTCCATCCACCTTTATAAAGCACTAGGTGCTTACTTCCTAATTCAACTCTTCTTAGGGAGAGTTGAACTCATGACTACTTCCTTGAGACTAAACTCTTAAGAAAGTCATAATCAAGGCCGACTGGATCATATGGCCAGTCAAGTCCAGGCTTTAGGCTCCCAAATTTAGAAAGAGTAATAGGCCCATGTGATTCATTATTTATTTTTTAAATAAAAAGACCCAAAACAAAACAAAAGGGCCCAATTTTTAGATATAATATAATAGGCCATGTGTTTTTATTTTATTTTTTTAGAGAAAACAAATGTCTTATAGAAAATATGAATCTGGATATGAAAAACTTAAGAAAAATAGAAAATCTTATTCAATCTCAAAAAGGAGCTCTTAATAAATTCATTGCAACTAATAAAAATATAACAAAAAATTTAGACAAAAATTCTATGGATTATTATATTATCAATTGAAAAAGATTTGTTAGCAAAACTTAAATATAAAAATTTAATTAATATTTTTGCATCTTAAAAAGCTAGAAAAATAAATTTTCAATACAAATTTTATTTAAAAAGTTATTATATAAAAGGCCCCATTTTTAATTATTGTTTTAGATCATAAATTATTTAGAGCCAGTCATGATGGCCAACTAAGCTAAGAGTCAAACATGTTGAATCTTTCGGCTTGAGATTACCCAAATTGTGGTTCCTTCATACTCGTAAGATTACCCAAATGCTGGATCATTAATATAGGCTCTCATTGCATCTGAGGCCACTAGTAGATTTTGAAGCTATTTCCATTGACATTTCAATGTTGATTTATGAGATGATACACAAAAATAAAGAAATGTGATCATTAATAATATTATTGTTGAATCAAATAATTTCTTATATGAATATTTAGGGATGGTTTCGCAACAATCTAAATAAGAAACTTATTTGTTACAAATTGTCATATCATTTTTTTATTTTTCTGTACATTTTTTCATAAAAAAATAAAAAATAAAAAACTTACTAAATAAGCAAATTTCAAACCACCCCTTCATAATTTTCCCTTGTGTTTAAGATGAAAATTATTTTTAAAGTTTAAGGTAGTGTTTGGTAGAGTTTTAGAATTATGATTTGAGAATAGAGTTGTATTTTGAGTTTGTGAGTTTTAGAATTATGATTTTGAGTGTGAAAAAATTGTTTGGTTATGAGTTTTAAATTGAGTTTGAAATTTTTAATGTGGTATATAATATTTGATTCAAAAACTTACAACTCATAACCAAACACACAATCTAAAATTCTATTCAAAACTCATAAAAACTCCTAAAATATTTTTTATTTAAAATATAAAAATAACAGGTGTCCAAAAAAAAAAAAAAACACAAGTACTATTCCAGTCAACGGACCGGACGTCCGGGAGAATGACCGAGTAGACGTGTTTTTAAAAATGAGTGTGAAATCAATTTTTAAAAACTCTAACCAAATATCACACTCAAATCAAGGGGTGAAATTGAGTTTTGAAATCTCCACCAAACACATCCTAAATTTTTTTGGGGCTAAATTTTCAATAGCTGATGATATCTTCAACGTTGTGTTTAGTTGAGAAATTTAGGAAGAGATTTAAAAAAAGAAAAAGAAAAAGTGTACAAAATTATATAAAATATAAGTATATTTTATTTACATTTTACCTAATTTTTTTATTTTTTATTTTTAAATCTCTTCTCAAATTTTCCAACCAAACACAGCGTAAAGAAATATAATGGACTCTTCGATCTTCCATGAGCCACTCTTACCGCACCGTCTCCTATCACTATCTGCCCTATATATGTCAAAGTTGCCCGAAACATTTTGGGCAGCCGATCTCTGCCAATTCATGTTGCACCAGCATAGGGTTCCCCAAATGTTGTTTCGAAAGCTCCATTCATAGATTTGGTTGTGGGGCACTTGATGGGGTCCGAGATCACCATCTTTGGACTTGCAGTGAATGCTCAGAGTCTTTCTGGGCTCGAGTTGGCTCATTAGATTGACATGGACTCTATGTAATAGTGTTCCTAAAACCAAAGAGACTTTGTCAATGGAAAAAACTAAGAAGAGAGACAAAACAAGAGGCCATGACTAATAATGTGGATGTTGTTGAAACTAGACATTTTTCTTATGGTTTTTTGGATAAATTATCTTACTTGTGGGACTTATTACCCATTAAGTTCTATTGATAAATTTATTAATCACTCTTGTTTTTATGAATATATTTACTGTGATAAATATATTAGTTAGAATTTTTAAGTAAATAAATTTAGTAAATAAGACTAATTAATAAGTGTCCCTTTTTTTTTCGGCCAAGATTGTAAGATGTTAGTTTATTAGTAAAGACAGAGCCGGGGCACGTGCCCCTGAAGTTTTGATAATTATATTAGTACCCATATATATATATATATATATATATAGATTATATCATATATATCCTCTATAAAATTACAGTAGTATCCCTTCTTTAAATTGTACTAATGTCTCTCTATTAGGAATTTTCCTTCTAATTACAAGGAAGCTACTAAAATGAGTCCTATTATACATCTTCAAAAGGGGTATATCATATATTATGACTTTGTGATATTGATATTATAAAGTGTCATAATCAAATTATTTACATTAATAACTAAAATGACCACTACATAAATTATAACTAAGACACAAACACACACATCATAATAGGCCATAACTAATATCATAATAAGTCATAATTATCCATTACTTAATGCATAACCAAAGACCTCTTAGTCATAATCAAAATAATAACCACAAGAAGTTATAACTAAGTCATATCCACTACACTGTGTCATAACTAAAGACCACAAAGATTATAACTATGGCATATGATAGACACTTTTTTGGCGGTGTGTTTTATAGAATGGGGCTGGCTTCCCTCCAATCTGTGATAGGATTGAAGGGTACTGTTGGGCTCGTGAGGGCCCACCACGTGTCCCATTTCGATAATATGAACCGTTCAATGTGTAGAACTCGTCGAGTACTATATACTTGTATAAAAATCACATTGATCGGATATCGATAATTACGCGATCAAATCAGTTTTGTATAATAAAAAAAAATAGATTGTGAAAAAATAAACGATTGATAGAAATCTGATTCGATAAGATAGCTATCGATATCCGATCAATGTGAATTTTTACAATTATATAGTACTCAACGAGTTCTACACATTGAACGGTTCGAATTATCGAAATGGGATCCGTGGTGAGCTCCCATGGGCCCAATAGTATCTTCCATATCTTCCAGTTCGATCACACACTACAACAAAAACATACACTAGTGGCATTACACTAGTGGCATATTTTTAGAAAATGCCACAAAAAATGATATTTAGTGGCACGTTTTTGAAAAATGCCACAAAACGACAAACATAAAAGGCTCTAGTGACATTTCAATGTGTTAGGTTTTATTCTTGGCAACCCCGTTTGACAAAACTCCTTTTCAGTTGTATTATTTTTGCACTTTTATTTCAGTGAGGCTATGAGTGTTTAGATGCGAATCCAACCCGAATTGTGCCTTTCAGAGAAGTTTGTGATGCTAATGCTTTCAAGATTGTCCCGAAGCAAAATGCAAAAATACATTCCGAGTTGCCTGTCCGCTCGAGCGGACATTACCCCGCTCGAGCGGAGAATCCCTGGTTCCAGAAGTTTTGGTCGCCTCTAAAAGTATTGAACTGTGTGATTTCGTGCTGGAGCGGGTTCTCTAGAGCTCGAGCGGACCTCTGTTATATCACGCGCATATTTTGCTAAAGTTGCTCGGGCGGGCTGTTGGGCGCTCGAGCGCAGATCACGAGACAGATTCTATAAATTCGCGTGTTAGGTCAGATTTTAGGATTACTACTCCAGATCTTCTTTTTGGGTTCTAGGGTTTATATCTGGGGATACTTTGTGAGTTTTCTTTGATGTTTTGATTGAGTATTCAACTCATGTTTTAAAGAGTATACATCAAAGGTTTTGTTTGTTCTACAAAAGAGAGAGTTGTTCTTCGGTGGATTCTGAAGAATTCGAGCCTGAAGCTTTGTTGGATTCTGGGGTGGCTCATTGCAAAGACAATTCCGAGGTGAAGACGGGTTGGAAGAGGCACATAGAGGTTGGTTCAACTAGGCGTGGATTCGCTAGGTAATTGAGAGTATACCTGTGTAATTCCTTTAAATCTTCTTAGTGGATTGTTTTGTGGCTGTTGCCTGTGGTTTTTTAATCACAGTTGGAGGTGTCCAATTGTGGTTTTTCCACGTTAAAATCGTTGTGTTGATTTGTCTTGATTGTTTGATTGGGATTGTTATATACTGCTTAAAATTGTTACATAATCACAAATCAATATCTAGAGGATTTCTAGATTTTTCACAATGAACTAGTGTCACAAAACTACAACAAAAACATACTTTAGTGGCACTACACTAGTGGCATATTTTTAGAAAATGCCACAAAAATGATATTTAGTGGCACGTTTTTGAAAAATGCCACAAAACGACAAACATAAAAGGCTCAAGTGACATTTCAATAAACAAGTGTCACAATACTGGAAGGAAGCCTAATCCTTATAGAATTTATGTACTAAAATATATTAATTCAAACTTAACTTATCTTTTTTTTTTTAATTTTTCAATCCACCAAAAATAGTTACGCTCCAATATTTGTATAAAATTTAACCTCAAACCCTTTAATTTAAAATTGACATTTATCCAAATGGATTGTTAATATTTAAATTTAGTAATATCTCATTATTGTTTATTATGAGAAGAAAAAAAATTAATGTTATCATTAATTTGTGCCTCCCTTTACTGAATTTTTGGCCCCGCTACAGATTACAACTAAAGCGTCACTATTTGATTTGAGATATCTATCAACAGCATATCATGCATGCATGGTGGTGTGATGTAGCGGTACGCATTGTGTCCTGTTAGATCGTATTCGTGTCATGTCATTTCGGATTCGTGTCAAAATTATCTCAACACTAACCTGACTTGTTTATTCTTTCGTTTTATCGTGTCGTATGATTTCGGTCCGTATCCGGTTCGTGTCGTCTTAACATGTCATGCCAAAAAATTTCACTATTAACTAAAAATATCAAATGTATGAAAAAAATTTGAAATTTTCTTGACAAGTTAAGTTTAATGAAACTAGTCCCTATTAAATGAAATTATTTATAAAAATATTTAATTTTAACTTAATTCTATTTTCGTAATTTATAAAAACTTATATTTTATTATTATATTTTTTACTAGATTAACTCAAATAATAGACAAAATATAGATTAAGTTCAATTAAAAGTAAAAACAAAATCTATATTAAATTTAAAATTATATTTAAAAAATAATTTTTAATAAATTGGATGTAATTATGTAAGATATTAAAAAATGTCATGATACTCTTTAATATTAAAATGTGTATCTAAGTCTTCATTATATGAGTTATTCATGTTAATTTCGTATTATACAGATTTGACCCTAACTCAACCTGTTTAATATTCATGTTATCAGGTCATGTCATCTATGTATCCGTATCAGAAAATGGTCAACCCTAACCTACTAATTTTGTCACGACCCCAAACCGCCCCTAGTAGGATGGTGCCGTGATGGCCAGTAATCCGAGATTACCGAAGGCCAATTTTCAAAATCCACACACAAACAGAGTAAAAATATATGGGGCTCACAAGTACGGAAGCAATACATACAAATCAGATTAGTCCATAAGAGCTGTGCGTAAGTCAAATGAAACGGCAAACATCTTCACATGGGTTACAACTTAGTACAAATGAAGTAAAGTACATATTACATCTTGATCAAAAGGCTTCTCAAGCCGACATATGCAAAATACAAGTATTACAAGTCGAGAAGCATAGTTTTCAAGACTGCCGACATGAATACAAGTCAAGCCGACATAACAAAAATCCAAAACAAGCTCGCGAATCACACCTAGGCGTCACCGCCTTCTTGCTCATCACCTACATATATATAGAGAAGGTGAGCTTGGATACTCAGTGAATGATATAAATAATAAAGGGTTTGCATGAATAATAGCTGAAGTCTTTTCAAAACGATACATATCAAAACTTTATATAACAAGGGATGGACCACGTCCATCTAGTAAATCTTCAAAGCTTCAAGAGGTGCTTACTAGCATCAATATATTACAAATGATGACATTCCGGACAAACAAACCCACGCGGTAAACCGTCAGTACAAAACAAGACAAAGCAAGGGAGATATCTCAAACAATGGTGCAGTTGCATTATAGTCCCTTGGCACTGAGGACCTTCCGAGAATGTCATCAAAACAAGATAATACTTGATATACGAAATAGGGACAATCATTCATGCTTAACAAATACTTTTCAAAACAAAGCAAAACAAAGCTCATCAAAACATTGATAACATAGCTTTATTAAAAATACCACTCACATAGTTCTTCAAACGTCGGGGTCAAGGCAAAAGTCCGAGTCCTACAAACACATGACAAAGTCTATTGAACGTACTTCCAAACAAGATTCACATGCAATCGAATGATTTCGGCGTTCATCAAAACCAAGTTAAATCAAAACAAAACACTATTTTTCATCTTGGGAAAAAGTATGCTGGGCATCAACTAGGTCTTGGCTGAGGTCCCACTCCTTCTCGCCGAGGTGTGGTCCCGACGGCCACATTCAAAAGCGAAGTCGGGAAAATCTGGGTTTCCATTTAAAGAACATGAAGATGGAAAAGACGAAGAACATGCATGCTAAAATCATAACTTGTTACTACAAAGTCTGAGATTTCGTGCTATGAGTTCGAAAACATGGACCTGGGTACCCATACTCAAAGATCTTATGAGAACAAACACAAAAACATGGTTCTTGATGCAAACTTTCGGATCAAAACAAGACTTTTCTTCGAGAACACATGAACACTATCTTCTCTTACTAAACCAACTTTAAATCGATGCAAGGCATGCAGAACAGGTTCGATCATGCAATGCAGCTAGACGATCAATAAGAACAACAAGAGTAGTTTAAGATTTTAACCTCAAAACTAGGATCTAATGGTTCAAACTCCCACGGTCAAGCTTGGAGGTCCACTCTCTCATTCAAAAGCTTCTCCTTCTTCTTCCTAGAGTCTCTCTTTTCTAGAAGACAAGATTTGATACAAAAATGATATGTTTTCTCGGCAGTCACTGACTTAACCCTCTGCTGGGATATGTGGCATCGGCTGATTGGCTCTACTCAAAAAGGTGACTGACTAACAAGACAAGACCATGACAAAGTGTATTCAACAAGCTAGACGGCAAGAGCACTCCGGCAAGTGATGATCTTGGCTAAGGGCAAAGCTTCGGCAAGTAGGGTGACAACGACATCGGCTTGGAAGGACAACACTTGACTAAGCTGTGCCACACATTGGCCTAGATGTGCCACACCTCGGTCTAGGTCATACCATTCCAGGAACAAAATCACCAAGTGCAAGGATCAAGGATCTAGAACGCCTAGATAATAACATCTCGGCCTAGATGATGCACATCTCGGCCTAGGTGACGCACACCTCGGCCTAGATGATAACATCTCGGCCAATATGCCAGGGTGAAGATGGAGGCCAACAGAAGTGGTTCCAAGATAGTTCTAAGTGTGGAAAGGTTCCAAGGTGTCTAGGCTTAAGATGACCTCGGCAACACACCAGGCAAGAACAAAGCATGCAGCAACACTCAAGCAAAACAAGACAGGATTTGCAAATGCACATGACAAAACAAGATCATACATAAATGTATGCAAGTATGACTAAGTTGAAGTGAGGGTTGTTACATCCTACCCCCCTTAAAGAAGTTTGGTCCCCAAACTTGAGTTACCTTGTTCCAAAAACAATTCTGGATGTCGGACTTTCATTTCCTCTTCCATTTCCCATGTAGCATTCTCACCGTAATGCTCCTTCCAGTCAACTTTCACCATTGGTATCGACTTACTTCTCAACTGTTTCACCTGCCTATCGATAATCCGTATCGGCTTCTCTTCGTAGCCTAAATCCTCATTAACTACAATCCCGAAATAGTCGATCACATGCAGTGGATCTCGAATATACTTCCTCAACATCGAAATATGAAACACATTATGGACTTGGCTCAATTCTGGCGGCAAAGCAAGTCTGTGGGCAGCGAGGTTAACCTTCTTAAGAACTTCAAAAGGCCCGATGTAACGGGGTGCTAACTTACCCTTCTTCCCAAATCTTGTAACTCCTTTCATCGGCGAAATCTTTTGGAATACATGGTCCCCGACTTCAAATACCAACTCTCTTCTTCTCTGGTCGGCATAACTCTTCTGTCGACTCTGAGCGGTTTTGATTCTTTGCTGAACGAGCTTAATCTTCTCGGTTGTTACTTGAATTAACTCGGGACCAAGCAGAGCTTTGTCTCCTACCTCGGTCCAACATATCGGCGACCTGCACTTCCTTTCATACAATGCTTCATACGGCGCCATGCCAATGCTAGCTTGATAACTGTTGTTGTAGGTAAATTCCACCAATGGCAAATGCACTCCCCAACTTCCTTGGAGGTCCAATACACATAGTCTAAGCGTGTCTTCAAGTGTCTTAATCGTCCTCTCTGTCTGCCCATCAGTCTGGGGATGAAAAGCTGTGCTAAACCTCAACTCGGCTCTGAAAGCTCTTTGTAGGCTCTGCCAAAATCTGGAAACAAACTTCGGATCTCGGTCCGACATAATTGACATCGGCACTCCATGAAGTCTAACAATCTCATTCGTATACAACAAAGCAAGTTTATCGGCATTGAAGGTGGTCTTAACAGGCAAGAAGTGCGCTGACTTAGTTAGTCTATCCACGATGACCCAAATCAAATCCATACCCTTTTACGTCTTCGGCAAACCAACCACAAAGTCCATGGAGATGTGTTCCCATTTCCATTCAGGAATCGGCAAAGGTTGAAGAAGTCCTGCTGGCCTTTGATGTTCTGCTTTCACTTGTTGACAATACAGACACTGGGACACGAACTCGGCTATTTCTCCTTTCATATTCGGCCACCAAAACGTCTGCTTCACATCTTGATACATCTTGGTGTTCCCTGGGTGAACAGCAAACTTGGAACCATGAGCTTCCTGCAAAATTTTTCTTTTCAACTCTGGGATGTCGGCCACACACAATCTTCCTTCAAACTTGAGCACTTGATTTTCTATGGCGTACCTTGATCTCGGCTTTGTGATAATCTCATCAGCTACCTTCTTGAAGAATTCATCCTCCATCTGTCTTGTTTTTACTTCCTCAACAATAATCAGCTCCACTGAGATCGTGGTTAGACATGCCAAATTTCCAACCATCTTTCTGCTCAAAGCGTCGGCTACGGTGTTAGCTTTACCTGGGTGATATTGAATTTGCATGTCGTAGTCTTTCAACAACTCAAGCCATCTTCTCTGTCTCATATTCAATTCTTTCTGAGTGAACAAGTACTTCAAACTCTTATGGTCTGTAAAAACTTGACAAGAAGCTCCATACAAGTAGTGACGCCAAATCTTTAAAGCAAATACCACGACCGCTAGTTCTAAATCATGGGTAGGATAATTCTTTTCGTGTGGCTTCAACTGACGAGATGCATATGCTATGACCTTACCTTTTTGCATTAATACACAACTCAAACCCTTATGCGAAGCATCACTATAAACTTGAAACTCGTCATTACCTGATGGCAGTACAAGAATTGGTGTCGTGACTAACCTCGTCTTCAACTCCTGGAAAGCTGCTTCCCTATCCTCAGTCCATTTGTAAGCCGCTCCCTTCTTAGTCAGTTGTGTCAACGGAATTGCAATCCTTGAGAAATCCTTCACGAACTTTCTGTAATAACCTGACAATCCCAGAAAACTACGAACCTCGGACACATTAGTCGGCCTCGGCCAATTCACAACGGCTTCAATTTTACTAGGGTCGACCGAAATACCATCGTTATCAATTACATGGCCCAAAATGAAATAGTGGAAAGCCAAAACTCACACTTGTTAAATTTAGCATACAATTTCCGATCCCTCAATGTCCGTAAGGTAAGTCTCAAATGATCCTCGTGTTCAGCTTTACTCTTAGAGTAGATCAATATATCATCGATGAAGACAACCATAAACTCATCTAGATATGGCTTAAAGACTCTGTTCATCAAATCCATAAATGTTGCAGGGGCATTGGTCACTCCAAAAGGCATTACTAAAAACTCGTAGTGGCCATACCTCGTCCGAAAAGCGGTCTTCTCAACATCCTCGGCTTTAATCTTAAGCTGATGATAACCCGACCTAAGGTCAATTTTGGAAAAGACTCGTGCTCCTTGCAACTGATCAAACAAATCATCTATCCTCGGTAACGGGTACTTATTCTTAATGGTTACCTTATTTAGTTCCCGGTAATAATACAAAGACGAAGTGTACCATCCTTCTTCTTAACAAACAAGACGGGTGCTCCCCAAGGTGAAGTGCTCGGCCTAATAAAACCCTTATCTAGCAACTCTTGTAGTTGGAGTTTCAATTCCTTAAGCTCGGCGGGGGCCATCCTATAGGGTGTTTTAGAGATGGGCTGGGTTCCCGGCATGACGTCAATAGTAAATTCTACCTCTCTATCGACTAAGTGACCAGGCAGATCATTTGGAAAGACGTCGGGGAATTCATTAACAACTGGGACGTCGGCTAACTCAACGCTTCCATTCAGATTACTTAGTCACTACACAAATAATATTGACACCCTTTTTGGATCAACCTATAGGCTTTCATGGACGAGATTAAGTAAGGTGGGGATACCACTCCCTTACCCTGAAACGTGACCTCGGCTAGGTTTGGGGGTTTTAACGTGACACTTTTAGAAACACAATTTATGGATGCGTGATTTGCCACTAACCAATCCATCCCCAATATAACATCAAAATGAGTTATGTCCAATGGCATTAAATCAGCTAACAATTCAACATTCCCAATCACAACAACACATGCTCGATAGATGGATGCAACATTCATAGATCTCCCAGATGGAGTAGATACAGATAACACATAATCAAGGGGTTCTAGTTTCCTATTAATCTTCTCGGCAAACTTGGCAGAAACGAATGAATGCGTAGAACCCGAATCAATCAATACATATGCATTTTGAGAGCAAATTGGGAGTATACCTGACACCACTGTCTCAGCATTCTGAGTGTCTCCTGGTACTAGTGCAAAAACTCTGCCTTGCCTCATCTGTCCTTTCCTAACATCACCTTTCTGTACAGAACCCGAGGTATTCTCATCCTTCTTACTATCATCAGCCTTTGTTTTAGGACAATCCCTCACATAATGACCTATTTCACCACATTCATAACAAGCTCCAGACGCCCGATGACGGACCCCGAAATGTGGCTTCCCACAACTAGAACATGTCGGCTTAGTACCACTTTCCTGCCTTGGGTTGCTCGAACTGCCAACATTCGCTTTCTTCTTGGTACCAAATTGTGCTCGGCAATTGTCATAATTCTGTCTCTTCCTCTGGCTCTCTCCCGAACTCTGGTATCTGTTTAAGTTAGCTTCGGCCAGAATGGCTTTGTCCAATACTCTGGCGTAAGTCGGCATGTTGAGCATGTTAACTCGGTCTTGTATCGGTCCATGCAGCCCACTTTCAAACTTCCTGGCCTTCATATATTCATCGTTGACCATGTGGGGTGCATACCTCGCCAACTCGGTAAAGGCACGGTCATATTCAGCCACTGTTCTACTACCTTGCGTCAAAGTCTGAAATTCGATAGTCTTGCGATCTCAAACACTTAGGGGAAAATGCTTGGTGTAAAACAGTTCCAAAAATCGGGTCCAGGTCAAGTCTGGATTGCCTTCTCGAACCATCATCCACCATCTGCGAGCGTTGTCATCTAGGGTAAAGGCTGCTAATGTCACCTTCTGGGTGTCGGTGCTGGGAAAGATCTCGAACAGCTTCTCCATTTCCAAAACCCACGCTTCGGCTTTCATCGACTCTATACCCCCTTGGAATCTCGGTGGCTTCATTTTCTTGAACTCTCTGATCAAGGCTATCGTGCCGTCCCTATATAAGGCTGGCTGTGGGAGCACTTGTGGTACTGGAAGAGGTGGAGGCGGAACTGCATTTCGGCCGTTTGTCTGCTCGGCCTGAGTCGAAGTAGCGCTAGCGTACTACTGTCTTGTCTGCCTTAACTGGCGGGCCAAACCTTCAACTAACCTTTCCAGTCTGTCTAATCTGTCCTCGGACTGATCTCGGCCAACTAGAGGTCTACCTCTCCTCATGATGCTATGAGTATGCAAAATGTGACTTTAAAACAAAGTGAACAAATAAACACGTAGGCAAGTAACAATTAAGCATGCCGAGACGATGCACACCTTGTTCAAATAGCAAGCAATATGATGCAATCCTAACATCCTTCTAAGGGGAAATCCTATGCTCTTTAGGACTCAAAGTGTGTGAATAACGTATACTAAGGAACTTGTGCTCTGATACCATTCTGTCACGACCCTAAACCGCCCCTAGTAGGATGGTGCCGTGATGGCTAGTAATCTGAGATTACCGAAGGCCAATTTTCAAAATCCGCACACAAACAGAGTAAAAATATATGGGGCTCACAAGTACGGAAGCAATACATACAAATCAGATTAGTCCATAAGAGCTATGCGTAAGTCAAATGAAATGGCAAACATCTTCACATGGGTTACAACTTAGTACAAATGAAGTAAAGTACATATTACATCTTGATCAAATGGCTTCTCAAGCCGACGTATGCAAAATACAAGTATTACAAGTCGAGAAGCATAGTTTTCAAGACTGCTGACATGAATACAAGTCAAGCCGACATAACAAAAATCCAAAACAAGCTCGCGAATCACACCTACGCGTCACCGCCTTCTTGCTCATCACCTACATATATATAGAGAGGGTGAGCTTGGATACTCAGTGAATGATATAAATAATAAAGGGTTTGCATGAATAATAGACGAAGTCTTTTCAAAACGATACATATCAAAACTTTATATAACAAGGGATGGACCACGTCCATCTAGTAAATCTTCAAAGCTTCAAGGGGTGCTTACTAGCATCAACATATTACAAATGATGACATTCCGGACAAACAAACCCACGCAGTAAACCGTCAATGGCAAAACAAGACAAAGCAAGAGAGATATCTCAAACAATGGTGCAGTTGCATTATAGTCCCCTGGCACTAAGGACTCTCAAAACAAGATGTGCAGTTGCATTATAGTCCCCTGGCACTAAGGACCTTCCGAGAATGTCATCAAAACAAGATAATACTTTATATACGAAATAGGGACAATCATTCATGCTTAACAAATACTTTTCAAAACAAAGCAAAACAAAGCTCATCAAAACATTGATAACATAGCTTTATTAAAAATACCACTCACATAGTTCTTCAAACGTCGGGGTCAAGGCAAAAGTCCGAGTCCTACAAACACACGACAAAGTCTATTGAACGTACTTCCAAACAAGATTCACATGCAACCGAATGATTTCGGCGTTCATCAAAACCAAGTTAAATCAAAACAAAACACTGTTTTTCATCTCGGGAAAAAATATGCTGGGCATCAACCAGGTCTTGGTCGAGGTCCCACTCCTTCTCGCCGAGGTGTGGTCTCGACGGCCACATTCAAAAGCGAAGTCGGGAAAATCTGGGTTTCCATTTAAAGAACATAAAGAACATGAAGATGGAAAAGAGGAAGAACATGCATGCTAAAATCATAACTTGTTACTACAAAGTCTGAGATTTCGTGCTATGAGTTCGAAAACATGGACCTGGGTACCCATACTCAAAGATCTTGTGAGAACAAACACAAAAACATGGTTCTTGATGCAAACTTTCGGATCAAAACAAGACTTTTCTTCGAGAACACATGAACACTATCTTCTCTTACTAAACCAACTTTAAATCGATGCAAGGCATGCAGAACAGGTTCGATCATGCAATGCAGCTAGACGATCAATAAGAACAACAAGAGTAGTTTAAGATTCTAACCTCAAAACTAGGATCTAATGGTTCAAACTCCCACGGTCAAGCTTGGAGGTCCACTCTCTCATTCAAAAGCTTCTCCTTCTTCTTCCTAGAGTCTCTCTTTCTCTTGAAGACAAGATTTGATGCAAAAATGATATGTTTTCTCGACAGTCACTGACTTAACCCTCTGCTGGGATACGTGGCATCGGCTGATTGGCTCTACTAAAAAAGGTGACTGACTGACAAGACAAGACCATGACAAAGTGTATTCAACAAGCTAGACGACAAGAGCACTCCGGCAAGTGATGATCTCGGCTAAGGGCAAAGCTTCGGCAAGTAGGGTGACAACGACATCGGCTTGGAAGGACAACACTTGACTAAGCTGTGCCACACCTTGGCCTAGATGTGCCATACCTCGGTCTAGGTCATACCATTCCAGGAACAAAATCACCAAGTGCAAGGATCAAGGATCTAGAACGCCTAGATAATAACATCTCGGCCTAGATGATGCACATCTTGGCCTAGGTGACGCACACCTCGGCCTAGATGATGACATCTCGGCCAATATGCCAGGGTGAAGATGGAGACCAACAGAAGTGGTTCCAAGATAGTTCTAAGTGTGGAAAGGTTCCAAGGTGTCTAGGCTTAAGATGACCTCAGCAACACACCGGGCAAGAACAAAGCATGCAGCAACACTCAAGCAAAACAAGATAGGATTTACAAATGCACATAACAAAACAAGATCATACATAAATGTATACAAGTATGATTAAGTTGAAGTGAGGGTTGTTACAAATTTTGTGTATGGTTCGAGTTGTATTATCATATCGTGTCACAAATCCTCACTCTTAGTGTGATATTTATTTGTTAATGTTGTGAAAAACAAAAAAAAAAACAAAAAAAACAAAAATTGTAAAAATCTGTAAACTTTTTTGGGTGAATAACTGAAACAGTTTTTAAATATGAAAATTGACATAATTTTTGAGTTGTGTATTTAATGCAAAATTTTAATTTTTACATTTTGCCCACAGAGTTTGTGAACCAAATCTGTTATTTGTAACGGCAAAATTAGTAATAAAAATGACATGCTGTTCGCATAAACTTCAATGTTCACATTATATATGTTAGTTGCGTATGCACATTTGATGAGTTTATTATTAAAATTATAAAACTTCAATGTTCACATTATATATGTTAGTCGTGTATGGACATTTGATGAGTTTAGTATTAAAACAATAAAAAGATACTATTAAAACAATGAAAAGTTAACAAAATTTGATGTGAGTTGGATCTAGGAAATTAGGATTAGGTTTCTTTCATATTCATATTTTAAATTAAGATAACTTGAGGGGTCCATGAGACCCACCAAAGATCCTGTTTTAATGATTCAAATCGTTTATTTTGTAGAGTCCTCATTGTATATCATTTTTGAAAAAAATTACACCGATTTGATAATCATAATTTTTATTTTATTTTATTGTATTTGTTTTTAAAAAAAAATGAATGACATATTTCAAAAATATATTTATCGTTCATTTTTTAGAAACAAATACAATAAAAAAATAATGGGTGTTTTATGAGGCAATTGTGAATATGTAAGTTTTCCTACTGTTTACTGAAAACTAAATACAACAGAATAAAAAAACATAACATTAATCTTTTTAATTTTATTTTATGCAATGAAAATTTGAAGGGTTCAGCTACAATCTTTAACTGCTAGCCAAGAAAATCAGAAGAGATGCAATCAATGATGTGAAGAAAGAGCAGACCACCTTTTACACTCCAATTTTTCTTGGAAAGTCTGGTTAGAGGTTATAAAGTGGTGGGGTTTGAAGCAGGTGTACGAGTATGGGTGATAGAAACTAGTGTACTTGTGCGTGAACAGATTGCTTGGTTAGAGTTTTTTAAAAATACTTTTAAAAAAATTATGCTTTCTTGTTTTTCGTTTTTTTTTTTTCATTTTTATTGAATTTTTTAAATATTTTAAGCAATTTTTTTAATTTTTAGACATACCTAACATAAATATACTTAAAAAGTAAAAAAATTGCGAAAAAAAACCTTTTAAAAATTCACTAAATACCAAAGTACAAAAACAGAAAAAAAAAAAAAAAAAAAAAAAGAGAAGAGAATTCAGTACATTATTTGTATTTTTATGTATTTATTAATTTTTTAAAATATTTTTTCACAAATTTTTTACTTTTTAGATATATCTAAGTAAAGTGCATCTAAAAAAGTAAAAAAAATATTTAAAATTTTAAAAATACTTACTAAAAACAAAAAAAACACGAAAACTAAAGAACTCAGTTTTCAAAAAACTTAATCCAAATACACTGAAATTTTTCATTTTTTTTATGAACAAAAGAAGGGAACTTTATTAATGAAAAACGAAGATAATACATCAATAAAGAGAAGAGATGAGTGCAAAAAATATCATAGTGAAACAAATCAATTCCAACTAAATTGACATTGATAAGCACACTCAATCAATTATATGGTGGCATACCATCAAGAGTTGTGAGAAACTAATCAAAACAAAAGAAAAACAGCAAACAAGAAGTCAAAAGGATAGCCCATCAAAACACAAGCAATTTAGATAGCCATCACCAGTGAGCATGCTGCACCCAAAAAACACACTACACAGCGGAACAGAGCAAACACAAAAGCATAACAGACCACAAAGCCAAATCACACTCCAGCTAGCTCACTCCCTGCTGAGGCATCTTCCATAGCCTGACTGAACTCTTATGAGGATCCAATGCTCCTTCTCACCTGTTGCAGATTGTGCACCATCTCACTGACTGAATAGAAATACCCTTTTGATTGAGACTTCACCCAAATAGCCACTCTAATTTTGATAAGGTCACACAGCTCCTCAATCTTTGGTTGAAGATTATTAAAGATACAATCATTCCTGAAAATCCAAACAGACCATAATACTGCCACTGGGATTACCCTCCAAATCTGTCTTTCCTTTTTACTGCCCTTCCAACCTAACCACCATTGAAGTTGGCAATCAATTGAGCCAGGAATAGCCCATAGTGAACCCCACCAACTAATTATAGCAGACCAGACTTTCCATATAAAAGGGCAGTGGATCATAATATGATTCAAAGATTCCATCTCCTCATGACAGAATGCACAGTTTAAATCAACATTATCGCCCAGAGTTCCAAGTCTATGCAGCTCTGTAGTCTTCAATCTGCCTTTCCAAGCTAACCAGGTAATGAACTTAACTTTGGGAGTGGAAATATTATTCCAAATCAACATTAGCTGAATCTGATAAAGGCCCATTAATAGCTTCACCCCGTCTGTAAACATGATTAGCTTTATACACCCTGTTTGATCAAACTTCCATCTGAGGCAATCAACATTACACTCAATACTGGCCCAATAACCAGAACTATTTGCAATCTTTCAACCTCCTGTTCCCAAGCAAAAAGAAATCTTCTAAATGTTAAAGCCCATCTATTTTGACTATTTTTCCTGGATACTTGCAGCTTCCCTTTCATCACTCAACTGATTTAACCTTGGAAACTGGATCATAAGGCTTGAGCTTCCCAACCAGTTATCCACCCAGAATTTAATTTTGTTACCATCACCTATTCTTATCTCAATCATATCCATGAAGAACTGATTGTCTGGCATTCGTATGACTCACAGGTAAAATATCTTTCCAAATTCTGGATATACAATTAGGCTCTTCAGTGAAAGATAGCGCCACCTTCCACCCACAGAACCAAATTTGCCACGTATAACTTGCTTCCATAATGCATCATCTTCTTGACCATATGTAAGATTTCTGAATATTTTTTAAATATTTAATTGTGTAATAATACAAAGAATACATCTAATTATATAGTAAACCTAACCCCAAGACTAACGCTGTGTTTGGTTGGGAGATTTAGGAAGGGATTTGGAAAGGGGAGGGGAAAAAGTGTGTGCAATTAGGTGAAATGTAAGTATATTTTATTCATATTTCACCTACCATTTCCATTTTCCTTTCCAAATTCCTCCTCAAATCTCTCAACCAAACACAGCATAAAGGAAACACTGCCATATATATACACCTAAAACACTGCCATATATATGCACCTATACAATCTCTCAGAAAAGGAAACACTGCCTAACCTAATATTCTCACACCCCCGTTCAAACTCAATGTGTTGTAGTAGAAAGCACTGAGAATTTGCCAAGAAGAAACTAAAACCGAGTAGTGGTGTAAGTCTTGGTAAAAAAGTCAACAAGTCGTAGAGCTAAAGAGACCAAAGGAAGCGAGATAGAGCTGGATTGCAGATGCTGACAGACAAAGTAACAATTAATCTCAATGTGTTTGTTCCGCTCATGGAAGACAGTGTTATGGGCAATTTGAATGGCACTACGACTGTCACAGTAGAAGGAAGTCGGAGAAGACTGAAAGACACCCAACTCAAATAAGAAACAACGAGGCCAAACAATCTCAGCAGTAGCATGAGCCACAGCACGATACTCAATTTCGGCAGTAGAGCAAGCAACTATGAAGCACGGATACTTCAAATATGGAGACGTATCCGTATCGGATACCGATACTCCTTGGATACTTACGGATACGTATCAGATACTTATTAAAAGTATCAGATACTTCTTAATTAATTTTTCATTAATTTTGAAGTATTGGATACTTAGTTTTGAAGTATCGGATACTCCAAGTCACATATTATCGGATACTTCTTGATTAATTTTGTAGTATCAAATGCTCTAAGTCATGTATCACTCTTTTTACGAAATTAGAATTGTATCATTTCTTGCATACCATCATAATATAATATAATTGTAAGGATAAATAGAATATTTTTACAATACTGTGCTTAGTTTTTTTTTATAAAAATAATATAGTAAGCTAAAGTAATAGAATTCATCAAATTGACATTATCTTCATTGTATCATGCATGTCCTCTATAACTATATAGAAATAAGGATTAATAAGATAATATAACAATAGTAAAATTAAATATCAATAAATAAATAAGCAAATAAACTTGTGTACGGGGAGCAAATATTCCGGCAAGCCCGTACTCCTTTCTTCCAAGCTCCCAGTCGGTCTGATCGACCTGCGAACACAACGGCGGTGAGCTACCCGGCGGTGTATGGCCGGAAAACCCCTCCGACGATCAAGTTAGCACACTCTGGGATAGAGAGAGAGAGGAGGAGGTTTTGTGTTTAGTGTTCCTCACCAAATGATCATCTGTCTCAGCATGGGGGGCGCAGACACGCTTATATACCTTCTGCGCCCCAAATCTACTCCCATTAGCCTCTCGACACGTTGTGCTGCTATCCTATCTGTCAGCACAAATCCAGCAATCATCACCTAACCAAGCTGTCAGGATATCTTGACGGGGCCCGGCAGATCGACGGTATCACCTCGGCCTATCCCGGCCATGCTGTGTCGCATGCCCGAATGTTCACTAGCCGAGCTCCGTTCCGACCGAGCTCACTGCATTCCGGCAGAGCCGTGCTCGAAATAGGTCACGCGGGGTAAAACTAAGGCCTTCCTGCCGAGCAACGCAAGTAGCACGGTTCCCATCTGTGCAAGTTCAAGTAGCTCGGTCTTGGGCTTTTAACCGAGCAGCCCCATCTCTATGCAAGCCCAAAAACTAACCTGGCCCAAACGCGCTCGGCCTTCAAGTTGCCTGGCCCTTACCGTGGCCCATTTCCAGCTCATAAAATCTCTCTCCCAATTGCCCCTTAATTCCGCCTGCACAAGCGTGACTGGGATTACATGATCCAACCGGGGTAGACTCTTCCTCGGCCCTCAGTTTGCAAGTAGTTAACTGCGCTAGTCGACATGCCTGGTTTCCAAACTTGCCCGGTCGACGTTTCATCTCACCTCCGTCTCTTCAACTCTGACGCCGCTATTAATCGGGACACGCGTCGCTCGTTGATTGGCCTCGAGCAACCAACCCTCACGTCTCTTCACATTCAAAAATTTTAGCGGTCTCTCTCTCTCCCGTATATACGTCATTTCTCCCTTCATTTCGTTCTTACTGACTCTCCTTCAGTTCTTGACATTCTAGAGCTCCAAAACCTTCGAAGAGCTTCCTTCTTGCACCTTGCTGCGTTCGTGCTTGAAGACTCACCTCCAGCCCCATTCTAGTAAGTTCTTCGACCCTTTTATTGCTATTTCATTTGATATTCTTTGTTTTAGGGCACAAAAACCATAGATTTTAGGGTATAGCTCCCAAAAACTCTCCCCTGCCCCTTGTTCTCCTTGCTGTTCTTCAGTTTCACTGATGAACACCTGAAGATCTGGGGCGGACCGGGCTCCAGATCTTCTTTTGATCCCTTAAAACGTTAAGGCCGAGCAAATTACAAGTTTGCCAAACCCTTAGTAGAAACCGAGGTAGGCAGAGGACTTGGCCGCTCGATCGGGCTGACATCTGGTCCGCTTGAGCGACCGAGCTCCTTGGTTTGCCTTCGCGACCGAGGTGGTCTGGCACTCTTCCTGACCGAGCTAAAGTCAAGCTCATTTTGCGCGATCGCGCTTCCACTTACAATTACCCTGCTTTTCCTGCAGAGTCCAAGGGGACCACTGACCAATACCGAGGCTCTCAAAGACCGAGCAGCCATCAAACACCTGCCTGCGCCAAACCACCTCAGTCGAGCTAAACCAGCCGGCTACACATGGGGTGCTATCGCTTCCTTGTCAACACCCCGGCTGCCTTGGCCACATTCCGGGAAGAGTACGGTATCCCGACCGACGTTGACCTAGAGCTCGGCGACATTGACATAACTCCATGGGGCAGATTAGACCAATGCCCTTTCACCGTGCTATCCATCATAGAAGGAGGCCTCCGCTTCCCGGTCAACCCACTCATGACCGAATTCTTGCGACGCACCAGGCTAGCACCTACCCAAGTCTCTACCAACACTTACAGAATAATCAACGGGGTCCATGAGCTGAACAACCGGCTAGGGACCAAGTTAGGGATAGCCGAGATACTCCGCCAATACACCTTAGGGCACACAGGCGACGACCTCGCCTACTATTTAAAAATTAGACCGGGCAAAGAGAAGATAGTGACCGGCACCCCGGACAAGAATTTGCACGACGATGACTTTTTCTGGGTGTCCGGCAACTATGAAACAGCCGACGTACCGGGCTGGTTCATTAACAAGAACTTCGGTTCAACATGTAAACTGCGCTACCTGCTCGGTCAATTTATCTTTCTTCACTATTCTGTACTTGACGTTTTTTCTTCTTTCCTTTGCAGTAATCGAAGCCCTGCAAGCCCACTATCATTATCCCAACGAGGCAGCCATCAGAACCGCGCTCCGCTACCGCAACCGCGATTGCCACGAGCTCCTCGGTTACACACCGACATACAGATATTCAGCTCCATGCCAGAGTAAAGTCACAGACTTTCTTCGCAGTCCATCTCCACCTCCCGGTCCCACATTACCGGACGTGCCACTCATCCGATTGACCGAGGCAGAAGAGATGGCCAAAAGAAGCCGCATCAAGAACCTCATCACCTCCACCTCCACCGAGATACCGAGCATCCCAGCCCGCTCTCCTGCTGCTGGGCAATCCAGCAGGACCGTGGTTGCACTCGCGTCACCCGCCGCCGGGCAAGCTAGCAAGGACAACCGCCGGGCTGGAAAACGGCCACGTGCAGACCCTTTTGCCGAGCTAGTTGCGGAGCTCACCACCAAGCAACCTACCGTGATAGCTGACCCAACTCCGCCATGGAGGCCCCAACTCAAGCATCGGGGTAAAGAGATCCCGGCGACAGCTTCTGTCAAAGGCGACAAGAAGCATCTACTCGCCTTTGACCTCAGCAAAGCCCTGCTGCTACCGACTGACGTAGTTGGCAGCGACCATGTGCCAGACACCCGGCTGGTGAAATCCTCGGTCAAGTCTATGACCAGGGTAAGAACTTTGCACATTTTTTCTTTCTGATCAAGTGTTTGCTCGGTTTTCTTTCTGATCAAACCTTCCTCTTGCAGGCTATCCAGAAACAACACTTAGTCATGGAGCGCAATCACCGTCTCCGGCAGAAGGCCACCGATTCTGCCAACTAGGTGGATCACCTTCAAGCTGAGCTTGGCCGGGCAAAAACGTTGCTGCAGATGGAAAACTCTGACAATTCAAGGTTGCTCGGCCAGCTTGGTGTTGCCGAGCAAGAGAGGGATGCGCTCAAGGCCGAGCTTGAGGTGTTGAAGGAAGCGAGAAAGAAGGAGCTGGAGGATGCAAATAATGCCAGCATCAAGGAGGCCGAGGACAACTACACAAAGCAGGTCCATGCCACTCAAGACATTTTCTTCAAGGCGGGCTGGAAGACTGCTTGTGAACAGCTCGGCCAAAGACCTGATACCGACGTGTTTGCCTCTCCTCCAGCTGCCTTCGTACCGACCTATCTCGTGCGCTACGCGAACGACGTCTTCAGCGCGCTGCAAGCTGAGGCCGAGGAAGAAGAGGCCGAAGACATCGAGAAGGATGAGGAGGGTGACAACCGCCCAAATCTGGCCGGCCAGGAGAAGACCGGTGCCCAAAAAACCACAATCACAGTCGACCTGGAGGCCGCAACCGGGGATGAATTCACTGACCTTTCCCCCCTAGCTTAGTTTTCTGTCTTCTTTCTTTTTGTTTGCACATGTAACCGGGCTATCTGCCCCTCTTCTTGTAATTATTTTGCACATCAATGAACAAGTTCAATTTTCATCAAGTGTTTGCACGGTCTTCATGTAAAATAACTTCAGCCGGACAAAATACTTCGGCTTACCTTGTTAAACTTAATTAACCGGAAAAGGCATCTCGGTTTGAATAATAAAGTTGAGTAGGTCATCAACCTAGTCAACCAGAGTAAAGCATCTCGGTTGAAGTTTCACAAAAGTTGAATAAATCATCAACGTAGTCAACTGGAGTAAAACATCTCGGTTAAAGTTCAACGAAGTTGAGTAAATCATCAACTCAACTAACCAAAATAAGACATCTCGGTTGGAATCTCAAAGTTGAGTAAATCATCAACTTCAGTCAACTGGAATAAAACATCTCGGTTGGAATCTCAAAGTTGAGTAATTCATCAACTTCAGTTAACCAGAATAAAATATCTAGGTAGGAATCTCAAAGTTGAGTAAATCATCAACTCAATTAACCGGAGTCATCAACTCAATTAACCGGAGTAAAACATATCGGTTGGAATCTCAAAGTTGAGTAAATCATCAACTCAATTAACCGGAGTAAAACATATCGGTTGGAATCTCAAAGTTGAGTAAATCATCAACTCAATTAACCGGAGTAAAACATCTCGGTTGGAATCTCAAAGTTGAAAAACAACAATCTGAATGCTAAAGCAAAGATGAGACACTTCTATTATATTAACAAAAAGAATATTACATTCTGAAGTGAGACAAAAAATTCCTTTGCACAAAAAGAACACAAAAGCTAAAAATAGTACAGTTTGAGGCTGGCCGCATTCCATGGCCGGGGTATTCTTGTTCCCTCCAAGTCCTCCAAGTGGTATGCCCCCTTGCCCGCTAGACCGGTTATCTTGTAGGGTCTTTCCCAGTTTGCCTCTAGTTTGCCTTCTCCTGGCACCAAGGTATTGCCCATGACCTTCCTTAAAACCCAGTCGCCTACTTTGAACGGTCTGGGGTGCACCGTCTTGTTGTATTTTCTTGAAAGCTCTTGTTGGTAGGCGGCCACATGGATGAGAGCCTTTTCCCGGCATTCTTCCACTAGGTCCAATTCCAGGGCAATGGCTTCGGCGTTCAACTCGGGCTCAAAACTTTCACTGCGGAGGGTGGGCATACCGACTTCCAAAGTGATGACCGCCTCCATGCCATATGCCAAGGCAAAAGGAGTTTCCCCGGTGGATCGCCGCGGGGTCGTTCGGTATGCCCAAAGAATGCTTGGGAGTTCCTCGGCCCATTTTCCCTTGGCTTTCTCAAGTGGTTTCTTTAGCCCATCAAGAATGGTCTTGTTTGATGCTTCGGCTTGACCGTTAGACTGCGGGTAAGCCGGGGTAGAGTTGTAGAATTCAATCTTCAAGTCTTCACAAAATCCTCTAAATAGGTGGCCGTCAAATTGGGTGCCGTTATCAGAGATCAGAATTTTGGAGATGCCAAACCGCGTTACCACGTTCTGCCAAACAAACCGTTTTACATCCTTCTCCTTGATCGTTGCCAAAGGCTCAGCTTCAACCCATTTGGTGAAGTAGTCTGTGGCCGCGATAAAGAACTTCTGGTTGCCTGGTGCTGTTGGGAGTGGTCCCATTATATCCAACCCCCACATCGCAAAGGGCCAAGGGCTAGTGAGGGGAAGAAGTTCTCTGGTCGGTTGGTGAATTTGGTGGGCAAACTTCTGACATTTCTCACATTTGCGAACATATTTTTGAGCGTCCGCTTGCATGCACGGCCACCAATATCCTTGCGAGATAGCTCGGTAGGCCAAAGATCTGCCCCCTATGTGACTGCCGCAGATGCCCTCGTGAGTTTCGTATAGGAAAGCTTCCACGTTCCTTGGGTGTACACACTTGAGATAGGGACCGGTGAAAGACTTCTTGTAAAAAGCGCTAGATGGAGAGAGCCAAAACTGCTCTGACTTCACCCGGACTTTATGTGCTTCCTTTTTGTCGGTGGGAAGGGTCCGATCTTTAAGGAAGAGGATAATTGGGTCCATCCAGGAAGGACCTAGCTTGGTGCAGAGTACTTCTGTCTGCTCGGCTTCCGCAATGCTGGGCCTCGGAAGGAATTCAATCAGGAGAGGGCTGGGAGATGTGCTATCGACCATGGAAGCGAGGTTGGCTAATTCATCTGCTCGGTCGTTTTCTTCACAGCCAATTTGTTGGACCCTTATTGCCTGGAATCGCTTGATGTGGTCTCTTACCAGAGCTTGGTACTTCGCTATTTTGTCGTCTTTAGCTTCGTAAACCCCAGAAACTTGGTTAACCACAAGTTGGGAATCACTATAAACCATTAGCTCGAATGCGTGCATCTGAAGCGCGCTCTTGAGCCCGGCCAAAAGGGCCTCGTACTCAGCCTCATTGTTTGATGCAGGAAATCCAAGGGTGATAGAGTGTTCGATGGTCAGTCCGTCTGGCGAAATCAGAACTATGCCCAGCCCGGCACCGTGGCGATTAGAAGCCCCATCTACGAAAAGTTTCCACATTTCGCCCACAAAGAGCTTCCAACATTCTGAGGGGTCCTGGGAGGCTTGCAAGTGGATGGGCGCACGGTCGCTCAGCTGTGCTGCGTCAGGTTCAATGTTGATTGGTTCCACTTCCTCCCCTCTTAGCGATGCGGCACAGGACAGAGCAGGTTGGTCGGTAATACCCAACTCGGTCGTCGCATCGCCGGGCTGTAGCGTCATACTTGCTGAAGGATCTTCGGCGGGGCGCGCAAGTTCCGCGTCGCCAACATCGCCTTGCTGTGTTACTTCGGTTAAACCTGCACTCACCTCCTCGACTGCCGCTGCAAGATCCACTGGGCAGACGGGATGAATCCCGGGCGAGAATTCAGCAACAAAATCGCCCAATGTCTGGGCCTTTATGGCAGTGCGCGGCTGGAACTTGACGTCAAACTGTCCCAATTCGACCGCCCACTTGAGAATTCGACCGGAAAAGTCCGCCCGCTCAAACAAAGCTTTGAGGGGGAACTCGGTCAAAACAATGATTGTATGAGCATGGAAATAGTGCGCCAACTTCCTGGAGGCCATTAGCAATGCCAACACAAGTTTTTCCAGTGGCAAGTATCTCGACTCTGCCGTAGCAAGGTTTTGCTTACGTAGAAGATAGGGAGGTGCTTGACTCATTCCGACCAGACAAGCACCGCACTAACTGCATGCTGAGAAACGGCCAGATAAAGGTAAAGTTCCTCGCCGGGCTTCGGTGTTACCAACAGTGGTGCTGAAGACAGATACTCCTTGAGCTCGGCCAAAGCCTGGTCACATTCTTCATTCCATGAGAACTTTGATTTCAAAGCTTGAAAGAAAGGACGGCAGCGATCTGATGACCGGCTTATGAATCAGTTAAGCGCGGCGGCCATTCCGGCCAGATGCTACACGTCCTTAGCCGAGCTTGGCTGCTTTAATTCTTGTACGGCTCTGATTTGTGCGGGGTCTGCCTCGATGCCTCGGTTTGTGACTAGGAAGCCTAAGAATTTTTCGGATCCCACGCCAAAGGCACACTTGGATGCATTCAGGCGTAGCTTGTGTCGTTTGAGAATGGCGAACATCTCGGCCAAGTCGGACAAGTGGGTCTGCTTGATGCCGGCTTTTGACGACCATATCATCAATATAAGCCTCAATTGTCCGGCCTAGCAGAGGAGCGAACATCTTGGTCACCATCCTTTGGAAAGTTGCCCCGGCGTTCTTCAAACCAAAAGGCATGACTCGATAGCAGAAGAGTCCCCTTGGAGTAGTGAAAGAGGTGATTTCACGGTCGGGGCCATGCATGGCAATCTGATGATAGCCGTGGTAGGCATCCAAAAAACTGAGCCTGTTATGTCCGGCCGTTAGATCGACAAGCTAGTCTATTCTAGGCAAAGGAAAGCTGTCTTTAGGGCAAGCTCGGTTGACGGTCTTGTAGTCGACGCAAACTCGCCACTTCCCATTCTTCTTAGGGACAACGACCGTGTTTGAAATCCACCGAGGGTAGTGCACTTCCTAAATAGCTGGTGTCTCAAGCAAGTTCTTCACTTCTTCTGCAACTACCTCGGCATGGTGTAGCGCCGATCTCCTCGTTCTCTGAATGACCGGCTTTGCCCCGGGGAAAACATTAAGGTGATGGCAAATAAAACTCGGATCGATGTCGGGCATGCCGTAAGGTGACCATGCGAAGACTTCGATATTTTCCATCAAAAACTCTACCATCTCGGTCCTTTCTTGGGCGGTAAGGCTTGATCCGAGCAAGAAGAACTTGTTCGGGCTCTCCGTGTCAACCCGCACTTCCACCAACTCTTCAATGGCTTTGTCCTCAGTCTTGGTGCCCACGTCGTCAAGGACTCCCCGGTCTTCCGGTCCTTCAATCATTTGGACGAAGCCCTTGACAGCTCGGCTCCCATTTACTGCCACGAAGCATTGCTTCGACATGACCTGATCGCCCCAAACTTCCTCAATTGCCCCCATAGCCGAGGGGAATCTCATCACCTGGTGGTAGGTCGACGCTACGACTTGCATAGCATGAAGCCATCCCCTTCGAAGGATCAGGTTATAAGTAGACGGCACTTGCAATACCCAGAACTCCACTTGCTTGACCATGGATCCCGTTTTGACCGGCAGAATAATTTTTCCCAAAGGCCACTCTGGTTGAGAGTTGAAACCAACCAGTGGCGAAGTTGCCGGAGCCAAGTCTGAGTCTCGGAGTTTAAGCTGTTTGAACGCGTCGTAATACATGATCTCGATCGAGCTTCCCTGGTCGATCAAGATGCGCTTGACATCAAATTCCTTGACGCGGAGTGTGACCACTAAGGCATCGTTGTGCGGCGTCTGAATGCGCTCTAAGTCCCTTGTAGAGAAACTGATCACGTCTTTCTCTTCGGTCTTCCCCCTCTTGATCGCGGGCGCGACCGACAAAACTTCCCTCATGTGTTCTGCCTTCTTGGTCATACCTCGGAGCTCGCATACACACGCCGGCTCCACTATGCCGTGGATGACATTAACAACCCCTTGTGGGGGCGCCTCCAGGTCATTCGGTCCACGCGGGTCAACCGGGGCTTGATGTGCGGCCTTCACACCTCCATCAATGTAAAGGTCCAAGTGTCCGGCCGCGACTAGCTCCTCCAAGTATTGCTTCAGAGGCAAACAGTCCTCTGTCCGGTGTCCGTGCTCCCGATGGAATGTGCAGCGGTACCGCGGATTGAAGCCTTTTTGCGCATCGCCTAACTTAGCAGGAAACCGGACGTAATCCTCGTCGCGGATTTCACTAAGTATGCGATAGATTGGAATCTTAAAGACCGTGGTGATGCCCGTCCGAGCTTTCAACCTTCTGTTTGCATCAGCTTCGTCGTCGCGGGGGTATTCATCTCAGTCATTCCGCCGACCCCTACCCTAGTTTCGACGATTTGAACCTCAGTTAGATTCCTCGGCGCGATCATTTGAACGGTTGGCCTCCTGTCCGACCGCGTGCACCTTGCCAACCGACCTCTTGTCTGTTGCTACCGGAGTTGCCTTCGTGGTAGATGCTGCCGCATCATCTTCTACTAGGATGTGCTCATTGATGCGCTGCATTAGTTGGCCCATGGATGTCGGCTGGTGCATGGTAAGCGAGTCCTGCAGTCTATGTCCGACCGGGAGACCACGCTTATATTGCGTGATTGCCAGGTTGACCGGGCAATCCAAGATCTGGTTAAAGGTTTCCCAGTATCTAGAGTTGTATGCCTTGAGTGTGTCACTCGGCTCCATCTTGACACTAAGAAGGTGGTCAACTTCCTTTGGCGTTCTGGTGTTGGTTTTGAAACGCGTCACAAAGGCTTCCGCCAAGTGCTGCCACCTTTCGATGCTCCCCTCCGGCAGCCTCTCAAACCATTTCAAGCCCAGCTCGCCCAAACTTGACGGGAAGATAAGGCACATAAGAGCGTCATTCAGCCTATATCCGGCCATGACGTGTCGGAAGTGGCTGACATGCATGTATGGATCAGTTTTTCCGTTGTAGAGCGTGAACTTTGGCTGGTGGAAGCCCGCGGGAAGCGGTGTTGTTTCTATCTCCAGGGAGAAAGGAGTGGCACTCAGTCTCGCCAGATCTGTGTCTAGAAGGAGGGGCAAAGCTGGGCGGGGTGGCGGCATTACGACTTCTTCACTGGCATAACCCCCGTAAGATAGCCACTGGAGCGCCGGCACCCGCTGAGTCTCTCGCCAGCATGCTCGCTCCTTCAAGACTGCCCGCAAGTCCTTTGAGCAAGCGGAATAGGAATACCTCGACGTCGTCGCCAAACGTGAGGGCTGATAGGTACTGTCTTGTGTGCTAGACCTCTTTTCCGGCGCGTCGGACTCTCCAACCTTGTAACTTCTGGTGATCGAGAGGGACAGAGTGTGCCGCTGGCCCTAAATGCCTAAATGGCGGGGTTGGGTGCGCTCACTGTGGTCTCCCACTCCAGCTACACCCTTCCCTTTGACATGCCGCTTAAGATCCTCCATCTTTGCCGCCATTCTCCGGATGACGGCGTCTTGGTCCCGTAGCTTGTGTTCCAGACGTTTGGCGTGCGATTCTCTCCGCCGCTGGTGACCGTCTGGACTCCGAGAATGACCAAAGCTTCTTCTGCGCTTATCCCACGCGTCTCTTGAATGTTCTTCGGGAGAAGTCTCCAGGTCCGCCATCGGAAGAATGGCGGGGTGTCCATCTCTCCGTCTGGCTGACTCCGGGGTAACTCCGTCGATGGCGGACAACGGAATCTCTTCGTTGTTCGCCATGGACGGCGATCAGATGAGCTGGGAAGACAAGGTTTTGTCTATCAACTTCCCACAAACGGCGCCAAATAAAGCCACCGGTCCCCGTGCTTTGCACATATTGTTCGCTTTGGCATTCCGACCGCACGGTTTTGTTCCTCCCCCACTGGGGGAAAAGGCCTATGCAAGGTAAGAGGAGCCAGCCTGCTTATAAGGTGGGAAAGTAGTCCCTCACAGACCGATGTGGGATTTCCCGTACAACTTGCATAGAATATTTTTGACTAGTGCAAAAGGAAAAAACATAGGGTCAAGTTGTGGATTGTTTTGATATTATAATATCAACATATTAGACTTGATATTGAAATGAAATATCTGCAAGACCTATTGAAAATTTAAAAACTAAACTAGCTACTGGCTTAAATTAATATCTAATTATTAAAGATTAGTATTTTGCATTATAAAGTTACTGTGGTTTTTCAACATTCTTGAGCTTATGTATAACTCACTGCTAATAATTTATTTATTTTTTATTTTTTACAAATGTATCCTAATCGTATCCGTATCCTACTTTTTTAGATTTTGTTGTATTGCCGTATCCATATCGTATCGTATCTGTATCCCGTATCCGTATCCGTGCTTTCTAAGCAAGTAATAATAGTTTGTTTCTTGTTTTTCCAAGAGATCAAGGAATCGCCAAGAAACTTTTGAAAACTAGACACGGACTTAAGATCATTAACATCACCAACCCAATCAGAATCAATATAGGCCACCAAATCTAGAGAAGAAGTAGAGGACAATAGTAAACCCTGAAATATAGTACCTCAGAGATAGCGAAGAATTCGAACCAAGGCAACCCAATGTGTGGAGCGAGAAGCTGAAACAAACTGGCTAACCATATGAACAACATAGGCAAGATCAAGACGCGTAACCGTCAGATAGACTAAGTAACCCACAAGCTCAGGATAAAAGTAGGATCATCTAGAGGGACACCATCACTAGAGTTAAGCTTCACATTAAACTCAATTGGTGTATTAGAAACCTTAATATCAGTAAGACCAGTACGGTGAATGACCTCACTTGAGACAGAAAATAGTCCTTTGGAGAAGAAGCAACCTCAATATCAAGAAAATACCGCAATGGACCCAGATCCTTTATCTCAAAGGTGCGAAAGAGATGCTGCTTAACTTTAGAGGTAGCAGAAGAGCCAGAGCCAGTGATAATCATATCATCCACATATAGTAAGAGAGCAACAAAACCAACCAAGGTATGTCTCAGAAATAAAGTAGAGTCGAAAGCAAAAGGACGAAATCCAAGCTCAGTAACAGTAGTCTAAAAGCGATCATACTAAGCACGAGGAGATTGCTTCAAACCATACAGAGCACACTGAAGGCGACAAACCTGCCCAGAGGAATGGAGAAGGCCAGGAGGTGGACGCATGTAGACCTCCTCAATGAGATGACCATTAAGAAAAGCATTCTTAACGTCCATCTAATAGAGAGGCCAATGTCGCATAGCGGTAACAGAAATCTAGGTACGGACAATAGTCATCTTGACAACAGGGGTAAAGGTCTCCTCATAATTAATACCATACTCCTGCAAGAAACCATTGGCAACTAGGTGATCTTTGTATCGCTTGAGAGAACCATCGGAATGAGTCTTGACTTTATGGACCCATTTGCAACCAACCAGATGCTTGCCAGCAAGCAACAGGACCAACGCCTAAGTGTTAGTCTTCTGCAAGGTAAAAAACTCATCCTCCATAGCTTGAACCCAATTGGGATCCTAACAGGCCTCCTTGTAAGATTGAGGTTCTGAAAAAGAATAAATAGCAGACAAAAAAGAACGATAGGAAGCAGAAAAATATGTATTAGACCAACCCAACCTGTTTGGAGGATGATGCGCTCGAGTAGGATATCGGTGTGCAGCAAGAACAGAGTCGTCAGAAGCATAAGGATTAACAGTAGGGGCAGAGACAACTTGGTGACGAGAATAAACTAACAACAGAGGAGGAGGAGGAAAATGATGGGGAGAAGGAGGAGATTCAGGAACAGATTCATGGGGTTCAGTGGAAAAAGACTCAGCAGGAAGGGTGGTAGGAGGAGAAGAGAGAACAACTTCAGGGGGAACAATAGAGATGTACTCATCAGAAGGGACCTCAGAAAGAAATGGATCAATATAAATCAAATCCTCTTTGGAAATCGGAGCAGTGATAGGAGAAAGCTGAAAGCAAGGCAGACGTTCGAGAAAAGAAACATGACGGGAGACATAAAGACGACGGGAAACAGAGTTGTAACACAGATAGCCTCTCTGAGTAGGACTATAACCCAAAAAGATACAGAGAACAGACCGGGCACTAAGTTTGGTCCGATCTTTGCGGGGAAGAAAGACAAAACAGGCAGATCTAATATAGCGATTCCGGTTTTGACCCGTTACTTATTGCATTCTGGACTCAGGTTGGTTTGATTTCGAATAGTTATTCATATCTCTTTCCCTTGTCTTCCCCTTTATTTTGATTATCAGGTTGTAGTTGTACGTTTGGGATAGGTTAGTTGCTTGTTTTTCCAAACATTTGTTATCCAAATTTTGGCTCTTCCACTCAAGCGGGCTTCACAAAATTTGCTCCTTTGCTCAAGCGGCCATTCTTGCGCTCGAATGAGATTTGCCACTTCTCAGCATTTCTTTTACAGTTCTGAAAATACTGGGAAAGTGCTTTGGACGCTCGAGTGTCCAATCCCACGCTCAAGCAGGGACCTTCGTCTGCAAAACTTCTGGAAATGTGTATTTCACGCTCGAGCGTCAACTTTCACGCTCGAGTAGAACTTTGTGTCTGACGCTCGAGCGAGGCTTTCTACGCTCGAGCGGACTGCGCGTATAATAGTTCGAGAAGATCATATTTTGAGTCACTTTTTCATATCTTTCTCTCTCTAAAACTTTCCAAAAAGCTTGTTCTTGAGCCTCTCGCTCTAGAATTAACCTTCTCTCTTAGATTTCATCTAGATCCATTGATCTTTTCACCTTAGTGCCTTTGAGAAAAAGGTAGAGCTCGTCAAGATCTACATTTTGATCTGAATAAAAGTGAGTTTCAGCGTTCTTGGGATTTCTCTCTTATTTGACTCATCTTCTTCCTTTGAGGTAGGGATCTTTTCTACACCTTCATATGTTATTTAGCTTAGTTATTTGTATCTTGCGTGACAATGATGTGAGTTGAGGGTGTTGTAAGCAAACCTAGGGTTTGGGTATATATGGAAAGAGGGATTGTTGTTAAAATGAAATACATGAATGTGGGTTTTGAAAATGAAATGATATTGGGTCACAATGGTTGGAAATGATATTTGGGTTGATAATTAGAAAAGGGGAAGTTTTGCCCTAAAATAACTACCATGACTATTTTATAGAGATAATTGAAATTGTCATTGAGAATGTGAAATTGAGAGACCTCATTCTTTGAAAATTTGAATAAATTATCTATCATGAGATTGAATATCTATTTAGAAATAACTGTATTAGGCTATCGGTAGAGGATAGCTATGATTGTTGTAGAAATTGCATGAGGATTAGGTGAATTAAAACTAATCTCTTGTTGTTTGTCATTGAATATGACTATGTTTATATACATTGTATATGTATGATTATGTGGGAGTGGAAAGGGGATGTGCTCCATTGTTTGATGTTGTGTTTGAATACATTGCATATATATGAATGATTGTTTGGGAGAAGAAAGGGGATGGACTCCATTATAATTAAATTGGCCGGAGTGTGCTGGGTGAAAGTCCCGAAATTATACATGGGTGCCTAGCCCGCGGACGAAATATCCGTAAAATAGCAATTGTAGTGCTTGTATAGCCTACGTTTACATGGGTCCCATTTGATGGCTGCCTGCAGACGAAATTTCCGTGAAAGAAAAGTTTGAAGTGTTCATGCATTGTTGATGTGATGGTAGAACTAATGAGTTGAAGTCTCATTTGGATTGTTAAAGAGATAATGAAACAGGTTCATATAATAAAATGAATGGAAATTGGTACCTTATGATTATATAAACTGTGGAGGTCTCTATCACTGACGTTGTGTATGCATAGTGTACTTATACCTTTGTTAAGTTTCATATATTGTGCTAGATGATTTCTACTAGGCTGTGACTCACCCTATTTGGAAATAACATTTTTAGGTGTTGGTGACTTACCTCTACCAAGGCAATAGCTTGGAGGGATATTTTGGGAGCAAGAGCTTTTTTAATTTGAATTGTATAATTTTGTAAAGCCTAGGGCTAAATATGTATGAGCTAATCTCCTTTCGTGTAACCAAGTCAAGGCTTGGAAAGATGTAAGCCAATAGGACATTTAATTATGTTAAACCCTTTTGTGTTATTAACTTCATGTAATGAAAGGACTATTTACTCTAATTCATGTTGTTTTTAATATATGTTTGGGTTATATTGTTGTATTATTTTGGGGGCGTTACATCCAAACACACGAAGGAGAAAGTAATTAGGAATTTGGGAGAACAAAGCCTCATAAGGAGACCTACCAGAAACAAGGGGATTAGGCATGCAGTTGAGAAGAAAAGCAGCAATAAGAACTGTCTCCCCCCAAAAACGGAGCTGGATAAGACAGAGAGAAGAAGAAACGTAGTTGTCTCAAGGAGATGACGGTGTCTACGCTCGGCTCGACCATTTTGGGCAGGTGTATCTGTATAGGAAGTTTGGGGAATGGTACCTGTTAAGTATTATTGTATAAGGGTAGTTAAGGATAGTTATGTCTTTTGTTCCTTTAGTCTTTTATTATAAGTATGTGTAACCCTAATATGTTTAGGAGCGTGAATAATATACAGTTCTCTTTCTTTTCTTTCTTTTATGCAAATCTAACATGGTATCAGAGCATCATCTTCCTCCTTGAAGATTCGTTTCTTTTTCTTTTTCTTGTTTCTTTCGTTCTTCCTTGTACACAGAAAAAATCAGAAAAAAAAAAATCCAAAAAAAAAATCCTTTATGGTCGAAATTTGATGGGTTTTCACCCTAGATTTTTATTTTAATTTTTTGATGAGTTTTTGAGTGTTTTTCCAATTTTTGTTGATTTTTGGAAAAATCGATTGATTTTTTTTGGAAGTCCCTGCTGGGGCTTGTTTTTGGCTGTTTTTTCCCTTCCTCCCTTTACCTTGGGAGCCGACTGGGACTGATCTAGGGTTGGGAGGACTGGTTTTGATGATTTGGCAAGCTTTCACTCTATTTTTGTCAATTTTCCTCAGTTTCAGCACGTTTTCTCTCAGTTTCTGACTGGTTTTGGCCTCTCTAGCCCCTGTTTCGGCTCTGTTTTTGTCTCTAGAGGTACTTTTGTCCCTAAGTTGAGTTTGTGGATTGCCTCTGTTGGTTTTTGCTGTTTTTCAACTGGTATTTGCTTTTTCCTATTGTGGGCATTTAATCTTCAATGGCTGAGGGTGAGACTAAGGATACAATTAGTGATGAGGGTGGCCTCCGTCGTGTTATGACTCTTACCGACAATCCCTCTCTTCAAATTAGTCCCGTTAAATTGGATGGTTCCAACTATTTGATTTGGTCCCGCTCCTGTGGTCTTGCTATTGCTGCTCGCCGTTTGACTGGCTACATTACTGGTTCTCTTCCCCTACCGAATGGTGATGCCTCACTCCATACTCAATGGATTTCTGAAAATGCTCTTGTTATGACTTGGCTCATCAACTCTATGCAGCCCACTATTAGTCGGAGTTTCCTTTTATTAGATACTGCTCATAAGATTTGGACAGCTGCAGCCCAAATGTACTCCCAACAAGGTAATGATGCACAGGTGTATGAGTTGAGGAAGAAGCTTCGAAGCTTAGATCAGAAAGATAGATCACTCGCAGTCTACTATGCTGAGTTGAGTAGTTTGTGGCAGGAACTAGACTATTACCAAAGCTTCCAGGCTGTTTGTTCTCGGGATGCCACGTTGTTTCAGCAAACCGTTGAGAAAGAGCGTGTGCATGACTTCCTTGCTGGCTTGAACTTGGAGTATGATCAGATTCGCGTCCAGGTGTTGGGTCGTTCACCTTTTCCCACCCTACGCGAGGCTTATGCCCTTGTCCAGCAAGAGGAGAGTCGCCGTAGTGCTATGGTGCATTCCTCTATTCAGGATCGTTCTGCTTTAGCTGTTGCTCCTCCTCCTCGGGCTCCTCGGCCTAGTCCGGTTCAGTCTGGGAGTCAGGGTACACTGGTTGATCGAGATCGCTTGAAGTGTGATTATTGTGGGAAAGACAGACATGATCCAGAGCATTGTTGGAAACTGAATGGTCGCCCTACTTGGGGTCGAGGTCGTGGTAGTACAGCTCGACCCCAAGCACATGTGTCCGAGATTGCTGTGAGTCCTTTGAGCCCAGCATTCTTTCCCAGGATGAGTTACACACTCTTAGACGTTTGATGGCTCGACTTGACTCTCCTTCTACCACAGTTTCTTCTACTTCTGCTTCTTCCAATTTTGCCAACACAGGTATTCCTGCTAGTGCTCTTAGTACCTTATCATCGCCTTCTTGGATTATTGATTCCGGTGCCACCGATCACATGATAGGTGCCTCTAGTCTTTTCTATTCTTATTCTCCTTGTTCCGGCCAAGACAAGGTTCGAGTGGTTGATGGCACTTTATCCTCTGTCTCTGGCAAGGGTTCAGTTCATTGTTCATCTTTGCTTTCTCTTTCCTCTGTGCTTCATGTTCCTACTTTTTCCACTAACCTGCTTTCCGTTAGTAGTCTTACTACTTCTCTAAATTGCTCAGTGACATTTTTTCCTACTCATTGTGTCTTTCAGGACCTGGCTACGGGGAAAACGATTGGCAATGGTAGAGCACAAGGTGGGCTGTACTTTCTGGATGCCGTTCCTCCTGTCGTCCCATCTCAAGCTCTCAAGTGCACTATTGGCTTCTCTCTTTCTCTCCTTCATCAGTGGCATCGCCGTTTGGGTCATTCTTCCTTTAATGTTTTAGAGAAACTTTTTCCTTCTTTAGTTCGTGATTGTCCTAGGAGTATTTTTGGTTGTGATGCTTGTGAACTTGCAAAGCATAAACGTACTTGTTACCCTTCAATTAATAAAAGATGTACTTTTCCTTTTATGCTTATTCATACTGATGTGTGGGGCCCTTCCCCTGTGGTTTCTACTTCTGGGTATCGATGGTTTGTTACTTTTATTGATTGTTTTTCCCGTGTGACTTGGATTTACTTGCTTCGAACTAAGAGTGGAGTTTTTTCTTGTTTCCAAACTTTTCATAAAATGGTGACCAATCTTTTTAATGCTCAAATCAAAATTCTTCGTAGTGATAATGGGACTGAGTATGTTGATGGAGTTTTTCGGGCATACTTAGAGGAGCATGGAATTCTTTATCAGACTAGTTGTGTTGGTACTCCTCAACAGAATGGGGTTGCCGAACGCAAGAATGGCCATCTTCTTGAAGTTACTCGCTCTCTCTTGTTTACCATGCATGTCCGTAAGTCATTTTGGGGTGATGCTGTTCTTACCGCTGCTTACCTTATCAACCGTATGCCTTCCAGTGTCCTCCAATTCCAGATTCCTCTTCAACTACTTCCTGTCGCATATCCCACCTCTTCTCTTCCTCCTCGGGTGTTTGGGTGTGTCTGTTTTGTTCATTTGCAACCTCGTACTCGTGGAAAACTCGATCCTAAGGCTGTGCGTTGTGTCTTTATTGGTTATTCTACTACTCAGAAGGGTTACAAATGTTATGATCCTCACACTCGCAAAGTGTATGTAAGTATGGATGTCACTTTCCGTGAATCTGTGTCCTTCTTTCCTTCTCCTCCGCCATCTCCTCCGGGGGAGAATAGTAGTGGTATGGATGAGATTGCGGATGAGAAGATGGCCTATCAACACGAGTTGTCTTTTTTCCTTCCTAGTCAGCGGACTATTATTTGTGGTGAGGGGGAGCCTAATAGTTCTCTTGATGTGGAGCCTGACATTAGTGGTCGTTTGGACAGGGCTGATTTTAAGACTTATTCTCGACGTCCGAAAGAGCAAGCATCCCTTGTGCCACCAAACCCATCATCATCCCTCATGCCAGTTCCAGGTAATGCATCTCAGTCTATCCCTCTACCTGTAGTTGAGAGTCCTGTTGTTAATGATTCGAGTCTTCCTATTGCTCTTAGAAAGGGGGTTAGGGCCTGTACTCAACACCCCATTTCTAAATTTGTGTCATACGATTCATTGTCTTCTACATATCGTGCTTTTGTTTCGTCTTTGTCTTCTGCATGTATTCCCCAGGGTTGGACAAAAGCTATCAATGATCCTAAGTGGAAAATAGCTATGGTAGAAGAGATGCAAGCTCTAAGCAAGAATAACACTAGGGAGTTGGTTTCTCTTCCTAGTGGAAAAAAGCCTGTAGGGTGTAAATGGGTGTTCACCATCAAGCAGAAAGCAGATAGAACAATTGAACGGTACAAAGCACGGTTAGTGGCCAAGGGATTTACTCAGACATATGGAATTGATTACCAAGAAACCTTTGCTCCTGTGGCAAAGATGAATTCCATTCGAGCTATTCTCTCATGTGCAGCTAATTTGGGATGGCCTTTACAGCAGTTAGACGTGAAGAATGCATTTCTCCATGGTGATTTGGAAGAGGAGGTATATATGGATATACCACCAGGATTCTCATCTCAGTCTACAGTTGGGAAAGTTTGTAGGTTGAAAAAGGCGTTATATGGTTTAAAACAATCTCCTCGGGCTTGGTTTGACAGATTCCTAAAGGCTATGTTGAGGTTCGGGTATAAGCAAAGCAATGCAGATCACAGAATGTTTGTCAAACGTCACGCAAATAAGGTAACTGTGCTTATAATATATGTGGATGACATAGTTGTGACAGGTAATGATGAGGAAGAAGTGACACATCTTAAGATGCTGTTGGCCAAGGAAGTTATGTCTTTTGTTCCTTTAGTCTTTTATTATAAGTATGTGTAACCCTAATATGTTTAGGAGCGTGAATAATATACAGTTCTCTTTCTTTTCTTTCTTTTATGCAAATCTAACAGTACCCAAATTGACCAAATACTCACAGAACTCATTTTTAAAATATTCCCCACCTAAGCCAGACCGTAACACTTTAATTGTAGACCCAAATTGAGTAGTAATCATAGACTGAAAGTTACGATATATCTGATAGAAATTGGACTTATAAGCCACAAGATAAACCCAAGTATAATAAGTGCAGTCGTCAACAAATGACATATAGTATGTAGAACCCCCTTTGGTAAGAACAGGAGAAGGATCCCAAACATCAGTATAAACTAAAGAAAACAGTGTATCATATACAGAAGTACTTTTACGAAAAAGGAAGACTGTCATTTTGGCAAGTTTACACCCCCGACATTCAGTAAGTTCACTATGAGAAACTTTACCTAATATACCTTATTGAGCTAAAGACCGTAAACGGTCAGTAGACAAATGCTAGAATGCCACAGGTAGAAAGGACTGAATAGAGAATCTAAATGAAAAGAGGAAAAGGCAATCGGAGAGGTTGTCATAGGCAGATGCAAGCTCTCCATCACATAGAGGTCTCCAACTCTATGGCCAGTCCCAATCTGCTGCTTGGACATCCGATCCCGCATAGAACAGATAGAAGAAGAAAAGATAAAATCAAAATCGAAGGCATCAAGCTGATTGATAGATAATAAATTGACAGGTAACTGAGGAACATAAATGACAAATAGAATACAAATAGCAGACATAGCAAACGGTAAGACAAACCCAACAGATATAACAGACATACCAGACCCATTAACAGCATTAACAGTAATAGGAAGGGGAGGGGGAATACAGTTTTGAAGTAAGAAGAAATGAGAAGTCATATGATAAGAGGCACCAGAGTTAAAAATCCAGACAGATAAAGAGATACCTAAAAAAGACCCAAGCAAACCTGAATAAAGAGAGGAAACAATGGAGGCAGACGAGGATGGTTGAGTGGTAGACAGTATATGCTAAAATTGACTAATTTGAGCACTCAAGGAAGCCAAGTCAGGATCAGGAGCCGGAGTAGATGCAGTAGAACCGGAGAGAGGCTGAAAAATATTTGGAGGAAGGGCACAGAACTGGATCGGAAACTACTGTGAAGACGAGGCAAACAGACATCCCTTCTTGGGACAATGATACTTCCAATGACCCCTTTGATGGCAAAAGGCACACTCATTAGAAGCCAGAGGCATCATAGTAACCAGAAAACTGAGAGGTTCAAGTGCAATCAAACAAAATAGCTAAACCAGGGGTTCAAGTGTAATAAACCAAAAATAGACCAAAGTAACCAAATCAAGATCAGATGACCCGACAATCCGAATGACCCGACGAACCAATTGAACAAGAAAGAGAGAGAGAGCAGCCTAGTGTCGCAATTCCGAAACCAGATTGAACCAGAGAGCTCGCAATGGGTCGCGATACCAAAGTAAAAGAAAGAAAGAACTTTGGTGCTCAGAGGATCAGCGAACAAGGATCACCTGTGAAAACCAGTCGACGAACCCTAAGTCCACGAAATCAAAGGAGAGAAGACTAGTAGTGAGAGGAGTTCCGACTGAAGGTCACAAACCAAAGAGAGGTCAAGACGGATGGCCTTTCAATTAGCGAAGACGAACCACGATGGCGACGAACTAGAGCTAAAAATCGCGAGGTCCAGAGATGTCGGACGATCCACAGATGCCGACCATAGAGGAGTTACGAACTAGACTGGAGAACCTACGCAAATCAGACGATGACTCAAACAAAGGACTAGACGAACCAAACCCAATCTGGAACCAGATGGGTTGCACGTATTCAGAAAGTTGAACCAAAGAACTCAACAAAGCAGAGAAGCTTGGACAATGGCTGCTAGGGTTTCGAACCTAGCTTTGATATCATGTAAGATTTCTAAAATATTTTTTGTATATTCAATTGTGTAATAATACAAAGAATACATCTGATTATATAGTAAACCTAACCCCAAGACTAAAGGAAACACTGCCATATATATACACCTAAAACACCGCCATATATATAAACCTAACCTAAAGGAAACACTGCCTAACCTAATATTCTCACAATCTATGCCACCATTTCATTATCAAGCTATCATTCACCAATCTGATATTTCTAATCCCAAAACCCCCTTGTTTCCTACTCTTTGTTGCTTCTTTCCAGCTTACAATATGAACCTTTCTTTTTAGCTCATTAACCGCCCATAAAAAAGCTGCTTGAATCCTTTCTAATTCCTTGGCAACACACTCTGGCATCCTGAACAAAGACATGTAGTACACTAGTAAATAGGATAGACCAGATTTAATTAAAGTTATTCTACCAGCAAAAGAGAGGATTCTTCTCTTCCAATCTGCTAACTTCTTAAATTTGTCTATCACAAGCCTCCATGTCATTTTCGTATTGGGATTGGCACCCAATGGCATACCCAGGTACTTTAGAGGTAGATTCTGACTTATACAGTTTAATTTTTAGGCAAAATGTGCAACAATGTCCTTTGCCACTCCCACCCCACACACCACACTCTTGTGGAAGTTAATCTTTAGACTAGACACCACTTCAAAACATCTAAGGACTCTTTTAACAGCTACTACTTCTGACCAATCAGCTTCATAAAAGATTACTGTGTCATCAGCAAACTGAAGATGGGAAATGTTCAAACCATTTTAACCGTCACACCCTTAAAAATGCCCCATCTCCTTAGCTCTTGATAGAAGCATGTTGAGTCCTTTAGCTGCTACATTAAAAAGAAATGGTGAAATTGGGTCTCCTTGCCTTAATCCTTTTTTAGGTCAAAACTCAGCAGCTGGGGATCCATTTACTAGCACTGACACTCTGACAGAAGAGATGCAGCTCCTCATCCAATTAATCCAAGTGTTTCGAAATCCAAAATTGTCTAACATTTGTAGCATGTAGTTCCAATTCACTGAATCATATGCTTCTCAAAGTGTACAGAAAATAATTTGGAGAAAACAAAGTCAAGATTTTAACAAAACTTTCAAGTTTTAGAATTTCATAATATAAAAAAATAATAGCAGATATGCCACACTAGAAATTTGAACAGAATGTAACAATTTTAAATACAAACTTACAGTGCAATAGAAAAAAAAATTCAAAGAGTCAGAAATTTGGGTATGAGGCTTGGCTGGAGGAGGAGGGTATTTATAGCCATCGAAGTGGCTGTTTGCAGCAAAAATAGGCATAGCTAGCGACAAATAGACGTTATCACAGAGAAGGAAGGGAAGCAACGCAACAATTCAGATTTGAAATTCAAATAATTAGATACAAAGTAACCCTGACCTCATGTTTGAGCTGGTGGGGCAGTGGTGGCTCATATGTGTGTCTTTTTATCTAACCCACTTGGTTCGTAACTCCTCTCCTTCACAAAATTGGGTGTCACTTGGAATCTAAACCCAAATCCAATCCTAGAGCTTATAAACTCATCTAGCTTTCATAGTTTTCCTATAATATGTTTCCACCAACACTTCCTTATGGAGGTTACTTTGGTGTCAATTTTTCATTTGCTCATAAATGATTTTATCGAACCAATTACACAGCACTAATCACCACACTGTTAGAATAGGAAATTGGTATAATAGGAAATATTAGAATAGGAAATAATTCATTGTATTCTTATTTTCCTTTTTTGATTATTCAGACTATGCATGTAATTGCTCAATTATTAATATAAAAGGGAATGAAGTCTAACTCATTCCCTAACTCTTTCTCTTCTCTAAACCTACATAGTATCAGAGCCTCAATAGGAGGCACTGCCTAGGCCACCCGAAGGCAGCCCTTGGCCATTCGGCCTTCACCCACCCAAGCCAACTGACAGTCAACTCTCTCTAGGGCAACCGAAGCGGCCTCTGCCCTCCTCTGGCTTGTCGGCAGCCCTAACTCATCCATATAGCACTCCTGGAGTCCTCGTAGACCTCGTCAGGTTCACCTCTGCTTCTATCGGCATTCCTGGAGGCTCAGTCGCACTCGTCTGGTCGTCTTGGTTCATTGGCGTGTTGATTGGGGCCTAACCTTGTCATCTTCTCTAGTTCTTTCTTAATACATATAAAAAACAAAAAAATAATAATAAAAATAAAAAACAAAACAAAGAAAAAAAATGTAGTAAAAAAAAAAAATAGAGAATCCTTTATGAGTTAATCCTTTATGCTTGCATCGTGGTAGTTGGGTCATTTCTTCCACCGTTATCTTCTGGGTTTGTGATTGGCATTGTGCTTGAGAGTTAAAAAGTAGAGTATCCAAGGCAGATTCCCTTAGCGAATCAACTACTTCTCAGCCACGTAAGAGCGAAAGTTCCATTATGCCTTCTACTATGACTGATAATCTCAACCCTTGTCTTAAAATCACCACTTCTCCATTCAATGGTCAGAACTATCTAGCATGGTCGCAGAGTTTAACTATTTTCTTGAAGAGCAGAGGAAATATGGGGTATGTTGATGGTAGGATCCAGGCACCCACCACCATGGACCCAAGTTATGATCAGTGGGAGATCACCAACTCCCTCATTATGGGTTGGTTGATACATTCTATGGTCCCGGAGATTGGAGAGGGCTATCTCTCTATGGACACTGCCTAGGATATTTGGGAGGCCGTGACTACCACTTACTCCCAGAAGGGGAACTTCTCTCAGGCTTTTGAGTTATGTCGCTCCATTGAAAGGTCAGTCCAAGGTGAGATGACTATTCTTTAGTATTTTACCTTCCTTAGCAATGGGTGGAAGTGACTTGATCACCTTCAGGATTACAAACCAGTTTGTCTTACTAATTCTGTTGGTTACCGAAAGTTTGTGGCGCAAGAACGGGTTTTCAAGTTCTTAGAGGGCCTAAATGTGAAGTATGATCCAGTGCAGAGCAGAGTACCTAGCATGGATGTGCTTCCTTCTCTCCACAAAGCCTTTGCTTTTGTGTAGAATGAGGAGAGTCGCCCTTCTGCAATGCTTCCTTCTACCACTACTGATCGCTCGGCTTTGGTTTCTGTACCCCCTTGTGATGGAGACCGTGTGACTCGTGGTTCTCGTCCTTCCTTTGAGAAGGATAATCTTTTCTGTGACTACTGCCGTCGACCTCGCCACACACGAGAGACTTGTTGGAAGCTGCATGGGACTCCTTCTGGTGGCAAAGAAGACCGTCCTAGTACTCGAGGGGGTCAGTCTGGTCAGTCTAGAGGTCGATGGGCCAATGCTCGGGCCCATCTTTCCAACACGGTTGACCCACCATCTTCATTTCCAGTTATCTCTCCTACTGCTGATGTTTCAGGGTTATCTGCCTCAGATTTTGAGATTGCTTTTCGACACTTCCTACATCGTCGAGCCTCCACTCTTGCTCCAGGTGCACCATCTTCTTCCTTTGCTAATTCAGGTAATTTGGCTTCCTCCCCATGTGCATTGCTATCTCATACAAGTATACCATGGATTATTGATTCTGGTGCTTCCGACCATATGTCTGACTCTTCTAATTTATTTTCAGAGTATACACCTTCCTCAAGTCAAGAAAAAGTTCGTATTGCTGATGGTACTATTTCGTCTGTGTCAAGGAAAGGTTTAATTTATGCCACCTCTTCCCTTCCTTTGTCTTCTGTCCTCCATGTTCCCAATTTTAGTGTTAATCTTTTATTTTTGAGTCGTATTACCCATGACTTAAATTGTAGCGTGATGTTTTTTCCTGATCATTATCTTTTTTAGGACCTTATCACGAGGAAGATGATTGGCAGTGGTAGAGAGGAACATGGCCTCTACATTATGGATCAGACCGACAAACTGGCCCATTCATCTATTCAATTACCATCCACCACGGAAAACATTTGGCTATGGCATTGTCGCTTAGGACATCCTTCTTTTTTATTACTTAAGCATTTATTTCCTTCTGTCTTTGAGAAAAATAATGTGTCTGATTCTCAATGTGAGTCTTGTCAACTTGGAAAACAACACATAGGCCTCTTTTGCTCCTTCTATTAATAAAAGTTTAGTTTCCTTTTCTTTGATTCATTCTGATGTTTGGGATCCATCCCGTTTTCTATCTTTAACCGGTCATAAATGGTTTGTTACCTTCATAGATGATTGTTCTAGGGCTACTTGGGTCTATTTGATGAAAGATAAAAGTGAGGTTTTTTCTGTGTTTCAAAACTTCCATAAAATGATATGTACTCAGTTTGGGGCGGTTGTCAAAACTCTTCGCTCCGATAATGGGGGGGAATATATTGACTCTAGGCTTGCCACTTACTTCGCCACACATGGCATTACTCATTAAACTTCCTGCACTAATACCCCTAAACAAAATGGTGTTGTAGAACCCAAAAATCGCCATCTTCTTGATGTCGCCCGTTGTCTACCCTTTGAGATACGGGTTCCTCGATCCTATTGGGGGGACGCAGTTCTCACTGCCGCTTATTTGATTAATCGTCTTCCTACCCAAGTCTTTCAAAAACAAACACCTCTTCAAGTTTTGTTCGGGTCTACCTCTTTTGCGTTCTCCATTTCTCCTAAGACCTTTGGCTGTGTTCTCTTTGTCCATAATCATTCTCCCACTCGTGGTAAATTGGATCCTAAATCCCTTAAGTGTGTTTTTCTGGGTTATTCTGCCACCCAAAAGGGTTACAAGTGTTATCACCCTCCCACTAGCAAATGGCTTGTCTCCATGGATGTCACATTCTTTGAGTCTCAACCCTACTTTCCGTCTTCCTTGGTATCCCAGTCATCTCTTCTGGGGGAGCCTTGGTGTGAAGAGATTCTTGTTACACCTGTTTCTCTTCCGCTAGTGGGTGAACCGATAAAGGATGATGAGCCAGCAGTTGTTGAGGACAAGGAAGTAGGCAAAGTTTATATTAGGGACAAGGACAGACAGCAAGTCACCTGGATGCAAAAGCCTACTCTCCCTCCACTACTGCCAACTTCTTCTCCGGATGAGTGTCCAGAGTCAACCTCATCTCCTAAGAGTCTAGGTAATTTAGGTAATTCTAATTCTAGTACTCCTATTCCTGATGTTTCCGATCTTGATGTTCCCATTGCTAATAGGAAGGGAAATAGGTCATGTACTCAGCATCCTATTACTAATCATGTCTCTTATTCTAATTTGTCTTCCTCATATAAAACCTTTTTGTCTAAAGTGTCTTCTGTGAGTCTACCTACCACTTTCCAGAATGCTCTCTCTACTCCTGAATGGAAACATGCCATGATGGAAGAGATTAAAGCTCTCAGCAAAAATGGCACTTGGGAGTTAATGGAGTTACCTAGAGGAAAAAATCCAGTTTGGTGTAAATGGATGGTTCCATAGAACGGTACAAAGCAAGATTGGTTGCTAAGGGCTTCACTCAGACTTATGGGGTAGATTACTATGAGACATTTGCACCGGTTGCTAAGATGAACTCTGTAAGAATCTTACTCTCTCTTGCTGCAAATTTGGATAGGCCACTTCATCAGTTTGATGTGAAAAATGCCTTCCTTCATGGAGACCTAGCAGAAGAGGTCTATGTGGATATTCCTTCTGGTTTTGCGAATGCTAAGTCCAAAGGTAAAGTATGTAAGCTCCAAAAGTCGCTTTACGGACTAAAGCAGTCCCCTAGAACTTGGTTTGAAAGGTTTGCTCAAGCTATGCTGAAATATGGGTTCAAACAGATTCAAGCTGATCACACCTTGTTTGTGAAACACTCCTCACATGGTAAGACCACAGCTCTCATTGTTTATGTTGATGATATTGTTCTTACAGGGGATGACGTTGAGGAGATCCCTCGGTTGAAGGAATACTTAGCCAAGGAGTTTGAAATCAAAGACTTGGGTCGTTTGAAGTATTTCTTGGGTATTGAAGTAGCTAGGAGCAAGGATGGCATCTTTATATGTCAGAGAAAGTATGTGCTTGACTTGCTAAAGGAAATTGGACTGCTTGGAGGTAGACCATTTGATACACCTTTAGAACCAGGCCAGAAACTTAGTGAGGATCAAGAGGGAGAGCCAGTGGATAGGGAGAGATACCAAAGACTAGTAAGCAAGCTCATATACTTATCCCACTCACGTCCAAACATTGCCATTGATGTGAGCATGGTGAGCCAGTTTATGCATGCTCCTAGAACTTCCCACTTAGATGCAGTTATGAGAATCCTGAGATACCTGAAGTCTTCTCCTGGAAAGGGTCTCTACATCTCGAAACATGGCCATCTTGGTGTGGAAGCATTTACTGATGCAGATTGAGCAGGATCAGTCACTAGCAGACGATCAACTTCTAGATAATGTACATTTGTTGGTGGCAACCTAGTCACATGGCAAAATAAGAAACAGAATGTGGTTGCTCGATCTAGTCCTAAGGTAGAATTCAGAGCTATGGCTCAGGGAGTCTGTGAGTTACTATGGATTAAACTATTGTTGGGAGACTTGGGAATTCATCAGACTGACTCCATGTGACTATACTGTGACAACAAGGCCGCAATCAACATAGCTCATAATCCAGTTCAGCATGATAGAACTAAGCATGTGGAGATTGATCGACACTTCATCAAGGAAAAACTCACCAGTAGCACCATATGTATTCCATTTGTGAAGACTGGGGACCAACTAGCTGATGTTCTCACCAAGGGACTAAGGAGCAAATCCTTTCATGGCATTCTCAACAAGCTGGGCATGAGAGATATCTTTGCACCAACTTGAAGGGGAGTGTTAGAATAGGAAATTGGTATAATAGGAAATATTAGAATAGGAAATAATTCATTGTGTTCTAATTTTCCTTTTTTGATTATTCAGATTATGCTTGTAATTGCTTAATTATCAATATAAAAGGGAATGAAGTCTAAGAGCATCTTTATCAAAGTAGTCAAATTTTTAGTCAAATTTTAACTAAAAAGTTACTTTTCTATTTTAGTTAATCACTTTTTTAATACATCCTCCAATAAACTCTCTATTATTTTTCTATTCCATTTAAATATTTTTGTTTTATTATTTCTTTATTTTTTTCTAACAGTCTATTTTTTTAAACTAACATTTTTCAATAGTTCAACTTTTTATCAAATATTTTTAAACTAACACATTTTCAATGTGTGTTTTTTTTTCATATCTTTCTAATATAAATAATATCACTTCATCTCTATTTTTTATCCACTTCAGTATAATTTTTTTTTTCAATTTATTCTTTGTTTTTCAGTATGCTTACAATTTTGTACAAGAAAAACTATTTTGTTCATACACATAACCATTTAAAATATCCCATTAGTTTAAGTAATAAAAAAGTTGGTTGGTTTATACACTTATCAAATATGTGAACAAAATTAAATTTCAAAAAAATAGTTGTGTAATGCTAGTCTAATATTTTATTATTTAAATATATTTGTTGAGGCTTGATGGCTAGCTACTTGTGGAGAGGATTTGAGCCTCAACAGATTTGGCAATTGGAAAGGCTAGATTGATGGAGTATTTGTTTAGTGAATTTTCTTGGTAGAATAGCTAAGAAAGGGATTTGATGTGTTTGATGCAGATGCTTTAACTCATTCCCTAACTCTTTCTCTTCTCTAAACCTACACACACAACATAATATGCATAACCACTCAAACCAAACTCTAAAGGTACGTGGGGGGTCCTACCTCAATATTGGTTCAAAGTAGGCCAAAATTTCAAAACCATTTCCAACATGGTATCAACAGTAAAAAAACAAAAAAAAAAAAGGAGAAAAAGAGTAGAGTACGGGTACGACAAGGTATGTTCATAAAAAAATAATTTATTTTTAATTTAAAATAATGTAAAATTAGGTAAATATTTTAGTTTGTTGAGATCAAATCTACAACTCACATTTAGAGCAAAAAGTAAAGTATAAACTAAAATTAAATGACATTATGTTGATTAACTTACAAACAAAAACTTGATTTTAAAATAATGCTAGCCATAAAAAAAATTCTACGAAAAGCTTACTATTCCGGTTGAGGTACAACTTGAGTATATACTAAGTATGTCTGGCGTACAACAAAAATATAGAAAAAAAATATTTAAATACGTGTTTTTGTGTACCCAGTGTATGCTTTTTGCAGACGATATCGTGCTAGTGGATGAGACTAGAGAAAGAGTTAACACAAAGTTGAAGATTTGGAGAAAAGCTCTTGAATCTAAAGGTTTCCGGATAAGCAGAACTAAGACAGAGTACATTGAGTGTAAATTTAGTAACAGTAACAATGAAAGTAGAGAAGATGTGAAGATTGAGAACCAAAAACTACCTAAAAGTGAACATTTTCGTTATTTAGGGTCGATTATCACAACAGCGAGGGAGATTGATGCGAATGTGGCCCATAAGATTAAGGAAGGATGGTGCAAGTGGAGAAGGCGTATGGGATACTGTGCAATAAACGAATACCTACTAGACTAAAAGGTAAGTTCTAGAGAACGGCTATTAGACCAAAGATGTTGTATGGGACGGAATGTTGAGAACCAAGAAACAACATGTAGATGAAATGAGTATGACTAAGATGAGGATGCTAAGGTGGATGTGTTGCAAGATTAGACAAGACAGAATTAGGAATGAGTATTCGGGAATGGGTAGGAGCAGCACCGATAGAAGATAAGTTGACACAAAATCGATTGAGATGGTTTGGTCATATTCAACGGAGACCAACAGAGACAGTAGTGAAGAGATGAGATGTTGTAACGGTAGATGGAAGTGTTAGGAGACGGGGTAGGCCTAGATTAATGTTGACTAGCATTGTAAATAAAGATATGCATCTACTTAATTTGACTAACGAAATGGCCTTTAATAGGACCGCGTGGAGAAGAAGGATTCATGTAGCCAACCCTATTTGATGGGGCTTAAGGCTTGGTTTGGTTTGGTTTTTGTGTACCCAATATATATCTAATACGGGTACGATATATTTGTAGAAAAATCCATGCTTCATAGAGTTCAGAACATCTAGTTGGGATAAAGCTAATGAAGATCTGAGGGAAAATCAGAGTTCTAATGTGTTTGTGCATTGCATTGATGATAAGAAACACAAAAATTGATTAAGGGTGTGAGTATTTTTCTGTTTTCTTGTGTTTTGCTTTGATGAGTACTTTTAGTTCTGTTGGTGTGTTTCCAACATCTGATTTGGTGCAGTGTGCCTCAGTGCTGTGAGTTTTTTTGTTTTGTTTTTTTCACTGCTTCTGGCTAGTTCTGCTCTGGCATTGTACTCTTCTTCTTCATTTAATACATTATAATTTCTTTGCTAATCAAAGAAAAAGAAGAAAAAAAGATGTGAAGAATGAGAGAGATTTACTTAGAACTAGTTTTTGACCTATGCTATGCACGGATTGTACTTGAAATTTAATTTTATGTAAATATTGTTCGAATGTGTTCATTTTTTTTTTTTCTACAAATCACTAAAAATGTTAGTTGATAAATTTAATTTGAAAATATTATATTAGTGAGTGAATCAATTCTAATTTATTTTTCATAATAATTATGATATGTATTTTCTAAGCAATTGCACATGAACTTTACAGTTGATGTAAATGAGAATTATCAATTTCCTAATAAAGTGACATATAAAGTGATTTAGATCATATAGATGACATATTTTTAGAGTTATCAATTTCCTACTCATGCTACTTTTGAAAAATATTTTGACAATAATCTTTTAAATAACAAAAATTATAAAAATATGTGCATACATAAATTAACGCATTACATAAAATACGCAAATTAAGACTTTAATGATCTATTAAACAACTCAAGTTCCATTGTTTACATATGACCATAAATTTTAATGATCTTTGTATTATATCATCCAGATGTTCCCATTTTCACTTTCATGAATGAATCGCTAAGGTCTACATATAAACGATAAATTAGGATGTTTCTACTTTTGAATGATAGGAAATATGGCTCCATCTCACAGTTCAATACAAAAAATAAAAATTAATTTTTTTTTATATATGTTGGGTCCATATCATTGAATGAGATAGTTAATAACATACCACAATTAGATTGACAAATAACAAATAAACAAATATTCATTGATCATAAAAGAGTAACATTTCACTCAAATTTTGATGAGTTATTTCATATTTATGTAAAACAGTGATTTTTTAAACAAAATTTCTGAATGTGAAAAATACTTAAGAAAGAAAAGGAAACTAAGAAGGGAGAGCCAATAATAATTATAGAAAACAATGGAATGGAAATAAAATATTAGAGTTCTGTAAGTGAACATTTGTACTTTTTTTTTTTTTTTTGAGAAAATAATACAAAGCCTCTTTTGTAATATAAATTACAACATTGTTTCCAGTAAACACAAAAAAAATTTGCTAAAATTCTCCTTTTATTTTTATAAAGCACCAAGAAATAAAAAAGCAATTTGTGGAAATTAAAAGATGAAAAATAAATAAATAAATAAATAAACACTGGTAGAAAGTTGGTTTTGTTTTTTTTCTTCAGTCGCATTTAGCATAAAAATTTGAAAGATTTTGATAGGGAAAAAAAAAAACTAATGACAGAAAAAAACTTCAATTGAATAATTCACTTCTAATCCTAGAAATAAAAAAATAATTTGATGGAAAAATGGAAAAAAAAAAAAAAAAAAAAAACTGGTAGAAAGTTGGTTATTTTATTTTTATTTTTATTTGCATTTGAACTACAAATTTGAAAGATTTTGATAGAAACAAAAAAAAAAAAAAAAACTAAAGACAGGAAAAAGAAACAACTTCAGTTAAATAATTCACTTCTAACCAATTATTTCATCATTTTTAAAATATTTTTTAGAAAATTGCGTTTGCTATAATAATTAAAGAATAAAAAATATTTACGAAATTTTTTGGCTTAGAAAAATGAAAGATCTTAGAGAATAATAAGAGAAGCTAAAATGACACAAATTTAATGAGTTGGCTATAATTTATAAGGAGACAAAAAATAAGAAAATAGAAGAATTAAAACATAACATGTGAGCATATTTTATAAAGAAAAATGCTTGGGAGCTCTAATTAGACACCCCTAAATGTGGAATGGAACCCACTCCTCACCCTTCCTCTCTCTATCTCTCTCTATTCCACCTCATTAGAGGTCAAAATAGAGGTGATATATTAGGGGGATGTAGCACCACTCCTTAATAAAAAGACATGTGGCAAAGAATTACAAAGAGATATGACACTCTTTTAAAGCTTATTTTATATGATTAGCTGAAAGCAAGTTTATCACAAACCCCGTTGTGTTCCTATGTTTAGTTTGTAATTGCTCACTATTGTGTTTTTTAAGATTGTATTTACCATTACTTTATTTATAAAATAATTGCTAATAACAAAAATAAAATTATTACAGAATAAAGAAGAGACATATAAAACTATATACCTATGTATTAAGATAATGGGTAACAATGCAATGAATGCTATTATGTTAACACGATAGCGCAGAGAAATGCATGTCACGTGATAGACCGGCCTTGCTGATGATCGTATTCCCACATTGACTATCTGAAGGAATAGAACACCAATCCATGACAGTGCCTTCTATAGCTTTTCTGTCCATGTCATTGCCATTTTGCACCCAACTCTGAATGCAAATGACAATAACAGAATCAACAAAAGGCTATACAAACTAGTTGTGTTAGCAAATAATGAAATTAAATGCTTCAGTAACACAAATTATCAATGTTAAGCATTATCATTACACTTAATATCAATACCTAGAATAGAATAAATTTGCAATTTTAGATCACAATAGTGAGAAATGCAACAGCCCTTAGAGAGAGAGAGAGAGAGAGAGAGCAATCAGTGAAGGAGTGTGGTGAGAGAGCTAGGAATACATAGTAGTATATATAGAATAGATAAAGATCGACGACATCGTGATGGTATGAGATCCTCTAGAGTGAAAAATCATTGAAGTGATGGTGGAGTGCTTTTGCTGTCTGGACGCACGTGGCAAACTAACAAAGCAAGGGCCAGGATTGAAATAGAGATACAAAACACTGCGTTTTGCGGCTGGAAAAAAAGAAAAAAAGGAAAGTGTGAATCCAAAGAACAACTATAGAATAGAGAAAGAGCCTCTCGCCAGAGTCCTCAACTCGCTGGAGTCATCCACCATCCACCGTTCTCGACAACAAAGCCATAGCCGTTCGTCAAAGCTCTCTTACCACTCCCTTCCTTCAAAAACCAAAATGTTTTTGACTGAGAAGTTAAGTTTGAAGAGAGGAAAACCATATCAGTATCTTGGCTATTTGAAACATATGATTTGTGGAATCAAATCCATAATAGATTTCTAAAGGAGCTCCCAGCCTAAAGTAAATTTCAACCATATAGAAAAATAATACTTCCTCCGTCCCATTTTATTTGTCCATTATTTCATTGTTTCGTTGTTCCAAAATAAATGTCCATTTTTGAAAAGTCCAAACTTTAAATTTAAAAGTTTCCAAAATTGTCCATTAGAAATAATTATAAATAAATTTCAAAATGAAAATAGAAGGGCATTTTTGGAATTAACACTTTAAAATTTGAATTCAATTGTAGTGATTACTTGTCCCCTTGAAAAGTTGAAATTTTTCAAAAGGAACTATCAAAATGGGACAGAGGGAGTAGATTTCTATAGTTGAAATCTCATGATTTGTGATTTATTCCAGTCAAAAAATCCTTATTAGAATTTTCATTGTTTCCCTCACCATATTTTTTTAAAGATTTCATTATTGTTTCCCTATTCTCTCTTCTTTCTTTCCTTTTCTTTTACTTTGGTTTTTTAAGAGCCTGCATCTGAGCTTCGGCCGACGGCTGTAGAGGATGGTGGAGGACAGCATGGAGGATTACAACGAGAGGTGTTCTCTCTCTCTCTCTCTCTATCCTGTCATACGTCTCTTTCTCTTTCTCTTTCTCTCTAGTTTCAATTTTTTTTTCAGCTACAAACTCTATTTCAATCCTAGCATTTGCTTTGTTAGTTCACCACGTGTCATTCAGCCAGCAAAAGCACTCCACAATCATTTCAACAATTTTCACTCTTGAGGATCCTATACCAATTCGCTGATCTTTATTTTCCTAACCTTCTTCTTCACTGATTGCTCTCTCTTTAAGGGCTACTGGATTTCTCAATATTATGATCCAACATTGCAAATTTGTTCTATTCATCAAGTGTAATGATAATGCTTAACATTGATAATTTGTGTTACTGAAGCATTTAATTTCATTATTTGCTAACACAACTAGTTCATATAGCTTTTTGTTGATTCTCTCATTGTCATTTGCATTTTAGAGTTGAGTGCAAAATGGTAACAACATGGATAGAAAGGCTATTGAAGACACTGCCATGGATTGGTGTTTTATTCCTCCAGATAGTCAATGTGGGGAATACGATCATCACCAAAGCCAATTTATCACATGGCATGCGTTTCTCTGTACTATCATGTTTAGAAGCATAATAGCATCCATTGCCTTGTTACCAACTGTCTTAATACATAGGTATATAGTTCTATCTGTCTCCATTAATTCTAGAATAATTTAACCCCAAGGGATTGGCCTAGTGGGTGCAACTTGGGACTTAGGAGTGTGCTCCCTCTAGGTCTCAGGTATACTCCCATTAGGAGCAATCCACTTCTTAAGGCCACACCTGCGGGCTCTACTTGAGATTTGCCCGAACCACATAGAGAGGGCACTTTGCGTGAATCCCCAACTCCCATTAGGAGCAATCTGCTCGTTGGGGCCACACACACGGGCTCTACCTGAGATTTGCCCGATCCACATGGAGGGGGCACTTTGCGTGAATCCCGAAATTAGTTGAGATACGCGTAAGCTGGCCCGGACGCCCGGTCGCCAACAAAAAAAAAATTTCTTGAATAATTTTACTTTTATTTTCAGCAATATTATTTAAATAAAGTAACAGTAAAGATACAACCTTCAAAAACACAAGAGACACAACAGTGAGCGAAACCAAACTAAACAAAAAATAAAGGAGCAAATAAATACTCCAACGGGTTCATGATAAACCTATTTTCAGCTAATCATGTCATATATATATATATATATATGCAAAGTAGAAACTTATATTACAAGGTTTCAAAAAGTGTCATGTGTCCATGTAATTCTTTCCCATATGTCCTTTTATAAAGTACATACGCTCATACACTATCTTTAATTATTTTATTTTCTTATTTATTGTCTCTTATAAATATATGTCCAACTCATTAAATTTGTGTCATTTTATTTTCTCTTATTATTCTCTAAGAACTTTCATTTTTCTAAGCCAAAAAATCTCATAAATCTTCTTTATTCTTTAATTATTATAGCAGACACAATTTTCCAAAAAATAAATAAAAAAAAAAATGATGAAATAATTGTTGAGAAGTGAATTATTTAGTCTAAGTTTTTTTTTTCCTTGTCTTTAGTTATTTTTTTGTTGGGAGATTTATTAGGAAATCCTTTTTCAAGTACCTGTATCTCAATTAGTCCATAACATATTTTTGTATTCCAATAAGTCCTATTATTTGGACATTTGATCTACCAAATTTTAATTCTCATACTTCAGGTATCTTATGGATAATTTTATCCTTACAAATATTTTTTGAACGCTTACCAATTTGGTGATGAGAACATTCATATTTTACAGTATGAATGTTCACATTGACAATGAGAACATTAAATCCCACAACTGAACAAAACCATAAATCCCACAACTCTAATAGGCAGTTTGTATTGGGAACAAATATAACAAGAGCAATGACGTTATCGGTGACAAGTGAAAATGAGTCAAGCAGAATATTTGTCAACAAAAAGGCTGAAGATTGGAACAAATTATTTGAGCACCAAATACACATACCTGAGTTTCCAGGTCTTAAACTCTGCTAAAACTTCCTCTTCATCTTCCGCAGAAAGTTTCTCACCCAAAATTGCATTAATTTCCTTCAAGATGCATAAAAGAGGACGTAAAGGATTAAAAATCTTAATTTTATCCTAAGAATAGAGAGCAAATAAGAATAAACATGTTGACAATTATTAACAGATGAAAACATGCCAGAAACAAGAACAAGGTACAAATAGAGAGAAGGGAGGAAAAAAAGAGAGAGTAGTGATATGTTAAATAACCTTATCTAGAAGCATCATTTGTTAGTTCTCAAAAAAAAAAAAAAAGATAAGTAAAATCATCATTTGTTATTCCTACAATAAAAATCTGACAGAATCTGACAAGATTTGCATAATCACCAAATTGCTCCAGATTAATCCATGATAAACCCTGGATTAAGCAACTTATCTAAGCGTTTTGACATGCAAATACACTATCAATCTAAAACTGAAGTCTTAGGCAACTTATATTTCCTTCTCTCTCTTTCTCTATCTTTTTTCTTTGTTAAGTCAGGTGCTAGTCAACTCTTTCCATAGATGCAAGACTGTCACAAAACATTCACTGGAAGGGTCACAATAGAAGTCATCTGAGCTCTATCCATTTCACTAACCAACATAGGACCGCTCCATGCACCATGCCTGTAGGAGTTGGTGCAGGTGAAGCGAACACCCTTTAGTTCAGTACTTTCTGCCCCAAATTATAAGAGCAAATTAATAGCAGAAGAGCAGTGGTTCACCAAACATAAAGGTCTTTTCATTGTTCAAGCTTATGAAATTAGTTCAACCTATATGTGGTTTTCTAATAATGAGAAACTCCTTAAACAGAAAGCACACATACGTCATTCTTCAACATACTAACAAGAGTTCATCTTGGAAAAAAATTCACCGTAAAAGAATGAAAAAAAGGGTCTCCAAAAGAATTAAACACCAAAAACAGCAGTGTATACTGTATACTCCTCGCATAAACAAACTTTGGTCACTCACCGGTAGTGGACAAAAACAAACTTACCAAAAACTTATTTCACCTTTTAGTAGATCAAAAACATTACAAGTGTTTAACAGCAACATGAATTGAGCAAGATAACAAAATCTATAAAGTGAAAGATGAGGGAGAGACACACTCACATCTTGATAAAGCTTAGCTTCAGCAGTATCATCCATATTCTCCTTCTCTATTGTGTACTACATCAATACGTAAATCGTGCAAAGGGTGTAAACAGAGCATCAAACATTAAATACAAATATAAATACAAAAGAAATAACTGAACAAAAGGAATGGCTTGATTTTATTAGAAAATAAATTACTTGCTGCTCAATATTAATGAGGTAGGCATTGACTTGTTTCATCTAGAAGGCTCTGTCTTTCTTCTTTTCATGGAGCAAGTCCCTTGCAGCTTGCTTTTCAGCTTCAATTACAGCATCCAGCTGAAAGAAGAAGATGAGAGGAATTGGAGCATTATATGGTGCTTGTGGAGAGAAAAAAATATGCACAGTTCAAAAGAGACAGAGTTAACAATTCAAAAACAAAAGACGAGTTTTTTTGCATTGTTTTATTTTACTTTTTTGCTTAAAGGCATTTTTTTTTTTTTTTTTGTGAATCCAGATTTGTTCTTGTAGATTTTTTAGGTGGCTTCAAATTTAATGTTGAGCCTGACTTCTTAGTTTTTGTACAAAGGTTGTGTCCCTTCTGGCACTCTTTTTCTAATACAATATTAACTTATCAATATACATATATACATACATATTCATCAAATAACATCAGAGGATGCTAGTGTGTTACACTATATAATAAACCCTCAAAGAAAGGGAAATTCATAGATCATTATACGAAGTAGTTATCTTGAAAAAGGTATCAGAGAATCCATTTCTTTAGAATATCCTAGGGTTAACATATATACTCCCTTTCTTCTACATTTTAAAATCCCAAACATACATGCCTTGCTTAACCTAGGGTAACCACATATTTATCAGCATTGTATACACCAATTTAAAGAAAACAAAACAAAGTTCACGTTCTCATTAAGTAATTCCTCTAATTCAAATTGCAAGGAATACATAGTTCATTCAACTAACGCTCCAAACGTAATTGCCAAAAATATCAAATCTTGGGAATGCCTCTAAATAGTTTATAAATGACTAAAACCAACCAAAATATCTTGAATCCAGCAGATTCTCCCCTCCACCAATATTCTAATTATCGCACTTTGGAACAAAACCCATATTTTATTTTTATTTTTATGCATTTCCTCTTTAACCAACATCAACCACCTACAGAATTGGTTGTAGCCCAAGTACCTAATTCCCCAACAATGATCAAAATTATCCCTCACCAGTGCAACTGTCAATTAATTCCTATCCTAACACCATGGAAATCAACACAATTACCTCATTCCGGACAAATTTTAACCTCATAACAAGTTGAGATCTTCAATCAACATTAAACCCAAAAATAAAACTTCAACAAATTTCAAAATATTGTACCTTTCGCTGGTAATCAGCAAGCTTATGCCCCTGGGTCTTGAATGAGAGAATTGCTTTGTCAACATCAGAGACCTTGGGTTTCTTCACAAATATGTTTGGTTTAGGCTGCGTTTGGTTGAAGGATTTAGGGAGGGATTTGGAAAGAGAAAGAGAATAGGATGGTGAAATATGAACCTAGTTTTACATACCTTTTTCCTTTTCTTTTCAAATCCCTCCCCAAATCCATGAACCAAACACAACCAATGATTTGAAGAGGGAAAGGGAAAAGGTATATGCAATGTGAATAAAACATGCTTATATTTTACCTAGTTTCACACATTTTTTCCCTTTCCCTTTCCAAATCTCTCCTTGTGCACAAGCAATTTGCAATGAAGCATATTTATGAGCATTATTTATTTATTTTTTGTGACATAAACCATTAATTAGATATGATGAAATTTTTGGTTGCTAAAGATTTCAATTTCAACTAATCCCTTTTATGCTATCTAAAAAAAAAAAAAAACTACTAATCCCTTTTATATTTTGTTGCAAATTACTTACTATAGGCGACAAATAGAGATTTTTGTTGCAGAAAAAAATTAAGTAGCTGTTTTCATGACTAATTTTAGTGACAAAAATTATATTTGAACAAAATTTTTAATTTTTTTTATTGCAATTTTTCTTCATAGCAAAAATTAAAATTTCAAGTAGTGTCCATAAAATGTTAGCCACAGCATGCAAGGACAAATGTTTGAGAGGCCTCATCAAGGCAAGGAATTAGGTAGGATATATTTGAGTTTTCATTAAATTATGGGAAAATCTATGGTGTGGACCCCCTTAGGGTACATACCATATACATCCTACCACAAATTAGCATAATTTTATCATAAAATTTCTTAACGTCAATCACAAAATGCGTAATTTCATTACAAATTGGCGTAATAAAAAATGTCGTAACCAAGCCACAACTTTTGCAACATCAACCAGAAAATTTTAGACATTTTGTTATACTAATTTGTGGCAAGGTTACACATTTTGTGATTGATATTACGAAATTTTATGATAAAATTACGCCAATTTGTGATAGGATGCATACGATATGTACCTTTAAAGGGGTGCACACCATAGGCTTTCTCATCAATTATACATTGTCAATGGCGATATAAAGATTAGAAATATTATGACATGGCCTATTCTATAATACAGTGTTTAAAAGGGTACATGCAACTTGGCTAAAGCCATTATCAACAAAATTGGCATATCCGTAATAGAATTGCGAAAGATGATGATGCACGTTTCCGAACAAGTTAAGAAACCTACACTTCTTCTCTTAAGCTTTTGCCCCATAATAAACAGAGACCAATCCAAGATTTTCATATAAGGGGCGAACATGTATATACCAACAAATTTTTAAAAAGAAAGTATGAATTATAATATCAATTTTTACCAGTATAAAAAGTGAAAATAAGATGAAAAAAATATATAAATAGCATGTTTTTTGTATCTACATTCAGTTACAAAAAATAGCAAATATAAAACAATCTATATATTAAAGTGAGGCATCTTGAGTTATTGTGATTTGACACTATTTCATGTCATTAAAAATGTTTATGATAGAATTGATATTAAAATCTTGCACAATGTCTTTCTTGATGAACGTAAGTAATTAGCTAATACCTTATTCTATTCTTTAGAAAATTAGACTTCTAATTAGCACTAGTCATAAGAAATTAATTTTTTTTTTTTTTAATTTTTACGTCATATTTTGATCTAATGTTTTAAAAGGCTCTAGGCGCACTAAGACGACAAGGTCTCCTATAGCCTAAGCGAGGTGTAAGTAGTAAAAGAAAAGTAAAATTATAAAATTGGCAAACTTTTCAACATAACAAATATATATAGAATTTCAAAAATCATAACTATTTCCGATAATCTTTAAACATAACATTCAATCTTCTAAAAACTAGAAATATAATATCCAACAAAAGATATAAAGCATGAGATTCAATCTTTTATCACTTTCTGTTCTCTTTTGACGACGTTTGGTCGTTTTATATTGAAGAGTTTTGAATCCCTATAGGTATGCCCACAAAAAAAAAAACACTTAATCAACAGTTAGAGTAGGAAAATAGGTAAAGCCAATGAAGCCCTCGCACCTTGAAAAAAAGCCCTCGCCTCAGCGCCTAAATTGCGCCTTGCGTCTCGCCTCGACTTGTTCGAAGCACAGGGCTACGCCACATTGCGCCTAATCGCACCTTTTAAAACACTATTTTGATCTTATGTTTCATAGATATAGAGTGACATCCACTTAAAATTTCTAAAAGAAGAAAAACTTAGGCTCTGTTTGGAAGAGCTTTGGAATTATAATTCCACCTCTTGGTTTACACGTGGTGTTTGGTTGTAGTTTTCAAAAATTAATTCCACACCCACTTTTGAAAACTCCTTTCCAAGCGGAAAATTTGGTTAACCCAGTCGTCCCCCAGGACGTCTAGTCGGTTGACCGGAACAGTGTACTTTTTTTTTCTTTTTTTTTTTTTGCACATTTTATTTTTATATTTTAAATAAAAAATATTTCCAAAATTTTTTTAAAATTTTTTATGAGCTTTGAATAGGATTTTGGGTTGTGTAATTGGTTATGAATTGTAAGTTTTTGAATTAAATATCATATGTCACATCATTCATTTCAAACTCAATTCAAAACTCTTTCCAAAATTGTTTTCAAAATTGATAACCAAACAAATTTTTCACACTCAAATCATAATTTCAAAACTCACAAACTCAAAACACAACTCTTATTCTCAAATCATATTTAGAAAACTCTATCAAACGCTACCTTAGAGGGGACAAGTTTCTATAATATGTAGATATTTGTAACTAATACAACTATAATAAAGGATGTTTTTGAAATCGTAGAGCAGACGATCAACCCCTCTAGATCCATCCTTGAAGCGCACAATCCACCTATGACCAAAATTGCCCCTGTCACATTGAAGTTAATAGCAATGTTAAAAACACACATGTATACTTAGTAGATAAATATTTTATATGTATAGAAATTTTTAGTAAATACCTTCCTAAATGCACGCTTTCTCCTACTATTATTAATCCAACTAATATCCCAGAACCATTGACAATGGGCTGAAAGCAGTGACAAATACAGGGCCCTTGCCCTTCATCAACATATTCTAAACATATGTAAACAAAGCAAATACAACAAAGCCCTGCAATTATCAATAAATAATGTCACCAGAAAAATTAGTTTGTAACAAATAAAAAATATGGACTCATAACGTACTAAACAAAAAAATTACTAGTAGTACTACTACCAACATTGAAGTAACAAAGTAATTCTATGTCCCACAAAATACTCTATATGAAACTTTACGTCTTGCTTCTAAAGTCGGTGCGACCCCAATGTCAATAATGGCTTTCGTCATGCAAACAAAGGTCATGTCGTAAGGGCAAGAGCCGTAGGGTACTTTAGGACAACTTTACCCTAAAATTAAAAAATAAAACACACTAACATTTATAAGTCAATAGACATGAAGATATTAATTTGTTCCATAGAAAATATATTAACTAATAAATTTTGCTCCTAAACCAACAATTAGATCTATTTAGGTATGTTATTAATATTTTATATATCTTATCAAATCAGTAGTCTTAAAAAGAATTCAATCTAACCAATAGGGAATCTGACCACTCTAGCAAATTCAACTCACATCGAATCTTGATAATATCCACTAAACTCACGAAATTAATTTATGAATATTTCGTAGGTCCAAGCAAGTAGATTATTGAGAAAGTTCAACTCACATCGAATCTTGATAATATCTATTAAAACTCATTAAACTAATTTATGAATATTTATTAGGTCTAAACAACTAGATTATCGAAAAAAATTTATTTCCAACTTGGAAGTTGTGGATATTAAAGTAATTCATATAGCAATTTTCTTTTTGTTTGGTTTGAGTTGTATTTATGAATAGTAACAAATGGTAAAAGTAACAAACAATGTCAACATCAATAAACAAAGGAGTTGTTGCAATAAAATAAAATAAATAAATAAATGAAAATTTTACCAATAAACTGATGTAGAACCCGAATGAGAACGCTACAATAAAGACATATGCAGAACCCTCAATCCAGTCCTCTTTAAGCTTGGATCCAAGTTCACGGCTATTCGAATGGAAGGATAAAGAAACAGCAATAGTAAGGTCACTAGAAAGTATTACAATTATGGTGCCCTACCATAATTATTGTACCTAACAATTTTATCTAGCTTGGCCTCTAATTAAGTGTGACTGCCTCTAAGCTCAATCTTAATTCCCAACAAAAAAGAAAACACAACCAGAAGAGAACAAAACATAAGAAAGTTGTTTGTTTGCATTATTTTGACAAACAAAACTAAACATAATATATGTGAATTTGAAATTGATATGTGCAAATTTTATTAAAGTTACAAAACATACCCAAAAATCCAAGCAACAATGAACGTCAATGTGGGACGGACACAAAAGTTGTTTAAGGCACCGCCATGGATTAGTGTGTTGTTCATCCAGATAGTCAATATTGGAAATACAATAATCACCAAAAGCGCTTTTGGTGATTATTTTATTCTCAACATAGACTATTTGGATGAACAACACACTTATGTTTTAAACAACTTTTGTGTCCGTCCCGTATTGACCTTCATTGCTGCTTAGATTTTTGGATTTTTTTGTAACTTTATTAAAATTTGCAAATATTAATTCTAAATTCACATATTATGTTTAGTTTTGTCTGCCAAAATAATGCAAACGAACAACTTTCTTACCATTTTTTTCTTCCTCTTGTAGATGTGTTTTTTTTTTTTTTATAATTTTTTATTGGGAATTAAGATTTAGCTTAGAGATAGTCACATTTAATCAAAGGTGAAGCCAGGCAAAATTGTTAGGTACAATAATCATGGCAGGGGCACCATAATTATAATATTTTATAATGGCCCTACTATTGATGTATCTTCATCCTCCTATTCGGATATTCGTGAACTCAGATTCGAGCTTAAAGAGGACTAGATCAAGGGTTCTGCATATGTCTTCATTGCAGTATTCTCATTCGTTTTCTACGTCATTTTATTGGTAAATTTTTTATTTATTTATTTATTTCATTTTATTGCTACAACTTCTTTGTTTATTGATGTTGACATTGTTTATTTCTTTTACCATTTGTCCCTCTTCATTAATACAACTCAAATCCAACACACACACACACAAAAAAAATGCTATATGAATGTTCTTTAATATCCACAACTTTGGTGTTACTCCAAGTTGGAGATAAAATTTTCTCAATAATCTAGTTGTTTAGACCTAAAAAAAATTCATAAATTAGTTTCGTAATTTTAATAGATATTATCAAGGTTCGATGTGAGTTGAACTTTCTCAATAATCTATTTGTTTAGACCTAAGAAATATTTATAAATTGATTTCATGAGTTTAATGGATATTATCAAGATTCGATATGAGTTGAATTTGCTAGAGTGGTTAGATTCCCTATTGGTTAGGTTGAATTTTTTTTAACACTACTGATTTGATAAGATATATAAAATATTAAAACATATAATTGTTGGTTTATGAACAAAATTTATTAGTTAATATATTTTCTTTGGAGCAAATTAATATCTTCATATCTATTGACTTCTAAATGTTGGTGTGTTTTTATTTTTTAATTTTAGGGCAAAGTTGTCATGAAGTACCCTGCGCCTCTTGCCCTTGTGGCAGGACCTTCGTCTACATCACCAGAGCCATTATTGACACTGGGGTCGCACTGACTTTGGAAACAAAACATAAAGTTTCATGGAATATTATGTGGGACATAGAACTACTTTGTTATTTCAATGTTGTAAGTAGTACCACTAGTAATTTATTTGTTTAATACATTATGAGTCCACATTTTTTATTTATTACAGACTAATTTTCTGGCGACATTATTTATTGATAATTTCAGGCCTTGTTGTATTTGCTATGTCTACATACGTTTAGAATATGTTTATGAAGAGTAAGGGCCTTGTATTTGCAACCGCCTTTAGTCCCTTGTCAATGGTTCTGGGGATATTATTTGGACTAGTAATACTAGGAGAAAGCGTTCATTTAGGAAGGTATTTACTAAAAAATTTTATACATAAGAAAGGAAAGTATATCTATTAGGGGTGTTAAAATTACCCAGTGAACAGAAGAACCGAACCAAACCAAACTGACATCTTTGGATTGGTTTGGTTTGGTCTTTGAGTGCATTGGTTTGGTTCTAGATCTTCAAATCCTCAAACTGATAGGATTGGGTTGGTTCCTAAATAGAACCAAACCAAGAATTGAACCTATTTATATATATATATATATATTTGAAATTTTATTTATATTTGATATATCTTCACATAATTGGTCTATTACAATGGATTTGATTGCACCTAATAATTTTAGGATAAATTACCAATAGGTCCTACTTTTAGGACTTACTACCCATTAAGTCCTATTGATAAATTTATCAAGTGCTAAATTTATCAATCTCTTGTTTTTATGAATAAATTTACGGTGATAAATTTATCAATCAGGACCTGTAGGTAAATAAGTATAGTTAATAGGACTGATTGATAATTATTAGGTGAATGAAGGAAGGAGTACTAGAAACTTGAGTTGTATTTCGAAATTGATTTAATTTGTATTGGTTGTATTAATGGATTTAATTTGTGTTAGTTATGTTTAAGCTTGAGACAGATTTAATTTGTATTGACTTGCATTAAACAATATTTTACTCTTTTTGTATTACGTTTAAATGTTAAAAACTTGTTTATTTTTATTATTTAATATTGATTGATTAACTTATTTTTAATATAGTGAAACTCTGGTTCCTACCCGAACCAACCCGAGCTACATCGGGTTGGGTTGGGTTGGTTATAGTGCATGATTGGTTTAATTCTGGGTCCAAAAAATTGGAACCGATCATGATTGGATTGGTTCCACATTTAGTGTCAAACCGAACCAAACTGAACCATGAATACCCCTAATATATATGTTTTTAACTTTGCTATTAACTTCAATTTGATAGGGGTCTGCTGTTAAGTAACCAATTTTTCCAAATGCCTAAGTTGTTAGGAAATGGACTCAACAATATATTAGCTCCACATTTAGTGTCAAACCTAACCAAACTGAACCATGAATACCCCTAATATATATGTTTTTAACTTTGCTATTAACTTCAATTTGATAGGGGTGTGCTGTTAAGTAACCAATTTTTCCAAAAGCCTAAGTTGTTAGGAAATGGACTCAATAATATATAGACAAACAGATAACCAAATAGAAGGAGAAGCAAACAAACGGGGACATAATACCAAATGCTAATGGAGAGACTTGAACCTAAGACCTCTCTTAACCTAAGTTCTGATACCATGTTAAGTTACCAATTTTCCCAAAAGCCTAAGCTATTAGGAAATGGGCCCAACAATGTATATCAAGCTGTCTAACACTAAAAGAGAAATTGTTTGACTGGTGGTGAATTGACAAATTTGCTATTAGAAATCATCATTTTTTCATCACAAATCGACGGAGCAATTGGCAAATAATGGTAGTTTCGACTTTTTTTTTATTTATATATTTTTATTATCAACAAAAGAGAAGTTTATTGATGCATCAAATTAAGATACAATATCGAAGGATATATCAAGTAACAAAGATGCAAATAATGTGGTTCAGATGAATTGGCGGATTAGAAAAAAACTTAATTCAAATAGTAATGCTACGGACCCGGACATAAAAACCCATAAATTACCCAGGATTTTACATCAATGGCTCAGATTTATTTCATATGTAGATCCCACACTTCATTCAATCTCCACCACCCCAACCCATTTCTGGGTACATTCTGGGACCCAAATTCTAGGACCCTAACTTTTTTGTAATTCAAATTACAAAATTTGAATGAAAGATTTTAAAAAAAAATACTGATTATAAATTAGCTAAAATAGTCGAAATTAAAATATAAATTTACAATGAAGTTAACTAAAAAAATTCCAACCACATTACCTAAAAATTTCCAACCATAGTATCTAAAAAATTCTAGCAAAACAACACCTAATTTATTAGCATTACATAAATTTGCCTTGGTTCATTCTTTTTTTAAGATAAAAATTCATTGAACAAACAAAACTAGCAAAACAAACAACCAAAGAAGAGAGAAATAGTGAATGAACAAAGAGCGTGAAAAAAATTACGAAAAAACAAAAACTAGCAAAAACTATCAATTTATGTATAATAAAAATAAAATAAAATAAAAAACTGAACCCTAAAAAAAATAGAAATATGACATAAAAAAAAGTTGAAAAATACTATAAAATGATTGAATCAAATCAAAGTAAGGATGTTTAAAATCTATACAATACCCAAAGATTTAAGAGAGAGAGAGAGAGATAGAGAGAGTACTAGGGGCGATCGGTGATGAGCAGCAGCGAGATGAGTGGCAGCGATCGGGCATGTGAGCAACAAGTTAGCAAGAGGAGAGGGGGAGGCCAAAAGCACTGTCTATCTTCTCTAATCTGATACAAGAGATATGAGAGAGAGTAAGTGAATTAGGTTTAATTGAGAAATGATTAGTTGTGTATGAGTGTATGTTTATCACAATACATTTAGTTTGAAAGCTGTACATAAATGGCCGATGGATTGGTTTGAGTGTGACACATTATTTAGATTGGTGGTTGGTTCAGTCGGTGAGACACATACGCAACTTAATCTACTCCAAACTTTCTCTCTCAAATCAAACATGTATAAATGGAGTGGAAGAGATAAAATAAAGTGATTAAAACAAATTTATCGAACATGCAAATAGATGGAGCGATAGAGAGAGACACATCGTCACTTAGATTTGATACTACTAAAAAAAGTGCTTTTTGCGACCGCAACAAGCCGTCGCAAATAATAGAAATGTGGTCGCAAAAGACCTTTTTGCGACGGCCATGCGACGGCAAACGGAGGACGCGAATGTAGGGGTGGTAAATACTTTTTGTGATGGCAAAGCAGAAGTCACAAATTATTTGTGGGCACCTTAACTACTTATGGCGGCCGCTATTTTGCCATCACCAAAAAAAAAATGCCATCATTTTTTGGCCACCATCTTGTTACCGTCACAAATAGTTTTCAGTGACATTTTATAAAATACTACAATGGTAGCTGACTTTTCCTGTATGATATTCTCCATCTGCTTGATGCTCTCATCCTTGCTTTTCAATTCGTGGAATTTATTATCAATACTGGATTCTTAAAAAACATATGAATGGAAATGTAGGACAAACAAAATCAGGAAAAAGTAACAGATAATATACTCAATTTTCCAGCAAAAGCTATCTATTAGTGAAACCACAATGCCTTGTTACACGTCACTCTGAATAATCTAGACAGGAGTTACAAGTTAAAAACTAGATACACATTAGCTAGTTCGCGACGAAATGGCCAACGTTCAGAACCATGGCTAGCACCCTTTGTGAAGACTGCAAAGTGACCCATTCAACCACAATAACCACCAACCATCAGCTAAATAGCCAATAGAGTTCTTCATTTCTCAGATTTAGATAGGGAATTAAAAACTATTTGAACAACTATATACCATATGCTCAACAACTTCCTAGAAAATAAAAGAAAAGGGTAAAAAGGAAAATCTTAAGTTTTATCTTGTAATTGGTTTTCAAAAAACTAAAATTTTACTGCACAAAGTTGTAGTAAGCACAGTTGCAGGAATACTTGTAATTGGTTTTCAAAAAACTAAAATTTTACTGCACAAAGTTGTAGTAAGCACAGTTGCAGGAATACTTGTAACTCAAGTACTTGTGCCACATAATTCAAAACGTGAAGAAGATACAAAGATACAAATATACAAAATTCTTTCTTTTGGTCTCTCTCTCTCTCTCTCTTTTATTTTTATTTTTCTTATGTCTGATTTTCTGACTTATCCTCAGATAGCAAGGTCCTATTGTGAATGAAACCAAAAAAAACCCTAGAACTAAAAGAAAACAAAGAAATCAATCTAATGTACTGATACTGTCAGTGAATTGAGATAGATGTGAAACCAACAAAAACTAAAAATAAAATTGAAGAAATTGACAAACTTCAATCCAATCATAGAAAAATGCACTTCAAAACTCGATATCATACAGGCAAATGCACAGTTTAACTATCAATCAACCGGTGTGTTACAAAACCCAAGAACAAAATCACTGCTGCATTTGATTGCCAGGAAATGTGGGTGTGAACAAAAATATAGAGAAAGAATAAAAAGAGATGAAAACTTCAAAATTCGAGCAATATAAGAAAGGAAGGAACTTGCATTTATAAGCATTATCTTTGTCATTACCTAAAAACCTAAAAAAAGTATAACCCCTGCTCGAATGAGCATAGGTACTACTTTTTTTTTAAAGCTCAATTGAGGTTTCAAAATCAAAATATATCTTAAAATTGCAATTCCTTCTTCCATTTTCTCATCATCCAAACATATAACAAAATTAAGAATTCAATTAACTAATGCTATTTACTTCTAGAAGGCTAAGTTGAGCTAGAAAATTTTAAATTCCCAATCTAAGTAATGAGAAACTTAAAAAGTTCAAATTCTTCCTTCATTTCTCTTTACTACATTTACTCAACAACCAAACGGAGTATAATGAAAAACCCAAGTACATAGAGAGAGGATAGTAACTAATGCTTCGATTTTCCCATAATCCAAACAGAAAACAAAATTAAGAATTCAATTAACTAATCAGTGTGTTTGGTTTGAGTTTTCCGGATTAATTTTTTTGAAAACTGACTTTTTTAGTTTTCTTGTTTTTTTGTTTTTAGTGAATATTTTTTAAATTTTAAACATTTTTTTTACTTTTTTAGATGCACCTTACTTAGATGTATCTAAAAAGTAAAAAAATTGTGAAAAAATATTTTTAAAAATTAATAAATACATAAAAATACAAAAAATGTACTGAATTCTTGTATTTTTTTATATTTTTGGTATTTAGTGAATTTTTAAAAGATTTTTTTTACAATTTTTTTACTTTTTAGGTGTATTTATGTTAGGTGTGTCTAAAAAGTAAAAAAAAAAAATTGCTTAAAATATTAAAAAAATTCATTAAAAACAAAAAAACACGAAAATAAGAAAGTAGAATTTTCTGAAAAGCATTTTTTGAAAAGTGGAAACAAGCAAGGTGATGCTATCTACTTCTACTACGCTAAGTTGAGTAAACTTTTTACATTCCCAATTCAAGCAATGAGAAACCTAATAAATTCAAAATTTTCCTTCTCTTTACTAGATTTTCTCAGAAACCAAATAGAGTATAATCAAAAACCCAAAAAGCAGATAGAGTTAAGAATCCAATTAAATAATCTTGTTTACTTCTAGGTGGCTGCTAAGTTGAGCAGAAACTTTAAAAATCCCAATCCAAGTAATGAGAAGCATAATATATTCAAAATTCTTCATTTGAATTTTGATGTTTCTGCTCAACTAATTCATTCAACTTGGCCACTGGTTACAATTGAAAAAGGTATCTGTTTAAAAGCTTAAAGAACTGATAGAAGTGTCTCACATGTAAAATAGTTCCAGACTTACATCCATGTAGAAGCAGTGCAATGACAGAAGGCTTCAGTGCATCAGCATAATCAGCAAGTTGATGGTAGCTTCACCGAGGATGGCAGACTGTGAAGAACCCTGATGCCAATTCAATTCAAGATATCATAAAGTTAATTACGATGGGATAATGTGCGTAATAAGTGCAGAAAAATACAAGAGGCATCAGTGTATCAAGTACAGAAAACTAACAGTATAGAAAAATATATTTATAAACATAAGAATCAAAGTGAAGAATTAGTGAATAAAACTACCACGGCCACAATAAATTTGTATAGCTTTCATCATATTGTTTGCTTTTGGAGTCTTGGAGAAGTATTGTCATTTCATAGATAGTCAATGGAACATTTTGTATGGTTGGGTTACATGCTAATTATCATATTACTACCTTGATTTGAATTAGATTTTGCTTTGTTTGGACATATCTATCCCTTGAATTTGGTTCTCAAATGTGAAATAAGCTTTTAAAAAAACAAGGAGCATATAGGAAGATTTGATTGTCGATTTCAAACAAGGATTGAATAGGTAGATCAAGCACTTACAAGATCCTCAAAAAGCCAGAGTTGGCTCGCAGGTGCCCTGGCCAATTGGTGGCTCCGTAATGGCAGTATGGTACAATTCATAGCTTTGATAATAATATCCTCATGAGCACAATTCATAATATTCAACACAAGTTGACATGCCTTCTGAGTACTCGTCAATAGCTTTGATGGACAATTAAGTCAACGGGCTGAAAAAGGTACTTTAAGGGTATTCTCATTGTAGGATGTACAAAGAAAACCATATAAAGAAACAGGTATAATATATTTCAGTATGACATTTTCCTTCCCTTGGTTTGTGGACATGCAGTTGGCTGGTTTTCTTTCCCATGCACAAACTTTGAATTTAAGGCCTAATATGTAAGGCCTTCATGTTGGGATAAATTTTAATTAGTTTCAAACAATGAAGCCTATAATTTAGGTGGGATCAATACACTATTGGAATATAAAGTTGACAAGATTAGACGAAACAAAAGAGCAATCACATTGTCAAAACAAATTAATGCACACATTTGGACGCAAATCTAAGGCCTCCTATTTGTGTTCCTAATTTATTTATTTTATGATCAAGCTCTAAACATCATAATTAGTGATGGCATCTAAATGTTCAAGCTCAAATCTATCTTGGCATATCAGGAAAATTAGCATTAAGCAGCCACACATAAAATCCGAAAAGGAAATGTAAGCAAAATGACATAAAATAAACTGAATTAATCACCATTACACTGAATTTTCAGTCTAGAAACGGGCACTGCATAGAACTAATCACTACTTAGCTTCTACATTTGTTCACAGACCCACAAAAACATTAAAATGTACAAATTACAAAAATGAACTGTACAACACCAAGAATTCATACAGAGTGACGAAGGAATAAGGATGAACTGAAAGGAAGCAACAATTAAGCACCAAAACAAGTTAAAATGACATAAAATCGCAAAAACAAATCACCATATTGAAATGTGATACAGAGAGACCTGAGATGCACGATCTGAGGAAGTGAATTGGAAAGATCTAGATCTCTGTTGGTTCGTCAACAACTCGCTTCCTGGATTGAGAGAGATAGAGAACGAGATTGAGGGGTCGAGAGAGGGTTATGAGAAAGAAAGGAACGTTGGGAAGAAGAGAGAAGAGGGTTCTGAGAGAGAGAGAGAGAGAAAGAGGAGCGTGGGTATTCTTCTGTTCTGTCCACGTCTTTAGAGTCTATTGGAGTCTTGAATTAGAGATTTTCATAAGCAAATAAGGAAGAAGAGAAAGAGACATTAAATGGGGAGAGAGAAGGTCTGGAGAGGACGATACGATACAAATATCTGTTTCCTTCCCTCCCCCTGTTATTTTGAACGCATTACATAAAAAGAAAAGGGATAAGAAAAAATAAAATGAGATGGATTTGGAAAAGTAGATTCAACATAGAGAAATAAATAAAACAAAGGGAGATGGCTACAATATTCCAAAAAGGGAAATTTTGTTTGAAAGCAACTTTTAACAGCTAACACAGGGAGAGGGGCCATTTCCCAATATGAGCCATTTTTGTATTGTATTTCCAAAATTAGGCCAACTTCTGACGGAATCCCAAAACTAAGTTAAAACGCTATTACTATTCGCGCTTTCACTGTTAGGAGCGTAAAAGTAGGTGAACAGTAAAATCGCTATTACAAATAGCGACTTTGATTAATAAGTCGCTATTACAAATAGCGCTTCTAGGGTTATTCTTTTTCCCAATAAAAAACGCTGTTCTTAACAGCGCTTTTCACACAAATTTTTGTTGCAAAAAAACGCTATTATCAATAGCGATTTTAACAAAAACAAATTTCCCAAAAAACGCTGTTTATAGTAGCGATTTTAACATAATTTTTTTTGCAGAAAAAACGCTATTCATAATAGCGATTTCAGTTCAAATTTTGTTCCAAAAAAACGCTATTTCTAATAGCGATTTTAACAGAAATTTTTTTTTTAACATAAACTTTGTTGGAATAAAACGCTATTTTCAAGATAAAACAAAAGAAAAAAACATAAAGCAATTATCATGTTAAAATATGTTTTTTTTTTCTTTTGTTTTTGTTTAGAATGTGTAATTCATAAATTTTACATAATATGAAAAAAAACCTCTTCTCATATATTAATTTTACATACTATTTTTCATATATATAATTTCAAAATCATATTCATGTAGATTATTGAATTTTTTTTGGGAAAATTTTACATAGCGATTTAGCTATTATAAAAAATGTAATTAAAGCTCATTTAGCTATTATCAATAGTATATTAATTTTACATAGCGATTTTTCATTTTTTCATAGCGAATTGTTTCAAGTTAAATGAGCTTTAATTACATTTTTTTAATTACATTTTTTTGGGAAAATTTTTTTTGTTAAAATCGCTATTGTTTTAGAAAATGTAATTAAAAAAAAAATTTCATCTTCACTAAAGTTGTTTTCATGTAAAATTTTTTTTTGCTTATTGTTTTGTGTAATTAATTATTTTTTTTTCGCTTTACTAAAGTCGTTTTCATGTAAATTTTTTTTTTCTTTTGTCTTTATTTTGGGTTGGAAGGTGTTATTTTGAAAATTATTTTGGCTTTACGAAAGCCGTTTTCATTTAAACATAAATATATATTTATTCTTTTGTTTTGGGTTAGAAGGTGAGAATGTAATTCAGAAAATCAGTTTAGTAAACCAGTTTAGTAAAACCGTTTTGTACCCGTTTTCATTTAAATTTATTTTGTTATGGGTTAGAATGTGATATGCATGCTGTACAGTTCGAAGCACACCCACACATTGTGCAACTCGACGAGCAACGACGAAGGGTGAGACGCGAAGACCACCGCGGAGTAGGCCAAGAAGACAAAGGCCACAGCGAGAGCTCCTAAAATAAATTTTCTCAACATTTTTGTAATAATACTTAATACATAATATACGAAGTCAGTACTTTACAAAATACTCTTACGGGTATGAAAACAACATAACTGAAGTTGCAAATGTAATAGTTTTCAGTTACGTAGGTAGTACAGACATAATTCTCCCACAAAAATACATTATGGACACCATGAACTGAACACACATTACATACATCCTGGACACTCTTAACTGAACACACAATACATAAACATAACAGTTAGATAGAGAAACACCTAATTCATGACCTAATATTGCATATTAATAGCCGTAACATTTGACAGACACAATACATAAACATAAACTTAAACATAAACATAACATAACATAACAGTTATACTTACTCTAACACAGACATTACATATTAATGGAAGTTGTTATATTGCCGAAGTGTAGACATTAACACCTAATTCGCGCTTAAATCGGCAGGTGGCTCAGAATCTGAACAATCCGAAAGCTCAGCGTCAGAGACAAGTTCAGGATCCTCCATGATAGCCTTGATAGCCGCAACATTTGGTTCTGTTTTGTTCTTCTGGGCATCCTTCTTAAGTATGAGTAGCTGCATATCGCGGGCCAATCTACGACCCATTTGAGAAATCTCACGTTCTAGTGTTTGACATAGTCGATCAACATTATCAGGATCTTCCTTTTGGATCTCAACAGAACGTGCTTTTGGCACCTTCAGTCCTCTTTCCCGACATAATCGTTCGTTTTGCACTCGCTCTATAAATAGTGCGGGCCACTTAAGAAGTCTAGCCTTTGCATAACCATATCCTGTTTGATTTTCTGATGGATCCTCCACCAAACCACATGGATCTCGATAGTACTTGGGCATGACGAAATGTCGCTTCCCAAACCTATCATGATAAGCACAAGAGGCATCCAAGAAAGGAAATGGTGTTTCATCTTCAGCATCGCCACTTCCCCTTCCCCCTCCTCGTCGTGAACTTTCACCCCTTTGCAAGTTCCTACCACCTCTGCGACCCCCACTCCCTCCTATGAACCATGTAGCCATGCTAATTTTTTAAAACAAATGAATAATAATTTCGTAGGGCGAAATGAGTTGTAAGGTTGTGTCTTCACCTTGAGTTGTAAGGTTGTGTCTTCACCTTTACTCGTTTATATAGTTGATTATGAACGGATAAATGAGAATCCCACATATATGCATGCTGACTGTAAGGTAAATCAGTAGATTCACTGTTGCCATGTGACTTTCTAAATTGAGAATCCCACATATATCAATACGAGATGAGTTATCACTGTAACAAAAAAGTCGAGCAAAATATGGAGAAAACCAAAGCATGTGGACCAAGTCACATCACTTCACAATCCATCTGCATATACGAACAAAATAAGGGCATGGTGACTGTAACGTAATTCAGTGAATTCACTATTGCCATGTGACTTTCTAAGTTGAGAATCCCACATATATCAATAATAGATGAGTTGTCACTGTAATAAAAAAAATCGAGCAACAAATTGAGGAAACCAAAGCCTGTGCACCAATTCACATGACAAAGACCATCCATCTGCATATAAGGACAAAATAAAGGCATGCTGTTGTTAACAGATGACAAAGAATCTCACATATATCAATAACAGATGAGTTGTAATAAAAAAAATCGAGCAAAAAATCGAGAAAACCAAAGACTCTGCACCAAGTCACATGACTTCACAATCCATCTGCATATACAGACAAAAATAAAGGCAGGCTGACAATAAGGTAAATCAATGAATTCACTGTTGCCATGTGACTTTCTGAGTTGAGAATCCCACATATGTAAATAAGAGATGAGTTGTGACTGTAATAAACAAATCAATCAAACCGAAGACTGTGCACCAGGTCACATGACTTCACAATCTATCTGCATATACTGACAAGTCTCTCCACGATTTGACTACTTAATGTGTGAAAAAATGAAGGTTATGAAGCTTACGACCCGCTATTTGTATTTCATTGAAAAGTATGACTATTTGAATTGTTCTTGTCATTTGGGAAGCTATTCACCGACCTACCTGTTATGTTTTATGTGTTGTTGAAGGCGGTAGTTCGATTCACCGAGTTTAGTTTTTTGTCAACCCCTCATTCATTACCGGAGTCATAATTTTTACTGGACTTTCAATAATTGTAAGGTGACTCTTTCTTCTTTCCTGATGGAGATTGAAATTCGTTGTAATTTCATCCCTATTTCAGCAGCCCCAGTTAAGGGAACCTTTTCTCCGAGTTGCCTGATCTATTTTATGTGTTTTAAGTATTCACATAATTGAACATACATTAATCCATTAATTAATCCAGAACATTCATGAACAAATTGCAATTCAATAAAGAAAGTCATGAACTCATAAATGTGTACTTATAAATGTAGGTATTTCATAAACTTTAGGTTCATAACAAAAATACTTGAAATACATCCGTACGTTACACCAACAACAACGTTGTCTTACACTCCAGGAACGAACATATGAAAGATAACGGTGTTTGATTTCTTATTCATCATCTGACATGTAGTAGTCAGAGAGATATTTTTCATTGTTGAAGACATTATTTCGCTCAACCATTGTCAAATCTCTGTTGCTTGCTTCTGCCATTTCAGTGGCTAGCTGAAGCATGAAATGTCGACATCTCCGCATCAACATCCTGTTGTTCTCCTTCTTAATTCTGCTAACTGCTTTTTCATAGTCACTCACATTTCGTCTAGCCATGGTCAATGAACGACGATGAGGTACCAGTGCCCCAAAGTTACGTAGATCATTATACAATCCTTCTTGCTCCGTTACCCTGAACGCCCATTCTGCTCGGATACCAGCATAATAATCCTTCGGACTTGAGTACTTTTCGCTCTTGTAGTCATACATAAATGGAGGTAGCAGCCACACTTTCGGATTTCTTTGCTGGCGTGAACTTCCTGCACCTCTTGAAGACATTGTTAATAAAATTAAAAATAATAATAATAATAGTAATTGTATATCTATTACTATTGTTATGCCTTCAACAAACATCATACTGGGGTATTTATAGACATGATAGTGGTGCTAGGGCACTATGGAATAAGTGATACACGTGATATTATTTGATGTTATTCATTTCATGTAATTTTGATTACCCGTGACTTTGTGTACCTGTGATGTAGTCACGGATGTGGTTGTAAGATAAAATAATAATTGTAGGCCATAGAATCACAATGCTATCCCTTCATATTCGAGCAGTGCGTTGTCAAATAAAACAAAATGCAGTGAGTTGTCACATCGGCACATGAAACTATTTTGTCATGCTTACTTTTGTAATACAATAAGTACTCACTTGGAATTGACGATTTCAGTACGTATAAGTGTTTTCGAGAAATTATAAATCAAATCGAAAAATGAAATTTTCTTTGTATTCAAGTAATATTGTTCATAAACTATCATTGTTTTTCTCACCAACATAAGAAAATGGTCACCTGCTAGGTAAACACGATTGGAACGTTGGTGCCTATATTTTATCTTATTTTCAGTTAATGAACTTCAGTCATCCGATTTTTATTGTCATTACACAATCGTCCATCATATTTTTTTACCAACATAATAGCATTTCTGCTTCTTTTCACAGTCATAATAATGTGACTTAGATGAATTCTGAAATGTGCAGAAAAAACAAAGCATGTAAGTTGCACTGCAGAAGTCACATGCATCACGTAATGTCAAGAAACAAGTCACAACGTATACAAGCATGGCAAAGTAAGAAAGTCACATGCATTACTGCATCACTGCATAAAGTGACATGCAGCATTGCATCACTGCACAAAGTCACATGCAGTGATGCAGTGATGCACAAAGTCACACGCATCACTGTATCACTGCACAAAGTCAGATGCATCCCTGCATCGCTGCACAAAGTCACATACCTCCTACGTACTGTGCCCATTGCAATTATGCACAAAGTCACAGGCATCGCTGCATCTGCGGCACAATAGCCGATGCTACAGGCCGTTGATTCGTTCATGACTGCACAAAGTCGAGTCCTGACAGCTGTATCCACTGGATAAGGTCAGTGGCATGCATGTGATCGAACAGGAAATTGCATACACACAGGTACCATGTGTGTATATGGTATAAATATCGTAGCATACCACAACAAAAGTTTTACAGCTATTTCTACCGATATGATCATGACATATACGGTGGTTGATCTATATTCAGCAATGGGTCGCTATTGGGTTGCAGATGGAGATGAATTTCAATACCCATTAAATCCAAATTTGCGTTACTCACGTGCCACCGTCAATACCATGAGAGCTGAGTGGGAATTTCGCAAAACTCGAGCAAACGTTCTCGTTGAGCTATGCTGTGAAGTTAATCTTAAATTTCCTCGCCGGTTAGCCATGCGTATGCCAACTGACACTCCACAGTTGTTGCAAAGGGCATTGCATCGTATCCGCGACGAGGTTAATCGCATGACCCAACGTTTGCAGAGGTCTGAACTAATGAAGACCGCAAATGAGCGTGCCGAATATGGGTTAATGGATGATGCACACCAGTACTACGCCTGGAGCATGGATGTTATGTATGAATCTGATATTGAGATGTCAGATGATGATGATAATGAATGAAATTGTTTGGATGAACGCCCAGGGCATTTCTGTAATGCATGCAATTTGTAATGCTTATCCATGACTTATCAATAAAGCGAGATATTTCAATTATTTTTAGCCTTCAACGAACATTTTTTTTATAGCTTCTTTACACATTTTTTTTTCTTCATCACACATTTCATTCTCATCATTGTCTAGGGCGACATCAGGACCGTACATGTCACTGTCAGCAAACTGCACAAAATTAACCGTTTCAGCCATATTACCAGCAACTTCAACTGGAGTCGTATGATGGCTATAGGTGGGCACATCTTGGGTGTTATTGTGAAATTCAGTCTCGTATCCACCATGTGAACTTGATTCTCCACCATGGCCATGAAATGTCTGTTGTGTGTAGCCAGCTGCATAACATTCATTTGATTCATACATAGGAGACTGAAATGCTGTCGTGTCAACCCCATGTGTCAGCAATGTAGTGAACGGCTGCGATTCCATCTGTGTTACATTCGGAAGATTCTGTACAACCTCTTTCTGAATGTACACTTCCAAACAATTTGGTGGTTCGAAATTTCCACCGATACTTAAAACGGTGTTCAACGCCTCATCGTCATTTATCGGTAATATTTTGTATTTGCTGGTTGCTTGCCACTGGCGATAAGGATATCTACATTTGAAGATCAATCGGACTGTTTCCCCGTAACTTGCGACCTTGGACATAAACATCTCCTCCAAATTGCCAAGTGTGGTGCCAAGTTGCACCATATATATCCCTTTCGGCTCAGCATCATATGACACACCTTCATCGGGATCCCGAATTATGTTTCCCCCCCAGTAAAAGATAATTGGAACAGTTGCCATATACTTGCTTCAATGAAACAATAAATATTAAAATATCAACAATATACATATATTGAATTGTACTTGTAAAATAAACATTAAAATTTGCAGAAGCCACAAATAAAAGCAACCCTCTAATTTTTTATCAATTTATATTTTCCAGGGTTGAAGGAACTGTAGAGGTGAAACATTAATTCAATTTGTATTTTGTCAACTATATATTTGTGTCTCAACTTGATTATTACTTTTTATTCAATAATCTTGTTCACTTATTTTTATTCGTATAACAGAACAGCTGAGATTTCATCTATACGTGGAGTTACATATTGTGTCTCATTTACTTCGTATGTGAAGACTCTTATCTTTTCAACGTGAATGTTCTTTGTTGTCATTGCTCTATTGTCTTCATCTAAAAAACACATAACAAGAAGTATACTTGTTGTCTTAATTCTTTCGAATTAGTGGCGAAAAATAAAATAGGTTGACAGATATTTAGTAGAGGGTGACGCGATTGATTTGGACAATATAAAATACAGGGTGCAAACATTGAGAGAGATTTTTTTAACCTGGTGATGTAATTGTTCAGATTTATGGAAAATATAAGTTAATTTGATTTGCTCCAACTTGTGCCATTACGGACCTTAATGACAAAGTTATTTCCTATGTGAACTAGTAACCCTCGTCCATTTTGTAGAGGGCATAGAGGCTTTCTTATAAAATTAAAACAACAAACTGATTTTGGATCATTTTGGATTGTTCTGAAAAGTAAGAAAAAAATTAAATTTATTTACTCTTTTTTTTTCTTACACATACAAAAACAACAAAATTATTACAGAGATAATTTATAATGGCCAAAAATTAGAGATAATTAAATTGAAGTTGGTGGTTAAATGTATGGACTACATTTTGGACAGTTATCCATGTGAATCTATCGGGCCATCCGTACCAATTATTTGGTATTACAAAATACATGCTTACCCATCAACGTGCCAATTTTTTTTTCCCTTCTTACGTACGAAATTGCTACGGACTATTAATTAAATTAATTTATTACTCTTTTCATGCATATATGTCTGCACACCTCTATGGACAGAATAATTATGATATTTGCTTCCGCCAACCCCTAATTTTGTAAATCTATTTAACTGGCCTTCGGTAATCTTAGGATTACTGGCCGGTCATACCTATAGTAGCGGGTTTGGGTCGTGATAGAGTGGTATCAGAGCACGAGTTGATTATTTGAAGTGTTTCCATGTTGGATCATTTTGGATCGTTCTGAAAAGTAAGAAAACTTGATTTTGGATCATTTTGGATCGTTCTGAAAAGTAAGAAAAAAATTAAATTTATTTACTCCTTTTTTTTCTTACACATACAAAAACAAAAAAATAATTACAGATAATTAAATTGAAGTTGGTGGTTAAATGTATGGACTACATTTTGGATAGTTATCCATGTGAATCTATCGGGCCATCCGTACCAATTATTTGGTATTACAAAACACATGCTTAGCCATCAAAGTCCCAATTTTTTTTTTTTTCCCTTCTTACGTACGAAATTGCTATGGACTATTAATTAAAATAATTTATTACTCTTTTCATGCATATATTGTAACTACTCTAAAATAGCAGCCAAAGTAGATTTTCATTTTCAATGGTAGTGGACAATCACAAAGTGAAAAAGACGATAAGTCAGTTCGTTCAATACCCATTTCAAAAACTTTCTCAAATTTTCTTCAGTTTATCATAAAATTTTAATTTGTACTAGAATACTATTATATGTATTACAAATTCAGCTCATTAAATGTTTTAATCATATTTTGGCTGCTTGACCCCAAATATGACCCCAAATATAGTGAAATAAACCAAACGAAATTAAACCAAATTTTTTTTTTTAAATCAAATACAGTCAAATTTAAATATTTTCAGAAACCAATAAAAATATTTCTTTTCAATAAAATAGAGTCAAAATTAAATATTTTGATAAACCAATAAAAATATTTCTTTTTAATAAAATAGAGTCAAAATTAAATATTTTGAGAAACCAATAAAAATATTTCTTTTTAATAAAATATAGTCAAAATTAAATATATGAATTTCGGATTTTTTAATCGCAATTCTTAATTAAAAAAAATTACTTTTAAAACCCTAATTTCCTTTTAATTCCTCTTCACAAGAAAAAAAAAACAATTTCCAATTCAACAAATGTACGTTGGTTTATTCAATATTCAAAATATAGACATTTTCATTCACAAACATAATTTCAAAATTCTAATTCCTGATTTGAAATTTAAAAATATAAACATTCAAAATATTCAAATTTATTCAATATTCAAAATATTTTTCTTTTGGGTCCAATGCCAGTGGTGCAATACATAGTAATTAATGGGTGGACATTGGAGATTCTTCTTTCTACTAATAAACCCACTTCGCAAAAGTATGAAACAAAGAACTAGCTTGTTGGTCAAGAGTCTTTTTATAGCTATTTTAGCCCAAACATGAGATGCCAAACGAAACCTAAGATTCACAAAAATTAAATTTAGAAGGCATAACACTATTTACATACATCCTAAAATTATATATATTACAGCTAAATTAGCTAATTGCCCAATAGAAATCCAGTCTATGATTTTGCATAATGATGAGTAGCTCTTTCACTTGTTCATGAATTCCCTTCATTTGACTTGATTATGATTGTGTTTGAATCATAACTTTGAACACAGTTTAAAAATAAAATAAAATAAGAAAAAAAAAAGAAAAGAAAAGAAAAGAAAATAAAAGAAAATAGAAGAACAAATTAGATTTTATTTTACTCACATTTTTCTTTCTCTTAATTCAAACTCAGTTTTAAGAGATTGATTGACCTGACAAATGAGACACTTTCTTAATCAAAGTTGTATTAGATTTATCATTGCAGAATTGATTGTAAAAAGAGAAAAAAATACTCTCTTTTTTTCTTTTTTTTCGGCTGAAGGTTAGATTTGATTTCAAGTTTTTGGTACACCTATTAAAAGACTTGTGAATTAAGTTAATGTGGTCATTTAATGTTGTACCCGAGCCTTGGATTTACCAAGAGAAATAAATAAATTCACCTCATTTTCTTTTTGTCAAGATAAAGAAACATAATCTTAGGGTGTTGTCATTTACTGCATTCCAACAAAAAAATCAAGGTTGAGATCTGAGTCGATTTTTTGATATGAGTCGATTTTTTGACAAAAAAGGGTTTGTTTGGATATGAGTCGATTTTTTGACTATTTAATTTGGGGCTAAAAAATGTCGTTAGTGATAGGTTTTTTTGACTTTTATGAGAGAAAAAATAAAATATTTATGATTTAGATATAACATTTTGTCTTATATGAATAAAATAACTTATTTTATCTTATATGACTATTTTAGCCCAAACTAATATCCCAAACGGGAGCAAAGCCAGATTGAGTTATTGTGCCCTTTCTTTGACTTGAAACCTTGAAATTTGTTTATGTTCATTTTATTTTTTATTTTATTTTTGGGTAGCCCTATTAATATTTTGGTTTTGTTGTAACGGTCCATGAAATTTTGGGATGATCAAATTATATTAAATCTAGCATTTAGTGAATCTTATCACGTTTTCAAGAGATGAGGATATGTAAAATATTTTGATCCTCCATGTAATTCTCTCTGCCTTAAATTAATCAGAGTATACATATGTGACAAAACTTTCCTTTTTTTTTTTTTAAATTTTAATTTAATTTGTTTTTTGGGGTAGGTCATCCATATGTGATCCTAACACATTCAAAACCCAATAAACAAAACCCCTAAATAGTCCCAAAGAAACATGGATCCTTTGTCTCTTGGGTATCACAATGCAGGTCTCGAGTCTTGACCTCTACAATTTCTCCCAAATTAATGACATTTACATGCTTTGATTTCTATTTTAACTATCTTCATTTGTATAGGAGAATGTAAAACATAAATAGAAATAAATATGATGAAACTTAGATATTTTTGTACATAGACAAAAATGTTCTCACATTTGAAATAATGAAATTAACTAATTTATAAAAAAAAACATAACAAAATAAAATGATAGTATCCTCTTGAATAAAAAAACAAAAAACATTAATATTTCATTATAAATAAAATATAAATTTATAAATCATATAAATAATATTACTTTCTTTATTTGGAAGCTCATTTAACTTGAAACAATTCTTTGAAATAGATTATTGAATTTCACTTACAATTAGATTTTAATCTATTAATTTTATAATATTAGAACCAAAAAAATAAAATCCATTGATGCTATAATATTACAAAAAAAATAAAGCATTTCAATTTATTCCAAAAAATAAAAAACCAAATAAATAAAAATACTTTATTTAAAATTATATAATGACAGTATATGTTTCAAATTAAAAATACTTTATTTTGATAAACCAATAAAAATTTCAGAAAAATTCAAAAACTAACCATGATTCCAAAAAATTCAATTTCATTTCAAAACCCTAACATTGACAGAAAAACCCTAACCCGTATGCCAAAAAATTCCAAACCCTAATTTCATAACCACAATGATAAAAACCCTAACACATTTAATAATTCACAAGTAAAACCCTAACATTGACAAAAAAATACAACACATTTACAAACACAAAAAGTAAATACATAAAATTAGGGTTAATGTCATACCACGGAGAGAGAGAGAGCAGAGACAGAGAGCGAGAGAGCGAGCTGAGATGGAGCGAGAGCAGAGAGAGAGAGAGCGAGCGAGAGCAGAGAGAGCCAAAAACCTAAGTCTGAGTATGCAAATGAGGGGGGGGTGAGGGGGGGGTTTTGTTCGTATATATGAGGAGTTTGAAAACGCTGATATAAAAAGCGATTTCATTTAAATGAAATCGCTATTACAAATAGCGTTTTTTGGCAAAAAAATTTGAACTGAAATCGCTATTAGAGATAGCGTTTTTTCCGGGGAAATTTTTTTCTTAAAATCGCTATTACGAATAGCGTTTTTATGCAATTTTAAAAAAGGCGCTGTTAGGAAAAGCGTTTTTAACAAACCCTAGAAGCGCTATTTGTAATAGCGACTTATTAATCAAAGTCGCTATTTGTAATAGCGATTTTACTGTTCACCTACTTTTACGCTCCTAACAGTGAAAGCGCGAATAGTAATAGCGTTTTAACTTAGTTTTGGAATTCCGTCAGAAGTTGGCCTAGTTTTGGAAATACAATACAAAAATGGCTCATATTGGGAAATGGCCCCAGGGAGAGGTTTTGGAACAAAAAATAAGAGTGATGTGATACTAGCAATGGGGGACAGCTGTTGCGCTCATGCGTAGCAGTGATTGTTGTGTGATTAATAGAATATTCTTTAAGTTTTATTTTAATAATTTAAATTATTCACTTATTAAAAATTATCAACTAAAATATATTTGTAAAAATTAAAATTAATCGGATATTGACATTCATTATCATTTAATTTTTTTATATACAAATATATTTTGGTGAAGAAAAATCCCAACCATTGATGCCTCTAGTGGGACACATGTCGCATTCTCCTCGTTTCATTTCACGATCACTCTACTTAATTCAATCTAGAGTATCCGAACAACTTGTGATTTGGAACTAGGGAGGAGAATTATTATTTGAGTAATGATACATTTCTCTAATTTTAGAATTCTAATTGAGCTCTAATAATATGGCATGGGATAAAACAAATAAAACCAAGACCAAAATATCACAACACAATGGGGTCCACTCCCATTAAAGCTCTTTTATTAGAGCTTCCAATCAATTTTCTTATTATTTAGAGTAGTTCTTTTAAAGAAATATTACATATTAATAAAGAAAGGGCTAAATTTCAATTTATTTTTGTGATTTGGAGAATGTACGATGAGTGATTCTACTTACACCACTAGTTTACCTCTTTACACTCTCCATCTCATTATATCACTAAAAAAAAGTGATTCTCATTACACCCATTATAGTGCCAAAACTAATCCTAAACTTAAAACTCTTCAACACCCTTGCAGTTTTATACCGATAACTTTTGGTAATACAATACTAAAGAATTTGAATTACTTAAGTGCCGTGTTACCAGACAAACTAATTTTTTTCAACAATTTGTTACTGTTTGATTGGGTGATTTTACTTTATTGAATAAGAAATTAGTTGGAGCTCATTTGTGAAGTGCATGTTCAGTGATACATTATTATATAAATTAGATTACTCCAATATCATGTTACCGAACTAAAATATATTTGTCCATCCGCCTATCGCTATACATTTATAGATTAGTCCAGTATTATGTTGCCAAACTAAAATAAATTTGTCCAGTCACCTGTCGCTTTACTTGCGTTGTAGATTGTCTTTATTATTGTCGCATTAAAAGTATCCCTTCGTTTCATTGTAATCAATATCTCTTTTGATCGCACTATACTCTTTGACATGTCAACTAACAATGATGTTTCCTCCTTAGATAATCTACTAGCAAATTAATTCCCTTCAAGATGTTCAGCAGTCGGATGATTATACTTACATTGCTGCAATGAATCGAAGCATTATCCTTACAATCAAAAAAACAAAAACTATTAAAAAAAATAAAACGGAAAATGCATAGTAAAGAGTAACCGAACAAATTAAAAACGTTCAGCCTTGGGTTACCAGAAATATATCTTTTATTCTACAATGGGTTACCAGACATATATTTTTTGTTCGGCAATGTGATTCTAAACTACTTTATTTTGTTTGATTTTGACACACCGAACAAAAATCGAAGTACTCTCTCAAACAACAAAACGAAAATATCCACTGAACAAATAAAAAAACTCACCATGTCACTTCTTTGATGATTCTTCACCACTGTTTCTTCATCCATTGCTTTTTTCTATGATCAAAGCACTATGAATTTTACTTTTTGAAAAGAGAGGTATAGCAGAAAAGAAAAACTGAGAAGGAAAGACTAGCAATAGGGATTGAAGAGCAATGGGTGTAAGGAAATGATAAAATATATTTAATTTTAGTCTTTTGTCCTTAAAAATAATTTTACACATGGATAAAATTGGAAACAAAAAATAAAAAATCTCATATAGAGGGTGTAAAGAGGTAAACTAGCGGTGTAAGTAGAATCACTTTGTGTAGTTTATGCTCTTAATGTTTAAAAATGACCATATAACATTTTGTGGTTTGTGAATTGAAGTGTACCATTAAAATCGTTAACGACTTAATGAAAAAGACTAAAATACCCCTGTATTTTCGTCATTTGTTTGAAAGGCAAAATGCACTTTGATCCATGTGCTTTATTTCACGTGCACTTTACCTAGGAGTGTAAAAATGGTCCGCGGCTCGTGGGCTACCCGAAGCCAGCCCGCGGCCCAAGATGGGCCCGGCCCGTTTAGGCCTGGGCCTGGGCTATCATTTTGAAGCTCGGCCCAACCCATCAGCCCGTTTAAAAGGGCCACTCAAGGCTCGGTCCAAGGCCCACTCTGCCCTACTCGAGGCCCAATGTCTTTTTTAGTGGAAAATAATAAAATTGGTAAAAAAATTGGGTAGGCCCACCTAAGCCTGAGGCTAGGACCAGGCCCACCAGCTCGGCCCGCCTAAGGCTCGAATACCCCTGGGCCTAGGGTTGGGCTTGCGTCTAATTTTTTGGCGGGAGCCCGCAAGGCCCAACATGGGCCGGGCCAGGCCAGATTTACACCCTTAGCTTTACCCCCTTCAAATTTGAAAATGAGTATATGACTCCTTCTGTTTGCCACATATTTCACATTTGCTATTAAATTTAATGGAATGTTTAACGGTATTTAACAGTGTAATTTAGTCCACAAACTAAGTAAGGGTTCTATGATCATTTTCAAACGTTAAGGGAATAACCATAGTATTTATAAAAAAAAAATATTATTTTTTAAATATAACGTTAAGGGCTTGTTTGTTTGGACAGATTGGATAATGAGGGATTGTAATTCACCGAACTATTAGTCTTGGGATACATTGTCCCGGATTATTTGGCTGGATTGGATTTGTATCCCATGTTTGTTTAGTCGTGAGATTAGATATCTGGATTGGACTATTCTATTGAATCATATGTTTGTTTAGGATATTATGGACAATGATAAATACTCAAAAGACTGTTTTGCCCTTTTTAATTATTTACTAAATAATAGGAATATTAAATATGAATTATAAATTTTATTTAATTTTTTTACTAGAACTTTTAAAAAATTAAATAAATAGAATATTAATAAAAATTACATAAATTTATTTTAATTTGTAGTTGAGATTTTTAAATTTTATTTTACTTTACTAAGCATGATTAATACCATATGATTATTAAAATAAATAATTTAATAAAGTATAAATAATTTAATAAATAAAATTTATTAAGTATAATTTATCAAATAATTTAATAAATAAATTTTATTTTTAAAAGGATATTAAATAATAGAGGATCAAAAATATAATTTCACTACTTAATCTCATGTGATGAGTTATTCTATGGATTGTGTCCCACCTCCGTGAGATAGAACAATCCATAGATTTGAGATTCATAGTCTGAATAGACTAATAGTTCGGTGTAAAAATTTTAAATCAAATAACAAACTATTAGTTCGGATAAACAAATCATATCCCATGCTATCCTTCCAAACAAACACCACCTAAGGGGATAACACTTTTTTTTGACTGACACAACTCAATGTAATTCATACAACTATCAGTGTGTTTGGTTTGAGTTTTTTGAATTAAGTTTTTTGAAAATTGAGTTTTTTGGTTTTTGTATTTTTTTTGTTTTTAGTGAATATTTTTAAAATTTTAAACATTTTTTTTTAAATTTTTAAGATGTACCTTACTTAGATATATCTAAAAAGTAAAAAATTTGTGAAAAATATTTTTAAAAATTAATAAATACATAAAAATATAAAAAATGTACTGAATTCTTGTTTTTTTTTTTTTGTATTTTTGGTATTTAGTGAATTTTTAAAAGTTTTTTTAAATTTTTTTTTTTACTTTTTAGGTATATTTATGTTAGGTATGTCTAAAAATTAAAAAAATTGCTCAAAATATTAAAAAAATTCAGTAAAAAAAAAAAACAAAAAATAAAAAAGTAAAATTTTTTGAAAAATGAAAACCAAGCATAGTTTAGAACTATCTACACAAATATAGCTAACCTATATCTATACCCATATGAAACAAAGAAGGGTTGAGATTTGGCAATTCCAGTCACCTCTAGAGTGCATACTATATGTACTTATCATAAAAATATGTAATTTTATTATAAAATTTTATAATATTAATTAAAAAATATGTAATTTTATCATAAATTAACGTAACAAATATGTTTAAAATTTTGTATCTTAGTTATGACATTTTTTTATACTAATTTGTGATCAGATTATGCATTTTGTAATTAATATTATAAAATTTTATGATAAAATTATACATTTTTATAATAAATTGCATATGATGTAAACCCCTTAAATTAGCTACCTACGTCCTTTTATTATGGTGTTATTTGAAATGATGTAAATAAAAATATTTTTAAAATTTAAAAAAAATATATATAAAAAAATAATATAACACAAAAAAAAAAAAAAAAAACACTTTTTTATAGTGCACCCAATACACTCTCATACTCTCGTGAGCAAAGCAGCACTTAATGGCCAAGAAAAAATAGCAAAATAGAGAGCTACCCCTTGAATCACCCACCCACCCACCCACTGTTTGCAATCAATTATTTGATGATGGGTGTTAATTACCCAGACTTTGTAAACTTTATTTCTAGTTCTATTTTATCTGCCACCTTTTCTACCCAAAAAAACAAAAAAAACAAAAAAGCTACCTACTTACCTTATTTACTATCGTGAGCAGAGCAGCACTTAATGGCCAAGAAAAAATAGCAAAATGGAGAGCTACCCATGCACCTAAAATTTGTCATCCAGATTTTCATTTTTGGTATATTTTTCATGACATATACAATCTGTTTCTTTCTTTCTTTCTTTTTCTTAAATTTAATAAACAATCTGTTCAATTTCAATTTTTACCAATATAAATGAAACCAACATAAATATAATTTTTTTCACTGTCATTCCCTTTAATTTTTGAAATACCACTTACACACCCCTGTCAGATAACACAGGTTATTGAAACAATGAATTTACGAAAATACCCTTTCCATTGTTCTTACTATGTGGCCCTTGTGCGACCTTCACCCCATCCTTACCATGAGCAACAAGGAGAACTCCGTAACGTATTGGGATTTTTTGTAAATACGAAATGGAAAAATATTTTTATAAAATATTAAATGGTTAATTATTTCTGGTCTTGGTGCTACAAATTTAATATGGTTGATATATGATGTATTAATTTGGTACATGCATGATTTATTGGAAGCTGCAAATGGTGTCTCGTGCTTGGGAAGTCATGGCTGCACTTGAAGGATGTAAATAGATTTGTGGCAGATTGCATGGAGTAATGGAAAGGCATTGCATGGTGGAAACTTTTGGTTGGCATTATAGGGAAGACCAAACGTGTATCAACTTTGTGCATCTTCTCAACTACTTTTGTATTATGTATAAACTATCCTATCACCGTATTATGTACAGGATAATTATAGATATTTATATTTGTTTTAGATTTTTTTTAATATATGAATTATGTTTTTTAAGATTTTTTATAAAAATAATTTAACAATCTTATCACTAACCATAGCATATGGGAAAAGTTAAAAAAAGTACTGCAGTAACTATGCACGGATTGTATTTATAATTATTTGTATGAGGGGATTTTAAATGCTGATTAGGAGATTTTGACCAAATCAATAAATGCAGGTATGTAGAAAGACATGTGAATTGGAAAAAGTTAATAAATGCTGATAAGGGAATTTTGACCAAATCAATAAATGCTGATTTTTTTTTTTAAATAAAAAATTAAAAAAATTCAGATTGAGATATTGGAGCTCTCACAGAACTTGGGGGTTAGAAACCCCTTTTTCTTAATATAGATATAGACATAGATATAGATATAGATATGAGTTTATAGGGTTGAATTGACATAGAGAGAGAGAGAGAGAGAGAGACAAAAAATTGGTGCGAGAGGACAGGAATGGAGACGCATAAAGAAAGAAAAAAATTACTATAAGACACTGAGTGAGTAATGTTTCAACTATCTTGATATGGAATTCAGATAGTAGTGTGAATTTTGAATATTTTTTGGCCATGTCACATGTACTTTCTGTTTTATCTTTATAATGAATTTATCTCTATTCCGTAAATGTAACCATTTAAGCTTAACCACAATAAATATTAAGCATTTCTTTGTGTATGCGTATTTTATTGAGGATTACTTCCATTGTCACATGAGTTCTTATTTATGAAGGGGAATTTATTTCTAATACAACCACCCCATGAAACTAAACGTAATTTACTTTTCCAAGTGCATAAGATATTAAAATGTAGGATAAACTATTAATAGATCCTAATAGTTTAACTTAATTTCCATTAAATCATATTAAAAATAAGTCAGAGTAAAATCGTCGTTAAAAATAATTTTTTATGAAAATTTTTTTTGCATGTTGCTAAAATTTGACAATTAATGACTTTTTTTGTTATAGTTTTTATAAATTGTCTCTAAAATTTAGAATTAGTAACATTTTTCTATGACGAATTTTTTAAACTGTTGCTAAAATTTGAAAATTAGTGATTTTTTTGTGACATTTTTTTAAATTATCACTAAAACTTATAATTAGTGACTTTTTTATGGCAAATTTTTCAAACTGTTGTTAAAAATCAACAGTGACGCTTTTTAATTGTGTTTGATAAAAAATACAATTAATTATCGTAGAATAATAAGTTTACTTATTAGGACCTTACTCTAAAGCATAACTATAAGAAAGAAAACTCAAATCTAATTACTGAAATTGTCATTGGATTAGAATTTGAATTGTACCAAAGAACAACTTGTGTGAATTTGAAACAAATTTACAATAAAATGGGACCCTCTGTATAATTTAAGCAACATAAATGTCACCTAACAAAGCAACGTATAATACAAAAAGAAAGCAATTGACAACTGTCAACTCGATGATAATAAAATCCAAATTAGCAGGGGGGTTGTTATTTTTGGCAGTGGAGGACCATGGAGATAGACTCGTGGTTTGAAGGGTTGGTTATTTTTGGGGTTGTGGAGGTGAAATTATTGGGTGGTGGTTTGGCTGTATAGAGGTCGAGTGTGGGTTGCTCTGTTAATAATGAATAAAGAAGAGAAGAGAAAGATGGTGTGGTGTATATAATTATTAATTCTCTTGTTATTTTAAAAAATGAAATTTAAATTATTTCAATTGAAGAAGGGCACTTTCGGCATTTTAAAATGTTAAAGTAGTGACATCAGCTTAATTTGTTAGGTCAACTAATAATAGATGCGTTTGGAGGGTCTCAAAATGGCCGCAGACAATATAGTTGATATTATTTTAACTTGTTAAATTCGTTTCATGGTATGTCTTAATTTGTTTGAGTGTTCAATCTATTTCAATTCATAAAAGATGATTTAAGATTTTAGATAAAGATTTATAATTTGAATTTGCCCATAAACTTGACCCGTAAGAGCCAGCACGGGTAAGTCTAATGTTTAGTTTGATTTTTTTATGTCTAATGTTTAGGTTATTTTTATTTTTATTTCAATCATGTTTGAATTTTTTTTTCTTTCCGTTTTTTTCTCTCCACTTGTAGGTATTATATATTACTTGATTTTTTTTTTTATTATATGAAATGTAAAAAGATTTTTAAAAAAATTAAAATACTTGAATTGTGTTAGAGAGTAAACAATAAAAATAATTAATGAAAATATTAAAAATATGTGAATGAAAAATGTGTAGAACATAATAATACAAGTATAATGAAAAATGTGTCGTCTGATTCGATTTAATTTTAGCCTGTAAGATTTGAAATTATGAGTGAGATATGATTTTAGTTTTTTAAATATGCCCAACTCGTACCAGTTCGTTGACTAGTCAAAACTCTAAAAACACGTTAAAATATGAGATTTAGACACAATAATTGTGAGATGTGTAATGTCAATCCGTCCCATTGATAACCCCTAAACGGGTCTGTATATGTTCCATAAAATTCTAAATAAGGAACGTTAACGCTATTTTAGAAAAAAAAGAGGGTGATAGTGATATTTCAAAAGAATCAGGGTGTCAGTCAGTGTAATTTACTATTTTGTATATTAATAAAGCTTTGTAGCTCGAAATTTCAACCACAAATGGCCCGAATTTTAGCACTCTCTACCAAACAAGAAAGAGAAAAGAAAAAAAAAAAAAACTTTCATTATGTGTCCTGAGGGCTCTCTGTGTGTGTATGTGTGTGCGCAGGCGCGTGTGTGACCACTTCCATTAGTCCATTTTGGTAGATACGTAGCTTTACTCTCTCTCTCTCTCTTTCTCCGTGACCATCTTGTGATGGGTTTGATAGTTTTTAGAGAGAGAAAGTGATTTTGCTTCAATTTTGTGGTGGGTTTGGTAGTTTTTAGAGAGAGAAAGTAGAGGAAGAAGAAGAAGCTGAAGAGAAAGGAGTTTGATAGTTTTTTAGAGAGAGAAAGTGGATTTGTTAGAGAGAGAAAGTAGAGAAAGAAGAAGAGGAAGCTGAGATTCAACACTACAAACCCACTCCGCCCACTTCCCATTCGGCTGGCAAAGCCATCTCCGACGTTCTCTCTTCCTCTTTTGTTCCTCCTTTTCCTCTCTCTCTTGTCGTCACCTCGCCTCTCTATGTGTTAGAGTTTGGTGTTTGAGAGTGAAAAGAGAGGGGGAAGGAAAAACAAAGAACAAAAAAAAAAAAACAAGTGCCAAAACGATGTCATTTTGACACATTTGAAGTAGCCAATTTTTGAGCTACCCAACAGAACTGATTTATAATACATGTCATAGAAGAAGTCATTTGTGGACTAACATGCACCTTATCAAAAATTGTGTAATTTTATTATAAAATTTTGTAATATTAATCATAAAATATATAATTTTATCACAAATTAATGTAACAAAATGTCTAAAATTTTGTGGTTTATGTAATAAAAATTTGTGACGTACTTACGACATTTTTTGTTACGTTAATTTGTAACGAAATAATATATTTTGTGATTAATGTTACGAAATTTTATGATAAAATTATGTTAATTCATAATAGAATACATATGATACACACTCCTTCATGGGTGTGTACACAGACAACCAAACATAGAACCAAATACAGAAACTGTTCATCCGGATGACCGCCCAAACAACCGGCCAGAGCTTGTTCATCGCGGCTGTGTTCTTGTCTTCCAATTGTCTAACCGATCATCTGAATGAATAATTTATATGTTTAATTCTCAATGTGCATAGCATTACTGAACTCAACACAGACCCAAACCATTTACATCTCAAATCGCATACAACATGAGCATTAACCTCATATGATTGCTACGGGGAAAGAAAACAATTTATAAACAAAAAATTTGTACATGAAACTTATCTATATTATTATATAAAGTGAGCTCTTAACTTGATTTCTTGAAATTTTTGCCATGTGACATTTATATAGGAACTTAATAAACCAATCATAATCAATCACTTCTACATTCTTACTTTTCCACGTTTATCTCCCAAACTACTGTACAGTTTCAAAATCACTTCTTATTTTGTGTATTAGTGGAATCTATTGTGTGTGAGGGAAATTTCTGTTTGTAAAATTTTATTGGGAATGTTTTTACGCGGTGTTCGAGAATGAGATAAGCAAATAAATAATAAAAAAATTATAAATAATAAGGAAGAAACCAAAAGATATTAAAAATAAATAAATATTTAATTTTTCCCATGATCTTTATAACAAAAATATTTGGATGGTTCCTAAAAAAATTAAAAAATGAAACTTAAAAAAAAATAATTGAAGATAAATCAAAATTTTAAATTTATTTGTTATAGCTAATAAGATTCAATTTATTTTTTATATTTTTTATATTTATTGATTAGCAGTTTATTATTTGTAAATAAATAATAAGATTCTAAAAAATATTAAATTAAAAAAAAGAAGAAGATAGGATATCTTGAAAAATTATGTAGAAATATAATTTTAAATTTGGTTAAGCAAATAAAATAAAAAAAATTTATAAATAAGAAGACACCAAAAGATATTAAAATTAAAAATAAATATTATAATTTTTTTTTAATAATAAATATTATAATTTTTTTCGAGTTAAACGCATTATATGTATCCCACCACTAATTCAAAATAATAGAAGTGACATTTTTGGGGAAAGGGTGTGGGTAAATTTAAACAACAATGATTCATCCAACTAAAAACACCACCACTAATAGCACTAATGCATTAAAAAAAAAAAAAAAAAAAATACAACTCCAAGACCAAAACATCACATCTTTAATGACGGGACCCACTGCTACCTAATTAGTGGGAGCACTAAGTAGTGTCCCCAAACATTTTTCAAATTTAAATTATCAGTGATTTGACTTGAAATGAAATGACTATAATAAATCACAGAGTAATTCTGATTATTTGGTGAATTCATTTATACTTTTTTTAATTTTTTAAATTTTTTTTTTTTGAGTTTCTAAATTCAGCTAGGTTAGACAAACAAGAAAATCAAAAACAAATTTTAAAAATTTCAAAAAGAGTCTGGAAAGATAAAAATAAACCAGAAATAGTACTTTCTTTTTATACTTTGCCTTATTCAAAATTTTTTTGGAATTTTCAAAATTTGTTTATACAAGATAAGTATAACTTTTTGACATAATTTTGAAAAAAAAGTCACTAAGACCCCCAAAAAAATAAAAAATAAAAAAAATGAGAAGACTCTTTTAGGTCTTCCCAAACACCATCTAAAGTTCACACCACACCTATTTTGAATTCTTCAAATTTTATTTTTTCTTCTTAATTCGCACCATCTTCTAAGCAATTAACACCAATTCTGTACAAATACAGGACATGAAAAGTATATCATATAAGTCAAGATCTACAAATTTGCTATAAACCACACAACCTGAAAGAGAAAATAAAACAATTAAAAGAAGGCAAAAGAAGAAGATGTACATAATAACACTGAAGTACAAGAGAAGATTCAGGCCAACAAAAGGGCCGTTTGGCATTTCAAAATCGGTCAAATGGAAGTTTTTTTAATGGTTATATCGAAGATATCCAATGGAAAGTAGTAACCATCATGCCATGTTTTCTTCACATTAGGCAGGCATAGGTTCCTCCATGACTGTATAATTAGAACCAAAAAACCAAATCAAAATTTAAGGAAAAAAAGAAGTTAAACAATATATGAGAGAGAGAGAGAGAGAGAGAGAGAGACCTCTTTTCTTTTCGGAAACTTCAGCTGAAGCATCTTGTGCCTCATCAGCAACCACCTTGGGAGCAACCGGTGCTTTTGTTGGTACATCAGGAAGGTCCAACTCATCTTCAATTTCTTCCGTAACAAGCTCCTTAGAAGGAACTTCCGGCAGATCTTGGAGCGCCATCTGGCAAAAAGAAACCAGTTTTCCCCCATTAGATGCGAAAAACCAAAAATCAAAAGGATGGTCTTGCAAATAACAAATTCTGAAACATAACACCTACAAAAGATGCATACATATTGGAAGCAAACAAAAGATGGAAACAACATTAAATCAATCATAGAAGAACTAGTGAAAAAATCAAACTTCAATGGATAAAGCTGAAGAAGAAGACAACCCAACACAATCTCCCATCTTTAAAAGGTTTATTGCAGCAAATGTGTGGTAGTTCAATATGGTAACATGTAGTTTCTTCGCTTTTGTCATTGTGTGTTAAAATACTTATCAAAACGGAAGAGTTACAAGTGGAGGGGCTACTAGTCGCCATGTTACGTTCCCAGCAACGAGTCTATTTCAATTCTCTTTCAACCAAAATACAAATGGGCACAAGGGATCTAATCCTCATGAACTTCACATTGGTTCATATCAAATTTAGCATCCAACAGATCCAACCTAATGAATAAAGAATGTTCATGCAACGTACAAAAGTGTAAATCCAACAAGCTAGTTACCCAATATCCTTGTGTTATTCGGACTTCTAAATGCAATAATGTACACCTTATCTTTTATGTTAAGTTGCTTTGCTTGATTTGGAACCCTAAATATATCGTTGATCCCATTTCCTAACAACTTAAACTTTTGAGACAATTGGTTTCTTAACATAGTATCAAAACTCAAGTCAAGAAAGTCTTAGGTCAAAGACTCTCTGTTTACATTTGTTCTCCGTTTGCATTCCGCTTCAATCTATATGTTTATTGCATCTCCACCATGCAAGACAGGATTGTACATGGCGGATGATGTTGGAAAGTTTGATATACATTGTTAGGTCCATTTCTTAACAATTTAAGCTTTTGGGACAATTAGTGATTTAACAACAAATGTCAATGATGTCAAATATACAACACTTCATTATCCCAGATAAGAGAGCTCACTAACAAATTAGTACAAAGTGAAATTCCCTATACAGTATTGAGTATTGATTATGGCTCACTCAACTGAACAAAGCCTTAAATCTCAGAACTTTAATTTGCTGTTTGTATTACAACTAAATTGAATAAAACAGAAGTGCTCATGCCAACTCTAACTAGCTGTTTGATTTTAGCCAGTCTTTAATTTGCAATTATCAATTGGCATGTGTTCTATATAAGCTACACAAATTATTCACAATATAGCCATCTCATCCATGCAGGTATATTTCGATTACTGCCAAATCCTTCGTTCAAGAGGCAGTATGGGTAGACAAATGCCAAGATGTCAAATTAAATCACTTCCATGATCCCAAATATGAAAACTCAATAATAAATTTAGTAGAATGTGAAATTCCCTATACAGTATTGATATTGATTATTGATTATGGCCCACTCAACTGAACAAAACCATAAATCCCACAACTCTAATAGGTAGTTTTTATTGCGAACGAATATAACAGGAGCAAAGATGCTATTGGTGACAGGTGAAAATGAGTTAAGCAGAATATGTCAACAAAAATGCTAAAGATTGGAACAAATTATTTGAGCACCAAATACACATACCTGAGTTTCCAGGTTCTCAAACTCTGCTAAAACTTCCTCTTCATCTTCCGCAGAAAGTTTCTCACCCAAAATTGCATTAATTTCCTTCAAGATGCATAAAAGAGGACGTCAAGAATTAAAAATCTCAATTTTATCCCAAGAAAGGAAAGCAGATAAGAATAAACATGTTGACAATTATTAATAGATGAAAAACATGCCAGAAACAAGAACAAGGTACAGAGAGAGAGGGGTGCAAAAAAAGAGAGTGATATGTTAAATAACCATATCAAGAAGCATCATTTGTTAGTTATCAAGGGAAAAAAAAAATAATAGTTAAACCATCATTTGTTATTCCTACAATGAAAATCTGAGATAAGATTTGCACAATCACCAAATTGCTCCAGATTAATCCATGATAAACCCTGGATTACACAACTTATCTAAGCTTTTTGAAGTGCAAATACACCATCAACCTAAAACTCTAGTCTTAGGCAACTTTTATTTCCTTCTCTCTCTTTCTCTATCTTTTTTCTTTGGGTAAGTCAGATGCTAGTCAACTCTTTCCATAGATACAAAACTCTCACACAACTTTGCACTGGAAGGGTCACAATAGAAGTCATCCGAGCTCTATCCATTTCACCAACCAAAATTGGACCGCTCCATGCACCATGCCTGTAGGAGTTGGTGCAGGTGAAGCGAACACCCTTTAGTTCAATACTTTCTCCCCCAAATTGTAAGAGCAAATCAATAGCAGAAGAACAATGGTTCACCAAATGCAAAGGTCTTTTCATTGTTCAAGCTTCTGAAATTAGTTCAACCTATATGTGCTTTTCTAATAATGAGAAACTTCTTAAACAGAAAGCACATATACTTTGTACTTCAACATACTAACAAAAGTTTATCTAGGAAAAATGTTCACCCAAAAAGAATTAAAAAAAAAAAGGTCTTTAAAAGAATTAAACACAAAAAACAGCAGTATATGCTGTATACTCCTTGCATACACAAACTTTGGTCACTCACCAGTAGTGGAGAAAAATAAACTTACCAAAAACTTATTTCACTTTTTAGTGGATCAAAAAATCATGAATTGAGCAAGATTACAAGATCTTCTACGAAGTGAACGATAAGCGAGGAAATATAAAGGAAAGACACACTCACATCTTGATAAGCTTTAGCTTCAGCAGTATCATCCATCAGTTTCTGAACATCCTCCAAGTTGATCTCACTTTGTATTGCTTTCATTGCATTATTCCCTGCTTTCAAACTCTCAAAAACAGCCTTTTGCTTGCTTGCCAGTTCAATATCTGCCAACTAAACCAAATTGTACATCAAGTACCTGTTTTATGAAAATACATGATGCGGAACGGCCATACACTGATTATTGGTGTAGATTTTATTAATAACTTTATAATTTTATTTATGTCTTTACTATTTTATTTAATTCATTTATATTTATAGTTTAATCAGAATCATAGAATATTTGGCTTCTTATTTAAGTAGATTAAGTTTCCAATAATATTATGATTTAGTTTCCTACTTGAACTTAGGGTCTTGTGGCCTATATATATATTAGATCTTTGCAATGTAATAGCCAGCTTTGTATTAATGAATTGAGAGTGTTTTAGACTATAGCCGTGTTAGGGCAGTTGCCCTCTTTTTCTTCTCTATCTTCTCTTTCTCTATTATTGGGTACTACTTCTCTTTCTTTATTGTGTACTGCATCAATACGTAAATCATGCAAAGGGTGTAAACAAAGCATCAAACAATAAATACAGATATAACTACAAAATAAGTAACTGAACAAAAGGAATGGCTTGATTTTATTATAAAATAAATTACTTACTTGCTGCTCAACATTAATGAGGTAGGCATCAACTTGTTTCAATAATTCCTCTTGCACCTTCTTCTTCTTCAATGCTAGTAAGGCTCTGTCTTTCTTCTTTTCACGGAGCAAGTCCCTTGCAGCTTGCTTTTCAGCTTCAATTACAGCATCCAGCTGAAAGAAGTAGATGACAGGAATTGGAGCATTATGTGGAGCTTGCAGAGAGAAAACAATATGCGCATTTTAAAGGAAACAGGGTTAGCAATTCAAAAACAAAAGACGAGTATTTTGCATAGTTTTATTATTTATTTGCTTTTGCTTAAAGGATTTTTTTTTTTTTTTTCCTCGTGAATCCTCATTTGTTCTTGTAGATTTTGTAGGTGGCTTCAATTTCAATGTTGAGCCGGACTTCTTAGTTTTTGTACAAAGGTTGTGCCCCTTCTGGCACTCTTTTTCTAGTACAATACTAACTTATCATTGTCAATATACATATATACATACATATACATCAAATAACATCAGATGCTACTGTGTTACACTATCCTATACAATAAACCCTCAAGGAAAGGGAAATTCAGAGATCATTATACAAGGTAGTTATCTTGAAAAAGGTAGCCGAGAATCCATTTCTTTAGAATATCCTAGGGTCACCTGACATATATACTCCTTTTCTTCTACATTTTAAAATCCCAAACATACATGCCTTACTTAACGTAGGGTAATTCCTCCAATTCAGCTTGCAAGGCATACGCAGTTCATGACATTCAACTAACGCTTCAAATGTAATCGCCAAAAATATTGATATCACATACTCTGCGCAAGCAAATAAATGATAATGCCTCTAAATAATTTAGAAATGACTACAACTAATCAAAATATCTTGAATCCAACAGGCTCCCATCTCCTCCAATATTGTATTTATCTCACTTCAGAACAAAACCCATAATTTTTTACGCATTTCCTCTTTAACCAACATCAACCACCTAGAGAATTGGGACTAGCTCAGGTACATAATTCTCCAACAATGATCAAAATTATCCCTCACCAGGGCAACTCTCAATTAATTCCTATTCTAACACCATGGAAATCAACACAATTACCTCATTCCAACCACGTTTCGACCTCATAGCCAGTTGAGATCTTCAATCAAGATTAAACCCAGAAATTAAAAGTGAACAAATTTCAAAATACAGTACCTTTCGCTGATAATCGGCAAGCTTACGCCTCTGGGTCTTGAGAGAGAGGATTGCTTTGTCGACATCGGTGACCTTGGGTTTCTTCACGAATAAGTTCCCCATTTAAAATTTACTCTCAGAACAAATACGAGAAAATCACCGATTGCAACAGCGATTCCAACTCTGTTAAGGCAACGAATAGAGAATAGATCGGATCGAGTGCTTGGGAAACCCTAATAGAGCTGCCGCATCGCTGTCAAACTCCTCCTCTGAAGCTTCTTCTTCCTTGGTTAACAGATAATTGTATGTATCTATAAGCTATATATACGTATAGAGAGAGAGAGAGAGAGAGAGAGAGAGAGAGAGAGAGGAATTTGATGAGTCGAGAACCAGATTGAGCTTTGGAGGCTCCTAAAATCCTCTCTTTGCACGCCGGTCTTCGCCGGAGGACGGAAAGGCAAAAGGCCAAAAATAAATCCCCTGTATGTTTTTTATTTTTTTATTGTTTACGCCTTACATCAAATTTCACTTCAATCTCATATATGAAGTTGTCATAATTAACTCTCTACGCTTCTGATTTGACTTTAGGCTAAATTTGAGAAGTCTTAAAAAAAAGTCAAAAAAATTAAAAAGTTATTTAAAAAATTAAAAAATTATTACTAATTATCAAAAGTCAACAATTACGATGGCATAATTTTCAATACTAATTTTCTCTTACACATTAATATATACAATTTTAATACATATTTTTTCATAAAAAGTCAAAAGTTGACCCAAATATTCATATTTTCAACCTCAACTTTTTAGTCTAAAAAGACAAAAAAGTACACTTATTTAAGACACCCCAAACAACCCCTTAGTATTTACATATAAAATTGCGGTAATCAACACCTTATACTTCTAATCAAATATCAATTTCTCTCTTATGCTACTCCATTGTTTAATTTTTTAACAGAATTCAGTTATGTAACAAGCATGTGACTATGAAATGAAGGTAAGAGAAGAAAATCATCTTTATTTTCAACTAATATACACTTTGTCTCATGTAATAAGCATGTAAGAGTTATATAATATAATACAAAATAATAATTGAGATCCCTACAAAAACTCAACCCCCACAACCCCCACATTGAAATAGAGGAAAAAAACAAAAAAACAAAAACAAAAACACACTTGGACCAATCACATACATTTAGGGGGTCATGAGAGTCCCCAATTTGGGGGTCCCAAGCTTTTTCCTACAATATATGTGTTTATATGTTGAAAATTGAGACAAAAAGGTAAGAAAATAGAATTTTTGAAATAAGAAAATGCAGAAAATTTAAAGGGAAATAAAGAGGAATATACAGAAACTACGTTACTATGGAAAATAGAGTTTCATGATTCTAATTTTTACAAAATCCTATTCATCTCTTTGATCATTTCTAATCTGTGTTTTATTTTAACCAAATATAGTCAAAATTTGATGTAAATTTGGGATGAAATGTGTATAGATAAAAAATTTGAATGATTTTCCTCTTTTACCCTCATTTTGTAGTCATATACTTGTCATATTGCGGACTTCTGTTAATGACTTATACAACATTGACACTTAACCAGAAGTGTAGGGTTGCTTGTCATGATTTCATAAGTATAGGAGGTTTTTTTTTTATCATAGAAATGCCCGAAGGCTACAAAGAAATGCCCGAAGGCTACAAAGAAACATCCGCCAAAAGCAAAGCCGAGAGAGCAGCAGGAGGGGTAGAAACCCAGTTAGAAGGCAGAGCTCCATGAATATGAGCTCGTGCTACCCAGCGAGCTACTTCGTTTGACTCCCTAGGAATCCAAGCAAAGGAAACTTGGGAAGAAGAAGACACAACCTGAATATCATGTAGGAGTGCAGCAATGTCCCAGGGAGGAACCATCTCAGAAACACAAAGGGTGATCACTTTTTGGCTGTCACTCTCCACTTGAAGATTCAAAAGACCCAGAGCTTGAAGAAACATGCAAGCAAGACGAATAACATGAGCTTCTCCTTGTTTAGCTGAAGAAAAGTAGGCTATAGAGGTCGCACCATCAATTAGTTTCCCGTGGCTATCTCGCAGAATGACAGCCAACACTGCTCTACCATCCGAAGAAGAGAAGCTGGCATCACAGGAAACTTTCATACAGCCAGGAGGGGAGCTATCCAACGAGGGAGAGAGCGATCTGGAATAGAATTCTGCTATGATGGAGGCTTGGGGTGGTGATGGGCTTGTTCAAATTCTTACCAATAAGCACGGGCTTGTTGAGAAACTCGATGAGGATCCACAGAGCATTGTTGAAAAACCCAACTGTTCCTACTTTTCCATATACACCAACCAACGATGGCCACCCTACTCACCATCTCTCTTCTGTCAAGCGCTTGAGAGCAAGATTGCATCAGAGATACCGTCCACTGGAGAGCTGAAGCAATCGGATCGGACCAATTCAAAGCCCCAAATTACATCCAAACCACACGGCTCTCACCTAGTCACAGTGGAAGAGAATATGCTCGATGGATTCAACACTTTCCTGATATACCGAACAGTTAGGAGAAGGAGCACACTTTCGCCGATAACCACTCTTGACTTCATAATTTCCTTTATTGGTATAGTGCCAGATCAGAGTATCCGCTTGACCCTCAGATAAGATAGGAATGACTGAGATATTACTAACATCCTCGTGATTGACAATCCCCAGAAGTTTGTCTCTGTCCCACACAGCGTGGGTCGAATTGATTACATCCCCAACCCACTGAACTTGGCAGCCATCTGGTTTCAAATTGGTCGGTTTAAAATGTGGAGAATAATGAATCCAACGGTCCTCCTAAAAATTAATGGACTGACCATTACTAACTTGCCACCAAAGGCCTTTACGAAGGAGATCCCTCTCTTGGAGAATGCTTGACCATGCCCAAGATGCCCTTCTCCCCCTTCCAGCTGAAAGAAAATCCGAAGATGGAAAATAAATTCCCTTTAGAAGTTGGGCACAAAGGGAGTTGGGAAATTTAAACAACCACCAAGCTTGTTTAGCGAGAAGGGCAAGGTTGAAAGCTCTAAAGTCCTGAAAGCCCATACCTCCATGAGACTTGGTGAGAGAGAGTTTGGCCCAACTCGCCCAGTGGATGCCTCTATCCTCCGGGTCGCCTCCTCACCAAAAGTTGCGGGTGTAGGAGTTAAGTTGATCATTGAATTTTTTTGGGAGTATGAAATAGGACATTGCATAGGAAGGAATTGCTTGGACCACCGCTTTCACAAGGGTTTCTCTACCGACTTGTGATAGTAATCTCTGCTTCCACCCTTGCATTTTCTGAACAGCTCTATCTATGAGACAATTATAAGCTTCAGACTTTGATTTACCTCAACTAGAAGGAAGCCCAAGGTATTTAGAAGTTTGTTGGGTAGAGGAGACGCCCAAACTGCTGCAAGTATCTAAACGGGTCTAAGCAGGAGTGTTAGAAGAAAAAGCAATCCCAGACTTGTCCAAGTTAATGAGATGTCCCGAAGCTAAGCAATAGGACTCCAAGGTCTGTTTTAAAGCTAGGCATTCCTCTGCTTCAACCTTGGCAAAAAGTAATGCATCATCAGCGAAAAAAAAGTGTGTCAATGGAGGGCTACTGTGCTTGATCTTAAGGCCCTTGATCCGTGTTTCGTGAAGGCTCTTGGTCAGAGAAGCAGAGAGGACATCAGCAGCCAAAACAAAGAGATACGGAGAAAGGGGATCACCCTGCCTCAAGCCCCGAGTGGGGATAAAGGAAGCACGTTTCCTCCCATTAGCAAAGACTGAGAAAGACACCGTTGTAACAACTGCCATAATCCATTGAATCCAAAGACCAGCAAACCCCATCCTCTCTAAGAGGGCAGATAAGAAATCCCATTGAACTCGGTCATAAGCCTTATTAAAATCCAGCTTCACCGCCATTGCACAGTCGACCCCTCTCCGCTTAAGTTTCAAATGGTGGAAAACTTCATGGGCTATAAGAATATTGTCTTGGATCATACGGCCGGGAACAAAAGCTGACTGATGGGGAGAAACCACCTATTGGAGAATAGGTTTAAGCCTATTAGCCAAAATCTTAGAAATGATTTTTAGATTGAAATTGCACAGACTGATGGGACGATATTGAGAGAGCTTGACTGGATTTGAGACCTTGGGGATAAGAACCAAGTTAGTTTGGTTCCATTCTCGAAGAAGATGCCCATTCTCAAAGAAGCTCCGAATTGCCTTGGTCACTTCCGCCCCAATCACATCCCAATACTGGTGGTAAAAAATCCTAGAAAAACCATTAGGGCCAGGGGCTTTCAAAGGGCCCAACTGGAAAGCTGCCTTTTTTATCTCCGAGTCAGATACAGGTCTTGTGAGAGTGTGATTCATTTCGGGTGTAACCGAATGTCGAACCCCTTGCAATACAGCATCCATAGTCCTTGGAGGCTCACTCTTAAACATGCTAGAGAAATACTCCAAAATATGGGAGTTAGTGTCGTCATCCGTGGTCAGCCACTGCCCCGCTTCATTTTGAATAGCACATAACTGATTTCGTTGTCGTCTTTGAGTAAGAGAGGCATGAAAAAAAGAAGAGTTACGATTGCCATATTGTAACCACCTAACCCGGGACCTTTGGTGTAAGAATATCTCTTCCCATAACATAGTTTCAGAAAGTTCAGCTTGAATACGACCTTGGGCATTAGAGGTGTCCGCAGAGGAAGGAGAAGCTTGAAGCCTCGCTAAATGCTCTTTCAAAGTTAGAATTTTTACCCGGTTATTTCCAAATTCACCCAAACTCCAGGCTTTAAGACCCCTGCGGCATGTTTTGAGTTTCTGACAAAACCGAAACATGGGAGAACCCGATTGGGACATCATCCAATGCTCTTGAATAACAGTTCGGTAATTTGGAGAGGTAGTCCACATGGACTCAAACTTGAAGAGGCGAGGGACTTTATCGGGGGAATACAAGTATTGAGCAAGAGTGGACAATGATCAGAGCCGAAAATAAGTTCATGAAACACTTGGGCATAGGGAAACAACACCCTCCAAGCCACTGTGGAGACCGCCCGATCTATGCGCTCCCGAACTATACTTGACCCCTAATGATTGTTGGACCAAGTAAACACGTTGCCTTTGAACTCAAGATCCATGAAAGCACAATCATTCAAAACAGATTGAAATTTTTCAATTCTTCGAGGATTCGGCACAGTCCCTCCTCCTTTTTCGGTTATAGACCCGATCTCGTTGAAGTCCCCTATACACATCCACGGCAAACGGTTGTCCCTTGCAATAAGCCGGAGTTGGTTCCAGAAGACATCTCGTTGACTAGCTCTAGCAGGGGCATAAATAAAAGTAGCAAGCCACTGGGCCCCAGAATCAGAAAGCACACACCTCAGAATATTTGCATTCTTGTATCTAACGTCCAAACTGACCTTATCAGACCACCACAGATCTAGTCCCCCTGTCATACCCGCATGATCTACATAACAATAGTTAGAGAATTGAAGTCGTCTTCGGATCCGTTCCAAAACCTCCTTTTTATTCTTGGTTTCCATGAGAAACACCACACCAGGACGATGGGTTATGTATAACCCTCTGAGGATCTGGACTGTCAGAGGTCGTCCTATCCCCTGACAGTTCCAGCTGATGATTAGCATGGCCCGTGTGGCTGTTGAAGGCTAGCCACCAATGCCTTTGAGTTGCAAGTTTCGGATTCCACAGGAAAAGTGCTAGGGACCTGGGAAAGGAGGGCCTCTGAATCTGCCCAAACAGTGAGTTCATCCCAAATTTCCACATTGAATAAGTGTGGCTCAACAAGAACACTAGCAGGGTTTCCTTTCGGTTTCAGAGATCTATGCACCTTACTCTTTCGAGGGCGGGATTTGCCCCCAATGGAGGGAGGGAAAAGAGCTGGGGAGGAAAGTGTTGTGAGAGGGAGGTTCAGAGCCGGTACTAGTTCAAAGGATGGTATAAGGGATTTTGTAGAGCTTGGGCTATTGAACTCCTCTGTAGAGGCCTTTCTTTTTAAAGATAGCCCATGAAAGGCCTTGGATAAGAAATTAGTTGGGGCTTCCTTACAGAGGGTGAGGGCTTTTAGTGAGGAAGTTGGGCTAGGAATGGGGCTGCTGTCAATAGAAAGGTTTGGGCCTTTAGACAGGAGGGAGGGTGGGCTATTAGGAGAGTTGGGGCTTTCCTCCGAAGGCTCAGTAACAAAGTAGGCTAGCTCAGCATGGTTTTGGCCCACAGGAACAAAATTTTCATTTAGGTTTGGCCCAGGTCGAGAAAGAGCCAAAAATGAAGGTGGTCGGAGCATTACCTCAGGTGGTGGCAAAAGCTGAGGGTGCACAGGTAGTGGAGTAGGTGCTGCTACCCCAAGTGTATCCCCCCTATTGCCACGTGGGGGACAAAGAGGCGTTCTATCCTGTACTGCCGATTTTGCCAGAATTACGGGCAATGAAGGTGGTGGTGCATCATGGGCCAGAGGACTGGTGTAGCTGGTCGGAGGGTCCGCCCTCGGAGCATCCTCGCATTCACTAGGAAGGTTAGAAGTACGCCGGAGTAAATGGCTAAGACGTTCCTCCAACTCATTGATCTGTTGCCTGTAAAATTCCACCGGAAGACCTAAATTGCGAGCTACCCTAGTTCTGAGGTCCGGCCCATAGCCAGAAAGACGTCCCACCTCACTAGACACAAATTTACAGGAATTTCTATCATGGCCAATTCTGCCACAATCGTAACAAAATTCAGAGAGGCGTTCATACTTGAAGGAAATCCAGGCCTCTGTCATCTCGGATGAACCCTTGCTCTGTCGCTGCAACATAAACCCCTTAGGGAGTGGAAGAGTGACATTAATATCCACCTGAATTCAGAGAAAACTTCGTGAGAGCAGAAGGCCGTCATTCGGAGCTTCTACTCCAATGAGCTTCCCAATCGATCCACCAATAATCTGCCCATTACGTCTAGTCATTTTGTCCAAGGGGAGACCATGAACTTGAACCCAGAATGGACAGTAATTAAATTCTATCTCAGGTATAACTTTCTCAATAGAGAGTGGTTGGAGAACGAGGAGATTACCCATTATGGACCACGGGGCCGTTCGAAGAACCATAGCTCTGTCATCTGCATTCTGAAAGCTGAAACAATAAATGTTGTCTGCCCAAGGGGATATAGAAACCTCAGCCTTAAGTTTCCAAGCTCATAGAATGATACGGGAGACCGCTTGTTTGTTAAGGGATTTAGGAGCTAAAATCTTGCCGATTAGACAAAGGTGCGAGTTATCAACACTCTCAACTGTACCTTCTTCCAGATCAATGGTGAAGGGGTCATTCGAACCTTGCGTATGCGTCGTCATATGCTCAAGCAAAGGAAATGGAAGGGGGGATGAATGTAAAAATGAAAGTAAAGCTGGGTAGGGAAGAGGGAAGGGCGAAGGTGAGCAAATCTCAGACCCAGAAACAGGGGTACGGAAATTAGGGAAACGGATGAGTGGACGGGTGAGGGAGGAGGAGAGAAGAGCAAAAGGTGAGAATAATGGTGAGAAAGGGTAGCCAGAAGAAGGGTTCAGGAATAGAGACGAAGAGATGGGACAGGAAAAAGGAGAAGAGAAGTAGGGATAAACCCAAAGACCATACCTAACAGTGGGAGAGAGCTTCTCATCTTAAAGAGAGAAAATCCATGTAAGTTGCATTATGTTGTACTTCATAAGTATAGGAGGTTGACTATTAGGATTTTATGTGTATGGACCAAAGTAGGCTTTGATTAGAAGTATATAGGGTTTAACTATTATAATTTTATGTATAGGGATTAAATTGAGATTTGGTATTACGTGCAGGGGTACAAAGTGTAATTTACCCTTTTTTTGAGTAAAAAATGCTCTGTTTGGTAGCTGTGAAAATAATGAAGAAATTGGGACAAAGTACACTTTGCATCCCTACATTTTACTCATAATCTCACTTTGTTTCCTGAATTTTAAATTGTCTTAATCAACTCTTTAAATTTCTAGTCAAATTTTGATTAGATTTATTTAAATAATTCTTTTTTGAAAACTACCGGACAATATTAAAGTAATAATATTAATTACAATTAGTATTCTTATACTTTTATTCAAATTTTAATTTAGTTCTTAATTCGTTTGTAATTTTATCAAAACTTCACTTTAGTTTCTCAATCTATTTTTAAAACTGTTTATAAGATTCATGTCGACCATAAAATTTTATATAAAAAAATACATAATAAAATTTCATTTTCTAAACTAATGTTAATTGTAAAATTTTACCTATTAGCAATAAAAATTTATTGTCTAGTCTTAGCATTAAACTATTAAATTCCATTCGGATAATTATTAGATACTATTAAAATATCATGCAACTTTATTTACGTAAAGATTTAAACAAATGACGTAACGGAAAATTTTATAAGTAGAACATAAACCATTACACATATAAACCATTGTTACCACAGCTACAAATATTAAATAAAAAATTATTAAAATAATAAAATGATAATATTAAAATAGTAAAATTTTATTGTATTAACAAGAATTTATTAACTATACCTACCAAATCTCTACATACATAAACAATTGATTGAAGAAAAAAGGTTCCAATCCCTCTCACGTGAAAGAACTTGGAAAAGCTTTTTCTTAAATTTAAAACTTTTGAATTAGTTAAGTTACAAATTGTTGTGTGGAGACTTTTTATAGAAATCAATCATAGTGAAATTGATAATGGTTATAATTGTCACATCCAAGAATTAGGATAAATTATACTAATCTCTTTTAAGATTTGAAAAAAATATTATAAATCTCATAATTTTAACATAATAACATATATTTATCTTTCAATAAAGTTAAAAAGACTAAAATTAATTCAAATATGAAAACACAATGATATACAATGCAAAATGTATATTTTAATGTAAAACATATGAAAATACAACAATATACTATGAAAAACATACAACAATATACAATTTTCAAATCGATTTTATTTTTTGTGTGAATGAAATGTATGAAATGCTCGACAAAATTAATGGTTCAAATCATCAAAACATGGTCGTGGTGAGCAGTGGCGGAGGGAGTTAGGGACCAGGGGGGTCACGTGCCCCCTGGATTTTGGGATTTTTTTATTTTGCATAAATAGGTGCGTTTGGTAACGTTTACGTTTTCAGTTTATATTTACAAAAATTTTATAAACTGATTTTTGTTTATTTTTAGAAAAACATAAACTACGAACGCGTTTGGTAATTGACAAAATGTTTAAAAAAATTTAAAAATATAAAAAAGAGTGAGAAATGGCAAGTGGTGGCAAGTGGCGGCGGAACACGGTGGTGGAAAGTGGTGACGGTGGGTGGTGGGTAGCTAGTGGTGGTAGGTGGTGGCGGGTGGGTGGGTGGTGGCGGATGGGTGGGTGACGGTGGTGGGTGTGTGGGTGACAGTGGCGAGTGGTGGGTGGTGGCGAGTGGGTGGTGGTGGTGGTGGTGGCAGGTGGATGGTGGGTGGTGGTGGCAGGTAGGTGGCGGGTGGTGGTGGTGGGTGGATGACGGTGGCGAGTGGTGGGTGGTAGTGGCGGGTGCTGGGTGGTGGTGGCAAGTGGGTGGCGGATGGCGGGTGGTAGCGGGTAGTGGCGGGTAAGTGGTAGGTGGTGATGGTGGGTGGGTGGGTGGTGATGGTGGATGAGTGGGTGACGGTGGCGGGTGGTGGGTGGTAGCGAGTGGGTGGTCGTGGCGGTCGTGGCAGGTGGTGGGTGGCGAATGGCGGTGGTGGCGGGTAAGTAGCGGGTGGTGGTAGTGGTGGTGGGTGGGTGGGTGACGGTGGCGAGTGGTAGGTGGTAGCAAGTGGGTGGTGGTGGTAGTGGGTAGTGGCGGTAGATGGGTGGCGGGTGGGTGATGGGTGATGGTGGTGGTGGGTGGTGGTGGCGGGTGGCTGGTGAGTGGTGGTGGCAAGTAAGTGGCGGGTGGTGGTAGTGGCGGGCGGTGGATGGTAGTGGCGGGTGGTGGGTGGTAGCGGGTGGATGGCAGGTGGGTGGTAGGTGGTGGTGGTAGTGGTGGCGAGGGGTAGATGGTGGTGGCGAGTGGGTGGCAGGTGGGTGGTGGTGGCTGGTGGCGGCGGCGGGTGGTGGTAGGTGGGTGGCAGGTGGTGGTGGCAGGTGGTGGTGGGGAGTGGGTGGTAGGTGGTGGTGGCGGAAGACGGTGGTGGAAAATGATGGCAGGTGGTGGCTAGTGTTAGGTGGTAAAAAAAAAAAAAAAACTCAAAACTCAAAATGGAAACACATTTTTTGTGTTTTCATTTTTTGGCCAAATTTATAAACTGAGACCACTGATTTATAAATCAAAAATTTTACCAAACAAGTTTTTTTTTGAGTTTTTTAAATTTTTGTAAATATAAACAGAAAACTGAAAACGTAAGTGTTACCAAACGACACCTAAATATTTTAAATAAAAAAATATACAAATATTATTAGAGTGAAATGTTAATGACATTTTAAAAGTTATGAGAATAATAATGATTGTTTTGATTGAAAATGAAGAGACTACTATAAATCATATTATCGATGAAAATTTTATACAAAATTTTAAATGTAACGGTGATGTCATTATCAGTGACATGTAAGTATAAGTAATCTCATTATAAAGATATGAAATTTATTGGATTGTTAGTCATATTTGACATGTGATGTTCACTCTCTATGTGTTTATTTACTATTAGTGGGTGATATCACATACCAATGATGACTGGCGTGGTATTACCATTATATTGAATTTTTAATCAAATTTTGTATAAAAAAAATAATTTATCATTATATAATTTATTTTAAGACTTATATCCATATTTTTTTTGTATTGTCCATGATACACTAGTTACAAATAACATTATTTTTTTGATATTTCTCGAAATCAATCATAAAAACTTGTGTGAAATATTTTTGTAAAAATTTTCTATATTGTAATTAATAAGTGCCCATCTAATTTAATTTTCTAGCTCCGCCACTGGTGGCAGGCCGCATGAGCCAAACGACGCCTTTTAGTCCAAATTATGGACATGAGGATATCCTCCTCCATGAATTAATGCCTTAAGAGAGCCCAATATAATTATGTTAAATTTATGAGACTTACTATATTTTCTTTACACCTCAGATGAGATCAATATAATTTACTCTAAATATTAAGAACAAGAACTAAAACAATCAGAAACAAATAGAATAATGGGAAAGAGACAATCTGTTGGCACCATAAATCTGTAATTTTATTATTATTTATTATTTATATAATTGCAGGACATGTGGCACCTTCCTACTCATTTGAAGGTTATGAGAAATTATAAAATGTGAAAAGATGATGGAGAACAAAGTGGAGAACATGGAGCATGAAGTAAAGGCTGAAGGAAGTTATGGAAGATCATCAAGTATGAAATAGAGGAGATGGAAGAATTAGGTAGTTATTATGTAATTTTTTTCTACAAATATTTACCTATAAATAACCATTCATGGCTACATTGTAAAGGGTCCATAATTCAAATCAAAGACAATTGATTTCTATTTTTCTTGTCATTTATATTTCCTGCACTTAATTTTATGCACTTCATTTTTGAAGCATAGGAGTAGAGATAAATTAATAGTTAATTTGATTGTTCAATCAATTATCTTTTTCCGTCTCTCTCTTTCTTCTTTTAATTTTTCTTTTCTTTACACTTGGCAATTTTGAAGTTCTCTTCATTGAAGCAAAAGAACTGTCAATGTAATTGATTGATAATTAGCTTGAAATTAATCTGTAAGAATTTTTTAATCTTTATAGGCACGCTTGCATTAATGATATTTTCCTTCGTAGGAAAAATAAGCCAACACAATCACAACCAAAAAATCTTTATTAAAAAAAAATATATTTTACTATTAATTCAGGATAAATTACAAATACAACATTTGAGACTTATTTAAAATATAAAGTGTCAGATGTGATTATGAAAATTACAAATACCCTTTGCCCTTTGCCAAATTTTTACATTTAACATGATTAACAAAAAAAAAACTAACTCTACTTGATTTAATCATACTTAAAGAAGAATTAATATAATTATATCAAACATATGTGAATTATTTTATCTTACAAATCTAAAAAATTATAATTTACATAATAAAAAATGCATGGGTGGAGTTGAAAAACCGTTCATGGTTGAAGTAGACCCCACACACAAAACATAGAATAATAGGTATGGCCTTATGTGGGGGAAAAAACAAAACATACTCACCACATCACGTATCTGCCTCGAATTGAAAAATATTAGACGAATTGAGTGACTCTTAACGGGTCAGGCTCAAGTTCATTATATTGGTCTCATTTTTTATTATTTAAATAGTTTTTTTTTACAGAGTTCTTTACATATTTTATACTGATTATTTCATTTTTATTCTTATATTTTTACACGATTTTCAATGACTCCCTAAATTATTCTTATTTTCATGCGTACTCCCATACTATTTAAATTATTATCAATTTTGCCAATGTCGTCAGATTTGAAACGGAAAACGTTAACAAAATTACATTTTAACCCTAAATTTCAAAATAAAGATGCAAACTCACCCTTTCCTATCAGTAAACCACCACCACCAACCACCACTTCAAACCCTTCTATCTCCTTCCTCATAACTCCGTTTCGCCTCATTTTTACGTCGTTGGATTTAACTTACGGTTTAGTTTTCGTATCACATCTCACACGTCTCGTTCTTCCGCTTTTTACATGCTATCGGAGTTCTGAAAGTTAATAAAAAAATAAGATTTTTCTTCTCATTTTCGACTTTTCTTCGAGCTATCTTTCGGATTTCATATCTTTCTCGATTCTTAACGGTTCTACTTCATTCTTTTGTCATTCTCCTCACCTCACTTCTTACTTCACCCTACATTACCTCGTTTTCTCACTTCTTCGTATAATGGGCGGTTTTGGTATGCCAAAAGTTGTTCGAAAACTAATTTCAAAAATTTCAAAACATTCATCTTTTGTTTTTTTCTTCTCCATCTTCCTCATTCTTCTTCTTCTTCACTTATAAAATGATGTGAAACATGGTGTTAGGTGGTAACGGAGCTGGTGATGGTGGTGGTGGCGGTCTGGCGATGGCGACGGCGCTTGCGATGATGGTGGTCGTAGAGTTTGAAGGTAGTAGTAATGGAATTTGCTTGTAAAAGAAGTGGGTTTGGTGTTTGAAAGGTGGTGGTGATGGTGATGCTCATGGTGGTAGTGAAGTTGGTGGTTCGGATGGTGATGAGAAGATAATACAAAACTAAAATAGGCATTGGCATTCCATTCCAATTTTCAACATACCAAACGTGCTCCAAATCTTATACAACTAGTGATTAAGTCCGAATGTGTTGCACCTCATGAAATTGGACCAAGAGACCTCAAGAAATTATCTATTATTAGAAAACCACATTCAACGCTATTAATCACTGAGCTACCCGTGTGGGTTAAATCTATGGAACATGTCATATTTTTTCTAATTTCAACTGAAAATTTATCACTATCTCTATTGTCAATAAATATATGAACAAGCCAATCACCATTTAAAATTAGAAAAAAAAAATTACAGTAAAAAAAAAACATGTATAACTATATATAGATAAGAGAGAAAATAGTTTTCTCAAAGCTTGAATACAAATACATGACTTTCAATTACAACATCACTTTTAAATCAATAATACCAATTTCATACAATACAATCACAACAAAAACTAGGTCCTCATTTGTGACAAATCTTTGTGATGACAAGTCTTCGGTGGGTTGTACGTTGAAAGTCATGTTTGGTGTGTTTTGTTCGGGGTGGTGGTGTTGGTGAAGTTGGTGGTTTGGGTGGTCAATTACCCCCTAGAACCATGCTCTACATCATGTTATAAGTGAAGCAGAAAAAGAAGAATGAGGAAGATGGAGGAGAAAGAAAAAAAGGATGAATGTTTTAGAATTTTCGAAATTAGTTTTCAGACAACTTTCGGCATACCAAAACCGTCCATTACACGAAGAAGTGAGAAAGCGAGGAATTATAGGGCGAAGTAGGAACTGAGGTGAAGAGAATGGCGAAAGAATGAAGTAGAATCGTCAAGAATCGAGAAAGATATGAAGTTCGAAAAATGGTTCGAAGAAAAGTCGAAAACGAGAAGAAAAGTCCTATTTTTTTTTTATCAACTTTCGAAGCTCCGACAGCATGCAAAAAGAGGAAGAACGAAATGTGTGAGATGTGATACGAAAACTCGACCATAAGTTGAATCCAACGACGTAAAAATGAGATGAAATGGAGTTATGACGAATGAGATAGAAGGGCTTGAAGTGGTGGTTGGTGGTGGTGGTTTGCTAGTAGGAAAGGGTGGGTTTGCATCTTTATTTTGAAATTTGGGGCTAAAATGTAATTGTTTTAACGTTTTCTGTTTCAAATCTTACGGCAGGGGCAAAATTGATAGTAATTTAAATAGTATAGGGGTACGCATGAAAATAAGAGTAGTCTGGGAGGGTCATTGAAAATCGTGACAAAGTATAAGGGTAAAAATGAAATAATCTCTATTTTATCCACCAAAAAATATTAGATTGATCCAATAATTATAATTTGTTCAATTTATCATCTTTATTACAAAAAATATAGATTGTCTATTTTTAAAAACATATTTATCGTCTATTTTTTTGAGACAAACGTGACAAATTTAACATATTAGAAGGCCATGGCTTCTCTCCAGTCTTTCATCGATAGGAGAGGTGTTGTTAGGTATTGTGGGCCTATTTTTGGGTCTCGTTTCGATAATCTGAATTGTTCATATTTTAAGATTTGTTGAGTATATCATCATTGTAAAAAATCAAGTCAATCGGATAACGACAACCATGTGTTTGAATCAATTTGTATAGAAAAAAAAATAGACGGTGAGAAAATAACTGATTCATACAAAATTGATTCGAACATGTAGTTTTCGTTAGACTTGATTTTTTGCAGGAATAATATACTTGACGAATCCTAAAATATGAACGGTTCAGATCATCAAAATGGGATCCAAAAATGGGCTCATTGGGCCATACTGGACTGCCCAGTTTGATTGTGAACTGGAGATAGTCCAATCCCTATTAGAATTATCGAATTGATCTAATTTTTTTCAACTATGATATACACAAAAAGCTTTCCATAATAAGTCTAATTTGCTTTGTTGGTGAGCCATTCTACTCCTTGGGAAAATAATGACGACTTCAAAGTCAAATTAATTTCTATGTGAAAAATAAATAACATCAAAATATGTATAATTTTATTTTCTTTACATCAATGCTAAGTTATAAAATATATATTTTTTCTTTTATAAAGGCATTTACGAGTAGTGGTGAATTATGATTTTTACTCTATGCACACAATTTAATTGAGGAATGTAACTAATTTTTGTCTTGTTAGATCTAATCACTTACAGAACACCCAATTGCTATAAAACTTTAATATTGGTCTTTCTTCAGGAAATATTATAATAAATTGATGCATAAATTATAGGGAAAACTAGTGAAATATCCATTTTCAATTTTGTATAGTAGGAGAGGTCAAATATATATTTTTTATTAGCTAAGATCTCTTAATATTTTCACAGAGAAAATTTGACTCAGAAAAATTTCACCCGACTCAGAGAAATTTCGGTCTCGACTCAGAGAAATTTCAACATTTTTCTCTGTGAAATCAGAGAAATTTCTCTTCTCGGTGAAAATTGAAATTTCTTTTAGTCGGGGCGAAATTTCTCTGAGTTGGGCAAAATTTCTCTGAGTCAAATTTTCTCTATAGAAATGTTGAGGGATATTAACTATTATAAAAATATTGTATGCCTTTTATCTTATAAAATTTAATATCAAGAATCTTAACTTTTTTTTTTCCCAAAATTATAATGTATATTGTGTAGACATAGAACAGAAAGATAATGTGATAATATTTAAATATCTTTACTTTTGAATTAAATGACAAAAATAAGTTGAACTAATCTCTTTTATTTATTTGTTTTCCTTCAAGATTATTGCCCATGTTTCCGATCTGAAAGAAAAAGAATATTGCCCATGCCCCTTGCGTTTCACCCTTTTGAATCAGGTCTCAAGAGATAGTGAGATACAACCTTACGACCTACACTAGTAGAGAGATTGTAAATAAAGGGAAAGATCGTAAATAAGGTGAAAGATCTTATCTATTTACATATCATTCACTTATTTATTCATATGTCATTTATCTATGAGTAAATTATATTTTACATCCCTACACTTTGTACCAAATTTCACTTTGGTCTCTATTCATGAAATTGTGACAGTCAACCTCCAGCACTTTTGGTCAAATCTCACTTTGATTCTTATACATAAAATTGTGACAATCAATTCTTTACACTTTTAGTCAAGTGTTAGCTTGCCCTTCTATTACTCTATTGTTTAACTTTTTAACAGAAATAGGGGTAAGAGAAAAAAATCATTGTTATTCCTCACCAATATACACTTTTTCCCACATTATAAGTATGTTAGAGTTATATAAAATATATGTATGTATGTGTATGTGTGTTCATATTGTGAAAATTAGGACGGAGAGGTAAGAAAATAAAACTTTGGAAATTAAAAAAAAAAAAAAGGCAGCAGAGAAATCAAAGACTTTGTTACTAGGAAAAACAGAGTTTTATTATTCTAATTTTTGCAGACCCTAGTTCATCTCTTTAATCGTTCACAATTTGCGTTTTGTTTTAACTTAATACAATCCAAATTTGATGTAAATTTTGGAACGAAATATGTATAGATGGGGAATTTGTGTGATTTTCTTCTTTTGCCATCATTTTATAGTCATATGCTTCTCATATTACTGACTTCTGTTAAAGACTTATACGATGGAATAGCAAAAAGAGACATTGACACTTGATTAGAAGTGCAATGAGTTGTTTGTCACAATTTCATAGTGTAGGGAGTTAACTATCACGATTTTATGTGTAAGGATTAAAGTGAGATTTGACCAAAAATATAGGGGGTTGACTGTCACGATTTTATATGTAGGGACCAAAGTGAGATTTAGTGCAAAGTGTAAGGATGTAAAGTGTACCACCGGTCATTGTTGGTTTCCACCACCAACCGTAGTTGGTGGTTACCTCTAATGACTTTTTTAGTGATCAACGGTCTACATGATAATAAATATAAAATAATAAAATTATTATTCCAAAATAATAAGGATAAATTACACTTTGCACCCTTGCATTTTGCAGCAAATCTTACTTTGGTTCCTATGCATAAAATCGTGACAGTCAATCCCCTACATTTTTTGTCAAATCCCACTTTGGTCCTTACACATGAAATCCTGTCAATTAACTCCCTACACTATGAAATCGTGACAATCAATTCCTTACACTTCTAGTCATGTCAATGTCGTACAAGTCTTTAATAGAAGTCAGTAATGTGATAAGCATATAACTATAAAATGAAGGTAAAAGAAGAAAATCACACAAATTTTCTGTCTATACACATTTCGTCCCAAAATTTACATCAAATTTTGATTGTGTTAAGCTAAAACAAAATACAAATTGTGAATGATTAAAGAGATGAACTAGGGTTTTGCAAAAATTGAAATAATGAAACTCTATTTTCCATAGTAACATAGTTTTTGATTTCTTTGCTGCTCTTTTCCTTTTTTATTTATTTATAAATTTCATAAGTTTTATTTTCTTACCTCTTTGTCCTAATTTTCAGCGTATAAACACACATACACATATACATACACATACACATACACATACACATACGCACGTATATATATTATATAACTCTCATGTGCTTATTACGTAGGACAAAATCTATATTGGTGAGAAATAATAATGATTTTTCTCTCTTGCTTTCATTTATGTTAAAAACTTAAACAATAGAGTAATGGAAGGGGCAAGCTGACACTTGACTAGAAGTGTAGGGGGTTGACTATTATGATTTTATGTATAGGGACCAAAGTGGGATTTGACCAAAAGTACAAGAGGTTGACTGTCACGATTTTATGTGTAGGGACCACAGTGGGATTTGGTACAAAGTGTAAGAATGCGAAATATAATTTACCCAAATAATAATTTATCTTTCTCACCAAACATTTTCACTATAACTATGTTCTTGCAACTAAAACATAACAATCATTGAATTTAATACCATACACACGCTAGAAAGGAAAGTGATTTACAAACAAAAATTTCATACAACAAAAAGTCTCACAATGTGGTAATGGCATTTTGAAAATTGTAAAGCACTTTAATGAATTTTTTTTATTGGGAATTAATGGACATAAACCTACCATGTCATTTTGCATGAACTTTTTGTACAAATTTTCTATTTGTATATTATTATTCACCTAGAAATGAACTTCTCAATAATTTTTGTTTTTTTTTTTTTTAAAAAGAGGGGGCTATAAAAAAAATTTTTATCGACAAAGAAAATCTTTATTGATGAAAACATACATGGTATGATAGATTACATCAATAAAGAGGAGCTTGGAGCTATTACTAAGCTCCCAGCGCCAGTTGGTGAGAAACTAACAAAAAAAAGATCAAAAGAAGCATCCACAACATTAGACAAAGATGAAAAAAACACAAAAAAACCAGAGAGTAGACATCACCACAAAGACAACTTCAAACAGCATAATATCACACACAACATGATTTGTCTCAAATTAAAAATAAAGCCCTGCTTTCAGCCCAGACAACCAGTAAACCTGTATTCAGTCCATTCAACCACCTAACAAATCAATATTCAACCCATTCAGCCAGCAGACCAGCAAACCAGCATACAGCCCATTTAAGCAGCCAACATCAAAGCCATACAACCATTCAGCAACAAATATAGACAATCAGCCATACATCTAGGGCAAACTTACCTACACAATAACCTAACTCAACAGCAACCAGAGCAAAGCATACTAGCATCACAGCAGAAACCAGACTAGCACAGCAGCAGCCAGAGCATAGCAACTCCACACTAGATCAGCCGTCATTTCTAAGGCAAATTAAGACCTGCTGCAGGTTTGATACAATGTCACTAACATAAAACACCAAAGAGGGTGATGAGGCCTTAACCCACAATGGAACTCTCACCTTAACAAGATCACAGAGCACCTCTTGGTTAGGTTGAGAACCATTGAAAACACATTCATTTCGATGTTTCCGAGTGGACCAGAGGACAGCAAAAGGAATAACCAACCATATTTTCTTTTCCATTTTTTTCATCTTGCAGCCAGACCACTAATGCAGTAGGTTAGGCACAGAACTAGGTAAGACCCACTGGAGACCCTACCAACGTATTATGTTAGACCAAATCAGCCAAACAAATGGGCAGAACAGAAGAGTATGATTCACAGATTCAATCTCATTATGGCAGAAAATACAAGCTTGATTGGCATTTATCCCCAAGACCCCAATTCTGTAGAGAAAGTTGGCAGTCTTGACCTTACCATGCCAAGCTAACCATCCAAAAAATTAGGCTTTGGGAGGGGCACAGTTATTCCATAGTATATTAGTACAGCTCAGAGCATGCCCAAGAAAGGATTCCCACCAATTATAAGCTGAGGACACAGTGAAAAAGCTTGAAGGGTCAGTAGTCCAAGATAGTTAGTCTGCTTGGGAATTGCATAAAACAGGTGCATTTCTAAGGAAATCGTACAACCTATTCACCTCTTCCTCCTCCCAAGCCAGTAAAGCTCTTTTAAATCCAAGGTTCCAATCAGTAAATTCAATTCTTCTCTGATAGTAGATATTAACCACCCTCATCTTATCATTGGATAAGGAGAAAAGCCTAGAAAAGACCTCCTTAAGACAAACATTTCCTGCCCATTTATCCCACCAGAACAAAGCCCTCCTACCATCCCCCAACACAATGATGGAATTATTAATATAAAAGTTATGTAGCTTTGTTATTGATAGAACAGAGGTTAATATATCAGACCAGATTCTGGAGCCACTGCCACCCAAATTGGGAATCTAGCTGCCACCCCTTAAGTTGTATTTGTTACAGATTATTGCTTTCCATTGAGAGTGATTCTCAGCCCCAAATTGCCACTACCATTTTAAAAGAAGGCAAACATTTATAATACTAATTATTCTCACACCCAAGCCACCAAACCTTTTGTTTAATGTGACCACATCTCACTTGAACAAATGCACCTTTCTTCTTAGATCAGATCCACCCTAGAGAAAAAAGGATTGCAATTTCTCAATCTCCTTAGCCACTCCAACAGGTACTTTAAACAAAGAAAGATAGTAAGTGGGCAAACTGGACATAACAGATTTAATTAAGGTCAACCTTCCAACAAAGGAGAGCAGTCTCTTCTTCCATGAGGCCAGCTTCAACTTGAGTTTCTCAAGAACAGGTTTCCAAGTGTTTTTTCGACCTGGATTTTCTTCCAGGGGCATCCCTAAGTATTTGAGAGGTAATTTATGGTGCAGGCAATTAAGTCTACTAGCAAAGTTATGCAACATACCCTCATCCACCCCAATACCACTGATTACACTCTTATGATAATTACTTTTTAGTCCTGAGAGTATCTCAAAGCATCTTAGAATTCTTTTGATATTTACCACTTCCTCCCAATTAGCTTCACAAAACAAAATAGTATCATCTGCAAATTGTAAATGGGAGATAGAAAATCCAGTTGGTCCCACCTGTGCTCCTTTTAAAAAACCCAACTCTTTTGCTTTAGACAATAGAATATTAAGGGCCTCAGCTACTATATTAAATAGGAAAGGTGACAAAGGATCACCCTGTCTTAAACCCCTCTGCAGATGGAATTCAGGGGTTGGTGATCCACTGACCAGGACTGAAATCTTAGCAGAAGACACACAGGCACTAATCCATTTAACGCCAAAACCAAAATTAGAGAGCATGGCAAATAAAAAGTCCCAATTAACGGCGTCAAACGCTTTTTCAAAGTCCAATTTGAGAATAAGGCCTTTACTTTTCGATTTTCTCTACTCATCAACGATCTCATTTGCAATCAAAACCCCATCAAGTATGTTCCGATGTAACAACCCTCATACTGCTTACCGATTAATGACTGATTGATTACCGATAGACACTGATTACCGTTAAACTGAATTGATTATGACTGATAATTGAACTGATTAAAAGTACTGAACTGACTGACTGGAGTCTGGAATTAATTGACTGACTGTATCTGTTTAAATGCATAACCTATCTGTTTGATTGTTTGATTATCTGTTCATGTTTTATGTTTAAACTGCTAATTGAAGGCCTTATCGGCGGCCGAACCGGGAATCGATTAATGTTTTATAATCCTCATAATTAATGTGAGTTTATGGTATATTTACCTGAAAACTGATTAGGTATGACTAAATTAGATTAAAACAAGCTAATTAAAGAGTTAGGCTTAATTACCAAATTGCCATTGTTAGTGGGCCTCTTATTATAACATATTAGAGCCTTGTGCGCACTTGAAACAAACATTTCCTCAGCCTTGTTTGATGCTCTAGCCGACCTTAGAGAGAGAGAGGAGCTAGAAGAGTTGAGTTCAACTTGTTTCATGGTGAATTGGCTAGAATTGCTTAAAGAATTGAAGGTTGATTACTAATTTGAGCTCCCTCACTTCTAATTCTACACCTAAGGTAGATCATTCATCATCTTGATGGTGTCTTTGAGTTGTTCTTGCATGATTCATGCTTCATTGTAGAACTAAGTCATGAATTGGTTCATTGTTGTTGAATTGAAGCTTAATGGTTGCATGCATGTACATATATTGAAGTTTTGAGGTTGTAGTTCATAATACCTCACATGCATGTCCATATTTTGGTCATACTCCATGAGTTCATCTTGTTTTTGAAGGTTTGAGCTCTTTTGAAATAGCACTAAAGCTTTGAAGATGATTTAAGATCATGCATGTCACATTTGAGTTGTTGTTCTTGAAACTTGGTTTGAAATCATGTTTAATTGAACTACCTTTGGGCTTTGATTTCTCAAATTGATCTTTGAAACATGCTATACTATGAGTTTTGAAGTGTTTTCCAGAAAATTAGCCCAAAAGGATCGAATTTGATGCATTGGAACTTGATTTGAGCATTGGAGTTCAAATTTGGATTTTCCAGATTTTGGTCTCCCGCTCGAGCGGGGAAAGTGGCGCTCGAGCGGGGAATTCGAGCTCCCAGCATCTTGCACTGTTTTACAGTCCGCTCGAGCGGAGTAATGTACGCTCGAGCGGAGACCTTTGTTGCATGACCGCTCGAGCGGGGAAACTTGAGCTCGAGCGGGACTCTGTTTTTCTGAAAATATTTTAAATGTGCATCTTTGCATCCTCATCCTATTCTAGGCGTTCTTAGGCCTAGTTTAAGACATCTTGTTGAGGATATAGATGTAGAACACGCCGAGGCATTAGGGATTAAGTTGTTAATCTTTCCCAACTGTGTAGCTTAGTGTGTGTTCAATCTGTTAACTGTGTAGGGTTGGCGACTGGGGAGACACGCTCTAGCTTACTATAGCCCAGAACTCTGTGAGTAACATTTGTGTAAAGATATGTTCAAACTGATTATCTTCTGAACAATTAAACTGAACTGTTTCTGAACGGTATTGTTAACTGAATGAATGAATGTATGACCTATATTCTGAACTGTATTGTGGCATCCTTAGCAACTACTGTTATTGACAACTACTGTTACAGAGATCTCTGTCGGTTCCCATGTTGGAACCACTACTGTTTACTGATATGATGGCCATCATTCACTGTTTGGTCTATTAAGACCCGGTCTATTAAGACCTACTGTACTGTTTAGCTACTGGATGTACCACATATGACTGTTATAATCTGTGAAACTTGGAGCAAAGTGCTGCACGGAACTAAGTGCTACAAAGTGAGTCACCTCTAGAATCTGTGCGAGACACCTCTTGAGTCCATAAGAACTGTACTGTTACTGTTACTGTTACTGCTACTGTACTGCTACTGTACTGTTACTGTTACTGCTACTGTACTGCCACTGTACTGTTACTGTTACTGTTACTGCTACTGTACTGTTACTGTTACTGCTACTGTACTGTTACTGTTACTGCTACTGTACTGCCACTGTACTATTACTGTTACTGTTACTGCTACTGTATTGTTACCGTTACTGCCACTGTACTGACGCTGCTACTAGTACTGCTAACGGATGTACCACGTACGATTACTATGATTTCTAAACGACTGTTACGGCATCAATATGAGCCACAAACTGACTGATCGATATACTGAATCAATGAACTGTTTAAATATTGAAAAGACATTCATCCTAAACCTCTTTACGTATTATGTTATTCACTGGGCTTTAGCTCACTGCTCCTATATATATGTAGGTGTTCAGGCACTGGACCGCTGCTAGGAGCGTCAGGCAAGTTTTTGTTTTGTCAGCCAACCACTGTGCCTCACTGTGAGATTCTAAGCCGTTCAAGCTTCGGCTTTGGGGTGTTTTAATATTCCCTGTCCGTCCCTGTAACTGTTTTGTTTACTGTATAGACTGTATAGACTGTTACTGTACCATTTAATAGGGATTAGATCCCTGTTCTGAATGATTGTGCATGTATGTGTAGACTGTCACAGCTCATTGGACATTGTTCATTTACTATATTGGCTTCCGCCAGGCCCTGTACTCTGTTTTACTGGTTTACTGTTAGGCAGACCTTCGGTAATCTCGGATTACTGGCCGGTTACGGTGCTAAACCCATAGGGCCGGGTTTGGGTCGTGACATCCGACCACCCACAAAAGCTGATTGGACCTCACTAATGATCATAGGCATAACCGGTTTCAATCTATTACATAACACCTTGGCAAGAATTTTGTAAAGGGAACCAATCAAACTAATTGGCCTAAAGTCATTGAGAGAAGAAGGGCTATCGAATTTTGGAATCAAAGCAATGAATGGGCTGTTTATACCACCAACAAAACATGCATTACGATGAAACTCGCTCATGAAATTGACCACATCAGATTTCACAATGCTCCAACATTTCTTAAAGAATGCCATGTTAAATCCATCAGGCCCAGGGGCTTTATTACCCTTACAGGTCATGATAACATGTCTAATTTCCTCGTCAGTGAACTCACACTCCAAACGAGCCACAGTTTGTGCACCGCCAATGTTCTTAAAGGGGCCAGATAATTTGGGCCTGGTTCTCCAAGATTCCGAAAAAGCCTGGCAAAGTGATTAAAAACTGTAGCCCAAACCTCCCTAGGCTCTTCAATCCGAGAACCATTCACAAGCAGTGAGCCTAAGGTGTTTCTACTATTTCTGCTACATGCCATGATGTGAAAAAACCTTGTATTTCTGTCCCATTTCAGAGCCCAATTAAGTCTAGATTGTTGCAGCAAGATCCATTCTAGCATTTTGTTCAATCGCCAAGCTTCACCCCTAACTTCCTTTCTTCTACATGATTCTGTGGCAAGCAGTGGCTTTTTCTCAGCTAACAAATCCAAGGCATGAGCCTCATTCTCAATACTTTTTAGCCTGGATTCAACCCTCCCAAACACCTCCAAATTCCATTGTTTTAATGCCTGTTTCAGGGCTTTAAATTTTATAAGACATTTATATCCTGCCCACCCATCTACATTCATCCCAGACCAACTTTGTTTCACAAATGGTAGGAACTTAGGATGTAAGAGCCAAGTGTTGAGAAATCTAAATGGTCGAGGGCCCTAATCTCTATCATCCTCCATCAAAATAATTGGGCAGTGATCTGACAGTCGTCTAGGAAGACCCCAGAGTTTGAGAGTAAAGTTTTGGATCCATTCATGGACTAGGAATCTATCTACTCCAATTATCCCTATCCTAAGAGTTGCACCAAGTGAATTTCCCCCCAAGCATGGGCATGTCCATTAGATCCATTTGTTTTATCATGGTGTTAAAGTCCCTCATTCCTCTATCCCTGCTGGAGCACCCAACTCTCTCAGATAAATTCCTGATTTCGTTAAAATCCCCTCCCATACACCAAGGCCCTAGGAAATTGGGTTTAAGCTTCACTAAACTGACCTAGAGCTCTTGTCTTTTTGCTACATCATTAGGAGCATATATATTAACAATGACACAAGAAAAGCTGAAAAATAATGTACCTGACAACAAGAAGAAGCTATGGTTACAGCAGAAAGCATTGAGTTGGAAGACCTTTGGATTCCAAATGCACAACAAACCCCCAGCTCTACCAACAACATCAACTGCCATGAATTCGAATTGATCACTGGGCCACATGGATCTTATGAGACCTATGTTTACCTCGGACTTTTTAGTCTCTTGAATTAAGATGATATCCACTTTTCTTTCGAGAATACTTTTCTTGATTTTCTTCTTTTCTTTGGTCTACCAATCTTTCTTATATTCCATGATTGAATCTTCATGTAAACAAATTTTACACTCTTGGTCCCCTGACATCAGTAGCCTAGTTGGCATCCGCAACCCGTGCTCTAACTTTCTCCAGATCATTAGCTTCCAGCTGCTGCAGTTTGCTAATAACCTCCTCATCCTTGCCTTCAAAGTCAATGCCGAGAGTTTTACCCAATTCCAAAGTTGCTTCCGTCTTAGATAGAACAATCCTCCATTTACTGGATTTGCTTGCCATGGAGAGTGAAATGGCAACTGCTGCTGATCTGAAGACAGCTCCCTTTCGCAAGTTCAATGTTGATTTTCCGAATCTAGAAGATCCAAGCTGTAAGCTTTTCATCTGCCGATGCTTTCTTCTTGTTGCTTTCCTCTGTAAGCTTAATGAAGTGTAACTATTTGGGGGTGAGCTAGTGATACTCAACCCCCCTATTTGCTTGGGATGAAGATGACCCAAATCCCCTACACTTTGGAGGATCGGAGCAGTAGGTAAAATTGGGTTACATAAATCTATAGGAGCCAACCCAGCAGTGAGAGGAGCTAGCCTACTTGGGCCGACAACCGAATGGCCCAAAATTGAAACACATCTGATCCATTATACTCACAGGTCGATTTCAGATCCACTACTAAATTAATCCCTCGGCCCATATTTTCAGGCCCACACAAGGTTTTGATCAATCCAGATGTTTGAATTGCACCTTCGATCCTCCCACCTAAAATCAACAATTCTATATAATTTAAAAATAATTAATAACACTAGTGTAATAAGTATTTTTTTAATTAAATCGTAAGAATAACAAATTACAAACCCAACCGTAAATTAATCATTAAGAGCATTGCTAGAGTACATATTTCCAGGGATATATATGCTCCCCTTTTTATATGAGAAATGTTAGAGCTTATTTATTCAACATAGAGATGTCAAAAATAGCATATATGATATTGTAATTGTACATGAAGGATCATCTGTCTTTATATCTTTATCTTTTATCCCAGAACACTTATAATTAGTGAATTATTGAAAATTTTGAAATGCGATAATTTAAAAATATGATCCAATGAATACAAATGCTTTGGAACAGAGAAATATAAGATTTTGAAGATAGAAGATTCCATACTATAATTCTATATGTGACTCCTCTAGTAATTTATTTTTTTGGGCTGTGATGTATTACATCGTGTATAATCCTTTCGGATTGTGAGACAGTGGTTTTATTGTTTTTTTTAAGCGTTTGAGAGGGTCTTTCATCCTAGGCTAGGTTTGCTTTAGAGGTGTTTGGCATCTTGACAGAGTCTTTGTCTTCACTTTGGTATGTCTCAAGCTTGATTATGTAATTATTTATTTATTTATTAATAAGAAATCAGAAACGTGTAAATTTGTTGAAGAACCATTCATCCTTGAGTGGTGAATGAGGGAAAAAGTCAGCCATTGAAGACTTGGTATTGGAAAATATAATGACAAATTCAACTACTCTTTATCTATCTATATCTATAAATACACTGCCTTTTTGCCATGCTGTATCTATCACGCTCCTTTCAATCAATTGCAATTAGGCATAGAAATTCCAATTTGTTTGAAATAACAAGTTTGTGCAATTTTGATATATATATATATATATTGTTTCGAGTGATAAAAATGGGTAGTCACTTTATCCTTGTAGCAATAGCCATCATGGCCTTGGTTTTCACAATTGCTTCTGCTTCCGACCCAAGTCCTCTACAAGACTTTTGCATTGCTGTCAATGATTAATCTGCTGGTATACTTTATGCTCATCTCCATCTCCTATTTTTTTTTTTTTTGATTCTTCCAATTGCCCTTTTGTGATAATTAAAACTTCAGCTTTTCCATGGAAGTATATATAGTTTATGTGGGTTTTTCATTTTGAAGTCATTTATTGAATGATAAATTATACTTTTGGCACCAAAAGTGTATATTTTATGTCATTTTAAATACGTATTGCTAAGGAAAAGGTTCCTTACACTTTGTGTTAGCTTTTGATAAAGCTTTTGATAAAACTCTCTTTAGAATGAACTATATTTTGTATTGAATTTTTATCACTTATTGATTCATCTGCCCATAGGCTTACATCCTTTTATATAGAGAAGGTTATACATAAGTTCAATGAATAAGATCCATGAACCTAAACAACCTTATAATTAATTAGGTACATGAATATAATCTAGACAATGTACTTAATAAATATAAAATACATGAAGATAAAAATACATTAATACAAAGAATGTATTAACTCAATGTATCCAATGCATGCAATGTATCCAATGTATCTAATGTAAATATGACATTAATTTTAACACTCCCCTTTAATGCCATATTGTGTGACACCCAACATTTCTCTAAAAAATTCAAATTTGTCCCTTGGTAGAGCTTTGGTGAAGATGTCCGCAACTTGATCTTTAGACTTGCAATACTTGATTTGAATCTCATCATCTTCCACAGCTTCTCTAATGAAATGATGTTTGATAGCAATGTGTTTGGTACGAGAATGGTAGATGGGATTCTTTGTCATAGCAATAGTAGACTTATTATCACACATAATTGAAGTAGCTTCACCTTGCTTCTCACCAAAATCATCCAAAATTCTTCTTAGCCAAATTGCTTGTGTAGTTGCCAATGATGCTGAAATATATTCGGCTTCAGCAGATGATTGTGCCACAGTTTGTTGTTTCTTGGATAACCATGAAATTACACCCGATCCAAGAGAAAATGCATACCTAGAAGTGCTTCTCATATCATCAACACATCCGGCCCAATCACTATCACAAAATCCAATTAACTTTGCATCAAGAAATTTCTCATAAAAAATTCCATAATCAAGTGTACCTTGAATGTATCTCAACACTCTTTTTGCAACCCCAAAATGAATTTGGCTTGGACTGTGCATGAACCGAGACAATAAACTTGTAGCATACATGATGTCTGGTCTTGTAGCAGTTAAGTACAACAAACTTCCAACCAAACTTCTATAACAAGATGCTTTAGCTTCTTTGCTTCCATCTTCCTTTGACAACTTTTCATTCACAATCAAGGGAGTAGCAACTGCTTTGCAATTCTTCATTTTAAATTTCTCAAGAAGTGTTTGAGCATACTTCTTTTGACAATTAAAAACACCACTATATTTTGGTGGATTTCAATGCCTAAAAAATGATGCAATAGCCCCAAATCACTCATTTCATATTTCTTCATCATCTCCCTTTTAAAATCTCCAATCAAGTTTTCATCACTACCGATAAAAACCAAATCATCAACATAAAGTGAAACAATGAGAATACCGATTGTACCTTGCCTCTTGATGTACAAAGTTGGCTCACTTTTGCTTCTTTGAAAACCCTTTTCATTGAAGTAAGCATCAATTTCACTATACCATGCCCGGGGTGCTTGCTTTAGGCCATCCTTCTTGACATGCCCAAATTTGTTGCAATTGTAACATTTTGGCTTTCCTCGAAACCAACAATCTTTATCAACATGATTGCTTCGGTTGCAAATTCCACACTTTTGTTGAGTGGACACTTCATTTTCCTTTCTTTGAAAATTAGACCTTCCTCTTCCTCTTGCATTTCTTACTCTTCCGGTTGCATTTCTTCCTCCTCCTCTTCCTCTTCCTTGGGAATTAGAGGTACTAACATTGAGCTGGGATTGAAAGGCACTTTCAATTGACTTTTCAGATTGCCTACTCAACCTTTGTTCAAATGCTTTAACTGAACCCATCAATTCTTCAATACTCAAATTAGCAAGATCTTTAGTTTCTTCAATGACAGCAACAATGGGATTGTATTTCTCTGGCAAACTTATCAAAATTTTCTCAACAACTCTTTGATTAGTAATATTATCCCCATAAATTTTCATTTGGTTTACAAGTTCCATAACCCTAGAAAAATAATCCTTCAACAATTCCATATCCTTCATCTTTAAATTTTCAAAATCTTTTTTCAATGACTGAAGTTTGATGGTTCTTACCTTCAAGTTGCCTCTATACTCTTTCTGAAGAATATCGCATGCCTCCTTCGCTTTTGTTGCATTAATAATTCTTGGAAAGATTACTTCTGAAACTCCTTGTTGAATAAAAGAGAGAGCCTTTGAATCCTTCTTCCTTTGCTCTTTTAATTGGTTCTTTTGGGGATTTGTCAAAGCTTCTTCATCTTCAGGTTCCTCGAACCCATTCTCAACAAGATCCCAAAGCTCCGTATAGACAAAAATAGTTCTCATTTTCACATACCAAAAATCAAAATTTTCACCATTAAAGATAGGAGTGGATACATTTTGGTTGATGGGATTCGCCATGGACGTTGGTTTGTTCTTCTTCGGGGCTTGTTTTCCCGTATCCGATCTCTACGCCCAGCTTGCTCTTGACCCAACCAAAGCTCTGATACCACTTATGTTAGCTTTTGATAAAGCTTTTGATAAAACTCTCTTTAGAATGAACTATATTTTGTATTGAATTTTTATCACTTATTGATTCATCTATATTGCCCATAGGCTTACATCCTTTTATATAGAGAAGGTTATACATAAGTTCAATGAATAAGATCCATGAACTTAAACAACCTTGTAATTAATTAGGTACATGAATATAATCTACACAATGTACTTAATAAATATAAAATACATGAATATAAAAATACATGAATGTATCCAATGCATGCAATGTATCCAATGCATCTAATGTAAATATGACATTAATTTTAACACTTTGGTCCCTAAAATATACACTATCTAATTTTGGTTCCTAGTTTATAAAGGGTTGGTTTTTATTTTCTTTGAACTAATCATTGTAATATTATTCAAAATTTACTAGTTTGTGTAATATATATATATATATATATATATTTTCTTTCATCCAATCATTACTGAAGCACATCTCCATTTCCTTTGCATGCAGTGTTCGTGAACGACAAGTTTTGCAATGACCCAAAGCTTGCCAATGCCAATGACTTCTTCTCTGGCCTCCTTGCTCCCCGAAAAACATCGAACCCAATTGGGTCGACGGTCACTCCTGTAAATGTCAGGCAAATACCAGGCCTTAATACTCTTGGCATTTCCTTAGCTCGCATTGATTTTGCACCTTACGGCCTCAATCCAACCCACACCCACCCTCGCGCAACTGAGATCCTCGTGGTCTTGGAGGGTAGTCTCTATGTTGGCTTCGTAACCTCCAATCTAGAAAACCGTCTTTTCACCAAGGTCCTTTATCACAGAGAAGTTTTTGTATTTCCAAAGGGTCTCATTCACTTCCAATTCAATAACGGAAAGACTAATGCAGTGGCTATTGCTGGCTTGAGTAGCCAAAACCCTGGTGTCATTACCGTTGCTAATGTAGTGTTTGGGTCTAATCCAAAGATTTCTGATGATGTTCTAGCTAAGGCATTCCAAGTGGACAAAAAGGTGGTGGACCATCTTCAAGCTCAATTCTGGTGGCCCAACAACTAGTGAAATAAACAAAGAAGAGAATGCATCTATTGTTTGTTTGTTAAACTTAAACATATATGATTTAATATATCACAAATAAATGGGTTGGTTATGGACGGTTTTCTTACAATTGTTTTCCTATAAAACAATAATAATAATGAAGTTTGTTAAATAGTACTCTATGTCTCTCATATATTGATGACAATCTCTTGATCTTTCTTCAATCTCTGATACCAATAGCTAGGAGGCAACAACGAGGATACATTAAAGGAACTTCCATGTGTGTGAACCATTTATGGTTCCTACTTCACTAGTACAAGTGTTACTATGAAAAATTATAATTTACTAATGTAAATTTAACATACAAGGGATGCTACTTAAGGTTTTTCAATGCACTAGAAAATATGATTCTCACAATTTTTTGCAACAAAATTATCAATAATGTTGATTGAACTTTGCAAAGATCACCAATACCACCCAGTAGTATCCTTTGTGAGCCACCATCACCATCACCATCACCATCACCACCACTACTATACGACTATTTCACCAACTCCACTGATCACACCACCATTGAGCTACTTATACAGACTCCAAAATTCTTATATATATTTATATATTGAATAGTAGAAATGTCCATTGATGTAAGCCAAATGGCATTTACAGAAGAATCCATCCAATAAGACAAAACTTACACCAAACAAAATAAAAATCAACAAGGAAGCCACCAGGAAAAAAATTATGAAATTATCCAGACGCAAATTTCGTATTGCAAAGTAGAAGCCAATCATAAGAGTTCTGCGACAGAGCAAGTCTGGGATAAATCATATGTTCTAACCATGGAGAGGGTAAGCTACAATCATCACACAGATGGACTCTAGAACACACAAATAGAAACCAAATAAACAAAACAAACACAAAATCTGACATTAGTTCCAAACGCCAGATCCGAGGAGGCCAGTTCGTGGAGGTGGCAGATCTGGTGTCAGTGCGGTGGCGGCGACACCATTGTGAAACAGAAGGGGAGGGAGATGGTGGATCTGGTGAAGGCTTTGGCTGGGGTAAGGTAAAGGGGAAGGGGAGAGAAGAAACAAGACTGAAAATCCACCATAAAGGGAAAAACACCTCACAAGGAGGGAGAAGATGAGAAGGCAAAGCTTCCAAAGCTTATTGAACCATAAATGGTAAGAGGATAAGAGAGGAAAAAAGGGGGTAGAGAGGAGGAGAGAGGCAGCTGGAGGTAGGAGCCCCCCTCTTCCATCCCCTACGACACTCAGAAAGTGAAACCCTAGAAGAAGAAAACGGATAGAGAGAGGAGCTCTCAAAAGTAGAGAGAGAGAGAGGTCTTATATATATATATAGCTAGAAACATCACCCCAAAAAATGCAGCTCTCTTTTTCTTAGTCTATTTTGGTGCCAATGTCTTCCCACCTTGTCATACATGTTCGATTCAGTGTATGTGTGTAACACGCGTTATTAACTCCAATGGATTTTATTATTTTTGCATTTAACCCTAAACCACAAGGGTATATATATTTCTCAACCACGAAGGAATAATTGGGTTAAGTCACACGATGCGCAATGTAACTAACACAAATTTCAAATAAACATCAAGAGTACTAATTAACTTATTAAAGCAATAGTATAAATTTGACAAGCATACTCAATAATATGAGATATTTTTCTTCTTCTTATTAATAGATTCTTTGTTAACACAGTAAAATTTTACTCTCTACGCTTAATATGATTTAAAAATGAAAAAAAAGAGAGCATTGCAGATCTTCACACAGTATATATGTAAGGGATCCATTGCAATTAATTTTTGAAGGATTTTGCAGCAATTGGTGTGCTCTGCGCAGAATATATATATAATTTAATATTAATTATATATGGATTAAAAATTAGGATTTTTAATTGTGTGTTAATATATGGTTAGGTGATTTAATTTTTGATAATAAATGATTACGTTAGAAATTATTTATAAGAGATGAGAGAGTAAGACAAGGTGACAAAAAGGGCATTACGATTAGTTTATACATTTGTTAACATGCTTAGCATTATATTTTTTTTTTCCAACCATCAACAATTTCATTGGCTATAAGAATTCCATCTAGAATATTCCGATCTCCCAGAAAAGCTGACCATTAATCCTAGACATTACCTGTTTCATCCTATTTGATAATACCTGTTGGCTACACATTTTGTACTAAGCCAGTGACAATCCGACGCGTGGCGAAGTGAGGGTAATATGGGAAGACCAGGTAGGTCTTCGATCCTGATCATACACGTGGCAATTAATGTTGGTTATTATAAGATCTGAGTAGTAACAGATCAACAAAGAGACGTACAGTGACATGGCTTCAACGGTTGCTCACATTTCAAATTCAAATATAAGGGGGAAGCCTAACTGCAAGTGAAGGCGTAGTGGAACTACTTATAAGGTAGCATGATCAGCGACTACGGAGGAGCAGTTCGACGGTTTGAAGTACAATTCGATGGTTATCTTCAGAGAGTATAAATAGCAGGAAGGACTTCAGAGAAGAGGACGACAAAAGATCTAAAGAATTACCTTACATAGTCCAGTGTTATTTCCTGTCTTTTATATCTCTGTACTTTAAGTTTCTGCGTCGCACTTCATTTGTAGGAGTAGTTTTCAAGTATATTGCCGCTGTAATTCTCTACGGAACTAAGATCATTGTAAGTTTTTCATACTAATGAAATATTTCAGTTTATTTAATTGTTCTTACGTTCAAAGCTTTCTGAAATTAAATTACCAGTAAGCCACCAGTAAAAGTCCTCTTTATTGAGGCCGAAAGAACCATAACACAATCGTCTGAATAATTGTTTGGCAATTACAATTCTGTAAGGACTGATTGATCCGTGCTGGCACGCTCATAATTACGAAAGTAACCTTCGAAAGCCAAAAAAGCCAACATATATTTTTGGCACGCCCGGTGGGACCTTTTTAAAAAAAAAATGGCTAGACGTAGGAGACAAGGAGAAAATGAACGTTTGGAAGAAGGCATGGAAGGAGAGGTGGAGACATCCAATCCAGAGGATAATGTGATAACACATCCTATGGAGACTCCTATCCTATCGGAACCCATGGTCGAACAGACCAATACTTCAGAACAAATACCATTTGTTCGTAATAGTGGACGAGACCAAGGAATTGGACCATCCAGTGTCCCATCTGCTCAGTCACTCAATCCGTGGGGCGGCTTGATAGATGCCATGTGACAACAATTAATAAACACAATGGAAAGATGGGCAGTATCCTTTTTGGATCGAATGAATAACCACCAACCAACGAATGTAAGACACATAGAGGAGGTGAATGTCCCTCAGCAAAGATTGGCTAGAGACAAACAGCCTATGCAAGCTAATGGAAATTCTAATGGTCAAACCAGTAATCAGATTCATGAAAGATTACCACCTCAGTCTTGGTACGAACCCATTTCGAGGCCTGTAGCAGGCCAGAATGCCTCAATGTTCAACAGTGAAGCCATGCAGATTGGTGGATCTGGCCCGGTACAAGAAAATGGCATAAGAATGAGTCCAAATCCCACATTCGAAGCCATACCTGGCACCAGGGGGTACAATAATCCCGTATTCGAATTTATACCCGGGGGGTTGGAAGGTTTTCCTACAAGTGGAAGGGATACAATACCTGTTCCAGCACCTTTCGTGGGTCCTTTCGCAGGACAGGCTCAAAGAGGTTACCTACACCCCCAACAGCACCCTCTACCATAGGGACAGCCAGTCCCAAATGTACCACCTTATGGACCAAGAGGACCACAAGCACAAGGTTGTCCACCAAATCCTGTGTTTGTTCCCCCAATGGTGGTTCAGCAGGCGCAAAATATGGTCCCTAGGGACCAGATTACTGAGATAGTTAGGGAGTTGTGTGGACCAATGGCTCGGGGGGTCTAAACCCCTGTGTATAGAAAACCATACCCAGAATGGGTCGATAGGGTACATGAATATCCAAGAGGTTTCAGGATACCAGATTTTGTCCTCTTTCATGGGAACGAAAACCAATCCACAGTAGAACATATTGCTAGGTTTGCCGCTCAATGTGGTGAATTTACCAATCATGACTATATAAAGTTGAGACTATTCCCAAATTCTCTAACCGGAGGAGCATTTGTATGGTATATCAACCTTCCACCTGGCTCCATCCAGACTTGGCAGCAAATGGAAGAGGCATTTCATGCCCAGTTCTTCCAATCAGAGCCAGAAGTTTCTATGGCAGACTTGGCCAGATTAAGTCAAAGACCTGAAGAGAAGGCCACTCAGTTTATTTCCAGATTTAAGAGGGCTCGAAATAAATGTAGAGTAATCTTGCCAGAAACTGAATTTGTAAGATTGGCCCAAAATGGCCTAGAGTTCAGGCTTCAAAAGAAGTTTGATTCAACAAAGTTTAGAGATTTAGTGGAATTGACTTATAAAGTATCTAGATATGAAGCATTACTAGAAGAGGAACAGGATCGAAATAATGCATCATATAGGACATACTACAAAGATCCTAATTATGAGATTGATGCAGCAGAGATTGTGGGAAAAGAGCCTATGATCTGTGAAGTATTGATCCATAAAGATACAACAATTGACCAGCAGTTTAAAAAGAAAGATCTCCATAGGAAATATTCTTTCGACTTAACTAAGGCAGATGACATTTTTGATCATTTGCTTGCGGCCAACTTCCTTAAGTTACCAAAGAGTGTTAAAATTCCATCTCTTGATGAACTTAAAGGAAAAATATATTGCAAATGGCATAATTCTTGGTCTCACTCGACTAAAAACTGTGTTGTTTTTCGAGACAGGATCCAAGAACAAATTTGGAAGGGGAGTTTGAAGTTCCCAGCCAAAGTTGAAAAAGCCATGGGGATCGATAGCAATCCATTTCCAGAAATTGGAGAGGTGGCAGCTAATGTCATTATGTCAGACTTTCAGAACTTGTCTCTGAAAGAATTGGAGGAAGTCAATGTACAGATGCATGTGGCCAACCAGACAGCAACCAAAAAAGACCTTAGAAGTCCACCAGCCATGGGACGAGAGTTCCCACATCAGAAGGAAGACTCTGATGAAGAAGCACTGGATGATGATTCCCTAGAAGCAGCCGTGATGCAACGAATGTGTCCCAGGTGCAGACTGAGTTATAAGTGGTTGAAGGGCCTTCCAGTCGATGGGAAGCAGTATTACAGGGATGTGCAGAGGTGTCCTAAACCAACCAATGCTTATAACAAAAGGCCGTATCTGGCTAATGTCAGGCAGCAACCATTAGTGGTTGAACCTGCAGTTGGTAGAATGTATGCTAAAGGCAAGAGGCCTTTCTATGAGTCCAGATCTCCTAACTATTACAGGTTGGAGAGTAGTCATTCTGAACGAAGGTTGGAGAAGAGTTCAGGTTTTGGTATCAAAGCCAGGAATTGGCCCCTTGGGTCAGCTTCACGAAGGACAGAAAATGATCACCATCACCAAGAACCTGAATCAGGCTTAAAGCTTGGAGACAGGGCCAAACAATTGTCTTCACAGCCAGCCTCGAAGGTGACCCCGAAAGAAGAAAGAGGCGGTTCAACGTCTGGGTCAGTAAGTTCGTGGGTACCTGGAGTCCCAGATTGGTTTGTGATGCAAAACAAACCTAGGGAAATGCCTTCCCAAAGGAATTTTGGAAATCAAAGTAGGATGGTTAAGCCTCCTTTGATGGCCCCCAATAACTGGGTATTGCTGAAACACCCAAGAACGAAGGAACCAGATATGGTCCCTGTTATTTCCAGATCACAAAGGAGAAAAATTCAGCGTAGGTACACCCAATACCAGAGAGACCTGAAAGAAAGTGGAGAGAGTTCTTCGATGATCCAGACTGGAGAAAAGAAGAATCGAAAGTCAGATCATAATTCAAAGCCAGTTACACAAAACGAGGTGGATCGCAGCAGAGAAAAATTGGTCAAGGTTCATTCTGAACTAAAGGCCAGAGAGAAAGAAAGTCTAACAGGGTTGGAGAAAGCTTTGATGGAGAGTGGTAGCGAAACGGAAGAAGATGTTGGCATAAGCCAGAAGAAAGAAATAGTGGAAGAAGAAATGTTCGAAGCCTTCATGGCTGAGCAAACATTCTTGGTTGAAAAGCCAGCTGAGGAAAATCATTCGAAGAGACCCGTTAGCAATGAAATACCAGAATGCATCATGAAGGATGTTTCTTAGGAAATTGACCAAAGTGACCAAGAGGGGAAACAGGTACAGCCAGCCATCCAGTTTGGCTCGTTTCCCCCGGTATCAGTGAACATGGTACACATATTACCACGAGAATTCCAAGCTGGAGATGAGAATCAAGAGGGGCAGGAAGCAGATCCAATTCCGATCTCTAGTGAAGGTTCACAAGCGAGTATGGTGCAAGATAATTTCGAAATGGTTACCCCGATGGAAGCTGAATATGAGAGCGAGGAAGTGGTAAGCATTAACCTCTCGTATCCATTTGAATATCCCTCGAATTCCATGACGCAGCATGTTAAGCCTTTGTACATTAAGGCCTTCTTCGATGGAGTTCAGTTAAACCGAGTCTTGGTGGATAATGGAGCGGCGGTAAACTTATTACCGAAATCTTCCTTGAAGAAATTAGGGAAGAGGAATCCCAGGTTGATCCCAACCAGTACAACCATCACTGGTTTTGCTAGAGACAAGCAGATGGCCCAGGGAATTCTACCCATCAACCTCAGTATGGGAACCAAGGACTGCATGACGGCGTTTTTCGTCATCGATAGCAATGCGAAGTACAATGCCTTGCTTGGTAGAGATTGGATCCACACTAATAAATGCGTGCCTTCCTCTCTGCATCAAAAAATGATAATAGCTCTAGGCAATGGGAGGACGGAGGAAATTAATGCAGATCCTTAACCTTTCGTAGCCTGTGCTGATTTCGCAGAAGCCAAGTTGTATATTGACGGTGTGGCACCGCTCAGTATACTGATGGAATTCGATGGTTCAGCCGAAGAAACGGCTGATAAGGAAGTAGCACGCCTGAAGCATTTAGTCCAGGAGAGTGCTAGTGAAGAATTAGAGGTTAAAGATGACAATGATGCCTGGTTATAGGCAGCAAGATGAAGCACCAGAAGCCAGGCCTTTGGCTTTAATCAAATTTTCAATATTGGATATAAAGTCAATAGTCCAGAAAGTTCGAGAGCAGGAGAAAGAGGTCATGATGATTGGCTGCAAGTGGGAGCAGCAACAAGCCAGAGTTTTAACTCTTGATAAATACTGTGCATTGGACATAGAAACAAAAGTCCAAGAAATGCAGGAAGAAGAATCCTTTTGGACAGATTTTGTCCATAAGGAGGAGAATAAAGAGGAGGAATCAAAGAGCCTGGAAGCAAAACACAGCAAGGAGATTCCTGCGGAGTCAGAGAAGATCAAAGAAGGGGTTCCAGTAGGTACTCAGATACAAGACCCCTTAGAAGAAATAAATTTGGGGGAAGATTCTGAACAACAGCCCATTTATATAAGTGCTTGGTTGAGTTCTCCCGATAAGGACCAATTGTTGGTTATTCTAAGAAGATATAAAGATTGTTTTGCATGGTCATACAATGAACTACCAGGATTGGATAGGTCATTAGTGGAACATAGGCTTCCCATGAAGCCTAACTTCAAGCCATACAAACAAAAACCAAGAAGAATGGGTTCAGAGGTGATCCAGAAAGTCAAGGAAGAAATTCTTAGACTACTCAAGGCAGGCTTTATCAGAACAGCCAGGTATGTTGAGTGGCTATCTAATATTGTACCTGGAGTCAAGAAAAATGGCAAAATGAGAGTATGCATTGATTTTAGAAACTTAAATCTGGCAACTCCAAAAGATGAATATCCTATGCCTATAGTAGATTTGTTGGTAGATAGCTCAGCAGGACATCACATTTTATCAATGATGGATAGACACTCAGGCTATAACCAAATCTACATTACGGAGGAAGATGTTCACAAGACAGCATTTAGGTGCCCTGGGAATATTGGGACCTTCGAATGGGTCAAAATGCCGTTTGGCCTGAAGAATGCTGGGGCCACATATCAGAGAGCTATGAACACTATCTTTCATGACTTTATTGGTGGGTATTTAGAATGTTATATTGACGACATTGTGGTTAAATCCCAGTCCATGGAGGAGCATTTGTTTCACCTAGAGGCAGCCTTTGAAAGAATGAGAAGGTTCAAATTGAAGCTTAATCCTCTTAAGTGTGCTTTTGGCATATCATCTGGAAACTTCTTGGGCTATGTAGTACACAAGAAAGGAATACAGATCGACCAGAATAAAGCCAAAGCCATCATTGAAGCCAGGCCTCCATCAAGTAAGAAAGAATTACAAAAGTTCCTTGGTCAGGTTAATTTTCTTCGAAGATTCATTTCTAACACTGCAGGGAAAACTAAAATTTTTTCTTCTTTATTAAGGCTGAAAGATGAAGAGGAATTTGTGTGGACAACGGAGCATCAAAGTGCTTTCGATGGAATCAAAGCCTACTTGGCCAATCCTCCAGTACTGGTGCCACCAAATGGCGTTAAGCCTTTAAAGCTGTACATAGCCGCAGCAGAAGACTCATTGGGAGCTTTTTTGGCCCAAGACAATGAGGAAGGCAAGGAGCAAGCTGTTTATTACCTTAGTAGGTTTTTAAATTCTTGCGAATGTAAATATTCAGCTGTAGAAAAGCTTTGCCTTGCACTGTATTTTACTGTAATGAAATTAAGATATTACCTTTTGCCTACAACTGTCTTGGTAATTGCAACCACAGATTTGGTTAAATACATGTTATCTAAACCTATGTTGAGGGGAAGAATTGGCAAATGAGTATTAGCTCTGTCAGAATTTCACTTAGAATATGTGCCCCAAAGAGCAGTGAAATGACAAGTTTTAGCCAATTTTTTGGCAGACCATCCATCTCAAACAGAGAGTCAAGAAATAATGGAACTCAGTATGGCTAGTGTCGAGCCATGGCAAATGTGGTTCGATGGGTCGAAAGCCAATGGCCTAATTGGAATTGGTATAGTAATTAAGTCACCGCAAGGAATAGAGACCACACATGGTTTTAGAATAGATGAAACTGCTTGTTCTAATAATCAAGCTGAGTATGAAGCTTTGATAGTAGGATTGGAAATTCTTATTGGATTACAAGTACATGCAGTGGATATATTTGGAGATTCCCAATTGGTTGTTAACCAAGTAAAAGGGATTTTCAAATGTCAAAGTATAAGTATGCTGCCATATTATGTTGTCGCATTACATTTGCTCTCTCAATTTGAAATAGTAAATGTAACTTATGTCCCGAGATTCTTGAATAATAGAGCTAACGATGTGGCACAGAAAGCTTCGAATTTCAAGAGTAAATACGGTACCCATTGGGATGTAAGCCAAACGACATACCAAAAACCTATACCACCTCTAAGTAAGAGGAACATGGTTCTAGAAATCAATTATAATGATTTGCAGGAACAGGATTGGAGACATCCAATAATACAATACTTGGCTGGCCCATCCTCGAAAGCCAGCAGAAAAGTTAAATTGCAATCTATGCAATATATCATATACAACAATGATCTCTACAAAAGAAGGGGAGATGGTCTATTGTTAGAATGTTTAGGGCCAAAAGAAGCATTAATAGCTATGGCTGAAGTTCACGAAGGTATCTGTGGTGCACATCAGCCTGGTGTAAAAATGAGATGGCTGCTTCGAAGACATTCCTATTATTGGCCAACTATCCTTAAAGATTGCATAGAATATGCAAAGGGCTGCCAGGCATGTCAAAAGCATGGTATAATAAGGCATGTGCCCATAACTGATCTACATGCAGTAGTAAAGCCTTGGCCATTTAGAGGATGGGCCATGGATATGATGGGGAAAATACACCCTCCCTCTTCGAAGCATCATTGTTTTGTTTTGGTGGCTACTGATTATTTCACCAAATGGGTCGAAGCCAAACCATGTAAAGCTGTAGATCAGACGGAGGTTATTGGGTTCATTAAAGATTTGATCCATAGATTTGGCATCCCACAAACGATAACGGTCGATAATGGGACTGTTTTTGATGGGAAAATGGTGAAGTCTTTTGTGGCTGAGTTCGGGATTAGCCTTGTGAATTCCACTCCATACTACGCACAAGCCAATGGTCAAGCTGAGTCATCTAACAAGTCCTTAAAAAAGGGAATACAAAAAGTTGTGGAAGATAATCCGAGAGATTGGCACAACTTATTGTTAGATGTATTGTGGGCTTATAGAACTTCCCCAAGGTCAAGCACAGGAGTCACTCCTTATGCCTTAGTTTATGGGCATGATGCAGTGTTACCAGTGGAGATTAGTGTTAAATCCTTAAGGGTAAGGTGCCAAGACCAGTTGGATCCTGAGCAGTACTATCAAAGTATGTGCTTGGAATTAGAAGATATAGATGAAGCTAGAATTTTGGCATTAAACAGCATTCTCTTTCAGAAGAAGAAAGCAGCCAAAAATTATAACAAGAAAGTCAAACACATTGGCTTTGATGAAGGTGATTTGGTGTGGAAGACAATACTCCCAGTAGGGATTAGAAGCCATAGATTTGGCAAATGGTCACCTAACTGGGAAGGACCATATCAAATTCATAGAGTTTTGCCTTTTGGGGCATACCATTTGAAAGATCTGAGTGGTCATGTGCATCCCAAAAAGATTAATGGCAGATATTTAAAACCTTATTTTCCAACTATTTGGGAAACACAGGGAATAAAATAAACAGTGAGTACAAGAACATAAACAAGGAAATGCTTTATAAAGAGTCAAGTACATTGTGCCACAAGTTGGCCCAAAAATCATTACAATGTTTTAGCTGTTTTTGTACAACAGATTTTCTATTGGTAAACGATGCAAACAGTTGAATAGCTGCAGTCATATCTTTCTTGTGATCAGCCAGTCCTTGATTGGTGATTTGCAGTTTGAGGTCAGTTCTGAGTAAGGCTTGATTCACTGCAGAAAGCTCTTCTTCGAGTTGAGCTTTCCTCTCCAGCAATTGAGTTCGGAAGTGAGAGGCAGAGGAGTGTTGTTCCTTAAGCGTTGATACTTCAGTATGCACTTGAGAAACAAAACTTTGATCTCTGACCAATTTCTCATCTGCGGCCTTGGCAGCATGACAGATGCTGATGTAAAACTCAATGGTAGCTGCTGCCTGAGATAGATGGTTAGAGACATCCATACCAGACTGCTCAGCAAGTTTGCAGCATTGAAGAAACCCGTTTTTTATTATAGGCCGTTGTAGAGCCTCGAAGGGAATCCTCGAAAAAGAAATTAGCAGGTCTAGACAGGTGTCCAAGTCTATCGAGGGCACAGAAGGTTGGCTGCTGGAGGAAGGAGAGCTCTCAAAGATTTCCAGCAGAGAATCAGCTAAAACTAATGGCTCAGTCTCTTCATCGAATGACGGAGAAGTAGAAGTGATGTCAAAAAGACTAGCTAATCTTGCTTCAAAAATATCAATTTCATCAGTAGACATGAGGGGAGCAGAAAGAGTTGCCTTGGGAGACACAGAAGATTGCATAGCAACAGGAGAAATGGGTGGAGCATCTTTGATGGTCTCCATGGTCCTGGTCACCAATGAATCAAGAGAAGGAGGGCTGGAGCTAGGTAAAGATGGTGAGTCACGAATTGGAGAGCTGTCAGCACTCATCAAAGACAAGGTAGCACTTAGAGCCTCCTTGGAAGGGGAGAGAGGAGCAAGACTCAGTAAAGAAGTAGATTGGGGAAAATCAAGAGTCAAGTGAGAAAGATAGGGAGCTAAACCAAGAGGAAAAGGTATAGGAATGCTTGGCCTCAGGAAAAGTGTAGAAAATCTAAACCCCGAAAATGGAAGTATGGTCTGAGTAGTCTCTACATCCTGCGTCTGATCTGCCTCGAATGAAACTGAGAGAGGTTCCATCGGAAAGATGAGTTTAGAAGTTGTTGCTGCATGAGGAAGAAATGTAAGGCAATGTCAAACCTTGATACCAAAGGCTAACAGAGGAGAAATCGCAAAAGCATAAATTACCTGCTCCAGAAGTATCGGCGATAATGGGGGAACTGCGAAGGGTGTAATCTCTGGCAGTCTGTTGTCTTCTTACAGTTTCCCTTTGCAGTATGTCAGCAGCAGCAAGTTCATCTCTCAGAAACTGTTGCTGCCGTCTCTTCTCAGCTCTTTCAAAGACAATCATAGCTTTAGGATGTTCCTGCTCCATTGTCCTGATGGCTGCTTTATGGATGGTATCTTCGACTGAGATAGTAGCAGAAGCAGACACCTTTTTTCTCTTCTCTATGGCTTTGGCAATTGTCTCAGAATCAGAGTCTTCGACCATATCGGAAGGAGAAACAGTCATCTTTCTTTTCCTTTTCCTCTGTATTGGCAGGGTCTGTTTTTTCTCAATTTCTTTCTCAACTTTTCTCTCAAGTTCTTCAAGCTGCGATCTAGATTCCAGAGAAATGAATTCATCTTCTGACTCTCTGGCAGTTACCGAGTCGGATGAAAAGACGATCGCCTTCTTCTTTCTTTTTAAAAATAACTCTTCCTCTTCATCTGATTCTTCATTTTCTTCCCCTTGAATATTGGATGTTCCTTTCTCAAGTTCAAAGAGGCTCCTTTTCTTTTGTGATTGGCCACCTCCACAAAAGAAGAATTAAAGATAAGGCAAAATGCATTATGAAAGACAAAAGGAGAAGAGACAAGGGTATACCTTTCTTCGAGGCAGCCCGAGTGACTCTGGGAGGAATTGAAGCAGCAGGAGCAGCATGTGCCAATTCTGAAATAGTGGAAGAAGTGACCTCCCCGGTTTCTTTGGGCTTGGTCACATCTAACACTGTTAGTAGGCTTGAAGGTAGAATGGCCATATAAATCTCCATGTTAGTCACCCACCAGTTTTGGTACCTCTTCAACACGGTACCTTGAGGAATGAAAGGGGTGAATTCAAAGTTGGCCAAGTCATCTACAAATTTCAAAGTTGCCTCTTCTAGCCTTGATTTCCGAACTTTCAAGTCCCTTCTGGTGAGGCTGAGATTTATGTTGCTACAGAGGGGTATTGGGACCCCTTGTGAAAGGCCAAATTGTCTAGCGAACTGAGCTAGACAGTAAGGTTCAGCAATACATTAGCCTTCAGGTTTAAAGTCCCGATAAATAGCTCTCTGGGAATCAGAATGGAGGCCCATATATCCTGGTGAGTAAGTGAAGTACAGGATTGGTCACTTAGAAAATTCCTCAACCAAGATGGACCAATGGAAGGTTCGAAAGGACGAAAGCGGTAAGTGGGAAGGGAGGCTGGAAACTGATGAAAGAAAGAGAAGTAAAAAACAAAGGTAGAAGGGTAAAGTGAAGCATTGGCTATCCTTATGCCATGAGTAGGAGGGTTTGGCTCGGAAAATTTAAGGCATTTGGATTGTAATTCGGTAAAATAGGCGAAAAACCAAAACTGAAGGATCCAGAATGGCCCCCCTTGATTAGCATCTAAGGGCTTCTCACAAAAAAGGGAGCAGACTCTATATACATGCCCTAGAACATGTGGGGCTAAGGCCACCTTTTTCTGTAAAACAAAGGCTTTGGCAAGAGGGGCAAATTCAGGCATAATTCTCTGAGAGGAAGTGCAAAAAAGGAATTTACAAAGCCAGTACAATAAGAAAGAAAAAAATTCCCTATCAGTCACAGGGCCTTGTCTTTTATTCTCAGCCCTAGCAAAATCACTATAAGATGAGTTAAGGGAGGGGAGAGAGAAAGGGACTGCTAAATCAGGATAATCTGGTCCAAAAGGAGTGCCAATAGGATATAGTCCCAATAAATGGCAAATATCAAGAACAGTAGGGGCCATCATCCCACATCTAAATTGGAAGAAGTTAAAGACAGGATTCCAAAAACATAGAGCAGCAGGAACAAGGAAAGGGTCTTCTGAAATAGTTACCCTAGACAGTCTGAGAGCATCGAGAAGGCAGAGTTCTTGAAGGTCCAGGGTCTGAGCAGGAATAACCCGATCATACCACTCTTGCCACTCTGGTCTCACCGTGGGCCAGCATCGGTGGGGGCGATTCATCCTCCAGTTCCTCCAGTCAAGACCACCTTCATAGAGAAGACATTGGTTTTCCAGTCGAGGATACAGGGCTGGGCGTTCAGTGAGGACTTCTTTGAATATGGGTCCGAGCACATAGTCTGACTGCACATGGCGACGGGGGACAAAGATGCGTCCATCAATAGCGCTCTTCTCCCCAGCTTTGTACTTTTCGCATTCCGCGTCAATAATTCTCTTCAGGGCCACAGATGGGCTCATACGCTCTACGACTGATACTGAAGGTGAAGCCATTGACGGTATGTTTTTCTTCGGGAAAGGAAGTAAAGAGAAGCCGACGATTGGTAATAAAAGGGGTTTGTGCGATTAGAAGAGCAGGTGATTTCAGAACACGAAACAAAAGGGTTTTTAAAGCCCTCGTATTTGAAAATATATTACATGAGCTGTTAAGTATTAAAAGTACGAGTACAAAAGCTTCCTTCAACGTTGATGCTTTTGGAGGGAAAAACAAAACCCGGTTGTTAAGGCTAGCTTCGAAGTAAGATATTTTACTTCGAAGCCGAGTCAAACGGCTTCGAAAACAGAGAAGCCAGCTTCGAAGTGGGTTGCCCTACCTAAGAAATAAAAATACTAAAAAAAAAAAAAAAAAAAGGTTTCTTGAGTTTCTTTAACAAAGGTAATGTCCTTCGAAGCAAAACTTGAGTTTCTTTAAGGATGGGATTTGGTGTTCGAAACATCAAAAGCAATAATGACAATGACTAGATGTTGACTGTGGTCAAAACAGGTTTTGAATGTAAGATTGTTAGATTCGAAGCACTGTTTCCAATTGAAAATCAGCCAAAACTCAACTCCACAAATTGGAAAGGTTACAATTGGCTCATTTAGTGTTTTATTTAAAACAATTAAGTCCAAATTTAAAGGATGAAATTGTTCGAAGTTCGAAGCTCTGAGTTGACTTTTAAAACACAAGTAAAAAATACAAGTGAAGACAGAGTCAAACAGAGACAAATTTTGTTTATATTAAGATCAGAGTGATTACATCAGCTGACCCTATCTCGGTATGAACTCGAGCTCATAAAAATAAGGAATGGAATAAATAACAAGATCATGAAATTTGGTCCAACAATGGTCAATGAACTTTTGTTCTTTCCTTATTCTATCTTCTAAATTTTCTACCATCGGCTGCATGAGTTGATATGCTCTCACGTCATAGTAGAGCTCTTCAGCCTTTATTTCGAAGGCCACTTCTCTTAACCCTTGTTCCAATTCATCAATGTCTAAATCATCCCAATAGGCAGAGTCTTTATTCTTGAAATCATTGAATTCTTCCATAAAGTTCTCTGCTTCGTATTGAGTATGAATTCGAAGGGACGAAAGCTGGTCTAACGATTGTGTAGTAGCCATAGAATTGCGATGCCAGTGAAGGAGTAATGGAAGTTGGTCTAGGAACATGTGAAGTTCTGCCTGAGCAAGGGGATTAAGGACATGACCCCTAGTCAGAATATCACAAGCCCATTGAAAGTTTGTGAGAGGGACTTCATCCTCGAGTACATTGAAAGGCAAGTGAGAAAAGGCTGCAAGCAGGAGTAGAGCCTGTTTCCGCTCAGCTGAGGTAGGAGGAGGTGGAGGTTTATAAGGGGGAAAGACTTTCTCCATGGATAGAGCAATCTTTAGTTTCTCTGTCCAGGAAAGAATTGGTGGGGGAGAAGGTGTGCATACTTCAACTTCGGGGGACGAAGAAGAAGATGTGGACGCTTCTGTTTCCGGGGATGATACGGGGGCAGAAGGAACAAAGGCATTAATATAATCAAGCCAGTCAGAAGAACAGAGCTTTGCCTTCTGGGCTAAGAATGATGGATTATACCCTTGTGCTTCTTCTGGGCGAGGAGCAGAGTGCACTATCTTTGTAGGCATGGAAGATGTGTACCATGCTACAAGAAGATTCTCCTCCAGACTACGCCGATGGTCAATAGGCACATAAGGGTAAACAACTGAACTTCGAGCATAGGAGGGAAACTCTAGAGGGTCAGTGAACTCAACAAAATGGTGGTTGATTCGCTCTTTTAAATCAGGAGTCTCAGGTATACTGACCAGTTTGTCCAGTTAGAACCTCCAGAAGAGCCAGAAGAGGAAGCAGCTGCAGCTTTATCCCATACAGAAATTTGCGAAGAAGAGTTGCTCAAATCCATGTTTGTAATTTTACGAATCAAAGGTTTGAGAGCAGATTGTTCGAACTGTAAACGTAGGTCAGAAGGGAAAATTCTTATGTCTTTGTTTGTAGCCTTCTGAATCGAAGGATTAAGAGCAATGTGTTCGTAATCCAAAGGTCGGTAATTTGCAAAGGCGTCCATGACCTGAATATAGAAAGGTGGGTAAAGGTGGCTAATAAATGCATACTTTCGACGAGGAATGGCATTGACATATGACTCTTCGTATGCTTCATCATTGGAAGAAAGAATTAATTTGGCCATGAAATATATCAGTCTCTTCGAATAATAAGGCAGTGAAAGTACTTAAGGATCAAGACGAGAGTATTAATACAGATGGTGTGTGACAGTTGCATTTCTAGGAAGATGCAAACCCATGCACGTTCTAAGACGTGGGAAAAGGGACTATGATCCACTAATATCACCAAGTCTTGGGTATATTAGTGCGGGGGGTAATGTTGGCTACACATTTTGTACTAAGCCAGTGACAATCCGACGCGTGGCGAAGTGAGGGTAATATGGGAAGACCAGGTAGGTCTTTGATCCTGATCATACACGTGGCAATTAATATTGGTTATTATAAGATCTGAGTAGTAACAGATCAACAAAGAGACGTACAGTGACGTGGCTTCAACGGTTGCTCACATTTCAAATTCAAATATAAGGGGGAAGCCTAACTGCAAGTGAAGGCGTAGTGGAACTATTTATAAGGTAGCATGATCAGTGACTACGGAGGAGCAGTTCGGCGGTTTGAAGTACAATTCGATGGTTATCTTCGGAGAGTATAAATAGCAGGAAGGACTTCAGAGAAGAGGACGGCAAAAGATCTAAAGAATTACCTTACATAGTCCAGTGTTATTTCCTGTCTTTTATATCTCTGTACTTTAAGTTTCTGCGTCGCACTTCATTTGTAGGAGTAGTTTTCAAGTATATTGCCGCTGTAATTCTCTACGGAACTAAGATCATTGTAAGTTTTTCATACTAATGAAATATTTCAGTTTATTTAATTGTTCTTACGTTCAAAGCTTTCTGAAATTAAATTACCAGTAAGCCACCAGTAAAAGTCCTCTTTATTGAGGCCGAAAGAACCATAACACAATCGTTTGAATAATTGTTTGGCAATTACAATTCTGTAAGGACTGATTGATCCTTGCTGGCACGCTCATAATTACGAAAGTAACCTTCGAAAGCCAAAAAAGCCAACAATACCTTGGCTAGAATTTTATACATGAACCAATCAAACTGATAGGCCTATATTCATCCAAACAAGATGGGCTATCATTTTTTTGGAATTAAAGTAATGAATGAGCTATTAATCCCACTCACTAAGCTTGCATTCTCATTGAGATGCTTTTGCACTTCCTCTCTTTATTGATATATTTGTTCTGTATCTTGTTCTTTACTATTACATTAATAAAGTTTCTTTTTTACCGATTAAAAAAAAATATATATATATATATATATATTTTGCCTAAAATCATGTGAAGGTTTTTTCGTTGTATATATTTAATTTACTATAATATATAGAAGTTTGAGGGATTAAAATTTGTCGTTAAAAGTAAAAATTGCATTACAAAAAAATTTAGGGATCAATTTATGTCGTGTTAAAAGGTGATCTTAAAAAAAAAAAAAATTAGTGACAATTTTGAAAATGTTGTGAAAAATACATTAGGACAACACAATTGGTGCAAAAAAGGTGCACTTCTTGAGGAAAAAAAAAATTGATTACAAAAATATAGTAATTCATCACTAAATATTTAATTTCATCGCTAAAACTACATCAATTACACTTTTGATAACAAAATATTTGGTTCCTAAAAAGTGATTTTGTCGCCAAATTTTTGTCTTTAAAGCCTTAATTTGTTATTTGAATCCCTTCAGTTCTCAAATAGTGCATACCATATACACATTAGTATATATTACATATTTTTGTAGTAAATATTAAGTAATTTATGATTCAAAAATAAAATTAGACATTTTATAATAATATAACTTATTTTTGTAATAATTTTACACATTTTCTATCGAATAATTTTTGAATTACAAAAAGAATTATAAAAAAAATTAGGATAAAATAATGATGTGTACTGACATATCTGGTTGAATTAGACAATAAATAAAATAAAATAAGAACTAACCACAGAAAAGACTGGACTTGGGGAGGGTGCTAATAAGTAATAAAAAATAAAAAAAACTAACCACAAAAAGGATTGGGCTTGGTGAGGGTGATGTCATAGCACCCCGATGCCCTCTTGAGGTATGTCTCAATTTAATTTTGATAAACCGGACTATTTATATTATAGTGTTTGTTAAGTATATCATTTATATATATAAAAAAAAATTAATTAGATATAGATAGTCTCATGATGATCACATCATAATTGTTTTAATAAAATTATCAAAATTATGTTAATCATTTATTTTTTTAAAATATAAATGTGGTCTTATTATGAGTTACACATACTTAATTGACTTGATTTTTTTTTATGAATGACCTACTCAACGTAACTTACAATATGAACAATTTAAATTATCAAAATAGATTTGAAAAATACCACTACAAGCTCACAATACTGTACGCACAACACCCTCCCCAGTTCCGAAAAGACTAGGCAGGCATTATCTATGGGCTTGGTATTGGAAAACATTAGACGAATTCAATGACTCTTATCTATATATGAATATATAGATAGCTATGTCATGCTTGCTTTGAAAAAATTATGCTGAACTAATCCCTTTTTCTTTCTTCGAGATTATTGCCCATGCCCCTAACATTTTGACTTTTAAAATCAAACTAAAAGATAGCGTGACAATGAATTACAACTTGCCCTAAGATTTATTTGATAATTTAATTTAATACTTAAAATTAAATCAATTAAAAATGAAATAAATTGATTTGATAATCAAAACTTGTATCACTTAATCTCATAAGTTTCTCTTCAAATTAATGAAAAAAAATTAAGTAGCTACTTATTCTTATTTTTTATATAATTTTTTGTCATCAAATATTTTCATGACAAATCTCTACTATCAACGCCACCTCCCCACCACCAAAGCACCACCACCACCACTCCACCTTCTCCATGCCGATTCCACTGTCATCTCTATACTTCAACCAATCTCCCATCTACCGTTGCTGACATTGCCACACCACCACCACAACGTCACCACCACAATATGTAAATTTAAAAAATTAATAATAACAATTTTTTATTTCAGATTTTAGATTCTTGTACTGATTCATTTAATTTAATTTAACACTTAAATTTTTATTAAATAATATTTCGAATTAAAAAATTACATCATTTAGTTTCAGAAGTTTATCTTCACCTTTTAATTTTTAGCTTTTAATTTTATCAAACAATACCTAACACAATGATGGTAAATAAGGGAAAAGACCTTGCTACTTACTTATTTGAGCTATAGTTTATAACTAAGAAGATTTTAACTATGTTAATAAGTTTGGGTATACATAAATATAGAGCCGCGATCACTTAATATTATTTTTTTTTTTTAAAAAAAAAAAATCTAGAATGGACAAGTATATATAATTTTTTAAAAAAACAATAACTAATACTAATATAACAAAAATGCTTTTCTTCTTCTTATTATTTTTTAAATCATAAGAATAACGATGACACCAACTTGCAAACCCAACCCTAAGTTCACCCTTAAGAACATGGCTACTGTACTTATTCCAGTGATATATTTACGTGCTCCACTTTTGCTTATGTTGTAGAGCTTCTTTATTCAACAGAGAGATGGCAAAAATTTCAGAGATGATATTGGATTTATTTGGTGTAATTTAGGGGTTGTTTGTGATGACCTAAATAAGTATATTTTTTGTCTTTTTACGAAAAGATGTGCAGAAAAGTAGAGAGGTGATGTGATGAAAAAAAGATAAAAAGATAAAAAGATGGATTATTTGAGACTTTCCAAACTTGGCCTTATTGTAAGAAAAAAGTCAATAATCAGAAAATAAAAATTAAAAATACTCATTTTTCAACTTTAAAATAATCAACTCGATAATCATAAATAATGATGCTTTTTCCTTGGGCTGTTTTTCATTGATGTAATTCATATGTACACCTTGACTTTTGTTTTGCATTAATAAATTTATTTTTTGCCAACCAAAAAAAATAAAATAATAATAATAATCTGCACCATTATAATTGTATGCCAATATTTCTCTGTTTTCAAATATTTTTATCTTCTTATTATAAAATACTCATAATTACTGGATCATTGAAAAATTTGAGTTGTGATAACCTCAAAACATGATCTAATTAATAAGAATGTTTTGAAGCAGACAAATATAAAAATTTAAAATTAAAGGATGCCATGCCGGATTGTACATATGACTCCTCTAATAATTTATATATATATATATATATATATATATATATTTGACTACCTTTGGGATTGTGAGATAGTGATCTCTTATTTTATTTTGTTCTTTAGGGGTTTGAGAGTTTCTTTCTTTCTAGGCTAGGTAAGGTTTGCCGTGGAGGTGTCTCATTCTTGGCCGAGTCTTTATGTGCGCTTTGGGTATGTCTCAAGCATCATCATGTATTTTTATTTAACCAACTAGACTAGGTCTAGTTGACCATTATACATTTCTTAGAGCTTAGTTTATAGAAAGTTCATGGGTTTAACTTTTCTTAACGAACATTAAAAAAAAATTAGATTTTAGAAATCAAAATTTAGAGATAAAATTATTTTTTAGGGATCAAATATTCTTGTTGCGAAAAGTGTAGTTATTATATTTTTAGCAACGAAAATTGGACATTAGTAATTAATTATTATCTTTTTGGGACTAAATTCTTTGTCTAAAAAAATAAACAATTTTAAGACCAAATTATTTTATTCCTAAAAGTCTATTTATTAGTGACATTTTCAAAATTTTGTTGGTGAAAACCTTGTTTTTGATTTTTCGAGACGACCTTTTAGTGACTATTCTCACAATGATAGAAATTGGTTCTTAAATATTTTTTGCAACAAAAGTTTCACTTTTAGAGACTAAAATATTTGGTCTCTAAAACTCTTATATGTTGTAGCGGAAGTTAAATTAAAGGAGTGCAAACATTTAGGTGTGTTTTGCGCAGGGTGGAAGATTTTTTCCAATAGGTGCTAATCTAATAACTAATATTTGCCGATCGAAAAAAAAAATTATGTATTTTATTTTTTATTTTCATAATAAAAAATTTACTTACAAAAAAGAAAAAAAAAAAAAAAAGAGATTAGTAAATGCAGAAACATGTAATCGTTGGTATAACTGTTCACTAGACAAAATCTTGATAGTTTTTGGTCACAAAAAAAAATATAAAAAATAAAAATAAATAAATAAATAAAACAAAACAAAATAATAGGAGCAGTAAGAAAAAGAAATTAGAAACGTGTGTAGTTGTTATGAAGAACCATTCATCCTTGAAAGCTGAATGGAGAAAAAAACTTACCCATTTAAGACTTGGTAAGTCTGATTTGATTGGTAATATAAAATTTAAAATTACAAATTCAACTACTCTTATCTATCTGTATCTATAAATAGACATGCTTTTCCATGCTAGATCTATCACCCTCCTTCAAGCAATTAGGCATATAAACATTCCAATTTGCTTCAAATAACAATTTCTTGTTACTTGTTGATGATAAAGATGAGCACTCACTTTTTCCTTGTAACCATAGCCATCATTGCCTTAGCCTCGACACTTGTTTATGCTTCTGACCCTAGTCCTCTACAAGATTTCTGTGTTGCTGTTAATGATTCTAAATCTGCAGGTATACTATATACTCATCTCTGTCTCCAAAATTTTTGCTTTCCAAACTCAAATTTTGAAATTTGATTTTAATGACAATTTTATTTGATTCGATTGCATTTTGATGATATAATTAAGACTTTAGCTTATTCATGGATGTGTATTCCATATGGCCTTTTCATTTTGAAGTCATTTATTCAATGGTTATTTCTACACTTTTGGTAGCCAAAGGAAGTATGTTTTCTGGCATTTTAGTCACCAATATTTTAATTATTTCAATCTCATCCCCAAAGTACAAAATGCGCATTAAAGTAATTTCTATTGCTGATGTCGTCAGTATTCACATAATCACGTAGAACTCATTTAAATTGTGTCCAGTTCATATTATTGTATCCTTTCATCCAATTCTTACTTAAATACAAGATCATTTCCTTTAATAATCACGTAGAACCCATTTAAATTGTGTCTAGTTCATATTATTATATCATTTCATTCAATTCTTACTTAAGTACAAGATCATTTCCTTTGCATGCAGTCTTCGTGAATGGCAAGTTTTGCAATGACCCAAAGCTTGCCAAAGCCAAGGACTTCTTCTTTTCTGGTCTCCTTACTCCACGAAAAACATCGAATCCAGTTGGGTCAACGGTCACTCCCGTAAACGTCATGCAAATACCAGGCCTCAATACTCTTGGTATCTCCTTAGCTCGCATTGACTTTGCACCTTACGGCCTCAACCCACCCCACACGCATCCTCGTGCAACTGAGGTTATCGTGGTCTTAGAGGGTACCCTCTACGTCGGTTTCGTCACCTCCAATCCAGAAAACCGTCTCTTTACCAAAGTCCTTTATCCGGGAGATGTTTTTGTGTTCCCTGAGGGTCTCATTCACTTCCAGTTCAATCAAGGAAAGACCAATGCAGTGGCCATTGCTGCTCTAAGTAGCCAAAACCCTGGTGTTATTACCATTGCTAATGCGGTGTTTGGGTCGAACCCAAAGATTTCTGATGATGTTCTTGCCAAGGCATTCCAAGTGGACAAGAAGGTGGTGGACCATCTTCAAGCTCAGTTCTGGTGGCCTAACAACTAGATACATAAACAGAAAAGAGAAATCATGAATCTATTGTTTTTTAAACTTTAAATAAATATGATGTAATATATCTTAAATAAGCGGGTTAGTTACGGTTAATTTCCTTACAACTGTTTTCCTATAATTCAATAATAATAAAGTTTGTTAAAGAGTTCTCTCTCTTTATTTTGTATAATGATGACACTATCTTGATCTTTCTTCTGTATCCCATATTGAATAGCTAGAAGATGGCAATGGACTCTTGTATGCGTTGCAATGAGAATACTTTGAAGTAACTCCCATGTTTGTGTAAATAACTTTGTTAGTCGAAATGCTATTTTGGAAACTGAGAAGTTTACGTGAATCAACAAATAAGGAATCCGATTTTGTTTGTATGAACAAAATACAAATTTTGATTGGTCTATAATTTTGGGCACACATTTAAATTTTTTTTTGAGGAATGTTTCTTCTGCCTATCTTGATCCGTGAATATTCTTAATTACTTCAGTGTTTTTGCATCACATAGACGAGGAAAGATATGTTCTTCTACAAGATGGTTGAAAGATAAGGAAATTGATGAGAGCTCACGTTTTTGTGCTAAAGCTTGGGGCCAATGATTTTATTTTCCCGCAACAAGAAGCCTCTGTCCTCTAATTCTTTTATCTCCATCTGAATGCACCGTAAATTATTAGATTATGTAGGAATTTTGAAACATGTAAATCCCGTGGCATTATCTGTTCCAAGTTAGTTTTGATGGATATGATGCTTTGATTACCCTGTTTATTACCATCATCATATTCAAAAAAGGGTAAATTATAGTTACCTTCCCTAAGATTTTTGACAATTATAGGGTCCTCTCCTGTAGTTTCAATAATTACAGAAACTTTCTTTACTTTTTCGACATTGTCAACATTCCCTACTTCCATTAATTTAACCCAAACGGTGTTAACTTGATTATGCAAATGACCATAATACCCTTTAAGTGTAATTTACCTATATATTAAATTATCATTTTATTTCACATAATTTCTTTTTTTTATTATTTATATTTCCTTGACTTTGTATCTTTTTTTCCACTATAAGTTTTTGAACTTTTATAAGTTTAAAAAAAAAAAATCAACTATTAATGAAATTAAGAAAGAATATTCATGTTTCTTATTTGAATTAATTTTGAGATTTAATAAAAATAATTTAAATGAAAGAAATAAAGATGGAGATATAGATATAGATTTTAGATGTAATAAATAACAAATTATTTGTGTTTTTTATTATTTTCAAATAATTTATTTCTTCAAGTAAAATTCTATTTTAATTAGATGTAAGAAATGGCAAATTTAAATAATTTACTATTCTCAAATAATTTCTTTGTCTTTCATTTCCTATCATCTATTTTTAATTTATTGTAACGTGATTAGATATTTTTTAAATTTTAAATTTATTTTTAAAAATTTTATTATTAAGGTGAGAAATATTGACTCATTTTTGTTTTTAGTATCCATCGATTGGAATTTGAAAAATTCAAAGATGAAAATTAAAATTTGAGAATAATATAGGAATGTGAAAAGAACAAAATGATTAATTGTTTTAATTTTTTTATATATATATTTATGAGGTAACATTTGGTAAGTTTTATAAGTCAATTTTTTTTATTATAAATATGAAATGTTATTATGGTTATTTTTATTAAAAAAAATTTAATACACAAATATGTTTACGAAACAAAAGAAAAATTCATATTTCATAAGTTGCTATGATATAGGGTGATGCTAGCTAACATTGATGAAAGGGAAAAAATGATGAAAAAGTTGAGGAAAAAGCATAGAGAAGAGAATAAATAATAATAATAATAATAATAATAATAATAAATTATATGATGTTGTTATTAGTTACAGTGATATTATGAAAAAATGAATGTGAGAATAAATAGAAAGAAAAATGAAAGAAATAAAGTAAAGAAAATGGAAAGAGATTGATGATTTCTCCAAATATGTATTTTTCATACGGAAAAAAAGAAAAAATCAAATACCTAGAAGTATTTTTAAATTTTTATTCAAATTCTAAGTTCTTAAAATAGGTATTCATAAATTGGTGGTCTTTTTTAAAAATAAAACATCTTTTATATTTTGTTTTGTAATTTTCAAACGAAGGATTATATTTAATCTAGTATAAGGTTTGACGCTGATCAATTTATTAGCTCTTTTTTATTTTATAGATAAGGTAATGTTTGGTTATCCTACTATATATGCTTATCTTAACAATTTAGAATTTTTTTAAATATTGTATAGAATTTAATAATTTTGTTCAACATTATTAAAATAATGTATGGGTACCTCTTTATTAATTTTTTTGTAAACGAGATAAGTAAAATTTACTATTTGAATATATAAGGGCAATCGTAGAATTTTTTACTCATAGTACATAACATCAGCATGACGTCAGTATATTCTGTTAAATAAAATAACAGAAGATTAACGGTGGGAGAATCTTAATAATAATTTCAAAAGCAAGGGAGGTTTTTGTAATTATTGAAACTACAGGATAGGTTCTTGTAATTGTCAAAAATCTCAGAGGAGGTAAGTGTGATTTTCCCTATTCAAAATAATATTTTGCATACTTTATTCAGTACACACTACAACAAATTAAAAGTTTAGAAATAAAAATTTAACGACAAAATAGTTTTTAGGTATGAACTCTACAATAAATTAAGGTTTTAGAGATAAAATCACATTTTAGGAACGAAGTATTTTTGTTAGCAAAGATGTCATTGTATTTTTAGCAATAAAATTGGAAATTCAATGACGAATTACTATATTTTTGGGACCAAAATTTTTATCTCTAAAAGTGAATTTATTAACTACATTTAAAAAAATTTATTGCTAAGAGTTATTTTTTAACTTTTGGGACAACATTTTTGTAATGCCTCGGCTTTTCAAAGTCCGGCTCATGTGAAAATACCCCAAAATTAATAAGTAAAAAGATGATAATCATATACAAATAAATAATATCTCCCATGCAATGGATACGATAGTGTCACACAATATATGTGTTATTCCAATTTCATACATCCTACGTAGAATGGAGGCTCATTGACTAAAACATACAACAAATGATATATATATCAAATTAAAATGTCTAAAGGCTTACATCATTTATGGAGGGTGTAACCCTTACAAGAATGACACGCGGCCTAATAAACAACACAATTGGCCCGTGGCCTAGAAATAAAGGAACCACCATACACGGTTCTGAACACAATTTCTACGTCTCAGTCTACATCTTTACATGCACACTTGAAAAACATTTTCAGCCACGTAGGGTGAGTATAAAGCCCAATAGAGAATATTTCAAAAATTAAACATGCTCCACTAGCATAATTGATCATGATATAGTACATATATATAATATGTCCAATGAGTTTTCAAAATCTGTCTGATTTCTCAATAAAATCATTTTCATTCCAAACCTCCAAAACCAATCGTTTATTCAAAACATCCGTGTGAAATAAAATCCATTTCCAAAACAAGTTTGGTATATCACAATACCAACCAGCAAATACATTGCTAAACCAAACGCGAATACATCTGTTGGCTTTTTTGGTTTTTGAAGGTTAATTATGTAATTTAAAGTGTGCCAGCAAGGATCAATAAGTCCTTACAGAATTTTAATTACCAACAAATTATTAGATGATTGTGTTACAGTTCTTTCAGCCTCAATGAAGAGGACTTTTACTGGTGGCTGTTTAGGAGAAAACTTATAAATGATCACATATACAAAATAGTTCATAAACTGAATTATTATTAAGTAAATAAGAACTTATAATGAAATGACCCAGCCTTGAAAAGGTTATAGCAGCGACTACTTAAAACTACTCCTAGGAAATGAAGTGCAGTACAGGAATTGAAGAACTGGAAATGTAAAGAACTGGAAATATAAAAATTGGAAAAAAATATGAAATAAATAAACTGGTTTTTTAATCTGAGTTTGGGTCCTTCATTCTGGGACCTTCTTTTCTATTTATACTTCCCAATGGCAACTATCGCAGTGGGTTTCCAACCGTCGAAATGCATTTCCACGATCTCTGGTTATGGCTCTAAATAACTTGCTCCCAGGATGCCTTCTTTGCAGTTGGGCTTCCCTCTTAAATTTGAATTTGAATTGCGAGTAATCGTTGAGCCATGTTACTTTGCGCCTTCTAACTACTTCCATGCGACGCAGACCCACAACTACCAATATGAACTGCCACATATTTGTCGCTGGTTGGAGACTTGCATTAACTCCCCAAATTACCTTTTTCGAGCCACGTGTTAAGCTGTGATTGGCCTGTACAAAATATGTAGCCAACATTACCTCCCGTACTAATATACCCAATACTTGGCGATATTATTGGATCAATGCACTCTATCCACGTCCTAAGACGTGTATGGACTTGGCTGAATCATAACCATATTTTTAAAAATGAAGCACTGAACTTCATTAAATTCTTCCATTCCATCCATTATTTATGAATATGAGGAGACAGATACATCTTCAATGGCCGATTAAGCCTTTTTTTACATTGATCGAGCATACGAGGAGGTGTTTGATAATGACAACCGTCCTCGAAAGAACCTTCATGCATTTATTGGCCACACTTATCCGCCTCCATTTATACAAGTTATGGAAGCTTTTGCACCATATGAACCTTTGGACCAAACATTTGCACAAATAGATCTTGGAAGCTCTTCATCTACTCCAAAACTCTCTACATGGGATAAAGCTGCTTCATCGTCTTCTAAAAATACTGGCTGGGATGCTTGGCCCATACCCACTCAACCTCAAACAAGGGAACGAATCCATCATTGATTTCCTGAATTTGATGATCGCACTGCAATTCATCCCTCCATGCGCAGTTTTGTAATATATCCATACGTTTCCTTCAACCATCTTCGCAGCCTTGAAGACAACTTGCTTTTGGCATGGTATACTTCTACCTTACCATCTAGAATAGTGCGAAGGACTCCACACCCTGTTGAAGCCTTGGGAATCAGTCTTGTACTCCTAGCCAAAAACGCAAAACTTTGTTCCTCTGATTAGCTAGAATGTGTGAACAAGCCTAAGTTCCGACTTTCATTTGGAAGGGACGCAATTGTTTTTTCCCTGCCCTCCAATCCTAATTGGATTAAAGATCTAAAACTCACCCTCTTTGAGAGCCAGCATTTTGCTCCCTACCAAGCTCCAGTTCCTCCTATTGCTTACCAGCAGTATAGAGCCCAAACTCTACTTACCGCTTTCTCTCATTTATCCTTTGAGGTCATTCGAGATGACATTCCTCACAAGAACTTATCATGGTCCTATGATATTATCTCTCGAAGCCACATCCTCAACCCTATGGCCCAGGCAGAGCTTCATACTTTCTTGGATCAACTTCCTTTTCTACTCAATTGGCACACAAATGCTTCTATTACCAGTGAGTTGTTGGAGAACACCTCTGCTACTCGTATTCAAATTCAGTATAAAGCAGAGAATCTTCTTGAAGAATATGAAGACTTTAAGAACCCAGGTTCAGAGTATGGAGAAGATGCCACTATGGGCGATGCACCGGGGGAAGGAGAAATGGACGAAACGGAGAAGGCTCTTAAACACACAGAATTTGAAATGAAGGCCCAACAAATCTTCTTCCAACTAAGGGCTCACCAGTTAGATAAACCAAATTTAGATAGGATAGAAGATATGTTAGAAAAAAAGTATGTATTTATTGAATTTTGCTGGACAAAGTTTCACGATCTTGTAACTTTGTCCATTCCTTATTTTTATAAAATTGAGAATGTAACCAAGTAGGTTTTCCCAATGTAAATATTGCACACCAATAAAATTGGGTTCTTCAAATCTCATCTATCATGATCTAGTTTTATATTCCAATCGTATGATCGCTTGCATGGCAAATATGACTTTATTCTTTACTCTGTCTATGTAATATGTGAATAACAGTTTCGAAGCAACCAACTTGCTTTGATACTTGGTTTTAAGTGCTTCGAAGCATGGAATTTCTTATAGGAGTGTCTATATTTGTCTTGGGTTTTCACACTCCAATTATATGGTTAATATAATCTGCATAAATAACAGTTTCGATTTGACCAATCTTGTTTCGAAGTTAGGTTTAAGTACTTCGAAGTATGGACTCTATCTTAAAAGTAACACATACTTGTCCTCAAAAGAGTTTGCTTAAACAGAAGATCCAAGACCATTTCCCTATATATAGGTAAGTCTTTTGATCTTTGAAAATTTTCACACTACCTTGACCAAGTATTGGCTTTGAAGTGCTTATTTATCTCAAAATCCAAAACTAGGCAAGATGAGTACTTCAAAAACTCTTTCAAAGTAAATTACCTTATAGAGATAGCCTAGGTGTACACCTTCAAAACCTTCAAAGAAAACAGGCCTTAACTATACTTAAGTTTAAGATGTAAAACTTTGTTTCGAAGTCACCTTCCTACTTTTGAAGTTCAGTTGAGTGTTTTGACAATTGACTTCGAAGCCAACCCCTTGTTTTAAAGACTTTGGGAAGAAACTGGCTTCGAAGCCAAGTACATATTTTCGAAGCCAGGCTGAGTATTTGAAATATGCTTCCCACTCAAAACTTACTCTTGAAAGAGACTCCCCATGATGTGTCTTCAGGACCCTTTTGTGTTTTAAAATCTCCACATGGGTCCAAAATAACTAAGTACTTATTTTGGATCTATTTGACCCATTTAGGTTGACTGGGTTACGTTTTGGACAGAAATGTTTAAAACCCATTTTCTTCTCGTTTTAACCCACTCACTTGTCCAATATTTTTGACTCTACGTTGATGTTGGCTTTGAATCCTTACTTTTCTTGCACTCACTTTCCTCACCTTCCCTTCAATTCCTCGCTAATGGCGTCTTCCTCTCTGAAAGTGCCAGTTATTGAACAGGTAAGCCTGTTTGCGGCTTTGAAGAGGTGCATTGATGATGAACTAGTTAAGCTCATAGTTGGTAGACCGAGTGCCATAGATGGACGCCTCTTTATTCCTCGCCACAGTGCTCAAGAAGAATATGTCTGAGGACCTATCTTTAGGGAAGCCCCTGCCTAACTTCTTGCTTTATATCCTCGTTTGGAGGATCATTGCCTTTTTTATGAAGGGGGGCTTGACTGGAGGAACTGGAGGCTGAATTGACCCCATCGCTGTTAGCCCACATTGAGAGTCGAATGGGAGGAATGGTATGATAGAGTAGTGCTTGCCAGAGAATGGGACTTGCAAGAGCTCTACATCCTTGATGCTCTCTATTTCTCCAGGTTCATTATTCCCGAAGATCCTTTTTTGATCCGTATAGCCCTTTGTTTTTGGAACTTAGCTTTCAATTTTTTTTCTTTCAATTTTGGTGTGGCATGATGGTCCCCACCATTCTTGATATTTGCCATCTCTTAGGGTTCTCACCCATTGGTAATCCCTTCTTCCCTGGTTATCCAGACCTTCTGGTTAGTTTTATCATTCCATCTTTGAACTCTTCTTTCAGTGACTTTGTAAAAACTAAGAATAAGAAGGAAGGTCCTGTTACGGACCGAAGTACTTTTCTTTTATTCTCTACTGGTTATGTAAGTTCCTTTTTTGCACATCATCTCAGCGAATTATGCTTGAGTTTGCTCCCCTGGCCATGGCTTTTGTTTCGCAGAAGAACATTGCCTTGGCTCCTTATGCTTTAGGGCATGTTCATAGGGTCCGCTCTCAATTTTGTGAGAAACCTTTGGATGCTAACCAAAGAGGCCCACTTTGGATATTGTAACTCTGGCTTTTTATATACTTCAATGGTCTACACTCCAAGTGCTTGAAATTCTTAGTGCAAGAACCTACCACTTATGGAGAGAAATTTTTCAGGGTTTCCCTCTACCCTTCTAGTTTTGCCTATTACTTCACTTTCTTCCATCAACTCCCAATTTCTCCACTTCCTACCTTCTTTTGTCACTTCAAAGCCAACACAAGGCCAGCCTGGTTGAGGACATTTTTGGCTAATAAGAAATGCTCTAGGCCTTTGCACAAAGATATGTAGGCCTCCATCTTATTGCCAAGGGAGCTCTTTATTGATACTTTAAACCCTCGAGCCTATAAGTGTATCTCTAAGGTTTATTGTCCTTCCCAATTCACTAGGCAATTTGGGCTTACTCAAGGGATTCATTTTCCTCTCTGTAGCCTCTCCAATATAAATCTTACAGTCAGAGATCTGAAAGTGCCAAAGCCAAGTTGGATGAATCAATATCTAAACTATTACAAGAGTTGAGTGAGATTACATTCACTCTCTTCATCCCATATGGCACAGCTTTGAAAAGATTTCAAAGATGGTGGACAACCAATATGGAGGTGCACCTGGCAATCCCTCATAAAGATCTGCTGGTAGGGTTAGATGTGCTCTCTTTAGCCAAGCCCAAGGAGACTGGGTTCACTACTACTGCCTCTATTGTCCTTGTCATTCCAGCTCCTGCTGCTGTTGTCCCACATCCTTTTCCTAGAATCACCAAGGTTACTTTGAAGAAAGGTATGCACTTCTGCTCTCCCCTTTCCTTTTATAATGCACTATCTGTCTTACCCATGGCCATAATATTTGGTGTAGGATCCTCACAAGAGGAATCTCCTAACAGGACTCAAGCTTTAGCTATTCTTAAGCAACAACAACAAATGAAAAGAAAGTTTTTGCTTGATCCTGAAGAAGAGGTACCTGAAATTCCTACAGAAGAGGAGGAAACAGAAAAAAAAAAAAAAAGAAAAGGAAAAGGAAACACCACTTAAGAAAAGGAAGAAAATGACAGTTTCTCCTTCTGATTTCACCAAGGACCCTATCTATGAGGCAGCTGCGAAGGTAGTGGAGAAGGAGCATTCTAAAGAGATTATTGTTTTCCAGAGGTCTGAGAAAATGAGGCAGCAACAAATACAAAAAGAAGAAGCTACTGCTGCCGAAGCACTACAAAAAGAGGTTGCAAGGAAGGAACAAACTGCTGAGCTTTATGCCCTTCGCAACTCTCCAACCATTACTTTGGCAACCACTGAAGCTGGTAATTATTCTTAGTCCCTTCTACCAAATTTTTTTTTTTTTTTTTTCAGGATTTAGAATGCACTTCACATCTTTCTGTTTTCTGGAATGCAGCAGCAGTTGGTCCATTTCTTTCTCCTTTGACACTGACTTCTCCTTCTTTGCCTATGGATGAAAGACCTTTAAAGGCAGCCTCAGAAGGGAAAAAGAAGATCAACACTGAAGTGCCAATGAATATAGAGCCCATCCAGATGATACTTCCACTTCCTAGCTCTATACTCCCCATGCCTTCTTCCCTTTCTTTTTTGAAGCAAAGCATCCCACATTCCTTATGCCTAGGCCTAACTCCATATCTACCCTATCTATCTTTCATCTCATTTCATTTTACTCCTCCTATAGTCCTGGCTACCCTTTTATCACCTGAGAGAACTCCAATTGTCATTTCATCTTTAATGGTAGTTGGTACTCCCAAAGAAGACACTAGTGGCTTACCAATTCCCTCTCTACCATCCAGCTCCAGTCCCTCTTCTCTAGACTTGTTGGTAGCTAGGACCATGGGCACTGCTGGGGAATCATCCACTCCTTCTCTTGTCCCCATGTTTCCATCTCTTCGTTCAACCAGTGACTCTTCTATATTGCCAATGTTAGAGGAAGAGATGGACATCTTTGAGGCTCAACTGGCCAGCTTATTTGGTTTATCTTCACCAATTTGACCACCAAGCAGTGAGTCTGAGCCATTGGTCCTTACATACTCCCTTTTAGAGATTATTGAGAGCTCTTCAATTACTACTGAAGCCTCTTTGCCTCAGGTGGACTTAAACATTTGCCTGGATCTGCTGTAATCATTCTCAAGGATTTCATTTGAAGCTTTACAAAAGCCTATTATTAAAAATAGTTTCCTTAAGTGCTGCAAAGTTTTCGAGCAATCCAACATGACTTTCTCAAGCCACTTATCCCAGGCAGCAGCCACCATAGTTTATATCAATATTTGCCATGTGGCCAAGGCTGTAGAAGAGGAGCTGCTGAATGACAAGGAATTTGCTTCCCATATACATGCTAAAGTGTTTGAATTAAAGGGACAACATTCCTATGCCTTCCAATTTCGAACCCAACATTTGGAGAAGAAGGCCCAACTAGAAGAGGAGCTAGCAGCAGTCAACCTAGCCTTGGATCGAAATGCTAAAAAACTATAGATTACTAATCAAGGACTAGCTGACAGAAGGCAAGATATGGCTGCAGCCATTCAGTTGTTCCCATGCCTTAGGAGTAGAGAATCAATTGTAAGGAAACAACTGAAACATTGTACTGATTTTTGGGCCAACTTATAGCTGCATGTACTCAATTCTTTATGAAATGAAAACCCTTTATTATCTATCTGAGTGTTTCATGCTCTTTTATTATTCTTACTTAGCATTTTCTACACTCCTTGTGTTTCCTACACAGTTAGATAATAAGCCTTCAAATATTTGCCATTAATTTTCTTGGAATACACATAACCATTTAGATTTCTCATATGGTAGGCTCCCCTAGGCAAGACTCTACGAACTTGATATAGTCTTTCCCAATTAGGTGACCATTTGCTAAATTTATGGCTCTTAATGCCCATTAAAAGTATTGTCTTCCATACCAAGTCACCTTCATCAAAGCTAATGTGCTTGACTTTTTCATTATAACTTTTGGCTGCCTTCTTCTTTTGGAAGAAGATATTATTTAATGTCAAAATTCTAGCTTCATCTATATTCTCTAATTCCAAGAACATGCTTTGATGGTATTGATCAATAGTTAATTGGTCTTGGCATTTTACCCTTAAGGACTTAATGTTAATTTCTGTAGGCACCACTGCATTATGCCCATCTACTAAAGCATAAGGAGTGACTCATGTACTTGATCTTGGAGAAGTCCTGTAATCCCATAACATATCTAACAACAAGTTGTGCCAATCCCTAGGATTGTCTTCCACAACTCTTTGTATTCCTTTTTTTAAGGATTTGTTAGATGATTCAGCTTGACCATTTACTTATGCATAATAAGGGGTGGAATTGATAAGACTAATTCCAAATTCTGCTACAAAAGGTTTCACCATCTTTCTATCAAACACAGTCCTATTATCCACAATTATGGTCTGTGGGATGCTAAATCTATGGATTAATTCTTTGATAAACCCAATAACTTCAGTCTGATCCACAGCCTTATAAGGCTTAGCTTCGACTCATTTAGTGAAGTAATCTGTGGCCACTAGAATGAAGCAATGATGCTTCGAAGTGGGTGGATATATTTTTCCTATCATATCCATTGCTTATCCTCTAAATGGATATGGCTTCACCACTGCATGCAAATCTGTTATTGGCACATGTCATATCATGCCATGCTTTTGGCATGCTTGACATCCCTTTGCATACTCTATGCAATCTTTAAGGATGGTTGGCCAATAATAGGAATGCCTTTAAAGTAGCCATCTCATCTTCACACCAGGTTTATGGGCACCACAAATTCATGCACCTCATCCATTGCAGTCAATGCCTCTTTTGGCCCTAAACATTCCAATACCAATCCATCTGCTCCTCTTTTGTAAAGAGCATTGCCATATATTATATATTGTATGGACTGTAATTTAATCTTTCTGCTGGCCTTCGAAGAAGGGGCAGTCAAATATTGGATGATTGGATGTCTTCAATCATGTTCTTCTAAGTTATTCTAGTTAACTTATACCATGATACCCTTTTTGGCCAATGGTGGTATTAACTTTTGATATGTTGCTTGACTTATGTCCACTTGGGTGTCACTTTTTCTTCTGAAATTCGAGGCCTTCTGAGCTACATCATTGGCCTTGTGATTCATAAATCTTGGGATATAAGTCACATTAGCTATCTGAAACTGAGAAAACAAATGCAATGCAGAAGCATAATATGGTAACATGCTTGCACTTTGACATTTGAAAATTCCTTTCACTTGGTTGATTACCAATTGGGAATCCCCAAATATATCAACTGCATGAGCCTGTAATCCAATAAGTATCTCAAGTCCCATTACTAAAGCTTCATATTCAGCTTGATTATTAGAACAAGTAGTTTCATCAACTCTGAAACCATGCATGGTTTCTATTCCCTGTGGTGACTTAATCACAACACCAATTCCAACCAGACCATTGACTTTTGATCTATTGAACCACATTTGCCAAGGCTCAACATTGACCATTCTCAGGTCCATTATTTCCTGGCTTTCTATTTGACATGGATGATCTGCCAAAAAATTAGCCAAAACCTGTCCTTTTACTGCCTTTTGGAGAACATATTCTAGATAAAACTCTGATAGAGCTAATATCCATTTGCCAATTATTCCTCTTAGCATAGGCCTAGATAACATATATTTAACTAAATCTGTGGTTGTAATCACTAAGACAATAGTAGGCAAAAAATAATATTTTAATTTCATTGCTGCAAAGTACAATGCTAGGCACAACTTTTCTACAGCTGAGTACTTACATTCATAAGAATTTAAAAACCTATTAAGGTAATAAACTGCTTGTTCCTTACCTTCTTCATTGTCCTGAGCCAGAAAAACTCCCAATGAATCTTCTACTGCAGCAATGTATAATTTTAAGGGTTTATCTCTCATTGGTGGCATCAACATTGGAGGTTTGGACAAGTAGGTTTTAATTCCTTCGAAAGCAACTTGATGCTCAACTGTCCACACAAACTCTTCTTCATTTTTAGCTTTAACAAGGAAGAAACTACTTTAGTTTTCCTTACAGTGTTAGAAATAAATCTTCGAAATGAAATTAACCTGACCAAGGAATTTTTGTAATTCTTTCTTACTTGATAGAGGTTTGGCTTCAATGATGGCTTTGACTTTATTCTGATCAATATATATTCCCTTCTTATGCACTACATATCCCAAGAAGTTTTCAGCTAATACACTAAAAACACATTTGAGAGGGTTGAGTTTCAACTTGAACTTTCTCATCCTGTCGAAGGCTGTTGTCAAATGAACTAGGTGTTTCTCCATGGACTGAGACTTCATAACAATATCATCAATGTAACACTCTAAGTACCCTCTAATGAGATCATGAAAGATGGTGTTCATTGCCCTCTGATATGTTGCTCCGGCATTGTTTAACGCAAATGGCATCTTGACCCATTCAAAGGTGCCAATATTTCCAGGACACTTGAAAGCTGTCTTGTGGACATCTTCCTCTGTTATGCAGATCTGGTTATAGCCAGAATGCCTATCCATCATAGACAAAATCTTGTGACCTGCTGAGCTATCCACCAACAGGTCAATTATAGGTATGGGATATTCATCTTTTGGAGTAGCCAAATTCAGATTTCTAAAGTCCATACATACCCTCATTTTGCCATTCTTGTTTATTACAGGCACAATATTAGACAACCATTCAACATACCTGGCTGTTCTAATGAAGCCTGCTTCAAGGAGCCTAACAATCTCCTCTTTTACCTTTTGAACCACTTTTAGGACTCATCCGTTTTGGCTTCTGCTTGTGTGGCCTGAAATTAGGCTTCATTGGGAGCCTATGTTCCACTAATGATCTGTCCAACCCAGGAAGTTCATTATAAGACCAAGCAAAACAATCCCTGTATTGTTTCAGGATGGCCAACAGCTGGTTCCTATCATTAGGATTTAACCAAAAACTGATATAGGTAGGTTGTTGTACTGAACCTTCATTGAGGTTAACTATTTCCAAGGGGTCTTGCACTTGGATACTCACTGATGCTTCCCCCTTAACTTCTTCTGTCTTCAAAGCAACTTTTTTGTCTGGTTCTACCTCTATCATTTCTGGTTCTACATCTTTACTCTTTTCTTCATAGACAAAATCTATCCACAAAGTCTTTTCTTTCTGTATCTCTTGGACTTTTGTTTCAATGTCCAATGCACAGTACTTACCGAGAGCCAAAAATCTGGCTTTTTGTTGCTCCTGATCACAGCCAATCACCATGGCTTTTCTCTCTTGTTCCTGCACCTTCTAGACTATTGACTTTACGTCCAATGCTGAAAACTTGATTAAAGCCAAAGGTCTGGGTTCTTGGTCTTGATCTTCTTGACTATAACTAGGCATCATTGTCATCTTTGGTGACGAACTCTTCATCAACACTCTCTTGCACTCAGTGCTTTAGCTGTGTTACTTCCTCATCAGCCGTCACTTCGGCTGTTCCATCAGGCTTCCTCAGCACATTGAGTGGTAAAACCCCTTTAGTGTATAGCTTGGCCTCTACAAAATCAGCACAAGCAATAAAAGGTTGCGGATCTGCATTGATTTCCTCTATTTTCCCATTGCATAGAGCTATCATCATCTTCTGATGTAGAGAGAAAGGCACATACTTGTTGGTGTGGATCCAACCCCTGCCAAGTAAAGCATTATACTTGGCATTACTATCTATAACGAAGAATGCTGTCATGCAATCTTTGGTTTCCATACTCAGGTTGATGGGCAAAATGCCTTGAGCCATTTGCTTATCCCCAACAAAAATTGTAATGGTTGTACTGGTTGGGATCAACCTAGGGTTCTTTTTCCTAACTTCTTCAAAGAGGACCTTGGAAGTAGGTTCACAGCTACCCCATTGTCCACTAACACTCTATTCATTTGTATCCCATCAAAGTAAGCCTTGATGTACAGGGGCTTAACGTACTGGGTCATAGATATTGTAGGAGACTCGAAGGGGTATGAGAGGTTAATGCTTACCTCCTTACTTTCTTCATTAGTTTCCATTGGCTTGGCCATTTCTGACTCATCTTGAGTTGTGCTGGCCTATGAATCTTCACTAGAAACTGGAATAGGGTCATCTTCCTGACCTTCTTGGTTTCCCTTTTCAGCCTGAAATTCCTGTGCCGACACATATACCATATTTACTGGCACTGGAGGGAATGAGCCAAACTTCACCACTGGCTGCGATTGCTCTCCTTCCATATGAGTCTACTGTCATACTGCACTCTGGTACCTCAGTAATAGTGAGTTCCTTCGAAATAGTTTGTTTAGGATCTACTTCTATTGGCTTTTCGACCAAGAAGGTCTGTTTAGACATGAAGGCTTCGAACATCTCATCTTCAGCTAATTCTTTCTCTTGGCCTTGTTCAACTCCTTCTTCCGTCTCACTATCACTTTCCATTAAGGCCTTTTCAAGACCTGCTAGGCTAGATCTTTCTTTGGCTTTCAGTTCAGTATGAACTTTGGTAAACTTTTCTCTACTGGCACCCTCTTTGATCTTAGGAGTAGATCTTGAACCTTCTCCTTCTTCCACCTGGCCCTTTAACTGTGCCAAAGAAGTACTTTCTCCATCTTCTTTCAGGTCCCTCTGATACTGGATGTATCTTCTCTGTATCTTCCTCATTTGGGACTTGAAAATTACGGGAACCATATCTGGTTCCCTTGTTTTTGGGTTTTTGAGTAGAACCCAATTGTTTGGAGCCACCAAAGAGGGCTTGATCATCTTTCTCTTGTCTCCGATAGTCCTATTTTTGGTAGGTATTACTTTAGGTTTGTTTTGTATGACAAACCAATCTAGAACCCCAAGGACCCATGAACCTACTGCTCTTGTTGTTGAGCCTGCGACTCATGTTTTCACAACTGGCTTCGAAGTAGCTCTTGGAGGCTGACCACTAGGCCTGGTTCCTTTTCTTAAGCCAAATTCAGGCCTCCCCTCGGGCTGATTGCCCACCCTGTAATAGTTAGGTAGCTTATTTCATGTAAGGGCCTATTTCCTTTTGATTGCATCCTGGTGTCTGGTGGGGCAACCAAGGATGAATGTTGTTTAGGGCCAGTTAGGTATGGCCTCTTGTTGTAGGTGTTGGCTATTCGGTCTTTTTGTACCTCTTTATAATACTCTTTACCATCAATTGGGAGCCCTTTCAGCCACTTGTAACACATCCTGCACCTGGGACACATCCTCTGCACCACAACTGTTTCGAGGGAGTCATCATCTAGTATTTCTTCACTAGAAACATCCTTTTGGCCTGCAGAGTTTTGGCCACTGGCTGGTGAACTTCTAGTGTCTTTCTTGAAGGCAGCCTAGCTAGCCCCATGCATCTGCACAGTGACTTTTTTCAATTCCTTCAAGGATAGATTTTGGAAATCTGGCATGCCAACATTGGCTACAGCCTTCCCAATCTCTGGAAACAGATTGGTGTCAATTCGTATGGCTTTCTCAGTCTTAGTTAGAAACTTTAGCCTCCCCTTCCGAATCTGTTCTTAGATCCTGTCTCGAAAAACAATATAGTTTTTAGTTGAATGAGACCAAGAATTGTGTCATTTACAGTACAATTTTCCTTTAAGGTCTTATATGATGCATTGTTTTGATCTTGTTCTTCTTCAAGTAAAGCTTCATATCTAGATATTTTATAGGTTAATTCTACAAAGTCTTGAAACTCAGTTGAATCAAACTTCTTTCGAAGCCTAAGCTCCAACCCATGTTAAGCCAATCTTACAAATTCAGGCTCAGGTAACATGACTCTACATTTGTTTTGTGCCCTTTTAAATCTGGTAATAAATTGAGCAGCCTTCTCATCAGGCCTTTGGCTAAATCTTGCCAAGTCTGCCATAGAAACCTCATGCTCTGTTTGGAAAAATTAGGCATGAAATACTTCCTTTATTTGTTGCTAGGTTTGGATAGAGCCAAGTGTAAGGTTTATATACACCACGCGAAGGCTGCTCCAGTTAAAGAGTTTGGAAAAAATCTCAGTTTGATGTAATCATTATTAGCGATCTCATTACACTGGCTTGTAAACCTAGCAATGTGTTCTATTGTTGACTGATTTACATTTCCATAAAAAAAAAAAAGGCAAAGTCTGGTATTCTAAACCCCTTTAGATATTCATGTACCCTATCTACCCATTCTGGGTAAGGTTTTTTGTACACCGAAGTTTGGACCCCCGAGCCATAGATCTACACATTTCCCTAACAATATCAGCAATTTGGTCCTTAAGAACCATATTTTTGTGCTGGTTGGACCACTACTGGAGGAACAAACATAGGGTTTGGAGGAACTCCATGTGTCTGAGGGCCTCTTGGTCCATATATCGGTACATTCAAGACTGGTTGTCCTTGTTGTACGGGTTGCTGTTGGAGCTATGGCTAACCTCTTGGAATTTGTCCTGGAAAATGCCCTACGAAAAGTACTACATGAGGAGGAACAAGTGTTGTTTCTCTTCCAATCGCAGGAAATCATTCCAACCCCCCAGGTGCAAATTCAATCACAGGATTAGTGAAACCCCGTGTGCTAGGTATGGCTTCGAACATAGGATTTGAAAACATCCTCATACCATTCCCTTGTGCTGGCCCAGATCCTCCAATTTGTATGGTTTCAATGGTGGGCAATGGTATAGTTTGATTTGCTAGTGGTCTCGAAGGAGCTTCGTACCATGACTGAGGTACATGTGATGACCTCTCATGATTTTGATTACTAGTCTGACTATTAGTTTGTCCATTAATTTACATAGGTTGTTTATCTTGAGCCAATCTCTGCTAAAGGGAATTCTTATTCTCTTCAGCCTATCTTACAACAGTTAGTTAATGAGAGTTCATTCGATCCAAAAAGGTTGTTGCCCATCTTTCCATTGTATACATTAGCTGTTGCCCCATAACATCTACTAAACCTCTCCATGGATTTATTGGTTGGGTAGAAGGGGCAGTTGAAGGTCCAGTTTCATGGTCCTGTCTAGTGTATTGAACATGTGTTGTATATTCTGAAGTGCTGGTCTGTTTGACCATTTGCGAAGGATCTGATGGGATAGGTGCATCCATTACATTATCCTCTAGGTTAGGTATTTCTACCTCTCCTTTCACACTCTCTTCCAGGCGTTCATTTTCTCCTCTTGCTCTACGTCTAGCATTTTCAATAGTCCCACTGGGCGTGCCAAAAATATATGTTGGCTTTTTTGGCTTTCGAAGGTTAATTACGTAAGTTAAAGCATGCCAGCAAGGATCAATAAGTCCTTACAGAATTTTAATTGCCAACCAATTATCAGACGATTGTGTTGCAGTTTTTTCAGCCTCAATAAAGAGGACTTTTACTGGTGGCTTTTTAGGAGAAAACTTATAAATGATCACAGATACAAAATAGTTCAGAAACTGAATTATTATTAAGTAAATAAGAACTCACAATGAAATGACTCAACCTTAAAAAGGTTATAGCAGCGACTACTTGAAACTACTCTTAGGAAATGAAGTACAGTACAAGAATTGAAGAACTTGAAATGTAAAGAACTCGAAATATAAAAATTGGAAAGAAATATAAAGTAAATAAACTGGTTTCTGGATCTAAGTCTGGGTCCTTCATTCTGGGGCCTTCTCCTCTATTTATACTTTCCAATGGTAACTGTCAAAGTGGGCTTCCAACCATCGAAATGCACTTCTACGATCTCTGGTTATGGCCTTGAACAACTTGGTCCCACGATGCCTTCTTTGTAGTTGGGCTTCCCTCTTGAATTTGAATTTGAATTGCGAGTAACCGTTGAGCCATGTCATTTCGCGCCTTCTAATTGTTTCCATGCGACACAAACCCACCACTACCAATATGAACTGCCACGTGTCTGTCGCTGGTTAAAAACTTGCATTAACTCCCCAAATTATCCTTTTTGAGCCATGTGTTAAGCTGCGATTGGCCTATACAAAATATGTAGCCAACAACATCGCTAAAACCGTTTTCAAAAGACAAATGACAATAAATAAAATGGGTAAATCTCTAGGGCTAATATTCATAATAGTGCGCTATATAAGCCACTATGCCATTTTACCAAAATTATTTGGATGGATCGGCACCTACCGCGTAGGTTTTAGGTCTTACATCATGGACACACCGGCCAACTTAATTCTACTCTAACACCCTGTAGACACCCCATTTTTTACCACCCTTAAGACTTGGGCGCTTCATTCCAAACACCCAATGATGAAAGTTACACTGTGCAATCTTTTAAATTCTTAGCAAAGAAATTTGGATTCAAGCTCTAATCCTAAACTTTACACCCCATTTTGGCCAAACTATTTTAGACCTTGGAACCCTCTTTTTCAAAATATTTTTTTCAAATGTTTCTACGATGTTTTGAGGCTCGTATTTCGTTTCAAATATTGTACTTTTTGGTAAATCGAGCAAGGACAAAGTGAAAATAAATGAAAGGGAGGTGAACTCTTTGAAAAATCTTTAAAACATCTTAATTATATGTTTGGAGTTGAAGAAAATTGGAGGGGAAGAAAGAAAATTAGTTGGGGAAGAAGTTGGGTATCAATCTGTTAGGATAGAAATGAATAGTCTTCACTAAAATAGGCATATCTCTTTGGACACTTAGAATTTAGATTTGTGACTACCACCATTGGAAATTAGACTTCTGGGTCTTCAATTTACACTCAAGAATCACCTAAAATTGTGTCCAAATAAGGGAGACATGCCTGTTTGAAGTCGGGCCTAAAGTGGAGCTTTTTAGACCCGGTCGGGTCCATTTAGAACCGACCGGGCCACAATGAAAACTTTTCCAGACTTGCTTTTAGGTCCAACTGTGCATTTTTGGGCCCAACTGTGGGTTTTGGGGCTCGGTCTGGTCTCAATGGCGCCAGATAGACAACTGGCAGGAATTGAACAAATATCTTTGTTTGAAGATATTTTTGACCATTTTGGCTCAAATTCTATAAATAGGACCTCTTTCTTCAGAATTCAAGGTTAGCAAAATTTCCAAAAGTTTTGAAGAGCTAAATAGACCTTCTTCCACCTTCCTTCCTCCTTTAACCCTCAAACCTTCTTTAGCTATACATACACAATACATATACCATTAGAGCTTGTTCTTGAAGATTTTTGTTAAACTTTCAAACCATGTTTCATAAACTTGAGGGTGTTTGGAATCAAGTTTGATCAACAACCAAAGCTTGCTCTCTTCAAGAGGTATAAGCTTGTCACATTTTCCTTGCTTTCATTTTTATTTTTATTTTTTTTATCTTTTTCTTGAGTTTTTATACTGTTTTGGATCCATTCAAAGTGCTGAAACTTGGAATTAAAGAGCTACCAAAGGGTATAGAAGTTTAACACCCTTTCTTACACCTTATCCCGTAGCTCATACCCTTTGTTCTTGCACTCTTTTATTTGTTTTTTTACACTGATTTTCAGAGTTTAAAAGGGCTGAAAAACATGGTTTAAAAGTCTCAAATGTGAAGGCATTAGCCATCTCTCCTTGATTTTGCTTACTAGATTTATATCTCTTGCTTTTGTCTATCTTTTTGTGCTTTTTAAATACACTTTTAGCCACTGTTTTTGGGCTGTTTTGGGACTATTCTTGGATTGTTTTGGGGCTGTTCTTGGACTATTTTGGGCTTGAAGCCTGTGATTTAAAATTGCAAAAAGTGGAGGCGTTAGCCACCCCTCCTTAGGCTTTGTTCCATAACTTTTTCTCTACTCTTTTTACTTACTTTCTCTTGCTTTTAGCTACTATTTTTGTACATTTTAGGGCTGTTATGGGCTGTTTAATTCATTTAAATAGTTTATGCTTTGAATATCATATTTGTTGTATTGTAAGTCCTCATGCCTTGGGTTGTTTAGGCCTTTGACACCGAGTCATTTGAGTTGATAGTTTTATTTACTTAGTTTTCATGCGAAGAGTTTCATTTTAAATAATCAATCTCACATAACCATTTCTACAACCTCCCTTTTTTCTTCTTTTCTTTTGTTTGAGAGTTATTTTAACCGATTGATAGTTATTCAAAGCATGAGAAAGAGAACTATGCTCAATGGCTTAATCTCTATGAAGGTTCATCGTCAACGGCATGGTCTCCTTTTCATGCTTAGAAGCACTTCGCGTTTGATTTCTCCTCTTATTTAGTGGTCTCTCTTTCATGCTTCGAAGCACTTCTCATTTGATTTCTCCTCTCATGTAGTGGACTTAATCATCACCTTGGACAAATGGGTTAAAGAATGGCAAAGACTAATAAATTTGGCTTAAAATAAATTAACCCACATAAAGAAAATAAAGTATATTGCTTGGGTTCGGCCGGACGTTATGCCAAGTCCATTGTGTCAAGGGTTGTCTTACATTGATTCATGATGTTTTGATGAACCTTGAAGCATCTCTACCTCTCTCTTTGAGTTCACTCTATGATAGGAGGAAGGGGTGGTTGTTATTCATTGCATTTATTGATCTTTGTCCAAATTATATCCGAAATCATCAAGTAATCAAATTGCTCATTGATGGTTTTAGAAACGATTCCAACCTTCTCTTGGAGCTTTCCTAGGACAGAGAAGTGTGAGAAGGACAAACAGAGCTCAGAAAACTCTATCTGCACTGTTTTTCACCTCAGAGCACAAAAATAGGATTTTGTATAAAATTATGGCACAACTAGCCTTATTTGGGCCTAACCGAGCTTCATTGGGGGGCCAGCCGGCCATCAATGTTTGGTAAGGCAGTGTGTTCTTGCAGAAGCAGAGGGCAGTGACTGGGGTGGAACAGAGTAACTTGGATAGACAGAGGAACTTCTGGTTATTGCACATACAATCGTCGTGCCTCATGGTTGTTTGAATTAGTATTATAATTAGTTATTGATTGTTGTAATTAATATTGTTGTAGTAATGTTTTGTTAGATGATTAGTTTATTTTGTTGTAATAGATTAGCTAGTTAGTTAATTATAGCTTAGCTAATTAGTTACTTATCCATTCATTCGGTTTTGTAATAATTAGTTTAATTCGGACTCTCGGACATTGATTCGCACCCTTTTGCACGAGGGCCAGTATGTAATAACGTGTATGTCTTCCAACCCCACGTCGTTCTCCCTTTTACTTACTTGCTTACGATGGTTAGTATAGAACATCATTTTTTAACTTAGCATTCTTATGCTTTACATTCATTGTCTTGCATGCATCTAAGGTTCGGCTCATCATACTAACCCAATATCAATGTTAAAATTTATTGCTTGAATACATGCTTTATCGCATGTCTTGAATGGAATCATATGCCATGCTCATAGCCGAGCCTATTAAAATTACATAATGTGTGTGTTGCATTTAGTCATATCGCATTAGTTAGGAGCATGCATATTTTCTAATTATTTTGCTTTGTTTTGGCTTGGAGTACTAGGTGAGCAATTTTGAGTTTTAGCATCTTGCATCGAATGTTTGTATTGCCATACCAAGCATATTTCCATGAGACTAATTGCTTAAATGATATAACTAATTGAATGTCTATGGATGAAGGCTAGTTTCTTAAATTGGGACAAATTGATTAATGTGTATATAAACTCACTTTTTTCAAGTGAAACATATTAAAAACAATTTTCAAAACAAACATAAAATCAAAGTGTTCCAACTGTTGCAAATTAGTCTATACTTGTGTGCATCACATAGTAAAAATAGCTAATAATCAGAACAAAAGCATATCATGTAAATAAAAATCACATTATGATTAGTAGAGGCCGATCTTTGATCGGGCAAGTCAGGTGCTCAATTCATGACCTTCCCTTCTCGTACCTAAGTTCTTGAGCCGAGACACTTTGGTGATGACGGACTCATGGCCTTTGACATGAGTCTCGGGTTTCCTAAATTTCACAAAAATATTTATGTGGCGACTCCGTAATCTGGCAAAGCAGTCCATTTTTGGCATTTGATTCAAACATTGATTTTTCAAAAAGAATTGCTGGATTTGGACTCTTTTTGTTTTTTCACTATTTCACATTGCACCTGTGAAATCATATTCAGAATCACAGGAGTCCGAACTGTAGGGCTGGTCGTATCCGAAAGGAGCACGAAAAGCAAACTACAGTTTCTGATAACTCTGCTAGGGATTTAGAGAACTTGACTTAAAATTCATGTTGTGAAATTTTATCTATAGTTATATGTTCTTTGCATTACATTTCCATTAGTGCTTATAAGTTACTGTGTTTTCCATCTGCAATTCTTAAATGGTTTGCCGGAGGCTTGCCCAAAAGCTTGCCAAAAGGCTGAGCGGTCATGGGCTCTGCCATGTTGGGAACACAATCCTTAGATCTGGATTATCTCTGTATCGCTTGATCCTCCTTTCACTTCTCGGTGTTAGGTATGAGAGGTATATTAGGTAGTCTTGCCGAGGTACCCCTTTTGGACCAATTAGCCTAGCTGCATATAGTAAAACTCTAGTGACTATTCTAAATTAGGATAGGATACTCTTCCATATGTAGGATGATGTGATACCGCTTGTTTAAATTGTAAAAATCATAGATTACTCCAAAGCTAGGATAGGGAAACCCTAACCTCTCATAGCGGTGTTTTGAATGCTTTTGTGCAAAATGTGAACTCTTTGGGAATGTATGATACAATCTTTGGAGAGTCTTAATATTGAGGGGATTCCTTTCAAACTTGAGGGTCATATCAAAATTAGAATTTGGGTCAAAATCCAAGGGTTTGTGTTTGATATGGTAGAAACATACCAGAACAAAAAATAAGGCCAAAAATTGTATCTTGCTTTGTTTTGACCAGCATACCCGGTATCCTGATTTGATGGGGCATTGGTTTTAATGCTAGGTTTGTCTGAGCCAAAGAAGTAGCAATACCTCACTCGGCAAAGGCCTAAGCTCAATACGACCCGAAAAGCCCCAACCTATCACAGTCTATCCAATCCTAGAAAAAACCCATTCAGCAAAGGCCCGGTCCATCTGATTCATTCAAGTTAACTTAGAAAAGATCCATCCAATGCCAAAAAACAGATTCTAAAAAGCTTAATCTAGTCAAACCCATCTAGACTAATCCAGTTTAGATACATCAAGTACAACCTAGGTCAAAATCCTTGTTAGTCACCTCTCAATTTACACCCATCTATTTTCCCGATTGCCAACTCAGCAGATCCGTGATGGCTCAGAGTCCAGAAGAAGTTGTGGCCAGAAAAACAGCCTTAAATTAGGGAATCGCCATGCAGGATGAGACCAGGGCTGAAATGCAATGCTCATCTGGGGCATCTACCACACATCCAGTCTCGGTCCCCCAGCTGAACTTTGACCCACCTCCGCTAGCTGAAGATTTGCAAGGCCCAAATTCTCGAGAAGGGTTGGCTTAAGCTCGAGTTTTCAAACCCCTGGTGCAGCCTAATGAGGGGCTTTTCCCTTTGATATTAATGATCTCGACCTGACCCTGTTAAAAATTGCTAATCTTGAGAAGCAATTCAAAAAGGCATAGGGAATTACCTACATTCCCGACATTGAGGATGGGTATAGCGAGGCTGCTGTAAGACTCCCATATAGGTTCAAAATGCCACCCATTGACCGTTTCGACGAGTCTGGAGATCCTATGGTACATATCCGGCTTTTCTTGGATGTCCTAAAACCGACGGGTCTGACTAAGCCTCAGAAACTTTCTCCATATGGAAGGACCCTATCGGGTATAACGGCCACTTGGTATGCCAAGTTGGAGGATAAAGTGAAGCAGAATTGGGAATATTTGGCTAAGGCATTTGTCAATCAGTATTCTTACAATACCTAAATTGAAATGACCACCCAAGAGCTTGAAGCAACCCACCAGAACCCTAAAGAACCTTTTGTGGAATTTGTTGCAAGGTGAAGAGCAAAGGCCGCACAAATGACAGATCGACCTTCTGAGAGGGACCAAGTGCGGATATTGGTGTAGAACCTTGAGCCTGATATGTTACAAAAGTTAATAGTCACTCCACTGTTCACTTTAAAAAATTTGCATGAGTTAGGAGTTCAGATTGAGAGCGCATTTAACAAATGGCTTATTCTTAGAACAAGCGAACCCACAATGAGGGTGTTTTCTAGGAGTACCGATGCTAAAGGTAGCACTATTCCCAAACCCACTGAAATCAATACTGTTGCCACCAATCCCAAAACTACTGACCTTTTTGCCAATACCAACCCACATACAGTCGGCCTAACCCGAGCTCAAGGCAGAACTTTTACCTCCCTCCATATGAGCCTAACCAGCACACTAAAAGTCCTGATGGAAAGAGGGTATCTCAAACCTCTTGATTCCCAACCTCTTCCTGGCCCACTCCTTGTTAGACATAATCCCACCAAATACTGTACGTACCACCAACAACGCGGTCATGGCACCGATCGTTGCTATCGCCTTCGTCATGAGGTTCAAAATCTCATCGACAACCAGACAATAGCTCCACCTCAAGAACCCAATGTTACCACCAACCCACCTCCCATCCATGACCAAGTACCTCATCCTTACCTTAACTTCATCCATACACTACCTCTTTCCTTCGATCCCAGTATATATATCACTCCATCCCATTTGCCCAAGCTAGAGATGTTCATTGTTGAAAGTACCGATTTTTGCATGATGGATACACCCACTCCAGTTCAAACACCCCAAGAGTGCCAAATGGCCGAACCCACTACTGCTGAGATGTTGAGAATGATTGAAGACCTTCAAGGAACAGTGGCAGATTTAACATTTGGGGTTTCGATCTCGTCAAAAGGCTCCCTAATCTTGGGGCGAGCTGCAGTTGGAAATGGCCAACCTGAAGCTTTCTCAAGTCCGGGTGATGACATACCAACAACAAGTGGGCCTCGCTTCGATATAGCCACCCAATCCCTTGGCCAAGTTAAAGCAAGTGGCAAGAATAAAACTGGGGCAAGTATTGATCCCTATGCATATCTTCGGTGGGCCGTTGAGACCTTGAAGGTCAAAGGGTTAAACAAGCAATAAGTGCTCGCAGTCGTTGCAAAGACTATGGATGACACTTTTATCACTCAGGTTGAGAGTATTTTGAATCAGGGGGCAAGCAATGAAAAGGGACGCTTTACCAGAAACACTCATCTTGATTCCCGTCCCAAGCCCATGAACACCCAGCCAACACCCACCAACCCATTTGCCAATGTTTCTAAACCTGATGCTTCCTCTTCTAAAAAACATACCTTCACCCATCTCCATTTGAGCCCAACCCTCGCCTTGAAGGTACTGATGGAGAAAGGGTATCTCAAATCACTCAATCCTCGACCTTTCCCCAACCCTCTTCCACCTAGACATGACCCTACCCAATATTGCACATTCCATCAGTAGTACGGTCATCATACTGATTGTTGCTTTCACCTTCACCATGAAATTCAAGACTTGATTGACAATAAGGTCATCACCCCACTAAAACCCAAATCTGTGAATAAGCCTCTCCCTAACTGCAATAGATTGCCACCCCATAGCATAAATCCCATCCATGGTTTGCCAACAACCAACATTGACCCTAGCCAGCACAGTCAAGGAGATGTATAGGGACAATTAAGATAATTCTAAGGCTCAGTCTGTGAAACTCAGTTCGAAAGTTTGAAATAAATCCTACCGGGTATGGACGTTAGTATTGCTGAATTGAAGGCTGGTTTAAACCCTCATGTGGGCTACTTGAAGTTGTTTTTGAATTCTGCAGATGGACTTGGAGAGTGAAAACCCCTTTTGTCTCCAGAATGCTTATTTTGTTTTGAGTTGTGTCTTGTAAATAGCTGTTGTGAGTTTTGTTTTCTTTGTCTTTTCTTGTGTTGTTGTGTCAATTGAGTCTTTTCCTTTGAGTCGCTCTCGTGTACCCTCAAGTCTTCATCTTTATAAAAAGTGGGAGTCAAGCTTTTGATCATTTTGTTGTGCCTACAAGAATGCATGTGTGACCTTTTTAAAATGAGAAACCTTTGAATTTTTGTTTTTGAATGAGATTTCGTTAATAAGCTCGAGTGTTGAGAAAGATCTCCTAAATGGTTTGAGTGGATTCTAAAATATCAACGCACAGTCTTTTATGATTTCAAAATTTTAAGCTGTTTCTGTTGTAAAACCTGCGAAGATGGAAAATAGTTTGGTGAGAAGTCCTTTTGTTGACTTTTTTAGAAGTGAGATATTCACCATTTGTGAAATAGTTTGGTGAGAAATCCTTTTGTTGACTTTTTTTTGACTATCCATTCAAATTTTTTCATCTATTCAACTTTGTATCTATCTTTTCAAATTATTTTTTATCTATTCAAAGTTATATCTATCCATTCAAATTATTTTTCGCATGTTCAAATTAATTTAACTATCTATTCAAATATTTTTTTATTTGTTGAATTATTTTTATCTGCTAAATTTTTATAACCTATTTTTTCTATTTGTTCAAATTAACATTATTTTAGAACTTTTTTTTTCTCTTTCTGTTGAAATTTTGAACAAACCTGTTCAAAACAAATCCGTCATATCTGTTTAAAATTGTATTATTTGTTCAAATTTTGAACAAATTTGTTCTATTTGTCAATTTTTTTTAGTATGTTTCATCATCGTCATCAACATCATGAACATTAACAACAACAACAACAATAACAACAAAACACACACACACACACACACACACACACATACGCACACAATTATCTCCTTCTATAGGCACTCAAAAAAAAAATGAAGTTGAATTGGATCTGAGTGGCGGCGGAGATGTGACACCCCGAATCTACATACAAGCTTACACCACAACAAGCATAACATTCTATCAAAAGCCATGTTTCACATTGAACTAAGATCCAAAAGTTTACAATCATTATGGTTTACATATTCAAGACTCTACAATCTCATCCCCAAGTTCAATAAATTAGATAACTTTACAACAAAATGGGCCTCAAGGGCATACAAAATAAAAAATACAAAAAAATATAAAAGTCCTTATACAACATCCAAATTCATGGTAATCAAAACGTTCTCAGGCCTACTTTCCTCAAAACAAGCATTTATTTGCTTCTTATCCTCACTAAGGTGGAATGGTGTCATTTCCTGAAAAATTGATTAGGGTTGAGCAATTGCCCAGTAGGAATACATTTAACCAAGTATTTAATTATTTGAATAAGCTCATGGCACTATTGTGGAAATAGGACAATTAATTAAGTTGTAAGGGATGGGTCAAATAGGCGAACAAATTAATTATTTAATAATTCACATCTCCATATTGCACCTAAACACCATCACACAAGGAGGATAGCACCATGAGTCATTTATAAGAGTCCGAGTCAAAACATAATTCATTTTTATTTTCTTTTAAAACAATCCCCCACATTTACCGAGGGCACCCAAAAACATTTTTAAGTTGAAAACAACCCTCATATTTACCGACTAAATCATCTGTTTTTCCACTTTTACCGACTATAATACGGCAGGACCGGTGGACACGCAAAAACATTTTTCCCTACATTTGTTTGGCGATAAGCCCAAGACAAAAGGGTACCTTGACTTTCCCCGCGCGGGGACCAACACAACTTACCCTTAAAACCGACTCTTGTCTAGGACTCATGCCAAAAACAAACATCAATTCACCAACCATCATTCAGTCAACAAACATTCAATACTTCATGAGCTAATACACAACAACATAGCATTCAACAAGAACCAATGTCCAATCCACAATCCCATCACAACCACAATATCATCTATTTCATCTCTTTACTTTTCACACATTTAAGAAAACCACAAGCTAAATACCATTCTCTACTTGATTTGAAATTAGGGTTTTAATTAAAATTGGGGTTTTCTCCCTTTCTTCAAATATATGAGTTTACTTGACATTAATATGCCTACTTCTGAAAATAATTTAGGAAATTCATAATAAAAGTTGAGTAAAGCACTCTATTGGTATGAAATAGTAATTTACTCCAATTAAATCATCAAATTAGGTCATAATCCACAACAATAACACAAATACCTCTTCAAATCAAGGAAATACAAGGTTAAAAGTATCCCTACCTCGATGATCGAGCAATATAGCGAAACTTCTAGGAGAATCCTTCACCAAACAAAATTTCAATCGGTAAAGATGATGATCTTCAAGTGTTCTTCACTTTTTGATAAGCAATCTTGGCCAAATCTTAGTGAAATGAAAGGTATTTAGAGTGAGAATCTCGGGTTTTCAGAAATGAGGAGAGATGAAGGAAGATAGAAAAGAAAAAGGTGAGGAAATGATCTAGAAGGTCCTTTTTAAATTGCTGATATCGCGCAGCTCGCTCGAGCGCCACTTTCTACGCTCGAGCGTAAGACACAAACTCGGAAGGCTCGCTCGAGCAACAAATCCTTTGCTCAAACGTAAAATGACAAGTCTTAAAAGTTTTGCAGAGCTACAGTGAAACAACTGGGTGCCAACATTCTCCCCTCGAGTGCAACTTCCTGCGCTCGAGTGATCTGCTTGTAAACTCGAGAGATTCTGAGAGCTACAATCCTTCGCTCGAGCGGGCACTTGGAAAAAATGTCACAATCTCTCCCCCTTAGGGAATTTCATCTTCGAAATAGCATTCATTCCCAATTCAATAACAAAGTACAACAATAAATCATATTTATCAATCTTTAGTAACTCCCAATCAAACGATATGTCAGTTTAAGATCAAAATAAAGACAAAGGAGACTTGGAAAAAAATAATAGTCCATTCCCAATTCATCATATACAAGAAAGAGTAAAGGGGCAATCACATCACAAATTTGAAAACAAGTTTGGATATTTCTCACGAACCTCAGCTTCACGCTCTCATGTAGCTTCCTCCACACCTTGATGATGCCATAACACTTTAACTAAGGAAATTGTTTTACCCCTCAAAACTTGCTCTCTAGTATCTAAAATTTGGATTGGTTTCTCTTCATAAGACACATCTTCATCTATCTCAAGCTCCATCCAATCTAACACATTAGAGGGATCGGGTTCGTATTTGAGAAGTATAGACACGTGAAACACAACATGGACCCCGGAGAGTTGTGGCGACAATGTAAGGCGATATGTAACTTCTCCAATCCGTTCAATGATATCAAAGGGACCGATAAACCTAGGTGATAGCTTTCCACTCTGGCCAAACCTCATTAACCCTTTTCTAGGGGAGATCTTCAAAAAGACATGGTCACCCACTTCAAAGAATAAGGGTCGTCTTCGTCTATCTGCATAACTCTTTTGCCGGCTTTGAGTTGTGACTAACCTTTTCCAAATGAGGGCTATTTTCTCTGTAGTCTCACGAACTAGTTCTGGGCTAGCAATGGTGAGTCTCCTTCTTTGGTCCAGCACACAAGTGATCTACATGGATGCTCATATAAAGCCTTGAAAGGTGACGTCTCGATACTAGTTTGATAACTATTATTATAAGCAAATTCAACTAAGGGTAGGTGCTTCTCCTAAGACCCCTTAAAATCTAGTACACATGCCCTCAACATGCCTTCCAAAATTTGAATAGTATGTTCAGATTGCCTGTCAGTTTGTGGATGGTAAGCAGTACTGAAATTTAACTGAGTACCTAAGGCACTCGGAAGAGTCTGTCATAACCTGGCTGTAAAGCGAGGGTCTCTATCAAACACTATATTCACTAGGGCCCCATAGAGATGAACAATCTCCCGAATATAAAGTTCAACTAGAAACTCTATAGAATCCTCCGTATTCATGGCGAAGAAGTGGGCTAATTTGGTGAGCCTCGATTACCCATATGGCGTCATTACTTTTTTGTGTTCTAGGAAGGCCTGTAACAAAATCCATGTTAACATGCTCCCATTTCCATTCAGCAACTGGAAGAGGTTGGAGTAGTCCTGCAGGTCTTTGATGCTCGGCTTTGACTTGTTGACGGATTAGACATTTGGACACGAATAAAGCTATGTCATTTTTCATACCTCTTCACCAGAATTGTCAACTGAGGTCCTAATACATTTTGGTGCCTCCAGGATGCGCAACAAGGTGTGGAGATCCCGACCTCCGAACTATTATATTATTTTTTTATATATATGTTTAATTGCATGATTGTGTGCTTAATTGTGTAATTACATGCTTAATTTCGTAGTTATCTGTTATCACATGGAATATCTGTTCGAATTGACAACTTAGAGATAAAAATTGAGTACCTAGACAGCTTCAGAAATTGAAATTGATTAGGTTAACAAACTAATTCGAATATTTAGAATTTTATGGGAACTTTAATTAAAAAGTGATTCGGGTCAAAATAATTAGAATAAACTGATTGAATTAATTAGAATTGACCCTACTTAGTTAACAATAATTAACCTTGATTAGGCTAAGTTAATGGTACCCTATATAAGGCTCTAATTAAGCTTATTTGCTCATATATGCATCCTTTGGTTGAGATTGGAGAGAGAGAACAAGAGGGAACTCAACATTTAGAAACAAAGAAGGAGAACTTGAAGGAAATTGTAGAGATTGGAGAATTAAGCTATAAGACACTTGAATTCAAGCTCTAGGTATGGTCTTCAACCTTAACCTTTGTAAATAAAACATGTAGAAGTTGAATTCATCCAAGTTTTGAGTTTATTTGCAATAAATTATATAATAGAGGCATGAATTAGATCGAATTGGAAGAATTGGGTTGAACTATGTACATGCACGCACAAATTGAGTTAGAATCATGAAATTCTTTCTTGCATGACACTTTTGTAACTTAATTTGAGGGTTTTCCATGGTTTCATACTTATCATATAGGTTGATCAAGTTTTTGGAAAATAAAGTTTAATGTAAGGCATGCATGGTTCATAATATAGAGTTTCAAGCTTTTGGTTGTCAAATGGATCATGGTTTTGAGCACTTGATTTCAAATTAACTATGTTTCTATGTATCCAAATGTTTTTCCCATGATTTTGTACCTAAAACACGAGTTTGGAACCTTTGAATACCAAATTTGAAGTTCAAACACAGTTTTGGAAATTTCAGAATTCGCACAGTTTGCTTGAGCGAAGAAAGTGTCGCTCGACCATGAAAATCGAGCTTCCAAAAGTTTTACAAAATTTTACAAACCACTTGAGCTACCAAAGTAGCGCTCGAGCGAGGACCACTTTTACTCAATCTTCCGCTCGAGCGACCGTCGAGCAGAAATTTCATGTAACCAGTACTTTTGTCAAGTTTGCAGACCGTTCGAGCGACAGAAGTTGCGCTCAAACGACTACCCTTATTATTGGATGCCTGCTCGAGCGGAGACCCTGTTTTCAGCAAAGTTTGACTAACTCTTTTAAGTGCATAATTGCATTCTTGTATCATTTTTAGCATCCTTAAGCACCAAATGGACTCATATAATCATAGAATGAGTTAGAAATGCATGAGGAGAGTTGAATTAAAATGAATTGGCGTTTCAATTGTGCTTCTGTCATGTGTTTTGTTTAGGTGGGCATTTGAGACTTAATGACAATACAAACCACTGTGAGTAGTAACCTTATAAAGATATGTTCAAAGTATATTTATTTTCGAATGATTACGGTTTCTGAAATTGTTACGTGTTTAATTGATTGATTGATTATAATGTCACTTTCCTTCGATGAATGAAGTTCACTTATGAAACTATAATGTGGCATCCATTGAGCATAGACCCTTGCCTAGGGGCGACAATACCATGGCTATTGGATTGATTGAAACACAGAGATCTCTAGTGGTTGACCCTTCGTGGTCCATTGGTTTGACCCTCCGTGCTTCATTAGTTTGACCTTTCGTGGTCCATTGGTTTGACCCTCCGTGATCCATTGGTTTGACCCTCCGTGGTCCATAGTTATTGAAATATGATTGCTTCTTGGATGTGCACTCAATTTAATACTGAAAGATATCGATGATGAAATTTATTGATTAATGAGAGATGATTATTGAAATTTGATTGATCTATGTTATTGAACTTCATTCATATAACCTCTTTATTCTGTTATTACTCACTAGGCCCTAGCTCACTACTTATTTATATATATGTAGGTGGGCAAGCTGAACATCAGAGTTAAGAAAGCCACGAGTCTACCCCGGGTCAGCCTTTTGAGGAGCTTCCAAGTGAAGAAATCAGGTTCAGGTGGAGCAATGTTTGTTGAACCCCCTTCTTTTTGTTTGTTCAAAGGTTTCGTATTTGTGTATGGTTGGGGTTTGTATATTACAAGGCAAGAATTTGTAGAATTATGATGAATGCACTTTTGGAACAAATTTTTGAGCATTATACTAGTTCTTTTCATATACGCACGGCTCAATAGACAATTTCTATGTCATTTTAGACTTTCGCTAAGCCCCGTACTTTATTATAAGAAGTTTATTTGTATGGAGGCCGTAGGTAATCTATGATTACTAGCCGGTCATGACGCTAAACTTATAGGAGCGAGTTTGGGTCATGACAATACGCCCCCTGACATCCCTGGGCCAAAGTAATCCTACCCCCAACTGGTGACTCTACAGTAAGCGCTGATTGTAGTTGTTTACTTTCTAATCCTAATAAAGATGCAAATGAAGTTACTATAAAAGAATGAGATACCCCGGTGTCAATCAGTACACTGGCCCATGTATTGAAAACAAGAAATGTACCTCTTATTACGGACGGTCCCAAGGTTTGCTTCGAAGTGGTGACAGTATATACCCTTCCCTATGATCTCTGCTCCCTCACATCACCCCTATGATCATTAGTTTGCTGTGTCGATTGGGCATATGTAGCCCCCTGAACTGCCCTAGATGTCTAGCCTGACTAAGGTTGTTGGTAAGACTGTCTCTGTCCCTGGCCCATCTGAAGACCTCCCAACTGTCGAGACCCTCTTACACCGATAGTCCCTATTTTCTGTGGACATAACTTTTTAAAGTGCCCTGCTTGACCACATTGGTAACAAGATTGTGCCTCGCCTCTATTCTGAGGTTGACTCTGTGGACCTATGGGTTAGGATTGTGCTCCACTCTTCTGCCTACACTCTGAAGCCTTGTGACCCATTTGGCCACACCTATAGCAAGCACCACAAACTCGTCCCACATTTTCCGAACTTTCACCCATCATCGAACCGGAAGATTTGACTTGTTGCGAGGGTGGTTGATATGATGATAATGAACCCCTAGACTTTTTTGAAGAGCCCGTGTCACCTCAGGACTCAAAGTACCCCATCCTCTTCAGTTTCTACCTTGCCTCCACTATGATCTTTACATGGGCAGCCCTTTTTACTAAGTGATCATACTCACGAATCATATTTCCCACTACCTTCATTAAGATTTTTGGTCTCAGTCTCTTCTCGAATTCTAGACATCGGCGTTCCTCGGTTGCTACCCTCTTCAGTGCAAAACGAGATCGGCTAGTGAATGTGGCTTCAAACTCAGCCACCGGTGTATCAAGTTGTAATAGCTCCTCAAATTGTTTCCTTAGTCTCTCCCTAGCAGTGGGTGGGAGAAACTTTTCTTGGAAGGCGTGCACAAATGCCTCCCACGTATGTTCAACTATGTTCTTAATGTATTTCCACCACTGTCCAACCTCTCCCTTCAATTGATAGGCTGCTAGTGCTACCCACAGTTCATCCTCTCGAATGTCTAAAATCTCAAAAGACTTGACAATTTGTTCCAGCCACTCATCTGCTCTCATCGGATCAGGCCCACTACTGAACTTAGCAAGGTTTGAACGGAAGAACTACTTTTTCAAAAATGAAGGTCAAGTTTCCCCTTCAATGGTTCTAGCCACTTGTTTGGCTCTAAGTATCTCCATGGGCTCTCGAAGAGCCCCTCCCATCTCCCTAGCCAATGCCCCCATTGCATCTTGGGCCGGTTAGGCGGGTATGTTATTTTGATCCACTCCTTCTTTTTGCGGAGGGATCTCGGGTTGGGATGGAATGTTTCGGCCTCTCTATGGGGTCTAACATGTCCCGACATCTTATAAGAAAGAGAGAGACAACATTAAACTCAATGCCAACTTTCCACACCTAAGTGCCCCAGTCAAGGTCTGCGCACTTTTGCACAGTCTAAACATGCATATTCACCTATGTCAGTTCCCATGCAAAACGATCCATATAGTGATATATAATCACATAAAGTACACACGAGTCACCTTCCTAAGATACTAGCTACTTTCGTAGTAATCAAGGACCTCCTAGCGGAAAGAGCATTGATCAGGTGCCTATCCAATAGGATCTCAATGAATGCAACGGATAAAAGCCATATCATAAAAGCTTAACACCATACCCAAATATTCACATATACACTAAGCACATAAGGCACCTAAGTGTCCCATTTTAGTCTAGGAAACCCATTATGACTAATGTCACTTCCCACGAGCCCAAGGTTTTCAAACCTAGTGCTCTAATACGAATTCGTAACACCTTGAATCTACATACAAGCTTCCACCACAACAAGCATAACATTCTATCAAAAGCCATCTTTCTCATTGAACTAAGATCCAAAAGTTTACAATCATTATGGTTTACATATTCAAGACTCTGCAATCTCATCCCCAAGTTCAATAAATTAGATGACTTTACAACAAAATGAGCCTCAAGGGCATACAAAATAAAAACTACAAAAAAATATAAAAGTCCTTATACAACATCTCAATTCATGGCAATAAAAACGTTCTCCGGCCTACTTTCCTTAAAACGAGCACTTGTTTGCTTTTTATCCTCGCTGAGGTGGAATGGTGTCATTTCCTGAAAAATTAATTAGGGTTGAGCAATTGCCCAGTAGGAATACATTTAACCAAGTGTTTAATTATTTGAATAAGCTCATGGCACTATTGTGGAAACAGGACAATTAATTCAGTTATAAGTGATGGGTCAAATAGGTGAACAAATTAATCATTTAATAATTCACACCTCCACATTGCACCTAAACACCATCACATAAGGAGGATAGCACCATGAGTCCTTTACTATAATTCATTTTTTTTCTTTTAAATCAATCCCCCACATTTACTGACTATTATACGGCAGGAAGTGGGCACCTAAAAACTTTTTTATGTTGAAAACAACCCCCACATTTACCGACTATTATACGGCAGGACGTGGGCACCTAAAATCATCCATTTTTCACTTTTACCGACTATAATGCGGTAGAACCAGTGGACACCCAAAAACATTTTTTTCCACATTTGTCAGGCGATAAGCCTAAGACAAAAAGGTACCTTGACTTTCCCCCTGCGGATACCAACACAACTTAAGCTTAAAACTAACTCTTGTCTAGGACTCATGCCAAAAACAAACATCAATTCACCAACCATCATTCAGTCAACATTCAATACTCCATGAGATAATACACAACAACATAGCATTCAACAAGAACCAATGTCCAATCCACAATCCCATCACAACCACAATATCATGTATTTCATTTCTTTACTTTTCACACATTTAAGAAAACCACAAGCTAAATACCATTCTCTACTTGATTTGAAATTAGGGTTTTAATTAAAATTGGGGTTTTCTCTCTTTCTTCAAATATATGAGTTTACTTGTCATTAATATGCCTATTTCTAAAAATAATTTAGGAAATTCATAATAAAAGTTGAGTAAAGCACTCTATTGGTATGAAATAGTAATTTACTCCAATTAAATCATCAAATTAGGTCATAATCCACAACAATAACACAAATACCTCTTCAAATCAAGGAAATACAAGGTTAAAAGTAACCCTACCTCGATGATCGAGCAATATAGCGAAGCTTCTAGGAGAATCCTTCACCAAACAAAATTTCAATCGGTAAAGATGATGATCTTCAAGTGTTCTTCACTTTTTAATAAGCAATCTTGGCCAAATCTTAGTGAAATGGAAGGTATTTTAGAGTGAGAATCTAGGGTTTTTAGAAATGAGGAGAGATGAGGGAAGATAAAAAAGAAATCCCAAAAGTTTTGCAGAGCTACAGTGAAACAACTAGGAGCCAACATGCTCCTCTCTAGTGCAACATCCTGCGCTCGAGCGACCCGCTTGCAAACTCGAAAGATTCTGAGAGCTGCAATTCTCCGCTCGAGCATAACTTCCTTCGCTTGAGCGGGCACTTGGACAAAATGTCACAGGCGAGACCTCAGATCTCAAATCTGTAAGAGATCCAACAGATCCAAAGCCCTTTAGATCGGCGGTGGCATCTTCGTAAAACGGTGGAGGAGATCTATTATACAGATCCATTATCTGTAAACACACACCCACACACATGACTCATCATCATCATTAGATCCATCATCTGTAAACAATTTGAACCCTAGAGTATAGTATATGATTTTGTAAAAGAAATTAGGGTTTTATGAAATGAATTGAAGATTATGAAGATGAGAGAAATTGATTGGATGATCTCTTCTTTAGGCCTTTGTTTGAGTTGATGACAGAGGAAGAAGAGGCGCTACGACGGAGCTAGGTGCAGCGGGCTATGACAATGAAGCCAACGACATAGATTATGCCACAAAGTAGGCGGTGAGGATGATGACGAAGTCCGGCTCGATGATGAGATGGCCTCCAAAGGTTGCATGGTGGTTGAGGATGATGAAGATGAGTTGACATTGTTGTGGCGTGCTCTTCCCTCAAATCTGATCATGCTGTTCCCTCAAATTTGTAGGGAAAATGTGGCGACGACATTGTTGGTATATGGGGAAAAGGAGGCGGTGGTGCCATAATGGTGTTAGTGGCCAGTCGGATTATGGCGCAAAGTAGGCGGTGAGGATGACGACAAAGTCTGACTCGATGATGCGACGGCCTCCAAGGGTTGTATGGTGGTTGAGGATGATAAAGATGAGTTGATGTCGCAATGGCATGCTCTTTCCTTAGATCTGATCATGCTCTTTCCTCAAATTTGTAGGGAAAATATAGCGACAACACCGTTGGCGTGTGAGGGAAAGGAGGTGGTGGTGTGACGACGGCATTAGCGGCGAGTCTAGTGGCATCGGTATAGAGAGAGAGGGAGAGAAAAAGATAGAGAAAAACTAAAATGAGAGCGACAGGGTTCACCAACTGATGCAACAATATATATAGATGGGCATTTTAGTCATTTTGTCTAACCATGTCCTTATGGACAAAGTGTTTTAGAGTGTGGACCTTTGGCCTAAAAAAAATAATCTAAAATTGGATTTATGGACCGAGTACCTTTTTAGTTTTGAATTTTTTTGATTTAATAGACTGGTTGAATAATGGCATCAAAGTTGTCACCATGTTTAACTTTTGAAAAAATAGAAATTAATTTAACGAAAGTAAATATATATAAAAATAATAATTCAAAAAAAATATTTCTACCCTCCCAAATGATAATATTATATAAAGATGATGTGTTTTTAATTTTTTTTTCACTAATTTATGTAGCGACCCTAATTTTCTTATGTCATTTATTTATTATTATGATTATTATTATCTTATTTATTTTTGACTTTATTATTTGTGTGGTCACATAAAAATTTAATGTGGTATTTAATGAATTTAATGTGATAATTAATAAATTTATTGTTTTATTCAATTAATCCACATATATATATATATATATATATTTATATTTGTTATAAAAAAAAAGAGATGTTATATATATATATATATATATATATTTAATCTTATATTTATATATATTACAATTCTATGTAGTATATAATATAATATATTATAATATTCATATTAGATTAGGATAGGAAATTAGGTTATTGTATATATATATATATTATATAAGTAGTCAAAGTAGGTTTTAATCTCTTTTGGTGAAAAGTTTCCCATCAGCAGCCGTAGGCGTGAGAGAGAGAGAGAGATTAATCAAAGAAAATTTCGAGAAAGCAGAGGGACGACGGCAGTGGAGAGAGAGAGAGGAAAAAAAAAATTATTAGAGTTTTGTTTTGGTAGCTCTATTAGTTCTTCAAACACTTTCTTGATCTTCAAAAAAATATTGTGAGTACAAAATCCACTTCCCTTGATTTATATTTAATTCTTTGTTTTTATTTATTTATTTGATATTAGTTTGATTTTGTATTTACATAAAGATGATAGATTGATTTTAATTATTGTGACTAGTGGTGTATGTAAAGTTTAGGGTTTTTAGATGATTGATTAATTTTAATTATTTTGATTAGTTGTTTATGTAAGGTTTAGGGTTTATAGATGATTGATTGATTTTAATTATTTTGATTAGTTGTTTATGTAAGGTTTAGGGTTTTTAGATGATTGATTGATTTTAATTATTTTGATTAGTTGTATATGCAAGGTTTAGGATTTTTATATGGATTGATTTTATGATTGTAATCACACTCATGATTATATAAAATTAAAATAAATTTAGAATCCATATATATTGGTTAGAGGATGGATTGATTCGTTATTTTTATTTATTTATTTTTATTTGATGTTGGATTGATTTTGTATTTGCTTGTAGATGATGGATTGATTTTAATTATTTTGATTAGTTGTGTATGCCATGTTTAGGATTTTTTATATGGATTTATTTTATGGTTGTAATTACACTCATGATCATATGAAATTAAAATTAATTAAGAACCTATAGATAAATTTCTTATACTCCACCATGACTCCATGGATTGTTGTTTTATTTGAGTGATGGTGAGAAAGAGTGTATAAAAAAAAAGTGAGGATTATGAGATTTATTTGAATGCCTTATGCTCGGCATTGTTATGTTTATTCTCATGTGTGAGATGTTGTGTATATATATATTGTTGCCTCGTTCTCATGAGTAGACGAGTGCTTTGATTTGCGCGCGTACGTATATGCTAACCATCCGGGGAGTGTGAGTCAAACTTGGGACGATATCCCCATGCAAGTTTGGCTTCGGAGCGGTGTTAGGTATACGGGAGACACATGGGATATATGTGTAGGCTGAAAGGGGAGGGCCGAAGTGGTGGAGTTAAGGTACAAAAATTTAATTATGAGTTTATTGATTTGTACATCTTGAAAAATAGTAATCGACCTCAATAAATTATGAAATTTGAGGAGAGGCATGTATACGTGATTTTGGACAACTTTTATGTTGTAGCTTTTTATTAAAAAGATCGATTATAACTTATAATCGGATGACCTTGGTTGTTGTCGGTTTGATTCATTTTGGTAATGCAGATTTTATAGGCTGTTTTAACCCATAAAACGAGCTCATTTTTATTGGTTTCGCGTAAACTGAAGTAAAACATTATTCTACACACTTTTTGTGTTTTGAACTTTTCCGAAAAAAATCATCTTAGGACACTTATAGCGACCCCGGTCTTTTCCCATTTGATTTTTTGTATTCGGACTTAGGTTCCGTAGATTCCGTCATTGTATAATTGTTGTTGTCATTCATTATTTTCTTATTTTGAGTCTTGGGTTGTGTTGGGAAGATTTGGAGCAGGTTGGTTGAGCTTAGGAACCAAGTCCAGTTGCCCAGATTTTGGCTTGTCCGCTCGAGCGGGGGTTTGGACGCTCGAGCGGGGAATATACCCATCCAGTATGTCCTGTGTAGTGTTGGCCGCTCGAGCGGGGGATTGGACGCTCGAGCGGGAAGTCGTGAGTGATGCTCGAGCGGGGAGTTGGGCGCTCGAGCGGGGACCTGTCTGCAAAAACTTCTGGGAGAGTGCATTCGCCGCTCGAGCGGGAGTTTGGCCGCTCGAGCGGGAGTCTGTGAGTGGCGCTCGAGCGGGGGTTTCCACGCTCGAGCGGGGCGACTGGTATAAAAATCCGAGATCCGACTTTCAGGATCATTTTTCATCTCCTTTTTGATTTTAAAACCCTAGAACCGTCTTCTCCCTCTCCCTACACACCTTCTCTCTTAGGTTTGATCTACTTAGAGTGTATTTCTACCCTAAGCCCTTTGTTAAAAAGATAGAGTGGGTCGAGGGCTTCCGTTTAATCTGAACAATCTTGGGTTTGGAGCACTTTGGAATTTGGGTCTTCATCTTCATCTTCTCCATTCGAGTTCTTTACTTCAAGGTAGGGATTTCCTACTCCATTTTATAAGTTTTGTTCTAAGTTTTGGTATATTGATATGTTGGGGTTACTTTGATAATTTGGGAAAAACTCTAGTTGTATTAATTAATTAATTTGTATAATTAATTTAAGGGAATTGGGGAATTTGGTTAAATTCATGAAATTGGGGAATTTCTTAAATTAAATGGTGTAGTTGGATAATGTAAATCACTCGCCTATTGAATTGATGGTATATTTATTTCCAAACCTAGAAATAACTGTTTTGGGCTATCGGTGGAGGATAGTCGTGCTTGTTGTAGATACTGCATGTGGAATAGGGATAACTAAAACAAATCATTGATTAAGTCATCAATTTTGACTGCTGAATTAATACAGACATTGTGTGTATTGATTGTGTGTTGTTTATGTTATGTGTATGCATACATTGTTTTGTGTGGGAGGAGATAGGGGATGTACTCCACGGTTTAGGGGAAGATAGGGGATGGACCTCTAAACCGGATTTTTGTTTGGGAGGAGATAGGGGATGGACTCCATTAGCATCACTTTTATGTGTGCTTATCTATATTGAAGTGTTTTATTGATACAGCACTAAAATGTGTATCAAACTGGAAGTATGAAGTGTTTTGATTTGAGCCTGAGTCTCAATTGTTTGTTGACATTGGAAGAACGTGAATATGATATATATATATCGTTTACTGTTGAAAGTTCGGCCAGGTTCTGAGCCATATTGATAATATTGGAAAGTAAAACGTGTTTTAAACATTAGTGTCATGAGACTGGATAATAATGTAATTGATTATCTTGGTTAACCATCTATTGAATGCTATTGCTTTATTCAATGCTTATGTTTGGTTTAGTATATTTCTACTGGGCTGTGGCTCACCCTATACGGGAACATCATTTTCAGGTTCAGGTGATAAGCTACCTCCAAGGGCTTAGCTTGGAAGGAATTGGAGTTGAAGACTCTATTTAGTTTGGTTGTCATTTATTTTAGTTGCTATTACATGTAAACACTCAAGCCAAGGGCTTAACTTGTAGTTGAGTTAGTACTCATATTTTGTGTCCAAGTGTTGGCTTGGAAAGATGTAAGCCCGTAGGGCATTTACTTTGATGTTACATGTAATGTTTTTCAATAAGAATACTCTGATGAATAACTCAAATGATTCGTTTTATTTTATAAATGCATGTTAATGTTATGGTTATTATGGGTTTATTTTGAGGGCGTTACAACACTTTTTGTTCGTTTTCTGCTTCAGATTTTTTTGATTGAATTCCGTCTAGATTTTTCTATCAAGGTTTTCTCTCCACCTGTTTAGTTTCTGTTAAATTCGTTCGCGATGTCTTTTAGGAAATTTTATTCTGTATAACTTTCGTTCTTTAAGTTTTGATTAATTCTAATTATTTAAGTATGAAACGATGCATTTATATACTTTTTCAGCAAGTTACTTATGATTAAATTATACTAACCTTATTTGTTTTGCAGGATGGTGGGTCTTACTAACTTTTCATGCAGGGCTGACCCACCTTATTTTTATTTCTATTTTGTTTATTTTATAATCAATTTATATTTCGTTGTGTACGGACAAGAAACTAAATGTCACCGTATCTCGGGAAACTACCCATTCGTCTCGGTACGGTTGGAACTACTTGTCTTGTCCCGTAATAAGAATTTAATATATTTTTGTTTGTGTCTGGTGGATACGTGGGTGTTAGATCTTGTACTCATACCAGTATACCCGTATACTGACCCGTTTTGTCTCTTGGCAACTCGGGTGCGTTCTGTTTGAACGCAGCTGAGCTTCCTTTGCAAGATTAGTTAAGGCTACGGTGGTGACGAGAAGTAACTAAAGTTTTTTTGGACATATCTCTTAGATTTCTTTTGTTTTCTTGAGCTTAGGGTTGTTAGTAGTTCATGTATTTATTATTTTTTTTATGACTTTAGTATTGAAATAATTTGGCATGGTTTGTAACCGTACTTTATTTAAGTTGTGTTGACTAGTTGTTGCTACCTTAATATTGGACGTATTTGATAGTTATAAAATTATGGTAGATGTTTTGGTTGGCGTTTAGTTTTGTTTCAACCCTAAGATTTGGATGATGGAATATTATTGAGGTTTAGTTCGAATTTAATATTTAATTGTTCGAATTTTGGGGCGTGACAATTTAATTTTTAGTTTCTTAGAAAAAAAAATTTGAAAACCAAACAAAACAAAACTTTATAACCAAGAAATTGCCAGCATTATTCATTAAAAAAAAGGCTATTACATTTCAAACAACATAAAAATTAGCTAACACAAAATAAGTTGTACGGCAACTTTGCCTTTAAAATTGACCATTTGTAAATAAAACATCTTTGATTGTCTTTGTTTGGAACAAGATTCAAAATTCTAGGTCAAATATTTCACAATTGAAAAATAAGGAACTAAGTCTCAAAACTGTAGAGACTGTTAGTGTAATTCGTCATTAACTAAATTCATAAGGTTGTCTTGGATTTAAATAAAAAAAATGTCAGATTTTTAGAGCAATAACACCTCTGTACCACCTCCACCACACCTACTCCACTGCCCTCCACCACCTCCACTCACCTATCATGCCACCCTCTCTCTTCTCCTCCACTATGCCATCCCATTCAACGCCTCCCATTGAATCAAAAACGATTTTAAAAAAATAAAAAATTGTAGAGATTCACAGAGTATGTATACATATAAGGGATTCATCGCAATTTGAAGTTGGAGGATGGGACTATATATGGATTAAAGATTAAGTTAGAAGAAAAGAAAAAAAAAATATATAGAAAATTTTGTGTTAATATGTGGTTAGGTGGCTTAAGTATAACTAAACTGATATGGCTCAAGTATATCCCTCCTAAGGTGCAGGTTTTGGGTTGGTTTGCTTGGAAAATGAGAGTTAAGACCAAGGAGATTTTACAAAAACTGGGTGTGATCAATCAAAATGCCTCCATAGCTTATGTGTTTTGTGACAGTGGCAGTGAATCAATGAATCATGTATCAATTTGGTGTCCCTTTGTGTGGAAGATTTGGGCTGAAATGCTGAAGTAGTGGGATGTCCAAGCTGCTATACCAGGCTTTGTGGAGAGTCTTCTTCTGTGGTGGGTAGAGGGGAAGTTAAAGAAGAAAGAAAGGAAGATTTGGGAGGTCATTCCATTGGCAGTGATGTGGTCAATTTGGAAGTGCAAAAATGATTGTGTGTTTAGAGCAACCCTTCCAAACTTTGAGGATCTCTGTGACTTAATCAAGTATAGGATTGCTTTTTGGATAAAATCACACCTCAGAGATTTTCATTTTTCAGTGCAGGATTTCATTCTTAATTTGAGGCAAATTAGGAAGTGCTTGGGAGGGTCTGTTGTAGTTATATAGTGATGGTTGGACTATGTCAGCTTTGGATGAAGTTTTGCATCTTTGTGTTGAATTACTGATGTGTGAATGCTGCTGTGTGAGCTTTGTGGTAAAATGATGTTTTGCAGTTTGCTCTGGGTGTTGGGTTGCTGTTTTTGGGTTGAAGTTGGGTGCTGCTCTATCAGCCTCTGTTGCTAATCTCTTTTTTTGTGTTCTTTTTGTGTTTTTCTGCTTTTTATTAGCTTGCTGTTGAGGTTGCTTCTTTTGCTCCCTGGTTTGTTAGTTCCTCACCAATTGGCGCTTGGAACTTTGTGTTAGGTAGAAACTCCTCTTTATTGATGTATTGTATCATACTTTGTATGTTTCCATCAATAAAGATTTTATTTGCCGATAAAAAAAAAATGTGATTAGGTGGCTTAATTTTTGTTAATATGTGATTTGACATAGAAATTGTATGTAAGAGATGAGAGAGAAAGAGAAGATAACAAAAAAGAAAACAATGAGGGAATCACGATCATTTTATACATTTTGTTCACATTATTAGCACTGTATTTTGGTCCAAAATATGGTGAGGGCTCTTTGCATATATTTAAATATCAAGGGGTAAATTGGTCTATGCAAAAACCGCGAAGGCATAAAATAGGTTTTGCCAATCTCGACAAGAAAATTTCAAAACTATCAATTTTATCAAGAAAATCATATATTTATAAAAATTTAAAGTTTAAAAAATAAAAAAGCTAATTTTGACAAATAATTATAAATGATGCACCGGTTGCGTGAAGAATGTCGTTTGGGAAAAATGAAGTTGATATCCTTTTCGCAAAAAAAAATGTTTCACGAAAGATCTTTAGGCAAAAACCTCATTAATAAAAGATGCTATGATATATATATATATATATTAATATGTATATTTATTATTGATTATTTTTATGTCTACATAATAACTGCATTAATTTTATATTTATCAATAAGTCTCATTTTACAAGCAAGTACTTCAATTAGTCTCGAATTTTTTCTATTGATCTGTTAAATCTTATTAGTGGAGAATTTGTTTTCGTGTGATTATATTTTTAATTTTGATAGTATTTTGGTAGACGATTATATCCTTTTATTAATATAGCAAGTATGATGTGGCACTATAATATGACAAGTATTAATGTGGCACTTCAACGTGACGGGTATGATGTGGCACACTAAAAAAACTTAAAATTCTTTAATGTACTTTTCTTAAATGTGACAATGTAGCAGGTATGATGTGACACTCTAAATCTTTTACTTAAAAAAAAACTAAAAACTCTTTAGTGTGCTTTTTTCAAATGTAACAACATGACAGGTATAATGCGACACTTAAAAAAAAATTAAAAACTCCTTAGTATACTTTTTTCAAATGTGACAATGTACCTAAATGTGACAACGTGACAGATATGATGTGACACTCCAAAAAAATAAAAAAAAAACTCATTACTGTACTTTTTTCAAATGTGATAACGTGGCGGCTATGATGTGACACTCCAAAAAAATTAAAAACTCATTACTATACTTTTGCCAAACATGACAAGTGACACTCTAACGTGGAAGTATGATATGATACTACAAAAAATTAAAAAAAATTTAGTGTACTTTTCCTAAATGTGACACTTCAATGTAGTGAGTATGATGTGACACTAAAATATTCCTTAGTATACTTTTTCAAATACAACACTCCAATGTGATGGATAAATGAGTCATTACACATAAAAAATGACTAAATGGATTACAAAAAAAAATATAAGACTATATAGATTACAAGTCTAAAATATAGGACTTATTAGTCAATCTTCCATCAATTTAATCTTATAAAAAGTGAAATCAATATGTAATTAGTAAATTTATGAAACTTATTAATTATGTCACAAATCTAAAAAATGATCATTATGGTGCTCAAAAAAAAAAAAATGATCATTATAATTTGTCCAATAAAAAATACATGGGGCAGTTGAAGAACTATTCAGATGGCGCACTTTAAGAACTATTCGTCGCTGAATTAGACCCCAAAAAAAAAAGAAACTAGCCATAGAAGACTAGGCATGACATATCTTGTTAAAAGAAAAAAATAAAAAAATCACAGAAGAATAGGTATGGCATAGCATATCTTGTTGAATTAGACAATTAAATTAAAAAAAAAAAAAAAAAACCCCATAGAAGACTAGGTATGACCTATCCGGTTGAATTGGAACACCCCCCCCCCCTAGACATTAAAAAAAATACGAAAAAATTACAAAAAAAAATGTGAGTTAAGTCTTGTAATAAAATAAATTTTTTATTTTTAATTTTATCAATTTAAATTTAATTTTTTTGTTTTATTTTCAATCTAATGAAAAAAGTATTTTAATTACTAAATTCAACGAAAAAAGGATTTTTTAGACATTTTATGTACATTTATATTAAATATAATGATTAAAATATTATTTTTGTGTCAGGTTTACTTAACGAAAATAAAAAAATATTTACATTAAAAGCAATTCAAATTATTAGGATTTAAATTGACAATATAAAAAATTTAAAATTTATTTTGTTATAAGAATCGATTTTTTTTTTTTTAATTTTTCCAAAAAATAAAAGGAAACTAACTATAGAAGACTAGTATGACCTATGGTCTTGGTATTGGAAACTATTAGACAAATTCAACGACTCTTTTTTGTTTGTTTGTTTGATTCAACGACAAATTCAACGACTCTTATCCATATATTATAGCTATGCCACGCTAGCTTTGTTAAAATATTAAAAAAGTCCTATTTGCTTTAGTGAACAACCATGGTGACCGTGCATGGTATGTAAAAATATTAATAAATATATTTTTATACAAAATAATATAAATAGGTAAATTGTTGTATGTAAATTATGTAAATAAAGAAGATTAAAATTTACAATTTAAGTCTCATAATTTTATCACAATTTATTTTTTATTTTTTAATTTGTCACAAATTTAATCATATAACTTTTAACCTCCTTACTAGAATTGCAAATTTAAATGAGCTCAACCCAAGCAACTTGAATCGAGCTTAAATTTTTTTAAAGATTGAACAACATAGTTTTTAATAAAATGAGGACCTATGCAAAAATTTAAAAATGCAGATTAAATTTGAGTGGACTTGGACATAAATACTAAATAATCTGACCAACCAAAACAAAATTATATATATAAATATATAAATTATTTTCTAATTTATTTTTTAAATAATAAATAAAATTAATTAAAAATTTAATATTAATGAACAAAAAAAAAAGCAATAAACATAAGATTTCCAATATAATTTTTCTTGAAAATATTTAAAAAATACACCTTTTAAAAAGAGGTCGTCAAATAAAGGATCACTTTTTTATTTTATCTTTTTTAAGTCACATCACATCTATACTTTTCTATATATATTTTCGTAAAAAGTAAAAAAAATATTTATTTGGGACTTCACAAACTATCACTAAGTTGATATTAAAAAAAATTACTTTTAATAATGACATAAATAATTTAAATATGATTTTTTAGAAATTCTTTTTAATTTAAAAATTACAATAAAATATTAAATAGAATAAAAACAAATTTCTTACAAAATAAAAGTATTTGAATAAAAAAAGGTAAGAAGAAAATATAATATGGTATTTTCATTTAATCTAAAAATAAAACTGGATGAACAATAAATTATTACCTATAATTCTCTTTATTTTAAATAATTTTTTTTTAATGAACTATCACTTTCAATAAACAAAAATTACTGTTTCGTTCTAATTTATTTTAGCAAAAGTAATTTTTTAACAATTTGAGCCAAAGATATCTTAAGTCTTTATTTTAATTTTTTTAATTCACAATTGAGATTAAAAAAAAATCTAACAAAATTCACCATGTTTGGTAAGTACTAAAAAAGTTAGGTTTTGTTTTTTTGTTAAAAAAAAAATTATATTAAAAAATATTATTGTTCAAGTCCTTATAATTTAGAAGGATATAATTTTTTTTTATGAAATTTAAAACAAAAAAAAGGAAAAAAAACAATGATTATTAATTTGAATACATGTATTTAAAACAAATTATATTTAGACCAATAATATTATGGCACATTATTATAACACATGTGAATATTGATCTCATTCTAATTGTAGTAATATAATTTGAAGAAGAATTTAAACTTGAAATTTTATTTTATAATTTAATAAAGGATGCAAAATTTAAGGAATGAATATTGATCTCATTTCAATTAGAGTAACATAATTTAAGTAAGAATCCAAATTTGAAATTTTATTTTAAGAACATAAAATTAATTTATAGACCAATCATATTGTAACACGTATTAACAAAAAATTATACAAAATAAAAAAAATAAGAAAAAGGAAGTACAACTTTCAACCTTAATGAAATGACAATATTTTGCAATTATAATAGTATATAGATACATAGATAAATCATGGAATAGTTCATTATTTAAAACTTATATATTTTTAAATTTAAATTAATGAAATACTTTCCATATTTAGTGCTCCTCAAATTTGAATTTTAAATAGATTACTTATATGATAGATAGATAGATAGATTTAATAAATATTTATATTTGTTTTAGATTTTTTTTAATATACCAATTATTTTTTTATAAAAATAATTTAACAATCACATCACTAAACATAGTGTATAGGAGAAGTTGAAAATTGTATAACAATAGGTATGAGAGAAGTCAAAAAAGTTTGTGGATTGGGAGAAGCCAATAAATACTGAGATTTTTTTTTAAGCAAAAAAATAGAAAATTAAGATTGAGATATTGGAGCTCCCACAAGGTTTGTGAGTTAGAAACTCCATTTACCTTATATAATACTAGCTTATTACCCGTGCTATGCACGGAATAATTATAAATATTTATATTTGTTTTAAATTTTTTTAATATATAAATTATGTTTTTTTTAAGATTTTTTATAAAAATAATTTAACAATCTTATCACTAGCCATAGTGTACAGGAGAAATTAAAAAGGCTACTGCAATAACTATGCACGGGTTGTATCTATAATTATTTGTATGAGGGGATTTTAAATATTGATTAGGAATTTTAACCAAATCAATAAATGCAGGCATACGAAAAGACATGTGGACTGAAAAAAGTTAATAAATGCTGATTAAGAGATTTTGACCAAATCAATTAATGTTGTGGTTTTTTTTTATAAATAAAAAATTAGAAAATTAAGATTTGTTTTTAAAAAAAATTAATATATAAATTATGTTTTTTAAGATTTTTTATAAAAATAATTTAACAATCTTATCACTAACCATAGTGTATAGGAGAAATTAAAAAGGCTACTGCAATAACTATTCATAGACTGTATCTATAATTATTTGTATGAGGGGACTTTAAATGCTAATCAGAGATTTTGACTAAGGCCAAGTTTGGAGACTTTAAAAAAAGTCAAAAAGTCAAAAAGTTACTCAAAAAGTTAAAAAGTTAACACTATTCACCAAAAGTCAACAATTACGGCTGCACAACTCCCAATTCAAATTTTTCCCTACAAATCAATTTTTACAATTTTTTATTACACATTTTTCAATAAAAAGTCAAAAAGTTAACCCAAACATCCATATTTTCAACCTCAATTTTTTAGTCCAAAAAGACAAAAAGTGCACTTTTTTAGTCTTCCCAAACTTGGCCTAAATCAATAAATGCAGGCATGTGAAAAGACATGTGGATTGAAAAAAGTTAATAAATACTGATCAAGGGATTTTGACCAAATTACTAAACATAGTGTATGAGAGAAGTTGAAAATAATATAAAAATAGGTATAAAAGAAGTCAAAAAAGTTTGTGGATTGAGAAAAGCCAATAAATACTGATGATTTTTTTTATTTTTTATTTTTACATCAAAAAATTAAAAAATTAAGATTAAGATATTGGAACTCCCATAAGATTTGTGAGTTAAAAACTCCTTTTTTCTTATATAATACTAGCATATCACCCGTGTTATGCACAGATTGTGTTTAAAATTATCTATATATGTGAATTGTAATTTTTTATTTTTTTTTTAAATGTCTTCTTTTTTTCCTTTTTTATATTATATTAAAGTTTAATATTTTGATAATAATCATATGTGTTGGACTTTTCAAGGAATTAAATGTCTTTTTTTTATTATATTATATTAAAGTTTAATATTTTGATAATAATCATATGTGTTGGACTTTTCAAGAAAAATTTTTTATGTTTGTTCTTAATGCATTAAAGTGTTATTATGAGGGATAATAATCATATGTGTTGAGACTTTTCAAAGAATTCATATGTGTTGAATTTCAAAGAATTTTTTTTATGTTTGTTCTTAATGTATTAAAGTGTTATTATGAGGGTAAGACTTGGGAGTTGAGAGAAGTTAATAAATGTTAAGATTTTTTTTTTTAAATCAAAAAATCAGGAAATTTAGATTGGGAGATTGGAGCTCCCACAAAGCTTGGCGCTAAAAACCCCCTTTTGCTTAATATATAGTACTAACATATCACCCGTGCTATGCACGGATTGTGTTTACAATTATCTATATATGTGAATTGTGATTTTTAAATGTCTTCTCTCTTTTTTTTTAAATGTCTTCTTTTTTTCCTTTTTATATTATATTAAAGTTTAATATTTTGATAATAATCATATGTGTTAGACTTTTCAAGAAATTAAATGTTTTTTTTTATTATATTATATTAAAGTTAATATTTTGATAATAATCATATGTGTTGGACTTTTCAAGAAATTTTTTTTATACTTGTTCTTAATGCATTAAAGTGTTATTATGAGGGATAATAATCATATGTGTTGGGACTTTTCAAGAAATTCATATGTGTTGAATTTCAAAGAATTTTTTTTATGCTTATTCTTAATGCATTAAAGTGTTATTATGAGGGTAAGACTTGGGGGTTGGGAGAAGTTAATAAATGCTAAGATTTTTTTTTGAATTGCGATTTTTAAATGTCTTCTTTTTTTCTTTTTTATATTATATTAAAATTTAATATTTTGATAATAATCATATGTGTTAGACTTTTCAGGGAATTAAATATCTTTTTTTATTATATTATATTAAAGTTTAATATTTTGATAATAATCATATGTGTTAGACTTTTTAAGAATTTTTTTTTATGCTTGTTCTTAATGCATTAAAGTGTTATTATGAGGGATAATAATCATATGTATTGGGATTTTTCAAGGAATGCATGTGTTGGATTTAAAAGAATTTTTTTTATACTTGTTCTTAATGCATTAAAGTGTTATTATGAGGGTAAGACTTGGGGGTTGGGAATAGTTAATAAATGCTAAGATTTTTTTTTTTAAAATCAAAAAATCAAGAAATTTAGATTGGGAGATTGGAGCTCTCACAAGGCTTGGAGTTAAAACTCCCTTTTGCTTAATATATAGTATAGATATAGATTAGCCTATCACCCAAGCTATGCACGGAATAATTATAGATATTTATATTTGTTTTAAATTTTTTTAATATATAAATTATGTTTTTTTAGGATTTTTTATAAGAATAATTTAACAATCTTATCACTAACCATAGTGTATAGGAGAAATTAAAAAGGCTACTGCAGTAACTATGCACGGGCTACATCTATAATTATTCGTATGAGGGGATTTTAAATGCTAATTAGGGATTTTGAACAAATCAATAAATGCAGGCATGTGAAAAGACGTGTGGATTTGAAAAAATTAATAAATGCTGATCAGGGGATTTTGACCAAATCAATAAACGCTGAGGCTTTTTTTTTAAAATAAAAAATTTAGAAAATTAAGATTTGTTTTAAATTTTTTTAATATATAAATTATGTTTTTTAAGAGTTTTTATAAAAATAATTTAACAATCTTATCACTAACCATAGTATATAGGAGAAATTAAAAAGGCTATTGTAGTAACTATGCACGGACTGTATCTATAATTATTTGTATAAGGAGATTTTAAATGCTGATTAGGGATTTTGACCAAATCAATAAATGCAGGCATGTGAAAAGACATGTGAATTGGAAAGAGTTAATAAATACTGATCAGGAGATTTTGACTAAATCAATAAATGCTGAGTTTTTTTTTTAAATAAAAAATTTAGAAAATTAAGATTGGGAAATTGGAGCTCCCACAAGGCTTGGGGGTTAGAAACTCAATTTCCTTAATATATACTAGCATATCACTCGTGTTATGCACGGATTGTGTTTACAATTATCTATATATGTGAATTGCGATTTTTAAATGTCTTTTTTTTTAAATGCCGTCTTTTTTTCCTTTTTTTATATTATATTAAAGTTTAATATTTTGACAAATCATATGTGTTAGACTTTTCAAAGAATTAAATGTCTTTTTTTTATTATATTATATTAAAGTTTAATATTTTGATAATAATTATATTTGTTGGACTTTTCAAGAAATTTTTTTTATACTTGTTCTTGATGCATTAAAGTATTATTATGAGGGATAATGATTATATGTGTTGAGACTTTTCAAGGAATTTATATGTGTTGGATTTCAAATAATTTTTTTTATGTTTATTCTTAATGCATTAAAGTGTTATTATGAGGGTAAAACTTAGGGGTTGGGAGAAGTTAATAAATGCTAAGATTTTTTTTTTTAAAAATTAAAAAATCAAGAAATTTAGATTGGGAGATTGGAGCTCCCACAAGACTTGGGATTAAAACCTCCCTTTTACTTAATATATGGTATAGATATATATAGATAGATAGATAGATACTGGTAGTAACCCGTGCTATGCACGACATGTAAAAAAATTAATAATATATTTTTATACAAAATAATGTATATAGTTAAATTTTTGTATGCAAATTATGAAAACAAATAAAATTAAAATTTACAATTTAAGTTTTACAATTTTATCAAAATTTATTTATTATTTTTTAATTTGTCAATAGTGTAACTTTCAATTCCCTTGCTAGAATTGCAAACTTATGTGAGTTCAACCCAAGCAACTTACGTCAAGTTTAAATTTTTTTAAAGATTGAACAACATAGTTTTCAACTAAGTGAAAACCTATGCAGAGATTTAAAAATTTAAATTAAATTTGAGTAGACTTGGGTAGAAACGCCAAATAACTTGAGCAACCAAAACAAAATTATATATATAAATATATAAATTATTTGCTAATTTATTTTTTTAAAAAAAATAAAATTAATTAAACATTTATATTAATGAACAAAAGAAAAAGCAATATATTTAAGATTTTCAATAGAATTTTTCTTGAAAATATTTAAAAAATATATCTTTTAGAAAGGGATCATCAAATAAAGGGTTGTTTGGGAAGTGTCATATTAGTTCACTTTTTTTTATCTTTTTATCTTTTTTGAGTTATATCACATCTTTACTTTTCTACACATCTTTTTATAAAAAGTAAAAAAATATACTTAATTATTATTTTTGGGTTACATCACATCTTTACTTTTCTATACGTATTTTCGTAAAAAATAAAAAAAAAATATACTTATTTAGCACTTCCTAAACTACTACTAAGTTGATATTAAAAAAATTTACTTTTTATAATGGCATAAATAATTTAATTATGATTTTTTAGAAATTATTTTTAATTTAAAATTTACAATAAAATATTAAATAGAATAAAAACAAATTTCTTACAAAATAAAAGTATTTGAATAAAAAAAGGTAAAAAGAAAATTTAATATGGTATTTTCATTTAATCTGAAAATAATTATGGATGAACAATAAATTATCATCTATAACCCTATTTTTTTAAAATAATTTTTTTTTAACAAACTATCACTTTTAATAAAAAAAAATAAAAAATTTAACGTTTCTTTCTAAGTTATTTTAGCAAAAGTAATTTTTTAACAATTTGAGTCAAAGATATCTTTATTCTTTATTTTAATTTTTTTAATTGACAATTGAGATTAAAAAAAATCTAACAAAATCCATAATGTTTGGTAAGTCTAAAAAAGTTATATTTTGTTCTTTTGTTAAAAAAAAATTTATATTAAAAAATATTATTGTTCAAGTCCTTATAGTTTAGAAGGATATAATTTTCTTTTTTATAAATTTAAAACAAAAAAAAAATTAATAATGGTTAATAGTTTGAACACATGTATTTAAAATAAATTATATTTAGACCAATAATATTATGACACATATGAATATTGATCTCATTCTAATTGTAGTAATATAATTTGAAGAACAATTTAAATTTGAAATTTTATTTTATAATTTAATAAATGATGCAAAATTTAAGGAATGAATATTGATTTCATTCCAATTATAGTAACATAATTTACGTAAGAATCCAAATTTGAAATTTTATTTTAAGAATATAAAATTAATTTATAGACCAATCATGTTGTAACACGTATTAACAAAAAATTAAAAAAAAAATAAAAATACAATTTTCAACCTTAATGAAATGACAATATTTTGCAATTATAATAGTATATAGATATACAGATAATTACTTATAATGTCCACTCAGAAGATTGAAGATTGAAGAACAAGATTGAAGATTGAAGATCCTATGAGTTTGGAGCAGCAAAGAGGCTGGATCCTAGTTGTAAGGCAGAGGGGTAGGCAAAAACAACGAAGGTATGGAGGATGTAGAGATGTGTTCACCATATTTGTGGATAATCTACCAACTTCAGTGAGCACGAAGGGGCTTTACACCCTCTTCAACAAGTTTGGTGTGGTGCAGGATGTATTCATCCCGTATAAAAGAAGAAGGACAACTAACACAAGGTTTGACTTTGTAAGGTTTGATTGCTCTGTGGCGGCCATCGTTGTAATGCAAAAAGCCAATGAGTTATGGGTGGATGACAAGGCAATCTAAGTAAAGCATGTGGATCTTGGGAAGGAGAAGTTAGAGGGAGTTGTATTAACAAAGCCAAGTCTTCTTCCAGTTAAGGGGCAAACTGGCCATCGAGGGGAAGAACGAAGGTGGCCACCAGTCTCGACAGATCAAAGATCATACGCAGAGGCTGTAAGAGGCAAATTGTGTGTTGGCAGTGATAACATTACACTAAAGGTTGAAGAAATAAGGAATAGGTGGTTGTATGAGAGTGTAGTCGTTCGCTTGAAAGAGAGTTATGCTACAGTCAATTTGAAAAAGGAAATTGAAGCAATAGGAGTGGAGGATGTCTTGGTGAGAGAAAGTGGGGGTCGTGAGGTGGTGATTACATTCAGGTCTAAGGAGGAGATGGCACTAAGACTGAAGCCCATTAAGGAATTGATTATGGAATGGTGCGTGATTATTTCAGAAGGCAAATCTAGACTAGTTCTAGAGCAGGAAATGAGTGTATGGCTAAGTTGCTATGGCATTCCATTGAATCTCTGGAATTGTACAAATGTGAAGAGGATTGGTGGATTATGGGGGCATTTTCTGTACTGCGAGAGAGATATGAATCAATCCAAATCTTTTGCATGTGCCAAAATAAAGATATCCACTAAATGCATGGAACCAATTAACAAGGTTGTAAATTTGGTGTGCCGAGGTGTGTCATATCCAGTGAGAGTTTGTGAAGAACAAGTGGTGATAAAAAAACTGATGAATGCGGTGTGCAAGTGCCAAAAGAATCAAGAGATGGAGGAGCTGGGTAGTTCAAATGCCTTACAGAACCAGGACATGGCAAAGACCAACAAGGACAAGAAAGGAGATGTTGACATGGAGGATGACTTAAACCATGTTCTGGACATCTAGAATAGGGTGGACACAGAGTTCAAGCCACGTGAGGAGAGGAGGAGTGAGGAGGTGGAACATGAGAGGTGCTGGGGAAGTGATACAGTGGTTGCAAAGTCAAGAAGTGGTGTAGAGCTGGCAATGGGAATTGGGAACAACAATATACGGTCACCAATTGCTAGAGAGGAATGCAGGGCAATGATGGACCTGGGGAACCATAACGTAGGGTCTGAGGCAGTTTTCAGTGGGATAAGACAGAGCATGGATGATCAGATACTAACACCAGGCTATGTTAGAAGCCTAGGTGGGTCAAGCCTTAATAGACCTGGAGTACAAATAGAAGTGGTACTAGGCCAGAGTGAAGAATTATGTCAAGGATATAGGCTGAAGGAAATTTAAAAATCACAAAATGGGCCTAAGGAGCAGATTAGCAATATTAAGAAGGGTGGGGTGGCCGCTGGGACAGTTGAAAGCAGCCCAAGTATCCAAAAATCACAAATGGGCCTAAGGATAAGATTAGCAATATTAAGGAGGGTGCGGTTGCAGCTGGGACAGTTAAAAGCAGCCTACGCGTATCTGAAGCTCAAGAGTTGGAGTCCAGTCTTCGACCTGCACAAAACAAAAAGGGAAGAAGAAGGTTAGTTTTTCAGCTAAACATGGGTACTTACACCCCAAAAAGGGTCCCCTTAGTCTACTTAGAAGATATGGGCATAGAGGGGCCTCAACAAGCAAAACAGTTCCAAAAGCTACAGTGTGGAGAGCAGCAGTAGTAGCCATCTCTCTTTCAGCTTTGGTTGAGAATGGGACAGATAAAAGGAGGCATATATTAACTGAAGCCCAAGCAACCTTGAAAATGGGGGAAGTGTTGGGAGTAAACTGCAATGGAAAGGAGGATGAAGTGTTTCACAAGATTGTAGAGCTTGAGCTTAAGGATAAGGAAAGAATTGGAAGGGGGGAAAGAGGTGGGCATGAAGCACCCACTAATTGGGGAGAAGCAAAGGAGTATCATCATTTTGTTATGCACTTATTAACATGGAATGTAAGAGGGTTAGGCAAGAAGGAAAAGAAAGGAAAGATTAGGAAGCTCTTGAAGGAAAAAAAGGTAGATATGGTGCTGTTCCAGGAAACCAAAAAATCTGAGATCTTTGAGGCTGAAGTAAGATCATTGTGGGCTAGGGATAACATGGAATTTATGGTTGTGGACTCTGAGGGTGCGGCTGGGGGATTACTTTGTGTGTGGGACCTAGGGGTGTTTCAGATAGAAGAGTATTGTAGCAATAGGAGGTTCATATTGCTCTTAGGTACCTTTTTAAATTCTTTTGAGTGTGCCATTGTAAATGTTTATGCACCTAATGAAGTGGGGTTATGAAGCAAGCTCTGGAATAGTTTAGTCAAATTAAAGAAGGATTTTCCTAAACCTTGGTGCTTGGGTGGGAATTTTAATGAAATAAGGAACATTGGTGAAAGGAAAGGGTGCTCTAGAAGAGACAAGGGAATGGGGGAGTTTAATGAGTTCATTGAAAGTTGTGAAGTGTCTGACCTGCCTTTGTGTGGTAGAAAGTTTACATGGTGTAACTCAAGAGAATGTGAAAAGTGGAGTCGAATTGATAGAGTATTAGTAGATCCAAAGTGGCTTGAGGTATTTAACTTGAAGTTGTGGGATCTGCCTAGGTTACTCTCTGATCATAGTCCTCTCCTAGTGAAAGAGGATGGCCGGGACTGGGGGCCCAAACCTTTCAGGGTACAAAATGCATGGTTCAATCATAAAACATGTGTTTGGTTTAATAGCTGTTAGTATGCTTCAGCAATATTTTTGGTGATTTCCTGGTTTGGTTGAATACCTGTTCTTGATTGATGATGTGCAGATTCAAAAGTCATGGAGGTTAAGGGTAATGCATATACCATCAGTTGCAGAAGTGCAAGAACTAGGTGTGTTTGGTTGAATACATGTTAGTATGCTTCAGCAATATTTTTGGTTGAATACCTGGTTTGTGCTGGTTTCTCTCTGCCTTTGCTCTGTTTACTTTGTTGTTGGGAGTTTCATGGTTGTGTAGAATGACTTGAAGGCCTGTAGTGCAGTTCATGGTTTTTCTCTACTATCTGTTGGTAGTCTGCTGGTTGTTCTATTGCTGGAGGTGGTTGTTCTGCAGATTTTGTTCTGCTAGAGGATCATGTGGCAGCCATTTTTGCTCTGCTGCTGTTGGCTCATGTGGAAGCCTTTGCTTTTCTGGTTTTTCTTCCTTTGTTTGTTATTGGTCTCTCATCAACTGGAGCTCGGAGCTTTTGCTAGCTCCAAGCTCCTTTTTTATTGATGTAGATCATTCATACTTCGTATGTTTCCATCAATAAATATTTGTTTTGCCGATAAAAAAAATATATAGATATATAGATAAATCATGGAATAGATTATTATTTAAAACTTATATATTATGGGATAAATCATTATAATTTTAAATTTAAATTAATGGAATGCTTTCTATATTTAGTGCCCCTCAAATTTAAATTTTGAAATGGATTAGTATACTTTCTATTTTCTATTTTATATATTTGATATACTTTCCATTTGAAAGTCATAAATCAAGAGATATTAATTTTTAAAATTATTTTTTTTGGTTTATGGAGGATTTTTTTAATTATTTAAAATAAAAAAATTAGAAATTTTAGTTTGAGATATTGAAACTCCCACAAGACTTGTGGTTAGAAAATCTGTTTTACTTATATAATAGATTAATAGATAGATAGATAAATAGATAGATAGATAGATTTAATAAGAATTTATATTTGTTTTAGATATTTTTAATATACAAATGATTTTTTTAAGATGTTTTATAAAAATAATTTAACAATCCCATCATTAATCATAGTGTATGAAAGAAGTTAAAAAGGGTGTAGCAGTATGTATGTGAGAAGTCAAAAAGGCTTGTGGGTTAGGAGAAGTCAATAAATGTTGAGTTTTTTTTTTTTTTTAAAGAAAAAAATTAGAAAATTAAGATTGAGATATTAGAGCTCCCACAAAGTTTGCGGGTTAGAAATTTTCTTTTCCTTATATAATATATAGACAGATTGATAGATAGACAGATAGATAGATATAGATTCTTTTGGAAATGTAGCGAAGAATTCAAACTCTTCTCAGTAGTGGCCTACAAAATTAATTTGTACATGAAAAATAACATTAAAACATATACAAATAAAAATATATTTATTTTTTTATATCAATGTTATGTTATAAAATATATATTGTTAAGATTTTAGATACAAAAATTTAGAGACAAAATCAATTTTTAGGAATAAAATATTTTAGTTATCAAAAGTATAATTGTTATATATATTTTTAGTGACAAAATTACTATTTATTTGGACCAAAATTTGTCTCAAAAAATATTTTTTTGTACCAAATTATTTTGTTCCTAAAAATGAATCTATTAGCAACATTTTTAAAATTATATCGTAAATTTTTTTGACTTTTAGTGACCCTTGTGACAACACAAATTGGTCTCCAAATATTTTTTGCAATAAAATTTTCATATTTGGGGACAAAAAAGTTTGATCCCTAAAACTATTATATGTTGTAGTGATTATTTGGTGCAACTTAAATGAGTTGTTTATAGCTTTTTTGTATTTTATTTTGAGAGTATGTGTTAGACTATTTAGTATAATTTGTTCTTTTAGTTTATTAGGTAATAATAACTTAAATAAACTGATTATTTGAAAGTTAGGAGATCATTGACATTTATTTTCTGATTACTACTTTTACCATCCAATAAACTGCGGCAAATAAATCTTTTATTTTATTTTATTTTAATTTTATGGCATTTACCTGTACGGCGAAATTATTATTTTCTTATCGTATGCACAATTTAATTGAGGAATGTAAGTCCACTACAACAAAAAGCACTTTTGGCGACCAAAACTGCATTTTTCGTCGCTGAAAGTAGTAGAATTGGCGACTAAAATGGAATTAGTCGCTAAAATTGATCACTTTTGCCGACTAAAAGAGTTTAGTCGCCAAATATAAGGGTAGTAGCGACTAAAAGGCAGTTTAGTCGCCGAATGTAGGGGTTTTAGCGACTAAAGGTTGTTTAGTAGCCAAAAGTCACGATTTTTGGTGACTAAAAATGATTTAGTAGCCAAAAGTGATGGTTTTGGCGACTAAACGGCAGTTTGGTCGCCGATTATTGGTGTTTTGCCGACTAAAAACAGTTTAGTCGCTGAAAGTGAAGCTTTTTGGCTACAAAAAAAAATTAGTAGCTAAAGGTCAAGAATTGCCGACTAAAATGCAGTTTAGTCGCCCAAAGTAGAGGTTTTGGCGACTAAAATTCAGTTTAGTTGCCAAAAGTGCTATCCTTAGGCGGGATTTAATTCTTTTAGCGACAGAAAACAAATTAGTAGCCAAAAAATGGAGAATTGGCGACTAAAATTCAGATTTAGTCGCCAAAAGTGCTATCCTATTTTTTTTAGTAAATAATTTATTTTTTACATAAAATATATTAAATAAAAATAATTATTTATATATATATAATTTTGTATTAATACCAGTCAATAAAGTATATAAATAATAAATGTTGCATTAATATTCATGTGATGTTGTAGTGGCGTAGTGGGGAGAAAGTGTCGGTAAAGGTTGAGAATGTTGGGACATTGCGGGTTCGACACTTGGGACCAGCAGAGGCAAATTTTTTTTTTTTCCTGAAAAATGGTTTTGGTGACTAAAGTCTGCGGTCGCCGAAAGGTATACTTTTTGGTGACAAAAAGTTTAGTCGGCAAATGTTTAAATAATAAAAAAAAATCGGTATTAGCGACTAAAAGTTTAGTCGCGAAATGTATAATTTCCAAAAATGGAATTGCATTTGGCGACAAATTCTTTCGTCGCTGAAGACCTGTATATTGCCGACTAACAATTTTTTAGTCCCAAAGGTATTCGCGACCATGTATTCGCGACAAAACCGACGACTAAAAGTTTTTGTCAGGAAAAGTGAAAATTCGACATTTAGCGACTAAAAAAGGACTTTTGGAGACTAAAAATTTAGTCGCCAAAGGTGTTTTTTTTGTTGTAGTGATCATTTTTGTTTTGATGGACCTAATCACCCACAAAATTCCCAATTATTGTAAAACTTTAATATTTGACTTTCTTCAAGAAATATTATAATAAATTGATGTATAAAGTATAATGTATAATGTATAGACATAGACAGGAAGGTAGAATGGAATAATATTTAAATGTCTGTATAGGGTATAGTCAAAGACAGGAAGGTAGTAGAATGGAATAATATTTAAATATCTCTAATTTTGAACTTGTCAAAATTATGCTGAACTAATCTTGTTTTTCTTTCTTCAAGATTATTGCCCATGCCCCCTGCATCTTGCTTTATTGAATATTTTTTATTTAATTTTATTTTTAACAGTAGATTGCTTGGGTTGAACTACTAAATATCTCATGATTCAGCATGTACATCAGCACATGTCATCTATTACACTATTGTGTTCAATGTGACAGTGTATTCAAGGTCCTTCAAATAAAAATCAAATTATAATTAACAACATTTTAATTTTGTTAATGTTTCGGTATACATAAATATACAGGGACAATCACTTTATTATTATTTTTTTTTTATAAACCTAGAATGTACAACTCTATATAATTTAAAAATAATTAATAATTAACAATTTTTTTTTCTTTTTTTCCTTTTTTTTTTTTTGTGTGAAATCATAAGAATAAGGATGACCCAACTTGCAAACCCAAGCATAAGTTCATCCTTGAGAACATTGCTAGTGTACATATTCCAGCGATGTATGCTCTACCTTTTTATGTTGTAGAGCTTCTTTATTCAATAGAGAGATGGCAAAATTTTTGTAGATGATATATTGTAGTTGTATGTCAAGGAATTCTCTATTCCCAAATCCTTCTATCCTCTAATTCCAAAACACAAAAAATTTGCTTCCCAAAAAAAAAAAATTTTAAAAAATAATAATAATGAAAAGAAAAAGAACAAAAGAAAAGACTAGAAAATGCAAAAACATGTAATTATCAATGCAAGTCTATGAGTCGTACCCAAATCCTTGGTATAAGGCACTTGAAATACTGTTCAGTTGACAAAATCTTGATAGTTTTTGGTCACAAAAAATGGTCAATAGAAACAGTTAGAAGAAGAAATTAGAAATATGTGTAGTTGTTGAAGAACCATTCATCTTTGAAAGACGAATGAGGAAAAAGCTTACCGCATTTAAGACTTGGTAAGCCTTATTTGATTGGTATTGTAAAATATATAATGACAAATTCTGTTGATATCACCCCATGTGAAGGGGGTGATTCTCTCCAATGTGAAGTCGGCTGCAACATTCCTTGATTGCGGCTGCCAACCGACAAACCGCCAAGGTTGACGATTCACCTTCGTTGAATGACCAGCTGGCCATGTGCAAGGCCAACTATCTCTCTCCCTTCTCAGTGTATAAATAGAGGTAGAGAGAGCAGAGGGAAATGTGGTGAGTGGTGAGCTTAAGAGAGTTTACAGAGAGAGAATACAGAGTGTGTAATTCTTTGTTCCATATAGTAAATCCGCTGCCCGTGGACGTAGGCGACTTGCCGAACCACGTTAAATCTCTTGTGTTATTGCTTGTGTGTGTTTCCTGGTATGCCCCCGATCCACAACAATTGGTATCAGAGCTCGAGTGGTGAAAAATTGAATTTTTTCCGAAAGTGCCCAGATTTCGAAGTGCTCGAAATCAACTTTTGAGCACACCAGGAGCAAGACCTCCAAGAGAGGAGTCCAAAACAGCAAAAATCAGCCCAAGAAGAGCATCAACGCGCCCTCACGCGCCATCTGAAGAAGGAGAGTGAAGCCCACTCTCGACACGCATCGACACGCGCCGTTCAGCAACCGGTGCGTCATCACACGCGCAGACACGCTCCCTCACGCGTGGCGAGAGGAAGAAGGCGAGTGACGCGGATGCCACGTCATCCGACACGTCATCCCGGTCTGCCACATCATCTGCCACGTGTCCTGCCACGTCATCGCAGAGCCGTTGACCGCGCCGTTCCAGAGTAATTATCCGGTGCATCTCAGACGCACCAGATTCTGCAGATTTGAACCGTCCACACTGTTTTGACTCGATCGAAGTCATTCGGAGTCCGTTTTTGACGATCAAATAGTGCCTTCTAACTATTTGGAGTATTCTGGACACATCCATACGGTCAGTTTTTTGAATCGAAGTTTCTAAAAAAAAAATAGTTTAATGGCAGAATCTACAAAGACCAGATCAACCGAGTCCGTATGTAATCCAGCGAGTACAAGCAACTCTAGACATTGGACCCCGGTGTCCCATGCTAAGTTTGAGGTAGAAAAGTTTGATGAAAGCAGCAACTTCGGCATGTGGAGATGCGAAGTTAAAGATATACTTGTTCATATGAACCTGCACTTCACTTTGGGAGACAAACTAGATGACCTGGACGGGATAGAATGGGAGAAGGTGAATCTTCTGGCCTGCAGTTCCATCCGACTTTGCCTTGCAAAAGAGGAGAAGTACGCCTTCACAGAATATGATATTGCGAAGGACCTTTGGAAGGCGCTGGAAGATAAGTTCATGACAAAGAGCATTGAGAACCGGCTCTACTTGAAGAAGAGGTTGTTTCGTTTCGACTACAAGAAAGGTATTTCGATGAATAAACACCTAAACAACTTCAACAAAATTCTTACGGATTTGAAAAATTTGGATGATCACATTGGTGATGAAGATAAAACACTGTTATTGTTGAATTCCTTGCCTGACTCATATGATCATCTCACTACCACTTTACTGTATGGTAAAGAAAAGATCAAGTATGTTGATGTTGCAAACGCCTTGGTAAATAATGAGTTCAGAATGAAAGATAAATATGCAAACAGGGACTCAGCATCCGAGGCATTGACAGTCAAAGGCAGAACAAATAACAGGAGATATACAGGGCGAGGAAAGTCTCGCTCAAAATCCAAAGGGAAATCATCGGATAGAAAACGTCTTGCAAAAGACGAGTGTGCCGCTTGTCGCCAGAAGGGGCATTGGGCAAAAAATTGTCCCAATAAAGACAAGAAAGAAGAAAAGGTGAACGTTGCACGAGATGGAGATAATGGTGAAAGATCAGCCTTCACAGATTCATCATATGGCCAGTCTGATGAATGGATAATAGATTCCGGATGTTCCTACCACATGTGTCCGAACAAGTAGTGGTTCTCGAGCTTACGAGAGTTCGATGGAGGAGTTGTACTGATGGGCAATGACCAAGCTTGCCAGACAAAGGAGATTGGAAAAATTCGACTGAAGATACATGATGGAACAATCAGAATTCTTGAAGATGCTCGGTATGTACCAGATATAACAAAGAATCTCATCTCAGTGGGAGTTTTAGACTCCAAAGGTTACAGAGTAACTATGGAAGGTGGAGTCCTCAAAGTTGTTCGAGGAGCATTTGTTGCAATGAAGGGTACTCGACAGGGAAATTTATATTTCCTAGACGGCTCTACAGTCACAGGGAGAGTGGCTGTCTCCACCAGCTCAGAAGATGATGCATCAGACACTTCCAGACTTTGGCACATGCGCCTAGGGCATGTCAGTGAGAAGGCTTTACAAGGGTTGGTAAAGCAAGGCCTGTTGAAAGGCGCCAAAATAGGGAAGCTTGAGTTCTGTGAGCATTGTGTACTGGGTAAGCAAACAAGAATCAAGTTTGGTACTGCTATTCATCGTACCAAAGGGATTCTAGACTACGTTCACACCGACGTATGGGGTCCTTCCAAGAATGCTTCATTGGGAGGTAAATACTATTTTGTGTCGTTCATTGATGATTTCTCAAGAGTTTGGATTTACACAATGAAGCACAAAGATGAATTCTTAGACATCTTTCTTATGTGGAAGAAGATTATTGAGACCCAAACAAGCAGAAAGATCAAGAAGCTCAAATCTGACAATGGTGGGGAATAAACATCAAATCCCTTCTTTGAGGTTTGCCAGAATGCAGGGATAGTGAGACATTTCACAGTTCCTGGAACATCGCAGCGAAATGGAGTTGCAGAATGCATGAACCATACTTTGGTGGAAAAAGTCCGGTGTATGCTGTCACATTCAGGATTAAGCAAGGCATTTTGGGGCGAGGCATTGAACTATGCTTGTCATCTTGTCAACAGACTACCTACTGCAGCACTAGATGGCAAGACTCCCATGGAGGTATGGTCAGGAGTGCTAGCTACTGATTATGATCAGCTACGTATCTTTGGATGTCCTGCTTATTTTCATGTTACAGAATCTAAGTTGGATCCAAGAGCCAATAAAGCCATCTTCTTGGGCTTCAGTGACGGTGTCAAGGGATACAGACTCTGGTGCCCTGAATCAAAGAAAGTTGTCACCAGAAGAGACGTTACCTTTGATGAGTCTACAATACTGACGCAGCTAAATCCTCAACAGAATGAAGAAGCATTGAAGAAGTCAGTGCAGATGGAGTTTGAGACTCCAGCAAAGACTAGTAAGCCAATCAACCATCCTGAAGAAGTCTCAGTGGATAGCTCTGAAGAGAGTTCAGATGAAAATGAAGATCCAGAGGCCCCACAACAATCAGAACCCATTGCAATCAGGAAAGGAAAAAGGGTTACTGAGCAACCCGGTTGGATGACCGATATGGTAGCCTATGCACTTCCAATCATTGAAGACAATGTTCCTTGCACTTTCAAAGAAGCCGTGCAGAATGCAGAAAGTGTTAATTGGAAGGAGGCTATGGATGAAGAAATCGAGTCACTTCATAAGAACCAGACTTGGGAGTTGGTGCAACTTCCAAAGGGAAAGAAAGCAATTAGGTACAAGTGGGTTTACACCAAGAAAGAAGGCATCCCAGCCAGAGACAACATCAGATTCAAAGCTAGATTGGTGGCTAAAGGCTATGCTCAGAAGGAAGGAATAGACTACAATGAGGTATTCTCACCTATTGTGACGCACACATCTATTCGTATCTTGCTAGCTTTGGTTGTACAGTTTGATCTCGAGCTTGCCCAACTCGATGTCAAAATTGTTTTCTTACATGGAGATCTTGAAGAGGAGATATACATGTCCTAGCCAGATGGTTTCAAAGTTACTGGAAAAGAGAATTGGGCCCGTAAGCTGAACAAATCATTGTACAGATTGAAGCAATCCCCGAGACAGTGGTACAAAAGATTTGATTGGTCCATGATAGAGAAAAAATACACAAGAAGTCAATTTGATCATTGTGTATATTTCCGTAAGCTTCCAGATGGTTCCTTCATCTATTTGCTCTTATATGTGGATGATATGTTAATTGCATCTAAGAGCAAGGTGGAGATTGACAAACTCAAGGCACAGTTGGCAAGAGAGTTTGAAATGAAGGATTTGGGAGAAGCAAAGAAAATTCTTGGCATGGAGATCAAGAGAGACAGGAAGAAGGGCACGGTTTGTCTGACACAAACCCAGTATCTAAAAAAGGTGTTAGACAGATTTGGCATAAATAGGAAAACAAAAGCTGTGAGTACACCATTAGCCCCTCATTTCAAGCTCAGTGCTTCGATGTCTCCACGCACAGAAGAAGAACGGAAGTATATGGCACAAGTTCCATATGCAAATGCAGTTAGTGCATTAATGTATGCTATGGTTTGTACAAGGCCTGACATCTCACATGCTGTGAGTATGGTAAGCAGGTATATGCATGATCTAGGAAAAGATCACTAGCAGGCAGTGAAATGGATCCTAAGGTACATACATGGCATGGTTAATCTGGGATTGAAGTTCGAGAGAGATAACCGACTCGGACAAAATCTGGTTAGATATGTGGACTCAGATTATGCTGGTGACTTAGACAAACGCCGATCAACAACAGGGTATGTATTTACGCTTGCTAAAGGGTCGGTGAGTTGGAGGTCAACGCTTCAGTCAACGGTGGCTTTGTCTACTACAGAGGCAGAGTACATGGCAGTAACGGAAGCCTTTAAGGAAGCTATTTGGCTACACGGGTTGATTGAGGACTTGGGTATTGTTCAGAAACTGTAGACACCCCATTTTTGACCGTCCTCAAGACTTGGATGTCACCGCTTGAACACTCGGTGATCATCCATGTTCGTGTTTGTTTTGAGTTCCCGGAGGTCTTGGCTATGCGCCTTACCTCAGGATCTCTCGACTTGCTTGTTCTGTGCTTGGTTTTACACCAAGGACTTGTTTGTTTTGGCACTTAAGGGTAGAGAGTAGCATGATAGCTACCCCTGATACCCACCGGCCATGGCTTGAAGCCACCGATTGTGTTTTGAGGCTACCGGCCATTGGTGAGATATACCATTGGCCGGTCGGCACTTAGTGTGGTCGGCCGACCATCTGTTTGGCCGATGGCCTCCTTTTCTTGCCGATGCCACATTTTTTCCTTTTTCAGGCATGGTGCAAGCCAGCTGTGCCAGCTGGAATGCACGGACCCTCCTCCCCATGCACGAGTGTGGCTGTTTTGCCCCTTTTGCACCTTTTTGGTCTAGCTTCTTGAGGAAGCTTGGACCTTTGTCTTAGCTTCCTCAAGAAGCTTGGACACCTGTCCCAGCTTCCTAAGGAAGCCTTGGCCCCTTTGCCTTAGCTTCTTTAGGAAGCCTTGACCCCTTTGTTGGCTTCCCTTGGAAGCTTAGCCTTTTCCATTGTCTATATAAGGAGACCTCCCCTCTCCTTTGTAGGGGTTGAGCAAAAAAAACTAGAGCTTACATATATATTCTGATATATATCACCTTCTCTCTCTACATCTTCCTCTCTCTCTCCCCTTTTGTGTGTGTTAGAGGCCTAAAAGTGTGTTTTGACCTTAGTTTTGCACTAAGTCACCTACTATTACACCATACTTCAACTTTGGAGGCTTTGAGAGTTTGTTCTTGAGGTTTTGGGGTGGTTTTGATCAGAAGAAGGGGCCTGAGCTTGCTGTTCTTGAGGTGTTCTTCAAGGGTAACACTTTTGCTTTAGATTCCCCAATCTTGCACTAGTCTTTAACCTATCTTGCTTATTGATTTAGACTTTGTGTATAACTAAAAAAAGTCTTGTATTTGCATGCTTAAGATACTTCATTAAGGTTGTTTTGGTGTTGGGGGTCGACCTCCCCCTCTAAGGCCTTGTTTGGCCCTTTTTGTGCCTCCATTATTAAGCTTTGGTTACTTTGGTGTATTGGCCTTCTCACCACTGAAATCTAGTGGATTTTCAGTGGTGAATAAGGGGGTTTGGAGTCTTGCATAGGGGAAGGACACCCCTCTCCCTTTGTCTCTCTTTTGTTTGCATTTTTGGCTCATAAGGGTAGCATGCATGCTTAGTTGTCTTTGGCTCCATTTCAGAGGTTTTTTGGTGTCATTAGGTCATAATATGCCTCTATTTTTGGTCGGATTAATGGCCCCTCTCATGCTTAATACACTTGCTTTGTATTCCCCCATTTTGCCTAGGAATGCATCTTGCCATTAGACCATCATGCTTGCACATTTTTGCCTAACTTTGTGAAGCTTTTAGTCATATTTTTCCATGCTTGAGGTCTGTTGGGTGTTGATTTGGTCATGCATTTCATGCTTTGTATAACCCCTTTGCATTCTAGCATGTTGGCATCGGGTGTGTGAGTCATTAGCATGCACTATCTTGGCTATTTTAGTGATTTGGAATCACTTATTATGTCATTTCAGTCCACGGTTTATGCTTGCATGTTTGCATTTTGTTATCCTTTCAAGGCTTCGGAGAGACATGATCCTATGCTTCATGTATGGCCTTTTGTGCATGCCTCTTGTTTTGTGTCTCTTAGCTGCCATATCAGGGGGTTTTGGGACTTATTTTGGTGCATTAAAACTCTGTTTTTGGTTGTATAGCTCATACCATGCTTGCTTGGGGTAGGTGTTGAGTAATGCTCCCATTTGTGGCCTTGAATGCCTTTCATTTTGCATCTATTCCCTAGCATGATTTGGCATCATCATTCACATGTTTTTTTCAGAAGTTAACATGAGTGTTTAATGTCCATACTTACCACCTTTGAGTGTTCTTGAGAGTAGCCTTCCATGCTTGGGTTTTTGGCTCATTGGTGTGCATGTTTGCATGAGCACTTGTCCACCATTTTTGGCACTTTTGGCCACTGTTTATGGCAAGGCTGAGGTCTGTCCTTTATGGTTTAAGTCCACCATTACATGTTTGTCATATGTTTGTTGCATATTTGGCTCATTATGTGTTGCCACATGCTAGTCCCATTGCATATTTGTCCATGTTTACTACATTGCATGTTGCATGCTTTAGTACATTACACATTGGCATGTTTAGTTTGCATTGCATTTGGCACGCCTTGCTTACTTAGCTTCACATTGCATATTTGACCCATGTTGCATATGTGAGGTACATTGCATACTTGCATTACATTTTGCTTGGTTTGTGGTGTCAAACCAAGCATGAGAATTGAGGAGTGTTCGTACTTAAAGTGACGAAACACATCTCAATCCTCGGTCGCCGACGCCTTTGATCTCAACATGATAAGGTGTTAGCATTCATTTGTTTGTAGCATGCATTTACATTAAGTTGCAAACTTGGTGCCTTTGGCCATCATGCATCGAAATGTGTGACTGGTGGCCCAAGTACCAAGAGCCGCACTCCCTTGAGTCCTTAGCATGATAGGGAGAGTGGCCATGCACACATTTGCTTGAAAATTCCATGCCATACACTGCTTGCCCTTTGCTGCTGTCAATTGCAGGATTCTACAAGAAGAAATGGCCGACCGGCTATCTTTAGTGCCGACCGGCCATCAGTTCCCAGCCGATGACACCATCTTTGGCCGATAACCTTATTCCCATGGCCGGTGGCCTTTTGCTCTGGCCGGTGGCACTCCACAGAACTCAAAAGGAAGCTCATAATAGTTCTGGAGACTTTCATAATTTTCAGAGGGGTGAGGCAGTGTAAACAGAGGCAACAGTGGCATGGTACGGGTTTCCGGACAAGGCGGATCGAGCATGCATCATTCACGTATCCCGAGGCAGGGCTGCGGCCACCTTTCTTTTGCATTTCATTTGTTAATTAGTTAGAAGTTCTGTAATAATTAATTTAGTAGTATTCATTTGGTTGTGTAATATTTATTCGGACCCTCCGAGCGAGGGCAATTGTGTAATAAGTGTGCGTGAGTGTGTGTATGTCTTCCAACCCCGTGTCTTTCTTTTCTCTTATTTACCTGCTTTCAATGGTTAGTATTAGGGTATATTTAAATTAGCATACCTTATGCTATGCATGCGTGCATTCATATATTTGTCTTGCATGCACTGGGCTCGGCGCATCATGCTAACTACATTGTATTTCAATCCCAAATTGAATACACGTTATCTGTTGCATTTCACATGCCATGTTTAGAATAGTCGAGCCTGTCTAGATTGCATCTTTTCATGCATTGCATTAGCCATTTTTAAACACGAACTAGGATCATGCATATGATTACTAACTAGTTTCTGTTTTGGCTTGGAGTACTAAGTAAGCTTTTTATGCTTTAGCATGCTACATGTGTGTGAATGTTGCCGTGATAGCATAATTACCATGAGGCTAGCTGCTTACGTGATATAACTGCCTGAATGCCTGTGGGTGGAGGTTAGGTTATTTGAATTGGAACAATGCATTAAACGCGAGTTTTAAGCCCACTTGGAAGTGGCAAAACCATATTTTCTAAGGCCCACTTAAGGGTGGCAAAATTCATGTCTTAGCCTACTTGCGGGTAGCACCATCAAACCATTTTCAAACAAACAAACATGAAATGTTTTGTTCCAATTTGGGCGACCCAGTCTATACTTGCTTGCTGTGCACATAACATAGTAAATCTAGGGTAAATAACAAGAATAAGAACATGTAATGTTTTCAAAACAAGATATTATGGTTAGTAGAGGTCGATCTTTGATCAGGCGAGAGGGGGTGCTCATAGCTGACCTTCTCCAATCGTACCCAAGTTCCCGAGCCGAGGCAACTTTGGTGATGACGGACACGTGGTCTTAGGCAACGAGTCAGGGTTTCCTAAATTTTCCCAAAAATAAAATATTTAGGTGGTGACTCTGTATTTGGCAAAGCAGTCCATGTTTGGCACTTCTTTTCTAAAAATTTATTTTCTCAAAAAGATTTGCCGGATTTGGACTCTTTGGTTCAGATCAAGAACCGTCACAATTTGAGAGTCCTGAATTGTAGTAGACCCACAAATGAACAGAACGGGACTCATCCTCCCGGGGCGTTCGGGGACATCTACAGAAGCATGTTGAGGTGTACTGTGACAGTTAGAGTGCCATTTGTTTGGCAAAGAACTAGGTTCATCATTCCCGCACCAAGCACATTGATATTCGTTTCCATTTCATCCAAGAAATTGTGAATGAAGGGGATATTCTGCTTCAAAAGATTAGTACTGTAGATAATTCGGCCGATATGCTCACAAAAGTGGTTTTTGGGATCAAGTTCCAACATTGTTTTGACTTGGTCAACATCTCTCGGAACTAAGCACCTTCGGGTGCAAGGCAGTGTTGATCGATCACTATGGACAGAGGGCAAAGGCATGACAGTCAAAGGCATCTCAGCAGGGGGTGCAGGACATCCAATCAGGGGGTGTATGATATCTTGGTTATGCAAGTTCAAGCATAGCAAGTGAAGACATCCGAGACAGGAAGCGTGGAAGAGATCTGTGGGAGATAAGAGCAGAGGCTCTCTCCAAATCAAAGAGTGGTGTGAGTTGAGTTGAGGATGTAGGATTCCCTCCTCCTCTTGTATATCTGGTGTATTATCTCTAGCTTCAGGAGATGCGGACTATGTTGAATTTTGGGCGTGACAAGATTAGCAGCAGTGTGTGCAATAGATCACCTCACATGGGTTGAGGGAGTGATTTGTTGATATCACCCCATGTGAAGGGGGTGATTCTCTCCAATGTGAAGTCGGCTGCAACATTCCTTGATTGCGACTGCCAACCGACAAGCCGCCAAGGTTGACGATCCACCTTCGTTGAATGACCAGCTGGCTATGTGCAAGGCCAGCCATATCTCTCCCTTCTCAGTGTATAAATAGAGGTAGAGAGAGCAGAGGGAAATGTGGTGAGTGGTGAGCTTAAGAGAGTTTACAGAGAGAGAATACAGAGTGTGTAATTCTTTGTTCCATATAGTAAATCCGCTGCCCGTGGACGTAGGCGACTTGCCGAACCACGTTAAATCTCTTGTGTTATTGCTTGTGTGTGTTTCCTGGTGTGCCCCCGATCCACAACAAATTCAACTACTCTAATCTATCTACCTATATCTATAAATAGACGTGCTTTGCTATGCAAGATCCGTCACCCTCATTCAAGCAACTGCAATTAGGCATAGGAATTCCAATTTTGCTTCAAATAACAAGTTCTTATTGCTTGTTGATATGATAAAGATGGGAACTCACATTTTCCTTGTAACCATAGCCATCATGGCCTTGGCCTCCACACTTGTTTATGCTTCTGACCCTAGTCCTCTACAGGATTTTTGTGTTGCTGTCAATGACACAAAATCTGCTGGCATACTATATGCTCATCTCTATCTCTCAAATTTGTGCTTTCCACACTCAAACTTTGAAATATATGATTTTAATGACAAAACTTTATTTAATACAATTGCATTTTGATATAATTAAAACTGAAGCTTATTCATTGAAGTATAGTCCATGTGGCCTTTTCATTTTGAAGTCATTTATTCGATGGTAATTTCTACTTTTGGTGGTGAAAGGAAAAATGTTGTGTCATTTTAATTCTTAACAATCTTAATTATTTCAATCCCATCCCCAAAGCATAAAATGTGCAATAAAGTGATCTTTACTACTGATGCCATAAGTATTCAAAGAATTAGGAGTGCTTTAAGAATAAAAGATTATACTTCACCAAAAAAAAGTTAATTACAAATTAAACTTTAAAAAAAAAGTTATTTGCATAGAATCCATTTAAAGTTGTGTCTAGTTCATGCTGTATCATTTCATCAAATCCTTAATTACAACATAATTTCCTTTGCATGCAATGTTCGTGAATGGCAAGGTTTGCAAGGACCCAAAGCTCGCCAAAGCCAAGGAATTCTTCTTTTCTGGTCTCCTTACTCCACAACAAATATCGAACCCAGTTGGGTCAACAGTCACTCCCGTAAACGTTATGCAAATACCAGGCCTCAATACTCTTGGTATCTCTTTAGCTCGCATTGACTTTGCACCTCATGGCCTTAACTCACCCCACACGCACCCTCACGCGACTGAGGTTATCATGGTCTTGGAGGGTACCCTCTACGTCGACTTTGTAACCTCCAATCCAGAAAATCGTCTCTTCATTAAAGTGTTGTACCCAGGAGATGTTTTTGTGTTTCCAGAAGGTCTCATTCACTTCCAGTTTAATGAGGGAAAAACTAAAGCAGTGGCTATTGCTGGCCTGAGCAGCCAAAACCCTGGTGTCATTACTGTTGCTAATGCAGTGTTTGGGTCGAATCCCAAGATTTCTGATGATGTTCTTGCCAAGGCATTCCAAGTGGACAAGAAGGTGGTGGACTATCTTCAAGCTCAATTCTGGTGGCCCAACAACTAGAGAAATAAATAGAGAAGAGAACTCTATGAATCTATTGTTTTTTAAACTTCAAATAAATATGATTTAATATAACTGAAAAAAGTGGGTTAGTTATGGATGATTTTCTTACAATTGTTTTCCTATAATTTAATAACAATAAAATTTGTTAAAGAGTGTTCATCTTTCTTCTGTGTCTTGTACTGAATAACTATGAGATAGCAATGGACTCTTGTATAAAAAATTTTATTTCAAAAAGAATTCTTTTTCATTATTTTGTCCCTAGCGCATTGATTAGCGACATTTTAAAATTTTGTCACTAATTTTTTTTTTTTTTTCACGTGGGGAAAATATAGATCAGTGGTAGATTGAAAAAATAATTACAAATTAATGAAAAAGTTTAAGGCTGTGTTTGGTTGTGCTTTTGAAACGTGATTCTACACCTGTGTTTCAGTATGATGTTTGTTTAGGATTTTGTAATCACGTTTCAAAAGCTCTGCTGAGAGCTCTGTACCAAATCTGTCTCAGCCGCTCTTTTGCTCTGTTTTTTTTTTCAAAATTTTTGCTAAGGGGACGTCCGGCCGGTCGTCCGGCCGGTTGACCGGCCGGCTGTCCGGAATAGTAATTTTTTTTTTTTTTTTTTTTTTTTTTTGCAATTGATTTATATAATCGGAAAAAATATTTTTTGAAATTTTTTTAATTTTTTATGTGCTTTAAAATAATTTTGAATTGTATGTTTAGTTATGAGTTGTAAATTTTTGTATCACATATCAAATGTCACATCAATAATTCCCCACTCAAATCAAACCTCTTTTCCAAAACTATTTTCAAAACTCTTTACCAAACAAATTTTCTACACTCAAATCATAACTCCACAACACACAAACTCAAAATACAACTCATACTCTCAAATCACATTTACAAAACTCTACCAAACGCTACCTAAGATTTTAATTATTAATATTTATAAATTTTATTATTGATTTGTAATAATTTTTTAAAAATACCAATGATTTGATATGTCTCCTTTATACTTTTCGTGATAACCCTTTAGCGATAAGACGATAGAAATTGATCTTCAAATATTTTTTGAAATAAAATTTACTTTTAAAAAAAATTGATTTCCCAAACCCTTATATGTGACAATCCCAGACAAATTCAAATTGATCACACATTTCTCCCAGACAACAGTAGATAATAATATGGTGGTTACAAATTCTGTGGTCCATTGACAAGAAGGAAATGCCAATTTTATGATTCATTAACGCTGTGTTTGGTTGAGGGATTTGGGAAGAGAAATGGAAAGGAAAATGGAAATGAAAGGAAAAGGAGAAAGAATTAATAGAATTCCAAATCCCAACTATGTTTGGTTGTGTTGGTTATAAAATAGAATTGATGTCCTAAAAGGTATCCCATTTCTTTATTTATTTCTCACCCCCTTTCTTTTCCCATATATTTTTTATTATAACCAAACATAAATAGGATTACATTTCTCATTCTTTTTCCAAATCCCACCTCAAAAACTCCAACCAAACACAGCATAACAGTAACCAAATTCATAATGTTGCCTTGGATTTAAATCAGAAAAATGTCAGATTTTTAGTATAGACTACAATAACTGGAGAGTCTTTTCAATTTTATAAATTGTTTCAATTTTTAAATTTAAAATTTTATTAAAATTCAATCACACACTTCACACTTCACAAAAAAAAAAAAAAAAAAAAAAAAAAAAAAAAAAAAAACTATTATATGCACGCACAACAGGTGTGGCACCTATTCTAGTACACTGTATATATGAGGATTCATTGCAATCATTTGTCAAAGGCTTTGAGGTTGGTGGATGGGACTATATATATATATATATATAAAATAAAGTTAGAACTTGAGAAAAAAATTAGGAATTTTTGTGTTGATATGTGGTTATGTAGTTTAAGTTTTGTTAATATACAATTTAAGATAGAAATTATGTGTTTGAAACAACAGAGAAAGAGAAGAGAACAAGAAGGAAAATAGTGAGACGGTCATTTTATGCACTTTATTAATAGAATTAACATTGTATTTTGGTGCAACACATCATGAGGATTGTTTGCATTTATTTAAATATCAGGGATAAATTGGTCTAGGCCAAAATCACTAATGGACAAAATAAATTTTGCCTATCTCAACGAGAGAATTAAAAAATATTAATTTTATCAAGAAAATAATATAAAATTTAAAACATAAAAATGCTACTTGTTAGGTTTTATTCTTGGCAACCCCGTTTGACAAAACTTCTTTCAATTGTATTTGTTTTCGCACCTTTTATTTCATTGAGGCTATGAGTTTATTAGATGCGAATCCAACCCGAATCGTCCCTTTGTCAATTTTCATGAATCAAAACCGAGGTTGTAATAGGATCAAGTTTTCCAGATTTTCCAATTTTGGTCGTCCCGCTCGAGCGGGGAAAGTGACGCTCGAGCGGGGATTGCAAGCTCATAGCATCTCTGCTTCGCCTGGATAAGAACTGGATAGTGTGATTATCCGCTCGAGCGTGGAAACGTCCGCTCGAGCGTGAAGCCTATATGAATCACACAATTTTGAAGCCTCCGCTCGAGCGGACCGCGCGAACTCAGATTCTTAAATTTCTATAAGGAATTGGTTTTCTTCCAAAACTAGGATTACTTTGGATTTCTATAAGTAGTTGGTTTTTCTCCCAAAACTAGAACAAGTCCTCCAGATCTTCTTTTCGGATTCTAAGGTTTATATCTGGGGAAATTTTGCCAGTTTTTCTTTGATGTTTTAATTAAATATTCAACTCATGGTTTAAGAAGCATACATCAAAGGTTTGTTTGTTTATTCTACACAAAAGAGAAAGTTGTTCTTCGGTGGATTCTGAAGAATTCGAGCCTGAAGCTTTGGTGGATTCCGGAGTGGCTCATCATCAAGACAATTCCGAGGTGAAGACAGGGTTGGAAGAGACACATAGAGGTTGGTTCAATTCAGGCGTGGATTCGCTAGGTAATTGAGAGCATACCTGTGTAATTCCTTTATATTTTCTTAGTGGATTGTTTTGTGCTTGTTGCCCGTGATTTTTTTTTATCACAATTGGAGGTGTCCAATTATGATTTTTTCACGTAAAATCGTTGTGTCGATTTGTCTTGATTGTTTGATTGGGATTGTTATATATTGCTTAAAATTGATACATAATCACAAATCAACATCTAGGGGATTTCTAGATTTTTCAATTGGTATCAAAGCAGGTCGTTCTATTTTTTTTAAAAAAAAATTTCTTTTAGAATGAGATCTTGTTTGATTTGTGATAATGGATTCAATTCGTGAGGGAAATTCTATGGTTCGACCACCCCTACGTGACGGATCCAATTATTCTTTCTGGAAAGCTCGAATGAGGTCGTTTTTGAAATCTATAGATGAAAAAGTTTGGCAATCTGCCATGAATGAGTGGACCGAACCAACAATTACTGTTGATGGAGTAACTTTTCCCAAACCAATTGAAAAGTGGGACACAATTAATTACCAAAATAGTAGCTGGAATAGTAAAGCTATCAATTCTCTTTTTTGCGCTGTCACACCTGAAGAGTTTAGTCGTATTTGTAATTGTGAAGTCGCAAAAGAGGCTTGGGATATCTTTCAAACTGTTCATGAGGGCACTCCTTCTGTGAAACGCTCAAATCTTCAAAGGCTCACATCTAGTTTCGAAAACCTTTCAATGAAAGATAGTGAGACCTTTGATGAATTTTATGCGAAGTTGAGTGACATTGTAAATTTCAGCTTCAATTTAGGTAAAAAAATACCATAATCCAAAGTTGTGGGAAAAATTTTGAGATCCTTGCCCGATCGGTTCCAACCAAAAGTTATGGTTATTAAGGAGGCTCAAGATATTGACAACCTCAAGCTGGATCAGTTGGTTGGAAATCTCCAAACTTATGAGGCACATAGGAATTTCAAAAAGAAACAAAAAGATATTACTTTTAGTAGTGCTCATTGAGTTGGAAAGGATTTTGATGAGGATTATGAGATAGATTCCAAGATTACGGCTGCTTTTGTTAAACAATTTAAAAAATCTTTTTTGAAAAAGAATTCTAATCTTTTGGAATCTACTCATACTCATAAATCTAAAGGCAAAGATAAACTCAAAATTAATTCTATAGCCAAGAAGGAAAAAGGAAAGATACAAGGGAACTCTGAAAGAGTCCAATGCTATGAATGCCAAGGATTTGACCACTTTGTTTCAGAATGTCCTACTCGTTTGAGGAAGAAGAAAGCCCTCGCTATCACTTGGGATGATGAATCAAAATCTGATGAAGATAAAAGTGACAATGAAGATCAAGGTGAAGAGGGACATAAACAATTCCTTGCTTTCATGGTGGCTTCTGAAACTGAAGGACGAACAGAGTATCCGAAGAGCCCGGTTGAGAATACCACTGATGATGAATCCTCGGGAAGTGATGATGAAGAACTTGAGCAAGCTTATGAAAAGTTGTAGAAGGAATCTCTTAAGTTATCCAAATTGAATGACAAACTCACTATGAAACTCACACCATGTGAAAGTGAGAATGTCAAACTAAAGGAGGAGATTTCCGAGGCTAGGCTTGATGCCATCAAGATAGCTAATGATTGACAAGCTCTTTGTGCAAAACTCTTGACTTGTGAGACAGTGAGGAACGAGCTACAACAAATCTATGCAACATATGAAGAAAAAATTGAAACTCTCGAGATGTCTCAAGTTGCTTTGGAAGAACTAATCATCAAGAAAGAGGAAGAACTCAAGTGTGTTATGGCTACCATTAGTCTTTGGAACAAAGGATCAAAGACTTTGGACAATATCATTGGGTTTCAACAAATTTGTTCTGACAAGAGTGGCATTGGATTTGGTTGTAAGAAAGAGCAAAAACAGAGTGCTTCAACATCTCATGATACAAGAACTCAAGGAAAGGGAGAACAAAAAATTCAACATAAGGATGGACTTCTCAAACTTCCTAGAGTTGGTAAGGTAAAAGAAAAGAAGGTACACCCTGTACGCCCTGTTTTTATTTGTCATCATTGTGGTATACATGGTCATATTCGCCTTTATTGTTATAAGTTGCATGGGAGAGTGTATTTGCCTAGACCTAAAAATTGGAAGTTGGAAGCCAAGTCGAGATAGGTTACCATTGCAGGGGAAAGGAACCACAACATCAAGACACCACCCAAGAACTGCAATTCTCACAACTTTGTTCGTACTAAAGCAGTTTGGGTGAGAAAACTTGACTTGTGTTAATTTGTTTATTTGTTTTAGCTTTTGGGTTTTTGTGTGTTGTTTTTAATGAAAAAAAAAATGTGCTTGTTCGTTTTTTTGTCTTGCTTTATTTTTGAAAAAAAATTGAAAAAAAAAATCCCAAAAAGATTTTCTTAGTATGGTTTTGCAAGCTTGAAATTTTTGAGTGGTCCTTGGTGCATATTGGAATTGATGAGAATATCCATTACATGTTAATATATGTGTGCTTTCTGTGGTCATTACTCGTTTTGGAGTGTGTGTTTTTTGATTAGTATGTCTTATTCTGTACACACTCTTGGATTAGCAGATTTTAGAGTCTTCCGCCTTAGTGATTATTTTTTCTCTATGGACTTCTATCATTGATCTTTTGCGTTTCTAAAGGAATTGACCTATACTAGCATATCGTGGGTGATGTTAAGTCTCTTAACCACCTTCCATCTTTTTGCACCTCCACGGCTTTCCCCTCAATTCTTTGCAGTCTAGCCATGAGGAAAAGGCTGCCTCAGAGTCACCAACCAGGCCATCCTTATTATATCCATGCTTCTTTGGTTCGGTTTCCATACTCTTGAGCGTATCAGCCGCCAATGATTGTGAAAAAGAAAAAGAAAAAGAAAAAATATACAAAAGAAAGAAAAAATATGCAAAAGAAAGAAAGAAAAAAAGAAGAAGGAAAGATTCATTGATTGAGGGGGAGCCTCCGCCTTTACTCACCAAATACCCCTTGATTCCTAGTGGTTTAACTTTCCGTAGTTGTGCTTAGATTCTCTTGCCAGAGGTTCAACTTTCAGATCGCTACTAGGATTGAATCTAGTGTTTGTCGAACTCCAAGAGTCACACACACACTTTTATCATGGGATCTATGCTTTTCACATAATGCATCATTTTCTTTCATGAGGAATCTTCTACAGACTGTGCACATTGTGTTTACTAGTAATTGTACTTCTTGGATAATCTTGTGTGTTTTAAGGTACAAATCTGAGATTTCTTGCTTGCTCCACCATATTTTTTTTGTCGTTTTCTTCTTGTTCACTGTTTTCAGTGTTTGTGGTTGTTTTTCGTGAGGGGGAGTTTGGTTTATCTTTGCAAGAGTTTGTTAGCATGGACACTTTGATTTGTTTGGTAAGGGAGATTGGCTATAGTTGTTTTGCATGTTGCTATGCATTGTTTGCTAATTATTTCCTTCTTGCATGTTCCTGGTGTTTACATCGTCATGTCATTGCTTGTGTGGTTTATGATCTTGCTTTTGTTGTTTGAGACTTGTTTTTCATGAGTCTTAATTTTCATCTATTTATGTTTTCCATCTCATGTTTCAAGATAATCGTGTCATATGTCTATTGTTTTTTTATATACTCTTGTGGGACTAATAGTTGTTTTGGAGATTGTGGCACTAATAACTGTTTTGCAGATCATGACCTTGAGAAAGAAGTTGGCTTTTGTTGGCTGTAATGGGTTGGGGCGATTAGGATTTTATTTGTTAGGTGTGTTTTGTCACGGCATTGCCAAAGGGGGAGATTGTTAAGTTTTATTCTTGGCAACCCCATTTGACAAAACTCCTTTCAGTTGTATTTGTTTTTGCACCTTTTATTTCAGTGAGGCTATGAGTTTATTAGATGCGAATCCAACCCGAATCGTGCCTTTGTCAATTTCCATGGATCAAAACCGAGGTTGTAATAGGATCAAGTTTTCCAGATTTTCCAATTTTGGTCGTCCCGCTCGAGTGGGGAAAGTGACGCTTGAGCGGGGATTGCTAGCTCACAACATCTCTGCTTCGCCTGAAAAAGTACTGGATGGTGTGATTATCCACTCGAGCGTGAAGCCTATATGAATCACACAATTTTGAAGCCTCCGCTCGAGCAGGAATTCCCATGCTCGAGCGGACCGCGCGAACTCAAATTCTTGGATTTTTATAAGGAATTGGTTTTCTTCCAAAACTAGGATTACTTTGGATTTCTATAAGTAGTTGGTTTTTCTCCCAAAACTAGAACAAGTCCTCCAGATCTTCTTTTTGGATTCTAAGGTTTATATCTGGGGATATTTTGCTAGTTTTTCTTTGATGTTTTAATTGAATATTCAACTCATGGTTTAAGAAGCATACATCAAAGGTTTGTTTGTTTATTCTACACAAAAGAGAAAGTTGTTCTTCAGTGGATTCTGAAGAATTCGAGCCTGAAGCTTTGGTGGATTCCGGAGTGGCTCATCGTCAAGACAATTCCGAGGTGAAGACGGAGTTGGAAGAGACACATAGAGGTTGGTTCAATTCGGGCGTGGATTCGCTAAGTAATTGAGAGTATACCTGTGTAATTCCTTTATATCTTCTTAGTGGATTGTTTTGTGGCTGTTGCCCGTGGTTTTTTTTTATCACAATTGGAGGTGTCCAATTGTGATTTTTTCACTTAAAATCGTTGTGTCAATTTGTCTTGATTGTTTGATTGGGATTGTTATATATTGCTTAAAATTGATACATAATCATAAATCAACATCTAGGGGATTTCTAGATTTTTCACTACTTTTGTCAATAAATAAACGATGCATATGTTGCAAGAAGAATGTCATGTGGGAAAAATGAAGCTATGTCATTTTCGCAGAAAAACTGTTTCATGAAGAATCTTTGGCCAAAAGCCTCATAAAAGAAGAAGAAGAAGAAGAAGAAGATGATGATGATGATGATGTTGCTATTTTTTTATTAAAATATATATTTATTAATTGATTACTTTTATATATCTATATGTCAACTACATTAATTTTAGAGTGCTGCTATTAACATCTTATTAATTATTTTGGACTCTCATTTTTTAGCTTTTTTCTTATTACAATAATAACCTCAAGTGAAATTACTAAAATGTACATCAATAATTTTGGGACATCCCATCTCATAATTAAGTCCACGTATCCACTACATTATGAGTTAGGTTTTATGAGAGCACTCATTTCTATAACCACTCATCCATCTTCTCCAAATCCCACCTTCAAAACCAACTCACTCTCAAAATCTTAAAAACCCTTTGGCGGCAATATTCCGGCGGCAAAGGTGGCAACCATTTGGATTATATATACTTCTCTAGCAATAACAATGAGTGGAAGTTTTTCCGATAATCACAACTCCATAAGATAAGAGGAATACAACAATAAAAGCTTTGAAAGAGGTTCATAGCTTTGATGATGTTCTTAACTCAGAGGAGATTGGCTTTATAAGAATAAGTTTCTTGAAAAAGTTGGAAAAAATAATAAATTTTTGGTATTGAACTCCTGAACATATAATCGGAATTCAGAAATACAAGTCTGAACATTGTTTATTTATTTAGAAACATGTAACTGAACATTTCTTATTTGTTCGGGAATAGATAACCGAAGCAACAACAGAAGTAGAAAAACAAATGAGGTTGACTGGCCAGTCGATCGATGGGTGAAATCCTGCCCAATTTTGCTCACACAGAGAGCATACAAGTACAGTGAGACCATTGATGAATGACAGAAAATTAAACAGATTGACAAATCTCGTAATGAAGTAAAAAAAAAACTTCTTAATCTCACAAATTTCTTTAATTGGTTTTGGGAGGCTCCGCCGTCGTGGGTTTTGTTAGAATTTTGGAAGGAAGGCTTTTTGGGGTATGGGGGTGTGCATTTGAATGAGTGAAATGTTTTTATAAGAATAATTTTGGTATTATTTGGGGAAGGAAAGAAATTTTAAGGATTTTACAGTTTATAAGTGAGAGTTTAAAGAAATAGGAGTCTAAAATAATTGATGGGGTGCTAGTAATAACACTCTAATTTTATTAAAAAATAAATCAATATAATTATGTCAAATTTATAAAACTTATTAATTAGGTCACAAATCTCAAAAAATTATCATTATAATTTACCGATTAAAAAATGTAGGGTGCAATTGAAGAACCATTCATCGCTGAATTTTACCCCGCCAAAAAAACTAGGTATGAGATATCTCGTTGAATGAGAATTTTAAAAAAACAGAAAAAAAAGAAAAAAGAAAAAATAGAAGCGTGTCTTGTTGAATTGGACAAATTTTTTTTAAAAAAAAACTAAGAAGACTAGACATCAATTAGATAATAATAAGAAGCATTATTATTCAAATCTAAAAATTAGATTTAAATTTGAAATTCAATGATGTGGCTACTAATTGGATTTTATAAGACAACTCTCTCTCTTCTATTTTTTTTTTTTAATCATCAAATGATCATTTCACTTACACACTATTAAGTCTAAAAATTGGGTCTAAAAAGTGAGGGTAAGTTCCCCTCCATACCTTTGATTAAAAAAAAAAAAAAAAAAAAAAAAGTTCCCCTTCATTCCTCATCTCTTCATACTTCTTTTATGGATTTTAATTTGGACACACACTGATGATCCGAACCATCTATCTTGTAGGTCCCGCAATAAAGATCATCCATGCAAGAAATTAACTTCATCGGACAACTATAAACATAAGAACAAATCGAATTTCTTTTATAAAATAAATGGTTTAAATTTAATTATGTTTACCATTCATTTTATAAAATAAAATACAATTTATTTTTGTATTTATAATATTCTAATGAAATTGATTTTTTGCATAGATAACTTTTATTATGGAGTTTACAAGATAAACGGTTTGAATCATCTAGATTAAAATCTATAAGAAGAGTATGAAGAGGTATGAAGAGATAAGAAAAATCTAAAAATTCCCTAAATATTTATTTATGATTATGTATTAATTTTAAGCAGTAAATAACAATCCTAATCAAACAATCAAGACAAATCGACATAACGATTTTAATATAGAAAAACCATAATTGGAGCGCCTCCAGTTGTGATAAAAAAATCACAGGTCAAAGCCACAAAACAATCTACTAAGAAGACAAAAGGAATTATACAAGTGTACTCTCAATTACCTAACGAATTCACGCCCAAATTGAACCAACCCCTATATGCTTCTTCCACTACGGTCTTCACCTTGGAATTGTCTTGCCCAACGTTGAATCCACAACGTCGACGTTAAATCCACGACAATGAGCCACTCTAGAATCCACCAAAGCTTCAGGCCCAAATTCTACGGAATTCATCGAAAAACAACACTCTCTCTTGTATTGAACAAAACAAACAATCCTTTGATGTATACTTTTCAAATCATATTTAAACTCAAACAAACATCAAAGAAACTAGTAAAGAAGCTCTAGATATAAACCCTAATATCCAAGAAAAAGATCTGGAACCCGTATCCTAAAATCGAAATGAAACACATATTTATAGAAAACAGATTCGCGATTTCTGCTCGAGCGCAAGAATGGCCGCTCGAGCAGATCTACACTCGAGCGCAGGAATGACCGCTCGAGCGGAAAAAAACAACTCCCAATACTTTTTCAGACGAGTGAAATTTCTGCAAGGTCGCAATCTTCGCTTGAGTGCAAGAATGCCTGCTCAATCCCTGACATAGTCAGTGAAGTGGCAATCATGAAAGAATTAACTTTTGAAACATCTCTGCAAGGCACAATTTGGGTTGGATTCGCATTTAAAACTCAATGCCTCACTGAAATAAAAGATCGAATACAATTACTACTGAAAAGAGTTTTGTCAAACGGGATTGCCAAGAATAAAAACCTAAGAAGATGAGATATGGAGAGGAGCTTATCTCCTAAAAAGTGGGTTTATATATCATTTTTCTAATAGAAAAAGAAATTAACTATGGAAAGTATGACCTATCGGCTTGCTATTCGAAAATATTAGATAATCTAGCAATTGGCCAGTACAATACACATGCTATTTTAAAAAATAAATAAATATATATTTGATGGTACAATGTGTGTTATAAAAGAATAATTTTAATTTTAATTTCAAATTAAAATTAAAGTATTATGTTGGAATTATCCCTTTCTCTCAGATTTGGTATTGAGGATTCTTGCTCCTAGTCAGCAGAGAGTTTAGGGCAATTCACAGTAGTATCTGTGTGGAGGTGGAGGGTTGCAGCTAAAGGTCTTGGCCTGGCAGTCCCAGCAAGGGTGTGGGTGAGTTTAGCTCCTTCAAAAATGCAGTTTTTTTATTAGTTGGCTTGGCAAGACAGGGTTAAAACCTCATCATTCCTATAAAGAATTGGAGCTCTTAACATGAATGCTAATAATCTGTGTGTTTTCTGTCACTCTGAGGTGGAATCTGTTGATCATGTACTTATGTATTGTCCTCTGGTGCGGCAGTGCTGGTCTCACATGGTTAATTGGTGGGATCAGGTATGGGCCATACCGGGATTAGGTCTGGGCCATTCCAGGATCAGTAACAGACCTGCTGCACTGGTGGGCGGGAGGCAAGTTCAAGGCTTGGGTACTCAAAGTCTTGCAGATAGTCCCTTCTGTTATTTTATGGTCTGTCTGGAAATTGAGGAATGAATGCTTGTTTAAGGGTGCTTATCCTAATTTTCAAGAATTATGTGAAAAAATTAAGGTACAGATTGCTTTGTGCATTAAATGGCACTTGGAGGTGGACTATTCAGTTCATGACATTGTGTCCAATCTTCACTAGATCAGGTTGTCTCTTTGAGGTTCCAGTTGTGCAAAGATAGTTTGAGTTCGTGTGTCCTTGGTTCGTGGTTTTTGCCTCTTGTTGGTACCTTACCAACTTCTATGGCTTGTGTTAGCATCTGTTATGGTTTCTCTCTTGGTGTTCAATTTGATGGGATCAAGTTGTAGTCCCGTGATGTTTGCTCTTTCCTTTCCCTCATATTTATTTTGATAATATTGACGCTATCGTTCTATAAAATTATTATTTGAATACTTAGATATATGAATTTTAGTTAAATTATTCCAAGTATTTTGATAATTTTAGTTCTATCGTATTATAAAAATGTAAAGACCTTATTGTTCAACAATTGAAAAAGTAACTGAAGTAGTGAATCTAAATTTTAAAAATTCCTCGAAAATTTCATTGTTGTGTATTTTTTTTTTCTTCCCCGTAAGTTGTGATTATATAAAATAATGTAAATATATATATATATATATAAAATTTCATTTATATAATCCCTATAAAATTTAAGTGACAATTCCATAATATAGAATTTGTATTGGATACAGAATAATGCATGGGAAAATAAGAAAAAGAGAATAAGGTAATTTAGCATTAAAAAAAATCATAATACCTTTGCAAGAATTAAGAGAAAAAACGTGAAACGCAAAATTAGATTTGAGTTTGTGAATTATCTTAATTTACGATAAAAAATATATAGAAAAAAATATTTGTCAAATAGAGTTCATATAAAGTAAGTAAAGTTAGTATAATTTAAATTATGTGTTAGGTTTTTATTCTTGGCAACCCCGTTTGACAAAACTCATTTTCAGATGTATTTATTTTCGTTTTTTTTTATTTCAGTGAGGCTATGAGTGTTTAGATGCGAATCCAACCCGAATCGAGCCTTTCAGAGAAGTTTTGTGATGATAAAGCGTTCAAGATTGCCACTTCGCTGATTATGACGGGGATCGAGCGGGGAAAGGGACGCTCGAGCGGGGATTGGAAGCTCTCAGCATCTCTGCAGTCGCCTGTAAAAATACTGGAAGGTGTGATTTTACGCTCGAGCGGATTCTCCTACGCTCGAGCGCATCTCAGTTTGTTCGCACGCAGTTTTTGGTCAGTCCGCTCGAGCGGGCTGTGTTGAGCTCGAGCGGAGATCGCGGGACAGATTCTATAAATTCGCGTGTTGGGTCAGATGTTAGGATAACTTCTCCAGATCTTCTTTTTGGTTTCTAGGGTTTATATCTGGGGATACTTTGGGAGTTTTCTTTGATGTTTTGATTGAGTATTCAACTCATGATCTAAAGAGAGCACATCAAAGGCTTGTTTGTTATACACAAAAGAGAGAGTTATTCTTCAGTTGTGGATTCTGAAGAATTCGAGCCTGAAGCTTTGGTGGAATCCGGAGTGGCTCATCAGAAAGACAATTCCGTGGTGAAGATGGGGTTGGAAGAGGCACATAAAGGTTGGTTCAATTAGGCGTTGTGGATTCGCTAGGTAATTGAGAGTATACCTGTGTAATTCCTTTAATTCTTCTTAGTGGATTGTCTTGTGGCTGTTGCCCGTGGTTTTTTGATCACAGTTGGAGGTGTCCAATTGTGGTTTTTTCCACGTTAAATCGCTGTGTCTCTTTGTCTTGATTATTTGATTGTTTGATTGGGATTGTTATATTCTGCTTAAAATTGATACATAATCACAAATCAACATCTAGGGGATTTCTAGATTTTTCATTATGTTTGGGTTTGTGCACAATTCTATATGTAATTAATAAAATGTATACTGATGTGACTCTCTTTAAAAAAAAAAAAAAAAAAAAAGAAAAGAAAAAAAGTAAGCCCTTAGTAATACATATATGATAGTTGGTGTTTGGGAATGGTTTTTATTAGCTTTTTTATTAATTGTTTTGGTGATTGTTTAAATTCAAAAAGTTTTAGGCTTTTAGGTTGGATAAAAGTAATAAAAATAAAAAGTTTATTAAAGGCAAAAAATAAATAAATAAAAACAACAAACAAACAAACAAAATTAGTTTTTTTTTTTTTCTTTTTCCTTCATATTCTTCTTGTAACGTCCTCAAAATTAACCCATTATATATATATATATATCATAGACATGCATTATTTAAAGAAGACAATATATATTAATTCATTCATCAGAGTATTACTAAATAAAGCATTACATGTAACATCAAATAAAATGCCCTACAGGCTTACAACTTTCCAAGCCAACACTTGGATACAAAAATATGAGTTCTAACTCAATACAAGAAAAGCCCTAGGCTTGAATGTTTACATGTAATAATAATTAAAGACAATTAACTAAAGGTTGTCTTCTCCAATCCAGAAGCCAAACCCTCCCAAGCTAAGTCCTTGGAGGTAGTTTATCACCTGAACCTGAAAATGATGTTCCCATATAGGGTGAGCCACAGCCCAGTAGAAATATACTAAACCACACATAAGCAATGAATAAAGCAATAGCATTCAACAGATGGTTAACCAAAATAATCAATTACTTCATTTTACAGACTCGTGACATTATTGCCAAAGATACGTTTTACTTTCCAGTTTTATCAACATGGCTCAGAACCTGGCCAAACTAATAACAGTGAATCACAAATATCATACTCACATCCTTCCAATATTAACAACAAATGAGACTCAAGCTCAAATCAAACACTTCATACTTCCAGATTGATACACATTTTAGTGCTGTATCAATAAAACACTTCTATATAAATAAGCACACATAAAAGTGATGCTAATGGAGTCCATCCCCTATCTCCTCCCAAACAAAATCCGGTTTAGAGGTCCATCCCCTATCTTCCCCTAAACCGTGGAGTACATCCCCTATCTCCTCCCACACACAAACAATGTATGCAAATGCAATGCTCAATCAATACACGTATTTTCTGTATCAATGCCACAGTCAAAATTAATGACTTAACCAATGTGATTAGTTTCAGTTATTCCTAATTCACATGCAATGTCTACAACAATCACGACTATCCTCCACCGATAGCCCAAAACAGTTATTTCTAAACTGAAAATAACCATGTCAACAATTCAATGGACAAATGATACCAATTACCCAATTATGCCATTTAATCAATAAATTCCCCAATTCCGTGAATTTAACCCTCTTTTCCCAATTCCATGAATTACTTATACAAATTAATTCAATAATACAACTAGGGTTTTTCCCAAAATTTACCCAAGTATTCCCAACATATCAAATTACCAAAACTTAGAACAAAACCTATAAGATGGAGTAGGAAATCCCTACCTCAAAGAAAACAACCCAAAAGGTGAAGAAAGAGATGAGTGCCCAAATACCGAAGTGCTCCAAATCGCCAAATGCTCAGATTAAATGGTAGCCCTTGCCTCACTCTATCTTTTTTAATGAAGGATCTAGGGTAGAAACACACCCTAAGTGGATCAAATCTAAGAAAGAAGGTGAGTAGGGAGAGAGAGAAGTCGGACCTAGGGTTTGGAATCAAAAGAAAATGAAAAAGACTGATCAAATCCCGCTGCTGTGTATATAAACTGGACAGGCTCGCTCGAGCGAAGACTTGGTCGCTCGAGCGACCAGACACAGAGAAACTACGCTCGAGCCAAGGAAGCCTTGCTCGAGCCAACAACTCAAATGCTCGCTCGAGCGAAGAACTCAAACCCTCAGGTCTGAACCCAGACACACGCTCGAGCGAAGGAACTATAGCTCGAGCGAAGGATGAACTAACTCGCTCGAGCGAAGAAAAGCTCGCTCGAGCCAAGAATGCACAGCTACAGGTCCAAATCAAACACTACCTCTCGCTCGAGCGAACAACTCCTCGCTCGAGCGAAGAACCAAAAACCTGGACAGCAACTCTTGGTTTCTAAACCCAACCAACCTGAAACAAACCTGCCCAACACATCCTATAATTCCAAATGAGAAAAAAAATAAGGGACAACAACAACAATTATACAATGACAGAATCTACGGAACCTAAGTCCGGATACAATAATCAAATGGGAAAAGACCAGGGTCGCTATACTTCTACACTAGATAAACATAAAAAAATTTCATACAAAATTAAAAAAAAAAAAACTAAAGATAATTTTTTAAAAAAAAAAATATGACTTTTTAGTTAAATGGCTACGTTTGCCTGCAAAATTAATTTGTACGTGAAAAATACATTAAAATATATAAATAAAAATATTTTTTTCTCATGTCCATGTTATGTTGCAAAATACATATTGAGATTATTTGGTGCAACTTAAATAAGTTCCTTACAAAAAAAATTTTAAATATTTTATTTTGGGAACATGTGCCAAATTATTTAGTAAAATTTCTTCCTATGGCTCATTAGGTAGTACAATTTTTGCTTATAACTCATTAACTTCTAGTTTTTAATTATTAATTTTTAACATTCAATAAGCTGCATCAAATAAAGCATTTTTTTTTTATTGTAATGCATTTACCAATATTGCTGAATTATAATTTTTTTATTATATGCACACAATTGAGGTATATAAGTCATTTTTGTTTTGTTGGATCCAATCACCTACAGAACACCTAACTATTGTAAATTTTTAATATTTGACTTTCTTCAAGAAATATTATACTAAATTGATTTATAAAATCTAATGTAAAATATGTAGACATAGACAGGAAGGTAGAATGGAACAACATTTAAATATCTCTAATTTTGAACTTGACTAAAAATTATGCTGAGCTAATAGTTTTTTTTTCCTTCTTCGAGATTATTGCCCATGCGCCCTTGCATAATGCCCTATAATTGAATATTATTTTATTTTTTTACTTTTAACTGTAGATTGATTGGGTTATTGATCTACAAAATATCTCTTGACCCAGCATGTCATGTCATCTATTACATTATTGTGTCTAATGTGACAGTATATTCAAGGTCCTTCAAATAAAACTCAAATTATAATTAAGAATAATTTTGTAAGACGAAGAAATTAGAAACGTGTGTAGTTGTTGAAGAACCATTCATCCTTGAAAGATGAATGAGGAAAACACTTAACCCATTTAAGACTTGGTAAGTCTTAATTGATTATTGACCCTATCTAAAAAAAAGAATTATTATATTATTGTAAAATTTATAATGACAAATTCAACTACTCTTATATATCTATCTATATCTATAAATAGACATGCTTTCCATGCTAGATCTATCACCTCCTTCAAGCAATTAGGCATAAACATTCCAATTTGTTTCAAACAACAAGTGCTTATTGCTTCTTGATATGATAAAGATGGCCACTCACTTTTTTCTTGTAACCATAGCCATCATGGCCTTGGCCTCCACATTTGTGTTTGCTTCTGACCCTAGTCCTCTACAAGACTTCTGTATTGCTGTCAATGACACCAAATCTGCTGGTATACTCTCATCTCTATCTTCCATATTTGTGCTTTCCAAACTTTGAAATTTGAATTTAATGACAAAACTTTATTGATTCCATTTTGATGATAATTAAAATTTCAGCTTCTTCATGGAAGTATAATCCATGTGGGCTTTTCATTTTGAAGTAATTTATTCAATGATTATTTGTACTTTTGGTAGCAAGAGGAAGTATATTTTTTGTCATTTTAGTTTCTAACATTTTAATTATTTCAATCTCATCCCCAAAGTGTAAACTGTGTATTTTTTTTTTTAATCAATGAAAGTCAGCTGATAGTTATTAGATTAACACTTTACAGAAATTGAACCCCTAATCTCATTCTTGCAAGCACCTAAATGTTACACCCATGCCACTAGGCCACAAGACCATCGACAAAGTATATTAATGTGCACTAAAGTAATCTTTATGGTTGATGCTGTCAATATTTGCAGAATTGGGAGTACTTTTGGAATAAAAAATTATACCTCCCTGAAAAAAATTAAGCTAAAAAAATATTACTTTACGTTTGTGTCTAGTTTGTATTATTATATCATTTCTCCCAATCCTTACTTACGCACAACACCATTTCCTTTGCATGCAGTGTTTGTGAATGGCAAGGTTTGCAAGGACCCAAAGCTCGCCAAAGCTAAGGACTTTTTCTTTTCTGGTCTTCTTACTCCACAAAAAATATCGAGCCCAGTTGGGTCAACAGTCACTCCTGTAAATGTTATGCAAATACCAGGCCTCAATACTCTTGGTATCTCCTTAGCTCGTATTGACTTTGCACCTTACGGTCTCAACCCACCTCACACGCACCCTCGCGCAACTGAGGTTATCATGGTCTTGGAGGGTACCCTTTATATCGGCTTCGTAACCTCCAATCCAGAAAACCGCCTCTTCACCAAGGTGCTTTATCCAGGAGATGTTTTTGTATTCCCAGAAGGTCTCATTCACTTCCAGTTCAATCAAGGAAAGACAAATGCAGTGGCTATTGCTGGTCTAAGTAGCCAAAACCCTGGTGTTATTACCGTTGCTAATGCGGTGTTTGGGTCAAACCCTAAGATTTCTGATGATGTTCTTGCCAAGGCATTCCAAGTGGACAAGAAGGTGGTGGACCATCTTCAAGCTCAGTTCTGGTGGCCCAATAACTAGAGAAATAAGCAGAGAATAGAACTCGTTAATAGATATGATTTAATATACCTTAAATTAATTGGTTAGTTATGGATGATTTCCTTACAACTGTTTTCCTATAATTTAATAATAATGAAGTTTTGTCAAGTATCCTCTCTCTCTGTTTCAATTATAACTCTCTTGATCTTTCTTTATCTCCCATATTGAATGGTTAGGAGATGGAAATGGACTCTTGTAGTCTTATGTGAGAAGTTTCAAAGAAAAGTGTGATATATGCGTTGCAATGAATATATTTTGAAGCAACTCTGATGTTTGTGTTAATCACTTTGCTAGTTGAAATGTTATTTTGGAAACTAAGAAATTTCTTATGTGAATTTGATAACAAGTATGATTTTGTTGAGACTTTTAAAGTGTGTGAACAAAACACACCATTTGATTGGTCCGATGTAACGGAAAGATATGTTCTCCAGCAAGATGATTGGAACACAAGGAAGTTGGTGATGAGGCCTCACGTTTTCGCGCTATGTTCGCTCTTGAAAGCTTGGGGCAAATGATTTTATTTTCCCGCAACATGAATTTCTGTCATCAAATTTCTCTATCCATAAATCTCGAGGCATTTTTAATTCTAATAATTAAAATTGTATTGGAACAAGAGAATAAAGATACAGAGGCAAATATACTATGTCGAGGGTTCGATCCAACCTCAATCATCCTCCTTAACATTACAATAAAATTAACTATTTATGGCATGCTTCAAATGAATATCGTAGTTAGTGTATGTATCCTGACTTCTTTTTTTTTGTGTGTGTGCAAGCTATTAATGCATGTTAGTAACGGCATACTCCCATATAAATCGTTGATTCATATATTCACGGCATGCAAAATTATGTCATAAAAAATTGTAATCACTAACCTCATAATTAGATCAAAGAAAGCAATGCATGATTGTTCCAAATCAAATAAGATATTCTTAGATTTGTGAGGAGTCATTTTGGAATCCACATCAGCGAAGTAGCTATAGTGCTAATAAATACACTTTTATCGGCAAAATAATTTGATCCAAAAAGGATTTATTTTTTGAGATAAAAAATTTGGCCCCAAAGTAAAGTAATTTATCACTGAATGTCCAATTTCGTCACTAAAAATATAATAATGACACTAGTGGCAATAAAAATATTTGTTCCTAAAATCTAATTTTGTCCTTAAATTTTTGTCTTTAAAACTTGAATCGTTATAGTATTTGGAGCAAAAATGATGTGATATACCTATTGTATAAAGAGTATTGCTACTTAGGTCAAACAATTGTGCATACTTTTTAGACCTATTGATGTGGCACTCTATTAAAATATCTAAGTTAACTCATTCTCTCATTTATTCTATTTTTTTTTTATTATTGATACATTACTGAGTGTAAAAAATAGATCTATAAAGTGGACTTATATATCATTTTTCTTGTGTTTTATAAAATACTTTCTCCCACTATTATATTATTGGGCCTAATGTGACAATATTTTCAAGTAGATTTAACAGAATAATTTTATTCCTTGGAAATAAAACAAAAATAAGAAGCAATGGAAACGGATCATTTCAATGTGAGAATATATATACGTTGCGGTGCTTCTATTTACACCCAATAATTTTCTCAACACACTTACTTCTCACATAAGATTTGTGGTGCGACTATTCATTAGTGCACACAAAGAGGATCCTGCGCTGTTTTGAAATTCTGTCTGGCATGAGAATTAATTTCCACAAGAGTGTGGTGTGTGGAGTTGGTGTAGACGTGGAAACCTTGATTTCTTTCGCTGATACTCTAAATTGCAAGGTTCATGGCCTACCACTCAAATTTTTGGGTCTTCCCTTAGGTGCTAATCCAAGAAGGAAATCAACTTGGAAGCCAGTTTTGGATAAAATAAGATCTAGGTTGACTGGGTGGAAGAGAAGGCTCATTTCCTTTGCAGGTAGATTAACTTTAATTAAGTCCGTGTTATCTAGCCTTCCAACTTACTATCTCTCTATGTTCAAAATGCCTTCTGGAGTGGTTAGAGAGATTGAAAGGCTTGAAGCTTTTTTCTTGTGGGGTGAGAATGGTTTAAAAATGAAGGTTCATCTGGTGAAATGGGTTGAAGTAACCAAAAATATGAATCAGGGTGGTTTGGGGAATAAGAGAATTAAGGATGTCAATACAAGCTTAGGTGCCGTTTGGTAACACTTACGTTTTCAGTTTTCTGTTTATATTTATAAAAATTTTAAAAACTCAAATAAAAACTTGTTTGGTAAAATTTTTGATTTATAAATTAGTGGTCTCAGTTTATAAATTTGGCCAAAAAATGAAAACACAAAAAATGTGTTTTCGTTTTCAGTTTTGAGTTTTTTTTTTTTACTACCTAACACTAGCCACCACCCGCCACCATTTTCTACCCACTGTTTTCCGCCGCCACCACCACCTACCCCCTACCACCACTTGCCACCACCACCCACCACCCACCACCACCCATCCACTCGCCACCACCACCGCCACCGCCACCCACCACCCACTTGCCATCCACCCGCCACTACCATTCACCGCCCGCCACTACCACCCGCCACCTACTTGCCACCACCACTCACCACCCACTTGCCACCACTATCCACCACCTGCCACCACCAGCCACTTGTCACCCACTCGCCGCCACCACCACCACCCACTCGCTACCACCTACCACCTGTCACCGTCACCCACTCACTCACCACCACCACCACCACCACCACCCGCCACCTACCTGCCACCACCCACCACCACCCGCCATCCGCCACCCACCTGCAGCCGCCACCACCACCCACCACCCACCACCGGCCACCAACACTACCATTGCCCACCCACTCGCTATCATCTACCACCTGCCACCGTCACCCACTCACCCATCACCACCACCACCACCACCACTCGCCACCTACCTGCCACCACCCACCACCACCCGCCATCCGCTACCCACCTGCCGCCACCACCCACCACCCACCACCAACACTACCACCACCCACTCGTTATCACCCACCACCCGCTACCGTCACCCACCCACCCACCATCGACCCGCCATCCACTACCCACCCGCCTCCGCCACCACTACCACCACCCACTCGCTATCACCTGCCACCGTCACCCACTCACCCACCCACCTACCACCACCACCCGCCACCACCCGCCACCCGCCACCACCACCCGCCACCACTACCAACCACCTGCCACCACCACCACCACCACCACCCACTCACTACCACCTACTGCCACTGTCACCCACCCACCCACCACCACCACCCACCCGCCACCACCACCAGCTACCCACCACCCACCGTCAGCACTTTCCGCCGCCACTTGCCACCACTTGCCATTTTTCACACTTTTTTATATTTTTAAATTTTTTTAAACATCTTGTCAATTACCAAACGTGTTTGTAGTTTATATTTTTCTAAAAATAAACAAAAAATAAACAAAAATCAGTTTATAAAATTTTTATAAATATAAACTGAAAACGTAAACGTTACCAAACACACCCTTATTGTTTAAATGGTGGTGGAAATTTGGATGTGAAGTAAATGCTCTATGGAGAAGATTGTTGTGCAGCAAGTACATGATTGAAGAGAATAATTGGATCCCACCTGTGAACTCATCATCTAGATACTCTATAATTTGGAGAGATGTTCTTGCCATTGCAGGTCATAATCAACCTCTTGAGGAGTTCTATTTGGTGCAGTTTCAGATAAAGGTTGGAAATGGGTGTAGAATAAAGTTTTGGCATGATAAGTGGGTTGGTGATAGGTGCCTTAAAGATAAATACCCTAGACTCTTTAGTTTGTCTAATGACAAGGAGGGCACGCTGTTCTTTTTTTTCTGCGGGGAAATCCAATTTAGAGGAGTGGAACTTCTCTTTCAAAAGGGATTTATATGATTGGGAGAAGGTAGAGGTCACTAGTTTGGCTGCGGGGTTGAGAGAGGCCCCTTTACTTAGTATTGATGTAGAAGACTGTGCTATGTGGAAGGGTTCTATTGATGACAGCTTTAAGGTTTCTGATATTTATAGGTTCACTGATTCTCTTTTGGACCCTCATCTCAAAATTTGCAAGTTTGTTTGGAATAAGAGCATTCTCCCCAAAGTTCAATTCTTTGGTTGGTTGGCATGGAGAAATAGAGTTAAAGCAGGGGATCTCCTACAACATATTGGTGTCCTTCATAATAGTGCTTCTATCTTATGTGTCTTCTGCAAAACTGAAATTGAATATGCCCCTCATGTCCTTTTACATTGTCCGTTTTCATGGAAAGTATGGTCAGATTTGCTGCTCTGGTGGGGGTGTTTTTGGGTGGTGCCAAGGTATATTGATTGTTTATTTCATTGGTGGTTAGGTTGGAATCATGAGAAATTGGTTAGGAGTTTATGGAGGGCCTTACCTTCTATTATTCTTTGGTTCATTTGGAAGTTAAGAAATGATTGTCTATTTAATGGAGTGCAGCCTAGTGGGTCTGAGTTATGTGAGCTTATTAAGTTGAGATTTGCTCTATGGGTAAAAGCTTCTGCAAAGGGATTCATGTACTCTATCTTGGATTTAATCAATAATGTGGATCAGATAAAAGACTACTGTTGAGGGATACTTGTTGCTATTTGGTCTATTTTCTGTTATGTTGCTATCTGGTCTATTTTTGGTATATTCAACTGCCATCTGTTGTTTTGGTGTTTGCTATAGAGGTTGTTTCTGATATAGTGGGTGGCATTTTGGGCTACTGCTATTTGGTGAGTTTGGGCTGTTGCTATTTGGCCTGCCACTTCTTGGTTTGGTAATTGGACTATTGCAATGGTGGTATGGCTGCAAAATGTCAAAATTGGAGAAGAAGATATAAATGGTCAAAATTGGCAACTCTTTGGTCTACATGGAGGCATAGATACGAATGTGTTTTCAATGGGTCTCAACCAAACTTTGAAGCTCTTTGTGACCTTGTGAAAGTGAGAATAACTTTGTGGGCAAAAGTCCGTCTCAGGCTTGGCAGCTTCTGTGAAGGATCGGGTTTATAATATACAGCAAGTTAAGTTCTGTCTCAGGCTTGGGGGTTGAAGTGTGTAAGGTCTAGTTCTATAGCAGCAATGGTGACTGAGCCTGTGTAAGGCCTAGTTTTTGAGGTCTACATAAGGGAGTGAGGCATTGCTGATCTTGTGCTTCTGTTGGCTGCAAGTCTTGCTGGTTGATACAAAGTGGTGGTGAACTGCTATGCTGATTGTTGGTGCAGTAGTGGACTGATTCCCTCAGCAATGGCCTGCTATATTGGTCTTGTGTATGGTATATTGTTGTATAGTTGCCTCTGCTGCTCTGTAATGCTCTTCTGTCCTATTTTGATCTGTCTGCTAGGTTGCTCTTGGTCAGATTTCTTCTCCTGTCAATGTTCTGGCTTTGGTTGTATTTTGTGAAGGCTGCTGATCTACTGTTAATGCTATGTTGGTTATGGAGGCTACTGATCTGTTTGTGAAAGGAACTGGTTTTTCTGGTTTTGCTTTTTTCTGGTCATGTAAGCTAGTGTTGGTTTCTCACCAACACTATGTTTGGTTTCCCTTTTTATCCTTTTTTTTTTTCCTTATTCTTATTGATGTATTCCCATATGTATTATATGGTTTCGTCATCAATAAATGTTAGGTTTTATTCTTGGCAACCCCGTTTGACAAAACTCCTTTCAGTTGTATTTATTTTCGCACATTTATTTCAATGAGGCTATGAGTGTTTAGATACGAATCCAACCCGAATTGTGCCTTTTAGAGAAGTTTGTGATGCTAATGCTTTCAAGATTGCCACTTCGCTAATTATGACGGGGATCGAGCTGCCCGGTCAGCTCGCGGGGATCCAGGGAGCAGCGCCCCTTGGAGGGTCCGGGGCAGCGCCACGGCGGGGTCGAGGGGCAGCGCCCCGGAAGCAAAATGCAAAAATGCATTCCAAGTTGCCTGTCCGCTCGAGCGGACTTTATCCCGCTCGAGCGGAGAATCCCTGGTTCCAGAAGTTTTGGTCGCCTGTAAAAGTACTGAGCTGTGTGATTTCGCGCTCGAGCGGGTTCTCTAGCGCTCGAGCGGACCTCTATTATATCACGCGCATATTTTGCTGAAGCCGCTCGAGCGGGCTGTTGGGCGCTCGAGCGGAGATCGCGGGACAGATTCTATAAATTCGCGTGTTGGGTCAGATTTTAGTATTACTACTCCAGATCTTCTTTTTGGGTTCTAGGGTTTATATCTGGGGATACTTTGTGAGTTTTCTTTGATGTTTTGATTGAGTTTTCAACTCATGTTTTAAAGAGTATACATCAAAGGTTTTGTTTGTTCTACAAAAGAGAGAGTTGTTCTTCGGTGGATTCTAAAGAATTCGAGCCTGAATCTTTGGTGGATTTCGGGGTGGCTCATCGTAAAGACAATTCCGAGGTGAAGACGGGTTGGAAGAGGCACATAGAGGTTGGTTCAATTAGGCGTGGATTTGCTAGGTAATTGAGAGTATACCTGTGTAATTCCTTTAAATCTTCTTAGTGGATTGTTTTGTGGTTGTTGCCCGTGGTTTTTTAATCACAATTGGAGGTGTCAAATTGTGGTTTTTTTCCACGTTAAAATCGTTGTGTTGATTTGTCTTGATTGTTTGATTGGGATTGTTATATACTGCTTAAAATTGTTACATAATCACAAATCAATATCTAGGGGATTTCTAGATTTTTCAATAAAGATTTTCTGTGCATATCAAAAAAAAAAAAGGAAAAAAAAGAAGCATCAATTTGCCACAATGAGATAATTATTGAAGGTCTCATTTCGACTCTCAACTCTCAGCGTACATTCACCCGATATTTTAAATATGATGTGATATTTTAACAGTTATATTTTGGTATTAAGTATCAATTGTAGAATTTGACATCATCACTTCACGCTAATTTTGACATATTCCTATTTTACGTATTTTTTTTTTTTTGGGAATAAAAGAGCTTTCATGTAAAATAAAAGAGTTCAAATTAAAAAATTAATAAAATAATAAATTTAACATATCGGATGGAGAGCTTCCATGTCAAATTGACATAAGCCAATTTGTCACCTAAGCCTTCAAAAAAAAAAAAAAAATTTGACGTACTAAATTTTGAAAGTTTAAATGAACATGCTTTCAACATGGAGCAAAAACATTTGGACTTAACCAATATATATGATTTATCATTTCTCTAGAATTTATTCAAAAAAAGGTTATATTATATGATAGGGTCCCTGTTGAAATTGTCTCTTTTTTAAAAAATAAAAATAAAAATGATGTAAGTAGTTAAATAAGTTATCAGAAATGTGTGTAGTTGTTGAAGAACCGTTGATCTTTGAAAGATGAATAGGAAACAAAATTCCCATTGAAGAACAATAAATGATTCACATTTATGGGAGTCCTTTGAAGTATCCTCATTACGAAAAAATATTCAATACTGTTGGTCCTTCAGTAATCATTATACACTTGTCCCTATATGTTCTTTAATCACTCGATACAAAATCATGAATTTTACCTTCTTCACCGATCATAACATCTTTAAGCATCACATGACTATACTTTAGGAGCACTCAATAACATCTCATTTATTACCGGCTCATATCTATTCAATACGAAAGAGTAAAGTGTCATTTATTTTTTAATGGTTATTACCTAATAGATAGTAAAGTGTCATTTATTTTTTAATGGTTATTAACTAATAGATGGTTGTTTTTATTGTTAATGAATATTTTTGGATAATTATCATATAATGGATGATTATTAGACTTTTAATGTGTAATTAATGACATCAAAGTTGTCGCTATGTTTGACTTTTGAAAAAATAGAAGCTAATTTAACAAAAAATAAATATAAAAAAAAATTCAAAAAAATTATTTTTACCCTCCCAGAAGATAATATTATATAAAGATGTTGTGTTTTTAATTTTTTTTTTTTTACCAATTTAATTTTTAGTTTCTTAGAATTTTTTTTTTTTTTGAAAATAGTTTTTGTTTTTGTTTTTTTTTTTTTGAAAACCAAACAAAACAGAAGTTTATAACCAAGAAAGTGCTACCAAACAATGAATAATGATTCATTAAAAAAAGTCCATTACATTTCAAACAGTACAAGTTAACCAATACAAAATAAGTTGTATAATGACTTTGCCCTTAAAATGGATCATTTGTAAAGCAAACATCTTTAATTGTCCTTGCTTGCAACAAAATTCAAAATTTAGGGTCAAATGTATCACAATTGAAAAATTAAGGATCAAAGTGACATACGCCCCAAACTATAGAGATTATTTGTGTAATTCACCCTTTAACAAACTTAATTATTATTGTATTACAAGAAAACAATTGTAAGGAAATCGTCCATAACCAACCATTTATTTGTGATATGTGAAATTATATTTGTTTAATAGATTTGTTGATATTTGTGTGTTTATTTCTCTAGTTATTGGGCCACCAGAATTGAGCTTGAAGATTGTCTACCACTTTCTTGTCTACTTGGAATGCCTTGGCAAGAACATCATCAAAAATCTTTGGATTTGACCCAAACACTGCATTAGCAATGGTAATGACACAGGGGTTTTGGCTACTCAGACCAGAAATAGCCACCGCATTAGTCTTTCCCTCATTAAATTGGAAGTGAATGAAACCCTCTGGGAACACAAAAACATCACCTGGATAAAGGATTTTGGTGAACGGACGATTTTTTCTAGATTGGAGGCGACGAAACAGACATAGAGACTACCTTCCAAGACCACCAATATCTCAGTTGCAAGAGGGTGCGTGTGGGGTGGATTAAGGCCATAAGGTGCAAAATCGACGCGAGCTAAGGAGAGACCGAGAGTATTGAGGCCTGGTATTTGTATGACATTTACAGGAGTGACCGTAGACCCAACTGGGTTCGATGTTTTTTGAGGAGTAAAAAGGCCGGAAAAGAAGAAGTCCTTGGCTTTGGCGAGCTTTGGGTCCTTGCAAACCTTGCCATTCACAAACAGTGCATGCAAAGGAAATGGAAATTTGTTTTTACTAAGAATGGGTTGAAAGAAATAAAATGTTATGCAAACTAATAACAATCTTTCAATAATGTTACATGATGACATCTAAGATAATAAAAATTAGGGATCGATCAAACTTAAACAATTAGGGATCGAAATGAAACAATGTATATAATTTAAGCATTAAACGTGTGATTTTTTGTTTAAAAAATGATACTTATTCTGAAGATGAATGCTGACAACATTAGTTAGCGAGACAACTTTCATACACATCTAATGCTTCAGAATTTTTTTTTTGAAAAAATTAAAATACTAATAACAAAAATGACACAAAACACATACTTTCTCTACCAAAAGTCCAACTAGTCATTCAGTATATGACTTGAAAATGAAAAGCTCAGATGGACTCTTTTGACTTCCATGAAGAAGTGGAAGTTTTAATTATCATAAAAAATGCAATTGCATTAAATAAGTTATGTAATTAAAATCAAATTTCAAAGTTTGGGACTTGAGTTTGGAAGACACAAATTAGGAGAAAGAGATAAGCATACCAGCAGTTTTGGAGTCATTGACAGCGACACAAAAATCTTGAAGAGGACTAGAATCAGAAGCAGAGGCAAGTGTAGAAGCCAAGGCCATGATGGCTATGGTTACAAAGATAAAGTGAGTGCCCATTTTAATTGAAGCAAATTGAAATTTTTATGCCTAATTGCAATTGCTTGAAAAGAGGGTGATTCATGTAGGATGGCAAAGCCTGTCTATTTATAGATATATATAGATAAATAGTACTTGAATTTGTCATTATATTTTATATTTTCCAATACCAAGTCTTAAATTTTCCAATACCAATTGACATAGGTAAGCCCACAAAGGTTATAGCCCACCACTTAGGGCCCAATACATAATTCAAATACTAAAGCCCAACATTGCTGAAGCTCAACATGGCATTAAGAACCAATGACATCTAAACATGTGGCAAGAGAAGGACAAGCCATATAAGCAGACAAAGATCCTGCAAAGTTATTGCACTGCACATTAGCCATTAATGAAGCCCCTTACAGCATTTATTACGATAACCCCTCCCCATCGAGACAGAACGTCCTCACCGTGAACAAGGCAAGCTAGAGCATAGACTTTCGGCCAAGATGACAGGTCGGAAGGGACAACGAAATGATTACCAGAGGATATAAGCAGACGTCGAAGACAAGAAGAAGGTTAAGCTTTTCTATCACTAATCTATCTCTACATTCCATCTCTCTTTCTAACTTGCTCATTGGAGGGTTCGCTGGGGGACTCCCCGTTCCCCGTTGAACTCTTGTGCAGGTCTTCTTGTGGGCTTGGTACCTCGGACACCGGTTTGTGAAGTGTAGATCAATCCGACCCATTCCATTTGGAACACGCTGTATTATCAGTTGGCGCCGTCTATGGGAAACCTTCTGCTTTGCGCGCCAGTTGTGCTCATTGTCGCCAGAGACCCTTTCCCAATAACCCCTTCCTGCCACCCACCAAGGTGGATGGTCACAACTAGATCCATGGCTTCTCACCACAATGTTTTCGACCACCAAACTGACCCTCCCAATCCAAACAACCCGCCACAGTATTTCACCGAGCTCACCAACAGCATTAATCGCCTGGCCGAACAAAACCAAGCCCTGATTAATGCTTTACTCCAAAGAAACCTTCCTATGCCTCCTCCACCACCTCCAGATATCCCACCCAACCAAGAACGAGCTCCGAGCCATACTATCCAGCAGCCCCATCCACCTAACTTGGAAGGCTTGCGACCCCCTCCACCGGATATGAACCTGCCACCCCGGGCCCCACATTCATCGATCCCAACACCCATCCTCAAGGGAGAGGCCAATAGTGTCCAGCCTCCGCTGTCTTCCGGTGGTGATAACATTCCTCTCTGGGATGCAGAACTCCGAGCCATGAAGCTCCAGCTCCAAGGAGTCATGCAGAACATACAGAATAAACCATCTACCACAACCAACTCATCGTTCGTCGCCTCCATCTGGGCTGAGCACAACCCCCTTAGCAGTTTGGCCTCGGTGAACTTCGCCAGTGAACGCACGACCGCATCCTCCATCACTCCCAAGAGCCGATCGGCAACAGTCCTGGCTTCGCCTTCTTCTCCCTCTAGTCGCCCGGACACTATTGGAGCGTGGTAAATTGCGGTCTTCAACCTGGCCCTCTCTCATTCTCCTTGGGGCACAAGACCCCCCTTTGGCTGTTGTTCTGCTCCCTCTTCAGGGCCAGTCGCCCGACCTTCCACTTATTTTTCAAGGCCAGTCGCCCCACTCTCTATCCCCTTCGCTGCTTCCTCCAACCCCACTTTGGGGGTCTCCTCTGCCGCCACCTCTTTCATCATCTTCCAGGCTAGCCCCTCCTCACTCTTCCTTACTCTCTTCTTTTTCTTCTTCAACGCAGCCTCTACCTCCTTGTTGCTCTTCTCTTTCAAAGTATCCACTGGAGGTGGTCGTGGCTCAAAACTGCTCAGATCCTTCTCTCCTAGCGGCTTGGGGCGCGGTCGGACTCGTTCCCTTGCAATCGGCCTGGGTGGACGGCCTAACTATGCTTCTTTGTATTTATTGGACTTGGCAAAAATTATCCTATCCTCCGCCTCCTGCGCCTTCCTCCTCGCCTCTAGCTCTGCCGGCGCAAGATCTCCACCGGTCGGCTGATGGCCCAGCCTTGAGGCAAACAAGGTTGAGGGCTGAACGAGGTCGTCCCACTTGGCACCCTCTTTCTCCCTCTATGCCTTCACCTTCTTCACCCTCTCCTCTGCCACTGCCCCCAACCTTGGCTCCACCGACTTGGTTGGCACTCTCTACACTGTGCGCACTCCTACTCTTCCGTTTGCGGACACATAGAACCACCGCGGCCTCCACCCCTTAATTGATGACGGCAACCCCGCCACCAGACCCTTCCCTGCCGCCGCTTGTAAAGTGACCCAAGTCTCTTGTTGGCCCGAAGCCTTGTAGCATGCAAAAAACTCATCCACCGTTATCGCATCCCCCTCGTTCGCCCGCGGCCACGCGCTTGCACAGGCCAGTAAAATCTTTCACGCATTGGGCATTAGTTGACCCGGTGCCACCTCCAACCGGTTTAGCACATCCACTACCACTTGTGGAAGTGGCAACCTCAACCCCCTCTTCAACGCCTCCTCGTAGAGGGCAAACTCCCCCGGTCGAGCGTCGAATGGCCTCTCCTTCGGTGTCGGCAGCTTTAACTCTATTTCCACGGGAATTTGATATTTCTTGCGCATACCCTCCAACTCCTCTGCGGTAAAGGTCGACTTGTCGGCCTTCGTGTGCTAGTGATCTAGCTCAACTTGACTGATTGGCTTTGCAGCCGCTATCAGCGTGGACGAGCGAGGTCGCCCTGCCGGTCCCCCCTCACTCCCTACTCGCTTCTCCGTCTGTATTGCTTCGCCAGGTCCACCGCGTCGTCGTCCCTTAAGGCATCTAGTCTCACGGTGGGCACTTTCTCTTGAGCCATCTCTCTGGTATGCCTGCGTATAGCTTCTAATGCTGGTACAAGGTAGCTCACAAAATGTTGCAAAGGTGTATCACTCGACACAAAGGAGTTTACTCTTGGAATGTTTTGATTTTTTGCAAAAAGGTAGGTAAATCGGATAATACCAAAAGCCCAAGGCTTGCCTGTATTCCAAGGGTCATGATTAAATTTTGCCAGCTTGAAAATTTTCAAAAAATCCGCCAATACCGCCTTTTCAACACCCTATGTTAACCTACCTTTTCATTTCTTACCCAACGCCTAACCTCCCCCATCACGAGATTCCGCCATGTGTATGACCACGATCCACTGCTCCTTTCCCTTACCCTGTCTTTTCCACTTCAAATCACCACGTGCCCTGCCACTCCTCGAGCCCCGCGTACCGCCACTTACCCCTTCACTCGGCCACCCTTTGCGGTCGGCCCTCCTCATGGTTGGTCCCTCCACTCGGTCACCCTTCTCGGTCGACCCTCCTCATGGTCGGTCCCTCCACTCGGTCACCCTTCTCGGTCGGCCCTCCTCATGGTCGGTCTCTCCACTCGGTCACTCTTCTCGGTCTGCCCTCCTCATGGTCGGTCCCTCCACTCGGTCACCCTTCACAGTCGGCTCTCCTTATGGTCGGCCCCTTCACCCGGTCACCCTTCGCAGTCACCCCTCCTCAGGGTTGGTCCTTTCACTCGGTCACCCTTCGTGGTTGGCCCTCCTCATGGTCAGCCCCTCCGCTTGGCCACCCATTGCCGTCGACCCACCTCTTAGTCGGTTTTCGCCCCGCCGGTCTTTCACAACCGTCGCTTTCTTCATTATTCCCTTCGTTGGACTAAAGCTGCACTTGGGAATGGGGGACTACTGACATAGGTAAGCCCATAAAGGTTATAGCCCACCATTTAGGGCCCAATACATAATTCAAATACTAAAGCCCAACATTGCTAAAGCTCAATATGGCATTAAGAACCAATGACATCTAAACACGTGGCAAGAGAAGGACAAGCCATATAAGCAGACAAAGATCCTACAAAGTTATTGCACTGCACATCAGCCATTAATGAAGCCCCTTACAGCATTTATTGTGATAACCCCTCGTCGTCGAGACAGAACGTCCTCACCGTGAACAAGGCAAGCTAGAGCATAGACTTTCGGCCAAGATGACAGGTCGGAAGGGACAACGAAATGATTACCAAAGAATATAAGCAGACGTCGAAGACAAGAAGAATGTTAAGCTTTTCTATCACTAATATATCTCTACATTCCATCTCTCTTTCTAATTTGCTCGTCGGAGGTTCACTAGAGGACTCCCCGTTCCCCGTTGAACTCTTGTGCAGGTCTTCCTGTGGGCTTGGTACCTCGGACACCGGTTTGTGAAGCGTAGATCAATCCGGCCCATTTCATTTGGAACACGTTGTATTATCACCAATAAAATGAGAATTACTACTAAGTCCTTGAATGGGTAACTTGTTTCACCATTCAAGGATGAACTGTTCTTAATCAACTTCACACATTTCTAATTATAGTTGCTTACATCAACATATTGTTTTTTTCAAAAAAAGAAATATATCATTTTGTTTATCAAATTATTACGTAAAAATTAATTTGACATCCAAATATCACATTATTTTAATTTGACCTTTAAACTTTTTAAAATTTGATTAATTTACCCTCTGCCCTCTATTTTCGTCGACAATCAAATGAAACTTACTAACGTGATACCAAACTTTATTTGGAATTTCATTTTATCTCCAAACTATACCTTAAAAATTAATTTGCCTCCAAATATTAAAAAATTAAATATAAATATTTAGGGGTTGTTTGGGATGTCCTAAATAAGTGTATTTTTTGACTTTTTAGGCTAAAAAGTAGAGGAAAAAAAGATAATTGTTTGGGATAAATTTTTGACTTTTTACGAAAAAATATGTATTAAAATATTGTATAAAATAGTAAAACTACCATTTTAGCCCTACTATAATGAATTGCCTACTGACTTGGATTGTCGTGGAAGCCAGACGGTGCGTGGAAAACAAGTATAGGAGCAGATTGCCTATAGTCAGATATCGGACTAGACGGTGCTGTTCGGTCTGTGAGAGCCACCACGAGTCTCGTTTTGATAATTGAAACCGTTCAATGTGTAGAACTCGTCGAGTTTTATACGCTTGTAAAAAATTATGTTGGTCGGATATCAATAACTATCTGATGAGATTAGTTTTTTGTCAACCGTTAATTTTTCACCGTTTATTTTTTTTTTACAAAACTGATTTGATCATATAGTTATCGATATCCGAGCAACGTGATTTTTTACAGGCATATAATATTTGACGAGTTCTACACATTGAATAGTTTAGATTATCAAAACGGGACCCGTGATGGGTCCCCACAAGCCGAACAACACCATCTTGTGCAATTTTTTTTTGTGCACCCACGTGACCATCACTTCAATACTAACAGTGACTTATACTTGGCCTGTGTAAAGGAGTTTTTTTATATTTTTTTTGGTGAATAGTGATAACTTTTTTGCCTTTTTAGTAACTTTTTGACTTTTTTATATTTTTTAGTGTATGCCAAACCAGGCCTTAATAAATAATTTTTTTTATCTCAATAACGAAAATAATTAAATTTTAAATAATATACTTCGCAAAAAAAATAAAAATTCTTATTTATAATTATCTCTTTAAGTTTCAAACTATGAAGTATGGATACTTCGACAAATATGCCGTATCTATATCGGGTACTTATTGGCATATAGTACTTCGTATAGTGCTTATGTATATGTACCAAGTATATGAAACATATATTCAAAATTTTTCTTTTTAATTTTTGGTGTACCTAGACGTGCCTAATCACTACAAGAAAAAACACTTTTAGCGACCACCTTTTTTGAGTTGGTCGCACATAGTTGACTTTCTGCGACTAACATTTTTTTGGTCGCTGATGAGTTGTGTTTTAGCGACCAACAACATTTTGGTAGCTAATAGGCAATTTTTTGTGACAAAAAAAAAAAAAAAATATGATCGCAGAAAGTAATGGCGGAAGAGGGAAAAAAAAAAGATCTTGAAACCTTTTGACGACTACATTCCGCGACCACACCCAAAATTGGTCATAAATAGCTTGCTTTCTACGACCAAAATAAATTTTAGTCTCGGATGATCAAAGTTTTAGCAACCAACAACTCTTTTGGTAGCCAATACAGAACTTTTCGCGACCAAATGTAAAATGCAGTCATTGAATATAGTAGCGGGAGAGTAAACAAAATTAGGCGGGAATTCTAAACTTTTGATGAACAATTGAATTGTGGTCACAGAAAATAAAATAGTTATTTTTCAAGCATTTTGAACAATCCCAAAAACTAGTGAGCTTCTCATCCTTTTGTTATTCCCCTTTTTCTCCCAATAGCCATAGTTCCTCTCTGCCTCCATACCATCCCCATAGGCTGTTCACTTCGTCACTCTCTACCCTCCCGATCGACACTCTCTACACTCCATTCACTTCGTCACCTGTTCTCCCTCTGCCGCCAGTTCGGCTACTTCCATTTGTTTGATCTTTTATTTTGAGAGAGAGAGAGAGACAGAATGGAAGCCATTTGTTTGATCTTTTATTTTCATCTCCTTCTGCTTTGAAGGAACGAGATTGATTTTGCCAAGCTTGGATGGAGCTTAGATTATGTTCCTGGTACAATCTCTCTCAAAACCCTAAAATGATTTTGTGTTCTCTTTTGTTCCTCTGTTTCGATGTTTTCCCCATCATCTCTTCTCTCTGAAACCCTAAATTGATTCCCCCCCCCCCCCTTTTCTCTCTATATAAAACTTGAGATTTAGGAACAAGATCATGAGGCATAATGTATCCTTTTGCAGATTTAATTTGTATTTTTATCCGAAAAAGAGTTTGGAGTTGGGTTCCATACTATATCTCTCTTTATTTTCTTTTCTTTTCTTTCAGATATCATATAATGGATCATTTTTGTTGTTATCTCTCAGCTTTTCTGTCTAAAACTCTTGATAAAGCTTGTATTGTTGGATTTGCAGGTAGAAACTACATAAAAGATCATTTTTATAGAAATCTTAGTTTTTTATCTGATATGTTTTCAATGTTTTCCCCTTTCTTGCCGTCAAGTTTTTTTTTTTTGGATAATGCAATTTGGTTTATATTTTATATTTGTAGGGGAGGAATCATTTGAATTTTGCAATTTTTTGAATTCTAGATATAATTTCTTGTGTGATGATTTTTTTTTTGGTTAAATATTCAAATGTTCTTAATTTTGGATATGTAGAATCTACCTTAGTTGCATCAAGCCCTTCTCTTTGTCAACCCTAACCTGATTAAAACAAAAGCTCTCTGTAGATTTTTCATATATTTTGTTCTATATAATCTGATTTGCTTTTGAGATTGAATCAACTATAGCCTTGGTAACCACTGGGAATAAGAACTTTGAAGCCAAATTGGTGGGTATTGAATCAACTCACAATGAAGCACAATCACGATTGGAGTAATAGTTTACTTGAAGACAGTTTGGCCAAATTTTAATGTAGGTATGATTTAATTCTTTAATGGATTGTTTAGAAATTTCCCCATTTTATGATTAATTCAATACTAAATGTATATATAGTTTCTACTTTGGTTTGTTATGTATAATATTTGAGCAAATTTTAATGTGCGTATGATTTAATTTTTAGAGCTTTGATGGATTGTTATAAAATTTCCTCTATTCTTTCATGCGAGCAAGCAATATTGTGTCTTCATTTACCTTTATATTTTACCGATCACACATACTTATGTGTTATTTATATTTCTTTAAAAAAAAAGGTTGGTTAATCTCATGTCATCTTTACATTTGGCTTTCTTTTCCTTCTATTTTTTCCTAGGCAGTTTTACGTTGTTTTTCCAATAGCTCATTTGTACCATTTGGTTGTGTCTTTAGCAGGTTGAAGCTCAATTTTCAACTTGTTCTGGTTGAAGGATTTAATGACACAAATAATTTATATTTGTTGTTTCTAATGTATTATTAATTTATATATATATATTTATATATATTTGAGTTTTAAAGGCATTATTGTCCTATGTTGAGTGCCAGGACTAATAATAAAAAAACAAAGCCTTTTGTTTTACTTTTTTGTTTTCAAACATATAGAATTGGTTGTGCCCAGCATATCCATAAGCTATATCTTCATCTGGTCATTGTTAAACAAACTCAAGTACTTGCTTAGTCTGGAGAGGAGCTACAACTCGTCGAACTCTCACACATGCAGGTGTGCAAGCATAGTAATATGTTTTGTTTCTAAATTTTGAATTGTAGGCATTTTAATAATTATTAAGATGTAATTGGTGTTTTAAGTATATGGTTCTACTATTTCTTTGATACTGAGCATATGGTACCAATGTTTCTTGGTGTTTTAAGTATATGAGATCAATACTCCATTTGAATTGGAAATGTTAACTTCAAATTTCTATTCATATTGATGAACATTTCTTGGTGGGATTTGTTTTGAGTGGGTGAAGTCTGCTAAGTATGAGGCCTCCTTTCAGTCAGTAACCCTTGATTGAGGATAATTAGTGTATACACTAAACAACATTGCCTGTTTTTAATTTTCTGTATCATGATTGATACACATTTCAAGATTTTTGAAAGCAAAAATGAAAACAAAAATGTTACCAAATGCAACTATTTCCTCATCATCATATATGGAAATTGCTACATGAGGATCAGTTTAATGGAGAATATAACTCTCAACTGAATGCTATTTTATCTAAAATCTCATTGATCACGCCTCTAGAAGTCTTTTGCTGGAAAGTCTAAGTTGAAAACATGTAACAGTATGCCATTTATGTGGAGAACTAATTATAATTGGAAAATGCATTCACTTGACACTTCACAGAGGTCCTTCATTTTAGTGCTTCCTGTTGAGAGTCCATTTAAGCCTCAGCATTACGTTCTGTTTACCAATTGAAAGATCAAGTAATAACTCAATTAGTTCTTCTGGTGAGCATAATGCTTCAAATCACTTCACTCATACATACAAAGGCACCCACATTCATGTTTATGAATCTATTTAGTGGTAGAAATTCTAGATTTTATAAATTACAGATACGTTAAAACATTTCCATGTTTTTTCTTTTCTTTTTTATGTGGATAGTTTTAATTCTTGATGATTGATGAAGATCTTTTAATTAGAATGATTAAAATTTGTTTTCTTGAAATAAGAGTGTCAAAATGTAGGTTTTGAGAAAAGTTTATATACGTAATGGGGGGGATTGTTTTGTTTTTAGACTAACTTAGAATTATTCTTCAAATTAACAAGATTTTGTTTGGTTTTTCATCTTATTTTTGTATTGTGTTTAGGAATGTGCTTTGATCTCTATTGTTTAGAATTGGTATTTGCAAGGTTTTGGGGTAGGTCCAAAGCTGTCTTTTGCTTTCAATTCTATAGCTAGGTCACAAGCACATGATGAAGAGGTTAGGGGCCTTAAAGAAGAGGTAGCATCACTAAAAGGGATAATTCAATCATATGCAGGACGCTTTGAGCAGTTCGAACACTTTATGAGGCAAATGTAGGGCAATCATAGTGGATATGACTCTTTTGATGAGTAAGTACTTTAAATTATATAAACATATGTTAGTTTTTTTTTTTTTTTCAAAAAAGTAATATTTTATAACTAACCAATTTCACTTGTTCTCTTTATGCATGCTATTGAAGTGATTGTTAATGTGGGTGTTTGGGAAGTGGGTTTTTATGTAAGTTTTTTTAGTTGTAGGATATTATTGGATAAAAAATTTTTAGTGTTTGGAAAGATAGTTGGGTTTTTTTGTAGTTGGATGTGATGTTTGTAAGAGAAAAAGTGAAATGATTATGGGATTGGATGTGATATTTTGTTTGTATTTGTTTTTTTTGGTTTTGCAAAACCTTTGTCTTTTAGTGGAAAAAATGAGAAAAAAATCTGGGAACTTGGTTCCCAAACACCACCAATATTTGTTCCATTAAAGATATCTAAATTATTGATGGAGGATTTGTTTGAAGATAAGCAAAGAAAACACTTGTTCATTATCATTAAAACCCATCGTCGTCGTCATCATCATCATCATAATATAAGGGGAGGGGTGTATAGTTTGCCTTTGGTTGCAACATATGCAATATGAGAATCATTGAAAGAATGCTTAGAGCTGCCTCTCTATGAATTGCCTCAAAACACAGAAAAAAAAATATAGGACTTCCATACAAATCGATTTAGTTTTGGCATGAATAGTGTTCTTCAAAGCACTATATTAGTACAAAAAATGAATAAGTGTGAGTAGAACAAAGTCTTCATCCTTAATTGGTGAAGAAGCTTGGGGTAATTGATCTGCTATCTCCTTAATTTGAGTCAAGTAATCTTCCATAGAATAAGAATTTGATATCAATGTAAAACTTGTTCTTCAATTGGTGTATCTGTGATCTCCTTAATTTGAGTCAAGTACTCTCCTTTGATAATAATGCCTAAGTGAGTCATTTTTTTTTTTTTCATTTGATAGGCCAAACAACCTGATTCCTCTTTTTCATTTGAATCCTCTTGCCATCTCCAACTTCAATCCTAAAATTGGTCAAATAGAAGTTAACCAAAGCAAGGCTAAATGAGGCAATTAGGATTATTTCTTTCCACAACCTTGAAACACTGCTAAATTCACATGGGGATGGTGCCCACACTTGCTAGTACAAGGTTTGAATGCGTTTTGCAAGCTTAATTCGTTCTATTCTTTTCATATCATTGCTCCGTGATAGTTTGACCAATTATCATAAGACTAATAAAGATCTGAATACATATATATACACTTAATGCATTTTTGCAAGCTTAACTCGTTCTATATTTTTCAAATGTTGATTAATTTTAGTGAGAATGTAATTGGTAGGTTGAGTTAATTTCTACTTAGTCAAGAGAATCATAACCAAATTTATATTGGTAGGGAAATCCTTGTTCTACTAGGAAATAACTATAAAAATCCAATCCTAAGTGTAAGAACTCCAGCTAGAATTGACATTGGGAAAAACGCCTTCTAGCTTTTTAAGTTGCCTGTGACTCATTTGAATATTTCTACATGTTTCCTATCATAAAAATTAATAATTGTTTTTGAAAAACTTTGATGATAGTTGCCACCATCAATGAAGCATTCTCTAGTTAGATTAATTCCCTATTTTGTTTATTTTATTTTATTTTTTTGAATTGGGCACTAAGGCTGTGTGTGATTGCTAGTTTTGGGAGTGGAATTAGATCCATTGATTTTTACGAAATTAAATAGAAATGTATGCAAAAATGTTATTATCAACAACGCTTTCTTCATCGTTTTATTGTAGGTAGTTAGAGGTGTTGCCATGCATGTTTATGGACCTGAGTTTGCCAGTGCATTAATTTTAAGTTGTGCTTATACGTGGAGTTTTTGATATGTTTCGCATCGGACAAATATGACATGCACTTGGATATTAATGATTTTTGATATCTTTGATGGTTTTGGTAAATATGTTTTTGATGTAAATTCGTTGTAAACTAAATGAATGGATGGTTATTTTAGACTTGTAATGTGTTCATGTTGACAAGTGGTCGTAATTAAATAATGAACAATTAAATTCAATATAAGTTTGAGAGAGAGAGCATGAGAGAGAGAGAGAGTGAGTTTGAGAGTCTATGGTGGGGGTGCTTCTGAGTTGCGAATCGAACAAAAACTTATTATCATTCAAGTGGATGGTGAATCCAAAGGAGGCTTAGTGGAGATCATTGAGTGAAATCGACTCACGAGTTTCACAATGAAGTTAGATTTTTTGGGGGGGGGGGTCTCGTGGGCAATACAAGCTCTGCGGCAGGTTTGGGGACAGCGTAGTGTTCGATCTTTTTTCGTGAAGTACACAAGTAGTTCAGCAGTCTTTTGGCTTAAAAAATACAACAACAAAGGAGGTGTTTTTGTTGAGATGTCAAAATGGGAGGTTGGGGTGAAACGTAACAACATTATCATTCCGATAGGGGTTAATGGTCAGGGGTGGATGGCAATGGCCAAGATGCTTGAATGTGTTATCCATGGAGACTATAAGGTTCAGGATGATGAGAGAGAGATGAGGACTAAAGCCAAGGAAGGACATAATAGCAGTAATCAGTTTGTATTCAGAGCTTGCCGAGGAAACACAGAGGGGAATATGAATCTTCCTCAGAAAACAGGGGCAAACAGAGGCGTTTCATATGCCGATGTGCTTAAATCTAAATTAGATAGTTTGGGAAGCAACATTTCTTTTGTGGAGATGCGCAAGGTTGTGGTATGCACTAGAATTGATTTCTTCAATGGGTGGTCTCAGATTGAAAAGGAATTAAGTCGTTCTTTTAAAACTTCTATTGTTCTAAAGCCTTTTCAATTAATTAAGGCTTTGTTTTTGGCTAAAAATTCTGAGGAGGCTGATTACTACGGTGCTCAAGGCATGTGTTTCTTCGATAAATAGCAGTAAGGTTGGAAAGATGGTCAGAGGAGATGCTCAGTCGGGATACTGTCATCGCTTCAAATGGAGGTTGGGTCTTTGTCAATGATTTGCCTTTTAATCTTTGGAATGATAGGGTTTTTGAATGGATTGGGTCGAAGTGTGGTGGTTTGATAGAGGTGGATCGCAGAACCAGAACGTTTGAAAATCTCTTTAAGGCAAGGTTGAAAGTCAGAGGCTATGGTAACGGATTACTACCTGCGACGATTCATGTTCAGTTTGATGATATTTCGGTGGTCGTTCGACTGAAGGCTCTATCAAAGCCTTTCGGAAGATCGGAATTTCATCGGCCATGGAGGTTTTCAGGCGACTTTGGTGCCGGAGAAGAGGTAGGTGAGGAGTTTTAGGGGACAGGCCAGCCACGTGGCAAAATGGAGATAAATAGGCAGTTGGGGGATCTGATCGAGAGGGACGAGAGTAATGGAGGAAGAGTAAGAGGCGAAAAGGGCAGTCAGGTTAGGGGCCTTAATTTTAATGGGCCCAGTCAAGGGTTGGGCTCAGCCCAAGATCTGTTAGTATCAAATAAAATTAAGGATGTTGGTGGACTGGAATCATTAGGCCCAAATGTTTGTCAAATTTTTAAGGATAAGGGCCTAGGCGTTACAGGGAGCTCATCTGTTGATTTTATTCATGAAGAGAGGGACCCAAATTTAATTGATGGCCTAAGGGCTTCTCTTTCTATACTATCGGAGATTTCGGGGTTGGAATTCAATTGGATTGCAGATTACGACAGTGAGGAGGGTCTTCGAAGACGCTCATCGTTAATGGAGAGAAGTCGATTCTTATCATGTGATGTACCAGACCCAGACAATGGTGTTCCACAATTCCTGTTGCCTATTCGCGGAGTTCTGAATTCTGAGGAAGCTCAATTAGGGTTGGCAGACATGGTTGATAGGTCTGATGGGGATTTTTAGAGATTAAAGGGGATGTTAGAGGAAGGGGCTGATGATTTGTTAGAGGTTATTAGGGACTCAGAAAAGTAGATTCATAAGGTCGACGAGGGTCACTTTCAAATACATGAGGTTTTGCAAAATTTGGAGGAGTATGGATCTTCTGAGAGTTCGGAGGCAACAGCTGAAGTGGAAAATAGTGAGGATGAGCCAGATGATAATGATTGGGATCTCAATAGTTTTTTTAATGCAGTGTGCACTACTGAGGGCGAGGATTTCGGAAGGGTTTCTGATGCATTGAACTAGGTCAATCTGTCCTTTAACCAAGTGTGCACTTGTTCATCTTCTCATTTGGGGGCACAAGATCTTCGAGATTGTTCTTTTGCTGGGAAAGGGGCTAGGGGTGGGGTTTCTTTGCTTCCTCTGTCCAATTCTTTTTGTCCGGTTCGTCAAGTCTCATTAGTTGACACTGTTGTACAAGGGGTTACTTCTGAAATTCTGAGGGCCACAGTGAATGAGTCTATCATAGTGTCTGAGTCCTTACATGCTATTATCGCTCAAGGTCAGGTGAATGACAATCAAGGTAGGGTTTTGGGTAATCATTTTGACAAGGGGAGCCAGGTTTCTAGTGAAGGGAAGGAGGAATCGGAGAGATGGCTGAAGGAGTTGAGTAAGTTTGAGACTTGCCCGATTGAGGAGAATGAGGTATCGCACTTTTTGCAATTACTTCAGGTCATGGGTTTGTCATTAGTTAAAATTAAGGATACGTTTGGGCCTTTTAGGAGGTGTAATACGTCTACGAGGGAGAAAGGTGTTAGGAAGGAAGGTGAGAATAATAAAAAAGGGGTTAGGGAATTAAGGAACTTAGAAAGTTCTATTAATTATAAGAAAAGGAGATGGGTGGTTAGGGGTGGCAATGTTTCTCTATGAAGATAATTAGTTGGAATGTGAGGGGTTTGGGTTCTCGGAAAAAGAGGAGTGTTATTAAGGATTTTCTTAGTAGTCATCAACCGGACATTGTTGTTTTGTGGGAATCTAAAGTAGAAGTGTGCGACAGGAGGTTCATGCAAAGTCTTTGGGGAGTTAGACATAGAAGATGGGTGTGTTTGCCTTTAGTTGGTAGATGAGGGGGAGTTTTAATAGTGTGGGATGAGAGAGTTGTTTATGAGTGTGAAACTATAGTGGGGGAATTTTCATTATCTGTTAGGTTTAGGAATCTGGACAATTCGGAGTGGTGGTTGATTGGGGTTTATGGACCCAATAGGCCTTCTAGGCAAAGGGATTTTTGGGAGGAGCTATATGGTTTATTTGGGTTGTGCTCTCCAAATTGGTGTTTAGGAGGGGACTTTAACGTGGTTAGGAAGGTCTTAGAAAAGCTTAATGGGATTAGAACGTCTAGGGGGATTAGAGTCTTTGATTTGTTTATTTGAGAGAGTGAGTTCGTGGGTTCTCCTTTGTGTAATGCAAGATTTACATGGTCTAATCTTCAAGAGAATTTGGTGTGCTGTAGATTGGATAGATTTTTATATTCTTTGCGGTGGGAAGGGGTTTTTCCCAATTTAAGACAAGAATCGCTACCTAGATTAGTTTCAGATCACTATCCTTTTGTGATTGAAAGTTGTCCATTAAAATGGGGTCTGGTGCTTTTTAGATTTGAGAACATGTGGTTGGAGCATACATCTTTTAAACGAAATTTTGAAGAATGGTGGACGAATGCTAACTGTCATGGTTGGGAGGGTTTTAAATTTATGAGAAAGTTGTAGTAAAGGAGAAGGTGAAGTGCTGGAATAGGGAGGTTTTTGGGAATTTGGAGTCTTCAAAAAAGGAGGTGATGAGTAGAATAGTAGAGTTAGACGCTTTGGAGTTGCAAGGGGTGTTAGCTGAGTCTTTTAGGAGGGAAATATCGGAGTTGAGATTAAAATTAGAAGAGCTGACTTTTCAGGAACAAGTTTCTTGGGCTTAAAAAGCAAAAATCAAATGGTTGATGGAAGGGGATGTTAATTTAAAATTTTTTCAGAGGGTTGCAGATGGGCAAAGAAAGAAGTTCATTAAGAGATTGGAAATAAGCCCAGGGGTAATGGTGGAAAGGGAGAATCAAATTGTCAGCGGCATTTATGACTTTTATTCTAAGCTTTGTTTGAAGAAAGAGATGAGTAGACCAGGGATTGAAGGACTAGAGTGGAAAACCATTGGATCCGACAATTGCAACATGGCTTGAAAGGCCTTTTGATGAATCGAAAATTCGAGAGGCGGTCTTTGATTGTGAAAGAGACAAAGCTCCAGGTTCAGATGGTTTCTGCATGGCGGTCTTTCAGGATTGTTGGGAGGTGGTGAAAGAGGATTTGTTGAAAGTGTTTTTAGAATTTCATGAGTTGGGGGTTGTTAATTTAAGAACAAATGTTGCGTTCATCTGTTTGATTCCTAAGAAAGTGAATGCTATTAGAGTGGGAGATTTTAGGCCTATGAGTTTGGTAACGTCGTTGTATAAGATTTTGGGGAAGGTTTTATCAAAATGACTGAGGATGTCTTTAGGGGATACAGTGTCTAGGGTGCAAGGAGCTTTTGGCAAAGGAAGACAAATCTTAGATGTTGCCTTAGCAGCAAATGAAGTAGTGGAAGAATATAGGAGTTCAGGAAAGGAAGGTCTTATTTTTAAGATAGATTTTGAGAAGGCATATGACCATGTGGATTGGCAGTTTTTGGATTTTGTATTGGATAAGAAGGGATATGGTGGGCGGTGGAGATCTTGAATTAGGGGTTGTCTGTCGACTTGTAATATGTCAATCATAGTGAACGGTAAATCGCGGGGTTACGACAAGGGGACCCATTATCTCATTTTCTTTTTATTTTGGTGGTCGATGTTCTAGGAAGGATGGTTGATAGAGCTAAAGAAGCAGGTCTTTTTGCAGGGTTGGAGGTGGGGCGGGATAGAGTTAGTGTGACTCATTTACAATGTGCAGATGATAGTATATTTTTTTCCTCAGGAGATGAAAGTCAGCTACTTAATCTTCATTCGATTTTCAGACTTTTTGGGATTATTTTAGGGCTTAAGGGCAATTTGGGAAAAAATGGTGTGGTGGGTATCAATATGCAGCAAGATCAACTTCAGAACAGGGCGTCACTTTTAGGATGTGGTATAGAGTTACTTTCGTTTAAATATTTGGGTCCATTGCAGGGTAATCCTAGGAGTGAAGCTTTTTGGTCTCTTGTGGTGGAAAAGATTGGCAAGAGATTGGAAGGGTGGAGTAAGGCTTTATTATCACGTGGCGGTAGATACACTTTGGTTAGGTCTATTTTGAGTGGTATCCCTATTTATTATTTATCTTTATTCAAGATTCCGGTTAAGGTGGCAAAGTCTCTAGAAAAGTTGATGAGGGATTTTCTTTGGGAAGGGAAGGATGAGGGGAAAAAGGATCACCTGGTGAATTGGGAGTTAGTGTCGTTACTTAAGGAGAATGGGGGTTTGGCTATCGGTAATATTGTGGCTAGGAACATGGCTCTTCTTGGCAAGTGGTTATGGAGATTTCGCCTTGAGGTTGATTCATTATGGCATTCGGTTATAAGTAAATATGGGACTCATGACAATGGTAGGGATTCACAGGTGGTTTTAAGGGGTAACTGTCATGCTCCTTGGAAGTCTATTTCTCAAATTTTCACATGTTGGTCTTGTCATCTTTTTGTTCGGGTGGGCAATGGGGAACTTGTTCGATTTTGGGAGAATGTTTGGATGGGTCAGTCTTCTTTTGCTGTTGAGTGGCTCGTTGTAACGCCCTCAAAATAAACCCATAATAACCATAACATTAACATGCATTTATAAAAGAAAACGAATCATTTGAGTTATTCATCAGAGTATTCTTATTGAAAGACATCACATGTAACATCCTGCAACATCAAAATAAATGCCCTAAGGGCTTACATCTTTCCAAGCTAACACTTGGACACAAAAAGGATGAGTACTAACTCATTTACAAGTTAAGCCCTAGGCTTGAATGTTTACATGAAATCTCAAAATAACAAAATAAAACATATAACTAAAGACAAGTCTTCAAAATCCCAAACATCAAATCCTTCCAGGCTAAGTCCGTGGAGGTAGCTTATCACCTGAACCTGAAAATGATGTTCCCATAAAAGGTGAGCCACAGCCCAGTAGAAAAATACTAAACCAAATATAAGCATTGAATAAAGCTATAACATTCAATAGATGGTTAACCAAGATAATCAATTTTATCATTAAACAGTCTCATGACACTAATGTCTAAGACACATTTCACTTTCCATTATTATCAACATGGCTCAGAACCTGGCCAAACTTACAACAGTGAATTATATATCATATTCACATTACTTCCAATATCAACAAAACAAATGAGACTCATGCTCATATCAAAACACTTCATACTTCCCATTTGATACACATTTTAGTGTTGTATCAATAATCATGTAAAAACACTTCAATATAATAAGCACACATAAAAATGGTGCTAATGGAGTCCATCCCCTATCTCCTCCCAAACAAAAATTCGGTTTAGAGGTCCATCCCCTATCTTCCCCTCAACCGTGGAGTACATCCCCTATCTCCTCCCAAACAATATGCATATGCAATGCTCAATCAATACATGTAATTTCTGTATTAGTTCAATAGTCTAAATTTATGACTTAACAAATTGATTAGTTTCAATTTTCCCTAATCCGCATGCAATGTCTACAACAAGCACGACTATCCTCCACCGATAGCTCAAAACAGTTATTTCTAGACTCGAAAAATAAATATACCAACAACACCATTTAATCAATAAATTCCCCAATTTCATGGATTTAACCAAATTCCCCAATTTCCTTGAATTAATTACTCAAATCAATTTAGCAATTCAACTAGGGTTTTTTTCCCAAAATTTTCAAAGTGTCCCCAACCTATCAAAATACCAAACTTAGAACAAAACATATAAAATGGAGTAGGAAATCCCTACCTCGAAGAAAATAACCCGTATGGAGAAGATGGAGATGAAGACCAAAGACCAACGTGCTCCAAATCCCAAGTTTCTCAGATTAAAACGAAGCCCTTAACTCACTTTAACTTTTTAATAAAGGATCTAAGGTAGAAACTCACTCTAAGTAGATCAATCGAAAGAGAGAAGGTGTGTAGAGGGAGAGAGAGAGATAAAAACACTCCAGGGGCGGTTTTTAAAAAGTTATGAAGGAAAAGTAGGTCAAAAAGTGATCCAAAAAGTGAAATCACGGACTGATATAATCGACTCTACGCTCGAGCGTAGAAAGCCCCGCTCGAGCGTAAGACACAGAATCATGCTCGAGCGTGAAGAAAGCAGCTCGAGCGTCGATTGCACCCTTCCAGAAGTTTTGCAGGCGCTGGTACTCGCTCGAGCGTCAAACTCCCCGCTCGAGCGGAGGAGCAAAAACAAGGGATCACGCTCGAGCGTAAAAACTACCGCTCGAGCGGAATAACTGCAGAGCAAAATACTGGGAGATGGAAAATCACGCTCGAGCGTCAAAATTCCCGCTCGAGCGGAGAAGCAACAACGAAGGGACCGCTCGAGTGTTAAAACTTCCGCTCGAGCGTGAAGGCCAAAATCTGGGCATCACCTATTGGCATCTAAAATCAACCAACCTGTAACAGACCCGCCCAACACAACCTATACTTCAAATCCAAAGAGATTAAAGGACAACAACAACCAATAAGTAATGACAGGATCCACGGATCCTAAGTCCGGATACAATAATTTAAAGAGAAAAGACCGGGGTCGCTATAACCTCCCCTCCTTAAAAGAATTTCGTCCCCGAAATTAAGCACAAGGTTTCGAAAACAAGTTTTTCTCAAATTCCAACAATATGATAACTCACTAATAAACAACTTGACCCAACACCGGCCATTCCATCTCTTAACAAAGAGGCATGCCACAATACGAAAAACAACCATATATTTCAACCTGCATTAACACTATGCAATTTTCTTTCAATTTCAACAATTTTCAATATATTCAATATATACAATGTTCCCTTAAACTTCCATTTCGAGGCAAGTTCCAAAATATTTCCATTAACCAAAACATTCTAAATGTTTTACAGCTTAAGACATATATAAAAAGCTTTAAAGTTCGACAATATTACAAAATCTAACTACAAGATTACAAATCAATAAACATGTCCGGATATTTCTCGCGGACTTCCAACTCACGTTCCCATGTGGCTTCCTCCACCCCGTGATGTTTCCACAAAACTTTCACCAAAGGAATGGTCTTGCCTCACAAGACTTGATCCCGCTTATCCAAGACCCTAACCGGTCTCTCCTCATATGAGACATCCTCATCAACTACTAAATCGGTCCAATCCAATACATGTGATGGATCCGGCTCATACTTCCGAAGCATACTCACATGAAACACATCATGTACTCCGGACAACTGCGGTGGCAAAGCTAAACGATAAGCAGTCTCGCCAATCTTCTCAAGGATCTCAAAAGGACCAATGAATCGAGGGGACAACTTCCCGCTCTTCCCAAACCTCATCAATTCTCGTCTTGATGATATCTTCAAAAAGACATGATCGCTCACCTCAAACACCAAAGGTCTCCTCCTACGGTCGGCATAAGATTTCTGACGACTCTGGGCTGTAACAAGCCTCTTACGGATAAGCTCAACCTTCTCTGTCGTTTCCCTCACTAACTCCGGACCCAACAGAGGTGCATCACCCACCTCGGCCCAACAAACAGGAGACCTACACGGTCGGCCGTATAAGGCCTCAAACGGTGCCATACCGATACTAGACTGGAAGCTGTTGTTGTAGGCAAACTCCACTAATGGCAAGTGCCTCTCCCATGACCCGCTAAAGTCAAGAACACAACCCCGAAGCATATCTTCAAGGATCTGAATAGTACGCTCGGACTGCCCATCAGTCTGAGGATGATAAGCTGTGCTAAAGGTCAACTTAGTACCTAAGGCGCTCTGCAAGCTCTGCCATAATCTGGCAGTAAACGAGGGTCCCTATCGGAGACGATCGTCACTGAAACCCCGTGCAACCTCACTATGTCCCGAATATACAAGTCGGCAAGATGATCTACTGAATCTCTAACGCGCATAGGAATGAAGTGCGCCGACTTAGTCAACCGGTCTACAACCACCCAAATAGCATTACTGCCCCGCTGAGTCCTCGGAAGACCTACAACGAAGTCCATAGTGACATGCTCCCACTTCCACTCGGCAATAGGCAAGGGTTGCAACAAACCCGCTGGCCTCTGATGTTCGGCCTTCACTTGCTGACAAGTAAGGCACTTAGACACGAAAGCTGCCGCATCTCTCTTCATACCCCGCCACCAAAACTGGCGACCCAAATCCCGATACATCTTAGTACCTCCCGGATGCACTGCAAGGCGTGAATGATGAAACTCTCGGAGTACCTCCTCTCGATGAGACTCCGGCACAAACAGACGGTCTCGGTATCTCACACTCAGGTCGGGATACACCGTCAAACCTTTCTCAACCTTCCCACCAGAAATCTTCTCACGGAGGGATTCTACCTCAAGGTCGCCCCTCTGAGCCTCTAACACTCGAGTCACAAGTGTAGGTTGCGCAACAACAGAAAACAAGGCCGCAGCCTCAACGGATTCGCCCAGAAGCAAATCAAACTCTCCAAGTGCACCTAACATCTCCCACTCTCGGATGGCTATACTAGCTATGTCACCAACAGGTTTCCTGCTAAGGGCGTCGGCCACCACATTGGCCTTTCCCGGATGATAATGCAATTCAAAGTCATAATCATCAATAAATTCCATCCACCTCCTCTGCCTCAAGTTCAAGTCTTTCTGTGTGAACAGATATTTCAGACTCTTATGATCCGAGAATACCTCGAACCTCTCACCGTAAAGATAATGTCTCCAAATCTTCAAGGCAAATATCACAGCTGCTAACTCTAAATCATGCGTAGGGTAATTCTTCTCGTGAACTTTTAACTGACGTGAGCCATAGGCAACCACTTTCCCCTCTTGCATCAACACACAACCAAGACCCTCTCGTGAGGCGTCACAATAGACTGCATAACCCAACCCTCTCTCCGGAATAATCAAGACTGGAGCAGTGGTCAGTCTAACTTTCAACTCCTGGAACGACTTTTCACAAGTCTCACTCCAAACAAATTTGACTCCCTTCCGAGTCAATCTAGTCAAAGGCGAAGCTAATCTGGAGAAATCCCTTACAAACCGGCGATAATACCCAGCTAATCCCAGAAAACTGCGGATCTCAAACACACTCTTAGGCTGTACCCAATCTTGCACTGCCTCCGTCTTGGATGTATCAACAGACACCCCTTCCCTAGAAACTACATGGCCTAAGAACTTCACCTCCTCTAGCCAGAACTCACACTTCCCGAACTTAGCATAAAGCTGATGGGCTCTAAGTAAATCAAGCACCACCCTCAAGTGTTCCTCGTGCTCTTCCTCCGAAGGTGAATAGATAAGGATGTCGTCCACGAAGACGACTACAAAACGATCTAGAAATTCCCGGAATATCCGGTTCATCAAATCCATAAATACTGCCGGTGCATTGGTAAGCCCAAATGGCATCACCAAAAACTCATAGTGGCCATACCGCGTACGGAATGCCGTCTTTGGAATATCCTCCTCCCTGACTCTCAACTGATGATAACTTGATCTCAAGTCTATCTTCGAGAAACAACGGGAACCTTTCAACTGATCGAACAGATCATCTATATGGGGCATAGGGTACTTATTCTTAACCGTAGCCCGATTCAATTTCCGGTAATCTATACAAAGTCTCAAAGCCCCACCTTTCTTTTTAACAAAGAGGGTCGGTGCTCCCCAAGGTGAAACACTAGGACGTATAAAGCCTTTATCTAGCAACTCCTGGAGTTGGATCTTCAACTCAACTAACTCAGCTGGGGCAAAACGATAAGGTGCCATAGAAATCGGCGCCGTGCCGGGCACTAAGTCAATAGAGAATTCAATCTCTTGATGCGGTGGCAAACCAACAAGATCCTCGGGAAAAACGTCCGAGTACTCACACACCACCCTTGGCAACACAATCTGAGTCTCACCGTCCTCACTAATCGAAAGGTTAGCAAGTAGACCACTAAGCTCACTCCGTCCTCGCGGAACATACCCCGGTGGCAAAACACCACCAACACGGTCCCCCAGAAAATGAAAACACTCACCATTCACGGTACAACAAGTGACTCTCTGGCGGTAGCAATCAATAACTGCCCGGTATGACGATAACCAGTCCATACCCAAAATAACATCGAAACCTCTCATAGGCATAACTACAAAGGAAAATGGGATTCTATGGTAATCAACCTCTATATCACAACCCCTAACACCGTGTTTCAAAATCAATTCACCCCCAAGAGGCGACACTACACAAATAGGAGATGCTAACTGTGCTAACTCCAACTCCAAAACAGATGCAAATGCAGCAGACACAAAGGAATGAGATGCACCCGTATCAATCAAAACATTAGCAACCGAGTTGCAAAACAAGAAAGTACCTCTCACAACAGATGGAGCCGGTACACGATCCTGCGCGGTAACAGCATACACGCGCCCAGATGACCTCTGATCAACCTGCTCACCCCTAGGAGCATAAGATTGCTGCACCGACTGAGACGATGAAGCCCCCTGATTGGCCCTCGAGGCCTGACCCGACTGAGCTGGCTGTTGACCCTGAATCTGCCTCAAACCAGATGCACCAGGTGTGCCACCCAACTGCGGGCAATACCTCTTCATATGCCCTGGCTGACCACACTGATAACACGAGAGTGGCTGGCCTCTACCCTGACTCTGGCTCTGAGATCGAGCCGAAGATGATGCTGTTCTCTGCACTCCTCCCCTCTGAGGACAAACTGGAGACTTGTGGCTCAGCTGGCCACACTTGAAGCAGGTAATGTCTCCTTGACTGCCTTTCCCCGAACTAGCACTCGGCACAGGAAAAGTCGATCTAGAAAAGCTACTCTGAGACTGTTGGGGATTAAAACCCTTCTGTCTCCTGCCATCACTCTGGCCATCCTGACTTCTCTTGGAGCCCTTCTGTCCTTCCTCCTCCTCCTGCATCATGATTTCCATGTGGGCTGCAGCATCAACCAAACGCCCATAATCCCGAATCATAGTTCCCCCAACTCTCAGCTTGAGGCCACGCCTCAACTTCCTCTCAAACTCAATACAACGGCGTTCCTCAGACGCCACCAATTCAGGTGCAAACCTGGACAAACTAGTAAATGCAGCCTCAAACTCGGCCACTGAAGAACTCGACTGCTTAAGCTGGCAGAACTGGTCTCTCAGCTTCTCCCTAACTGCTGGAGATAAGAACTTCTCCTGGAAAGCATTCATAAAAGCCTCCCATGTACCTCCTATACGCCCCTTAGTGAACTTCCACCACTGACCCGCATCCCCCTTCAACTGGAATGATGCCAAGGTCACCTTCAACCCCTCGTCTTCGATGCCAAGCATCTCAAACGTCTTCGTTGTCTGTTCGAGCCATTCATCTGCCTTAAGCGGCTCTTTAGGATCACCCACAAATTCATCCGGATTAGACCGGAAGAACTCCCTCTTCAGAAAGGAAGGTCCTGCATCCGCAACAACAACCTGGGCTTGATTCTCAGCCCTAAGAATGCCTACTGACTCCCTGAATGCCCCTGCTATCTCTCGGGCTAAAACGCCCATAGCCTGCTGGCCTACTGGCTCGGCCACATTGGCCTGGCCAATTCCCTCATGAACTGCCGGAATCTCCTCTGGCACCGGTACCTCCTGCCTACCCGGCCTACCACGCCTACCGCGTCCTCGTCCTCGTCCTGACATCCTAATAAAGGAAACAAACAAAGACGTTAGCACATTAATAAATGTGCCGAAACTAAACACTCGCGTCCTAATGCATTGGACAAAAATAATTCATTCCACGTAAGCACATAATCACATATGCACCTACGAATTTCATTCCTGGATAATAATAGTCCCGAAGCGTTACTATAGTTCCGGTTGGAAACAGCATTGATCAAGTGCCTTTCCAACAAGACTACTAGAAACTCAAGGGTCCAATTAGCATCCTAGAAACTACGTTCCATACCCACATAATCACATAAACATGCTATCATATAAGCACATAACAGTACATCTAAGTCTCTATCAAGCGAGACGAACCCATTGTGATACTAATCACTTCCCACGTACCCAAAGTATTCGAACCCGGTACGCTCTGATACCAAGTTGTAACGCCCTCAAAATAAACCCATAATAACCATAACATTAACATGCATTTATAAAAGAAAACGAATCATTTGAGTTATTCATCAGAGTATTCTTATTGAAAGACATCACATGTAACATCTTGCAACATCAAAATAAATGCCCTAAGGGCTTACATCTTTCCAAGCTAACACTTGGACACAAAAAGGATGAGTACTAACTCATTTACAAGTTAAGCCCTAGGCTTGAATGTTTACATGAAATCTCAAAATAACAAAATAAAACATATAACTAAAGACAAGTCTTCAAAATCCCAAACATCAAATCCTTCCAGGCTAAGTCCGTGGAGGTAGCTTATCACCTGAACCTGAAAATGATGTTCCCATAAAAGGTGAGCCACAGCCCAGTAGAAAAATACTAAACCAAATATAAGCATTGAATAAAGCTATAGCATTCAATAGATGGTTAACCAAGATAATCAATTTTATCATTAAACAGTCTCATGACACTAATGTCTAAGACACATTTCACTTTCCATTATTATCAACATGGCTCAGAACCTGGCCAAACTTACAACAGTGAATTATATATCATATTCACATTACTTCCAATATCAACAAAACAAATGAGACTCATGCTCATATCAAAACACTTCATACTTCCCATTTGATACACATTTTAGTGTTGTATCAATAATCATGTAAAAACACTTCAATATAATAAGCACACATAAAAATGGTGCTAATGGAGTCCATCCCCTATCTCCTCCCAAACAAAAATTCGGTTTAGAGGTCCATCCCCTATCTTCTCCTAAACCGTGGAGTACATCCCCTATCTCCTCCCAAACAATATGCATATGCAATGCTCAATCAATACATGTAATTTCTGTATTAATTCAATAGTCTAAATTTATGACTTAACAAATTGATTAGTTTCAATTTTTCCTAATCCGCATGCAATGTCTACAACAAGCACGACTATCCTCCACCGATAGCCCAAAACAGTTATTTCTAGACTCGAAAAATAAATATACCAACAACACCATTTAATCAATAAATTCCCCAATTTCATGGATTTAACCAAATTCCCCAATTTCCTTGAATTAATTACTCAAATCAATTTAGCAATTCAACTAGGGTTTTTTTCCCAAAATTTTCAAAGTGTCCCCAACCTATCAAAATACCAAACTTAGAACAAAGCATATAAAATGGAGTAGGAAATCCCTACCTCGAAGAAAATAACCCGTATGGAGAAGATGAAGATGAAGACCAAAGACCAACGTGCTCCAAATCCCAAGTTTCTCAGATTAAAACGAAGCCCTCAACTCACTCTAACTTTTTAATAAAGGATCTAAGGTAGAAACTCACTCTAAGTAGATCAATCGAAAGAGAGAAGGTGTGTAGAGGGAGAGAGAGAGATAAAAACACTCCAGGGGCGGTTTTTAAAAAGTTATGAAGGAAAAGTAGGTCAAAAAGTGATCCAAAAAGTGAAATCACGGACTGATATAATCGACTCTACGCTCGAGCGTAGAAAGCCCCGCTCGAGCGTAAGACACAGAATCATGCTCGAGCGTGAAGAAAGCAGCTCGAGCGTCGATTGCACCCTTCCAGAAGTTTTGCAGGCGCTGGTACCCGCTCGAGCGTCAAACTCCCCGCTCGAGCGGAGGAGCAAAAACAAGGGATCACGCTCGAGCGTAAAAACTACCGCTCGAGCGGAATAACTGCAGAGCAAAATACTGGGAGATGGAAAATCACGCTCGAGCGTCAAAATTCCCGCTCGAGCGGAGAAGCAACAACGAAGGGACCGCTCGAGCGTTAAAACTTCCGCTCGAGCGTGAAGGCCAAAATCTGGGCATCACCTATTGGCATCTAAAATCAACCAACCTGTAACAGACCCGCCCAACACAACCTATACTTCAAATCCAAAGAGATTAAAGGACAACAACAACCAATAAGTAATGACAGGATCCACGGATCCTAAGTCCGGATACAATAATTTAAAGAGAAAAGACCGGGGTTGCTATACTCATTCTCATAATTCTTCAATTGCGTCCATGGCTTGCTCACTTTTGGCTCCAATTTCCTGGAATTTTGATTTTTGTAGGAATCTTAATGATAGGGAGGCTTCTTAGTTGACTTCTTGAATTGATCATTTTTCTTTATCTCCTCTGTTGGAGGACAAGTGGGTTTGGGCTCTTCATTTGTCCGGCATATTTTCTTGTAAGTCGTTTTTTGAGTATATCATTGATAATCCTCATGTTTCTCAATTTCCTTTTTGCAAAAAAGTTTGGAAGGCTTGTGTTCCCCTAAAAGTAAAGGTGTTCACGTGGGCCTTGGTTCATGGAGGCATTTTGACAAATGATACATTGCAAAAAAGGAGACCCAATCGTTTTCTAAATCTTCAATGGTGCATTTTGTGTTTTAAAAATGGGGAATCCGCGGATCATTTATTCTTGCATTGTTCAATAGCGTTAAATTTATGACATAAATTTCTTTGGGAAACGTGGCGTGGGTAGCCCCAAAAAGGTGTACGCATATGCTCCTAGTGGATTTTCGCACTTTTGGAGGATCAAAGAGAGCCAAAATGCTTTGGTCTTGTGCCGTCTTTGTAATTTTTTGGGTTCTATGGAGGGAGAGAAATGTAAGGTTGTTTGATGAAAAGTTTCAGGAAGTGGGTTGTTTGTGGGATAATGTTTGCCATTTAACTTCTTTCTAGGTGTCGAGAAACTCTTTATTTAAGGGAGTTCCTCTTTTTTTGGTAGTTAGAGATTGGTTGGCGGGTTGTGATATGCAGGATTTTGCCCGTGTTTAGCTTGTTTGGGGGTTTTCAATTTTGTTTTGTTTTCTCTTTGTCCTTTTGTAAGAGGATGCTTCATCCTTATTTTCTTTTCTTATTTATCAATAAAGCTTTTGTTGTTGATAAAAAAAAAAAAAAAGTGGCCGTAATTAGATAGATTAATTACTATTTTGATTTTATAGTCGATGGTTTTTTGTTTCTAGTTTGGATTGTTGATGGATTGGTATGTTGAAATTGATTGGATGGTCATAAATTATGTGTTAATTGCAAATGTATTATAGGTATTAAAAAAAATAACATTAGATTTAAAAAATTAATTTTCGAAATTGAAGGGTCTTTTGTGACTAATAAAATTTTAGTTGCAATAGGTGTTTGAGAAGGTTCCAAGAATAATTATTGGTGACCATGGATGTGGTCGCTAAAGCATAGACTTTCAGCGACTAAATAAATAGTCATGAATTTAGACTTTTAACAAATTTAAACCCTTTTAGGGACCAAAATAGGAGGTTGCAAATGTTAACTTTCGGCGACTAAAATAGATCATCGCAAATGTTAACTTTCAGCGACCAAAATAGTGGTTGCAAATGTTAACTTTTAGCGACTTTTAGCGACCAAAATAGTGGTTGCAAATGTTAACTTTCAGCGACCAAATTTTTGGTTGCAAAATGATCAACTTTTGACAAATTAAAGTCCTTTCTGCGACCAAATTATGTGGTTGCAGATTAGAACTTTGCGTGACCAACTTGACTTCTAGTTGCCAAAAACCTTCATTGATGAGCTTTTGGCGACAAAATTGCGACCAACTTTTTTTGGTTGCTAAAAACTATTAGCGACCAGATATGAGCTTTTTGCGACAAAAAAGTTGGTCTCTAAAAGTGTTATTTCTTGTAGTGAATATATATTCAAGTTATGCTATACTTCAGTCGAAATAATATTTTTTTATATTACAGAGATAAAATTCTTTTTATTGTGGTGAGCATGGTCCGGATTGGATCGGATTGGGATAAAACCAGGACTAATCCGTTATTTACGGTTCCTGAAAAATTGGAACTAATCCAATCCGTTTAAATCATGGAACCAATCTGAATCAATCCATTTAAATACGGGTTGGATCGGTTTAGGACCATGGATTCATATAATTATATAACAAAAAAAAAAAATATATATATATATAACATTTTAATTTCATAAAAATATAAACATAGCGCTATATTAGTTTCGCAATAGCAACATGTCTTTCTATAATAACGACATACTATTCTAGAATTTAAACAACCATAAGAAAATTGGTTTCACCATAAGTACGTAGGCCATTACAAATTAAAACTAAAAACTAACAAACAAAAGTAATAAAAGAAGATATTATGTGGGTTTAGGTTTGAGTTTAGGTTTTATATGGAATAAGAGAAGATACTATGGGGGAGGATATATAATAAAAATATAGACTATTTGTATACGGTCCTAATCGGTTCTAATCCGGAATCATGGGGTTCAATCCGGAACCAATCCGTGGACTACGGATTTTTAATTCTTCAATCCGGAACCGAACCACGGATTCAAAAAATCAATCTAAACCTATCGGGTTGGACTGGACTGGATCGCATTACGGATTTCACAGATTCTTTGCTTAGCCCTATCTTTTTACTAGACTTCTTTTTTTATTAGGGAGACGTGTGTAGTTCTATTAAGTAGACTTATTGTCTAATAAGTCTTTTAATAATTAATTGCATTTTTCATCATACATTATTAAATAATGTCACTAATTATTAATCTTTAGTGGCAGTTTGAAAATTTTATCACAAAAATGTCACTAATCATAAGCTTTAGCGACAGTTTAAAAAAGTGTCACAAAAAAGTCACTAATCTTCAATTTTCAGAGACAGTTTAAAAAATTCGTCACAGTAAAATGTCACTGATTGTAAGTTTTAGCGATAATTTATAAAAATCGTGACAAAAAAAGTCACTAATTGTCAATTTTTAGTGACATCTAAAAAATCGTCACAAAAAATTATTTTTAGCGACAATTGTAGTGGAATTTATTTTCAATAGGATTTGATGGGAATTAAATTCAATTATTAGGATCTATTGGTAGTTTATCCTTTTTATTTTTAATTTTATGGTCAACATGATTTTAAAATTAAGTTATGGTTTGTAAGTTATTTAATATAATGTCATTTAATTTTGGTTTGTCTTATACCTGTACTTTTGGCATTAAATGTTAATTGTATATTGGATCTTAGGAAATTAAACTATTTAATTAATTTTTGCATTACTCCTAATTAAAAATAAATTTTTTTTTTTACAAATGTATCAAGTTGTACCCATATAGTTTACTTTTTTTTTGGATTTTACTATATCGATGTATTCGTGTTGTACTAATACAAGTACTTGTACCCGTACCTATGTTTCATAGGTTTTAAATTATCTCGAGTCGATCGTAGAGAAACTAATTGAGCCAAAAATTTCTTGTTACTCTATGTGTGTGCACGTGTGCAATTGTAACTAGTTTATTCCCTAAATTAATTTCAATAGCATTGATCGACTAATAGAAATTTTAAAATTGAGTGAGTAAAAAAATTTAAAATTCAATTATTGTCTAAAGAATACTCAACAAGAATAATACTCAATTTTTTCATTTTTGAGATGAAAAATTATTAATTAAATCTTTAAATTTATTTATTTATTTTTATATTTGAGGACTAATTGATTTTTAAAGTATAGTTTGGGGGATAAAATAAAGTTCCAAATGAAGTTTGGTGTTACGCTAGCAAGTTTCGTTTGATTGTAGACAAAAACAGACGGCGGGAGTAAATTGATCAAATTTAAAAAGGTAAATTACAATACACTCCTGAGGTTTGCTTAAAATATATATTGCTCTTTGTGGTTTGAAAAATTACAAATATTCCATTGTTAGAATTTTTTTATTTAACAGAATTAATTAAAAAAATAAAATTCATAATTGATCTCCCATATAATAATAAAATTACCTAAATTATTAATTGAAACATATTTATAACATTATTAAAAATTGTTAATTGACTTGATAATTTATTAATATAATGAGCGATTTGTTATGAAATTAAAAACCTCATGGGATGGAATGTAATTTTTGAAAACCATAGGGGGCGATTCATCTTTTAATTAAACCTCAAGGGTGTATTTTAAATTTATCCAATTTAAAAAAGTTTGGGGGTCAAGTTAAAATAATGTGAAGTCTAGATGTCAAATTAATTTTCGCATAATAGTTTAGGGGCAAAATGAAATATATATTTTTTGACTGAAACTTCAACATGTCCACTCTCAGCCATTACAAAATGTTATGAATAAATTTCAGACACCTACAATCACTTCCAAATTGCTCGTATCAATTAAGCATTTCAAATACATAAAACATAGTGGCTTAACAACTTTACTGTCCTGTTCAATAAGATCATTTTAAAGTGTATGATAAACTTAAAAAATTGAAACATACGGTAACAACCAAGCAACTCAGTCAATTGGGATGTCAGCTCCAGTTGACATTTGAGCTGGAGGCATATTTTCTAATACATCATACTTGTTATCTAGACAATCATCACCTTCATCTTGAATGATAATATATTGTGCAAAATAAAACGGATCTCCATGATCACTATATTTTAGTTACTTTATTTAATGTAAGTTTGAATTAAACTCATGAATTGAAGTTTTCAAAAATATTACTTTGATGAGTTCAATTTTTTTTTTTTTTTCTATTTAATAAAAGTGTAACTTAAAGATGTTGTGAATACATATAATTCGGTAATCACGATTGTATTGTATGGTAAAAAGGAGATAGTATTTAAGACAATCTAACCCAACCTGTTCATTTAATAAATGGGCTGTATTGAATTAGATACAAGTTAAATAAATTAATCTGACTAACTCATTTAATTAATTAATTTTATTTTCCATAGATGATGGTGGAGGTGATAGTGATGGTGGAGTAGCCGTAATGGCAGTGATGGTAATGAAGTGGTGCCTCAATGTGCAACATATGACTGTACGTACCATATGAACCCTATCAAAAAGTATTACCTGCCCTGTTTCTATTTATTTTTATTTTTTAATTTTATTTATTTATTATTTATTTTTTTCACTCCGTAAGGATCTGTTTTACACTATATATATATATATATATATATATTACCATTAGTTCGTTTAGTTTAAGCGGATGTCATTTTGGTTATCAAAATTTCAATTTAAATCCTACATTTTTAATTTTATTACAATGTGATCACTCTGTCATTTGTAGTTAAAATAGGATTACACTTTGCACCAAATCTCACTTTGGCCCCATACATGAAATCATGACAGTCAACCCCCTATATTTCTGGTCAAATCTCACTTTGGTTTCTACACATGAAATTATGACGGTCAACCCTCTACACTTTTACTTAAATCCCATTTTGGTCCCTTCACAAGTGTCAGTGTCTCTCTTTTGTTTCTTCATTTTTAAATCTTTAGTAAAATCCAGTCATGTGACAAAAATGTGACTATGAAATGAGGGTAAGAGAAGAAAATTATCCATGTTTCCTACCAATACACTTTGTCCTATTTAATAAGCACATGAGAGTTATATATATATATATATATATATATATATATATATGTTCGTATAGTAAAAATTGGGATGACAAAGCAAGAAAGTAAAACTTTTGAAATAAAATAAAAAATGCGACAAAGAAATCAAAGAGAAAGAAAAATGAATAGATAGAAGTCTGTTACTGTGAAAAATAGAGTTTCGTGATTCCAATATAGGCAAAACCCTAGTTCATCTTCTTAATTATTCACAATCTGCATTTTATTTTAGTCAAATACAGTCATATTTTGATATAAATTTTGGGATAAATTGCGTATATTGATGGAAAATGTAGATAATTTTTCTTTTTTACCCTCATGTCATAGTCACATTCTTGGCACATGATTAGATTCTGTTAAAGATTTAAACAACATAAAACAGAAAGGGGACATTGACACTTGTATAGGATTAAAGTGAGATTTAACCAAAAATACAAGGGTTGGCTATCATAATTTCATGTGCAAGAATGATAGGGAGATTTGACCAGAAGTGAAGGGGTTGATTGTCATGGTTTCATGTATAAGGGCTAAAGTGAGATTTAGGCATTTTTTAACTTGTTTTGAGTTACATTACCTCTACATTTTTTTGCATGTTTAAAAAAAAAAAAAAATCCAAAAAGTTGGCTTTTTACCTACTTTGCAAAACAACTATGCAAAGTGCAGGAGTACAAAGTGTAATTTATCTAAATTTTAAATAGAAAAAGATCACGAGCAAAATTAAAGGAATCAAAATGAAATTTAAAATAAATTATAAGATGACCGGTGTAATGAATGAATTACACTAGATGCAAAAATATTTTTAATTTGAACAAAATGATGAAATTACACTGAACTAATCATTTTCTTTCTTTAAGAATATTGACCATGCTCCTGCCATTTTTGTCTGTGTGAATCAAGTCAGCAGACCGAAAAATGGAGGAGGGGTCCCTGCTGTGGACAATTCACAGCCGTCACTGCTGTGTGTTAAAACGCCATCGTTTTAACTTTTTTTTTTTTTTTTGTGAATATGTGAGGGTTCATTAATTCTTCTTCCACTATAACAAACAAAATAATAAACCTAATAGGGACGTCGCCGTCTTCTCTGTAAGCAAAAGGTATCTATTTACATGGAGTGAAAAGTTGGTTTTTTTTTTTTTCTTTTTTTTTTTTAACATTTTTGTCTTCTCTTAAACAGATTAAACGGTGTTCTCTATCTTTGCTTCACCGTTCTTCTGCTGGATTTACAAACCATTATTGTTCAACAAACTGGTATGTATATATATATATATATATATATATTATATGTATATATGTTTTGTATTTTATTTTGTATAGTATGTTAGTGGGTTCAACAAGTATAATAGTTTGGTTTGTTTTTTGTGAATGGATTGAGAAACACAATTATATATTACAAGAAAATTTCTTTATTATGTAATTTGTTTTGTACATATTATGTATTTTTGTATAAATATTATATAATTTTTTAAGGAGTTACGATAATTTGTAATTCATAATCTTTTTTTTATAGCAATGTTATGTATTTTTGTGGAAATATTACACATTTTTATAACAATGTTATGTATTTTTATAATAATGTTATGCATTTTATGGTCTAAAAAAAGTTTCAATAAAAAAATCTATAACCTTACTATAAAATGCGAATTTAATTTTTTAATCATAAATTTTCATAACTCAATAAAAAATGACATAACATTTGTGACAAAAATACAAAACATATATAAAAAAATTTATATAATAAGAGAGCATATGATTCACATCTTTAAGCGTGCCTGCCAAAAGATTCCCTATATTATATAATATACTAATTCTAATATAATTTTGCAATTGTATATTATAATCTACTCAGATACAATAAATTTCCAATGTTACTGTACAAATTACACATCTTTTTTTTCCTCTCCCCTATCCTTTTAATTAATTTAAATTAGTAATTGATTTATTAGATTTCATTGAATTGTTTGATTACTCACCATTTAAAATTAATTAATAACTTTTTTGTTCAGATTCTTGTTTCGTTTAATATATATATATATATATATATATATATATATTTTTTTTTTCCATATTTGTTAGTGTTGAAATGGAGGATAGTATAATAGATGATGGTGGACTTGAGGGATGCATCGAAGAAATGGGAGAGTTGGCCAAGGATAAATCACCATATCTTGGTATGGAGTTTCCATCAGAAGAAGCTACATATGAGTTTTATAATGAATATGGAAGAATTGTGGGGTTTAGTATTAGAAGAGATTATTGTAACAAAAGTAAGAAAGATGGTGTTATGACTAGAAGAAAGTTTGTTTGTTGTAAGGAGGGAGAAAGGGAAAAAGATAAACGGTACACGATGATAAAAAATCCTCGAAGTGAGACAAGAACAAATAGTAAAGCATTCATGCATATATCTTTTAAGCGGGAGTTGTTGAAGTGGATTGTGTCGAAGTTTGATAACAACTACAACCACCCTTTGCAACTTCCTCAATGTACTCATTTGATGCCATCTCAGAGAAAGGTATGTGATGCTCAGGGTATAAATATTGATATAGCTGATGAGACTGGAATATCTCTTAAGGCTTCACATGATCTTATTAGTGCTATAGCAGGAGGGAAGGAATTTGTAGGGTTCACGCGGGAGGATCAGAAAACCTACTTACGTGCAAAAAGACAACGAAACTTGCAGTATGGTGAAGCAGGGAGTTTGTTAAGATATTTCCAGCAGCAAGTGGCAGAAAATCCATATTTTTACTATGTCATTCAGTTGGATGTAGATGAGATGATTACTAATATTTTTTGGGCTGATCATCAAATGATAACAGATTATGGGCTTTTCAGTGATGCAGTGTCATTCGACATAACTTTTCGAACAAATAAGGAGTACTGTCCACTTGCTTTATTTTCTGGCTTTAACCACTTTAGAATGACAGTGATTTTTGGTGCAGCATTATTGTATGATGAAACTGCAGAGTCATTTGAATGGTTATTTGAAACATTTTTGGATGTAATGTCAGGAAAAAAGCCTGTTAGTTTTTTCACAGATCAAGATCAAGCAATGGCTAAGGCAATTTCACAAATCATGCTTGAGGTTTTTCATGGGTTGTGCACTTTTCACCTAATGCAAAATGCTTTGAAGCATTTAGGTTACTTGTTTAAGAGTGGTTCAAAATTTAGTAGGGATTTAAAAGCTTGCATTTATGACTACGAGAATGAGCATGAATTAATTGAAGCTTGGAGTTCTTTGATTGATAAATACAACTTGCAAGAGAATGAGTGGATGAAAAGAACTTGGAGAAAAAGAGAGCAGTGGGCGCATGTGTATATGAAGTGGGTATTTACTGGAGGAATGCGAAGCACACAACTTAGTGAAAGTCTAAATGGAACATTAAGGGGATATTTGAAAGGTGATCATAACATTGTTCAATTTTTTACTCATTTCAATCGGATTGTTGTAGATAAGCGGTATGAGGAAATTTCTGCAATATATGATTCTAGACAAAAGTTGCCAAGAATGAAATTGAAAAAGTCTCCCATTTTAATCCAGGTTACGAGTTTGTACACCCCTCCTATCTTTGATTTATTTCATTGTGAGTTGGATACGTCCCTTTGTTGTCAAGTGAAGCAATTCCACGAGTTAGAAGGAGAAGTTAAGTGTGTGATTGGCTTGTATGGTAATGGTGAAGAGTATATTGTGGAGGGTAGAGTGGAAGTTACTGGGCTAAGAGGAGAAAAAAGCTGTCAAGAAATACATTGTACTTGTAAGAAATTTGAGAACTTTGGAATTTTATGTAGTCATGCAATCAAAGCACTTGATAGAATGAATGTTATGAAAATTCCCGAAAGGTATATATTAGGCTGATGGAGATTGGATGCAAAAGATTGTGAAGTTGAAGAGAAAAATGTTGTAATGGATGAGGATGATCCGAAGTTGTTAATATTAGCACGTTATAGAGATCTTTGTCCAAGAATGGTGAAACTAGCAACTCAAGCATCTATGCACAAACCTACGTATCAATTGGTTGATGAAGGAATTAAGGAATTGTGTGTAAAAGTAAATAATATGATGAAGGGAGTTGGAAATTTTGGTACCAATAAATTGGATGTGGATGACCCCAACTTTGCAGTTAAGGGCATAAAGAAGAAAGATGTTGGACACAAAGGGAGGGGTAGATTAAAACCTTGGCATGAGATGATGAATAAGAAGACAAAAGTTGTTTCACAACCTACCTGCCTTAGTAAGGTATTACCTACGTACTTTTGAAATTTCAAATGACATGAATTTATTTTTTTTAATTGTGTAGAGTATTGATGACTTTTTGAATTTCTTTAGACTATTGGTCAATCAAGCAACACTACAAATGTTCAAAATTCATTCTCAAGCCAACCACAGGTTAGCTATTGTTTTATGTTATTTATTTATTTATTTATTTATTATTATTATTATTATTATTATTATTATTATTATTATTATTATTATTATTATTATTATTATTATTATTTATAAATTGTGTAATGTATTGATAAATTTAACAACTTATTTAGACTATTGGTCAATCAAGCAATATCACAAATGTTGAAAATTCATCTTTAAGTCAATCACAGGTTAGCCCTTGTTTTATGTTATTTGTTTATTTTTTAGACTACATTGTATTAGTGTATTTACTTTTCATGGTGTTTTATGGAGTAGGATGTTGGGAGTCTCTATTGGCCACAATTGATAAATTATGGGTATAATCTTCTCACACGTGATACTAATTCATACTCACCAAGGTATCCACAATCACAACCTTTGTCTTTCCAAGCATCACAAAGTCCACAAAGTTCTCAAGTAAGTAATTGTGGGGATATATTTTCTGAGTACCAACACGTGGCAAGGTGACGCCGACGTGTCAGCCGAGGTGCCACGTGTCTTGGTCGTTGTGCCGAGGTCATCTCGGCTAGGCCGAGGTTGCCTCCGAAGATATCGGAATTCGAGATAAGCGGATAAGGGACAAGAGTCCTAGAATGGGAGAGGGCTTCATTTTAAGAGTCCTAGATTGGGAGAAGACTTCAGTTTGGGTAAAGATAAGACTCTTAGAGAGTTTATCCTAATCCCACTAGGAGTCCCAGATTAGCAGTAATCCTAAGTCCATTAGGGCCAGGCTCCTATTGGGACTAGGATTGTATTGGCTATAAAAGAGAGGCACCCCCATGGGTCTAAGGTATGCTTTTGATACTCAAGCTTGTGAGTTTAGTACTTGATTTATCTTTGAGAGATATACTGACTTGATCGTCGGAGTGCCCCTGGGTGGTCGAAACCACCGCGGGATTCTTATATTTCTGTTGCAGGTCAGTCAGGTGCCGTTTATTCTGCCAGTGCTCTCCAGCTGGTTACTAAGCGGGCAGTGTGGTCGGAAAATCACCCACACAATTTGGCGCCGTCTGTGGGAAAGAAAAAAGAATAGATGGCCAATGACGGACAGAAGGATTAGATTAGAGACAATGCTCCTGCTGGGAGTAGGAGACCTATCGATCTCGACATTAAAGGGGACAATAGCAACACAGAAACTCGTGACCAGAGTCACGGAGTGAAAGAAGCCGGCCAGGAAGGTGACGCACCAAAGACAACAGATCGAAGCAACGAAGACGACCTCCAGGTATGGAAGGATAGATACTTGCGGAGGAACGAAGACCCTTCCAGAAGGGATGCAAAGACAGAGGGCATGAGCGCTCCCAAGGAGATAACATTCAGGTATAGAAGAACTCATCCTGAGTGAGCAGATCCCGGATTCCAGATCCTGGATCCCGGATCCTAGAAGACATGATCTCGGCCTAGATGAATAGGTTCGAGAAGAGAAGAGCTCAACCTAAGTGAACAAATCCAAGATTCCAGAAGATAAGATCTCGGCACCTGAGTCCGAGAAGAGAAGAGCACGATGAGCAGATCTCAGATCCCAGAAGATAAAAAGGAAACACACAAGATCAGACTAAAGTTGGCCCGAATTGAGAAGTATGCTAGGGCCGAGGAAGACATGCCAGGAACAAAGGCGTCGGAACAAGAAAAGAGAAATGGCTCACCGATGCGAGACTGGAAATCAAACTCAGGTTGAAGCCAAGTAAGATCAATAGAGAAACTAAGGCCGACAACCTCGGCTTGAATTCAACCTCGGCGACAAGGTCGAAGCTATATGTATGATGAGAACCCAAGTGGATTTTAAGTTCACACTGGGGGTAGAGAGAAGAAGAGTGCGTGTACCACTTGTTGAAATTTGTAGCAATTTACAAGTTGGTTAAACCAATATGATGCTTAATCGAAGTTAAGCCGAGATGATACTTAACCGAAGTTAAGCCGAGATAATGCTTAACCGAAGTTAAGCCCAAATGATGTTTAACCGAAGTTAAACTGAGACGATGCTTAACCGAAGTTAAGCCGAGATGATGCTTAACCAAAGTTAAGCCCAGATGATGTTTAACCGAAGTGAAACCGAGACGACGCTTAACCGAAGTTAAGCCGAGATGATGCTTAACTGAAATTAAGCCGAGATGGTTCCTTATCTTGGCTTGTTGAAATTTGTAGCAATTTACAAGTTAAAGTTAAGTCGAGATTATTCATTAATTCACTTGTTGAAATTTGTAGCAATTTACAAGTTGGAGTTAAGCTGATTCCTTATCTTCACTTGTTGAAATTTGTAGCAATTTACAAGTTGAAGTGAAGCCGAGATTATTCCTTAATTCACCTGTTGAAATTTATAGCAATTTACAAGTTGGAGTTAAGCTGATTCCTTATCTTCACTTGTTGAAATTTTTAGCAATTTACAAGTTGGAGTTAAGCTGATTCTTTACCTTCACTTGTTGAAATTTGTAGCAATTTACAAGTCGAAGTTAAGCCGAGATTATTCCTTAATTCACTTGATGAAATTTGTAGCAATTTACAAGTTGGAGTTAAGCTGATTCCTTATCTTTACTTGTTGAAATTTGTAGCAATTTACAAGTTGGAGTTAAGCTGATTCCTTATCTTCACTTGTTGAAATTTGTAGCAATTTACAAGTCGAAGTGAAGCTGATGTCATAGTTTGCACACTTATAACAATCTACAGGTTGGCCCAACCAAAGAAGATGCTTAACACTTGTTGAAATTTGTAGCAATTTACAAGACAATGTTAAGCCGATATATGATCATCTGTTGAAATTTGCAGCAATTTATAGGTTGAGGAAAAAGCTAAGTATGTTGTTTAAACACTTGTTGAAATTCGTAGCAATTTACAAATAGATTATTGTTTAACACTTGTTATGTTAATCCTTGTTGATCCCTGTTACAGTATATGTTAATCCTTGTTGAAATTTGTAGCAATTTACAAGTAGGCTAGACCGAGATCACCATTTAAACACTTGTTGAAACTTGAGAAAAAGTTTGCAAAGTTAACATTGAGTAGTATATGTTTCACACTTGTTAAAATTTATGAAAAGTTTGCAGGTCAGTATCTTGCCGAAGTAAAAGTTTTGTAGCTATTATATCCGAGGTATGTAACCCCGAGAAGATTGCACAAAGAAGGCAAAGTATGAAAGACATACAAAATATTCTAAGTATAGAATCATGCAAGAGTAGTTAGAAGAAGATCAAAACATAATTCGTTGTGATTGACACGCCTTCACCTTACAACATCATCTTGGGAAGGCTATGGTTGCACGCAATGGGGGCAGTTCCCTCAACGTTGCATCAACTACTGCGGTTCCCAACAGAACATGGGCTTGAAGAAGTCAGAGGGGATCAACTGCAGGCGGAGAATTGCTCCATGGCAGCAATGAAATCCACCTGCAGCATTCAGAGAAGGCAGAGATTGAAAACGAGGACATAGAGGTCCTAGATGATGTCGACAAGGAGCCAGCCGAAAAGAGTGAAGAGACACTGAAGAAAATCCTCGTCCAGGAGGGCGACGAAGAGCGCTTCTTTCTTCTCGGCTCAGGCTTAGCCGAAGAAGAAGAAAGAGAATTGAAAACAAAACTACTCGGCATCAATGGCAGGATATAGAAGACAGTTGGGAAGACTTCTCAGCAGCCTTCTCGGCCTCGAGCTCAGCCTCGATCTCCTAAAGAGTTTGATCAAGGCTCTTCTCGGCAATTGGCACCTCAGAGTTTGAAGGCAAAGATTGAAAGCAAGAATTTGGAAAAAGACACAGAAAACAGAAACATAAATGTAATTCGTAATCAAGAATGATGATGAAGCTATCAAGAAATCAAGACAAAAAGATTGCATAAGTGTGTCAAGCCAAGAACAGTGGTAGAAATCAACAGATGTGTGAACAGTGTGTATTCAAGAAGATGATTTGGAAATAACGGGTAAAAAAAGCAATGGTGATTAACAATGAAGCAGAGCTTCTTGGAAAGCAACAAGAAATAAAACCAGGAGGAACAGTGGCTTACCAGAAAAAGGGAAGCCGGAATGAGAATTGCCGAAGTCTGACGACAATGACAGAATGACGTAAAGCTTCATCGGCGGAGAAGAACGAAGACAGTTGTAGAAGCTTGAAAGCTTGGAACAAATGACGGAGTTAAGCAAAGAGCTAGAAAGAGAAGAAGCCAGAGGATTAAATGAAAAAAGAGAAAAATAGTCAAGAAGACGACAAAGTTCAAGAATAAAGCCAAGTGCACAGGCACTAAGTAAGTATGAGAAGAACAAGAAAGTAATGAACCAGACATGATGCTAGCAACAGAAAGCGGATATGACAAAGAACAGTACCAGGCATTCAAACAATTCAAAACTTGAAGACAGACGAGAACAGAAGGCCACAGATGGCAAATAAATAGATTCAAAGTAAATCAGAAGAATTATGAAAGATTGAGCTTAATAAAAAATTTTATGAACCTACCAAATGAATGCCGATATAAAGATCGCCGGAGTCAAATAGGTGACTGGAAATCAGGAAACTCACCAGAGAGTGTTAGTGAAGCAGTTGCAAAGCTCTTGGAGTTTACGAATTAATGGAACCAGAACCTCGGCTAGGAGGTGCGATTTCGAGTAGCTTGGAAAGCATGAAACTTGATTCTTGACACCAGTGGACAGTAAAGTCCAGGCAAATTTGATCTCGGACAGAGGGGCACAGATGAACGAACAGTGTAGGTTCCATCACCTTAGAATGCCAAGGTAATAGAACCTAGGGGGCAGTTGTGGGGATATATTTTCTGAGTACCAACACGTGGCAAGGTGACGCCGACGTGTCAGCCGAGGTGCAACGTGTCTTGGTCGTTGTGCCGAGGTCATCTCGGCTAGGCCGAGGTTGCCTCAGAAGATATCGGAATCCGAGATAAGCGGATAAGGGACAAGAGTCCTAGAATAGGAGAGGGCTTCAGTTTAAGAGTCCTAGATTGGGAGAAGACTTCAGTTTGGGTAAAGATAAGACTCTTAGAGAGTTTATCCTAATGCCACTGGAAGTCCCAGATTAGTAGTAATCTTAAGTCCGTTAGGGCCAGGCTCCTATTGGACTAGGATTGTATTGGCTATAAAAGAGAGGCACCCTCATGGGTCTAAGGTATGCTTTTGATACTCAAGCTTGTGAGTTTAGTACTTGATTTATCTTTGAGAGATATACTGACTTGATCGTCGGAGTGCCCCCGGGTGGTCGAAACCACCACGGGATTCTTATATTTCTGTTGCAGGTCAGTCAGGTGCCGTTTATTCTGCCAGTGCTCTCCAGCTAGTTACTAAGCGGGCAGTGTGGTCGGAAAATCACCCACACAGTAATATATATATATATATATATATATATGTGTGTGTGTGTGTGTTTGTAATGTAATTTAGTCCATAAACTTTATTCTAATGAATTTTCTTTTCTTTTCTTTTATTTTTATTTTTTTTATAGGGAATATCACTTAATCTAGTGGGGCACAATCCAATGGAGACCGAATTTAGAAATGAGAGTTCTTTTGATTTTTCTATTCATTCCCAACCGCCTCCACAAAATTGACATGGGAATCCACTTTGTAGTTTTTGTTTTGAGAATTGAAGTTGAAGGTTTTTAGAATTTTGTTTGGATAATTTAGAATGGTTGAGACAGATTTTGAGATATTTGGTAGGAGATTTTGAATTTTGAATGCCTCAAAATTTTGTTTTATTTTTTTTATACAGATATTGGATGTGAATTGAATATATTTTGGCCTTAAGTTGGTTTTTTTTATTTTTTATTTTTTTATACAACTATTTTTTTTTTTGAAGTTACATTTTTTTTTTGCTTATGGTTTGATAAATTGATTTGTTCAAATACAATTTTTTTCCCTTTCAATTTCACTTTTGATGCATTTAAGCCAGTTTTGAAAAAGTCAAAACATGTATGGTTTTTTTTATTTTAATTTTACAATTAATCTTTTTAAAAAAATACAATTTAGTTTGATAAATTGATTTGTTCCGCGACTTATTTTTATTTTATTATATTTTTTATTTATAAAATAAATTTTTTTTAACACAAACTCACTCCTTCAACTTTACACGACTGTGGGACCCAGAAGATGGCAGAGTCCCTGCTAGGTTGATTTGTTTTGTTTGACATAGTGGAAGAAGAGTTAATGAACCCTCACATATTCAAAAAAAAAAAAAAAAAAAAAAAAAATTTTAAAACGGTGACGTTTTAACGCACAACAGTGACCGCTGTGAATTGTCCACAGCAGGGACCCCTCCTCCCCGAAAAATAGAGTTCTAGATTTACATTGACACAATTATACTGTAAATAAGGAAAAGGACCTTATGGATTGCCTGTTTTTTTTTGACTCGGTCTCCAGCCATGAGGACCGACTATTGACTGCTTATTTGTTTTGTAATTCATGTGAAATAGACATGAAGATGGTTTATTTTATAATTTATAATTTTAACTTGATTCAGTTAGATTACTAAATGTCTCATTTCAAACATGAACATATCATCTATTATATTATTGGGCCTAATGTGACAATATATTCAAGGACCTCTGAATGCAAAATTAAAAAAAAAAAAAAATCATTTTGTATTTATTAACAAGCTTTGATATCGTATCAAACATACATCATTAAAATTAAAAGTAGTGTTTTTCTTAAGTTTTTATCTCTATCATGTGGCATCTACTCGTTGGTAAAGATTTTAGTCAAAATGTCAGAAAATTACTACAGATTATTACACCACTCTCTACTTTTTTTTTTTTTTTTTGGTAAAAGGTTAAAACGTCGCTAAAATAGTCAATTAGTTTTAAACTTTTAAAATTCGACATCATAAGGGTATTAAAATTGGCCCACTTAATTCAGTTACTTATTATCAATTTTAAGTTCTCTATTTAGATAAAATTGTAATCTAATATAACCAATAACAAATAATTCTACATCATTTTTTTTTTTGAACAGAATAATTCTACATCAATTTATATTGTAATTTTATTCCAACTAATCAATACATTAGTTGCAATTGTTTGAAAGGAAGGTGACAGAAGATTACACAGTTGAGAATTTATTCATAAATATGTCCATATAGTTTGTCTCTTGTATCAATTTAGACTTTACACTTTTAGTTTCATTAATTTGTTTGTTTGAATTTTCATATTAATTCATCAAATTGATAACGCTTTTTAGAAATTGAATGAAGATTATAGAACAAATCAGTAGAGTTTGGCATCCAATTTAAAATGATCTACTCTTTTTTGAGAAGACCATTTTCGAATTTCTATCTAATTTTTTTTAACTAATATTATTAATTAAACTAAATTGATACAACGTGCAAAATTCATACAATTAAAATGACAGAGATTGAATTAACACAAGATGCAAATTACAAACACCATAGGTATAATTTCCCTAAAAACTTATACTAGAAGATAGGATTAGATAGTTGAAATAGTCCATCATATTAGATAGGAAAAAAGTCAATAGAAGCAATTAAAAAAATAAATTAGAAATGGGTGCAGTTGTTGAAGAACCGTTCTTGGTTCATCCTTGAAAGAAGACTTGGTATTGTTTAAAACGTAATGACAAAGTGAAATAATCTGATCTATCTATATCTATAAATACCGTCTCTTTGCCATGCTAGATATCCGTCACCCTCCTCTCAAGAAATTGCAATTAGGCATAGAAATTTCAATTTGCTTCAATTAAAATGGCAACTCACTTTTTCCTTGTAACCATAGCCATCATGGCCTTGGCTTCCACACTTGCCTCTGCTTCTGACCCAAGTCCTTTACAAGATTTCTGTGTTGCTGTCAATGAATCCAAATCTGCTGGTATACTATATGCTCATCTTTATCTCCTAACTTTGTGCCTTTCAAATTATATATTTGATGTCATTTTGGTATCCACATTTTAATTGTGTCAATGTTGTTTTCAAAGTATTAAATGTGTATTAAGTTGTATTGCTCGACATAACCAATATTTGTTTGGTCCCTAAAATATACAATGTTTCATTTTGATCCTTAATATTTTAATTATATCAATTTTATAGAGTTAGTTTTCATATTCTTAGATGTCATCATGTAACATTTTTGAATTTTTTTTAGTTTGTTTAACATTTTATTTCTTTCACCCAACAATTATTGAAACATATATCCATTTCCTTTTCATGTAGTTTTTGTGAATGGAAAATTCTGCAATGACCCAAAGCTCGCCAAAGCCGACGACTTCTTCTTTTCAGGCCTCCTTACTCCCCGAAATACATCAAACCCAGTTGGATCAACTGTCACTCCCGTAAACGTCATGCAAATCCCAGGCCTGAACACTCTTGGCATCTCCTTAGCTCGCATCGACTTTGCACCTTACGGCCTTAACCCACCCCACACACACCCTCGAGGAACTGAGATCCTCGTGGTCTTGGAGGGTACCCTCTATGTCGGTTTCGTAACCTCCAATCCAGAAAATCGTCTTTTCACCAAGGTCTTGTACCCAGGAGACGTTTTTGTATTCCCAGAAGGTCTCATTCACTTCCAGTTTAATGAGGGAAAGACTAATGCAGTGGCTATTTCTGGTCTGAGCAGCCAAAACCCTGGTGTTATTACCATTGCGAATGCGGTGTTTGGGTCAAATCCAAAGATTTCTGATGATGTTCTTGCCAAGGCATTCCAAGTAGACAAGAAGGTGGTGGACTATCTTCAAGCCCAGTTTTGGTGGCCCAACAACTAAAGAAAAAAATGAAGAATAGAATCCATTGAACTGTTATTTGTTACACTTTAAACATATATAATTTAATATCGCATAAATAAGGGGTTGGTTATTGATGGTTTCCTTACAACTCTTTTTTGTATGATTTTATAATAACGAAGATTTTTAAATTGTTCCCTCTCTCATATAATGATGACACTCTTGATTTTTTCAGTCTCCCATATTGATTTGTAAGAGATAGCAATGATGTATGTTTAATGATTGACATGAATGTTACCTGGCTCACTAGAAATTCGATCTTCTCTTAATATATCAAAAATGGTAAGGTCAACTTAAAATAATTCTACTCTATTAATGATGATGAGGATTATATGTCACCTAAAAATTTTCCCAAACTTTTTATATTTGAAGCATTTATTACATGAATTAATGTAACGGGGGAATAATTGCAGTTATAAATAGTATTTCTCATTTGTTAACCATCATTTGACCAGTTAGATTTACTAATACTATTATTGTATCTCGTAATATATATATATATATATCTACATTTTAATGAATTATAAATTATGAATTCTTTAATTGTTTTTTAGGGTCAAATGACGCTTTTAAAGAATTCAATTAAAAAAAAAAAAAACTTAATGAAATTTAAAAAATCATCCGTATAATTATACAGGATTATTTTTGAGTTTGAGTCATTCCAATGGGTCATTGTAGGTTTATCTGGTTGTTAACTAGAGGGCTCTAGATACCCAATTATAAATAATAATAAAAAAAGAACTCGTGGATTTAGTTCCCTTCCAATATTCCAAAAAAGAAAAAGAAAGAAAACAAATATTTATTATTTAATACTCAATGAGAGAAAAATAAAAGGACAAATTACACTCACCTCCCTTAAGGTTTTTGACAATTATATTGACCTATCCTCCTTATTTTGAAATTACATTTACCTCCCTCAAGGTTTACTTTTGATTTCAAATTCTTCCTTGCCATTAGTTGATCATTAGTTTGACTAAAGTTTTTTTTTTTTTTGTTGATAAAAATCAGTGATTAGTTGTTAGATTAGCACAATCAATTAATCATTTTTTAGGTAAACAAATTAGTATGAATTATTCAAGCCAAATGAGAAACACAAGAACTTGTATGTAGGTAATGCAATAAATTATATGTATATATATATTGTCAAATCATGTTAGTATTTAGAAATATTATTTTGTTTGATTCAAATAAATACATATAATAGTGTTCCAATTGGATTTTTTTTTTTTATTAATTTAGATAATAAGACTCATCAATTTTATCTTATTTTTTTGACAACAACTGAACTATGATATCAAGTATTGATTATAAACTATCAAATAATTTCTCTTATATTTCTATAATTAATTTTTTAATTGAGTTCATCATCACTTTTGTCATTTTTTTTTTTTGATCGGCAAAATGAAATTTTATTGATGTAAAAATCAAGTATAAGGTACGAAACAAATTACACCAATAAAGAAAGGGAAAGTGCAAGAGCATCACAATGAGCTAAATCATCCCAATTAGGTTGGCATCAAAAAGTCCATCCTATCATTTGCTAGCACTTCCAAGTTGGTGAGAAACCAACAAAAGAAACAGACCAACACACCACTGAAACAGAGCCACTGCTGATACTGTTGCTACCAATATTGCTGCTAGACACCATACCAACCACAGGCACTAACAGATGAGACCAGCAAAGCAAACCAACACAGACCTGAGACAAAACACCCAACCCACACTAGAGTCCATCACAGCAACAGACATACTCCGTAGCAAACAGCCATTAGGAAGCACCTATGCATAGAAGACCAACATCCAGGAACCAGACAGCAACGACCAGAGACAAAGCATGCAATTAAGCAACATAAAGACTTGAGACTAAACAAGTAAAACTGAACACCTACTCTGAGTCAACAGACCAGCAAAACATGACTGTTCAGCCACAAAATAGATCAACCCTGAAAACAGACCAACAAACCAGTAACTGAACATATATACTCAATTGAGGCTCCTAAAATTTCTCCAATTGCAAACTACATTAGCGACTGAAAAGGGGAAGTCCTTGATAGAGGCCTTGAGCCAATAAGCTAATCTGACCTTGATTAGTTCCCACAGATCCATCGAATTAGGATGGGCATCAGAGAATACACACTCATTCCTATGCTTCCAAAGAGACCAAAGAACAACAAAAGGAATGGCTCTCCAAACTTTGGTGATTAAGCACTTGTATTTTCCACCCATCTACCAGTTAAGTAAGTCTGCCACAGATTCTGGTATGCACCATTGAAGCCCCCAGTCAAATAGCACAACAGACCAAATGGACCAAGAGAAAGGGCAACGAAGCAAAACATGATTGGTAGTTTCAGGAACAGATTTGCAGAAGATGCAAGTGGTGGAGAAATTGGTACCTAGAATGCCAAGATTGTGTAAGAAATCTGCAGTTTTAACTCTATTTTTCCAAGCCAGCCATCCAAACAAATAGACTTTGGGAGGTAAGGAGTTGCTCCAAATAAATTTGGTTATGCTAAGATGAGGCCCCAGAAGAGAAGTACTAAAGGAAAAAAGAGAAGAGGCAGAGAAGGAACATGAACCAGCAGTTGCAGAATTCCAGACCAAACTATCAATACACCCTGGGCTCAAAGTGGAAGCAGAGGCCAATATGCTAAGCAATATAATTTCATAAGACAGTTCCCAAGCGTACAAGGTTCTTCTATAGATGAAGTTCCACTCACTATAGTTGGTTTTCCTAGCAAAATATTGTTGAAGAGAGAGCCCTTCTAATCATCAGAAAGGTTGAAAAGGGAAGGAAACTCATCCTTGAGGCAAGTGACTCCACACCACTTATCATACAAAAATCTGATTCTACTGCCATCCCCCACCTTGATTTGGCAGTTAACCAAGAAGAAGTTAAAGATGTTACTACTATGAAACCCCAATAAAGAGAATGTCCTTCCACACCCTAGATTGTTTGTAAGAAAATTTCACAGGAGGATTCCAACTATGAACCTCGACCTTGTATTTACTACAGATGATTCTCCTCCAAAGTGCATGAATTTGATTGCCAAATTTCCACCACCATTTAGTTTATTCTAGAATACACGCTATTTTATGTGTATCATATATAAATTATAACATTTGTGGCATTAATTACCACAAATATTATAACTTTTTGTTTGTTTGTTTGTTTTGTTTTGTTTTGTTTTGTTTTTTTTTTTTTTTTGCTGTCATAACTAAAAAAAAAAGTCTTAACCAAACCCTACATAAGGTATAACCAAAAATTTAATGGTTATCAACAAAAATATCTCTAATGTTAAAATTACTGAACTAAACCTTCCATTAATGCTGTTAGCCACAAGAGAAGTGAATGTAATTTCAAAAAAAAAAAAAAAAAAAATGAGGGGAGGTCAGTGTAATTATCTCAAGAGACCACTGTAATTTACCCAAAGTAGTATTTTCGTTAAGTTTTTTTTTTCTTCTCCTAACGTGGCACCAACTTGACAGTTGACACTATGCAATCTTAAACTTTTAAAATAAAATATCATAAGGGTATTAAAATTGGCCCACTATATTCACTTATTTATTATCAACTTTTAAGTTTTGTATTTATATAAAATTATAATATAATGTGATGTCCTGGTCTTGGATCAGATTTGATGGTTGCTTTTCGAATTTGTCATTTTGATCTCTGGAGCCTCGAGTAGTGTCATTGTTGAAGTTTCTTTTCGACCTTGTCTAACTGTCCTTAAACTTTCTTGTGTTTTAAAATTTTGGATAAACTACCAATAGGTCTTAATAATTGTACTTAATTCCCATCAAGTCCTATTGAAAATAAGTCTTGGTAAAATTGTCGCTAAAAATAATTTTTTTATCGCTAAAAATTGACAATTAGTGACTTTTTTTTGTCATGATTTTTATAAATTGTGGCTAAAACTTACAATTAGTGACTTTTTTTATGACAAATTTTTTCTATAGGGCCAATTAGACAATAAATCCACTTATTAAGATCTACACGTAAGTATCCCTAATTTTTTTTAATTTCGGGTGCAAGGATGAAAATTGGAGGTGCAGAGTCACCTCGGGAAGATCCAGTCAGAACTGGTAGTCCCATATGTGCAGTGTGAGGCTCCGCACATGCGGCATCAAAGGAGCAAACTTGGGTTGGTGACTAGGAGGATCCGCACGTGCGGCATGGGCTTTCGCGTGCCCGCCCAGACTGTTTTTCGCTTTGAATTTTGGGCCATTCTCTCTAAAATCTAAGCCCACACCCCCATTTTCATCACTTTTGCATCTCTCTCTCTCTTGCTCTATCTCTCTAAAAACCTACACTCATCCTCATTTCTTCTCTTGATCTAGTAGGATCCATAGAGATTTTAGTATTAATTCCATATACCAAAATGACGAGGATTCCAGAGGCTACATTTTGACCTATGGAGATTGATTTCCGATAAAGTTAATTTTTGGACTTCCTCATCTTCTTTCTTTGAGTTAGGGATTTCTTTGCTCATTTTCAATACTTTATTATAGATAGACATGTAGTTTTTATTGTATTAAAAACTTGAGTAGTTGGATGTTTTTTGAAAGGCATGTGATGAGGGTTAGGGTTTCATGATTTTGAGTTAAATCTTGTGTTTTGCTGTGAATTTATGAGATCGTATGCTTGACGAACATGTGTAATGATTTAGAGTAAAAAGTTCTAATTATTTATTTAATGGTTATGAGAAAAAGATGAAAATTGATGATTTGATATTATTTGAACCATGTGGATGGTTCATAATTGATGAGTTGTAACAATTATTGTGAAATCGGGATTTTAGAGAAATAAGAAGGGGTGTTGGTAAATGTGTGTATTGGAGTGATGGGATTAATTTGTATTTTATATATACATATATATATATATATATATATATATTGGATTGTGAACATAAATTGACTAAATGGGTTTTTGATAACTAGTAAAGAGAAAATTGATGATTTGTTGTGGGTATTGGAAATTTGGAGGAAGGGGAAAATAAATTTTGAAATTTATAAGGAATTCATATACTTTTTTAAAATGGGAAATGAAAATTGGTGGCTTTTTTTAAAAAATAAAAATAAATAAACAAGTGACTAATAGTAGTCATGTAACGCCCTCAAAATAATAGCTTTAAACCCATTAAATAAGACATGCATTGATATTCAAAAGCTCCACATTCTTTCATTTATCAGCGTTTCATTACAAAAAGTATTACATGTTAACAACAAAAGCAAATGCCCTATGGGCTTACAGCTTTCCGAGTTAACACTTGGTTACAACAAAAGAGCACTAACTCAAACACGTTAAGCCCTTGGCTTGAATTTACATGTAATACATCAAGTAAAACAACAAAAAAGTCCGCCTCTGGCCTCCCAAGCTACGTCCTTGGAGGTGGCATGCTACCTGTACCTGAAAATGATATTCCCATATAGGGTGAGCCACAGCCCAGTAGAAATACACTAAACCAACCATGAACAATGACTAAAAGATTAGCAACTGATAGACGGTCAACACTGACACTTCCATTTACATCTCCCTACGTTTCCATGACAGCCAAGTCTATGTTACAATTCACTTTTCGTTTTTGTTCAACTTTGAGTTTGAAAACAAGGCTCAGTACTCTGGCCAGAACATTTGATGAGATTATAGTTCATCACTAGAACACTTTCGAAATCCAAGGTGGATACACATTATTTTGTTGTATCAATAACACATAAACTACTCCCATACTTCGCAAACAATGATGATATACATTTTAATGCTATATCAAATCAAACAAACTTTTCAATAGATAAGCATATGAGCTATATCACTACTACAACAGATAAGCATATGAGCTGTATCAACATTCCAATAGATAAGCATATGAGCTGTATCAACACTTCAACCGATAAGCATATGAGCTATATCAACATTCCAACAACCGGTTTAGAGGTACATCCCCCATCTTCCCCTAAACCATTAACCGGTTTAGAGGTACATCCCCCATCTTCCCCTAAACCGTGGAGTACATCCCCTATCTCCTCCCATACACAAGTGATGCATATAAACACAGAATCACATATGCAATCAATCAATACATAAAATTAATGTATTCTATCAACCGACATGCTCTATGACACATCCAATTGATTAGTTTTAGTTTGCCTAATCATCAAGCATTGTCTACAACGATCAACACTACCCTCCACCGGTAGCCCAAAGCAATTATTTCTAAGCAGGAAATAAATGCACAATGGATATTCAATCGACATTTCAATTCGGTGAGTGACAAATAATTCAACTACACCCTTTTACCCCATGCACTCCCAATCTCAGCAATTCCATTTCATTTCCTCATTTCCCACAATTAATTATGTCAATTAATTAAACAATGTAATTAGGTCATTTTCCATAATTACCATTACCACCCTTAGGTCCCATTTTCATCAATGATTCAACATTTATTCCATTTCTCTATACCAAACATGCATCTAGGTTTATTACAAATAAAATCCCAACTTTTGTAAAATAACACAAATGGCCCAAACTTTCACAAAATTACCAAACCAACCCCAACATCTCAAATTACCAAAATTTAAAGACAAAATCCATGGAGAGGAGTAGGATATCCCTACCTCAAATTCAGAGCTCCAAGGGAGAAGATGAGTAAAACTCAGAAGTGCTCCAAATCCCAAATTTCTCAGATCTCAACAAAGCCCTCGACGATCAACACACTTCTTACAAAGGCCCAAGGTGAGGAAAACACTCTAGGTAGATCAATCCTAAGAGAGAAGTTCGGTTTTAGAGTGAGGTGCTCTCTAATGGAGGTTTTGAAAAAGTAAGAGAGAGAAAGGAAATCAAAAAGTGATCAAAAAGGTGGTTTCACGAACTGATATAAAAGCAGGTCCGCTCGAGCATACAACACCCCGCTCGAGCGTACAGACACAAGTTCACGCTCGAGCGTCCAAAGATCCGCTCGAGCGCCGGGTGCACTCTCCCAGAATTTTCTGCAGACGACCGAAATGCTGAGAGAAGGAAATTCACGCTCGAGCGTCCAAACTGCCGCTCGAGCGTAAAGGCAGCAACAAAAGCTCGCTCGAGCACAAAACCGCCGCTCGAGCGGAGAGACCAAAACCTGGGCAAAATTTCAAAGCTTTAAAACACAACCAACTAATTCCCAACTTGCCCAACACAACCCAAAACTCTAAAACAAAGAGTAAGGGATAGAAATGAGGATAAGACAACAACGAATCTACGAAACTGAGTTCAGATTATAGTTATACAACAACAGGGAATACCGGGATCGCTATAAGTCATGATGAAATTACTACTTGTTGAGCCAAAACTGGAATATTTTGGACTTGAATCAATTACTATTTAAATGATAGAAGTTATGCAATGTATGAATATTGATAAAATCTAAACCAATGGGGGAAAAATTGAATTTACGGAACTGACACATGTCATAATTATTGATGAATAGGAATTGTGAAGTCAAGTGTGAGAATTGATCCATATTGTTCTAGAGGCTGTGTCCTTGGCCATTGGTAGAGGATGGTATTGACGTTGTTGAATAAATTGTGAAATTTGGAATAATGTGCCAATTGTTGAGTTGAATGAAGAAGCGCATTGATAAAGGTTCTACTTCCTTTCGGATTTGTGCTTGGTAAAGTGTGGCGCTTTGAATGGGTTCCTCTCCCCTTCGGTTTGCACTCGGTAAAGTGTGAACAGGTTCCTCTTTTCTCTGGCTCGAGGACTAGTAAAGTGTGACGCTTTGAGACAGGTTCTGCTCTCTTCCGGTTCAAGCCCGGTAAAGTGTGTTATGGTGGTTATGGCTTGACGAAACCAGGTTATGTTATATGATAGTTTTGTGCAGTTTACTTTCATACTTGTGTTGTGATGAAAAAGGGTCTATCGTTGGCTTTCCGTGCTTGTAATTAGTAAAATATGTAATGCATGTTGGCGTGTCTATTGTTGCATGCATATATATATATATATATATATTGTTGTGGGTGCTGAATCTACTCTGGTGCTTAAGGCCATATAACCTGATAGTTGTCCTTGTAGTTGTAGTGTCTTGATATACATTGCAGGTTAATTGTCTAATTAAATTATGAGACTGTGGTAAGCTAATTAGTGATTGAGATTCATATTGGAAATAGTTGGCAACACTACAAAAAAATTGCTTTTTCGCGATGGTAAAATGCCGTCGCAAATACTCAAAATGCCGTCTCAAAAGGTTTTTTGCGACGATAACTGGCCTTTTGCAACGGCAAGTGGGGGGTCGCAGCAAAGGGGTTGCAAAAGGGTTTTAGCGACGGTATAATGCCGTCGCAAAAAAAAAGGCGACGGCAAAAATGCTTTTTTACGACGGAAAAATGCTGTCGCCATTAATGCATAAAAATCTGAGTTTTTTTGAGACGGCACTGTGTTTCCGTCGCTAAAAGGGTTATTTGCGATGGCACAAATACTGTCGCTAAAGGGTTATTTGAGACAGCACTTGATGCTGTCACTAAAGTACTATTGGCGATGGCAAATGATACCGTCGCTAAAAAACTTCATTTTCAATCAAATGCCCTATCTTTTGTGATAGCATTACTACCGTCGCAAAAAACCCTGGTTCTATTTTTCTTTTTGAGACGGTGTGTGTGCTGTCGTCTCAAAAAAAATAAATAAATAAAAAAACTTTAATAAAATTATTAAAAATATGAAAATGGCCTGTATTAAATGAAAAATAACTAAAAAAATTATTTTCATTCAGAATTGTTTTCCTGCATTTCTAAAAATTATTTTCATTCAGAATTGTTGGTCTCAACTATGCTTCAGGTTATCAGGCCTCGAGGAAAAGCATGCATTCACACCAAGAACATGAAATCCATCAAGCAACTTTGATATATAACATATTTTCCATCCTAAGCAATGGGGAAATAGAAAGTAGTAGCATATAAAATCACCAACAAATTTCTCATTAACCAAACCCATAACACCAAGGCTGTGTTTGGTGCCATGGAATGGGACTACATTTTTGGCAATGGACACACAACAATTATGATTCCGAATGATAAAAATTTAGAGGTGCCTAAGAAAAGCATAATGGATCTGGCATTCTAACATTCCGATCACAAAACCAGCAGCACGTCCTAGAACTTGAAATCCTTTTTCTTCGATTTTCCATCCTTTTCCTGCATTTTCTGTTCCCTCTTCTTCTCATTCTAAAAAATTCCACCTCATCAGAACAAAAGTGTCCATAAATACTAATTAAAACAAGTACAAAATCAGAAAGATTGTGAGAGATGCACACCTCGACAACCATGTCACTGAAATCCTCCTGCTGACTACGCAGCTTCTCCTCCTCCTTGCTTCCTCATACCTGTGAAATGCAAAATAAATATGAATTAAGCGCCTTGTAGCTAATGTACTGATACTGATACTGACACTAAACAAACTATGAGGACTCAGACTTACTTTGCATGCAAGACATTGTTCATTACTTCCAACTCTTCTGGTTGTAATGTGACATCAACTTTATTTGATTTCTGACCTCTGAGCAGATCAACCTGAAAAAAGAAATAACATGAACAATAAAATGAGACTCATCATTAAGCCTGTGACTCGTATGGATCAATCACACAGATTATATTTTCAGGTAAATTCACCCAACACAGAATCTGAAAGGATTTTGTAAATTTGCTTAATTGTAAAATTGAACATGAATGATATATGATTCACAATCCGGATATAATTAGCAGTTAGCGAAGTAGAAGATCAATGACGGAACCAAATATTTTTCTCAAAGCCCATAGACAAAACAAATCATGTACAGGCTACAGCAGAATATCTAAAACTACATGCATTCTTCAGTGCTCACATAGAAACTAACAAAGCATGCGTCATAGAACTAGTGGCATGTGGCCCAATTGATGAAATTAGGTCAACTTCAAAACATAAATTTACTTGTTAAGATTTAAATATCCACCTCATGCAACAGGGGAGCACAAATGCCAGTCATATTCAGGGTAAGTTTGGGGAGTTAAAAAATAGCCAAAAGAACCACACACACACACAAAAAAAAAAAAAAAAAAATTTACTAAAAAAGGAAGACTACTTCTCATGCCCATGAATCTGAAGACAGGATAGGAAACAATCAAAGTACTAGGGTGACAAAAATTCCCTGCAGTGCATTAATTTATAGATGACGATGACTATGATGAAGATGAGAACAAGGATGCAAAGTTACTAATATGAGATACAGAGAGTGCTATGAATATTAAGGAATTAGATGAAAACATATGGAAAGGATTAAGATATTTGCTAAACAAGGACATTCCTGGTTTACCAATGTATTCAATTTTTGACAGACATCACACACATCAAATTAAGTGAATAACAACTTTAGGTCTCAATGACAGCATTTCTTATAAGATTTCTGCATCAAACCTCTTGCTTCTAGCTCAGAAACCAACTTATGTTAACCAATATATTAGTCATATAGAATACATCTTGTAATGAAATTGTTAGTGACTTGCCAAATGCACCAACATAGAAATTGTTAGTCATCCATCCAACCTCATAATAATGGAATGAATAAAAATAAAGCAAAGCCTCCCATTATGTATGCCAGTATCTGAAACAGTGATTAGATATGCTTTTGCTGTCTCATTAAACAGCAATTAAGAGAAATAGTAACACGACCTATATCAAGCATGACTACATATGAAAAAATAGTAAATCAAGACAAGTGAGCTCAACTAACACCTTGCTATGGGAACATGGTGGGTATATAGCAGCAAGGGTGAAACCTCCAACAAACAAATACATTGTGTGTGTGTGCGTGTTCGCGAGCGTGCGTATGTGTGTGTGTGTGTGTGTGTGTGTGTGAGAGAGAGAGAGAGAGAGAGAGAGAGATGAATTTGGTGCATCCACTTTTCTCTTTTTTTTTCTTTTTTTTTACAGTAAAATAACATTCATTAGAATAAAACATCCACCTTAACTAATTATAAAGACAATACAAGTATACAGCAAGGTATCACTGCATCTAATCACATACAAGCAGAAGGCAAACTTCAAAGGGAAAGAGAACAAGCACTTAATATTTACTTGTTTTGCACATCAGTTTACTCTCAAGAGAGAGAGAGAGAGAGAGAGAGAGAGAGAGAGAGAGAATTTAAATTATTTGAGCTCTAGATAGCATTTATTTCAAAAGGTGGATGTACGAGTAAAGACTCTCAGGTTCAGGAAACTGTAGCTCACCACTATATTATATTATGTCATCTCTGGAAGGTGATTATGGGTATAACAAGGGATGATGGAGTTTCCATTACTGATGATGCCAAGTAAATGCTAAGATTATTACTTATTTTCAAAACCCGCTAGGCCATAATGGAGGCGGTGCTAGGCAAGCATAGAAGACATGAACTTGTACTGAAAGTGATCAACTAAATGATGCACAGAAACAGAAATTGGACATGGATGTTGCCGTTGAAGGGATTAGAGAAACCTAGTTCTCTCTCAAAGATAAGAAATCTCCTGGCCCCAATGGCTATAGTGCCATGTTCTTCAAGATAGCTTGGCCTGCCATTTATAACAATGTATTTTATTCTATTACATCTTTCCTTTTCTTTTCTTTTTTTTTCAATTCTGGTGATGCTATCTTGAAAGAAATTACCTCCACTCTAATCACTTGGTTCCTAAGGTCCCTAATCCTACAAAACTAAATGAGTATGACCCATTCCTTGCTGCAACACAACACCCTATACAAGTGTACCTAACAACAGATTGAAGTCCCCCCTCCCATCTATTATTGATCCAGCCCAATCAGCCTTTGTTTCAAGCTTGATTCATATTAAACACAAAAGGTATTGAACCGATCAATTACCACACAATTCCATTAGGACAAATATGCCACCAAAGCAAACAAAACTTGATATCAACACGGAATATAATAGATATAAAAGCAGCATAAATGCCAACCCAGAAGGCATGGAAAGGTGCCAGACCAATAAACGTCATTACATAGGTACTAATGATATACCCAAAGTAGTTAATTTACCTCGATTATGTACTAGATTTCAGCCTAGAAATGACTACTTTAGTGTGGGCAATCCCATCCCAGACACAAGCTTGAAATTCCATAGTACCACCATCAACCGCAGTAGCATCCCTGACATCAAAGGTAATATAACACAAAAAACCAGCAACACCAGCGACGTTTACCTTGACAACCTTCACAAACTCCAAATTCGTATGCTGCACACATATTTTACCATATACATGAACAACAAAGCTAATTAAAAACATTGTCTAATATATGTATATATGTTTTATATATATATATTCTCAATAAATAAAATAAAAAAAGCACACACACAACACACAAAACAAAACAGAACTTCAATTGAATAAAGAAATACACCTCTTTCTCATTGTATTCCTTAAGAGCTAATTCAGAAAAAGATTTGAGGTCGTCGGCAATCTCATCGAAATTATAAAGAGGGGCTATTGTACCGCAAGTAAAAGAGCGTGGGAACGACATCACATCAAAGCCCTGTTTGTATATGTATGTATGTATGTAAAGCCCACAAATTAATAATACAATAATAGCAATAATATATGATTTAGAAGAAAATAGAGATAAATGAAAAACGAAAACAAACACAAACACAAACTTACATCACTTTCAGTGATCTGTCGATTATATTCTTGGTATTCCCTATCAGTAAACTCATGCCTTCCGTCACTGTCATCTTCCACATCTGAATCATCGTAGTTATAGAATACAACTTTTGATCTAGGGTCTTCTTTTCCTTTTTCTTTTTCTTTTTCTTCTTCTGCTGATGAACAAAGCGGTGGTGGTGAACCGTAATCCTCACACCTTTGCTTCTTTGTCGGTGAATCTCTAATCTCTCGTTTGTAATCGTTCCTTTCGATGCACAGATCGGAAGCCATACACACCTTCCAGCACAGATAATATGAGAACGACAATGAAAACCTAGACAACCGACGGACAAGGGAGCTCAACCCAACCTAAAAAAAATACACCAGACCAGATACAAAATAAAATAGGCTGTAAGCTTAATCCAGTACTGTACATGTACCTGAAATTGGGTGGTGGAAAGGAAAGGTGCAAGAGCTTCGGTCAAAGGGAGAGGTGAGAGCTCTGTTTGCTTAGTTTGCTGGTCACGGTCGGAGAGAGAAGCTAAGGACTCTGAAAAACTTCGTTTGCCGGTAATGGTTATCGATAGAGAAGCTAAGGACTCCGACAATGGTCGTCGATGTCTGGATTCCTTCATTCACAGTCGCGAGAGAGAGAGAGAGAGAGATTTGGTAGAAATTAGGGATTTTGGTTATAAGAGATTGGGGATTTTGGGGGCGCGAGAATGGAAAAAAATGGGGGAACCGAGCGGGCGGGATTGGGAAAAAATAATAATAATAATAATTTTCATCATAAATGAATATTTAAATAATAACAAAATAATAATAATTTTCATTTTCTTTTTGTTACTAAGGTTGAGAATTTATTTGTTTCATTTTTATTTTAATGAAAAATTATTATTATTATTTTTTATTTGGTAGAAGCAAGGATAATATTTTAATGAAAAATATTTTCTATTAAGAGTGATGAGTGAGAGAGAGAGACGGAGAGAGAGAGAGAGACAAACAGACAAAGAGAGAGAGATAGAGAGAGAGACAGAAAAAGAGAGAGAAACAAGAGATGAGCGATACAAAAAGAGAGAGAAAGAGAGCGAAAAAAGATGAACGAGAGAGAGAATAGAAAAATAGAGAGATAGAGAGAAGAGAGATGAGCGAGAGAGACAGAGAGAGAGAAAAAAGAGAGATAAGCGAAGAGACAAAGAGAGAAAAGAGATGAGAGGGATAGAGAGAAGATAGATGAGCGAGAGAGACAGAGAGAGAAGACAAATGAGAGAGATAGAGAGAAGAAAGATGAATGAAAGACAGATAGACAAACAGACAGATAGATAAACAAACGGAGAAAGAAGAGTGAAGAGAGAAAGAGAAGAGTGGTGGTAGTTGAATGGCATTTGTAGTAGTGGTAAATGTGGTAGAGAAGATGGGTGGTGAGAGAGAGAGATGAGTGAGAGACGAATAGAGAAAAGTGATAGAGAGATAGAGAAAGAGACAGAGTAAGGAGCGAAAAAGGGACAAAGTGGTCGCTAAAAGTGCATTTTCTTGTAGTGGATCGATAAATCGAAAGGGAGCTCAATAAATAAAGAAGAGATGAGGGAGAGTGTGAGCAAGGCAAACACGGTGGGAGAGAGAGAGACAAATAGACAGACAGGCAGATAGAAAGAGAGACGAAGAGAGAAAGAGATAGAGAGAGAGATAGACAAAAAAAAAAGAGAGAAACAAGAGATGAGCAAGAGATAAACTAAAAGATAGAGAAAGAAAGTGAAAAGAGATTAACGAGAGAGACATAGAAGAAAAAAAAAAGAGACAGAGAGAGTGGTAGTAGTAGTGGTCATAGTTCCACCCATTGATTTAAGAATGGTGTTTGTTTTGAGCTTTCAAATCATAATTCTACATTCATTTTTCAAAACTCAATTCAAAATATAATCATTACTTTTCGAAACTCATAACCAAACACATAATTCAAAACTCTTTTCAAAGCTTAATTCAAATCAATTTTTTAAATATTTTAATTTTGTGAAAGACAGATAAAGAAGAGAGATAGAGAGAGAGACAGAGATAGAGTGATGAGTGAGAGAGAGAGAGAGAGAGACAAAGTGGTTGCTAAAAGTGTATTTTCTTATAGTGGATTGATAAATCGAGAAGGAGCTCGATAAATAGAGAAGATGGGAGTAAGAGAGTGAGTAAGGCGAACATAGTGAGGGATAAATAGACAAATAGACAAGTAGACACAGAGAGAAAGAGAGAGAGAAGAGTGATGAGTGAGAGAGAGAGATAGACAGAAAAAGAGAGAGAGAGAGAGATAGATTGAGAGATAGAAAAAGAGAGAGAAACAAGAGATGCGCGAGAGATAGACAAAAAAAGAGAGAAATAGAGCGAAAAGAGATGAGCGAGAGAGAGGCACAGAAAAAGAGAGAGACAGAGAAAGAAGAGAAATGGGCGAGAGAGATAGAAAGATAAGAGAGAGAGAGAGAGAGAAAAGAAATGAGAGAGATAGAGAGAAGAGAGAAGAGAGATGAGCAAAAGAGATAGAGAGAGAAAGCAGATGAGAGAGATAGAGAGAAGAGAGATAGGCAAGAGACACAGAGAGAAAATGAGAGAGAGAAACAGACAGACAGACAGAGAAAGAAAAGTGATGAGTGAAAGAGATAAAGAGAAGAGAGAGAGATAGAGACAGAGAGACAGAAAGATGAAAAAATGAATGAAAAGAGAAATGTTATATCAAAAGAGTAAGACGACATTGTTTTTTTAATTTTTTTTTGCGACAGAAAAATACTGTTGAATTTATTCAAACCATTTTGTGACTGTATATATATGAAGCTATCTCAAAACCACAATTACTATGCTAGGTTAGAGTTTTCCAAAAACTCTTTTGAGAAAATTATACTTTCTTGTTTTCCGTGTTATATTGTTTTTACTGAATTTTTTTAATATTTTAAGTATTTGTTTTTAAATTTTCAGACACATCTAACATAAATACACCTAAAAATTAAAAAAGTTGTAAAACAAAATCTTTTAAAAATTCACTAAATACCAAAAATACAAAAAAAAAAAATACAGTAATTCAATACATTTTTTTTTGTATTTTTATGTATTTATTAATTTTAAAAATATTTTTTCATAAATTTTTTATTTTTTAGATACATTTAAGTAAGGTACATCTTAAAAAAATACTTAAAATTTTAAAAATATTCACTAAAAACAAAAAAAAAACATGAAAGTAACTTTTCGCGACGACAGAAAATGTTGTCTCAAAAAAGTAGAGTATTTGCGACGGCACCATTTGCCGTCTCAAAAAAGCAGAGAATTTGCAACGGCACAATTTGTCGTCTAAAAAAATGAGAGTATTTGCGACGGCAGAAAATACCGTCCCAAATACTCTCATTTTTTGAGACGGCAAATAGTACCGTCACAAATGCTCTGCTTTTTTGAGACGGCAAATGGTGCCGTCGCAAATACTCTGCTTTTTTGAGACGGCATTTTCTGTCGTCGCAAAAAGTGACTTTTTGAGACAGCAAGTGTGCCGTCGCAAATAGTTCCGTCTCATAAACCCACTTTTCTTGTAGTGCAAGTACGTGAATCTGTTTTAAATGTATGAACTTGTTCGAAAAACAAAAGTTATTGTGAGTTTTCTTGGAACTAAAATGGAAAGAATAGAATGATAAGAAATGGTTGTTTTCTTGTCCTATTAAAGATGATCTTTTGGAAAAATGTACATATGTGAGTATATTTTGAAATATGAAATATCACATTACCTATATATGTATATAAGTGGAGCATTTATTATCATAACTATCTATATGTTGCTTTTAGGATCTTTAAGATCTCTACTGGACCTTTATGTTCATCCCACATTACTAATCATTTTTCAACTATGAAGTGAAGACTTGGACAAGACTTGAAGTTTTTTAGTTGTTGGCCATGGGGCCCTATAATTGTAGGCGGAACGCCAATATGTTGTAAAAAGGGTTAATTCTTTTGTTTATTTTCATTTATTTGTATTTGGGTGATGTTAGCCTATGGGCGTGCCTTGTAATTCATTGTATGTATACGAGAGGGAACATTGTAAATTATTCATTCTTTAATGCTTTTGTATGTTCAGCATTATTGAAAGGGATTGATTGAAGGATATGTTAATATTATCCACACAATAAAAGTCGGGGCATTACATATAATATTGATAATAACAAATATATCGAGCAATTGCCTTCCAACTAATCAATACATAAGTTGCAATTGCTTGAAAAGGTGATGAAAGATTACACATTCATAATTTATTAATAACAATGTCTATGTAGTTTGTCTCTTATATCAATTTAGACCTTATACTTTTAGTTCCGTTAATTCTTTCATTTGAATTTTCATCTTGAATCATCAAATTGATAAATCTTTTTAGAAATTGAACTGAAATTAAAGAACAAAGCAGTTTATTAACTCTTTTCAAAGTGATTGAGGAGTTTGGCATCTAATTTAAAATGGTTGATTCTCTTTTGAGTAGATGATTTTACTAGTAATTTCTATTTAATTTCTAGAAAGAGCAAAATTCATACAATTAAAATGACAGGATGAAATGAACACATTATGAAAATTCCATGACCTCTTAAACCGGTCATTTAACAAGTTAAAATATTAAAATATAATATAATCACAAGGAGCAATAATTTTTTTTAGATATTATAACAAAAAACACAAAGTGCCAGAACACTGTCTTAACATACACCAATTTGTCATTAAAAAAACTAGTAACATATGAACCACTTTGTCATAACAAAAATAACTAACAGCCATAACAATACCACAATCACTCCTAACAAACATAATTTTTTTTTTTTTGGGAGGGTATTGAAGGGGACCTAAGCCCGAAAATGAACTATACTCGTAACAAATGTAATTTATACCACAAATTATCCTAACAATAATAACATTTTGGATTGTGGGTCACCACAACAAATCATAATATAATCATAATGTTTATTGATACGAGTTGTAATTTCAACATTGAAATCATAACATTTTGGATTGTGTTCTTGTTGGATTTTTGGCTATCGAAGGTTATTTTTGTAATTATGAGCGTGCCAGCAAGGATCAATCAGTCCTTACAGAATTTTGATTGCCAACCAATTATCAGACGATTATGTTGTAGTTCTTTCAGCCTCAATGAAGAGAACTTTTACTGGTGGCTTGATTTAGGAGAATTTAAGCATAAGAACAGTTAAATAAAGAGCAATTGAAGCATTTCATTAGTATGAAAAACTTACAATGATCCAAACTCAGCCTCGTAGAGGTTTACAACAACAATCTACTTGAAACTACACCTATGAATGAAGTGCAGTGCAGGAATAAGATACAGGAATGTAAAGAACAGGAAATATAAAAACTGGAACGAAATATGTAAAGTAAGACTGGTTTCTTGGATCTGAGTCTGGGGCATTTTCTGGGTTCTTCTCTGCTATTTATACTCCTCAAAGATGACCATCGAATTTCACTTCAAACCGTCGAACTGCTCCTCCGTGGTCGCTGATCATGCTACCTTATAAGTAGTTCCACTACGCAATCACTTGCAGTTAGGCTTCCTTGATATATTTGAATTTGAATGTGAGTAACTGTTGAAGCCACGTCACCTTGCATCTCTTTGTTGATCCACTGCTACTCGGATCTCATAACAACCAATATTAACTGCCACGTGTACGATCAGGATCGAAGACTTGAATGGTCTCCCCATATTACCCTTACTTTGCCACGCGTTGAATTGTAACTGGCTTGCACAAAATATATAGCCAACATTACCCCCCGCACTAATATACCCAAGACTTGGTGATATTAGTGGATCAGGGTCTTTTCCCCACGTCTTAGAACGTGCATGGGTTTTTCATCTTCCCAAAAATGCAACTGTCACTCACCATCTGTATTAAACTCTCGTTTAATCCTTTGAATACTTCCACCGTCTTAGCATTCGAACAGACTGATACATTTCATGGCCGAATTACTTTTTTCTTCCAGCGATCGAGCACACGAAGAGTCATACGTTGATGCTGTTTCTCCTCGAAAGCATGTCCATGCATTTATTAGCCACTTTTACCCACCTTTCTATATTCAGGTCATGGATGCCTTTGCCAATTATCAACCCTTGGACTTCGAACATATTGCCCTTAATCCTTCGATCCAGAAACTCACAAATATGGACATGGGAGGCTCTTCTTCTGTATCACCCTTGGACTACGAACAAATTGCTCTCAATCCTTTAATTCAGAAAGTTGAAAATATGGACATGGGAAATTCTTCATCAGAATCCTCTGTATGGGGCAAAGCTGCAACTTCTCCCTCTTCTGGGTGTTCTGACTGGACAAGCTGGTCAACACCTGAGACCTGTGATTTGAGGGAGTGAATCAACCATCATTTTTTTGAGTTCACTGACCCTTTAGAGTTCCCTTCCTATGCTCGAAGTTCAGTGGTTTACCCCTACGTGCCCACTGACCATTGACGTACTCTAGAGGAGAATCTGCTTGTAGCATGGTATACATCCTTCATGCCTACAAAGATAGTGCATGCTGCCCGACGCCTAGAAGAAGCACAAGGGTACAACCCATCATTCTTAGCCCACAAGGCGAAGATTTGTTCTTCTAACTGGCTCAATTATATTAATGCTTTTGTTCCTTCTGCTCCCGTGCCATCTCCCATAATAGAAGCATCCACACTTTCTTCTCCATCTCCTGAAATTGAAGCATCCACACCTTCCCCTCTACCAACTCTTTGCTGGGCAGAGAGACCGAAGCTTGTCCTTTCCATGGACAACGTCTTTCCACCTTACAAACCTCTACCTTCCCCTACTCCAGCTGAGCGGAAACAAGCCCAACTTCTGCTTGCAGCTTTCTCTCATTTGCCCTTCAATGTTCTTGAGGACGAAGTCTCTCTCAACAACCTTCGATGGGCTTGTGATATTCTGACTAGGGGCCATGTCCTTAATCCCCTTGCCCAAGCAGAACTTCATATGTTCTTGGACCAACTTCCATTGCTCCTCTACTGGCATCGAAATTCTATGGCCACTACACAATCTTTAGACCAACTTTTATTTCTTCGAGTTCATGCCCAGTACGAAGCAGAGAACTTCATTGAAGAATTTGGTGATTTCAAGAATAAAGATTCTGCGTATTGGGATGACTTGGACATAGACGAATTGGAACAAGGATTGAGAGAGGCGGCTTTCGAAATGAAGGCTGGCGAGCTTTACTACGAAGTGAGAGCACATCAACTCATGCAGCCAATGTTAGAAGACATAGAAGATAGAATAAAGAAGGAACAAAAATTCATTGATCATTGTTGGACTAAATTTCATGATCTTGTTATTTATTCCATTCCTTATTTTTATGAGCTAGAGTTTGTACCCAAATAGGGCCATTTGATGTAACTGCTTTTGTTTTAATATAAGATTTCTCTTTGTTTGATATGGTTTAATCTTGTCTCTTATTTTAAAAGCAATTACAGAGCTTCGAACTGAACAATCTTTTCCTTCGAACCTGGATTCGATCGTCTAAAATGAATACCAACAACACGACCATGAACTTTTCCAATTTAAGGAATTTAATCAGTTCTAACTTGATCTTTTTGTCTTGAACAACAGTCCATATTTTCAGGAATATGGAAGCTCCTTTTGAGGGCTGCACTGTTTTAGTTCAAAATGTCAACTTTTCTGAATATATATATAAACCAACTGTGGGTTTCGATGTTTTGAATGCCAATTTCCCTTCCCAAGGAATTTCTAACTTTACTTCGAAGAACATCACTGTCATTGAGAAACCTAAAACAGGTCTTTAGTCCTTTTGAAGTAAACGAATACTTGAGCATTCTTGTATCCATTGAGTATGGAATGCGCTTCGAAGCCGGCTTCTTAGTTTCGGAGCCGTTGTTATTGGTCTTTTGGCGCCGAAGAAATCTAGTGTGTTATGCTTTGAACACCAATTTCCATCCTCACAGGGTCACAAGTTTCACTTCAAAGGTCATTATTTTCATTAAGTAGCCCAAAACAGGTCTTTAATCCCCTTCTAAGTGAACGAATACTTAAGTATTCTTACATTCTTAAGCATGGAATGTGCTTCGAAGCAGGCTTGTTAGTTTTGAAGCCGTTGTTATTTGACTTTTGGCGCCAAAATCTGGCTTCGAAACCAAACATTCTACTTCGAAGCTGGTATCAACATCTGGGATATGTTTTTCCCTCCAGGAGTATCAATATTGAAGGAAATTCTTCGTATTCGTACTTTTAGCACTTAACGAATTTACGCGATGTATCTTTCAGATATAAAGGCTTTTGAAATCCTTTTATTCCACATTCTGAAATCACTTGCTCGCTCAAAACCCTTCACCTCTATTTGTCTCTCACTTCTTTCTACTTCCTTTCCAAGCTTCGTCCTTTGAGAAAGCGTTTTATCAATGGCTTCCTCTTCATTGAAAGTGCCAATTGTAGAGCGTGGAAGCCCATCTGTAGCCCTAAAAAGGCTCATTGATGCAGAATGTGAAAAGTACAAAGATGGGGAGAAAAGTGCCATTGACGGACGCATCTTCATTCCTCGTCGTCATGTGCAACAAGACTATGTGCTTGGTCCCATATTCAAGGAGATTCCTATTGAGCTTCCAGCTCTATACCCTCGTCTGGAAGACCATTGTCTCCTTTACGAAGGTGGTCTCGACTGGAGTAACTGGAAGACGAATCGCCCCCACCGATGCTGGCCCACGGTGAGACTGGAGTGGCAAGAATGGTATGATCGAGTTGTCCCTAGTAGGACCCTGTACCTTCAAGAACTCTGCCTCCACGACGCCCTTCGGCTATCCAGGTTAACCATTTTAGAGGACCCTTTTTAGTTCCTGCTGCTCTGTGCTTTTGGAATTCTGTTTTTAATTTCTTCCAATTCAAATGTGGGATGATGGCCCCTACTGTGCTTGACATTTGCCATCTTTTAGGATTATCTCCCATTGGAACCCCCATTGGACCAGATTATCCTGACCTAGCAGTCCCCTTTTCCCTCCCCTCTCTTAACTCATCCTATGGTGACTTTGTCAAGGCTGAGAATAGAAGGGAGGGTCTTGTGACCGATAGGGAATTCTTTTCTTTTCTACTATATTGGCTTTGCAAGTTCCTTTTTTGCACCTTTTCTCAAAGAATTATGCCTGAATTTGCCCCTCTTGCCAAAGCCCTTGTTTTACAGAAGAGGGTGGCTCTAGCCCCATACGTTCTAGGTCACGTATACAGAGTCTGCTCTCTTTTTTGTGAGAAACCCTTGGATGTTAATCAAGGGGGACCGATTTGGATTCTTCAGCTTTGGCTTTTTGCTTATTTCCTCGAGTTACAATCCAAATGTCTTAAATTTTTTGAACTAGACCCTCCTACTCATGGCATGAGGCTAGCTAGTGCTTCTCTCTATTCTTCTACTTTTGCTTTTTACTTCTCTTTCTTCCATCAACTTTCAGCCTCTCCTACTGCTTTCGTCCCTTCGAACCCACTACTATTGGTCCACTTTGGTTGAAGAATTTCCTAAGTGATAGGCTCTGTGCTTTACTTGTTCATAAGGATATATGGGCCTCAATTTTAATTCCCAGAGAATTATTCATCGGGACCATGAACCCCAGAGCTTACAAATGCATTGCTGAGCCCTATTGCCCTGCACAATTTGCTAGACAATTTGGCTTCACTCAGGGGGTCCCAATACCTCTTTGTAGGAACACCAATCTAAGTCTTACCACAAGGGATGTGAAAGTTTGAAGGTCCAGACTGGAAGAGGCAACTTCCAAATTTATGTAGGACCTGATCGATTTTGAGTATATCCCCTTCCTTCCCCAAGGTAACATTTTGAAGAGATACCAAAATTGGTGGGTGACCAAAATGGAAGTGCACCTGGCCATCCCCCCTCAAGACCTGCTGACGGTGTTAGACGTACCCAAGCCCAAAGGAGCTGGAGCTGCTACTTCTTCCACTGTTCTGACCATTCCAGTTCCTGTGTCTGCCTCTATTCCTAGAGTTACTTGGGCCACCTCGAAGAAAGGTATATACACTCATCTCTTCTCTTTTATCTTCTTTATAATGCTTTCAGTCTTATCTTTAGTTCTTCCTTTTGTGAAGGTGGTGTAGGTACCTCACAGGGAGATTCTCCTCAGAAGATTCAAGCTCAACAAAAGAAAAGGAGACCTTTACTTGAGCCTGAGAAGGAAGTTTTTGAGGTGCAAGCAGAAGAAGAAGGAGAAGCAGAAGAAGAGTTAACCCAAGAGCAAGAGTCTCCCCTGAAAAGAAGGAAAAGAGTGGCCATCCCTTCTTCTGGTTTGGTTCAGGATCCCATGCATAAGACAATGGTCAGAGTGGAGGAACTTACTTCTGAAGAATCTGAATCCCAAACTGGAGAGAAAGGAGTTGAGGAAGAACATTCAAGGCCTGCACAAAGAAAAAGGAGAAGGAAGATGACTGTCTCTCCTTCTGATTTTGTTGGAGACCCTATACATAAGGCAGCTGCTAAGACAGTGGAACAAGAGCATTCCAAGGCCATAATTGTCTTTGAGAGAGCTGAGAAGAGATGGCAGCAACAATTTCTGAGAGATGAAGCTACTGCTGCTAATGCATTACAAAGGGAAATTGTAAGAAGGCAACAAACTGCCAGACATTACTCCCTTCGTAGTTCTCCCATCATTGCCGACACTTCTGGAGCGGGTAATTTCTTTCATTCTTCTGCTATTTTTCCCTTGTCAGCCTTTGGTATTGGAGTTTAACATTGCTTTAGATTTGTTCCTCTTGCAGCAGCAACTACTGAGTTCATCTTTCCAGTGAGGCCTCCCTCAGCTTCACTTGAGGTTGATCAGATGCAGGATGTGAGGGTTATTCAGATCATACTTCCACTTCCAAGGTCTTCACTTCCTGCACTTTCCCTGAGGCCAAGCATTCCTGCACTTCTTTCCCTTGGTTTGACTCCACACCTTTCCCACTTGACCCTCGACTTTCCTCAATTCACTTCTCTATCGAGCCTTGATCCTCCTCCTCCTTCCAAGGAAATCCTAACCGCTACCCCATCTCTGATGGCAGTTGATTCCCCTATTGAGGGTGCTGGCAGCTCTCCAACCCGTGGTTTATCACCTTTACCTAGCTCCAGCCCTTCTTCACTTGATTCATTGGTGGCTAGGACCATGGAGACTACTAAAGATGCCTCACCCATTTCTCCTATCCCTATGCAGTCTTCTGTGTCTTCCACTACAACTCTTTTAGCACCCCTTATGTTTAATGATGAGGTTGATGTCTTCGAAGCAAGACTAGCTAGTCTCTTTGACATCCCCTCTACTTCTCCAGCATTCGATGAGGAAGCTGAGCCATTAGTTTTGGCTGACTCTTTACTGGAAATCTTTGAGTGCTTTTCTTCCTCCAGCAGCAAGCCTTCTGTACCTTTGATAGAGTCAGACACCTGCCTGGAACTGTTAAATTCCTTTTTGAGGACTCCCTTCGAGGCTCTACAAAGGCCTATAATCAGAAATGGGTTTCTTCAGTGTTGCAAAATTGCTGAGCAGTCCGGCCTGAATGTCTCAAGTCACCTATCCCAGGCAGCAGCTACTATCGACTTCTACATCAGCATTTGTCATGCTGCCAAGGCTGCGGATGAGAAATTGGTTAGAGACCAGAGTTTTGTTTCCCAAGTGCATACTGAAGTGTCAAAGCTTAAGGAACAACACTCCTCTGCCTCTCAATTTCGAATTCAGTTACTGAAAAGGAAAGCTCAACTTGAAGAGGAGCTTTTTGCAGTGAACCAGGCCTTAGTCCGAACTGACATCAAACTGCAAATCACCAACCAAGGACTGGCTGATCAAAACGGAGACATGGCCGCAACTATTCAACTATTTTCATCATTTACCACTAGGAAATCTGTTGTACAAAAACAATTAAAACATTGTAATGATTTTTGGGCCAATTTGTGGCACGATGTACTTGACTCTTTATGAAAAAACAAATTCTTGTTTATCATCTGAGCGATCTTGTGTTCTTGTACTTAGTGTTTATTTTATTCCTTGTGTTTCCTAAATAGTTGGAAAATAAGGCTTCAAATACCTGCCATTAATCTTTTTGGGATGCACATAACCATTCAAATTTCTCAAATGGTATGCTCCAAAAGGCAGAACTCTATGAATTTGATATGGTCCTTCCCAGTTAGGTGACCATTTTCCAAACTTATGGCTTTTAATTCCTACTGGAAGTATTGTCTTCCATACCAAATCACCTTCATCAAAGCCAATGTATTTGACTTTCTTATTATAATTTTTGGCTGCTTTCTTCTTTTGCAAGAGAATGCTATTTAATGCCAGAATTCTAGCATCATCTATGCTTTCTAACTCCAAGCACATACTCTGATGGTACTGCTCAGGATCCAATTGGTCTTGGCATCTTACCCTCAGAGACTTAACATTGATCTCCACAGGTAATACTGCATCATGCCTATAAACTAAGGCATAAAGAGTGACTCCTGTGCTTGACCTTTGGGAAATTCTGTAAGCCCATAATACATCCAACAATAAGTTATGCCAATCCCTAGGATTATTTTCCACAACCTTTTGTATTCCTTTTTTCAAAGACTTATTGGATGATTCAGCTTGTCCATTGGCTTGTGCATAGTATGGGGTGGAATTAACAAGGCTAATTCCAAACTCGGCCACAAAAACCTTCACCATTTTTCCATCAAAAACAGTCCCATTATTAACCGTTATAGTTTGTGGGATGCCAAACCTATGGAACAAATCTTTAATGAACCCAATAACCTCTATCTGGTCTACAACTTTGTATGGCTTAGCTTTGACCCACTTAGTGAAATAATCGGTAGCCACTAGAATGAAACAATGGTGCTTTGAAAAGGGTGGGTGTATTTTCCCCATCATATCCATGGCCCATCCTCTAAATTGCCAAGGCTTTACTACTGCATGCAAGTCAGTTATGGGAACATGCCTTATTGTGCCATGCTTTTGACATGCCTGGCAACCCTTTGCATATTCTATGCAGTCTTTAAGAATAGTTGGCCAATAGTAGAAATGTCTTCGAAGCAACCATCTCATTTCACACCAGGCTGATGTGCACCACAAATGCCTTCACGAACCTCAGCCATAGCCGTTAATGCTTCTTTTGGGCCTAAACATTCCAGCAATAAGCCATCTCCCCCTCTCTTGTAGAGGGCATTACCATATATCATATATTGCATAGACTGCAATTTAATTTTCCTGTTGGCCTTCGAAGATGGACCATCCAAGTAATGCATTATTGGATACCTCCAATCTTGTTCTTGTAAGTCATTATTATTGACTTCCAAGACCACATTCCTTTTATTCAAAGGTGGGATTAACTTCTGGTATGTTGTTTGGCTTATGTCCCTTTGGGCATTATCCCTTTTCTTGAAATTTGAAGCTTTCTGAGCCACATCATTAGCTCTATTATTCAAGAATCTTGGGATATGAGTTACATTTGCTATTTGAAATTGAGAAAGCAGATGTAATGCAACAACATAGTATGGCAAAATGCTTATGCTTTGACACTTGAAAATCCCTTTCACTTGATTAACCACCAATTGAGAGTCTCCAAATATGTCGACTGCATGAACTTGTAATCCAATAAGAATTTCTAGTCCCACTACTAAGGCTTCATACTCAGCTTGGTTATTGGAACAGGTAGCTTCATCCACTCTGAAACCATGTGTGGTTTCTACCCCTTGTGGTGACCTAATCACAATACCAATTCCAGTTAAACCATTGGCTTTTGATCCATCGAACCACATTTGCCATGGCTCAACACTAGCTGTTCCGAGTTCCATTATCTCTTGGCTTTCTGTTTGAGATGGATGATCTGCCAGAAAATTGGCTAAAACTTGGCCTTTCACTGCCTTTTGGGGAACATATTCTAAATGAAACTCTGATAAGGCTAAGATCCACTTACCAATTTTTCCCCTCAACATGGGTCTAGATAACATGTACTTAACCAAATCTGTGGTTGCAATTACCAAGACAGTTGTAGGTAAAAGATAATATATTAATTTCATTGCAGCAAAATACAAAGCAAGACATAGCTTTTTAACAGCTGAATATTTACATTCATAAGAATTTAGAAACCTACTAAGGTAATAAATAGCTTGCTCCTTGCCTTCTTCATTGTCTTGGGCCAAAAAGGCTCCCAATGAATCATCTGCTGCAGCTATGTACAACTTCAAGGGTTTATCACCCTTTGGTGGTATCAGCACTGGAGGGTTGGCCAAGTAGGCTTTGATACCTTCGAAAGCAATTTGATGCTCCGCTGTCCACACAAATTCCTCTTCATCTTTCAGCCTTAATAAGGAAGAAAATACTTTAGTTTTCCCTGCAGTGTTGGAAATGAATCTTCAAAGAAAATTAACCTGTCTAAGGAACTTTTATAATTCTTTCTTACTTGATGGAGGTCTGGCTTCAATGATGGCTTTGGCTTTATTCTGGTCAATCTGTATTCCTTTCTTGTGTACTATATAGCCCAAGAAGTTTCCAGATGATACGCCAAAAGCACACTTAAGAGGATTAAGCTTCAATTTGAACTTTCTCATTCTTTCAAAGGCTGCTTCTAGGTGAAAAAAATGCTCTTCCATGGATTGGGATTTAACTACAATGTCATCAATATAACATTCTAAATACCCTCCAATAAGGTCATGAAAGATGGTGTTCATAGCCCTCAGATATGTGGCCCCAGCGTTTTTTAGGCCAAATGGCATTTTAACCCATTCGAAGGTCCCAATATTCCCAGGACATCGGAATGCTGTCTTGTGAACATCCTCCTCCGCAATGCAGATTTGGTTGTAACCAGAGTGCCCATCCATCATTGATAAAATTTGATGCCCTGCTGAACTGTCCACCAGCAAATCTACTATAGGCATGAGATATTCATCTTTTGGAGTCGCTAGATTTAGGTTTCTAAAATCGATGCATACTCTCATTTTGCCATTCTTCTTAACTACAGGCACAACATTGGATAGCCATTCAACATACCTGGCCGTCCTGATAAAGCCTGCCTTGAGTAGTCTAAGAATTTCTTCCTTAACTTTCTGGATCACTTCTAGACCCATTCTTCTTGGTTTTTGTTTGTATGGCTTGAAGTTAGGCTTCATAGGAAGCCTATGTTCCACTAATGACCTATCCAAACCTGGTAGTTCATTATAAGACCATGCGAAGCAATCTTTATATCTCCTCAGAATAACCAACAGCTGGTTCTTGTCAAGAGTACTCAACCAAGCACTTATATATATGGGTTGTTGTACAGAACCTTTCCCTAAATTTATTTCTTCTAAGGGGTCTTGTATTTGAGTACTTACTGGGACTCCTTCTTTGATTACCTCTGGCTTCGAAGCAATCTCCTTGTTGTGTTCTATTCCCAGGTTCTTTGATTCAACCTTTTCACCCTCCTTCTCATAGACAAAGTTTGACCACAAGGCTTCTTCTTCCTGCATTTCTTGGACTTTTGTTTCTATATCCAATGCACAGTATTTATCAAGGGTCAAAACTCTGGCTTGTTGTTGCTCCTCCTTGTAGCCAATTATCATGACTTCTTTCTCTTGCTCCCGCACTTTTTGGACTATTGACTTCACATCCAATATTGAAAACTTAATTAAAACCAAAGACCTGGCCTCTGATGCTTCATCTTGCTACCTATAACCAGGCATCATCATCATCTTTAACGACCACCTCTTCATCAGCACTCTCCTGGACTAAGTGCTTCAGGTGTGTCATTTCCTCATCAGCCGTTACTTTGGCTGAGCCATCAGATTTCATCAGTATACTGAGTGGTGTCACTCCCTCAATATACAGTTTGGCTTCTGCAAAGTCTGCGCAGGCTATGAAAGGTTGAGGATTTGCATCAATTTCCTCCATCTCCCCATTGCCTAGAGCCATTATCATTTTCTGATGTAAAGAGGAAGGCACACATTTGTTAGTGTGGATCCAATCTCTACCAAGTAAAGCATTGTACTTCGCATTGCTGACGATGACGAAAAACGCCGTCATGCAGTCCCTGGTTCCCACACTCAGGTTGATGGGTAGAATTCCCTGGGCCATCTGTTTTGTCCCCAGCAAAACCAGCAATGGTTGTACTGGTTGGGATCAACTTGGGATTCTTTTTCCCTAATTTCTTCAAGGAAGATTTCAGTAGTAAGTTCACCGCTGCCCCATTATCCACTAAGACTCGGTTTAACTGTATCCCATCGAAGAAAGCCTTAATATACAAAGGCTTAACATGCCGTGTCATAGAATTCGAGGGATATTCAAAAGGATACGAGAGGTTAATACTTACCACTTCTTCACTCTCATACTCAGTTTCCATTGGGGTAACCATTCTGAAATTATCTTGTACCATACTCGCTTGTGAGTCTTCACTAGAGATTGGAATTGGGTCAATTTCTTGCCCCTCTTGATTCTCATCTCCAGCTTGGAATTCATGCGGTAGTATGTGTACCATGTTTACTGATACTGAAGGAAACGAGCCAAACTGGATGACTGGCTGTACCTGTTTCCCTTCTTGGCTACCTTGGTCAGTTACCTCAGAAGCATCCTACATGCTGCATTCTGGCACTTCATTGCTAACAAGTTCCTTCAAATGGTTTTCCTCGATTGGTTTTTCAACCAAAAATGTTTGCTTGGCCATGAAGACTTCGAACATTTCTTCCTCCACCATTTCTTTCTTTTGGCTCATACAAATTTCTTCCTCTGTCTCGCTACCACTCTCCATCAGAGCTTTCTCCAATCCTGCTAAGCTAGCCTTCTCTCTGACTCTTAGTTCAGAATGAACCTTAGCCAACTGTTCTTTGCTGCAACCCACCTTGCTTTGTAAAGTTGGCTTTGGAGTATGGTCTGACTTTGGATTCTTTTTTCCTTCGGCCTGGATCAATGAAGAACTCTCTCCACTTTCTTTCAGGTCTAGCTGGTACTGGGTGTACCTATGTTGAATTTTCCTTCTTTGTGATCTGGAAATTACGGGAACCATATCTGGTTCTTTCGTTCTTGGGTGTTTCAGCAATACCCAATTGTTGGGGGCCACCAAAGGAGGCTTAACCATCCTACCTTGATTTCCAACATTCCTTTGGGTAGGCACTTCCCTAGGTTTGTTCTGCATCACAAACCAATCTGGAACTCCAGGTACCCACGAACTTACTGACCCAGATGTTGTGCTGCCCTTTTCTTCCTTCGAGGCCACCTTTGAAGCTGGCTGTGAAGGCAATTGCTTGGCCCTGACCCCAAGCTTTGAGCCTGATTCAGGCCTTCGATGAAGGTGATCATTTTCTATTCTCCGTGAGGCTGGTCTAGGGGGCCAATCTCTGGCTTTGATCCTAAAACCTGAACTTTTCTCCAGTCTTCTTTCAGAATGACTACTCTCCATTCTATGATAGTTAGGTGTCCTGGACTCATATAAGGGCCTCTTGCCTTTAGCATGCATTCTATTAACTGTAGGCTCAACCACTAATGGCTGTTGCCTAACCCTAGACGGATACAGCCTTTTATTATACGCATTGGTTGGTTTGGGACACCTCTGCACATCCCTGTAATATTGCTTCCCATCGATTGGAAGGCGTTTTAACCACTTATAACTCAGTCTGCACCTGGGACACATCCTCTGCATTACGGCTACCTCTTTGGAGTCATCATCCAGTGCTTCTTTATCAGAGTCTTCCCTTTGGTGTGAGAAATCTTGTCCAATAGTTGGTAGATTTCTAGTGTCTTTCTTGATTGCTGTCTGGTTGGCCACATGCACTGTACGTTGACTTCTTCCAATTCTTTCAAAGACAGATTCTGAAAATCTGGCATAATGACATTGGCTGCCACCTCTCCAATTTTTGGAAATGGATCACTGTCGATCCCCATGGCCTTTTCAGCTTTGGCTGGGAATTTAAAACTTCCTTTCTGAATTTGTTCTTGGATCCTGTCTCGAAAAACAACACAATTTTTAGTCGAGTGAGACCAAGAATTATGCCATTTACAATATACTTTTCCTTTAAGTTCATCAAGAGATGGAATTTTAACCCCTTTTGGTAACTTAAGGAAGTTGGCTGCAAGCAAATGATCAAAAATGTTATCTGCCTTAGTTAAATCGAAAGAATACTTCCTGTGGAGATCTTTCTTTTTAAACTGCTGGTCAATTGTCGTACCCTTATGAATTAATGCTTCACAGATCATGGGCTCTTTCCCTACAATTTCTGCTGCATCAATCTCATAGTTAGGATCTTTGTAGTATGTCTTATATGATGCATTATTTCGATCTTGCTCCTCTTCTAGTAATGCTTCATATCGAGATACTTTGTAAGTCATTTCCACTAAGTCCCTGAACTCTATTGAGTCAAACTTCTTTCGAAGCCTGAACTCTAAGCCATTTTGGGCCAATCTTACGAATTCTGGCTCTGGCAAGATTATTCTACATTTATTTCGAGCCCTTTTAAATCTGGCAATAAACTGAGTACCCTTCTCTTCAGACCTTTGACTCAATCTTGCCAAGTCTGCCATGGAAACTTCTGGCTCTGATTGGAAGAATTGGGCATGAAATGCCTCTTCCATTTGTTGCCAAGTCTGGATAGAGCCAGGTGGAAGGTTAATATACCATACAAATGCTCCCCCAGTTAGAGAGTTTGGGTATAGTCTCAACTTCATATAGTAATGATTGGCAGATTCACCACATTGAGCAACAAACCTAGCAATATGCTCTACTGTTGATTGGTTTCCGTTCCCATAAAAAAGGACAAAATCTGGTATCCTAAAACCCCTTGGGTATTCATGTACCCTGTCGACCCATTCTGGGTATGGTTTTCTGTACACAGGAGTCTGGACACCCCGAGCCATTGGTCCACACATCTCCCTAACTATATCAACAATTTGGTCCCTAGGGACCATATTTTGTGCCTGCTGAACCACTACTGGGGGAACAAATACAGGATTTGGTGGACAAACTTGTGCTTATGGTCCTCTTAGTCCATAAGGTGGTACATTCGGGACTGGTTGTCCCTGTGGTACAGGTTGCTGTTGGGGGTGTGGGTAACCTTTTTGAGCTTGTCCTGCGAAGGGACCTACGAAAGGTGCTGGAACAGGCGTTGTATCCCTTCCATTTGTGGGAAAACCTTCCAACCCCCCGGGTATAAATTCGAATAAGGGATTATTGTACCCCCTAGTGCCAGGTATGGCTTCGAACGTGGGATTTGGAACCATTCTTATGCCATTTTCTTGTACTGGGCCAGATCTACCAACTTGCATGGCTTCACTGTTGAATATTGAGGCATTTTGGCCTGCTATAGGCCTCAAAATGGGTTCGCACCAAGACTGAGGTGGTGGTCTTTCATGACTCTGATTACTAGTTTGACCATTAAAATGCCCATTAACTTGCATAGGCTGTTTATCTCTAGCCAATCTTTGCTGAGGGACATTTACTTCCTCCATGTGTCTTGCATTTGTTGGTTGGTGGCTATTCATTCTATCCAAAAAGGATGTTGCTCACCTTTCCATTGTGTTTATTAATTGCTGTCCCATGGCATCTACTAGGCCACCCCATGGATTCACTGGCTGAGTAGATGGGACAGTGGATGGTCTAATTCCTTGGTCTCGTCCAATATTACGAACAAATGGTAATTGTTCTGAAGTACTGGTCTGTTCGACCATAGGTTCCGATAAAATAGGAGTTTCCACGGGATGTGTTATCACATTATCCTTTGGATTAGGTATCTCTACCTCTCCTTCCACGCCTTCTTCCAAGCGTTCTTTTTCTCATTGTCTCCTACGTCTAGCCATTTTAAACGAGTCCCACTAGGCGTGCCAAAAATATATGTTGCCTTTTTGGCTAATGTAGACACCCCATTTTTGACCGACCTTAAGACTCAGACGTCACCGATTGAGCGCTTGGTGATGTTCCATATCGCGCTCGTTCAGAAGTTTTAGAGTCGCGGCCGTGAGCCCTGCCTCCGGACTTCCGAACCCTCTTCTTTGCCTTGCCTCGATTTGCGAACCAGACCCGGTTTTCTCTGTTTCTTTTCCTGAGGGGAGGGAGAGGTCTTGTAGACCATCTCTCAGTGGCCGTAGGCTACGTTTTGTGGCTGTAGGCCATTTTGCCCATTTCGGAGCCCGGTTTCCGGTTTTTCGGAACCGTTGGCCGTGTGCCTCGGTTCGGGACCGCTTAACCATCTCTGTTTGCTCTAAATTTTGGCATGCATCTTAATTACTCCCTTTTGAGGGACACTAAGGTCTGAGAGACCCACTTTGTGGTCGAACACCACTCCCGGTGCCTAACAGCCAGTTTTCGGGGCCTCGGGCTGCGCGTTTTGGCCCCCGAACCTTCATTTTGCATCGGTTTGGGCTCATTTTTGGTGGAGACCTTTTTTTCACTGTTAGAAAGCTTGTAGGAGGGTGGGAGGCCATCAATTTTGCTGAAAAGCCAACTTCTTTTTGGTCAAAAGTGGTTCAGCATGAATCCGGGAAGGAGAAAAATTTGCGCGGCTTCACCGAAACGGGCGTAACTCTTTGCACAAGAGGAATTAAGATATGAGGCCACCACCATTGGAAAGATTACTTCCGGGGCTTCATTTTTCACTCAAGAATCTCCCAAGTCCAAGTCCGGGGGGGGGTAGATGTGGTTGGTTGAAGTCTGGTTGGACCGAATCTGCGCGGCTTCACGGAAAAGGGCATAACTTTTTCTACAGGAGGAATTTTAATGCAAGGTTTGCGCCATTGGAAAGCTAACTTCTGGGGCTTCATCCTAGGGGGTGGCCGGCCACTTTTTTCCTTTTGACCTAGCCGGTCGGCTAGGGGAAGTGGCCCGGCCGGCCATCTGCAGCCAAAATGTCAGGCCGGCCTGCTTTTTCAGGTTGAGTACATTCCAGCTGTGCCTTGGTTTTCCCCCGAAAATATCTATATCCGGGGGACCCTTTTGGAGGAAAAAGGAGGCCTCATTTCCCTCCACTTTTGCCTAGACTCTTCTCTCCCTCTCTTGCCTATATTGCTGGCCTCCCAACTCAAGAGAAAGGGTTACAAGAATTGGCTTGAGGATATACATACATATCACTCCATTTCCTTCAAGTTTTGGCTCCATTTTCTTCATCATCTTCAAGCTCTACCATCACCACTCCATTCCAGCAGCAAAGGAAGGGATTCCAGCAGCTTAGAGTCATCAAATCTGGTCCAAGAAGCAACAAAAGCATTGGTCTTCAAGGGTAAGTCCACTTTCCCTCTTTTCTAGCTCATTTTTGCACCATTTCTTAGCCATATATGCCTACTGTTTTGAGCTCCGGACCTAACTGAAAGTGGCCTTATTTTGAGCTCTTTTTCACTTTTGCTTAAGGGATCAACACTGTTTGAGCCCCCCATCTTGCACTTGCTTCAATATCTCCTTGTATGTCAATATTCTTGCATGCTTCACTAGCCTATAATTTTTCTATTTTTGGACCATGATCAGAACTGAAAGTGGCCTTATTTTGACCTTCTTAACATGTTTTATTAAGGGTCTTTTCTCGTTTGGTGAATGCTTTGTATACCTCATGTTATAGCCACTTTTTGAGCCTCATTTACATTGCATTTCTATCATGTTTGTATACTGATTTCGGGGCTGCCATAAACTGTAAATGTGCATATTTTTGGTCCCTCTTCAATGTTGTAGAACAGAATGTTTCAGTTTGGGCTTTGCATATACCACTTGCCTCTTTGGCCACCTTTTGGCCCTTTTTCTTGCATAAGAGCTTAGTCATATCTATGTTTGTTTTTAGGGTTTTTACAGTTCTGTAAAGTGGCTTATTTTGGGCCCCTCTTCAATGTTGTTGAAGGGCCCTAACCTGTTTGTGGTCAGAAGCTGTGAGTTGCTTCATAACCTCATATATAGGGCCATTTTTGCATGCCATTGTTGCCCTATCTGTGTTTGCTGATTGGCCATGATTTGTACTGGTAAAATGCTTATTTTGGGGCTGCCTTTCTACTGTCTATTCATTGCATATCCATATTGTGCATGTTTGGTATAGCTATAGGCCATTTCGGGTCCCAAAATTCATGTTTCGGGACTATTCCACGCATCGGGTGTACTTTCGCCTCATTTCGGGGCTGTTTTCCCCCACATTTCAGTGCTGAAATCCCATTAGCATGTTTGCATATCATTTTCCATGCCATTGCATTGCATATGCCATTGCCTCGATTTGCGTGCCCGTGTGCACGCGTTTTGAGGCACTTCATTTTCATCCATCGGCCTCTTATGTGAGTGCGGCTGAGGCTCTCTCATGTTAGTATAAGTCCATGTTGCATTTTATATGCCATTTTAGCCATTATTGCATTACATATGCCATTGCCTCGATTTGCGTGCCCGTGTGCACGCGTTTCGAGGCACTTCATTTTCATCCATCGGCCTCTTATGTGAGTGCGGCTGAGGCTCTCTCATGTTAGTATAAGTCCATGTTGCATTCTATATGCCATTTTAGCCATTATTGCATTACATATGCCATTGCCTCGATTTGCGTGCCCGTGTGCACGCGTTTCGAGGCACTTCATTTTCATCCATCGGCCTCTTATGTGAGTGCGGCTGAGGCTCTCTCATGTTAGTATAAGTCCATGTTGCATTCTATATGCCATTTTAGCCATTATTGCATTACATATGCCATTGCCTCGATTTGCGTACCCGTGTGCACGCATTTCGAGGCACTTCATTTTCATCCGTCGGCCTCTTATGTGAGGGTGGCTGAGGCTCTCTCATGTTAGTATAAGTCCATGTTGCATTCTCTATGCCATTTTAGCCATATTGCATTGCGTATGCCATTGCCTCGATTTGCGTGCCCGTGTGCACGCGTTTCGAGGCACTTCATTTTCATCCATCGGCCTCTTATGTGAGCGTGGCTGAGGCTCTCTCATGTTAGTTTAAGCCGATATCATATTTCCATGTCATTTGCATTGCGTATGTCATTTTCTCTGTTTGCGTGCCCGTGTGCACGCATTTCGAGGCATCTCATTTTTACAGCATAGTGCATACTAGGTTGTATCTTAGATCGCATTCAGCCATTTTTCTCGGTTTGCGTGCCCTTGTGCACGCATTTCGAGACATCTCATTTTCATAGCATTGTGCATGCTAGGCTGTATCTTAGTTGCATTCATGCATATCATGCATATTGCATCGTGTTTGGGATAGGAGTTAGCCCGGGCACGGGAAACGAGGTATGTTCCGTACTCTGAGTGACGGAACGTATCTCAATTCCCCAGTCACCGACACTCCGGATCATCCATGATGGAGTTAGGTCTTGTTGTGTTTTCATGTGCATTCATCCTATATTAAATTGTGCAATTCGACTCCTCGGCCATCATGCCTCGATATGCGTGATTGGTGGCACGAGGATCGAGGTATGCATATATTTGTGAAAATACATTGCTATGCCCCTTTCCTGCTCTCTGTTGCAGCAAAATGAAGAATCAACAACTTTTCAGAGTCTGGCACGCTTTCCAAGAATAACTGCTAAACAGAGGCTAATTGGGGCATCCCAGTGGATTTCCGCGCAAGGCAGCCCAAACATACAGCATTCATCAGAAGCAAGGCAGTCCCTGGCTTGCACGCCAGTTTTACAGCTTTCTTAGTTAATTTGATTAATTAATTAGGAATTTGTATATTATTTGGACTGTATTATTCTTTTATTCGGGAATGTATATTTATTCGGACCCTCTGCGCGAGGGCACAACTGTAATAAGTGTGCGTGTGTGTGTTGTATGCCTTCCAACCCCACGTCTTTCTCCCTTTTATTTACCTGCTTATGATGGTTAGATTAGGGCATATTTCAATTAGCATACAGTATGATAGCATGTTTGCATTCATTCATCTGTTTTGCATGCACCGGGCTCGGCGCATCATACTAACTGCATTTGTATTTCAATTCCAAGTTGAATACATGTTAGCTGTAGCATTCCATATGCCATGTTTAGAATAGCCGAGCCTGCTATAGTTGCATCTTTGCATGTGTTGCATTAGGCATTTCTGTATACTTAGGATTATGCATGATTTCTAATGTAACTTCTATTTTGGCTTGGAGTATTCGGTAAGTCTTTATGCTTTAGCATCTTTGCATGTGTGTGAGTGAATGCCATGATAGCATGCTTACTATGAGGCTATATGCTTATGTGATATAACTGCCTGAATGCCTGTGGGTGAAGGTTGGGTTATTTGAATTGGAACAATTCATCAAATGTGTATTTTAAGCCCACTAGATAGTGGCAAAATCATATTTTTCTAAGCCCACCTGAGGGTGGCAAATCCACGTCTTAGCCTACTTGCGAGTAGCATCATCAAACCATTTTCAAATAAGCAAGCATGAAATGTTTTGTTCCAATTCGGGCGACCCGGTCTATACTTGTATGCTGTGCGCATCACGTAGTAACCTAGGCTAATAACCGGAATAAGAACATTCAATGTTTTCAAAAATAGATATCATGGTTAGTAGAGGCCGATCTTCGATCGGGCGAGCGGGGGTGCTCACGAAGTGACCTTCCCCAATCGTACCCAAGTTCCCGAGCCGAGGCAACTTTGGTGATGACGGACACGTGGCCTTAGGCAACCGAGTCAGGGTTTCCTAAATTTCCCAAAAATAAAATATTTAGGTGGCGACTCTGTATCTGGCAAAGCAGTCCATGTTTGGCACTTCTTTTCAAAAATCTGTTTCTCAAAACGATTTGCCGGATTTGGACTCTTTGGTTCAGACTTAGAACCGTGACAAATTTGAGAGTCCTGAGCTGTAGTGACCCCAAAATGAACAGAACGGGAGCTCGTTCCTCCCGGGGCGTTCGGGGATGTCTACAGCTATCGAAGGATATTTTTGTAATTATGAGCGTGCCAGTAAGGATCAATCAGTCCTTACAGAATTTTGATTGCCAACCAATTATCAGACGATCGTGTTGTAGTTCTTTCAGCCTCAATGAAGAGGACTTTTACTGGTGGCTTGATTTAGGAGAATTTAAGCATAAGAACAGTTAAATAAAGAGCAATTGAAGCATTTCATTAGTATGAAAAACTTACAATGATCCAAACTCAGCCTCGTAGAGGTTTACAGCGACAATCTACTTGAAACTACTCCTATGAATGAAGTGCAGTGTAGGAATAAAATACAGGAATGTAAAGAACAGGAAATATAAAAACTAGAACGAAATATGTAAAGTAAGACTGGTTTCTTGGATCTGAGTCTGGGGCATTTTTTGGGGTCTTCCCTGCTATTTATACTCCTTAAAGATGACCATCGAATTTCACTTCAAATCGTCGAACTGCTCCTTCGTGGTCGCTGATCATGCTACTTTATAAGTAGTTCCACTACGCCATCACTTGCAGTTAGGCTTCCCTCCTATATTTGAATTTGAATGTGAGTAACTGTTGAAGCCACGTCATCTTGCATCTCTTTGTTGATCCACTGCTACTCAGATCTCATAACAACCAATATTAACTGTCACGTGTACGATCAGGATCGAAAACTTGAATGGTCTCCCCATATTACCCTTACTTTGCCACGCGTTGAATTGTAACTGGCTTGCACAAAATATGTAGCCAACAGTTCTGCGAAACAAATTATAACTTTTATCAACAAATCATAATTTTTGTACTCCTTGAACAATCGATTATGCAATGAATTATGTGACCAGATGTAATTACAATTGATTGGGCAATCGAATGGATGTTGAGTTATAGTGCATAATTTTCGATCAATTATTCAATAGATGGGTTTATTGTGTTATTGTTTAATTGATTGTATAATCGATCGACATACATTGTATTGGTTTAAGAGAGTAATAAAGTTCTGATCTTTAATGTTTACTGGTTCATCAGGTAACAAAAATTAGACAATTAAATAATTAAAGTCTAAATTAGATCAGAATAATCCTACTGTAGATAAGAAATATGCTTATCACGTACACCAAACTAAAAAGTGCACAGAGTAACGGGACCCACATGAATAAGAAAGTGCTACTGTGCAAGCAATTACTTAGTCGATTTGTGACAAATACACCTCTTTTATCGGCCAAAACGAGACTTCATAAATAAAATAGATTAGATACTAGTATTTTCAGTATCTTATGATTTACGATATGTATTTTACGATTCGATACTTTTTAAAAGAAAATTAATACTATCATCAATATGTATTTTAAATTAAATATATCTTGAAAAATCTAGATTTGTGCAGAAAAATCTTTTAGAAAATCTAGATGCGTCTCGTGTTAACGTAATTATCGATTTAGGTAATCCAAATTAAAATATGCAATCATGATCAATAGAGAGAGAGAGAGAGAGAGAGAGAGAGAAATAAATCCATGACACAAGATATTTTTTACGTGGAAAAATTACAATTGGAATCCACCAACTTGTGAGCACGAGCCATCTGCTAGACAAATAATCCACTATGCAGGAAATGTAGTATAAGAGATATCTTACAAAGGCTAATCCAGGCAACACAAGTCCACTCACCGACACACGTCTGCTCACTTTATAGGTACCTCCACAATTTGCACTACATATTTGCCATGGTTGTTGAATCACCACGACGCCAATAATTGCAAAATCCACTGAAATCTAGAATCTTGGAATCCACCAAGAAGGTTTGTTGAATCAGACGATGCCAATGACTCTGGAATCCACCAAAGCCTACAATCTCTGAATCCACCCAGAAGGTTCACTTTTAAAAAGGTGTGACGAGCTTACAAAGCTTGATGATAATCTTGAAGCTCCTATGGACTAATGAATCATCAAGCCATTGATAGCATCACAAATAAACCTCACTACCACGTTCACTCTCAAAAATAAATTCTCTCTTACAAAAATAAATCTCTCAAAATCTCTTTACAAAAATGTATCTCACTCGTAAAAATGTTCTCTGACATAATAGGAAATATTCAGAAGAGTTTCAGAGAGAGCACTTAGAAAATTGTCCAAGAGATACCAAACATTTCAGCTAGGCTTGCTTTAAAAAGGACTGGGAGAAGTCCATCGCGGGCACACACATTTGTCACGGGCACTGTCATGGGGGTTGCGGGCGCGACCTCCCTTCAATATACAATACATGATGCGATATACGATACGTGATATATAATACGATATGTATGTTACACAAATACTTAAATTTCTTTGGCAAATTTGCCAAAAAAAAAAAAATATTCAAATTATTTTATGTAAATTAATATTGTCAAAAATTTTCATTTACTTATTAAAAAAAAAAGAAGCTATTTTTTAAGATTAGAATGGTACTTTTTAGTTTATTTTTCAATCTTTTTGAGATACTAGTGGTTGGACACGTGCATTGCATATGTCACGTGATTTTTCATCAACTGTTAATACTGTAATTATGCGTGTCTCTTAAATTAGTATGTGATATATATACAAAGTATGAAGATTTATATAGATAAATTAATCTGTATCCAAAGTACAACTAAACAAGAAATGAATACATACTCGCTGAAGAACTTAATGATAAATGACAAATTTTATAAATATAAACATTAATTTATAGTTAGATTGTTGAGATCACAATCTTATCTTAAACAATAAATAATAATCAGATCTTTTAAATATATAGTATTACACAAATCTTTTTCTATCAATTTCTCACTTTAATTTCCATAATCTGTACCTGTAATACAATTGAAGGTATGAAATTAATTGCACAATTACACAATTTTTTTTAATAGCTCATCTCATAATACAAATTCATTGAACCCACTATTACATATTATTAGTGTAAGAATGCATTAATATCAATATGTAATATATTTTTATATATTAAGAGTTGTTGAGTCTCATTTTCTATGTCACAAATATCTTACATGATAAAAAAAATAATGTTAGTCATTAGTATATTTTCATTTATGTAGAAAATGTGGAATATGTTTTTTTTTAAGAAAATAAAATGATATTGTAACTTAATATTTCGATCAATATAAGAATTTCATAATTGTTTTCACGTTGTTTATAGATCCATGTTTCTAAGTATTTGCAGAGTCACTTTCATGAAATTGTCAAATTACATAATTTATTATGGCATCTGTAAGTAATCAGCATAAAACAAAAATTGATCGAAACTTTTTATTTGATGTACTTAATTTCTGCATCATTCAATTGCTGCGATAATGTTTGGATATCATTTGATTTTTTCCTTGTAATTTGACTAAAATGTGTGTATGAGGTATATTATTTTTATTGAACTTCACAATAGATAGGACAATTCTTGCTTCAATTCGTCTAGCTTTGCTTGGAGAGCATGTTGCAATAGATCTTCTATAATTTTTGTTTCACCATCTTCTTATTTTTCTTCTTGCTCACCATTATAATTCATTGTAATAAAAATATTTTGATGTGCAAGAGTTTGAGACAATATCATGTTGTTATGAATTTCAAAATCTATTTTCTCTCAATAATGTGATTTTTTTCTGTGACGGGAAAAAAGTATAATTATTGTTATGATGGATGTGTTTTGCAAAGTCTTGGTTTGTTATTGAAAGAGTTTATTGTGCACATTTGTTTGTATGACGTGTATGTTTATATGTATTGAACATAAGTTGATAAGAGAACAATACATAATTCCACAGTTTTTTCCTAACAAATATAACTATAATTACTAAAGCGATACATGTTAGAAAATTAAAGTATCTGATGGCAATATAGCATTACAGATTTTTTTTGATCGGCAAAGAAAAAACTTTATTGATGTAAGAGCAAAGTACAAGGTACAAAAACAACAAACATCAATAAAGAGAAGTAAGTGCAAAAGCATCACGATGAGCTAAATCATTCCAACTACGTTGGCACCAAGAAGCCCATTCTAACATTTGCTATCATCTCCAAAGTTGGTGAGCAACCAGCCGAAGAGACAAGATAAACTCAAACTCAAAAACAAGCAGACACCAGCATTGCAAATTTGACATTGAAGAACAAAAACAAAACAAAAAAACAACACCATTACATATTAGCCCATTCTCTCACAACAGCAGCAATCTAGCATCAACTCTGTAGCATCTAGTAGTAGCATACCTTCACCAACTAAATTAACTCTCAACAGCAGCAGCATACCTTCACAGCAACAACATACCTTTACCAACTAAATTAACTCTCAACTAAACACACTAGCATGCCTTCACCAACTCAGTCCATTTTGCAAAATCTGGCTTTTCCTTTTTACACAAAACACTCATTCCTGAGTTCTCAGACAGCTAAACAAAGTAGTCCAGCAAAATAGAACTTGACCCATAGCAATCCTCAGCTGAGTAGAGCAGACCAACAAAAATAGAGCCTCTTCTCCAATATAACCACACCAGCACCTCTTCTCCAAATCAGCAAGAACAATATAGCAGCAGCTAGCACCACTCCTCCAACACCAAACCAAACCAATGATCTACCACCAACAGTGACTGCACCTTTGCCTAAAACAGTGGCGGATATAACTTTAAGTTTCTCCACCATCATTCACTAAAACACACTAGAGCCCCTACTGCAATTAACACCACCCAACACACACTTCCAAGCAACATACCCCTCAATCTGGATTACTTGTGTCAAGTTCCCAAATAACCACCTATAGAATCAATGCTTCCAATGCTAATGAAATAAACCACTTCTGATACGAGTTTCTTTACTTCCTCTTCGCCTAGGTTTTCTGTTAATGCTTTTCCATCTCTTCAAAGCTCTTCAACTGTGCCTTTAGATCAATCATCTAGCCCTCTTTAACACCTTTGACATATTCAACAGATGGTTTGAAGAATAGAGGGATTAGGGGCAACTTTGCATATTTAGCCTTAATACATTTGCCTACTGCCATTACCCAAACAAAATCTAATTTGCCTCAAATTGATAATGAAATCATTGACAGAGAACTGATGATCCCTAAACACATCTTTAAACCAAAGAGCAGTCTTGACTTTTATTAGTTCACAAACTCCTTCCTCACTTGGAGCAACATCCTTAAAGATGCAATCATTTCTATGTTTCCACAATGACCACAACACAGTAATAGGTAAAGATTTCCATATCAACCTCTGCTTCTTATTGAGTCGTACCCTATCCCACCAGTTTAGAACTGACTCCACCGAGCCTGGTAGTACATCTTGCACATCCCACCACTTTAAAATTTCTGTCCAAACTCTCCATGCCACTGGGCAATGCAATAACACATGGTTAAGTGACTCTACCTCTAATTTGCAGAAAATACATAGGGCTGAAACATTGGCAGCAAGAACACCAATACATAGAAGGAAATTTGTGGATCTTCAATCTGCCCTTCCAAGCAAGTCATCCAAAGAATTGAACTCTAGGGGAAATGTATTTCACCCACACCAACTTACTGGTTGGACATTTATTATCAAAACTAGCTGCCAGATTTTTGTACACAAATGAGACTGAAAAGCTACCTGTTTTGGAAGCTGCCCATACTAGGACATCCTCTACATTTGACCTTGTTACAGGGGCTGCCTCTAACAGAGTTAGCAATCTAGTAACCTCCTCCCTTTCCCAATCATAAAGCTCCCTTCTGAACTGGAACACCCACTCTCCTGCATTCAATTTCCTGATCGTCATTGAATTTAAAGATTCTCCCTTATTAATAGCCAATCTATGAAGGAGTGGAAAGTTCACTTGTAGACTAATGTTTGCACACCATTTGTCACACCAAAACTTCACTTTATAACCATTATCAACTTTTATCTTGCAGTTTTCCAAAAAAAAAAACCTCACCAAACTACTGTTCTGATGACTACCATCTACTATGTCCTTCCAAATTTTTGAGCTGCAACTACTGGAGTTAATTGTAGGCATCCAATTACCCTCCTCAACCTTGTACTTGCTGCAGATAACTCTTCTCCACAATGCATAACCTTAGTACCAAACCTCCACCACCATTTTAATAAAAGGCAATTATTAACCTCCAAAACTCTCCAAACCCCCAGACCCCCTTGCTCCACTGGTTTTGGTACATCCTTCCAATTAACTAGATGCAATTTCTTTCTCAACTCAGACCCACCCCAAAGGAATGCTGCCTAAATTTTTTCAAACTCCCTTGCTACCCCTTTTGGCGTCTTATACAAAGACAAATAATACAAAGGTAAAAAAGACATTACAGAGTTTATTAAGGTAAGCCTACCAGCAAATGAGAGCAATCTCCTTTTCCATCCTGCTAATTTACTTTGAACTTTATCCAAAACAGGTCTCTATGTTGATTTCCTACTCGGATTAGCCCCCAGAGGTAACCCAAAGTACTGAAATGGTAAGCTTTTCACCTTGCAATTGAGCACAGAGGCATATTCATGCATTAAATCATCTTGCATCCCCGCTCCACATACTAAACTTTTATGATAATTAATCTTCAAGCCTGAAATAACTTCAAAACACCTCAAAATCCTTTTTAGGTTTTTTACTTCAACTAAATCAGCTTCACAAAATAATATTGAATCACCCGCAAATTGTAGGTGAGTAAGACCTACACTACTTGAACCAATCTTCACCCCTTTTATTATTTCCAATTCAAGAGCTCTAGACAACAATAGACTTAGTCCCTTTGTTGCTATATTAAACAAAAAAGGAGACAATGGGTCCCCTTGTCTAAGACCTCTTTGCGGACTAAATTCTCCAGTTGGAGAACCATTGATAAGCATAGAAATTCTAGCTGAAGTAATACATTCTTTAATCCATTCAACCCACTTAACACCTAAACCAAAATTTGACAACATGGAAAGCAATAATTCCCAATTCACTGAGTCATATGCCTTCTCAAAGTCCAGCTTTATGATCAATCCCTTTTTTCTAGCTTTCTTCCACTCATCCACTACCTCATTTGCTACCAACGTACCATCTAAAATATTCCTACCTCCTAAGAATGCTGATTGGTTTTCACTGATAATGTGAGGTAGCACTGCCTTCAGCCTGGAGGAGAGCACTTTAGATAAGATCTTATACAAGGATCCCACCAAGCTAATAGGCCTATAATCAGAAAAGGAGATTGGATTTTCCTTTTTAGGCACCAAAGTGATAAAAGAACTATTAATCCCTTTAACAAGCCTTCTATTTCTATGAAACTCCCTCATGAAATTGATCACCTCCTTCTTCATTACTTTCCACATCTTTTGAATGCACGCCAAATTAAATCCATCTGGGCCTGGTGCCTTGTTCCCATTACAATCATATACAATAGCTTTTATCTTTGCCTCTGAAAACTCAACTTCAAGCCCATCAAAGAATGGACTACTGCTTACTGACTTGAAAAGCCCTCCTAGTTTAGGTCTTGACTTCCAATCCTCTGAGTAATGTCTTTGAAAATAAGCTTGTACCTCTTGCTTAACTCTGACTGGTTCTTCAACAATCCCATCATCAATAGTTATTGAATTGATTTGATTCCTCCCTTGTTTACTTTTCACCATGACATGGAAATATCTAGTATTCCTATCCCCCTTCAAATCCCAATTAAGTCTTGATTTTCGAAGCCACATCCACTCCACCATTCTACTAAGCCTCCACACCTCAACTTGAACCTCTTTTCTTCTTACTTTTTTGTCATCTTCAAGATCCCTTACCTCAGCTGCAAGATCAATCTCATGTAACTCTTCCTCAACTTTCTTCAGTTTAGTATTTGCATTCCCAAACACTTCACTGTTCCACTGTTTTAGTGCAAGCTTCAACTCCTTCATTTTTCTAAAAAGTTTAAAACCTACCCAACCTTCAACTTCATGCTCCTTCCATCACTTCTCTACAAAAGGTAAAAAATTAGGATGTAATGACCATACATTTAAGAACCTAAAAGGCCTAGGGCCCCAATCTTACTATCTTCCATCATGAGTAAAGGGCAATGGTCAGAAATTAATCTAGGTAGCCCCCACAACTTGAGATTGAACATTTCCAACCATTTTGGATCAAGTAACACCCTGTCAATTCTACTCCATATTTCCACTTCCCTAGAATTACACCAGGTATATCTTCTGCCTAGTAAGGGTAGATCATTAACCTCAATGAATTCATTTAACTCCTTCATATCCTTATCCCTTCTAGAGCATCCCCTTCTCTCCCTAACTGTCCTAACTTCATAAAATCCCCCCCTAGGCACCAGGGGTTAGAGAACTCCTCCTTATGCTTTACCAAACTATCCCAAAGTTTTCCCTTATTTCCCACTTCATTTGGTGCATATATATTTAGAATAACACATTCAAAAGAGTAAAATAAAGAACCTGACAGAAGAATATATCTTCTGTTGCTACAACAACCTGAAATCTGAAAAACTCCTGGATCCAATATGCATAGTAGACCACCAGCTGCTCATTTGACAATGTATGAATACAGTAACATATATAAATTTACATTTATATTTTTTATATATTTATATATATAGACATTGACATATATAAGATGTCACAAAAATAATATGTGAAATCTTTTGCAGCAATATACTACAAGTAACAATGAGAAGTTAATAATTTATAATTAAATAGTTGGTCATAATGTAGATGTTTAGTGTTACATTTTGGGCAAATTACAGCGGTAGTACCTGTAATTTACCTTTTTTCATTTTGGTCCTTATTGTTTCAATTTGATCAATTTTGTCCCTTAATTTTACGGATTGTATCATATTAGTCCAATAAATAACAATAGTTAAGTTTGATGGACGGAAAATCAAATGATGTTTCAATTTGGTCCCTATAATTTATAAAATGTGTCAATTTGATCCCTGTTGTTTTGACTTTCCTATAAACTACAAGGACCAAATTGACACATCCTATAAAGTACAAGGACCAAATTGAAATATCATTTGATTTTCAGTCCATCAAACTTAACTGCCGTCATTTATTGGACTAATATGACATAATCCGTAAAATTAAGGGGCAAAATTGATCAAATTGAAACAACGGGGACCAAAATGAAAAAAATGGATAAACTACACGGACCATTTGCATAATTTACCCGTACATTTTTGTGTATTTACTATTTCTTAATTAGATTATTAAATTCACATAAAAATTGAAAGGAATTTGTGAATAATTTGTGTAAATTAGAGATTAGTAAAGAAAAATTTTAAAAAAGAGAAGTTTATAGTGTTTGGTTTGATTTGTTTTTTCAAACTATTGTTTTGAATTTTTTGGTTTTCAATTTTATTGTCTTATGATACAGTTTTTTTTAATAACGATTTTATTTTATTTTTAGATTCACTTATTTAATACTTTCTTATTTTTCAATTTTACTTTTAGATTTAGATTCACTTAACCTAAATACACTTAGAAAATAATTTGTTCTGTATTCTTTTTGGAAAAAAAAAATAAAATAATAAATAGTCATGTTTGAATTTATATATTTTTTTACCAATATTTTACTTTTTAATTCTTCTTCGATTATTAGATATTAGATTTTTATGTAAAAGTATAATTTAAAAAACATGAAAAATCAAAAACTAAAAAAAAAAGATTTAAAAAATAAAACCAACGAAAGTGGTTCTTGTTTAGAATTTTGACATCATACATTGGTTATTAAAGTACCATGTAAAATATCACAGTTCATAAAATATAATTTAAATAAAAAAAAAGTGTATGAAAATTACCTACGAATTTTTTAGATGTTGTACAAATTTATGTTTAAAAAACGCATGCATTTTCCTTTTTCTAGATTCGAATGAATGCATCCAAATTTTAAAATTCAACCAAAATTATTCATAGTAATTGGATCCATGACAAACAATTGTAAACATTATGCATATCAATATAGAACTAGACAGAAAAAATAAGAAAGAAGAATTATTTTTTGTTCTTTAATCATCATCCATGTACAAAATAGTGAGACAGATTTTTTTTGATAAGAAGGGAGACGATTTATTTATATTTATATAGGACTCTTATAAGCATATATATATATATGGTTTTTGAGTATTCAACTTTGAAAATAAAGAGATAGTTCGTTTATACAAGACTCTTTATGACTTTTAGAAAATATAGTAGATTTGAGAGAGTAAAGCTGGGATTTAAAAAAAAATAAAAATAAAAGGGTAGAAAACATGGTAGGCTATTCACACTTTTATAATAGTAGTAGATCTATTGCATGGTATTAAGAATCTTGCGTTATTAATTTATGCCTTGTGAAGATAATATGTATTGCTGCATGTACATATATAATTTAAGAAACTTTGCTTTTACAATTGACAAAATTATACATTGTTTAGCGTTTTATTCTCATAAGATATTTATCTTTTATAACTATATTTATTTTTCTACCTATTTCTAAACCTATTAAAATATCTTCAGATATATGATACGATGCACAATTCAAAAAAATTAAAAAACGATACACTATACGTATCCCAATTTGACAACAATAGCTATGTGGAGGTGCACTCAGCATCATGGCTAAATGATCTTATCTTAATAAAGTTGGAGAAGTTATTTGGTAGTCCTAGGCAAAGGATATAGCCACGTAGTATCCTAGGTGAATTGTGATGGGTAGAGAGAGTGGGACTCAAGATTTTGTATTGGATGATTTAGTGAATTATAATTGGTCAAGAACATAACCACATAGTGCCCCTGGACCACCATATAATTTTTCATAAAATATGCAAGCACCAAGGACCAAATAGACATTGACCAAATAAATAAATAAATAAATAAACCTAAAAAAAAAATCAAAAGAGTACACCAGAAATGCAACAACAATAAAATGTGCTGATGATTACAAAATTCAGAAGATTGATCACATCTTTAACAAGACCTTAAAGGATAGGTCCCCAACCCAGTAATCCTTTCTTTGTTTGAGAGGATGATTGGGGGATCACTATGGACAATAGAGAACTTTTGGCATGGGATTCTCCATCTCCAATTTTTTCTGTTCTCATGTCCTAAATATATTTTCAATTATTAGATTATGTCTTGATATTTATGTACTTTGAATTTCCCATATCACATGTAATCATTAAAACAAATTAAGATTTTAGAGTCAAAACTATTTTTTAGAGACGAAATATTTTTATTACCAGAAGTGTCATTATTTTATTTTTATCATTGAAGCCACACTAGAGTGTCACATTTGGAAAAAGTACATTAAGAAATTTTTAATTTTTTTGGAGTGTCACATCATACTCACCACGTCACATTTGGAAAAAGTATGCTAAGAAATTTCTAGTTTTTTGGAGTATCATATCATAGTTTTTAATTTTTTTTAGAGTATCACATCATATTTGCTATGTTAGAGTATCATATGTTACATTTAGAAAAAGTATACTAAAGAGTTTTTAATTTTTTTGAAGTGTCACATCATACCTGCTCCGTTGTTACATTTGGGAAAAGCAATTTTTAGTTTTTTTAGAGTGTCACATCATACTGGCTACGTTTGAATGTTACATGTTACATTTGAGAAAAGTATACTAAAGTGTTGCATCATACGCGCCACATTGGAGTGTTATATTAATAATTACCACATTGGAGTGTCACACCATACCTACCACATTAATAAAAGGGTATAGCCGTCTACTAAAACACTGCCAAAATCGAAAATAGGATTCAGCACTACCACATGGAAAGAAAATCTCTAGTAATAGGATTTAACAGATCAATACAAAAAAATTTAGGACTAATTGGAATACTTGTTTGTGAGATGAGATTTATTGATAAATATCCGTAAATTATTATCCTTTTGGGATCAAATTTTTTATCTACGAAAATAAATATCTTTTGGACTAAATTATTTTGTCCTTACATTTATTAGCAACATTTCAAAATTTTGTCGTTAAAAGTCCTATTTTTTTACTTTTTAAGACAATATTTTAATTACTATCATCACAAAGTTCGATATTAATCCCTAAAAACTTTTTGCAACAGAATTTTTATTTTTAAGAATTAAAAAAAAAATTAGTCCTTCAAACTTTTACATATTGTAGTGGATGATTTTTGAAGCAAACATCCCATGTCTGAAAAAAAAACAAAATAACAATAATAAAAAAATGTGAGTATTCATGGATCAAGATAGGCCCTAGTGTTATTGTGGAAGAGAGTGCAAAACAATATTTTAAGCTGAAAGTATGCCCATATCTCATGAATTTTTGACAACCAACAACACTTTATTCAAGACTCATGCCGTGTTTGGATTATTGATTTGGGAAGTTATTGAGAAATAGAAAGAAAATAAGTGTGCAAAATATAATTATATTTTATTTATATTTCACTCTTTTTTTTTTCATTTCTTTTTTTTAAAAGGCTACCCAAATCCATAAACCAAATACAATCAAAATCCTCCCAATAGTGTTTAATCATTACACTTGTGCATATTAGGATTGAGTTTGCATTTTTTTTTATAGAAAAAAGAAAAGATTTTAGCTAATAATATGTTAAGTATACTAATAGCTATTTTTACAAGCCTAAAGTAAAAATGCAATATTTATCTTCGCTACTCACTTTAGCTAACATGTATTCCAATAATACTCTCTACTTAGCTAGTTATTTTGAATGCTTATTTGTTTTTAGTTGTCGGTTTTTAAGAAAAGACGAAAAAATAGGAGAAATAGAGATTGAGTGAATATATTTATTTTAGAGGAAATTTTATTTTACTCCCCAAATTATACTTTAATGATCAATTTAACCCTTGTACTTCTTATTTTAATTTTAAACCTGAACTATTTGATTATGGATCAGTTTTACCACTGCCATTAGCTGCAGTTTATAATCAAACAGAAGTTAAGATGTGGCACCGAAATTTTGTTTGAAATTTTATTTTGCCTCCCAAGCTATCTCAAAAATATAGACCCCCAAACTTCACTGAATAACAAAAGAGCTCTGAGTTGATCATGTATGCGAGAATAGATATTAGTAGGGGTTCCTATGAAATGTCTGACTATGGTGTAGATTAATGTGTTAATACCATCAGGTTTATAATAACCAATTGTTTCATCAAAGATTGGTAGATCATTTTCATCTTTTTGATTAGCATATATTATTGAGTCACGTTGATCTTCTGTGAGGTATTTTTCCTACCAAGATTTGAGCATACCAGTAAAACCAGAAGTAATTAATAAAACAATTTCAGCTTGAGTATATTCAGGATAATTACTAAGATAACTATTTGTGACCATAGATAAATGATTCAATTTTTGAAGTATTTGATCTTCACTGAGACCATCAATATTCCATTCGTATAATTTTTTAGCAAACACAGAAAATTGATTAGAGAGATTAGTTTCTTCATATTGGAGATCAGGAGGAGTAGGTCGAGAATACCAATTTTTGGTAGTTTGAGGATTAACTTTTGGATAATGAATTTTATTAAGATTGGAAGATTGAAATTGTTGAGCTAATTGATTTATTTCATGATCAGTAGTTTCAGTTTCAGATTGATTTGAAACAGTATCAATTGGTTGTTGATTTAAAACAGTAAGACCTTTTTCATTAGAGGGTGAACCTTTTTCAGATGTATGTAATTTAGTAAGTAATTGTTCTATAGCTTTGACAGTAGAATTATCATTGGTAACTAAACTAGTTCTTTTGGATCTATTACTAGAGAGATTAAGCAAAGGTTGATCTAATGATTTGGTGGTAAAAGTAACAACAGTTGAATCCAAATGATTTTCAATTTTATCTAATTGTGTACCAATTGTTTTTAAACATTGATTAGTATAATTATTTTGTTTAATAACTTTTTTAATATCAGGGTCAGTACCAAGTAATTTAAAAGGAGAGGCTGGGACTTTAGAACCTTGATGATCAATAATTATATTTTTGAGAGGCGGATGACTAGAACTAACAGAAGTTTTTGGAGAAGTTTTCCATTTATGTTTTGTGATTGTATTAATTTTTTTTGTAACAATTATTGTAATATTCAAAGAAAGGCATTTCCATACTATATTCAATCATAAAATCATACCATTTCCTGGTTATTCGAGATTGTTGTTTAGTATCATATTTAAGATCCTTCCAGTGTAACCTAAGAGCTCTGAGTGAAAATCAGAGCCAAGTTATGCGAGATTCGGTGATTTGATCATGTTATGTTGTTATTTCTGATTGAAGAAAATGTTGCAATCTGTTTCTAACTACTTTGCTACTTCTGATTAATCAATTCCATTGTTTATTTGATTACTCTGGTTTCAGTCATCTTAATCTGCCTATAATTCTATCTGTGTCTTTCCACCTAGCTAACTCACCCACTTTCGTCCCTGTCCTGAGTAAGTCCTTAGAGTTAGGTAGTGTTGGACTTAGGGGTCTTCCGAATAGGGTATGTATTGTAACACCCTCAAAATAACAACAATAAACCCATCAGATAAGACATGCATTTACATATAAACTAACCACATTCCTTTATTCCTTAGAGTTCCATTACATAAGTATTACATGTTAACATCATAACAAAATGCCCTACGGGCTTACAGCTTTCCAAGTTAACACTTGGTTATAACAAAAGAGTACTAACTCGTTTACACATAAAGCCCTTGGCTTGAGGTTACATGTAATACATCAAAGTTAAGCAACAAAAGTATGCCCGCCTCTAGCCTCCCAGCTATGTCCTTGGAGGTGGCATGCTACCAGTACCTGAAAATGATATTCCCATATAGGGTGAGCCACAGCCCAGTAGAAATATACTAAACCAACCATGAACAATGACTAAAAGATTAGCAATTGATAGATGGCCAACACTGATACAATCACATAAATCATATATTTACGTCAAACGACTTACAAGTCTCAATTACCTTTCATTTTCCCTTTTTCAATAGATAGGCATATAAGCACTACCCACATGCTCAACAGATATGTATAACAACAGTATCCACATTCTCAGATAAGCAAACAAGCTATATCCACATTCTACAACAGATATGTATAACAACAATATCCACAGATAAGCATAAAAGCTATATCCACATATCACAAAGATAAGCATATAAGCTCTATCTTCACTTCTTTAGATAAGCATATGAGCTGTATCTACGGAGTTCGTCCCCTATCTTCTCCCAACACTATCCGGTTTAGAGGTACATCCCCTATCTTCCCCTAAACCGCGGAGTACATCCCCTATCTCCTCCTCTACACATAACGTATATAAACACATTGGTTCTATATACAATCACCCAATACATACAGTTAATGTATTCTATCAATCGTCAAGTTCCATGACACACTTCATTGATTAGTTTCAGTTTACCTAATCATCATGCATTGTCTACAACAATCACGACTATCCTCCACCGATAGCCCAAAGCAGTTATTTCTAAACAGAAAATAAATGCACAATGGATATTCAATCAACATTTCATTTCCTCTTTTCTTACCATTAATTATCCCAATTAATCAATCAATGTAATTAGGCTATTTTCCATAATTACCATTTCAACCCCTAGGTCCCATTTTCATCAATGATTTAACATTCATTCAATTTCTCTATGCCAAACATGCATTCAGGTTTATTATGAATAAAACCCCAACTTTTATAAAATTACACAAAAGCCCCAAACTTTCACAAAATTACCAAACCAAGCCCAACATCTCAAAATACCAAAATTTAAAGACAAAACCCATAGAGAGGAGTAGGATATCCCTACCTCGAAGTTTAAGCCACAAAGGAGATGAAGACTCGAAGATCAACTTGCTCCAAATCCAACCTTTTTCAGATTAAATCGAAGCTCTCAACGCCCTCTATCTTTTTAACAAAGGCCCTAGGCTAGATTCACACCCTAAGGAGATCAAATCTTAGAGAGAGTGCAAGTTTAGAGAGAGAGGGTGTCGGATTTAGGTTTTGCTCAAAGAAAGGGACTGAAAAAGTGATGTTTAAGACGTTGCTGTCCGCTGATATAAAACACTCTCGCTCGAGCGAAGACTTGGTCGCTCGAGCGACCAGACACAGAAAACTCTCGCTCGAGCCAAGAAGTTCTCGATCGAGCGAAGAAAAAATCCAGACCGCTCGAGCGAAGGAAGCTCGCTCGAGCCAAGAAAGACAGCTCTCAGGTCCAGAACCAGGTGCAACCGCTCGCTCGAGCGAGCCACTCTGGCTCGACCCACCAAATACGAACCCCACTCTCGCTCGAGCGACCAACTCCTCGCTCGAGCGAAGGTCCAAAATTCTGGGCAGCAACACTATGCTCCTAAACACAACCAACCTGTAACAAGCCTGCCTAACACATCTTATAACTCAATATACAAAGTAAAAAGGATGCAAACACGATAATAAACAACAACCAACATCCACGGACACATGTCCGGATCACTGTACAACAAGGGTAAACCCGGGATCACTATAACCTCCCCCCCTTAAAGAATTTCGCCCCCGAAATTAAACACAAGTTTTCAAAAACAAGTTTTCCTTCATTTTAGACAATGTTACACTAGAACATTCAACAATTCGACCCATTATCGGTCATCCCATCCCTTTAACAAGAGACATATCACAATATGTAAACAACATATGTATTTTCAACATGCATCAACATTATGCACTATCTTTCCAATTTCAACAATATATTCAACACATATAGTGTCACATTCAACTTCCATATGAGGCAAGTTCCAAAACATACTTCCAATAATCAAAACATTTTCAATGTTTCACAACTTAAGACATATATAAAAGCTCTTAAGTTCAACAAAATGCAAAATGCAAATACAAGATTACATATCAACAAACAAGTCCGGATATTTCTCTCGAACTTCCAACTCACGTTCCCAAGTGGCTTCCTCCACTCTGTGATGTTTCCACAAGACTTTCACCAAAGGAATGGTCTTGCCACGCAGGACCTGATCCCGCCTATCCAAGACCCGAACCGGTCTCTCCTCATACGAGGCATCCTCATCTACCTCTAAATCGGTCCAATCCAACACATGTGATGGATCTGGCTCATACTTCCGAAGCATACTCACATGAAACACGTCATGCACTTTGGACAACTGCGGCGGTAAGGCTAACCGATAAGCAACCTCGCCAATCCTCTCAAGGATCTCAAAAGGACCAATAAACCGAGGGGATAACTTCCCACTCTTCCCAAACCTCATCAGACCTCGCCTAGGTGATATCTTCAGAAAGACATGGTCACCTACCTCAAACGCCAAAGGCCTCCTCCTACGGTCAGCATAAGATTTCTGCCGACTCTGGGCTGTAACAAGCCTCCTACGGATAAGCTCAACTTTCTCCGTCGTCTCCCTAACCAACTCCGGACCCAACAAAGGTGCATCACCCACCTCGGCCCAACAAACTGGAGACCTACACGGTCGGCCATACAAGGCCTCAAACGGTGCCATACCGATGCTAGACTGAAAACTGTTGTTGTAGGCAAACTCTACCAAGGGCAAGTGCCTCTCCCACGTCCCACTGAAGTCAAGGACACAACCCCGAAGCATATCCTCGAGGATCTGAATAGTACGCTCGGACTGCCCGTCAGTCTGAGGATGATAGGCCGTACTAAAGGTCAACTTAGTGCCCAAGGCACTCTGCAAACTCTGCCACAACCTAGCAGTAAAACGAGGATCTCTATCTGAGACGATCGTCACTGGGACCCCGTGCAATCTCACTACGTCCCGAACATACAAGTCGGCAAGATGATCTACCGAATCTCTCACGCGCATAGAAATGAAGTGCGCCGACTTAGTCAACCGGTCTACAACCACCCAAATAGCATCACTACCCCGCTGAGTCCTCGGAAGACCTACAACGAAGTCCATAGTGACATGCTCCCACTTCCACTCGGCAATAGGCAAGGGTTGCAACAAACCCGCTGGCCTCTGATGCTCGGCCTTCACTTGCTGGCAAGTTAGGCACTTCGACACGAAAACAGCCACATCTCTCTTCATACCCCGCCACCAAAATTGGCGACCTAAATCCTGGTACATCTTAGTACCTCCCGGATGCACCGCAAGGCGCGAATGATGAAACTCTCGGAGTACTTCCTCACGGCAAGCCTCCGGTACAAACAAACGGTCTCGGTATCTCACACTCAGGTCGGGATACACCGTCAAACCCTTCTCAACTTTCCCACTGGAGATCTTCTCTCGGAGAGATTCTACCTCAAGGTCACCTCTCTGTGCCTCTAACACTCTAATCACAAGTGTAGGTTGCGCAACAACAGAAAACAAGGCCGCAGCCTCAACAGATTCGCCCAGTAGCAAATCAAACTCGCCAAGTGTTCCCAACATCTCCCATTCCCGGATGGCTATACAAGCTACATCACTAATGGATTTCCTACTAAGGGCATCGGCCACAACATTGGCCTTTCCCGGATGATAATGTAACTCAAAATCATAATCCTCGATGAACTCCATCCATCTCCTCTGCCTCAAATTCAAGTCTCTCTGGGTAAACAGATACTTCAAACTCTTGTGGTCCGAGAACACCTCGAACTTCTCACCATAAAGGTAGTGCCTCCAGATTTTCAAGGCAAAGATCACAGCCGCTAACTCTAGGTCGTGTGTGGGGTAATTCTTCTCGTGTATTTTCAACTAACGTGAGCCATAAGCTACCACTTTCCCTTCTTGCATCAACACACAACCCAAACCCTCTCGTGAGGCATCACAATAAACCGCATAACCCAACCCTCTCTCCGGAATAATCAACACCGGAGCGGTGGTCAATCTAACTTTCAGCTCTTGGAATGACTTTTCACAAGTCTCACTCCACACAAACTTGACTCCCTTCCGAGTCAGTCTAGTCAACGGTGACGCTAACCTGGAGAAATCTTTCACAAACCGACGGTAATACCCAGCTAATCCCAGAAAACTGCGGATCTCAAACACACTCTTAGGCTGTGCCCAATCTTGCACTGCCTCAACCTTGGATGTATCAACAGACACCCCTTCCCCGGATACCACGTGGCCTAAGAATTTGACTTCCCTCAGCCAGAACTCACACTTCCCAAACTTGGCATACAGCCTATGGGCTCTAAGCAACTCAAGCACCACTCTCAAGTGTCCCTCGTGCTCCTCCTCTGAAGGCGAATAGATAAGAATGTCGTCCACGAAGATGACCACAAATCGGTCTAAGAACTCCCGGAAAATCCGGTTCATCAAGTCCATAAAGACTGCCGGTGCATTGGTAAGCCCGAATGGCATCACCAGAAGCTCGTAATGGCCATACCGCGTACGGAATGCCGTCTTAGGAATATCCTCTTCCCTGACCCTCAACTGGTGGTAACCCGATCTCAAGTCTATCTTAGAGAAACAACGGGAACCCTTCAACTGGTCAAACAAATCATCTATACGGGGCATAGGATACTTATTCTTAACCGTAGCCCGATTCAACTTCCGGTAGTCAATACACAATCTCAAGGCACCATCTTTCTTTTTAACAAAGAGGGCCGGTGCTCCCCACGGTGAAACACTAGGGCGAACAAAGCCCTTATCTAGCAATTCCTGGAGCTGAACTTTCAACTCAACCAACTTTGTTGGAGCAAAACGGTAAGGTGCCATAGAAATCGGCGCTGTACCAGGCACTAAATCAATAGAGAACTCTATCTCTCGGTGAGGTGGCAAACTAACAAGATCTTCCGGAAAAACATCCGAATACTCACAAACCACCCTCGGCAATACATGCTGGGTCTCACCACTCTCACCACTCTCAAAGCTGGCAAGTAGACTACTAAGCTCACTTCGCCCTCGCGAATCATACCCTGGTGGCAAAACACTACCAACCCGGTCTCCCAAGAAATGGAACCACTCCCCGCTCAAGGTACATAACGTGACCCTCTGGCGGTAGCAATCAATAACAGCCCAGTATGACGATAGCCAGTCCATACCCAAAATAACATCAAAGCCCTTCATGGGCATGACAACAAACGGAAAAGGAAGCCTATAGTCGGCGACCTCTATATCACATCCTCTAACACCCTGTTTCAGGATCAACTCACCACCCAAAGGCGATACCACACAAATAGGAGATGCTAACTGTGCTAACTCCAATTCCAAAACAGATGCAAATGCAGCAGATACAAAAGAATGAGATGCACCCGTGTCTATCAACACATTAGCAACCGAGTTGCAAAACAGAAAAGTACCTCTCACTACTGATGGAGCCGGTACTAAATCCTGCGCGGTAACAGCATACACGCGCCCTGTAGGCCCCTGGTCTACCTGCTCACCTCTCAGAGCAAAAGACTGCTGCACAGACTGGGATGACGAAACTCCCGGATTGGCCCTCGAGGCCTGCACAGACTGAGCTGGCTGAAAACCCTGCGTCTGCCTAGAACCAGACGCTCCCGAAGTGGCACTCAACTGCGGGCAAAACCTCTTCAGGTGCCCAGGCTGTCCACACTGATAACAAGTCAAGGGCTGCCCCCTGCCCAAACTCTGACTCTGTGGTCTAGCTGAAGAAGAAGCAGCTTTCTGACCCCCACCCTTCTGCGGGCAAACAAAAACCTTGTGACCCAGCTGGCCACACTTGTAACAAGTGAATTCCCCCTGACCACCTCTCCCGGAGCCTACACTCGGCACTGGGAAGGTCGATCTAGCAACACCACCCTGTGACTGCTGAGGGTTAGAACCCCTCTGCCTCCTGCCATCACTCTGACTATCCTGGCTCCTCTTGGAGCCTCTCTGCCCCTCATCCTCCTCCTGCATCATGAGCTCCATATGAGCAGCAGCATCAACTAGGTGTCTATACTCTCGGATATAAGACCCACCAACCCTCAACTTGAGGCCCCGCCTCAACTTCCGCTCAAACTCATAGCAACGGCGTTCCTCAGACGCCACCAGTTCAGGTGCAAACCTGGACAGACTGGTAAAAGTAGCCTCAAACTCGGCCACTGACAAGCCTTGCTGATTAAGCCGGCTAAATTGATCCCTCAGCTTCTCCCTAGCTGCTGCAGACAAAAACCTCTCCTGAAAAGCATTCACAAATGCCTCCCAAGTACCACCAACACGAGCCTTCTCGTACTTCCACCATTGACCCGCATCTCCCTTCAGCTGGAAGGATGCCAAGGTCACTTTCAATGCTCCGTCCTCGATGCCAAGCATCTCGAACGTCTTACTCATTTGCTCTAGCCACTCATCAGCCTTCAGTGGCTCTTTCGGATCCCCGACAAACTCATCCGGATTAGACCGGAAAAACTCCCTCTTCAAGAAAGAAGGCCCTGTCTCAGCTGCCTGATTCCCAGCTCTAAGAATACCCAAAGCTCCTGCTATCTCTCTGGCCAAGGCACCCATGGCCTGCTGACCTACTGGCTCAGCCACATTGGCCTGCCCAACTCCCTCCTGCAGTGCCGGAATCTCACCCGGTAACGGTACTTCCTGCCTCGCAGGTCTACCACGCCTAGCTCCTCTTCCTCGTCCTGACATCCTAATAAAGGTAACACAGAACGTTAGCACATTCACAAATGTGCCGAAACTAAACACTCACGTCCTAATACATGGACAACTGTAATTCACTCCACATAAGCACATAAACACATAAGCACTTACGAATTTCATTTCCGGATAATGATAGTCCTGAGGCGTTACTAGAGTTCCGGTTAGAAACAGCATTGATCAAGTGCTTTTCCAACAAGACTCCCAGAAACTCAAGGATTCAATCAACATCCTAGAAATTAAATCCCATACCCATATTGTCACATAAGCATGTTATCACTTAAGCACATAGCATATGATACTACATCTAAGTCTCTATCAAGCGAGACGAACCCATTGTGATACTAATCACTTCCCACGTACCCAAAGTATTCGAACCCGGTACGCTCTGATACCAAGTTGTAACATCCTCAAAATAACAACAATAAACCCATCAGATAAGACATGCATTTACATATAAACTAACCACATTCCTTTATTCCTTAGAGTTCCATTACATAAGTATTACATGTTAACATCATAACAAAATGCCCTACGGGCTTACAGCTTTCCAAGTTAACACTTGGTTACAACAAAAGAGTACTAACTCGTTTACACATAAAGCCCTTGGCTTGAGGTTACATGTAATACATCAAAGTTAAGCAACAAAAGTATGCCCGCCTCTAGCCTCCCAGCTATGTCCTTGGAGGTGGCATGCTACCAGTACCTGAAAATGATATTCCCATATAGGGTGAGCCACAGCCCAGTAGAAATATACTAAACCAACCATGAACAATGACTAAAAGATTAGCAATTGATAGATGGCCAACACTGATACAATCACATAAATCATATATTTACGTCAAACGACTTACAAGTCCCAATTACCTTTCATTTTCCCTTTTTCAACAGATAGGCATATAAGCACTACCCACATGCTCAACAGATATGAATAACAACAGTATCCACATTCTCAGATAAGCAAACAAGCTATATCCACATTCTACAACAGATATGTATAACAACAATATCCACAGATAAGCATAAAAGCTATATCCACATATCACAAAGATAAGCATATAAGCTCTATCTTCACTTCTTTAGATAAGCATATGAGCTGTATCTACGGAGTTCATCCCCTATCTTCTCCCAACACTATCCGGTTTAGAGGTACATCCCCTATCTTCCCCTAAACCGCGGAGTACATCCCCTATCTCTTCCTCTACACATAACGTATATAAACACATTGGTTCTATATACAATCACCTAATACATACAGTTAATGTATTCTATCAACCGTCAAGTTCCATGACACACTTCATTGATTAGTTTCAGTTTACTTAATCATCATGCATTGTCTACAACAATCACGACTATCCTCCACCGATAGCCCAAATCAGTTATTTCTAAACAGAAAATAAATGCACAATGGATATTCAATCAACATTTCATTTCCTCTTTTCTTACCATTAATTATCCCAATTAATCAATCAATGTAATTAGGCTATTTTCCATAATTACCATTTCAACCCCTAGGTCCCATTTTCATCAATGATTTAACATTCATTCAATTTCTCTATGCCAAACATGCATTCAGGTTTATTATGAATAAAACCCCAACTTTTATAAAATTACACAAAAGCCCCAAACTTTCACAAAATTACCAAACCAAGCCCAACATCTCAAAATACCAAAATTTAAAGACAAAACCCATAGAGAGGAGTAGGATATCCCTACCTCGAAGTTTAAGCCACAAAGGAGATGAAGACTCGAAGATCAACTTGCTCCAAATCCAACCTTTTTCAGATTAAATCGAAGCTCTCAACGCCCTCTATCTTTTTAACAAAGGCCCTAGGCTAGATTCACACCCTAGGGAGATCAAATCTTAGAGAGAGTGCAAGTTTAGAGAGAGAGGGTGTCGGATTTAGGTTTTGCTCAAAGAAAGGGACTGAAAAAGTGATGTTTAAGACGCTGCTGTCCGCTGATATAAAACACTCTCGCTCGAGCGAAGACTTGGTCGCTCGAGTGACCAGACACAGAAAACTCTCGCTCGAGCCAAGAAGTTCTCGATCGAGCGAAGAAAAAATCCAGACCGCTCGAGCGAAGGAAGCTCGCTCGAGCCAAGAAAGACAGCTCTCAGGTCCAGAACCAGGTGCAACCGCTCGCTCGAGCGAGCCACTCTGGCTCGACCCACCAAATACGAACCCCACTCTCGCTCGAGCGACCAACTCCTCGCTCGAGCGAAGGTCCAAAATTCTTGGCAGCAACACTAGGCTCCCAAACACAACCAACCTGTAACAAGCCTGCCTAACACATCTTATAACTCAATATACAAAGTAAAAAGGATGCAAACACGATAATAAACAACAACCAACATCCACGGACACATGTCCGGATCACTGTACAACAAGGGTAAACCCGGGATCTCTATATGTATGGATGCATGTCACGCCCTCAAAATAATAACACTAAACCCATCCATATAGAGACATACATTGATACATAAAAGTCCACATTCATCTATTCATCAGAGTATTTCATTACAGAAGTATTACATGTTTACAACAAAAGCAAATGCCCTACGGGCTTACAGCTTTCCAAGTTAACACTTGGTTACAAAAGAGAGTACTAGCTTAATTACACATTAAGTCCTTGGCTTAAATCTATATGTAAAAAAATCAAGGAAAGTAAGGCAACAAAAGTATGTCTGCCTCTAGCCTCCCAAGCTATGTCCTCAGAGGTGGCATGCTACCTGTACCTGAAAATGATGTTCCCATAAAGGGTGAGCCACAGCCCAGTAGAAATATACTAAACCGAATATGAACAATGCCTAAAAGATTAGCAACTGATAGATGGTCAATACTTACACTTCCATTTACATCTTATTACAGTTCCATGACAGTCAAGTCTATGTTACAATTCACTTCCCTTTTCTTTTTCAACTTTGAGTTTGAAAACAAGGCTCAGTACTCTGGCCAAAACATTTGATGAGATTATGGTTCATCACTAGAAAACCTTCGAAATTCAAGGTGGATACACATTTTGGTGTTGTACCAATAACACATAGACCACTTCCATACTTCACAAACGATGGTGATATACATTTTAGTGCTATATCAAATCAAACAAACATTTCAACAGATAAGCATATGAGCTATATCAACATTCCAATAGATAAGCATATGAGCTATACCAACACTTCAACATATAAGCATATGAGCTATATCATCACTACAATGGGAGAGCATATGAGCTGCATCCCTGGGTCCATCCCCCATCTTCCCTTAACCATTAACCATTAACCGGTTTAGAGGTACATCCCCCATCTTCCCCTAAACCGTGGAGTACATCCCCCATATCCTCCCATACACAAGCAATGCATATAAACACAGAATCATATACATAATCAATCAATACATAAAGTTAATGTATTCTATCAACCGTCTACACATAATGCATATAAACACATTGGTCATATATACACTCAATCAATACATAAAGTTAATGTATTCTACCAACCGTCATACTCTATGACACATCCGATTGATTAGTTTTAGTTTGCCTAATCATCATGCATTGTCTACAACAATCAATACTACCCCCCACCGGTAGCCCAGAGCAATTATTTCTAAATAGGAAATAAATGCACAAATGGATAGTATATCAACATTTCAATTAGGTCAGCAATAAGTGATTTAACTACACCCTTTAGTTCCATACATTCCCAATTTCAACATTTCCAATTCAATTCCTCATTTCCTTTAATCAATTATATACATTAATTAATTAAAACAATTAGGGCAAATTACCTTAATTAACAAAACAACTCTAAGGTTCCACTTTCATCCACAATCCATCATCCAACTCATTCCCCTTTTTACCAAACTTGCATATAGGTTTATTCCAAACAAAACCCCAATTTTGTAAAATTACACAAAAGGCCCAAACTTTCTCAAATCTACCCAACAACACCCAACATATCAAAATGCTAAAATTTAAAGACAAAATCCATAAGGAGGAGTAGGATATCCCTACCTCGAATGATGGGTCCCAACGAAGGAGATGAAGAAACGAAAATGCTCCAAATCCTGAAATTTTCAGATTAAAAGATAGCCCTTGACGATCAACACAACTTTTGTAAAGGCCCAAGGTAAGAAAACAACTCCTACTAGATCAATCCTAAGAGTGAAGTTAGGGTTTTAGTGAGAGGAACTCTCAAAATGGCTTTTTTTTTTTTTTGGAAAAGTAAGAGAGAGAAAGAAAAGTGAAAAGTGATTTAAAATCACCCAGCGGATAACTCATATACGCACGACCCGCTCGAGCAGAGAATAGAACGCTCGAGCATCAGGCACAAATATCTGGTACTGCTCGAGCGTAAGGATAACCGCTCGAGCTCCAAGAAACAAAAGCAAAACACATCCGCTCGAGCGTGAAGAACCAGTCCGCTCGAGCGCAGATTTTCATCTCCCAGAACTTTTCAGAAAAAGAACCACCCGCTCGAGCGCCAACAATCCCGCTCGAGCGCGACTCGCTCGAGCGCAAGAAACCCGCTCGAGCGTAGAAAACACACCTGCAGAAGTTCTGCAGGGCCACGAAATACTGGAAGTGTGAAAACCCCGCTCAAGCTTAATAAGACCCGCTCGAGCGGACAACCAAAAACCAAACTCCGCTCGAGCGCAGAATGATCCGCTCGAGCGTAACACCAAAATTCAGGGCAACAACACTAGAGACCAAAACTCAATCCACTTGTTCGAAACATGCCCAACACATCCTAAAACTCAAACATCAAGAGTAAAGGATAGAAACGAGAATAAGACGACTACACAACCACAGAACTGAGTCCGGATTACAGTTAAACAACCAAGGGGAAAAACCGGGATCGCTATAATGCGGGTATGTGAAAACATGATAAATTTAGACAATGTATTAAGATTTCTGTAAAACAGTCTAATTAAAAAGAACAATGAATCGATTATTTAGAAGTAACTCATCAGTCAGTTCTAGGTCATCAACTACTTTTCCCTCAATACCTAATCACAGATTAGTATTTAATGACGAAGATATAGAAATACAAAATGATAAAATTGATTCAAGTTGGAATATACCAAAATTATCAATTAAAGAAATTTATAAAACTACTTTTTTACAGAATACATTTAAAGTTAATTTGCATGTTAAAGCTATTGAACAAGTTTATGCTTTAGAAAAACCCAGGGAAACCTACCAATTATTTGATGCTAATCTCATTAAACGACATATACAAAATGTTTATTCATTTTGGTTTAATTCAAGTTGGTGTTAGCCCATTAACTATGTATGGAAAAAATACCTCTATTTATTATGTTTACGTGATGCTCGTTTTCTTAATTATAATGATAGTTTAATGGGAATGATGGAAACTGGTCTTCACAACAGTCCAGTACATTTTAATTGTTTTCCTGATTTTACACTTAGTCTACGTGATCCACATATTTTAGATGCATTAACCTTAAATATTCAACTAAATGGTTCATTTACTAACATGAAAGAAAAAGTTCATAATATTGCTTTAATTTATTGTGTTCATTATAAATGCATGAAAACCAATTTAAATGTTCAAGCTTTACATAAAAGTCCAAAAGATAAAACTCCGTTAATTCAAGGTAGTAATAATGATTCCCATATTAATGTTCCTCACATGATTGAATGGAAAGATATTAATCTCCCTGATCAATGGATAACTGTTAATGAAAATTACAAACATAATCCACAACAATCTTCAATCCAAGATATTCAACAATTTACTGATGGTTCAGTACGAATTAAATTCAATCGTAGTCAATCCTCTAGACATAGTACATCTAGTGTCCCTACAGAAATTGAAACTGAAGACGAGATATTTAATACTCCTTTATTTCGAAAAAATAGTCAACTTAATCTTGGTCAAATTTCCAATAATAAACTAAAAGGAATTGATAACTCTACAACTTCCCAGTTTAGTAAACCTGTGTATTCACATCCAGTACATTTACCCGAAGATGATGATGAATCCCAAGAATCACCTACTCAAACTGATTTCGAAGTTATACCTCCAATCAATCCTCAATTACTGACTATCAAAAAAGAATTTACTCCTGATCTTGATAAATTACTTATTGAATTTAGATCCAAAGAAAATAGGACTCAAAGACATGCTTATCGTGCTAAATATGATACTAAACAACAATCTCGAATAACCAGGAAATGGTATGATTTTATGATTGAATGTAGTATGGAAATGCCTTTCTTTGAATATTACAATAATTATTACAAAAAGATTAATACAATCACAAAACATAAATGGAAAACTTCTCCAAAAACTTCTGTTAGTTCTAGTCTTCTGCCTCTCGAAAATATAATTATTGATCATCAAGGTTCTAAAGTCCCAGCCTCTCCTTTTAAATTACCTGGTATTGACCCTGATACTAAAAAAGTTATTAAACAAAATAATTATACTAATCAATGTTTAAAAACAATTGGTACACAATTAGATAAAATTGAAAATCATTTGGATTCAACTGTTGTTACATCTACCACCAAATCATTAGAACAACCTTTGCTTAATCTCCCTAGTAATAGATCGAAAAGAACTAGTTTAGTTACCAATGATAATTCTACTGTCAAAGCTATAGAACAATTACTTACTAAATTACATACATCTGAAAAAGGTTCACCCTCTAATGAAAAAGGTCTTATTGTTTTAAATCAACAACCAATCGATACTGTTTCAAATCAATCTAAAACTGAAACTACTGATCATGAAATAAATCAATTAGCTCAGCAATTTCAATCTTCCAATCTTAATAAAATTCATTATCCAAAATTTAATCCTCAAACTACCAAAAACTGGTTTTCTCGACCTGCTCCTCCTGATCTCCAATATGAAGAAACTAATCTTTCTAATCAATTTTCAGTATCTGCTAAAAAATTATACGAATGGAATATTGATGGTCTCAGTGAAGATCAAATACTTCAAAAATTGAATCATTTATCTATGGTCACAAATAGTTATCTTAGTAACTATCCTGAATATACTCAAGCTGAAATTGTTTTATTAATTACTTCTGATTTTACTGGTATGCTCAAATCTTGGTGGGAAAAATACCTCACAGAAGATCAACGTGACTCAATAATATATGCTAATCAAAAAGATGAAAATGATCTACCAATCTTTGATGAAACAATTGGTTATTATAAACCTGATGGTATTATCACATTAATTTACACCATAGTCAGACATTTCATAGGAACCCCTGCTAATATCTATTCTCGCATACATGATCAACTTAGTAATCTTACATGTCCAACCTTAAGTAATTTTAGATGGTATAAAGATGTTTTTACCTCTAGAGTTATGTTAAGAGAAGACTATACTAAATCATTTTGGAAAGAAAAATTTATTAATGGACTACCTAGTTTATTTGCTCACAAAATCAGAGATGTTCTTAGCCAACCTACTGGTGTTATTGAATATGATAATTTAACTTATGGTGATATAATTAGCACTATTCAAAAAGAAGGATTGAAAATGTGCATTGATCTTAAACTTAGTCAAAAAGCTAATAAAGATAAACATAAAGCTAAATATGAATTAGGAAATTTCTGTGAACAATATAGATTACCTCCTGTTGCACCTTCCCGTAGGAAATCACACAAATACTCTAAAAATAAACATAAATCATATTCTAAATATTCTAATAAATACAAAAAGAATTATTCACCTTCCAAATCAACTAATAAATTCTATACTAAACCAAAAAAGAAATATTATAAATCAAAATCTCATCCAAAATCTAAATCTAATAAAGATATTTCTTGTTATAACCGTGGTCAAAAAGGTCATTATTCTAATAAATGTAAAGAGAAACAAAACTTAAAGATAAAGTTAATCAACTCCAAATCGATGATAACTCAAAAAATCAATTATTTGAAAATTTTCAATTAAATCAATCTATTAGTGATTCCTCATCTGACAATCCTAGTACTTCATCTGATTACCATTCACCTAGTGAAGATTCTGATAATAATATTGAATTAGGTTGTAATGATGTTTGTTGTAAACCTGTTAAACAAATCAATGTTTTTACTAAAGAAAATCAAGAAGAAGTTGCTCTTATTGAATTAATTAGTAAACTAGACGATCCAACATTAAAAAAGAAATATACTGATAAATTGAAATCTTTATTAACCAATCGTGATCCCAAACCTAAATTTGATAAACCCATTATTAGTTTTTCCAAAACCTTAGATAGATTTAAAATTAAACAAAAAGAAATCACATTACAGGATCTACAACATGAAATCAGTCAAATTAAACAAACTATTAAAGAATTACAATCCAAGGATAGAAAATTAGAAGATGAAATTATTACATTAAAACTTAATCAAAGTTTAGATAATTTTCAAGAAAATCATAATGAATCTCCAAATGAATCTGAACATAATTTCAAACATGATTCTGATCATACAAATCCTGATAACTTATTATTTGATAATCGAGCACAACCTCCAAATCTTGAAGAGAAAAGATTAAATCTAATTAATAAAATCTATATGCAAAAATGGTATTCAAAAATTAAAATTACTATTAATAATTTTGAATTAGAATTAATTGCTTTAATTGATACTGGTGCTGATTTAAATTGTATTCAAGAAATTTTACTTCCTACTAAATATTATGAAAAATGTCATGAGAAATTAACCTCTGCTAATGGTAGTAAAATCCATATCAAATATAAATTACCTAAAGTCCATATTTGTCAAAATAATATTTGTTTCAAAACTTCATTTGTTTTAGTTAAAAATATGACTGATAAAATCATTTTAGGTACACCATTTATTTATTTATTGTATCCATTTACTACATCTAGTGAAGGCATAACTACTCATGTTTTAGGACAACCTGTTACATTTAAATTCTTATCTCCACCTGAAATGTTAGAATTAAATCAATTAAAAGATTGTTCTATTTCTCACACCATTAATAGATTAACTCGACAATTAAATTTTCTTAAAGAAGAAATTAATTATAAAAGAATTGATCAATAATTAATTGATCCCGTTATTATTTCTCAAATCAATGATTTTAAATTAAAATTAGAATCAATTGTTTGTTCAACTTTACCTACTGCATTCTGGCATAGGAAAAAGCATGTAGTTACTTTACCATATATTAAAAATTTTAATGAAAGACAAATTCCTACTAAATCTAGACCTATTCAAACGAATCATGAATTACTAGAAATGTGTAAAAAAGAAATTAATGAATTATTAAAAAATAGAATAATTAGTCCAAGTAAATCACCATGGTCTTGTCCTGCTTTTTATGTTAACAAAAATACTGAATTAGAAAGAGGTGTCCCTCGATTAGTCATTAACTATAAACCATTAAATGCTATTTTAGAATGGATTCGATATCCTATTCCTAATAAAAAAGATTTGATTAAAAGACTTAGTCAAGCTGTTATTTTTAGTAAATTTGATTTAAAAAGTGAATTTTGGCAAATTCAAATTCATCCTCATGATAGATATAAAACTGCTTTTACTACACCATTTGGTCACTATGAATGGAATGTCATGCCATTTGGATTAAAAAATGCTCATAGTGAATTTCAAAATATCATGAATGATATATTTAACCCATTTAGTCATTTTCTATTGTATACATTGATGATATATTAATTGTTTCAAAATCACTTAATGAACATTGGAAACATTTAACTGCATTCTTTTATACTATTAAAAGTCATGGTTTAGTCCTATCTGCTCCAAAGATTAAATTATTTCAAACTAAAGTTCGATTTTTAGGTTATGATATTCACCATAATACTATTCTGCCAATTAGTCGCTCTAAGTTTCCTGATGAAATTCTTGATAAAACCTAATTACAAAGGTTTTTAGGTTCCCTCAATTACATTGCTGAATTTTATAAAGATCTTAGGAAAGTCTGTCAACCTCTGTTTGATAGGTTAAAGGATAATTCTCCTCCTTGGTCTTCTATTCATACTGCTATTGTTCAACAAGTCAAACAATATGTTAAGTCTATTCCTTGTCTTGGTATTCCTACTGATAACTCCTTCAAAATTATTCAAACTGATACTTCTGATATTGGTTATGGTGGCATTCTTCTTCAGAAAGTCACTCCTCAATCATCTGAACAAATTGTTCGTTATCATTTTGGTGTCTGGAATAAAGCACAATTAAACTATAGTACTATTAAAAAAGAAATTTTATCTACTGTTTTATGTATTACTAAATTTCAAGATGATATTTTAAATCAAATTTTTTTACTTCGTGTTGATTGCAAATCTGCTAAATATGTTTTGGAAAAAGACGTTAAAAATCTTGCTAGCAAGCAAATTTTTGACTGTTGGCAATCTATTTTAAGTATTTTTGATTTTGATATTGAATATTTACCTTGTTGTCAAAATTCTATTCCTGATTTTCTTACCCGGGAATTTTTACAGGGGGGTAAGGCATGAGTGCCACTCCATATATTGCCTACCATAAATCCCGAATTACCTATTTCCAAACCCTGATTAAACAATTATCCTACCGTATTCATTGCCTCAAATTGGCCAGAAAAACTACTAAACATGCCCAGTATATTAATTACCATTAGATTCAAGCTCGTAGAAATTTACTTGCTCACAATTACAGCTGTTTGAATCATCATCAAAATTAGCTTGATCTTCTTAGTGGTTGCTAACCTATATTTCTTGTTTAAACAGATGTCTCGCCCAAGGCCTCCTCCTGGTAAGGCTTTGGTCCCTTTTCCTGATAAACTTCCATTCATTCCTCCTTTGGAGTTAGTAACCCAATATCACCTATTGAAATGATTAACCGTTACCAAGTTCTTGGTAACATTCCCAGGCCTAATTACTCTTCTGCTTTGGCTACTGATCCTTTTGCTTCTCCTAGCCAAGCAGTTTCAATTACTCCATTTCTTGCTAATCCAATCAGGTCTGCTTAATCTGATTATGTTAAATTAACCTCTACTAACCTCTTTTTCAAAGAGCCTAGTCACCCCAAGAGTCAAACTCTTAATGAACTTGCTAAATCCTATTTTGGATCTGGATGCCATTTTGTCCTTTCACATCCAGATAAATCAATCACCTACTATAAAGACATCCTGATCAATCACCAATCAGTTTTGATTATACCCATCTATGATCGAACCTATGCTAGCAAGGTTCTGTATCATTCTATTTACATTCATAACATTGTCTCCCTAGCTGAATGGGGTCCTCCTTATTAGCTTCGTGAATTACCTGGCCATTCTATTCCATACAATTACCATGATTACATTGATGCTTGGTTCAAGATCTTCTTGTACCAAAATGAAACCTTCAGTCACTACTGGTTCATTCAATTTGATCAAAAGTTCAAATCAGAATTACCTTCTTGGTTCTGCGATGGTGGTCTCATTATGGCGCTATTTCAGATATCTTTTATGATATTCTGATTGAACAAATCAACTATTTTGCTACTGTTTTCCCATTTACTCCTCATCAAAGGGAATTTCCATTATTGTTAATTTTTATATCTAAGTATAAAATCCCTTGGATATTTAAATGGCATTATGGAATTTCTGATAACATAATTATCCATCAACATTCTGTTAAATGGTGGGATAAGTTCACAGTGCCTCGCATTGTTGAAATTGTCCAAGCTGAATTCCCATCTGATCAACTTGCTCCCACTCCTACTATGTTCAAAGCCCAGCAGAATCCAACTGCTGCAATCAGTCAAGGAAGCCCAAGCCTTCCTCCAGTCAATCTTGGAAGCCCCTCATCTAGTGGTTCCAAGCCCAAATCAAATGTTAAATTTGCAAAGCCCATTGATAAATCCAAATCCAAAGCTGTAGCTGCTCAGCCGGCCCAATCAAAGCCCAAATCAAAGTCCAAGTCCAAGGCTAAGCCCATTTCACCTCCTGCTCAGCCTAAAGTCAAATCCAAGAATAAGCCCAAGTCATCCAGAGATGAATTGCTTCAGTTACCCTGCAAACTTGTGGATCAAGCTAAAGCCCAATCAACCTCCAGTTCAGACAATTCAGAAGAAGGTTCAGAAAGTTCACATTCTTCTGAAGAATCAACCAATCAATTTTTGGGTCCAGAGTTTCAAGATGCTCAGGATTCTTTTGCCTAATCAACATAGGATTCTATATAGATACAAATTAGCTTCAATCAATACTCTTTTGAGAAAAGCTACCAATTTGTATTTATATTGATTCCTTTAATTACATGTTCCATCGAAAGCATGAATAGTAAAAGTTGCTGTTCACTTTTACTGTTCATCAATCAACTTTTGTTAAAGCTGCTCAACTGTTCAATCAATCAGCCGAAAGCAACCGACGGCCTGCTCAGTCTCCAATGCTGCCAGCTACCTTCGATCAATCAACCAATTCACATGCTGCATAGTTAATTTTCTTTTCTATATATTGTAATCAAATGTATCCATTCAGGCATTCGGTGTTTTAGAAAAAACCTGAGAGCTCTGAGTGAAAATCAACCCCTTCCAGTGTAACCTAATTAAGATCCTTGCAGTTGCTACGATTGTAATTGTAAGTTATTTTCTATATTTTAATTACAAAGTTTTATCAAATGATTTTCTTTAATTAGTGCATTCCAATTTCTGTTATTCAATTTTAATCATATTTGGTTTCGTAATCCATTTTCTTCATTCTGCTTGCTACTTCTGCTCTTTTGGTATTTTTAGGGGTCTAATTTATATTTTGAGGATAGTTTGAGAGTAAAATGTAATCTGAAATGATGACGTCAGCAACTATCATCTAATTATAAACGACAACTGACACGAGGGGTGAAATTAATCCAAAATTGAATAGTTTAGGTGTATAATTCAAATTATAAGAAGTACCGGTGTAAATTGATCATCAATGTATAGTTTGGAGAGCAAAATGAAATTTTCTCTATTTTTTAATGTTTAGAGAATGATTTTTGAATAGCTAAATTTAGCTAGAAATAGTTGGGGATGGTAAAATAATTAGGCAAATAACTAAGTTGTGGAGACCCCCAAGATGTGTAAAAGACTACTTTACTAGAAGAATTTAGCTAGCTTGTTGGCGTTATTTTTAGCTAAAGACAACTAACAAAAAATGGGTGCGAATATCTCTTTTCAAATTGTGCTTTGGTTACTGAATTCTAATATCCTCGACATAGAGAGTATAAACAAGTTAAACTACTTGGAAGATTCTAATAACCAAAGTTTGCTGGTCCATTGTTGTCTCTTAAACCATTGAATATGGGAATTGTTTGAAAGATTAAGAGAGTGTAAAAAATATATGAGAGAGAGACAGTACTATTTGACAAACTTCAATATTATAAAATTATAGGAAAACAATTTTAAGGAAATAATGTAACAAACTTCATTATCATAAAATTATAGTAAAACAATTTTTAAGGAAATCATCCATTACCAACCCACTTATTTATGCTTTAAGTTAAATCATATTTGCTTGAAGTTTAACAAATAGATTCATGGGTTCTCTATTGTTTATTTCTCTAGTTGTTGGGATACCAGAATTGAGCTTGAAGATGGTCTACTACCTTCTTGTCCACTTGGAATGCCTTGGCAAGAACATCATCAGAAATCATTGGTTTCGACCCGAATACTGCATTAGCAACTGTAATGGTTTCGGGGTTTTGGCTACTTAGGGCGGCAAGAGCTACTCCATTAGTCTTTCCATTATTAAATTGAAAGTGAATGAGACTCTCTGGGAACACAAAAACATCTTGTTAGGTCCCTTGTTTGTCAAATCCGGGTACAAAACTTTGTGTTGAACAAGTTGTATTTTTTTCCTGTGTTTTTGTTCTTCCCGCTCGAGCGGGACCATTGGCGCTCGAGCGGATATTGTAGTCTCTCAGTATTTTGACAGGTCTGTAAAAATGCTGGAAGGCATGATTTCGCGCTCGAGCGGGTTATCAAGCGCTCGAGCGTAACTTTGTTTTGTCACACGCAGATTTTGCTGAAGACGCTCGAGCGGGATGTTGGACGCTCGAGCGGAGATCGCGGACTCAGGAATCCTATTTATATCTGTTTAGGTTGTTTTTAGGACTACTTTTCCTAGATCTTATTCAAGAGTCCTAGGGTTTTGTTGGAAGTTTTCTTCTGAGGTTTTTTATGAGTTTTCCTTGATGTTTTGAGAAGAGTTCTTCAATCATGATCTAAGATACATACATCAAGGAGTTGGTTACTTTAAATTCAAGAGAGATCTCTTCGGTGGATTCCGAAGATTCAAGCGTAGAGTATCAAAAGGAGTTTGATTCTGTACATAGTTGTTCATTCGACAAGTGAAGTTGTGGATTCAACTTTAGGATTGATCAGTTCCGAGACGAAGGCGTGGTGAAAGAGTTACAGAAGATTCAAAGGCAAATTGACTGAGTGGGGTAATTTGTGTGTTATCTTTGTAATCTTTCTTACTTCAGTAGTGGATTGATTAGTGGCGTTTCGCCCATGGTTTTTGATTACAATTGAAGGTTCTTCAATTGTGGTTTTTTCCACGTAAAAATCGTTTGTGTCGATTTATTGTTTATTCCGAAAAACAAACAATCTAAATCACTTTCGTAAGTGCTTGTTGGTTTAGATTGTGTGTTTTGGATACTTGGGATTTGGAATATTTTAATCTTGATCTAATCACGAATCACTTAGGATTTTCATATCTCCTGGCTACAAGACCTTTGTGAAGAGACGGTTGTCAGTGTTGGAAGTCACGAAGCCGACGTAGAGAGTACCTTCCAAGACTACGCTGATCTCAGTTGCACGAGGGTGCGTGTGGGGTGGGTTGAGGCCATAAGGTGCAAAGTCTATTCGAGCTAAGGAGATGCCGAGAGTATTGAGGCCTAGTATTTGTAGAATGTTTATGGGAGTGACTTTCGACCCAATTGGGTTCAATGTGTTTTGAGGAGTAACGAGGCCGGAAAAGAAGAAGTCATTAGTCGTGGCAAGCTTTGGTTCGTTACAGGCTTTGCCAGTCACGAACACTGCATGCAAAACAAATGGAGTTGTGCTTGAGTTAGGATTAGGTGAAAGAAAGAAAATGTTATATAAACTAATCAATTTTCAATAATGTTACAATAATGACATCTAACAAATTAAAATTTGGCCCTTCACAAATTAAACAAACAAAATGTTGGAAACCAAAATGAAACATATCATATATTTTGAGACCGAAAGTGTAATTAACTTCTAATTTTTTTATTTTATTCCTAAACCCCTTGATAAATGGGACACTAGTGATTACCAAAACTCGACTTGGAACAGTAAGGCTCTCAATTCCCTATTTTGCTCCGTCACACCTGAAGAATTTCGTCGTATCTGCACGTGTGAGGTAGCAAAAGAGGCTTGGGACATTCTTGAAACAATTCACGAAGGTACTACTTCTGTCAAAAGGTCAAAACTTCAACGTCTCACCTCATCCTTTGAAACCCTTTTTATGCGCGATGAGGAGACGTTTGATGATTTCTATGCAAAACTTAGTGATATCGTGAATTCCTGTTTCACACTCGGGAAAAAATCCCGGAAGCTAAAATTGTTGGAAAAATTTTGAGGTCTTTACCCGAGAGGTTCCAACCAAAAGTGACAGCCATTGAGGAGGCTCAGAATGTTGATACCCTCAAGCTTGATCAATTGGTTGGAAACTTGCAGACTTATGAAGCCCACCAGATTTCAAAGAAAAAACAAAAAGAAAGTGTGGCTTTCACTAGCGCTCATGAGTCAGCAAAAACTCCGGAGGCTGAATTTGATTTAGAGTCTGAGATGACGGCTATGTTTACTAAACATTTTAAAAAAATTTTGAAGAAAAAGAAGCCTAATTTCAGAGACCCTATTTCCAAAGACAAGAGTAATGAAAAACCCAAAACTTTTCCACCAAAACTTGTTCCAAAAACTGAAAAGAAGATTGTAAAGGGGCAAGGGGTCAAGTGCTATGAATGTCAAGGGTTTGGTCACATTGCCCTTGAATGCCCTTCGAAAAAGAATCGAAAGAAAGTCTACACTGTAAGTTGGGATGATGAAAGCAGGTCGGAGCAAGAACTCGAAGAACCTGAATCTGGAGAAGACGGGGATAGTGCTTTCATGGCATTTTGGTCCACTTTCACTCAAACTCTTCCAAAGCCTGCGGAGTTAGCTCGTGGTCAGAACCTGCATCATGCTCCTACCTTTGATGGGAATAACTACCTGTTTTGGAAAATCAGAATGAGGGCTTTTCTGAGAGCTTTTGATCCAGAAGGCTGGCAGGCCATTGAAGAAGATACAGACAGGGCTGACAATCCGAGCAGTCAGAGAGCCCTGATCACTATTCGTGGAGCAATTTCTACTGAAGAACAGCAACGGGTTGTTCATTGCACAAAGGCTAAAGAGGCATGGGAAATTTTGAGCCAATTCCATGAAAGAGGAAATTCACCATCACTACCATCCAGCAACCTTCCTGTCTTAGTTGCTAGACTGGATGAGGTCAAGGAGAATGAAGAGCAAAAAGAGGATGATGAAACATCTGAAGATAATGATGAGATCAATGGCGATGAACTACAACAAGCCTACGAAAAGCTGTACGAGGAATCTCTGAATTTGTCCAAAATCAACGACAAACTCTCTCTCAAGCTCAAAACATGTGAGAGTGAGAATGTCAGGCTGAAAGGAGAACTTGCAACAGCAAAGCAGAATATCATCAAGATCTCTAGTGATAGGCAAGAATTATGTGGAAAACTTCTATCCTGTGAAACTGAAAGGAATGAACTCCTAAAGGTGTATTCCACATATGAAGAAAAGCTTGAAAGTCTTGAGATGTCACAAGCTACATTGGAAGAGAGAGTCTGTCAAAAAGATGAAGAACTCCGTGTTGCTAGAGCCACTATTGCCATGTGGAACAAAGGTTCCAAATCTTTAGAGGACATCCTCGGGTCTCAACAAATGGGTTGTGACAAAAGCGGGCTAGGTTATGGTGCAACAGCTCACAAGGGACAGGCCTCCACTTCTTATGACATGAAGACTCAAGCAAAGGGAAAGTTGAAGGTTGACCAGGCTGATCTCTCTCTTCATCCACCTAAAGTTGGTAAGATCAACAAAAGGGAGGTAAAACCTGTTTTTATTTGTCATCACTATGGTAGGTATGGCCACATTCGTCCTTATTATTTTGAATTGTTTGGTAAGGTGTCTCAAAAGGGTAAGAATTCGAAAACTTTTTGGGTTAGGAGACAACCTTATATGTCTAGGCGAAATACCAAGACTAAAAAGATTTGGGTGAGAAAAGATGATTTGACTTGTTTAGTTGTTCACACTGCTCTAAAAGCATGTGATTCCCACATGTGGTATCTTGACAGTGGGTGCTCTCGTCATATGTCCGGTAACAAATCTTACTTCACCTCCCTTGAAAAATATGAAGGAGGAATTGTTACTTTTGGAGATGGCGGCACTTCTAGAGTCATTGGTAAGGGCTCTATAAGTGTTGCTGGTCTTCCTAAGCTCGAAAATGTTCTTCTTGTTGATGGTCTTAAAGCAAATCTTTTGAGTATTAGTCAAATGTGTGATTCCCTTCATGAAGTATTGTTTTCAAAAAATAAATGTGAAATTTTGGATAAAAAGGGAAATACTGTCTTACATGGGGTTCGCACATCTGATAACTGCTATGGGATTGTTACTACTAATGATCTCACGTGTCACTCTGCCATCATTAGTAACATTGACCTGTGGCATCAAAGATTAGGTCACATGAATTTCAAAGACCTAACTAAGATAGCCAACAAAGAGCTTGTGAGAGGAGTAACCTAAATTGGGTAAGAATTTGAGCCATGTGTGTGGACCATGTCAACTTGGAAAGCAAACCCATGCCCCTCATAAAAAGGTGAACAACTTTACAACCAAACGTCCTCTTGAATTGGTTCACATGGATTTAATGGGTCCTACTCGCACTGAAAGCATCGGAGGTAAAAGATACATTTTTTTAACTGTTGATGATTTTACTCGATTTTCATGGGTAAATTTTTTAAAGGAAAAATCTGATACGTTTGATGCTTTCCAGGCCTTAGTCTTTAAAATCCAAAATGAACAAGGTATTTCCATTGGTCGTATCATAAGAATCCGAACCGATCATGGTCGTGAATTTGAAAATAGTTCGTTTTCGGATTTTTGTGATACACATGGAATTAAGCATGAATTTTCTGCACCCATTACTCCACAACAAAATGGAGTTGTTGAGAGGAAGAACAGAGTTGTTCAAGAAATGGCTAGGGTCATGCTCCTTAGTAAGAAACTTCCTCCAAAGTTTTGGGCCGAAGCCCTAAATATTGCTGTTTATGTCATAAATCGCGTGTATTTAAGGCCTGGCACTTTACAAACTCCATATGAATTGTAGAAGGGATTGAAACCTAATGTAAAATACTTTAAAACTTTTGGGAGTAAGTGCTACATTTTCAAGGATAGAGAGCCTTTGGGAAAATTTGACTCCCGAAGTGATGAAGGTATTTTTCTAGGGTATTCAACCACTAGTAGGGATTTTCGAGTCTATAACCTGCGAATTTCATCTTTAATGGAATCTATCAATGTGGTTATAGATGACACAGGTGCACCTACTCCAGCAACATATGAGAATGACAATGATGAGTCTCCAATCTTGGATATTGAACCACAAAATCAAGGAGAAGCTGCAGACCAATCACAAGAAATTGTTACAGCTCCATCCTCACAGGTAAGTTCAAATCCAAAGAGTGCTCCAAAGGACATCACTCCTGTTGCACCTGTCACCGCAAGTCTTGAGCTAAAACCATCAGCTAGGGTGAAACTGAATCATCCAGCTCAACAGGTCATTGGAAGTGTTTCAGATCGAATGAAAACCCGAAGACAGATTCGGGATGAGGTATCACATATGTGTTATGTTTCATTAATTGAACCTAAGAATTTTAAAGAGGCCTTGCTAGATGATAGTTGGGTCAATGCTATGCATGAAGAATTAGGTCAATTTGAACGTAACAAAGTTTGGACTCTAGTTCCCAGACCTAGAGACATGAATGTGATAGGTACCAAGTGGATCTTTAAAAATAAATCTGATGAGAATGGTACAGTTGTTAGGAATAAAGCTAGGTTGGTTGCTCAAGGCTACACACAAGTAGAGGGTGTTGACTATGATGAGACGTTTGCCCCAGTTGCACGTCTCGAATCTATTCGTATTTTGCTTGGTGTTGCATGTTTTCTTGGCTTTAAATTGTTTCAAATGGATGTGAAAAGTGCCTTTCTGAATGGGTACTTGAGAGAAGAGGCATATGTTGAGCAACCAAAAGGGTTTGAGGACCCTAAATGTCCTAATCATGTCTATAAGTTAGACAAGGCTTTGTATGGATTGAAACAAGCCCCTCAAGCTTGGTATGATAGACTTACTACATTTCTTCTTCATAATGATTTTCAAAGGGGTAGTGTGGATAAGACTTTATTTGTGAAACATACTAGGTCTCATATTCTTGTTGCTCAGATTTATGTTGATGATATTGTGTTTGGATCCACTGCTGAACATCTTGTGAAATATTTTTCGGATTTCATGACACATGAGTTTGAGATGAGCATGATGGGAGAGTTGTCTTATTTTTTGGGTCTTCAAATTAAACAGTCTCCTTCAGGTATATTTGTGTCTCAGTCTAAGTATGCGAAAAATCTTGTGTCTAAGTTTGGTCTTGAGTCTGCCAAATATGCACGCACTCCCATGAGCACCAGTCTTCACCTCTCCAAAGATTCCTCTGGTATTGATGTTGATCCTACCCTCTATAGGAGTATGATAGGGAGTCTTTTGTACCTCATAGCCAGTCGTCCTGATATTGCTTTCAGTGTAGGTGTTTGTGCCCGTTACCAAGCTAGTCCTAAAGAGTCTCATCTCCTTGCTGTCAAACGCATCATTAAATATGTTAATGGGACATTGGGGTATGGGGTTTGGTTTTCTACTGATACTACAGCTGAGATTACTGGTTTTTCTGATGCCGACTGGGCTGGGTGTGCTGATGATAGGAAAAGTACATCCGGGGGGTGTTTTTACCATGGGAATAATCTGGTTTCCTGGCATAGTAAAAAGCAAAATGCCATCTCTCTCTCGACTGTTGAGGCTGAGTACATTACTGCAGGGAGTTGTTGTGCACAAATGCTATGGATGAAGCAAATGCTTCATGATTATGGGATAGAACAGAACACTCTCACTCTTTTCTGTGATAACACAAGTGCCATAAACATTTCAAAAAATCCTGTCCAACACTCTCGCACCAAACACATTGACATACGTCATCATTTTATTCGAGAGTTAGTGGAAGAGGGCCTTGTTGTTCTTGAGCATATTCCCACTGAGCATCAAAAAGCTGATATTTTTACAAAACCCCTTGATCTTCTTCGGTTTGAGTTCCTTAGAAAGACCTTGGGTGTCATGCTCGATCACTAGAGTGTTACTTGTTTCTTGAGTAGGTGTAAGTGTTTTGCCTTATGTATGCTTGGATGTGATAATCTCATTGTCATTGATAACTGTTTTACTTGCATCCAACTTTTTATGTACACTACTCATGCTGCTTACAAGATCTCATTGTTCATTGGTCATAGCTCATTTTGAATGCCCATACTCATTAACCTCATGATCTCATTCTGTACACATCCTTGAGATTAATTGTTGCAGGGGTTTCCGCACATGTGATCAAAGTTCTCTATGGACCACTAACAGTGTTTCTTGTACTTTTACAGTGGAATTGACCGATACTAGCATATCACGGGTGATGTTGAGTCTCTTAACCATCTACCATCTGTTTTTCACTTCCACGGTTTCTCCCTCAGTTCTTTGAAGTCCGGGCATTAGGAAAAGGCTACCTCAGAGGCACCAACCAGGCCATCCTTTATGATTTCATTCTTCTCTGGTTTGGTTTCCATACTCTTGAGAGTGAATGCCACCAGTGAGTGCCCACAAGAAAGAAAATGTTAAAAAAAAAAGGGACTCATTGATTGAGGGGGAGCTTCCGCATTTACTCAACAAATACCCCTTGATTCCTAGTGGTTTGACTTTTCTCTGTATTGTTGAGTTACTCTTGATGGAGGTCCAGCCATCTGATCACTACTAGGATTAACTCTAGCTCAGTGACCTCTCATGGATTGCACACACACACTTTCTTTTGTGAGCTCTCATGTTGGATTTTGAGTTGTACATTCTCATGTAGCTTATGATCATTGATTATATTTTATTTGCCTTGCTCATGATTTCCAGTGTCATTTTTTTTTAAAATTTGCAAGTTTACGGAATTCATGAATTGCGGATTATTTCATCTTCGTCGTCAATTTTGGCTAAATGTGATCATCTACTTTTGTCCCAGGTTTCTTCTAGATATTGAGTTTCTTGTTTTATTTAAAAAAAAAAAAAAAATTTCCCCGCTCGAGCGGATATTTCCACGCTCGAGCGTGTTTTTTCGCCTTGCAGTAGTTTGCTCTTTGCTTTACAGTTCTGAGAGCGGTATTTTTGCGCTCGAGCGTCCTTCTTCGAGCTCGAGCGGGTGTCAGCTTGCCTTGACTAACGCTCGAGCATTCCTTACGACGCTCGAGTGGACCTATTTTGTATAAAACTCCCTCCCTCGACTCTTCAGGTCATTTTTTTTCTCTCCTCTTCAGTTTCTCAGACCTAGGGTTTGGCTCATGGGCTTCGCGTGGTCGATTTCACCTTCCTTCTTCCTCTTCCTTGCCGATTTCACCTTTGGTAGGTTTTACCCTCTCTTCTCCTCTGTTTTTCTCTGTAATTTCGGCACATTTAGGGGTTGTATTTCGGGTTTTTGGTTTTTTTTGTGTTTCATTTTTTTTCCCTTTCTTTCACACACTTTCACTGAGTCGTTTTGTCTTTCTCATGTTGCATCTCATGTTTGTGTGCATGGAGTCTGTGTTGTCCATTCGACCTAGGATTGTGTATTCCACATGCCTGAGGTATTTGTGATTGTGCTGCAAGTTTGAGCCACTGTTTTGACCAAAAGATGCGTCCACATTTTTGCACTGTTCTGTATTCCACATGCTTGAGGCATTTCTTGTTTGTGTCTCTAGGTCATTGATATTCTGCCATTGCCATTATGCACATTTTTGCATTCTGCATTTCATTGATATTTGTTCTCCATTCTTATGCATTATGTGTTTAATGTTACTAATGTTCTCTATATTGTGCCTAATTTGCTTTTTGGGTTTGGTTTCTTTTTGGCTTTGTTGGGTTTTCTGGTTTTAGTCCTCTCTCCTCTCATCATGTCCGCCCCTAAACGCCGAAAGGCGACACTGTCTCGCCCTACCTTTAATTCTGAGCGGTTTAAGACTGCTAAGCAAGACAAGTTGTTCCATAAATCTTTTGAGCCTCGCACTGTTCACCTAGAACGGAATGTCCAGCCTACCACTTTCGAGTCCATCCCTATCCATCCATTGTTTGATCCTCTAGGTGGTGATTTGGTGTTGTCTTTTTCTGGGCGTCAAAATCTCGACTGGGTCCGAGAATTTTACTGCAATATTGAGCAAATTAGTGATTTTGAGCCTTCATTCACTACTTGGGTACGGTCCAAATCCATTTCAGTCACACCTGCTCTCATTCGCCATCTTCTTAAGATTGATCAAGTGTACCCTCAACACTATCCTTTTCCTGTCCCAGGCCGTCCTACCTGTGATTTCAATACTGTGACTGAGGTGTTATGTGGTTCTTCCCGTCCTTGGCCTACGGGCGCTTTGATTAAACAGTTTGAACTTCTTCCGGAGTTTAGACTGCTTAATCTGATTGTTTGTGCAAACATTCTTGTGACCACTCACTCCTCCGAAATTAATCAAGACCAAGGTTTTGTTTTGTTTTGTATCGCCCGTCACATGTCTATTGATCTAGCTACCCTGATTATTAGGAAAATGATAGGAGTTTCTGGGAATAAACAGTTAGGCCTTCCTTATGGGTGTTTGATAAACCGTGTTTTATCTGAACTTGGGGTTCGAGTGTTCGAGGATAATGAGTTTGCCTTCCCCACGCGACCTTTCACAAAGAAAACTGTTTCTCAGAGTCGGGCTCATGTTAAGGGGGAGTCTTCTCGGGCTGATGCTTTTGCAGGTACCACTGCTGGCCTAGCTGAGGAGGCTGAGTTTGACACTGCAGCAACCGGGGGTGAGGAGGATGCTATTCCCCCTGTTCCACCTCGAGCTTTTCATGATCAGCTTCAGCATTTTGAGGAGGCTATGACCCGGCGCTTGGACCTTCTGGATGCACGCTTCGATGCGTTTGATGGTCGCCTTGGTCAGTTGGAGCAGATTGCCGTCCACACTACTTCTCAGCTGGCCCACATCATTTCATTACTTCAGCTTCAGCAGCCACCACCTCCCCCTGGTGCATGATTCATTGAGTTCTTGATTCCCGGTCAAAAAGGGGGAGATAAATCGGTAATGGTGATGGATGGTGATGGTGATCTTGGTGGTATATTTTTTTTTTATATATTTTGTTCTTAGATGGATATTTTGTTCCAATGGATATTTTGTTATTTTGTTCATGTTTGGATATATTGGATACTTTGTTGATATTCGGATAGGTTGGTTATTGTAGTTGGTGGATACTGTATCATGGTTCTCTTTTTATGTATGTTTTGGTATCTTCTTATACAGTTCCACAAGTTTTGTTTTTTCTGGTATGTTGCTTGCTATTTCACAGGTGAATGTTGAATGAAGTTGGATGGATGGATTGATTGATCACAGGGCAAGATTGTTGGATAATAGAGTTGTTTCGCGTCATTTCTAGTTTTTTATTCATCTTGTCTAGTGCGTGTGTTTTAGGACATTTGTTTAGAAAGGTTTTGTCCGGGAATTGACAAAGGGGGAGATTGTTAGGTCCCTTGTTTGTCAAATCCGGGTACAAAACTTTGTGTTGAACAAGTTGTATTTTTTTCCTGTGTTTTTGTTCTTCCCGCTCGAGCGGGACCATTGGCGCTCGAGCGGATATTGTAGTCTCTCAGTATTTTGACAGGTCTGTAAAAATGCTGGAAGGCATGATTTCGCGCTCGAGCGGGTTATCAAGCGCTCAAGCGTAACTCTATTTTGTCGCACGCAGATTTTGCTGAAGACGCTCGAGCGGGATGTTGGACGCTCGAGCGGAGATCGCGGACTCAGGAATCCTATTTATATCTGTTTAGGTTGTTTTTAGGACTACTTTTCCTAGATCTTATTCAAGAGTCCTAGGGTTTTGTTGGAAGTTTTCTTCTGAGGTTTTTTATGAGTTTTCCTTGATGTTTTGAGAAGAGTTCTTCAATCATGATCTAAGATACATACATCAAGGAGTTGGTTACTTTAAATTCAAGAGAGATCTCTTCGGTGGATTCCGAAGATTCAAGCGTAGAGTATCAAAAGGAGTTTGATTCTGTACATAGTCGTTCATTCGACAAGTGAAGTTGTGGATTCAACTTCAGGATTGATCAGTTCCGAGACGAAGGCGTGGTGAAAGAGTTACAGAAGATTCAAAGGCAAATTGACTGAGTGGGGTAATTTGTGTGTTATCTTTGTAATCTTTCTTACTTCAGTAGTGGATTGATTAGTGGCGTTTCGCCCGTGGTTTTTGATTACAATTGAAGGTTCTTCAATTGTGGTTTTTTCCACGTAAAAATCGTTTGTGTCGATTTATTGTTTATTCCGAAAAACAAACAATCTAAATCACTTTCGTAAGTGCTTGTTGGTTTAGATTGTGTGTTTTGGATACTTGGGATTTGGAATATTTTAATCTTGATCTAATCACGAATCACTTTGGATTTTCACATCTCCTGGCTACAAGACCTTTGTGAAGAGACGGTTGTCAGTGTTGGAAGTCACGAAGCCGACGTAGAGAGTACCTTCCAAGACTACGCTGATCTCAGTTGCACGAGGGTGCATGTGGGGTGGGTTGAGGCCATAAGGTGCAAAGTCTATTCGAGCTAAGGAGATGCCGAGAGTATTGAGGCCTAGTATTTGTAGAATGTTTATGGGAGTGACTTTCGACCCAATTGGGTTCAATGTGTTTTGAGGAGTAAGGAGGCCGGAAAAGAAGAAGTCAACAGTTGTGGCAAGCTTTGGTTTGTTACAGGCTTTGCCAGTCACGAACACTGCATGCAAAACAAATGGAGTTGTGCTTGAGTTAGGATTGGGTGAAAGAAAGAAAATGTTATATAAACTAATCAATTTTCAATAATGTTACAATAATGACATCTAACAAATTAAAATTTGGCCCTTCACAAATTAAACAAACAAAATGTTGGAAACCAAAATGAAACATATCATATATTTTGAGACCGAAAGTGTAATTAGCTTCTAATTTTTTTATTTTATTTTTTTTGGCTGATGGGGATTTTTTTGTTCATAAAATTCTGCTTAGTTTGGTGATGAATATAGACGATGTCAGCAAGGAAGCCAACTTAATACATATTTAATACTTTCAAAAATAAATTGGCACCACTAAAATATTGATTATCAAAATGACACAAAAACATATTTACGCAACGTACAATTAATCAATCAATATTTGACTTCAAATTGAAAAATTAAAAATTGAGGTTTTAATTTTCATCAAAATACAATTGCTATAAATAAGTTTTGTCACTAAAATTATATTTCAAAATCTAAGACTTAAGTTTGAAAGGCACAGAGTTAGGAGAGACTAGTATAAAATATACCAGCAGAGTTATTGATAGCAACACAGAAATCCTGTACAGGACTAGGGTCAGAAGCAGATACAAGCGATGCCAAAGCCATGATGGCTATGGTTACAAGGATAGAGTGAGTGCTCATTGTAATTGAAGAAAATTGAAATTTCTATGGCTAATGGCTTGAAGGAGGAGATAGATATCTAACATGGAAAGTGTGTCTATTTATAGATATAGATAGATAAGAGTAGTTGAATTTTTCATTGAGTATTTTCCAATGCAAATGAGAGAATAATTACCAAGTCCTCAATGGGTTACATTTTTCCTCATTCACCATTTAATTCAAGGACGAACGGTTCTTCAACAACTAAACCTCTTTCTCATTCATTTTTTCTAATTGCTGATTGAAATGCTGCTATTGACTTTTCTCTTTCATTTTTTAGTTTTTATTATTATTATTTTTTAGATGGACAATTTCAACCACACCGCACTATCATCTATCATAAGTTTCTATGAAGAAGTTCTAGATTTGCATAATCATCTATAAATTATTAGCTTTCATTTGGCATGCTAAGTTTTTTGGCTTTTTAACTTTTTTAGCCTCGAAAAGATAAAATAAGTTTTTTAGTCCAATAAGACAAAACATGACATCCAACCGATAATCATTTCATTTTTTCTCTCACAAAAGTCAAAAAAGCCAAAAAGCCTATCCGAAACGAGACTTTTTAGCCCCAGACAAAAATAGTCAAAAAATAAAAAATGCAAGGAGCATGGGCAATATTCTTGAAGAAAGAAAATGATTAGTTCATCATAATTTCATCATTTGATTATGATGGTAATTTTTGATCATTGTGTCATTTTAGTTTTTATAATTTCAATTGGCTCGATTTTGATCATGAGTTTATAATTTTTTCTCAATTTGGTCTAATTGATTACAACTCTTAACATCTCTTTATGAAAAATATGCACAAAAGTGTCATATGTCATATTTTTAAAGGCAAAATTATAAACTTATTAAACTCAGTCAATTAACCTAAAGTAATTTAGTGGTAATTTTCTTTAAAAAACACTAACAATATTATCAATTGGACAAAATTGACAAAAAATCTAAAATGAAGAGTCAAAATTGAATTAATTGAAAGTGTATGGATCAAAATGACATAAAAGGTAAAATATAGGGACCACGGGTATAATTTTCCCTATAATTTATATCTGAACTTATTAAAATATTTGTTGAAGAAAGAAAAAGATTAAAGTTTTACAATATTTGGATATCTTTGTATATTTTTTTATTTATTACTATTTCAATTTGTGCTGATAAAAAAAAAAAATCACTACAACAAATTAAGGTTTTAGAGACAAAACCAATTTTTAGAAACGAAAATGTTTTGTTGCTAAAAGTGTATAAGTGTCAATATTTTAATTTTAGTGACGAAATTGAATGAATTATTATCTTTTTGAAACTATATTTTTTGTCTTAACAAATAAACCCTTTTGGGGCTTATTATTTTGTCTCCAAAGGTGCATTTAATAAAAACATTTTAAAATTCTGATGCTAGTTATTATTATTATTATTTTTTTTTGAGTTTTTGAAAAGACCTATATACGTGCAACGACATTTGGGAAATTTTTTTTAAGGTCCCTGATATTAAGATTTTATAAGCTAAAGGATATACAATATTTTCATAGTAGTTAAGGTCCCCCAACATTTCTACAGAGAAAATTCAACTCAGAGAAATTTCAACTTTCACATAGAAATTTTGAAAATTTCTCTGTGATCATACTAGAGAAATTTCAAAATTTCTCTGAATCGGGTAAAATTTCTCTAAGTTAGGCAAAATTTCTCTAATCCAAATTTTCTCTATGAAAATGTTGAAGGATTTTAACTAATAAAATCTCATACTACACAAAGTTGGAGAGGGATATTTCACTAATTTTTCCTATTTTTTTGATCTTATAAAATTCCACAATTTTGTTGCAAAATATCTATTGGAATCTATTTTAAGCAATAAAAATTGAACCAAACAACAAAATATAACTCTCATAAACTAATAATTTTAATCATATTTATATAATCCGCTCAATTAAATATGAGAGTTTTGAATTCGTCATTATATTTCCAAAGGAGCTAAGGTTGTTCACCAATGAGAGCAAATTGACCTTTCTATGCCCACGTGCTTGAAATGAGGTGACAAAGCTAGCATGTCATATGCATCTATCTCTCTATATAATATATAATTGAGAGTGATTGTAATTTTTTTCAATACAAAGCTTATAATAATGTCTTTTACCGAGTCTTCTCTTCTATGGGTGTCTTGTCTAATTCCATGATTAATGGTTATTCAACATCTTTGATTAGGCAAATTAGAATTATCATTTTGAGTTATATCAAAAAAGCAAATATATACATGAGTATATGTTAGAGATTATTTTCATAACTTGAAGGATTATATGTATATATTCTCTGAGTTTTATTTAAACTATAAATTATTCCTTATGGTTCTAAAAATTACAAATACTCTTTTATCAGAATTTGTCATTTAATAGAGTTGACAGAAAAAATAAAATTTCTAACTATCCTTCCATACAATAATAAAAATTTTAGAACTGTTAATCAATATGTGATTAAAAGAATCATTAAGAAATCGTCTAATATTTTCCAATACAAAGCTTATAATAACAATGTATTTCTAACTAGTCTTCTCTTCTATGGTTAGCGTATTTATAATTTACCCTATAATTTTTGAGTTAACATTTTTTCTTAGGTAAATTATAATTATAATTTTGGATAAATTATAAATATACCTTTTGAGGTTTGATTAAAATACAGATTGACTCTTATAGTTTTGAAAATTATAAATAAACCATTATCATAATTTTTTATGTAACATAATTGTCATAAAAAATAAAATTATTAACTACTCTCCTATACAATAATAAAATTACTTGAATTGATTAAAATATATTTATGATATCATTAAAAATTGCTAATTGAGTTCACGATTTACTAATAAAATAGGTCAATTGTTATGTAATTAGAAACTTAAAGAGACAAGATGTAATTTTTAAAATCATAGGGAACAATCCGTCTTCTAAGTAAATGTCAAGGGGTATATTTATAATTTATCCTATAATTTTTGAGTTTTTGTTTTTTTTAAAAAAAATGCAATAAATTTTATAAATGGGCACGTATAGAAACTCCAATGCTATTTTTTAATTTACATATTTATCCACACAAACTATTGAAAGAGCCTCCCAAAGCTCTCTATCTGTAGCTAGCTTGGATTTTTTTTGTTAAAATGATTAATGTAGTAGCTAGTCCATTGGAAGAGGTAAAATAGGACGATGGTAACTATAATAGCCAAGATGCCTCTTTTAAAAAGCCTGTTGTAGATGCTTTGAGGCCAAAGGTCCATTCTTGAAACTTTCGGGCCAATAGGCCCAAACTAAAACCTTCTTGGGCCAAAATGACACATGTCTGTTCAAATCTTAGCTATTTGTTTATCTATTCAAAACGTCACATATTTATACATGTGTCACCTATCTATTCAAATGTTCACATATTTGTACACGTATCACCTATCTATTCACCCATCTAACCAATGTCATCTATCAGTCTACTTCATTGCCCCCAGCCACTAGCTACTTTTTCCTATCAATTTTTCAGAGACTTTTTCGGCGCCGACTATTTTTCAACACATGTCCTTATCACCAAAAAAGATTAAACCTTAGATTAAATAACATATGACCCCATAGGATTAGATTTTTCATCAATTAACCGTAGTTATGTTGACTACTTTTAATAAGATTAAAGAAAACAAAGCTAATATTTTTATTTTGTTGTCATAAATTTTGTATTCTAAATATTAAGTAACAAATACTTTTCGTTTATTTTTTTGAGTTGATTATAATTTTATCACAATCTTATTTATTTCATATTTACATTATCAATTTCGTTTGTTTAGTCTTTGAAATATTTATGAAAATAACTAACAGTATAACATTGGCGTGATAAGAGTCTCTGCACTCATAATCAATGGTTTTAAGTTGAATGTTTTAATACAACCCACATCTATAAACTTTAACTGCTCAATAATAGGCTGGGTTCAGGCCCACCCATCTTATATTTATAAAACCCAAAACCTATTCATGTGCTTAAAAAAATGGGCCTATGGGTCTCAGGGCAGGCTTAGCTCATATGGGTCAAATTTGACAACCTTCAGCTTTAATTCTGATTTTTTTAAAATTAAATTCCAAAGGTATTAAAAAATAAAGATTTGTAATACAAAATTTTGAAGTACATCAAAACAAATATAGTCACTTTTCAATCATGAATTCTTTTTCTTTTTTAATTTTTTTTATTGAAATACAAAATTACATCAGTTATTATTATGTTATTGAATTATGTGCATCTTTAATCTCATAGAAATTTAATTACTAGTTTCATATAGATGGCATGCTAATTTTTTTATTGTTAAAATTATTATTTACTAAAAATGCATATATTCACATAAGAAGGAAAAAAAAAAGAAAAAAAAAGGAGATAAAAGTGAAAAAATAAACCAATTGTTTAGTGTATATGGGTCCAATGTGGGCTTTTGGAATGGTCCTATGGGTCAAGTTTTGGGTCAGGCCTCAAAACACCCATGAGGCCTAGAATTCCTATCCCTCAGTCCAAGCCTAACCCCAACCCATATGTTTTAGGGTTCAGTCGAGTCAGGCCAATGCTAGGCCGAAAATAATTGGAAGATTACCATAACCAAAAGTTTGAAATGGGAGCCTAGAGAAAGATCAAGAGTGTCATCATTATATCAATAAGGAGCCTAGAAAAAGATCAAGAGAGTGTCATCATTTTATGAGGAGAGAGAGAGAGAGAGAATACTATTTAACAAACTTGATTATTATAAAATCATAGGAAAATAACAATCCACTTATTTATGCTATATTGCATCATATTTATTTAAAGTTTAACAAATAATAGATTCATAGGTTCTCTAATCTTTCTTTCTCTAGTTGTTGGGCCACCAAAATTGAGCTTGAAGATAGTCTACCACTTTCTTGTCCACTTGGAATCCCTCAGCAAGAACATCATAAAAAATCCTTGAATTTGACCCGAACATCGCATTAGCAACAGTAATAGTTCTCGGATTTTGGCTACTTAGGGCAGCAAGAGCTACCTCATTAGTCTTTCCATTATTAAATTGAAAGTGAATAAGACCTTGTGGGAACACCAAAACATCTCCTGGGTACAAGACCTTTATGAAGAGATAATTGTCAGTGTTGGAGGTCACAAAACCGATGTAGAGAGTACATTTCAGGACCACAATGACCTCAGTTGCATGACGGTGCGTATGGGGTGGGTTGAGGCCATAAGGTGCAAAGTTAATGCGAGCTAAGGAAATGCTAAGAGTATTGAGACCTAATATTTGCATAATGTTTACGGGAGTGACCTTCGACCTAACTGGGCTTGATGTGTTTTGAGGAGTCAAGAGGCCGGAAAAGAAGAAGTCATCGGCTGTGGCAAGCTTTGGGTCGTTGCAGACTTTGCCATTCACGAACGCTGCATCCAAAAGAAATGGAGTAGTGCTTCAATAAAGATTGGGTGAAAGAAAGAAAATGTTATTTAAGCTAATTAATTTTCAATATTGTTACTATAATGACATCTAAGAAATTAAAAATTGTTCCTTTACAAATTATAACAATTAAAATGTTGGAGACCAAAATGAAACATATCGTATATTTTGCGGACCAAAAGGGTAATTAACCTTTTTTAAGCTGATGTGTATTTTTTGTTCATAAAATGTTTTTTATTTTGATGATGAATATTGACGATGACAACGAGGGAGACTATCAAGCACTACCAAAAAATCCACTTTACCGGTTGCTAACCGGAAGGGAAGTGGTACCTCCTCTGCGCGTGTTTTTGGTCTTTCACCCCTGACAGTCAGGCCAACTTAACCAATTTCATCTACACCTCCTATCTGGACTTACCAACGGATTTACCCCAAAACATTTCAATAAAAGCTCAATTATAAACTTTCCCTTCTCAATGCAAGTTTCCAAACTCAAATTAAATATATGATAACCAATTGAAGGGATAAGCAATGCAACAAAACCAATGGAACAATATTTATTTCCCCATGTTCACATATTTCAACAATAATCCCAAGAGGATCAAAATCCCCATTTCTCCTTTCCATGCCATTTCACAAAATAACCACATGTTCATTTAGTTCTATCAATAAACAACAACATTTCTTTATTTCCTACTTCTTTCAATATTTTAGCCTTCACAAGACTATATCAACATTGAGCAACAATTTACCATATTTGCAATCCTCATGCCCCATGAAAATCATCATTTTATACATAATAATAATAAAAGAGTTCTCATCCTTTACAAACCTTGGCCCACAAAATAGCATATTAACAATGTCAATCACATACATCTCTATATCTCTTGAAAGGCCCAAATTCTAGGTTTTTCACCCAAACAATGTATTTCTTAATTTCTTGGTAAACTCTCATTAAAAACATCATTTTTATTTCAATTCACTTCAACTATCCAAAAAGAATCTTCCAATGAAACAAAAGATGAATTTCTTTAACAAGCTACTAATTTCATGAGTCAAAAACCAAAACCTTTATAATATCTTTAAGAAAGGTTCGAAATAAACACCAATCTTGCATAAACAAGTACATATAACTCAAAGAAGTCCCTACCTCAAGTTCTTGAAGAGAAAAGAAGATGAAACACTAGAATTTGATGGCGCCAAAAGTCAATCTCCACCGTACACAATGTAGCTCTTGAGGAGCTCTTCAACTTTGATGAAGGCACTTGGGTTAGAAATGCAATAGATCCAAGGAGATCAAGAATTCTAAGTGTTTTGGTGTACATAATGTAGAGAGAAGGGAGAGGAAATGATTTTTAGAGAGAGAGAGATGGTTTAAAAGTGATACACACATAGCCCTAAAGAAAAAAAAAATAGAGGTTTCGAACTGCCCAGCATCTCGCACTTGCGGCACGTGCCTCGCACATGCGGAGCCTGCTTTTGGCACGTGCGGCCCTCCAATTCACACTTCGCCCTGCACCTGCAAATAATGCCGTGTGCAAGGCTGAAAATGACACACCTCCCCGCATGTTTGGCTTGATCTCCCGCACGTGCGGCCCAAGGCCTCGCATGTGCGGCCCTGGTCTTTCCAGCCCAGAATTTTCTTAGCTCAATTCTAGGCACTTCGGACCTGACCTCGCACTCTCTGAAACCAGAGAAATTCAACACTGGGACAAACAAAAGCAAAACTTTTGAGGAAAACTCCGGAATGCAACAAACCCGATTAGTTAACAAGGTTCCAAGTCAACCCAACACCCTCAACAAGACAAACCCAAGGTTAAACGAGGAAAACAAAACTAGTGACGCCCCCAGTCATCATAGGACAAATTTAATACATATTTAATACTCTGAATATTGAAATATTGACTATCAAAATGACACAGAAACATATTTACATTATTTGATTTCAAAATGAAAAGCTGACATGGATTATATATAATTCCAACGAAAAAATCGTGGTTTTGATTATCATCAAAATACAATCGCTTTAAATAAGTTTTGTCAGTAAAATCATATTTAAAAATCTAAGGCCTTGTTTGGAAACATCACTTTTTAGCCTAAAAGCCAAAAAGTCACTATAAAAACCAAAAAGCCAACAACATATACCAAAAAGTTAAAGATTCCCTTTTTTCTCTACTTTTTGCACTTCTTTTCATAAAAAATCAAAAAGTCATCCCAAACATATTAGTTTTTTTTATGTCACTTTTTAAATAAATCCACTCTCTAAGAGTCCTATTCCATAAGACCCACAGTGTTTTGTAATATTCCATTAGGTCCCGTTTCATACTAAAAGACTGAAAAACCTCAAACAAACACGTGCATATCCTTTGGATCAAATAACCATCTCTCTTCCCGTCTCTTCTTGCAGAAAATCACGCACAGTATCTCTACCATTCCAAAAATCCAAAATTGTATTCCATATCATCTCAACGCCTAGAAGACTCTCATCGTCCCATCATCGCATCGTCTTCTTCGTCATCCCTATGCCGTTGGTCGTCGAAATTGTACAAATTACCATTGTTGAACATTCGTAAGTTCCATCTTCATCAAAATCACCTTCGACGACCATTTGTAACAGCGCAACCGTCGAAATGGGCAAAAAACGTAAGTACTCCAATCATTCCTGTATGTAAACCCTAAATCTCTTCTTTAACAAACCACATTGTGAACTTTCACAAATATCCCTTATTTCTATTCATACAATATAAGGAACTTCACGTTGTTATTGTTCATGGCCTAATCATTAATCTGAACCCCTCAATCCCAATCCCCAATTATATGGGTTTTTTTACCAAAAAACATTACAGTTGCCATTATGTTTTGTTCAAATCTGTGAACATTCAAATCGATTGAAAGAATGTTGGACAAAGAAAATTGTTTCAGTTGTTGTTGTTGTTGAAAGATATGAACATTCATATGAAATTGAAAATTGTTGGGCAAGCAAATTGTTTCAGTTGTTGTTGTTGTCGTTTCAGTTGTTGCTATTGTTGTTATTGAAAGATGTGAACATTCACATGAAATTGAAATTTGTTGGGCAAGCAAATTGTTTAAGTTATTGTTGAAAGATGTGAACATTCACATGGATTGAAAAATGTTGTGCCAATCAAATTGTTTGAGATGTTATTGTTGTTGTTGTTGAAAGCTGTGAATATTCACATGGATTAAAAAATGTTGTGCCAATCAAATTGTTTCAGATGTTATTGTTGTAGTTGTTGAAAGCTGTGAACATTCACATGGATTGAAAATGTTTGGCCAATCAAATTGTTGTTGCTAACCGTAGTGTGTGCATTGTCATCCAAATTAGAACTGTGAATGTTCACAACACAATTATAAACATACATTGATTTTTACACACACACACACACACACACACACACACACACACACACACACTATGCACATTGTGTTTTTGCTGACACAGTGAACATCTACATCCATAGACAGATGTGGATATTCACACCCATGCACACAACTGTGAACATTCACACCTATGCCAATGCTGTGAATGTTCACATCTGTGCCACTATGCTAATCACATGAGCCTTGTCTTAATTTTCTTTATGCTCTATTTTGCAGATATTGCACAGAAGAAAACCTTAAAGCGAAAAAGAGATGAGTACCATGTCAAGAAAGAAAGCCCACATGCAAATACTAACAGCAATGTTGACATACGGCGTGCTAACTACTGATCTAACATGACCAGACTGATGAAATTAATGAAAAGCATATAATTCACACAAGCATAACTCGGCTGCCTGCGACAAACACCTTTTTGGTATTTATTAGATGCATTGAGAAATAGTGAGATCGACCTTTACAAATGCATGAAGTACGATGACGCTGTTGTGCATGTCCTACAAATGTACAAGGCTTCAAAAGATGCCTTCTACATTGGGGAGAAGAAGATGAACATATACGACAGCAACATTAAGCTAATTTTTGGTGTGGACTGTGGCACCAAACCAATGGAGATATCATATGGTGCAAAACCAAAGACTGTCATTATAAACAAAAGGTACAAAAATGTCATCCGATTGACTTCAAAATGGATACACACCCCTTTGACCGAGGCATTAAAAGGCAAAAAGAAAGATGAGAATGAAGAAGTCACCCGACCAGTCTGCATGTATGCTTGCCAGAAACTTTTTTTCTCAAGAAGCGACTGTAGCATATTAATCTAGAATTTTTTAGTTGAATTCTAGCATGTTTTAGGACTGTGTTAGATCTATTTTAGCACCGTTTTTGGTTGATAGTTGCATTTGAGCTTTGTTTTGCAAGCTTATAGTGTAATAGTCCTCACGAGTTTGGTATTCTAGGCCTTAGACACCATCTTCTTTGAGTTGATTGCATTTATTTATGGTTTTCCATACTTGTAATCACATTTAATCATCTCTACAAACTCCCTCCTTTCTTGGCTTTTGTTTTGCTTTGAAAGTGGTTCAAACAACTTGTTTGTCTAAAGCATGAGATTGAGGTGTCATGTTTAATGGTTTAATCCCTTAGGGGGTTCATTACCAATGGTATGATGTCTCTTTCATGCCTAAGACAACTCTTGGTTTGAGCTCTCTTTCCATTAGAGGACTTAAACTCACCCTTTGGACTCAATCCATTAAAGAATGGTTGGTAATCTAAAATGAAGTAATAAAATTGAGGCTAAAAAGGTGCAAGCTAATAAAAAGTGTTGTGTTCAATCAGACATTAATTGAACACATGGAACTTGGGCCATTTCATACTTACTAGTGATGAAATGATTCAAGTTTCCAAGGTCACCACTTCCCTTGATCTTCCATGATAGGGAGGTGGCTATGAGAGTCTCATTTCATTGCATTTATTGAACTTGCACACTTTGGTTCATGAGCTATCATGCAATGAAATTGCTTGAGTTGATGGTTTGTGGACCAAGTTTACTACTCCTTTGATTTGTTCATGAAAAGGAGGGGTGAGTTGTGCAAACAAATTCTTGAAAATACCCCGTGCATGCTTTATTTGTCCTCTGTTGCAGCAAGGTGAACTAGGCAACAGTGGCCGGCATGCCACTCTCTATGGCCGACAGGCCACCTTTGATGGCCGACCGTCTATCACTGGTGGCCAGCAGGCGTCATCACTGGCCGGCCGGCCACTGATGCAAAATTCAGCAGTGTGTTTTTGAGGCAAAGCAGAGTTATTCTGGAAGTGGGCAACGGTGCATGTGTCCTATTGTGCAACAGAGGCTCTTCGTAAGCAAAACAGTGGCTTTTTGGGTAGAAACCGAGCATGGGCATGAGCATTCCTCGCATGCTGAGCTTGTTTAAGTTTAAATATTTAGATTAAATATTTACTGTAATTAATAAGTTGTAACTAGTTAATTTTGTAAAGTGCAGTAATTTGATTAGCTAGAATAGCGAGTTAATTGATTCGGTTTGTAATAATTAGTTAAGTGGTTTGGCTAATTTCATTTGGTTTTGTAATAATTAGCTTAGCTTTAATTAATTAGCTAGTTAGTTCATTCGGTCTGTCCTTCGTGAGAGAGCAATATAATAATGTGTATGTCTTCCAACCCCACATCTTTCTCCATTTTATTTACTAGCTTATGATGGTTAATTCAGGGACATCATGTTTTGTTTAGCGTACTCCATGTTTGCATCCATTTGTATTACATGCACTGAGGCTTGGTTCATCATTCTAACTGCATTGTTCGTTTAATACTTCTTTGAATACGTGCTTAGACTGCATGTTATGAAATTGCTTCAGATGCTATATTAGTAGCCGAGCCTATTAATTACATATCGCATGCGTTGCATTAGTCATATTGCATAAGTTAGGATCATGCATTTTTTCTAACTCATTTCTCTTATTGGCTTGGAGTACTAGGTAAGCCTTTACTCGCTTTAGCATATCGCATGAGTGTGATTGTTGCAATGTTTGGCATGCTTGCTATGAGACTAATTGCTTAAATGATAACTGCTTGAATGCCTGCGGATGTAGGCTTGTTTCTTGAATCGGAATGATTTGGGTAATGTTCATATGCGATCACTTTTCCAAGTGATACAAATTTCGAAACAATTTTCAAAACAAATATGACTCGAAATGTTCCAATACTTGCAAGTTAGTCTATACCTGTGTGTGTGCGCATCACAAAGTAATGCTAGCCTAATAGACCGAAACAAGAGCATATAATGTAAATAAGATTTATATTATGATTAGTAGAGACGGGTCTTTGATTGGGCAAGTGGGGGTGCTCAATTCATTCATGACCTTCCCTTCTCGTACCTAAGTTCCCGTGCCGAGACAATCTTGGTGATGATGGATATGTGGCCTTTGGCACGAGTCATGGGTTTCCTAAATTTTTCCAAATAAAATATTTAGGTGGCGACTCTGTATCTGGCAAAGCAGTCCATTTTTGGCATTTTGATTCAAAATCAAATTTTCAAAAGATTTGCCAGATTTGGACTCTTTGGTGTTTATCAATTTCACATTGCACTTGTGAGATTAGATTCAGAATCGCGGGAGTCTGAACTGTAGGGCTTATTTCGCCTTTGAAAAGGGGGGGCAAAAAAAATCGAGCTACAGTTTCTGGTGACTTTGCTGGGGATTTAGAGAACTTGACTTGAACATCATGATATGAAATTTTATCTACACTTATATATTTTTTTGCATTGCATTTGCATTGATGCATTTAAGTCACTGTGTTTGCCGTCTGCTATTCCTGGACGGTTTGCCGAAGGCTTGCCTGAAAAAGCTTGCCAAAAGGTTGACCGGTCATAGGCTCTGCCATGATGGGAACACAACCCTTAAATCTAGACTACCATTGTACTGCTTGATCCTCTTTTCACTTCTCGGTATTAGGTGTGAGAGGTTTATTTGGTAGTCTTGCTGAGGTATCCTTTTGACCATTTGGCCTAGTTACATAGCGCAAGCCATAGAGATTGTTCCAAACTAGGATATGATGCTTACCCAAAAATAGGATTGTGTGAAACCGCTTTGTTTAAATAATGAACCCTAGTTCCTGACGAAACTAGGACAGGGTAACCCTACCCCCTCATAGGGGTGTTTAGGCTCTCACTTAACTGGTATGTGCTTTATAGTGAAACTGTACAGGAATGTGCGTATTAGTTGCAAGTTTGGTGTCCATTTTGGAGGCAGAATTCAGTGTTGAGTGCAGTCCTACAGCTTTGATTACATCTGTGTGTTGTTAACATCTGAGTTGAGGTGTTGTGTGGTTTCTGATTACTGCTTCCTTTTTGCTAGGTAGTATAACACCATAGCTTTGGACAGTTCGAATATCCCCCAAGCGCTTAGGACCCGTGTCAGAAGGCTTTGCAAGGCCGTAGATCTTGTTAGAGGACAACCCGTGTTTACTTCGCTCTCACCAGTTACTAGGTGGAGGAAAGTAACGCAGAGTTCACTGGTTTAATTTCTATAGCAGTCACCCCTCACTTCACCTACATCCAGTCAGGCTCAGTGTACCCTAACTTAGTTAAATTCTACTCTAGAATAAATGTTCCAATTCATAATTAAGGCCTTAGCCCTCATATTTTACTTAAATCACAAATTGACCCCAAGTTAGTACCATTGTATATATATATATATACTTGTACCTCTTATTCATCAAATCTTTTTGTACACAATATCTATGGAATTTGTACACTAAATAAATAGGAAAATCTCCCCGAATCTTGAGCACATAGCTAGCCATCATACCTCCTAGGCTATAATCATTGTACTTTAGTACAAACAAATCCCTTGAAATCTTGGAGCAATAATGACTTTGGTACCTATAAAGATTTGCTATATATATGTGTGTACTTCTAACTAGATCATAATTAAATACATAATTAAGGTCCTAATTATCCACTATTCCATTTCATTTGAACTAAATACAACTCAATTCCATTATATTTCAACCAAAGGACATTTTACACAATTCACACCATTTTCCCTATAAATACACCACCATCCTCCATCTATTTGAACATCAAACACCACACCCACACACTCACATGTCATAGAGAGAGGAAGAGGAGTGGAGAGCGAGCTTGTGGGAGGGAGAAAGAAGAGAAAGAGAGCACGTCTTGCAAAACTAGTTCTATAAGCATTTGAGTAAGCCACAACACAACTCTCTCTTTTATTTTCCTTTTTCAAATACATGCTCTTTGAAGTTTTAAACATTCATTTCAAATGTGTTTTGACGGCATTCTTGTGTTAGAAATGAAAGAAGTTGAGCTTTGATTCTACTCTTCTTGTATTTCTCTTAATCGGTATAAGACTACCTTTTTCCATATCAAACTCTCAAACTTTCCAAATGCACACCTTCACCTTAAATTTCTAAGTTTAATACATATTATTTAGCAAGTTTTCATCACAAGATAAGTGGAAAAATTTCCCCTAGTTGACCTCTTTCCTCAACAACTTTCTTGTTGCATGAACTGCGCCAGAAAAATCTGTTTTACAGCCAACTTTTGAAATTTCTAGAAAAATGTAGAAACATCTTCTGGACCTCCATTTTATGTAAAAATCTTCCTTAAGGAGTTATATTTCAACTAAAATTGGTTTCAATGAAAACGAGTGAGCGATTTGTGAGAAACTCCAATTTTCGTAACGGTTGATGAATCTGGACAGCGCTGGAACATTCTCAAATAACTAAAAATCTAGAAAAGCTATCACATTTCTGAAATGTGTTCTGAAAACTAGATTAACTAGATTAACTTCTCTACGAACCATAGGAAGGCCGAGTTCGGTAAAATTCTAAAATAGCCCTTTTGATTTTAATCTTTAAATGGTACTGAAACTGGAAATCTAGTTTTGCATGGGTGTTTTATGCTCTTGTATTCATGAATATGCTTATTAGTTGATGATAATGTCTTGGTACGGTATTTCATGCGTTATGGTTATGTTCCTTATCTTCTTCATTTTAATGATGCTCATGCTTATGTGGATATTACTATCTTGTTGAGTTTGTTGTAAATCGACTTAAAACATTGATCCAAATGGAAAACTTAATTGGGATGGTATTGGGTTTTCGATCACTTGAATAATGAAGAGATGATAATGTGTTATGAATGGATTGATGGGACGTGCTTCCTAATTGAAGGTTAAGCTTGCGCAAGCAGTTGTCGCATAAACCCTAGAATGGAACGGACGCATTCGGACTCTTTGCGATAGTTTGATTGGTGAGATAAGGTTGGGTCCGGATGGGACATTCTGGAGGATAAAATTTTTTTGGAAGGATAAGGTTAGATTCAGGAGATAAAGCCTTTTTCTTTTCTTTGTCCCTTTTGAGGCCCTGCGGTTGGCGCTACATAGTATATAACCGTTGGTAGGCATTCGAGGTTAGTTTTGCAACAAAGCAGCAAAAGGGGGAGTTCCGAATAGTCCGGTGTCCAATTCTTGTGGTTGGGAGGATGAAATCTCTTTGGGGGATTTCTAGAATACTAACCAATAACATTATAACCTTTGTTATCTATTTGAATGACATATTCCTTTCCTCAGTTATTAAAATTGCTATTATTGACTTGAACATCATGCTTCATTACTTGCTCGCTGTAAAAATGACGGTGTATTGGAATGGGAAAAATGGACAGGGTGTGCGTGCGTTTACTGGGCATTCAAAGCTCATGGCATTTCATGCCAGGTATTGAAGACTATTAGACCGGTCGAAGGCAAAGCTGAAGCATTTGAGGACGTACGGCTACCCTAGGAGGATTAGAAACTAGTTTGTAAACATGTTTTGAGATTGTAAGTGATAGATCCCATGTTGTATTTAAGACATGATTTTGTAATTTGTATATATAACATTTGTAACCTATCCTTATACCCCGTCAACTCATGTAGGCCTTGTGTTAATACCTTGTCAGGATCTATCAAAAAGGTAGTTTTGCTATCTAAGGTGGTTGGACTTTGAAGAGAGGCTATTTTGACTCCTCTGACCTTCCTGGGATCTTGCTTGGTTATTATCTAAAGGACTCATTAGTGACGTTTCCTACTCTTGTAACCTTAGATAAATCCTGTATCTAATGGTTAATATATTATCTGAAGTTCCCGATTTTTGGGCCGTCACACTTAGGGATAGTCTTCTACATCTTGTCTAGTACGAGATCATTCACCCATTCCGATGGAATAATATCCCCCAGTCAACATGGAAGACCTAATCCATCACTTTCAACAAATAGTTGAAACCATGCAGCAAGACGCTGCTCGTCAAGCCGAGGTCACAACACATCAGGCTGAGGTAATAAACAGGCTGCAACAACAACAACCACAGCCGGCAGTGGCTTCTGCATCACATGCACCTCCTACAGGTATCCTAGCACCCAGAGCCACTGTCCATGTTGAGAATCAGGGCAATCCGGTAGAGCCAATCCCACCACAAGCCTCCAAAGCACCTGTATATCAAACCGAGGCTCCATTTGAGTTTGAGGTTGACCCAACTGTGCTAAAGGTCAACAAACTGGAGAAGATCTTTAAGAGAGCACATGGGGTCAACTCTATTCTCAACATAGAAGACGAGTATACCAACTCTATAGTGACATTGCCAAATTGGTTCAAAATGCCGCACATCGATAGATTCGACGGCTCCGGAGACCCTATGGTTCATCTTTGGTTGTTTTCAGACATCCTATGGCCGATGGGCCTGACCAGGTTGTAGAAGCTCTCACTCTTTGGTCGTACCATGTCTGGTATAACTGCTATATGGTATGCAAAACTGGGGGATTCTGTGAAGTAGACTTGGGAGGAAATGACTGAGGCCTTCGTTGCACAGTACTCATATAACATACAAATCGATGTCACAACTCGTGATCTCGAGGGAACGTGTCAGGAGCCAAAAGAGGGCTTCTTAGAATTCGTGACAAGGTGAAGGGCCAAAGCTTCAATGATGACAACACGGCCTTCCAAGAAAGATCAGATAAGGATGGTAGCCTGCAATTTGCATAGGAAGTTGTTGCAGAAGATGATCGTCCTACCTTTGTTCACATTCACTGAGCTCCATGAAACGGGGGTTCAAATTGAAGACGCCATGAAATAAGGGTTGATTACTGATGAGAAAGAGTAGGCCAAGAGGCCTTTTGTGCACAGTTCCAATGCAACCACTAGTGGTAGCACCGTTGCGCGGTCATCGGATGTGAGCATCGTCACCACCACAACTAAGACCGCCAATCTCTTTGCCAATATAGCACCACAAATTTCAAATAACCCTGCCCGATCCCAGAGGACCTTCACCCAACTCTATATTCTTTTATCTCAAGTCATGAAGGTGTTGATCAAAAAGGGACACCTTAAAACATTAGAGCGTCGCCCACTACCTGATCCTCTCCCACAGAAACACAACCCAACCAAGTACTGTGCATTTCACGACACCGACCACTGCTTCAGACTGCGTCATGAGATTCAAGACCTCATTAACAATAAGGTGATTGCACCACCCTAGAAAGCAAATGTAATTGCTAACCCTCTCCCGTGCCACAATCAAGTTCCCTCATCTCACAACCTAAACCTAATCCATACATTGGCTGTCCTCTACGACCCCAACATATATATTACCCCTTCCCACCTACCCAGACCGATGGTGTTCATTCCTGAAAGTACATATTTGTGCATGATGGACACGTCCACACTTTAACCTAAACCCGTGGTGGTGACATTTGCAGAAGAAGGGAGGTTGGCCTTAGAAGATAATACGAGTCTGTTCCTTGAGTGCTCTGAGGACTTGTCTGAGGGGGTGTACGATCCAAGTTGCTATATTGTGCTGATTGATCAAGCCAAGTCGGAAGTGGTATTGCCAACTATAGTGGAGGTCAATGTGGTTACGGAGGATGGCCCGAGCCAAGGTTTGGATGATTTAGCAGAACTTGAGGAGGACCTAGACAACCTGCAATTCTTTGATGAACAAGATCAAGGGGACGTGCAGATTGACTGGTTCGATTTGAATGGATCAACGGATAACCTTGGGTGGTTGAGTGATGAACCTGACAAAGAGGAAGGAACTAAAACAAAACTGGAGGAAAAGAAAGCAGAAATTGCTGCAGTGGTCGAAATGACCGATAAAAAGGGGAAACTGCTGGAGAACACCGGCGTGAATAATTCAGCTCAGGAATTGGGCATTGTGGACATAGAACAGGAAGCTGCGCTAAAGCAGTTTGCACAAGAGAGGATCGAAGAAACCTGGAAGATGTAATGGCCTAACACCTTGCGGGGGATGCTTGTGATGTGAGAGTGATCCAAACGGAGCAGGACAACTGTTTGTTGGCTACCAAAGGTGTATGGTTGGAGGACAACGATCTACTTCTAGCTCACACCGACAAAGACTGGGGTGAGTGCCTTCCAGACAACGAGTGGTACGCTGAGGGGATTGACCACATGTTAAGAAATGGGCGATATTTCAAGCCATTGCACTTAGACCAAGCTAAGGCCTCTGGGAAAGATAGAGAGGTTGAGAAATAGAAAGAGAAGCAGCTGGAGGAAAAAACAGTTTTGAAGCAACTAAAGAAAATCCAAGCCGATATCTCAATCTGGGGTCTTCTTATAGCCTCCCGGGTGCATTGACACTACCCCTGAACAACTTGTGGGATTGGCCTTCCCAGGTGGTGTTGGGCCAACCCTAACCTTTTCTGATGAAAAATTGCCGTTGGAAGGCTCAACTCACAACAAACCCCTGTATATATCTATTGAGTGCAGAGAAAAGTAGGTACTGGTTGTGCTAATAGACATCGATTTAGTCATCAACGCCTGTCCTTCTTGCACAGCTTATGCCATCGGCCTTAGACCAACAGACATTTTGCTTACAGCCCAAGTGATTCGGGTATATGATAATACCAGTAGGGAAGTTATAGGTACAATACAAATTAGAGTTCAAGTGGGCCCAACTCAGCAGGATGTCGAGTTCCGTGTTCTGGATGTCCCAGCCTCCTTTAACCTATTACTAGGGAGACCCTGGTTACATCTGGTGAAAGTAGTCTCTTCTACTCTCCACCAAATGCTGAAATACCCTCATGGAAAAAGAGCGGCGATTATTTTCGGGAATTCATCTATCCATCCCACGCTAGAGGTAACTACACCAGTACTGGAGATCTTTCATGGCGAGGAGGATGTATTCCTCTTAGGGTTTACATTGGATGAGGCCCGGCTAGTGCAAACCATCTTGGCCGCTGATGAGGGGATGTATGTCAACGTCTAATCAATCTATGTCATGAACAAACTGCAGCATGTGCCAAGAATGGGGCTTGGAAGAAGTGGCCGGAAAGGTGTCACAGCATTAGCCGATGTGCCGCATAATATATACCCACAAAGAGGATTGGGTTAGGAAAAGAGAAGAGATGACAGGCAGAGCCAGAGCCAAGAAGGCCGAGAAACGTTATGAGCTCGTTCATAGGCCAATCTGAGGAACACTGAATGGCCACTTTGTTCGGGAGTGTGAAGACTTCTCCTTTTGCGTCTTTCCCAAGCCCCGGATGAATTTTGTGAAGTAGCATGTTCCTAGCTTCCAGATCTTCTTTGATCTATAGTTGCAAGATAGTGATGCTGAGGAAAAGGTTAAACCAAGTGCTGAAGCTGAAAGGAGCATGGAAAGTGACTCGAACAACAGCGAGCTTGGAGTAGGAGCAACACTGGTATGTCTTCTTACAGATCCTTTGGCTGACTTAGAGAACTTGGGGGATAACCTTACCATCTCCATGATCGGGGACCAACCGGGTGTGAACCCATCCAGCAGCATTTTGGATGCGTCTGAAGCATCATCTCTTGTCTAGCAGCTGGAGGAGGGCTACCTGTCTAGGTCTGAGTTGAGTGATGAGCTAGAATTTGATTCCACAGAGTCTGTGGAATCGGAATTAGATTCCAGTTCTACTGAGTCTGAGTTTGGTATTCCTGGGGGTGAGAACTCGGATGCCAAGGTCTTGTCTAGGTCCTCTTTTTCTTTTACTTTTGAGTCGGTTATAGCTGAAGAGCTGGATCTTATGAATGAGAACGCTGCTGATTCTGAGTATTTCTCTGTGCAGCTTGTTTATGGCATTGACCAAGATTTTCAGAATTTTAATGAAAATGAAGAGGAAGGAATTCTTGTGGTTTTGAAAAACTTGATTAATCGAGAGGAGGAGAGGTTTGCAAAACCCTGCGAATGAAATCATTACTATTAATGTAGGTACTGAAAAGGATCCACGTCTGGTCTAGATCGGGTCCACGTTGTCTTCGGAAGAGCACAAGTGCTTAGTCGCTTTATTAAAAGATTTCAAAAATGTTTTTGCATGGTCTTACGAAGACATGCCTGGAATCGATTCTAAGATTGTACAACATTGGATCCCTCTTGACCCAGAGGCCCAGCCCGTCAAGTAGAAGTTGCGAAGAATCCATCCGGATTGGGCGTTAAGGATCAAAGAAGAGGTCACCAAGCAAATTGAGGCAGGTTTCTTGTTAGTATCTGAATATCCAACTTGGTTGGCCAACATCGTCCCAGTGTCGAGAAATGATGGTAGAATTCGGGTGTGTTTGGACTTCAGGGATTTGAACAGAGCCAGTTCGAAGGACGACTTTCCCCTGTCACACATTGATGAGTTAGTGGACTTCACTACGGGTTATGCATTGCTATCCTTCATGGATGGGTTTTCTGGGTATGACCAGATTCTGATGGCGCTCGAGGGCAGAGAGAAAACTGCATTTACTATGCTGTGAGGTACCTACTGCTATCGAGTCATGCCGTTTGGGCCTGAAGAATGCAGGGGCTACCTATCAAAGGGCTGCAACCACTATTCTGCATGATATGATCCACAAAGAGGTTGAGGTGTACGTAGACGACATGATTGTCAAGTCCAAATAAAGAGAGGGCCACTACACCGCCTTGAAGAAATTCTTTCAATGGATCAGAAAATACAGACTGAAGTTGAATCTACATAAATGTACTTTCGGCATAACAGGAGGGAAAATGCTGGGATTTTTGATGACATAGAGGGGCATCGAAGTAGATCCTTCCAAAATCAAGGCCATCTTAGAAATGCCACCACCAAGGATTGAAAATGGGATGCGAGGCTTTTTGGGTAAAGTGCAATTCATAAGGCGGTTTATTTCCAAATTAAGCTCGACTTGTGAACCACTATTTGGTCTCCTGAAAAGAGGGAAGAAATTATGATGGGATGATCGATGTCAATTTGCCTTGGAGCAGATTAAGCAGTACCTTCAGAATCCGCCTGTGTTGTTGTCGCCGCCAGAGCCAGGGAAGCCTTTGATTCTATATCTGTCAGTTACAGACACGACCATGGAATGCATGCTTGCTTAGGAATCTAAGGATAGGGTGGAGAAAGCCACCTATTACTTGAGCAAGAAAATGCTGGATTATGAGACCCACTATACTCCGTTGAAGAAAGCTTGCCTAGCCTTGGTATGGGCTACCAGGAAGTTGAGGCACTACTTGTTAGCTCACTTCGTAATCCAGGTTTCAAGATTAGATCCCATCAAATATCTTTTTGAGAAACCAACGCTTACGGGTAGGCTAGCCCATTGGTTGCTTCTTCTCTTCGAATTTGATCTCAAGTATGCCACTCAGAAGTCGGTCAAGGACAGAGCTGTAGTGGAGTTCCTAGCAGACCACCTAGTAGAAGGGGATAGAGCAGTGGAATACTTGTTCCCAGATGAAGCCATTCTATAAGTCAAGGAGGAGACTTGGACGATGTACTTTGATGGAGCATCCAATTAGTATGGTTATGGGATAGGTGTGTTACTGATAGTACCCGACGATTCCCATATACCTTTAGCCTTCAAACTCCAATTCATTGTTGTCATCGGTGCAGTCACACCAAAAGGGTCAAATAGGCATGAATACATTCTGGTGGCAATTGATTACTTTACAAAGTGGGTGGAAGCTCAATCTTATACAGTGTTGAAAGCATCGCATGTGGCTAAGTTCATCAGAAATAACATCATTTGCCAATATGAAGTCCCAAATGAGATCATATCAGATAATGGCTCCCACTTCAAGAAAGACGTGATAGACTTGTTAGAGATGGCATGAGATGGGTCTGAATGAAGGTTGCGTAGTCACCCTCTGCCCTAAAGTAATCAGTATCCAAGCCCACCATGAGCTGAGTGACTGCATCAGCGGATAGGCTGTCTGCTGATCTCATAGACTTTGGCGGTGCCATAGGAATGATCGGGTCTGGTAAGCCCACAGTCTGACGGACACACTGCTCACTGAGGAACCAGGCTCGTCAGACTGGGCCCTCAAGTAGAATGCAGAAGCGATAAGTGGCCCAGGCCCTGGTGTATTGGTCCCGTTCCCGGCCGGTATCATGGCCCAAGGCTGTTACATGATCTGCAAATAGAGAGTGAACAGATTGTTAGTTGTTGTCAGTTGCAAAAATGTGAATCAGAATAGTTGCAAAGCAAAATGACTGTGTTTCGGGTTACCTCGTGGGCAGCCACTATGTTGAAATAGTGCTGGAAGACTATGAATGACTCGTGGCTTCGACGCTAGTACCTGCCATTATACCGCATCGAATAGGGAACTGCTAGTGGGAGCTCTTCCATAGGCTCTAGGGCAAGTGTTGGAAAATAAGCATAAACCCACAATTGTAAGGAAATTGCAGTAATATTTGAGCACAATGCGTGAACAGATATAGAAAGTGCAAACCAGAAAGCACAATGCATGAACAGATATAAAAAGTGCAAAGCAGAAAACACAATGTATGAACAGATGCAGAAAGTGCAAAGCAGTAAGCACAGGTGTTGAACAGATATAAAGCAGAAAATGTGAAGCAAAAAATGTAAAGTGCAAAGAGGGAACTGAAATGCATACCTCCCAGGCTCGCCAGTAGCCTCCGATCAGCTCTCCCCTCAGGCGGGAGGTAGAGGTCATATATCTATATAGGGTAGCAAGGCCGGCTCCGCCCCAGTGGTAGAAGGGCACCTAGAGAAGGGTTACCAGGGCGCTCAATAGATATAAGCCCATGGTGTTCCACATGTTCGAAAACAAGATGGTACCGAGGACAAACATCAGAAAGCCTCTGGTGTACTGCTCCATCTCCTTTAATGTCTTTGGCTCACTCCCTCTGAAATGCTCAGCAAACCAACTATATTTGACCATAGTTGTCCGGTACAAAGGTGGGCATTCTCCTAGCAACTCAATCCAGGTAGCTTCCCACTCCCCCATGTCTGTGTTGAAAGGGATCAGATCACCCCCTACTCTTAAGCCAGTGAGCATGGAAAAGTCGTAGGGAGTCATCGTCATCTCCCCAGCAGTGGAGAAATGGAAAGAGTTGGTGGTGTCCCACCACCTCTTCACAAGTGCTCCCAGAAGAGGACGACTCACGATGACCCAGGTTAGGCTGGAACAGAAGAGGCTGAAGCCAATCTTGTCCACAATGTCACGAACGTTAGTAGGGAGCTTGTCATACCAATCTCGCGTAGTCGTAGCTCCGTACCCTCTGAAGGCACAAGACTCTCCCTGTGGCAAATAACAAATGAATCAGATAAGGTAGTGATGAAAGTACAGTTAGATAAAAGGTAGTGCAAGAAATGTAGTTTAAAGACAGGTAAGAATGCATGAAAATAGAGTTCATACCTCAACGGTGATGGATGAAAGGTGAGAAGCTGGCTCCCTCCGTAAGAGGTCCTCTGGTACACTGTGAGTGAAGATGTTAAAGCACCTGATGCCTTTGGGTGGCAAGATATGTGTGTGGGGATGATACCTTGCTGGATCAAAATGTCATACCCTCAATGGTAGCGGCTCTGGCTCGAGCTCAAACTCAAACTCAAACTCTGCCTCGAGGTCGGCCTTAATACCCTGAGCCGCCTCGCCAACCTCTATAGTGATCGGCTCCTCCACCTCAACAACAAGTGAAAATATGGGGGGAACCTCAAGAGGAGCCCTGTCATGTGCTGAATCATTTGCCATCTGGAAAATGGGTGAAAATTAGGTGAAAAATGAAGAAAAATGGAGAAAAAAGGGTAAACTTGGAAAAACTCAACCTTAGGAGAGAGAAAATAGAAGAAAAAGTCAAAGCCCGAAAAAGTTCACGAAACCTGAGGGAAACTCGAGGGGAACAAGCCTAGAAGGGTGAAATGAGGAAAAATGTGTCGAAACCAAAATCCAATCTGTTCAAAGTGAAGAGAATCAAGAGGGTTTAGCAAATAAAGTTTGCATGGGGCATTGGAAAACGCATAAAAAGCTTGGATTAGAGAGAAGAAGTATCTAGAGAGAGAGAGAGGGAAAAATTTTGGGCCTAGAGAAATGAGGAAATGAGGAGTCTTGATATGTACTTAAAGACCCGAGGATGAAAAGACCAAAAACCCCCGAGCTGCCATCGGTGGCCAACAAGCCACATTGGTGGCTGACAGCACTCTTTGATGGCCAACATCCTCCCCTTGTGGCTTGTAGGTGGCCGGTGGCCTTTCTTTGAGTCCTGATGCTGTTTTGTGTCTTTGTTTCCCAAAAAGTGAAATGAAGGTTCATTGTTGGGTTCAGATTGTTTCAAAAGAAGCTTAAAACTGTGTTTTGGTGCACGATATTCATCACTAGTCAACATGAACGAGGTGTATCCTTTGAACATATTGCAATCCCTCTGATAGGAAACTCGAAGGTGCCACCGAGTTTACTCGATTTAGGCTTTTGTTCTTTTCCGTTGCATAGAATGTGCATCACATATTGCATGCCTATCTCGCATAATTTACATTTCGCGTAGAGTATGTTTTTGTTTCTTGCATAGAATGTGCCTTCAATTGCCATCACATGTCAGTTGACCATCTTGCATGGAACATGCACTCTCACTATTTCGATTTATGATCTCATTCACTTTGTGCATCTATCGCACACGTTCATGTTTATGCATCTATCGAACACATTCACTTTGTGTATCTATCGCACACATTAACGTTTGTGCATCTATCGCACACGTTCATGTTTGAGCATCTATCGCGCACATTCACTTTGTGCATCTATCGCACATTAACGTTTGTGCATCTATTGCATATGTTCACATTTGTGCATCTATCGCACACATTCACGTTTGTGCATTTATCGCACACGTTCACGTTTGTGCATCCATCACAAACGTTCATATTTGTGCATCCATTGCACACATTCACTTTGTGCATCTGTCGCACACGTTCGCGTTTGTGCCTCCATCGCACACGTTCACATTTGTGCATCTATCGCACACATTCACTTTGTGCATCTATCTCACACGTTCACGTTTGTGCATCTATCACACACTTTCACTTTGTGCATCTATCGCACACCTCTCTTTTGTGTTTCATCTCAGGATGCGTGAAGTGCGAGCTTGAGCTGTTTTCCTTGTATCTCAGGACGCATGATGTGTGGTCTTGGGCGTGTTTTATCTTGGGATGCATGAAACGCAAGCCTGAGCGGTTTTCTCTTATCTCAAGACGCGCGAAGCGCGAGCTTGATTGATTTTCTTGTATCTCAGGACACGTGACGCACGACCTTGGGCGTGTTTCATCTTGGGACGTGGGAAGTGCGAGCCCCAGTGGTTTTTCTTGTATCTTAGGATGCGTGACGGGCAGCCCTGGGCGTGTTTCATCTCGGGACGTGCGAAGCGTGAGCCCGAGAGGTTTTTCTTATATCTTAGGACGCGTGATGCGCGGCCCTGGGCATGTTGAATCTTGAGATGTGTGAAGCGCGAGCTCGAATAGTTTTCTTTCATCTCGGGATGTGCAAAGTATGAGCCAGAGCAGGTTCTCTTATTTCTCGGGATGCGCGAAGCTTGAGCCTGAGCAGTCTTTTTGTTTCTCGGGATGTGTGAAACACGATCCTGAGCAGTTTTTGTTTCTCAGTTTCTCAGGATGCATGAAACGCAATCTTAAGCGGTGTGTTCTTTCCTCGTCTCTTGTTTTGGCGTGGTTAGAGTGGAACCTATGTTAGTTTCAAGCTTGAAGTTGCTCATTCATGTTTTGTTTTCTTGATTATTGGTTATCGCATCTTGTTATCGCTTATTGCATTATCTCGTATGATCATGAGTTTTCAAAATAGTCGGCTTCGCGTAGCGTGTGAGTCTAGCTTTGAAAGTTGCATTGTGCATATCATTTACATCTTCCCACAAAACTACGCTGGTTTGATTCCCTGCAAAGGGATACATAGGTAGCCTATGGGCGCAACCATTTATTTCTGTCTTGATTGTTTGTCCAAGTCTTACAGCCTTGTCAAAATGGGTCGTCTCCTGGCTTTGACATTCACTCACGTCATTTGATGGCTTCGAGTTCTGTCAAAGAGGGGCAATTGTAGATACCCCATTTTTGACGGCCCTTACGACTTGGACACCATTGCATACACACCCGATGATGAGTTTACATGCTCATCAAGTGCTCAAAGTCCTCAGCGGGATGCCACAGCTTTGAGCCGTTCAAACCCTATACTCTTGTTGCCTCATTCTTGGACTAAGCCTTGGTTCTTCAAGCCTGCAGCTTCTGGTGGCTTGCCAGCCACCTTTTTGGGCTGCCGCCCATCACTTTTTGGTTACCGGCCACCAGTTTCTTTTTTAGATATTTTGTGACAGCTATGCACGTTGTTTCCGCAGATGCATGCATCTGCCCCCACGTGTAGGGATGGATATTCTTGAGGGGAATTCATGTTTTCTATATACAGGAGACCTCCCTCTCATGTTTTAAGGTTGGAAACATTTTAGAGCAAAATTTTTCCTCTCTTTAACAAATTCATACACTTTAGCCTGTACACTCTTAACCGTTGCCTATACACCCTTAACCAAACCTTCTCATCTTTGAGCTGAGGCGTCTTTGAGGTTGTTTGAGCTCTTAAGGGTGTTGTTTGGTTGGTTTTGTTGCTTGGAATTGATTTCCTCTTTAAAAGGTATAAGGCTTTGCCTATTTGCTTGCTTTAACTACTCTTTTTGTTGCAATTTTCCAACTATTTTTGGGCTGTAAGACTTTTGTATTTTTGGGCTGAAACTTGGGTTTTAAGGTCATTGAAGGTTGAGGGGTGGTTCACCATTCTTTGTATCTTGTTTTGAAGGCCTTTTCCCTTGTATTTCCAATCCTTTTACTATCTTTTTCTAAGATTATAAACACTGATTTTCAGAGTTTTTTCAGTGGCCAAAATCATATTGTGCAGTCTAAATTTGGAAGAGTTAGCCTCCCCTCCTTGTGTCTTGCTTACTAGCCTAGTTTGTGCTATGTTTTAGCATATTAATCTAGCCTTTTTTTTAGCTTAATTTCAGCATGTTTTAGGAGTGTATGAGACCTTTTTTAGCATTATTTTTGGTTGATAGTTGCATTTGAGCTTTGTTTTGTATGCTTATAGTGTAATAGTCCTCGTGAGTTTGGTATTCTAGGCCTTAGACACCATCTCCTTTAAGTTGATTGCTTTATTTATGGCTTTCCATACTTGTAATCACACTTAATCATCTCTGCTATCTCCCTCGTTTTTTGGCTTTTGTTTTGCTTTGAAAGCGGTTCAAACAACTTGTTTCTCTAAAGCATGAGATTGAGGTGTCATGCTTAATAGTTTAATCCCTTAGGGGGTTCATTACCAATGGTATGATGTCTCTTTCATGCCTAAGACAACTCTTGGTTTGAGCTCTCTTTCCATTAGAGGACTTAAACTCACCCTTTGGACTCAATCCATTAAAGAATGGTTGGTAATCTAAAATGATATAATAAAATTGAGGCTAAAAAGGTGCAAGCTAATAAAAAGTGTTGTGTTCAATCAGACGCTAATTGAGCACATGGAACTTGGGCCATTTCATATTTACTAGTGTTGAAATGATTCAAGTTTCCAAGGTCACCACTTCCCTTGATCTTCCATGATAGGGAGGTGGCTATGAGAGTCTCATTTCATTGCATTTATTGAACTTGCACACTTTGGTTCATGAGCCATCATGCAATGAAATTGCTTGAGTTGATTGTTTGTGGACCAAGTTTACTACTCCTTTGATTTGTTCATGAAAAGGAGGGGTGAGTTGTGCAAACAAATCCTTGAAAATACCTTGTGCATGCTCTGTTTGTCCTATGTTGCAGCAAGGTGAATTGGGCTGCAGTGGCCGGCAAGCCACTTTTTATGGCCTGGCCACCTTTGATGGCCGGCCAGCTATCACTAGGCCGGCCACTGATGCAAAATTCAGCAATGTGTTTTTGAGGCAAAACAGAGTTATTCTGGAAGTGGGCAACATCGTGTGTGTCCTATTGTGCAATAGAGGCTCTCCGGAAGCAAAACAGTGGCTTTTTGGGTAGAAACCGAGCACGTGCATGAGCATTCCTCACATGCCAAGATTGTTTAAGTTTAAATATTTAGATTAAATATTTGTTGTAATTAATTAGTTATAGCTAGTTAATTTTGTAAAGTGTCGTAATTTGATTAGCTAGAATAGTGAGTTAATTGATTCGGTTTGTAATAATTAGTTAAGTAGTTTGGCTAATTTCATTTGGTTTTGTAATAATTAGCTTAGCTTTAATTAATTAGCTAGTTAGTTCATTCGGTCTCTTCTTCATGAGAGCGCAACGTAATAATGTGTATGTCTTCCAACCCACATCTTTCTTCCTTTTATTTACTAGCTTATGATGGTTAGTTTAGGTACATCATGTTTTGTTTAGCATACTCCATGTTTGCATCCATTTGTGTTGCATGCACTGAGGCTCGGTTCATCATTCTAATTGCATTGTTAGTTTAATACTTGTTTGAATATGTGCTTAGACCGCATGTTATCAAATTGCCTCATATGCCATATTAATATCTGAGCTTATTAATTACATATCGCATGCGTTGCATTAGTCATATTGCATAAGTTAGGATCATGCATTTTTTCTAACTCGTTTATCTTATTGGCTTGGAGTACTAGGTAAGCCTTTACTCGCTTTAGCATATCGCATGAGTGTGGTTGCTGCCATGTTTGGCATGCTTGCCATGAGGCTAATTGCTTAAATGATAAATTGCTTGAATGCTTGTGAGTGAAGGCTTGTTGCTTGAATTGGAATAATTTGGGAATGTTCACATGCGATTACTTTTTCAAGTGGTACATGTTTCGAAACAATTTTCAAAACAAACATGACTCGAAATGTTCCAATTCTTGCAAGTTAGTCTATACCTGTGTGTGTGCGCATCACATAGTAATGCTAGTCTAGTAAACCGAAACAAGAGCATATAATGTAAATAAGATTCATATCATGATTAGTAGAGGCCGATCTTTGATCGGGCGAGCGAGGGTGCTCAATTCATTGATGACCTCTCCCTCTTGTACTTAAGTTCCCGAGCCGAGACAATCTTGGTGATGACAGACACATGACCTTTGTCACAAGTCATGGGTTTCCTAAATTTTTCCAAATAAAAATATTTAGGTGGTGACTCTGTACCCAGAAAAGCAGTTCATTTTTGTCATTTTGATTCAGAATCGATTTTTCCAAAAGATTTGCCAGGTTTGGACTCTTTGGTGTTTATCAATTTCATATTGCACTTGTGAGATTAGATTCAGAACCGTGGGAGTCCGAACTATAGGGCCTATTTTTCCTTTCGAAAGGGGGCGCGAAAAAAGTTAAGCTACGGTGGCGAGAAAATATGGTGGAGCTACTACGCACATATGGTCCCATTGGAAAGCATGCAAGAATATGATTGGGCCAAACAAATTAGAACAACACTGACATCCTCTATTTCCCAAAATGACAAAAAGTCAGCAAAAGTCACCGGCTGCGTGATAACCCAGTCCTGTGTTATGTTAGTTAATCCTATTTATGATTGTGGTTATTTGCTTGATATGATTTTGAATGCCAATTATATGATTATATGTGTTTTTGAATTTCTATTTGTTCTCCGTAGGAAAATCTGTTTGATTTTCTGCTATAAAATTTAATTAAGGTTGTAGAGGTGACTGAAATTGAAACTAAAATTGATTGTGTTTTTGCAATTAGCGTGATTTTTAGAGCCTATGGTGAAATTTAATTAAAAATCAATTCAGATTAAAATAATTAGATTAAATCAATTAAATGTGGTGCAATTGGTTAACACTAATTGAGATAAATTAGTTTAAATTAATCACTTAGTATGTATATATGGGTTGAACACACTTAGGCTCCTTATTTTGACCTCAAGAATCTGAAAATACACTCTAGAGGGAGAGAGTGAGCCGAATTAGAGAGAGATGGAGCTCAACCTTGGGGATTTGCAAGTGAATTCTAGAAACTAAGAGGATTAGCTCAAGAATTGGCTATATTTGAAAGAATTAAAGCTCCTAGGTGAGTAATTGAGCTCAAATTTATGAGTTTAAATTTATAATTACGTGAATGCAAGAATGATATGTGACTAAGAACAAGAATTGAGTTGAATGTAATGAAATTGGAGTTGTATATACATGCATGTTTGCATTCACCACGATTATGTTCATTTGAGCATGTGACTTGAAGAATTGAGTACCAAATCATACATGCAAGCATAGTTTTGTCAAGCTTCATGATTATAAGCATCATTTGTGCCATTTGAAATGGAATTGGAGTCAATAATTAACATGCATGCATGATTCATGAAGGTATGAAGCTTGAATGCATAAGTTTCGAAATTGGCAAAGAATTTGGAATGATTTTGGAAATGGACCATGATTCTGAACAATTGGTTTCAAATTATCTAAGTTTTTATGATACACAATGTTTTTCTATGTTTTTGGCATCAATTTGCAAACTTTGGAACTTTGGGGTTGTGTTTTGAAGCTCAAACAGCTTGTTGGAAAACCCAGAATTCGACCCATCCGCTTGAGTGAGAGAAGTCTTGCTCGAGCGTGAAAATTTAGCACCCAGAAGTTTTGCAGAGAGTTGCACTGTGGCTCGAGTGGCAGAGTTTATGCTCGAGCGAACCCTGTTTTGTAAGACTCCTCGCTCGAGCATCGAAAATCTCGCTCGACTGTAAAATTCATGGAACCAGCACTTTTTCCGAGTTTTGTAGGCCGCTCAAGCGACGAAAACTGCACTTGAGCGAAGGGCCCTTGTGCGAGCTGAATATCTGTTCATGGAGGAAAGCCAAATGAATTTGAAGAAAATCAGGATATATACGCTATTCGGCTCCATCCTGGACGATCCTGAAGCTGAGTACGAATAGGCACATGACTGAATGGCCACGTGAGCAATCATGCACTGGATTGAAAGTGGGCCCGACTCCCGAGATTATAAAAAAGTATAAAAGAGAGGACCATCAACCAAAGAGAGGTATGTGAGAATACACTAAAGAAACTTAAGACACAAGCAAATGAGTGCTAATTCTGGCACCCCCGACCGGAGTGTTAATCTCTTTTTTAGGTGCCAATCAGAGGATCAAGAGCATCCATCAGTATTCAAGAGTATTTCCAAACCACATCACCATAATTGGTGCTGTCTGTGGGAATACTCAAGTACATCCATGGCGGGCGTAACAGAAGATCCTCCGATAGTCGCTGATGAAACTATGCCAAGAGACATTCTTGGACCAGAAAACATCGCAGCACGATGGGCTTTAAATTTCGACTCAGTAACTCAGACCACTCCCTCAACTTCAGTGCATGAGATAATACAGACGATTATGGATCAAGCAAAGAAAAATGAGCAGCGGCTGGAGAACATGATGTCTGAGAATGAGTGCATGTGCCAGGATTTGTCCTTGGAGGTGGCAAAATCTCAGCAGGCCGCATGCCAAGACCGAGGTAGATCTTTGGGAAAGAAGGATAGTCGACGACGCTGACTCCGGAAACGCGATAATGACAGTGATTCTGACTCATCATCCCTGGAACCTACAAAGAAAGGGCCCGTTGATGTATCTAGCTCATCTAAAGGAACCCATATGTACGACATAAACGAGGGAGATGCGATGATTCAGATGAGGAAGATAAACATGACCCTTTCGTGTGACAAATTGCAAGGGCTGTGCTATCCAAAAAGTTCAAGGCACCGTTGTTCACCTTTTACGATGAAAAATCGGACCCCACTGATCACTTTGGTCATTATAAGCAAGCAAAGATGCTCCATGCTGACGATGAAGCCCTCATGTGTCGAATATTTCCAAGCAGTCTGGGACCATTGGCCGTCAGGTGGTATTATAAACTGGAGCCGGCATCGATTAAGAGCTTCCACCAACTCCAAAAGTCATTCAAGGCGAGATTCATCACTAATGAGATCCAGCCGAAGCAAGCTGATTCTCTCTAGGCTATGCAAATTAAATCGGAGGAAACTCTTTGTGAATATTCAACCCGTTATTAGGAGTGCTTTAATCTGGTAGATGATGCTTGCAATGACTCCATGGCCATCACGCCTTTAAGATAGGATTGCATCCTGATAGTCCTCTCTGCAGTTCATTAACCAGACGACCCCCCAAAACAGTCTGGGCCTTAATGAAGAAGGTCGAAGAATATTGCAAAGTTGAAGACGATGCCCTACGGGTCAAAACCAGTTGTAAAACCGTTAAGACAGCCACGTCAGGAATTGTTCAGCCGATTAGCGTCGTTCCATCAAGAAGCCCCAAGCCGCGGAATTAAGCAAAACGAGATAAAAGGCGTGACTCACGCCTATCAAACGATCAATGTTCACATTGAGCTAATGAACAGTATCAAGTGGATAGCAGGCGCACAAGGTGCTCAGGAAAGAAATACACGGAGCTAACAGAGCCAATCAGTAAGATTCTGTCGAAAGTGCAATACCTTCCATTCTTCAAGTGGCCGCCTAAGATGACGGGACCTCCCAATGCAAGAAGACAGGATAAACAGTGTGAGTATCATAAAGAACACGGTTGCGACACTGACAGTTGTTATGCACTAAAGGATCACCTGGAAGAGTTGGTGTAAGACAGCCGTCTTACGCAACACGTCCGAAAGAACAATCCAACAAATACAGTAGCTCTACGGCTGGAGTCACCTCCTCTTGGTGTAATTCATATGATATACTGCTTGCCAACGTCATCCGAGGTGCATACAATTCAGTTGTAGTCTAGCCCCCATAGCCCAATCACACCAGTGAAATGGCCCCATGAAACTGGAAGGATTAGTTTCAATGATAGTGACTTAGTTGGACTAACTCACCCCCACACTGATCCCCTCGTCATCGAGCTATGAGTGAACAGATTCACCGTTGAGCGTGTTGTCATTGACCACGGTAGCACTTCAGAAATAATGTATTACAAAACCTTTGTCAAACTTGGCATCATTGACTCGGACTTGTCCTCGGCTTATTACCCGTTATTTGGCTTTAATGCTAACCCGGAGTATCCTTTGGGCAAAATCACACTACCAGTACCGGGGGGGGGGCACCAGATCAGTAGATGTAGAATTTCTGGTCGTCAAGCTTCCTTCGCCGTATAACCTCATCATGGGAAGAACTTGGTTGCATACAATGCAAGCCGTGCCAAGCACCTACCATCAACTACTTTATTTTCCGACTAAGTACGATATCGAACAAATTCGCGGTTATCAAAAATCAGCATAGCCATGCTATCTTCTTGCCGCAAAGAGACCAATGGAGCTGGAAGTGCATTTAATTGAGGTACCGGATGGGGAGAGCCTCGAAGACATTAGGAAGATCCCAAGTGAAAAAGCAACCGAAGCCTTGGATCAGGTTGAAATTGACGAAAATCCTGACAAGTTCTTCATGATCGATGCTTCCTTGGATAAAGTTGAAAGGCAGGAGTTAGTATCCTTCTTACTCGGCGATATTGATGTGTTTGCATGGTCACCATACGAGATGCCAGGAGTGGATCCATCTGTGTCCTAACATCGCTTAAACGTTGATTCGAAGTGTAAGCCAATTATTCAGAAAAGTCGGTGGTCAGCCGCGGAGCATGCTTCGACCGTTGTTGAAGAAGTAGATCGGTTACTTGATGCCGGGGCGATTCTCAGAGTAACCTATCCCACATGGTTGTCTAATACTGTGGTTGTAAAGAAGAAGAATGGCTCTTGGCGAGTTTGTGTGGATTTCACAGACTCAGACAAAGCTTGTCCTAATGACTGTTTTCCCTTACCCAGAATAGACTAACTCGTAGATGCAACGGCACATCATCAACGCATGAGCTTCTTAGATGCCTACAGGGGCTACCATCAAATCGCCATGCATCCGGAGGACCAAGAAAAGACCGCATTCCTCACCCCAAGAGGAACGTATTGCTACAAGGTCATGCCTTTTGGGTTGATTAACGCTGGGGTAACTTACCAAAGACAAGTGACTGCCATGTTCAGGGAACATCTCGGCTGTACCATGGAAGTATACATCAACGATAAGGCGGTCAAATCAAGGGAAAAACAAGCCCATCTAGCCGATTTGGTAGAAACATTCGGCATCCTTCGAAAGTACAAGATGAGATTGAACGCCTCAAAATGTGCATCGACATCGGATCCAGCAAATTCATTGGCTACATCGTTAACCACCGCGGAATCGAAGCCAATCCGAGTCAAATAACGACAATTCTAGAGCTTGGATCCCCTCGGTCAGTCAAAGAGGTTCGGAAGCTGATGGGAATGGCCGCCGCGCCCAACAAGTTTATCAGCCGTTCCATAGATCGCTGCAGACACTTCGGCAAGGCAGAGCGTTTGAATGGACCCCCGAGTGTCAGGTCGCTTTGGACGGCTTGAAGTCTTATCTCCGATTAGTACCACTCTTGGCAACACCTGCTGCAGGCAATCCACTCATTTTGTATCTGGCAGTATCTGACTGGGCGGTCAGCGCCGTATTGTTAAGGGAAGAACTTGGGGAGCAACGACCAGTTTACTATGTGAGGAAAGCAATGGCCGACGCCGAAACACGTTACTTTCCATTAGAAAAGCTTATCCTTGCTCTCATGATGGTTGCAAGAAAACTGATGCACTACTTTCAGGGGCATACCATTGGGGTACCAACGAAATATCCCCTCCTATTAGCGTTTCGCAGTGCGGAAGTGTCGGGGCGCGTTTCGAAATGGGCTCTCAAACTCGGCTAGTATGATATCCAGTTTTTACCCAGAACTTCCATCAAGGGGCAAGTGCTTGCCGACTTTGTAGTTAAATTCACAGGATCCCTCGCTGACTTTAAGTCTGATCAAGTGCAATCTAAGCCCAATTGGAGAATGTATGTTGGAGATGTTTGGCAGATGTATTGTGACGGGTCATCCAACCAACGTGGCAGTGGGGCTGGCGTAGTAATCATGACCCTCGAAGGGGTGATAATAGAACAAGCTATCAAACTGGGCTTCGATGCATCAAACAACGAGGCCGCATATGAAGCATTGTTAACCGGCTTATGAAATGCACTTCACCTCGGTGCACGGCGTTTGCTTGTTTTCTGTGACTCAAAGCTAGTAATCAACCAGTTGAAAGGGGAATATGTAGCCAAAAATGACCGCATGGCAGCTTATATGAGAACGGCGAATTCTTTGCTCATGAAATTTGATCACCATGAACTGAATCAAATAACCTAAGATTAGAACACGTATGTGGATGCCCTGGCTTGCCAAGCCTCTGCCATCAACTCAGAAGTTAAACGAACAATCGAAGGAGGGTTCATCCCTAAGCCGAGCATTACCTCTTCAGAATCAGTTCAGATCAATGTTATTGAACCAGGTCCAAGTTGGATGGACCCTATCGCTGCATTCCTATCCTCAGAGTAGCTCCCGATGGATAAGAAAGAGGCACACAAACTGCGAAACAAAGCCCTTCGATACTACTTGGATCCGCAGGGGAAGCTTTACAAAAAATCTCTCTCAGGGCCGTACTTAGAATGTGTTCACTCGGATAAAGTCAAGGAACTCTTATATGAAATACATGAAAGTAGTTGTGGTGCCCATTTGGGCAGACGTTCTCTGGCCCATTGAGCCGTAACTCAGGTGTACTATTGGCCAACCATGCGAACCGATGCCAAATATTATGTCAAGAAATGTGAACAATGCCAGAAGTTTTCCCCCTTAACTCACCTGCCTGCCGAGGAGTTAAACTATATCACTAGTCCTTGGCCGTTCACTCAATGGGGGCTTGATATCATCGAACCATTACCACGGGCTTCTGGGAACAAGCGATTCTTAATTGTCGCGATGGACTATTTCACGAAATGGGTTGAAGCGGAGGCACTAACACATATTCGTGATGCCGACGTCAAGCGTTTTGTATGGAAAAACATCATAACGAGATTTGGCATACTAAGAGCGCTTGTTTCAGACAACGGTACCCAGTTTGATTATGGTGTGTATCGAGAATTATGCAACACTTATGGTATCCGACCTTACTTTTCCACGTCAGCTTACCCATAAAGCAACGGTCAAGCGAAGGCCACCAACAAAGTTATTTTGGACGACATCAAGAAAAGGCTGGAGAAAGCTAAAGGCAGATGGGTCGAAGAGTTGCCTAGCGTGCTGTGGGCTCATTGAACTACTCCAAGGCGATCCACTGGGGAAACGCCGTTTGCTCTATGCTTTGGAACCCAGGCAATTATCCCCCTGGAGATAGGCCTTCCAACTTTGAAATCGAAGGTTTTTAACATGGGCTGAAATGACATGATGTTGGCCTTGGACTTGACTCTGATTGAAGAACGCCGAGACCATGCCCTTGCTTCCATGGCACGGTACCAGCAACAGCTCACTAAATCTTATAATCAACGTGTACAACTACGACGTTATACACCAGGAGAATTGGTCCTCAACAAAGTGCTTCCCGCTACTAGGAATCCCGCTGACGGAAAGTTAGGTCCTAACTGGGATGGCCCCTATCAGATTGACCCAATCGCAGGGACAGGGGCATATCGGCTCAAAGACATGAATGGAAGAAGTTTGTCGCGTCCCTGGAATTCCACACACTTGCGTAAATTTTATCATTAAGCAAACTTGTACGTCATGATAGCATGTTTTGAATTTTTGCCGTGTATATCTCTCATTTTTCCAATGGAATGCCTTTTCTCTCTTGTCTTGTGAGCTATGTTGTAACAATAAGCCTCCGAATGCAAAGTGCCCTTCGTGGATATCACAATTGGCAAAGAGAAAAGAAAGAAGCCTCTGAATTTAGAGCCCCATGTGTGAATGACACGCTTGGGCCGAATAAGTCTTCGAATGCGGAGCGCCCTTCGTAGATATCACGATTGGCCAAGAAAAAAAAAAGCCTCTGAATTCGGAGCCCCATGTGTGAATGACACGTTTGGGCCGAATAAGCCTCCGAATGTGGAGCGCCCTTCGTGGATATCACGATTGGCTAAGAAAAATGAAAGAAGCCTCTAAATTCGGAGCCCCATGTGTGAATGAAACGCTTGGGCCGAATAAGCCTCTGAATTCGGAGCGCTTATCGTGGATATCACGATTGGTCAAAAGAAAAAAAAAGCCTCCGAATTCGGAGCCCTATGTGTGAATTACACGCTTGGTCTGAATATGCCTTTGAATTCAGAGCGCCCTTTGTGGATATCATGATTGGACTAAAGAAAAAAAGCCTCCGAATTCGGAGCCCCATGTGTGAATGACACGCTTAGGCCGAATAAGCCTCCGAATGCGAAGTGCCCTTCGTGGATATCATGATTGGCCAAGAAACAAGAAAGAAGCCTCTGAATTTGGAGCCCCATATGTGAATGACACACTTGGGCCGAGTAAGCCTCCGAATTCGGAGTACCCTTCGTGGATATCACGATTGGCCAGGAAAGAGAAGCCTCCGAAATCGGAGCCCCGCGTGAATGACACGCTTGGGCCGATTAAGCCTCCGAATTCGGAGCGTCCGTGGATATTGCAATTGACAGGCACAAACACGATTCATAGATAGTAGATGGTCATAACTTAATTTACAAACATTAATTGAAACAATACACAGACATTCAAAACAAAATGTTTTATTAAATAGATCGTGAGTACAAGATTTACATAAAAAATGGAACAATGTACATAAACATTATTCAGCTCCATCTTCGTTGTCAGTCTTCTTGGCGTTAAAAGCCTCAAACAGAAAAGTATAACTCTGATATAAAGGTGACGCCAGATCAACGCCCGTGGACTGGAGAGCCTTGATATATCCATGCTTAAATCCACGATTTTCGCATCGACAGGCTTCCCTGGCTAGTTTTTCCTTCGTCTTATCTATTCCAATTTTTCGGCCGGCATGGAAGCCCTTTTCATAGGACCTGGTCTTCGCAGCTTCTATTGCGAACATACTCACCGTTTCTCGGTCAGCAATCGCGTGATCCAAAATTCACCGGTTTACTCGTCCCGCGACGATCGGGTTCACTTGACTCGTCGACTGAGTTTCAGAGGTGTTAGCTTTCCTTAGCTCATTTTCGACTTTCTCTGCGCGAGCTTCTAAGCTACGAATGTGACCTTCCTTCTGTTCTATCTCTCTTCGCGCGGCACGAAGACGCATGCTGATCTCATAAGAGGTATATAGCCCCTTTACTACTCTGTGGACTCCCTCTTGAAAAACTTCAAAATCAGGTCGGCCGACCATCGACTGCTAGACTTCTGGCAGAAAAATCAATCGAGAAAACTCAACTGCCACGTTTGGATTGCGGATAATTGAATCTGCTTTCGTCATCGGTTTGTTCCCAACAAAGACTGAAAAACTCAACGGGTGCAATGCCCGACTGGTTTCGCTTCGCGAGCAGGGGGAGTTACCTCGTTGCTGCTTTTCTTTCTTAGGTGACCTACTTCGACGACGTGGGAAGTGACGCCTCTCACGCTCCTCCGATGTCCTACTCCCCGTGCGCGTAGCTTCGCCACCTCGATTCATCTGTGAGTCCAGCTCAGCAAGTGTCCTACCCTCCCCTCTGCTGTTGAAGAATAGTCTTTTCGACATCAAAGTTCGTCCAGCTTGGTTCGACACAATGCTCTTTTCCCTTTCGCACTTTGTTGAATTTCAACACAACAATGGAGCCTACGCGAACGTAGCCCCCACCCCACTTATTAATTACGGGTGCAGCATTCCCGATGCAATCTCTTCAATATTTTCTGCCAATCCATGAACTACCGATATTCGACATTTCCGCTCATGAATTAACTAGGGCAAGGGAAGATTCATGAATCTAGTCGGTTAAATTCCAAAGCTTTGCACCACCAAGTGGATGTGCCCTAGCCAATCCATGAACAACCGATATTCGGCATTTTTGCTCATGAATTAACTGGGTCAAGGGCAGATTCATTAATCTAGTCAGCTAAGTTCCAAAGCTTTACGCCGCCAAGTGGATGTGCCCCAGCCAATCCATGAACAACTGATATTCAGCGTTTCCACTCATGAATCAACTGGGGCAAGGGCAGATTCATTAATCTAGTCGGCTAAATTCCAAAGCTTTGCGCCACCAAGTGGATGTGCCCCAGCCAATCTAGGGCAGATTCATTAATATAGTCGGCCAAATTCCAAAGCTTTGCGCCGCCAAGTGGATGTGCCCCAGCCAATCCATGAACAACTAATATTCGGTGTTTCTGCTCGTGAATCAATTAGGGCAAGGGCAGATTCATTAATCTAGTCGGCTAAATTCCAAAGCTTTGCGCCGCCAAGTGGATGTGCCCTAGCCAATCCATGAACTACCGATATTCGACGTTTCTGTTCATGAATCAACTAAGGCAAGGGCAGATTCATTAGTCCATTTAGCTGAATCGTAACGCTATGTAAAGTTATTTTAGCTCCAAATTCATTTACTTATTTCGTGATTTTACATCTTACTTGGCAATTAACAAGCACATGCAGCAAACAGAAAGGCAAAGGCAATTTTCATTAATAAATTGAGTACAAATAGTAGTCATTTTACACATGAAAATCACTCTACATCTAACTTCTAACCGAAATAAATAACCAAAACTCTACAAAAACTACGCATACAAGATACCAAAGAAAAAAAAAATCACAATTACATCAACCCTAGTCAATCTTCGGGATCAGACTCCAGCGGCTCAATGTCCACCTGCTCGTATGGAATCGACTATTCCAACATCACATTAGCAGCAGTGAGGGCTTTGAGCCAGCCGTGTTTGAAGCCCTGATTCTCGAACTCGGGTACTTTCTCCACGTAACTTTCTAAGGTGGCGTCCTTTCCAGCTTGGAATGCCTTGGAAATCTCGAAGTCGGCGATTTCTTTTGCCTTCTTCGATGCTTCCAAATCCGCCTCCAGTTTGGCAATCACCTCCTTGGCTAACTTGAGCGCGTCATCCCTCGCATTTGCCCTCTCTTTGGCGGCCAACTTGAGTTAGTCGGAACTCTTGGATTTTTCTGCTTTGGCATTGGCCCGAGCTCGTTCTTCCACTGCCTTGATCGCCTTTGACTCGGCTCTGAGAGAGGCCTCTGTAGCCTTGCTTTTTTCATTTTCAACTTCGGCTGTGAGAAAGCCGATTTGTTCTATAGCATCATGTTGACAGCGGCCAATCTCAGCAATCCTGCCTGCCATCTGCAAAGCAAGGACTCAGTAAGGCAGCTAAAATATATATATATATATATATGTATAGATGCAAAACAGTAATCAAGGCTAAAGTCATGTACCAATATCGCCGATTGAGCAGCTAATGCTATGGTCAGAAATTTGGCTCTGCGTAGAAGGTTGATCTGTCAACCGACAGAGAAATAGAAAAGGCCATGCTTAAGGCCACTGCAGCGTCTTTGATAGCCGATGCATCAGAAGCAACCGACATGTTCTTTATCTTTGGTTGTACGATAAACGACACAACTAGGTCCGTCTCCTCTATCTGGGGCCATTTATCAGTTAGATTTTCTTGAGAGTCGGCCTCGTGCTAGGCAGAACATTTTTCCCCCTGTGCTCGGCCTCTTGATTGTTCGGTTGATCGACAACGAGCTCCGTTTCGGCTGTATCGATATGAGCCATTTCTTCAACAGGAGCAGGCAGAGAAGATTCAACAGTAGGTGGAGGTTTAGATCGGTGGGCTTTGGCTTTCCTCCAGACCGCCATCCTCATAGCGTTTTTTCTCCTAACCATTTGCGTGAGCGACTCCCCAGCCATGTTCTCAGGATATACGCCGGGAAGGTCCCCTAAGTTGGTGAAAATATCTTCGAATGAGACATTTACTAGGCCTGAAGTGGATAGAGGGTTGAAGCCGACTTCCTTGAAAGCCAAATTTGAAGCCGCGTCAACCTCCTCCTCGAGACTGTCGGATTTGTCTAAGAAGGGCTGATTCGGCTGTTCAGTGACTTCTTCGGCTACTTCTTCGTCCGTCGGCTCTAAATCTGCAGCTTCGAGACCAATCTCCCTAAGATTTCTGAAGTTTGGGAAAATAAGCGCCGTAAGCTGCTGTTCACCCTTTCGAATCAGGATGTTGTCTGTGGTCGAAAATGTGGCATAAGTCAGCTCGTATCTCATAAGTGTGTGGGCCGCCCTCCCTTGCTTTTGGAGGTTTGAACGGTCGAAGAACTGAAGTGCGGTTTTGATTTGCGCAAGTACATCGTCATCAGCCGAGACGAGAACTTTTTTCAGATCGTTGCCTACATAAATAAAATGATAAGTGCATAGAATATAAGCTGGGTAAATATATAACAAATACACATAAGGAACTAAACGGCCACCTGGTTTGCCTTTTCGTCTAGGCACATGATCTAGGAGATCTTCGCCCTCGCCGAATTCCCAGTTGCCTCGGACAACGACCATGACATTGTCAACACGCTTACCAGAGCTGGCAAGCATAGTCACCAAATGATGGCCGGTGTCCTTAGCCCTGAGAAAATAGCACCCCTGCCGGCCAGAGGATTTGGCCAAGGCATAACAATGTCGAATAGCAGGGATACCAAGATTGAGCCTAAGGCATCGGTTTAACTCTACGATTCCCATTATGATTCGGTAAAAATTCACTTTAGGCTAAGAGGGGATTAGACCCTAGTGGCGAAGGATGACCCTTAAAAATGGGTGAAGGGGGAAACAGACTCTGCCTTTAGTGATTGATAGGAGAGGAAAGATGATTGTACTCTCATCAGTCCTCTCCATATCAATTATGCTCTCTACCACGAGTGATAGATGGACGACGTCAGGAATGGAAAAATGGCGTCGAAAACCAAAAACTCAATCCGCAGAAAGAAGGGGTTTTCAAATGTTTTTCCATCCTATCCAGTTTAGGAGGTATGCTAAACTAAAAAAAAACAAGGAAATGGGAGTCGAAATGAAGGAGAAGAAAACTTACAAGAAGCGAAGAAGACAATGAGAAACGAGAGGAAGTTGCAGAGGTCGTGAAATGAATGAGGTATACTGAAAGGCAAACAAGAAGCTTTGTGTATTAAAAAACATACATTTGAAGAGCCAACATAGTTTCAAATCGCATTAAATGAACGAAGTGTATGAAGGGGCAGGAAAATGTAATGATGCCTAAAAAGCATAGACGTTCTGACACTTGTGTTGGAATGAGGTTAACCGCTGTATTTTTGACTTTTCAAGTGTAAAACCAAACATGTCGACTAACTGGCGTTAGTAGGATGTTTTGGGGGCAATTGTGGGAGCTGAATATCTGTTCATGGAGGAAAGCCAAATGAATTTGAAGAAAATAAGGATATATACGCTATTTGGCTCCATCCTGGGCGATCCTGAAGCCGAGTACGAATAGGCACATGACTGAATGGCCGATGAGCAATCGTGTGTTGGATTGAAAGTGGGCTCAACTCTCGAGATTATGAAAAAGTATAAAAGAGAGGAGCATCAACCGATGAGAGGTATGTGAGAATAGACTAAAGAAACTTAAGACAGGCAAACTAGAGACATATACTAACTTGTCCGTCGGAGTGCTAATTTTGGCACCCCTGATCGGAGTGTTAATCCCTTTTTAAAGTGGCAATTAGAGGATCAGGAGTGTCCATCAGGACTCAAGAGTATTTCCAAACCACATCACCATAGCCCTGTTTCAGAAATTTTGAAAAGTTATTTTACATTTCGTTTTCCATTCTCTTTCATTTCTAAGCACTCTTAGGCATGCATTGAACACTGTAAATGAACAAAAAGGATAAGAAAGAGGCCTACAAGAAATAATAAGTTAAGAACGGATTGAATTGTTTGTGACCCAATGTGTTATGAAATGTGTGGGGTCAAGCACGAAGGCAAATCCATCGACGGAACACTATAAGTAATATCTTAGTAAGGATATTTTGAAGTATGTTACTTTCTAAGTGCTTACTTATGTATAAGTTTCACAGAATTGTTAATTTGAATTGTGAAGAAATGTTTGTTATGCCAATGAATTGGGCCAAAGGCCGTTTGACATGACTGAATTGGGCCAGAGGCTGTTTAACATGAATGAATTGGGCCAAAGGCCGTTTAACATGAATGAATTGGGCCCGAGGCCGTTTGACATGAATGAATTGGGCCCGAGGCCGTCTGACATGAATGAATTGGGCCCGAGGTCATCTGACATGAATGAATTAGGCCTAAGGTCATCTGACATGAATGAATTGGGCTCGAGGCCATTTAATAAGAATGAATTGGGCCCGAGGCTGTCTGATATGATGGGCTAGAGGCCGTTTGATATGTTTAGGTTTGATATGTCCGTTACAAATTTCATTCATGTAGCTTCTTTATTTTGATATTATTCACCGAGCTTTCGCTCACTCTCATTCAAATGTATGTAGGTGAGCAAAGAGATGTCCAAACCCAGCCTCAGTGAAGAATGTGAGAAAAAGTCAAGTTTTATGGGGTCAGCCTGAACATCTCACGCACGAGACTTTGTTTTTGTTCTTTTGTTTACTCTTTTTCCTACCTTGGTGAATATGTTGGATCACCTATGAACATAAACTTTTGTTTGGTTGGCTACATGTTTGAAGTTCCTAATGTACAAGATGTTAATTCTGTCTATATGTGTGAGTTATTATGGAATGCTTTTGGAATAATTATGCTATGCCATATAAGCATAGCTCATTAGACAAAATTTTTAAGTCTGCTTCCATTTTGGCCCCTTATTTCTATTGAAACATGTTTAATCAAGATTGAGGTTGTAGGTAATCTCTTGATTATTGGCTGGTTATGACCTTAATCCATAGAAGCGGGTTCGGGTCATGACATAGTGGTATTAGAGCGCGAGTTAATAACTCACACACTTGTCCAAATGAGCAATAAGCATCTAGAAAAGATCTACGATGCATTCATGTGATAAGTATGAACTTGAAGACATTGAAAATATGCTTAAATGTTTTGAAATGAATGACTATGTGCTATATGTTTTGTGATTTGCTTGCATTGTGAACTACTTGAATTTGTATGTTCTTTTGTATATGGAATAATGCAAGTTTAATTAGATAATGGTGAGAACAAGAGGTGATGAATTAGAGGAGTCCTCTACTGCAAGAATGGATATGATGGAAAGATTAATACAAGATATGGTGTAACAAGCCCGCGGGGGACCTCGCTACAGCTCGGACTCGATTTGTAGTCACGGTTCTAAATCTGAACCAAAGAGTCCAAATCCGGCAAATCGTTTTTGAGAAAACAGATTTTTGAAAGAAGTGCCAAACATGGACTGCTTTGCCAGATACAGAGTCGCCACCTAAATATTTTATTTTGGGAAATTTAGGAAATCCTGACTCGGTGCCAAAGGCCACGTGTCCGTCATCACCAAAGTTGCCTCAGCTCGGGAACTTGGGTACGATTGGGGAAGGTCACTTCGTGAGCACCCCCGCTCGCCCGGTCATAGACCGGCCTCTACTAACCATGATATCTATTTTTGAAAACATTGTATGTTCTTATTCCGGTTGTTAGCCTAGGTTACTATGTGATGCGCACAGCATACAAGTATAGACTGAGTCGCCTGAATTGGAACAAAACATTTCATGTTTGTTTGTTTGAAAGATGGTTTGCTACTCGCAGGTAGGCTTAAAATGCAGATTTTGCCACCCTCGGGTGGGCTTATAAAAAGATGGTGTTGCCACTACCTAGTGGGTTTAAAACAAACATTTGATGATTCATTCCAATCCAGATAACTCAACCTTCACCCACAGGCATTCAGGCAGTTATATCACATAAGCAATTAGCCTCATAGTAAGCATGCTATTCATGGCAGTCACTCACACGCATGCAAGGATGCTAAAGCATAAAACTTACCGAGTACTCCAAGCCAAAATAGAAACTCATTAGAAATCATGCATGAATCCTAAGTATACAGAAATGCCTAATGCAACACATGCAAAATGCAACTATAGCAGGCTCGGCTATTCTAAACATGGCATATGAGGTGCAACAGCTAACATGTATTCAACTCGTAATTGAAACACAAATGCAGTTAGTATGATGCGCCGAGCCCGGTGCATGCAAAACAGATGAATGATGCAAACATGCTGTCATACTGTATGCTAATTAAAATATGCCCTAATCTAACCATCATAAGCAGGTAAATAAAAGGGAGAAAGACGTGGGGTTGGAAGACATACATCACACACACGCACACTTATTACAGTTGTGCCCTCGCGCAGAGGGTCCGAATAAATAATACAGTCCCAAATGAAAGAATAGTACAGTCCAAATATTACAGTCCGAATATGTACAAATTCCTAATTAATTAACAAATTAACTAAGAAAATAAATAAACTGGCATGCAAGCCAGGGACTGCCTTGCTCCTGATGAATGATGCATGTCTGGGCTGCCTTCACGGAAATCCACTAGGATGACCCAATTAGCCTCTGTTTTGTGATTTTTCTTGGAAAGCGCGCCAAACTCCGAAAATTTGCTGATTCTTTATTTTGCTGCAACAGAGAGCAGGAAAGGGGCATAGCAATGTATTTTCACAGATATATGCATGCCTCGATCCTCGTGCCACCAATTACGCATACCGAGGCATGATGGCCGAGGAGTCGAATTGCACAATTTAATGTAGGATGAATGCACATGAAAACACAACAAAACCTAACTCCATCATGGATGATCCGGAGTGTCGGTGACTAGGAATTGAGACATGTTCCGTCACTCGGAGTACGAAACGCGCCTCGTTTCCCGTGCCCAGGCTAACTCCTATCCCGAACACGATGCAATATGCATGACATGCATGAAATGCAACTAAGATACAACCTAGTATGCACTATACTGTGAAAATGAGATGCCTCGAGATGCGTGCACACAGACACGCAAACCAAGGCAATGGCATACGGAAAGCAATAGGGCTAAAATGGCATATAGAATGCAACATGGACTTATACTGACATGAGAGAGCCTCAGCCACACTCACATAAGAGGCCGATGGATAAAAATGAAGTGCCTCGAAATGCGTGCACACGGGCACGCAAACCGAGGCAATGGCATACACAATGCAATGGCATGAAAACATGATATGCGCTTATACCAACATGAGAGAGCCTCAGCCACACTCACATAGGATGCCGGTGGATGAAAATGAAGTGCCTCGAAACGCGTGCACACGGGCACGCAAACCGAGGCAATGGCATACGCAATGCAATGGCATGAAAACATGATATGGGCTTATACCAACATGAGAGAGCCTCAGCCACACTCACATAGGATGCCGGTGGATGAAAATGAAGTGCCTCGAAATGCGTGCACACGGGCACGCAAACCGAGGCAATCGCATACGCAATGCAATGGCATGAAAACATGATATGGGCTTATACCAACATGAGAGAGCCTCAGCCACACTCACATAGGATGCCGGTGGATGAAAATGGAGTGCCACGAAATGCGTGCACACGGGCACGCAAACCGAGGCAATGGTATATGCAATGCAATGGCATGGAAATGGCATGCAAACATGCTAATGGATTTTGAGCAATGAAATGTGGGGGAAAACAGCCCCGAAGTGAGGCGAAAACACACCCGATTCATGGAATCTCTCCCGAAATGCAAATTAGGCGCATAGAATGAACTACAGCTATACAAAGCATGCATAATTGGTACACGAGATGAAAAGATAGAAGCAAGGCAGCCTCAAAATAAGCATTTTTACAGTACAAATCATGGCCAAACAGCAAGCAAAGATAGGGCAACAATGGCATGCAAAAATGGCCCTAAACATTAGATTATGAAGCAACTCACAGCTGCTAACTCCAAATAGGTTAGGGCCCTTCAACAACATTGAAGAGGGGCCAAAAATAAGCCACTTTACAGAACTGTAAAAACCCTAAAAACAAACATAGATATGGCTAAGCTCTTATGCAAAAAAAGGGCCAAAAGGTGGCCAAAGAGGCAAGTGGTATATGCAAAGCCCAAACTGAAAACTTTCCTTCTACAACATTGATGAGGGACCAAAAATAAGCATATTTATAGAACTGTAAAAAACCCAAAACAGTATACAAACATGCTAGAAATGCAATGCAAAATAAGACTCAAAAAAGGCTATAACACAAAGTCTACAAAATATTCACCAAACAGCCAAAGACCCTTAATGAAACATGTTAAGAAGGTCAAAATAAGACTATTTATAGGCCTTTAAAAAGACCAAAAACAGAAGCATGATAGGCTGCCAAAGCATGCAAGAAAATGGCATTCAAGGAGGATATTGAAGCAAGTGCAATATGGAGGGCTCAAACCGGGTTGAGCCCTTAATGAAACAAGAAAATGAACTCAAAAAAATGACCTTTTCGGTTTTGGTCGGAGCTCAAATCAATAAGCATGTATGGCTTACAAAAGGTGCAAGAAATGGACCAAAAAAGGGGGAAATGCTACTCACCCTTGAAGACCAATGCTTTTGGTGCTTCTTGGACCAACTTTGATGACTTTAAGCTGCTGGAATTCCTCTCCTTGCTGCTGGAATGGAGGGGTGGTGGTAGAGCTTGATAATGATGAAGAAATGAGGTGTAGAACTTGGATATTTTTGAGAAAATGAGAGAGATAGAGGGAGAGTTGTATGTAAAGCTTCAAAGCAATTTTGTTCCAACCCCTCATACAAGTGTTGGCAGCTGACTATAAGGAACAAAAAGAGGGTGCAAAGGTGGGGGAAAAGGAGGCAAGCTTTCCCCCACAAAATATCCCCCGGATTGAGATATTTTCTGGGGGAAACAGCTATACAGCTGTAAAGTGTGCAGAGAGAGGAACATGGCCGGCCCATTATTGGACTTGGATGTGGCCGGCCGGCCACCCCCCCTAGCCGGCCGGCCAAGGGTCAAAAAGGCCAAGTGGCTTTAGTGGCCGGCCACCACATCTTGGTGGCCTCCCAGGTCTCCTCTTCACGACCCTGTGGTTCGAATTTGGAAACTCTAAAACAGGAGAGACAACAAGCCATTTTTAGGAGGGGTTCAAAAGGTTCAAATGGAATTAATGGCCGGCCATAAACTTTTAGGGTCCTCCCATGTGTGTACAACACAAATATGTGGTTCAAAGTTCAAGAAAGTGGCCCAAGGGTGTTCAACATTGGCTCGGAAGGAGGGGTTCAAAAGGGTCAAGAAACATTAGTGGCCGGACATGAACTTTTAGGGTCCTCCCATGTGTGTACATCACAAATATGTGGTTTGGGTTTGAAGAAAATGGCTCCAAGGTGTTCAACATTAGCCCAGAAGTGTGAAAAACGGGCATCGGAGGGCGTCGGAGAAGTAAAAACTGGTTGTTGAGACAATTGCTGGCCTCCCACCCTTCTACGGTCTTCCTGGTGATAAAACAGAGGTTCCTGCCAAAAATGAACAAAAATCGATGCAAAACAAATGCTCGGGGGCCAAAACACGCAGTTCGGGGTCCCGAAAATGGGCTGCTAAGCACCGAAAGTGGCATTCGGCCACGAAGTGGGTTTCTCCGACCCCAGTGTCCCTTGAATGGGAGAAAATAAGATGTACGCCAAAAATCAGAGCAAACGGAGATGGTTAGGCGGTCCCGAACCGAGGCACACGGCCAACAGTCCCGAAAAACCGGAAACCGGACTCCGAAATGGGCAAAATGGCCTGCGGCCACAAAATGTAGCCCACGGCCACTGAGAGATGGTCTACTGGACCTCTCCCTCCCCTCAGGAAAAGAAACAGAGAAAATCGAGTCTGGTTCGCAAACCGAGGCAAGGCACAAAAGAGGGTTCGGAAGTCCGGAGGCAGGGCTCACGGCCGCGACTCTGAAACTTCTGAACGAGCATGATATGCAAAATCACCGAGTGCTCAACGGGTGACGTCTGAGTCTTAAGGTCGGTCAAAAATGGGGTGTCTACAGTTGCCCCTCTTTGACAGAACTCGGAAGTCACAAGTGACGGGAGTGAATGTCAAAGCCCAGAGACGACCCATTTTTGACAAGGCCGAAGACTTAGAAAAAGCAGATAAGATAGACAAAGATGTGTCTGCAGGCAGGGGCAAAATGCAAATGATATGCAAGAAGATTTTGAAGATTGGGCTTATACGCTATACGAGGCCGGTTTTGAAAGTTGGACTTATACGCTACGCGAAGCCGGTTATCACTCATGATCATGCAAAGAGAGCTGCAATGAAGCAATTATGCGAAATAAATGCAACATTTTAAGCGAATGCTAGGCAAGCAAGTAAACTCGAGCCAAACTACACCTCGTGCAGAAAGGATGTAAGAAAATTATGGAATTCTCACTACAAATACAGTGTGCATGTGTGATAGATACACAGGGCGAACATGTGATTGATACACAAAAAGGTGAACACAAAGTGTGATAGATGCACTAAGTGAACAAGTATGATAGATACACAAAGAGAGAGTGTGTGATTGATACACAAAAAGGTGAACACAAAGTGTGATAGATGCACTAAGTGAGCAAAGCAAGTGTGTGATAGATACACTATTTGAGCAAAGTGTAATTGATATACAAAGGGTGAAGTGAGCAAAGTGTGATGGATACACACTAAAGGTGAACATAAAGTGTGATAGATGCACTTAGTGAACAAGTATGATGGATATACTAAAAAGGAACACAAAGTGTGATAGATGCACTTAGTGAACAAGTATAATGGATATACTAAAAGGGAACACAAAGTGTGATAGATGCACAGTGTGAACAAAGTATGATTGATATACTGAAAATGAACACAAAGTGTGATAGATGCACTATGTGAACAGAGTGTGATTGATACACTAAAAGTGAACACGAAGTGTGATAGATGCACTTAGTGAACAAGTATGATAGATATACTGAAAGCGAACACGAAGTGTGATAGATGCACTTAGTGAGCAAGTATGATAGATATACTAAAAAGGAACACAAAGTGTGATAGATGCACTTAGTGAACAAGTATGATGGATATACTAAAAGGGAACACAAAGTGTGATAGATGCACTATGTGAACAGAGTGTGATTGATACACTAAAAGTGAACACAAAGTGTGATAGATGCACAGTGTGAACAAAGTATGATTGATATACTGAAAGGGAACACAAAGTGTGATAGATGCACAATGTGAGCAAAGCATGATTGATATACTAAATGTGAACACGAAGTGTGATAGATGCACTTAGTGAACAGAGTATGATTGATATACTGAAAGTGAACACAAAGTGTGATAGATGCACAATGTGAGCAAAGTATGATTGATATACTAAATGTGAACACAAAGTGTGATAGATGCACAATGTGAGAAAAGTATGATTGATATATTGAATGTGAACACGAAGTGTGATAGATGCACAATGTGAGCAAAGTATGATTGATATACTGAATGTGAACACGAAGTGTGATAGATGCACAATGTGAGCAAAGTATGATTGATATACTGAATGTGAACACGAAGTGTGATAGATGCACAGTGTGAGCAAAGTATGATTGATATACTGAATGAATGAAGTGTGATTGATACACTAAGGGTGAATAAGGTGTGATTGATACACTAAAGAAATGAAGTGAAGTGTGAAGTGTGATTGATACCCTAAATGAATGATCTTAAACAGAACTTCTTTGAATGAACCGTACATACAATATCGTGTATGAATGAGAAAGAAACTTGATAGGTACAATGCAATACAATACATGATGCTTAAGAAAAGCAATAAATAGACAAAAAAGCGTTTTAGAAAGCACCTCATGAGGTGAGTGGCGGTGAACCGCTCTGCTCCGATAGGGATCTTCCCCTGTGCTCTTCAAACACTTACCTTCAACTTACAGTACAAAGGCTTTGAAATACTGACAAGGGTTCTTCATGTAGAACACTTTGGACGTTGCCTTTCTTCCTGATCATATTCACAACTTTCCCTATTCTCCAACGGGGTGACAGACTAGGTTGGTTCAGTATCCAGAATTGAGGTGCATATATGCTATCTCAACCTATGGGGCTTCCATACAGATTTCAAGCCGAGGACACGCCTCTGGGTATTTAAACCAGACTTTAGTCCCGGAAATCCCGAACCTTTACGTTCTAGGCATCGGCCATTCGAACTCTAGTTTCCACCGTCGCAGTTGGTCTCCTAGGAACTCATTGCGAACACAGCCAAGATGCCTCTAGCAGGGAATGGTACTCAGGGAGAGCACTTCTGATTGCCTATTCTGGCTTGAAGCAGACTTGATCTTGAGCTTGAGGTAGAGGCACACTCATACTTCGGAGCTTTGGCAAGACTTGAAGGGGTACACACGGAATGTAGTCTTGGAACTTACTGAAGTTGAAACAAACTCAGATGCTCGACATTTCCTCTTTTGCTTTTGCTTTGCAGTCTGGAACCCATATAGCTTCAGATAGGTCCTGGTTCTACTGTTCTCGTATGACCTGGGTTGAACCCTGCGGTTTTATGAAAGAACGAATCTTGTTTTGCACAGATGTGGAGAACGGCACGGCACTCGGAGCGCAAAACGATTTTATTTTTGAATTGATAAATGAGCTTTTGACTGGGTATCGAGCCTACGTCTGAACACAACAAGACAACTCAACAAGGAAATAAAAGGCACGCAACCTAGACACATCGAGTAACACTTGAAACGACTCAAAACAAGAATCGAGATAAAACAAAAAGACACGACACTCAGACGTGCACAGGGAGCCTGTTTCACCAGGTAGTGTTTCCCACCCTTTCTCATTTGTGGTTCTCACATCACTCGGCCCTCAAGCTCTGTTTTTCTGAAAAAAAGCCCTCTTCTCACTTTTCCTCTCATCGCACGTCTCTCTATTCTTCATTCTCTCATTTTTCATCCCTCCCCTGGGTGGTTGATGGATGAACAGCAAATTGTGGGCTCGTGCCCCTAGCATTCTGCTAGATTCTCTTTCTTCCACTCATAGCTAGTGAATTCCTCCCACGGAAAGGTTGTGCTACAACTGGGTGTGTAGCAAGTCTGCAGCTAACATCAGTTGATGATGCTTTGCTGGGGAGTTTGGACGTGATAAGATCTGTCCAGATGATGGAGTGGAATATCTTGCCCCATTCTAGTTCGTGCTTCGCACTTTGCCTGATATCTCGTTGCTTGGAGGATGTGAGAGCTTTCTGCCCTTTGTTGTGCCCTTTTCTGGCGAATACGGTGCCCTTTCCGACAAGTAGAGTGCCCTTTCTGGCAAGTATTTTGACAAAGGGGAAAAGACAGAACACCTGACTCAACTGTGCCCCTAGTTCATCATTTTGACCATTTTTTGTTTTTGCTTTCTACTAAAACAGTTTTGACCAACATGAGAGTTAGATTAACGCGCTTGTTCGTTTTTCTGATTTAAAATCATGCAAGTTAGGCTATGAGCACTGAGAATTTTCCTTTTTTGGGTCCAAGAAATGGTCCAGTTTTGAAAAATTGAGTACTTTTCGAGAAGATTAGTCAACCTCAGTAAAAATTCTCAAAAACTGTTTTTGCAAACGACCACTGCTTAACAAGCACGGAACCTACTCTCGAGATGCACAACCTCGGATCCATAGCAATGGAAAATTGCCCTTTGTCTGAAGAACACTGCATGGCAACGGAAAGTTGCCCCTTGTTTGAAATGACACTGCGGCGTTTTGAATGGCAACGGAAAGTTGCCCCTTGTTTGGATAGCACCGCAGCGCATTGTAGTCAGTCCTCAGAGCGACGAACACAACCAGACTCTCAGATACAGAGAAGACAAAAATGACCAGAACCATCGCATGGACACAGTCGATTTGGAAGTGTTTATGGTTGGACTTCAGAATGAAGTTGCCTACGTATCCCAAAGATGGGAATCAAGCCTTACGTAGTTCGGGATTAAGGTACACTCGGGTATTTAACCTCTCCTTTTTATGCTCTAACTTTTGCCAAGGCGCCCGTCGCGGGTTTCGACCTGCGAGCTTTGGTCTTCTTTCTTTTTCAATTCTTTTCATTTCTTTTCTTTTGATTTTCTTATCTTTTTTGTTCTTTTCTTTTCATTTTCTTCATTTTCTTCTTTTTCTTCTTCTTTTTCTCGCTCTAACTTTTGCCTGGGTCGCCCTTCTGGGTTTTCGACCCAGCGAGCCTATCAAGGGTAAAAAGTGTAGCTAGTCCATGCCAAATGGTTTTGAGATCCTGAAATTATCTAAATCCAGGAGAATGGCTGTTGTTCTAGCTTTGCAAGCTTCTTTTGATGATATCTGATCTTCTTGATCTGACTTTCTTGCCTCTTGTTCGAGGGCTGCTTTGAATCCGGCCACGCAGGCCTCACATCGTAGTTGATCGTTGAACCTTCTGAATTCAAGTTCAATGTTTGGAAGCGAAGGGGTTGAGTCTCGAGGCTGAGAGCGATCCTACGCTGCACAATCTCAAGAGTGATTCCACACAGGTCTTCGCAGGACCGCGCAAAACATTTTGTTTTTGAAAATTTTTAAGAAAGCGACAAATCACTCGCGCTGAAAATAGTGTGAAACCAGTCTGGATCAAGCCAGGGTCCTTCTCAGCACTCACGCTAACAAGCATGATTCCATTCATTAAGGGCTTAGCACGCCTCTCTTTCTCTCAAATGATCAAATTTTTGCAAAACCCGAGGAATTACTTCATCTTCGTTTTCACCGCAATGTTCAAAAAGTTTTGAAAAACTTAGGTCAATGCAATGATTTTGGGGTGCAGAAGAGTAGGCGAAAAGTACCGCCGTTTCATTCAAACTTTCTGGCACAATTGGCACACGGCCGAGGCGAACACAAGAGCGTGAAAAACCACTACTGTTTCATTCAAATCTGTCGGCACAATTGGCTCCCTGGCAGAAACAGACTCAAAACAAAACGAAAAAGACAGACACAAAACAAAATGGTGATGCCCGAGGTAACACCCCCCGGAATTACCCGACTCCTATACAACAGGACTGACTCGATACAACAAGACAGACCCGAAACAAAAAGACTGACTCAAAACAAAAGGACAGACTCAAAACAAAACAACAAGACTGGCCCAATACCTAAGTCAGAATGCAAAATTAACTGCACTTGTACATTGCTCAAAACAGTGCATGCCATCCACCACAGCTGGAGTAATCTGAGCGCCATCCGCAGGTGGTTCATCCCTCGATCACATCACATTATCCCCTACAAGTTCACTGATCAAGTGCCGATAGACTTTGCAGGATCTAGTGCGGGGATGACCCCATTGTCAAACAGATCTTGTACATCATGGCGCAGACGAAAGCAACTGTCAGTGTTATGACCGGTTTGTTGATGGTAGGCGCGGTATTTAGTTTGATCATGCTTTGCAGGGATAGGATCAGGTAAAGGCCGTTGTTCCAATGGCTTCAAATGTCCTTTTCGGATTAAGGCCTCTAGAGCTTTTGACAAAGGCATAAAAAGCGGGGTGAAAACCCTCTTGACTCGGGGTGGATATTTGGTTCCTTGCGAGCTACTTCCGGATGCACCGGTGAATGGGGTAGCTGTCTTTGATACGGTGGTAGCCACCATGCCCACATCAGAAGATCTTGCAGCTACGTCACCACTGGTGGTCGCATTCGAACTGCTGGAAAACGCCCTCCTGGGCTGCTCCTTCTCCTGGTCAAAAAGGCCCTGCTTCATAGCATCCTCGATCTGCACTCCCATCTCGTGTAAATCTGAAAAAGTAGGAAAGGGGATCACAATCATTTTCTACATTAGCTTGGGCTGGAGATTGCGCACAATCATCCGAATTTGATCTTTGTCAGTGGGCCTAAGGGTCATCATTGAAGCCTTGGCCCTCCAGCGGGCTACGAATTCTGAGAAGCTCTCCTTCGGCTCCTGCCTCATTGTCTCAAGATCACGGGTCGTAATCTCGATTTGGGTATTGTATGAATATTGTGCGACGAAGGCCTCGGCCATCTCCTCCCAGCTTCGTTTCACTGAATCCTCTAATTTGGCATACCAGGTAACTGCAATACCCGACAGGGTCCTGCCAAAAAGGGAGAGCTTCTGTAATCTTGTCAAGCCCATCGGGCGCAAAACATCTGAAAACAAGCTCAAGTGGACCATGGGATCTCCTGACCCATCAAAACGGTCGATGTGAGGCATCTTGAACCTGTCCGGCAGAGTTACAGCTGCGTCGGTGTACTCGTCCTCAATGCCCGGGATGGACTTTACCCCCTGGGATTTCTTGAACAGCTTTTCGAGCTTGCTCAACTTCAACGCTGTGGGGTCGACCTCGAACTCGGAGGGAGAGTCTGGTAGATTAGTAGGTGTTTTGGATAGTTGAGGTAAGATTGGGGGCAGAGCCGGCCCGCTTGGAATGTCCGTATCATCCTGGACGTTTGGCATCTCCCCAGGTGCTGGAACTCCTGCTGGGGGAGGAACTTGTTGTGAAGCGGACGCACCGCTTTGCTGTTGCAATCTGGTGATAAGCTCTGCCTGTTGCGCCATGACCGCAGCCTGCTGTTTGGCGAATTCAGTTTGGCGGACAGCATCTTGCTGCATGAGCTTCATACTTTCTTGCATCTGGCGCATCATTGCCTCCATCTCTGATGTGTTCTGCTGATCCATCTAACTGACTGGTATCTATCCCTGCAGTAGAAACTGAGACCTCAGCCTGACTGTTCACTGGTGGGGTGGATAAGGGCCACTGATCTGGTAACTGCTGAACTGATGATTTGTGCCCGACTAGCCCTTTTTACCTTGCCTCTGGTAAAGGAACACTGATTGCCCTTGAACTGAATCCCTGACCTAGCAAAGTCTATCAGCACAAGTTCGATGAACCTCGGGGGATATCGGAGCCTTCTGAAGCTATAGTTCCAAGACTACCCTAGCAAAAGAGAAAACATACAGCACCTCAGCCTGATTTCATCTGAACAGATACGAGCATAGTTGAATGAGTGTGCCCTCTACTGAATTCTGTCCCAAAATTCTGCCCCAAATCTGAGTCTGATACCCACAGGTAAAGCTGACTCCCAATATTGAACTGGTGCCCGCAGGCCTGACGCCCAAACTTGTAAACTGATACATGCATTTTTGTAGAGGCGCACTCTAAAGCACATAACAGATAAGTGAGAGCCAAAACACCCCTATGTTGGGGTAGGGTTTCCCTGTCCTATTTTGTCAGGAACTAGGGTTTCACTACGCACACAGCGGTTTCAAACAACCTATAAACGGGTAAGCAACCTGTCCTAGTTTGGAATGGTCACTATGGATCCGAATATGCACTAGGTCGAATGGTCAAAAAGGGTGCCCCGATAAACCCGGGGTTTGTGTTCCCATACTGGCAGAGCCCACAACCGGTCAGCCTTATGGTCATGCCTTGACAAGACAAGCCTCCGGCAAACCGTTCAGGAATAGCAGATGGCAAACACGGTGTCCTAGACGCACCAATGCAAATGCAATGCAAAGAAACACACAAGTGTAGTCAAAAACAGATATCATGAGTTCGAGTCAAGTTCTCTAAATCCCCAGCGGAGTCGCCAGAAACTGTAACAAGCCCGCGGGGGACCTCGCTACAGCTCAGACTCGATTTGTAGTCACGGTTCTAAATCTGAACCAAAGAGTCCAAATCCGGCAAATCGTTTTTGAGAAAACAGATTTTTGAAAGAAGTGCCAAACATGGACTGCTTTGCCAGATACAGAGTCGCCACCTAAATATTTTATTTTGGGAAATTTAGGAAATCCTGACTCGGTGCCAAAGGCCACGTGTCCGTCATCACCAAAGTTGCCTCAGCTCGGGAACTTGGGTACGATTGGGGAAGGTCACTTCGTGAGCACCCCCGCTCGCCCGGTCATAGACCGGCCTCTACTAACCATGATATCTATTTTTGAAAACATTGTATGTTCTTATTCCGGTTGTTAGCCTAGGTTACTATGTGATGCGCACAGCATACAAGTATAGACTGAGTCGCCTGAATTGGAACAAAACATTTCATGTTTGTTTGTTTGAAAGATGGTTTGCTACTCGCAGGTAGGCTTAAAATGCAGATTTTGCCACCCTCGGGTGGGCTTATAAAAAGATGGTGTTGCCACTACCTAGCGGGTTTAAAACAAACATTTGATGATTCATTCCAATCCAGATAACTCAACCTTCACCCACAGGCATTCAGGCAGTTATATCACATAAGCAATTAGCCTCATAGTAAGCATGCTATTCATGGCAGTCACTCACACGCATGCAAGGATGCTAAAGCATAAAACTTACCGAGTACTCCAAGCCAAAATAGAAACTCATTAGAAATCATGCATGAATCCTAAGTATACAGAAATGCCTAATGCAACACATGCAAAATGCAACTATAGCAGGCTCGGCTATTCTAAACATGGCATATGAGGTGCAACAGCTAACATGTATTCAACTCGTAATTGAAACACAAATGCAGTTAGTATGATGCGCCGAGCCCGGAGCATGCAAAACAGATGAATGATGCAAACATGCTGTCATACTGTATGCTAATTAAAATATGCCCTAATCTAACCATCATAAGCAGGTAAATAAAAGGGAGAAAGACGTGGGGTTGGAAGACATACATCACACACACGCACACTTATTACAGTTGTGCCCTCGCGCAGAGGGTCCGAATAAATAATACAGTCCCAAATGAAAGAATAGTACAGTCCAAATATTACAGTCCGAATATGTACAAATTCCTAATTAATTAACAAATTAACTAAGAAAATAAATAAACTGGCATGCAAGCCAGGGACTGCCTTGCTCCTGATGAATGATGCATGTCTGGGCTGCCTTCGCGGAAATCCACTGGGATGACCCAATTAGCCTCTGTTTTGTGATTTTTCTTGGAAAGCGCGCCAAACTCCGAAAATTTGCTGATTCTTTATTTTGCTGCAACAGAGAGCAGGAAAGGGGCATAGCAATGTATTTTCACAGATATATGCATGCCTCGATCCTCGTGCCACCAATTACGCATACCGAGGCATGATGGCCGAGAGGTCGAATTGCACAATTTAATGTAGGATGAATGCACATGAAAACACAACAAAACCTAACTCCATCATGGATGATCCGGAGTGTCGGTGACTAGGAATTGAGACACGTTCCGTCACTCGGAGTATGAAACGCGCCTCGTTTCCCGTGCCCGGGCTAACTCCTATCCTGAACACGATGCAATATGCATGACATGTATGAAATGCAACTAAGATACAACCTAGTATGCACTACACTGTGAAAATGAGATGCCTCGAGATGCGTGCACATGGACATGCAAACCGAGGCAATGGCATACGCAAAGCAATAGGGCTAAAATGGCATATAGAATGCAACATGGACTTATACTGACATGAGAGAGCCTCAGCCACACTCACATAAGAGGCCGATGGATAAAAATGAAGTGCCTCGAAATGCGTGCACACGGGCACGCAAACCGAGGCAATGGCATACGCAATGCAATGGCATGAAAACATGATATGGGCTTATACCAACATGAGAGAGCCTCAGCCACACTCACATAGGATGCCGGTGGATGAAAATGAAGTGCCTCGAAATGCGTGCACACGGGTACGCAAACCGAGGCAATGGCATACGCAATGCAATGGCATGAAAACATGATATGGGCTTATACCAACATGAGAGAGCCTCAGCCACACTCACATAGGATGCCGGTGGATGAAAATGAAGTGCCTCGAAATGCGTGCACACGGGCACGCAAATCGAGGCAATGGTATATGCAATGCAATGGCATGGAAATGGCATGCAAACATGCTAATGGATTTTGAGCAATGAAATGTGGGGGAAAACAGCCCCGAAGTGAGGCGAAAACACACCCGATTCATGGAATCTCTCCCGAAATGCAAATTAGGCGCATAGAATGAACTACAGCTATACAAAGCATGCATAATTGGTACACGAGATGAAAAGATAGAAGCAAGGCAGCCTCAAAATAAGCATTTTTACAGTACAAATCATGGCCAAACAGCAAGCAAAGATAGGGCAACAATGGCATGCAAAAATGGCCCTAAACATGAGATTATGAAGCAACTCACAGCTGCTAACTCCAAATAGGTTAGGGCCCTTCAACAACATTGAAGAGGGGCCAAAAATAAGCCACTTTACAGAACTGTAAAAACCCTAAAAACAAACATAGATATGGCTAAGCTCTTATGCAAAAAAAGGGCCAAAAGGTGGCCAAAGAGGCAAGTGGTATATGCAAAGCCCAAACTGAAAAATTTCCTTCTACAACATTGATGAGGGACCAAAAATAAGCATATTTATAGAACTGTAAAAAACCCAAAACAGTATACAAACATGCTAGAAATGCAATGCAAAATAAGGCTCAAAAAAGGCTATAACACAAAGTCCACAAAATATTCACCAAACAGCCAAAGACCCTTAATGAAACATGTTAAGAAGGTCAAAATAAGACTATTTATAGGCCTTTAAAAAGACCAAAAACAGAAGCATGATAGGCTGCCAAAGCATGCAAGAAAATGGCATTCAAGGAGGATATTGAAGCAAGTGCAATATGGAGGGCTCAAACCGGGTTGAGCCCTTAATGAAACAAGAAAATGAACTCAAAAAAATGACCTTTTCAGTTTTGGTCGGAGCTCAAATCAATAAGCATGTATGGCTTACAAAAGGTGCAAGAAATGGACCAAAAAAGGGGGAAATGCTACTCACCCTTGAAGACCAATGCTTTTGTTTCTTCTTGGACCAACTTTGATGACTTTAAGCTGCTGGAATTCCTCTCCTTGCCGCTGGAATGGAGGGGTGGTGGTAGAGCTTGATAATGATGAAGAAATGAGGTGTAGAACTTGGATATTTTTGAGAAAATGAGAGAGATAGAGGGAGAGTTGTATGTAAAGCTTCAAAGCAATTTTGTTCCAACCCCTCATACAAGTGTTGGCAGCTGGCTATAAGGAACAAAAAGAGGGTGCAAAGGTGGGGGAAAAGGAGGCAAGCTTTCCCCCACAAAATATCCCCCGGATTGAGATATTTTCTGGGGGAAACAGCTATACAGCTGTAAAGTGTGCAGAGAGAGGAACATGGCCGGCCCATTATTGGACTTGGATGTGGCCGGCCGGCCACCCCCCCTAGCCGGCCGGCCAAGGGTCAAAAAGGCCAAGTGGCTTTAGTGGCCGGCCACCACATCTTGGTGGCCTCCCAGGTCTCCTCTTCACGACCCTGTGGTTCGAATTTGGAAACTCTAAAACAGGAGAGACAACAAGCCATTTTTAGGAGGGGTTCAAAAGGTTCAAATGGAATTAATGGCCGGCCATAAACTTTTAGGGTCCTCCCATGTGTGTACAACACAAATATGTGGTTCAAAGTTCAAGAAAGTGGCCCAAGGGTGTTCAACATTGGCTCGGAAGGAGGGGTTCAAAAGGGTCAAGAAACATTAGTGGCCGGCCATGAACTTTTAGGGTCCTCCCATGTGTGTACATCACAAATATGTGGTTTGGGTTTGAAGAAAATGGCTCCAAGGTGCTCAACATTAGCCCGGAAGTGTGAAAAACGGGCATCGGAGGGCGTCGGAGAAGTAAAAACTGGTTGTTGAGACAATTGCTGGCCTCCCACCCTTCTACGGTCTTCCTGGTGATAAAACAGAGGTTCCTGCCAAAAATGAACAAAAATCGATGCAAAACAAATGCTCGGGGGCCAAAACACGCAGTTCGGGGTCCCGAAAATGGGCTGCTAAGCACCGAAAGTGGCATTCGGCCACGAAGTGGGTTTCTCCGACCCCAGTGTCCCTTGAAAGGGAGAAAATAAGATGTACGCCAAAAATCAGAGCAAACGGAGATGGTTAGGCGGTCCCGAACCGAGGCACACGGCCAACGGTCCCGAAAAATCGGAAACCGGACTCCGAAATGGGCAAAATGGCCTGCGGCCACAAAATGTAGCCCACGGCCACTGAGAGATGGTCTACTGGACCTCTCCCTCCCCTCAGGAAAAGAAACAGAGAAAGCCGAGTCTGGTTCGCAAACCGAGGCAAGGCACAGAATAGGGTTCGGAAGTCCGGAGGCAGGGCTCACGGCCGCGACTCTGAAACTTCTGAACGAGCATGATATGCAAAATCACCGAGTGCTCAACGGGTGACGTCTGAGTCTTAAGGTCGGTCAAAAATGGGGTGTCTACATATGGCATAAACATTGAGGCAACAACAACAATGGCAGCAATAGTGGCAACAACCACACCCTCCGCCTCCACCTCCGGTACCGCTTGTACAAGATCTATAGAATGATGACCGAACAATAACTCTCACTAAAGAGTTTAAGAAAATAAAACTGCCACAGTTCCATGGGGGATTCGATCCATTGAAGGGAGAGGCGTGGGTCCTCGGTATAGAGAAATTATTTGAAGTGTTTCCTTGTCTAGAAACAAAAAAAGTATTACTAGCTACCTTTACACTAGAAGATGAAGCAAGAATGTGGTGGATGTTGATGCATGAAAGCAATAAAGATATTGGCTGGGCACGATTCCTAGAAATTTTCTACGACAAATACTTTTCATAATGTGTTCTTGATAGAAAAGTGTCAGAGTTCATGGAACTTAAGCAAAACAACATGACAGTAGCTGAATATGAGGCCAAGTGTACTGAATTGGCCAGATTTGCAGCACACGTGGTCGATACCGACTATAAGAAAGCAAGACATTTTGAAGGAGGTCTTCGAGATGATATTTTAGAGAAGGTGAATGTACTAAAGTTGGAAGCCTATATTAATGTGTTGGATCAGGCCATAATATCAGAAGCTAATATAGCCAGGTAGAGAAAATCATCAACGGATTGGAAAAGTAAGAGGTAGGGCTTCTTTTCAAAGAATAGACTTTCAAAGAAACAGAATACGGGCTCCTCAAGCACTTTAAATTCTTCCAGAGATATGTCTCCAATGTGCAACCAATGTGGTAAAAGACATCGCGGGGTTTGCTACCGTGTATCAGGGGCCTGCTTTAAGTGTGGTAAAACAGGACATATGGCTAGGGATTGTAATCAAAATAGTGGGAAGTTAGTTACAAGCCCAACTACATTGATCCCAAAACCGGGAAACGCTATAAGGCCTACTACCATCGGAGACACCGTGAGGCAAGGGAGAGTTTTTGCACTCGTTCTGGGCGATACACGGAAGGCAGAAGCCATCATTTCAGGTACTATCTCTATATGTAAATAGGATGCATTTGTGTTAATTGACTCCAGATCAACGCACTCTTTTGTAACTTATGCATTTGCATCTAGATTGAGTAGACCTCTAGAATCGTTACCATATTTGTTATGTGTATCGGCTCTATCAGGGAAATCTATGTGTGGCTCGCCTTTTTTGCGCCCCTTTCGAAAACTCTAAAATAAGCCCTACAGTTTGGACTCCCGCGGTTCTGAATCTAATCTCACAAGTGTAATGTGAAACTGATAAACACCAAAGAGTCCAAATCCAAAAAAATCTTTTGGAAAATCGATTTTAGAATAAAAATGCCAAAATTGGACTGCTTTTCCAGATACAGAGTCGCCACCTAAATATTTTATGTTTTGGAGAAATTTAGGAAACCCATGACTCTTGCCAAAGGCCACGTGTCCATCATCACCAAAGTTGCCTCGGCTCGGGAACTTAGGTACGAGAGGGGAAGGTCATGAATTAAGCACCCCCGCTCGCCGGATCAAAGATCGGCCTCTACTAATCATGATATGATTTTTATCAACATTATATGCTCTTGTTCCGGTTGTTAGGCTAGCAATACTACATGATGCGCACAAGCAAGTATAGACTAGTTTACTTGAATTGGAACAACTCAATTTCATGTTTGTTTTGTGAAAAGGGTTTGATTTTGCCACATCAAGTGAGTTTAAAGTTTGCGAATTTGCCACCCAACAAAGTGGGCTTAAACGTACATTCATTGAATTGTTCCAATTCAAGCAACAAGCCTTAATCCATAGGCATTCAATCAGTTTATCAAGTAAGCATTTAGCGTTTTGGCAAGCATGCTAGTCATGGAAATCACTCACACTCATGCAAGTATGCTGAAGCATTAAAAAACTCACCTAGTACTCCAAGCTAAGAATATATGAGTTAGAAAAAAAATGCATGATTCCTAACTATACAAAATGTCTAATGCAACACATGCAATATGCAACTAATAGGCTCGGCTACTAATATGACATGTGATTCAATTTGATAACATGTAGTTAAACACGTATTCAAAGAAGTATTGAAATGACAATGCAGTTTGAATGATGCGCTGAGCCTCGGTGCGTGCAATACAAGATGAATGGATGTAAGCATTAGGTATGCTAATTGAAACATATCCCTAATCTAACCATCAAAAGTAGTTAAATAAAAAGGAGAAAGACGTGGGGTTGGAAGACATACATATTATTACATCATGCTCTCATGAAGGAGAGCCCGAATGAATAAAGCTAACTAACTAACTAAGTTAAACTAATTAAGCGAATTATTACAAAATTTTAATGAATAATTAACTAACTATCAAAGTTAATTAATTAAGAATTTAACTAGGCTAAGCTAATTAAATATTACATCACAAACTAATTAGTTACAACTAATTAAGCTAGTTAAATAAGTACAAAACAATTGCAACTAATAATTAAACTAAGTAACTAAACTAAGCTAATTAGTTACTCTGCCTTGGGAAACGTAGGCTGTGTACATGTATGCCCGATCTCCACCCGAAAAGACCACCGTTTGACTCCCAAAAGCCTCTATTTGCATAATTGAACAGATCCAGAATAATTTTTGCTCCACCTTACCCACATTCTGCTGAGATTTGCATCAGTGACCAGCCGGCCACTGGTGAAGATTGCTAACCATCTACCGGCCATGGAAAGTGGCTTGCCGGTCGCTGATGCACTGGTTCATCTTGCTGCAATAGAGGACAAACAGAGCAAAAACTGGGTATTCTCACAGATTGTTTGCACAACTCACCCCTCCTTTTCATGAACAAATCCAAGGAAAGGCAAACTTAAGCCACCAACCACCAACTCAAGCAATTTCATTGCATCATGGCTTGTGATTCAAGATGTGCAAGTTCAATAACTGCAAAATGAGACACAAACCTTCTCCCTTTCATGAAAGATTAGGGAAAAAGTTGACCTTGCAGACTTGGATCATTTCATCACTAATAAGTATGAAATGGTCTAAGTTCGATGTGTTCAATTAATGTCCGATTGAACATACCAAGTTATTATCTTGCTCACCCTTTAGTCCCAAGTTTTAGTTACTTATTTTACTTTACCAACCATTCTCTAATCCAATTAAGTCCAAAGGTGAATTAAAGTCCTCTAATGGAAAGAGGGCTCAACACACAAGTTGCTTTAGGTATGAAAGAAGTATCATATCGTTGGCAATGAACACCCTAAGGGATTAAACCATTAAGTATGAAACCTCAATTCCATACTTAAACAAACAAGTGACTTGAAACCACTTTCAAAGAATAATTAAAAGCCAAGAAAGGACGGAGGTTTCAAAGATGATTAGTGCTGAAATTAAAAGCACTAAAACATGCAATCAATTCAAATAAGTGGTGTCTAAAGGCCTAAAATACCAAGCTTATGAGGCCTATTACACTACAACTATGCAATATAAGACTCAAATGCAATAAACAACCCAAAATAGAGTTAAAACAATCCAAAATAGAGCCTAAAGCATGCTGTAATAAAGCTACAACAAGCTAGACAAATAGGCTAAAGCACGACACCAACTAGGCTAACAAACAAGACACAAGTAGGGGAGGCTACCCCCTTCAAATTTGGACTTCAAAACCTGATTTTTACCACTAAAAATACTCAAAAAATCAGTGATTAAAGGCCCAAAAAAAGATGGTTTGAAAATGGGAAACAAAGGTGAAATGACCTTATAAACAAGGAATGAAGAGAGGTGAACCACCCCCAACCTTAAATGGCCAAAAACACCAATTTCATCCCACAAAAATAGAGTTTTTTACAGTTCAAAAATAGCCAAAAATAGTGGGAAAAAGATGGGAAAACAAATGTGTAAAGCAAGCTAATAAAGCAAGTATTATACCTTTTGAAGAGAAGAGTAACTCCAGGCCACAATTCAAGCCAAAACCAACTTTAAGAGCTCCAAAAAGGCCTCAAGGAACCTCAGTTCAAAGGTGAGAGGATTTTGGTTAAGGAAGTATAGGCAAGAGTGTAGTGTAAGTAGCCAAAAGTGTAGAGAATTTGTAGAGAAAGAGAGAGAATTGTAGAGAGAGAGGAAAATTTTTGAGTCTAAAATTTTCTAGCCCCAAAACATGAGAGAGGGGTTCCCTATATATAGAAAACATGAAATTTCTACAAGGAGATCCATCCCTCCATATGTGGATAGATGCAAGCATCTGTGCAAATAGCTGGCATAAAATATCTACAGAAAACACTGGTGGTCGGCTGACCATCATTGGTGGCCGACCGACAATCACTAGTGGCCGACAAGCCACATCAGTGGTCGGCAAACTAAAAGTGATGGCCGGCAGCCTCTAGGGATGGACGGCAGGCCACCAGAGGTTGCAGGCTGAAAGACCAAGGCGTGGTCCAAAAGTGAGACAAAAAGAATGCAGGGTTTGAAACGTTCAAAGTTGTGGCGTTCTGCTGAGGACTTCGAGCGCTTGGTGAGCAAACAGACTCATCATCGGGTGTACCTGCAAGGACATCCAAGTCTTGAAGGGCCATAAAAAATGGGATGTCTATAGTTGCCCCTCTTTGATAGAACTCGGAGTCATGAAATGACGTGAGTGAATGTCAAAGCCTAGAGACGACCCATTTTGACAAGGCCGCAAGAATTGGACAAACAATCAGGACAAAAATAAATGGTTGCGCTCGCTGGCTGCTTACGTGTCCCTTTGTAAGGAATCAAACCAGCGTAGTTCTGAGGCAAACTACAAGTGATATGCATGATGCAAGAACATAACTTACGATAATGCAATGAGGCTGTACAATGAAACATTTGAATGTAAATGCAATGCAAAGAAATGCCACATTTAAACAAACTGAAACAAGGCACAGTAAGTCCAATCATGAAAAGAAGTAAGTAAACAAACACACCACATGTGGGAAACATGAGTGAAACCACATTTCATGCAGAAAGGATGTAAGAAAATTAAAGCTAACTACGCGACGCGCAGGAAAGGCCAAGGGCGACGTAACTGTCGGGTACACTCGAGGTTTCAACCGAGATCCTAACGCGTTGCATGCAAGAGGAGGAAGGATGGTGTGAACACTGGGCACAGCCGAATGTTTTTAACCGATGCAAACAATCATAGCGCGTCTCACGCGATAGGAGGAGAGGTGGTGTGAACATCGGGCGCACCCGAATGTTTTTAACAGAAGGGTGGTGTAAACACCGGGTGTACCTGAATGTTTTTAATCGAAGGGTGGTGTGAACACCGGGAGCACCCAAATGTTTTTAACCAAAGGGTGGTATGAACACCGAGTGTACCTGAATGTTTTGACCAAAGGGTGATGTGAACACCGGGCATACTCGAATGTTTTTAACCGAAGGGTGGTGTGAACACCGGGCGTACCCAAATGTTTTTAACCGAAAGGTAAAAAGGATGCGATCCAAATATGGCATGACTGATTTTATCTAGAACTCCTCTGAATGAACCTTACATACAATATCGTGCATGTGTAAGAAACAGACTTAACAAGTGCGACACAGTACAAATGCATGTTCTATGCAAGACAAACAACCGAGATACAATGGCAATGACATGTTCTATGTGAAAAAAACAATCGAGATACAATGTTAATGGCATGTTCTATGCAAAATAAACAATCGAGATACAATGTTAATGGCATGTTCTATACGAAACAAAGAAAAACAAAAACATATTCTATGCATGATTCAAGAGAGAAAGCATGTTCTATGCATAATTCAAGAGTGAATGCATATTCCATGCATGATTCATGACGAATGCAAGATGCACATGCAATATGCGTAAAATGCATGCTTTATGTAACAACATATACGAAATGCATGTTCTACGCAAAGAAGTGAAATACATATTCATGCAACAACGAAGAAATGCATATTCATGCACGGTAACTTTTGACTTACCTCTCGAAAGAGTCAGAATATGTTTAAAGGATACACCTCGTTCATGTTGACATGTGACGAACATCGTGCACCAAAAACACAGTTTAAAGCTTCCGTATAGACAAATTGAACCGAACAGTGAACTGTCCTTGCATTTCTTGGAAACCAAGGACACAAAACAGCATCAGAACCACAGAGGAGGCCAAAGGACACCGGCCGGCCACAAGAGGAGGCTGCCGGCCATGTGCCAGCCATTGGTGAGCCTTGTTGGCCACCTGCCGGCCATCGATGGTAGTGCGGGGGCAAATTTGACCTTTTGGCTCGGGTCTTTAAATACACACCTTCACACTTCATTTCCTCACTTCTCTAGGGCCAAAATCTTACTCCCTCTCTCTCTAGGAACTCCTTCTCTCTAGATTTGCGCTTTCTACACATTTTCCAACGCCCCACGCGAAGTTGATTCGCTAAACCCTCTTTGTTTCCTTCACTTTGAACTGATTAAAATTTGATTTCGGTGTTTCTTTCCACATTTCCACCATTCTAGGCTTGTTCCCCTCTAGTTTCTCTCAAGTTTTGTGCACTTTTTCTAGCTTTGACTTTTTCCTCCGTTTTCTCTTTCCTAGGGTTGACTTTTTCCATGTTTACCCTCTTTTCGACATTTTTTTTCGCTTTTTTACCTACTTCGCACCCATTTCTAGATGGTGGACGAGATTCCTCATGATAGGGCTCCTCCTGAGATTCCCCATGACAGGGTTCGTCTTGAGATTTCGCTATAGTTCCACCTATTCTCTAAGTAGAGGAGCTGGTAGCTGACCTTGAGGCCGACCTAAAGGTAGAGTTTGAGCCTGAGGCCGAGCCAGAGCCGCTACTGCTGAGGGTATGACCTTTTGATCCAGAGAGATATCATCTTCAGACACATATATTGCCCACTGTTAGAGGCATCAGTCACTTTACTGTGTTTGCTCACGGCACACTGGAGGACTTCCTGCTGATGGAGGCAGCTTCTCACTTGTTAGCCAATGCCGTTGAGGTGTGAACTCTGTTTCATGCATTTTGCCTTTCGGTATTTGTATTTCTTGCAAAGCCTTTATCTAACTGCATTTCATGCACTGCCTTATATTTGATTCATCTGTCCTTTATCTGTTGCATCTGTTCTCTACCACAGGGCGAGTCTCACGCCTTTAGAGGATACGGTGCTACGACCGCCCGGGACTGGTATGATAAGCTCCTCACTAGAGTTCACGACATCATTGGCGAGGCTGGCTTTGGCCTTTTCTTCTTTGGCTTGATTCGGGTCATCGCGAGCCGTCCTCTCCTAGGAACGCTCGTAGAGAGGTGGTGGGACACCACCAACTGCTTCCACATTTTCACCACAGGGGAGATGACGATGACTCCCTAGGACTTTACCATGATCACCGGCTTAGACGTAGGGGGCGATCCGATCATTCTCGATACAGATATGGAGGAGTAGTAGGCGGCCTAGTTCGAGCTGCTAGGATCACATCTACCTATATACCGGACGGGCATGGTCAGATACACCTGGTTCACCGAGCGATTCAGAGGGAGCGATCTCGAGACGACAGAGGAGATAGAATAGTATGCCAGGGGCTTCCGGATGTTCGTCTTCGATACCACCTTGTTTTCGAACAGGTGGAACACCGGAGGCCTGCATCTGCTGAGTGCCCTGGTGACCCTTCCTCGGGTTCATTTTTATGACTGGGGTGGAGCCGGCCTCGCCACATTATACGGATACATGAGCTTTACCTCCCGTCTGCGGGGAGACTTGATTGGAGGCTACTGGAAAGCCTGGGAGGTACGTATCTCAATTCCCTCTTAGCACTTTACAGTTTGTTTGTAGTTTTTGTTTTACATTTGTTTCAACACACATGCTTTCTGCTTTGCACTTTCTATATCTGCTTAGACACTGCTTGCTTTCTGTCTTGCATTTTTGTATCTACTTAGACACTGTTCATACACTATGCTTTCTGTTTTGTACTTTCTGCATCTGCTCAATACTGTGTTGATCACATATCATTGCATTTTCCCTACAGCTATGGGTGTACGCATATTTTTTGACTCTCGCCCCGGAGCCTGTAGAGGAGCTTCCATTGGCAGTCCCCTATTCACGAAGATATGACGGTCGGCTCCACCGTAGGACCCATGAGCCCTTCACATTCTTCAGGCATTACTTCAACACAGTAGCTGCGCATGAGGTAATTCGAAACACAGTCATTCTTGCTTTGAAACTGTTCTGATTCACACATTTAGCAACTGACAGCAACTAATGATCTTGTACAATTTCCATTTGTAGATCATGTAGCAGCCGTGGGCCACGATGCCAGTGGGGGTTCGAGACTAGTTCGCCGGAGCCTAGGCCATTTCCTGCTACTGCATTCTACTCGAGGGCCCAGTCTGCCAGGCCTGGTTCTTGGGGGAGCGCTTTGTGTGCCAGATTATGGGCCTACCTGAACTAATCATTTCGATGGCTCTGCCAGGGTCTATGTGATCTACAGATGGCCTATTTGTTGAGGAAGTCATCCAGTTTATGGTAGGCCTGGATGTCGACTACTTTTGAATGGAGGGTGACTATGCAGCCTTTATCCAGACACATTTGATGTCGCCTCTGATTGACGTTCATGAAGGCGAGGAAGTGAGAGCGTCTGGTGCGAATGAGAGACCTAGAGTGACCCGGGCGAGCAGGGCTCGTGGCAAAGGGGCTTCCCAGGCGAGGTAGAAGATTGGTTGGCTAGAGCTTCCTACCACGCTGACTTGTTGGCGACACATAGGGGATGCCCACCAGGTTCCAATTGAGCCTGTGGCTGCTGGTCATGAGCTTGTCGGGGTCTGAGGCCCGACTTAGCTATGAACCGCATTTTACATTTGCACCCCATACTTTATTTCAGATATGTTCATTTACAGATACTAACTATTCAAACTGCATTTATAGGCATCCATCGAGTACACAAGAGGCACTCTCGAGCTGATAGCCTTCCTGATGGGGATAGTACAGAAGAGAGAGGAGCTGCTCAATCTCTACGGTATTCAAGTAACTTCTTCAGTTTTACATTCCAGGCATCAAATTTCCACTGACACACTAACATTGACATTTCAACTAAAAACTTCCAAAACTGCACTGATATATTGCATCTGACACACTACACTCACACACTGTATTCATACACTATATCCGACTTCTGCATACACTCATTCTGCACATCATGCTTGCATCTAATTCTGTACATCATGCTTGTATCTAATACACATACTGTAACTGATATGTGACAACGGTCTTTTCAGATCCCACCCATGTCGATGGCACCAGCGACAGCTGCAGCACCTATACTAGTAGTACCTCCTCCAACGATAGAGAGGAGAGAGAGAGAGAGATAGGCTCCGGCACGCGGTCGAGGCAGAGCTAGGGGCACCCGAGTCGAGAGTGGATGCCTATTTTGAGTGATGATGATGCCGAGTTGAGCGACTTTGAGGAGGCATCGAGTCAGCATTCGGATTCATCTAAGAGTGGAGGTAATGGCGCTGGCTTGGGTTCTGAGAGTGGAGGCGATGCCGAGGCGAGCTCTGAGACGGGGAGTGGAGATGACACCGACTTGGGGTTCCGGTGTAGGTTTCGACAAAGGAAGATGACGAAGAGGGCTTCTCGAGCCTGAGGCGACCAGCGTTGATTTTTTGTATTTTTTCTTAGTTTATTTTTGTTTATAGTTTTAGCACATTTTATAGCTTCAGATAGGTTTTATTTGCTTTAAAAATTTGTACTCCTCTTTTGTAAAAACAACCATGGTCGGAATAAAAATAAGTTTTTATGAAAAAGTGTTGTACTTTGCATCATGAGCACCACTTAGCATAAAATGGACATGGAAACGAAACGGCGAAGAGCACTCTTGATTTAAACAAAATCTTAATTGGGTAATGAACTGACCAACAACTGACATAAAAAGCAATATTCAACTTAATAAATAAAAACAACTCAATAAACAAATCAACATACAACTTGATAAATAAAACAACATACAACTCGATAAACAAAATGACACAACAAAGATACAAACTCAACAAACTTACTAAAAACCAAAAGGACTCAAAACAAGACCTTAAGACACACAAAGAGCAGAACAAAACACATGCTTTCAACATTGTTTAGCACAAAAGAGGACAACAGGTCAGAGTGAGAGACTGTCGGCCACAAATAGGGGTTGGCGGCCACATGCCGGCCTTGAGAGGTGGCCTTCCGTCCACCAATGTCCCTTGCCGGCCACCAATGTGGCTTACCGGCTACCTGCCGACCATCAATGTGCAGGACCTCCAGATTATTGACACTTAGCTTTCACTCACTACCTTATCTTCTGCAAAAGGTTAAGCTTCATGATTTCTTCAATTCAGCTGTAAATTCTTCACAAATGGAGCATTTTTTTGCCGAAAAACTCTCAGATTGGATCACGACTTTAGATGGCTTAGAAAAGGTGAATTTATGGGGTTTCGACATAAATGCACTTTTCCCATTGAGCTGTTCTCCGCTTTGTTTTCAATTCCTTCATGCCGCGGCTAGATGCTAGAACCCGATTACACATGTCTTTAGTTTCGGAGGACAAGAGATATGCCCAACAATTGAAGAATTTCAAGTGCTAATGGAATCCCGTCGCGATGAAGAAATCATTCTTTAGCCCCATTTCGGCCATATCCAAGCTTTGGGACGGATGTGTGGGCTCACTCTACACAAAGCTCGATCCTTGGTCCACAACAGAGAGCTAAATATTCCCAGCCTGATTCATCGATTTTCTGAGGTTGGTGACCGAGGTAATCTTCTTTGGCGGGGTTTTCGGCAACATGCCCTTTGCTTGTGTATGCTGGCACATTTCGTTCTTGCCCCCAGTTTCGGCAGGTCTAGCATTCGGCTAGTCGAAGTGGCCCAAGGTTTGAAAGAGGGTAAGAGTTGCATTGGATTAGTACCGGCCAAGACTTTGATAGGTTTAGACACCTTCCATCAACAAGAGACGACCAAATTCGCAGGGAGTTCACTACTTCTTCAGGTAATGTTTCCCGTCCTTTCTTATATGTGTTTCTCGCATCTCTCAGCATTCGTGCTCCATTTTTCTCTCAATGCCCTTTTCTCACTTTTCTATCAACATACATCTCTCTATTCTTCAAACTCTTTTTTCTTTTATCCCTACCTAGATATGGCTAATGGACAAGTGGAAGGTAGTGGACTGTTACCCTGTGTAGACATCCCATTTTTGACCATCCTTAAGACTTGGGCGCCACTGATTGCTTACTCGATGGTGCAGGCTATCTTGTGTAAATGTTCAAGTTCGTCACAAGGAGAGCGTCAAATCCAAACCTTACAATCCCAGTTGTGGACCAAAACTATTTTGACCAAATATTTTAAACCTTAAAACCCTTTCTTTCAAAACATTTTTGAAAATGCTTCTATGATGTTCTGAGGCTCGCATTTTGTTAAATGTTGTGCTTTTCGATAAACCGAGCAAGGACAAAGTGGAAATGAATGAAAGAGAGGTGAACTCTTTGAAAAATCTTTTAAAACATCTTGTTTAGGGGTTTGAAGTTGAAGCAAAGAAGATGAGAGGAAAGAAACCAAGTTGGGGAAGAAGTTGGCAATGAACCGTTAAGAGAAAGTCGAGCAGCCCTTGCTAAATCAGGCCTAACGTTTTATACACTTAGATTTCAGCTATGAGGCCACCACCATTGGAAATTGGGCTTTCGGGGCTTCATTTTTCACTCAAGAATCTCCTAAAGCCGAGGCCAGATGAGGGAGATATGGTATGTTAGAAGTTAGGCATCAATCTGGTTGAGCTGGAAATGAACAGTCTTCACTAAAAGAGGCATATCTTTTTGCAAACTTGGAATTTTGATGTGAGGCTTCCACCATTGGAAAGCTTACTTCCAGGGCTTCAATTTAGGCACATGAATAACCTGAAAAGGAGTCCATATGAAGGAGATATGCCCATTTGAAGTTGGACCTAGACAGCAGATTTTTGCTGTTAGCCACAAATGCGGGCTATCGACCACCAGGGGCGGCCAGTCGGCCAGTTAAAGTGGCCGATCGGCCACTAATGTCCCATACTCAAATATTTTGCAGATCTTTTCTCTCCAGCTATTCTACACAACCTCCAGCTGTCCCAATTTAGATATTTCGACCAAGGCTTGTATTTTTGCTATATATGAGGCCATATCTCTCATTTTGGGAGGTTAACAAGTTTAGGAAGCCTCTCTCTCTACATTCCTCTCTCTCTAGAGTTCTCTCTCTCTCTTTCCCTTTTGTGCATACAAGAAGAGAGTGTGCATGGAAGTAGAGATACACCTTTCCTTTGCCTAGACATCCTTAACCAAAGTTGCATATCTTTGGGCTGAGGCATCTTGGGACTAATTTTGGGCTGTTGAAGGGTCATTTGAGAGAAGAAAGTGGTTGTTTAAGTGTTGTGCTCCAAAGGTATAAGTCTTACCTCTTTTAAGCTTATTTTGCACACTTGTTTTGCCATCTTTTCAAACTATTTTTGGCTTGGTTTTTAACTACAAAAACCTTTGCTTTTAAGGTTTAAAAATGGTGGTTTAAGCCCTTTTTGGAGTTAGGGGTGGTCCACCCATCTTGTAGCTTGCTTGCTAAGTTGTTGTGCCATCTTTCAAAGTTGTTTTAAATCAAACTTTTTGGCCTTTCTAACCACTGAAAATTAGAGAATTTTCAGTGGTAAAAACCATGTTTTGAGGTCCAAAATAGGAGGGGGTGGCCTCCCCTCCTTGCGTCTTGTTTGCAAGTGTAGATGGCCTAACATGTGAGCATGTATTTCTACCTTTTTGTAGCTTAATTCAAGCATGTTGTAGGCTCCATTTTGATGTGTTTCAACTCTGCTTTTGGTTGGTTGGAGCACCTGTTGCTTGCTTTTTGCACTTGTAGTGAAATTATGCTTACTAGCCTAGCATGCCAAATGAGTTAGCCTATTATTCTAGCTTGTGTTAGCTTGACTCCAGCACATTTTTGCTACTATTTTACCATGCTTTAACTCTTTTTTGAGTGGTCTTGGTCATATGAGCCGTGTTTTGCATAGCTACAGTGCAAGTGCCTTCGCTAGTTTTGTGTTTTAAGACCTCTAACATGTCTTGCATGAGATGGTTGCATGCCATATCATCATTTAACACGTGATTTCAGTGCATATATCTGTGTCACACTCTCACATATTTCACTCTTTCATTGCTTGTGAGAGTTGTACTTTGAGCCTTGTTTGTGAGCCAACATGTGAGCATGTTTTTCTTGCTTTATATGCTTCAATTCCAGCATGATTTAGCCACTATTTTGGCATGTTTAAGCTCTATCCAGAGCTGGTTTGGTCATTGGTGCTTGATATTGCATGCCTCTAGTGTAGTGATCTTCACTAGTTCATCGCTTTTGGCCTTTGAGCATGTCTTGCATGTGTTGCTTGCATGTTGTAGCACTATTTTTCATGCCATTTCAACACTAAAATTCTGCAACCTCCCACATTTCTTCACTTTTCTATTTGCTTTGAGGTTTGCTTAATCTTAAGGTTGTGTTTAAGTGTGAGATAAAGCTTATGCTCAATGGTTTTAACTCTCTTTTGAGGGTTCATATCTTAAACCATCCTTTGGTTGACCCCTCTCTCGTTAGAGGACAATCACATTGGACTTAATCGGTTAAAGGATTAATCGGTAATGCTAAAATATGTAAACAAAATGAGTAAAGTAAAACTTGTGCAAGATAAGCATTTGTATTGCATTGCATATGTTTGGATCGGACGTTAATCCAAACACATGAAATCGGAGACGTTTCATACTTAGAGTGATGAAACGTGTCACATTTCTTGGTCGTCGCTACCCTTGATCATGCGTGATAGGGTGGTGGCCATTGGAGTCTTATGTGCGCATTCATTAAGCTTGTACAAGCTTGACTCTTTGGCCATCATGCATGAAAATGCTTGGTTGGTGGCTTGAGAGCCAAGCGCCACACTCATTTGAGCTTAAGAAATGATAAGAAGAGTGGCAGCACACACATTCCTTGAAAAATGCATTGCTTTGCCTCTGTTGCTCTCTGTTGCAGCAAAACCAGAAGCCTGGAAAAAGGGATGGCCGATCGGCCACTTACAGTAGCCGACCAACCAGTGTGCGTGGCCGACCGGCCAATTGTTGTGGCCGACCGGTCCGAGGAAAAAAGTTGTTCAAAAGTGTTCTTGTTTTTGGGGCCGAAGCATTCTGGGAGTTGGTAAAATTTTCGGTGATCAAGGCGAGTGCAGACAGAGGCAACCGATGGCAAGGTGATGGATTTTCGGGAGGAAGTAACTGAGCCTGCATGTCTCCCTCGCCCGCGAGGCCATTTACTTGCTTTAGTTAAATCGCTTTACTAGTTAGTTAGCATAGCTAATTAATACAGGTTTTGTAATTAATTAGTTTGTGTAACTAGTTATTCAATTGTGTTGTAATTAATAAGCTTAGAATAGTTAATTAGTTGTTTTGTAATAATTAGCTTAGCTTAGTGTAGCTTAGCTTATTTATTCGGACCCTCCTTCGCGAGGGCGCAATGTTGTAATAAGTGTGCGTGCATGTCTTCCAACTCCACGTCTTTCTCCCTTTTATTTAACCGCTTTCGATGGTTAGTTTAGGGCACATTTTGATTAGCATACCTTATGTTTTGCATGTTTGCATCATTCATTTGTATTGCATGCACCGAGCTTGGCGCATCATTCAAATTGCATTGTATTTCAATACCTATTTGAATACGTGTATCAAATCGTTGCATTCATATGCCATCTTAGATAGCCGAGCCTATTTAGTTGCATTATTGCATGTGTTGCATCATGTATGTTGTATAGTTAGGATCATGCATATTTCTAACTAGCTTTTGTTTTGGCTCGGAGTACACTGTAAGTGTTACGCTTTAGCATACTTGCATGAGTGTGAGTGATGCCATGATAGCATGCTTTCCATGAGGCTATTTGCTTAAGTGCTTAACTGCTTGAATGCTTGTGGGTGAAGGCTTGGTTGCTTGAATTGGGACAATTTGATGATTGCGAGTTTTAAGCCCACTTTGTGAAGTGGCAAATCATGTTTTAAAGACCACTTTGAGGGTGACAAATCCGCGCTTTAGCCCACTTGCGAGTGGCACTTTCAAACCATTTTTGAAAGCAAACATGAATCGAAATGTTCCAATTTTCGCAACTTAGTCTATACTTGTATGTGTGTGCCATATAGCAAAGTTAGCTAATAATCAGAACAAGAACACATGAGGTTTATAAAACAACATATCATGCTTAGTAGAGGCTGATCCTTTGATCGGGCGAGCAGGGGTGCTCATTTCAAGACCTTCCCCTCTCGTACCCAAGTTCCCGAGTCGAGGCAACTTTGGTGATGACGGACACGCGGCCTTTGGCGCGAGTCAGGGTTTCCAAAATTTCTCAAAAATAAAATATTTAGGTGGCGACTCTGTAATCTGGCAAAGCAGTCCAATTTTGGCATTATTTGATTTAAAATCAATTTTCCAAAATGATTTGCCTGATTGGACACTTTGGTGTTTATCAGTTTCACATTGCACTTTGTGAGATTACATTCAGAACCGTGACAGGAGCCCGAACTCTAGTAAGATCAATTCGCGCCTCTCCGAAAGAGGGGCGCCCGAAGAAAGTTAGGTCTACACCCTGCATACTTAGCTCGAGCATACTTTTTCTGTCAAAAGCTAGTGGATTTCCTAAATGAGGGATGGTGGTGCCACTGGATGTGCAACAGGTCTGCTACTAACATTGCTTGGCGTTGCCCTTGGCTTAATCTGACCGAAATAAGCTACAGCATGACTCGGCAACCTGGCATTCAGCTGATCGACCTTATACACTGTGCATTCTACTTTCCGTTCCTTTTCAGAAGTCAGTTTGGACATGACCAGATTTGCCTAGAGGAGGGGGTAGATTAACCGGTTTCATTCCCACCCGAGGTTCACATTTGGCTAGGTACCTCACTGTTTAGAGGACGAGAGAGCTTCTGGCTCCTGCCCCTAGTTTTAGCTGTGCCCTTTTTGGCGAGTGCCTGACTTGGCTCGAGAATGAGGCACAAATCGGGCCCACCATAGCATCAGAAGCTTCTACAAGCACAAGCGGGGGATACAGGAGCACTTGACTCATCTATGCCCCTAGTTTATTTCTTTGATCTCCACTTTTCAAGTTTTAAATGTAATAAAAAGTAACTTTAATTTGTATCGAGAGTTGGAGAACTTTGTTTGAAATCAATGAAATTAAAATTGTGAGCATAGAAAATTTTCCTTTTGCTCAAAAAAAGGTCTCAGCTGCAAATAGCAAAATTTGAGCAAAAATCAACTCTTATTAAAACTTTTCAAAACCATTTTCGATAAGGATCACAACTTGACACATATGGAATCTATCCTCATGATGTATAACCCCGAATCCAAAGATAACAAATTGCCCATTGACTGAACAACATTGCTCAGCACTGTAACTAGCTCTTCTCTTAGAGTGAGGATCCCAATTGAACTTTCAAATAGAGAATGGACAAAGATGAACTGATCAGACACATGGACAGTTTATTTGAAGGTGTTTACGGCTGAACTTTAGAATGAAGTTGCCTACGTATCCCGAAGATGGGAATCAGGCCTTACGTATTTCGGTTCGAGTTCACTTGAGTATTAACACTCTCCTTTTGCGCTCTAACTTTTGCCAAGGCCGCCTTTTAGGATTTTCACCTTGCGAGCTCAGTTTTTCTTTATTTTCAATTTTTGTGCTCTAACTTTTGCCTATGTCGCCCTTCCGGGTTTTTGGCCTAGCGAGCATCTCAGGGATAGTATTTCTTCAACTTGTCCATGTTGATCGGTTGAGAAAATTCTAGGCCATCTAGGTCCATGAGAATAACAGCTCCACCCGACCCAATAGTTTTGATGATGTAAGAACCAGCCCAATTGGGTCTGAACTTGCTTCTAGGGTCATGGATGGGAGCTCGGTTGTCTTTCAGTACCAAATCCCCCTATTTGAGATTCCAGGACTTAACCTTCTTGTTAAAAGCCCTAGCAATCTTGCATTGATAACCCTGAACATGGTATAATGCTTTGAGCCTTCTCTCATCAAACAACATCAGTTCTTTGAATCTACTTTGTTGCCAGTTCACTTTTGCTATTTGACACTCAACCATAACTCGCAGCGACGGGACTTCTCTTTCAATTGGCAGAACAGCTTCCATCCCATAGACAAGAGAATAAGGAGTTGCCCCAATAGACGCCTAGATTGAAGTTCTATAGCCCCAGAGTGCAAAATGGCAATTTGTCTGGCCAGTCCTTATAGGTCTCAACCATCTTTTGTAAAATATGCTTAATGTTCTTCTTGGCGGCCTCAACAGCTCCGTTGGTTTGTGGCCGGTAAGTAGATGACTTATGGAAAGCCACGTTGTATTTCTCCAACAAGTCGATCACCTCTTTCTTGAAGTGGGAGCCATTATCTAAAATGATCTCGTTTGGGACTCCATATTAGCAAATGATATTGTTTCGGATAAACTTAGCCACATGCGCTGCTTTCAACACTATGTAGGACTGAGCTTCCACCCACTTTGTAAAGTAATCAATTGCCACCAGAATGTATTCATGCCCATTTAACCGTTTTGGTGTGACTGTGCTGATGACATCGATTTCCCAAACTGAGAAACGCCACGCTGAAGTCATGTTGTACTCTTCGACGATCGGATATTCATGCGGTTTGCATGGATTTGGTATTTGTGGCATCGTTGAACAAAACCAATACAATCCTCCTCCATAGTAGACAAGTAGTAACCTTACTTGAGAATCTTCCAGGCTAACATTACCTTCTTCATATGTGCTCCACACTCTCCTCGATGGACGGCCTCCATCAGGCGCTTTGATTCCTCTGTATCGATACACAATTTGTGCATTCCCAGATGACCTCTCTTATACAGTTTACCTCCGCAGATGATAAATTGAATGGCCATCCACTGTATTGCCCTTTTATCTTTGGCATTTGCCCCTGGTGGATAAACCTCCTTTTCCAAGAAGTTCCAGATATCATATTACCAAGGGTTTTGATCTTGTGCTTCATTTATTGCAGTGAATAGTCTCGTAGGCCGGCATATACCTCTGCTCAATGATGATCGGATGCATCCAGACTCCAAGTGGGATGTCTATCATAGAAGATAGAGTTGATAAGGCGTCAGTGAACTGTTGTTGTCTCTTAGTAGATGCGTAAAAGTCAGCTTCTTAAACCTAGGAAGCAGAACATCCAAGGTCTGGTGATAAATCTTCATCTTTTCTTCTTTGACCTTCTAGTCTCCATTGGCTTGAGACACAACTAGGTTTGAATCCCCAATGACGTTCAATCTTTTTGCCTCTCGTTTCTGGGCGGCTTCAAAACCAGTGATACATGCCTCATACTCTACTTCGTTATTGGACACCTTGAATCAGAGTTTAAAGGCTAAGGATATATTTGAATTGTTGGGTTCTATTAGTAACACACCTATCCCATAACCGTATTGGTTAGACGCTCTATCAAAGTACATTGTCCAAATCTTTTCCTCGACTTGCAGAATAACTTTATCTGGGAACAGGTATTCTACCGCTTCATCTCCTTCCATTAGGTGATCTGCCAGAAACTCCGCTACATCTCTCCCCTTAACCGACTTGCGAGTGACATACTTCAGATCAAATTCGGAAAGGAGAAGCAACCAACAGGCTAGCCTACCCGTAAGCACTCGTTTCTCAAAGAGATATTTGATGTGATCTTATCTTGAAACCAGAATTTCAGAGTGAGCTAACAAGTAGTGCCTTAACTTCCTGGTAGCCCATACCAAAGCTAAGTAAGCTTTTTCTAGCAGGGTGTGACGGGTCTTGTAATCCAGCATTTTATTACTGAAGTAGTAGATGGCTTTCTCCACCCTATCCGTAGATTCCTGAGCAAGCATGCATCCCATTGTGGTATCCATTACTGACAGATACAGAATCAAGGGGTTCCTCGACTCCGGCAACGACAACACAGGTAGATTCTGAAGATACTGCTTGATCTGCTCAAAAGCAAATTGATATCGATCATCCCATCAAAACTTTTTTCCTTTCTTTAGGAGACCAAATAGTGGTTCACAAGTCAAGGTTAATTTAGAAATAAACCGTCTTATGAATTGCACTTTACCTAGAAAGTCTTGCACCTCCTTTTCAGTCCTTGGTGGTGACATTTCTTGGATAACCTTGATTTTGGAAGGATCTACCTCAATGTCCCTCTATGTGATCAAGAAACGCAACATTTTCCCTACTGTTACGCCAAAAGTACACTTATGTGGATTCAACCTCAGTCTGTATTCTCTAATCTGTTGAAAGAATTTCTTCAAGGTGGTGTAGTGGCCCTCTCTTTCTTTGGACTTGACAATTATGTCATCCACGTACACCTCGACCTCTTTGTGGATCATATCATGCAGAATTGTGGTTGCAGCCCTTTGATAGGTAGCCCCAGCATTCTTTAGCGTAAACGGCATCACTCTGTAGTAGTAGGTCCCCCACGGCATAGGGAAGGCGGTTTTCTCTCTGTCCTTGGGTGCCATCAGAATCTGGTTATACCTGGAAAATTCGTCCATGAAGGAGAGCAATGCATGACCCGCGATGAAGTCCACTAATTCATTGATGTGAGGCAAGGGAAAGTCGTCCTTTGGATTGGCTCTATTCATATCTCTGAAGTCCACACACACTGGAATTCTGCCGTCTTTCTTTGACATTGGGACGATATTGGCCAACCAAGTGGGATACTCAGATAGTAGCAAAACCCCTACATCTATTTGTTTTGTGACCTCCTCCTTAATCTTCAGAGCCCAATCCGGGCGTATTCTCCACAACTTCTGTTTGACGGGTCAGACCTCGGGATCGAGAGGGATCCAATGCTGTACAATCTTAGGATTGATTCTAGGCATGTCTTCGTAGGACAACGCAAAAACATCTTTGAAATCTTTTAATAAAGCGACTAAGCGCTCGCGCTCCTCCAAAGACAATGTGGACCCGATTTGGACCAGACGCAAATCCTTCTCAGTACCCACATTAAAAGAAATGATTTCATTAACAAGGGGTTTTGCAAACCTCTCCTCCTCCCGATTAATCAAAATTTTCAGAACAGAGCACTTCCTTCCTCATCGTTTTTAATAAAATTTTGAAAATCCTAATCAATGCAATAAATAAGCGACACAGAGAAATACTCAGAAGTTGCAGTGGCATTCTCATTCATAAGGCCAAGCTCATCTAGTTCTTCAATTACAACCAACTCAAAAGCAAAAGAAAAGGACGACCTGGACAAGACCTTGGCATCCGGGTTATCATTTCCAGGAATACTGAACCTAGACTCAGAAGCACCAGAATCTGATGCCAACTCCACAACCTCTGTGGAATCAGATTTTGACTCACTACTCGACTCAGAACTACTAGACAAGTAGCCCTCCTCCAGCTGCCAAACGAGGGATGGTGCGTCAGAGGCATCCAAAATACTGCTAGAAGGGTTCACACCTGATTGGTCCCCGATCATGGAAACAGTCAGGTTATCCCCCAAGCTCTATGAGTCGATCGGAGGATCTAAAAGGAGACATGCCAATGCTATCCCTACTTCAAGTTCGCTGCTGTCCAAATCATTTTCTATGCTCCTCTCAGCTTCAGTAGTCAGTTCAGCCTTTTCTTCTGTATCACTATCTTACAGCTACAAGTGGAAGAAAATTTCAAAGCTAGGAACCCACTGCTTGTCAGAGTTGAACCAGGGTTTGGGAAAATTGCAAAGTGGGAAGTTTTCACCCTTCCGAACAAAATGACCATTCAGGGTTCCCCGGATTGGTCTGTGCACAAGTTCATAGCGTTTCCCGGTCTGCTTAGCTCTGGCTTTGCCTTCCATCTCTTTTGTTTTCCTAACCCAATCCTCTTTGGTGGGCGTATTGCCAAGACCAAAGGTATGCGGGTTATGTGGCACATCAGCCAATGTAGTGATGCCATTCTGGCCACTTCTTCCCAACCCCATTCGTGGTACATATTGGAGCTTATTAATGAAATAGATTAATTGGGCACTGACATACAAGCCCTCATCTGATGCCAAGATGGTTTGCACTGCTCAGGCCTCAGCTAGAATGAACCCTGAAAGGAATACATCCTCCTCGCCATAAACAATTTCTAGCACAGGTGTAGTTACCTCTGGCGGAGGATGTATGGCTGAATTCTTGAACACAATAGCCACCCCCTTCCCATGAGGGTATCTTAGCATTTGGTGGAGGGTAGAGGAGACAGATTTTACTTGGTGTAGCCGCAACCTTCTTAGCAATAGATTGAAAGTGGCCGGCACATCCAAGACATGGAACTCAATATCCTGTTGAGCTGGACCCACTTGAACTCTGATTTGTACTGTGTCTATCACCTCTCTGCTGGAGTTGTTATATGCCCGAATCACTTGGGCTGTAGGCACGAAATTCGCTAGTTTCAAATCGATGGCATATGATGTACAAGATGGACAAACATTGATAGCCGACCCTGTATCGACAAATACCACTGGCACCCATTTTTCTCTACACGCTACAGATATGTACAGAGGTTTATTGTGTGCTGAGCCTTCCGGTGGCAGTTCTTTGTCTGAGAAGGTTAGAGTTGGCACAGCGCCTCCAGGGAAGACCAACCCCACAAGCTATTCAGGAGTCTTGTCAATGGACAATTTGGCTTTATCCATCGCTGATAGCACAGCCTATCGATGCGCCCTAGAAGCCATGAGCAGCCCCCAGATCAAAATATCAGCTTGAATTTTCTTTAGTTGCTTCAGCACTGCCTCTTCCTCCAACTGCTTTTCTTTTTACGTTCCAACCTCTTTATCCTTTTTAGAGGCTTCAACTTGGTCCAAAAGTAGGGGCTTGCAGTACTGCCCACTTCTAGTCATACGGTCTATCTCTTCGGAGTACCAGGTGTTGTCTGGCAGGTCATCACTCCAATCCTCATTAGTGTGGGCCAGACGTAGATCATCGTCTTCCCACCATGCACCTCCGGCAGCCGACAAACAATTGCTCGACTCTGTTTTGATCATTCTCTCATTAGAAATGTCCCCTACAGGGTGTTAGGCTTTTCCAGCTTCTTGTTTGTCTTGATCTTTTTCTTGCACAAACTACTTCAACGTGGCTTCCTATTCTGTATCAGCAATACTTACGACTCCCAATTCCTGAGCTAAATTCTTGATACTTGTGCTCTTCGGCCATTTTCCTCTGTGTAGACGTCCCCGAACGCCCCGGGAGGGTGAGTCCCATTCTGTTCATTTTGGGGTCACTACAGCTCGGACTCGATTTGTGTCATGGTTCTTAATCTTGAACCAAAGAGTCCAAATCTGGCAAATCGTTTTGAGAAACAGATTTTTGGAAAGAAGTGCCAAACATGGACTGCTTTGCCAGATACAGAGTCGCCACCTAAATAATTTTTTTTTATGGGGAAATTTAGGAAATCCTGACTCGGTGCCGAAGGCCACATGTCCGTCATCACCGGATTTTCTCGGCTCGGGAGCTAGGGTACGACTGGGGAAGGTCAGCTATGAGCACCCCCTCTCGCCCGATCCGAAGATCGGCCTCTACTAACCGTGATATCCATTTTTGAAAACATTATGTGTTCTTATTCCAATTGTTAGCCTAGAATTACTATGTTATGCGCACAGCAAACAAGTATAGACTAGATTGCCTAATTTGGAAAGAAACATTGCATATCCGTTTGTTTTGGAAAATGTTTTGAAATTTGCTACTCGCAAGTAGGCTAAAATGCGGATTTCAACGAGTTTTTCCAACTCAAACAATCCAACCTTCACCCACAGGCATTCAAACAGTTTATCATAGAAGCATCTAGCCACATGGTAAGCATACTGTCATGATAGTATTCACACACATGTGATGATGCTAAAGCGTAAATACTTACATCGTACTCCAAGCCAAAACAATAAACTGGTTAGCAAACATGCGTGATCCTAGTTCATGTTAAATTGCCTAATGCAGCACATACAGGATGCAATTAGATAGGCTCGGCTAACCTAAACATGGTATGTGAAATGCTATAACTATCACGTATTCAATTTGAAATTGAAGTACAAATGCAGTTAGAATGATGTGCCGAGCCTGGTGCGTGCAAGGCAAATGTATGAATGCACGCATGCATTGCATAAGGTATGCTAATTTTAAAGATGCCCTAGTCTACCATCATAAGCAGGTAAATAAAAGGGAAGAAAGACGTGGGGTTGGAAGACATACACCCACTCACGCACACTTATTACACAATTGCCCTCACTCAGAGGGTACAAATAAATATTATAGTCCGAATAACAAATACATTAATTATTACAGAATTTCTAATTAATTAATAGAAAGAATGCAAAAAAAAGGAGAAACGTGGCCGCAGCCTCTGCCTCGGGATGCACGAATGATGCATGCTCGAAACCCCGCTTGCCTGGAAAACCCGTACCATACCACTGTCGTCTCTGTTTATACTGCCCTGTCTCTCTGAAAATTGCCAAAGCCCTAGGACAAGTTCCTTGCATGCTGCAGAATACCACCGGCTGAGGGAAATTCCCACCGGCCAAATGTAATTTCCATCGGCTGCTGTTGGAGTTATCGGCCATTCACACATGGCCGGTCGGCATTGAATGCTGCCGGTCGGCAGAAGATTCCTGCAGAGGACAGTTTTGACAGCAACAGAAGATAGACAGTATATGGCATGGGATTTCAGGCACATGTGAGCACGGTCATGTTTCCCATCACGTTTTGAACTCAGGGAAGCATGGCCCTCGATCCTCGAGCCATCAATGGTGCATGATAGCCCAAGAGATCAAGCTTGCCACTTGATGTAAAAATGCATGCAATCACACAAATGAGGACCAAGACCCTATCATACCAAAGTCAAGGGCCCCGGTGACCGAGAGTCAAGGCACATTACATCACTTATAGTATGAATGCTCCTTGACCCTCACACTTGGTTTGACACCCCAAACCGAGTAATGCAATGCATGTTATGCAAATAATGACTCAAAGGTACAACATGAGATTGGAAATGCAAGGCATGCCAAATGCCATGTAACTTAATATGGCAAGTATGCAATGCTAGGCATGCAAGATGCAAACGCAATGCAAACATGGATAATTTAAGCAATAGGATCAACATATTAGAACACTTAATGAAGAAATTATGCAATGGACATGAGACAAGCATGCAAAGGGGCCTTAAACCATAGAAGTGCAGACCTTGATCCACCCCAAAATAGTGGCCAAAAGTGCCTGAAAAGATGGACAAATACTCATGCCAACAAGCAAGCCAATGGTCCTAAGATTAAGGCACAAAAAGGGGCAATTTACTTCCACCAACAGGACCACTCATGGCATGAATTAGGCAAGCAAAAACAGAAACTTAACATGCAAAAATAGACCCCAAAACCTACTAACATGGCAGCTAAAGTGGCTCCAATGAGATGCATGCACCAAAGCTCATTTCTAGGCATAAAAGGCACACCCTCAAAGCATGAAAGAGGTCACTTATGTACACATACAAACATGATTTATGGGCTGAAATATGGTCCTAAATGGTGCCAAATCATGAGGATGGACATAGCTACGCATGCTAGAGGTCAATATGCTCAAAGCTTACAAGCCAAAACACAAAGAGATGACACCAAACAAGGCAAGCATGACTAAAATAGATGGCCAATAGATCTTAAACATGGTAAAATAATGCCAACACCTTCATGGGACTAAGCCAACATATGCAAGAATCATGGCCTAAACATGAGATGCATTTCTAAGCCAAATAGGGGGATGTAAAGCAAGTATGTTAAGCATGGAAAGGGGCACAAATCCGACCAAAAACATAGATTACATATGACCTAAAAACACCCAAAAACCTCTGAAAAAGGGCCGAAACCAATCAAGCATGCATGTTACCCTTTAAGCCAAAATGCAAGGAAATAAGACAATGAAGGGAGGGGGGGTGTCCCTCCCCTATGCAAGACTTCAAACCACCTTTCTCACCACTGAAAATCCGCTGGTTTTCAGTGGTGAAAAGACCAAAACACTCAAGCAAACAAGGCCTTACCAAGGAGGCAACAAAAGAGGCCAAATAAGGCCTAAGAGGCTGAGTTTGAACTCAAACCACAAAAGACCCTTAATGAAAGTTCTTAAGCATGAAAATATAAGCCTTTTTTATGTTATGCACAAAAACTAAATCAGAAAGAAAGATAGGTAAAAGACTAGTACAAGTTTGGGGAAACTAAAGCAAAGTGCTCACCCTTGAAGCACACCTCAAGAACAGCCAATGCAGCCCTCTTCTTTTGATCAAAAACAGCCCAAAAACTCAAGAATCAACCCTCAAAGTCCCTCAATCTCGGAGCAAGGTGTAATAGTGTGTGTATTAGTGCAAAAGTAAGGTAAAAACACACTTTTAGGCCAAGAAACACACACAAGGGAGGAGAGAGGGAAATATAGAGAGTGGGTGTATCTATATGTATAAGCTCTGGTTTTGCCTTCAAAGTTTCTAACCTAGAACAAGGAGAAGACCTCTCCTCTTATAGAAGTCCCTCTTGCAAAGCTTACACAACAAGCTTGCTTAGAGGGAAATCCCTCCATACACGTGCATGGAGGGAAGCAGAGTTGGTGCCAGCTATCACAGCTGGCACAAAATATCTACATAAAGTAGATGAATAGTAGTCGGCTACTCAAAATTGCCATTTTGACAAAATTTAGTGCCGACCGGCAACAAATAGTGCCGACCGACAAAATAGATTGCCGATGGAAACAAAACACAGCCGGTGGCCTGTGGCCATGGCCGGTGATGTATGGGGATGCCTCACAAGGCATTCCCTCCCCCTCCAAGGCAAAACAGAAGTGTTTGGGGCAAAACCAGACACTAAACGGTCGAGTTCGGAGATCCTGAGGCAAGGCGTGTAGCCGAGACCTCCGGGAACTCCAAACGAACACAAACAAGGATGATCACTGAGTGTTCAAATGGTGACGTCCAAGTCTTAAGGACGGTCAAAAATGGGGTGTCTACAGTTGCCCCTCTTTGACAGAACTCGAAAGTCATAACAATGACGGGAGTGAATGTCAAAGCCCAGAGATGACCCATTTTTGACAAGGCCGAAGACTTAGATAAACTTGCAAGACAAACAAGGTATGCACCCGAAGGCAGGGGCAAAATGCAAGACAATGCACAAGGCCAAACATAACTTATGATCATGCAAAGAAAGCTGTAACGAAGCACACATGCGACAATTTTAAGCTAGCATACACCGAACTACACTACAATGTAGAAGGGATGTAAGAGAATTATGTAATTCTCAATACGTCTCACTCGGAGGATATAATACCTGTGTGGCTCGTCTGGTTGCACCAGCCTCAAATGAACCGTACATACAATATCGTGCCTGCAAAGAAAACAAACTTAACGGGTACAATATCGTTAACAATATGCATAATAGTGTACTCGAAATGCGTGACAACGCAAAGCAAATGGGGAGCATAACAATGCTGTGAAGGTACAAATATGTAAGTGGAGCGTGCGGTCTACACAGGAAATGAATTTGATCACAAGCATGCGGTCTACGCAAGCAATGACATTGGACATGAGCGTGCGGTCTACGCAAGTAGAACATGCGGTCTACGCAAGTAATGAATTTAACAAACATGCGGTCTACGCAAGTAATGTAATTAACATGCGGTCTACGCAAGTAATGAAATCGATTGCAAACATGCGATCTACGCAGGTAATGTAATTAACATGCGGTCTACGCAAGTAATGAAATTGATTACAAACATGCGGTCTACGCAGGTAATGTAATTAACGCGCGGTCTACGCAAGTAATGAAATTGATTAGAAACAAGCGGTCTACGCAGGTAATGTAATTAACATGCGGTCTACGCAAGTAATGAAATTGATTACAAACATGCGGTCTACGCAGGTAATGTAATTAACATGCGGTCTACGCAAGTAATGAAATTGATTACAAACATGCGGTCTACGCAGGTAATGTAATTAACATGCGGTCTACGCAAGTAATGAAATTGATTACAAACATGCGGTCTACGCAGGTAATGTAATTAACATGCGGTCTACGCAAGTAATGAAATTGATTACAAACATGCAGTCTACGCAGGTAATGTAATTAACATGCGGTCTACGCAAGTAATGAAATTGATTAGAAACATGCGGTCTACGCAGGTAATGTAATTAACATGCGGTCTACGCAAGTAAAGTGTATAAAGAGAAACTTGAACACATGTGAGTGAGAACATATCATTCATAATGCAAGGGAGGGGGTAAAATACTGTAACACAGCGTAGTTGAAGCGATTTGTGGGAATCCTCAAGACATGAAAAGGATACGGGAAGGGACATTCTTCGTACGTATCGAGCATCATTCGCAGAAGTTGTGGCCTGAGGTCAACTCGAAGGTCCACGTTTCAAAAGTGCGCTTCCCCGCATGGTCTCAAGTAATGAAGGTGCCAAACCATGTCGTCGACCCGAACAAAGGCATGGAAGGTGCGTTGACCACAAGGGGAGCTTTGCTGGTATCCATTTCAACACTTGGCTACTCTGTCATTCTATGCTTTACTTTCCTTTTTACTGGTAGTTTAAGCACATTGCATTGCCTCAGGCAGGTTTTATTCTTTCTCAAAATTACACATTTTGCAAAGCACGCGACGGGAATGAAACAACCATTTTGTTCAAAAGATGTTGTATTTGTAAACTTTCTATGCATCGCATCGCAAGGTATCACACCACAATGTGAACGAAATTGAACTTATTCTGAACACGGAGTATTTGCATCGTAATAATCAGGTAGTGAACCGACTTACAACTCGATAAGCAAATGTACAAAGGCATGATATGACCAAACAAGTGTGAGTACAACTCGATAAACAAATCAAAAACTCAAAGAGAGTGAAATACAACTCGATAAGCAAATGTACAATAACCCCATAAGCAGACAGGTGTGACTCCGCGAGAATCGATCACCGGGGGAGGGATTGGAGGTGGTGGAATTCCCCAATCCCTAGCATAAACAGCTCAGGGAACCAGGAGAAAGCCTATCGGCCAGGGGTAAAGGCCATCGACCACAAGGAATGGCCATCGGCCAGAAATTCATTCGGCCGGCAAAAGGTAATGGCCGGTCGGCATAATATTTGGTCGGCCGGCTATTAATGAGGGGAATCACCAGAATGTTGACACCTGTCCTCCACCCAACCTTATCTCCTACAAAAGACCTCAACTTCATAGTTTTTCTCAATTCCACACTAATTTGCTCTGATGGAAGAGTTTCTTGCCCAAAATCTCACAGCTTGGATTGCTAGCTTGGATGGCTCGGAAAAGTTGAATTTCCGGGGTTTCGGCATAAATGCACTATTCACTCTGGGTCGTACCCCGCTGCACCTCCCGTTTCTCCACACCGCGGCAAGGTTTTGGAATCCGGTGACGCATGTCTTCAGCTTCGCTGGGCAAGAGATATGTCCTACCTTTGAAGATTTCCGAGCCTTAATGGAGTCCGAGCGCGACGAGGAGCTCCTGCCCCAACTTAATTTTGGCCATGCCCAATCCTTAGGGCGAATGTGTGGACTCAGCATGCGTGACGCTCGGTCTCTAATTTGTGACGGGATGCTGGACATTTCGAGTTTGACCGATCGGTTTTCTGATGCTGGTGATCGCAACAACCATCACTGGCAAGGCTTCCGGCGACATGCCCTCTGTTTGTGCATGCTATCCCATTTTCTATTCGTCTCAGGCTCTGGAGGGTCTAGTGTTCGGCTGATTGAGGTTGCCCAAGGGTTGAAGGAGGGCAAGAGCTGTATTGCCATGACTCTTGCTGAGACGTTAATGGGCTTAGACGCCTTTTATCATCATGAGATGACCAGATTAGCAGGGAGTCCACTACTACTACAGGTAATGTTTCCCACCCAACCTCACATTATGCATTGCTCACATCACTCGGCCCTCAAGCTCGGTCTTTTCTCACAAAGCCCTATTCTCACTTTTCTCTCCTCGTACATCTCTCTATTCTTTGCTCTCTCATTTTTCATCCCTCCCCAGGTATGGTTGATGGACAAACTGCAGGTTGTGGACTCTTGCCCAGCATATTCAGCTCGCGGCTACTTCTTCCGGCACCGTCTAGTCAATGCCTTGGATGAGGGATGGTGGTTCGCTTGGATGTACCGCTTGTCCGCAGACCGTATTGCTTGGTGGTGTCCTTGGCTGAGCCTTCTGGCAATGAGTTACAATATGCCCCGACAGACCGGGATTCAATTGGTTGGTCTCACTCACTGTGTATTCTACTTCCCATTTCGGATTCGACGCCAATTTGGCCATGATCAGACTTGCCCGCCAGAGGGGATACAGTATCCTGCTGCATTCCCAGTCCGAGGCACACAGCTTGCTTGGCAGGCCACCGCGTGGAGGATGAGAGAACTCCTGGCCCCCGCTCCTACTTTCAGTTGCACTTTGTCTGACGAGTGCGTGGATTGGCTCAATGAAAAAGCACAGATTGGGCCCAGCTTAGCGTCAGAAGTTTCGACTAGCTCTGGGAGGGGGCACAGGAGCACCTGACTTGACCATGCCCCAGATTTATTGCTTTATTAGTACTTTCAAGTTTTCTTTATGGATGTAATAAAAAGCAACTTCGATTGTATGCAAGAGCAGGAGAACTCTGTTTTGAAATCAATGAAATTGAAGGTTGTGGTACTTGAAAATTTTCCGCTTTAGTCCAAAAATGGTCAAAGTTGTAAAAAGATTATTTGAACAAAGTCGGCTTTTATTAAAACTTCTCAAAATCATTTTTGATGTGGATCAGAACTGGACACGCCTGAGATTTGTCACTGAGATGCACAGCCCCAGATCCCTGCAACTGGAAAGTTGCCCCTAGTCTGAAGAGCACCGCAGCACTGTACAGCAACGGAAAGTTGCCCCTAGTCTGAAGAGCACTGCACCGGAGATCATAACCGAACCCTCGAATGCTGAATAGACAAAGATGGCCGAGACGATCGAATGGACAAAGTTGATCGGGGAAGTGTTATGGATGAACTTCAGGATGAAGCTGCCTACATATCCCAAAGATGGGAATCAAGCCTTACGTAGTTCAGGCTTAGGTTCACTCGGGTATTTTCAGTCTCCTTTTGCGCTCTAACTTTTGCCAAAGCCGCCCTTTGCGGGTTTTCAGCCTTGCGAGCTCAGTTTTTATATTTTTCTAATTTTTTGTGCTCTAACTTTTGCCTAGGTCGCCCTTTCGGGTTTTCGGCCTAGTGAGCCTCTCAAGGGCAATATTTCTTCAACTTGTCCATGTTGATCGGTTGGGAAAATTCCAGGCCATCTAGGTCCATCAGAACCACAGCTCCACCTGACCAGATAGCTTTGATGATGTAGGGATCGGTCCAATTGGGTCTGAACTTGCCCCTTGGGTCGTGGATGGGAGCTCGGTTGTCCTTGAGCACCAAATCCCCTTCTTTTAGATTCCTGGACTTAACCTTCTTGTTGAAAGCTCGGGCAATTCTGCGCTAATAGCTTTGAACGTGGTACAGTGCTTTCAGTCTTCTCTCGTCAAAGAGCATGAGTTCCTCAAACCTGCTCTGCTGCCAATCTGCTTCGGCTATTTGACACTCAGCCAATACCCGTAAGGACGGAACCTCAATTTCGATAGGTAGAACGGCCTCCATCCCATAAACTAATGAATATGGAGTCGCTCCGGTAGAAGTTCTAATTGAAGTCCTGTAGCCCCACAGAGTAAACGGCAACTTATCTGGCCAATCCCGGTAGGTTTCCACCATCTTCCGCAGTATATGCTTGATGTTCTTGTGCCTCAACTGCTCCGTTGGTTTGCGGCCGGTATGTGGATGACTTATGAAAAGCCACGTTATATTTCTCCAACAAGTCAATCACTTCGTTCTTGAAGTGGGAACCGTTATCTGAAATAATCTCGTTTGGCACCTCGTAGCGACAGATGATGTTGTTTCTGATGAACTTTGCGACGTGCGACGCCTTCAACACCGCGTATGATTGGGCCTCGACCCACTTCGTGAAATAATCTATCACTACCAGGATAAACTCATGCCCATTCGATCCCTTCGGGGTAACAGCTCCGATCACATAAATTCCCCAAACGAAAAATGGCCATGGGGACGTCATGTTGTACAGCTTTGACGGCGGGATGTTCATACGGTTTGCATGGATCTGGCATTTGTGGCATCGCCGAACAAAGCCGATACAATCCTCTTCCATGGTAGACCAGTAGTAGCCCTGTCTGAGGATCTTTCTGGCCAGCATTACTCCATTCATGTGTGCACCGCACTCTCCTCCATGGATGGCCTCCATCAGGCGCTTTGATTCTTCAGCTTCTACACAGAGCTTATGCATTCCCAGATGACCTCTCTTGTACAGCTTACCCCCGCAGATGATGAACTGAACAACCATTCTTCTGATTGCCCTTTTATCCTTGGCATTTGTCCCTGGCGGATACGCCTCCTTTTCCAAGAAGTTCCAAATGTCGTAATACCAGGGGTTGTTGTCCTGAGCCTCATCTATGGCGGAAATTGACTCGTACGCTAGCGCAAACTTCTGGTCAATAATGACTGGACGCATCCGGACTCCGGACGGGATGTCTATCATGGAAGATAGAGTTGTTAGTGAATCTGCGAACCTGTTGTTCTCTCTTACCAGGTGGGTGAAATTTAGCTTCTCAAATCGAGGAATTAACAAATCCAAGGTTTGGTGGTAAATTATCATCCTTTCCTCTTTGACTTTCCAGTCTCCTTTTGCTTGAGATACAACAAGGTTCGAGTCCCCAATGACGTCCAACCGTCTTGCCCCTAGTTCTAGGGCCGCTTCTAGGCCAGCAATACATGCCTCATATTCTGCTTCATTGTTCGAGACTTTGAACCGGAGCTTGAATGCTAAAGGGATACAGGAATCGTCCGGCGCTATCAGCAACACTCCTATCCCATACCCGTATTGGTTCGACGCTCCGTCAAAGTACATCGTGCAAGTTTCATCTTCGATGTGCAGAATGGCTTCATCTGGGAACAGGTACTCAACCGCTTCATCCCCTTCAACCGGGTGGTCGGCAAGGAAATCCGCTACTGCTCTTCCTTTTACTGACTTGCGTGTTACATACTTCAGATCAAATTCAAAAGCAACAGCAGCCAACGAGCTAGCCTACCCGTAAGTGTCAGTTTCTCGAAAAGATATTTGATGGGATCCAAGCGTGAAACCAACATTACAGAGTGAGCTAACAAGTAGTGCCGCAGCTTCCTGGTAGCCCATACCAAGGCCAAGCAAGCCTTCTCCAGCGGAGTGTAGCGGGTCTCGTAATCCAGCATCTTCTTGCTCAGATAGTAGATGGCCCTTTCCACTTTATCCTTTGACTCTTGTGCAAGCATGCAGCCCATGGTGGTCTCAGTTACTGAAAGGTACAATATCAACGGTCTCCCTGGTTCTGGCGGTGACAACACAGGCGGGTTCTGCAAATATTCTTTGATCTGTTCAAAAGCTGCTTGACATCGGCCGTCCCATTGGAATTTCTTTCCTTTCTTTAGGAGACCAAAAAGTGGTTCACAAGTCAAGGCTAGTTTTGAAATAAACCGTCTTATGAATTTCACTTTACTAGAAAGTCTCGCACCTCCTTTTCAGTCATCGGTGGTGGCATTTCCAAGATGGCCTTGATTTTGGAAGGGTCGACCTTGATGCCCCTTTGTGTAATCAGAAATCCTAGCATTTTGCCCCTTTGTGTAATCAGAAATCCTAGCATTTTCCCTACTGTAACACCGAATGTACACTTTTGGGGATTCAACCGCAGCCGAAACTCTCTGATCCTTTGAAAGAACTTTTGTAAGGCGGTGTAGTGGCCCTCTCTTTCTTTGGACTTGACAATCATGTCGTCCACGTACACCTCGACCTCTTTATGGATCATATCATGCAATATCGTGGTTGCTGCCCGTTGATAAGTAGCTCCAGCGTTCTTCAACCCAAATGGCATCACTCTGTAGCAATATGTACCCCACGGGGTAGTGAATGCAGTCTTCTCCCGGTCTTCGGGTGCCATTACTATCTGATTATAGCCTGAGAAGCCATCCATAAACGAAAGCAAGGCGTGTCTTGCCGTGAAATCTACCAATTCATCAATGTGCGACAAGGGAAAGTCGTCCTTCGGACTGGCCTTGTTCAAATCTCTGAAGTCTACACATACCTGAATTCTGCCATCCTTCTTCGGCACTGGAACAATGTTGGCCAACCAAGTCGGGTATTCAGATACCAGCAGGAAGCCTGCATCGATTTGCTTGGTGACCTATTCCTTGATCTTAATGGCCCAATCAGGGCGGATCCTTCTGAGTTTCTGCCTGACAGGTCGGGCCTCGGGATCAAGAGGGATCCGGTGTTGTACAATCTCAGGATCGATTCCAGGCATGTCTTCGTAGGACCACGCAAAAACATCTTTGAAATCTTTTAATAAAGCGACTAAGCGCTCGCGTTCCTCCAAAGACAACGTAGACCCGATCTGGACCAGCCGCGGGTCCTTCTCAGTACCAACATTCACAGTAGTGATTTCATCCATTAAGGGTTTAACAAATCTTTCCTGCTCTCGATCAATTAATCGTTGCAAAACCGGAGGAATTTCTTCCTCGTCGTTTTCATCAAAATTTTGAAAATCCTGATTTAAGCAATAAATCAAAGGCACGGAAAAATACTCAGAAACCACATCCACATCGTTCTCATTAAATACTTCCAAGCCGTCTGATTCTTCTGTTACAACAGACTCAAAAGAGAAAGAAAATGACGACCTAGACAGGACTGTGGCATCCGGGTTATCACCCCCAGGAATACCGGACTCAGACTCAGTCGAGCTGGAACCTGATTCCGACTCACAAGACTCGGTGGAATCAGATTCCGGCTCACTACCTGACCCGGTGCTGCTGGACAAAAATCTTTCTTCATATTGCCAGACGAGAGAGGGTGCGATGGATGCATCCAAAATAGTTGCTGGTAGGCTCGCAGCCGTTTCGTTCCCGATCACACATACCGAGGAGCTATCCCCCAAGCACTTCTGTTCGATCAGAGGATCTGAAAGCAGACATGCCAGTGCTACCCCCATTTCATTTTCAGCGTCCTCAGACTGCACTTCCTTACTTTGTTCAGCCTCAACCGATAGATCTGTTTGCCCTTCGGCGATGTCATTCTCAGGTAGCTGCAGGTCGAAGAAAATCTCAAAACCTGGCACGCGTTTCTTCTCCGCGTTCAACCACGGCTCTGGGAAGCCACAAAACGGAAAGTCCTCCCCCTCCCGGACGAAGCGTCCGTTTAGGGTACCCTGAATGGGCCTATGCATCAACTCGAAAGGCTTCCCAGCCTTCTTTGCTCTGGCTCTTCCGGCCATTTCCTTTCCTTTCCTTATCCAGTCCTCTTTGGTGGGTAGATAACCCAATCCAAAGGTATGAGGGTTGTGTGGCACTTCGGCCAATGCTGCGACGCCCTTCCGGCCGCTCTTGCCCAATCCCATCCCGGGGATGTGTTGGAGCTTGTTCATGAGATAGACTGCCTGAGCACTGACATATACCCCTTCACTAGCAGCCATGATGTCCTGTACAACCCGAGCCTCAGCCAAGGTAAAACCCGATATGAACACATCTTCCATACCATGCTCAATTTCTATAACAGGCGTAGATACTTCTGGCGGCGGATGAATCGATGAATTTCTGAAAACGATGGCTACTCCCTTCCCATAGGGGTATTTCACCACTTGATGTAGGGTGGAGGAGACAACCTTTGCCTGATGCGGCCATGGCCGCCCTAAAAGCAGGTTGAAAGTTGCAGGAACCTCCAAGACATGGAAATCTATCTCATGCTGTCCCGGCCCAACCTTTGTTTGAATCTTAACTGTTCCCATTACTTCCCGGCTTGTGTTGTCATACGCCCGAATTACCTGGGCCGTTGGCACAAAATCCGCAATTTTCAAACCGATCGCATAGGCTATCCTTGCCGGGCAGACGTTGATGGCGGACCCCGTGTCGACAAGCACCACGGGTATCCATTTATCTCTGCACTCCACAGAGATGTAGAGTGGCTTGTTATGGTTCGCACCCTCAGGTGGCAGTTCTTTGTCAGAAAAGGTCAACATCGGGGTAGTCCCTTCCGAAAAAACTAGGCCCACCAGCTGTTCGGGCGTGGTGTCTATAGAAAGCTTGGCCTTATCCATGGCTGAAAGGACAGCCTGTCTATGTACTCGAGAAGCCATAAGCAGCCCCCAGATGGAGATGTCTGCTTGTATCTTCTTCAATTGTCTCAACACGGCCTCATCTTCGAGTTGCTCTTCCTTTTGCTTCTCTGCCTCCTTATCTTTTCCAGACGCCTCCGGTTGATCTAGGTGTGGAGGCTTGAAGTATCGTCCACTCCTAGTCATGTGATCGACTTCGCCGATATACCAGGTATCATCTGGTTGGTTACCCCACCAATCCTCGTCCGTGTGGGTAAGACATAGATCATCGTCTTCCCACCACATGCCATCTGCCACTGACAGGCACCTATTCGGTTTTGGCATGACTGTTCCGATACTTGCAGTACCTTCTATTCCTATGCTCGCAGCATTCTCCATTCCTGTACTTGTGGCAGTCTCAACCCCCACGTGGGCTTTTGCCTTCCTAATCCTCTCAGAATCTTCGAATCTTTCCTGTTCTGACTGTGTCAATGCAGTAGATTGTTCAATGATCCCTGTACTCAAAATGCTCCATTCCTGAGCGAAACTCTCGACACCGGCGCTCTCCGGCGATGTACTCTGTTCTTCGACCCTCCCGGCTGTTATTGACATTCCTGCCCCTGCCGGGCCTTGTTCTGACTGAAACTCTCCTACCACATCTGGCTGATCGTCCAACCATCCCGTGGCCTCTCCCGATTCCTCATAATCGAACCAGTTGACGGCTGAGTCTTCTGGATCTTGGTTACCGTAAAACTGGAGCTTGGCAAGATCCTCTTCCACAGCTGTCAAATCATCCGTTCCCTGTCCTGGACTGTCCCCTTGGATTGCACACAGCTCTCCTCCTGTTGGAAATTCTACATCTGGTCTATTCTGGCCCATTGGTGAAATGTAGTCACTCGGACTATAGGCATTCCCAACATCACTCCCAGACTCCGCAAACTCTGGCTCGACAACCCCCTTCTCCTTTGGAGTCTTCTCTCTCCTGCTCTCGATGGTCACCACCACTGGCTTGGGTTGGGTCATGGAGACGTCCATCATGCACAAATCGGTGCAATCAGAAAGGAAAACTTCCAGCTTAGGCAGGCAGGAGGGTGTGATATAGATACTAGGATCGTATGACATGACCCCAGTATGGATGAAATTGATTCTTTTGGGTGGTGGAGCTTGGTTATGTGTGGGGAGAGGATTTGTAGTAACATTGGGTTTCTCAGGAGGTAAAATCACCCCGTTATCAATGAGGTCTTGAATCTCATGACGCAATCGAAAGCACAGGTCGGTGTCGTGACCGTGCTGCTGGTGAAATGCACAATACTTGGCTGGATTATGGGCAGCGGGGAGTCTTTCCGGTGAGGGCCGCGGCTCTAGGGGCTTCAGATGCCCTTTTTTGATCAAAACCCCCAAAGCTTTAGACAGGGGCATATAAAGCGGAGCGAAGGTTCTGGTGTTTTTGGGAGGGTATTTGGCTGTTTGTGGGTTGCTTCCGGACGCACCGGAGAATGGTGTGGCTGCTATAGTTCTCGGGGAAGGGTTGGTGGTGACCATACTCACTTCAGAGGTCCTGGTAGTTGTAGCGCCACTCGGGCCTGCATTAGTATTACGATTGAAAGTTCTGCGGGGTTGCTCCCGGTCATTATCAATCAAGCCTTATTTTAAGGCATCCTCGATCTGCACCCCCATTTCATGCAGATCAGAAAATGTAGGGAAGGGGAGCACAATCATCTTTTACATTAGCTTCGGTTGAAGATTGCGCACAATCATCCGAATCTGGTCTTTGTCCGTGGGTCTTAAGGTCATCAACGAAGCCTTAGCCCGCCATCTGGTTACAAATTCTGAGAAGCTCTCCTTGGGTTCTTGCCTCGTTGTCTCGAGATCCCGGGTCGTGATCTCGATTTGTATATTATATGAGTACTGCAGGATGAAGGCCTCAGCCATCTCGTCCCAACTTCTCTTGATGTCATCCTCCAATTTGGCATACCATGTGGCCGCTACACCCGACAGGGTCCGGCCAAATAAAGACAGCTTCTGTAGTCTAGTGAGGCCCATTGGCCTTAGGACGTCTGAAAATAGTCGTAGGTGCACCATGGGATCCCCAGATCCGTCAAAACGATCAATTTGTGGCATCTTAAACCGATCTGGCAGCGTCACGGCTGCGTCAGTGTATCCGTCCCCAATGTCCGGAATGGACTTCACACCTTGAGATTTCTTGAACAGCTTTTCAAGCTTGCGCATTTTTAATGCCACGGGGTCCACCTCGGACTCGAAGGGAGAATCCGATTGGTTGATAGGAGTGGGTGCCTTGGATAGTTGAGGCAGAATCAGGGGTGGAGCCGGCCCCGTTGGGATGTCTGTATCTTCTTGGACATTCCGGGCATTTGGCGTCTCTTCGGGTATCGGAACCCTTAGTGGGGGAGGGACTTGCTGTGAAGTAGATGCTCCAGTTTGTTGCTGCAATCTCACGATTAACTCCGCTTGCTCATTCATAACTGTGGCTTGTTGTTTGGCGAATTCTGCCTGTCGGACAGCATCCTGCTGCATCACTTTCATGCTTTCTTGGAGTTGGCGCACCATGTCTTCTAAACTAGCCATGCTGTTCTGTTCTAACTGAATTGTCGGTATATGTTCCCCTTCTGTGGGTGAAACAGGATCCTGATCCCTACTGTACACAGGTGGGGTAGATAAAGCCCTCTGTACCGACTGTTGAACTGATGCCCTCTGCCTAGTTGTCCTCCGTCTGGTAACCGGGGGTAGAGAGTGGTACACTAGTTGTCCGTCTACTAGATCCTCAGATCGATGGAGCCGACGACCTCTAATTCAGAGTTCTTGGGGAATATCTACCGGGTTGGAAGCAATGATGCTAAACTACCTAGCAAAAAGATAAATAAAGCAGTAAATAAACTAACAACCGGACAGCATAACGGCATAAAATAAACACACACAATGCATAGTTGGGTATCCATAATACACAGTTGGTAAGCCAAACACACTGTTCCTTGTCACTGATCACTGTTCCCCAAAATCACTATTCTCAAAACTGAACCTGATACCCGCAGATAACTGATTCTCATAAACTGATACTGATGCCCTCAGGTCTAATACTCAATCTTGCAAACTGATATACACGTTCCTGTAGAGCAACACTCTAAAAGCACATAGCAAGTAAAGAGAGCCAAGACACCCCTATGTTGGGGTAGGGTTTCCCTGTCCTATTTTGTCAGGAGCTAGGGTTTCACTATGCATGCAGCAGTTTTCAAACAACCTAACATCGGGTAAGCAACCTGTCCTAACTTGGAATGGTCACTATGGATTTCGATATGCACTAGGTCGAATGGTCAAAAAGGGTGCCCTGGAAAAACTGGGGTTTGTGTTCTCATACGATCAGAGCCCATAACCGGTCAGCCTTATGGTCATGCCTTGACAAGACAAGCCTCCGACAAACCGTTCAGGAATGGCAGATGGCAAACACGGTGTCCTAGGAGCACCAATGCACATGCAATGCAAAGAGACACATAAATGAGATCAAAACAGGATATCATGAGTTCGAGTCAAGCTCTCTAAATCCCCAGCAGAGTCGCCAGAAACTGTAGACGTCCCCGAACGCCCCGGGAGGGTGAGTCCCGTTCTGTTCATTTTGGGGTCACTACAGCTCGGACTCGATTTGTGTCACGGTTCTTAATCTTGAACCAAAGAGTCCAAATCTGGCAAATCGTTTTAAGAAACAGATTTTTGGAAAGAAGTGCCAAACATGGACTGCTTTGCCAGATACAGGGTCGCCACCTAAATATTTTTTTTATGGGGAAATTTAGGAAACACTGACTCGATGCCGAAGGCCACATGTCCGTCATCACCGGAGTTTCTCGGCTCGGGAGCTAGGGTACGATTGGGGAAGGTCAGCTATGAGCACCCCCTCTCGCTCGATCCGAAGATCGGCCTCTACTAACCGTGATATCCGTTTTTGAAAACATTATGTGTTCTTATTCCAATTGTTAGCCTAGAATTACTATGTTATGCGCACAGCAAACAAGTATAGAGTAGATTGCCTAATTTGGAAAGAAACATTGCATATCCGTTTGTTTTGGAAAATGTTTTGGAATTTGCTACTCGCAAGTATGCTAAAATGTAGATTTCAACGAGTTTTTCCAACTCAAACAATCCAACCTTCACCCACATGCATTCAAACAGTTTATCATATAAGCATCTAGCCACATGGTAAGCATACTGTCATGATAGCATTCACACACTTGCGATGATGGTAAAGCGTAAATACTTACATCGTACTCCAAGCCAAAACAATAAACTGGTTAGCAAACATGCGTGATCCTAGTTCATGTTAAATTGCCTAATGCAGCACATACAGGATGCAATTAGATAGGCTCGGCTAACCTAAACATGGTATGTGAAATGCTATAACTATCACGTATTCAATTTGAAATTGAAGTACAAATGCAGTTAGAATGATGTGCCGAGCCTAGTGCGTGCAAGGCAAATGTATGAATGCACGCATGCATTGCATAAGGTATGCTAATTTTAAAGATGCCCTAGTCTACCATCATAAGCAGGTAAATAAAAGGGAAGAAAGACGTGGGGTTGGAAGACATACACCCACTCACGCACACTTATTACACAATTGCCCTCACTCAGAGGGTACAAATAAATATTACAATCCGAATAACAAATACATTAATTATTACAGAATTTCTAATTAATTAATAGAAAGAATGCAAAAAAAGGAGAAAGGTGGCCGCAACCTTTGCCTCGGGATGCGCGAATGATGCATGCTCAAAACCCGGCTCGCCTGGAAAACTCGTACCATACCACTGTCGTCTCTGTTTATACTGCCATGTCTCTCTGAAAATTGCCAAAGCCCTAGGACAGGTTCCTTGCATGCTGCAGAATACCACCGGCTGGGGGAAATTCCCACCGGCCAAATGTAATTTCCATCGGCTGCTGTTGGAGTTATCGGCCATTAACACATGGCCGGTTGGCATTGAATGCTGCCGGTCGGCATTGAATGCTGCCGGTCGGCAGAAGATTCCTGCAGAGGACAGTTTTGACAACAACAGAAGACAGACAGTATATGGCATGGGATTTCAGGCACATGTGAGCACGGTCATGTTTCCCATCACGCTTTGAACTCAGGGAAGCATGGCCCTCGATCCTCGAGCCATCAATGGTGCATGATAGCCCAAGAGATCAAGCTTGCCACTTGATGTAAAAATGCATGCAATCACACAAATGAGGACCAAGACCCTATCATACCAAAGTCAAGGGCCCTGGTGACCGAGAGTCAAGGCACATTACATCACTTATAGTATGAATGCTCCTTGACCCTCACACTTGGTTTGACACCCCAAACCGAGTAATGCAATGCATGTTATGCAAACAATGACTCAAAGGTACAACATGAGATTGGAAATGCAAGGCATGCCAAATGCCATGCAACTTAATATGGCAAGTATGCAATGCTAGGCATGCAAGATGCAAACGCAATGCAAACATGGATAATTTAAGCAATAGGATCAACATATTACAACACTTAATGAAGCAATTATGCAATGGACATGAGACAAGCATGCAAAGGGGCCTTAAACCATAGAAGTGCAGACCTTGATCCACCCCAAAATAGTGGCCAAAAGTGCACGAAAAGATGGACAAATACTCATGCCAACAAGCAAGCCAACGGTCCTAAGATTAAGGCACAAAAAGGGGCAATTTACTTCCACCAACATGACCACTCATGGCATGAATTAGGCAAGCAAAAACAGAAACTTAACATGCAAAAATAGACCCCAAAACCTACTAACATGGCAGCTAAAGTGGCTCCAATGAGATGCATGCACCAAAGCTCATTTCTAGGCATAAAAGGCACACCCTCAAAGCATGAAAGAGGTCACTTATGTACACATACAAACATGATTTATGGGCTGAAATATGGTCCTAAATGGTGCCAAATCATGAGGATGGTCATAGCTACGCATGCTAGAGGTCAATATGCTCAAAGCTTACAAGCCAAAACACAAAGAGATGACACCAAACAAGGCAAGCATAACTGAAATAAATGGCCAATAGACCTTAAACATGGTAAAATAATGCCAACACCTTCATGGGACTAAGCCAACATATGCAAGAATCATGGCCTAAACATGAGATGCATTTCTAAGCCAAATAGGGGGATGTAAAGCAAGTATGTTAAGCATGGAAAGGGGCACAAATCCGACCAAAAACATAGATTACATATGACCTAAAAACACCCAAAAACCTCTGAAAAAGGGCCGAAACCAATCAAGCATGCATGTTACCCTTTAAGCCAAAATGTAAGGAAATAAGACAATGAAGGGAGGGGGGGTGTCCCTCCCCTATGCAAGACTTCAAACCACCTTTCTCACCACTGAAAATCCACTGGTTTTCAGTGGTGAAAAGACCAAAACACTCAAGCAAACAAGGCCTTACCAAGGAGGCAACAAAAGAGGCCAAATAAGGCCTAAGAGGGTGAGTTTGAACTCAAACCACAAAAGACCCTTAATGAAAGTTCTTAAGCATGAAAATATAAGCCTTTTTTATGTTATGCACAAAAACTAAATCAGAAAGCAAGATAGGTAAAAGACTAGTACAAGTTTGGGGAAACTAAAGCAAAGTGCTCACCCTTGAAGCACACCTCAAGAACAGCCAATGCAGCCCTCTTCTTTTGATCAAAAACAGGCCAAAAACTCAAGAATCAACCCTCAAAGTCCCTCAATCTCGGAGCAAGGTGTAATAGTGTGTGTATTAGTGCAAAAGCAAGGTAAAAACACACTTTTAGGCCAAGAAACACACACAAGGGAGGAGAGAGAGGGAAATATAGAGAGAGGGTGTATCTATATGTATAAGCTCTGGTTTTGCCTTCAAAGTTTCTAACCTAGAACAAGGAGAAGACCTCTCCTCTTATAGAAGTCCCTCTTGCAAAGCTTACACAACAAGCTTGCTTAGAGGGAAATCCCTCTATACACGTGTATGGAGGGAAGCAGAGTTGGTGCCAGCTATCACAGCTGGCACAAAATATCTACATAAAGTAGATGAACAGTAGTCGGCTACTCAAAATTGCCATTTTGACAAAATTTAGTGCCGACCGGCAACAAATAGTGCCGACCGGCAAAATAGATTGCCGACGGAAACAAAACACAGCCGGTGGCCTGTGGCCATGGTTGGTGATGTGTGGGGATGCCTCACAAAGCATTCCCTCTCCCTCCAAGGCAAAACACAAGTGTTTGGTGCAAAACTAGACACTAAACGGTCGAGTTCGGAGATCCTGAGGCAAGGCGCGTAGCCGAGACCTCCGGGAACTCCAAACGAACACAAACAAGGATGATCACCGGGTGTTCAAACGGTGACGTCCAAGTCTTAAGGACGGTCAAAAATGGGGTGTCTACACCCTGTCCTCGGCCATTCCGGGCACTATAGCTATTCTTGCTTCTTTTTCTTCAGGTTTTGGTTGAGTTTCTTCCTCTCGATCAGGTTCATCACTAAGCCATCCGGAGTTGTCTGTCGACCCATTCAGATCAAACCAGTCAATCTGCACGTCCCCTTATCATGTTCATCGTAGAACTGTAGATTGTCTAAGTCTTCTTCTAGCTCCGCTAGATCATCCAGATCTTGGCTTGGGCCATCCTCTCCAACCACATTAACCGCCGCTACTGTCGGCAATACCACTTCGGGTTTGGCTTGATCCACTGGCACAATGTAACGGCACAGATCATACACCCCCTTAAATAAATCTGTAAAGCCCTCAGGCAACGGGTTAACACTCTCCTGTAAGGCTAACCTCAATGCTTTTGCCATTGTCACCACTATGGGTTCAGGTTGAAGTATGGATGTGTCCATCATGCACAAGTCCGTGCTTTCAGGAATGAACACAGCTAGTTTGGGTAGGTGGAAAGGGGTAATATATACTCTGGGGTCATATGGGATGGCCAGTGTATGTATTAGATTTAAGTGCTAGGGTGGAGGAACTTGGTTGTGGGCTATAAGAGGATTGGTGGTTACATTTGGCTTTTGGGGTGGTGCTATCACCTTGTTGTCAATGAGATCTTGAATCTCATGATGCAGCCTATAGCACTGGTCGGTGTCATGATCGTGCTGCTGGTGAAAAGCACAGTATTTGGCTGGGTTATGTTTAGGTAGGAGAGGAACGGGTAGTGGGCGTTGTTCTAACGGCTTAAGATGCCCTTTTCTGATCAGCACCCCAGAGCTTTGGATAAAGGCATAGAGAGCGGGGTAAAGACCCTTTGGTTTCGGGCTTGGTTATTTGAGGTTTGTGGAATTGTGCTTGCGAAAGGATTGGTAGTCTTAGCCGCACAGTTGTGCGTCCACTAGTGGTTGCATTAGAACTATGTGCGAAAGGCCTCTTAGGCTACTCCTTCTCATCGATTATCAACCCTGTTTCATTGCGTCTTCAATCTGAACTTCTATTTCATGGAGCTCAGTGAATGTGAACAATGGCAAGATGATCATCTTCAACAATAATTTCCCTTGCAGATTGCAGACCACCATCCTGATTTGATCCTTTTTTGATGGCCTAGTAGTCATCATCGAAGCCTTGGCCCTCTATCTCGTTACAAAGTCTGAGAAGCCCTCCTTTGGCTTTTGATGGGTTGTCTCAAGATCACGGGTTGTGACCTCGATCTGTGTATTGTAGGAGTACTGTACGATGAAGGCCTCAACCGTTTCCTCCTAACTTCATTTCATAGAGTCCTCCAACTTTGCATACTAGATAGCCGATATCCCTGACACGGTCTGGCCAAAAAGTGACAACTTTTGAAGTTTGGTGAGGCCCATTGGCCGCAAAATATCGAAGAACAACCGCAGATGGACCATGGGATCCCCAGAGCCATCAAATCGATCTATTTATGGCTTTTTAAATTGGTCTAGTAGAGTTACTGCAGAGTCGGTGTATCTATCTTCGATGTCAAGGATTGAGTTCACACCTTATGCATGTTTGAGAAGCTTTTCCAGCTTGTTGACTTTCAGTACAGTGGGGTTAACCTTGAATTCAAATGGCGCCTCAGTTTGGTACACTAGTGCCTTGGAGGCTTGTGGTGGGATAGGGTTTACTAGAATGCCCAGATTCTCTTGGACTTTAGTAGTGATTCCGGGTGCTGGAATACCCGTAGGGGGTGCATGGGAAGCAGAACTCATTGCTTGCTGTGATTGTTGTTATTGTTACTGCAGCCTGTTTATCACTTCCGCTGGGTGGGCTGTAACTTCAGCTTGGCGGATAGCATCTTGCTGCATGGTTTCAATGGTTTGCTGGAGATGACGAAGCATGTCTTCTATGCTAACCACGTGATGTTGAGCCATCGGAATTGGTGAATAATTTCTTACTGGAGTGGAAGTATAAGACTGAGCCTGACTAGGCGCAGGTGAAGTAAAAAGGTGACTGCTGGACTGGTGAATTATGCCCAATCCTCCTCCGTCTCGTAATCGGTGAGAGTGAAGCAAACACATGTTGTCCCCTAACAAGATCCCCAGATCTGTAAAGTCTTCTTACACGGGTCCAAAGTGCTTGGGAGGTAACTGAACTGTCCAAAGCAACTGTGATAAACTACCTTGCAAAAAGAAATAAATAAAAAAGAAATCGAAAATCAGAAACCGCACAACACCTCAGCTCAGATATGAACAAGACATAGTTGTAATCATAAGCTGTAGAACTACACTCAACATTGATCTCTGCCCCCAAATTTGATACCCAAACTTGCAACTGATACGTACATTCCTGTAGAGTTTCACTCTAAAAGCACATACCAGTTAAGTAAGAGTCAAAACACCGCTATGAGGGGGTAGGGTTATCGTGTCCTAGTTTCGTTAGGAATTAGGATTCACTGTTCAAGCAAAGTGTTTCACACAATCCTGGATTCAGGTGAGCAACCTGTCCTAGTTTGGAATAGTCTCTATGGCTTTCAATATACAACTAGGCTAAATGGTCAAAAAGGGTACCTCAGCAAAACTACCTAATATACCTCTTACATCTAACATTGAGAAGTGAAAGGAGGATCAAACGGTACAGTGGTAGTCTAGAACCAAGGGTTGTGTTCCCATTGTGGCAGAGCTTGCGACCAGTCAGCCTTTTGGCAAGCTTTTCCAAGCAAGCCATCAGTAAATCGTCTAGGAATAGCAGATGAAAAACACAGTGACTTAGGCACACCAATGCAAATGCAAATACAAATGCAAAGAAACATATAAGTGTAGATAAAATGTCATATCATGAGTTCCAGTCAAGTTCTCTAAATCCCCAGCAGAGTCGCTAGAAACTGTAGCTCGCCTTTTTCGCGTCCCCTTTCGGAAACTTGAAAATAAGCCCTACAGTTCGGACTCTCGAGGTTCTGAATGTAATCTCACAAGTGTAATGTGAAATTGATAAACACCAAGGAGTCCAAATCAGGAAAATCTTTTGAAAAATCAATTTAAAAAAAAAATACCAAAATTGGACTGCTTTGCCAGATACAGTGTCGCCACCTAAATATTTTATGTTTTGGGAAAATTTAGGAAACCCATGACTCGTGCCAAAGGCCACGTATCCGTCATCACCAAAGTTGCCTCGGCTCGGGAACTTAGGTTCGAGAGGGGAAGGTCATGAATTAAGCACCCCCACTCGCCCGATCAAAGATCGACCTCCACTAATCATGATATGATTTTTATCAACATTATATGCTCTTGTTCCGGTTGTTAGGCTAGCATTACTACATGATGCTCTTCCTTTTGTTCTGGTTGTTAGGCTAGTATAGACTAGTTTGCCTAAATTGGAATAACTCAATTTCATGTTTGTTTTGCCAAAAGGGTTTGATTTTTCCAGCTCAAGTGGGCTTAAAGTTTGTAAATTTGCCACCCAACAAAGTGGGCTTAAACGTACATTCATTGAATTGTTCCAATTCAAGCAGTAAGCCTTCATCCACACGCATTCAAGCAGTTTATGAAGTAAGCATTTAGCCTCATGGCAAGCATGCTAGTCATGGAAATCACTCACACTCATGCAAGTATGCTGAAGCATTAAAAAACTCACCTAGTACTCCAAGCTAAGAAGATATGAGTTAGAAAAGAAATGCATGATTCCTAACTATACAAAATGGCTAATGCAACACATGCAATATGCAACTAATAGGCTCGACTACTAATATGACATGTGATTCAATTTGATAACATGCCGTTAAACACGTATTCAAAGAAGTATTGAAATGACAATGCAGTTTGAATGATGTGCTGAGCCTCGGTGCGTGCAAGACAAGATGAATGGATGCAAGCATAAGGTATGCTAATTGAAATATGTCCCTAATCTAACCATCAAAAGCAGTAAAATAAAAGGGAGAAATACTTGGGATTGGAAAACATACACATTATTACATTACGTTCTCATTAAGGAGAGCCCGAATGAATAAAGCTAACTAACTAACTAAGCTAAACTAATTAAGTGAATTATTACAAAAATTTGAATGAATAATTAACTAACTATCAAAGCTAATTAATTAAGAATTTAACTAGGCTAAGCTAATTAAATATTACATCACAAACTAATTAGCTACAACTAATTAAGCTAATCAAATAAGTACAAAACAATTGTAACTAATAATTAAACTAAGTAACTAAACTAAGCTAATTATCTACTTTGCCTCAGGAAACATAGGCTGTGTACATGCATGCTCAATCTCCACCCGAAAAGACCACCGTTTGACTCCCGAAAGCCTCTGCTTTTACAATTGAACAGATCCAGAACAGTTTTTGCTCCATCTTACCAACACTCTGCTGAGATTTGCATTAGTGGCCAGTCGGCCACTGATGGAAATTGCCGGCCATGAAAGTGGCCTGCCGGCCATGGATGGTGGTTTGCCGGCCACCTGCCAGCCATGGAAAGTGGCTTGCCGGCACTGATGCACTGGTTCATTTTGCTGCAATAGAGGACAAACAGAGCAAAAAGAGGGGATTCTCATAGATTGTTTGCACAACTCACCCCTCCTTTTTATGAACAAATCCAAGGAAAGACGAACTTAAGCCACAAACCACCAACTCAAGCAATTTCATTGCATGATAGCTTGTGATTCAAGATGTGCAAGTTCAATAAATGCAAAATGAGACACAACCCTTCTCCCTTTCATGAAAGATCAAGGGAAGAAGTTGACCTTGGAGACTTAGATCATTTCATCACTAGCAAGTATGAAATGGTCCAAGTTTCATGTGTTCAATTAACGTCCGATTGAACATACCAAGTTATTATTTTGCTCACCCTTTAGTCCCAAGTTTTAGTTACTCATTTTACTTTACCAACCATTTTTTAATTCAATTAAGTCCAAAGGTGAATTAAAGTCCTCTAATGGAAAGAGGGCTCAAAACACAAGTTGCTTTAAGTATGAAAGAAGTATCATACCATTGGTAATGAACCCCCTAAGGGATTAAACTATTCAGTATGAAACCTCAATTCCACACTTAGGCAAAACAAGTGACTTGAAAACACTTTCAAAGCAAAACTAAAAGCCAAGAAAGGAGAGAGGTTGTAGAGATGATTAGTGTTGAAATTAAGTGTGAAAAGCACTAAAACATGCAATCAACTCAAACATGTGATGTCTAAAGGCCTAAAACACCAAGCTTATGAGGACTATTTCACTACGCCTATGCAATATAAGACTCAAATGCAATAACCAACCCAAAAATAAAGTTGAAACAGTCCAAAATAGAGACTAAGCATGCTGGAATAAAGCTAAAACAAGCTAGACAAATAAGCTAAAGCATGACACCAACTAGGCTAACAAACAAAACACAAGGAAGGGAGGCTACCCCCTCCAAATTTGGACTTCAAAACCTAATTTTTATCATTGAAAATACTCTAAAAATCAGTGTTTAAAGGCCCAAAAAAAGATGGTTTGAAAATAGGAAACAAAGGTGAAATGGCCTTACAAATAAGGAATGAAGAGAGATGAACCACCCCCTAACCTTAAATGGCCAAAAACACCAATTTTAGTCTACAAAAATAGAGTTTTTTATAGTTCAAAAATAGCCCAAAACAGTGGGAAAAAGATGGGAAAACAAGTATGTAAAGCAAGCTACTAAAGCAAGTATTATACCTTTTGAAGAGAAGAGTAACTCTAGGCCACAATTTAAGCCAAAACCAACTTCAAGAACTCCAAAAAAGCCTCAAGGAACCTCAGTTCAAAGGTGAGAGGATTTGGTGAAGGAAGTATAGGCAAGAGTGTAGTTTAAGTAGGCAAAAGTGTAAAGAATTTGTAGGGAGAGAGATGAAAATTCTTGAGTCTAAAATTTTCTAACCCCAAAACATGAGAGAGGGGGGTCCCTATATATAGAAAACGTGAAATTTCTACAAGGAGGTCCAGCCTTTGACGTGTGGACAGATGGAAGCATCTGTGCAAACAGTTGGCACAGTTGGCATAAAATATCTGCAGAAAACACTGGTGGTCAGCCAGCCATCACTCTTGGCCGGGAAGCCACATCAGTGGCAGACAAACCAAAAGTGATGGCCGGCAGCCTCTAGGGATGGCCGGCAGGCCACCAAAGGTTGCAGGCTCGAAAGACCAAGGCATGGTCCAAAAATGAGACAAAAAGAATAAAGGGTTTGAAAGGGTCAAAGTTGTGGTGTTCTGCTGAGGACTTCGAGCGCTTGGTGAGCAAACAAACACATCATCAGGTGTACCTGCAAGGACATCCAAGTCTTGAAGGACCGTAAAAAATGGGGTGTCTACACTGTGTTGTGTACATCTGTGTGTCGATTTTGCAATATGCGTATTGGGAATGCTACTTTGTATGTAGATTTGTCACCCTTGGACTTTAGATATTTCGATGTAATTCTAGGCATGGACTGGTTATCTAAATACTATGCCACGATCGATTATGTCACGAAACGAGTTGTATTTAGACCACCAAGGCAGGAAGAAATTGTGTTTGTGGGTAATGGGGGTAGTGCCTCTACCTTATTTGATATCTGCAATGAAAGTATATAAATTAATCAGGAAGGGATGCCAACATTACTTATGTTGTGTATTGTCTGAATAATCTGTGAATGTTGAATTGAATAGTATCCCTATTGTTAGTGAGTTTCCAGATGTATTCCCAGATGAATTGTCAGGAGAATTGGTTGACAGGGAGATAGAGTCTACTATTGATATTGTGCCAGGCACCCAACCTATCTAAAAAACCCTCTACATAATGGCTACTGCTAAAATGAAAGAACTAAAAGAACAATTGCAAGACTTACTTAACAAAGGGTTTATTTGACCAAGTACTTTACCGTGGGGTGCGCCGGTATTATTTGTGAGAAAGAAAGATGGAACCTTGCACCTATGTATTGACTATCGTGAATTAAACAAGGTAACAATAAAGAATAAATATCCTTTACCCCGTACTGACGACTTGTTTGCTCAGTTACAGGGCTCACAAGTATTTTCTAAAATTGATTTGAGATCTAGGTACCACTAGTTGAAGGTAAAGGCAAAAGATGTTGAGAAAACTGCATTCGGAATGAGGTATGGTTATTATGAATTCCTTGTTATGCCGTCCAGAGTGACTAATGTCTATGTAGCATTTATGGATCTTATGAACCAAATTTTTAAGCCTTACCTTGATGAGTTTGTTGTAGTTTTTATTGATGATATTATGATATACTCAAAGAGTAGACTTGAACATGAACAACTTTTAAGAACCGTCATGCAAACACTTAGAGAGAAGAAATTGTTTGCTAAATTAAAGAAATGTGAGTTTTGGTTGGATGAAGTTATTTTCTTAGGGTATGTCATCAACAGAGATAGAATTTCGATAGACCCACAGAAGATAGAGGCAACTGTAAGTTGGCCGACACCAACAAATGTAATAGAGGTCCATAGTTTCATGGGCTTAGCTGGGTACTACAGAAGGTTTGTGAAATTTTTTTCAAAAATAGCCGTACCATTTAATCAACTCACACGGAAAGAACAACCATTTGAACGGACTGATCAAAGGGAGTTTGCCTTTCAAGAATTGAAGATGAGACTAACCACTGCACCACTGTTGACATTGTCCTTAGGTATGGAAAACTTTGAGATATATAGTGATGCTTCTTATGAAGGTTTGGGTTGTGTATTAATGCAAAATGGAAGGGTGATTGCTTATGCCTCTCGACAGTTGAGGCCATATGGGAAGAACAACCAAACACATGACCTGGAATTGGCCGCAGTTATAATTGCTTTGAAAACATGGTGGCATTACTTGTATAGGGCAAAATGTTAAGTCTACATGGATCACAAAAGTTTGAAGTACTTCTTTACTAAGAAAGAGTTGAATATGTAGCAAAGAAGATGGCTTGAACTAATAAAAGATTGTGATCTTCAGATTCAATATCACCCCAGGAAAGCCAATATAGTTGCTGATGCCTTGAGTAGAAAATCGACGAGGAGTTTAACTTGCTTACTTATTGAACATAAGGAAATCTTGGAAGATTTTGAGAGAACCGAGATTGAAGTTGTGTTACATGAACAAGCTGAGTTGATAGCCGCCATTTCAGCTGAGCCAACAATAGTTAATGAAGTTAAGCACAAGCAAAAAAGAGGATGAATTCCTCAAGACAATAATTGATGAATTTGAAGCAAAATCGAAATCAGAATTCAGTATTGATGGTAAGGTGTTGAGATTTCAAAACCGAATGTGTGTCCCAAACATTCTTGAACTAAAGAAGAGAATCCTAGATAAAGCTCACCAGTCGATGTTTGCTATGCATCCGAGTAAAACAACATGTATTGGGACTTGAAGCAAAGCTATTGGTGGCCTAAAATGAAGAAGAAAATTGCAGAGTATGTGTCCAAGTGCCTTCAATGTCAACAAGTCAAAGCTGAATATCAGAAACCAGGCGGTCTACTTCAACCTCTCCCTATTCTAGAATGGAAGTGGGAGCATGTGACCATGGACTTTATTGTTGGCCTACCACGAACTCCTTGAAGTATGGATTCCATTTGGGTTATAGTTGATAGACCGACCAAATCTGCACATTTTTTTCTTGTTAGAACTACATTTGATGCTTATAGATTAGCCACCATATATGTTGATGAGATTGTTCGTTTGCACGGAGTTCTGGTATCTATTGCATTGGATAGAGATCCGAAATTTGTATCTAGATTACGGAAAGGCTTGCAAATAACAATGGGAACAGAACTGAGATTCAATACCATGTTCCATCCACAAACAGACGGGTAATCAAAACAGACCATACAGACCTTAGAGGACATGCTCAGAATGTGTGCTTTAGATTTTCAAGGGAGCTGGGAAGATTATTTGCCACTAGCTGAATTTGTATACAATAACAGTTTCCACTCCAGCATCAGTATGGCGCCATACGAAGCGTTGTATGGTAAGAAGTGTAGATCGCCAATTTGTTGGACAGAAGTCGGAGATAGAGCTTTACTTGGGCCCAAAATTTTGCAAGACACTTTGGAGAACATTAAAATCATCCAACAAAGGCTCAAGACAGCATAAAGCCGGCAAAATAAATATGCAGATGTTTGAAAAAAACCTCTTGAGTATAAGGTTGGCGATCACATATTTATTTGTGTGATTCCAATGAAGGGCCAGTTGTGATTTGGTAAAAAGGGTAAATTGTCACCTCATTACATTGGGCCATTTCAAATTCTGGAAAAACTAGGCACAGTTGCTTATCGAGTCGCTTTGCCACCGGGATTCGAACAAATGCACAATGTATTTCATGTATCGATGTTGAGGTGTTATTTTTGAGATCCATTCCATGTAATTAATTACCACCGAATAGCACTTGATGAGAATATGGAATACGAAGAATGGCCAAAACAAATCATTGACTGGCAAGTGAAATAGTTGAGAAATAAGTCCATCCCAAAGGTAAAAGTAGAATGGAAAGAACACTATGGAAAGGACGCTACATGGGAAAAAGAAGATGAGATGTGACAATGCTATCCACATTTGTTTCCGAATGGAGGTGAAATAAGTTTAGAGGACCAAACTTCCTAAATGGGGGAAGATTGTGATAACCCTGTCCTGTGTTATGTTAATCAATCTTATTTATGATTGTGGTTATGTGCTTGATATGATTTTGAATGCCATTTATATGATTATATGTGTTTTTGAATTTCTATATGCTTACCGTAGGAAAATCTGTTTGATTTTCTGCTATAAAATTTAATTAAAGGTCGTAGAGGTGACTGAAACTGAAATTGATTGTATTTTTGCGATTAGCATGATTGTTAGAGCCTACAGTGAAATTTAATTAAAAATCGATTCGGATTAAAATAATTAGATTAAATCAATTAAATGTAGTGCAATTGGTTAACACTAATTGAGATGGATTAGTTAAATTAAACACACTTAGGCTTCTCATCTTGACCTCAAGAATCTAAAAATACACTCTAGAGAGAGAGAGAGAGAGTGAGCCGAATTAGAGAGAGAGGAAGCTCAACCTTGGGGATTTGCAAGTGAATTCAAGAAACTAAGAGGATTTGCTCAAGAATTGGCTATATTTGGAAGAATTGAAGCTCCTAGGTGAGTAATTGAGCTTAAATTCATGAGTTTAAATTTATAACTAAGTGAATCCAAGCATGATATGTGACTAAGAACAAGAATAGTGTTGAATGTAATGAAATTGGAGTTGTATATACATGCATGCTTGCATTCACCATGATTATGTTCATTTGAGCATGAGACATGAAGAATGAAGTACCAAATCATACATGCAAGCATAGTTTTGTTGAGCTTCATGATTATAAGCATCATTTGTGCCATTTGAAATGAAATTGGAGTCAATAATTAACATGTTTGTGCCATTTGAAATGAAATTGGAGTCAATAATTAACATGCATGCATGATTCATGAAGGTATGAAGCTTGAATGCATAAGTTTCAAAATTGGCAAAGAATTTGGAATGATTTTGGAAATGGACTATGATTTTGGACAATTGGTTTCAAATTATCTATGTTTTTATGATACACAATGTTTTTCTATGTTTTTGGCATCAATTTGCAAACTTTGGAACTTTGGAGTTGTGTTTTGAAGCTCAAACAGCTTGTTGGAAAACCCAGAATTCGACCCATCTGCTCGAGCGAGGGAAGTCTCACTCAAGTGCAAAAATTTAGCACCTAGAAAATTTGTAGATATTTGCACAGTGGCTCGAGCGGCAGACTATACACTCGAGCGAACCCTGTTTTGTAAGACTTTTGGCTCAAGCATCGAAAATCTCACTCGATTGTAAAATTCATGCAACCGGCACTTTTTCAGAGTCTTGTAGGCCGCTCGAGCAACCAAAGCTGCGCTCGAGCGAAGGGCCATGTTTTAGAAATTTTGAAAAGTTGTTTTACGTTCCATTTTTTGTTCTCTTTCATTTCTAAGCACTCTTTGGCATGCATTAAACACTGTAAATTAACAAAAGGGATAAGAAAGAGGCCTAAGAGAAATATTAAGATAAGAATAGATTGAATTGTTTGTGACCCAATGGTTTATGAAATGTGTAGGGTCAAGCATGAGGGCAAATCCATCGACGGAACACTATGAGTAATATCTTAGAAAGGGTATCTTGAACTATGTTACTTTCTAAGTGCTTACTTTTGTATAAGTTTCAAATTTGTTAATTTGAATTGTGAACAAATGTTTGTTATGTCAATGAATTGGGCCAAAGGCTGTTTGACATGACTGAATTAGGCTAGATGCCATTTGACATGAATGAATTGGGTCAAAGTCCATTTGACATGAATGAATTGGGCCAAAGGTCGTTTGACATGACTAAATTGGGGCCAAAGGCCGTTTGAGTAGACTAAATTAGGCCAGAGGTCGTTTGACCTGACTGAATTGGGCCAAAGGCCGTTTGGCATAAATGAATTAGGCCAAAGGCTGTTTGATATGAATAAATTGGGCCAAGGGCCGTTTGACATGAATGAATTGGGCTCAAGTCCGTCTAACATGAATGAATTGGACCTAAGGCCATTTGGTAAGAATAAATTAGGCCCGAGGCCATTTGATATGATGGGCCAGAGGCCGTTTGATATGTTTGGATTTGATATGTCCGTTACGAATTTCATTCACGTAGCTTCTTTATTTTGATATTATTCACTAGGTGAACAAAGAGATGTCCAAACCTAGTCTTAGTAAAGAATGTGAGAGGAAGTCAAGTTTTGTGGGGTCAGCCCGAACGTCTCACACACGGACTTTGTTTTTGTTCTTTTGTTTACTCTTCTTGCTACCTTGGTGAATACGTTGGATCACCCATGTACATAAACTTTTGTTTGGCTGACTACATGTTTGAAGTTCCTGGATGTACAAGATGTTAATTCTGCCTATATGTGTGAGTTATTATAGAATGCTTTTGGAATAATTTGGCTATGCCATACAAGCATAGCTTATTAGACAAAATTTTTAAGTCTGTTCCATTTTGGCCCCTTATTTCTATTGAAACATGTTTAATTAGGATTGAGGCCGTAGGTAATTTCTTGATTACTTGCCGGTTATGACCTTAATCCATAAGGGCGGGTTTGGGTCATGACAGGCTATGTCATGTTATTGATGGTAAGTACCCATGTTCTCAAATAATAACATTCCCATGTTCTTGGCTATTGTTCATCTCTGCCAAATGTGAACATTCACATTTGTCTCACTAATTTGAATGTTCATATTCACTTCTGCTTTACTGTTGTGAATGTTCACATCTGTACCACTAATGTGAATGTTCATATTCACTTCTGCTCTGCTAGTGTGAATGTTCACAATTGTGTCGCTGTTGTGAATGTTCATATCTATTGACATTGCTTTGCAAAGGCTAATTGACATATGTCTTTATTGTTTTGTTGAAGTACTGGTTGTGTGAACAGATAACCATCCTACAACCCGACAAGCCCAATGCCATTCCTCGTTGTGTCAAGTGGAACCTGACTACTTTATAGAAGAAGATAAAATCCACCTCTTTAGCTGATCTTGGTTTTAATGAGGTATGACCTTCAATTCTTATACATTAACTAACATAGCTTTTTCATTTCAGGTTAATGCCGATGAACTCTTCGCAACCCTAACAGAATTCCAAAAGTTCAGGCGTATAACATTGAAGGTGGAGCCTGAATGTCATGAACCAGCCACCACATCTCCCGACCTCTCTAACATCAAGGAAGAACAACATAGTGGCAGCAACTCTAAATTTCCTGGGGAGGGAGTTGACCTAAATGACAATAATGAGGACATTCATATTCCTTTTAGCAGCCCACCTGATGAGAGAGCTATTGTCATAGCAAGAACAAGCCAACCCGACATCGTCGATATGCTCGTCAAAGAAAATCGGAAGGCTTGGGGCATCATAAGCCACTGAGAAGAAAAATACAAACGCCTTGAATTCTCATGGGAGTTAAGGGAAAGAGTGATAGCTGATCTTGAAGATAAACTGTTCAACCAATCAAGCCCACCCAACATGAACACTGAAACAAAAAAGTGCATCGAGCAAAAGGATGCAGAAATTAAGCGCTTAACGCATCATTCTATAATAACTGTGGGAAACTGATGATTGAGAATGGATGATCAGAATATTGAGTGTTTTGGACCTTTAGTACAAGGATAAAATAACTATGTACATCGCAGCATTCATGGATGGCTATACTTAGTTTAGGGCTAACTGTATCTAAAATATTGAGTGTTTTGGACCTTTGGTAAATGTTTCTCATTCTGTTTCCCCCTTTCATATTTGATTTGATTTGATTTTGACAAATTCAGTTTCCCACACTAGAAATTCCATCAACAAGTAGTTAAAGAATATGGAGTATAAATTGCTCTGAATTTTTGGAAATTTAGTGGATTATGGCTGAAATGTAGACTGTAACTCTTCAGAATGTGATGATATCATCCTGTTGCTTGCATAGAATAAATTTGGTTTCAAAAAGACTTGCTAAAAACTACTTATATGTTTTGGAGAGGAAAATGCATGACATTTAGATTATGAAAAGCAGTTTACTTCATATGTCCATGCTGAAAGAATATCTCTATTTTTTAGAAGGGCTATATATTAATTAATTGGTTTTTCTTTTGGTTCAGATAAAGTGGTGTATTCATTTGACCTTCAAAAATTTTTAGAAGGATTTTAGACACCCCATTTTTGACCATCCTCAAGACTTGGACGTCATCGCTTGTGCACCCGATGATTATGATTGCATGTGCTCGTTTTAGTGCCCGAAGTCCTTAGTGGAACGCCCTGTCTTTGAGCCTTTAAACCCTATCCATTCTATGCCGTCTTTTGGACTAAAATTCTAGTGCTTCAAACCACAAGACCCTGGGACCTGCAAGCCTCCTCTGGTGGGCTGCCGGCCATCCTTGTGCCTTGTTGGCCAATGGTGTGTCCTGTCAGCCATTATTGGTGGCCTGCCGGCCATCAGTGTCTTTTTTTGGATATTTTGTTGACAGTTGTGCCATGTGTTGGCACAATTGGCTGCATCTCCCTACACGTGTATAAAGGGATATATCTCAGCCAAATGCATGTTTTTCTACATATAGAGGGTCTCCTCCCCCATTATTGAGGGTTAGAATTTTTGGACCAAAAATAATTTCTCTCTCTTTCTCTCTCTCTCTCTTACAAGTTTATGCATAATAGCTTAGATACACCATACTTTTGCCTACACCTCCTTAACCAAAGTAGTTCATCTTTGAGCTGAGGTTCCTTGAGGCCTTCTTGGAGCTCTAGAAGGTGGTTTTGGCTTGAATTGTTGCCTAAAGTTGGTCTTCCCTTCAAGAGGTATAAGACTTGCCTTTTTAACTTGCTTTGAATACTTGTTTTTCGTATTTTTTCCCACTGATTTTGGGTTGTTTTTGGGCTATAAAAAATCTATTTTTGGGGGCTAAAATTGGTGGTTGTAGGCCATTTAAAGGTAGGGGGTGGTTCACCCTTCTTTCTTCCTTGTTTGTAAGGCCTTTCCACCTTTGTTTCCCACTTTCAAACCATCTTTTTTTGTGCTTTTGAACATTGAATTGCAGAGTAATTTCAGTGGTGAAAATCATGTTTTGAAGACCAAATTTGGAGGGGTTAGCCTCCCCTCATTGTGCCTTGTCTGCTAGCCTAGTTAGCTCTGTGTGTTAGCTTATTTTTCTAACCTTTTATAGCTTAATTCCAGCATGTTTTAGGTTGTATTTTAGACTGTTTTGCCTCTGTTTTTGACTGGTTGTTGAATTTGAGTCTTGTTTTTCATGCTTCTAGTGTAACTATCCTCACAAGCTTGGTATTTCAGGCCTTTAGACACCACTAGTTTGAGTTGATTGCATTGTTTTAGTGCTTTTCTTACTTAATTTCAGCAAGCATAATCTATGCAACCTCCCTCTTTTCTTGACTCCTTATTTTCTTTGAGGGTTGTTTCAACCTTAGGATTGTTTAAACCTGAGATTGAGGTCCATGCTTAATGGTTTAATCCTCTTTTGGAGGTTCATTATCAACGGCATGACACCTCTCTCGTGCCTTAAACTACCCCTTGTTTGACACTTCCTTCTGTTTTAGAGGACTTAACTCACCAATGGATTTAATTAGTTAAAGAATGGAACGGTAATTAAAATGAGTAACTAAAAATTGAAACTAAAATTGTTCAAAGATAAGAATTTGATTGTGTTTTGGCGTGTTCAATCAGATGTTAATTGAACACAAGGAAAATTGGGGCATTTCATACTCAAGTGATGAATGTGCCAAGTTGCCTAGGTCACCATTGCCCTTGATCATGCATGATAGGGTGAAGGTTGTGAGTCTTGTTTGTGCTTTGATTAAACTTGCACACTTGGTTCTTTAGCCATCATGCAATGAAATTGCTTGATTGATGGTCTTTGAACCAAGTGTATCACTCCTTTGAGCTTGTTTTGATGATAAGGAGGGATACACAGTATAAACAACCTGTGAGAATACCCTCTCTTTGCTCTGTTTGCTCTCTGTTGCAGTAAGAAATGGTGCATCATCAATGGCCGGTTGGCCACTGTTTCTGGTCGGTAGGCCATCAGTGTTGGACAGCAACCCCCTATTAGTGGTCCGCCGGCCACCTCTTCTGGCCTGCTGTAACAAGCCCGCGGGGGGCCTCGTTACAGCTCGGACTCGACTTGTGGTCACAGTTCTAAGTCTAAACCAAAGAGTCCAAATCCGGCAAATCGTTTTAAGAAAACAGATTTTTGAAAGAACTGCCAAACAGGGACTGCTTTTCCAGATACAGAGTCGCCACCTAAATATTTTATTTTGGGAAATTTAGGAAACCCTGACTCGGTGCCAAAAGGCCACGTGTCCGTCATCACCAAAGTTGCCTCGGCTCGGGAAGTTGGGTACGATTGGGGAAGGTCACTTCGTGAGCACCCCCGTTCGCCCGGTCAGAGACCGGCCTCTACTAACCATGATATCTATTTTTGAAAAACGTTGTGTGTTCTTATTCCGGTTATTAGCCTAGGTTACTATGTGATGCGCACAGCATACAAGTATAGACTGGATCGCCTGAATTGGAACAAAAACATTTCATGTTCGCTTTTTGAAAATGGTTTGCTACCCGCAGGCAGGCTTGAAACATTTGATGATTTATTCCAATCCAAATAACCCAACCTTCACCCACAGGCATTCAGGCAGTTATATCACATAAGCAAATAGCCTCATGGTAAGCATGCTATTTATGGCATTCACTCACACACATGTAAGGATGCTAAAGCATAAAGCTTACCGGGTACTCCAAGCCAAAACTGAAACTCATTAGAATTTTATGCATGATCCTAACTATACATAAATGCCTAATGCAACACATGCAAGAATGCAAACTATAGCAGGCTCGGCTATTCTAAACATGGCATATGGAATGCTACAGCTAACACGTATTCAACTTTGAAATTGAAATACAATGCAGTTAGTATGATGCGCCGAGCCCGGTGCATGCAATGCAGATGAATGAATGCAAACATGCTGTCATACTGTATGCTAATTAAAATATGTCCTAATCTAACCATCATAAGCAGGTAAATAAAAGGGAAGAAAGACGTGGGGTTGGAAGACATACAACACACATACGCACACTTATTACAGTTGTGCCCTCGCGCAGAGGGTCCGAATAAATATACAGTCCCAAATGAAAAAAAAAATATTACAATCCAAATATTACAGTCCGAAAAATATACAAATTCCTACTTAATTAACAAATTAACTAAGAAAGTAAATAAAACTGGCATGCAAGCCAGGGACTGCCTTACTTCTGATGGATGATGCATATCCGGGTTGCCTTGCGCGGAAATCCACCGGGATGCCCCAATTAGCCTCTGTTTAGCAGTTATTCTTGGAAAGCGTGCCGAGCTCCGAAAAGTTGCTGATTCTTCATTTTGCTGCAACAAAGAGCAGGAAAGGGGCATAGCAATGTATTTCACAAATATATGCATGCCTCGATCCTCGTGCCACCAATCACGCATACCGAGGCATGATGGTCGAGGAGTCGAATTGCACAACTCAATATAGAATGAATGCACGTGTAAACCCAATAAAACCTAACTCCATCATGGATAATCCGGAGTGTCGGTGACTGGGGAATTGAGATACATTCCGTCACTCGGAGTACGAAATGCACCTCGTTTCCCGTGCCCAGGCTAACTCCTATCCCGAACATGATGCAATATGCATGACATGCATGAAATGCGACTAAGATACAGTCCTAACATACACAATGCTATGAAAATGAGATGCCTCGAAATGCGTGCACACGGGCACGCAAACCGAGAAAATAACAGAATGCGATCTAAGATACAACCTAGTATGCACTATGTTGTAAAAATGAGATGCCTCGAAATGCATGCACACGGGCACGCAAATCGAGAAAATGACAAAATGCGATCTAAGATACAACCTAGTATGCACTATGCTGTAAAAATGAGATACCTCGAAATGCGTGCACACGGGCACGCAAATTGAGAAAATGACAGAATGCGATCTAAGATACAACCTAGTATGCACTATGCTGTAAAAATGAGATGCCTCGAAATGCGTGCACACGGGCACGCAAATCGAGAAAATGACAGAATGCGATCTAAGATACAACCTAGTATGCACTATGCTGTAAAAATGAGATGCCTCGAAATGCGTGCACACGGGCACGCAAACCGAGGCGATGGTATATGCAATGCAAGTGACATGGAAATATGATATGGGCTTACACTAACATGAGTGAGCCTCAGCCACACTCACATAGGATGCCGATGGATGAAAATGAAGTGCCTCGAAATGCGTGCACACAGGCACGCAAACCGAGGCAATGGCATACGCAATGCAATGGCATGGAAATGACATATAGAATGCAACATGAACTTATACTAACATGAGAGAGCCTCAGCCACACTCACATAAGAGGCCGATGGATGAAAATGAAGTGCCTCGAAATGCGTGCACACGGGCACGCAAACCGAGGCGATGATAGAATGCGATGCAATGACATGAAAATGGAAAGCAATCATTCTAATGGAATTTCAGCACTAAAATATGGGGGAAAACAGTCCCGAAATGAGGCGAAATGACACCAAATGCATGGAATAGTCCCGACATGCGAATTTAGGCACCCGAAATGGCCTATAGCTATGCCAAACATGCACGATATGGACATGTAATGCAAAGACAGAAGCTAGGAAGTCCCAAAAAAAGGCACTTTCACAGTTATAAACATGGCCAAACAGCAAGCATAGGTAGGGCAAAAATGGCATGCAAGAATAGGGGCCAAGAGAGGGGTAATGAAGCAAGTGATATAAGAAAAATCCAAACTGAAAAATTTCCTTCTACAACATTGAAGAGGGACCAAAAATATGAATGTTTACAGTATATGGTAAGCCTCAAATCAGTATAAAAACATGCTAAAAAAACGGCACAAGATTGAGGCTCAAAAGGTGCTATAACATGAAGTATACAAAATAATCACCAAACAGAAAATTTTTTTTAATGAAACATGAATTATAGGCCAAAATAAGGCCACTTTCAGTTCTGTGAAAAAGCCAAAAACAGAAGCAAGGGGGGCTGCCAATTTATGCAAAAATGGGGGCCAAATAAGGGATATAACTACATGTGGCACATGGAGGCATCAAATGGTGAGGGGTCCTTCAACAATGTTTAAGAAGGGCCCAAAATAAGCACATTAACAGATTACATCATGCTCAAAAAAAGATTACTCATGGGCCAAAAATAGCATGCAAGATTATGACATATAAGAGGATCAATGAAGCAAGTGCATCAAGGAGGGCTCAAACAGGGTTGAGTCCTTAATGAAAAGTGAAAATGAGCTCAAACGAAGGCAACTTTCAGTTAGGGCCGGAGCTTGAAGCAATAAGCATATAGGGCTTACAAATGGATCAAGAAAAAGGGTCAAAAGAGGAGAAATGTCACTCACCCTTGAAGACCAAAGCTTTTGTTGCTTCTTGGACCAAATTTGTTGCCTTTTAGCTGCTGGAATTCCTCCTCTTGCTGCCGAAATGGAGTGGTGGTGGTAGAGCTTGGTGGTGATGAAGAAAACAAGGTGTAGGACTTAGGGATTTTTAGGAAAATGAGAGAGATGGAGGAAGCTTTGTGTCTTGAGGCTTGAAGAACAAATTTTCTAACCCCTAAATGTGATATGGCTTGCTGGTTATAAGGACCAAAAAGGGGGTGTAAAGGTGGGGGAAAAGGAGGCCAACTTTCCCCCACAAAATATCCCCCGGATATTGATATTTTCTGGGGGATAAAGCTATACAGCTGTAAAGTGAACAGTGTGAGGATCTCGGCCGGCCAGTTATTTTGGTTGCAGGTGGCCGGCCGGCCACACCCCCTAGCCGGCCGGCTAGGGGTCAAAAGGGTCAAGCTGATTTAGTGGCCGGCCACCACATGATGGTGTCCTCCCATGTGTGTACATCACAAGTATGTGGTTCAAAGTTCAAGAAAGTGGGTTCAAGGTGTTCAACATTAGCCCGGAAGGAGGGGTTCAAAAGGGTCAGGTGGAATTACTGGCCGGCCACCAACTTTTAGGGTCCTCCCAAGTGTGTACATCACAAGTATGTGGTTCAAAGTTCAAGAAAGTGGGTCCAAGGTGTTCAACATTAGCCCGGAAGGAGGGGTTCAAAAAGGTCAAATGGAATTACTGGCCGGCCACCAACTTTTAGGGTCCTCCCAAGTGTGTACATCACAAGTATGTGGTTCAAAGTTCAAGAAAGTGGGTCCAAGGTGTTCAACATTAGCCCGGAAGTGTGAAAAACGGGCGTGGGAGGGTGTCGGAGGATGTATAACTGGTTGCTGCAACAATTACTGGCCTCCCACCCTTCAGTGACCTCCCCGGTGATAAAACAGAGGTACCTGCCAAAAATGAACGAAAGCCGTTGCAAAACGAATGTTCGGGGGCCAAAATGCGCAGTTCGAGGTCCCGAAAATGGGCTGTTAAGCACCGAAAGTGGCATTCGGCCACGAAGTGGGTTTCTCAGACCCCAGTGTCCCTCAAAAGGGAGTAAATAGGAAGTATGCCAAAAATCGGAGAAAATGGAGATGGTTAAGCGGTCCCGAACCGAGGCACACGGCCAACGATCCCGAAAAATCGGAAATCGGACTCCGAAATGGGCAAGATGGCCTACGGCCACCAAATGTAGCCTACGGCCACCGAGAGATGGTCTATGGGACCTCTCCCTCCCCTCAAGGAAAGAAACAGAGAAAACCGAGCCTGGTTCGCAAACTGAGGCAAGACACAGTAGAGAGTTCGGAAGTCCGGAGGTAGGGCTCCCGACCGCAACTCTGAAACTTCTGAACGAGCACGATATGCAACGTCACCGAGCGCTCAATCGGTGATGTCTGAGTCTTAAGGTCGGTCAAAAATGGGGTGTCTACACTTGCCTGCCACCAATGAAAAATTAGCAGTGTGCTTCTGAAGCAGAGCAAAGTTGATCTGGAGAAGGAAAAAAGTGTAAGTGTTGTGCAACAGAGGCATACAGCAGCATGACGGTGGCTATTCTCCGGTGGAAAACCTTGCATCCTTGTGCATTCCTTATTTCCCGAGGTGGAATAGCTAGTTTAGCATAGTATTTCATTGTTGTAATTAGTTAATTTCTTGTACGTAATTAATTAGTTAGTTTGTTGTTGTAATTGTTTAATTAGCTAGAATAGTTAATTAATTTGTTGTAACGATTAATTAATTAACTTAGAATAGTTAGTTAATTTATTCCATTCGATTTTGTAAATAATTAGCTAAGTGGTTTAGCTTAGCTACTTTATTCATTCGGACCCCCCTGCGCAAGGGCATCAAAGTTGTAATAATGTGTATGTCTTCCAACCCCACGTCTTTCTCCTTTTTATTTATCCACTTTTGATGGTTAGATTAGGGGCATCACATTTCCATTAGCATATCGCATGTTTTCATCCATTCATTTGTCTTGCATACATTGAGGCTCGGTTTATTATTCTAATTGCATTGTCATTTATTACCTCATTGAATATGTGCTTAAATGCATGCTATGAAATTGTTGCAAATAACATGTTAAGTAGCCGAGCCTATTTTAGTTGCATGCGTTGCATTAGCCATCTTGTATAATTAGGCATCATGCATATTTTTCTAACTCTTTTGTTTTATCTTAGCTTGGAGTACTAGGTGAGTTTTTATTGCTTTAGCATACTTGCATGAGTGTGAGTGACTGCCCTGACTAGCATGCTTGCCACGAGGCTAAGTGCTTATTTGTTAAACTGTTTGAGTGCCTGTGGATGAAGGCTTGTTGATTGAATTGGAATGATTCAATGAATGTACGTTGAAGCCCACTTTGTCAAGTGGCAAATTCACAAAATTAAAGCCCACTTTGTTAAGTGGAAAAATCAAACCCTTTTCGAAAAACAAACATGAAATTGAATTGTTCTAATTCGGGCAAACTAGTCTATACCTTGTGTGCGCCCATTACATAGTAAATGCTAGCCTAATAAACCGGAACAAGAGCATATAATGTTGAAAAGAATCATATCATGATTAGTAGAGGCTGATCTTTGATCGGGTGAGCGAGGGTGCTCAATTCATGACCTTCCCCTCTCGTACCTAAGTTCCCGAGCTGAGACAATCTTGGCGATGAAGGACACATGGCCTTTGGCACGAGTCATGGGTTTCTTAAATTTTTCCAAAATAAAATATTTAAGTGGCGACTCTGTATCTGGCAAAGCAGTCCATTTTTGGCATTTTGATTAAAATCGATTTTCCAAAAAGATTTCCCGAATTTGGACTCTTTCGTGTTTATCAATTTCACATTGCACTTGTGAGATTAGATTCAGAACTGCGGGAGTCTGAATTGTAGGGCTATATTTCAAACTTCCGAAAGGGGGTGCAAAAAAGTCGAGCTACAGGGATGTTCAAATCCCAAAATATGACTTTTTTTTTTTTTTTTTCTTTTTTTTTTCCAAAGGGTGTGGCTTGGCCCAATGGTATTGCGCTGTTAGTGTCCCTAGTGGTGTGGGTTCAAGTCACAAAAATAGCCTCACCAGAAATGGGGGCAAGGTTGGTTTATCTTGTCATCCTCATGCTTCGCTTTAGCAGAAGCCTCGTGCAATGGGTTGCTTCTTCTTTTTTTCTTTTTTGTTGTTGTTGTTGCTATTGTTTTGGCTTCTGGATTTTAGCTACAGTAAATAAGCCTTCTTATTAAGTGATTTGTTAAGCTGCTAGAGAAAAAAAAAAACTTATTAGCGAAACATACGATTGCTATATGATTCAGAAAAGGATAGATCTTGGTATTCTTTTCTCTCTCTCTCTCTCTCTCTCTCTCTCTCTCTCTCTTGGGGTTGGATGAGCATAGTTCATAGTTTCTTTTGCTATTGCAACAAATTATTTAATTTGTGCAAGTTTCTCTAAAATTTGAACGTTTTGGTGTTGTTGTCACTTATTAGATAAGTTTGATAATTCTATGCTGTCATTTCTTCCTTTTTATAGATGCTTGAAGGTTTTCTAATCTTTAAATTATATGGATTTAATATGTTAGAAAACCCATTCTGTGTGTATGAGGAGGAGCCAGTTGTTGCTTATGCCTTGGTGAAAGCTATTGAAGCAGCTGACCTCAAGCCTTCAGATTTAAATGGTTTGTTTAAGCTACAATATTTACCTTTTTAAACCATAGCAAATATTCCAAGTATATGCATAATAACTGGAAGTCTAGAACTATTTTTTAAGATTGGCTGATCCATATGTAAAACTTGGTCCTTACGGATTGAGGACTAACAGAAAGTGAACCAACATTTAGACAGACAGTAATTATCGTCTCCAAATTTGATAATCAGCTCAAGATACACGTGCATAACTTTTCTTTAGTGGTTTTTGTATTGTATGTTCTTTAATGGGCAGAAATGAATTATAATGCAATGGTAAATGCTATCTTTCACTACATTATAAAAAAAAGACTGGGATACACACATTTAATGACTGCTGTTTTGAGATACATAGCATTGCGATTGGCCTTTTTAAAATTTTACAGCATTTGTCATGATTATTTCGACAATAGTAAACCTACACCAGATTTTAAATAAAGATTTCTTAAGAGGGTATTCATTCCCTTGAAGTGGTAAAGCATGTATGATGCTTTAGGGTTGCAAGTGAACACCTTGTACGTGTTGTTTAGTGCTTTCATTCAAAAAATATTTGACAATATATATGATCCATTGTTTACTGCTTTCATTCAAAAAATATATGATCTAGAGTTTCTTAGAAATTTCTGTTGTGTTAATGAATGAAAATAGATTTGTGCATACAACTTAGTGCTCACATGTGAAAATGAAACAAGTAAAGGCATGATGAATCTTCAAATTTTTTATTATTTTTTTTTTCTTTTACAAATTGCAAAAGAAGATTATTTTGAGAAAATAGTTTGGATCTTATTCATGGCCTCTAGCATAAATTATTTGTTACCACTTTACCAGTATATCACGTGCTAGTGTTTTTTCTTGTTTGTTTGTTATTTATTTATTTATTTAAAAAAAACTTTGGGGGCTGTTTGGTCCAGAAGATCCATGTCCTTCTGTTTATATTTGCAAGACTTGTATTTGTTTTCATTCAGGTCTGTACGTAAAACCCAGATGAATGAGCAGTCTTCAAGAAGTCATTTTGTATTCACTCTTTGAATATATGGTATTAATGAGGTATGAACACTAATAGGGACTGTCACCTTTTAGCACTGATTCTCTCCATCTCTCCCCTTCTCTTGTTTGCCACACACACACACACACACACACACACACACACACACACACTTGCACAAATATGCCAGTCAATGATTAACTGTTTTTCTTCTCTCATTTTTCAGCGCGCTGAACAAGTACAAGGTGTCCTGAATCATATGGACTTTGCTGGTAGTGAGCGTCTCTCTAAGAGTCCCTACTGGTGACCGGTGCTTGCTGGGCTACTGTTGCTGTAATGTTGCTGTGAGGCAGTTGTTACTAGATGCTAGTCTGCTGCAAATTTAGGTTGTTGTAGGTTTGTAGGTGATTATCGTGTCGTTTTGCCTGTCTTTGTTAGTTTCATGTTTTCATTTTATTATCTGTTGTTTCTACTACTGGTACACAATTTGGATGTATTTGGGTATGTTAGTGAGTCTACCCTTTTAGGTTTTATACACTGCTTTTAAAAATAGTATCAGCAGTGTTTTTTTACCTGCACATCAACTTTAGGTGATTTCGTATCAATGTCATTAGTTTCTAATAGTGGTTCCTGAGGGATGCCCCTTGTAAATCTATAAATCTTATAAAAAATATAAATGATTTTCAATTATTTTTGCCGCTACAAATTTGTCATTGCTAAAAAGTAAAACTTTATCGACAAACAACTTATCAGTAAATGTGTTGCCAAAAGTTTATTTTTACCCACTCATATTGTGTTACTATAAGTGTATTTTTTGCCAATGCCAATTTGTGATTGCCAAGAGTAAAGCTTTATCGACAAACAAATCATCGTCAAATGACAACATTTACCAACGTAAATGTGTCGCCAAAAGTTTACTTTTTCCCACTCATATTATGTTGCTAGAAGTGTATTTTTTGCCAATGCCAATTTGTCTTTGCCAAAAGTAAAGCATTATCGACAAACAAATCGTCGGCACATGGCAACATTTACCGATGTAAATGTGTTGCCAAAAGTTTACTTTTGCCGACACATATATTGTTGCTAAAAGTATATTTTTTTCCCATGCAAATTTGTGTCGGGAAAAGTGCCACACAATCATCATATTTGAATTACTTTTACCGACACAAGGTAAATTGCTAACAATGGATGAAGGCTTTTATCAACGACTATGTTTGTCGCTAAAGGCGTTACATTTGCCAACACAATGATAAGTTTGTCGGAAAAAACTTTTGCCGACTCATTTTTACCAACAGGTTGCCAACGTAGCTCTATGTGTTGGCAAAACTTTTTGCCGACGAGTTTTTTCTTTCAGCAACATATTTTGTTACGTTGTAAAAAATGCAATTTCTTGTAGTGATTCAATATAATTTGGCATAATCCAATACAACTCTTAAACATCCACATCATCAATTCATCACAAAGCTCATATCATCCATACCATTAGTAATTTCTTTCCCCCCAAGTTTGGCTTCATATTATAACATAATTTAAAATATCAACATTAAGAGTTCAATCACAACTTTTACATAAATTTTCAAATTCTTTAAAATTTTAATTAAACTTTTGCATGTGTAATTTAACACCTCAACTTCATGATTCTGCTTTCAATTTAAGCAAAGCCATCAACCATCTTCTTGAGCCAAACTAGGGTTTTTTTGAAGAGAAATTAAAGCATTTCACAAAAACACTTTTTATTCCAACTCTTCTATTAATTATACACAAAAAAACATGACCCAAAATTATAACCCAACAAGTAAGCCTCAACTCTTCAAACCCTACACTCCCAATCTCATGATTTATTCATGATATTCTTAAAAATATAAACTTTGTATTTATATAAAGAAAATATCACAAATCTATCTATAAATAAGGGTATTGAAAGAGAACTAGAAACCGCTACTTCTTGAAGCAAAGAGATGACAACCTAAAAATCACTGGCGACAAAATCATGAATTATTCAGACCAAAAGGAAGCCCTTGACGAGATCTACAATCTTTCTCAAAGGACCAAGGTGAATAGATCACTCTAGGTGAGTAGATCTAAAGATCTAAGTGAAAAAGTTTGAGTTTAGAGAGAGAGAATAGAACTCACGGTGTAGAAAGAGAGGAAAGAGGTGGAAAAGTGAAATGAATAAGTGTTTGGAGCCTATTTATAGTAGCAAGGTAATAATAGAATAATAGCCCCAAAGTCAAATGAAAAGAACAAGTCACAACCCCCCAAAAATTAGGGCCTAAACCAACCCAAAAATCTGAAAATTACACACAAGGGTCAACCTTTCAAGAAGAAAAGCTGAGACATTAGTGTGTGTAGAGGACAAGGTGTCGTCACCTCCCTGACTGGTGTTGACACTAAATTTCAACAAGCAAACCCCAGATTCTGTAATAGACAAGGGTTGACCCTTCCCAAACTGGTGTCGACCCTTGAGGCCAACAACAAAAGACAAGTGTCGACACCACCAAGATTGGTACCCAGAACAAGATTTCTAAGTTCCCAAACAACTTGTCAACGTAAACAAGCATGAACGAACAATCCCAACAAGTTTAAATTGATTTATACTCGTCCAAAACCAAGATACAACAACACCAAAGATTCTCAAAATAAAATAAAGGATTCAAATACGCTTCCCAAAAGCTTTAAAGGATACAAGTGCTATAGCACAGGTTGCTTGTGTAGAATGGAGACTCAAAGTCTACATACATGTATTTTGATGACATCGTGTATCTTATCAAAGAGGAATCGATACACAGCAATGTATGCCATTACCAAAATGATTCACTGTTCATGCACACACACACACATTGTTTACCCACCACAAATAATATAATGCGACCTTATGTTTGTGCAGCTGATAGATGCATATGTCGAACTACTACATGAACAACAAGCGATGGTCAACCCAACTTCAAATGAAGCCACATTAATCTTCACGAGCATGTGTTTGGTAAAAGCGCTAACATTCCATTTTTGCTAATGTGAATGTGAAACTTCACAGTTCATTAATTATTTGTCCAATGTGTGTAAAAAGTGATAGGAGAGTACCCTCCTCGCAAAAGAAGTAAACACATCGATGCACATGTAAAAAACTACCAAGGACAGAGATACCTACTATTCCCATTGCACCATGACTTCCACTGGACGATCGTTGTGTATGACGCTAAGGGCAATTTATGGAGGCATTATAACTCATTGCGGCCAAGGCCCGGCATACATGACCCACATGTCAACCAAGCACCGGAACTTGTAAGTGGCTCTTATTGTACACAAATATGAATTGTTGTCATGTGTTAAATTCCAAAATGAATGTACACACACATATGCTCGTTGGTGCCTAATGTGAAATTCCCTACATAGAGGGAGTATATCGAAATGTTGTGCGCGTTATTAGCGAGTCATCACCGCTATGAACTAAGTTCGCAAGCCAAGATCTGTCACAACCAATCATATCAGTTGATGTCTGTCCTCGGCAGGGCGACACCTCTTAAGCCTCACAACATTTTGTACAAAGCCTCCATAACCATTATGTAAACATATATGTCAAGTGCTAATCATAACCATTTTGCATTTACAGGGTGGACTGCAGACCTGCAGTTTGTTACATCATACTGGCGCACATATACCATGAAGAAATTGTTGGCAGCCTCACTAGTTCTGAATGGTATGGACTACGAGACTTATTAATACACAATTTTTTGAATCATAGGAAAACAGAGCATCATTAAAACTATAGGTGGGGAGTGTCCACCTACAAACTAACCAATACTCGATGTGAATGTTAATATCAATTGCATTGACATTTTGACAAATAACAATTGATTGTAAATCAGTGATATGACATCTATTAATGTTCCAATAGGCCACTTGTGCATTTTGATCTACATTTGGTGTTGTTATGTTAATTTATGCGATTCTTAAACCAAATTGTTCTATAATACACATATTTTGTGCAGGAATGTTCACATTGTCTACACGACATCACAGTGTAATTTTATTGCAGCACAATGTTTGCTAACACAACACAATCTTACTGCAAAAATCAATATAAGAATCCCGTGTAAAACACAATGTTAAAATGAAAAATGTACACCCTATATCGGCTCATTTCATAATTATCAATTGTGGCTTCCCAACTTATCACATCTCTCGCACCTTATTTGCTTCAGTTTCTCACCTCTTGATGGGATACTATTCTTTTTTGGCCTGTCGGGTGGTCTTTTTACAGTTGGTGGGTATATTGTAAAGTTCGTGGGATCAAAAGGCGCCTTTTCAACCAACAGTATAGGGAATATGGCACCCGAGTGGACTGCACAATACTTCTCTACATGAAAGTAATGTTCCACACAATCATTGAGATTGTAGCAGTTCTTCTGAATAGCAATAACAACATGATCACATGGGAATTCATTGATTTGCCATTTGAAAAAAGAACACGTATGCCTTGTAATATCAACTGTAATAGATGGTATTGAATGAACCTCAAACACATTCTCATTGGCTGTGCTAACCTGCTATCGTTGAACGAATTAAGAAAGTATTGTTTCGAATGTAGGACAAATAAGCTCATTCCACTTGTTTGCTTGGCCACGCCACGCATACATTTGCCGCATCAACTAATTACGAATTGTGTCCACCATCCGAGTGATAGGATGTCATCTCCCCATAACGCATGCCCTTACACAACATCACAAACATTGTATAATACTGAATTTAATATCTTCGAAACTGAAAATGAAATTTCACATCGCTATAAAACATAACTGAAATTTCACATCGCTACCATTCTAAACTTGACAAATGGAATACATTAGAAAACTATTATTACCTGAAGTATGAATTCACCCAGTGCTCAGATGCCAACTCCTCGAAAAAATTATGTGCTTATTGTTTACCCTCATTTTTTAATTTCTCAAGCTTTTCATGGAACCCTACCACAATTGGCTCATAAGCACAGTCACCCAAACTACTAATCAGGTGGTCCCTAAATCCATTATCAATTCCCTTTATCCAGTCTCTTAAATTGTTCTTCAAGTGTTGTAAGCAATAATCGTGGTGAGCCGATGGGAATACCTTCGGCATTGCTTCTAACAGAACAAGATTACGGTCCGAAATAAAAGTAATTTGACGTTTACCATCAACAACTTTCCCAAGTTCGTGCAAGAACCACGACCAATTGGTCATGGTCTCTAAATTAACAATTGCAAATGCAACAGGGAATAGACCTACAACACAACACCTTTAAACAAACTGATCACAATATTCTAATGTGAATATTAACACAAGTAGTTTACAAAAACACTATAAAGCAAACAGGGCATGTGAATGTTCACACTGTGTAATGATCAGTCATATATCCACGCTATGCTGTTGAATGTGAATATTTACATGGATACACAGCTAAAAAAAAATACTAGCCATTGTTTCCATCTTTCGTTGTTGCCGCAAGTAACTGAACTTTGTACTTTACTTTAAGGAATGTTACATCTAGGAATAATAAAGGCTGACAAGAATTGTACCCAGAAATACACGCATCGAATAATACAAAGAAACAACAAAACTGTTGACTACTCGCGTCATAGTCAATATTGGCATAACTCCCCGGATTGTAGCGTATCATAGTATCTGAATACCACCTCAGTTGATCAAACGATAATGAGTGATCTCCATGAATAACAGCCTTTGCTTTCTCCATGCCCAATCATACCACATGGTAACTCACATCTAGCCCATAATCCTTCTTCAAAATAGTCACCACCTCACACAGCCGAGTCAATGACTTGTCCCTCACAATTTCAGATATAGTACTCGACACCAAATTAGAACTAACTCTCGGATTCGTTGATGTTCGGACATCCATACCACAACTATACACATCATTGAATCTTTAGATATAGAAAAAACCATTTGCTCGTTGTGCTCTACAATGTATAGCCCACAAGCAACCTCTCTCCTCACGCATCGCACACACCGTAATAACCCTTATTGTCTCATTCTTGACATACGTAAACTGAAACCTGCATTGGATTGCATACTTACATAAAACATCATGAAATTCTTGTGGACCTCCAACAAACCGTTGTCCCACATGTGTAATACTATTTGCCCAAGGGGCTGACAACAACACCTTCTCCTTATGGTGGCAAAATCTCTAGAGTGCATCAATTTCTTCCTCACCCCCCATACGCAACGATCCAGAGTTACTCGATTGACCAATACCACTTTTCAAATCAACGACAACCACTACATGGTGTAACCCCATTGATTTGGCAAGCGACAGCATGTTCTGAAATTCTTCGTCATTGTCCAAATCACACCTATTAATCCTAGGTAGTTGACAGAACAATGAAACAGAACAAGCAGACAACTTGTCTCATTTTTTACACAAACACTCCACCAAACGTGAATAACACAATGCGCAAACCACATTTATTACAGTTGCACTGCAACCATATGTGCACACCAACATCATAAAGGTATCCATCTCCTGTAAAAACACAACAAAACAAAATTCAACAACCATGTAACAACCATACGAACAACAATACATACAATAATCTATACTATATGAACATTTACATTGTGCAAACTAAATGCCTATGTGTAAAATTCCAGTGCTAAATCCATAATGAAAACTACTACCACCATCTTTGCACAACATAAAACATTTTACAAGTTCAAAATCACACCACCAAAATGAGGTCACAGTACACAACATGCATGCAACCCTCTATAACCTCATATTAATAAGATGTGAACATCCACACTAAGCAAGCATAAAAAACTCATCAAAAATGCACTTGCATTACCACATACATCAACACATAACACAAAAAGAACATACATTCATACACAACGTATATGCCTATATGTATATTTTACACTGTGAAATCCTTACTGAAAATATCACCATCATCGTTACCAATGAGATGTGAACATCCACATTGTTCACTTAATCCGAATTACCTCATAGAGCCACGCAAAATGCATATAAATAAAAAAAAAACAGAGCATCTAATCCACATCCTTCAAACACCATAGCATCCAATCCATCACATAAATCAAAACATAAACTGAACATGCATTCAACACCAAAATGATACTAACCTTGATCATCGAATCCTACACTTGTCCTTTACCTCAAAAATGATTGATTTGAACTAGTCATACTCCAAACAATGTCACAACCGAATACCGTTCGAACGAGCCACAACGACAACAATGAAACCCTAGCACACACCAACCTTTTAAACAAGCCAATAAAATTGAAACGTATCCAACCGAATCACAATCATAACGAAAAGCGTTAATACAACAAACTACCAAAATAGAATGAACAAAAAAATAAGGAAACGTCTCTGTTATGTGTATCAACAATATACATAAGGTCATAATAGTCCATTGAAAATAATAAAATGAGGAAAAAAGATCTAATGGAATAAAAAGATAAATACACGGGACTAATCAGGCTATACTAATCCTCTGTTGACCTAATGGGTTACAACAACTCTAAAATGGATTTATCAATAAAAATCCCTTTATTTTTTTCTTTTTTTTTTTTTACATCATATTTTAGTCAAAAAGCCAAAAAGTTGGAAGGCACAATGTTGGGAGATAGTGATTAGTATAAAATATACTAGCAGAGTTATTGGTAGTAGCATAGAAGTCCTGTAGAGGAATAGGGTCTAAAGTAGAGACAAGTGTAGAAACCAAGGCCATGATGGCTATGGTTACAAGGATAAAGTGAGTGCCCATTTTTATGACTAGAAACAAAAATATACAAAATTGTACAAGCTTTTTCTTTTTCTTTTTATTTATTTTTTTTTGTTGTTTTTTTTTTCTTGAAAGGATATTGGAATGTCTATGCCTAATTGCTTGAAGAAGGAGATAGATATCTAAGCATGGAAAGTCTGTCTATTTAGAGATTTAGATAGATAAGAGTAGTTGAATTTTTAATAAAGTAATTTCCAATGCCAACGAGAGAAGAATTACCAAGTCCTCAATGGGTAACATTTTTACTCATTCACCATTTAATTCAAGGATGAACAGTTCTTCAACAACTAAACCCCATTCTAATAACTACTTCAGTGATAGATTTGAATTCGTCATTATATTTCCGAAGGACTTAAGACTCTTCCGAAGGAAAGTAAATTGGACTCTCACTACAACAATAATTGCTTATAACCACGTTTGTTAGACAACGTTTATTCAAAAATGCTGTGGAAGACATAAAGTAAAATTAAAAGACACGTATTCCACTTTATACCATGCTTCGTCTCCCTCAATCTCCATTTGTCTTTCCATCATTTTGCTTTCTCTCTTTATTTCTCTCTCTTCTTGTTTTCTCTCTCTTCTTGTTTTCTATCACCGTCCAAGATCTAGGGTTATCTCTGTCCCTCTTCATTCTCCTTGAGAGATTCACCAGGTTTGATTTTGATTACTTGTTCAGATCCATTGATTAGGAGTTCCATCGATTCAGATCCATCGATTCTTGAATCGATTTGGTTGAAACAGGGACCGGGATCGAGATCGGTTGAGTCGCAGCAAGAGGAGGATAGGAGATAGGTTGATTCACGGGAGTAATAGAGAAGATGATGGTGAGGATAGTTTAGTGGAGAGCGTGAATGATGAGGAGGACGATGACGATTATAATGGACTCGCCACTGCATTGCCGATCTAGGGTTTGATTGGAGCTCTAGGGTTTTAGAGCCCCTCAAGAGTCGTCATGGCTACTCCGTTTCACCTACCCGTCACTACTGCTCAGGTCTTCTCTCTCTCTCTCTCTCTCTCTCTCTCTCTCTCTCTCTCTCTCTCTTTATTTATATATATTTACTCTTTCTCTCTCTAAAAAGATGGGTCTTTTGATTTCAAGTTGGGACGTATTTTGTTGGACAATATTACCAAGTACTTCAGCAACAACCAGATTTTGTTCCCCAATTTTACAGTGAGGCCAGCACTATGCTTCGTATTGATGGGAACTCAAGAAAGACAGCCACGACAAGCTGGTATTGTCTTTTTAGATTCTCTTTGTATGTTTGTGAGTGTGTGTATGTACTTGAATTTATGTATTTGAATTATAATTAAGGGTAGATTTCCAACAATCAAATGATGAGAACTACACTGTTGAAGCAGGGAATGGGTTTTTGTTTTCTGTCATGCAATTCTGGTATCAAATTTACTGATGTTTTGCTGAATTATAGGCAAATTTGTGGAAATGTCCAACAATCAAATATTGAGAAATTCAACTTTTATTTTTATTTTTATTTATTGAATTTTATTCACAACAGCTATAGAGTAAGGTAATTCAATGATTTTAGATGAAGGAAAAACCTTTTGGCTTAATGTGGAATGAACAATTGGATTTATCTATAGGGGGGAGCCTAGGCATCGTTGGGTGCATTGCCTAAAAATAAAGTTACAATTTTCAGGTGGAGTAGGACAATGTTTTTTTTTATTCTTTAAATTAAATACAGTTACTTGTATAAGGTTGTGATTGTAGGAGAACTAAATTTATAAAGTTTTGTCATGCCATTGATAGTTTCTTATTTTTTTGAGGGGCCAAACCTCCATAATGGGTTCTAAACTTGTAAATTTTGTTTTTGTTAGCTAAACCTATCTGTAATGCTAAATAGGATAATTTTTATCATAGTTTTCATGGAAAAAAGCGTCCGGAGACGGTTTATTCATTATTTTTTATTCTTACACCCTTCATAGTGACCAGGCTTAAAAAACTCTGAATTTGAAGTTTTACAAATATTCTTGGTGTTTGCTTATCTGTTATATGAGCTTAATGGTCTCACGCTCACTAGTTCTTATAATTGGTTCTTCTACATTAATAATTGCAAAAGACACTTGTTTGGACCAGATAATAATGGCCAGTCCATGCAAACTATGTCCATGTGCTTGAAATGAGGTGACAAAGCTAGCGTGGCATACGTATCTATATCTCTATATATAATATATCATTAGGAGTGATTGAGAAATTGTCTAACAGTTTTTAATTCAAAGGTTATAATAGTGTCATTTTGCCCAGTTAGCTTGTTGTTTAATTCCATGATGAATGGTTCTACTGCACCCATATGCATCTTTATTCGGTCAATTAAAATTATCATTTTTAAGTTTTGTCAAAAAGGAAAATGTATACATATGTATATCTTGTAGATTATTTTTCAAATACAGACTGTCCATTGTGATTTTGGAAATTGCAAATATACTTGTCAGTTTCTGTCATTTAATAGAGTTGACAGAAAAAATAAAATTTATAATTATCCTGCTATACAATAATCAAATTATCAAAATTGTTAATTAATAACTGATTAAAAGAATCATTGAGAAATAGTCAAATATTTTCCAATACGAAACTTACAATAATAATGTATTTTTGACTGTCTTCTCTTCTATGGTTAGTGTATTGTCTAACTCCACTATGAATGGTTCTTCAGTTGCGCCATGTAATTTTTTGTAGAGAAATTACAATTATAATTTTTGAGGTTTTGTAAAAAATGCAATGAGTTTTATAAAATTGGTGTAGTTATATGGGCACTTACGCCAAAGGTCCAGTTCTGAAAATTTTAGGCCAATAGGCCCAAACTTAAATTTTGTGCTAAACGGACATTATTTGTCTAAAAAAACACATATTTCTTTAAATCTTACTTATCTATCTATCTGTTGAAAATGCCACCTGTCTGTCTAACTATATGTTGAAATATCTACATATTTGTACATGTGAGACCTATCTATTTAACGTCACATATTTGTCTACCTCATCGCCACTAGTCGCCGACTACTTTTCCGATCAATTTTTCGAAAACTTTTCCAGCGCCGGTGATTTTTCAACCCTTGTCCTTCTTATCAAAATAAATAAATAAAATTAAACCCTGGATTAAACAACATATAACTCCATAGGAATAGATTTTTCACCAATTAACCGTGGTTAGATTGACTTTTCTTTAAAAATGATTAGACAAATAAGTGCAAATATTTTTATTTTGTTGTCATTAATTTTGTGTTATAAATATTAAGTAACAAACACTTCCTTGTTTTTTTTTTTCTTTTTTTTTTTTGGAGATAATTATAATTTTATCACAATCTTATTTATTTCATTCTTAAATTATCAATTTCATTTATTTAGTCTTGGAAGGTTTTAATTTCAATTTATGTGGGTCCAATTGGTAATATCCAAGCAAATAACTAACAATAACATTACTGTGATAAGGACCTCTCTCCACTCATAATCAATTGATTTTGAATTGAATGCTTTAACAAAGCTCACGCCCATCAACTTTGACAAGTAAATAATAGGTTGGGTTCAGGACTGCCTAACTTATATTTTTAAAAACCAAAATGTGATACCCCTATTCTGTATTATGTTAATTGGTCCCTAATACGTATGTGATTATATGTTTTGATATGATTTTGTGTGTCATTATGTGAATATATGTGATTTTGGAATTCTATCTGTTTACCGTAGGAATACCTGTCTGAATAATCTGCTTTGGAAATTAAATTGAGGGCCTTATTGGTCACGGAACCCGAAATTGATTACGCCATTGTGATTAGCATAATTTTTAGAGCCTACGGTGAAATTTAATTGAAAATTGATTCGGGTCAGATTAAATTAATTTATTTAATGGCATTATGCTCAAATTGTTAATATTTTTAATTGTGGCTAGTGGGGTTTGTTGTATTTGAGCACTACACTTCCCATTCTCTCCTATGACCTCATTTTGGCTGATCAAAACTTGAGAAAGGGAGAGAGAGCCGGCTGTTAGAGAGAGAGGAGAGAATATTGCATTTGTGGTTCAAGACTTGGACCTTTTGGAGATTAAGCTCAAGTATTGCTAAATTGGGAAGATTAAAGCTCCTTTGTGAGTGATTCATGCATTTATAGTCATCATCTTGTGAATTCAAGTTTAATAGATGATCAAGAGCATGAATTAGTTTGAATGTAAGGGAATTGAGTTGCTTGTGTTCAATTGAAGGTCAATGAAGGCATGCATGTATATAATTGTTGTGGAAATGCATAATCTAGCATGTATTGAGTTGAACATGGAAATAAAGGTGTTAAATCTTACATGCAAGCATGCTTTTGTTGTATTCCATGAGAATGAACACCATTTGCATTGTTTGGGATGGAAATGAAATCAAGATTAGCATGCATGTTTGAATAATTAAGATATGAGCTTTGAATGTATGATTTTGTTTGTATTAGAATGAGTTGATGGGAGATTGGGGCATACATGTGGATTAATTGTGAATTGGGCTCCATTGTAATGTGTTTTGGTGTTTATGGCATGTTAGCATAACTATATTTGAGATTTGAGCCATAACATGCATGTTTTGTTTGTTGAAATTCGAATTGGAGCTCAAGAACTCAATCTGGAAAACTCAGATTTTTGATGTTCGCTTGAGCATGGGAAGAGTCGCTCGAGCAGGAAAATCGAGCTCCCAGCACTTTTTGCAGAGTTGGATGTTCGCTCGAGCGGTATATATCACACTCGAGCAGGGAGTTTTTATAGACAGGCCTTCCGCTCGAGTGCTCTATTCCACGCTCGAGTGTATTTTTCATGCAACCAGTACCTTTGTAGGCCTTAAGGGTCCGCTCGAGTGGGGAAATTGACGCTCGAGCGGGGACCCTGTTCTCTGAAATTTTGTATGCTCGTTCTGTGTTTCGTTTTCCGTTCTCTTTCACTTGTAAGTACTCTTAGGCATATGTTAAGCATTGTAAATGAGTTAATGAGATAAGAATAAAGCCTAAAGAGGAATATGTGAATCAAAGAACGGATTGAACTGTTAGTGACCCCTTTTGTGTTCATGAAATGTGTAGGGTCAAGCTCCAGGGCAAATTCACAAGCCGATCACTATGAGTAATATCGATAATTGAAAACTTGTCAATGTCCAATTGTTTATTTCCCTTATAAGCTTTATGAGTTGCTAATTGGAATTGTGAACAAAAGTTTGACATGATGGAAATGAATGGACCAAAGGTCGTTTTGATAGAAATGAATGGACCAAAGGTCGTTTTGATAGAAATTAATGGACCGATGGTCGTTTTGATAGAAATTAATGGACCGAAGGTCGTTTTGACATGAATGAGTGGGCTGAAGGCCGTTTTGACATAAATGAATGGACCTAAAGTCGTTCCGACACGAATGTATGGGCCGAAAGCCGTTTTGACATAAATGAATGGACCGAAGGCCGTTTTGACAAAAATGAATGGGTCTAAGGCCGTTCTGACATAAATGAACGGGCCGAAGGCCGTTTTGACATGAATGGAAATCTGATTGAGCCAAAGGCCAGTATGTTTAGAACTACAGTCATTTGATCTGAATTTTGTATAAGTATAATATGTTAAGCAGAAATATGCATTGGGCCCAAGGCCGTTCGAAGCATGTTGTTCTTCATATTGCTTATGTAACTTATGTATTCGATATTATTCACTGGGCTATCGCTCACGGTCATTTATGTGTTTATAGGTGGGCCAAGGGAAGTCCAAACCCAGCACCGGTGAAGTCTGCCAGGAACAACATGAGCTCTGGAGAGTCATCCTTGTGTCTCACGTGCGAGACCCATCCTTGCCATTTTGTTATGTAATTATATTTTGTCTTGTTGGCAAGGACTTTGTGTACATCTGTATATAGTTTTGATAAGGGTTGACTCAGTTTGGATGATCCTGTCTGTAAAGGATTTTGTGATACTGTACTTGTTGTGGGTTATTAACGTATATGTGCATGGTTTGTTTTGAGTGCATATAAGCACGGCTCTATGGACAAAGTTTTAAATTTTTGCTTCCGTTTGGCCCCTTTACTCTTATGAGTTATGTCTGTTAAGGTTTGAGGCCGTAGGTAATCTCAGGATTACTGGCCGGTTATGTCCTTAACACATAGGGGCGGGTTCGGGTCATGACAGAGTGGTATCAGAGCACGAGTTAATAACTCACACACTTGTCCAAAAAGAGTAATAAGCGTCTAGATAAGATCTAGGATGAATTCATGTGATAAATATGAATTTGGAAGCATTGATTATATGCCTAAATGTTTTGATATGAACAATTATATGTTATAAGTTGTGAACTAGTTGCATTGCAAGTTATCTGAATGTATGTGCTTCCTAGTATGTGCATACTTTTGTACTTTTTGTATAAAATATAATGCAAGCTTAATCAGATGGTGAGAACCAGAGGTGATGAGATAGAGGAGTCCTCTACTACCAGAATAGACAGAATGGAAAGACTGATCCAAGAAATGGCAGAAGCTTTGAGACAACAACAGGAGTGGCAACAACAGTGGCAGCAACCACACCCGCCACCTCCACCTCCGGCACCACCCGTGCCAAATAATCAGAATGATGACCGGATTATAGCTTTCACCAAGGACTTCAAGAAAATGAAACCACCACAGTTCCACAGGGGATTAGATCCGTTGAAAGCCGAAGCATGGGTCCTCGGCATTGAGAAACTATTTGAAGTGTTCCCCTGTTTAGAGACTCAGAAAGTGCTGCTAGCCACTTTTATGCTAGAAGACGAAGTAAGAAGATGGTGGATGTTGATGCGAGAAAATCATAAGGATGTTGACTAGGTAAAGTTTCTAGAAATATTCTGTGACAAGTACTTTCCACAATGCGTCCGGGATAGAAAAGTAGCGGAATTCATGGAACTCAAGCAAGATAGCATGACAGTGGCTGAGTATGAGGCCAAGTTCACTGAATTGGCCAGGTTTGCACCACATGTAATTGACACAGACTATAAGAAGGCAAGACATTTTGAAGGTGGACTCCGCAGTGACATCCTAGAGAAGGTGAATGTCCTAAAGCTGGAGACCTACATTGGGGTGCTAGACAGGGCCATCATATCAAAGGCTAACATAGCTAGACAAGCTAAGCTAGTAACAGAATGGAAAGGCAACAAAAGGCAAGGCTTCTTTTCGAAGAAGAAATTTCTGAAAAAGAAAAACACGGGCTCCTCAACTGCTTCAAATTCTTCCCGAGACACAGCTCCCATGCGCAATATCTGTAGCAAAAGGCACCGTGGAGTCTGTTACCGTGCATCAGGAGCCTGTTTCAAATATGGGAAGCAAGGGCACATAGCCCGAGAATGTAATCAGAATAGTGGGAAACTAGCAGCTAGTTCAACTGCATCAGTTCCAAAGCCGGGAAATACTTTGAGACCCACTACTACCGGGTATATCGTAAGACAGGGGAGAGTTTTTGCGCTTGTTTCGGGCGATACACAGAATGCCAATGCAGTCGTCTCAGGTACTATTTCAATATGTAATCAGGATGCCTTTGTATTAATTGATTCTGGATTAACACACTCATTTGTGACATGTACATTTGCATCTAGACGGAATAGACCCCTAGAGTCATTGCCATATTTGTTATGTGTGTCTGCTGCATCGGGGGAATCTGTGTTATGTGAATCCATATATCGGTTTTGTGACATGCATATTGAAGATGCTACCCTATATGTAGATTTGTTGCCTTTGAACTTTAGACATTTCGATGTGATTTTGGGCATGGATTGGTTGACCAAGTATTGTGCCACCATAGACTGTGTGACAAAAAGGGTTGTATTTAACCCACCAGAGCAGAAAGGGATTGTGTTTGTGGTTAATGGGGTAGTGCCTCCACCTTATTTGATATCTGCAATGAAAGCATGTAAACTGATCAAGAAAAGGTGCCAGGGTTATTTGTGCTATGTACTGTCTGAACAATCCCAGAATGTTGAATTGAATAACATTCCTATTGTTAGAGAATTTCCGGATGTGTTTCCGAATGAATTACCAGGGGAATTGGTAGATAGGGAGATAGAGTTTACTATTGAGACTGTGCCAGGCACCCAGCCTATTTCTAAAACTCCCTACAGAATGGCTACTGCCGAAATGAAAGAATTAAAGGAACAGTTGCAAGACCTTCTTGATAAAGGGTTTATCCGTCCTAGCACTTCGCCTTGGGGTGCACCAGCGTTATTTGTAAAGAAGAAGGATGGTATCTTGCGCCTGTGCATTGATTACCAGGAATGGAACAAGGTAACGATAAAGAACAAATATCCCTTGCCCCGTATTGATGACTTATTTGACCAATTGCAGGGATCACAGGTGTTTTCTAAGATTGATTTGAGATCCGGGTATCATCAGCTGAAGGTTAAGGCAGAGGATATTGAGAAAACCGCATTCAGAACAAGGTATGGTCATTTTGAGTTTCTTGTTATGCCATTTGGGGTAACTAATGCTCCGGCAGCATTTATGGACTTAGTGAATAGAATTTTTAAAACTACCTTGATGAGTTTGTTGTAGTCTTCATCGATGATAGTTTGATATACTCTAGAGATAGACTTGAACATGAACATCATTTGAGGACTATTTTACAAATACTTCGGGAAAGAAAACTATTTGCTAAATTAAAGAAATGTGAGTTTTGGTTAGATGAGGTTGTTTTCTTAGGGCATGTGATCAACAAGGAAGGAATTTCAGTGGACCCGCAGAAGATAGAGGCAATTGTGAATTGGCCTACACCGACTAATGTGACAGAAGTTCGCAGTTTCATGGGCTTAGCTGGGTACTACAGGAGGTTTGTGATGAACTTTTCGAAATTAGCAGTACCTCTTACCCAATTGACACGTAAAGGACAACCATTTGAGTGGAATAGTGAAAGAGAATCAGCCTTTCATGAATTGAAGACAAGATTGACCACTGCACCAATTTTGACACTACCTTCAGGTACGGGAAATTTTGTGATTTTCAGTGATACATCTTATAAGGGTTTGGGTTGTGTGTTAATGTAGAACGGAAAGGTTATTTCTTACGCCTCCCGACAGTTGAGGCTGCACGAGAAGAATTATCCAACACATGACCTAGAATTGGCTGCAGCCGTTTTTGCTTTGAAAATCTGGCGGCATTATTTGTATGGGGCAAAGTGTGAAGTCTACACGGATCATAAGAGCTTGAAATACTTCTTCATGCAGAAAGAGTTGAATATGCGTCAGAGAAGATGGCTAGAACTGATAAAAGACTATGATCTAGAGATTCAGTATCACCCTAGGAAAGCTAATACAGTGGCTGATGCTTTGAGCAGAAAATCAACAGGGAGTATGGCTTCTTTGCTTACTGAACAAATGGAGATTTTGCAAGACTTTGAGAAGTCTGAAATTAAAGTAGTAGTAGGTGAACAGTGCGGATTGATAGCCGCTATTACAGCCGAGCCGGCAATTGTTGATGAAATCAAGCAAAAACAGAAAGAGGATGAGTTCCTTAGAAAGGTGATTGATGAGTTTGAGACAAGTCCAAAAGCAGAATTTAGCATTGGAAATGAAATGTTGAAATTCCGGAACCGAATATGTGTCCCTGACATCCCGGAACTAAAGAAGAGGGTCTTAGATGAAGCCCACAGATCCGTATTTGCTATGCATCCGGGCAACAATAAAATGTACCGGGATTTGAAACAGACCTATTGGTGGCCTAAAATGAAGAAAGAGATTGCAGAATATCTGTCCAAGTGCCTTCAGTGTCAGCAAGTTAAGGCTGAACATCAGAAACCAAGCGGTCTGCTTCAACCTCTCCCTATTCCTGAATGGAAGTGGGAACATGTGACTATGGATTTCGTTGTTGGCCTACCTCGGACTTCTCGAGGTAGGGATTCTGCTTGGGTTGTGGTTGATAGACTGACTAAATCTGTACATTTTTTGCCTGTCAAAACTACATTTATTGCTTACAGATTGGCTACCATTTATGTTGATGAGATTGTCCGTTTACACAGAGTTCCAGTGTCCATTGTATCGGATAGAGATCCAAAATTTGTGTCTAGATTGTGGAAGAGTTTGCAAGAAGCTACGGGAACAGAATTAAGATTCAGTACTGCATTTCACCCGCATATGGACGAGCAATCAAAACGAACGATACAAACTTTGGAAGATATGTTTCACATGTGTGCTTTGGATGTTCAGGGGAGTTGGGAAGATTATTTGTCACTTGCAGAGTTTGCTAATAATAACAGCTTTCACTCCAGCATCGGTATGGCACCATACGAGGCTTTGTATGGTAGAAGGTGTAGATCACCTATTTGTTGGACAGAGGTCGGGGATAGAGCTTTGCTTGGGCCAGAAATTGTGCAAGACTCCTCTGAGAAAATCAAAACTATTCGGAAAAGGCTCAAAACAGCTCAAGACCGACAAAAGAATTATGCAGACGTTCGGAGAAGGCCTCTTGAGTACGAGGTTGGTGACCATGTGTTCATCTGTGTTTCTCCAATGAAAGGCCAAGTCAGATTTGGGAAAAATGGCAAGTTGTCGCCCTGTTACATTGGGCCGTTTCAAATTCTGGAGAGGCTTGGTCTAGTTGCTTATAGAGTTACTTTGCCACCAGGATTTGAACAAATTCATAATGTGTTTCACGTGTCGATGTTGAGGGGTTACTTCCGAGACCCGTTCCATGTGATTGATTATCACCGGGTAGCTATTGATGACAATATGGAATATGTCGAATGGCCGGAAAGAGTTGTTGATCTGCAATTGAAACAGTTGAGAAATAAGACCATCCCGATGGTGAAAGTTGAATGGAAGGAACACTATGGTACAGAAGCCACGTGGGAAAAAGAGGAGGAAATGCGACTACGCTATCCACATTTGTTTCCTGACGAAGGTAACTTAAGTTTGGAGGACCAAACTTCCTAAAAGGGGGAAGACTGTGATACCCCTGTTCTGTATTATGTTAATTAGTCCCTAATACGTATGTGATTATATGTTTTGATATGATTTTGTGTGCCATTATGTAAATATATGTGATTTTGGAATTCTATCTGTTCACCGTAGGAATACCTGTTTGAATAATCTGCTTTGAAAATTAAATTGAGGGCCTTATCGGCCACGGAACCCGAAATTGATTACGCCATTGTGATTAGCGTAATTTTTAGAGCCTACGGTGAAATTTAATTGAAAATTGATTCGGGTCAGACTAAATTGATTTATTTAATGGCGTTGTGCTCAAATTGTTAATATTTTTAATTGTGGCTAGTGGGGTTTGTTGTATTTGAGCACTACACATCCCATTCTCTCCTATGACCACATTTTGGCTCATCAAAACTTGAGAAAGGGAGAGACAGCTGGCTATTAGAGAGAGAGATGAGAGAATATTGCATTTGTGGTTCAAGACTTGGACCTTTTGGAGATTAAGCTCAAGTATTGCTAAATTGGGAAGATTAAAGCTCCTTGGTGAGTGATTCATGCATGTATAGTCATCATCTTGTGAATTCAAGTTTAATAGATGATCAAGAGCATGAATTAGCTTGAATGTAAGGGAATTGAGTTGCTTGTGTTCAATTGAAGGTCAATGAAGGCATGCATGTATATAATTGTTGTGGAAATGCATAATCTAGCATGTATTGAGTTGAACATGGAAATAAAGGTGTTAAATCTTACATGCAAGCATGCTTTTGTTGTATTCCATGAGAATGAACACCATTTGCATTGTTTGGGATGGAAATGAAATCAAGATTAGCATGCATGTTTGAATAATTAAGATATGAGCTTTGAATGTATGATTTTGTTTGTATTAGAATGAGTTGATGGGAGATTGGGGCATACATGTGAATTAATTGTGAATTGGGCTCCATTGTAATGTGTTTTGGTGTTTATGGCATGTTAGCATAACTATATTTGAGATTTGAGCCATAACATGCATGTTTTGTTGGTTGAAATTCGAATTGGAGCTCAAGAACTCAATCTGGAAAACTCAGATTTTTGATGTCCGCTCGAGCGGGGGAAGAGCCGCTCAAGCGGAAAAATCATGCTCCCAGCACTTTTTGCAGAGTTGGATGTCCTCTAGAGCGGTATATATCACGCTTGAGCGGGGAGTTTTTGTAGACAGGCCTTCTGCTCGAGCGCTCTATTCCACGCTCGAGCGTATTTTTCATGCAACCAGTACCTTTGTAGGCCTTAAGGGTCCGCTCGAGCGGGGAAGTTGATGCTCGAGCGGGGACCCTGTTCTCTGAAATTTTGTATGCTCGTTCTGTGTTTCGTTTTCCGTTCTCTTTCACTTGTAAGCACTCTTCGGCATATGTTAAGCATTGTAAATGAGTTAATGAGATAAGAATAAAGCCTAAAGAGGAATATGTGAATCAAAGAATGGATTGAACTGTTAGTGACCCCTTTTGTGTTCATGAAATGTGTAGGGTCAAGCTCCAGGGCAAATCCACATGCCGATCACTGTGAGTAATATCGATAATTGAAAGCTTGTCAATGTCCAATTGTTTATTTCCCTCATAAGCTTTATGAGTTGCTAATTGGAATTGTGGACAAAAGTTTGACATGTTGGAAATGAATGGACCAAAGGTCGTTTTGATAGAAATGAATGGACCGAAGGTCGTTTTGATAGAAATGAATGGATTGAAGGTCGTTTTGACATGAATGAGTGGGCCGAAGGCCATTTTGACATAAATGAATGGACCTAAAGTCATTCTGACACGAATGTATGGGCCGAAAGCCGTTTTGACGTAAATGAATGGACCGAAGGCCGTTCTGACATAAATGAACGGGCCGAAGGCCGTTTTGACATGAATGGAAATCTGATTGGGCCAAAGGCTAGTATGTTTAGAACTATAGTCATTTGATCTGAATTTTGTATAAGTATATATATGTTAAGCAGAAATATGCATTGGGCCCAAGGCCGTTCGGAGCATGTTGTTCTTCATATTGCTTATGTAACTTATGTATTCAATATTATTCACTAGGCTATCGCTCACGCTCATTCATGTGTTTGTAGGTGAGCCGAGGGAAGTCCAAACCCAGCCCCAGTGAAGTCTGCCAAGAACAACATGAGTTCTGGAGAGTCATCCTTGTGTCTCACGTACGAGACCCATCCTTGCCATTTTGTTATGTAATTATATTTTGTATTGTCGGCAAGGACTTTGTGTACATTTGTATATAGTTTTGATATGGGTTGACTCAGTTTGGATGATCCTGTCTATAAAGGATTTTGTGATAATGTACTTGTTGTGGGTTATTAACGTATATGTGCATGGTTTGTTTTGAGTGCATATAAGCACGGCTCTATGGACAAAGTTTTAAATTTTTGCTTCCGTTTGGCCCCTTTACTCTGATGAGTTATGTCTGTTAAGGTTTGAGGCCGTAGGTAATCTCAGGATTACTAGCCGGTTATGTCCTTAACCCATAGGGGGGGTTCGGGTCATGACACAAAACCTATTCACGTGCTTAAAAGTATTGGTTTATGGGTCTCACGGTAAGCTTGGCTCATATGGGCCTAATTTGATCCAAATTTTAGCTTTAATTCATTTTTTTTTTCATTAAATTCCAAAATTAGTTTTAAAAAAATAAAGAATTATTAAACAAAATTTTGAAGTACATCAAAACAATTATAATCACCTCTTGAATCATGAAAAAAGAAGAAAAAATCTTTATTTATTGAAACACGAAATTAAAAATATTATGATAACGTTGTTGAATTGTATATATGCATCTTTAAATTCACATAAATTTACTACTTTCATAAATGGTGTGCAAGGCACTCAGTTTTTTACTTTCAATATTACTATTTGCTAAAAATGCATATGTTCATGCACCTAAAAAAGAAAAAAAGAAAAGAAGATAAAGTAAAATAATGAATCAATTATTTGGTTTATATGTGTCCAATGTGCGTTTTTGGGATGGGCCTATGGGTTGATTTTTTGAGTCAGTCGTCAAAACTCCCATCAAGCCCTCCTATCTTTCAACCCAAGCCAAACCCATATATTTTAGGGTTCTGTTAAGTTAGGCCATCTTCTGGCCAATGCTGGGCCAAAAATAATTTGAAGATTTCAATAACCAAAAGTTTGATGGTCCATTGTCGTCTCCTAGCTATTGATATGGGAGCCTATAAAAAGACCAAGAGTGTCGTCATTTTATCAATAGGGAGCCTAGAAAAAGATCAAGAGAGTGTCATCATTATATTAGGGCGGGGAGAGACAGAGAGAGAGAGAGAGAAGAGAGCTATTCAACAAACTTCATTATTATATAATCATACGAAAACAATTGTAAGGAAATCATCAATAAACCAACTCACTTATTTATGCTTTATTGCATCATATTTGCTTAAAGATTAACAAATAATAGATTAATGGGTTCTCTAATGCTCATTTCTCTAGTTGTTGGGCCACCAAAATTGTGCTTGAAGATAGACTACCACCTTCTTGTCCACTTGGAATGCCTTGGTAAGAACATCATCAAAAAATTTTGGATTTGACCCGAACACTACATTAGCAACTATAATGGTTCCGGGATTTTGGCAACTTAGGGCAGCAAGAGCTACTGCATTAGTCTTTCCATTATTAAATTGAAAGTGAATGAGACCTTGTGGGAACACAAAAACATCTCCTAGGTACAAGATCTTTGTGAAGAGACGGTTGTCAGTGTTGGAGGTCATGAAACCAACGTAGAGAGTACCTTCCAAGACCACGATGACTTCAGTTGCACGAGGGTGTGTATGGGGTGGATTGAGGCCATAAGGTGCAAAGTCGATGCGGGCTAAGGAAATGCCAAGAGTATTGAGGCCAAGTATTTGCATAACATTTACGGGAGTGACCTTTGACCCAACTGGGTTCGATGTGTTTTGAGGTGTAAGGAGGCTGGAAAAGAAGAAGTCATCGGGTGTGTCAAGCTTTGGGTCCTTACAGACTTTGCCATTCACGAACACTGCATGCAAATGAAATGGAGTTGTGCTTCTGTAAGATTGGGTGAAAGAAAGAAAAAGTTATATAAACTAATCAATTTTTAATAATGTTACAATAATGACATCTAAGAAATTAAAAATTGGTCCTTTAAAAATTAAAACAATTAAAATATTAGAGACCAAAAAGAAACATGTCATGCGGACCAAAAGGGTAATTAACCTTTTTTTTTTTTAAGTTGATGAGTATTTTTTGTTTATAAAATAATGTTTATTTTGATGATGAATATTGACAATGACAGTGAGGGAGACTAATTTAATACATATTTAATACTTTAAATACTAAAATATTGATTTTCAAAATGACAAAAACCCATATTTATGTTGCGAAAAGTACAATTAATCAATAAATATATGACTTCAAAATGAAAAACTTACATGGACTATATATACTTCCAATGAAAAAACTGAGGTTTTAATTATCATCAAAATACAATTGCTTTAAATAAAATTTTCATGAAAATCATATTTCAAAATCTTCGACTTCAAACATTGGAAGGCACAAAGTTGGGAGATAGAGTTGAGCATAAAATATACCAGCAGACTTATTAATAGCAACACAAAAGTCTTGTAAAGGACTGGGGTCTGAAGCAGAGACAAGTGTGGAAGCCAAGGCCATGATGGCTATGGTTACACGGATAAAGTGAGTGCCCATTTTTATCACTCGAAAACAAAAAATTGCTTGAAGGTGGAGATAGATATGTAACCATGGAAAGCTCATCTATTTATAGAGATAGAGTAGTTGAATTTTTCATTAAGTATTTCCAATTCTAATGAGACAAGAATTACCAAGTCCACAAAGAGAAAATGCAATGAGAGAATAGGAAATATTCTTGAAGAAAGAAAATGATTAGTTCAACAAAATTTCATCACTTGATTCGCAATTAAAGATATTTAGATATTATCTCCTTCTACATCTGTATGTTATGTATTGTAATTTTATCTCAACTTATTAAAATATTTGTTGAGGAGAGAAAAAGATTAAAGTTTTACAGTACTTGGATATTCTTTGAGCGATTAGTTTCAACAAGACAAAAATTACTTACATTCTTCAATTAAATTGTGTGCATAGAGTAAGAAATAATAATTCTTATATTCACTACACAGAAATGCCTTTAAAAGAAGAAATAAAGAAGAAAATGTGCATTTTATAACTCACCATAAATGAAAGAAAATAATACTCTGTTTATCTCTGTATGTTTTTTATTTAAGAAAATGTGCATTTTACCTGCAATACCAGTGGCTGCCTCAATTTGGAACAACTTTGCGCCCCCAAAAGTGCAATTCCTTGGGTGGTTGGCTTGGCTTGGTAAGGATAAAACATCTACTTTCCTCCATAGAATTGGAATCCTTGCGGGAAGTGCAAACTTTGGCTGTGTGTTTTGTCATAATGAGGTTGAAACAGTGGAACATATTCTGCTTTACTGCCCTTTTGTGTGGCTGCGTTGGTCTGACATTATACACTGGTGGGGATTGCAGTGGGTGATACCAGGTTCAATGCAAGGTTTGTTGCAATGGTGGTCTGGATGTAGAATGCAGAAGCTGGAGAAGAAAATCTGGATGGTTATACCTTTGGCCACTCTCTGGTCCACATGAAAGCATAAAAATGACTGTGATTTTAATGGTTCTCAACCAAAATTTGGAAGCTCTATGTGAATTAGTGAAGATTAGAGTTCCTATGTGGCTTAAAGCATTGCAAATTTAGGTGGACTTTTCTATAAATGATTTGGTCTTTAATTTGCCATAGGTGAAGTATTGTATTAGGAATGGAGGTTGAATGTTATGGTTCAAGTCTGGTGTTTTGTTTGGTCTTGTCAATTAGCTTTCTATGTTCAAGGTAACAGGGTTATAGGTCTACTTTGATTGGAGTTACTTGTCTGGCTGCTGTGTTGGCATTTGTCTTGTTGGTGTGTCTGGTTCACTGCTCTTTGCTAAGTTTTGTAGAATGACTGAAGGTTTGCTTGTTGGTTTGAAATGATTGGTAAATTTGAATGGAGTTCAAGGTAGTGTAGAATGACTGAAAGGCTGCTGGTTTTTGCTGATGTTTGCACTGGTTTCTGGTTGTCTTGCTGATATTGCACTTGGTGCTTGGAAGAAGGGCTACTGATTGGAGGTTTGCTTGTTGTTTTGAAATGTTTGGTTAATTTGAATGAAGTTCAAGGCAGCGGGGTTATAGGTCTAATATGAATGGAGTTACTTATCTAGCTGCTGTGCTGGTATTTGTCTTGTTGGTTTGTCTGGTTCACTGCTCTTTGCTGAGTTTTGTAGAATGACTGAAGGGTTGGTTTTTGCTTTGAAATAATTGGTCAATTTGAATAGAGTTCAAGGCAGTGTAGAATGACTAAAGGGCTAGTGGTTTTTGCTTATGTTTGCACTGGTTTCTGCTGATGTTGCACTGGTTGTCTTGCTGTTACAGAGTTTTGTGGCTGCCTAAGCTGGTTTTTCTTTTCCTTTACTCTATTTGCTTTGTTTGTTGGTCTCTCACCAACTAGGAGGTTGGAGCTTGATATAGCTCCAAGCTCCTCTTTATTGATATAATTTATCTTACTTTGTATGTGTTTCATCAATAAAGTCTTCTTTTTGCCGATCAAAACAATAAAAATCCCTACAACATATTAAGGTTTTAGAGATTAAAAATTAGGTACAAAATCTCTTTTTAGGAACCGATTTTTTTGTTGTTACAAGTGTCATTATTATATTTTTAGCGACGAATTAGAATTATTATACTTTTGGGACCAAATTATTTTGTCCCAAATAGTATGCTTAATAGAGATATTTCAAAGTTTTGTCACTAAAAGTCATTTTTTGTCTTTTTAGGATGACTTTTAAGCGACCATTCTCATGATGACATGAATTTGTTGCCAAATATTTTTTCCAACAAAATTTTTACTTCTTAAAATAAAAAGGTTTAGTCTTTAGAACTGTTAGTGCATGATTGGTTATCAAGCTGGATTAGTGAGATAAATAAATTTCTTGGATGCATGTTTGTTGTAGGAAAAAATGATTTTTGGGGACTTTAATTTAATATTAAAGTGTGGTGACTTTAATTAAAGATTAAAGTGGGTCCCAACCATCTATTGTGTTGGGTCCAAGTGGGTCTAGATACTTTGCATTGAGATCTTTACACCACAGATAGAATGGCCAAAAACCATTGAGATTTGAATGAGAAATTACCTCATGAAGTTAGCTTCATGGAAAAAAGGTAATGAAGTTTGTAACTCCTGCATTAATGGGGTTTGTAACTCCTGCATTAATGGGTTTGTAACTCCTGCATTAATGGGGTTTGTAACTCCTGCCTTTATTGCAGAGGTTAATGGTGCATTATGAACAGCCATAAAGGCTGGAGGCTCTTCCTCTCTCCCCTATACATGTATAAATTGAGACCCTCCTGTCAAGTCTCAAACACAAAAATTTCTACTTCCATTTCACAAGTCAGTTTGCTTGAAAGTTCCTACAGTGAGAGAGTGCTGCCACTGTTTTGTTCGCTAAGATAGACAGAGAGTGCTTCTACCGTAGCTGGTTTTGACCGTCGTATCCTGGGAGACAGACGCCAGGATTCCTCAAGCACTCGACCAGTGAGGCGGCAGAATCTGTTTTAAGGAAACTGCTTCCGTACAGGCTTCGGTTTCGTCTCTTTACCCTTTTATTGTTTTGTGTATTTCTGTTGAAATTTAGTTGTAATTATTAGCATGTGTTCTTAGTATATATATAATTTGATTTCTTCATAAATCTATTTATTTAATTTCAAAATTTGAACAACATTTGTATTGCAATAGATATGCAAATATATAGGAGGACTAATGTGTAGGTCTCAATAAGTGAACTTATTACTCAATAGATCTTGTGATAATTAGCAGCGATTTTATAAAAATTCGTCACAGAAAATGTCACTCCTAGTTACATTTTGGCAACAAATTTAGAAAATCGTCATAGAAAACGTCACTAATTGTCAGTTTTTAGTTACAAATTCAGAAAATTGTAACAAAAAAATCACTAATTATTAGTTTTTAGAGATAGATTTAGAAAACCGTCACAAAAAGTCTTTTTTAGCGACAATTCTGATAGGATCGACTCTCAGCAACGAATTGATAGGACTTAATAAAGAGAATTAAGTCTAATTATTAGGACTTGTTGGTAATTTATCCAATATATAATCCCATTTGCATGATTGCTTTGTATTATTAGTTATAAGATTAAAAAATTCTACAATTTTGTTGATAAAATGTCCAATCTGTATAATATAAGTAGAACAATAAAATGTGTGAGTTATATAGATTAATAATTTCAATCATATAATATAATCCACTCAATCAAATAAATGCTTGAGCGATAGATTTCAATTCGTCATTATGGCTGTGTTTGTTTTTACTTAAAATATTTGTCAAAATTATTTTACTCATTTTCTATTGTTTGGTTGAACAAAAAGTAAATAAAACAATTTTTAAGGAAAATAGTTTTGCATCATTGTTCTAAAATAGCTTACTTTTAAAAATTCCGTAAATTAATTTTTATAAAGTTAACTCTCACTCACTAACTTTTCTACATATTTAGCATTCTCAAATAAAAATTGTAACTCATTAAAAAGTCATAAACAACACTTTATTGAATCATAATTTCTCTTTTAAGTAATAAAATATTTTTATTTTAAGTTTCAACCACAAGTCAAAAAATAAAAATATTTTTTCTATATAAAATTAATATATAAAAAAATATTTGACATCGAAATATATTTTCAAAGAAGTTAAGACTCTTCAACAAGGAAAGCAAATTAGACTTTCTATGCCCACGTGCTTGAAATGAGGTGACAAAGCTAGCATGACATACTTCTATATCTCTATGTGTAATATATAATTAAGAGTGATTGAGAAATTGTCTAATATTTTTTAATATAATGCTTATAATAATGTGTTTTTACCCAGTCTTGTATATGGTTAGCTGTTTTTTTATTTTTTACTTTTTGAACTGTGTATATGGTTAGCTTGTGGTCTAACTCCATGACGAATGGTTCTACTGGCACCCATATGCATCTTTATTCGCTATAATTATGATTTTTGAGTTTTGTCAAAAATGCAAATATATACACGAGTATATGTTCGAGATTATTTTTATAGTAATTTGAAGGACAATGTAGATAAAGTTATGGTAAATTACAAATATAGTCTTTGAGATTTGTTTTAAATACAAATTATTTATTGTGGTTCTGAAAATTGTAAATACACTCGTCAGTTTTTGTCATTTAATGCAGTTAATAGAAAAAATAAATTTTTTAACTATCCTTCTGCATAACAATAAAATTATTAGAAGTGTTAATTAATATATATTCAAAAAATTGAGAAATCATCTAATATTTTTCAATACAAGACTTATAATAATAATGTATTTTTAACTTGTCTTCTCTTTCTATGGTTTTGCCTATTGTCTAACTTTACCATGAATGGTTCTTCTGCAGCAGCCATGCAATCTTTCTTAGGTAAATTATAATTGTAGTTTTTGAGTTTTTGAAAAAAAATGTAATAAATTTTATAAAATTGGTATAGTTATATGGCCACGTAGGCCCGAAGGTCCATTTCTAAAAATTTTAGGATAATAGGCTCAAACTTAAATCTTCTTGTTCTAAAAGGACATTATTTGTCCAAAAAGACGCATATTTGTTTAAATCCTAACTATCTATCTATCTATTTGTTTAAAATGTCACCTATCTGTTTGACTATATATTTTAATGTCCACCTATATGTACACATGACACCTATTTATTCACTTATCTATTCAATATTACATATCTGTCCACCTCACTGCCGCCAGTGGCTGGTGACTTTTCCAGCACAAGTGATTTTCCAACATGTGTCCTAATTATCACCAAAAATGATTAAACATTAGACTAAATATGTAACGCCCTCAAAATAAACCCATAATATATAACATTGACATAATAAAAGAGAACTAACCAAGCCAAAACTTGGACACAAAATGTGAGTACTAACTCAACTACAAATTAAGCCCTTGGCTTGATTGTTTACATGTAATATCAAATAAAATAAATAACAACTAAACTAAACAGAGTCTTCAACTCCAACTCCTTCCAAGCTAAGTCCTTGGAGGTAGCATATCACCTGAACCTGAAAATGATGTTCCCGTATAGGGTGAGCCATATCCCAGTAGAAACATACTAAACCAAATATAAGCATTGAATAAAGCAATAGTATTCAATAGATGGTTAACACAACTATTCACTTTCCCAACATACAGTTTCATGACATTAATGTCGATGACACGTTTCATTTTCCATTATTTGTTCAACTTTCCATTTATATCAATATGGCTCAGAACCTGGCCAAACTATAACAGTGAACTAAATATCACATTAACATTTCTTCCAATATCAACAAAACAAAGGCTCATACCAAAACACTTCCATACTTCCCGATTGATACACATTTTAGTGCTGTATCAACAGCATGCAAAAACACTTCCATAAATCAATAAGCACACATATAGTGGTGCTAATGGAGTCCATCCCCTATCTTCTCCCAAACAAAATCCGGTTTAGAGGTCCATCCTCTATCTTCCCCTAAACCGTGGAGTATATCCCCTATCTCCTCCCAAACAAAATGCATATACAATGTATTAAACACTTGGCATATACAACACACAATCAATACACGTATTTTCTGTATTAATTCAACAGTCAAAATCAACGACTTAACTAATGTGATTAGTTTCAGTTTTTCCTAATCCACATGCAATGTCTACAACAATCACGACTATCCTCCACCGATAGCCCAAAACAGTTATTTCTAAACAGGAAATAAATGAATCAACTAATATAATTCCAACATTTTCATAGGTGAGTGATTAAACAAATCAACTACACCATTTAATTAATAAATTCCTCAATTTCATGAACTCAACTAAATTCCCCAATTTTCCCTAAATTAATTATACAAATTAATTTATTACAACAATTAGAGTTTTTCCCAAAATTAATCAACTAATATAATTCCAACATTTTCATAGGTGAGTGATTAAACAAATCAACTACACCATTTAATTAATAAATTCCTCAATTTCATGAACTCAACTAAATTCCCCAATTTTCCCTAAATTAATTATACAAATTAATTTATTACAACAATTAGAGTTTTTCCCAAAATTACCAAACAACCCCCAACATATCAAAATACCAAAACTTAGGACAAAACCTATAATATGGAGTAGGAAATCCCTACCTCGAAGTAAATAACCCGAATGGAGAAGATGAAGGCCAAAAACCAAAGTGCTCCAAATCACCAAACTTCCAGATTAAAATGAAGCCCTCAACCCACTCTACCTTTCTTACAAAGGACTTAGTATAGATTTACACTAGAGGGAGATGAAAACCTAGAGAGAAGGTGTGTAGGGAGAGAGAGAAGATGGTTCTAGGGTTTTGAAATCAAAAGGGAGATGAAAAAGTGATATTGAAAGGTTGTTATTAAAGCCCATTAATTGGAAAATGAAAAGACAAGTTAAAATTAAATGAACACTAATTGCAATTAAATGGACACTAACTAGCATTAAATGAACACTAGTTAGAAATATGAATGGACAAGTTTGTCATAAAATCCCACTAATGGAATATGAATGGATCACTAATTGGAATTGAATGAACCATCATGAAAATTTAATAGACACTAGTTGGAATTAAATGGACATCAACCCTTGGTTTCCAAACACAACCAACCTATTTCAAACCTGCCCAACATATCCTATAACTCAAAAATAAGAAATTGAAGGACAACAACAACAATTATATAACAACGGGGTCTACGGAACATAAGTCCGGATACAACAACTGAATGGGAAAAGACCGGGGTCGCTATAAAATAACATATAACTCCATGGATGTGAATTTTTCACCAATTAACCCTTGTTATATTGACTTTTCTTTAAATAAGATTAGAGAAAACGGAACTGATATTTTTATTTTGTTGTCATTAATTTTGTGTTCTAAATATTAAGTACAAACGCTTTTTTTTTTTTTTTGAGTTAATTATAATTTTATCACAATCTTATTTATTTCATTCTTAAACTATCGATTTTGTTTATTTAGTCTGCGAAGGTTTTTACTTCAATTTATGTGGGTCCAATTGGTAATATCCGTGCAAATAACTAACAGTATAACATTAGTGTGATAAGGGCCTCTCCACTCATAGTTAATTAGTTTTGAGTTGGATGTTTTAATAAAGCCACGCATATAAAATTTGATTAGTCAATAATAGGTTGGGTTTAGGCCAACCCATCTTATATTTTTGAAATACGAACCTATACATGTTCTTAAAAATATGGGCTTATGGTTCTCAGGGCAAGTTTGGCTAATATGGGCCTAATGTGACCCAAATTTCAACTTTAATTTAGATTTTTTTATTAAATTCCAATATAACTATTAAAAAAAATTAAAGAATCACAATAAAAAAATTTGAAGTACAAAAAACAATTATAATCACCTTTGGAATCACTAAAAAAGGAAAAAAAATATTATTTATTAAAATACAAAACTACATCTATTATGATAATGTTATTGAATTGTATGCTTCTTTAATCTCACAAAAAATTTAATTTCTACTTTCATAGATGGCATGCTAGTAACTCAATTTTTTTACTTTCAATATTATTATTTACTAAAAATTCATATGTTCATGCAAGTCAAAAAAAAAAAAAAAAAAAAGTCAAAAAAAAAGAAGGATAAAGTGAAATAATAAATCAATTATTTGGTGTATATGGGTCCAATGTGCTCTTGGGATGAGCCTATGGGTCAAGTTTCGAGTCAAGCCTCAAAACAACCATCAAGCCCAACACATATATTTTAGGGTTTAGTTGAGTCAGGCCATCTTTGAGACAATGCCGAATAGAAAATAAGGAGAGTTACGGGCTGGTCCTTTGGACCGGACTTAATACCCATGAGATCCTATTCCAAAATCATTTAGCCCACCTTCCCATTTTACCCCTGATAACCTACACATTTGACTTCTCTATTTTGCGCACATGTCACTTCCATGACCCAGTATCGCCCCTTCCAGCCATTGTCAATCATTTTCGATTGCCGGCTATAACCTTTCATCTCAAGTACATCACTACTACCACCACCTCCTTCTCAGATATAGTGGCAACAAAAGAAAAGAGGAGAAAAATGATGAACAAAATGAAGGAGAGAGACACGAAGCCATTACCAGAAAATAGTTCTCATTATTTTTCACATTCACAAATCAAGACAAAGAATAAAAAATTAGATTCAGTGATAAATTTATCACTGTTTGTTTGTAAAAATATTACAGAAGGAAAATCAAGCAATCACAGTACGAACCAACACAAGAATTAGAGATACATTCAGTGATAAATTTATTGCCGACTCTTTGCCTAAAAAAAAGAAATGCAAAAGGAAAATTTAATCATTACTATTACAAATGATAAATTTATCATTGCTAATTTTATTAAGTTTAATATAAAAACAAACATATTCAATAAATTTACTAATAAATTTATCATTGATATAAACAATAGATAGGAGCTCCGGTGACCATGTGAATGCTACATCTCGATGTCGACAGGGGCTGTGATATTAGATCGACATCAAAGATAATAGATCAGCATTGAAAATGGCCAAATCTAAAGTCACCGATGAAGATTGGCATCGAAGATAATAGATTGGTAATGAAGAATAAGTATGGAGGCAAAACAATGTCGATTAGTAAATTTGGATACTTTGCATCCCAAACCAGTGATGAAGGAAGATGGTGGCAACGATAATGTCAATGATGGTAGATCGGTGATAGAGGAAATGGTGACAACGACGATGTCAGATTCAATGATAAATTTATCACTGTCTGTTTGTAAAAAAAAAAATTCCAAAAGGAAAATTACTATTACAAATGATAAATTTATCATTGTTTAGTTTATCAAGTTTTAAATAAAAACAAACATATTCAACAAATTTACTAATATATTTATCACTAGTTTAAACAAGATAGGAGCTTCGATCGACATTGAAAATACCTAGATGAACCCACCACCGTTCTGATCTAATACCCTGAACGCCTCTCTCATGTCTTCTTTTTTGCCTCGCTCGTCCATTATGAACTGGTACAGAGCTCCGAACTCATCAATGTCGATACGCCCATCTTCGTTCATGTCGATTTTCTTGATCTCTTTCAGATCTAACACCATCTCTCTCAAATCAACCGACCACAAAGGCAACTCTCATGTTCACTAACACCAATGAACAACTTGTAGCAATCTCGATTTTGATCGTTCTTTCATGTTTTGCCACTTCGACTAGGCCGGTCGGGGGTCGAGTTGCCCGGTCAGCTCGCGGGGGTCCAGGGGGCAGCGCCCTTTGGTGGGTCCAAGGGCAGCGCCCTAGCAGGGGTTGAACTGTCTGCAAAAGCACTGGGTTAGTGTATTTGACGCTCGAGCAGGGCATTCCATGCTCGAGCGGACCATGTTATATCAGTTCGTAAATCTGATATTTTATATCACTTTTTCAGTCCTCTCTCTCTCTCTCTAAAACTCTCCAGAATCCCAGATCGGGAGCTTCTCTCTCTAGAAGTCATCTTCTCTTTTTGATTTCTCCAAATCCATTGAGATTTAGACCTAAGTTCTTTACCAAAGTTGGTTATCATCTCGAGGGCTTTGTTGTGTGTGGCGAAGATCGCGTTTCGACACCGTTGATTTTGGGGGTTTCATCTTATTTCTTCTTCAAAACTTGAGGTAGGGATTTTCTTAAAGTTATATATATGTTTTTGCAAGATCTAGATGATTTTCGAAATCATCCTTTGATTAGGTTTGAAAAATTGATTGTTGATTTCAAGAAGATGAGTGATTTTGAACGAGGGTTTAATTTCTTTTCTTTTTAAAATAGAAATTGAAAGTTTTGAACCATATTGACTGAAGAAAGAGGATTTTGGGGAGATTCTTCTAAATATTTTGGAGATGAATGATTTTGGTGAGAAAACCTAGAAATTGGGTCTTTTCTTTGAAAGATATTGAAAATCCTTGGAAGATGTTGTCATATTTATTTTGCGTACCAAAATAAATGGATGTTTTGAAAATTGTTTATTTATATATAAATGACAAATTTTGTGAAAAAAATGAGAAATGTTGTTTATTTTGGAAATTGTTGTCAAAATGTTGATTTAGTCTTGAATTGACTAAATTGTTGAGATTGCTCGAAATGTGGGAATTACGTTATTCTCTTGAATGAATTGGATATAAAAGTATATATATACATATATAAATATATTTTTATCTTGTGGAATTGTGTTGAAAAGTGGATTCGGAATTTTGATCACAATGGTATATTGTGTGGAACAATTGAATATGGAAGTAATGTTGCATTGCATTATTAAGCATATATTGGCATTTCAATTCATTGGACTATGTTAAGCTTTGGAAATTTGCATTGAGAAAAGAATGTTGGGAAATGGGTTTTCATGAAATGGTTTTGGGGTAAATACGGTGGTAAGTCTTGATAGGTGGTGTAGATGAAATTGTTTAAGTTGGCCTAAGTGTCCTTGGTGAAAGACTAGAAAGTCGCACGGATAGGTGTCGAGCCTTCCGGTTAATACCGATAAAATGACAATTGGTAGTACTCATATAGTCTACTTGCAGACACCGATCTAGGAATTACCAGAGTTGTATTTACTGCCCCCTTTAATTAAATTGATAAATTTTGAACAGTTGAAGTTGTATAACATCATTGAGCATGGTGGTTTTCAAAAGATGAAGATGTATTTTATTTTCGAAAACGTTCGCCATGGCATGTGCATTCATCTCTTGAGACTTGTATAAAATGTATATACTTTGTTAAGGATTTCCTACTGGGTTTTATGCTCACCCTACCGGATTTTTGTGCAGGAAAAGACGTGGTGAATCCTCCTAATTGAGGGCGTGGAAATGTGTGTGTTGAAAGCACTAAAGTTCTCATATGCTATGATGTTATTTGTAAGCCAAGGGTTATGTATGTGTGGGTTCGAATAACCATTTTGTGTACCGGGCTTAAGCCTTGGAAGATTGTAAACCCTTGGGGGTGCTTATTTGGTTATTTACTTGTTGTTGAATCAATGTAATATCGCATGAGGAACTATTGTTATCTTGTAATGCAAGTATGGAAGTTATATTTGGTTTTCCTTTAAGAGAGCCATGATTGTTGCATTATCCATTGGGCTAGAAATTTGGGGTGTTACACAACCGTTCGATTGTCGAGTCTTCGTCACAAACTCCCTTACCGCTGTCGATGCCATGACCCCTTCATCTCCGCCCAACATTACAGTGGCGCAATCAATGGTTCTTGCAACACAACAATGCATGAAATACCTTCTCACACCGATTACATTCTCTATTCCCAAATCTTTCGTTGCCTCCCTTTTCTGAACCCAGATCCTTCGGGGAGGGAGAGAGAGAGAGAGAGAGAGAAAATTAAATAGAACCACATAATTCAAACCAAACATGCAAAGCATAACAGTAGGGGTAAAATTGGGATAAAAAAAATACAACATGACTTCCTGGTGCATGAGATAGAAACTTAGGACCTAATTTGTAATATATGTAATTATTGGAACCGGCTGGTAAAAAACCCTAAAAAATAATTGGAAGATTACAATAACCAAAAATTTGATGGTCCATTCTCGTCTATCTATTGATATGGGAGCCTAGACAAAGATCAAGAATGTCATCATTATATTAATAGGGAGTGAAAAAAAAAATCAAGAGAAAATAGGATTCAAAACTACCACATGGAAAGAAAATCTCTAGTAATAAGATTTAACAAATCAATACAAAAACATTTGGGAGTAATTGGAATACTTGTTTGTGAGATGAGATTTATTGATAAATATTTGTAAATTATTATCCTTTTGGGATCAAATTTTTTGCCTAAAAAAATAAATATCTTTTGGACTAAATTATTTTGTCCTTACATTTATTAGCAACATTTCAAATTTTTGTCATTAAAAGTCGTTTTTTTTTTTACTTTTTGAGACAGTATTTTAGTTACTATCTGCACAAAGATCGATATTAATCCTAAAATTTTTTGCAATAAAATTTTTATTTTTAAGAATAAAAAAAATAGCCCTTAAAACTTTTACATATTGTAGTGGATGATTTTGAAGCAAACATCCCACGTCAGAAAAAAAATAACAACAATAAAAAAAAATGTGAGTATTCATGGATCAAGATAGGGCCTAGTGTTATTGTGGAAGAGAGTGCAAAACAATATTTTAAGCTGAAAGTATGCCCATATCTAGGGATGTAATAATGGCCTGGCTCGGCCCATCCGGGCCTGTGCTCGGGTCATCGAAGCGTGCTTCGCGGGCTCCAGTTTTTTTAGCGGGCCGGGCCAAGCTGTCCCATGGATCAAAAAATAAGGTCCAGGTGCGGACGCGCTATCGGGAACTCCCCGACATCCGCACGCGCAACGAGGCAGTGCAGATCTCGTTTTGTTCTCTGAGCTACTACAGTTCAGACTCAAATGTCACAGTTCTGAATCTAATCTTACAATGTGCGATGTAAGACCGATAAATCACCAAAGAGTCCAAATCTGGCAAATCGTTTTGAAAAACTGATTTTTAGAAAGAAGTGTCAAACATGGACTGCTTTGCCAGTTATAGAGTCGCCACCTAAATATTTTATTTTGGGGGAATTTAGGAAACCTTGACTCGTGCCTAAGGCCACGTGTCCGTCATCACCAAAGTTGCCTTGGCTCGGGAACTTGGCTACGAGAGGGGAAGGTTATGCAATGAGCACCCCCGCTCACCCGATCAAAGGTCGGCCTGTACTAAGCATGATATTTTGTTTTTGAAAACACATGTGTTCTTATTCTGATTAATTAGCTAATCTTACTACGTGATGCGCATAGCATACAAGTATAGACTAGATCGCCTAATTTGGAACAAAACATTGCATATCCGTTTGTTTGAAAATGGTTTGAAGTTTGCTACTCGCAAGTAGGCTAAATCGAGGATTTCAATGAATTGTTCCAATTCAAGTAATCCAACCTCCATCCACATGCATTCAAGCAGTTATATCAAATAAGTAGTTAACCTCGTGGCAAGCATGTTTTCATGGCAGTCAATAATATACATGCAGTATGCTAAAGCATAAACACTCACAGTGTACTCCGAGCTAAAACAGAGAACTAGTTAGAAATCATGCATGATCCTAGTTCATGTTAAGATGGCTAATGCAACACATGCGAAATGCAACTCAGATAGGCTCGGCTACCTAGAATGTCATGTGAAATGTAACTTGGTACATGTATTCAAATTGGAATTGAAATACAATGCAGTTAGTATGATGCGCCGAGCCCAGTGCATGCAAGACAGATAAATAATGCACGCATGCAAAGCATAAGGTATGCTAAACAAAATATGCCCTAAGACTAACCATCGTAAGTGGTTAAGTAAAAGGGAGAAAGAAATGAGGGTTGGAAGACATGCATCACACACACGCACGCTTATTACAATAATGTGCCCTATCGAGGGAGGGACCGACTAAGAAGCTAACTAGCTAATCTAAGCTAATTAAACTAATTATTACAACACAATTAATTAACTAATCCTAGTTAACTAATTATTACAAAACAAATTGAAATAGCTAAACGCATTAACTATTAAAGTACAAAACAAAGCATAAGCTAGCTATCTAAGCATGACAGCTAAGAAAAGTAGTAAATCAAGAGCCTCAGAGGGAGAGGAATGCATGCAAGCCCGGTCGCCTCGTTTGGAAATCCAATGCGATGCCTTGATTTGCCTCTGTTTTCATTTGTTCTCAGAACACTGCACCAAGCTCCAGAAAGCTGAAACTTCACCTTGGGAGTCTTGTGGGAGGGTGGCTGACCACTTTTGGTCTCTCCAGCCACCTGCCGACCACTTTCTTTGTTGAAAGCTAGAAAAAGTGGTCGGCCAGCTAGTTTTTCTGGCTGGCCGACCAGTTGTTGCTGCTGAACTCCGGTTTGCTGCAACAGAGAGCAAGAGATGGCATGGCAATGTATTTGCGAGACATGTGTGCACAACCACCCTCCCTATCATGTCATGAGCTCAAGGGAGTGTAGTTCTCGACCCTTGGCCCCCCAATTGTGCATTTCAATGCATGATGGCCGAGAGGTGAAGTTGCACAATTCAATGTAGAAATGAATGCACAAGTAAACACATAAGGCCTAGAACTCTATCATGTATGATCAAGAGCGTCGGCGACCGAGAATTGAGGCACATTTCATCATTTTAAGTATGAAACGTCCCTCGTTTCCCGTGTTTGGACTAACACCTATTCCAAACACAATGCAACACATAACATGGCATGCACAATGCAATGTAACATGGACTATGCAAAAATGTAATGCAATGAAATAAGCACGTAAACAACATGCAAGGGACAAGCATGCAAACAACGTGCAAGGCAACACGATCAAACTACCAATGCCAAGGGCATGCATGCACAATGCGATGCTACAAGGGCAACTTAGCAATGTTAGGAACATGCATACTCAATGCAAAGAAACAACTTGGCATACACAATGTAAATAACCACATGGCGTGCGCAATGCAATGTAAGATGGCATACTTAATACAATGAACAATAAGCATGCGAACAACATATAAACAAGCATGCTAAATGGACTTAAACCAAAAAGGGGGTAGACCTCAGTCATGCCCACATCAGTGGCCATTGGTGATGAAATTAAGGCACAAAAGGCAAGGTATGCATGCACAATGCATTGGCCATTCAACTAGGACCAAGAGCACAACCCTCAAGAAGGCTCGAAGTGTGACAACACTAAGTACACTGAAATGAGGTAAGAAATGATGCCAAATCATTCAAACAAAGCAAGCATGGCATGCAAAGGTCCTAAAGCATGAAGCTAACAAAGAGGACCACAAAGTGGGCATGCAATACATGGCACAAATGCATGAACCAACCATGGACAGAGCTCAAGTAGGTCTAAACAAAGACCAAAACATGCTGAGATGAGGGCTCAAAGGCCTAGGCAAGATGGCATACATGCTAGGCCATAAGTAAGGCAACAATCCACAACACTTAAAGGCATTCAAAGCATGAAAGAAGTGGGAACATGACAATGCTATAAGCTCTAAAATGAAGTATTAAATGATGCCAAATCATCTAAATAGCTCAAAGATAGCATGCATGAGTCAACAAAACACAAAGCTAGCAAAGACAATTGCACTGCAGCTATACAAAGCATGAAGGATATGGCAAAGGCAACCCAAAACAGTCCTAGAACATGTCAAAATGATACTAAAACATGCATGGAAGGAAGCCAAAACAAGCTAGCATGAAGGGCATAAGACATGATGCATACAAGGCAAATAAGGTGGATTACACTACACCTATTAAGACCAAGCATGGGATGACTTAACCAACAAAAATCAGAGTTATATCATGGCAAGATAACCCCCAAAACACATTGAAATGATGGCTCGCAAGCTAAGGCATGAAAGCATACGCAATGATTCATGTTAAGGCATAAAGGGGGAAACCCTCCAACGCATTGAATGAGTGATAAATGCAAGCGCAAGACTATGAAACATGGACTGAAATCATATAATAAATGATGCCAAATCATTCAAATAGTCCAAGTAATGCATGCTAGTGGACTTGATGCACAAAGCTACCAAGTTAGAATGAACCAAAGCTATACAAAGCAAGGCATGCATGGTCAAAACAACCAAAATCAAAGCTAAATCATGTTAAAACATGGACAAAAGCTTCATGAAGTTAAGCCAAAAGCATGCTAGAAAGACATGTTAGAACATGATACATGTTAGGCTATTTCATGGGAATGCACTACAAGTGCATGGAGCATGCAAAGGGTGACCAAACTAAACCCTAACAAAGGTATGACATAGTAAAACAAGCCCAAGAACATGCTGAAATGGACTCAACATAAGCTAGAATGACATGCTACTTCATGAAGCATACAAAGCTAATGTGTGTGATTTACACTACAAGTGTATAATACATGCAAGGGATGACCAAACCAAGCAAAAAGAGTGGTAAGCCTCAGCAAAATAACCACAAATACATGCTAAGAACAAGCCAACACAAGCTTTAAACAAATGCTCAAACATGAGGCATATATGGCAAGTATTCAAAATACAAGGAGAGGGGATGACCCTCTCCTATTTGGGACCTCAGAACACCCTTCCCACCACTAAAAATCATCTGAATTTCAGTGGTGAGAAGGCCAAAACAAGGTGATCCCAAAGCTCACAAAGAAGGCACAAAAGCAAGGCCAAACAAGGCCTAAGAAGGAGTAAACAACCCCAAATACAAAAGTGACCTTAAACAAAGATTTTAGGAACATAAAAATAGAACTTTTTCAGTAGAAAGTTAAGCTCAAAACAGCATGCAAAAGGGCTCAAAAGCTTAAGCAAAAATGGGGGTTTTAAGGGTTAGAAACTCACCCTTGATGAACTTCTTCAAGGCTGCAACTCTAGCAGGTTTTCCAAGCTCAAACCAACCCAAGACCACCAAAACCAGCTCCTAAGCACCTCAGTTGCAAAAGGATGATGCTTGAGTGTGTGCTTGTGTTAAAGTAAGACAAAATGACACTTTTGAACACAAAACAAGAGCCAAATGAAGAAGTATAGATACAAAGCTATATCTATCACTCAAGGAACTTTTTTTCTGACCTTAGAGGAGGGAGGAGATGGTTCTCTCTTATAGAGAACCAAAAGCAAAGCTTCTTGGAGAAGATAAGGTTCAAGGCAATCCCTCCATACACGTGTATGGAGAATAGCTTCAGTGCCCTCCAGCTGGACAGCTGGAGGAAAATATCTTCAAAAAGGTGGCAAAAAGTAACCGACCACTTGAAGTGGTTGGCTAGCTACTTCAAGTGGTCGGCCGCCGACCACCAGAAGTGGTCTCCCAAGATAACAAGTGGTCGGCCATGGTGGGAGATGATCAGCACACTGAAAAACAAGCCAGGGATGGGGTGGTCGACCAGAAAAGATGGCTCAAAGACCTATGAGACCAGCTATCAGATCAGAAAATTGGCTGGCAGGAAGAAAAGTGGTCTCCAAGGAAAAAAACTGGTCTCCCACCCTTGTACCACCTTCCAAACAAGGAAAACAAGGTTTGTACCAAAAACAAACCAAAACGGATGCAAGACGAAAGTTCGGGGGGCAAAGCACGCAGCCGGGAGCCTAAAAAACTAGCTGACAAGCACCAAAAGTGGTTTACGACCACAAAAGTGGTCTCCCAAACCACAGTGGCCCTCTAGGCTAGGGAAACAAGGTGTGGTTCAAAAACCACGCCAAACGGAGAACGCTAAGCTGTCCCGAGACAAGGCACGCAGCCGAAGGCTCTGAAAACCGGAAACTAGTCTCCAAACGGGAAAAGTGGTCTACGACCATGAAAAGTGGTCTACGACCACAAAGAGATGGTCAACAAGACCTCTCCCTCCCTCAGGCAAGGAAAACAAGGCTTGGTCCGCAAACCGAACCGAAACACAAAGAGTTCAGAGGCCCGGAGGCAAGGCTCTCAGCCAAAACTCTGAAACCTCGAAACGAGCACGACATGCACTATCACTGAGCGCTCAATCGATGACATCTAAGTCTTAAGGTCGGTCAAAAATGGGGTGTCTACAGTTGCCCCTCTTTGACAAAACTCGGAAGTCATAAGTGACGGGAGTAAATGTCAAAGCCTAGAGACGACCCATTTTTGACAAGGGCGAAGACTTAGACAAACAGGTAAGATAACAAAGAGATGTGCCCGTAGGCAGGGGCAAAATGCAAAGGACATGCAAGATGCCGAACATAACTTATGATCATGCAAATAAAGCTGTAATGAAGCAAATATACACAATAAACGCAATAGTTTAAGCAGGAGAATTCTACATTACATGGAGAAAGGATGTAAGAGAATTATACAATTCTCGCTACGTCTCACACGGAGAATACAATACCGTGCGGTTCATTTGGTCGCGCTAGCTTCAAATGAACCGTACATACAATATCGTCTGGTCGCACCAGCCTCAAATGAATCATACATACAATATCGTCGGGTCGCCCCAGACTCAAATGAATCGTACATACAATATCGTGCTTGAAAAAGAAAGAAACTCAACAGGTACAATGTCGTTAGAAACATGCATAGCAATGCAAGTGAAAAGTGCGTGACAACGCTGGTGAAGGGGGTGCATGACAGTGCAACCTAAGTGTGACACATAACAATGCGGTAGGGGTGCATAACAATGCAACCTAAGTGTCACGCATAACAATGCGGATAAAACAAGTATAACAATGTATGTGAAGTGTACATAACAATGCAATGCACTAACAAGTGTAGGTAAAGTGCGCAAGATAGCGCGAACAATACTATGTAATGCACAAAACAATGCGATGCGCTAAACAGCACGATAAAATGCATGCACAATGCAAGTAATGGACACAACGCAAAATAGCGCGATGCGCAAAATAGCGCGGTAAAATGCATGCACAATGCAAGTAATGGACACAATGCAAAATAGCGCGATGCGCAAAATAGCGCGATAAAATGCATGCACAATGCAAGTAATGGACACAGCGCAAAATAGCGCGATGCACAAAATAACGTGATAAAATGCATGCACACTGCAAGTAATGGACGCAGCGCGAAATAGCGCGATGCGCAAAATAGCGCGATAAAATGCATGCACAATGCAAGTAATGGACACAATGCAAAACAGCGCAATAAAATGCATGCACAATGCAAGTAATGGACACAGCGCAAAATAGCGCGATAAAATGCATGCACAATGCAAGTAATGGACACAGCGCAAAATAGCGCAATGCGCAAAATAGTGTGATGCTACAGATAATACAGTAGATGCAAAGGGTGACATATTCCAAGCATGTTGGAATCATGAGAGAAGGAAAACAAACAATCAGGCGCGTACTCAACGTAACTTGAGATAAATTCCAAACACGCTGAAATCATGTGAGGGAAAGGGACACTCAAACCACGCTGAAATCATGAGAGGAGGTCCAAAACAACCCACCTAGGCGCGTACATGACGCAACTTGAGATAAATTCCAAACACGCTGAAATCGTGTGAGGAAAAGGACACTCAAACCACGCTAAATTATAAGAAATAAAATAAAAAAAAAGTGGGGCGTTACAATTTTAGTTAAAATTAATGAGATGTTTTGTTTGGTTATGAAATGTTTCATGGTGATATTTTGGCAAGTGGTGATTTTAGCCTAAAAGCCAAAAAGTCACTAAAAAAGCTAAAAAGCCTATAATTTTTTTCCTACAAACCTATACACGCTATAAATGTTTTAATAATTTTTTTCGAACCTATAAACCTATAAATGTTTTCAAGTTCAAGTTGATTTTAAAAAAACAATAATTTAAACATGACTGATGTTTGCAAGTTTATAGCGATCCCGGTTTCCCCTTTTCTTTAACTGTTGTATCCGGACTTAGGTTCCGCGGAGTTGGTTGTCGTGTATATCTTGTTTACATCCTTTACTCCTTGCATTCGAGTCTTGGGTTGTGTTGGGCGAGTTTGTTACAGGTTGGTTGGACTTAGAAACCAAGAGTAGTTGCCCAGATTTTGGCCTTCACGCTCGAGCGGGGATTTTGACGCTCGAGCGGGCCCTTCGTTGTCGTCTGTCCGCTCGAGCGGGGTTTTTGACGCTCGAGCGTAGTTTTCCATCTTCCAGTATCTCCTCTGCAGTGTTGTGCGCTCGAGCGGGAGTTTTGACGCTCGAGCGGGATGTTGTGTGACGCTCGAGCGGGGAGGGTTGACGGTCGAGCGGAGACCTGGTTCTGTAAAAGTTCTGGGAGTGTGTATCCGTCGCTCGAGCGAGATTGCTGACACTCGAGCGGGAGTCTGTGAGTGACGCTCGAGCGGGGGTTTGGACGCTCGAGCGGGGCGACTTTCATATAAAGCCGAGATCCGACCTTTTTGTTCACTTTTCAACATCCTTTCTCTCTCCTACTTTTCCAAAAAGGTATTTTGAGAGCTCCTCTCACTAAAACCCTAACTTCTCTCTTAGGATTGATCTAGTAGGAGTTGTTTTCTCACCTTGGGCCTTTACAAAAGTTGTGTTGATCGTCGATGGCTATCTTTTAATCTGAAAATTTCGGGATTTGGAGCATTTCCGTTTCTTCATCTTCTTCGTTGAGCCCCATCATTCGAGGTACGGATAACCTACTCCATCTTATGAGCTTTGTCTTTAAATTTTAGCATTTTGATATGTTGGGGGTTGTTGGGTAATTTTGAGAAAGTTTGGGCCTTTGTGTAATTTTACAAAAGTCGGGGTTTTAAATATATAAACCTATATGCATGTTAGGCATAGAGAAATGAGATTAATGTTGGTACATTGATGGAAATGGAACCTTAGGGTTGCTTTGTGAACTATGGTAATTTGCCCTAATTGGTTTAAATTAATTAATGCATATAATTAATTGAAGAAAATGAGGAATTGAATTGAAAATGTTGATATATTATCCATTTGTGCATTTGTTTCCTGCTTAGAAATAATAGCTTTGGGCTACCGGTGGAGGGTAGTATTGATTGTTGTAGACAATGCATGATGATTAGGCAAACTAAAACTAATCAATCGAATGTGTCATAGAGTATGACGGTTGATAGAATACATTAACTTTATGTATTGAGTGATCGTGTATATGACCAATGTGTTTATATGCATTATGTGTAGACGGTTGGTAGAATACATTAACTTTATGTATTGATTGATTGCGTATGTGATTCTGTGTTTACATGCGTTATATTGTGTATAGAACCTTTGTGTTTATATGCTTTGTGTAGAGAAGGAGATGGGGGATGTACTCCTCGGTTTAGGGGAAGATGGGGGATGTACCTCTAAACCGGATAGGATTGGGAGGAGATGGGGAATGAACTCCGTAGATACAGCTCATATGCTTGTCTAGTGAAGTGCAGATACAGCTCATATGCTTGTCTAGTGAAGTGTGGATACAGCTAATATGCTTGTCTGTTGATGTGTGATATGCATATCTATTGGAATGTTGATATAGCTCATATGCTTATCTGTTGTAGTAGTGATATAGCTCATATGCTTATCTATTGAAAAGTCTGTTTGATTTGATATAGCACCAAAATGTATATTATCATCGTTTGTGAAGTACGGAAGTAGTTTATGTGTTATTGATACAACGCCAAAATGTGTATCCACCGTGAATTTTGAAAATGTTCTAGTGATGAACAATAATCTCATCAAAATGTTTTGGCCAGAGTACTGAACCCTGTTTTCAAACTCAAAGTTGAATAAGAAATGAAAAGTGAATTGTAACATAGGTTTGGTTGTCATGGAATTGAAATAAGATGTAAATGGAAGTGTAAGTATCGGCCATCTATCAGTTGCTAATCTTTTAATCATTGTTCATAGTTGGTTTAGTATATCTCTGCTGAGCTGTGGCTCACCCTATATGGCAACATCATTTTCAGGTACAGGTAGCATGCCGCCTCTAAGGACATAGCTTGGGAGGCTAGGGGCAAGACATACTTTTGTTGCCTTATTTTCCTTTTGATGTATTACATGTAAATTCAAGCCAAGGGCTTAATGTGTAACCGAGTTAATACTCTCTTTTGTAACCAAGTGATAACTTGGAAAGCTGTAAGCCCGTAGGGCATTTACTTTTGTTGTTAACGTGTAATACTTTTGTAATGAAGTACTCTGATTAATTGAGGGAATGTGGATCTTTTGTATATAAATGTATGTTTATATTGATGGGTTTAATGTTATTATTTTGAGGGCGTGACAACTTGGTATCAGAGCGTACCGGGTTCGAATACTTTGGGTACGTGGGAAGTGATTAGGATCACAAGGGGTTTGTCTCACTTGATAGAGACTTAGTAGTTGTGTCATATACTATGTGTTTAAATTGATAACATGCTTATGTGACTATGTGGGTATGGAACGTAGTTTCTAGGATGTTGATTGGATCCTTGGGTTTCTGGGAGTCTAGTTAGGAAAGCACTTGATCAATGCTGTTTCTAACCAGAACTCTAGTAACGCCTCGGGACTATCATTATCCGGAAATGAAATTCGTAAGTGCTTATGTGTCTATGTGCTTACGTGGAGTGAATTTCAGTTGTCCATGTATTAGGATGTGAGTGTTTAGCTTCGGCACATGTATGAGTGTGCTAACGTGTCTATGTTACTCTTACTAGGATGTCTAGGCGAGGAAGTTGTGATTTCCCTCCTTCTATTTGGGAAGAGTTGCGGAAACAGTTTGTGGAGTTACGCCAAGGTACTACACCTTTGGTACGGTTCGAAAGGTGGTTTGCTAACCTGTCGAGGTTTGCTCCAGAATTGGTGGAGACGGAGGACTTGCGTTGTTTCGAGTTTGAGAGTAAGCTGCGTGACGACATCCGTGTGAGGATAGCGGGGTCTTGGCATAAAAGATATAGTGTGCTTGTTGAGGCAGCTGCCCATGTAGAGGTTGCGGTGTTAGCAATGGGGCAGAGTGGGGAGGGAGCCATCTCGGTAACTCCCGTGACTCAGGGTGTTGGTAGACCTTTTAAGAGGCAAAGAGGTTTAAACCCGCAACAGGGAGGTCGGGCTAGAACCACCCTTCCAGTGTCGTATTTGGGTTCGGGAGAACGTAAACAGAGGGATGTCGTTTGTTTCAAATGTGGTCTTCTGGGCCACAAGGTTTCGGGTTGCCCACAGAGGAAGAGGGCAGGGTTAGCAGTTCAACCAGTAGTCGTACCACCAGGATCATCTAACCAGCCGGGTTTTGGATCGATCAAATGCTCAGTGGGGAGGCAGTTGTTGGGGTCTTCATCAGCCCAGATTCCGAACCAGTCTCGTGCTCAGGCACTGCCTACTTGTTGGATGTGTAATCAGCCGGGACATATTCGGCGTTTCTGTACTCAACCGGGGGCTTCTTTAGGGGTTTTGCAACCTAGCCAGGCTCAGTTTCATTCGACTGGGCAGGAACAGTATCGTTTTAGGGGACTAGCAGGCCAGATTGCGAGGGCCTCAGTAGAGTCGAGTTCCCAAGCCCCAGTTGGGGAAGTTCGTAGTTGTTCCAGGTGTGGACAGAGGGGCCACGTCGGTAGTTCTTGTCCGTGGTTAGTAAACTCGTAGGTTGTCTTGTGTTTGGAGATGACCAATTTTGGCGGTCCAGCGAGGGACGACAGTGGTGGTAATACCGAGGGGTTGGTTTCGTTTTGGCTAATCCGTTTTGTAATCGGTGAATTATCGTTTGTGATCATTGGGTTCCATTGTGTAACCAATGTGTTTTGGGAATGTTGAAACATCTAAACTGTTTGTTTGTCTATATGTATACATATGTGCTTTGTTTGTTAATTTCCCTGGAATGGGTGAATTGGAGCATGTCGTAGCTCTGAAGTTTTATTAATGTATAAAGTTGCTGTAAAACCACAAAAAAATTTTTTTTTTTTTTTTGGTATTAAGCGTGTGACTTGATTGGGAAAGATGAGGGCTGAGGAACCATGTTTTCAAATTTGAAAGAACCACCGAGGGGTGCGTGTCCTAGCCAAGGCAATATTGGAGAGGATGTGAAGTGTGCGATTAGTACTAGATGTAGCACGTATTTGATATGGTGTCCTACGGGGGCATAGCGTATAATTTTGTTAAGGTTGGACTTGTACCTTCGTGGTAAGTAGCGTTGCCGAGATTACAGGTGTACTGATTGGCTGTTTTAAGTGAGGGGATGTTAGTCCCTATATAAGGTCGTGATTGTTGTGTCGGGGAGTGTTGTATTGTAAGCAGTTGGTGCTATATCTCGGGCAGTAGTATATGGGTATTTCCTAAGTTTTGGGGCTCCTTTATTTTGATCGAATGTGATAGGTTTGTACCTTAACACTGGTTAGGTCGGGAGATGCCATCGTAAGGGTTGATTGGGTGTACAGTCCGTAGTTGGGGTGTGATCCGTGGATGGAGTCACAGTGGTATGGTGTTTGCGGATGGAGATGTGGGTTAATGGCAAGGAGAGTGAGAACCTTTACTCTACTGGATAGTTAGAAGAGTGAATCCTTGAAAGCCTTGTCGGCGACCTGTAGTGGTGTCGGGGTTTGGTTCATGATGGTTGCCTAGCGGTAGTTTTGACTAGTGGTTTACCACGGAGGCTGGGCCTCTGGAGGGTACTCTCGGGATGGGTGGCAGGCAAGATGTGGAGATTTGATGTGATGGTTAGATGTGATGGTTGCGAGAATTGCGCGGTGTTGGCAAGACTATGTGAGAATGTTCGAGGGAATGTGAGATTTGTATCTCGAGTTAGTGGAAATGGTACCTGTATGTTGGTTCGTGTTTTGGGTCTTGCTAGTCAGTGAGTCCGTGGTGACCCCATTGGTTGTATAGGGGTAGTGTTCGAGTTGTGATTGGTTATCAATTGTTGGGTTTGGATTGTGAGTGGATGCTGGTAGCATTCTTTGAAAGAAGGGCAGTTTATGTTCTAAAGTAATGAGTATAGCGTTGGTCAAGGTGGTCCTTCGTGTTCGGGTTGTTGTGATTGAGGTTGACCATGTCGGTCTTTGGTCAAGGAAGTGGGCAGGCTTGCTAGATAGCCATGGCGGGGAATGGTGATTCCCTTAGACGTAGTGTTGATGCGGTTCAGTTTTAGGAGATCCGAAGAGGTTCCAAAATTTGTGGTTTGTGTAGAGAACTCCGTGGTTGGGGTCAGTGGCTAGAGTGGCACATCAGTGTGTGGATTACTGAGTGTAGAGTTTATTGAGTTGATTAGTCAGCTTGTCGGTAACAGGTTTCGGGTTGGCATTGGTCACCTTGAGTTTAGTCTCGTTGGTTGTAAATTTTGTATGTCGATTAGGGAAAACTGAAACTAATCGAACATGTTTTGTCGTAGAATCTGACGGTTGGAATAATACATCTAATATATGTATTGATTGATCATTGTGAATGATTGGCTTTTATACATTATGTATGTATGATGTTTGGTTTGATATTGATACAACACTAAGATGTGTATCATTTGTGTGTTAAAGGGGGGTATTGTGGGAATGAGATGTGATCTCATTTGGTTGTTGGCCAGGTCCTGAGCCGTATTTATACCTTATGTGTTGATAGTACTGTTGTTATTTCTATTAACTATCATTATAGAAATGTTGTGTCCCATGTTAGTTGTGGCATCACCATGTGAGTGATGGTTGTTGATAGTGTCACTTTGGAAAGAAATGGAAAACAAACTTTTCCTAGTGTTTGGGACCGTCTAGATGCATTGTTGAAAAGTTGATTTAATTCAAGGATTTTAAAGAATTCCCGATTAATCTTTTGGGCAAATAAACTGTGGATGACTCTGCGTTTTGGGTAACACCGTATTTGTGAAAAATGTTTGCAAAGCTTTTGAGTTTTCGTATGGAACATGCAAGATTTATTCCGGAACGTTAACGTTGAAAATTTAAACATCTTTGGGAAATGCCTCTTGAACAAGAAAATGTTTTCTTATTATCTACTCTAAAGATTTGCTTTGGTCGTGTTGTTGAGTAGTGACTTAGCTTGGAGTGCTAGTCGGTTGTTGGTGAATTGTTTCGGGGGAGGTTTGGTTTGTTGCGGCTTGCGTACCTAAGGTGTGGTCGTTTAGAATGTGTTTCCTTGGTTAGTATCTTCCTTGCTAAGAGTAAGTCGGAGGTTTGTTGTGAAAGTAATTTCTTTCCTTGGGGACTCGGTTGTTGAATGCTCTGTGATTAATTGGCCTTGTGTTTTGGCGTATCCTTAATTTCGGGGACGAAATTCTTTAAGGGGGGGAGGTTATAGCGATCCCGGTTTCCCCTTTTCTTTAACTGTTGTATCCGGACTTAGGTTCCGCGGAGTTGGTTGTCGTGTATATCTTGTTTACATCCTTTACTCCTTGCATTCGAGTCTTGGGTTGTGTTGGGCGAGTTTGTTACAGGTTGGTTGGACTTAGAAACCAAGAGTAATTGCCCAGATTTTGGCCTTCACGCTCGAGCGGGGATTTTGACGCTCGAGCGGTCCCTTCGTTGTCGTCTGTCCGCTCGAGCGGGGCTTTTGACGCTCGAGCGTAGTTTTCCATCTTCCAGTATCTCCTCTACAGTGTTGTGCGCTCGAGCGGGAGTTTTGACGCTCGAGCGGGATGTTGTGTGACGCTCGAGCGGGGAGGGTTGACGCTCGAGCGTAGACCTGGTTCTGTAAAAGTTCTGGGAGTGTGTATCCACCGCTCGAGCGGGATTGCTGACGCTCGAGCGGGAGTCTGTGAGTGACGCTCGAGCGGGGGTTTGGACGCTCGAGCGGGGCGACTTTTATATAAAGCCGAGATCCGACCTTTTTGTTCACTTTTCAACATCCTTTCTCTCTCCTACTTTTCCAAAAAGGTATTTTGAGAGCTCCTCTCACTAAAACCCTAACTTCTCTCTTAGGATTGATCTAGTAGGAGTTGTTTTCTCACCTTGGGCCTTTACAAAAGTTGTGTTGATCGTCGAAGGCTATCTTTTAATCTGAAAATTTCGAGATTTGGAGCATTTCCGTTTCTTCATCTTCTTCGTTGAGCCCCATCATTCGAGGTACGGATAACCTACTCCATCTTATGAGCTTTGTCTTTAAATTTTAGCATTTTGATATGTTGGGGGTTGTTGGGTAATTTTGAGAAAGTTTGGGCCTTTGTGTAATTTTACAAAAGTCGGGGTTTTAAATATATAAACCTATATGCATGTTAGGCATAGAGAAATGAGATTAATGTTGGTACATTGATGGAAATGGAACCTTAGGGTTGCTTTGTGAACTATGGTAATTTGCCCTAATTGGTTTAAATTAATTAATGCATATAATTAATTGAAGAAAATGAGGAATTGAATTGAAAATGTTGATATATTATCCATTTGTGCATTTGTTTCCTGCTTAGAAATAATAGCTTTGGGCTACCGGTGGAGGGTAGTATTGATTGTTGTAGACAATGCATGATGATTAGGCAAACTAAAACTAATCAATCGAATGTGTCATAGAGTATGACGGTTGATAGAATACATTAACTTTATGTATTGAGTGATCGTGTATATGACCAATGTGTTTATATGCATTATGTGTAGACGGTTGGTAGAATACATTAACTTTATGTATTGATTGATTGCGTATGTGATTCTTTGTTTACATGCGTTATATTGTGTATAGAACCTTTGTGTTTATATGCTTTGTGTAGAGGAGGAGATGGGGGATGTACTCCGCGGTTTAGGGGAAGATGGAGGATGTACCTCTAAACCGGATAGGATTGGGAGGAGATGGGGGATGAACTCTGTAGATACAGCTCATATGCTTGTCTAGTGAAGTGCAGATACAGCTCATATGCTTGTCTAGTGAAGTGTGGATACAGCTAATATGCTTGTCTGTTGATGTGTGATATGCATATCTATTGGAATGTTGATATAGCTCATATGCTTATCTGTTGTAGTAGTGATATAGCTCATATGCTTATCTATTGAAAAGTCTGTTTGATTTGATATAGCACCAAAATGTATATTATCATCGTTTGTGAAGTACGGAAGTAGTTTATGTGTTATTGATACAACGCCAAAATGTGTATCCACCGTGAATTTTGAAAATGTTCTAGTGATGAACAATAATCTCATCAAAATGTTTTGGCCAGAGTACTGAACCCTGTTTTCAAACTCAAAGTTGAATAAGAAATGAAAAGTGAATTGTAACATAGGTTTGGTTGTTATGGAATTGAAATAAGATGTAAATGGAAGTGTAAGTATCGGCCATCTATCAGTTGCTAATCTTTTAATCATTGTTCATAGTTGGTTTAGTATATCTCTGCTGAGCTGTGGCTCACCCTATATGGCAACATCATTTTCAGGTACAGGTAGCATGCCGCCTCTAAGGACATAGCTTGGGAGGCTAGGGGCAAGACATACTTTTGTTGCCTTATTTTCCTTTTGATGTATTACATGTAAATTCAAGCCAAGGGCTTAATGTGTAACCAAGTTAATACTCTCTTTTGTAACCAAGTGATAACTTGGAAAGCTGTAAGCCCGTAGGGCATTTACTTTTGTTGTTAACGTGTAATACTTTTGTAATGAAGTACTCTGATTAATTGAGGGAATGTGGATCTTTTGTATATAAATGTATGTTTATATTGATGGGTTTAATGTTATTATTTTGAGGGCGTGACAAAGTTTGTCGTCATTGTCACGGGTACAATGCAAGGGTACAATGTCGTCATTGTCATTGTCACAGACTCATGGGTACAAATATTAATTATTTATATTATTTTTTTCACATCTTTTCGTAGAAGTCAAAAAGTTCTTCTCAAACATACAAATTTTTTTTACATCATATTTTAGCTAAAAAGTCAAAAAGTTACTAAAAAAGCATTTACCCAAATGAGGCCTTAAATTTAATTATGTATGACATATGTTTTTTTAATTATGAACTTAAAACTCAAAAAGTATGCAATTATAGCGATCCTGGTTTTTACCTGACCTTTGTTGTGTTTCGTACTCGGATTTCGTGATTGTATGTTGTTGTCTATATCTTGTTTCCTCCCTTTAATTCTTTGAAATTGAGTTTTGGGATTTGTTGGGTGAGTTTGGAACAAGTTGGGTGTTAGTTGGTAGAAATAGTTGCCCAAATTTTGGTATCTTCGCTCGAGCAAGGCTTTTTACGCTCGAGCGAACCTTGAGTAGTTTGTTTCTTCGCTCGAGCGAGGTTTCTTGCTCTCAAGCGAGGATTGAGAGTCCTTAGGTCTTTTTCCCAGATGCAACTTTTCTAGGAAGGTGGAGTGCTTCGCTCGAGCGAGCCTTGTGAAATTGTTTTCTTCGCTCGAGCGAGACTTTTTGCACTCGAGCGAGCCTTGTGAAATTGTTTCTTCGCTCGAGCGTAGGCTCGAGCGAGACTTCTTGCGCTTGAGCGTGCGTCTGCGTTTGTGGCAGACTTGAAGCTTTGCATTCTACGCTCGAGCAGCGCTTCTTACACTCGAGTGAGGTCACTTGTTGTGTCTGGTCGCTTGAGCGACAACTCCTTCGCTCGAGCGAAGACCGCGTATATCAGTTCGCAGCAGAGATATTTTACACCACTTTTGATCTTCTTTTTCCCTAAAAACCCTAACCCAGCACCTCCTCTCTCTAAAACTCTCTCTTTCTCTGCAAATACTCCATGATTTAGGGTCTTTCTACCCTACTTCTTTTGTTAAAAAGATAGAGTATTGCGTGAGCTTCCATTTGATCCGAAAAAGGTGGAGTTTGGTCATCTTCAAGGTTTCTTCCTTCTTCTCCTTTGAGCTTCTACACTTGAGGTAGGGATATTCTACTCTTTAATATGAGTTTTAACCTAGATGTTTGTCATTTTGTATAAATGGTGGGATTTGGGAAGATTTGGGTAAAAGTTAAGGTTTGGGTTCTAAACTAAAGAGGGGTTTTCATGTTGATTTACAAAATAACCTTGGGGGTTTGTGTATAAGGTTCATTATTGTTGAAATGGTGAGATTTAGACATATGGGTTAATGTTTTGGGAATATGAGGAAAATTGCCCTAAGTTGAGTTGAAATAACTATTTGTGTAAATAATGAAATTGGTTTAGGAATTATGAAATTGGGGGAATATGTGATAGAATGGTGTAGTTTGGTTTGATAAATCGCACACCTATGAAAAGTTGATAATTTATCTGTTGATAGATTTGTTTATCTATTTAGAAAATATTTGTTTTGGGCTATCTGTGGAGGATAGCTATAATTGTTGTAGAAATTACATGAGGACTAAGTAAATTGGAACTAGTCATATGAATATTGTCATTGAATATGACGGATTGATTGAGTTGTTGAATGTGTGAATTTTGGTAGTCATTGTATATGACATGCTTTTAAATACATTGTATATGTATCGTTGTTTGGGAGGAGATAGAGGATGGACTCCATTAATAATTAAGTTGGCCGGAGCGTCCAGGGTGAAAGTCCCAAAATTACACATACATGGGTGCCGGTTCCCTCGGATGTGATTCCGTAAAATGGCAAGAAAATGGAAGTGTTGAATAATGTTTGTTATTGAAGTGTTGATAAATGAGTTGTGGTCTCGTTTTGAATTGTTTAAATAACAGTGAACTATGTCAATGAATTAATTTGGATAAATGAATAGAAATAGACTAAAATACGGATGTCGATATTGATTAGTAATGAAAAAAGGAGTGAGTTGACTTACTAGTACTGAACATTTATCTGACACTGATAGCTTAGTTAATTCTCATATAATGTTTAGCATACCTCTACTGGGTTTTGGCTCACCCTACTTGGGAAACCATTTTCAGGTACAGGTGACGTGCCACCTCCAAGGACATAGTTTGGAAGGCTTAGGGGCTGAAGGCTCCACTTTTGTGATTTTGTTTTGTGTTGAATGTTTATTCAAGCCGAGGGCTTTACTTGTATAGAGACTAGACTCTTCTTTTGTTGTAACCAAGTGAGGTCATGGAAAGATGTAAGCCCTTAGGGCATTTATTTTGTTGTTCTCAATTAGAGTTACATGCTATAGTTTCATGATGAACATTTATGAAAGTGTAATGCATGTGATATCTTTTGTAATATTAACTCTGATGAATGAAAATATAACATTTCTATAATGTTTATAGATCTTGTGAATGATTGATTATATCATATTTTGAGGGCATGACAACAATTATGTAATATTTTTTTTCTTTCGAAATGAATAATTTTATATACATGAAAATGAAACTTTCAATATTACAATATTAAATTATTTATATAAAATTTATTGAATGAATAATTTTTATTTCAAAATAAAATAAAATATTATAAAAATTGATATTATTAAATAAATTAGGTGTAGATTATTGATGATGGTAGAGCAATTGCATCACTATAGGTCAAGTACATCCCAACTAAGTTGACACCTACTAGCCTACCAATCATTTACATTATACTCCACCTCATCAATAATCTAATACAAAAAACAAAAAAACAAAAAACAAAAAACAAAAAAAAAACAAAATGAAATGAAATAGTAAAAAATAAATTTTTGATCAATCATCGGAGGAAACAGACATTTCAGTCGTGTTGCCCGAGGATATGTTATCCAAGTCATTTTGAATTCCCTCATTTTCACTATAATTTCGTCTTCTTGTAAGCACATGCATATGATCTCTGGATATCATCAGTGCCTTAACCATTTCGAGTGAAAGCCTGCACTGGTAATCGCTCAGCACCTGTCCACTTGCACTAAAAGTTGTTTCCGAAGCAACTGTAGAAATAGGAATGGTTAGTATATCACGGGCCATCTGTGAAACCACAAGCCACATAGTTTCATTTTGTTTCCACCATTCCAAAATGTCAAAATCATCAGAATCATCCACTGATGGGCTTTCCAAATAACGTTGTAGTTCAGAACTATTTACACTTGTATGTTAAGATATTCTTCTGCTTTTTATTGCTCAAAAAACACTTAATCCCCCGTCTCGAGATGAGACTGCTAGTGTAGTGTGTGTATGTGTATTTATAGATACAGCTACCTTATATTCTTCAAATAATCTATTGCATGTTTGGACAATAGGGGCAAACTGTGTTTGATCAGCGAAAAGATGCTCTAAAAATTTTGTAAACCAAATTATTTACATCTATGATCAATTATTATGGCTAAACCTAATAGATGAGGCAAATTATCAAAATTTTTATTAAATTTTTATTTCATTAAAGTAATAATGGTTATATAATATTCATTACATATAAATTTTACGAAAACTTTAATTATTTCTGCTAGAATATGTAAAACAAATAGTGAAGTAGGAATATATATATATATATATATAAGAAAATAATTTTGTTGAAGTATCGAAAACTTTTAAAAAATCTTTATACAATGCTACTTTGCGCCAATTAAGTTCGGTGGGAGTCAGTACTCCTCGTATTGATGTTGTTGCAAAAAATAAATCTATTGTTTTTCTTTATTTACAACCTATTTTTAGCATATTATATGTTGAATTCCACCTACTATCTACATCTAAAATTAATTTTTTAAATGACATATTTTCTCGTTGACAAATTTTTCTATATTCCGAAATTCGATTAGCAGAAGACATAATAGTAACAATTGCATTTTTTATTACAAGTACAAAAGTCTCGTATACATGCATAGTTTCTTTAACAATCAAATTTAAAATATGGGCACAACAACGAACATGAAATAAATCACCATCAACAAGTAATTGTAAAGTTGATTTTAAAGGGGCTACAATTTGATTATAATATGATGCATTATCAAAACTAATTGTAATATTTTATTTTGTAAAGCCTACTCATATAATACATTTCTTATTTCTACACCAAGCGAATGACCAGTGTATGGAAATTCAACTAATTTAAATGAAATCTTTTTTTTTTATTTAATTTTCAATCATTATCAATAAAATGTGCAGTGATACATTGATATTCAAAACCATTATTTGACCACAGATCGGATGTTAAACAAACTCTTCTGTTCAAATTTTTAAAGATGTCAAATAATTCACTTTTAACATCCTCAAATTTCTTTAAAATCTTGTTTTTAGTAGTATTTCTTGAAAAACTTTGATATTGGGGTGCAAAACTTTCGTGAATCATTTCGGTAAAATCAGGACATTCACTAGTAGTAAAAGGTTGTTTTTTTTTCCTAATAATATAATCAATTACAGAATTTTGTGCACGTATAGAATCATATGAAAATGTTTGCAAATTACCAGTTGATGAAGCCCCTAATTACATTTGACTTCAAATATCAGGTTGTTGACTTTGTAAATATTTGTTAGGATGCCTTTTAGATGAGTAGTACCCCCTGCAGATGCATCACTAAGTAAATGTGTACAGTATTTACGTTTTGTTTTAAATGTAATTGTACCATCAAGATTATTTATAGATATTTTTTCAAAATGTTCCCAAACACTACTATTTCTGCTCCTAAATGATGACCCAACTGTTGGAAGAGGGATATTAGAAAGAGAATTAATAGATTCATGTTGTATATTATATGTATCAACATCGACATAAACATTAGGCATATTAGGATCCATAGTAATGTAAGTAAAACAACATATAAGAATTAACAATTAATTTACATAATGTGTAAATACATTCAGTAAAAAATAATAATTAATACATGTGTACAAATAATTAATGAAAAAAATAAGTAGCTAATAAATTTAATTAAACTAATTAATGTTACTGACTGGCGAACGCGATACAAAAATTTGTTTCTCCTGATAAAAGTTTATTGTTGCACAATTGTAATTGTCACTTAGGGATGACACTTCAAAATTAATTGAGAGCTGAGAGAGAGAGAGAGAGAGAATTATTTGTTGTGAGATTTATTTTGAAAAATGAAAAATATTTATAGTATTTTTAATTATGACCGTTATATATATATATATATATATATATATATATATATATATATATATATCTATGCTATATATTAAGCAAAAGGGGGGTTTTAACCCCAAGGCTTGTGGGAACTTCAATATCCCAATCTAAATTTTCTAAATTTTTTATTAAAAAAAAAAACTCAGCCTTTATTAATTTGGTCAAAATCACCTGATCAGCATTTACTAACTTTTTTCAATTCACATGTCTTTCCACATGCCTGCATTTATTGATTTGGTCAAAATCCCCTGATCAGCATTTAAAATCCCCTCATACAAATAATTATAGATACAATCTATGTATAGTTACTGCAATACCATTTTCAACTTCTCTCATACACTATGGTTAGTGATAAGATTGTTAAATTATTTTTATAAAAAATCTTAAAAAACATAATTTATATATTAAAAAAAAATCTAAAACAAATATAAATATCTATAATTATCCCGTGCATAGCACGGGTGATAGGCTAGTATATATATATATATATATGCATATTACCGTTTGAGTTGAGTGATTGATGAGGAGATGCAAGTCACTGCTAGCCACAATGACACTGGATCACATCACACACACACTCTATTTCTCTCTCTCTCGGCCAAAGACAAAGCCATTATTAGTTTGATTTTAATTTAATAAGCTATTATTATTTTTTGTTTTATTTTTAAATTATTAATGTTATTTATTTAATTATATAAATTTTTATTTTTACAAGATTAATTTTTATTTAATTATTTTAATTTTTTATTTTTATAAGATTAATCTTTTTATTTATTTTATTTATTATTATTATTAATTATTTAACTATTACAAGTTGTTTTTTATTTTTATTTTTTGAAATTTGACCATTGGTAGAGAGTGTCGGATGGGTGGGTCGGGTTGCTCACAGGGTCTGAAATTTTTTTGGGCCGGGCCTAGGCCCAAAGTACTAGGTTGGGCTCAGACCCGGGCTTGTTTTATTTTCAAATTATTAATGCTATTTATTTAATTATATAAAATTTTATTTTTACAAGATTAATTATTATTTTTTTTATAAAATCAATCTTTTTATTTTTTATTTTTATTTTTTTAATTATTTAACCATTACAAGTTGTTTTTAATTTTTATTTTTTGAAATTTGACCATTGGTACAGAGAGGGCTGGGCTGCTCGCAGGGCCTGAAATTTTTTTGGACCGGGCCGGGCCCCAAATGGAAGGCCTAGGCCGAACTGGGTTGAAATAGGCCGGACTCACCTCGACCTTCGGGCAAGCTTCGGACCGCACACAGCCCTTAATTGGGCCATTTTTGCACCCCTACCCATATCTCATGAATCTTGACACCCAACAACACTTTATTCAAGACTTATGCCGTGTTTAGATCATTGATTTGGGAAGTTATTGAGAAATAGAAAGAAAACAGGTGTGTGAAATATAATTATATTTTATTTATATTTCATCCATTTTTTTCCATTTCTTTTTTTAAAAGGCTACCCAAGTCCATAAACCAAATATAATCAGAATCCTCCCAATAGTGTTTAATCATTGCACTTGTGCATATTATGATTGAGTTTGCCTTTTTTTTTTTTTATAGAAAAAAGAAAAGATTATAACTAATAATATGTTAAGAATACTAATAGCTATTTTTACAAGCCTAAAGTAAAAATGCGATATTTATCTTAGCTAATCACTTTAGCTAATATGTATTCAAATAATACTCTCTACTTAGCTAGTTATTTTGAATGCTTATTTGTTTTTAGTTGTCGGTTTCTCAGAAAAGAGGAAAAAAAGGAGAAATGGAGAATGAGTGAATATATTTATTTTAGAGGAAATTTTATTTTACTCCCCAAATTATACTTCAATGATCAATTTAACTCTTTTATTTCTTATAATTTTAATTTTACACCTAAACTATTTGATTATATATGGATCAGTTTTACCACTGCCGTTAGCTGCAGTTTATAATAAAATAGAAGTTGCAGATGTGACACCGGAATTTAGTTTGAAATTTTAATTTTCCTTCCAAGCTATCTCAAAAATATAGACCCCCCAAACTTCATATTGTTTAGGGGTCCAATTTATATTTTGGGAATAGTTTGAGAGTCAAATGAAATCTCAAATGAAGACAACAGCAAATGCCGTCTAATTATAAACGGAAATGAAATTTTCTCTATTTTTTAATGTTTAGAGAATGATTTTTGAATAGCTGAATTTAGCTAGAAAAAATTGGGGAAGGTAAAATAATTAGGCAAATAACTAAGCTGTGGAGACCCCCAAGCCGTGTGAAAGGCTACTCCACTAGAAGAATTTAGCTAGCTTGTTGGAGTTATTTTTAGCTAAAGACAACTAACAAAAAACGGTGCGAATATCTCTTTTCAAATTGTGCTTTGGTTACTGAATACTAATATCCTCGACGTAGAGAGTATAGACAAGTTAAACTACTTGGAAGATTCTAATAACCAAAAGTTTGCTGGTCCATTGTCGTCTCTTAAACAATTGAATATGGGAATTGTTTGAAAGATTAAGAGAGTGTAAAAAATATATATGAGAGAGACAGTACTATTTAACAAACTTCAATATTATAAAATTATAGGACAACAATTTTAAGGAAATAATGTAACAAACTTCATTGTCATAAAATTACAGGAAAACAATTTTTAAGGAAATCATCCATTACCAACCCACTTATTTATGCTATATATTAAATCATATTTGGTTAAAGTTTAACAAATAGATTCATGGGTTCTCTATTGTTTATTTCTCTAGTTGTTGGGATACCAGAATTGAGCTTGAAGATGGTCTACCACCTTCTTGTCCACTTGGAATGCCTTGGCAAGAACATCATCAGAAATCATTGGTTTCGACCCGAATACCGCATTAGCAACTGTAATGGTTCCGGGGTTTTGGCTACTTAGGGCGGCGAGAGCTACTGCATTAGTCTTTCCATTATTAAATTGAAAGTGAATGAGACCCTCTGGGAACACAAAAACATCTCCTGGATACAAGACCTTTGTGAAGAGACGGTTGTCAGTGTTGGAAGTCACGAAGCCGACGTAGAGAGTACCTTCCAAAACTACGATGATCTCAGTTGCACGAGGGTGCGTGTGGGGTGGGTTGAGGCCATAAGGTGCAAAGTCGATTCGAGCTAAGGAGATGCCGAGAGTATTGAGGCCTAGTATTTGTAGAACGTTTACGGGAGTGACTTTCGACCCAATTGGGTTCGATGTGCTCTGAGGAGTAAGGAGGCCAGAAAAGAAGAAGTCATCAGCTGTGGCAAGCTTTGGGTCGTTACAGACTTTGCCATTCACGAACACTGCATGCAAAAAAAAATGGAGTTGTGCTTCAGTTAGGATTGGGTGAAAGAAAGAAATTGTTATATAAACTAATCAATTTTCAATAATGTTACAATAATGACATCTAACAAATTAAAATTTGGCCCTTCACAAATTAAACAATTAAAATGTTGGAAACCAAACGAAACATATCATATATTTTGAGACCGAAAGTGTAATTAACTTCTAATTATTTTATTTTATTTTTTTTGGCTGATGTGGATTTTTTTGTTCATAAAATTCTGCTTATTTTGATGATGAATATAAACGATGTCAGCAAAGGAGTCAACTTAATACATATTTAATACTTTGAAAAAGAAATTGGCACCACTAAAATATTGATTATCAAAATGATAGAAAAACATATTTACGAAATGTACAATTAATCAATCAATATTTGACTTCAAAATGAAAAATTAAAAATTGAGGTTTTAATTATCATCAAAATACAATCGCTATAAATAAGTTTTGTCACTAAAATTATATTTCAAAATCTAAGACTTAAGTTTGAAAGGCACACAGTTAGGAGAGACAAGTATAAAATATACCAGCAGAGTTATTGATAGCAACACAGAAATCCTGTACAGGACTAGGGTCAGAAGCAGATACAAGCGATGCCAAAGCCATGATGGCTATGGTTACAAGGATAAAGGGAGTGCCCATTGTAATCGAAGAAAATTGAAATTTCTGTGACTAATGGCTTGAAGGAGGAGATAGATATCTAGCATGGAAAGTGTGTCTATTTATAGATATAGATAGATAAGAGTAGTTGAATTTTTCATTAAGCAATTTCCAATGCAAATGAGAGAATAATTACCAAGTCCTCAATGGGTTACATTTTTCCTCATTCACCATTTAATTCAAGGACGAGCGGTTCTTCAACAACTAAACCTCTTTCTCATTCATTTTTTCTAATTGCTGATTGAAACGCTGTTATTGACTTTTCTCTTTCATTTTTTTTTTTTTAAAAAGTTTTTATTATTATTATTTTTTAGACGGACAATTTCAACCACACCGCACTATCATCTACCATAAGTTTCTATGAATAAGTTCTACGTTTGCATAATCATCTATAAATTATTAGCTTTTATTTGGCATGTCAGGTTTTTTGGCTTTTTAACTTTTTTAGCCAGAAAAAAATATAGTAGGTTTTTTAGTCTAATAAGACAAAATATCACATCCAATCAATAATCATTTTATTTTTCTTTCACAAAAGTAAAAAAGTCAAAACGCATATCTAAAACGAGACTTTTTATCTCCAAACAAAAATAGTCAAAAAGTCAAAAAACAAAAAATGCAAGGAGCATGGGCAATATTCTTGAAGAAAGAAAATGATTAGTTCATCATAATTTCATCATTTGATTATGATGGTAAATTATGATGGTAATTCTTCATCATTGTGTCATTTGAGTTTTATAATTTTAATTCGCTCGATTTTGACCATGAATTTATAATTTTGTCTTAATTTGGTCCAATTGATTACAACTCTTAGCATCTCTTTCTGAAAAATACGCACAAAAGTGTCATATGTCATATTTTTAAAGGCAAAATTATAAACTTATTAAACTCAGTCAATTAACCTAAAGTAATTTAGTGGTAATTTTCTTTAAAAAAACACTAACAATATTATCAATTGGAGAAAATTGAAAAAAAAAATCTAAAATTAAGAGTCAAAATTGAATTAATTGAAAGTGTATGGATCAAAATGATATAAAATGTAAAATATGGGGACCACGGGTATAATTTTCCCTATAATTTATATCTGAACTTATTAAAATATTTGTTGAAGAAAGAAAAAGATTAAAGTTTTACAATATTTGGATATCTTTGTATATTTTTTTATTTATTACTATTTCAATTTTTGCTGATAAAAAAATCAAAAAAAAAAATCACTACAACAAATTAAGGTTTTAGAGAGAAAATTTTAGAGACAACCAATTTCTAGGAACGAAAATTTTTTGTTGCTCAAAGTGTAAAAGTGCCAATATTTTATTTTTAGTGACGAAATTGAACATTTAATGATGAATTATTATCTTTTGGGGGCTAAATTTTTTGTCTTAACGAGTAAACCCTTTTGGGGCTAAATTATTTTGTCTCCAAAGGTGCTTTTAATAAAAACATTTTAAAATTTTGTTGCTAAAAAACTATTTTATTTATTTATTTATTTATTTATTTGAGTTTTTGAAATGACCTTTCAGTGACTATCTGTGCAATGACATTTGGGAAATTTTTTTTAATGTCCCTGATATTAAGATTTTATAAGCTATAGGACATACAATATTTTCAAAGTAGTTATGGTCCCTAACATTTCTACAGAGAAAATTCAACTCAGAGAAATTTCAATTTTCACATAGAATTTTTGAAAATTTCTCTATGATCATACTAGAAAATTTCAAAATTTCTCTTAAGCCGGGTGAAATTTCTCTAAGTTGGACAAAATTTATCTGAGTCGAATTTTCTCTATAAAAATGTTGAGGGATCTTAGCTAATAAAATCTCATACTACACAAAGTTGGAGAGAGATATTTCACTAATTTTTCTTATTTTTTTAATCTTATAAAATTCCACAATTTTGTTGTAAAATATCTATTGGAATCTATTTCAGATAATAAAAATTGAACAAAACAACAAAATATAACCTTCATAAATTAATAATTTTAATCATATTTATATAATCCGCTCAATTAAATATGTCCTTAAACGAGAGTTTTGAATTCGTCATTATATTTCCAAAGGAGCTAAGGTTGTTCACCAATGAGAGCAAATTGACCTTTCTATGGCCACGTGCTTGAAATGAGGTGACAAAGCTAGCATGTCATACGTATCTATATCTCTATATATAATATAATATATAATTAAGAGTGATTGTAATTTTTTTCAATACAAAGCTTATAGTAATGTCTTTTTACCGAGTCTTCTTTTCTATGGTTGCGTTGTCTAATTCCATGATGAATTGTTATTCAACATCTTTGATTAGGCAAATTATAATTATCATTTTGAGTTATATCAAAAAGGCAAATATATAAATGAGTATATGTTAGAGATTATTTTCATAACTTGAAGGATTATATGGATATATTCTCTGAGTTTTATTTAAAATACAGATTATTCCTTGTGGTTTTAAAAATTATAAATACTCTTTTACCAGAATTTGTCATTTAATAGAGTTGATAAAAAAAAAAAAAAAAATTACAAGTATCCTTCCATACAATAATAAAATTTTTAGAACTGTTAATCAATATATGATTAAAAGAATCATTAAAAATCATCTAATATTTTCCGATACAAAGCTTATAATTATAATGCATTTCTAACCAATCTTCTCTTCTATAGTTAGCGTATTTATAATTTACCCTATAATTTTTGAGTTACCATTTTTTCTTAGGTAAATTATAATTATAATTTTGGATAAATAATAAATATATCTTTTGAGGTTTGATTAAAATAAAGATTGACTCTTATAGTTTATAAAATTATAAATAACCCATTCGTCGAACTTTTTTATGTAAGATAATTGTCATAAAAAATAAAATTATTAACTACTCTCTATACAATAATAAAATTACTTGAATTAATTAAAATATATTTATGATATTATTAAAAATTGCTAATTGAGTTCACGATTTTTTTAATAAAATAGGTCAATTGTTATGTAATTAGAAACTTAAAGAGACAAGAAGCCATATTTAGAATCATAGGGAACAATCCATTTTCTAAGTAAATGTCAAGGGTTATATTTATCATTTATCCTATAATTTTTGAGTTTTTGTTTTAAAAAAAATGCAATAAATTTTATAAATTTGTTATAGTTAGATAGGCACGTAAAGAAACTCCAATCACTACAAGAAAAGGGAGTAAAAAACACGGAAGAACTAGCGACGGCGCGTCTCCCGTCGCAAAAAATGGTCTTTTGCGACGGCGGCTTAAACCGTCACAAATAAAAGTTTTAGCGACAGCATTGTACCGTCAGTAATACAACTATGCGGGTAGGGTAATAAATGCGGAAGTATTAGCGACGGAGTTTTTTACCGTCGCAAAAAAAAAATTGTTTTGAGACGGCATATGTTCGCTGTCGCAAATAGTGGACAATTTGCGACGACAAATGTCCATTGCAAAAAAAGGCTTATCAAAACGGCGTCGGTTTATGAACTAATCATTTATCATTTGCAACGGTGTAAAACGTACCGTCGCAAAAAGTAAAAAAAAAAATTTTGCCCCGCTGTTCCCTTTCATCTTGCCAGCCGATCATTTGGATCCAAATCCCTAAATGTTTGAAAAAAAAAATTTTCCCCCAAAATCCTCAAACCAGCGACGAATGACGAACGACTCTCTATGGACGAGCGACGAATGGCGAACAGGCTAGCGGTGGTGCGGCGACGACAACAGGTAGCGGTGGTCCGGCGACAAGTCTCTCTCTCTGCGTATGCTCTCTCTCTCTCTCTCTCTCTCTCTCTCTCGTATATATATAGATGAATGTATATTGATAAATTTGTAGATGATGTTAAATTGATAAATCTGTAGATGACTGTATTTTTTGTTGGGTGTTGTGAAGTTAAATTGATAAATCTCTAGATGAATGTATTTTTTCAAAAATCTGTAAGATCTATTTGAGTTTGAGTTTTTATTCAATAAAAGAAAAATTGGCTTCACATATACTTGCGGGTTTGATATTCACATTTCTGATTTCAGAACTCTTCTTAAGTTTTTGAGTTACTTTTAAAAACATTTTTCATTTAATGTCAATACCAAACAATGCACTAAGATATTCTTTAGCATTTATGAGAAAATAAATTGATTATAATTAGAATGAACAATTCTATGATATAATTTAACTAATTGGTATATTAACTAATTGGTATATTAATTAATAATGCTAACTAATTGCTAATTGCTATGTTAAAAAAGAACAATGCTATATTAACTAATTGGTATATTAATTAATATATTAATAGATGATATGATATAATTTTAGAAATTTTGAATATTTGTTATTTGTATAATCAATGAGATCATAATTTTAAAATAATAATATCATAACATATGTTAGTACACTAATTGATATATCAATTAATGCGTATAGCATCATAGGTTGAAAAATGATCATGTTTCGTGTCTTGAGGTAATCATTCAAAAACTTTAAACAAATTTTGATATATAATAATTAATACTAGTTTATTGAGACAAAAATGTGATCATTTAATAATTTCGAAATATTACATAAGATTATGTAAAATCATAATATAGACAATAATGATCCATCTTTATTAAATAATTTTTGAGACAATATATGATTAGTGTATTTTTGTATAACTCATCTATCAAGTTTATAAATAATGCCACATAGTATTATGGAATACTAATAATTTGGAGAATTCTACCATACACATCCATTTATCATATGCATCATTAGTTATGTCATTTTTTTTTTCTTTAGTTATGATGAATTACCTTCGTTAATTATGATATTATTTTAGTTAAGACTTAGAAGATCTTTGGTTGTGCCTCATGTGGTGTTTGGTTATGATTTATTTATTTTTTTAGTTATGACTCAAAAAGTATGAAATTATATCATTTTTTTCTTCAATTAATTGATCTCACGTGTTGTTGTATAAGTATTTCATTTTTTATATTCTCCTATCAAATCGGTAAATAACTAACTAGGATAAGATAACCTACCTATTTGAGAGAAATTGGACGGATAGGTATCATGGTACATGAATACGTAGGTATTATATTTAGAGTTATTTTGATGAGATATTTTTGTGGATGTGTACAGATGATGGATAAGAGTTGGATTGATTTGCCAAATAGGATGTCGAGCGAATACATTAATGGGATTGATGAATTCCTTGTGTTTGCCTACACCAATAGGGTTGAAGGTTCGATGATCAGTTGTCCGTGTAGGAAGTGTGAGAATCGATACCATCTTGCACGAGAGGGTGTACGGGAGCATCTGATTTTGAATGGTTTTTTTAAAAAATACAAACATTGGATTAATCATGGGGAATCTTACGTATCTCTGCATGGTAATCGAGAGAATGGAATATTAGCTAATTTAGACATTGGGGATGATATGATTGGAATGATACAAGGGGCTATGGGAAATCCACATGCTGGTACAAGTGTTGAGGGTAATGAACCATAGGGGCCTGATCCCATGCATCTGAACCCCAGCTCGGTCCAAATGCAGAGACTGCAAAAATATTTCAAACTTCTTCAAGATGCACAAAGTGAATTGTATCCGGGTTGTCAGAAGTTCACATCTTTGTCATTCATTGTTTGACTTCTATATTTGAAGGTGCTTAATCAGTGGACAGACAAGTCTGTTGACATGTTGCTTGAGTTATTGAATGAGGCGTTCCTGTTGGGTGTGAAACTCCCAGACTCATATTATAAAGCTCAAAAGGTCACAACAGATTTGGGCTTCACGTATGAGACGTGGGATGCATGTCCCAACAGTTGCATGTTGTTTCGAAACGAGGACGCCAATCTTGATAAATGTGTCATATGCAACAGTTCTAGATGGAAATCAAATGGTGATGGTGGTTCAAATGGTCCTAACAATGGTAGCAAACGAATATCTGCAAAACAGATGAGGTATTTTCCTTTACAGCCAAGGTTGTAGAGGTTGTTTATGTCATCCAAGACGGCCAAGTTAATGAGATGGCATGCAGAGGAACGAACTGATGATGGTGTTTTTAGGCATCCTGCTGACTCCCTTGCATGGAAAGATTTTGACCGTCGGAATATTGACTTTAGTAATGATTGCTGAAGTGTAAGGCTTGGCTTAGCATCTGATGGTTTTAACCCATTCAGGATGATGAACATAGTTCATAGCACTTGGCCTGTTGTGCTTATTCCATACAACTTGCCGCCATGGATGTGCATGAAGCAACCATTTATAATTTTATCCATGCTTATTGACTGCCCAAAAGGACCTGGTGACAAGATTGATGTGTATATGCAATCGTTGATTGAGGAGTTGAAAGAACTATGGAATGAGGGTGTGTTAACATTTGATGTATCAACAAATCAAATGTTTCAAATGCAGGCAGCTTTACTGTGGACAATTAGTGATTTTCCTGCATACACAAACTTGTTAGGATGGAGCACTAAAAGCAAATATGCATGTCCTTGTTGTAATAAGGAAACTACATCGTGCTGGTTGAAGCGCAGTAGGAAACAATCATACTTGGGTCATCGCAGATTTTTACCTACTGGCTAAAAATTTTGGAAGGATAAAGTATCATTTGATGGTAGTCTGGAAGTCAGACTCAAACCAAAATTGTTGTCTTGAACTGAGATGTTGCTACAATTAGAATCTGAGGGTATTTTAACCCAATACAAGAGGGATGACCTTAAGGAGAGGCATATGAGACATGTAGAGAAGGAGAAAGCTGGACATCGCACCCATAGCTGAAAAAGAGTATCTTTTATGAACTGCCATATTGGGAGCACAATCTAATAAGACACAACCTCGATGTGATGCATATAGAGAAGAATGTTTGTGACAATGTGTTGTGGACAATATTAGGGGTAGCAACAAAATCGAAGGATGGTGTTAATGCTCGACGTGATTTACAAGATATGAATATTAGAGAACCCCTACATTTGCAGTTAAGAGGGTCGAATAAAGCCTATTTACCACCAACACAATTCACGATGACCAAGGATGAGAAAGATTTGTTCTTGAAAGTGTTAAAGGAAGTAAGAGTTCCCGAAGAGTATTCATCCAATATATCACGTCGTATGTGCTCACATGATAGAAGTATTGGGGGTCTTAAGAGCCACGATAGTCATATTCTGATGCAACAATTTATTCCATTGGCCATTCGAAGATCGCTACCGAAGAATGTAATTGAACCCTTGATTGAATTGAGCAATTTCTTTAGACAATTGTGCTCCAAAGTGAATCGTGCGACGGATTTCCAATATATTCAAGATCGTTTCGCTGTAACACTTTGTCATCTACAGAAAATATTTCCTCCGAGTTTTTTTGATATAATGGAGCACTTGCCTATACATCTAGCCGATGAAACATTATTGGGTGGAGCGATTCAGTTTCGATGGATGTATCCAATTGAGAGATATCTTCTTACTTTGAAGCAATACGTGCATAATAAAGCTCATCCTTAAGGATCAATTCCTAAAGGATATCTTATGGAAGAATGCATGAATTTTTGTGCACAATATCTTAATGATGTGGAAACCAAATCTACTCGACCCGTGAGGAACTATAGTGGTGCTGATAATCTGGGTCATGCTATTGGTGAAAACACAAGCTTTTATCTTGATAATACTTCTTGGGTACAAGCTTATCGGTACATCTTATTCAATACAAGCGCGGTTCAACCATTCATAAAGTAGGTTAAGTCACTCACTCAATATTTTATTATGTTTTTTTGAATTTTCAACCAAATTTTTTGTATTGATAAATTTTCAATCTACACAGCAAACACCTTGAAGTACTGAAGCTCAAAATGTCTCGTGTCGACGATCATCAGCTTCGGCGTGAACATTTTGAAACTTTTCACATTTGGTTCAAGGAACATGTATGTATTTAAGTATATAGATTCTAGTTACTTAAGTCGAACTACATTTTAAATTTTACATTTTAGTTTTAAATAGGTCCAAACTTTGCGAAGGACTACTGATGTCAAATTTTCTGAAGAGATTATTCTATTGGCAAATGGTCCTCATAACCTGGAAAGGAGGTTCAACAGGTATATACTAAATGGGTTTTGGTATCGAGTAAAGGCCATGGATGATCGTCGAGCCACACAAAATTGTGGTGTAGCTTTGAAGGCAGATACCATAAGTTATGCTAGTCGGAAAGACAAGAATCCTCGTGTGGGGTCTGTGTACTATTATGGACAATTGACAGATATTATTGAGATTCGATATTCCAATGAGAAGAAACATGCGTTGTTTAAGTGTGATTGAATTGACAATATTCACGGAAAGAAAGAAGATGTCTTCAATTTCACGTTGGTGAACTTCAATCATTTGTTGTACCGAGATGATCGAATTACCAATGAACCTTTCATCTTGGCATCCCAAGCAGAGCAAGTTTGGTATGTTGCAGACCCGTTACATTGCTTGCAGATTATTGTTAATTAATGTTTCTAATGTCAATTAATGTTATATTGCTTGCAGATTATTATGGGAAGGAAGAGGAAGCATGATCATCCCCGGCGCATGATGTCTGAGTGCTACATAACAGGACATCAGTAACACCACCATCAGAGGAGACATCACATTGACCACCATTGGAGCGGCTAGTAGTGCCACCACCATCTGACCAGCCATCGTAGCGACCACTATTACTGGCACCACCATTAGAGGAGGCATCCCAGCGACCACTATCAGAGGGGCCATTAGTACCACCGCATCGACCACCATCAGTGGCAGCACAGCAGCTACCATGTACTCAGCCTCCACGCCTATCATCGGTGCGTCCACCATCAATGGCACTACAGCAACTATCATGCCGACTAGAGTCATCAGCTTATGAGCCATCCGCAGGTATATAAATTTGCTTTGATTTGTATGAAAATTATTTAAACATACATTTATTTATTCTCATTATATATAACTTGTTTATTCTCATTGTATTTTGCAGACCCTTCGACTTCTTCACAGCCTACCTCAGGTATAAGAATTCGATTTGTATTCACATTATTCAAATTTGCATTTGTTTATTATCATGGCATATTGTTTATTGTTATTGTATCTCACAGGTCGTGTTAGTTCTTTATCAACCTCGACTAGGCATGGTAGAGGATGTGCCAAGGGCATTAGGGAGTGGGGTACTGGTAAAAAGATGGACATACAATTTGATGAAAATTACTGCCCAATAGGGGATAACGTGGCTAAGTTAACTACTCAACTTGGCATTATTGTACGGAATGGTAACATTGTTCCTCTTACTTTTCTTGATTGGAACAATGTGCCTGATGATATTGTTGATGCTGTCTGGAAGGATGTGAAGGTAGTATATTTTTGTCCAAAAATTCAAATTCCAAAATTGTGTTACTATTATTTAAACTTTGAAATTGTGTTTTATAGGACAATTTGAATATATGTCCAGAGGAGTACAGACCAATCTGCATGAAAAACTGCAACAGCATATGGAAGGATCACAAGAACAAGATGAAGGCTAAGTATTTCAAGCCTAGAAGTTCTGATCCTAATCTGAAGGATGATGTTCCTTTGCACATTGTGCCAAGCCAGTGGGAAAAACTTGTGGAGTATTGGCGTACTTCCGATGCTGAGGTATACAAATAAGTTATATGTATGATATGTAAACATACAAATCATATTTATATACTTACATTTGTTGAACCTGTTATAGAAAATTGCAACTAGGAACGCTAAAAATCAGAGAGCTCACGGCATAGCTCATACCACAGGGCGTATTACTTTTGCTCAGATACAGCATGAGGTTTATATTTTATTGTTTTATTTTTCTATATAAATAAACATTGTATATTTGCAAATTATTTGGATTTTAATTTTCATATTTCTAAAAAAATGTAGATGACCAATAAGGGGGAGTCTACTGATAAGATGAATGTTTGGCTTATGACATGTAGAGTAGATGACCCAGAGGTTATCCAGACCTTGGTAGTTTCCAAACAACTTTGATTGTATTTAAAGTTTATTTTTTATTTTTTGTGTGTCAACCATCTTAATTTGGCATATACTTGTGTGTCTTATTCAATACAGGATGAGTTTAATCGTCAACTCTCTATGCTACCTGAGGATTGTCGGACTTTGGAGGCTAGGAATGCCATTTTCCATGAGTTGATAGGTCATGACGGACATGGATATTGTCGCACATACGAGAGAACTGTGCCTCGGAGAGCGGTGTATAAAGATGGTGCTGGGCCATCACAGTCAACACCCCAGCCATCGACTATTGTTCAGATCACCTAGCAGGTTCGTGCAGAGCTAAGGGATGAGTTGAGGGAGGAGTTGCGAGTAGAGTTCGCTACACATTTACAGCAGATGAGAGTTGAGATGATGGCCTTAGTGTCACAGGGGGCGAGTGTGGATCCTAACAGACAAGTTCGATTTAAATTACATTGTTTGATAGTTCAATTTTCACATAACATTGTGTGTAAAATTCGAATATGATTAACACATTATGCATTGACTATCATAGGTTCCTGATGCATCGAGTGGCCACCGGGCATTTAGGGAATCTGCAGAAGACGAGAATCCATATACACCACCATCGGAAGATCGGCTATAAAATATATCTTTGCATTCTAAGCTAAAGGGTATTTTTGCATTCTTTACATTCTAAGTTAAGAGACTTGTGGGAGAAGACGTGACTCAAATCGGGTTCTCGAATTGGGAGTTAGAGCCGGATTTAGCTCGAAACTTTGCACACACGACCGCCTAGGCACGAGAGACTTGTGGGAGAAGACGGGGCTCGAATCGGGTTCCCAGTTTGGGAGTTAGCATCAGATTTCGGTCTAGGCAAACTAGTTCCTTAAGAAACTTGAATTCGAGGTGTTGACGCCCCAAAATCACCAAACGGTGTCAGTTTAGCACGAAACTTGACACGCATGACCGCCTAGGCACGAGAGACTTGTGGGAGAAGACGGGGTTCGAATCGGGTTCCCGGTTTGGGAGTTAGCATCGGATTTTGGTCTAGGCAAACTAGTTCCTTACGAAATTTGAATTCGAGGTGTTGACGCCACAAAATCACCAAACGGCATCGGTTTAGCACGAAACTTGGCACCGACGACCGCCTAGGCACGAGAGACTTGTGGGAGAGGACGAGCCCTCGAATTAGGTTCTCGGTTTGGGAGTTAGAGTCGGATTTCGGTCTAAGCAAACTAGTTCCTTAAGAAACTTGAATTCGAGGTGTTGACGCCCCAAAATCACCAAATGGTGTCGGTTTAGCATGAAACATGGCACGCACGACCACCTAGGCACGAGAGACTTGTGGGAGAAAACGGGGCTCGAATCGGGTTCCCGGTTTGGGAGTTAGCGTCGGATTTCGGTCTAGGCAAACTAGTTCCTTAAGAAACTTGAATTCGAGGTGTTGACGCCACAAAATCACCAAACGACGTCGGTTTAGCACGAAACTTGGCACACACGACCGCCTAGGCATAAGAGAATTGTGGGATAAGACGGGACTCCAATCGGGTTCCCGGTTTGGGAGTTAGAGCCGGATTTCACTTTAGGCAAACTAGTTCCTTAAGAAACTTGAATTCGAGGTGTTAACGCCCCAAAATCACCAAATGGCGTCGGTTTAGTACGAAACTTGGCACACACGATCGCCTAGGTACGAGAGACTTGTGGGAGAAGACGGGAGTCCAATCGGGTTCCCGATTTGGGAGTTAAAGCCGGATTTCAATTTAGGCAAACAAGTTCCGTAAGAAATTTGAATTCGAGGTGTTGACACCCCGAAATCACCAAACGGTGTCAGTTTAACACGAAATTTGGCACACACGACTGCCTAGGCATGAGAGACTTGTGGTAGAAGACGAGACTCCAATCGGGTTCCCGGTCTGGGAGTTAGAGCCAGATTTAACTTTAGGCAAACTAGTTCCTTAAGAAACTTGAATTCGAGGTGTTAATGCCCCAAAATTACCAAATACCATCATTTTAGCACGAAACTTGGCATGCATGACAGCCTAGGCACGAGAGACTTATGGGAGAAGACGGGGCTCGAATCGGGTTCCCGATTTGGGAGTTAGAGTCAGATTTCGGTCTAGGCAAACTAGTTCCTTAAGAAACTTGAATTTGAGGTGTTAACGCCCCAAAATCACCAAATGGCATCGGTTTAGCACGAAACTTGGCACGCACAACCACTTAGGCACAAGAGACTTGTGGGAGAAGACGGGGCTCAAATTGGGTTCCCGGTTTGAGAGTTAGAGCTGGATTTCACTTTAGGCAAACTAGTTCCTTAAGAAACTTGAATTCGAGGTGTTAACGCCCCAAAATAACCAAACGGCGTCGATTTAGCATGAAACTTGGCACACACGACTGCCTAGGCACGAGAGACTTGTGGGAGAAGACGGAGCTCGAATCGGGTTCCCGGTTTGGGAGTTAGAGTCGGATTTCAGTCTAGGCAAACTAGTTCCTTAAGAAACTTGAATTCGAGTTGTTAACGCCCCAAAATCACCTAACGGCGTCGGTTTAGCATAATACTTGGCACGCACGACCGCCTGGGCACGAGAGACTTGTGGGAGAAGACGGGGGCTCGAATCGGGTTCCCAGTTTGGGAGTTAGTGTCGGATTTTGGTCTAGGCAAACTAGTTCCTTAAGAAACTTGAATTCGAGGTGTTGACGCCCCAAATTCACCAAACGGCGTCAGTTTAGCATGAAACTTGACACGCATGACCGGCTAGGCACGAGAGACTTGTGGGAGAAGACGGGGTTCGAGTCGGGTTCCCGGTTTGGGAGTTAGCATCGGATTTTGGTCTAGGCAAACTAGTTCCTTACGAAATTTGAATTCGAGGTGTTGACGCCCCAAAATCACCAAATGGCGTCGGTTTAGCACGAAACTTGGCACAGACGACCACCTAGGCACGAGAGACTTGTGGGAGAAGACGAGCCTCGAATTAGGTTCTCGGTTTGGGAGTTAGAGTCGGATTTCGGTCTAGGCAAACTAGTTCCTGAAGAAACTTGAATTCGAGGTGTTGACGCCCCAAAATCACCAAATGGTGTCGGTTTAGCATGAAACGTGGCACGCATGACCACCTAGGCACGAGAGACTTGTGGAAGAAAACGGGGCTCGAATCGAGTTCCCGGTTTGGGAGTTAGCATCGGATTTCGGTCTAGGCAAACTAGTTCCTTAAGAAACTTGAATTCGAGGTGTTGACGCCACAAAATCACCAAACGACGTCGGTTTAGCACGAAACTTGGCACACACGACCGCCTAGGCATAAGAGAATTGTGGGATAAGACGGGACTCCAATCGGGTTCCCGGTTTGGGAGTTAGAGCTGGATTTCACTTTAGGCAAACTAGTTCCTTAAGAAACTTGAATTCGAGGTGTTAACGCCCCAAAATCACCAAATGGCGTCGGTTTAGTACGAAACTTGGTACACACGATCGCCTAGGTACGAGAGACTTGTGGGAGAAGACGGGAGTCCAATCGGGTTCCCGATTTGGGAGTTAAAGCCGGATTTCACTTTAGGCAAACAAGTTCCGTAAGAAACTTGAATTCGAGGTGTTGACACCCCGAAATCACCAAACGGTGTCAGTTTAACATGAAACTTGGCACACACAACTGCCTAGGCATGAGAGACTTGTGGGAGAAGACGAGACTCCAATCGGGTTCCCGGTCTGGGAGTTAGAGCCGGATTTCACTTTAGGCAAACTAGTTCCTTAAGAAACTTGAATTCGAGGTGTTAATGCCCCAAAATCACCAAATGGCATCATTTTAGCACGAAACTTGGCATGCATGACAGCCTAGGCACGAGAGACTTATGGGAGAATACGGGGCTCGTATCGGGTTCCCGGTTTGGGAGTTAGAGTCAGATTTCGGTCTAGGCAAACTAGTTCCTTAAGAAACTTGAATTTGAGGTGTTAACGCCCCAAAATCACCAAATGGCATCGGTTTAGCACGAAACTTGGCATGCACAACCACCTAGGCACAAGAGACTTGTGGGAGAAGACGGGGCTCAAATTGGGTTCCCGGTTTGAGAGTTAGAACTGGATTTCACTTTAGGCAAACTAGTTCCTTAAGAAACTTGAATTCGAGGTGTTAACGCCCCAAAATAACCAAACGGCGTTGATTTAGCACGAAACTTGGTACACATGACCGCCTAGGCACCAGAGACTTATAGGAGAAGACGGGGCTCGAATCGGGTTCCCGGTTTGGGAGTTTGAGCCGGATTTCACTTGAGGCAAACTAGTTCCTTAAGAAACTTGAATTCGAGGTGTTAACGCCCCAAAATAACAAAATGACATCGATTTAGTACGAAACTTGGAACACATGACCACCTAGGCACGAGAGACTTGTTGGAGAAGACGGAGCTCGAATCGGGTTCCCGGTTTGGGAGTTAGAGTCGGATTTCAGTCTAGGCAAACTAGTTCCTTAAGAAACTTGAATTCGAGTTGTTAACGCCCCAAAATCACCAAACGGCGTCGGTTTAGCATAAAACTTGGCACACACGACCGCCTGGGCACGAGAGACTTGTGGGAGAAGACGGGGCTCGAATCGGGTTCCCGGTTTGGGAGTCAGAGTCGGATTTTGGTCAAGGCAAACTAGTTCCTTAAGAAACTTGAATTCGAGGTGTTGATGCCCCAAATTCACCAAACGACATTGGTTTAGCACGAAACTTGGCACGCACGACCGCCTAGGCACGAGAGACTTGTGGGAGAAGACGGGGCTCGAACTGGGGTCCCGGTTTGGGAGTTAGCGTTGGATATCAGTATAGGCAAACTAGTTCCTTGACAAACTTGAATTCGAGGTGTTGACGCCCCAAAATCACCAAACGGCGTCGGTTTAGCACGAAACTTGGCACGCACGACCGTCTAGGCACGAGAGACTTGTAGGAGAAGACGGGGCTCGAATTGGGTTTCCGGTTTGGGAGTTAGTGTCGGATTTCGGTCTAGGCAAACTAGTTCCTTGAGAAACTTGAATTCGAGGTGCTGACTCCCCGAAATCACCAAACGGCGTCGGTTTAGCACAAAACTTGGCACGCACGACCGCCTAGGCACGGGAAACTTGTGGGAGAAGACGGGGCTCGAATCGGGTTCCCGGTTTGGGAGTTAGCGTCAGATTTCGGTCTAGGCAAATTAGTTCCTTAAGAAACTTGAATTCGAGGTGTTGACACTCCAAAATCACCAAACGGCGTCGATTTAGCACGAAACTTGGCACACACGACCGTCTAGACACGAGAGACTTATAGGAAAAGACAGGGCTCGAATCGGGTTCCCGGTTTGGGAGTTAGAGTCGGATTTCAGTCTAGGCAAACTAGTTTCATAAGAAACTTGAATTCGAGGTGTTAATGCCCCAAAATCACCAAACGACATCGGTTTAGCATGAAACTTGGCACGCACGACCGCCTAGGCACGAGAGACTTGTGGGAGAAGACGGGGCTCGAATCGGATTCCCGGTTTGGCTGTTAGAGCTGAATTTCGGTCTAGGCAAACTAGTTCCTTAAGAAACTTGAATTCGAGGTGTTGACCCCCGAAAATCACCAAATGACGTTGGTTTAGCACGAAACTTGGCACGCACGACCGCGTAGGCATGAGAGACTTGTGGGAGAAGACGGGACTCCAATCGGGTTTTCCATTTGGGAGTTAGGGCCGGATTTCTGTCTAGCCAAAATTATTTACTAAACTATCTTTGCAATTATATAGTAGTTAATTTTTTATGTTATTTTGTAATTAAAATATTAACACCGTTATATTGTCATTAATTATTTTTATTTTTTATTTTCAGATATTTCCTGAGTAGCAGTTTGCTTCTTGTGGAATGCGGGCGTGTAAAGATTATGACCAACTTTTGTTTTTGTAACCTACGGAAGAATCAAGACGAAAACTTTTGGTTTTGATTTACGTTATTTAGATTTGTGAACAACATTATGTATGTATTATGCGACATTATGTAGTGCGATAATTTTTATTGTTATGAATTTTTATTTGTGTATTGTTATGAATGGAACAACAATATAAATTTTCATTATGTGCCAACTTTTGTTTATGTATGTATTTATATTATTCTGTAATTATCGGTTTTTTTTCAGTTATTTTTCATTTAATGCAGGTTATTTTCATATTTTTAATAATTTTAATACAGTTTTTTTTTTTTATAGACGGCAACACACATCGTCTCAAAACAAAAAATTGAACCAGGATTTTTTGCGACGGCCCTTTACTGTCGCAAAAGATGGGGAATTCACTGAAACGTAACACCTTTAGCGACGGTTTTATTCCCATCGCCAATAGTCCTTTAACGACGGCTCAGGTGCTGTCTCAAATAAACCTTTAGCGATGGTATCTTTTGCCGCCGCAAAAGACCTTTTTAGTGACGGCAACACAATGTCGTCTCAAAAAAATTCAAATTTTCACGCATTTTTTGCGACAGAATTTTTCCGTCGCAAAAAAGGCATTTTGCCGTCGCAAAAAAAAGGCGACGGCGTTATGCCGTCGCTAAAGCCCTTTTGCAACCTCCTTTGTTGCGACCCCCCACTTGCTGTCGCAAAAAGCCACTTACCATCGCAAAAAACCTTTTGAGACGGCGTTTGGGGTATTTGCGACGGCGTTTTGCCGTCGCAAAAAATCAATTTTTTTTTGTAGTGAATGCTATTTTTTAATTTATATATGTATCCATAAAACTGTTGAAAGAGCCTCCCAAAGTCCTCTATATGTAGCTAGCTTGAAAATTTTTTGTTAAAATGATTAATGAAACGCCCCAATTTTCATACCCAAATAATAATACAAAAATCATGGTTCTTTTAAGTAAAACTGAAAGTAAATCTTCACGCTTGCAATACATGATACAAATAATCCTCACACGATAATACATTCACCTCAAATCAAGATGACATAAACAAGTAAATACCCTCATGGGTTTACAAGCTTTCAAGGCTTAGGCCCGGTTACACAAATCGGTTATTCAAACCATACAAATATAGCCCTTGGCTTACAAAACAGAGCACGCAAAGTGAGAGCATTGTACTCCCAACACACACATTTCCACGCCCTCAGTTGGGCGAAATCACCACGTCTTTTCCTGCACAATAGTCCCGTAGGGTGAGCATAAAGCCTAGTAGGAAATTCTTAACAAAGTATATACATTTTATACAAGTCTCAAGAGATCTATGCATATGCCATGCTATGTCTTTTTGCAAATAAATTACATCTTCATCTTTTGAAAATTATCATGCTCAATGATGTTATGCAATTCCATTGTTCAAAACTTAACAATTTCAATCAAGGGGCAGCACATACAACTCTGGTAATCCCTAGGTTGGTGTCTGCAAGTCGACTACACAAGTACTACCAATTTGTCATTTTTACCGGTATTTACCGGAAGGCTCGACACCTCTCTACGCGACTTTTTGGTCTTTTACCAAGGACACTCAGGCCAACTTAATCAATTTCATCTACACCACTTATCGAGACTCACCACCGTATTTACCCCAAAACCATTTCATAAAAACCCATTTCCCAACATTCTTTTCTCAATGCAAGGTTTTCAAATCAACGTTCAAAGCTCAACATAATCAAATGAATTGACATGCCCATGAAATGATTAAATGCAATACAACATTTCTTCCATTCTCAATATTTCCGCACAATAATTCCACTATGAACAAATCCCAATTTCCTCTTTTCAGTACCATTTCACAAGATGCATATACATATACACTTATATTTCAATTCATCCAAGGAACAACATAATTTCTACAATTTGAGCATTCTCAACAACTTAGCCATTTCAAGATTATAACAACATTTCTTTGTTTTAGAACAACAATTTCTAAAACACCCATTTATTTGGCACACAAATAAATATGACAACATCTTTCAAGAATTTTGAACATCTTTCAAAAACCCCAAAAATTCTAGGTTTTCTCACCAAAACCATTCATTTTCAAATGTTTGAGAAAATCTCACCAAAAACGTCTTTCTTCAATCAACATGGTTCAAAGTCCTCAATTTCTATTTAAAAGGAACAAGAAGGTAAACCCATTTTCAAAATCACCCATCTTCTTGGTTTAACAATCAATTTTCGAAACAATTCAAAGGATGATTTCGAAAATCATCTAAATCTTGCAAAAACATATATATAACTCAAAGAAAATCCCTACCTCAAGTTTGAAGAAGAAAAAAGTTGAAACCCCCAAAATTTACGATGCTTAAACTCGATCTCCACCGCACACAACGAAGCCTTCGAGATGTTAACCAACTTTGATGAAGAATTTGGATCTAAATCCCAATGGATTTTGAAAAATCAAAGATCTTGTGAAGTTTTTGGTAGGAAATATAGAGAGAAGGAAGAGGAAATATTTTTAGGGAGAGAGAGATATACAAAAAGTGACATTCAATCAGCCCAAAGAGAGAAGAAAAGAGAAAAATCCGGATCTACCTAACTTCCCACACGTGCAGAGCCTTCTCCCGCACGTGCAGCACGTGCTTTCGCACGTGCAGCCAGCACTCTCGCACGTGCAGCCCTTCTCCCTCTGTACCTCAGCCGCACCTGCTTTTTTAACAGTGTGCCGCACCACCTTCCCCTGAAATCCGCACGTGCGGCCTCACCTCCCGCATATGCGACCCCTATCCCGCACGTGCGGCCCTGGTTTTCAGTCCGAAAATGCCTTGACTCAGCTCCCAATCCTCCGGACTCGACCTCGCACCCTCTGCGCCAAGTGGAACACGCCACCGAAATAAACAAGAAGTAGAACTTTTTGTGAAAAATTTCTAAATGTAACTTAACTCAAACGAGCAACAAGACTCCAAATCAAAACCGACACTCTAACAAGTGTAACCCAAAGGTAAACAGAGAGGAACAAAAGACGTGCAACTAAACCGGTCATCACAACCTCCCCACCATAGGAAATTTCGTCCCCGAAATTAGATCGAACTACCCAAACAAAGATTTTCAAGTGATCAAAACCACGCTATTACATTTTAAAAAGTCAATATTAGTTCTCAACCCAATCTCACCATTACATCTTGGTTGCCTCACTAACAACACCTTCTCTAACACTCATCAACATGAAGTTTCCCAGAAAGAAAAGACAACCCACAACAACTTCATGTTTAAAATAACAATATACCTAATAACATGTTTTTAACAATCTCAATACATTTCCCTCAAACACTAGGAAATATTACAACGAAAGGTAACTCAAACCTTTTTAAATAAATCCGAATATTTGGAGCGGACTTCCGCCTCCCGTTCGCACGTCGCTTCCTCAACCCCATGGTGTCTCCACAACATCTTTACCAACGGTATAGTTTTACCATGTAGCACTTGCTCCCAGGTATCTAAAATTTGGACTGGTTGCTCTTCATAAGAGGCATCCTCATCTACCTCCAAATCAACCCAATCAAGCATATGTGAAGGGTCGGGTTCATACTTCCTACGCATGGATACATGAAATACACTGTGAACCCTTGAAAACTGTGGCGGTAAAGCTAACCGGTATGCCACTTCCCCAATTCGTTCCAAGACCTCAAAAGGTCCAATGAACCTTGGAGATAATTTACCACTCTTACCAAACCTCATCAAACCCCGCCTTGGTGAGATTTTTAGAAACACATGGTCACCAACTTCAAAAGATAAAGGTCATCTCCTCTTATCAGCATAACTCTTTTGTCGGCTTTGGGCCATAGCTAACCTCTTCCGAATCAGAACAACTTTCTCTGTTGTCTCTCTAACAATCTCTAGACCCAACAACGATGCGTCACCTACCTCGGCCCAACAAATCAGAGATCTACAAGGTCGGCCATCAAGGCCTCAAATGGTGCCATCCCAACACTAGCTTGGTAACTATTGTTATATGCGAACTCAACCAATGGTAAATGCTTCTCCCACGACCCCTTGAAATCAAGGACACAAGCTCTAAGCATGTCCTCCAAAATCTGAATGGCACATTCTGACTGTCCATCGGTTTGAGGATGATAAGCGGTGCTAAGAGTCAACTTAGTTCCCAACGCCTCTTGAAGGCTTTGCCATAACCGGGCAGTAAAACGAGGATCCTTATCTGACACAATAGTCACAGGGACTCCATGAAGTCAAACTATGTCTCTAATGTACAACTCTGCCAAGCGTTCAACTGAGTCGCTGGTGCACATTGGAATGAAATGGGTAGACTTAGTCAATCTATCAACAATCACCCAAATGGCGTCATTGCCTCGTTGTGTTCTAGGAAGCCTAACTACAAAATCCATGGTAACACGCTTCCATTTCCACTCGGCTATTGGTAAGGGTTGTAACAAACTCGCTAGTCTTTGATGTTTGGCCTTTACTTGTTGACAAGTAAGGCAGTTCGATACAAATAAAGCAACATCTTGTTTCATACCCCTCCACCAAAACTGACGACTAAGATCATGATACATTTTGGTGCCTCCCGGGTGTACCGCAAGGCGTGAGTGATGGAACTCCCGAAGTACTTCCTCTCTACAAGATTCTGGTACAAACAAACGGTCTAGGTAATGTACACTCAGATCCGAGTGAACGTTCAAACCTTTCTCTTCCTTCCCACTGAAAATCTTAACACGGATTAATTCCACATCTTGGTCTCCCCGTTGTGCCTCTATGACGTTACTAACCAAGGTAGGTTGAGCATTCAAAGTAAACAAGGTAGCACTCTCACTGGACTCTCCCAAGTGCAAATCAAACTTGCCAATAATATCTAGCATATCCCATTCCTGAATGGCCACACTTGCCAAACTACTCACAGATTTTCGACTCAAAGCATGGGCCACTATGTTGGCATTCCACGGATGATAGTGTAACTCAAAGTCATAATCTTCCATAAATTCCATCCACCTCCGTTGACGTAAGCTCAAGTCTTTTTGAGAAAACAAATATTTTAGACTCTTATGATCGGAGAAAACCTCAAACTTTTCACCATAGAAGTAATGCCTCCAAATTTTCAAGGCAAAAATTACCGCCGCTAATTCTAAATCATGGGTGGGGTAATTCTTCTCCTGAGTTTTTAATTGTCATCATCCGTAGGCCACAACTTTTCCTCCTTGCACAACCAAGTCCATCCTCGGACACATCACAATAGACTGTGTAATCCAAACCCCTTTCTAGAATTATCAAGACCGGTGTTGTTGTCAATCTAGTCTTAAGTTCTTGAAAAGACTTTTCACAAGCCTCATTCCACACAAACTTGACACCCTTCCTAGTCAACTTAGTCGAAGGTGCAGCTAGTCTAGAGAAGTCCCTAACAAAGCGTCGATAGTACCCAGCTAACCCCAAGAATCTCCGGATTTCAAAAACATTCTTGGGTTGTTCCCAATCCTGTACCGTGTCTATCTTTGAGGAGTCTACAGTCACTCCTTCACTCGACACTACATGCCCCAAAAATTTCACCTTGGTGAGCCAAAAATCGCACTTATCGAATTTGGCATACAAACGGTGCTCCTTAAGCAATTCAAGCACTACCCGTAAGTGAGCCTCATGTTCCTCCTCGGAGGTTGAATAAATTAAGATGTCGTCCACAAAGACGACTACAAAAAGGTCCAAGTATTTTTGGAAGATTCGGTTCATCAAATCCATAAAGGAAGCCGGTGCATTAGTCAACCCAAAAGGCATTACAAGGAATTCATAGTGGCCATAACACGTACGAAAGGCCGTTTTCTGGATGTCCTCCCGAACTCTCAACTGATGATACCCTAACCTCAAATCTATCTTTGAGAAGCAACGAGACCCTCTAAGTTGGTCAAACAAATCATCTATTGTAGGTAGAGGATACTTGTTCTTAATGGTAACTCTATTCAACTTGCGGTAATCAATACACAACCGCAACGATCCATCCTTCTTCTTCGCAAAGAGAGCCGGTGCTCCCCAAGGCAATGTGCTAGGGCGAATGAAGCCCTTGTCTAAAAGTTCTTGGAGTTGAATCTTTAACTCATGCAATTCGGCTGGTGCAAATCTATATTGGGAGATGGAAATCGGTGTCGTGCCAGGCACTAATTCGATGGAGAACTCTATCTCCCGATGGGGTGGCAAACTAGTAAGATGCTCGAGAAAGACCTCTGAGTATTCACAAACTACCCTTGGTAATTCAACACGGGCCCCGTCACTCTCACCATTGAAGAGTGTTACAAGAAGGCCACTAAGCTTGCTCCTACTACGAGGGTCAAAGATTGGCGACAAGACCCTATCCACTCGGTTCCCCAGAAAGTAAAAACAATAACCTCCTGAGGTGCAAACTGTAACTCTCTGACGGTAAAAATCTCACGGCTCAGTACGAACATAACCAGTCCATGCCTAGAATGACGTCAAAACTCGACATATCTAGCAATACAAAAGCAAAAAGAAGTCGACGCTCGGCAACTTCTATCGCACAATCATGACACTCCCGGTCTAAATCAATCATACCCCCAACAGGTGACTCTACTCTAAGTGAAGATGCTAACTGTGCGACCTCTAACCCCAATACAGAAACAAAAGCAGCAGATATAAATGAATGAGATGCATCCGTGTTTATCAACACATTAGCCAAAGTATTGCACACAACAAAAATACCTCTCACAACTGGGGTTCCCGGTAACTGCTCTGGTATGGTAACAGCATACGCACGCCCTTGTGGCCCCTGATGAACTTGCTCCTCTCTCGGAGCATAAGCCCGATGTACTGACTGAGCCGAAGCAGCTCCCTGATTTGCTCGTGAAGCCTAAGCTGAATGAGCCTGCTGGTGACTCTGAGTCTGTCTCGACCCTGATGTACCGGATGTGCCTCCCAACTGTGGGCAAGTTCTCTTCATATGCCCCGGCTAACCACACTGATAAAAATTAAACCCTTGGCCTCTATTTTGAGACTGAGACTGACTCTGAGATCGGTTAGGTGGTTGCAATAACATTGGTTTCCCTCCTCCCTTCTGTGGGCACGAAAAAGCTTTGTGACCTGGTTGGCCACACTTGAAACATGAAAAACCACTCGATGCACTTTTTCCCGGGCCCACACTAGGCAAAGGAAAAGTGGATCTAGACTGTTTTGGTTGGGACTGGGGTGGAAAATTGTTCCTGCTCTTCTTGTTTTTCCTATAGTCTCTTTGAGACTCCTGGCCCCTAGACCTCAAACCCCGAAGCCTCTTCTCCTCGGCTTGTATTGAAACCTCTACGTGTGCCACCGACTCCACAAGACGGTCATAATTTCGAATCATATTTCCGACAATCTTGAAGAAGATCTTGGTTCTCAACTTCTTCTCAAATTCTATGCAACGGCGCTCTTCTGTTGCCACTAACTCCGGTGCAAACCTGGACAAACTAGAGAATACCGCTTCAAACTCGGCCACAGACATGTTAAGTTGTCTAAGGTCTTGAAACTCTTGCCTCAATCTCTCCCTAGCAATGGGAGGTAAATACTTATCTTGGAAAGCAACCGCGAAGGCTTCCCATGACGGCTCCACTCTACTCTTGGCATATTTCCACCATTGACCCGCATCTCCTTTAAGGTAGTAATTTGCTACAGTTACTCTCAACTCACTATCATCAATGTGAAGCATCTCAAATGTCTTCACAGTTTGTTCGAGCCACTCATCCGCTTTCTTAGACTCGGGGCCACCATGGAATTCATTCGGTTTGGCCTACAAAAACTCTCTAGTAAGGAAACTCGCTCTTCCCTCTAAGGAGTTCTCTTGGGCTTGGTTCTCTGCCCTCAACAAGTTCATAGCCCCCGTTATTTCTCTAGCTAGGGTCCCCATTGTGGTTTGACCCAATTGTTCAGCCATATTAGCTTGGTCGGACTTTTCCTCTTGCACCGGGACCTCATGGACCGGTACCTCATGCACACCCTGGCGAGCCCTACCACGCCTCCCGCCTCTACCACCACGGGTTTGACCTCTTCCTGACATCCTATAAGGGACAACAGAAATAATTTATCACACTAACCCATATGCGCCCGCAACTTGCCTCACACGTTTAATCACAACAATTCTATATATTTTTCTGCTATATATAGACATTTCAATTTCACTCCACTTAAGCACTTAGTCATGTAAACACATACGGATTACCTTTTCATGATGAAATTCGTCCCACGAAAACCAAGAATTCTTAGTAGAACGAGTATTGATCAAATACCATTCTAAAAAGACCACAAGGAATTTAACAGGTGCAAACAACATCCCAAAAGTGCAATCTCATACCCATATAGCCACATAAGCATGTTATCATAAAATCACAAAAATTTAACATCTTCCTATTATGCTCCCATCATGCAACATGAACCCAATGTGGTAAAACCACCACTTCCCACGTGCTCCAAGTATTCGAACCCGGTAGCTCTGATACTAAGTTGAAATGCCCTAATTTTCATACCCAAATGATAATACAAAAATCATGGTTCTTTAAAGTAAAATTGAAAGTAAATCTTCACGCTTGCAATACATAATACAAATAATCCTCATGCGATAATACATTCACCTCAAATCAAGATGACATAAACAAATAAATACCCTCATGGGTTTACAAGCTTCCAAGGCTTAGGCCCGGTTACACAAATCGATTATTCAAACCATACAAATATACCCCTTGGCTTACAAAATAGAGTCATGCAAAGTGAGAGCATTGTACTCCCAACACACATTTCTACGCCCTCAGTTGGGCGGAATCACCACATCTTTTCCTGCACAATAGTTCCGTAAGGTGAGCATAAAGCCTAGTAGGAAATTCTTAACAAAGTATATACATTTTATACAAGTCTCAAGAGATCTATGCATATGCCATGCTATGTCTTTTTGCAAATAAATTACATCTTCATCTTTTGAAAATTATCATGGTCAATGATGCCATGCAATTCCATTGTTCAAAACTTAACAATTTCATTCAAGGGGCGGTAAATACAACTCTGGTAATCCCTAGGTCTGTGTCTGCAAGTAGACTACACAAGTACTACCAATTTGTCATTTTTACCGGTATTAATCGGAAGGCTCGACACCTATCCACGCGACTTTCTCGTCTTTCACCAAGGACACTCAGGCCAACTTAATCAATTTCATCTACACCACCTATCGAGACTCACCACCGTATTTACCACAAAACCATTTCATGAAAACTTGTTTCCCAACATTATTTTCTCAATGCAAGGTTTTCAGATCAACGTTCAAAGCTCAACATAATCAAATGAATTGATATGCCCATGAAATGATTAAATGCAATACAACATTTCTTCCATTCTCAATATTTTCGCATAATAATTCCATTGTGAACAAATCCCAATTTCCTCTTTTCAATACCATTTCACAAGATGCATATACATATACACTTATATTTCAATTCATCCAAGGAACAACATAATTTCTACACTTTGAGCATTCTCAACAACTTAGTCATTTCAAGATTATAACAACATTTCTTTATTTTAGAACAACAATTTCCAAAACATCCATTTATTTGGCACATAAATAAATATGACATCTTTCAAGAATTTTGAACATCTTTCAAAAACCCCAAAAATTATATGTTTTCTCACCAAAACCATTCATTTTCAAATGTTTGAGAAAATCTCACCAAAAACATCTTTCTTTAATCAACATGGTTCAAAGCCCTCAATTTCTATTTAAAAGGAACAAGAAGGTAAACCCACTTTCAAAATCACCCATCTTCTTGGTTCAAAAATCAATTTTCAAAACAATTCAAAGGATGATTTGGAAAATTATCTAAATCTTGCAAAAACATATATATAACTCAAAGAAAATTCCTATCTCAAGTTTGAAGAAGAAAAGAGTTGAAAACCCCAAAATTTACGATGCTTAAACTCGATCTCCACCGCACACAACGTAGCCCTCGAGATGTTAACCAACTTTGATGAAGAACTTGGATCTAAATCCCAATGGATTTTGAGAAATCAAAGATCTTGTGAGGTTTTTGGTAGGAAATGTAGAGAGAAGGAAGAGGAAACGTTTTTAGAGAGAGAGAGATATACAAAAAGTGACATTCAATCAGCCCAAAGAGAGAAGAAAAGAGCAAAATCCGGATCTACCTAACTTCCCACACGTGCGGCACGTGCTCCCGCACGTGTGGCCAGTACTCCCGCATGTGCGACCCTTCTCCCCCCGTACCTTAGCCACACCTACTTTTTTAGTAGTGTGCTGCACCACTTTCCCCTGAAATCCGCACGTGCGGCTCTCAGTCTGGAAATGCTTCGACTCGACTCCCGATCCTCCGGACTCGACCTCACACCCTCTGCGACAAGTGGATCACGCCACCGAAATAAACAAGAACTAGAAATTTTTGAGAAAAGTTTCTAAATGCAACTTAACTCAAACGAGCAACAAGACTCCAAATCGAAACCAACACTCTAACAAGTGTAACCCAAAGGTAAACAAAGAGGAACAAAAGTTGCGCAACTAAACCGGTCATCACAAGTAATGTAGTGGCTAATCCATTGGAAGAGGTAAAATAGGATGATGGTAGCTATAATAGCCAACATGTCTTTTTTAAAAAGCCCGTTGCAGATGCTCTTAGGCCAAAGGTCCATTCTTGAAACTTTCGGGCCAATAGGCCCAAACTAAAACCTTCTTGGGCCAAAAGGACATTATTTGACCAAAATGACACGTCTGTTCAAATCTTAGCTATTTGTCTATCTGTTTAAAACGTCACATATTTATACATGTGTCACTTATCTGTTCAAATGTTCACATATTTGTACACGTATCACCAATTTATTCACCCATCTACCAATGCCATCTATCAATCTACTTCATTGCCACCAGCCACTGGTTACTTTTTCCTATCAATTTTTCAAAGACTTTTTCAGCGCTGACAATTTTTCAACACATGTCCTTATCACCAAAAAAGATTAAACCTTAGATTATGTAACACCCCGAAATAACCCACACCAACTAGGTACATCAACCAACATCCATTAAGGAATAATATCGAGATTCCAACCTTTACACCATTAATCAATAAGGTTTTTACAAAAATTCCACATGCGAGTTATACATTCAAAAGTATAAAAATACATGAATCTATAGCATGTAGAACATCAAATCCCAAAAATAATAAAATGCCCTCATGGGCTTACAATTTTCAAGGCTTAAGCCCGGTTATACAAAAATGGATTCACGAACACATACATTTAAAGCCCTTGGCTGGCAAATAAATCACAACAAAATAGAGTCATTTACTCTTCACAAAAAAGTTTCCATGCCCTCAACTTGGTGGAATCACTACATCTTTTCCTGCACCAAAATCCCATAGGGGTGAGCATAAAGCCCAGTAGAGAATCCTTAACAAAGTATATACATTTATATAGATTTTTGATATTAAATACAAATGCCATGCAAAGCCAATTAAAAGAGAATTTCATTTACATGCCTTTTAAAAAGTCTCCATGTTCGACCATAGTTTGAAATCTCAATAACTTCGAAATTTACAATTTTACTTAATGGGGCAGTAAATACGGCTTAGGTAATCCCCAGGTTGGTGTCTGCAAGTAGGCTTAACTAGCACTATCAAAAACCCCACTTACTGGTTGCTAACCGGAAGGGAAGTGGCACCTCCTCCGCGCGTGTTTTCGGACTTTCACCCCAGACACTCAGGCCAACTTTTCAATTCCATCTACACCTCCTATCCGGACTTATCAACGTATTTACCCCAAAAATATTTCCTTAGTTCTCTTTTCTCAACAATTCTTTTCTCAATGAGAGATAATCAACTTCAAATCAAAACATGCGGTAACCAAACAATAGCATATGCAAAATAACAATTGATAATGCTACAATAATCATTTCCTTTTCATTCTTAAATATTTCAACAATAATCTCAAAATAAACGAGCTTTCATTCCTTCCGTTTCATACCATCTCACAATGGAACCATGTTCCCATTTAAATTGATCGACAAATAACCACATTTCCACCTCTCAAGCAATTCCAACAACATAGTTATTTCCAGACTATAGCAACAATTGAACATTAATTTCTTTCCAACACCAACAATTCCCCAATTTCATGAGATTCATCATTTGTAACTATAAGTAAGAATCTTTTCTTTCTGTAACTCATTTGATATACAAAATAATGCATTAATAATATAATTCCATGAGTTCTCACCATTTGTTTTGAAAACCCCCAATTTCTAGGTTTGACTTCCACCACCACAACACACACACACCCAAACATTTGAAAGAAACTTGAAAAAAGGACATTACTTCTTAACCAAGGTTATTCAAACCCTCAAGAGACTATTTAAAAGAAACATGGGTAACCCACCTTTGAAAACCATAACATTCTTGCACCAAATGTAAAACTTTCATATTATCATCAAGAAGTTCCAAATTAAACATCAATCTAGCAAAAATATATATATATATATATAGCTCAAAGAAAACCCTACCTCAAGTTCTTGATGAAGAAGTGAGATGAAACCCTACAGCCAAAGATGAAAAATCTTCGATTTCCACCAAACAAAGTGAAGTTCTAGCTTTGATCTCCAAAACTTGTGAGAGATTATGGATCTAGACCCAAAGGATTGCAAGAAATCAAAGGTTTTGGGTGTTTTGGTGGAGGTTTTTAGAGAAAAGGAGGAGAAAAATAATTTTTAGAGTGAGAAGTAAGTGTTAAAAGTGATATACATTCAGCCCAAAAGAAGGAAAAAAAACAAAACAACCAAAGGTTTCAGACTACCTAGCTTCCTGCACGTGCAGAGCCTGCTTCCCGCACATGCGGCACTGATCCCCACACGTGCGGCCCCTTAATCTACCCCTTGCCCCATACCTGCATATAATGCAGTGTGCAAGGCTGAAAATGCCACTCCTCCCCACACGTGCGGCTTAATCTCCCGCACGTGCGGCCATAGTTTTTCCAGCCCAGAATTTCTCAACTCAATTCTAGGCACTTCGGACCTGACCTCGCACTCTTTGGAACCAGAGAAATCCAACACCAGGACAAGTATGAACAAAATTTTGAGAAAGATTCCGTACACAACAAACCCAAACAATTAATAAGACTCCAAGTTAAACCGACATCCCAACATAACCAACCCAAAGTTAAACGAGGGAAAGAAAAAGAAAATGAGACATGTAGCGCGCCCAGTTATCACAACCTCTTCACCATAGGGAATTTTGTCTCTGAAATTTAAACAAACCAACCAAACAAAAGGGTTTTAGCAATCATGACTAAACTATCAAAATTTCAAATCGCAAAATTGATCTTCAACCAACATTTACCATAATCATCATCATCATTTTCTCAAAATGACAATTGCTTATAATAGGCATCCGAAATGAAGCATTTCTAACAAAATAACATTCCACCATAACCTCATGCTCAGATTAACAATACATATAACAACATGGGATTAACAATTTTAACACTATTCCTTTCGATACTAGGGAATATTACAATTAAAAACACTAAGCATCCCCAAACAAATTCAGATACTTGGAGCGGACCTCCGCTTCCCGTTCCCAAGTTACCTCCTCAACTCCATGGTGCCTCTACAACAGCTTTAGTAACGGTATAGTTTTACCCCTCAAAACTAGCTCTCGGGTATCTAGTATTTGAACCGGTCGCTCTTCGTAAGAGGCATCCTCATCTACTTCCAAATAAACCCAATCTAGCACATGAGAAGGGTCGAGTTCATACTTCCTAAGCATGGACACATGAAACACATTGTGAACCCCCAAAAGTTGTGGCGTTAAGGCCAACCGATGCACCACTTCCCCAATTCTCTCCAATATCTCAAAAGGCCCAATGAACCTCGGAGACAACTTACCACTCTTATCGAATCCCATCAAACCCCGCCTAGATGAGATCTTGAGGAAAACATGGTCACCCACTTCGAAAGACAAAGGTCGTCTCCTCTTATCGACATAACTTTTCTGTCGACTTGGGGCCATAGCTAACCTCTTCCGTATAAGAGCAACTTTCTCGGTTGTCTCCCTAACAATATCCAGACCCAACAATGGTGCATCCCCTACCTCGGCCCAACAAACCAGCGATCTGCAAAGTCAACCATACAAGGCCTCAAACAGCGCCATCTCGATGCTAGCTTGATAACTATTGTTATAGGGAAACTCAATCAATGGTAAATGCCTCTCCCAAGACCCCTTGAAATCTAGGACACAAGCTTTAAGCATGTCCTCCAAAATTTGAATGGTGCGTTCCGACTGTCCATTGATTTGAGGGTGGTAAGCGGTGCTAAAGGTCAACTTAGTCCCCAATACCTCTTAAAGGCTTTTCCACAACTGGACGGTAAAGCGAGGATCTCTATCTGATATGATGGTCAGGAACTTTGTGAAGTCGAACTATCTCTCTAATGTACAACTCTGCCAAGTGCTCAACTGAGTCTCTGGTATGCATCGGGTGAAATGAGTAGACTTAGTCAACCTATTAACAATCACCCAAATGGCATCATTGCCCCGCTGTGTTCTAGGAAGTCCAACTACGAAATCCATGGTAACATGCTCCCATTTCCACTAGGCTATCGGTAAGGGCTGTAACAAACTCGTTGGTTTTTGGTGATCGGCCTTCCCTTGTTGACAAGTAAGGCACTTCGACACAAAGGATGCGACATCCCGCTTCATACCCTCCACCAAAACTGACGGCTAAGATCACGATACATTTTGGTGCCTCCCAGATGTACCGCAAGGTGTGAGTGATGGAATTCTCGAGGCACTTCCTCTCTACAAGATTCTGGTACAAACAGACGGTCTAGGAATCATACACTCAGATCCGAGTGAATGCTCAAACCCTTCTCTCCCTTTCCGTTGAAGATTTCATCTCAAATCAACTCCGCTTCACGGTCCCCTTGTTGTGCCTCTACCACTTTACTAATTAAGGTATATTGAGCACTTAAAGTAAACAAAGTCGCACCCTCTTCGGACTCACCCAAGTGTAATTGAAACTCGCCGATGTCACCCAACATAACCCATTCCCGAATGGCTAATCTCGCCAAACCACTCACGGATTTACAACTTAAGGCGTCAGTCACTACAATTGGCATTCCCCGGATGATAGTGTAACTCGAAGTCATAATCCTCCGAAAATTCCATCCACCTCCGTTGGTGTAAATTCAAGTCTTTTTGGGAAAACAAATACTTTAGACTCTTATGATTGGAGACAACCTCAAACTTCTCGCCATACAAATAATGCCTCAAAATTTTCAAGGCGAACACTACTGCTGGTAACTCCAAGTCCCAATTGCCGTGAACCGTAGGCTACAACCTTTCCCCCTTGCATTAAGACACAACGAAGCCCATCCCGAGACTCATCACAATAGATGGTGTAACCCAAACCTCTTTTCCGAATTATCAACACCGGTGTGGTAGTCAGTCTAGTCTTAAGCTCTTGGAAAGACTTTTCACAAGCCTCACTCCATCCAAATTTAACCCTCTTTCTAGTTAATCTAGTCAAAGGTGCGACTAGTCTAGAAAAGTCCCTCACAAAACGCCGATAGTACCCCGCCAATACCAAGAAACTCCGGATCTCGAAAACATTTTTGGGTTGTTCCCAATCCTACACAGTGTCTATCTTTAAAGAGTCTACGGTTACCCCCTCTCTTGACACTACATGACCCAAAAACTTCACCATGGTGAGCCAAAACTCGCATTTCTCAAATTTGGCATACAACTGATGCTCCCTAAGTAAATCAAGCACTACCCACAAGTGAGCCTTGTGTTCTTCCTCGGAGGTTGAATAGATTAAGATATTGTCCACAAAGACGACCACAAAATGATTTAAGTATTCTCTAAAGATTCGGTTCATCAAGTCCATAAAGGAAGCTGGTGCATTAGTCAACCCAAATGGCATTACAAGGAACTCATAGTCGCCATAACGCATACAAAAGGCCGTTTTCTGGATGTCCTCTTCCCAGACTCTCAACTGATGGTACCCCAACCTCAAATCTATCTTTGAAAAGCTACAAGACCCTCTAAGTTGGTCAAACAAATCATCTATTCTGGGTAAAGGATACTTGTTCTTGACAGTAACCCGATTCAACTTGCAGTAATCAATACACAATCGCAACGACCCATCCTTCTTCTTCGCAAACAGAGTTGACGCTCCCCAAGGCGAAGTGCTAGGGCAAATAAAGCCCTTGTCTAAAAGCTCTTGGAGTTGAATCTTCAACTCATGCAATTTCGCCAGTGCAAATCTATACGGCGCCATGGAAATTAGTGCCGTTCCAAGCACTAAGTCAATGGTGAACTTGATCTCCCAGTGGGGTGGCAAACTAGTAACATTCTTGGGAAATACGTCCGGGTATTCACAAACTACCCTTGGCAACTCAACATGAGTTCCATCACTCTCACTATCCAAGAGCGTAGCAAGAAGGCCACTAAGCTCGTTTCTTCTACGAGAGTCAAAAACTGATGACAAGACCCTACCCACCCGGTCCCCCAAAAGGTAAAAACAATCACCACTCGAGGTACACACTGTGACCCTCTGACAAAAATAATCAATTACTGCTCGGTACGAAGACAACCAATCCATGCCTAGAATGACATCAAAACTCAACATGTCTAGCAACACAAAAGTATTGAGGTGTGGAATAAAGTTTCTATTGCCAAGCATATTTGGTTTTTGCTGTCAGGGGGTGAGCAATCCATGTGGTGTCAATGCGTTAAGTCTTACTTGTTAAAGGGTAGAAGTTTTTGGTGCCTCAAAGTTCCTAGTGACCCTTCTTGGGTCTGGAGAAAGCTTCTTGATTTGAGAAGTATTATTGCTCCCTTGATTAAATATAATGTTGGTAATGGGAAGGCAACTTTCTTGTGGTTTGACAACTGGCTCCCTCTTGCGCCTCTTTTTAATAGATTTGGAGACAGAGTTATTTCTGACTCTGGGATCCAGAAGTTTGCTAAAGTGGAGTCTGTTATCTATGGATCTAGGTGGAAATGGCCTGTGTGTCGTACTTGGGAGTTGAATGAGATTAAGGCTGCTGTCCCGGCAGATATGAAACCTTCTTTAGTGAATGATAAGGTGGTGTGGCTACCATCTTCTGATGGGCAATTCTCCATTAAGTCTGCTTGGGACGAGTGGAGGACCCATGGTTCTAGAGTTGTTTGGGCTAAGATCCTGTGGTTCAAGTTTCATATTCCTAGAATTAGTACTGTGGTTTGGTTTGCTATCCATAATAGACTGAACACTCTTGATAGGCTTGTTGTCTTTGGTACTAGCAACCCTTCTATTTGTTGTCTCTGTGGGGTTGGACCTGAGGACCGTAATCACTTGTTCTTTAAATGCCCATTCTCTTACAGAGTCTGGAATGTTATGCAGGATATGTGCAATTTGATTGTTCCTTATCTTGACTGGATTGATTTGGTGGATTGGTTAACCAGGACTATCAAGGGCAAATATTTGGCTGCCACTATTTCTAAACTTGTGTTTACTTGTTCTGTTTACTGTATTTGGACTGAGAGAAATTGCAGGATTTTCAAAGGCTCAAAATCCACTGAGGTGGCTGTGCAAGCTAAAATTAGAAGCCTTGTGAGAAATAGGATCTTGTCCATCTCAAGTTTCAAAGAGGAGGTGACAAATGCTTGGTTTATGGTGAAGTGGTCCCTCCCAAACTCTGTCCTAAAATCAGGTCAAAGATAACTTATTGGTGGATGCAGCTGGTGCTTGAGTGTTGTGAGTTCAAAAAATGTGGGTTGAGTGGAAGTGAGTATATATTGTGTGTTTCTAATTGTTTGTTATTGTTGCAGTCTCTTCGTAATTGGTGTGAGGATTGCTATATACCACTGTGGGTTGGGTTTGTGAGGAACAAATACCATCCCTCCTACTATCCAAAGCGAGGGAATCTTCTAATGTTTACATATATCTGTATATATATTTCTTATTGTTTTTGCAAGTGTCTAATCAGTTTCCCAGTGCATGGTAGAGACCATATATGTGGGTTGAGTGTTGTAAGGTTACATATTGTGTGCTATCTATCTATTGCCAAGTGGTGTGAGGTTATTTATTGTGGGTTGAGTGATGTTAGTTCCCATATTATATATATCATACTATTGTATCCTGAGCATAGGCAGTTCCCAGTTTGGCTGTTCTCATTTTATCTTCACACTTGGACAGGTTTTACTAATCATCCGAGTTTGTGGATGAGTGTTGCAGCTGCTGTGGATGCTGGCAGATCTACGGTTTTCTGGATGCTAGTAGCATGCAATTTGGTGAATTTTTGGACCCATTTGTGGAAAATGATTGTATTCAAACTGTATAATTTTGCTGGTTTTGCCTACCCTTGCGGCTGTGCAAGGTAAATCTATTTGCCTCCTTTTTGTACCAGGTTCTTGTGGTTGCGGCATGTGTTCATGGTCCTCATATTGTCTGTATCAGTCACCTGAACCTGTTTAAAGTGCCACAACCTGGTTGAGGGAAGCATGGTGTTAGGCTGACTGATTGCTGGAATACATGGAAGCGATCTATGCATCAGATTTTGGAAGTATGATAAATTCGGTGTATGGCTGCTGGAAGCGTTTTTTGGGATGAAGAGGATGTATTCTCTTGACATGTATATATCTGTTTAGAACTTGAGTAACTTCTCAAGCTTTTGGGGACTTCTTTAGCGGGTTGTGTAGGGTTATTTGTTCTCTTTTCTTTAGGCTACCATACCATCTTCTTATATGTATGTTCATGGTCCTCGTGTTCTCCATGGGGCCCATGAACATATCATTTTGGTGCCTTATTTCTATCCTATACGTTTTGTTCTGTTATTTAGGTGGGCCTCTTTCCTTTTGCTCTTTTTTTTTTTTTGGATAGGTGTGCCATGGTGTTACCCGTTTGTCTTTTGTTTTCTTTTTCGTTGTTGTATAGCGTTTGGTAGGAAATGGGGTATGCCCCTTGTAATTGTATTCCTTTGTCTTTAATTTATGATTTACTTAACCAAAAAAAAAAGTTAAAAACCATACTAAAGTGCAGAGAAATCCCAACCTCAAAGCTTGAAGACAAGGGTGAGAGTGGAGAAACCTCAACGAAGTCCAAAACTACCTTTGCTCCAATTAAAATGATGCTCTAGATAGGCTCTACCTTTTTAACAAAGGGACTAGGGTATAAAGATCAATAGATTGAGTGTATTTGGAGGTTGAAGGCGAGTTTTAGAGAGAGAGAGAGAGAGGGTCTAGATTTAGGGTTTTAAAATGTATAGAGAGAGAGAGAGATGAAAAAGTGACTCAAAAGTGACTTTTATGGACTGATATACGCACAAAGTGCTCGAGCGACTAGACACAAAAAGAGAGACCGCTCGAGCAAACAATGTACTGGTCAAATGAAGAACATTACCCTCCCAATACTTTTGCAGACTTGCAAAAGTACTCAAAGTTCCAAAAGAGCACTCGAGCACAAGAAATACCGCTTGAGCGCAAGAAACACCTCTCGAACGAAGGATTCCATACCCTCAATAGTTTTGCAGACCTGTAAAAGTACTGGAAGTTCTCAAAGTTCGCTCAAGCAATCAGGCCAAAATCTGGGCAACAACAGTTTTGAAAAACTAACTACCAACCTATTTTAAACATAACCAAAACACTCCAATGACCAATCTCAACAAGGAATAAGATGGAAGAAGACATGAACAACCATCAAGACAAGAATTTCCAGATGCAAACAATAAACGGGTTGGGTTTAAACCAGAATCGTTATAACCTCCCCCCTTAAGGAATTTCGTTCCCAAAATTTTAAAATCAACACGATAACCATTGTATTTAAAATAATTATAGTAACTCATATTCATGACCCATCCATTAGTCATTCATTCTCATAACAATAATAAACAAGCTTGTCAATACTAAATATACAGTTCACTTTTTCCAAAACGTATGCAATGTTTTACATTTAATCAACATAACAAAAATTTCCTTACAAGTTTCAAACATTAACAAAAAGGTTCGGATACTTCTCATGGACTTTCGCCTCACGTTCCCAAGTCGCCTCCTCAACACCATGGTATCGCCATAACACCTTTACCAATCAAATTGTCTTGCCTCGCACGACTTGGTCCTATGTATCTAGGACTCAAACCGGTCTCTCCTCGTATACGACATCCTTATCTACCTCTAACTCGGTCCAATCCGACACATGTGAAGGATCCATCTCATATTTCCAGAGCATACAGATATGAAACATGTCATGAATTCCGAAAATCTGTGGCAGCAAGGCCAAATGATAAGCTACCTCTCCAATGCGCTCTAAGATCTCAAAAGGCCCAATAAATCTAGGGGACAACTTCCCGCTCTTCGCAAACCTTATCAAACCCCATCTAGGTGATATTTTCAAGAAGACGTGATCTCCTACCTAAAATGATAACAGCCTCCTCCTACGGTCAGCATAGCTTTTCTGACGACTCTGAGCCAAAACTAACCCCTTACGGGCAAGTGCAATCTTCTCTGTCATTTTCCAAACTAATTCAAGACCTAACATAGATGCGTCACCCACATCGGCCCAACACATAGGAGATCTACATGGTCGACCATACAAGGCCTCAAACGATACCATGCTAATACTCGTCCGAAAGCTATTGTTATAGACAAACTCTACTAAAGGAAAGTGTCTATCCCACGAACCCTTAAAGTCAAGAACACAACCCCAAAGCATATCCTCTAGGATCTAAATGGTACGCTCTGACTGCCTGTTAGTCTAAGGAAGATAAGCGGTGCTAAATGTCAGTCTAGTACCCAAGGCATTCTGTAGGCTCTGCCACAACCGAGCCGTGAAATGCGAATCTCTATCTGAAACAATAGTCACAGGGATCTCATGAAGTCGGACTATGTCTGTGATAACCCGACCTGTAATATACTTAATTATGCATATGGTTATGTGTTTGATATGAATTTGTATGTTTAATTATATGATTTATGCGATTAGGAATTTATATCTATTAAGTGTAGAAAAATCTATTGCAATTGGGGCTTTGAACTGAGAATTTATAGCCTTAGAGGCGCCAGAAATCCAAACTGACTTTACATCTGTGTTTAGTATGATTTCTAGAGCCTGCGATGAAATTTGCCAAAATTTCGATTCGTAATGAATTAATCGAGTTTAACTAGCATAAACCTTAGGTTAAGCCAACCACATCATGTGTAAGATTTTATATTTAATTGATTAAGGAGATTTGGATTCTAATTGATTGTTACTCTAATGTAATTTGGGATTTATGAGAATTTTAGAGTCTGATTCGTATTTGATTTTAGTAATGATTTATTTTGGAATTTGAAAATAATGGTCCAATGGCTTAAGGAAGTGAAATTAATAAGTTGAATCAATTTAATTTTAAATATGGACCCATTTGGGAGTTTAATTAATATTTGGTTCAGTTTAGTAAAATCAAGATTTGATTAATTGGGTCCAAATTGGTGTTAATTAAGTTAATTATGTTATAAGGTTTGAGAAATTATGATTATTATGAATTAAATCTATTTATGAGGTATCCAACTTGAATATGAAATTTATTGGCAAGGATTTTGGGTTTGATTAGAAATTGAAGGCCTTAAAGATCTAAGAAACCAAAATTGATGATGGAAATAAGTTTAATTCGATATTTGAAGCCTTTTGGGAGCTGGATTAAAAATTTGATTCTGACTGATAAATTTAAATATAATTAATTGGGCTCTAATGGAAGTCAAATTAGATTAATTAATTATATGAGATTGTGATTAGTCATGATTAATTTAATTATGTGTTAATTAATCAAGATTTATTAAAAATAAGTGTTATTTAATTAAATTAATCTTAACCATAAATTAAATTGTAGAATGATTTAGAGTTTGAGGATATATGTTGGTGTGTGTGCTGAGAAGTATGTGTGTGTGTGTAGAGAAATCTCTGTGTGTGCACGTGTGCCTGTGTGGGTCAAGAGATGAAGGTGTGTGTATATATGTATTATGTTGAGGCAATGCCTTCAATTCCCTTGCTGGAAGGGAAAGAAAAAAAAAAAAAAAAAGAAACCGAGAGAGAGGGAGTGAGAGTTGAAGTCAAAGACAAGGGTAATGCAAGCGTGCTTTAAATCTGGGAGTTAGAAAGGGATGAAGAATTGAGTTTAGGTTCAAGAAGAAAAGAAGAACAAAGGAGAAGAGGGTTTTGTGGGATACAAAAATTCAAGCTAAAAATTGTGGAAAAATCATCTTAAGGGTTAACTACAAGGGTGAACCAAGCATTTGAACACTGCGAGTAATACTTTAGTACATATATGTTCATAAATGCTATTTTTAAATACTACTCATGTGTAAGTTTTCTGGATTTGTGAATTCAAATTATGAATGAGCATTTTATTCGTCTAATTGTGCAAGACTCTATAATGAAATTGATAAGTATGAAATCATCTGAATGGACCAAAGGTCATTCTGAATGAATATGAAATGGGCCTAAAGGCCATTTCGTATATTTGATTACATAGACCAAAGGTCATGGACCAAAGGTCATTCTGAATGAATATGAAATGGGCCTAAAGGCCATTTTGTATATTTGATTACATGGACCAAAGGTCATTCTGTATGTATATGAAATAGGCCCAAGGCCGTTTGATATGTTTGACAAGGATATGAAATGGGCCCAAGGCCATCTAATATGTGTGTCAAGGACACGAAATGGGCCTAAGGCCTTCTGAATACGAATGTGATCATGATCACGAATATGAATATGCGCATAGATATGAATATGGAAATGATGGACCTGAGGTCGTTTTGTAATGTGATTGGGCCCAAGGCCATTCTGTAATATCATTGGAGAACTATTTTGGACCCGAGGTTGTTCTGTATGAATGAGTACTTTGAACCTGAGGTCGTTTTGCCCCTCTGATATGCCTTGAGCATGATGGATTGGACCTAAGGTTGTTCTGATTTGATTTACATGTAATATGTAATGATGTGATTTACTTAATTAAGAATCTCATTCATACAGCCTCTTTACTTTGGTATTATTTACTAGGTGTTAGCTCACTCTTTATATAGATGTATATATATATATATATATATAGGTGAGCAATTGGAGGATCAACATTAGAGTTTGCCCCGGAGTCCACCTTTTTGTCAAACCACCCAAGAAGTGCCTCTGTGTATAGGCTTTGTTTTATTTGTCAAGCTTTGGTTAAACTTTGTATTTTGTTGAAAGTCCTTCATGTAGTGTGTGAGATATAAAATATGCCTTTGTACATGTAGATATAACAGTGTGCTAAGAATGTTTTAATTACTACAATTGATCATGTACGCATAGCTCAATGGATATTATTATTTTTGTTTTGCTTCCGCTTCAAGCCACGATATTATTTAAATATTCTGAAATTTTGTCTTTGAGGCCGTATGTAATCTACGGATTACTGGCCGGTTACGATACTAAACTTATAGGGGCGGGTTTGGGTCGTGACAATGTTCCTAACATAAAGGTTGGCAAGGTAATCTATCTAGTCACTCGTGCGTATAGGTACAAAGTGTGCTGACTTAGTTAACTGATCAACTATCACCCACACTACATCGTTACCTCATTGAGTCCTCAAAAGACCCACAACAAAATCCATTGTGATATGCTCCCACTTCCACTCAGCTATAGATAAGGGGTTGTAACAAACCCGCTGGCCACTGATGCTTGGCCTTCACTTGTTGACAAGTAAGGCACCTCAAAACAAACAAGACTATGTCTCTTTTTATCCCCTTTCACCAAAATTGGTGACTAAGGTCGTGATATATCTTTGTGCCTCCTAGGTGTACCACAATGCGCGAATGGTGGAACTCTCGGAGTACCTCCTCTCTACAAGACTCCGGCATGAAAAGACAGTCACGATATCTAACACTAGAGTCATAATACATGTTCAAGCCCTTCTCTACCTTCTCTTTAGATATCTTCTCCCGGATGGATTTAACCTCATGATCACCGTGCTGTGCTTCCATAGCTCGGCTCACAAGTGTAGGTTGTGCAATCATAGTAAACAAAGATGCCAACTCAACAGGCTAGCCAAGATGCAAGTCAAACTCACCAATAGTGCCTAACATCTCCCGTTCCTGGATGACAATACTAGCTACACTGATAATGGATTTCCTACTCAAGGTGTTGGCTACTACATTGGCCTTCCCTGGATGATAATGCAACTCAAAGTCGTAATCCTCCATAAACTCCATCCACCTTCTCTCCCTCAAATTCAAATCTCTCTGTGAAAACAGATACTTCAAACTCTTGTGATTAGAGAATACCTCAAACCTCTCACCATACAAGTAATGTCTCCAAATCTTTAAGGCAAAGATGATTGCAGCTAGCTATAAATCATGAGTATGATAATTTCTCTAGTATGTTTTCAACAACTGTGAGCCATATGCCACTATATTCCCCTCTTGCATCAAGACATAACCCAAACCTTCCCGAGACGCATCACAATACATTGAATAGCCCAAACCCCTCTCCGGAATAATCAACACTAGAGTAGTGGTAAGTCCAACCTTAAGTTCTTGAAATGATTTCTCGCAAGTCCCACTCCATACAAACTTAATTCCCTTCCTCGTTAGTCTAGTCAATAGTGAGGTTAATCTAGAGAAATCTCTCACAAAATGACGGTAATACCCGATTAACCCCAAGAAATGCCGGATCTGAAAGGCATTCTTAGGTTGTTCCCAATCTTGAACTGCCTCTATCTTAGAAGAATTTACAGTTAACCCTTCCCCGAATACCATATGGCCTAAGAATTTCACTTCCTTCAACCAGACTCACACTTTCCAAACTTAGCATACAATTTGTGGGCTCTAAGCAACTCAAGCACAATCCACAAGTGTTCCTCATGTTCCTCCTCAGGGGATGAGTAGATCAAAATTTCATCAACAAAGAAAACCACAAAATGGTCTAAGACCTCATGAAAGATTCGATTCATCAAATCCATAAACAAGGCCGGTGCATTGGTTAACCCAAAAGGCATCACTAGGAGCTCATAATGGTCATACCGTGTACAGAATGTCGTCTTCTGGATATCTTCTTCCTTTACTCTCAACTGGTGATAACCTGATCTCAAGCCTATTTTAGAAATGCAGCAAGACCCTTTCAACTGGTCAAACAAGTCATCTATATGAGGCAATGGGTACTTGTTCTTAATAGTTACTCGGTTCAACTTCCGAAAATCAATACAAAGTCGCAATGTGCTATCCTTCTTCTTGTAAAAGAGAGCCAGTGCTCCCCAAGGCAAAGCACGAGAGCGGATAAAGCCCTTATCTAGTAATTCTTGGAGTTGAATCTTCAACTCACTCAACTCAACGGGTGTAAATCTATACAGTGCCACAGAAATCGGTGTTGTGCCAAGCACTAAGTCAATAAAGAACTCAATCTCACGGTGATGTGGTAAACTAGTTAGATCCTCAGGAAAGACATCCGGGTACTCACAAACTACCTTAAGCAACTCTCCTTGGACCACATCACTCTCAATACCCAAGAATGTAGCAAGAAGGAGACTAAGCTTGGTGAAGCGTCTGATGCCTCCGAAAGTGGGCAATATGTGGGTCTGTGGGTGATATCTCGCCGGATCGAAAGGTCGTACCCTCAGTGGTAGCGGCTTTGGCTCGACCTCGGGCTCGAACTCTACCTTTAAGTCAGCCTCAAGGTCAACTATCGGCTCCTCTACCTCCGGCACAGGTGGAACTACTGGGGGAACCTCCGGAGGAGCCCCATCATGAGGAATCTCGTCTGCCATCTGAAAATAGGTGCAAGATAGGTGAAAAGTGAAGAAAAATGAAGAAAAAGAGTAAACTTGAAAAAAGTCAAACTGTAAGAGAGAGAACATGGAGAAAAAAGTCAAAGTTGAGAAACATGCTCAAAACTCAAGGGAAATAAGTCTAGAATGGTGGAAATAAGGGAAGAAGCACTAAAATCAAATTTCAATCGGTTCAAAGTGAAGGAAATAAAGAGATTTTAGTGAATCAACTTCGTGTGGGATGTTGAAAAACGCATAGAAAGTGTAAATCTAGAGAGAATGAGTGTCTAGAAAGAGAGGGAGATAATTTTTAGGCATGAGGAAGTGAGGAAATGAAGTGTGGAGGTGAATACTTAAAGACTCGAGGCTAATTGACCAAAAAACCCTCACACTGCCATCGATGGCCGGCAAGGATCATTGTTGGCCGGCACCTGGTCGGCGGCCTTCCCTTGTGGCCGGTAGGTGACTGGCTACCTCCTTTGGGTTCTTGATGATGTTTTGTATCCTTCGTTCCCAAGAATTGAAGGGATTGTTCACTGTTTGGTTTAGAATGTCTCTATGGAAGCTTAAAACTGTGTTTTCGATGCGCGATGTTCATCACTTGTCAACGTGAACGAAGTGTATCCTTTAAATACATTGTAATTCTTCCGAGAGGTGAATCAAAAGTTGCCTTTGAGTTTGTTTTCATCAAATCATGCTTTGATATCTTGCATAGAACATGCATTTCTTATTCGTTGTTGCATGGAACATGTACTTCACTTTATGGCATAGAATATGCATTTCACATATGTTGTTATAAGATGTGCGTCTCATGGGAATTGCCTGCGTGTCTTGCATTCATTCTTGAATCACGCATGGAATATGCATGTGCTTTTAAATCATGCATAGAATATGCTCCTATTATCAATCATGCATAGAATATGCTTCTTAATTGTTTTTTTTCTCGCATTAAACATGCCATTAACATTGTATCTTGGTTTTTTGTCTTGCATAGAACATGCATTCCTACTGAATTACACTTGTTAGGTTTCTTTCTTGGAAATGCACGATATTGCATGTACGGTTCATTCAGAGGAGTTCCCGGTACAATTGTTCGTGCCCTTCAGATCACATCCTTTTACTCTTCCTCCTCTTGCGTGAGACGCGTTAGGACTCCTTCGGTTAAAAACATTTGGGTGCGTCTCAGTGTTCACACCATCCCCTCGGTTAAAAATATTCGGGTGCATCCTAGTGTTCACATCACCCCCTTTCGGTTAAAAATATCCGGGTGCATCCAGTGTTCACACACCCCCATTTCGGTTAAAAAATATTCAGGTGCGTCTCGGTGTTCACACCACCTCCTCTTGGTTAAAAACATTCAGGTGCATCCTGGTGTTCACATCACCCCCACTTTCTGTTAAAAACATTCGGGTGCGTCCTGATGTTCACACCACCCCCCCTTTGCGGTTAAAAACATTCAGGTACGTCCCGGTGTGCACACCACCCCTTCGGTTAAAAACATTTAGGTGCGCCTGGTGTTCACACCATCCTTTTTCTCCTTCCGCGTGCAACGCATTAGAACCTCGGTTGAGACCTCGGGTGTGCCTGATGGTTACGTCGCCCTTCGCCTTTCGTGTGCGTCACGTAGTTAAGCTTTAATTTTCTTACATCCTTTCTGCATGAAATGTAGTTTGGACTCATGTTTGTTTACTTGCTTCTTTTCATGATCGAAATTGTTGTGCCTTGTTTCAGTTTGTTTAACTGTGGCATTTCTTTGCATAGCATTTGCATTTAAATGTTTCATTTCACAGCCTCATTGCATCATCATAAGTTATGTTCCTGCATCATGCATATCATTTGTATTTTGCCCCAGAACTATGCTGGTTTGATTCCTTGAAAAGGATAGGCAGGCAATCTGTGGGCGCAACCATTTATTTATGTTTTAATTGTTTGTCCAAGTCTTACGGCCTTGTCCAAATGGGTCGTCTTTAGGTTTTGACATTCACTCACGTCATTTCATGACTCCGAGTTCTATTAAAGAGGGGCAACTAGAGACACCCCATTTTTTACGGCCCTTTAAGACTTGGATGTTCTTGTAGGTACACCCGATAACGAGTCTGTTTGCTTGCCTAGTGCTAAAAGTCCTCAGCGGAACACAACAGCTTTGTGCCTTTCAAACCCTGTATCTTTTTTGTCTCATTTTTGGACCATGGCTTGGTCTTGCCAGCCTGCAATCTCTAGTGGTTTGCCGGCCATCTTTGGAGGCTGCCGGCCATCACTTCTTATCTGTCGGCCAATGATGTGTCTTGCTGGCCATCACTGATGGCTGGCTAGCCACCAGTGTTTTCTACAGATATTTTATGCAGTTGTGCCAGCTGTTTGCACAGATGCTTGCATCTATCCACACGTGGAGGGTTGGATCTCCTTGTATAGATTTCATGTTTTCTATATATAGGGACCCCCTCTCTCTTGTTTTAAGGTTAGAAATTTTTAAACTCAAAATGTCTCTCTCTTTCTCTAGATTTCTCTCTCTCTCTCTTGCAATTTTGTGCACACTTGCCTAGTTATATCACTCTTTTGAATACACACCCTTAACCAAAATTGATCACCTTTGAGCTGAGGTCCCTTAAGGTCTTGTTGGAGCTCTGAAGGTGGTTTTGACTTGTATTTGTGCCTAAAGTTGTGCTTGGCTTCAAGAGGTATAACACTTGTCTTTTAACTTGTTTTAGTACATTTGTTTCTCTATCTTTTCCCACTATTTTTGGGCCGTTTTTTAGCTGTAAAATTCTTTGTTTTAATGGGCTGAAATTGGTGTCTTAAGCCATTTAAGGTTAGGGTGGTGTCTTACCTTTTTTTATTCCTTGCTTCTAAGGCTTTTGCACCTTTGTTTCCCACTTTCAAACCAACCTTTTTTGGGCCTTTAACCACTAAATTTCAGAGAACTTTCAGTGGCAAAAAACATGTTTTGAAGTCCAAAATTGGAGGGGCTAGCCTCCCCTCCTTGTGTCTTGTTTGCTAGCCTAGTTAATTCCATATGTTAGCATGATCTTCTAGCTTTTTGTAGCTATATTCCAGCATGTTTTTGTCTTTGTTATAGACTACTTTAGCTCTGTTTTGGGCTGTTTGGGTCAGTTGAGTCTTGTTTTGCGTGGTTGTAATGTGAAGGTCCTCACAAGAATGGTGTTTTAGGCCGTTAGGCACCTCTTGTTTGAGTTGATTGTATGCTTTTGTGTCATTTTTCACTTCATTTCAGCACTTATAATCTTTGCAACATCCCTCATTTCTTGGATTTTCAAATTTTCTTTGAGGGTTGTTTCAAACTTGGGATTCTTTAAGCTTGAGATTAAGGTCCATGCTTAATGGTTTAATCCTCTTTTGGGGGTTCATTAACGGCATGAAACATTTCTCATGCCTTAAACTACCCCTTGTTTGACACTTCCTTTCATTTAGAGGACCTTAATTCACCTTTTGGACTTAATTGGATTAAGGAATGGTTGGTAAAGTTAAAATGAGCAATTAAAACTTGGAACTAAAAGTGAGCCAAGATAAGAATTTGGTTGTGCTTTTGATGTGTTCAATAGGACGTTAATTGAACACATGGAACTTGGACCATTTCATACTTGTTAGTGATGAAATGATCCAAGTCTCCAAGGTCAAGTTCTTCCCTTGATCTTTCATGAAAGGAAGGAGGCTTATGTCTCATTATTGCATTTATTGAACTTGCACCTCTTAGGTCATAAGCTGTCATGCAATGAAATTGTTTGAATTGGTGGTTTGCGGCTTAAGTTCACAACTCCTTGGATTTGTTCATGTAAAGGAGGGGTGAGTTGTGCAAACAATTTGTGAGAATGCCTTCATTTTGCTCTATCTGTCCTCTGTTGCAGTAGGTGAAACAGTGCATCAATGGTTGGCAGGCCACCATCCATGGCCAGCAGGTTGCCCAGCAGGGCACCATAAATAGCCGGCAAGCCACTTCCATGGACGGCACCTGGCCGGCAATCTCTACCAGTGGACGGCTGGCCACTGATGCAAACCTCAACAGAATGTTGGTAAGGTGAAGCAAAATGATCCTGGAAGTGTTCAACTCTGCAAACAGAGGCTTTCGAGAGCAAAACAGAGATCTTTTCGGGCAAAAACCGAGCATGCGTATGCATATCTTTCATTTCCCGAGACGGAGCAACAAATTAGCTTAGTTTAGTTACTTAGTTTAATTATTAGTTACAAGTCTTGTAATTATTTAATTAGTTAGTTAGCTAATTAGTTCAAAATGTTGTAATAATTAGTTAATTAGTTTATCTATTTATTTCATTTTGGTTTGTAATAATTATCCTAATTAGTTTAAGTAGTGTAGCTTAATTAGCTTAGCCCTAATTAGTTGCTAGTTAGTTTTGTTTTATTCATTCGGACTCTCCTTCGTGAGAGCAAAATGTAATAATGTGTATGTCTTCCAACCCCACGTCTTTCTCCCTTTTATTTAATTGTTTATGATGGTTAGATTAGGGACATGTTTTCAAATTAGCATACCTTATGCTTGCATCCATTCATTCATATTGCATGCACCGAGGCTCGGGGCATCATTTTAGTTGCATTGTCGTTTTAAAACATTCTTTGAATACGTGCTTAGACCGCATGTTATTTAATTGCATCATGTGTCATATTAGTAGCCGAGCCTATTAATTGCATTATTGCATGTGTTGCATTAGTCATTTTGCATAGTTAGGAGTCGTGCATATTTTTCTAACTCATATCTTCTTAGCTTGGAGTGCTAGGTGAGTTTTTGTGATAATCGAAAATATTTTTTTAAATAGTCAGCGCATAAATTAATTAAGTAATATTTGGATTGGGGTGTTGTGAAAAGTTATGTGCAAAAATGGTTCAATTTTGTAATAAATTTTTTTTTTAAATATAATTTTTGATCTCAGAAATTATAAAATTTTTATTATGTTGTTCTGATAAGAGTCTAGCATGTTGGATTAAAAAATTCAGAATTTAATGGTGAGTATTTATTTTATTTTTGAAAATTCGCAGACTGATTCAGTTTAATTTATAGCATAATTTGAAATTAAGTTTTAGGTGTTTGGACCATGACTTGAGATAAATTGTCAGGTCTAATTTGGTATATAATTGGACCATGTTTGCCTTATGGGTGGGACCCATGACTTAGATTTAATTTAAATTGAGTTTGTTTAATGACTCATGTTTAACTATTTGGTCTTTTTAAATTAGGTGATTAGTAGTAACCACCTTGGGAGTTGTTATTATTTATTTTATAGGATTGTAATAAATATTTGAAAGTTGAATTTATGGTGTGTACCATATGGTGAAAAATTATATATTTTCTTAAGGAATGAAATGTGTATATATTTAATAGTGAGCAAAATATTATATTTGTGGTGAGAAAAATTACATCATTTTATAAATTATGTTACATAATTTTAAGATATTATTATAAAATTAATTGTATCAATTGATGATTAAAGAATACATTAATTTTAATGGGTGACAGCCCATGATGGGCTGCCCCCAACCCTCTTTTTCCCTTCTTTTCAGCTAGACTCTCTGCTGGAAGCAGAGAGTTGATGTTTCAACACTCTCTCTCTCTCTCTGTCATGACCTGAACCCTCCACCATGGGTTAAGGACATAACCAGCCAATAATCACGAGATTACCTACGGCCTTAAACCAAATTAGATATATTTTAACAGAGTTAAGGGGGCCAAACAGAAGCAATTCCAACATTTTGTCCATAGAGTTGTGCTTACATGGAACGCCATAACATTTCACAAACATACATTAATAACTCACGTCAAAGAAAGTTAACATATAAGCTTTACACAACAGGATCATTCAAGTCATGGTCAGCCAATCAAAACTATATACAACCGTAATCCAAAGTTCTCGCCAACATGACAAAATATAACAAAATAGCAAAAGGGCGAAAACAAGTCTCGTGTGTGAGATGTATGGGCTGACTCTTCAAAACCTTGACTGTTTCACACAAACTTCACTGAGGCTGGGCTTGGACCTCCCTTGGCTCACCTACAGACACATTAATGAGCGTGAGCGAAAGCCCAGTGAATAATATCAAATAAAGAAGATACATGAACGGTATTTATAACAACATACATCAAATGGCCTTGGGCCCAAATCATATTTCTATCTAGTATATGCATATATATATATATATATGTCAAGTGACTGCGGTTCCAAACACATCAAATGGCCTCGAGCCCAATTCATTCATATCCGACGGCCTTGGGCTCAATCGTTCCTGTCCGACGGTCTTTTGCCCAATCATTCGTGTCAAACGGCCCTTGGCCCATTCATTCATGTCAAACGGCCTTTGGCCCCTTTTATTCATGTCAAACGGCCTCTAGCCCATTCATTTATGTCAAACGGCCTTTGGTCCATTCATTTATGTCAAATGGCCTTTGGCCGATTCATTTATGTCAAACGGCCTTTGGCCCATTCATTTATGTCAAACGGCCTTTGGCCCAGCATTCATGCATGTCAAACGGCCTTCTGCCCAATCAATTATACCCAACGGCCTTTGGCCCAACCATATGGCATAACAAACATTTGTCCACAATTCAAATTAACAACTTATAAGACTTATATGGGAATAAGCAATTGGACAAATAACATACTTCAAAATATCTTTGCTAAGATATATTCTGCCGGCGGATTCACCCTGGAACTCGACCCTACACATTTCATGAACACAATGGGTCGCAAACAATTCAATCCGTTCTTAATTCATACATCCCCCTTAGGATTCTTTCTTATCCTTTTAACCCATTTATGATGCTCAATGCATGCCTAAGAGTGTTTAGAAATCCCCGCTCGAGCGTGGGTTGCGCCGCTCGAGCGGACCCCCATGGTCTGCAAAAGTACTGGTTACCTAATTTTTACGCTCGAGCGTGAATTCAGACGCTCGAGCTGAAGGTCACACTACATGGCTCCCTGCTCGAGCGTGAATCTCCCCGCTCGAGCAGACATCCATGTCTACAAAAAGTTCTGGGAGCTCACATTTCACGCTCGAGCGGCGCTTTCCCCGCTCGAGCGAACATGCCAAATTCTAGGTTTTCCAAAACTGTTCTTGAAGTTAAATTTTGATGTTCAAAGGTTCCAAACTCATGATTTCGGTTCAAAAACATGTAAACACATTATATTACATGAGAATATAAGAGTATGACACCAAATTGTTCCAAATCATCATCTAATTCTCAAATAACCTTCATTTCTTTTGTATGATCAAAACCCATGCATTCAAACTTCATACCAATTTCATATCTCTATCAATTCAACATGCATGTTAGTCTTTGACCCCAATTCCATTTCAAGTAGCACCAGTGATGCTTATACCCATGAAACTCAACAAAACCATGCTTGCATGTATGCTTCAATGCTCAATCTTTCATAATTCACATATTACATGCTAGATTATGTAATTTCATAGCAATTCTCTTCATGCATGAACACATGGACTTCAATCTCAACTTAATTAACTCAATTCATGATCTAACTTACCATTTAATCTTTAATTCACAAAATCACAACTCAAACTCATGAATTAAGGATTGATTACTCACCTAGGAGCTTCAAACACTCAAGTTCTTTGAGTTTAACTTCCAATTCTCAAGCCTTGAGCCAAAATTACACAATTCTCCTTCTTTCTCTCTCTAGAGCCGACCCTCTCCCTCTCTAGAATGTAAAATCTGATTTTGAGCTCAAAACTAAAGGAATGTGGGTGTGTAATGGCCCTTTTATAGCCCCTCTTAATCAAATTCCATTAACACTAATTAATTGAGCACTATTTCATCAATTTAATCTATTTAATTTGATCCGAATCAATTTTCAATTAAATTTCACTGTAGGCTCTAAAAATTACGCCAATCACAATGGCGTAATCAATTTCGGTTTCTGTGGCCGATAAGGCCTTCAATTTAAATTCTAAAGCAGATAATCGAACAGATTTTCCTACGGTGAACAGATAGAAATTCAAAACCACATATATTCATATAAATGACACTCAAAATCATATCAAACACATAATCACATTCGTAATTAAGATTAATTAGCATAATACGGAGCAGGGTTATCACACACACACGCACTCTCTCTCTCTCTCTCTCTCTCTCTCTCTCTCTCTCTCTCCATCTCCATGTTCACCATTGTTGCTCAATCTTTGAGCTTAAAATGAGAGTCTTTAGAGTGAGATTTTTGCAAAAATGTTGTAAGTGAAAGTCGGAGAGCTCGTCGTGATCTTTGCAATGATGGTCTTGGATCCATGATCGGGTGATGTTTGCATTTTCAGATTAGCTTATCTTCATATTTGAGGTGGGGACTTTCTTCATATTATTACATTAGTTATGTTAGGGTTATTTTGAGAAAATATATATTCATATGAGGCATTACATATATATATATATATATATATTTTTAGATTTTTGTTTGGTAATTTTTGGAAGAAAAATTATGTTTAAATGTTAAGAAGATTGGTATTTTGAGATTGATTTGGGAAAATCACCTTGGGTTGATAATTTTTCTTGCTAAAAATCCAAAAATTTGATTTTTATAGTTGTATGGATTGTATCCACGTTATATTATGATTAGATGATTTATTTTGAGAAATATAAAGTTGAATCATTTTTCATCTTTAATTTACTTTAATTTTTTTTTTGGAATTTATTTTTGAGAAAAATAAGTTTATATTGAGGAATATTGTGTACATTGTGAAGTTGGAATTATAGAGTGATTTTGGAGTTAAAGAGTCTAAAAGTGTTATATTCATGATATTTTGGGAATGTTGATTTATTAATTTTAGAAAAGTTATGAAATGGTTATTTGTAGAGATTTGGGAAAATTGGCTAGGCATGAAAAGTGGATGTAATTGAGTGATGAGCCATGTGAAGTTATGTTTGGTGTTATTAATTTGGAAGATGGTAAACATATTGGACTTAATAAATTGATGAATTAAATTAGTTTGGTTAATATTTAAAATCCTTCGTAATTAAAGGGGTGTTATTGGGTTTAAATTTCCTAACTTTTCATATTATGAGATTAAAAGTGATGATGTTGACCAAGTATGAGATTTGGAGAAATAAGCGAGATTAAGTTGATGTGGTATGGTATGTGGTCCCTACCTTTACTAGTTGAGTTGTGTTATCATATTATTACCTAAAATTCATATATGAGATATTTGAATGGTTTGGTGGTCTTTGGTAAGAAAAGAAAAGAATGTGATTTTAGCTCGTTGGGAGCAAATGAATGAATTTGATTAAAACAAGAATGAGTTATCAAAACTTTTATTTTATTTATTATTTTTCCTTGGTTTAATTTGATGGGATCGATGTTGATAATTGGAAAGTGAACACTCATGTTATATTTTATAATTATAGTCAAGAGAAGATTTTTGATATAATTGATTAAGTGTTGAAATATTCACCTATGCTTATTAAGAATTATGATTTAACATGGAGATCCCGAGATTTTACTTGCATGAGAAAATTGGGAATTTGATTCTGTTTAATGTTTGGGATAGGGATGAGTTTTGGAAAGATTGTAATTACATTTCATTAATAAAGTATGTGAGTTAAAAATTGATGAAAACTTGAACTCGCTTTGGTATCATATGTTATTGCTATTGATGAATCTATTGTTTAGAAGTTTTGGTTTTGGTAACCGGTAGAGGATTACCATGTTGGTATTTAAATGAGGAGATACTTGGAAAGGTAAGAAAATGTTTGATTTTTGGAAGTTTGTTTTAAATAAAGAATATTGTTGAATTATCTTGAAAAGACTAAGTTGGAAGTTGTTGATTTATATATGGTACTTACATGAACATTAACATTATTATATTATCTCTTGGGATTGTATCATGATATTACATTGATGGAGATATGGAAATAGATCACAATGGAGCACTGTGTGGTGGAATTGAAATTGGAACTATCTGAAGGCATTGCTACATATTGCATTGCCATTCCATTTCATTGTTATCATGGATTTTGAATTTCAATTGAAAACTATTATTTTGAGAAAGGAATTGTTTTGGTGAAACAAGATCATTTTGATTTGTTTTGGGTAAATATGTTGGTAAGTCCTGATAGGGGGTATAGTTTGATGTTGATTAAGTTGGCCTGAGTGTCTAGGGTAAAAGACTGAAAACACGCGCAGAGGAAGTACTACTGCCCTTCCGGTGAGAGACCGGTAAAGTGGGGATTTGGTAGTGCTTGATATGCCTACTTGCAAACACCAGTTTAGGGATTACCTGAGTCGTATTTACCACCTTGGAATTTTATTGAAATTGTTGGATTAATGTGTTTTCAAATTGGCATTGTGCATAAGATTTTCAAAAGATAAGAAAAATATTTTGAGCATGACATGACATATGCATTCATATCATAAGACTGTATAAAATGTATTTAATGCTCTGTTAGATGTCATTGTGAATTGTTTAATTATTTGATTCAATTGACAAATGGGTAATTGAATGAATTGAAAAGGATGTCACGTTGGATTTGAGGCATGGTTATTTATTTAAGTTAACTAGTTGTGGTTAATTAAATAAATTGGATTTAAGAGTTTATGTAATAGAATCATATAGTTTTGACACGACATGATTTCACGTATATGTATGAGAATCTTTGTACCCGCATATCTTCTAATGTTTTAATATGTGATTGTTTGGTGAGCTAGTGGTTGCTCACTCCCTGCCTGTACACGTGTACAGGGAATGCTTTTCAGAATTGAAGATCGAACAGTGGGTTTTTACCATTTCATAAGTGTAATGTAGTGATGGATTGTACTATTTCATTAGTCTGTTTAGCTGAGTGCTATTTTTTTTGTAAAGAGTAGTGTCCTCTCTTTCATTGTAAGCCTCAGGGCATTTCTTTTATTTGTATGAAAATGTCTTTGTTGTATCACGAGAGGGAACATGTATATTTAATTATTCATCATTTCATCAAATGATGAATTGTCATTTGTAAATGAACTTAATTAATAAATATTGGTAATGTTATCCGAGTAATAAAATTTGGTCCGTGACAGTTTTTAGTGCTTTAGCATACTTGTATGAGTGTGAGTGATTGCCATGACTAGCATGCTTGCCATGAGGCTAAGTGCTTACTTGTTTAACTGCTTGAATGCATGTGGATAAAGGCTTGTTATTTGAATTGGAACGATTCAACGAATGTATGTTTTAAGCCCACTTTGTTGAGTGGCAAAATTCGTAACTTTAAGCCCACTTGAGGTGGCAAATTCAAACCCTTTTCGCAAAACAAACAGGAAATTGAGTTGTTCTAATTCAGGCAAACTAGTCTATACTTGCTTGTGCGCATCACATAGTAAAGCTGTCTTAATAACTAGAAAAAGAACACATAATATTTATAAAAAAAGCATATCATGATTAGTAAAGGCCGATCTTTGATCAGGCGAGCGGGGGTGCTCAATTCATGACATTTTCCGCTCGTACCTAAGGTCTCGAGCCGAGGCAACTTTGGTGATGACGGACACATGGCCTTTGGCATGAGTCATGGGTTTCCTAAATTTCTCCAAAATAAAGCATTTAGGTGGCGACTCTATATCTAGCAAAACAGTCCAATTTGGAATTTTTGATTCAAAATTAATTTTCTAAATGATTTGCCAGATTTGGACTCTTTGGTGTTTGTCAGTTTAACATTCCACTTGTGAGACTAGATTCAGAATTGCGGGAGTCCAAACTGTAGGGCTTTTTTTTGAGTTTCCGAAAGGGGCGTGAAAAAGCCAAGCTACACCCAATGTGATGACCGGTCCCGTTGTGTGTCTCTTGTTCCTCTTTGTTTATCTTGGGTTAACCGTGTTAGAGAGACGGTTTAGACTTGGGGTCTTGTTGTTCGTTTGAGTTTGTAATGTTTAGAAGTTTTTCTCCAAAGTTCTTGTTCTCGTTTATTTTGGTGTTGAGTTTCATTTGTTTCGGAGGGTGCAAGGTCGGGTTCGGAGTGTCCAGAATTGAGCCAAGGATTTTTCAAGCTGGAGGACCAGGGCCGCACGTTCAGGGTCTTGCGCCACACATGTGGGAGAGGGTTACTGTAGACACCCCATTTTTTACCGTCCTCAAGACATGGACATCATCGTTTGAATACTCGATGATCATCCATGCTCGTGTTCGTTTTGAGTTCCCGAAGGTCTCGGCTGCGCGCCCTACCTTAGCATCTCTCAACTTGTTTGTTTTTGTGCTTGGTTGTGGACCAAGGACTTGTGGTTTTGCTTCTGAGGGAAGAAGGTGGCTTGTTAGCCATCCCCTCAACCCATCGGCTAAGGCATTGTGCCATTGGCTTTGTTTTCTTGCCATCGGCCATAAGTGTTGGCCGATCGGCACTCTTTTTGGTCGATCGGCCATATTTTTGAGCCGAGACCTTTCCATCTGCTTTTTGTAGATATTTTGTGCCAGCTGTGACAGCTGGTGGGCACAATTCTTATCCTCCATACACTGTATGGAGGGATTGCATTCAAGACTCAAGCTTGCTCAACAAGCTAGAGAATTGAAATTCTATAAGAAGGGAGCCTCCCCTACATTTCCAGAGGTTCTGAAAATCTAAGATTCAAGTTCTATATATCTCTCCCTCTATATTTTACCTCTCACTCTCCATTTGCTATTGTTTGGGCCCAAAAGTGTAAATCCTTCACACTATTGCACACAATCACCTACTAGAACACCATCCTTTGGTTACTGAGGTCCTTCGGAGTTGGTTTTAGAGTTCTTGGACTGGTTTAAGCTCAGAAAAGGTGCTGGAGTTGTGTTCTTGAATGTGTTCTTCAAGGTGAGTAAACTACCTTTTAATCCCCCATTTTGGCTTAATCTTTTAGACCTACCTGCATATTGTTTTAAGATTAACTGTAAACTATAAAAAGTTTTGATTTTGTGTGCTTGAGATGTTTGTTTAAGGTCACTTTTTGGTTGGGGCCCCTCTTAGGCCTTGTTTGGCCTTCCCTTTTGAGCTTTGGAACCATCTTGTTTTGACCTTCTCACCACTGAAATCCAGAGGATTTTTAGTAGTGGAGAAGTGGTTTTGGAGTCTTGAATAGGAGAGGGACACCCCCCTCTCCTTGTGTCTCATTAGCTAGTATAAATGGCTCATATTGGTAGCATGTTTGCTTAGCATGTTTTGGCTTCATTTCAGCAAGTATTTGGTGTTATTTTGCCATGCTATAACTCTGTTTTAAGTTGGTTTGGTAACCTCTTACATGCATCGTGCACTTGTAGTGTAATCCTCTCTATTGCCTTAACATGCACCTTGTATTTGGGCCATCATTCTTGCCTGTTTTTGCTCAACTCAAAGAAGCTTTTAGTCATGTTTTACCATGCTCTAGCTCTGATCTGTATTGTCTTGGTCATGCATGCATTGTTTTGTATAGCCTTGGTTCAATCTAGCTTGTTGGCTTTGAGTGTCCAAGTCATTATAGACCATTTTCATGATTTGGCATCATTTCATATGTGATTTCTGTCCATATAGTGTGGTCATGCACTCACATTTATCACATTTTCCGTTCTTAAGAGAGTTGGTGTTTTATGCCTCAAGAATGAATCATTGTGCATGCTATCATACTAAGGATTTTGGGATGCCATCTCAGTGGGTTTTTGGGCTTATTTTGACATGCCATAACTCTGTTTTTCATTGGTTAAGTCATGTCGTGCTTGGTTGTAATAGGTGTAGTATAACACCCCTTGTTAGCTTTGCATGCCTCATGCCTTTTGGACTTTTGTTCTAGTTTGTTTTGGCTTTGGTCCATGCATGTTTTAGACTTCAAGCTTTGAGCTTTCTTGCATGCTATACTTGTTTTGCTTGGTTGATTTGGCATCATTCCATGCTTAATTTCAAGGCCTATAGTATTGTCACATGTTCATACTTTTCACTCTTTAATTGCTCTTAAGAGTTGGTATCTTCATGCCTTGTTTGTGAACCAAAGTGTATGCATGTTTGTATGTGCTTTTGTCTTCATTTTCATTGCATCTTGGCCACTGATTTGGGCATGGCTAAGGTCTGCCATTTTGGTTTAAGTCTATCTTTGCATGTTGTTGCATGTTGTTGCATGCTTGCTAGTTTGCATGTTGTTGCATGCTTGTCCATCTTTGCATGCCATGCATGTTTGTATGTTTAGGTTGCATTTTGCTTGGTTACTAGTTTGCATTTTGTCACATGCTTCTTTAGGTTGCATTGCATTGGGCATGCTTGTTACCTTAGCCTTGTGTGCAGGTTTGGGTCATATTGCATTTGACATGCTTATGTTGCATTGCATAGCTTTTCTATGTTGCATGCATTGCATTGTGTTTGGTTTGGCATGTCAAACCAAACACGAGGACCGAGGGACATTTCGTACTTGAAGTGACGAAACGTGCCTCAATCCTCGGTCGCTGACACTCTTGATCCAACATGATAGAGTGTGAGGCATTCATGTGTTTTGTGCATTCATTCCATATTAAATTGAGCAACTCGGCCTCTTTGGCCATCATGCATCGAAATACGTGATTGATGGCTTGAGAGTCGAGCATTACACTCCTTTGAGTCTCAAACATGATAAGCGGTGTAATTGCACAACATTTTCTTGCAAATGTATTGCCATGCCCTTGTTTGTCCTCTACTGCAGCAGGAGAAGCAGTCTGCAGAAAGTGATGGCCGATCGGCTATCTTCAGTGCCGATCGGCTAACAATCTTTGGCCGATGGACTAAAAAGTGGTCGATGACCCTTTTTCCTTGGCCGATGGCCATATATTTTGGTCGATGGCCTCTCAGTATATCCATGAGGTGGTTCAGAAGCATCACAGAAATTTTCACAGTTTTCAGATGTCAAAAACAGTGCAAACAGAGGCAACATGAGGCATGGCAACGGATTTCCGAGCGAAGCTGATCAAGCATGCATCATTCATCATTCCGAGGCAGAGCTATGACAGCTTGTTTTAGCTTCTTTCTGTTATTACTTAGTTGGTTTTGTAACTTAATTAATTTACTTAATTAGTTAAGAGTTTTGTAATAATTAATCAGCTAGGGTAGTTCATTAATTAGCTGGCTTGTATTATTTATTCGGACCCTCCGTCGAGAGAGGCAACTTTTGTAATAAGTGTGCGTGAGCGTGTGAATGTCTTCCAATCCCACGTCTTTCTCCCTTTTACTTAACTGCTTATAATGGTTAGTTATAGGTCATATTTCAATTAGCATTCTTATGCTTGCATGTTTGCATCCATTCATCAGTCTTGCATGCACCGGGCTCGGCGCATCATACTAACTGCATAGTATTTCAATTCCTATTTGAATACATGTATCAAAGTGTAGCATTCACATGACATCTTAGAATAGCCGAGCCTATTTCTAGTTGCATTTTGCATGTGTTGCATTAGCCATCTTAACATAGCTAGGATCATGCATAATTACTAACTAGCTATTGTTTTGGCTCGGAGTACTAGGTAAGCTTTTATGCTTTAGCATCTTGCAAGAGTATGGGTGTTGCCATGATAGCATTCTTGCCATGAGGCTAACTGCTTATGTGATATAACTGCCCGAACGCCTGTGGGTGAAAGTTGGATTGCTTGAATTGGAACAATTCATCAAAATGCGAGTTTTAAGCCCACTTGAGATGGCAAAATCATGTTTTCTTAAGCCCACTTGAGGGTGGCAAATCCACGTCTTAGCCTACTTGCGAGTAGTACCTTCAAACCATTTTCAAACAAACAAACAAACATGAGATGTTTTGTTCCAATTTAGGTGATCTAGTCTATACTTGTATGCCGTGTGCATCACGTAGTAAGGTTATCTAATAAACCGGAATAAGAACACATGTGTTTCCGAAAACAAAATATCATGTTAGTAAAGGCCGATCTTTGATCGGGCGAGCGGGGGTGCTCATTGCATGACCTTCCCCTCTCGTACCCAAGTTCTCGAGCCGAGGCAACTTTGGTGATGACGGACACGTGGCCTTAGGCATGAGTCGCGCCATCTCGCACGCGGGGCCGTGACGTTCGGGCACGTCTACAATTTCTGGCGACTCTGTTGGGGATTTAGAGAACTTGACTCGAACTCATGATATCTTGTTTTGACTACACTTATGTGTTTCTTTACATTGCATGTGCATTGGTGCGCCTAGGATACCGTGTTTGCTGTATGCTATTCCTGATCGATTTGTTAGAGGCCCGCTATGAGAAGCGTGCCATATGGCTGACTAGTTGCGGGCTCTGCCACGACAGGAACACAAACCCCAATTTTTACCGGGGGCACCCTTTTTGACCATTCAACCTAGTGCATATCGGAATCCATAGTGACTATTTCAAACTAGGACAGGTTGCTTACCCGATTATAGGTTGTTGGAAACCGTTGTGTGCATAGTGAAACCCTAGCTCCTGACAATAGGATAGGGAAACCCTACCCCAACATAGGGGTGTTTTGGCTCTCATTTGCTTGTTATGTGCTTTTAGAGTTGGCCTCTACAGGAATGCACATATCAATTTGCAAGTCTGGGTATCAAGCCTGCGGGCATCAGTATTTGGGAATCGATTTTACCTGCGGGTATCAGATTCAGATTTGGGGCAGTGATTTGGGAACAATGATCAATGGTTGAGAACAGTTCGTTCAGCTTGTGTTTGCCAACTGTGTGTTGTCTTTATTTAAATTGTTATGTTGTTCGTTTTTCTGTTCATTGTTTCCTTATTATGCTTTATTTATCTTTTTGCAAGGTAGTTTAGCACCATTGCATCTAACTAGGTAGATTTTCCCCGAGCACTCTGGGTTAGAGGTCGTAGAGTTAATCGATCTAGGGATCTGATAGACGGACAAGCAGTGTTCCTTTCTTTACCCCCGGTTACCAGACGGAGGTCAAAAAGGAGCAGTGTATCGGTACAGCGGTCGCCAGATCAGTGGTCTACCCCACCAGTGAACAGTCAGGCTAAGGTCTCAGTTTCTACTACAGGGATAGATATACCGGCTATTCAGCTAGATCAGCATAATATGGCAGGTATAAAGGAGATGATGCATCAGCTCCAGGAGAGTATGAAAGCCATGCAGCAGGATGCTACCCGTCAAGCAGAATTTGCTGCACACCAGGCCGAGGTTATGGCCCAACAACCAGAGTTGATTGCTAGATTACAGCAACAACAACCACCGCAGCAAGCCAGAGCATCTGCTTCGCACCAGGTTCCTCCCCCACCAAGAGTTCCCATACTTGGGGAGATCTCTAACGTCCAGGACAATACGGACGATCCAACGGGGCCGGTTCCGCCCCCAATCCTACCCCAGCTATCCAAAGCACCTACCAACCTACCGAATTTTCCCTTTGAGTTCGAGCTGGACCCCACAGCGCTAAAAGTGAGCAAGCTAGAAAAGCTGTTCAAAAAGTCTCAGGGCGTGAAGTTCATTCCGGATATTGAGGATGGGTGCACCGACTCGGTCGTGACTCTGCCAGATCGGTTTAAAATGCCGCACATAGACCGTTTTGACGGGTCTGGAGATCCTATGGTGCATTTGCGGCTGTTTTCGAATATCCTAAGGCCGATGGGCCTCTCCAGATTGCAGAAGCTTTCCTTGTTTGCCCGGACCCTGTCGGGTGTAGCGGCTATCTGGTATGCAAAACTGGAGGACTTTGTTAAGAGGAACTGGGAGGAGATGGCTGAGGCCTTTGTAGCTCAATACTCCTACAATACACAGATCGAGATCACAACCCGTGATCTTGAGACAACTAGGCAAGAGCCGAATGAGAGCTTCTCCGATTTTGTGACCCGCTGGAGGGCTAAGGCCTCGATGATGACCATCAGGCCTGTTGACAAAGATCAGATTCGGATGGTTGTGCACAACCTCCAGCCCAAGCTCATGCAGAAGATGATCGTTCTCCCCCTCCCCACCTTTGCAAATTTACATGAGATAGGGGTGTAGATCGAGGATGCTATGAAACAGGGCCTTATTGATCATGAGAGAGAACAACCCAAGAGGGCATTCAACCGCAGTACGAATGCAGGCACAAGCAGTGTTGGAGCTGCCAAAGCTTCAGATATGGGAATGGTCACCACCACCACCCCAAGAACCCTCTTAGCTACACCATTCACCAGCGCGTCCGGAAGTAGCTCGCAAACAACCAAGTTTCCACTCCGAGGCCAAAGAACCTTTACCCCACTATACATGTCTTTGTCCAAGGCTTTGGGGGTTTTGATCAGGAAAGGGCACTTGAAGCCCCTAGAGCCGCGACCATTGCTAGAAAAACTTTCCTCCTCCCACAACCCAGCTAAATACTGCGCGTTTCACCAACAGCATGGTCATGACACCGACCAGTGCTATAGATTGCGTCACGAGATTCAGGATCTCGTTGACAACAGGGTGATCGTGCCTCTGGAGAAATCGAATGTCACAACCAACCCTCTCCCACCATATAACCAAGCTCCACCTCCCAAACACATCAATCTGATTCAAATTGGGGTTGTGTCATACGACCCTAGTATATATATCACCCCTTCTCACCTACCTAAGCCGGAGGTGTTCATTCCTGACAGTAGTGACTTGTGCATGTTGGACATCTCCCAAACCCAACCCGAAATGGTGGTGGTGGCTATCGAAGATAGAAGTGGGTCGACTGTGGGGGCAGATGAGAATGCAAATACAGAGCTTGAGAGGTCTACATGCTTCATGTACAACCCGAGCAGTTACATTACATCAGCAGGCCAGGTTAGGCTGGATGTGGAATTGCTAGTGGGAGCAGAGATTTGTGTAGTACAGGGGGATGGACCTAATCAGGGGCTAGATGACCTAGCGGATTTGGAAGAAGACATTGCTAACCTTCAGTTTTTCAATGAACAAGATCCGGGAGATGTGATAGTCAACTAGTTTGATGTGGATGGGTCAGCAGAGTCTACTGGGTGGCATGACGACCAGCCAGATGTTGTTGAACAACCTCAGCTAGAACAGGGTCCATCAGGGACGGGGACATGAACAGTGGCCGGATGGACCGAGAATCAGGATGCATCGCCGGAGGGCACTGGTATTAAGAATTTTACTCAGAATACGGGCAGTTTGGGTACGGAAGATACTGAACAGCAGGCAGCGCTGAAGCAGTTTGAGCGGGAAAGGATCGAGGACTCTGAGAGAGCCAAAAAGGCCAAAGCCCCTGCGGGGATAGAACGTGTTGTCTGCACAAAAACAAAGCATGCTGCGAGCACAGGAACACAGGGTGTTGAGGGTGCATGAATAGTTATAACGGAGCTGGACAGGTGTCTGTCGGCTACCGATGACATGTGGTGGGAAGATGACGACCTATGTCTTGCCCACACAGATGAAGATTGGGGGCAAAGCCAGCCGGATGATACCTGGTATGTTGGCGAGATTGACCACATGACTAAGAGCGGGCGCTATTTCAAGCCCCTGCACTTAGATCAACCAGAGGCGTCCGAAAAGGACAAAGAGGCGGAGAAGCAGAAAGACAAATTACTCGAGGAGGAGGCTGTGTTGAAACAACTAAAGAAGATACAAGCAGACATCTCCATCTGGGGACTGCTTATGGCCTAAAGAGTCTATAGGCAGGTTGTCCTTTCTGTGACAGACAAGGCCAAACCCTCAATAGATACCTCGCCTAAGCAGCTGGTAGGATTGGTTTTTCTGGGAGAAGCTTCCCCAATGTTGACCCTTTTTGACAAGGAATTGCCGCCTGAGGGTGCAAACCATAATAAATCTCTCTACATCTCTGTCGAGTGTAGAGAAAAATGGATACCAGTGGTTCTTGTCGACACAGGATCCGCTATCAACGTGTACCCGTCGAGGACGACATATGCAATCGGGTTGAAGCCCGCAAATTTTGTGCCAACTGCCTAGGTGATAAGGACCTACAAAAATACCAGCAGAGAGGTGATGGGGACCGTGAATATTCGAACTCAGGTTGGTCCAGGACAGCAGGATATTAACTTTCATGTCTTGGACATTCCCGCAACCTTTAATTTACTCTTAGGGTGACAGTGGCTACACCAGGTGAAGGCGGTCTCTTCCACCCTGCATCAAATGTTGAAATACCCCCACGGGAAGGAGGTGGCTATAGTTTTTGGAAATTCTTCAATCCATCCACCACCAAAGGTGTCTACACCGGTTCTGGAAATCGAGCATGGCACGGAGGATGTGTTCCTATCAGGATTTACCCTAGCCGAGGCCCAAGTCGTATAGAGCATTTTGGCGGTTGATGAGGGATTGTATGTCAGCGCACAGTCTGTGTACCTCATGAACAAGCTCCAGCATATCCCTGGGATGGGACTAGAAAAAAGTGGCCGGAAGGGCATTATAGCATCAGCCGAAGTGCCGCACAATCCGCATACCTTTGGCTTGGGTTTTCTGTCCACCAAAGAGGACTGGGTGAGGAAAGGAAAAGAAATGGCCGAAAGAGCCAGAGCTAAGCAGACCGAGAAGTATTATGAATTGATACATCGGCCTATCCTGGGCACCCTGAACGGACGCTTTGTCCGGGAGGGGGAACTTTCCATTCTGTGGCTTCCCAGCCATGGCTAAATGCAGAGAAAAGGCACTTGCCGGGATTTGAGATCTTCTTCGATTTGCAGTTGTTCGGGGATGATGTTGCCGAAGAGCAGACAGACCCATCAGCTGAGGTTGAGCAGTGTAAGGAAGTGGATTCCGAGAGCACTGAGATTGAAATAGGGGTAACACTGGCTTGTCTACTTTCAAATCCTTCGATCGTAAATGAGTGCTTGGGGGATGACCTCTCAGTATCTATGATCGGGAATGAAATGGCTGCGAGCCCATTTTCAAACATTTTAGATGCGTCCATCGCACTCTCCCTCGTCTGGCAATACGAGGAGGGATTCTTATCGAGCATCACCGAGTCAGGTAGTGTGTCGAAATATGATTCCACCAAGTCTGTGGAGTCGGAATCAAGTTCTAACTCGTCTGAGTCTGAGTTCGGTATTCCTGGGGGTGACAACCCAGATGCCATAGTCCTGTCTAGGTCGTCTTTTTCATTTTCCTTTGAGTCTGTTGTAACAGAGGAATCAGGCAACTTGGAAGTGATTAATGAGAATGGAATGGTTGTGGCCTTTGAGTATTTTTTCTGTGCCCTTGATTCATTGCATTAATTCAGACTTTCAAAATTTCAATGAAAACGACGAGGAAGAAATTCCTCCGGTTTTGAAATATTTGCTAGATCAGGAGCAGGAGAGTTTTGTAAAATTGCTAGTTGATGAAATCATCCAAATTAATGTTGGTACTTAGAAGGACCCGCGGCTGGTCCAGATCTGGTCCACGTTGTTTTCGGAGGAGCGCGAGCGCTTAGTCGCTTTATTAAAAGATTTCAAAGATGTTTTCGCGTGGTCCTACGAAGACATGCCTGGAATCGATCCTGAGATTGTACAGCACCGGATCCCTCTTGACCTAAAGGCCCGACCTGTTAAGCAAAAGCTCAGAAGGATCCGCCCGGACTGGGCTATCAAGATCAAAGAAGAGGTCACCGAGCAAATTGACGCAGGGTTCCTGCTGGTATCTGAATACCCAACTTGGTTGGCCAACATAGTTCCAGTGCCAAAGAAGGATGGCAGAATTTGGGTATGTGTGGACTTCAGGGATTTGAACAAAGCCAGTCCGAAGGACGACTTTCCTCTGCCGCATATCGACGAATTAGTGGACTTCACTACTGGGCATGCGTTGCTCTCATTCATGGATGGCTTTTCTGGCTACAATCAGATTCTGATGGCACCCGAAGACTGGGAGAAGACTGCCTTTACCACCCCGTGGGGAACCTATTGTTATAGGGTGATGCTGTTTGGGCTGAAGAATGCTGGAGCTACATATCAACGGGCAGTGACCACGATTTTGCATGATATGATCCAGAAGGAGGTTGAGGTGTACGTGGACGACATGACTGCCAAGTCCAAGGAAAGAGAGGGCCACTACATTGCCTTGCAGAAATTCTTTGAACGGATCAGGGATTATCGGTTGCAGCTGAATCCTTAGAAGTGTACGTTTGGTGTTACAGCAGGAAAAATGCTGGTGTTCTTGATCACACAGAGAGGTATCGAGGTCGATCTTTCCAAAATCAAGGCCATCTTAGAAATGGCACCACCGAGGACTGAAAAGGAGGTGCGAGGCTTTCTGGGTAAAGTGCAATTCATAAGACGGTTTATTGCAAAATTAACCTTGACTTGTGAACCACTCTTTGGTCTCCTGAAGAAAGGAAAGAAATTCCAATGGGATGGCCGATGCCAAGCTGCTTTTGAAAAGATCAAGCAATATTTACAGAACACACTCGTGTTGTCACCGCCTGAGCCGGGGAAACCGTTGATTTTGTACCTTTCAGTGACTAAAACTACAATGGGCTGCATGCTCGCACAGGAGTCTGTGGACAAAGTGGAGAAAGCTATCTACCACCTGAGCAAAAAAATACTGGATTACGAGACCCGCTACACTCCGCTGGAGAAGGCTTGTCTAGCCTTGGTATGGGCCACCAGGAAGCTGCGACACTACCTGTTAGCTCACTCTGTAATACTGGTTATTGGTTTTGAGATTAGATCCCATCAAATATTTCTTCAAGAAATCAGCACTTATGGGTAGGCAAGCTTGTTGGTTACTTCTACTTTCTGAATTCGATTTGAAGTATATGACGTGCAAGTCAATAAAAGGGAGAGCGGTAGCGGAGTTCCTAGCCGATCACCCAGTTGAAGGGGATGAAGCAGCCGAGTATCTATTCCCAGACGAGGCCATTCTGCATGTTGAAGAAGAGACCTAGACGATGTACTTTGACGGAGCATCAAACCAATACGGGTGTGGGATAGGGGTGTTGCTGATAGCACCTGACAATTCCCTCATACCTTTAGCATTCAAACTCTGATTCAAAGTATCGAACAATGAAGCAGAGTATGAGGCATGTATTGCTGGTTTAGAAGCTGCCCTAGAACTAGGGGCAAGACAATTGGATGTCATTGGGGACTCGAACCTTGTTGTATCTCAAGCTAAAAGAGATTGGAAAGTTAAAGAAGAAAAGATGAGAATCCACCACCGGACCTTGGACGTGCTGAATCCTCGGTTTGAGAAACTCAATTTCGCTCCTTTGTTAAGAGAGAACAACAGGTTCGCAGATTCATTAGCAACTCTATCTTCTATGATAGACATCCATTTCGGAGTTCGAATGCGTCTGATCATCATCGAACAGAAATTTACGCTGACCTACGAGCTGATTGCTGCCATAGAAGAGGTACAAGATGAGAACCCCTGGTATTACGATGTCTGGAACTTCTTGGAAAAAGAGGCGTACCCACCAGGGTCAAATGCCAAAGATAAAAGGGCTATTCGAAGAATGGCTACTCAGTTCATCGTCTGCGGGGGAAAACTGTATAAGAGATGTCATCTCGGGATGTATAAGCTGTGTGTTGATGCTGAAGAGTCCAAGCGCCTGATGGAGGCCATCCATGGAGAAGAGTGTGGAGCGCACATGAACGGGGTGATGCTAGCCCAAAAAATTCTCAAACAGGGTTACTACTGGTCCACCATGGAGGAGGGGTTGTATTGGCTTTGTTCGGCGATGCTACAAATGCCAGATCCATGCAAACCGCATGAACATTCCGCCGTCGAAGCTGTACAATATGACTTCACCATGGCCATTTTCAGTCTGGGAGATTGATGTGATCGAGGCTGTCACTCCGAAGGGGTCCAATGGGAATGAGTTCATTCTGGTCGCGATAGATTACTTTACAAACACTACTACAAATATAGATAAAGATCACACTTTTTTGGTGTGATGTATGTTTTTTAATTACACCTTTTAAGTTTTATTAAAGTGTGGTCTTTAGGAGTGTGATTAAAAATGGTCATTTTTAATCACACTTTTTAAGTGTCATTAAAAAATGCTTTCATTACACCTTTTAAGTGTGATTAATAATATTTAGATCACACCGTTTAAGTGTGGTTAAAAACATTTAGATCACACCTTTTAAGTGTGACTAAAAATATTTAGATCACACCTTTTAAGTGTGGTTAAAAATATTTAGATCACACCTTTTAAGTGTGATTAAAAACTTTAGATCACACCTTTTAAGTGTGATCTTTGGAAGTGTGATTAAAAATGATCATTTTTAATCACACCTTTTAAGTGTGATTAAAAACTTTAGTTCACACATTTTAAGTGTGATTAAAAACTTTAGATCACACATTTTAAGTGTGATTAAAAATATTTTGATCACACCTTTTAAGTGTGATCTTTGGAAGTGTGATTAAAAATGATCATTTTTAATCACACTTTTTAAGTGTGATTAAAAACATTTAGATCACACTTTTTAAGTGTGATTAAAAATATTTACATCACATCTTTTAAGTGTGATTAATAACATTTAGATCACATTTTTTTAGTGTGATTAATAACTAATCAAATCTGTGATAAAAAAAAAGATGCTACATATTTGAAAAATAATCAATATTATTTTTGTATGCACATTTGAATAATGTAATACACACTATATACTATATTTTGAATCATAACCACATATTGAATAGAATAACGTCATATATTTCATAAATGGAAATTAAATATTCAAAACTATATACAAAGGAATTAAATAAAAAAAATTATCTGTGCTTACATATATTAAAAAATGAAAAAACTTAAAAAACTAAGTTCTTTAATTCTTGGACTATATTTTGCATCTCTCCAAAAAATTTCTGACCTGAAAAATGAAAACACAAATTAATTCAGAAACCGCTGATGCATATGAATAAACTAAAAAGTTAATTCAACAAACCAAAATAAGAACATTAATCATTTCTGCTTGATCCTAATCATTTTGGAAGTAACTTCCCTATTAACAATTAGATGCCATAAGAGCTCAGAGTCAATGACATTGTAATTAGGAGGTCAAAAATGAGCACAATATTTAAAAATGATAAATCTCAATACAGCTTGTGTACGATCTTTTTGTGAATATATATTATTATTACTGTTGAACCATAATTCTAGGTACCCATAAATAAATAAATAAAAACTCAAGAATTTACTCTTTTTTTTTTTTTTTTGGTTGGGGGGTGCAATTACTATCACCAGCAGCAGCATGTTTTGGCCAAAACTCAGTGTTTGAGCAACCATTTGAGGAATGCCTGACTTTGGAGCAGCACTGCCATTCTGCATACAAGGGAAAATTTGGATGGCTTGATGATCAATATGAATAATGAAAACAGGTTAAGAAAAATATAAAAATAAAAATCCAAAATTGCATGATGCAACTTGTAGTCATAAAAACAACGAGAATTAAAGTATATATATATCAGCTTGGTAAATAATGCATTAACTGGTACTTGCAGTGGCTACAAATAACTTAGTTTTGTACTGTTCATACAATAACTTAGTACATTTATCACTGAGAATTTAAAAAAAAAACAAACAAACAATTCAACTACTTACACTTCCCACATAACACAAATAAACTAAAAATAAATCAAAACTCACAAACAAAAGCCAAAATATCCCCAACATTTATCACTTTGATAAATTTCTTGATATCACTACAAGTACCAAATGACCTGGCTCTCATGAGACTTTCTTCAGTAGTGGCCAATAATGGCATGATGAGATAGAGTGCACATCAGATCTTCCAAGCCATTCAGAAGAGAAGAAGAGATATTAACGAAGAGAGAAGAGAAGAGGGACAATTTATCAAATAAATAAATAAATAAAGAGAAGAGAAGAGAAGAGAAGAGGGACAGAGAGAAGATACAAATAAGAGATGAGGGAGGAAGAGAAGATAAAAATATGAGAAGAAAGAGAGTAAAGAGATTTAATTTAACATAGAAGAAAAAAAGCCAAGAAGCAGAGAGAAGAAGAGCGCATCTCTTCCAAATATTTCAATTTTAATTCCTTTTCAAAGGCATCATCTCATTTTCTCGTAAGAGGCCCTAATAATACGTAGTTACCATATGAAACTACCCTAGCCCATATAGTAAAAACTTCAGCCCAAGAGTTTATCCCTAAAATTCTATATAAAAAAAATTAAAATAGAAAACAACAATACATACAACTAAAGCAATCACAAGTCCTAACAGAATTCTAATGATTGAAATGCATCAATTGACAATCATCTTCTCAGTTCTCATAGTCTTAGACCAACTTGGGTGCATTATGTCAGTAAAATCATATTATTACAAATACACAGTGATTATAATAATCATTATTGTTGATTTTAAGTCTTATGCTTTACTAATTTCTAAACAAAGGAAAAAGCTACCAAAGAGGATTGTCCTTGTTACTCCCATATTTAATGATATGTTGAGCACATTGAGACACAAATGAGCTTATCATGAACTAATTGTGCAGCCTGATTCTCTTGAAAACTGAACAATAATTATATTACTTCTTCCTTCTGTAAACAAAGTAGAGGCACATTGAAAGGAGTTACAATTTTTTAAAATCACTTTGAAATTGGAAGGACCAATGAAAACATTTCAATTGACATCATATTTCAATGAACTAAAGAAACTGATCGTCAAAACAAGTATAGACTACAGAGATAAGACAAACAGTAAAGGTCATAAACCAAACCAAATATGCCATAAATAAGATATCAGGTTAATCCTTTGTGTGCACCAGAGACACATAAGAAAACATACCACTGCAGAAGGATTATCCAAACTAACATGAAGTGCAGGGAAGTATGTCTCTTCACCAGATTCTAGCACTTCATTGGAAACCTAAATGGATAAATATATGTCAACAAGGACTTCAACCAAACAAAAATATTTTTAAAATGCAGCTAACTGATGAGACATCTAAACCGATTGCATAACCTAAATAACATCAAGGGACAACTTCATAAATATATAACTGCAAGGAATCCATAAGAAACACAAACTGAATTACCATTGTGCAAATTCTCAGCCAAAAAATCAGCTTTGTTCTTATCAACACCAGCAGCCCTATGGCAGCAAAAATCAACACCAGCCAAAAGTCACACAAACCCTTGTTCTTATCAACTAAACCAACTTGTACTACAAAAACTTTTGTAAGATAATTTGCTCACAACTCAGAAGCAATAGTAGCATAAAAATGTAACTTAGAAGCATAAAAATGTAACCTAGAAACACAGATGGCAGCTGCAAACACACAAACCATTTAAGCATGTGTATTTCATAAGCAATGTTCTAAAAATAATAATTCATTCTCTAACTTAGTCTGCATTGTTTCAAGGTAATAAATCCTCTGCATGATGACTTGAGTGATCTCGTGAATTAGTTTGTCATGGATTACATGGTAAAGAGAGAAACCACCTTTACATTAACACCAAGGATGCAAAATATGGATGACCTTTATAAAAATAACCAAGTATTCAACAGAACTCTACTCTGAAAATTTACATTGTACACTAAACTTATACAGGTTCTGGTCATATATAACTTTAAACAAAGTTTCAAAGGAAAAGAAACCACAAATGTACCAATAACATTAATTACAGCTTTTGAGTTAAATAAAATCTTGGTAACAGAAAAAAAGGATAAAGTGTATAAAATTCTTTGGAAAGAGCGAGAATGAAACATTAACCAGAAGGCAAAATCTCAACAGGTAAAATTCCTGCATATGCCCATTAAACTACATCTTACTCAGGCATGTGGATAGCAAAACATAAAGCCTTTATACAGCACATACATATCAAAAAATTATTAATGGATATAGATGCAAAAGCATAAAATTAGTGTTTGAGAGAGAGAGAGAGAGAGATAAGCATGTTTAATCCACCAGTTAATTATGAAGAAGAGATTCTGCAAATCAAATCCACAACATACTTTCGTGGTCTCAGCTTCTTTTCAGCTTCCTTTGACCGCATTTTAACATGGTTTTTAGTCGATTCATCCAAGACACGCTGCACATTCAGCTTGCGCCAGGCACACCCTGATTCAACACGCTGCACATTCACCACTTTGACGTTCTTCATATATATCACAGAGGTCTCCCAACCTGAAGTCCTTACCACCCACATCAATAACCTGATGCAATGACAGACTGCTTAAAGCTATGATTGATAAATTACCAAAAGGTCAAAACCACAAGAGATTAATAACAAACACAACATTGATGGCCATCTTGTTGCAATTGCAAATGTCATGGAATCTAATTAGTAGTAATGTAGGAGATATGATATTATAAATCTTCACACAGATTATGAAAAAAGGAAATTGGTCAGGGAAGTATCTAAACAAAATGCTGTGTGGTGACACTGTTTTTGCAGCTCAAACTTAGAGCAGATTCCCATCTTCAAAAAAAAAAAAAAAAAAAAAAAAACAGAGGCAGTTGCCAACAAAATGTGCTTGTGCATAGTTATGTCTATGTGAGGGAGAGAGAGCTCTTGCAATAGAACAGCAACCAGAAAGTGGCCCTTGCAATAGAACTCTTCTACTTTAGAACTATATTCAAGTTGGGGTGAAAGAAAAAAAAAATAAATAAATAAAAAATAACAGCCAAAGACTTGGACCAGAAAATGTAATTATGTATACTTGATATATCTGAAGTGATTCAACCAACTAGAATATTGGAAACTTATTTCCCACTTGTTGATCACATCAATGATTAAAATTAATACTGGTTTTGCCTAGGAGAAAAAACAATTATAACTAATTAATAGTGCATTTTGCCAATCATATGAGTATTAACAGCCAAGTTACATCAAGAACAAATTAATCATGTGGAAAGGATACAGAAGTTATGTCCAGACAACATCCATAATAAGATAAAGAAGGTTTAATGCACTCCTAAGAGGTAAAATGCTAATCTCACTCTATAATCAATTGCCGAGGTTTTCTAAAAACAGCTATCAAATATTCTGTCCTAACCTTTATCATCAAGAAAATTACGCTTTATAGGCCAAACATTTATGAGATCAAAGATCATAAAATCAGCAAGTAAAAATATGATAATATCCCAAAGATTAGGCATAAATTAACAACATAGAAAATATACAAATGGAGAATAAATGATATGTGAAGGAACCTGTTATGTGCTCCTTTAAGTTAATGAACCTGCATAACAAATTACACAGAAATGAACTAGAAAGTAACCATAAGTTGACCAACATTTAGCACCCTAAAATAATAGCTTCACACATAAAATGAGAAATAGTTCATTGTATGCATAGAACTGAAATGGTTATTCCGCCAGTTTTCTGGACATATTTCATGCATAGAACTCATCTCAATGTCCTGATCAGATTAAGCCAGAATGCAGAACTCTACATTGTTGTATGCACAAATCATGAATTTTTCACAAATGATAGAAAATGAAGTGTATTCAACAGGGAATCAAGTGAAATTTAAGGAAACATTTTAAAGGAAAAACGATGGAATGAAACTTCTGAAAAACTGGTCCGTCTGTTATGTAAATGCATTAAGTTTGTGTTTCCATTACCTAATAAGACCTTCTATGAAACAACTGTTGAAGAAAGATATGCTAAAAGGGTGTACCAATTGGTCCTCTTTCACCTGTATATACTAAATGTGTGTATACATATATATGAACTCTCCAGATAAAGGTCCTCCCTCTCTTTAACCTAATCAAACAAAATCTTTAATGATAACTATTTAACACAACCACATAATCCATGCCTTCAAAAGAGTGCCCTTTCTATCCCCAAGTACACCACATTTTTCTTTTCTTTTTTTGATCAGCTTCTGTCCCCAAATGCACCACATCAATCAAAGAGGAGCAACATTCCAATTCTTGTTGCTTAACTTACCAAAAAACACCCTTTTCACCCACTAATAACTTCTGCTAACATTCTGGACAGCCCCCATAAAGCCTCAGAATCAAGGCCCACAGATGGCTAGCAATACAAAAACATACCAAGTTGAAATAGTTAGGCTCTTCATCAAATTTCATGTTAATCACAATTTCAAGAAATTGTTTTAGCGGTGCAGGGCAGAAGCAGCACATCATTTCAGGAGATTTTGCCATCTTCTTGATATTAGAGGTCTCTATCGAGAGAATTGGCCATTAACTAAAGTATTTTATTGCTGTCTAAAGTCAGGATTATGGTTACTTTAACAATTTGGACCCACCAACCAAAGATTAAAAAAGAGAAAAAGTGAAGACCTTGTTACTAATATACAATGATTCAAAAAGATGTAAAATCTTTAACCATTCTACAGCTGTAGATCACATTGTAACCAGTTAATCATGAACTACAAAAGCATGATTCCCCAGATATGTTACCTAGAAAGTATTTATAAAGTGTCTTTCAAAGAGAATTATTTGAATATAACATGCAAAATTGATGGTACAATAAAATAAAGTACAGAGAAGGAAAAGTTGTTAAAATAACAATCAAACTGTAAGATCTCACTATTAGCAATTTAGCATTATTCAAATTACATCAATAAACTCTAGTTTATGAGATTCAAAGCAAACAACCACAAACTTCAATCTGGATATTAAAATAACAAAGCAACCAATCACATCCCAATGTTTGGCATTACAGATAATTATTGTGATTCAAAAAAATTAATTCTATATCAGCAAAATCACTCATTAACAAAACCAAGCAGTCATAGAGACCTAATCAAGTTGTTTGAAGTTGACCAGGTGAATCTATACTATCTACAGTATTATATAAAGCACACAACTCATAAGATTTTGAAGGTTTGTTAAGCTATTCTTTTTTCTTCCAAAAGTACACATATTGTTAAACAGTTATCAATTTCAATCCATTTTCCTCATTTAACAAATCACCAAAAAATGTATACGTAAAATTGCAAACACATCACATTTGCACTTATTCTTCCAAAAATACACACATATTGTTAAACAGTTATCAATTTCAATCCATTTTCTTCATTAACAAATCACACAAAAAATTGAGTTGTAAAATTAGATATAATTTATGTTAAATTACAAATGCATCACATTTGCACCGACAAGCTAGTTTTTAAAAAAGTTACTAGACCCCATCAAATACTCTGCCAAAAAGAAAAACTGATAACAAAAATAATTAAAATACAAAGCAAAACAAGCTATATGGCTAGAAGAAACCAACAGTGTGACACCAAAGAACAACCTAACAATCAAACAGTTAATTTTTCTCAAAAACGCAGATCATAACAAGCCATTATCAGACAGATCTACCAAATTGACACCCAAAACACATAGCTGCATCAAGATCTAAACTTTATCATTAAAAAACAAAAACCCAGATTAAAAAACAAAAACCCAAATAGAAGGAAGACTCACAAAGCAATCATCGTCAATGGTGAAGATATACTTCTTCTTAGAAACCATATACCCAAAGCAGCGACACGCAGAGTCCTTGAAGGAAATGCAAGAAGCCTTAGGACCCAAAATCCTGTTAATATCGTTACGATTATAGAACTCGTAATCGAACCCATCAAGGACCTTGATGGTCTTCGAAGGGTCACCGTCCTGGACAATGATTCTCTCGATCAGCCGGATGGTTTTCAAACTCTTCAAACCTCACCAAGGGAGTCTCTTCGCTCAAATGCATGTTAGTATTCAAGGATTTGTATACCAGACGGGGAGGCGAGGAGGCTTCGAAGGGTCTAGAATGAGAGAGAAGAAATGAGAAACTGCTCGCCGCCGTTTGCAACCGCTCGCCGGAGAGAGAGAGAGAGAGAGAGAGAGAGAGAGAGAGAGAGAGAGAGAACCCTAAGAAGAGATTAGGGATTTTTGGTTTTTGAGATTGGGGATTTTGGGTTTTTGGGGGGCATTTTGGTTGAAGAGGTTGGGGATTTTGGGTTTTGGGGGGCCGGGGGGAGAACCCGATTGGGGATTTTGGTTGAACAGATTGGGGATTTTGGGTTTTTGGGGGGAGGAGGAGGGGGGAGCGGGAATGGAAAACAAGAAACCGATTGGGGATTTTGGGTTTTGGGGGGAGGGGCGGGGGGACGGGGCGGGAATGAGAAAAAAAAATTTAAAATTTTCATTACAAATAAATATTTAAATAATAAATCGATTTTTTTTTTCACGACGACAATAAAATTTATTTTTTATTAAAATAATTTTTTTATGGTTAATGAATTTTTTTATTTATTTTTCATTTTCTTTTAATTATTAAGGTTGAAAATTTATTTGTTTCATTTTATTTTACTGAATAAATTTTTTTTTTTTTTTTATTTGGTAGAAGTAGGGATAATATTTTAATGAAAAATATTTTCCATTAAAATAAAGTTAATTTTTTGTGGTCAATGAAAAATATTTTTTTGCGGCCCATTTATTTTTTTTTTTTGGTTACTAAAAATCAAGAACTAATTTTTTGTAGTAGAGGATAGGGAGTGGCAGTAGTGGTGAAGGTGGTAGATAAGAGATGATAGTGGTGAAGTTGTGGTAGTGGTAAAGGAGATAGAGTAGCGGTGGTGGTGGAGAGGTAATGGTAATAGTAGTGGTGGTAGTGGAGTAGTAGCGATGGTGGTAGTAATGATAGTCGTAGAAGTGGAGTGGCAACAATGGTAGTAGTGGAATGGCATTTGCAGTAGTGGTGACGGTAGTAGAGGAGATGGGTGGTGAGAAACAGATAGAGAAGAGAGAGACAGACAGACAGACAGACAGACAAAGACAGAGTGATGAGCGAGAGAGAGACAAAGCGGTCGCTAAAAGTGCATTTTCTTGTAGTGGAGAGCTTGGTAAATAGAGAAGATGAGAGGGAGAGAGTGAGCAAGGTGAACACAATAGAGGAGAAAGATAGATAGATAGGCAGACGCATAGAGAGAAAGAGAGAGAGAAGAGTGATGAATGAAAAAGAGACAGAGAAAGAAAGAGATATAGAGAGACAGAGACAGAGACAGAGAGAGAAATACATAGAGAGAGACAGACAGACAGAAAAAGAGAGTGAAACAAGAGATGAACGAGAGATAGAGAAAGAGAGCGAAAAGTGATGATCGAGAGAAAGACATAGAAAAATAGAGAGACAGAGAGAGAAGAAAGATGAGCGAGAGAGACAGGGAGAGAGATAGAGAGAAGAGAAATGAGCGAGAGAAGACAGATGAGAGATGAGCGAGAGACAATGAGAGAAAAAGAGACAGAGACAAAGACTTACAGACAGAGAAGAGTGACGAGTGAGAGAGAGAAGAGAGAGAGAGAGACAAAGAGAGAAAGAGATAAAGAGTAAGAGACAGAAAAATAGACAAAGAGAGAAAAGAGATGAATGAGAGAGACATAGAGAATAGAGATGAGCGAGAGAGACATAGAGAGAAGAGAGATGAGAGAGATAGAAAGAAGAGAGATGGGCGAGAGAAATAGAGAAAAGAGAGATGAGTGAAAGAGACAGAGAGAGAAAAGAGATGAGAGAAGAGATAGATGAGTGAGAGACACAGAGAGAGAAAGGGAGACAGACAGACAGACAGAGAAGAGTGATGAATGAGAGAGAGAAAGAGAGGAGAGAGAAGAAGATGGAAAAATAGGTGAAAAGAGATAAACAGAGAAAGAGAGAGAAAAAGAGAGAAAAAGAGCGAAAAGAGATAAACGATAGAGAGACAGAGAGAGATGAGCGAGAGAGATAAAGAGAAGAGAGACATAGAGAGAATAGAGATGAGAGAGAAGAGAGATGGGCGAGAGACACAGAGAGAAAGAGAGAGAGACAGAGACAGACAGACAAACAAAGAAGCGTGATGAGTGAGAGAGAGAAAGAGAAAGAGAAGAGAGACAGAGACAAAGACACAAAGAAAAAGAGAAAGATAGACAGACAGAGAAGAGTGGTGAGTGAGAGAGAGAAAAAGAAGAGAGACAGAAACAGAGATAAAGAGACAAGAAAATGAAAAAATTGGTGAAAAGAGAAATATTATATCAAAAGAGTAAGACGACGTCGTTTTTTTTTTTTTTTTGTGACAAAAAATACCGTTGCATTTATTTAAACCATTTTGTGACTATATATATATGAAGGCGTCTCAAAGCCACAATATATATATATATATATTTTTTCGCTAGGTCAGGTCGGTGCTCCTCTGTCTCTACTCTTTCTTCTTTTGTTTAAGGGGTTGGGGATTGGGGATTTGAGATCGTGAGTGAGAAACAAAAAGGGGGAAAGAAATGGGGGAATTAGAAAGAGCGGGGAAACGAAAAAGAAAATGAAGAGGAGAGCTAGGATATACGCCGTCTTATTTATTTTTTATTAAAATAAATTTTAATTTTTTTTTAGTTAATGAAACTTTTTTTCTTTTTATTTATTTTTAGTTACTAAGGTTGAAAATTTATTTGTTTCATTTTTATTTTAATGAAAAAAAAATATTATTATTTTTTTATTTGCTAGAAGTAGAGGTAATTTTGGGGGATTTTTGAAATTGGGAATTTTTGGTTTGAGATCGTGAGAAACAAAAGGGGGAAAAGAAATTGGGGAATTAATGAGCTAGAAAATGAAATTTTTTTGGTTAAAATAAATTTATTTTTTTGTAGTTAATGAATTTTTTTTATTTTTCATTTTTTTTAATTACTAAGGTTGAAATTTTATTTGTTTCATTTTTATTTTAATGAAAAAAATATTATTATTTTTTTATTTTGAAGAAGTAGGGGTAATATTTTAATAAAAAATATTTTTTTGCAGCTCATTTTTTTTTTTTTTTGTTACTAAAAACCATGAACTAATTTTTTGTGGTAGATGAAAGGGAGCGACAGCGAAGGTAGTGGATAAGAGGTGATGGCCGTGGTGGTGGTGGTGGTGGCGGCGGCGGCGGCGAAGGAGATTAGTGGTGAAGTTGTGGTAGTGGTAGAGGAGATGGAGTGGCGATGGTGGATGAGAGGTAATGGTAGTAGTAGTGGCAGTAGTGGTGGTGGTCATAGTTCCACCAATTGATTTAAGTATGGTGTTTGTTTTAAGCTTTCAAATCATAATTATACATCCATTTTTCAGAACTCAATTTAAAATATAATCATCACTTTTCAAAACTCATAACCAAACACATAAGTTAAAGCTCTTTTCAAAACTTAATTCAAATCAATTTTTTAAATATTTTAAATATTTTAATTTTGTGAGAGACAGATAAAGAAAAGAGATAGAGACAGAGACATAGTGATGAACGAGAGAGAGACAAAGTGGTTAATGAGTGGTGACAGTGGTAATAATAGTGGTAAGAGGTGATGGTCATGGTGGTGGTGGTGGTGGTGGCGGCGGCGAAGGAGATTAGTGGTGAAGTTGTGGTAGTGGTAGAGGAGATGAAGTGGCGATGGTGGATGAGAGGTAATGGTAGTAGTAGTGGCAGTAGTGGTGGTGGTCATAGTTCCACCATCGCGGTAGTAGTAGTGGTGGTGGTCATAGTTCCACCATCTCTCCCTCTTGACAAAGTAGTAGTAGTGGCAGTAATGGTAGTGGTGGCAATGGTAGTAGTAATGGTAGTCGTAGAGGTGAAGTGGTGACAGTGGTAATAATAGTGGTAGTGGAATGGCGTTTGCAATAGTGGTGAAGATAGTAAAGGAGATGGGTGGTGAGAGAAAGAGAGATGAGTGAGAGACAGATAGAGGAGAGAGAGAGAGAGAGAGAGACAAAGACAGAGTGATGAGCGAGAGAGAGACAAAGTGGTCGCTAAAAGTGCATTTTCTTGTAGTGGATAGATAAATCAAGAGGGAGCTCAGTAAATAGAGAAGACGGAAGAGAGAGAGTGAGCAACGCGAACACAGAGGGAGAGAGAGAGAGAGAGAGAGAGAGAGAGAGAGGGACAAAAAGATAAAGAGATAGAAAGTGGGAGACAGAAAAAGAGACAGAGAGAGAAAAGAGATGAACGAAAGAGACAGAGAGAGAGAGATAGAGAGAAGAGAGATGAGCGAGAGAGACATAGAGAGAAGAGAGATGAACGAGAGAGACAAAGAGAGAGATAGAGAAGAGAGATGAGCGAGAAAGACAAAGAGAAATGAAAGATGAGAGAGATAGAGAGAAGAGAGATGAGCGAAGAGATAGGGAGAGAAAAGAGATGAGAGAAGAGATAGATGAGTGAGAGACACAGAGAGAAAGAAAGAGATAGATAGACAGAAAGAAAAGAGTAATGAATGAGAAAGAGAAAGAGAAGAGAGAGAGAAAGATGAAAAAATGGGTAAAAAGATATAGACAAAGAGAGAGAGAGAAAAAAAGAGCGAAAATAGATAAACGAGAGAGTGACAGAGAAAGATGAGCGAGAGAGATAAAAAGAAGAGAGACATAGAGAGAAGAGAGATGAACGAGAGACACAGAGAGAAAGAGAGAAAGAGAGAGAGACAGACAGACAGATAGAGAAGAGTGATTAGTGAGAGAGAGAGAAAAATAAGAGAGACAGAGACACAAAGAGAAAGAGAAAGGCAGACAGACAGAGAAGAGTGATGAGTGAGAGAGAAAGAGAAGAGAGACAGAGACAGAGAGATAAGAAGATGAAAAAATGGGTGAAAAAGTTCCGTGTCTAATGTCTCATTTTCTAGTAGTGAGTCGTCTCTATCATTCATGGGTAGAATAGAGGCGCGGATTTGGGAATTGTACATTTTATATAAAAATCAAATTGAAATATTTTATACAATCACACCTATTTAGGGAGTGTGATTAAATATATATATATATATATATATAATTACACTTATTTAAAAAGTGTGATTAAAAAGTAGTAATGTATATATAATCATACTTTAATTAAAATGTGTGATTAAAAAAATATATACATAATCACACTTATTTAAAAAGTGTGATTAAAAAGTAGTAGTGTATGTATAATCACACTTTAATTAGAAAGTGTGATTAAAAAATATATAAATAATCACACTTTAATTAGAATGTGTGGTTAAAATATATATATATAATCACACCTATTTAAAAGTGTGATTAAAAAGTAGTAATGTATATATAATCACACTTTAATTAGAAGGTGTGATTAAAAAATATATAAATAATCACACTTTAATTAGAATGTGTGATTAAAAATATATATATATATAATCACACTTGTTTAAAAAGTGTGATTAAAAAGTAGTAGTGTATATATAATCACACTTTAATTAGAAGGTGTGATTAAAAAATATATAAATAATCACACTTTAATTAGAATGTGTGATTAAAAAAAATATATATAATCACACTTGTTTAAAAAGTGTGATTAAAAAGTAGTAGTGTATATATAATCACACTTTAATTAGAAGGTGTGATTAAAAAATATATAAATAATCACACTTTAATTAGAATGTGTGATTAAAAAAAATATATATAATCACACTTGTTTAAAAAGTGTGATTAAAAAGTAGTAGTGTATATATAATCACACTTTAATTAGAAGGTGTGATTAAAAAATATATAAATAATCACACTTTAATTAGAATGTGTGATTAAAAAAAATATATATAATCACACTTGTTTAAAAAGTGTGATTAAAAAGTAGTAGTGTATATATAATCACACTTTAATTAGAAGGTGTGATTAAAAAAATATATATATAATCACACTTAATTGAAAAGTGACATAAAAAATAAATATTATCACACTCAATCAAATTAAATGTGATTAAAATATCAATCTAATTTTTTTTATCACACTTCCAATAAAAGTGAGATCTTTTTTTTTGTCAAAGTGTGATCTTTAACTATTTTTGTAGTGAGGCCCAATCTTATGCGGTGTTGAAGGCATCGCACGTTGATAAGTTCATCAGGAACAACATCATCTGTCACTACGAGGTCCCGCACGAGATCATTTCAGATAATGGCTCTCACTTCAAGAAAGAAGTGATCGACTTGTTGGAGAAATACAACGTGGCTTTTCATAAGTCATCTACATATCGGCCGCAAACCAACGGAGCAGTTGAGGCCGCCAACAAGAACATGAAGCGTATTCTGCAGAAGATGGTGGAAACCTACCCGGACTGGCCAGATAAGCTGCCATTTGCTCTGCCAGGCTACTGGACTTCAATTCGAACTTCTACTGGGGCGACTCCGTATTCCTTGGTCTATGGGATGGAGGCTGTTCTACCTATCAAAATTGAGGTTCTATCATTACGAGTATTGGCCGAGTGTCAGATAGCTGAGGCAGATTGGCAGCAAAGTAGGTTCAAAGAACTCATGCTCTTTGATGAAAGATGGCTGAAAGCACTGTATCATGTTCAGGGTTATCAACGATGAATTGCCAAGGCTTTTAACAAGAAGGTTAAGTCCCAGAATTTGAAGGAAGGAGATTTAGTGCTCAAAGACAACCGAGCTCCCATCCACGACCCTAGGGGCAAGTTCAGACCTAATTGGACTGGCTCTTACATCATCAAGTCTATCTGGTGAGGTGGAGCTGTCGTTCTGATGGACTTAGATGGCCTAGAGTTCTCCCAACCGATCAATGTGGACAATTTGAAGAAATACTTTCCCTGAGTGGCTCGCTAGGCCGAAAACCCGAAAGGGCGACCTAGGCAAAAGTTAGAGCACAGAAAATTTGAAATTATAAAAACTGAGCTCGCAAGGTTGAAAACCCAGAAAGGGCAGCCTTGGCAAAAGTTAGAGCGCAAAAGGAGAGTGTTAATACACGAGTGAACCCGAGCCAAACTACGTAAGGCTTGATTCCCATCTTTGGGATATGTAGGCAACTTCATCCTGAAGTCCAGCCATAAACACTTCCCCGATCAACTTTGTCCATGTGATCATGTTTGATCATCTTTGTCTATTATACATTCAAGGGCTCGATTGTGATCTCCGGAATAGTGCTATTCAGACTGGAGGCAACTTTCCAATTGCTGGGATCCGGGGTTGTACACCTCAGTGATTGATCTCAGGCGTGTCCAGTTATGACCCATATCAAAAATGGTTTTGAAAAGTTTTAATAAAAGTTGATTTTGCTCAAATTAATGTTTTTACAACTTAGACCATTTTTGGACCAAACGAAAAGTTTTCAGTACCCACAACCTTCAATTACATTGATTTCAATACAGAGTTCTCCTACTCTTGATTACAAATTGAAGTTGCTTTATTACATTCATAAAGAAAACTTGAAAGTTTTGATTAAACAAATAAATTCGGGGCATAGTCAGGTGTTCCTGCGTCCCCTCCCCGAGCTTGTGGAAGCCTCTGATGCCAAAGTGGGCTCGATCTGCGCCTTCTCATAAAGCCAAGCTATGCACTCATTAGAGAGGGTGCAACTGAAAATGGGAGCAGGGGCCAGAAGCTCTCTCATCCTCCATGCCGTGGCATACCGGGCTAGCTGTGCCCCTCGGACCGAAAATGTAGCACGACACTCTATCCCCTCTTCCAGGCGAGTCTGATCATGTCTGAACTGGCGCCGGAATCGGAATGGGAAGTAAAAGACAAAGTGTGTCAAGCCAATCAACTGAATCCTGGGCTGGCAGGCCATGCTATAGCTCATCACCGGCAGATTGAGCCAAGGGCAGTGCCAAGCAATGTGGTCTGTAGACAAACTGCACATCCAGTTGCACCACAATCCCTCATCAGGGGCATCGACTAGACGTCGTCAGAAGAAATAGATGCGAGCCGAATATGCAGGGCATGAGTCCACAATCTTTAATTTATCCATCAACCATATCTGGGGAGGGATGAAAAATGAGAGATTAAAGAATAGAGAGGTGTATGTTGAGAGAAAAAGTGAGAAAAGGGTTTTGAGAGAAAAATCGAGCCTGAGGGCTGAGTGAAGTGAGAAATATATGTGAGATGGGGTGGGAAACATTACCTGCAATAGTAGTGGACTCCCCGCGAATCTAGTCGTATCCTGGCGATGAAAAACGTCCAAACCCATCAACATCTCAGCTAGTGTCATGGCGATGTAGCTCTTGCCCTCTTTTAAGCCCTCGGCGACTTCAATCAAACGAGTGCTAAACCCACCGGAGCTTGGGGCAAGCAAGAAATGAGACAGCATGCATAAGCAAAGCGCATGTCACCAATAACCCTGCCAATGATGATCGCCGCGGTCACTGGCATCAGAAAATCGACGAATCAAGCTCGGAATGTCTAGCTCTCTGTCGTGAATCAATGACCGAGCGTCGTGCAAAGTAAGACCGCACATCTGTCCTAAGGCTTGGACGTGGCCGAACCGGAGCTGAGGCAAGAGTTCTTCATCGCGCTCGGATTTCATCAAAGCTTGGAAATCCTCAAAAGTGGGACACATCTCCTGTCCGCCAAAGGTAAAGACGTGTGTCATCAGATTCCAAAACCTTGCCACAGCATGAAGGAACGGAAAACGTAGCGGGGTGCGACTTAATGTGAATAGTGCATTTATGCCAAAGCCCTGAAAGTTCAGCTTTTCCGAGCCATCCAAGTTGGCAATCCAATTTGTGAGATTTTGGACAAGAAATGCTTCCATTTGGTGCAAAAACTGAGCTGAAATGGAGAAAACTACGAAGCTGAGGCTTTTGTAGAAGATAAGGTGTTGAGTGAAAGACAGGTGTCAGAATTCTGGAGGTGCTTGCCATTTTTGGCCGATCGGCCAAAAAGAGTGCCGACAGACCATCTTTTTTGGCCGATCGTCTAGTAATGTTGGCTGATGGCCATTTCTTGTGGCCGTGGCCTCTTAATTTGGCCGATGGCCTTTCCTCTTGTTCTCTAAGCTGTATATGTGTTGAACATATTGAGAACTCGTGATTGGTTCCACTTCAAATGCCTTCGGGTGATGATTTTGCGAAGTCGCGCCTGTGTTACTTCGATTTGCTTATCGAGTTGTTGTACTTTTGTTTATCGAGTTGCTATTTTGTATTCTTTAAGTCTTTGTTTTGCTTATCGAGTTGTATTTTGTATTCTTTAGTTCTTTGTTTTGCTTATCGAGTTGTTTTGTTGTTAGTCAGTTCACTACCTGATTAATGCAATTCCAGCCTTTAGTTTTCAAGAGAAAGTTCAATCTCATTTACATTGTTATGTAATGTGATGCGATGCATAGAATGTACAAATGCAACACTTTTTCAAAAAAATAGCTGTTTCATTTCATCATATTCTCTTTTGCAAAAGTACATAGTTTTGAAGAAAATAAAACCTTCCTAAGGTAGTACAATGTGCTTAAACTACCAGTAAAAAGAAAAATAAAGCAAAAAAGAAGAAAAGCAGTGAAGTGTCTGGATCAACGCCAGTAGTCTCAAGTGCGGGAGTTCGTCCTGGTCCTCTTCTTGGACGATGGTCTAGGATCATCGCCACCAGCTCCGCCGTCTGAGTGATCTCCAGCCTCATCCTGAGACGACTCCACCTCTGCATCAGACTCGTCATCATCAGGGGAAGGCTCCCATGAACTACTCTTAGCACGAGCTCGCCTATGTCTGCCTTGGCTGTGGATCGTCATCCCCCGCCTGGCTCCCGCAGCTGCTTTGGCAGGCACCGAAGGTCCTGCTGGAGCACCTCCTACGGCCAGTATCTGGAAAGGGGCCTAAAAAGAACAATTGGCAAACGCATCAGTTATGCTATGCAAAGTCGAGTATGAATACCGAATACAGTGTATGAGTACAGTGTATGAATGCCGTGGGCAATGCTGTGAGCAGTGTATGAATGCTATGTGTACAGTGTATCAGTGTTGTGAGTAGTATGTGAGTTACAGTGTATCAGTGTCGTGAGTGGTATGTCAATGCAGTGTATCAAGTGTCGTATCGATAATGTGATGTATCAAATCAGTACGGAACAGAATGTGCGAAGTTTTGGGACTGCGGTTGAAGGGATTTACTGGGATACCTTAAATGGTCAACAGATCGATGCTCCTCTGCAGCATCCCCATCAATGAGGCCGTCAGCTCCAGAGACTGACTAGTGTACTCAATGGAAGCCTGAAAAAGTGTTGAAATCATTAGTATTCTACGGGATGTTAAATGAAATGAAATGACTGTACAGAATGCAAAATAAAGCACATACCGGGGCCGAATCACGAACTCCGACAAGCTCATGATCAGCTAGAGGAGGAGCGATGGGTATCTGGTAAGTCTCTCCACCCTGCCCTCGGCATGTCATCGTGTTGGGCAGTTCTGGCCACCCAACTCCCTGTCCCCTCCGGGACCCACTCCTGCCACAGGCCTGAGTCGCCCTCGGTGCTCCCGCTCCTCTCACAGGCGCTGCAGGCCTCTCCCTCTCAACTCGGCAAGCACCGGTCAGAGGCCGCATGAGATAAGCTTGGATGAACTCGGTGTAGTCGCCCTCGTCTCTGAAGAAGTCAGAGTCCCAGCCGATCATATAGTCCATCATCTCCTCCAAGGTGTACCTCTCGGTAGCCCTCGTGTGGGTGGGCAGTGGCCTCGGGACTATCTGCTCTAGTAAGCCCAGGGTCTGCCGCAAGAAACACTCTCCAAAATACCATGCTCGACAGACCGGGCCCTCCAGTAAAATCCTGAACCGGGCAGTCTCCCAAGCACCTACATACTGGTCCCTCACCGCATCCGGTAACGTAGCCCAGGGTTGCCAGGTGATCTGCAAATGATAGGATATACAGTTTGTTATCTAATGTTGAAAGTACAATGTAAAGCAAAGCTTAAATAAACTTTAATGTTTGAAATACCTCTGCGGCGATGATGGTGTCGAAGTATCTGTGGCAAAACAGGAAAGACCCCCGTGGCCTCCGCTCGCACCTCACGTCATAGCGATGAGAATAGGAAATGCCGAGGGGTATCTCCACATCTGGCACTGGGGCAAGCCTCGGAAAGTAGGCATACACCCACAACTACAGAGTGTGACAAGGTAACAATAAGTATGCTTATCAAATAAAGCAGAATGCAGATAAAGCAGAAATCAGAGAATGTGTGCAGCTTATTGTGCAGTGTGTACAGTGTACAGCCAGTGTAAAGTAGATTGCGTGTATGCAGTGTGTGTGGTGTACAGATAGTGTAAAGCAGAATTGGAAAGCAGAAGGGATGGTGCACCTCCCAGGCTCGCCAATAGCCTCCGAGCAGATGTCCACTGCGGCGAGAGGATGAACTCATATATCCATAAAATGTGGCCAAGCCTGCGCCACCCCAGTCATAGTGCCAAATCTTGGTCACGTCCACCAGTGCGCTCAGCAAATAAAGGGCAACAGTGTTTGCCCGGTCGGCAAAAAGGGTGGTGCCCAACAAAAACATGATGAAGCCTCGAGCATATTGCTCCACCTCCTCGTGAGTCGTAGGCGCCTGTATCCTGAAGTGGTCCTCGAACCAAGAATACCTCACGAACCCTGGCTGGGAGAGAGGTGGCCGAGCGCTGAGCAAGAACATCTGGGCAGTGTCCCACTCATCCATGTCAGTGTCAAAGGGAATCGGATCACCCCCTACTCCGATGTCGGTGAGCATCGAGAAGTCGAAGGGAGTCATCGTCATCTCCCCTGTAGCAAAAAGGTGGAAGGAATCGGTGGTGTCCCACCACCTCTCCACTAACGCGCCAAGAAGGGGCCTACTCGCAGTGAGGCGCGAGAGTCCCATGCAAAAGATGCCGAAGCCGGCCTGATCAACGATGTGGCGGACCACATCGGGCAACTCCATGTACCATCCTCGGGCGATGGTGTTCCCATACCCCCAGAAGGCATGGGAATCTCCCTATGTTCAAAGATAAACAGTTGCGAAGCAGTGTTAGAAATACAGTGTTTAAATGCGTTCAGAATTGATGAAAATGCAGCGTGTGTGCATGTGTTCGAGTTTACATAGATATCGGGTGTGGGTGTGCTCACGATGAACTAAGCATGTCATGTATCAGTGTGTTTGGGTTAACCAATTACAGAATAGTACTGGTTATCCGAAGCGTACAATCTACATTGTAGAAAGTAAAAGAGGGGAAGAATGTACCTTAGTAGCACCGTAAGAGAGGTGCGACTCCAGCTCACGTAGCAAGAGCTCCAATGGCGCACCTCGCGCATAGCTCCTGAACTGCCGGATGCTATCAGGAGGCAATATGTGTATCGCCGGCCGGTATGTCGCTAGGTTGAACGGTCGAACGCTCAGTGGCAAGAACTCGACCTCAGGGTCCGTATCCATCTCCGGGGGAGTCCCACCTCGTGGAATGTCGTCCGCCATCCCGAGAAAGGTGCAAAAATGGTCGAGGGTATGGAAAATGGTTGAAAATGCAAAAGTCAACCCAAAAGTCAACCCCGAGGGGTGAAAAATAGGAGAAAAGGTTAGAGTGTAGGGAAAGGCACGAAGATCGAGGTAAACTCGAGGAAAACAAACCCCAAGTGAAGGAAATCAAGAATGGGGCACCGAAATCGTGTTTCGTTCAGTTCAAAGTGTTTAGAACAACGAGGGTTTCGCGAATCTGAAGTCGCGGGAGGCTCAGAAACAAGGGAAAACCACGGATCGAAGGGAGGAAAATCAACTAGGGAGTGAGAGGAATGCTTTTCGACTAGGAGGAAGTGAGAATATAGGGTTTGGAACCCTATATTTAAAAGACTTGAGGCAAAATGTCAAAACTGCCCCGAAATTGCCATTTTTGGCCGATCGGCGAAATTGTTAGATGATCGGCTAAATATTTGGCCAATGATCTCCTTTTGTGGCCGATGGATGGCCGATGGCCTCCCCTTGTGGTCGATGAACCTCCAATTCCCTTGTGTGGGTCAGTCTTGTTAATTGGTACCTTCATCTTTCAAGGAAGTGCAAGAAAATACACTTTTGAAGCTTAACCGGCCTTCGTGTTGACCTCAAACCGTGTCTTCTGTGTGCGGCACTCGATATGCGCGAGATGTATCCTTTTTCGTATCATTTTGTATATTGCGAAACTCGAGAACTGCTTTTAAGCATGTTGCATTACAATGTTTAGTTATGTTTGTAATAAGCGTGCTTGTTAGGCGTCTTTTCGCTCTTGCATTGAGCATGCTTCGTCTTGCTTTCGAGTTGCATCACAACATCACGAATAACATGCCTTTACCATGCTTCCGTTGAATATGTGCCTCTCTTTGTTGTTGCATTGTTATACACATTGTATGCGTTGTCGCGTATGCTTTACTTACGTGTGTTTATGCACCTTCTCGCATTGTTACACACATTGTATGCATTGTCGCGTATGCTTTACTTACATGTGTTTATGCACCTTCTCGCATTGTTACACACATTGTATGTGTTGTCATGTATGCTTTACTTACATGTGTTTATGCTTTTCCTCGCATTGTTACACACATTGTATGCGTTGTCACGTATGCTTTACTTACATGTGTTTATGCACCCTTTCCTTGCATTGTTATGCACCACTCGGCTTGCGTTGTCGCACATGCCCTCCTCGCATTATTATGCGCACACTTGTTGCATTGTTATGCACCTCTTGCTTGCATTGTTGCGCATGCCCTCCTCACATTGTTATGCTTGTTTCAAATTGCATTGTTATGCACCACTCGGCTTGCGTTGTCGCGCATGCCCTCCTCGCATTGTTATGCTTGTTTCGAATTCCATTGTTATGCACCACTCGACTTGCGTTGTCATGCACACTTGTTGCATTGTCATGCATCATCTCTCGCATTGTTATGCTTGTTTCAAATTGCATTGTTATGCACTACTCGGCTTGCGTTGTCACGCATGCCCTCCTCGCATTGTTAAGCTTGTTTCAAATTGCATTGTTATGCATCCCACTCGACTTGCGTTGTCGAGCATGCCCTCCTTGCGTTGTTATGCTTGTTTCAAAATTGCATTGTTATGCATCGCACTTAGGTTGCATTGTCATGCACCCCTCCGCATTGTTATGCATCACACTTGGGTTGCATTGTCATGCACCCCTTCACTTGCATTGTCACGTACTTTTCACTTGTATTTCTATGCATATTTCTAACGATATTGTACTTGTTAAGTTTCTTTCTTTTGCAGGTACGATATTGTATGTGCGATTCGTTTGAAGCTGGCGCGACCAGACGAACCAGACGGTATTGTATGTACTCCGCGTGAGACGTAACGAGAATTGTATAATTCTCTTACATCCTTTCTGCATGTAATATAGTTTGATTCTTATTCGCATGATTAAACTGTTGCATGCTATGCTTCATTACAGCTCTCTTTGCATGATCATAAGTTATGTTCGGCATCGTGCATGTCCTTTGCATCTTGCCGTGCCTGCGGGTGCATATCTTCGTTATCTTGTATGCTTGTCTAAGTCTTCGACCTTGTTGAAAATGGGTTGTCTTTGGGCTTTGACATTCACTCCCGTCATCTTATGACTTTCAAGTTCTGTCAAAGAGGGGCAACTGTAGACACCCCATTTTTGACCGTCCTCAAGACTCGGACGTCATCGTTTGAATACTCGATGATCATCCATGCTCGTGTCCGTTTTAAGTTCCCGAAGGTCTTGCCTGCGCACCTTGCCTTAGGATCTCTCAACTTGTTTGTTTTTGTGCTTGGTTATGGACCAAGAACTTGTGGTTTTGCTTCTGAGGGAAGAGGGTGGCTTGTTGGCCATCCCCTCAACCCATTGGCTAAGGCATTGTGCCATCGGCCTTGTTTTCTTGCCATCGGCCATAAGTGTTGGCCAATCGGCACTCTTTTTGGTCGATCATCCATATTTTTGAGCCGAGACCTTTCCATCTGCTTTTTGCAGATATTTTGTGCCAACTGTGATAGCTGGTGGGCACAATTCTCATCCTCCATACACATGTATGGAGGGATTGCATTCAAGACTCAAGCTTGTTCAACAAGCTTGAGAATTGAAATTCTATAAGAAGGGAGCCTCCCCTCCCTTTCCAGAGGTTCTGAAAATCTGAGATACAAGTTCTATATATCTCTCTATATATTTTACCTCTCTCTCTCTCTCCATTTGCTCTTGTTTGTGCCAAAAAGTGTAAATCCTTCACACTATTGCACACAAACACCTACTAGAACACCATCCTTTGGTTGTTAAGGTCCTTAGGAGTTGGTTTTAGAGTTCTTGGAGTGATTTAAGCTTAGAAAAGGTGCTAGAGTTGTGTTCTTGAATGTGTTCTTCAAGGGTGAGTAAACTACCTTTTAATCCCCCATTTTGGCATAAGATTTTAGACGTACTTTCATATTGTTTTAAGCTTAACCCTAAACTACAAAAAGTTTTGATTTTGTGTGCTTGAGATGTTTGTTTAAGGTCACTTTTTGGTTGGGGGTAGTCTACCCCCTCTTAGGCCTTGTTTGGCCTTCCCTTTTGAGCTTTGGAACCATCTTGTTTTGACCTTCTCACCAAGTGGTTTTGGAGTCTTGAATAGGAGAGGGACACCCTCTCTCCTTGTGTCTCATTTGCTAGTATAAATGGCTCATATTGGTAGCATGTTTGCTTAGCATGTTTTTGCTTCATTTCAGTAAGTATTTGGTGTTAATTTGCCATGCTATAACTCTGTTTTAAGTTGGTTTGATAACCTCTTACATGCATCATGCACTTATAGTGTAATCCTCTCTATTGCCTTAACATGCACCTTGCATTTGGGTCATCATTCTTGCTTGTTTTGGCTCAACTCAAAGAAGATTTTAGTTATGTTTTACTATGCTCTAGCTCTGATTTGTATTGTCTTGGTCATGCATGCATTGTTTTGTATAGCCTTGGTTCAATCTAGCTTGTTGGCTTTGAGTGTCCAAGTCATTAGCATGCATTACTTAGACCATTTTCATGATTTGGCATCATTTCATATGTGATTTCAGTCCATATAGTGTGGTCATGCACTCACATTTATCACATTTTCCATGCTTAAGAGAGTTGGTGTTTTATGCCTCAAGAATGAATCATTGTGCATGCTATCGTACTTAGGCTTTTGGGATGCCATCTCAGTGGGTTTTTGGGCTTATTTTGACATGCCATAACTCTGTTTTTCATTGGTTAAGTCATGTCGTGCTTGGTTGTAATAGGTGTAGTATAACACCCCTTGTTAGCTTTGCATGCCTCACGCCTTTTGGACTTTTGTTCTAGTTTGTTTTGGCTTTGGTCCATGCATGTTTTAGACTTACTTTGGTATGCTTTAGGACTGTTTTGGTTCGCTTAGGCCATTTGCTTCATGTTTTGCATAGCCTTAGTGTGAGTCCTTTTGGCTATCTTCAAGCTTTGAGCTTTCTTGCATGCTATACTTGTTTTGCTTGGTTGATTTGGCATCATTCCATGCTTAATTTCAAGGCCTATAGTATTGTCACATGTTCATACTTTTCACTCTTCAAGTGCTCTTAAGAGTTGGTATCTTCATGCCTTGTTTGTGAACCAAAGTGTATGTATGTTTGTATGTGCTTCTGTCTTCATTTTCATTGCATCTTGGCCACTGATTTGGGCATGGCTGAGGTCTGCCCATTTTGGTTTAAGTCCATCTTTGCATGTTGTTGCATGTTTGACATGTTGCATGTTGTTGCATACTTGCTAGTTTGCATGTTTTTGCATGCTTGTCCATCTTTGCATGCCATGCACGTTTGTATGTTTAGGTTGCATTTTGCATGCTTGCTAGTTTGCAATTTGTCACATGCTTCTTTAGGGTGCATTGCATTTGGCATGCTTGTTACCTTAGCCTTGTGTGCAGGTTTGAGTCATATTGCATTTGACATGCTTATGTTGCATTGCATAGCTTTTCCATGTTGCATGCATTGCGTTGTGTTTGGTTTGGGGTGTCAAATCAAACACGAGAACCGAAGGACGATTCGTACTTGAAGTGACGAAACGTGCCTCAATCCTCGGTCGATGACACTCTTGATCCAACATGATAGAGTGTGAGGCATTCATGTGTTTTGTGCATTCATTCCATGTTAAATTGAGCAACTCGGCCTCTTTGACCATCATGCATCGAAATGCGTGATTGATGGCTCGAGAGTCGAGCATTACACTCCTTTGAGTCTCAAACATGATAAGGGGTGTAATTGCACAACATTTTCTTGCAAATGTATTGCCATGCCCTTGTTTGTCCTCTGCTGCAGCAAGAGGAGCAGTCTGCAGGAAGAGATGGCCGATCGGCGATCTTCAGTGCCGATCGGCTAACAATCTTTGGCCGATGGACTAAAAAGTGGTCGATGACCCTTTTCCCTTGGTTGATGGCCATATATTTTGGCCGATGGCCTCTCAGTATATCCATGAGGTGGTTCAGAAGCATCACAGAAATTTCCACAGTTTTCAGATGTCAAAAACAGTGCAAACAGAGGCAACATGAGGCATGGCAACGGATTTCCGAGCGAAGCCGATCGAGCATGCATCATTTATCATTCTGAGGCAGAGCTATGGCAGCTTGTTTTAGCTTCTTTCTGTTATTACTTAGTTGGTTTTGTAACTTAATTAATTTGCTTAATTAGTTAAGAGTTTTGTAATAATTAATTAGCTAGGGTAGTTGATTAATTAGCTGGCTTGTATTATTTATTCGGACCCTCCGTCGAGAGAGGCAACTTTTGTAATAAGTGTGCGTGAGTGTGTGAATGTCTTCCAATCTCACGTCTTTCTCCCTTTTACTTAACCGCTTATAATGGTTAGTTATAGGTGATATTTCAATTAGCATTCTTATGCTTGCATGTTTGCATCCATTCATTAGTTTTGCATGCATCGGGCTCGGCGCCTCATACTAACTGCATAGTATTTCAATTCCTATTTGAATACATGCATCAAAGTGTAGCATTCACATTACATCTTAGAATAGCCGAACCTATTTCTTGTTGCATTTTGCATATGTTGCATTAGCCATCTTAACATAGCTAGGATCATGCATGATTACTAACTAGCTGTTGTTTTGGCTCGGAGTACTAGGTAAGCTTTTATGCTTTAGCATCCTGCATGAGTGTGGGTGTTGCCATGATAGCATGCTTGCCATGAGGCTAACTGCTTATGTGATATAACTGCCCGAATGCCTGTGGGTGAAGGTTGGATTGCTTGAATTGGAATAATTCATCAAAATGCGAGTTTTAAGCCCACTTGAGGTGGCAAAATCATGTTTTTCTACAGCCCACTCGAGGGTAGTAAATCCACGTCTTAGTCTACGTGCGAGTAGCACTTTCAAACCATTTTCAAACAAACATGAGATGTTTTGTTCCAACTTAGGCGATCTAATATATACTTGTGTGTTGTGCGCATCACATAGTAAAGATAGCTAATAACCGAAATAAGAACGCATGTGTTTTCAAAAACAATATATCATGTTAGTAAAGGCCGATCCTTTGATCGGGCAAGCGGGGTTGCTCATTGCATGACCTTCCCCTCTCGCACCCAAGTTCCCAGGCCGAGGTAACTTTGGTGATGATGGACACGTGGCCTTAGGCACAAGTCAAGGTTTCCTAAATTTCCCAAAATAAAACATTTAGGTGGCGACTCTGTATCTAGCAAAGCAGTCCATGTTTGGCACTTCTTTATTAAAATCAAATTTTCAAAACGATTTGCCGGATTTGGACTCTTTGGTGATTTATCAGTCTTGCATTGCACTTTGCGAGATTAGATTCAGAACCGTGACATTGATTCCGAACTATAGCAGCCTAATGAACAAACCAGATTTCGCGCCACTTCACATGCGGAGCCCGGGACGTTTGGGCACGTCCATAGCCGCATGTGCGGGAGGCCAAGCCACACGTGTAGAAAGCAAGGGTAGAAGGTATAGCATACTGCTAAAAAGGCAGGTGCGGAAGAAGGAGACCACACGTGCGGGGGTGAGTGCCGCACGTGCGGGAGTGCGTGTTGCACGTGCGGGAAGAGGCTCCACACGTGCGGAAGAGTTGGTGGATCCAAAAAATTTCCTTTTCTTCTCTCTTTGGGTTGATTGAACGTCACTTTTTGTATACCTCTCTCTCTCTCTAAAAACATTTCCCTTGCTTCTCTCTATATTTCCTACCAAAAACCTCACAAGATCTTTGATTTCTCTAAATCGATTGGGATTTAGATCCAAGTTCTTCATCAAAGTTAGTTAGCTCCTCGAGGGCTTCGTTGTGTGCAGTGAAGATCGTGTTTCGACGTCGTTGATTTTGGGGTTTCATCTCTATTCTTCTTCAATACTTGAGGTAGGGATTTTCTTTTAAGTTATATATATGTTTTTGCAAGATTTAGATGATTTTCGAAATCATCATTTGATTAGCATGAGAAATTGATTGTTGATTTCAAGAAGATAAGTGATCTTGAAAGAGGGTTTATTTTCTTTTCCTTTTCCTTTCAAAAATAGAAATTGAGGGTTTGAACCATATTGATTGAAGAAAGATGATTTTGGGGAGATTCTTCTAAATATTTTGGAGATGAATGGTTTTGGTGAGAAAACCTGGAAATTGGGCATTTTTTTGAAAGATGTTGAAAATCCTTGGAAGATGTTGTCATATTTATTTTGTGTACCAAAATAAATGGATGTTTTGAAAATTATTTATTAATATATATAAATGATGAAGTTTGTGAAATATGAGAATTGTTGTTCATTTTGGAAATTGTTATTCAAAATGTTGATTTAGTCTTGAGATGGCTACTTTGTAGAGAATGCTTAAAATGTGGGAAATATGTTATCCCTTGGATAAAATAAGAATAAATGTGTATCTATTCATCTTGAGAAATGGCATGGAAAGGAGAAATGGGAATCTTGATCACAATTGTAGTATTGTGTGGTAGAATTGAAAATGGAAGAATTGTTGCATTATGTTGATTATTGTTGCAGTGGCATATCAATTCATTTAATTACATTAAGCTTTGAACGTTGATTTGAAAACCTTACATTGAGAAAGAAATGTTGGAAAACGGGTTTTCATGAAATGGTTTTGGGGTAAATAAGGTGGTAAGTCTTGGTAGGTGGTATAGATGAAATTAATTAAGTTGGCCTGAGTGTCCTTGGTGAAAGACCAAAAAGTTGTGCGGATTGGCGTCAAGCCTTCCGGTTAATACCGATAAAAATGACGATTGGTAGTACTCGTATAGTCTACTTGCAGACACTGAGCTAGGGATTACCAGCGTTGTATTTACCGCCCCTTGAATTAAATTGTTAAGTTTTGAACAATGGACATTTCATGGCATCATTGAGCATGATGGTTTTCAAAAGATGAAGATATGATTCATTTGCAAAAAAACATAGCATGGCATATGCATTCATCTCTTGAGACTTGTATAAAATGTATATACTTTGTTAATAATTTCCTACTGGGCTTTATGCTCACCATACGAGATTTTTGTGTAGGAAAAGACATGGTGAATCCCCCTAACAGAGGGTGTGGAAAAGTATGTGTGTTGAGAGCACAAGGTTTTCGTCTGCTATGATTTTATTTGTAAGCCAAGGCCTTTGTACATGTGGGTTGAATAACCGTTTTGTGTAACCGGGCTTAAGCCTTGGAAACTTCTAAATCCTTGGAGATATTTATTTGTTTAATTACTTGTTGGACTAATGTATTATCGCATGAGGAATTATTTACATTAAGAAATGCAAGTGTGAGATTGTGTAATTGGTTTTCCTTTAAAGGGGCATGATTATTGTATTGTCATTTGAGTATAAAAATTAAGGCGTTACAACTTGGTATCAGAGCTACCGGGTTCGAATCCTTGGAGCTCGTGGGAAGTGGTGGTTTTACCACATTGGGTTCATGTTGCATGATTGGAAGATGTTAAGTTTTTGTGATTTTGTGATAACATGCTTATGTGGCTATATGGGTATGGGATTGAACTTTTGGGATGTTGTTTATGCCTAATTCCTTGAGGTCTTTTTAGAAGGGTACTTGATCAATACTTATTCTATTAAGAATTCTTGGTTTTTCGTGGGACAAATTTCATCATGAAAGGATAATCCGTATGTGTTTATTTGACTAAGTGCTTATGTGGAGTGAAATTGAAATGTCTATATATAGTAGAAAAATATATAGAATTGTTGTGATTAAACGTGTGAGGCAAGTTGCGGGCACGTATGGATTAGTGTGCTAAATTATTTCTATTATCCCTTATAGGATGTTAGGAAGAGGTCAAACCCGTGGTGGTAGAGGCGGGAGGCGTGGTAGAGCTCGCCAGGGTGTGCATGAAGTACCGGTCCATGACGTCCCGGTGCAAGAAGAAGAGTCAAGCCAAGCTCATATGGCCAAACAAGCGGAGCAAGTGGGTCAAACCGCAATGGGGGCCCTAGCTAGAGAAATAGCAGGGGCTATGAACTTGTTGAGGGCAGAGAACCAAGGCCGAGAGAACACCTTAGAGGCAAGAGCGAGTTTCCATACTAGAGAGTTTTTGCGGGCCAAACTAGATGAATTCCATGGTGGCCCCGAGCCTAAGAAGGAGGATGAGTGGCTCGAACAAACTGTGAAGACATTTGAGATGCTTCACATTGATGATGGCGAGTTGAGAGTGACTCTAGCTAGTTACTACCTTAAAGGAGATGCAGTCAATGGTGGAAATATGCCAAGGGTAGAGTGGAGCCATCATGGGAAGCCTTTATGGTTGCTTTCCAAGATAAGTACTTACCTTCCACTGTTAGGGAGAGATTAAGGCAAGAGTTTTAGGACCTCAGACAACTTAGCATGTCCGTGGCCGAGTTTGAAGCGGTCTTCATCAGTTTGTCCAGGTTTGCATCGGAATTAGTGGCAACAGAAGAGCGCCGTTGCATAGAATTTGAGAAGAAGTTGAGAACCACTATCTTTTTCAAGATTATCGGCAATATGATTCGAAATTATGACCGTCTTGTGGAGTCGACGGCACACGTAGAGATTTCTATCCAAGCTGAGGAGGAGAGGCTTCAGGGTACGAGGTCTCGAGGTTAGGAGTCTCAAGGAGACTATAGGCAAAACAAGAAAAACAAGAACACTTTTCCACCCCAGTCCCAACCACAACAGTCTAGATCCACTTTTTCTTTTCCTAGTGCGGGCCTGGGAAAAAGTGCATCGAGTGGTTTTTCATGTTTCAAGTGTGGCCAACCAAGTCATAAAGCCTTTTCATGCCCACAGAAGGGAGGAGGGCAGCTGATGTTACCGCCACCACCTAACCGATCTCAGAGTCAGTCCTTGTCTCAAAATAGAGGCCAAGGGTTTAATTGTTATCAGTCTGGTCAGCTTGAGCATATGAAGAGAACTTGCCCACAGTTGGGAGGCACATTTGGTGCATCAGGGTCGAGACAGACTCAGAGTCACTAGCAGGCTCATTTAGCTTAGGCTTCGTGAGCAAATCAGGGAGCCACTTTGGCTCAGTCAGTACATCATGCCTATGCTCCGAGAGAGGAGCAAGTGCATCAGGGGCCACAGGGGCATGTGTATGCTGTTATCGCACCAGAGCAATTACCGGGAACCTCAGTTGTGAGAGGTATTTTTGTTGTGTGCAATACTTTGGCTAATGTATTGATAGACACGGGTGCATCTCATTTATTTATATCTACTACTTTTGTTTCTGCATTGGGGTTAGAGGTGGCACAGTTAGCGTCTCCGCTCAGAGTAGAGTCACCTATTAGGGGTATGATTGATTTAGACCGGGGGTGTCATGATTGTGAGATAGAAGTTGTCGGGCGTCGACTTCCATTTGCCTTTGTAATGCTAGATATGTCGAGTTTTGATGTCATTCTAGGCATAGACTGGTTATGTTCGTACCGAGCTGTGATAGATTGTTACCGTCAAAGAGTTACAGTTTTCATCTCAGGTGGTGATTGTTTTTACTTTCTGGGGAACCGAGTGGATAGGGTCTTGTCGCCAGTCTTTGACCCTCATAGTAGGAGCAAGCTTAGTGGCCTTCTTGCAACACTCTTGAATGGTGAGAGTGATGGGGCCTGTGTTGAATTACCAAGGGTAGTTCGTGAATACTCGGAGGTCCTTCCTGAGGATCTTACTAATTTACCACCTCACCGGGAGATCGAGTTCTCCATTGAATTAGTGCCTGGCACGGCACCGATTTCCACGTCACCGTATAGATTTGCACCCACTGAATTGCATGTGTTGAAGATTCAACTCCAAGAACTTTTAGATAAGGGCATCATTCACCGTAGTACATCGCCTTGGGGAGCGCCGGCTCTCTTTGCGAAGAAGAAGGATGGGTCATTGCGGTTGTGTATTGATTACCGCAAGTTGAATCGAGTTACCATTAAGAACAAGTGTCCTCTACCTAGAATAGATGATTTGTTTGACCAACTTAGAGTGTCTCGTTGTTTCTCAAAGATAGATTTGAGGTCGGGCTACAATCAGTTGAGAGTCTGGGAGGAGGACATTCAGAAGATGGCCTTTCGTACTCGTTATGGCCACTATGAATTCCTTGTAACGCCTTTTGGGTTGCACCGACTTCCTTTATGGATTTGATTAATCGAATTTTCCGGGAATACTTGGACCTTTTTGTGGTCGTCTTTGTGGACGACATCTTAATTTATTCAACCTCCAAGAAGGAACGTGAGGCTCACTTATGGGTAGTGCTTGAATTGCTTAAGGAGCACCGTTTGTATGCCAAATTTGATAAGTGCAAGTTTTGGCTCACCAAGGTGAAATTTTTGAGCCATGTAGTGTCGAGTGAGGGAGTAACTGTAGACTCCCAAAAATAGACGCAGTACAAGATTGGGAACAACCCAAGAATGTTTTTGAGATCCGGAGTTTATTGGGGTTAGCAGGGTACTATCGACGTTTCGTAAGGGACTTCTCTAGAGTAGCTGGACGTTTGACTAAGTCGACTAGGAAGGGTGTCAAGTTTGTGTGGAACGGGACTTGTGAAAAGTCCTTCCAAGAACTTAAGACTAGATTGACTACAGCACCGGTTTTGATAATTCCGGAAAGGGGTTTGAATTACACCGTCTATTGTGATGCGTCCGGGGATGGACTTGGTTGTGTCTTGATGCAAGAGGGAAAAGTTGTGGCCTACGGATCACGACAATTGAAAACTCATGAGAAGAATTACCCCACCCATGATTTAGAAATAGCGGCAGTAATTTTTGCCTTGAAAATTTGGAGGCATTACTTGTATGGTGAGAAGTTTGAGATTTTCTTCGATCATAAGAGTCTAAAATATTTGTTTTCTCAAAAAGACTTGAACTTACGTCAACGGAGGTGGATGGAATTTATGGAGGATTATGACTTTGAGTTACACTATCATCCGGGAAAGGCCAATGTGGTGGCCAATGCTTTGAGTCAGAAATCCGTGAGTAGTTTGGCAAGTATGGCCATTCGGGAATGGGTTATGCTAGGTGAAATTGGCAAGTTTGATTTGCACTTGGGTGAGTCTAGCCAGATTGCTACCTTGTTTACTTTGAATGCTCAAGCTACCTTGGTTAGTAACGTCATAGAGGCACAACAAGGAGACCGTGATGTGAAATCAATCCAAGTTAAGATTTTCAATGGGAAGGAAGAGAGAGGTTGAATGTTCACACGGATCTGAGTGTAAGTTACCTAGACCGTTTGTTTGTACCAGAATCTTGCAGAGAGGAAGTACTTCGGGAGTTCCATCACTCACGCCTTGCGGTACATCCAGGAGGCACTAAAATGTATCATGATCTTAGTCGTCAGTTTTGGTGGACGGGTATGAAGCGAGATGTCGCTTTGTTTGTATTGAAGTGCCTTATTTGCCCACAAGTGAAGGTTGAACACCAAAAGCCAACAGGTTTGTTACAACCCTTACCGATAGTCGAGTGGAAATGGGAGCGTGTTACCATGGATTTTGTAGTTGGACATCCTAAAACACAGCGAGGCAATGACGCCGTTTGGGTAATTATGGATAGGTTGACTAAGTCCACCCATTTCATTCCGATGTGCACCAGTGACTAAGTTGAATGCTTGGCAGAGTTGTACATTAGAGAGATAGTTTGACTTTGTAGAGTCTCTATGACTATTGTGTCGGATAGGGATCCTCGTTTTACTGCCCGGTTATGGCAAAGCCTTCAAGAGGCGTTGGGAACTAAGTTGACTCTTAGCACCGCTTATCATCCTCAAACCGATGGACAATCGGAACGTACCATTCAGATTTTGGAGGACATGCTTAGAGCTTGGGTCCTTGATTTCAAGGGGTCATGGGAGAAGCACTTATCATTGGTCGAGTTCGCTTATAAAAATAGTATAATAACCATGTCCTGCACTATGTTCATTAATCATGATTATTTTTGTAATTATGTGTTTAATTTGAATTTGGGTGTTAATTGCATGATTATATGTGATTTTGGTTTTGTATCTGTTCCCCGCAGGAAAATCTGTTAGAATCTATGCTTTGAACTAAAAATTGAAGGCCTTATCGGCCACAGAAACAGAAATTGACTCCACCATTGTGATTGGCGTGATTTTTAGAGCCTATGGTGAAATTTAATTGAAAATAGATTCGGAACGAATTAATTTGCATAAGCTAGCATGTAACATGTTAATTATGAAAGATTGAGCATTGAATCATACATGCAAGCATAGTTTTGTTGAGTTTCATGGTTATAAGCACCATTTGTACCATTTGAAATAGGAATGGAGTCAAGAATTGACATGCATGCATGATTGATGAAGATATGAAGTTTGAATGCATGAATTTAATGTATTGGAAGTAAGTTTGGTATAATTTGGGTTTGCATGTGATTGATTCATAAGATTTGAGCTTCATAATGTAGTAAATTGGTGTTTGTAACACGTTAGTTGTTGTATATGAGAGTTATGGGTTATAAAATGCAAGCAATGTTAATTTGAATGCAAGTTTGAAGCTCAAACTGGTTGTTGGAAATTCTAGAATTCGGCATGTCTGCTCGAGCGGGGAGAGCGCCACTCGAACGTGAAATGCTAGTTCCCAGAACTTTTGCAGACATGGAAGTCCGCTCGAGCAGGGAGATTAACGCTCGAGCGGGGAGCCATGTAGTTTGACTCTCAGCTCAAGCGTCCGAAGTCACGGTCGAGCGTAAAAATGAAGTAACCAGTACTTTTGCAGACCAAAGAGGTCCGCTCGAGCAGGGATCCCTGTTTCAGATTTTTTGAAAAGTGGTTTTATGATTTGTTATCCGTTCTCTTTCATTTCTAAGCACTCTTAGGCATGCATTGAGCATTGTGAATGAGTTAAAATGATAAGAAAGAAGTCTAAGAGGAATGTATAAATGAAGAACGGATTGAATCGTTTGTGACCCATATGTGTTATGTAATGTGTAGGGTCGAGCTCAAGGGCAAATCCACCAGCAGAACACTGTGAGTAATATCTTAGTAAAGATATTTTCAAGTATGTTACTTTCCGAATGATACTTCTGTATAAGCTTCATGGATTTGTTGATTTGAAATATGAATGAGTATTCTATATGACTAATTTTGTATAAGGCCGTTTGATACGTTTGATATATCTGAATTGGGCCAAAGGCCGTTTGACGTGAATGATTAGGCCAAAGGCCATTAGACATGAATGATTGGGCCAAAGGCCGTTGGATATGAACGATTGGGCCAAAGGCTGTTAGACATGAATGCAAAGATAGGCCAAAGGCCATTTGAATATGTCATTTGATATGTTTGAATACCGTGATGGGCCAAAGGCCGTTTGAATGAAAGGGATCATGATCATGAATATGAAATACGCATGGATATGAATATAAAAAGAATGGGCCTGAGGCCGTTTGATACACCTGATATATTCAGATTGGGCCCGAGGCCGTTTGATATGTATGAATTGGACTAAAGGTCGTTTTGAATAAAGAGTAGGCTGGACCAAAGGTCGTTTCGTATAGATGGACCCAAGGTCGTATTCTTTTATATAAGAATTGGACCTGAGGTCATTTTGCATGTGGATATGATGTGTTGGACCCAAGGTCATTTTGCTTTGTTGAGATTTGTAAATTTGGTATGAATGAGAAGAGTGGTTCAAATGTGTACATTATAAGTATGATTCATTTATGAACGAAGCCCATTCATTAATCTCTTTATTTTGATATTATTCACTGGGCGTTAACTCACTCTTATCTATATGTATGTAGGTGAGCAAAGGGACGTTCAACCCCAGCCTTAGTGGAATTTAAGAAAGGAACCCGATTTTTGTGAAGTCAGCACAGGTGCCTTACGCAAGAGGCTTTGTTTATGATCTTTTGTATTTCTTTTGTCACTTCTATTGGCCATGATAGACCATTTATGTGTATAAGCTTTTGGCATGGCTGACTATGTGTTTGAATGATCCTGGGTATACAAGATGTTAACTACTGATACGTGCTGTGAGTTATTATTAAGTATATGTGAAATGTTTTGACATGCCATGTAAGCATAGCTCATTAGACAAAATTTTTAAGTTTTCTTCCGCCTTGGCCCCTTCACTCTGTCGCTATATGTTTGTTTTGGTTTGAGGCCATAGGTAATCTCATGATTACTGGCCGGTTATGACCTTAATCTATAGGGGCAGGTTCGGGTCATGACAGAGTGATATCAGAGCACGAGTTAATGACTCACACAATTGTCCAAATGGGCCATAAGGTGTCTAGAAAAGACTTAAGATGCATCCATTTGATAAGTACATGATGTAAGCATTAAGGACATGTGATTATATGAGATATGAATTGTTGCACTAATGTGTACAACAAGTTTTGTTTTGTTATAATGCACGTACATGAACATGCGAATCATGAAAAGTTGCTTACGTGCATTCGATTCTGCAAATGGGTGTCTATGTGGAATATAAATATGGTCAAATGTGTAATTATCTAGTAAGTGTTCTACATGCGATATCTAATAAGTATGAAATCGTCTGTTTTGCATGTGATTAATTGTGTCTTGACGATACACAAAATGAGAATATGACGATGTGCCTATGTCCGAATGTACCTATGTGTATCTGTGTTTATTTCTGTATTGGGCATTCCTGTATTTGGCATGGCTTAATAAGAGTTTGTGTAGAACATGGATAAAGTAAGGGCATACTAGTTGGTAGACTCTTCACAGCCCGACTTGATAGACTAGAAAGAATAGTACAAGAAATGGCAGAGATCTTAAGACAACGACATCAGTTGCCGCTATGACAAGAACCTTTGCCACCACCAGCGCAAGAGCACCAAGCGAATGTGTTGGAAGTCACAAAATATGTTGAGGTGCTAGACCGAACACTGATGACCGAAGCTAGCATAAACCGATTTTCTGCATGGAAAAGCAAGAGACAAGGCTTTTCCTCAAAGAAAAGGTCATTTAAAAAGAAAAATACGGAATCATCGCGCACTTCAAACTCTACAAGGAATGCAGCACCGACATGTAATGAATGTGGTAAGAAACACCGAGGAGTTTGTCATCGAATTTCTGGGCCTTGTTATAGATGTGGTAAAATGGACCATATGGTAAGGAACTGTCCCCGGACTGAGCAAAACGTGAATAGACCCATTGTCTCAACTGGATTTGTACCAATGGCGAGGACTACTAATCAAGATAGAGTAATTGCACTCGTCCCAGAAAGCACTCAGAATACTGCAACCGTTATCCCAGGTATCTATACTGTTTATAAACGAATGCCTATATGTTGACTGATTGTAGACTGGTACATGTGTACTTTCTTGTTTGAGATATTATTTGATTCGATTCGGCGCATTCTTTCATATCTGTTATATGTATCTAGATTGGTTGGACCCATAGGATCAATACCTTATTTACTGTATGTATCTACCCCATTTGGGAAATTTGTGAAATACATATTGGGATATTGATTGACTATGTACATGCACATATACATCTAAACCTATGCTCAGGGTGATTTGATATATCACTGTCTTCAATGACTAAACCACTGGAATTATGACTCTGTGATTGTGTGACTGAGTTGAGCACCCCAAATAATGAACTCTATAAATAGTGAGACCATGTATTTTGATTGGTAGAAAATTGACTGGACTATGTGACTATACTAGGTTGACTCGTAAACCTATGCTTTTGTGACTAATTTGAAACTTTTGCGTAACAAATCCCATATTATGTGCGACTGAGGAACTTTGTTAATGTGTTACTGTGCCCCATGTACTTGCATATAAGACTTATTTGGGAACTGCTGTATTGATTATGATACATACCTCCTGATATGAACAATTGCATGCATATGCAACTACACATGAACTTATGTGGACAATGCCATATTGTACATGACTTGAGAACTGATGAACTTAGGACAGTTGTGAAACTAATGACTATGTACCTAAACGAACGAAGTATGCCTTACAGAAACAAATGTACCCTATTTGAGAAAACTTTTATCTGATTCGATCTAATAAAACTTTTGTTTGATTTGGCCTGATAGAACCCTTATTTGATATAATTTGATGGGACCTTTGTTTGATTTAAATTGACAAGACCTTTGCCTTGATTGATTTGATAAGACCCTCTATCTGATTTGATTTTGTTAAGGGGGGATTACGAATTGCTTATGGATAAATAACCAGATTATTCCCGGCAAGAAAACTGATAGACCCAAAACTTGAATCCGTTTGGAATACTTGACTTATTTAGAAGACCTTATGTGGGCTATCAACAGACCGATCTAACCATGAACACCATTAAGAACCAACCTTTAATTGTTGGAGACATACGTTTTATAGATGAACGGAATTGAGCAAATCCAGTGATTGGGTGTTTTAAGGAATAATGCTTGTGTATTATCATATTCTTATTTATTTGACGCTATGGGAACCGATGACGGCAGATTAATTTGACTATAAACAGTACTGAACATTTATCTTTGACTGATCAAAATATGTTTTGTATGGGAGAATGGTTGCATCAGCGTTATCGGATTTTGGGAAATCAGGTTATGGTGACTGCTGACCGTGAACCGCTTTGGTTGTGAATACTATTGGAATTAGAAAACCTTGATTATTCGAAAGTGTGTGAATTTAGTACGCCTTGTAAATAACTGCTCAGCGCCATTGTATTCTGCAATTGGGGCTCTGAGGATGTGTAACTTGTGCTTAACATGGGATTGACTCCTTTGATATTATCTTTGACATCATAGGGATTTATATATGAATTGCCTTATACTTTTGATGACTATCAGATAATGTGGAAAGACTTGACGGAACAGGGAATTGAATATTGAATTGAATTGTAAACTGTAAACTGTTGAATGAATTGAGAGCACGTGTATTATGTTAGAAATTGACTGCTTTGATGTTATTGTACTTTACAATCAGTACTATAGGGATATATGAGTTACGTACGTCGTGTGGTTGATTACTTCGTTGTTACCTTTGTTGACTCGGGAATTAGTGTCTAGATCCACTTTATTTTCTTGGAGACTTTTGATTGACCTTAGGTAACTGTGATGAGTCACTAAGCTAAATACCGAATTGAATTGTGAATTGCGGAATTATTGAAGAATGAATTGAACTTCTGTGACAAGGGAATAAACCAAACTTCTATGGTAAAGTTAGCTGACATTTGAAATAAATATGTTGGTGACCTATTGCGAAGAAGGAAATTGTTGAATTTGTGTCTAAATATTTTCAGTGCCAACGAGTCAAAGTCGAATGTCAGATATAGACGGAACTACTTCAACCTCTCTCCATTTCGGAATGGAAATAGGAATATGTCACTACGAATTTCATTGTGGGGCTACCTTGAGCACCCAAGGTATAAGTCCCGTTTGGGTTATTGTATATAGAATTACTAAGTCTGCTCATTTCCTCCCCATAAAATTTTCGTATGATGCTTATAGACTAGCCACTGTTTACGTCGATAAGATTGCTCGTTTGCATGGGGTCCCAGTATCTATTGTTTTAGACAGGAATCCTAAAATGTGTCTAAATTTTGACAACCTTCAAGAGGCAATGGGAACTGCATTGTAATTCAATGCCGCTTCCCATCCGCAAATCAATGTGTAATCAAAAAGAACTTTTTAGATTTTGGGAAAAATGCTCCAAATGTATGCATTAGATTTTCAGGAAGTTGGAAAAATCTATCCATCATTGGTAGACTTTGCTTACGACAACAGCTTACACTCTAGTTTCAGTGTGGCACCATACAAGCCTGGTATGGAGGAAAAGGAAAGTCTCTGACTGATTGAGAACAGATTGTTGTTTGATTTTGAGACTAAGCAAATAACTATCAAAAAGATTGGAACCGTTGAATAAAAAGTATTCCGAATTGTTTTCGACTAAAGGTAAAATAAGTTTGGAAGACCAAACTTTCTAAAGGGGGGAAGATTGTAATAACTGTGTCCTGTACTATGTTCATTAATCATGATTATGTTTCTAATTATGTGCTTAATTTGAATTTGGGTGTTAATTGAATGATTATATGTGATTTTGGCTTTGTATCTGTTCCCCGTAGGAAAATCTGTTAGAATCTGTGCTTTGAACTAAAAATTGAAGGCCTTATCGGCCACAAAAACCAAAATTAACTACACCATTGTGATTAGCAGAATTTTTAGAGCCTATGGTGAAATTTAATTAAAAACTGATTCGGAACGAATTAATTTGTTTAAATCGATTTAATTAAGCACCATTGATTAGTTCTAATAAGTGTGATTAAGGGAAGCCTATCTAAATGAGCCATACAAGCTTAAGCTCATATTTTTTTTGAGCCCAAATCAGATTCTACACTCTGGAGAGAGAGGGTGAACCGAATTTAGAGAGAGAAAGGGACCATTCTTAAAGATATTGCAAGAGAATTCAAGAAACTAAGAGGATTAGCTCAAGATTTGGCTATAATTAGAAGAATTGAAACTCCTAGGTGAGTAATCAACCCTTAATTCATGAGTTTGAGTTTGTAACTATATGAATTCAAAGAGAATACGTGACAAAGAGCAAGAATTGAGTGGTAATTGATGAATTTGGAGTCAATGAATGCATGCATGTTTAGAATTGCCATGAATTTGCGTAAGCTAGCATGTAACATATTAATTATGAAAGATTGAGCATTGAATCATACATGCAAGCATAGTTTTGCTGAGTTTCATGGTTATAAGCACCATTTGTACCATTTGAAATAGGAATGGAGTCAAGAATTGACATGCATGCATGATTGATGAAGATATGAAGTTTGAATGCATGAATTTAATGTATTGGAAGTAAGTTTGGTATAATTTGGGTTTGCATGTGATTGATTCATAAGATTTGAGCTTCATAATGTAGTAAATTGGTGTTTGTAGCACGTTAGTAGTTGTATATGAGAGTTATGGGTTATAAAATGCAAGCTATGTTAATTTGAATGCAAGTTAGAAGCTCAAACTGGTTGTTGGAAATTCTAGAATTCGGCATGTCCGCTCGAGCGGGGAGAGCGCTGCTCGAGCGTGAAATGCTAGTTCCCAGAACTTTTGCAGACATGGACGTTCGCTCGAGCGGGAAGATTAACGCTCGAGCGGGGAGCCATGTAGTTTAACTCTCAGCTCGAGCGTCCGAAGTCACGCTCGAGTGTAAAAATGAAGTGACTAGTACTTTTGCAGACCAAAGAGGTCCGCTCGAGCAGGGATCCCTATTTCAGATATTTTGAAAAGTGGTTTTATGATTTGTTATCCGTTCTCTTTCATTTCTAAGCACTCTTAGGCATGCATTGAGCATTGTGAATGAGTTAAAATGATAAGAAAGAAGCCTAAGAGGAATGTATAAATTAAGAACGGATTGAATCGTTTGTGACCCATATGTGTTGTGTAATGTGTACGGTCGAGCTCAAGGGCAAATCCACCAGCAGAATACTATGAGTAATATCTTAGTAAGGATATTTTCAAGTATGTTACTTTCCGAATGCTACTTTTGTATAAGCTTCATGGATTTGTTGATTTGAAATATGAATGAGTATTCTATATGCCTAATTTTGTATAAGGCCGCTTGATACGTTTGATATATCTGAATTGGGCCTAAGGCCGTTTGCCGTTTGCCGTTGATATGTTTGATATATTTGAATTAAGCCTAAGGCCGTTTGACGTGAACGATTGGGCCAAAGGCCATTGGACATGAATGATTGGGCCAAAGGCCGTCGGATATGAACGATTGGGCCAAAGGCCGTTAGACATGAATGCAAAGATGGACCAAAGGCCGTTTGAATATGTCATTTGATATGTTTGAATACCGTGATGGGCCAAAGGCCGTTTGAATGAAAGGGATCATGATCATGAATATGAAATATGCATGGATATGAATATAAAGAGAATGGGCCCGAGGCCGTTTGATATGCTTGAATTGGACCAAAGGTCGTTTTTAATAAAGAGTTGGCTGGACCAAAGGTCGTTTCGTATAGATGGACCCGAGGTCGTATTCTTTTATATAAGAATTAGACCTGAGGTTGTTTTGCATGTGGATATGATTTGTTGGACCCAAGGTCGTTTTGCTTTGTTGAGATTTGTAAATCTGGTGTGAATAAGAATAGTGATTCAAATGTGTACATTATAAGTATGATTCATTTATGAACGAAGCTCATTCATTAACCTCTTTATTTTGATATTATTCACTGGGCGTTAGCTCACTCTTATCTCTATGTATGTAGGTGAGCAAAGGGACGTTCAACCCCAACCTTTGTGGAATTTAAGAAAGGAACCCGAGTTTTGTGAAGTCAGCCCAGGTGCCTCACACAAGCGGCTTTGTTTATGATCTTTTGTATTTCTTTTGTCACTTCTATTGGCCATGATAGACCATTTATGTGTATAAGCTTTTGGCATGGCTGACTATGTGTTTGAATGATCCTGGGTATACAAGATGTTAACTACTGATACGTGGTGTGAGTTATTATTAAGTATATATGAAATGTTTTGACATGCCATGTAAGCATAGCTCATTGGACAAAATTTTTAAGTTTGCTTCCATCTTGTCCCCTTCACTCTGTCGCTATATGTTTGTTTTGGTCTGAGGCCGTAGGTAATCTCATGATTACTGGCCGGTTATGACCTTAATCTATAGGGGCGGGTTCGGGTCATGACAAATAGTTATCGAGCTTGTATTGGGATGGCACCATTCGAGGCCTTGTATGGCCGGCCTTGCAGATCACCGGTTTGTTGGGTCGAGGCAGGTAATGCGCCGTTGTTGGATCCTGAACTTGTTAGAGAGACAATCGAGAAAGTTGTTCTCATTCAGAAGAGATTAGCTACTGCTCAAAGCCGAAAAAGAGTTATGCCGATCAGAGGAGACGACCTTTATCTTTTGAAGTTATTGATCATGTGTTTCTAAAAATCTCACCAAGGCGGGGTTTGATGACATTTGGTAGGAGTGGTAAATTTTCCCCAAGGTTCATTGGGCCTTTTGAGATCTTAGAATGAATTGGGGAAGTGGCATACCGGTTAGCTTTACAACCATAGTTTTCGGGGGTTCACAACGTATTTCATGTATCTATGCTTAGGAAGTATGAACCTGACCCTTCATATGCGCTTGATTGGGTTGATTTGGAGGTAGATGATGATGCCTCTTATGAAGAGCAACCGGTTCAAATTTTAGATACCCGGGAGAAAGTGTTACGGGGTAAACCTATACCGTTGGTAAAAGTGTTGTGGAGACACCATGGGCTTGAGGAAGCGACGTGGGAACGGGAGGAGGGAAATTCGCTCCAAATATCCGAATTTGTTTGAAAATGTTTAAATTGCTTTTCGTTGTAATATTCCCTAGTGTTTGAGGGAAATGCATTGGGATTGTTAAATATATGTTGTTGTGTATATTCTTGATTTGAGCATGAAGTTGTTGTGGGTTGTCATTACTTTCTGGGAAAAACTTCAGGTTGATGAGTGTTTGAGAAAACCATCGTTAGTGAGGTAATCATGATGTAATGGTGAGTTTTACTTGAGAGCTAAGGTCGTGATTTGAAAATAGAATAGCAAGGCTTCGATCACTTGAAAATCTTTATGAGGGTAGTTTGATTTAATTTCAGGGACAAAATTTCCTATGGTGGGGAGGTTGTGACGACCAGTCCCGTTGTGTGTCTTTTGTTCCTCTTTGTTTATCTTGGGTTAACCGTGTTAGAGAGATGGTTTAGACTTGGGGTCCTGTTGTTCGTTTGAGTTTGTAATGTTTAGAAGTTTTTCCCCAAAGTTCTTGTTCTTGTTTATTTCGGTGTTGAGTTTCATTTGTTCCGGTGGGTGCGAGGTCAGGTCTAGAGTGTCCAAAATTGAGCCGAGGATTTTCCAGGCTTGGGGACCAGGGCTGCACATGCAGGGCCTTGGGCCACACATGCGGGAGAGGGCCGCATGTGCGGGAGGCCAAGCTGCACATCCGGGAAACAGGGGCAAAAGGTGTAGCATACTGGTAAAAAGGCAGGTGCGGGGGAAGGAGGCTGCACATGCAGGGGTGAGTGTCGCACGTGCAGGAGCACGCGCAGCACGTGCGGGAAGAGGCTCTACACGTACAGGAGAGTTTGTGGATCCAAAAATTTTCCTTTCCTTCTCTCTTTGGGTTGATTGAATGCCACTTTTTGTATACCTCTCTCTCTCTCTAAAAACATTTCCTCTTCCTACTCTCTACATTTCCTACCAAAAACCTCACAAGATCTTTGATTTCTCCAAATCCATTGGCATTTAGACCCAAGTTCTTCATCAAAGTTGGTTAGCTCCTCGAGGGCTTTGTTGTGTGCAGTGAAGATCGTGTTTCGACGTCGTTGATTTTGGGGTTTCATCTCTATTCTTCTTCAATACTTGAGGTAGGGATTTCCTTTGAGTTATATATATGTTTTTGCAAGATCTAGATGATTTTCGAAATCATCCTTTGATTAGCTTGAGAAATTGATTGTTGATTTCAAAAATATAAGTGATTTTGAAAGAGGGTTTATTTTCTTTTCCTTTTAAAAATAGAAATTGAGGGTTTTGAACCATGTTGATTAAAGAAAGATGATTTTGGGGAGATTCTTCTAAATATTTTGGAGATGAATGGTTTTGGTGAGAAAACTTAGAAATTTGGCATTTTTTTGAAAGATGTTGAAAATCCTTGGAAGATGTTGTCATATTTATTTTGTGTACCAAAATAAATGGATGTTTTGAAAATTGTTTATTAATATATATAAATGATGAAGTTTGTGAAATATTAGAATTGTTGTTCATTTTGGAAATTGTTATTCAAAATGTTGATTTAGTCTTGAGTTGGCTACTTTGTAGAGAATGCTCAAAATGTGGTAAATGTGTTATCCCTTGGATGAAATGAGAATAAATGTGTATCTATTCATCTTGAAAAATGGCATGGAAAGGAGAAATAGGAATCTTGATCACAATTGTAGTATTGTGTAGAATAATTGAAAATGGAAGAATTGTTGCATTATGTTGATTATTGTTGCATTGGCATATCAATTCATTTAATTACATTAAGCTTTGAACGTTGATTGGAAAACCTTACATTGAGAAAGGAATGTTGGAAAGCGGGTTTTCATGAAATGGTTTTGGGGTAAATACGGTGGCAAGTCTTGATAGGTGGTGTAGATGAAATTAATTAAGTTTGCCTGAGTGTTCTTGGTGAAAGACCAGAAAGTCGCGCGGATAGATGTCGAGACTTCCGGTTAATACCGGTAAAAATGACAATTGGTAGTACTCGTATAGTCTACTTGCGGACATCGGCCTAGGGATTACCAGAGTTGTATTTACCACCCCTTGAATTAAATTGTTAAGTTTTGAACAATGGACATTTCATGGCATCATTAAGCATGATGGTTTTCAAAAGATGAAGATATGATTCATTTGCAAAAAGATATAGCATGGCATATGCATTCATCTTTTGAGACTTGTATAAAATGTATATACTTTGTTAAGGATTTCCTGTTTGGCTTTAAGCTCACCCTACGAGATTTTTGTGCAGGAAAAGACATGGTGAATCCGCCTAACTGAGGATGTGGAAAAGTGTGTGTTATGAGCACAAGGTTCCATCTGCTGTGATTTTATTTGTAAGCCAAGGGATTTGTATGTTTGGGTTTGAATAACCGTTTTGTGTAACCGGGCTTAAGCCTTGGAAACTTGTAAATCCTTGGGGATATTTATTTGGTTAATTACTTGTTGGACTAATGTATTATTGCATGAGGAATTATTTATATTAAGAAATGCAAGTGTGAGATTGTATAATTGGTTTTCCTTTAAAGGGCCATGATTATTGTATTGAGATTTGGGTATAAAAATTGGGGTGTTACACCGAACAAGGTTTAAGTTTAGGCCTGTTGCCCAAAAAATTTCAAGAATGGACCTTCGGCCTAAGAGCATCTGCATTGAGCTTTTTAAAAGAGGCATGTTGGGTATTTTTTTGATCAACAAATTAAAATTTCATTAAAACATGAAATTAAAGATACAGGAAGATGACAAGCATCGAGAGCGGCATGTTGGATATGTTAGCTACCATCTTCCTATTTTACCTCCTCTAGTGGACTAGTTATGACATAAATCATTTTAGCAAAAAATTTCAAAGCTAGCTACATATAAAGAGTTTTGGAAGGCTCTTTAAACAGTTTGTGTGGATAAATGTGTTGGAGTTTCTCTACGTGACCATATAACTATACCAAATTTATAAAATTTATTGCTTTTTTTTTATACAACAACTCACAAATTATATGATAAATTATAAATATATCCCTTGACATTTACTTAGAAGACAGATTGTCCCGTGTGATTTTGGAAATTACATCTTACCATTTCAAGTTTCTAATCGCATAATAAATGACCTATTTTGGTTTCGTTTGGTTAAAGAGATTGGGGCTAAATTAGCCACTAAAACACAAAAATAGGCTAAAAAGTCAATAAAACAAAACGTCATATCCAAATCTTAATTATTTCACTTTTTCTCTTGCAAAAGTCAAAAAAGTCAAAACATAAACCCAAACGAACTTTTTAGTCCTAAGGTAAAACAATCTTAACTCAAAAAAACCAACTAAAGAAGTTTTTGCCAAATGACAACTTTATTAATAAATCATCCGCTCAATTAGTAATTTTTAATGATGTCATAAATATATTTTAAAATAAAGAAAAATTAGTGAAACATTCTTCTCCAACTTTGTGTAGTAAAAGAGTTCTAAGATATTTTATTATTATTGTTATTATTATTATTATTATTATTATTATTATTATTATTATTATTATTATTATTATTATTATTAGCTAAGGTCCTTCAACATTTTCACTGAGAAAATTTGACTTAGAGAAATTTTGGCCCTAACTCAGAGAAATCTCGAAATTTCTCTATGAAAATTAAAATATCTCTGAGTTAGGGCAAAATTTATCTAAGTTCGACAAAATTTCTCTAAATCAAATTTTCTATGTAGAAATGTTGAGTGACCTTCACTGCTATGAAAATATTGTATGTCCTTTATCTTACAAAATCTTAATATCAGGGACATTAAAAAAAATTCCCCTATTTTTTTTTTTTCATGGGGCCATTTATAATTTTTAGGTAATAAGAGGGATTTTTGTATTTTTTTGATTGTGTATTGGAATTTTCATAATTTTGCCAAATTTAAAAGAGGAATTTTTTTAAAATCTTAATGCTCATATGATTTAGGATTGATTACACTAATCCCCATTAAGACAAGTCCACAAGTTTGGTATAATTATATTATAACGGGAAATATAACTTTCATAAAAAATATTTTGTCCTTTAATCATGCTATTAGCACTTGAAAAATGATAGGGCAAATTACACTAACGGTCTCTATAGTTTAGGGCCTGTGTCACTTTAGTCCATGACTTTTCAATTGTGACACATTTGACCCTGAATTTTGAATCTTATTCCAAATAAGGACAATTGAAAATGCTATTACTCAATTTCAAAGACAAAGTCATCAATTTGATAAGATATAAACTAATTTGACAAAAATAAATGCCAAAAAAATATTTTTGAATTTTCAAAATTATTTTTACGTACTAAAGATAAAATTATATAAAATTGATAAATCTTTTACACTTTTATTTATTTTACCAAATTAACTTTTATTATGTGTTTGAATAATAATCATGTAATGGATGACTGTTTTTATTTTCATTAAATTAGTTTTTATTTTTTAAAAAGTCAAATATGGTGATAACTTTGATATCATTATTAAATCAATACATTAAATCAAAAAATCTAAAAATAAAAACATTTCATATATTAAATATATCGAGTACACATTAAAAGCCTAATAGTCACTCATTATATGATCATCATCCAAACACATAATAAAAATTAATTTGGTAAAATAAATAAATAAATAAATGTGTAAAAGATTTATCAATTTTACATAATTTATCTTTGGTCGATAGAATTAATTTTTTAAAATTCAAAAATATTTTTTTGATATTTATTTTTGTCAAATTAGTTATATTTTATCAAATTGACAACTTTACCCTTGAAATTGAGCAATAGTATCTTCAATTATCCTTATTTGGAACAAAATTCAAAATTTAGGATCAAATGTGTTACAATTGAAAAGTCAGCAACTAAAGTAACACGAGTCCCAAATTATACAGACTGTTAGTGTAATTCGCCCAAAATGATAATACCAACATTTTGACATTAAAATTTATACTTGTTGTTTAATTATACATGTGTCTATATATCATTGGTATTAGCTACACTTGTTTTATCATCGGTGTAAATTACACTACAGTAAATTTTTTGATAAAACATTAAGAATCTTTAGTATTTTTTATTTTTTCAAAAATAACATTTCACGGAAGTTATTTGAAATGGGAAGGAGGGTCTCTAATCCGCTTTGTAGATTGGACATTATTGTTGGGTTCTTAAGACTCATCACGGGTCCCATTTCGATAATCCGAACCGTTCAATGTGTAAAGCTTATAGAGTATTTCATTTTGCGAAAAATCACGTTAATCGGATATGGATAGCCCTTTGATCTGAATATATGCTTATTGACAATTTATTTTTAAAATCTTATTTACCATCAACAAAAATGCGATTTGATCAAGGGACTATTAATATCTAATCAACGTAACTTTTGGTAGGGATGAAATACTCGACGAGATCTACACATTAAACAGTTCAAATGATAAAAATAGAATTTGTGATGGACCTCACAAATCCAATAATATCGTGAGTGGAGACCATCCTTTCCCTATTTGAAAATATCATCATTGCTAGTACGCATATATAGCACTTTTCCCTAAGCATCTTGTACAAGATTACAATAGTTAATTGTTGTCTCCTAACTATTCACGAATGGCTCGGGAAGTTAATAAATAATCAATTTATTTGTTTATTTGTTATAAGTTAACATATTATTTCTCTATTGTTTATATATTTTTTTGAAAAAAAATAGAAAGTCACTGGATAAGCAAATTCTAAACCACCCCAATATGGAAGATTATAGAAAGATAAAAGAAGTGTCATCATTATATGAGACAAAGAGTATTGTTTAAAAATTTTCATTTTTATATAATAATAACAAGAAAGGTGATGTTATGGTACACATCCTCAAAAGTTGGGACAAATTACATGTAAGTCATAATAAATGAACTTATTATCCAATAAGTTCTATCAGGCCTAGCCCTGAGATTTTCGGAGCCCAAAGCCAATAATGAACTAATAAATATCACTAGATCATTTCGGACCTTTCACTTTTTTTTTTATTCAACCAAAATCTTTTTTGAAGGTAAAGAGTAAAAGATTTGTGTCAAAAGAGTTAGGGTTAGGAATTAGATAGGGAGAGAGAGTGGACCCTTTTAATTTTGAATGAGCCTTTTAATTTTTCAATGAGTTAATTTATTTTAAGTTAGTTTAGGCCTTCATTAATTTTTTTTAGACTTAAAATACACCTAATATATTACCCTAAACTATAATAGGAGGGGACCCCTTTTTTGGGTGTATTTTGAGGGCATACGCCATGGCCTGGTAGGCCTATGCCCAGGGCTGACCCTGGGTTCTATGATAATTAATAGCATTTTTTTATCAAACAATATTAAAAAAAGGCCAATAATTGTTAATTTTCAACGACAGTTTGAAAATTTTGACAGTAACTATAAGTTTTAGCGAGAGTTTAAAAAAATAATCACAAAAAAGTTACTAATTTGTAACTTTTAGCGACAGTTTGAAAAAGTTCGTCACAAAAAAATGTCACTAATTGTAAGTTTTAGTGACAATTTATAAAAATTGTGACAAAAAAAGTCACTAATTGTCACAAAAAATTACTTTTAGCGACGATTTTCTTATGCTTTATTTTCAATAGGATTTAATGGGAATTAAGTCAAACTATTAGGACCTATTAGTAGTTTATCGCAAATGTTGTAAGGACATTGTCCATAATTCTATTCCCCATTTACATGAGATGTGACTAGATCTAAACCAAAAAAAGTTGCCGGAGTACAATCTTCTCTCTATATCTGTTTCTCTCCTTCGATCTTTGAATTTTTCAATCTTTTCTCTGCTACACTCTTCTATTTTTCTGTTTTAATGGAGAAAATTTTCAAATTCTGAACAGTTTCGAGTTCTAGTTACAAGCTTTGAAAACTGTAAAATTTTACTGCTTTAATTTTTCAGTGCTGAAATGAATCATGTTTTAAAACTGCAAAATTTTGCTATTTTAAAACATTCTTTAGAAATGTAAAATTTTACAGTTTTGTAACATGTTTTCAATTTGATAAATAAGAATAAATACTTAATAAAATTATGCTCTGAAACTGTAACATTTTACAGTTTAAAAGCTTGTTTTTCAGTTTGATCAATATTGTAGATTAATTACTTAAACCCTACAAAAATTGAAAAATAATATATGTTTTTTTCCCATTGTTACTGTTTATTGTTATTATGTTTTTTCTTTCTTTCTTCTTTTTTTTATTTTTTATTTTATTTTTAAGTTTATCAATATTTAGAAAATTTTGCTATGTCTTTTCACTATAATTTCTCCATTTCTTCTTTTTGTTTTCTTCCCCAATATTTTGGACATTTCGATGAGTCTCCAACGATGTTCTTGGCATCCAACGAGTATTCTGGACATTTTAGCGACTTTCAGTGACGTTCAGAACACTCTGACGGTACTTCGGTAAACTTTTGACGATACTCCAACGACTTACCGGTGATGTTGAACATTCCAGCGAGTCTCCGGTGACTGTCTGACGGAAGTCCAACTATAATAGGATGTAGCAACTTTTTTAAATTTATAAGGGTAAATTACACTGACCTCCCTTGAGGTTTACCTTAATTATAAGGACCTCCCCTATAGTTTAAAAAATAACACTGCCCTCCCTTACTTTGGAAAATAATATACAGATTCCCTCTACTGTTAACTTGACGTTAATAAAGTAACAAAATCAGCGACATCAGCCTCCATAAATATGCCAACGCCCAAAATACCCTTGCCAACCCTTATGAAACAATACACCCCCTTGTTAACTATTTCCCTCCATTTCCCAGAGCACCTATTAACTTTCTCTCCAAAGTCTCTCTCTCTACAACATTACTGGGCATGGATGAAGATTTCATGTGAGCTCTCTCTCTTTCTCTCTCCTAGTTCTGTGGATGTTATTTTTGGGTGAACTATGTAAAGATTTATTTATTTATTTTTTTTGTATGCATGCATAGATACAGTGATATGGCATCATCAAACAATGGAAGAAACACACTGAAATATATAAACCTTGTTCAAGACATGATCAACCAAACATATATAAGAACAATATAATTTGAAGACAAAAAGTAAGATGCAAGTTCTAAACTCTTTAGTCACAATGGCTAACAAAAATCTCATTATTCACTAATATGACAGGATCTATTGGCTATAACATGGAGTCACAAATTACAAATAAATATTACAAAAATTACAAAATCGCAAATTATAAATAAACAGCACAAAAAATTTACAAATTCAGGGCAGCCCACAATTTCTATAAGCAAATTACAATCAAGGACTTGAATGTTCCAAGTTTTTTTTTTTTTTTTCCTTAGACAAACATGACTTTAGATTGACCTAGACCAACTCAAAAGATCTGTACGTTACAACTTAGAACAAAGACTCAAGATGACTATTTTTAGTGGGCACACAATTTAAATTCGTGTTTCTTTCTTTGAAGTCCCATTTGGATCCATCTCAAGTGTCTTTTTTGCATCAACATTGAACTTCAAAGAACCAAAACAATTCACATTAATTTGAACTTGACAAACAACACCCTTAAAAATTGTACCCAAAAACTAGTTCAAACATACAAAAACAAAGAGAGAAAGTAGAACGGAGCTAATTAACCTCTCACAGTCAACAATGAAGGGTGGCATTTAGGTTTGGAGTGGTGGTTTTGTTAGAAATCTCTCTCTTCCTTGAAAAAGAAGAAGGCTTGAAAGCTCTAATTGGACTTGCAAATGCCCAATCCCAACTCTTACATCTTCCATGTGTCGCCGCCACCACTGGTGTCGCCGTTGCCAGTGTCGACTTTCCATTTTCTTCAATTGAAGATGAAATCCAGTAAGAAGATGAAGAGGATGAGGAAGTGATCATGAACCCACTAAAAATCCCATCATACTTGACTCTCTCCTTGATGCATTTCCATTCTTCACCACCATGGCGGTGGCCTTCTCTCTGAGACTCGACTTGCCCGAGAGTGTAGTCTTCGAATCCAGTAGAGATTCGCTCGAAAAAGTCCCCGGAAAAACTCTTGCTTCTGCACCCAACGGATCTAGATCTAGAAACTCTCCAGCCAAACGCCGCCGGGTTCGGACTCTTACTCTTATCCATCACTACCGTCGTCACCACAAACTCCTCCATTTTCTTCGATCTCTGCGACAACGCGAACCCACTAACGAGGAATCACTTCTTCGAGTACTAGATTGCTTTGAAAGGTAAAGAAACGACCAGAACCCTCTCTTCCAGGGACTGTCTTTTCACAATATGGTTCACGGGTATTAAGGTCAATTCGGCTGTCAAGTTAACATTGTTCATGCAAATTTAACGGGAAGGGAGAATCTACATATTATTTTAAAAAGTAGGGGAGGTTAGTGTTATTTTTGAAACTACAGGGGAGGTCTCTGTAATTAAGGTAAATCTCAAGGGATGTCAGTGTAATTTATCCAATTTATAAAAAAAAATTATTTTTTGGTAATAATTAAAAATATGTAGGACTAATTGGTATAAGTTTTTGTTTTGGAATTAGATGGATTTTGAATTTTGTATATGAGACTTACTGATAAGTGTCGCATAATTGATTTGTTTTCACTTTATTTTATTTATTTATTGGTTCTACGTGTAAGAACGTATAAAAAATAATAATTTTGAAACTAAAGTAGCACGCCATCTATGAAACTAGTAACTAAATTTCTATGAGATTAGCGATGTATATGCAATTCAATAACAAAAGCATAATAGATGTAATTTTGTATTTCGATAAAAAAAAGTTTTTTTTTTCCCTTTTTTTATAATGATTTCAAAAGTGATTACAATTATTGTGATGCACTTCAAAATTTTGTAATAGAAATTTTTTATTTTTTAATAATTTTGAAATTAAATATATATATAAAAAAAAAGTTTGAATGAAAGTTCAAATTTGAGTAAAATTAGGCCCATATGAACCAAGCCTACTTGAGACCCATTAAGCCTGCATTTTTAAGCACATGAATAGGTTCTAGGTTTTAAAAATTGAAGTTAGGCAAGTCCGAACCTAACCTATTATTAATCGGTGAAAGTCTATGAATGTGAACCTTATTAAAATACTTAACTCAAAACTAATTGATTATGAATGGAGAGACTCTTACCACCATGATGTTATATTGTTAACTGTTTGTAAACTCAAAAATTATAATTATAATTTATCTAATAAAACATGAATGGGTACAGTTGAAGAAATATTCATGGTGGAGTTAGACAATAAGTTAACCAAAGAGAAGACTAGGTAAAAAGACATTAATTATAAGCTTTGTATTGAAAAATAGTAGACGATTTCTCATTCACTCTTAATTATATATTATAGGGAAAATGGTAAAAAAGCTTTTTACGGGAATCGGTTACTTCAATCAGTCTCATAAATTTTCTAATATACTGATACATACTGTTTGTTTTGATAGTCATACTATGAGTTCATATTTTGAATTTTGTATAATTTGGCAGACGTTTTTACCCTTTCTCATTAGGGGACGTCATCTTAGGAAAATTGGATTTAATTTTTGGATCACGTTTCCGTAACGTGACACTCCCAAAAAACTGTTTAGCGTACTTTTTCCAAACATAATAGTTCTATACAATTTCAAACGTAATATTCTAATATAACACATTAAAAAACTCAGTAATATACTTTTTCCAAACGTAACATTCGAAAACAATTAAGGAGAATATAATGACAAATGAATTATTACACATCCAAAAAAATTAAATAGATAAAAAAAAAATTATATGACTAATTCAAACATAATTCTAACCTATAGAATTTATCTATATAGATACGTATGCCATGCTTGCTTTGTCAACTCATTTCAAGCACATGGCAGCGAAAGTCTAATTTGTTTTCCTTGATGAACAGTCAACTCCTTTGGAATTTAACGATGAATTCAAAACCATAGCTTAACACCCATTTGATTAGACAGATTGTAGTATAAAATTAAAATAATTATTTTACGAGACTCATATTTTATTATTTAATTTTAATTTTTATAATTTAAATTAGATTCTGTTGGATATTTTATCGATAAAATTGTGATTTTTTTTAATTCTGTCACTAATAATACAAAATAAATATATAATTATAATTGTACAGGTTCATACATATTACAAAACAAATATTGCGAATTACACTTGAAAAATCTAGAAATCTCCTACATTTCGATTTGTGATTATGTATCAATTTTAAGCAGTAAATATCAATTCCAAACAAACAATCAAGACAAAATGATACAACGATTTCAACGTGAAAAAACCACAATTAGAGCGCCTCCAATTGTGATAAAAAAAACTACGGGCAAAAGCCACAAAACAATTCACTAAGAAGACAAAAGGAATTACACAATTGTACTCTCAATTACCTAGCAAATCTATGCCCGAATTGAACCGACCCCTATATGCCTCTTCCACCACGGTCTTCACCTTGGAATTGTCTTTGCCCAATGTTGAATCCACAACGCCGATGTCGAATCACGACGATGGGCCACTCTAGAATCCACCGAAGAACAACTCTCTCTTTTGTATTGAATAAACCAACAATTCTTTGATGTATACTTCTTAAATCATGAGTTGAATACTCAATCAAACATCAAATAAAACTAACAAAATAGCCCCAGATATAAACCCTAATATCCAAGAAAAAGATCTGGAAGCGTAACCCTAAAATCTGACTGAAACACATATTTATAGCAATCTGTTCCGCGATCTCCGCTCGAGCGTAGGAATGGCCGCTCGAACAAACCGACGCTCGAGCGCAAAAAATTCTGCTCAAGTGGGAAAAAACATCTCCCAGTATTTTTGCAGGCGATCAAACTTCTAGAACCAAGGATTCTCCGCTCGAGCAGGGGAATGTCCGCTCGAGTAGACAAGCAACTTCAAATGTATCCCCGTCATAGTCAGCGAAGTGGCAATCATGAAAGAATTCGCACCACAAACTTCTCTGCAAGGCACAATTCGGGTTGGATTCGGAACTAAAAACTCATAGCCTCACTGAAAATAAAAGTACGAAAACAAGTACAACTGGAAGGAGTTTTGTCAAATGGGATTGCCAAGAATAAAAACCTAACAATCTCCCCCTTTGGCAATGCCGTGACACAACACACCTAACAAATAAAATCCTAATCACCCCAACCCATTACAGCTAACAAACGCAAACTTCTTTCTTAAGGTCATGATCTGCAAAACAGTCATTAGTGCCACAATCTCCAAAACAACTATTAGTGCCACAAGAGTATATGAAAAACCAATAAACATATGACATAATTATCTTGAACCATGAGATGTAAATATGAATACAAATAAATCACTCGACACATGGCATGACTACATGAAATCCTAAGACACATGCACCCGACAACATTTCTCCCCCTTTTTGTCACGAATTGACAAAGGAAGCTCAAACAACGAAAGCAAGATCAAAAACCACACAAGCAGGGACAAGATGATTGAAAAATTATTAAATTGCAAGAAGTAAGCAATAAACAAGCAGTGGATAGCAACTCACAAACCAATTAATGCCAAACTCCATTACCAAACTAATCCAAGATCAACCAAACTCCCCATTACTAAAAGTAACTACAAACACTGAAAACAGTGAACAAGAAAAAAAAACGAAAACAAAATATGGTAAAGCAAGCAAAGAATTTCTGATTTGTACCTTCAAACACACGAGATTATCCAAGAAACACAATTACATGAAACACAATGTGCACAGCCTCTAGAAGATTCCTCATAAAAGAAAGTGATGCAATATGTGAAAAGCATAGACCCATGATAAAAGTGTGTGTGTGACTCTTGGAGTTCGACAAACACAAGATTCAAATCCTAGTAGTGATCTGATAGCTGGACTTCTGGCAAGAGAATCTAAGCACAACAAAGGAAAGTCAAACCACTAGGAATCAAGGGGTATTTGTTGGGTAAAAGCAAAGGCTCTCCCTCAATCAATGAATTTTTTTTTTCTTTCTTTCTTTTGCACATTTTTTTGTTTTCTTTTGCACACTCATTAGCGGCTGACACACTCAAGAGTAGGGAAACCGAACCAGAGAAGCATGGAGACAATAAGGATAGCCTGGTTGGTGACTCTGAGGTAGCCTTTTCCTCATGCCTTGACTAAAGAATTGAGGGGAAAGCCATGGAGATGCAAAGATGAAAGGTGGTTAAGAAACTCAACATCACCTATGATATGCTAGTATAGGTCAATTCCTCTAGAAAATCAAAAGATACAATGCTAGAAGTACATAAAGAAAAAAAAATCACTAAGGCGAAAGACTCTGATATTTGCTAATCCAAGAGTGTGTACAAAATGAGACATACTAATCAAAGAATACACACTCCGAAAGGAGTAATGACTACAGAAAGCACACACATATTAACATGTAATGGATATTCTCATCAAATCCAATATGTAGCAAGAACTTCTCAAAAATTTTAGGCTTGCAAAACCATACTAAGAAAATCTTTTTGCTTTTTTTTTTTTTTTTGAAACAAAGCAAGACAGAAACAAAAATAAACAAGCACACATCAAATGATAGGACACATTAAGTGACCCAAAGAGAGAAAAAAAAAAAACAGACACACACACACACACACACAAAAATTCAAAAACTAAAACGAATAAACAAATTAACACAAGTCAAGTTTTCTAACCCAAACCGCTTTACTATGAACAAAGTTTTGAGAATTACGGTTCTTGGGTGGTGTCTTGACGTTGTGGTTCCCTTCATCTTCATTAGGAACCTGCCTCGACTTGGTTTCTAACTTCCTATTCCTCGGTCGAGGCAAACATAGCATCTGTTCATGTTTGGTCTTATGCAAATCAAAAAAACGAGGTCCACTATGACCCTTAATCTCATTACCACCAATGAAGTGGACCCTCGAGATGACCTTACCAACTCTAGGAAGTTTGAGAAGTCCATCCTCGCGTTGAATTTTTTGTTCTCCCTTTCCTTTAGTTCTTGTGTCATGAGATGTGGATGCACTCTGTTTTTGCTCTTTCTTACCACCAAAGCCAAAGCCAATGCCACTTTTGTTAGAACAAATTTGTTGAGACCCAATGATATTGTCTAAAGTCTTTGATCCTTTGTTCTAAAGACCAATGGTTGCCATAGCACACTTGAGCTCTTCCTCTTTCTTGATGATTAGCTCTTCTAAGGCACATTGAGACATCTCGAGAGTTTCGATCTTTTCTTCATATGTTGCATAAATTTGTTGTAGCTCATTCCTCTCTATCTCACAAGTCACAAGTTTTGCAAAAAGAGCTTGTTGATCACTTGAAATCTTAATGGCAACATTCATAGCCTCAGAAATCTCATCCTTTAGTTTGACATTCTCACTTTCGCATGCTTTGAGTTTCGTTGTGAGTTTGTCATTTAATTTGGATAAGTTAAGAGACTCCTTATACAACTTTTCATAAGCTTGCTCAAGCTCTTCATTATCACTCCTCGAGGATTCATCATCAGTGGCATTCTCAACCGGCCTCTTCGAATACTCTTTTCGTCCTTCAGTTTCGGAAGCCGCCATGAAAGCAAGGAATTGTTTATGTGTAACGCCCCGAAAACAATCCATCGAAATAAAATGCAATAACCAACATCCACTAAATAATAATGGCAAATCTCCAACCTTTAAATCATTAATCAACAAGATTTATACAAAAGTTCCACATGCGAATTATACATTCAATGATATTGAAATACATGAATATACAACATGTAGACCATCATGTTCTAAAAATAATAAAATGCCCTCATGGGCTTGCAATTTCCAAGGCTTAGGTCTGGTTACACAAAAATGCCCTCTCAGACCCATAAATGAATAACCCTTGGCTAGCAATTAAATCATAACAAAACAGAGTTATTACTCTTCACAACATATCCACGCCCTCAACTTGGCGGGATCACCATGTCTTTTCCTCCACCAAAATCCCATAAGGGTGAGCATAAAGCCCAGTAGAGAATCTTTAACAAAGTATATACACTTATGTAATATTTCCAATGTTATATGCAAATGCAAACGTCATGCAATGCCATTTTAAAGAAAATTTCATTTCATGCTATTCTTGAAAATCACCATGTTTCAAAAACAGTTTGCAATCTCAATAATTCCAAAACTTCCAATTTTAATCAAAAAGGGGCGAGGGGTAAATACGACTCAGGTAATCCCTAGGTTGGTGTCTGCAAGTAGGCTCAACAAGCACTACCAATAACCCTACTTTACCGGTTGCTAACCGGAAGGGAAGTAGTACCTCCTCCGCGCGTGTTTTCGGTCTTTCACCCTGGACACTCAGGCCAACTTATCAATTCATCTACACCTCCTAACCGGACTTACCAACGTATTTACCCCATACACATTTCCGTAGTTCTCATTATAATATATTATTTTCTTGAAGTAAATGTTTCCAATCTAAATTCACAATGCATAATAATTAATTGAATGAGTATGCAATGCAATGATTATCCATGCCTCATATCATTTCTCCATTTTCAAGTATCTCAACAATAATATCAAAACAATCACATTTCCCCTTTCCTCTCTTCAATGTTATTTCACAAAAAAACCATATGCCATCAACACATAGCAACAATTTCTCATCATGCACATTCTTGGCATTTTAGTCTCTTTAAGACTTTATGTAATTTTCAAACATCAATTTCCAAGATTTACAATTCTCATAATCTATATTACTCAACAATTTGTCATCTCACAACTATACATGCCCATGCATTCAACAATAACTTTAAAATAAATTCTCAATCCTCATACCTCAAAAGATTGCCATTTTTGCAAAACATAATGTGAAATCTACACTCATTCATTCATTTAACACAAGAAAAGAAAGAAACCCCATAGGTTTTTCCCATACATTCCAAAACCCCCAAAATTTCTTGGGCTCTCCATCAAAACCAAAACATCTCCCCATTTTCCTTGGTGAAATCTTCTTCAAAATCATTTTTCTCAAATTATTGAAAATGAAACCCTCAAGGATCAAATGGTTGAGATTTAAACCCCACTTTTAAAATCTCTACATTTTTGTGCCATAAAATCAAAGGAGATAAAATAACTTCAAGAAAACCCTTAAAACACATCATCCTTGCAACACATGTATATATAACTCAAAAGAATCCCTACCTCAATGTTTGATGAAGAAAAGAGATGAAACCCTAGAGCCAAGATGAGAGATTTTCAATTTCCACCGCACAATGTGAAGTTCTAACTTTGATCTCTAAGATTTGTGAGAGATGATGAATCTAGACCCAATGGATTGCAAGAAATCAAAGATTTTTAGTGTTTCATGAGGCAATGTGCAACCTTCCACAGCTCGTCCTACCCCGCACGTGCGGCCCAGGGCCCCATACGTGAGGCCCTGGTCTAGCTGCCCAGAAGTTCCTCAGTTCCATTTTAGGCACTTCGGACCTGACCTCTCACTCTCCGGAACAGGTGAAATTCGAAACCGAATAAACGAGAACAAGAATTTGTTTGAGAACAAAACTTCTGGACACTTCATACCCAATGAAAACAAACGGACAAGAAGCGAATCATACACCCGATCATCACAACCTCCCCACCATAGGAAATTCCGTCTCCGAAATTTAAACAAACCAACAAAACAAAAGGGCTCTAGCAATTATGACCATTCTAACAACATTTTCAAGTCACAACATCAATGCTCAATCAACATTTACCATTCTCTTGATCATCATTTCATCAAAATAACAATCGCTTATACTAGACATATGAAATAAAACATCTTTAGCAAAATATCATTCCTTCACAATCTCATGCTCAGATTAACAATACATATATTAACATGTGGTCAACAATTTAACACTTTTTCCTTTCAACACTAGGGAACATTACGAACTAAAATAAAACAAATAAGCATGCTCAAATAAATCCGGATACTTGGAGCTAACTTCCGCCTCCCGTTCCCACGTCACTTCTTCAACCCCATGGTGTCTCCACAACACCTTCACTAACGGAATAGTTTTACCCCATAGCACTTGCTCTCGCACTTCTAATATCTGACCTGCTCACTCTTCGTAAGAGGCATCCTCATCTACCTCCAAATCAACCCAATCTAGCACATGAGAAGGGTCGGGTTTGTACTTCCTAAGCATGGACACATGAAACACATTGTGAACCCCCGAAAGTTGTGGCGGTAAACCTAACCGCCACTTCCCCGATTCTCTCCAATAACTTGAAAGGTTCAATGAACCACGGAGACAACTTGCCACGCTTACCGAATCTCATTAAACCCCGCCTAGGTGAGATCTTAAGGAACACATGATCACCCACTCCAAAAGACAAAGGTCGTCTCCTCTTATCAGTATAACTTTGCTGTCGGCATTGGGTCGTAGCTAACTTCTTTCGAATGAGAGCAACTTTCTCAATTGTCTCCCTAACAATCTCCAGACCCAATAACGGTGTATCCCCCACCTCGGCCCAACAAACTGGTGATCTACAAGGTCGGCCATACAAGGCCTCGAACGGTGCCATCTCGATGCTAGCTTGATAACTGTTGTTGTAGGCAAACTCAATCAACGATAAATGCTTTTCCAAAGACCCCTTGAAATCTAGGACAAAAGCTCTAAGCATGTCCTCTAAAATCTGAATGGTACGTTCTGACTGCCCATCGGTTTGAGGGTAATAAGCGGTGCTAAAAGTCAACTTGGTTCCCAATGCCTCTTGAAGGCCCTGCCATAATCGGGCGGTAAAACAAGGATCCCTATCCGATACAATGGTTACTGGAACCCCATGAAGTCGAACTATCTGTCTAACATACAACTCTGCCAAGTGTTCAACTGAGTCGCCGGTACGCATCGGAATGAAATGCGTAAACTTAGTCAACCTATCAACAATCACCCAAATGGCGTCATTGCCCTACTGCATTTTAGGAAGCCAAACTACGAAATCCATGGTAACGTGCTCCCATTTCCACTCGGCTATTGGTAAGTGTTGTAACAAACCCGCTGGTCTTTGGTGTTCGGCCTTCACTTGTTGACAAGTAAGGCACTTCGACACAAAAGATGCGACATCCCGCTTCATACCCCTCCACCAAAATTGACGACTAAGGTCACGATACATTTTTGTGCCTCCCGGATGTACCGCAAGGCGTGCGTGATGGAACTCCGAAGCACTTCCTCTCTACAAGACTCAGGTACAAACTAATGGTCTAAATAACGCACACTCTGAGCCGAGTGGATGTTCAAACCCTTCTCTTCCTTGCCGTTGGAGATTCTATCACGGATCAACTCTACTTCACAATCCCCTTGTTGTGCTTCTATAACTTTACTAATCAAGGTAGGTTGAGCACTTAAAGTAAACAATGTTGCACCCTCTTCGAACTCACCCAAGTGCAATTCAAACTTGCCGATCTCACCCAACATAACCCACTCCCGAATGGCCACACTCACCAAACTACTCACAGATTTTTGTCTTAAGGCGTTGGCCACTACATTGGCCTTCCCCGGATGATAGCGTAACTGGAAGTCATAATCCTCCAAAAACTCCATCCACATTTGTTGACATAAATTCAAGCCTTTTTGGGAAAACAAATACTTAAGACTCTTATGATTGGAGAAAACTTCAAACTTCTCACCATACAAGTAATGCCTCCAAATTTTCAAGGCGGACACTACTGCTGCTAACTCCAAGTCATGGGTAGGGTAGTTCTTCTTATGAGTTTTCAATTGCCGTGAACCGTAGGCTACAACCTTTCCCCCTTGCATCAAAACGCAACCAAGCCCATCACAAGATGCACCACTATAGACAGTATAGCCCAAACCTCTTTCCGAAATTATCAACACCGGTGCGGTAGTCAATCTAGTTTTAAGCTCTTGGAAAGACTCTTCATAAGCCTCACTCCACACAAACTTAACCCCTTTCTAGTCAGTCTAGTCAAAGGCGCGGCTAGTCTAGAGAAGTCCCTCACAAAACGTCGATAGTACCTCGCCAATCCTAAGAAACTCAGGATCTCAAAAACATTTTTAGGTTGCTCCCAATCTTGTACAGAATCTATCTTTGAAGAACCTACGGTTACTCCCTCTATTGACACTACATGGCCCAAAAACTTCACCTCGGTGAGCCAAGACTCGCATTTCTCAAATTTAGCATACAGTTGATGCTTCCTAAGTAAATCAAGCACTACCCTCAAGTGAGCCTCGTGTTCCTCCTCAGAAGTTGAATAAATTAGGATGTCATCCACAAAGACGACCACAAAATGGTCCAAGTATTCCCTAAAGATTTGGTTCATCAAGTCCATAAAGGAAGCTGGTGCATTAGTCAATCCAAATGGCATTACAACGAACTCATAGTGGCCATAACGCGTACGAAAGACCATTTTCTGGATGTCCTCCTCCCTGACTCTCAACTGATGGTACCTCGACCTCAAATCTATCTTTGAAAAGCAAGACAACCCTCTAAGTTGGTCAAACAAGTCATCTATTCTAGGTAACGGATACTTGTTCTTGACGGTAACCCGATTCAACTTACGATAATCAATACACAACTGCAACGACCCATCCTTCTTCTTCGTAAAGAGAGCCGGTGCTCCCTAAGGTGATGTACTAGGGCGAATAAAACCCTTGTCTAAAAGCTCTTGGAGTTGAATCTTCAACTCATGCAACTCTGTGGGTGCAAATCTATATGGCGCCATAGAAATTGGTGTCATTCCAAGCACTAAGTCAATGGTGAACTCGATCTCCCGATGGGATGGCAAACTAACGAGATCCTCAGGAAATACGTTCGGGTATTCAGAAACTACCCTTGGCAACTCAACATGAGTCCCGTCACTCTCACTATCCAAGAGAGTAGCTAGAAGGCCACTATGCTCGTTTCTACTACGAGGGTCAAAAATTGGCAACAAGACCCTATCAACCCGGTCTCCAAGAAAGTAAAAACAATCACCACTCAAGGTGCACAATGTGACCCTCTGGTGAAAATAGTCAATCACCGCTCGATACAAAGATAACCAATCCATGCCTAGAATAACATCAAAACTCGACATGTCTAGTAACACAAAAACAAACGGGAGTCGGCGCCCAGCAATCTCTATCTCACAACCACGACGTCCCCGATCTAAGTCAACTGTACCCCCGACCAGTGACTCAACTCTGAGTGGAGACGTTAACCGTGCTACCTCTAACCACAATGTAGATGCGAATGTAGCACATACAAAAAAATGAATGAGATGCACCCGTGTCTATCAATACGTTAGCCAAAGAGTTACACACAACAAAAATACCTCTCACAAAAGAGGATCTCGGCAACTGCTCTGGCGCGGTAACAGCATATACGCGCCCCTGTGGCCTTTGGTCAACCTACTTATCTCTCAGAGCATAGGCTTGCTGCACTGACTGGGCCGAAGTGCCTCCCTGATTAACTCGCAAAGTCTGTACTGAGAGAGCCTACCAGTGGCTCTGAGTCTGCCTCGACCCCGATGCGCCTCCCAACTGCGGGCAAACTCTCTTCATGTGCCCTGACTAACCGGACTGATAGCAAGTAGGCCCATGTCCCCTACTTTGAGACTGACTCTGAGATCGGTTAGGTGGTAGTGGTGGCAACATCTGTGGTCCTCCTCCTTTCTGTGGACAAGCAAAGGCCTTGTGACCCGGTTGGCCACATTTGAAGCAAGAAAACCCACTCAGTGCACTCTTCCTCGGGCCCGCACTAGGTAAAAGGTGGATCTAGACTGTTGTGGTTGAGACTGCGATGAAACAGTGTTTCTACTCTTCTTGTTGGGCCTATAGTCCCCTTGCGACCCTTGGTCCCTAGACCTCGAACTCCGAAGTTTCTTCTGCTCGGCCTCCATGGTAATCTCCACATGCGCAGCCGCCTCCACAAGACGGTCATAGTTCCGAATCATATTCCCAGCAACCTTGAACAAGATCTTGGTTCTAAGTTTCTTCTCAAACTCAATGCAACGGTGCTCTTCCGTCGCTACCAACTCTGGTGCAAGCCGGGACAAACTAGAAAGGGTTGCTTCAAACTTGGCCACGGACATATTGAGTTGCTTAAGGTCTTGGAACTCCTGCCTCAATCTCTCCCTAGCAGTGGGAGGTAGGTACTTGCCTTAGAAAGCCACCACAAATGCTTCCCATGTCGGTTCTATCCGGTCCTTGGCATACTTCCACCATTGGCCGGCGTTCCCTTTGAGGTAGTAAATCGCAAGAGTCACCCTTAACTCGCTATCCTCTATGTGAAGTATCTCAAAAGTCTTCACGGTTTGTTTGAGCCATTCATCTGCTTTCTTAGGCTCGGGGCCACCATGGAACTCATCTGGCTTGGCCCGTAAAAACTCCCTCGTGAGGAAACTCGCCCTCGTCTCTACAGCGTTCTCCCTAGCTTGGTTCTCCACCCTTAGGATATTCATAGACTCTCTCAAGGCCCCTGCCATTTCTCGGGCTAAGGCCTCCATTGCGGCTTGACTTGCTTACCCTGGGACTTTCGCTTGCCCCATTTGCTCAGCTATGTTAGCTTCGCCAAACCCCTCTTCTTGCACCGGAACCCCTTGGACCGGCACTTCATGCATACCTCAGCAACCCCTACCATGCCTTCCACGTCTACCACCACAAGTTTGACCCCTTCCTGACATCCTAATTAAGGAACAAGATAGATAATTTAGCACATAATTCCAAATGTGCTCACAACTTGCCTCACACGTTAAACTACAACAATTATGTATATTCTACCACACAAACAATTCAATTCACTCCACGTAAGCACTTAGCCACATAAACATATATGGATTATCCTTTTTGTGATGAGATTCGTCCCACGAAAAATCCAGAATTCTTAGTAGAACGAGTATTGATTAGGTACCCTTCTAATAAGACTTCAAGAAATTTAATAGGCGCAAATAACATCCCAAAAGTCCAATCCCATATCCATATAATCACGCAAGCATGTTATCACGTAATCACGAAAAACAAAACATTTCCTAAACATGCGAAATGAAACCATTGTGGCAAAACAACCACTTCCCGCGAGCCCCAAGTATTCAAATCCGGTAGCTCTGATACCAAGTTGTAACTCCCCAAGAACAATCCATCGAAATGAAATGCAATAACCAACATCCACTAAATAATAATCGCAAATCTCCAACATTTACATCATTAATCAACAAGATTTATACAAAAGTTCCACATGCGAATTATACATTCAATGATATTGAAATATATGAATCTACAGCATATAGAGCATCATGTTCCAAAAATAATAAAATGCCCTCATGGGGTTACAATTTCCAAGGCTTAAGCCCGGTTACACAAAAATGGCCTCTCGGACCCATACATAAATAGCCCTTGGCTAGCAATTAAATCATAACAAAACAGAGTTATTACTCTTCACAACATATCCACGCCCTCAACTTGGCGGGATCGCCACGTCTTTTCCTGCACCAAAATCCCATAGGGCTGAGCATAAAGCCCAGTAGAAAATCTTTAACAAAGTATATACACTTATGCAATATTTCCAATGTTAGATGCAAATGCAAATGCCATGCAATGCCATTTTAAAGAAAATTTCATTTCATGCTCTTCTTGAAAATCACCATGTTTCAAAAACAGTTTGCAATCTCAACAATTCTAAAACTTCCAATTTTAATCAAAAGGGGTGATAAATATGACTCAGGTAATCCCTAGGTTGGTGTCTACAAGTAAGCTCAACAAGCACTACCAATAACCCCACTTTACTGGTTGCTAACTGGAAGGGAAGTGATACCTTCTCCGAGCGTGTTTTCGGTCTTTCACCCCAGACACTCAGGCTAACTTATCAATTCATCTACACCTCCTAACCAGACTTGCTAACGTATTTACCCCACACACATTTCCGTAGTTCTCATTACAATATATTCCTTTCTTGAAGTAAATGTTTCCAATCTAAATTCACAATGCATAATAATTAATTGAATGAGTATGCAATGCAATGATTATCCATGCCTCATAGCATTTCTCCATTTTCAAGTATCTCAACAACAATATCAAAACAATCATATTTCCCATTTCCTCTCTTCAATGTTATTTCACAAAATAACCATATGCCATCAACACATAGCAACAATTTCTCATCCTGCACATTCTTGGCATTTTAGTCTCTTCAAGGCTTTATGTAATTTTTCGAACGTCAATTTCCAAGATTTACAATTCTCATAATCTATAATACTCAATAATTTGTCATCTCACAACTATACATGCCCATGCATTCAACAATAATTTTAAAATAAATTCTCAATCCTCATACCTCAAAAGATTGCCATTTTTGCAAAACATAATGTGAAATCTACACTCATTCATTCATTTAACACAAGAAAAGAAAGAAAACCCATAGGTTTTTCCCATACATTCCAAAACCCCCAAAATTTATTCTCTTCATCAAAACCAAAACTTTTCCCCATTTTCCTTAGTGAAATCTTCTTCAAAATCATTTTTCTCAAATTATGGAAAATGAAACCCTCAAGGACCAAAAGGTTGAGATTTAAACCCCACTTTTAAAATCTCTACATTTTTGTGCCATAAAATCAAAGGAGATAAAATACCTTCAAGAAAACCCTTAAAACACATCATCATTGCAAAACATGTATATATAACTCAAAAGAATCCCTACCTCAATGTTTGATGAAGAAAAGAAATGAAACCCTAGAGCCAAGATGAGAGATTTTCGATTTCCACCACACAATGTGAAGTTCTAGCTTTGATCTCTAAGATTTGTGAGAGATGATGAATCCAGACCCAATGGATTGCAAGAAATCAAACATTCTTTGTGTTTGGTGAGGGATTTTAGAGAGAAGGAGGAGCAAAAGTGTTTTTAGAGAGAGAGGGTTGTAAAAAAAATGAGATACATTCAGCCCCAAAAGAAAGAAAAAAAAAACAGAGCTCTTAGACTGCCTAAAATGCCGCACGTGCGGCGCCTTCTCCCGCACGTGCAGAGCGCCTCCCCCACACGTGCTATGGTCTTTTCCTGCCCTTCACTCCGCACCTACCTTTTAGGCAATGTGCAACCTTCCACAGCTCGCCTTACCCCGCACATGCGGCCTCATCTCCCACACGTGCGGCCTAAGGCCCCGCACGTGCGGCCTTGGTCTAGCTGCCGAGAATTTTCTCAGCTCCATTTTAGGTACTTTCAACCTGACCTCTCACTCTCTGGAATAGGTGAAATTTGAAACTGAATAAACAAAAACAAGAATTTGTTTGAGAAGAAAACTTCTGGACACTTCAAACACAATGAAAACAAAAGGATAAGGAGCGAATCATACACCCAGTCATCACATTCTGTCCCTCTTTGCCTTGATATTCATTGTCACTTTCATCTTTATCAGATTTTTATTCATCATCCCAAGTGATAGCGAGGGCTTTCTTCTTCCTCAAACGAGTGGGGCATTCTTGAGCAAAGTGGCCAAATCCTTGGCATTCATAGCATTAGACACTTTCAGAGTTCCCTTATATCTTTCATTTCTCTTTCTTGGCTACAGAATTAATTTTGAGTTTATCTTTGCCTTTAGATTTATGAGTATGAGTAGATTTCAAAAGACTAGGATTCTTCTTCAGAAAAGATTTTTTAAATTATTTTACAAAGGCATCTGTAATCTTGGAATCTATCTCACAATCCTCATCAGAATCCACTCCAACTCTATGAGCACTACTAAAAGCAATAGCATCTTTTTATTTCTTTTGAAATTCCTATGTGCCTCATAAGTTTGGAGATTTCCAACCAAATGATCTAGCTTGAGGTTGTCAACATCTTGAGCCTCCTCAATAGCCGAAACTTTTGGTTGGAACCGATCGGGCAAGGACCTCAAAATTTTTTCTACAATCTTGGATTTTGGTATTTTTTCACCTAAATTGAAGTTGGAATTTACAATGTCACTCAATTTCGTATAAAATTGATCAAAGGTCTCACTATCTTTCATTGAAAGGTTTTCGAAATTAGACGTGAGCCTTTGAAGTTTTGAGCGTTTAACAGAAGGAGTGCCCTCATGAATAGTTTGTAAGATATCCCAAGCCTCTTTTGCGACTTCACAATTGCAAATTTGACTAAACTCTTCAGATGTGACGGCGCAAAGAGAGAATTGATAGCTTTACTATTCCAGCTGCTATTTTGGTAATCAATTGGGTCCCACTTATCGATTGGTTTGGGGAAGGTTACTCCATCAACGATAATCGTCAGTTCGGTCCACCCATATATGACAGTTTGCCAAACTTTTTCATCAATAGATTTTAAAAACGATCTCATTCAAGCTTTCGAAAAAGAATAATTGGATCCGTCAAGTAGGGGTGGTCGAACCACGGAATTTCCCTCACGAATTGAATCCACTATCACAAATCAGACAAGATCTTGCTCCAAAAGTTTTTTTTTTTTTAAAAAAGAGCGACCTGCTTTGATACCAATTGAAAAATCTAGAAATCCCCTAGATATTGATTTGTGATTATGTATCAATTTTAAGTAGTAAATATCAATCCCAAACAAACAATCAAGGCAAAACGACACAACGATTTTAACGTGAAAAAATCATAATTGGAGCACCTCCAATTGTGATAAAAAAACCATGGGGCGAAAGCCACCAAACAATCCACTAAGAAGACAAAAGGAATTACACAAGTGTACTCTCAATTACCTAGCGAATCTACACCCGAATTGAACTAACCCCTATATGCCTCTTCCACCACGGTCTTCACCTTGGAATTGTCTTTGGCCAGCGTTGAATCCACAATGCCAATTTTGAATCACGACGATGAGACACTCTAGAATCGACCAAAACTTCAGGCTCGGATTCCCCGGAATCCACCGAAGAATAACTCTCTCTTTTGTATTAAATAAACCAAAAATCCTTTGATGTATACTTCTTAAACCATGAGTTGAATACTCAATCAAACATCAAAGTAAATTAGGAAAATAGCCCCAGATATAAACCCTAATATCCAAGAAGAAGATCTAGAAGCCTAACCGTAAAATCTGACTGAAACACATATTTATAGCAATCTGTTCCGCGATCTCCGCTCGAGCGTAGGAATGGCCGCTCAAGCGGACCGACTCTCAAGTGCAAGAAATTCCACTCGAGCGGGAAAAAACATCTCCCAATATTTTTGCAAGCGATCAAACTTCTGAAACTAAGGATTCTCCGCTCGAGTGGGGAAATGTCCGCTCGAGCAGACAAGCAACTTCGAATACATCCCCGTCATAGTCAATGAAGTGGCAATCATGAAAGAATTAGCACCACAAACTTCTCTGCAAGGAACAATTCGGGTTGGATTCACAACTAAAAACTCATAGCCTCACTGAAATAAAAGTGCGAAAATAAGTACAACAAAAAGGAGTTTTGTCAAACGGGATTGCCAAGAATAAAAACCTAGCAGCACTAACAGTCCATATAATTTGGGACTTGTGTCACTTTGGTTCTTCACTTTTCAATTGTGATACATTTGATCCTGAAATTTTGAATCTTGATCCAAATAAGGACAATTGAAGATACCATCACTTAATTTCAAGGGTCAAATCGTCAATTTGATAAAATAAAAACTAATTTGACAAAAAAAAAAATGTCAGAAAAAAGAAATTAATTTTTAAAAATTATTTCTATCCACCAAAGATAAAATTATGAAAAAATGATAAATCTTTTAGACATTTATTATTATTTTTAACCAAATTAATTTTTATTATGTGTTTGGATTATAATCATGTAATGAGTGGTTGTTAGGATTTTAGTGTATAATGATACATTTAATATATGAAATTTTTTTGGTTTTGGATTTTTTGATTTAATTAATTGGTTTAATAATGATATCAAAGTTGTCGCCATGTTTGTGTGGACTCGCCTTTTTCTGCGCCCCACCTTTCGGAAAGGGTTTGAAAAGAAGGCCTCACAGTTTGGACTCCCGCGGTTCTGAATCTAGTCTCACAAGTGCAATGTGAAACTGATAATCACCAAAGAGTCTAATCCAACAAATATTTTTGGAATATCGATTTTAAATCAAATAATGCCAAAATTGGATTGCTTTGCTAGATACAGAGTCGCCACCTAAATATTTTATTTTTGGAAAAATTTAGGAAACCTTGACTCGTTTCGAAGGCCACATGTCCATCATCACCAAAGTTCCCTCGGCTCGGGAACTTGGGTACGAGAGGGGAAGGTCCTGAAATGAGCACCCTTACTCGCCCGATCAAAGATCGGCCTCTACTAATCATGATATGTTCTTTTATAAACATTATGTGTTCTTGTTCCGATTATTAGCTAACTTTACTATGTGACGCACGCAGGAAAGTATAGACTAGTCGCAAGACTTGGAACAATTCAACTCACGTTTGTTTGCGAAAATGGTTTGAATTTGCCACCCTCAAGTGGGCTTAAAGATGCGGTTTTGCCAGCAAATATAGTGGGCTTAAAACATGATTTTGCCACAACCAAGTGGGCTTAAAATGCACATTTGTTGAATCGTTCCAATTCAAACAATCAAGCCTTCAACCATAAGCATACATACAGTTAAGCATTTAAGCACGTAGCCTCATGGTAAGCATGCGAAACATGTTAACATGGCAATCACACTCATGCAAGTATGCTAAAGCGTAAAAGCTTACCGAGTACTCCAAGCCAAAATAGAAACTAGTTAGAAAAATGCATGATCCTAACTACGTTAAGATGCCTAATTCAACACATACAGTGATGTTACTAAATAGACTCAGTGTAGACATCCCATTTTTGACCGACCTTAAGACTCAGACGTCATCGATTGAGTGCTTGGTGACGGTGCTTGTTGTGCTTGTTCTAAGGTTTCGGAGTTTCGGCTGAGAGCCTTGCCCCCGGACCTCGGGACCCTTTTGTGCTTTGCCTCAATTTGTGAACCAGGTCTTGTTTTCTCTTCCCGAATGGAGGGAGAGGTCTTGTAGACCATCTCTTAGTGACCGTAGGCTACTTTTCCTGGTCGCAGGCCACTGTTCCCGTTTGGAGACCAGTTTCTGGTTTTCGGAGCCGTCGGCCGTGTGCCTCGTTTCAAGGCCGCTTAACTTTCTCTGTTTGGCACGTTTTTTTGCACACACCTTGTTTCCTCTCTCTAGAGGGACACTGTGGCCTGGGAGACCACCTTTGTGGTTGCACGCCACTTTCGATGCTTAACAGCCTATTTTCGGGGCACCCGACTCCGCGTTTTGACCCCTGAACCCTCGTTTTGCATCCGTCTTGGTTCATTTTTGGCATGGACCTTGTTTTCTTTGTTTGGGAGGTGGTACAAGGGTGGGAGACCACTTTTCTCCCGCTAGCCAATTTTCTGGTCAAGAAGCTGGTCTCCTTGGTTTTTGAGCCACATTTGCTGGTCTCCCACCAAACCACTAGCTTGGTTTCAATTGGGAGACCACCAAATAGGCTGGCCAACCAAATTTTTTGGGGTTGAACCTTTTGAACTGGTTAACCGACCAGGGGAAGTGGTCGGTCGACCACCTGAACTGGTCGGCCTGCCTCCCTCAGTCTTGTCTCTGTGAGTGTGTGCCAGCTGGAAGGCACAGACTGCATCCTCCATACACGTGTATGGAGGATCTTTGGCCTTGGTTTTTAGCTTCTTTGAGAAGCTAAGGCCTTGTATCTTTACAAAGGGGGGCCTCCCCTCCTTTGTGAGGGTTAAGATTTTGTTTGAAGGCAAAACACATATATCTCTCTATACCTCTCTACTTTGGTCTCAAGTGTGTCTTGTTCTTGCACCTCTGCACACTACATCATAGCCTAACTCCCCCACCATTGCTTTGAGGTCCTTAGAGGTCATTTTTAGAGGTTGAAGGTCTAGGTTTTTGGTCTCAAAGTCGCTGTCTTGCTGAGCGTCAAGGGTAACATACTCTTTCCCTCTTTCTAGCATTATTTTGCTCCTCCTTTTAGCTATATGTTCATGCATATTTGAGCTTTGTTGTCAACTGAAAAAACTCTTTTTTTGAGGTCCGTTTCATGTTTGTTTAAGGTCATTTTGTTGTTGGGGGTCATCTACCCCCTTGCATGCTTCATTTTGCCTTGTTTTGAGCCATGCCCTAAGGCTTTTGTATTGAGCTTTGCTTGGACCTTTAACCACTGAAATCTAGCAGATTTTTAGTGGTTGGGATGTGGTTTTGAGGGCCAAAATCAGAGAGGGGCAACCCTCTCTCTTGTTGTCTTGTTTACTAGCATTTTTGGCCTTACAAAGGAGCCTTTATTTGCACACCTCCAAGCCTTGTTTCAGGCCCTTTTCAGTGACTTTTAGGGCCTGCCTAGGCTCTTTCCAGAGTTGGTTTTGTCACCTTGGGTGTGTCTCTTGCATGTGTAGAATAACCCCTCTTATAGCCTATCAAAGGAGCATGACATTCTTGCATGCATTGATCATGTTTCAGTGGGTTTTTGGGCTTTATTTGGCATGCCATGATTCTATTTTTGGCTGGCTTGGTAGTCTCTCATGCGCTTCATATGGTTGTAGTGTAAATCATGGTTCACTATCTGATGATGCATGCTGTCTTGGCCCTCCATTCTAGCATATTTTGGCCATGGTCCAAACTAATTTTATTCATATTTTGGGCTGCCTTAGCTTTGTTTGAAGTGTTTTGAGTCATGCATGCATTGTTGTAGATGGTCATGGTTCAATCAAGCTTACTAGCTTTGTATATCGGGTCCACTAGCATGCGTTGTTTGGGCCTTTGACATGATTTAGCATCATTCCTACCATGATTTCAGTGCATATTACTTGGCCATATTCTCATGTTTGTCACTCTTTCAATGTGTTTGAGAATTGCATCATTATATCCTATTTATGAGCCTTTGCATTGAGCTTCATTCTTATGCCTTTCAAGCAACCATCTTGGCTCATTTTGCCACTGTTTTGGGTCTGCATAGGGACTGTTTGGGGTTAGTTTGGTCATTTGGGCATCGCTTTGCATACCTCTAGTGTAATGCACTTCACTAGTTTCGGTAATTGTGCCATCCAACATGCATCGGGTGAGTTGTTTGCATGATTCGGGACCATCTTGTATGTCATTTTAGAGCTGGAACATGTGTCATTGTATGCCATATTTCATCCTTGTCATGCTTTGGTAGAGTTGCACTTTGTTCCTTAGGTTTGGCCCTTGCATTTGTGCATGTTTGTATGTACCTTGTTGCCTCATTTTCATCATATTGGCCACTGATTTGGGTGTAGCTGTGGTTCATCCATCTTGGTTTAAGTCCATCTTGCATTGTGTATGTATGCCATATAGTCCATGTTATCACAAGTTTGATCATTGCATTGCGTATGCTTCGTTCATAACATCATGTATGTTAGTGCATTGTGTATGTATGCCATATAATCCATGTGCATTGAGTACGCCGTTGATTAGTTCATAGTATTGTGTATGCCATTTGCATGCTTGCATGTCATTTTGTGCATCTCCGCATCACTTAATTGCATTGCATTTAGATTGCATGCTAGAGCTGCATTTGTCCATACATTGTTTGTTGCATTGTGTTTGGAGTAGGGTTTAGTCCAAACACGGGAAACGAAGGACGTTTCGTACTCAAAGTGACGAAATGTGCCTCGATTCTTGGTCGCCAACACTCTTGACTATCCAAGATAGAGTTGTTGGCTTTAGGTGTTTACATGTGCATTCATTTCACATTGAGTTGTGCAATTTGACTCCTCGGCCATCATGCATCGGGGATGCGTGATTGATGGTGCGAGAATCGAGGACTACACTCTCTAGAGCTTACGTAATGATGGGGAGAGTGGTCGGGCACACATATGCTGAAAATACTTTGCCTTCTCTCTCTCTTGCCTTTGTTGCAGAAAAAGCAGAAACCAGGAGAATGAGCTGGTCGCTCGACCAGGTTTTCTGGCAGGCCGACCACCTTTTCTGGTCTTCACCACCAAGGGTGGTCGGCAGGTGGTCTCTCTTGCCCATAGCTTGGTCGGCAGCCTTTCCACAGTTTCCCTGGGTGGAGTTTCATCTCTCTGGAGCCTCGTGCAACTTTTTGAAATCAATTGCAAATAAAGGCGAGTTGAGACATCGCGATGGATTTCCCGACAAGGCGACTCGAGCATGCATGCATCCCTTATCATTCGGAACAGAGCTGAGGCAGTCCATTTCATGTAGCTTGCATGCTAATTTATTTGCTTCCTTAGTTTAATTTGTTAATTAATTAATGTTGTGTAATATTTTGCTGTAATTCGTTATTCATTTCGGTTGTGTAATAACTAGTTGAATTAGCTTAGATTAGCTAGTTGGTTGTGTATTATTCATTTGGACCCCCCAAGGAGGGCAATGTTGTAATAAGTGTGCGTGTGTGTGATGCATGTCTTCCAACCCCACATCTTTCTCCCTTTTATTTACCAGCTTATGATGGTTAGTTTTAGGGCATGTTTCAATTAGCATCCTTATGCTCGTATGTTTGCATCCATTCATTTGTATTGCATGTATCGAGGTCGGAGTATCATACTAACTGCATTGTATTTCAATTCCAAGTTGAATACATGTTATCTGTAGCATCTCATTTGCCATCTTAGAATAGCCGAGCCTATCTTAGTTGCATTTCGCATGTGTTGCATTAGCCATCATAACATGAACTAGGATCATGCATTGATTACTAACTAGTTTCTGTTTTGACTTGGAGTACTTGGTGAGTGTTTATGCTTTAGCATCCTTGCATGTGTGTGAGTGACTACCATGATAGCATGCTTGCCATGAGGCTAACTGCTTATGTGTTATAACTACCTGATTGCTTGTGGGTGAAGGTTGGATTACTGGAATTGGAACAATTCATTGATTGCAAGTTTTAAGCCCACTTTAGTGTGGCAAATCACCATATTTTCTAAGCTCACTTGAGGGTGGCAAAATCCGCATTTTAGCCTACTTACGAGTAGAAAACCCCTTTCAAAAACAAACATGAGATGTTTGGTTCCAACTTAGGCGATCCAGTCTATACTTGTATACTGTGCGCATCACGTAGCAATTATAGGCTAATAAACCGAAATAAGAGCACATATGTTTTCGAAAACAAGATATCATGTTTAGTAGTGACCGATCTTTGGTCGGGTGAGAGGGGGTGCTCATTGCATGACCTTCCCCAATCGTACCCAAGTTCCTGAGCTGAGGCAACTTTGGTGATGACAGACACGTGGCCTTAGGCACGAGTCAGGGTTTCCTAAATTCCCCCAAAATAAAATATTTAGGTGGTGACTCTGTATCTGGCAAAGCAGTCCATGTTTGGCACTTCTTTCTAAAAATCAGTTTTTCAAAACGATTTGGCAGATTTGGACTCTTTGGTGATTTATCAATCTCCTATTGCACTTTGTGAGATCAGATTAAGAACCGTGACATTGAGTCCGAACTGTAGTAAGCCCAATGAACAAAACGGGATTTCTCCCGGGACGTTCGGGGACGTCTACACTCGGCTACTTAATCATGATATTTGCAACACTTTGATAGTATGTTTTGAAACACGTATTCAAAGAAGTATTAAATTGACAATGGAGTTTAGATGATGCACCGAGCCTCGGTGCATACAATACAAATGAATGGATGCAATCATGTAAGCATAAGGTATGTTAATTGAAAATGTCCCTAATCTAACCATCAAAAGCGGGTAAATAAAAGGGAGAAAGACGTGGGGTTGGGAGACATACACACACGCATGCACACTTATTACAACATTACGCCCTCGCGAAAGAGGGTCTGAATGAATAAGCTAACTAGCAACCCTAATTTAAGCTAAGCTAATTATTACAAAACCCGAAACTAATTAACTATTCTAGTTGACTAATTATTACAAACCGAATTAAGCTAATTAATTGTAAAACGAATTAATTAACTAAATAGTTACAACACTTGTATGAACGAATTAGCTACAACTAACTAATTAAGCAAAGCAAGTAAATGGTCTCGAGGGGCGAGACATGCATGCATGCTCGGCTTCTCCACCCGAAAAAGCCACCGCCTTGCCATTGCAGCCTCTGTTTACACATTTTTTATCACTGAAAATTGCACCAACATCCAGAACACCTCTGCTCCTCCTTAGGAACACACTGAGCAACTTTCTTCATTGATGGCCAGTTGGCTACCAATGGTGGCCGGCGGCTACCATTGGTGGCCGGTCAGCTACCCCTACCCTGAACTTTCTTTTTTGCTGCAACAGAGAGCAAATAGAGGCAAAGCAGTGTATTCTCAAGGAGTGTATTTACTGTTACCCTCCTTATCATCACACAAGCTCAAAGGAATGTAGCTCTTGGCCCTCAAACCATCAAGCAAGCATTTTCCATGCATGATGGCTAAGGAACCAAGCTTGTACAAGCTTAATGAATGCACAAACAAGACTAAAACAACCACCACCCTATCATGCATGATCAAGGGTGACGGTGACCAAGGAAAGTGGCACATTTCATCATTTCGAGTATGAAATGTCCTATTTTCCCCGTGTTTGAGTTAACGTCCAATCCGAACACGTGCAATGCAACACAAAAGATGTTTATCTTGCCTCTTTTACTTGTTCATTTTTGTTTACTCATTTTAGATTACCAATCCATTCTTGAATTGATTAGCCCAAATGTGAATGTCCTTTAATGGAAAGTGGGCTTAAACCACAAGTGTCTTGGGCATGAAAGAGACCTCAGGCCATTGATAATGAACCCCCGAAGGGATTAAACCATTAAGCATGAATGTCTCAATTTCACACTTAAGCAAACAAGTGGTTTAAAACCACTTTCAAAGCAAACAAAAAAGTGAAGAATAGGGGGAGATTGCAGAGATTTCAGTGCTGAAATGGAGTGCAAAAACATGTAATCAACTCAAGGAAATGATGTTTAAAGGCCTAAAACACCTAACTAGTGAAGCCCTTTACACTAAAACCATGCAAAACAAGACTCATATGACCCAACCAGCCCAAAACAGAGCTAAAGCAGTCCTAATTAGAGGCAAAAACATGCTGAAATTAAGCTAAGTTAAGCTAGAAAAACATGCTAACACATAGAGCTAACAAGGCATGCAAGCAAGATACAAGGAGGGGCGGCTAACCCCTCCAATTTTGGACTTCAAAACATGTTTTCCACCACTGAAAACCTCTGAAATTCAGTGGTTAAAAGGCCAAGAAAAGTTAGTTTGAAAGTGTTTGACCAAAAGTGTAAAAACTTTTGTAAACAAATAAGCAAAAGGGTGAACCACCCCCTAACTCAAAAAGGCCTTAAACCACCATTTTTAAACCATAAAACAGAGTTTTTTGGAGTTCAAAACCAGCTCAAAAAAAGTGTAAAAAGATGGCAAAACAAGCATGGAAATTAAGCTAGCAAAGAGAAGTTTCTACCTCTTGAAGGGAAGACACAGTTTAGGCAACAATTCAAGCCAAATTCAAGCTAAAATCGCCTTCTAGAGCTCAAAGAGGGCCTCAAGTAACCTCAGCCCAAAGATGAGCAACTTTGGTTAAGGGTTGATAGGCAAACTAGAAGTATATCTCTACTAGTATGCACAAAAGGGCAAGAGAGAGAAATCTAGAGAGAGAGAATTGTAGAGAGAGAAGATTGTAGAGAGACTGGCTCTCAAAATTTTTCCAATGTTGCAATATGAGAGATAGGTCACCTATATAAGAAATATATAAGCCTTGGTCGAAAATATCTCAAAATAGACAGACGGAACATTGTGCAAACAGTTGGAGGAAAATATCTGCAAAATCTGAGCTTTGTTTACACCAGTGGCCGACTAGACAAACCTCACCCCAGGCTGGTAGGTCACCCCTGGCTGGTAGGTCACCACTGGTGGCCGATAAGCCACATCCGTGGCCGACCACAAAAATCTATTTTTCGGGCCCGATTCAAATGGGCATATCTCCTTTATCCGGACTTCTTTGTAGGTCATTCTTGTGTCTAAATTGAAGCCCCGGAAGTCTTCTTTCCAATGGTGACAGAATCATGTCAAAATTCCAAGTATTCAAAAAGATATGCCTCTTTTAGTGAAGACTACTCAGTTTCAGCTTAACCGGATTCATGCCCAACTTCTCCTCGGCTAGTTTTCTTCTCTCTCCTCCCCTTTTTTTTCAACCCCAAACCCCTAAATAAGGTGTTTTGAAATATTTTTCGAAGAGTTCACCTCTCTTTCATTTATTTCCACTTTGTCCCTGCTCGGTTTACCGAAAATCGCAACATTTAACGAAATGAGAGCCTCGGAACATCGTAGAAGCTTTTTCAAAAATATTTTGAAAGAGAGGGTTTTAAGGTCTAAAAATCATTTTGGTCAAAATAATTTTTGTCCAAAATGGTGTGTGAGGTTGGGATTTGATGCTCTGCTTGCTAAAGAAATCGAACCTTTGCATGGCATAGCCTTCGTCCCGCCTTCGTCCTCGAACAATCAACCTGAGACCCCTAAGTCTTAAGGGCGGTCAAAAATGGGGTATCTACAGTTTGACTTTTGAAAAAATAGAAAATAATTTAATGAAAATAAAAACAACCATCCATTACATGATTATCATCCAAATACATAATAAAAATTAATTTGGTAAAAAAATAAATAAATAAATGTCTAAAAGATTTATCAATTTTACATAATTTTATCTTTAGTGGATAAAAATAATTTTTAAAAATTCAAAAATATTTTTTTGACATTTATTTTTGTCAAATTAGTTTATATTTTTATCAAATTGACGATTTTGCTTTTGAAATTAAGCAATGGTATCTTCAATTGTTCTTATTTGGAACAAGATGTGGGACCCCGGCTGACACGTTGGTGTCACCTTGCCACGTGTTGGTATTCAGAAAATACATCCCCACAACTGCCCCCTAGGTTCTATTACCTCGGCATTCTGAGGTGATGGAACCTATATCTGTATTTTCTTCCAGTAAATTGGATTAAAGTTTGATAGCCGAGATCATCCATTTCTGGCCAACATGCTTTCCCTAAAAAATCAAGATTTTTAAGGATCTTTTTACGCGCATGAACTATTATGCACTTCAACTCAATCGTTTCAATCACACGTTTCTTTCTTACTGGCTTGTGCTTGTGACGTGCCCATAAGTCATCTCTTTCTCACATGCGTCGTCTGACATATGCGCTCTTTTAGGCGTATTGATTACTTTTTTGCCGCCGTTTTCATTTTTTGACAAAATCTTTCCCCCTTTCTTTCGTCTCTTCACTTTTGCATCTGAGTTCTCCTGTTTTTTCTCTCTCTAAAACTCTTTCTTTCAAATCCGCCATCGCTCAAGCTTCCCAAGCTCTGCAATTTTCTCCGTTCACCCCTTTCGGCGAGATTTCCACCGGTCTTCTGCTCCTGCAACCGTCGTAGGACATCGGCAAATCCCTTTCCGGCTTCCCTTTCTTAGGTGAGCTACTGTTCCTTTCATTTTCAGTTCCTGATGTTTCTCCTTCTTTTGCTGTCGCCATGACTGTACTGTTTCATGCTTTTTCAATTTATAAATCGTACATCTGAATGCATTCATTCATGATTTTGCCTTTGCCCACATTTTGAACACACGCATTGTTTCACTACTTCTTTGCACCGTTGCCACTGTTCTTGGACATGTACTCTTGTATTCTTCATGTTCTTGATAGCCCATCCCAATTCTTGTTTCTGAAACTTTGTTTTTGTTTTCTGTTTTTTGCATCTTTTCCAGATCTGTACTTTTGATCTTCATCTTCATAGCTTTAGGTTTGGGATTTGTTTGTAGAACCCACGATTTAGGGCAAAACTGAAACATTCCTTACAAATTTCTGTACCAACCTAAACCTAGGTTTTTGCCGAGGTCTCATTAATAAGAAACATCTTTCTTCTGAATTTCAACCCTTCTAATTCAGGCCGTTATCATGGGTATGTGGGGACATAGGGTAGATACACCGACCAAACTTGAGTACTTTAGGCAGGAGTTCTCCATCCCTGCCGATGTCCATCTGAGACTGGCTAGGGATGATGACTCCATCATGCCTACCGAAAACGCCATGCCCCTTTCCATTGTAGCTTTTACTGAGTGTGGACTCCGGCTTCCACTCAATATCCTTTTTCGCGAGATCCTTCATTATTATAAGTTGAACCCCCGTGCAACTGGCAATCAATTCCTATTGAGTGATTTTTGGTATTATTACCTTAGCTAAACAGGAAAACGTTAGGATCACCCTAGCCGATATACAGTATTGTTACACCATGTGTGCCCTTAACTTGAAGGAAAAAGGCTTTATTTACTATCATAAGCCGACGTCTACAGAATTCAAAATCGTAGCCGACCTCCCAGACTCCAACAAGGGGGCTGGAGATGACTATCTTATTACCTCGGGAAATTGGGAGTTTGCTCCAGACGAGGACATCCATCTCTACCCTCTTCCCCGATCAGTTTTAGAGGGCAAGGGTAAGAGCCTAGCATTTAGATTTGCCTGTTTTTCTTTCAAAGTCTTAAACATTCTGTCTGTTTCTAACGTCTGTTCTTTTTTGCAGCTGTTCGTCAGCCACAAAAAAATTTTCGCCAATCTTTTGTCCCCAGCAAAGACTTGAAGAGACTTCTGGATTTGCCAATCGAGAAGCGAAAGGCACCCCTGCTTCTCAACTTCATCCCAACATACAGATCACCTCTCCTCGACATCCCCAGGAAAAAGAAGAAGAAGAGCCAATCTCCTCCCTCTGCTACAACTCTTCCAGTTGCTTCATTATCGCGAACAGACCAAGGATCAACCTCGGATCCAACGGAACAACCGTCGACCTCGATTCCATACCTCATTCCACTATCCCAAAGAAAGCGTCGCCGACGTCTTGTTTTTGCAGCTGAGATGGGTCGTGCAAAGCCAGTTGCTAAAGACCTCCTAGCCAACATTCCATCATCTATTGACGAACAACCAATACAAACCCAACCTCCAGAAAAACCAAAAAGAATTAAGAAAGCTCAACCGAAGGCAAAAGTGACTTACGTTGAGACTGAGGACACTTTGCCAGCCCCACAACTGGCTTCAACTCAGAAAACTGCCTCTGTCCCTTCGAAGAGGTCCGCCGAAGTACTTCCTTTCGAATCCTCCAAGTCAAAACGGCCGAGGTCATCTGCAATGACTTCGGGGTCAAGGAAACCGGCTGTCCCCTGGGCCCCCGAGATCACCCTAGAGGATAAGCCTGTAATGGCAAATGATAGTGCCGACGATATTAATGTCGGCGTTGCACTCAGTACCGCTTTACTTCTCCCAGGCGACTTGGAGCGAAACACCAAGTACAGTGAGTATGAAAATTATGCCTTAATGTTACAGCACTCCGTTCAGGTAAATGTCTTCCTCTTGGTAAATTTTTCTTTCTCTTTATTTCACACTTTGAACATTCTTTAATACCTTTGTTTTCTTTCAGGCCATCCAGCACGCCCATTCTTTCTCGATGTAGTCTTTTGAGAATAAGCAAAAGCTGGCAGACATGAAGAAGGAGTTCTCTTCTATTCAAAAGATCAATAAAGGCCTTGAATCAAAAATGAGGAAGCTGGAGGATCAAGCCGAAGCTGCAATTAAAGCTCAGAATAATGCCGAAGAGAAGGCTGAGGCGGCTGAGGCTATCAGAAAGGTGGCTGAGTCTCAACGGAGAGAGGCCGAGGAAAAAATGGCCCAAGCTGAGAAAGAGCTTCAGGAGGCCCTGGCCACCAAAGAAGCTGAAATCAAAGACGCTCATGAAAAGGCATCTAATCAAGGCATGGCCGACGTTACTGAGGCCTATGAACTTCAAGTGAAGCAGGCATGTAACAAGGGTTTCACCCTTGGTTGGATGTCTCTTCTGAAAAAACTTATTGTTCCTGATGACTCTTCATTGCGAAAGGCCGACGCCGTTCCCTTGCCATTTCCTCCGGCCCCAATTCCAAGTGAAGATATCGGCGAATCTGATGCTGAGGATGAGGCCGAGGAGGAAGAGCACGAGGATTTGATTAGAAAATCAACAGATGCTGATGGGGCCAAGTCCCCTCCTCAGAATGATCAAGTCCTAGACTTGACTCAGGATGAGGAAGGTGATTTGGTTCCCATAGAAGCTGTTCTTGAGATTGCACCAGCCGACATCCCTTCTGAGGCCAAGTCAGTTGAAGAAACACTTCAAGAAATTGACGCCGAGATAGCGGCAGAGAAGGAGGCCGAGGTCGTATCTGATCTTCAGATTTAACAATCTGGCGGAGAGGAGCCTTAGCTCTAAGTCTTCTTTGTATTTTCTTGTTTCTTTATCTTGGGGAACAATGTTGTTCTTTGTATGGCCGATGTGCCCCTTTTTTCCTTTGAAATGTTAATACAACGTTTTTCTTTTATTGAATGCTTGTACTCCTGTCTTCTTTTCTTTGTCTTCGTATGATTCTATACTTTTAGAATATTCTGCATATATCGTATGTACTGTTTCTTCTTTGTGCAATCTTCTCGGGATAACACACCTCGGATACATAAAACTTCTCGGTTTTAATCTTAACAAGTGCTGAGTATCATGCTGGTTTAACTCGACTTGTAAATTGTCCACAAATTTCAACAAGTGTTTAAACAATGTCTATGGCTTAACTTTAACTTGTAAATTGTCCACAAATTTCAACAAGTGTTTAAACAATGTCTTTAGCTTAACCAACTTGTAAATTGTCCACAAATTTCAACAAGTGTTAAGCAATATTTTTCGGTTTAACCAACTTGTAAATTGTCCACAAATTTCAACAAGTGTTTAAACAATGATCTTGTCTTAACTTAACTTGTAAATTGTCCGCAAATTTCAACAAGTGTTAAGCAATACTTTTCTCTTCTCTCTGCCCCCTAATGTGAACCTGAGTTTCACATGGGTTCGCATTATACATGTATTCCAGGGACAATGTCAAGTATCTTGAAAACAGTACTGAATCTTTATTTATTTATTTCGGCAAATGGCCAAAGAACAAAGGAATTCTAATGATAGAAAAATTTCAAAGGGGTTTCCCCAGTTGATCTTCTCGGCGTAGTCCAATATGCCCAGAGTATATTGGGCAGTTCGTCTACCCATTTTCCTTTTGCTGCCTGCAGCCTCTTCTTTATTCCATCCAAGATTATTTTGTTGGATGCCTTTGCTTGCTCATTGCTTTGGCGAAAACTTGGTGTTGAGAAGTAGTTCTTGATCTTGAATTTTGCACAAAAGTTCTTCATCCCCATCCTGGACGAGGATTTTCTTTAGCGCCTCTTCGCTTTTCTCGGCTGGCTCTTTGTCGACGTCTTCTAGGACTTCCACGTCCTCTTCTTCAATTTCTGCCTTCTTTAGCTCTTGAATGCTGCAAGTAGACTTCATTGCTGTCATGGAGCAACTTTTTGCCTGTAGCTGATCACCCCTGACTTCTTCTGTCCCATGCTCTGTTGGAAATCGCAACAGTTGATGCAATGTTGAGGGAACTGCCCCCATCGCATGCAACCATGGTCTTCCCAAGATAATGTTGTAAGGGGAGGGTGTGTTGATGACGGTGAATTCTGTCTTAATTTTCCTGGTGCCAGCCTGCACCTCTAAGCTTACTGCTCCCAGTGGCCATGTCGGCGTTCCATTGAACCCGACCATTGGGCCGTTGGATCGTTCCATGTCATATGGGTGAAGGCCGAGCTCCTTGTAACACCGGATGTACATGATGTCACAAGAGCTTCCTTGGTTAATCAGGATGCGTTTCACTTGGCATTCCCCAACCTGGAGGGATACTACCAAGGCATCATTATGCGGGTGCTGGACCATCTCTAGGTCGGCTTCAGTGAAGGTTATCATTGGTCCCTGGTACTGTTCTGCCCGATGTCTTTTTTCGCCGACTTGATAGATATGTTGTAGGTGTTTTACCTTTTGGGTTTCTCCTCGGATTTCATTTTCGTTGACCTTTGAGTGGATTACGTTGATTACCCGAGGTCCTTCTGCCTGTGGCTGTTGTGCTGGGGGAGGTGGGGCTGCTGGTGCTTGAGGCAATCTCGCCCGTTCTTCCCTTGTTCTGGTTTCATCAACAAGGTCTCTCAGATGTCCTTGTCTTACCAGGTCTTCCAAATATGTTTTTAGGGTTCTGCAACCCTGAGTCATATGTCCATCTGCATAGTGGTAGGCACAGTGCCTACCAATGTTTCTTCCCGTGAACTCTCCTGGAGTCCTTTCTGGTGTTCTGAAATAGGGCTGGTTTCGAATTTGATCCAGGACTTTGGGAATTTGGATCCGAAACACGGTTGTTACTGCTTGTGTAGCCCTTAGTTCTGTCTCTTGCTTGCTCGTTCCATTATTACCTCGGCCTTGCTTCAGCGAGTCGTTCCCTTTCTCCTGTTTTATCTCCCTATTTGCCGATGTGTCTTCTTCGGCTCTGGCATACTTTTCGATTTTTGCCATGAGCTCTTCCATGCTTTTTGGCAAAGTTTTTGCCAAAGATTTCCATAGCGGACAATTGTCTTTTAGGCCATTCTTGAATGATACGACTGCTACTTCTTGATTACATTCTGGTATTCGGTTGAATACCTCATAGTATCTTTTTGCATAGGCCCTAAGGCCTTCATCCTTACTGAGCCTCAAGGCCATCAATGCGTCCACCCTTAATGGCTGTAGCTTATTTGTTACAAACCGGGCCACAAACATCTCGGCCAGGCCTTCCCAAGTCTTCACGCTTCCCTTCGGTAGTTTATGGAACCAATCTGATGCAATCTCCCTGAAGGATGGAGGGAATACTTTGCAAAGCAACGGCTCGTTCCCACTATACAATGCCATTGAGTTCAAATATAGTCCGACGTGGAAGTTAGGGTCTGACTTGCCGTCGTCTATTTGAAACCTCGGCATACTGAATCTCTTGGGTGCCTCGAACCTATCCAATTCCACCGAGAATGGTGTCCTCGGCTTATCTGGGGATGTCACCTCGGCTTCGGCATTCTGCTACTTCCTCTTGAGGTAATCTCTTAGGTCTTCTTTGCTCCGCCCAGGAGCTCAGCTATCTTTCGACTTCAGTCTCTTCGGTATACTACTCTCGGCCTCGTGGTGAGCCCTTTTCGACCCTTCCCCATGAGTTGTATCGAAGCACAGTGCCTGTCCCTGAACATTCCGATTGCCTCTGGGGTCTGCCTCCTTTGCGTGTTGCGTCCTTCGTGATTCTTCTGTTCTTGGCTCCCTTCGTCCGACCTCCCTGGAAGGTCGGTGAGAATGTCTTTTGCTCCCGTTGTGCTGGGGAGCTTTTGGAATTGATTTCTGCCCTTGCTTCTGGGCATTGGCTGCTGGCATCGGCGTGTCCTGCAGCGGGTATGGTGGCAGCATGACGTTATTTTGCATCATAAGGTTGACGATTGATTGCAGGTTTGCCAATTTGTTTGCCATCTCCTTCACCTCTTCGTCCCTCCGCAGGCATCTATCCTTCCATACCTGGAGGTCATCTTCATTGTAGTAGCTACTTCGATCTGGTTTGTTAGTCTGGCCGACGTCATTTACGCCGGTATTCTGGTCACGAGTTTCTACGTTGTATTCGTCTCCTGTGACATCAAGGTCAATGGGTCTCCCACTCCCAGCAGGAGCGTTGCCCCCAATGTTTTCCTTCTGTCCATTACTGGCCATTTATTCTCCTATCTTTCCCACAAACTGCGCCAAATTCTATGAGTGATTTTCTGACCACACTGCTCGTCTAGTAATCAGCTGGAGAGCACTGGCAGAATAGATGGTTTCAGCTAACCTGTAACAGAAAGAAAAAGCTCTGGCGGTGGCTCTTTCACCCGGGGGCACTCCGACGATCAAGTCAGTATATCTCTCAAAGATAATCAAGTGCTAAACTCACAGCTCAAAGCATAAAATTGCGTACCTTAGACCCACGAGGGTGCCTCTCTTTTATAGCCAACTCAATCCTGATCCCACTAGAAGCCTGACTTCTATGGACTCCCATTCAGTGCTTACTTTGGATTTCTCAAGTGATAAAGATAAACTCCCTAAGAGCTTTATCCTTATCATAACTAAGTCTCCTCTTTACTCTAGGACTCCTGTCTCTTATCTTTCATCCATTTATCTCAGATTTCGATATCTTCGGAGACAATCTCGGCCTTGCTGAGATAACCTCGGCGTCATAACCCGGACACGTGGCACCCCGGCTGACACGTCGGCGTCACCTTGCCACGTGTTGGTATTCAGAAAATACATCCCCACATATAGGCATAGACAAAATGGTAACAGGTGAAAATATTTAAAAAATCTTTAATTTAGAATTAAATGATGAAATTATGCTTAACTAGTAATTTTCGTTCTTCAAGAGTACTCCCCACGCTTGCATTGTATCTTTGTGAATCAAGTCAAGAGATAGTGAAATACAGTTTTACCATCTACACAGATACTAATAATTTACAGATGATGATGCATATCTACAATTTATTCATAAAAAACTTATGGTAAATGATATAGTGTGGTGTGGTTGAAATTGTCCACTATGAAATAGAAAGGTCAATAGAAGCATTTCAATAAACAGTAAGAAAAAAGATATTAGAAAGGGGTTTAGTTGTTGAAGAACCGTTCATCATTGAATTAAATGGCGAACGAAGAAAAAAGCTACCCATTGAGGACTTGGTAATTCGTCTCTCACTAGCATTGGAAAATACTTAATAAAAATATTCAACTACTCTCATCTATCTATATCTATAAATAGACAGGCTTTCCATGCTTAGATATCTATCTCCTTCTTAAGCAACTAGGCATAGAAATTCAAATTTCCTTCCAAGAAAAAAAAGAAGCTATTGCAATATTGTGTTTTTTGTTTTCGAGTGATAAAAATGGGCACTCACTTTATCCTTGTAACCATAGCTATCATGGCACTGGCTTCCACACTTGTCTCTGCATCAGACCCTAGTCCTCTACAGGACTTCTGTGTTGCTATCAATAACTCTGATGGTATATTTTTTTGCGCATCTCTATCTCCCAACTTTGAGCCTTCCAAACTTAAGTTTTAGATTTTGAAATATGATTTTAGTGAAAACACTTATTCAAAGCGATTGTATTTTGATAATAATTAAAAACTCAACTTTTCGTCGCAATTCATGTTAGTTTTTCATTTAGAAGTCAAATAATGATTGATTAATTGTATTTCTTGTAACATAAATTTGTTTTTTTTTTTTGTCATTTTCATAATCAACATTTTAGTGGTGCCAATTTTGTATTCATAGTATTAAATATGTATTAAAATAGTATCCCTCACTGACATCGTAAATATTCATCATCAAAATAAGTAGTATTTTTTGAACATAAAATAACATTAGCTAAAAAAAAGGTTAATTACACTTTTGGTCCTCAAAATATACAATATGTTCATTTTGATCTCCAACATTTTAATTGTTTTAATTTGTAAAGGATCAATTTATAGTTTCTTAGATGTCATTATTCTAACATTATTGAAAATTAGTTAGTATATATAACATTTTATTTCTTTCACCCAATCTTACTGAAGCACAACTCCATTTCTTTTGCATTGCCGTGTTCGTGAATGGCAAAGTCTGCAACGACCCAAAGCTTGCCACAACTTGTAATAACCCCAAAATGCGTATAAGAAATCATCTTTATTTACCTATGAGAGGATGTGTTTTAATTTAATTATAGCTATTAGAATTGAAGCATTATCTGTTGAGTTACGGACTTAAAATTTAAATTACCAACCTTTATGGGTTCAGAAATTAAAATTGAGTACTTGGGTATGTTAATGGGAATTTTTAGAACTATTGGAGAAAATTAATTGGAAATCTAATTTGTCTGATTCGTTAATGCACGTTTGGGTGGTTAACTTTGTACTGCAAATTGAAGACCCTAGAGACTTCAGAAACCAGAACAGGGGACTGTAGTCACCTCATTTTTGACCGTCCTCAAGACTTGGACGTCACTGTTTGAACACACGGTGATCTTCCATGTTTGTGTTCGTTTGGAATTCCCGGAGGCCTCGGCTCGCGCGCCTTGCCTCAGGATCCCCGAACTCGACCGTTTAGTGTCTGGTTTTGCACCAAACACTTGCATCTTGCCCTTGAGAGGCAAGGTGGGGCTTGTAGACCATCCCCACCCATCACCGGCAGTGGCTAGATGCCACCGGCTGGTTTTTGCTGCCACCGGCAATATTGTTTGCCGGCCGGCACTCTTTGTTGCCGGTCGGCACTCTTTTGTGCCGGTCGGCACTCTTTTTGGCCAAGATGGCATTTTTGGCCGGCCGATTGCTGTTCATCTGCTTTTGCAGATATTTTTAGACAGCTGTATTGCTTTTGCTCCCCTCCATACACGTGTATGGAGGGATCTCCCTCTTGCAAACCTTGTCTTGTAAGCTTTACAAGAGGCATATAGAGAGGGTCTCTCTCTAAGGCAAAGGGAGAGCTTTGAGACATTTTTGAGAGAGAAAAAGACAGAGGAGAGCTCTGGTTTTTCTAGGGTTAGGGTTAGATATACACTCTCTATCTCTCTTTCCCTCTTATTTGCACACTAGGTGTTTTGTGTCTCACTATTGCACACAAACACCTAGTGTTTCACCTTCCTCTTGGAGCTGAGGTTCTAAAGGGTTTGTTTTGAGATTTTGGTGTTGGATTCAAGCTCAAGAAGGCCATTGGAGCACCATTGTTGAAGAGGACTACAAGGGTAAGAAACTTACACCTTTATCCCCCATTTTTGCATTGATTTTCTACTAGTCTTAGAGCTGTTTTGTGATTATCGTATAACATAAAAAAGTTCTATTTTTAGGCCCTCTTTATTGTTTATTAAGAGTGTTTTGTTGTTTGAGGGTTGTTGACCACCCTTAGGCCTCAAAAGGCCTCATTTTGAGCCATTTTGTGCTACCTCCGGGATTTTGGTGTTGAGGTCTCTTCACCACTGAAATCTTGAGGGATTTCAGTGGTGAAGATGATGCTTTGAAGTCCCAAGAAGGAGAGGGCCACCCCCTCTCCTTGTTGTCCTTGAAAAGGACACATTTTGGCCTCTTAAGGAAGCCTATGCTTGAGTGTGTGTTGAGCATGTTTGGTTTGTTTTTCATGCTTATATATCCATAATATAACATGATTTCAAGTTGGTTTTGGAACTCCATGCATGTTTAGCATAGTTGCCATATAATGCCTCATTTGTGCCTTAACATGTTCTAGGTTGTTAGCCTTTGTTGGAGCATGTTTTAGGCTTGCATTTGTGAAGATTATGTGCTTATTTTGCTATGTTTTAGATCTGTCCATAAGTATTTGGGTTGATTTTAGCATGTATTATATAGCTCCTTTGTATTTGGGCTTGTTGGCCTTGAGTATGTGCATGTGTAGCATGCCATCTTTGCATTGTTTTGGTGATTTGGGGTCACTTTATATGTTATTTCAGTCCCATTTCCATGCTTGCTTGATTGCCTTGCATGCATCTTTAATGCCTCATAAGCATGTGTTGCGTGCTCCATGTTTTGGTGCCTTTGCATGCCTTTGTTTTTGGGCCATTTAGATGCCATCTAAGTAGTCCTTTAGCTTTGTTTTAACATGCTAAACCTCTGATTTTGGTCCTTCTTTTCATGCCATGTTCGGTCATGTTAAGTGTAGTTCAATGCCTCATTGGTTTGCTTTGAACATTTGGACTATTTGTTGCATGTTTTGGTTTGATTTTGTTGCTTGGTTTGGCACCATCCTAACATGATTTCAATACTTATGTTGCATGCTAATTAGTCCATGATTCCCCCTTTCAAGTGTGCTTGAATGTTGTTTGTTTTGTTCTTAAGTGTTGGCCTTAACATGTGTATGTGTGCATGTGTGTGTGCATGCCATTTAGCCCTCACTTTTTAGCACATTGGCCACTGTTTTAGGTCTATTTTAGAGCTGCCTAATTCATGTATAAGTCCATCTTTCCGTTTATTTGCATTGCCATATGTATGCTTGTATGCTTGCATAAGTTAATTGCCATGCCATGTTGCATCCTTAGCTTGTATGCCTAGGTTGCATTGCATCTTGCATGCATTCCTTGTCCCTTGACTTGGGTGATAGGGATTGGGAGTTTTGTTTGATTGGTTTGCATGCATTTGAAATCGAAGTTGCATACTTGTTTCTTTGGGCCATCATGCATGGAAATGCGTGATTGGTGGCCCGAGAATCGAGGCACATGCCCCTTTGAGTCATCACAATGATAAGGGACATGGTTGGTGCATACATGCCTTGAATTGTGCTGCCATGCCTTGTTTTGCCCTCTGTTGCTGTGAGTTGCAGGTCCAGCAGACTTTCTTTGCCGACCGGCAGTGTAAGGTGCCGGCCGGCAACCTTTTCTCTACCGACAGACTCAATTTTGTGCCGATGGACACATACCAGTGCCGGTGATGATTCCACTCAGCCGGTGGTGATCCTCTCTATCCAAGGGATCAGCCCTGAGGCTTTGACAGCCTCCAGAGGAGGAAAGGAAGGAAAACAGAGGCAGCTTGCGCATGGCGGCACGCTTCCTGAGGCGTTTTCCTTTTTTTTTAATTAGTCTATTTAATTTGTTAATTAAATTAGGCAATTTGTAATATTAATTAGCTTGCATAGTTAATTAATTCGTAATATTTATTCGATCCCTCCAAGTGAGGGTAAATCTGTAATAAGTGTGTGTGGGTGGTGTGTATGTCTTCCAACCCCACTTCTTTCTTCCCTTTTATTTACCTGCTTACGGTGGTAGATTAGGGCACGTTTAATTTAGCATACCTCATGATATGCATGTGTGCATCCATGCATTTGTATTGCATGCATTAGGCTCGGTACATCACGCTAATTGCATTCGTACTTCAATTCTCGAACCGAATATGTGATAATTGTGCATTTTCACATACCATGTTTTAGGGCTAGCCGAGCCTGCCTAGATCGCATTTTGCATGTGATACATTAGCCACTTTTAACATGAACTAGGACATGCATGTTTGCTAACTAGTTTACTGTTTTGGCACGGAGTACAATGTAAGTATTTTTGCTTTAGCATCCAGCATACGTGTGAATGTTGCCATAATAGTATGCTTGCCATGCGGCTAAGTGCTTACATGAGATAAACTGCTTGAATGCCTGTGGGTGGAGGTCAAATTGCTTAAATTGGAATAATGCATTAAAACTGTGAGTTTTAAGCCCACTAAATAGTGGCAAAATCATCTTCTCTAAAAGCCCACTTGAGGGTGGCAAAATCTGCATTTTAGCCTACTTGCGAGTAGCAAACCATTTTCAAAAACAAACATGAAATATTTTGTTCCAATTTGGGTGATTTGGTCTATACTTGTTTGCTGCGCGCACAACATAGTAATTCTAGGCTAATAACCGGATTAAGAACACATAACGTTTTCAAAATTGGATATCACGGTTAGTACAGGCCGATCTTCGGATCGGGCGAGAGGGGGTGCTCATAGCTGACCTTCCCCGATCGTACCCAAGCTCCCGAGCCGAGACAACTCCGGTGATGACAGACATGTGGCCTTCGGCACTGAGTCAGGGTTTCCTAAATTTCCCCATTTTAAAAATATTTAGGTGGCGACTCTGTATCTGGCAAAGCAGTCCATGTTTGGCACTACTTTTTCAAAAATCTGTTTCTCAAAACGATTTGCCAGATTTGGACTCTTTGGTTCAGATTAAGAACCGCGACACAAATCGAGAGTCCGAACTGTAGCGAGGTCCCCCCCGCGGGCTTGTTACAGTTTCTGGCGACTCTGCTGGGGAAAATTAGAGAGCTTGACTCGAACTCATGATATCCTGTTTTGATTTCATTTGTGTGTTTCTTTGCATTGCATGTGCATTGGTGCGCCTAGGAACACAGTGTTTGTCATCTGCCATTCCTGAACGGTTTGCCGGAGGCTTGTCTTGTCAAGACATGTCCATAAGGCTGACCGGCTATGGGCTCTAACAGCATGGGAACACAAACCCCGGTTTACCGGGGCACCCTTTTGACCATTCGACCTAGTGCATATTCGGAATCCATAGTGACCATTCCAAGTTAGGACAGGTTGCTTACCCGATGTTAGGTTGTTTGAAAACCGCTGTGTGCGTAGTGAAACCCTAGCTCCTGACAAAATAGGACAGGGAAACCCTACCCCAACATAGGGGTGTTTTATTCTCTTTACCTGCTATGTGCTTTTAGAGTGTTGCTCTACAGGAACGCACATGTCAGTTTGCAAGTTTGAGTATCAAACCTAGGGACACCAGTATTAGTATCAGTTGTGAGAATCAGTTATCCGCGGGTATCGGGTTCAGTTTTTGGGAACAGAAATTTGGGAACAGTGATCAGCAGTAGGGCACAGTTGTTTGGCTACACCCGTGTTTGATCAGTTTGGGCTGAAATGCTATCTGTTTTTCTTTCAGTTCAGAGAGTTGCAGAGTTGATACAGAATAGCCACTGTCTCCCCCTTGCTGAGGCAAGATTTATGGCGGCACAAAGTTCAGAAGAAATTGTGGTTATGACGGCTGCATTGGAGCAGGGGACCGCTCCGCAGAGTGAGGCCAGCATCAGCATGTCATACCCGCCCAGGTCGCCCGTTGTGCACCCGGTTTGGGCTCCCCAGTTATATCATGCTCGTGAGCCCACCACCTTTGAATTGATGGGGATGATAGGTGACCTCCAAAGGTCTGTGGCAGACCTCGCCTATGGAATGTCGGCTTCACCGCCAGCGGCGCCGTATGCCGGGAATTTTGTACCACAGGAGCCCCCGCTACTGGGGCGGATTGTGATAGAGCTCAGCCAGCTAGAGGTGGCTTCCGGCTATAGCCACGACATGCCAGTATCAACCCCGACCCTTGATCAGGCTGAGGCCAAAGGAAAAGACAAGGCAAAGGTAGACGCCGACCCTATTGAACAACTGCTGTGGGCAGTCGAGGCTCTGAAGGCCAGAGGGATGAACAAGCAACAAATGTCTGCAATAGTGACCAAAGCTGTGGATGATGCTTTCCCCACTCCGATCAAAGGCAGTTCAAGCCAGACAGAAAACCGGGATGGGCCCCGTCATGCCCAGACAATTCCAGTAGCTCCCACCCCTGCACCGGGGAAGGTTCAAAAAGCCAAGGCAGCGCCAGCTGATCCTTTCGCCAGCGCATCTGGCAAGAATCCTGAAACTGCAAAGTACCTGCCCCGAGGGCGCAGGGTCTTTCACGACCTCCACATGCCTTTGTCTAGGGCATTGCTAATATTGGCGAAGAATGGGCATCTTAAGCCTTTGGAGCCCCGGCCACTGCCGAAGAATCTCCCCGCCACTCATGATGCTACCTTGTACTGCGCGTACCATCAACAGTCCGGTCACAGTACCGATGGATGTTCCCGCCTTGGTCATGAAGTGCAGGATTTGATCGATAACAAGGTTATCCTACCACCCACCTCAGGCAAGCCCGTCACCACTCAGTTGTTGGATTTTGAGGGCTCAGATACTGCAAGTATGTAAAGTGGACCGCCTGCGGGCAACATTTGGTGTATTTTTGAAGCGTCTGGCATGCATTTCTGAGCATCGGTGAAACCGAGTTTTGTAAACCCTGGCTTGGATGTCGAGTCAGTCTTTTGTTTTTGAGTCTGTCTCTTTGTCTTGAGTCAGTCTTTTTTTGCTTAAGGGTCTGTCTTGTTGTATCGAGTCAGTCCCCGTTGTATATAATACCTGGTGATTCTGGGGTTGTTGTCCCGAACACCGTTTTGTTTTGTAATTATCTTTTTTTTTTTTTTTTTTTTTTTTGTCGTGAGTCTGTTTCTGCCGAGGAGCCAGTTGCACCAACAGAGCCGTTTGAAACAGCTGTTGCTATCTCAACTTCATGCTTGCTTTCAGCATAAGTGCCAGAGAATTTGATTGGGTTGACAGTACATCTCGCCTGCTCTCCTGTGTGCCAAACTCATTGCAATAACCTAAAATTTTCAAAAAAAACAAACCTTTTGAACACTGCGGTGATAAAAACGAAGAGGAAGGAATTCCTCGGGTTTTGTAAAATTTTGATCATTTTGAGAGAAAGAGAGGCGTGCTAAGCCTTTTAATGAATGAAACCATGCTTATCGGCGTGAGTACTGAGAAGGATCCTGGCCTGATCCAGATTGGTTCCACACTATCTTCGGCATGAGCGATTTGTCGCTTTCTTAAAAACTTTCAAAAAACAAATGTTTTACGCGGCCCTGTGTAGACTTGTGTGGAATCCCTCTTGAGGTCGCGCAGCCTAGGATCGCTCTCAGCCTCAAGATTCAACCTATTCGTTTTCCGAGTTTGAACCCGTTCAGAATGTTCAGAAAGTTCAACGGACAAACGCCATGAAAGGCCCGTGTGGCCAGTTTCGAAATAGCCCTCGAGCAAGAGGCACCAAAGCCGAATCAGAAAGAGTAGATCTCGTCGGAAGAAACTCGTAGAGCAACCGGGATGAATTCTCCGCAAATCAGTGCAACAGCCGTTCTCCTAGACACAGAGAGGCTTCAATTTCAAAAAAAAAAAAACATTTGGCATGGACTTGCTACACTTTTACCCTTTGAGAGGCTCGCTGGGCCGAAAACCCGGAAGGGCGGCCCAGGCAAAAGTTAGAGCAAGAGAAAAATACAAAAAGAAAGATTGAAAAAGAAAAAAAAAAGAAAAAAAAAGCAAGAAAAGAAAAAAAAGAAAAGAAAAAGAAACGAACAAAAGAAAATGAAAAGAAGCTCGCAAGGTCGAAAACCCGCATTGGGCGCCTTGGCAAAAGTGAGAGCCTAAAAAAAAAAAAGTGAAGGTTAAAATACCCGAGTGGACCTTAACCGGAACTACGTAAGGCTTGATTCCCATGTTTGGGATACGTAGGCAACTTCATCATGAAGTCCAGCCCCCAACGCTTTCATAGCGTCTCAGTCCATGCAATGGTTTCGATTTCATCCCCAAAGTCCAGCGGCCAACACCCTTCAAGGTGACTGTGTCCATATATTTGTTGTGACCGTCTTCGTCATCTCTGTGTCCGAGAGTTTGACCACCGCCGATGAAGACTGTCTGTGAATTGCTGCGGCACTATCCCAAACAAGGAGCAACTTTCCGTTGCCGCGAGCCGCCGTGAGCCGCCATTCAAACTAGGGGCAACTTTCCGTTGCCTCCACCCCCCCTTCAAACCAGGGGCAATTTTCCATTGCCTCCGATCTGAGGTTGCACATCTCGAAGGGTAAGTTTCATGCTTGTTGAGCATCAGCTGTTTGAAAAATAGTTTTTGAAAATTTTTACTGAAGTTGACTATTTTCTCGAAAACTATTCCATTTTCCAAAACCGGACCATTGTCTTGGACCCAAAAAGGAAAATTTTCAGTGCTTGCAGCCTGACTTGCATGATTTCAAATCAAAAATCGAACAAGTATGTTAATCCGACTCTCATTTTGATCAAAACCGTTTTAGTAGAAGGCAAAAACAAAAGAATGGTTAAAATGATGAACTAGGGGCACAGTTGAGCCAGACGTTCTGTCTTTCCCCCGTCATCGACATACTTGCCAGAAGAGCGCTCTACCCGCCAGAAGAAATAGCTGCGAGCTAACGGCATCGGGCATGAACCCACACCTTTCTATTTATCCATCAATCACCCCGGGGAGGGATGAAAAATGAGAGAATTGAAGAATAGAGAGGTGTAAGTTGAGAGAAAAGTGAGGAAAAGGGTTTTGAGAGAAAATCCGAGCTGGAGAGTCGAGTGATGTGAGGATCACAAATGAGAAAGGGTGGGAAACAATACCCAGACTGAACTGGCTCCTCGTGGTCCGAGGTCCCCCATCTTCGCTAACGCGTCTGTATGTCGTGTCTTTTGTTTTGTTTACCTCAACCCTTGTTTTTGGTCTTTTTTGAGCGTGTCTCGTTGTGTTTAGGTCGTGTACCTTTGTATTTGAGTCCTCCCCGCTGTGTTCAGTTGTAGGCTCAATATCCCGGTTTGAAAAACCCTCATTTGATTTCAAAAATCATTTATGCTCAAGAATGCTGTGCCATTCTCTACATTTGAACGCGTTTCGACTCCAACCGGTTCCATCTTTGAGGTCCGTCCTGTCGAATTGGGCTGTTTGTTTGAGAATTGCCGTGTGAAGAATGAATCGAATGCTGTGTTATGGGCTGTATGCAGATTAATCCCCAACAGAGTAAGGGCTGTGTGTCCAAGAATCAGGCAGTGGACTGCTTGGGTTATTTCGCCGTCGGCTGTTTAGTTATCTGATTATTACAGTACAAGTGTTCAATTTTCAGACGACCAATCAATTCCATTTACATTGAGGTGTAACATGATGAGATGCGATGCAATGCATGAAATGTGTCAATGTAAACACTTTTTCAGATAAAAAGTCCGTTTCATTTCATTATCTTTTCAAATGTACAAGTTTTGGAAACAAAAATCTGCCTGCGGCAGTACAAGGTAATCTATCTACCAACCAAAAAGAAAAGTACAAGAAAGAAAGAAAAGATAGCAAAAATCTGCATCTGTGTCAAGCACTCCGAAGGGCCGTCAGTCTGTCCTGGTCCTCTTCCTGGACGAGGGTCCAGGAGCATCATCAGCGTCGTCGTCAGAGCCCGAGCTAGAATCGCCTCCGGTCTCCTCCTCCGATGACCCTCTCTCCGCCTCTGACTCCTCGTCGTCGTCATCGTCCAGGACTGGAGCTCGCGAGCTACTCCCGACGTGAGTACGCCCTCCCCTGGTACGGGGAAATATTCGGCCCTCCTCATCTCTCCCCCGGGCAGGGACAGAAGGTCTAGCTGGAGCACCTCCCGCCATGGGAATCTGAAAAGGAGGCTGAAAAGTACATGAAAAAAAAATGCATCAGTATACTATAGACAGTTTATCAGTGCAGAATGCAATGCAAAGTACATTGTATGAATGCCGTGAGCAGTTTAACAGTGCAGAATGCGGTGTATAAGTGCAGTATGAGAATGCCGTGAGCAGTTTATCAGTGTAGGGTACAGTGCAGAATGCAGTGTATGCAGTGTGTCAGATGCTGTGAGATCAGTGTATCAGGTGTTGTGCCGTGCATCAGATTATGCGAATCAGTGTATGAATGGTTTGAGGCCAGTGTCAGAAGGACATACCGGTATGCTGTAGACGGCTAGAAGGTCAAATGTCCGCTTGAGCATCCCCATCATCGAGGCATTCATCGCCAACGACTGACGGGTGTACTCAGAAGAAGCCTGCAAAAGTATCAGATGCATCAATATTCTGTGGAATATCAAGTAAACTGAAATGAAATGACTGTACGAAATGCAGTAGAACATACCGGAGGTAAGTCGGGGACGTCAATGAACTCGTGACCAGCCGGTGGAGGGGCGAAGGGGATCTGATAGGTCGACCCACCCTGCCCCTGGAAAGTCAGTACAGCAGGCAGGGCAGGCCAGCCAGCTCCTCGTCCTCCCCGCACTCCGCCCCTACCACGGACCCGGGCCCTCCTCGAAAATCCAGCCCCTGCTTCCGCTCCGGCCCCAGCCGCCGATGCCACAGGCCTGGCCCCCTCTGCTCGACGGCCGCTCAAAGGTCGCATCAGGTACGTCCGCACGTACTCCTGGTAGTCGCCGGTGCCTCGGAAGCCGGCCTCCTCCCAGCCGATGGAGTAATCATCCAGCTGCTCAGCGGTAAGCCCCTCCGCCTCCCTCATCTCTGCAGGAGGGTGAGCCGGGACTATCTGCTCGCGTAACCCCAGGGTCTGGCGTAGAAAACGCTCCCCCAGGTACCAAGCCCGACAGACCGGGCCCTCTAGCAAGATCCGGAAACACGAGGTCTCCTCAGCACCAGGGAACCGACCCCGCATCGCCGACGGCAAGGAGGCCCATGGCCGCCATGTGATCTGAAAGTGACAGACAGTTTGTTATCTACTGTTATTGAAATATGCAGTGGGAAAGCGAAGCTAAATGAACCGAAAGTAAAGCATACCTCAGCTGGGGTGATGGTGTCAAAATATCGGCAGAAGAAGCCGAATGTCTCCCGTGGTCGCCGGGTGCATCTCCCGTCGAAGCGACTCGAGAACGGGATAGTCGGAGGAGGCTCCGCGACTGGTACGGGTGCAAGTCTAGGGAAGTAGGCGTAAACCCACAACTGCAAAACAGATGTCAGTATGACCATCAGAAAAAGCAGAATATACGGAATGAAGCAGAAATGGCAGAGCCGTGTGTTGTGTTTTGTATTGTGTGCAGTGTACAGTGTGAGCAGTGTACAGTCAGTGTAAAGCAGAATGTATGTGTGTGCCGTGTGTACAGTATACAACAAGTATAGAGCAGACCACAGTGTGTGCAGTGTACTGAGTACAGAAAGTACGAGACATGAATGAAAAAGTGGAGAAGAAATGTACCTCCCAAGCCCGCCAGTAACCTCCAAGCAGCTGGCCGCTGCCACGAGAAGCCGAGCTCATATATCCGTACAGGGTGGCCAGAGCAGCGCCGCCCCAATCGTAGTGCAAGATATCCCGGACGTCCACCAGTGCGCTGAGAAGGCAGAGAGGCACGGTGTTCACCCGGTCGGCGAAGATGGTAGTCCCAAACAGGAACATGAGGAAGCCGCGAGCATACCTCTCCTCGTCCTCTGGGGTCATCTGCACCTCCTCCAAAACGGGCTGAACCCTGAACTGTGTCTCGAACTAGGAGTACCGCACGAAGCCTGGACGAGCTAGTGGTGGGGCCTCCCCCAGTAAATGGACCTGAGCGGCGGTCCACTCATCCATGTCGGTGTCGAAGGGGATCGGATCACCCCCTACCCCGATGCCTGTGAGCATCGAGAAGTCATAAGGCGTCATCGTCATGTCCCCTGCAGCAGAAAAGTGGAAAGAATCGGTGGTGTCCCACCACCTCTCCGCCAAAGCAGCAAGAAGAGGTCTGCATGTGGACAACCTGGAGAGCCCTCGGCAGAAGGTACCGAAGCCCGCTCGGTCCACGATGCGCTGGACCGCATCAGGGAGCTCATCATACCACTCCCGTGCACCAGTATTCCCATACCCGCGAATGGTATGGGAACCCTCCTGCAAACAGAAAACAACAATTGCAAGACAATATTCAACATACAGTTTTGAAAGGACAGATATGGCATGTATGCAAGTTTGTCAGATTCAGACAAATACTGGATGCCAGTGTATGCAGTGAAATACAGTGTGTGCCGTGTGTTTGGGTGATTCAGGGCTAGTGCAGTGTGTGTGCATGTGTCAGTCTCAAGCAGATATCAGTTGTATGTATGTTTACAGTCAACTACGGTCTACGGCCTATCAGATTTCAGCAGTTAAAGAGTACAACTAACTATGGCAGTTTTGTATCCTACATTGCAGAAAGTAAAGCAGAAAGAAGGGAGTTACCTCGGAAGTGCCGAATGACAGATGGGAGGTAGGCTCGCGTAGTAGTAGCTCAGGCGCCGCATACCTCTCAAAGCTCCGGAACTGACGCAGGCCGTCTGGGGGCAGAACATGGATCGCCGGCCGGTAGGTCGCCGGGTCGAACGGGCGCTCGCTCAGTGGTAAGAGCTCGACCCCGGGATCCATCTCGTGGTCCGGGGGAGTCCCGCCACGTGGAATGTCGTCCGCCATGTAGAGAATGGTGTGAAAATGGCCCGGAAAAGGAAAACCGAGTCGGAATGCGAAGGGTCAACTAAAAAGTCAACTCCCAAGAGGGTCGGAAATGACCGGGAAGGCCGGAATGTGAAAAGGCACAAGAATGAAGAGGAAAGTGAGGGGAACGAACTCCGAAAAGGCTAGAACGCCAAATGAGGCACCGAAACGAAAATGTGATCGGTGGAAAACGTCCGAAACGCGAAGAGAAACGCGAATCCGACGACGAAACGGGCGTAGAACGCGAAGAAATGGACGAAAAAGGAGAGGGAAAAGCTCTAGAGAGAGAGTATGGAGGTTTTCGGCATGAGAGAAATGAGGAAATAGGGCTTGAAGCCCTATTTTATAACACCCGAGGTGAAAAGACAAAACTGCCCCGCACCAGCAACTGTTTGCTGGTCGGCAATGTTTTGTGCCGGCCGGCACTTTTTTGTGCCGATAGAATTGTTTTTGTGCCGATGGCCAGCCGGTGGCCTCATCTTTCGGCCGGTGGGGTTCCCACAGCCTTGGTTAGGCCATTTGAGTTGTTTTTGGTCTTCATAGCTCAAGAAAGTGCAAGAAAGTGCATCTCTGACGCTCAACCGGCCTCCGTTCTGACCGCGGGCCATGTCTCCAATGCGTGGCACTCGAATTCATGCAAGGTGTATCCTTTTTGTATCCTTTTGAATTCAAAAGTTACCCCATGTGTATGTTGCACAAGTTTATCACACTACTTCGATGCATTACATCACGCTGTCGTGCGTCACACATTTGCATTGTTATGCACGTGTTACATGCGTTACAACACGCACCCCTTTGCATTGTTGTGCACATTTCTCATGCATCATCATTGCATTTCCATTCCATGCATCGCCATGCATTCTGGAATACATGCGTTGTTGCGCATTTAAGCCCGTTTACATTCCGTGTGGCATGCATGTCGCACTTAGCATTGCACTGTTCTGTGCATTTCAAACCTCGCGCTGTTCTGCGCGTCGCACTGTTTTGTGCATTTCAAACCTCGCGCTGTCCTGCGCATTGCACTGTTTTGTGCATTTCAAACCTCGCGCTGTTCTGCGCATCGCACTGTTTTGTGCATTTCAAACCCGCGCACTGTTTTGTGCATTTCAAATCGTCGCACTGTTTTGTGCGTTTCAAAATTGTTCGCGCTGTTCTGCGCATCGCACTGTTTTGTGCATTTCAAATCGTCGCACTGTTTTGTGCGTTGCATTCCGTCGCGCTGTTTTGCGCATCTCATCTCTTTATTTGCGTAGACCGCATCTCAATTCCTTATTTGCGTAGACCGCATGTCAATTCTATACTTGCGTAGACCGCATCTCAATTCTATATTTGCGTAGACCGCATCTCAATTCTTTACCTGCGTAGACCGCATGTTAATTATATTACCTGTGTAGACCGCATGTTTGTAATCATCTCTTTATTTGCGTAGACCGCATGTCAATGTTTTACTTGCGTAGACCGCATGATAATTCTTTCCTTGCGTAGACCGCATGATAATTCTTTGCTTGCGTAGACCACATGTTAATTCTTTATTTGCGTAGACCGCATGTCAATGTTTTATTTGCGTAGACCGCATGTTAATTCTTTATTTGCGTAGACCGCATGTCAATGTTTTACTTGCGTAGACCGCATGATTATTCTTTACTTGCGTAGACCGCATGTTAATTCATTACTTGCGTAGACCGCATGTTAATTATATTACCTGCGTAGACCGCATGTTTGTAATCATTTCATTACTTGCGTAGACCGCATGTTTTGATTGCGTAGACCGCATGTTTAATTTCAATACTTGCGTACACCGCATGTCTTGATTTGCGTAGACCGCATGCTTAATTTCATTACTTGCGTAGACCGCATATTTTGATTGCGTAGACTGCATGTTTAATTCCATTACCTGCGTAGACCGCATGTTTTGATTGCGTAAACCGCATGCTTAATTTCAATACTTACGTAGACCGCATGTTTTGATTGCGTAGACCGCATGTTTAATTTCAATACGTGCGTAGACCGCATGTTTTGATTGCGTAGACCGCATGTTTAATTTCAATACCTGCGTAGACCGCATGTTTTGATTGCGTAGACCGCATGTTTAATTTCAATACCTGCGTAGACCGCATGTTTTGATTGCGTAGACCGCATGTTTAATTTCAATACTTGCGTAGACCGCATGTTTTGATTGCGTAGACCGCATGTTTAATTTCAATACTTGCGTAGACCGCATGTTTTGATTGCGTAGACCGCATGTTTAATTTCAATACTTGCGTAGACCGCATGTTTTGATTGCGTAGACCGCATGTTTAACTTCATTACTTGCGTAGACCGCATGTCTTGATTTGCGTAGACCGCATGCTTAACTTCATTACCTGCGTAGACCGCATGTTTTGATTGCGTAGACCGCATGTTCAATTTCAATACTTGCGTAGACCGCATGTTTTGATTGCGTAGACCGCATGTTTAATTTCATTACTTGCGTAGAGCGCATGTTTTGCTTGCGTAGACCGCATACTTGTTAATTCCATTACCTGCGTAGACCGCATGTTTTGCTTGCGTAGACCGCGTTTTTAATTCCATTACCTGCGTAGACCGCATGTTTTGCTTGCGTAGACCGCATACTTGTTAATTCTAATACCTGCGTAGACCGCATGTTTTAAATTGCGTAGACCGCTTATTAAGTTTCGTTACCTGCGTAGACCGCATGTTCATGATCAATTTTGTTGACTGCGTAGACCGCATGCTCCACTTACATGTTTGTATTTCCACAGCATTGTCATGCTCCCCACTTGCTTTGCGCTGTCACGCATTTCGAGTACACCACATTTGCATTGTCATGCGTGTTGCTAACGATATTGTACCGGTTAAGTTTGTTTTCTTTGCAGGCACGATATTGTATGTACGGTTCATTTGAAGCTGGTGCAACCGGACGAGCCGCACATGTATTGTATCTCCCGAGTGAGACGTATTGAGAATTCCATAATTCTCTTACATCCTTTCTGCATTGTAGTGTAGTTTGGTATGCTAGCTTAAAATTGTCGCATGTTTGCTTCATTACAGCTTTCTTTGCATGATCAGAAGTTATGCTCGGCTCTGTGCATTGTCTTGCATTTTGCCCCTGCCTCCGAGCGCATATCTTATTTGTCTTGTATGTTTGTCTGAGTCTTCGGCCTTGTCAAAAATGGGTCGTCTCTGGGCTTTGACATTCACTCCCGTCATTGTTATGACTTTCGAGTTCTGTCAAAGAGGGGCAACTGTAGACACCCCATTTTTGACCGTCCTCAAGACTTGGACGTCACTGTTTGAACACACGGTGATCTTCCATGTTTGTGTTCGTTTGGAATTCCCGGAGGCCTCGGCTCGCGCGCCTTGCCTCAAGATCCCCGAACTCGACCGTTTAGTGTCTGGTTTTGCACCAAACACTTGCATCTTGCCCTTGAGAGGCAAGATGGGGCTTGTAGACCATCCCCACCCATCACCGGCAGTGGCTAGATGCCACCGGCTGGTTTTTGCTGCCACCGGCAATATTGTTTGCCGGCCGGCACTCTTTGTTGCCGGTCGGCACTCTTTTGTGCTGGTCGGCACTCTTTTTGGCCAAGATGGCATTTTTGGCTGGCCGATTGCTGTTCATCTGCTTTTGCAGATATTTTTAGACAGCTGTATTGCTTTTGCTCCCCTCCATACACGTGTATGGAGGGATCTCCGTCTTGCAAAGCTTGTCTTGTAAGCTTTACAAGAGGCATATAGAGAGGGTCTCTCTCTAAGGCAAAGGGAGAGCTTTGAGACATTTTTGAGAGAGAAAAAGACAGAGGAGAGCTCTGGTTTTTCTAGGGTTAGGGTTAGATATACACTCTCTATCTCTCTTTCCCTCTTATTTGCACACTAGGTGTTTTGTGTCTCACTATTGCACACAAACACCTAGTGTTTCACCTTCCTCTTGGAGCTGAGGTTCTAAAGGGTTTGTTTTGAGATTTTGGTGTTGGATTCAAGCTCAAGAAGGCCATTGGAGCACCATTGTTGAAGAGGACTACAAGGGTAAGAAACTTACACCTTTATCCCCCATTTTTGCATTGATTTTCTACTAGTCTTAGAGCTGTTTTTGTGATTATCGTATAACATAAAAAAGTTCTATTTTTAGGCCCTCTTTATTGTTTATTAAGAGTGTTTTGTTGTTTGATGGTTGTTGACCACCCTTAGGCCTCAAAAGGCCTCATTTTGAGCCATTTTGTGCTAGCTCCGGGATTTTGGTGTTGAGGTCTCTTCACCACTGAAATCTTGAGGGATTTCAGTGGTGAAGATGATGCTTTGAAGTCCCAAGAAGGAGAGGGCCACCCCCTCTCCTTGTTGTCCTTGAAAAGGACACATTTTGGCCTCTTAAGGAAGCCTATGCTTGAGTGTGTGTTGAGCATGTTTGGTTTGTTTTTCATGCTTATATATCCATAATATAACATGATTTCAAGTTGGTTTTGAAACTCCATGCATGTTTAGCATAGTTGCCATATAATGCCTCATTTGTGCCTTAACATGTTCTAGGTTGTTAGCCTTTGTTGGAGCATGTTTTAGGCTTGCATTTGTGAAGATTATGTTCTTATTTTGCTATGTTTTAGATCTGTCCATAAGTATTTGGGTTGATTTTAGCATGCATTATATAGCTCCTTTGTATTTGGGCTTGTTGGCCTTGAGTATGTGCATGTGTAGCATGCCATCTTTGCATTGTTTTGGTGATTTGGGGTCACTTTATATGTTATTTCAGTCCCATTTCCATGCTTGCTTGATTGCCTTGCATGCATCTTTAATGCCTCATAAGCATGTGTTGCGTGCTCCATGTTTTGGTGCCTTTGCATGCCTTTGTTTTTGGGCCATTTAGATGCCATCTAAGTAGTCCTTTAGCTTTGTTTTAACATGCTAAACCTCTGATTTTGGTCCTTCTTTTCATGCCATGTTCGGTCATGTTAAGTGTAGTTCAATGCCTCATTGGTTTGCTTTGAACATTTGGACTATTTGTTGCATGTTTTGGTGTGATTTTGTTGCTTGGTTTGGCACCATCCTAACATGATTTCAATACTTATGTTGCGTGCTAATTAGTCCATGATTCCCCCTTTCAAGTGTGCTTGAATGTTGTTTGTTTTGTGCTTAAGTGTTGGCCTTAACATGTGTATGTGTGCATGTGTGTGTGCATGCCATTTAGCCCTCACTTTTTAGCACATTGGCCACTGTTTTAGGTCTATTTTAGAGCTGCCTAATTCATGTATAAGTCCATCTTTCCGTTTATTTGCATTGCCATATGTATGCTTGTATGCTTGCATAAGTTAATTGCCATGCCATGTTGCATCCTTAGCTTGTATGCCTAGGTTGCATTGCATCTTGCATGCATTCCTTGTCCCTTGACTTGGGTGATAGGGATTGGGAGTTTTGTTTGATTGGTTTGCATGCATTTGAAATCGAAGTTGCATACTTGTTTCTTTGGGCCATCATGCATGGAAATACGTGATTGGTGGCCCGAGAATCGAGGCACATGCCTCTTTGAGTCATCACAATGATAAGGGACATGGTTGGTGCATACATGCCTTGAATTGTGCTGCCATGCCTTGTTTTGCCCTCTGTTGCTGTGAGTTGCAGGTCCAGCAGACTTTCTTTGCCGACCGGCAGTGTAAGGTGCCGGCCGGCAACCTTTTCTCTGCCGACAGACTCAATTTTGTGCCGATGGACACATACCAGTGCCGGTGATGATTCAACTCAGCCGGTGGTGATCCTCTCTATCCAAGGGATCAGCCCTGAGGCTTTGACAACCTCCAGAGGAGGAAAGGAAGGAAAACAGAGGCAGCTTGCGCATGGCGGCACGCTTCTCGAGGCGTTTTCCTTTTTTTTTAATTAGTCTATTTAATTTGTTAATTAAATTAGGCAATTTGTAATATTAATTAGCTTGCGTAGTTAATTAATTTGTAATATTTATTCGATCCCTCCGAGTGAGGGTAAATCTGTAATAAGTGTGTGTGGGTGGTGTGTATGTCTTCCAACCCCACTTCTTTCTTCCCTTTTATTTACCTGCTTACGGTGGTAGATTAGGGCACATTTAATTTAGCATACCTCATGATATGCATGTGTGCATCCATGCATTTGTATTGCATGCATTAGGCTCGGTACATCACGCTAATTGCATTCGTACTTCAATTCCCGAACCGAATATGTGATAATTGTGCATTTTCATATACCATGTTTTAGGGCTAGCCGAGCCTGCCTAGATCGCATTTTGCATGTGATACATTAGCCACTTTTAACATGAACTAGGACATGCATGTTTGCTAACTAGTTTACTGTTTTGGCACGGAGTACAATGTAAGTATTTTTGCTTTAGCATCCAGCATACGTGTGAATGTTGCCATAATAGTATGCTTGCCATGCGGCTAAGTGCTTACATAAGATAAACTGCTTGAATGCCTGTGGGTGGAGGTCAAATTGCTTAAATTGGAATAATGCATTAAAACTGTGAGTTTTAAGCCCACTAAATAGTGGCAAAATCATCTTCTCTAAAAGCCCACTTGAGGGTGGCAAAATCTGCATTTTAGCCTACTTGCGAGTAGCAAACCATTTTCAAAAACAAACATGAAATGTTTTGTTCCAATTTGGGTGATTTGGTCTATACTTGTTTGCTGCGCGCACAACATAGTAATTCTAGGCTAATAACCGGATTAAGAACACATAACGTTTTCAAAATTGGATATCACGGTTAGTAGAGGCCGATCTTCGGATCGGGCGAGAGGGGGTGCTCATAACTGACCTTCCCCGATCGTACCCAAGCTCCCGAGCCGAGACAACTCCGGTGATGACAGACATGTGGCCTTCGGCACCGAGTCAGGGTTTCCTAAATTTCCCCATTTTAAAAATATTTAGGTGGCGACTCTGTATCTGGCAAAGCAGTCCATGTTTGGCACTACTTTTTCAAAAATTTGTTTCTCAAAATGATTTGCCAGATTTGGACTCTTTGGTTCAAATTAAGAACCGCGACACAAATCGAGAGTCCGAACTGTAGCGAGGTCCCCCCTGCGGGCTTGTTACAGGGACATATTTATGATCGGCACAATTTTTAGAGTCACCTAGGAACTTTAATTGAAATTTGATTTTGACCGATTCATAAGGCCACGTTTGGCTCTCCCTATTGTGCTAAGCCTTGTGTGTGTGTTTATTTAGATATATGATGAGTAACTCAACATTTTGAACCCAAAAATATCTAGAGAAAAGGGGGGGGGGGGGGGGGAGACACGTGAGAAAGAGAAGGCAGAGAGTTTTGGAGAGAACTCAAAGAGAAGAAGGAAGAAAGAGTAGAAATGGAAGAAGACATCAAAGAATTGGCTTGAATACATCATGATTATGCAAGAACAAGTGATGCTAAGGGCTTAAGGTAAGACTCTCCCTTTCAACACTTGAAGATCACAACCTAAATAATGAGTTCTTGGGTTATCTATAATTGTATGTAAGGGTTTGGTTTATTCAAGCAAGAAGATGATGAATCTTTATACATAGCATGAATTTATGTTACAACTGAACTTCTTGTAACGATTTTATGGCTCTTAAAGAGGCTAGAGAGGATTCACCATGGGAATGAGTTTTAAACCCCAAATCATGGTTACCTTATGCTTTTGTGTTTTAATTTGTAATCTTATTCTTGTGATTGGGAATTGAGAGTTGTATTTTGGAGTTATGAATTGGAATGGAAGCTAAGAATGTGAAATTCATCTTATATTAAAGGGTTTTGGGCTTTGATTTACGTGTAATTAAGGTTTGATTTTGGAGATGAGAAACCCCAATTTTTCAGACATTTTCAGACTGCAAACTGTCCAGGCCGCACGTGCGGCACTGTTCCCCTGCACGTGCGGAGACAGCTCTGTCCAGCCAACTTTAAACAAGCATATCTTTTGCATCTGGACTCTGTTTTGAGTGATTCTTGAGCCTAAAATCAAGCCCCGAAAGTCTAGTTTGTAATGGCAGTGCTCTCATGCCCAAATTATAAATACAGAAATAGTTATGCCCAAATGAGTGACGACTATTCACTTTCAGTCAACCAGTTTTGTACCATTTCTTTACCTAAACCATTTCCCATCGATTTCTCCTGTTTTCTAAGACATGAATTATAACTTATTAAAGAATAATGACCTTGGTACCACCGTGGCTAATTGATTGAATAATCAAAGAGAATAAGTAAAGGATCGAGTATAATCTCATATAATGTGTTGTGCAATGTACTTGTAGGTCGAGACGAGGACATCATCCCATTACTACCGGGAGCCGATCACTGTGAGTAATAGTACTACAAATGTACACGGTCTACCGTTAAGAAAATTGTTAACAACATTCTATTCTCCGTGAGCTAATATGTTAACATGTGTGTTGATTGGGAATAGATGCGAACATTGAAAGAGTTAGCACACATCGGTATGATTCTGAACCTACTCCGTATTTTGGGTTATGGCTAATGATTATTGTCAATGTACCATCCTAAGAATTACCTATGATTCTGTATAAGAATTGCATACAAACTATTAACACTGTGAAGTTGGTTAATAGAAAAGAATTGCGTATCAACGACATTGTTATGTAATTCATGTTATGATATGAATTGTTCTGGCCTGTTGATGTAATGGTACTTTTACCTTCGGATTATTGTTAATGTTAAGGTTCTGTTAATTACGAAACAAGTATGTCTACTTACAAAGAACCATGAGGAAATCTAAGTGCAAAATTGTACCATATGTTTTGTTTGCTATTGATAATTAATGTTACCATTCTGTTAACTGCTAGTTAGTGGCATTGAAACATGATGAACAAATGGGATGTATATGCATTATGGAACTGTGGTATCTACGTATTTCTGAAAGCGTTCAAGCTGTAAAATATGTTTACCTTTTGCTAACAATTATCGGCAACGTTCTGTTAAACTTATATTATCTATGCTTATTCATGTGATTAATGGGAAGAATGTGTGTACTTTCTGTATGAGTCTGAAGTTAATCTGTTCTTATGTTTTCTGGTATGGAACAAAGTGCTGTACGGAACTAAGTGCTACACCTTGGTGGGAGCCACCTCTAGAATTCGTACGAGCCACCTCTTGAGTCCATACATCTGATATTTCTGGGCCGATGGCCGTTCTGATATTTCTGGGCCGATGGCCGTTCTGTTATTTTTGGGCTGATGGTTGTTCCGTTATTTCTGGACCGATGGCCGTTCTGTTTTTTCTGGGCCAATGGCCGTTCTGATATTTCTGGGCCCATGGCCGTTCTGATATTTCTAGACCCATGGTCGTTCTGCATCTGTAGGCCTATGGCTGTTCTGTATATGCTGGGCTTAAAGCCACTCTGTTACGGAAACTAGACCCATGTCTGTTTTGGAAATAATTACAGAATGTAGTTAATCATATGTATCTGCAGTTATATGTTTTGTTATTCAGGTTAAACATTACATTATTTATGCACTATTATTCACTGAGTTCGCTCATTCGGTATTTTGTCTGTCTATTTCTGTAGGTAATCAACTGGGAGTTCAGTCCTAACCTTTAAGGCTCGTCTTTGTCTGGTCAACTTTGATGCGTCCAGGCACCACATGAAGCTGTGCATTTTGTAAAGTGTTGTTAGGTTATTGATTTATGCTTTGGTTGTCTTTCATTAATATTTTCGTTACACGCCCAATTGTGGGTCTAAGTATGAATGTATCAGTGTGTAACCGAAGTTCGGGTCTATGTTTCTATATATTATGTACCTAATGCAATGTGTGCGGTCCTGGCATGGTAGTGGTAGCTCAATGGATGATGTTTTATGTTATTTTATATTGATAATGCTTCCGCTCAGGCCCCATAAGTTATGTATAACAGGTTAAGTGTCCGTTTCTTAATAGGTCATGCCCAAAACTTTTAGGGGCGGGTTTGGGGTGTGACAAGTGGTATCAGAGCACGAGTTGGCATCTCACACATGAATCCATTGAGCTTTAGGATGTCTAGCAAGACTTAGGCATCATGCATAATATTCTAAAAGTACATGAAAAGATTGATGGCAACGTTAAATGTATATGTTTTATCTGCTATTTCTGATGATTACGATCTATGTCTGTTGCATATTCTGTTATTGCCTCTGTTTATCTTATATAGATTTTGCAGATGGGAGTAAGGCAACAACGTTGTACTGCGGAGGTGTGGTAAGAATTTGAGATGATTGGTGAGACAGTTTGTATGTAAATACTTAGATAAAATATGTGTTATCGGTTGATAGTTATTTGTGGGAAATGATGGCAATATAATTGGGCTTTTTAGCATCTATTTGAGTGAATTGATTAAAGTTAAGAATGGGATATTTCTAAGATTAAAGGAAAGGTTATATGTGATACTCTACTTTTATACTATAGGTATGTCTTCCTTGCCATAACAATATTTAAATCTGCGATTTTGGAAAAAAAAAAAAAAAATTGCTGTGTTTGAATATTTTGATGTGATGTGTTTTGTGTGATAATTGAAATTGCGTTACGTAGGACTGGTTGTAAGAAGAAATTATGCATATAACGACCCCTTTTCAAATTATGAAAGGAATTAATTAATTGTGAATTTACTTCTTGCTAACGATTTAACTAGATAGGCTATGTTGGGGAATTGGTTTTGAACCTTGAACCGGTATGTAAGTAATATGATTTTGTGAACTAAGGAAATTACCGACGACTTCTGATAGAGCATTATGAATGGTGTCTACTGAGTACTGTTTATGTGTAATTGGAATTTGATTGCGAGAATCTGTATTTTGCACTGTACTCTGTATTCTGACCTCTGTAATCTAAAATCTGAAATCCGTAATCTATAATCTGTTCTGTTTATGTATAATCTGTAATTTGTAAGTGAGCTTTCGTACGAGTAATAGTCGAATGATATGAAGAATCCCGCTTATGATACGTGTCTGTCCACATGACACTTGCAAAACAATAGACAACCACTAACCAATTTGTCATTAAATCTAAATGATTGGTGACCTGACAAGTTACTGCAAGAATTAGAATCCTGTCTCTATGTATTAATAATTGAAGACTGAGAAATCATTTCGATGATATAATTCTGTGTCGATATTGTAAATTGTCAAACTAATCCCTATTTTGTATGTAAAGGCTATAATGTAAGCTGTTCTGCATGACATTGTGAATTTTGACAGGAACAAATGGTTATGGGGGGTAGTCCATGTTAATGATGGGTTAACGGGTATCTCCTTCTTCTTGCGTGTTTATGCAAATTTGTGTAAGCCGCACTATACAATTCTGAATTGATTTCATGTTATGTTGAACTGATCTTATTAAAAAATTTTAACTCTAATGTTAGTCAGTTAAATTTCTTTATTGTTGTACCGTTGAATTTCTAGATATTATGGAACCCAAGTGGATATGATTACTGTATACCTAATGACATTATAACCCTACGAATGAATTTGGTAGGAATAATGCACGCGAAGTAACTGGACACTCTGCCTGTGATAATTGACTGGACCGGATGACTGGTCTATAATTTCTGTACGGTTGTTTTCTAATCCACTGTAAGTATCCATTATGAATACAAACCATGTGGTTGATTTTGTACCCTACAGTAGGAAGAGAAAGAATTAACTGAATTGTGGAATACTGAGATGAGTAAAAAGAGGTCAAATTAATTTGTAATACTCGTTGAGAGAGGATGTGCATCTTACTGTTATGACTGATTAATTAAACATGATTTTAAATTCAATTTCTGCCCTTATCTTTGGATGGCTTCCTTGAAAAGATGGTTGCTATACTTGTTTCTATTGCTCGGATCCGAACTTATGATGGTATGATTAGGTCTTGGCACACCTGCATGAATTTGCAAAAGTATATGCTACTTGTTTTGGAGCCTGTTAGAAATCTAATTCGAACTGATAAGTCTACTTCTGATTACAGAGCAAAGAGCCACAAAGTCGCTGATTTAGGACTTGTTTGTTATTCTGGGTCTAATCGTTGAAAGATGTATGTGCCTTTGAAACATGATTAAGTAGGGAACGTTACCTCAACTTTGGAGGAATTATGATAGTTGGAGTTGTGTGTAAACCGAAAGAGTTTGAACTATGTTTGATGGCTTATGAGTCACATGTAATCGAATACTTGAAGTGAATCTGAGTTGTTATAGTATTTGGAAGGTATAACTTTCAGAGCAATAAATTGAAACATACCTGGGTTGTGAATAATGAGACGATGCTTTGATGTTATTAAGTACTATTATCAATTGGGTTACCAATTAATCAGTAAAGACGAATTACTTGTGATTTTGGGAGCAACCTCCATTGGAATTGACGTATAAGATGGGAATGACTAAATGATTGAGAAATGTTATATGTCCAAGACGGAACTAGACTTGTGACAAGGAGAATCAAGTTTGGAGGACCAAACTTCTTAAGGTGGGGAGAATGTAATGACCCCAAAATGCGTATAAGAAATCATCTTTATTTACCTATGAGAGGATGCGTTTTAATTTAATTATAGCTATTAGAATTGAAGCATTATCTATTGAGTTACGGACTTAAAATTTAAATTACTGACCTTTATGGGCTCAGAAATTAAAATTGAGTACTTGGGTATGTTAAAGGGAATTTTCAGAACTATTGGGGAAAATTAATTGGAAATCTAATTTGTCTGATTCGTTAATGCACGTTTGGGTGGTTAACTTTGTACTGCAAATTGAAGACCCTAGAGACTTCAGAAACCAGAACAGGGGACATATTTATGATCGGCACAATTTTTAGAGTCACCTGGGAACTTTAATTGAAATATAATTTTGCGCGATTCGTAAGGCCATGTTTGGCTCTCCCTATTGTGCTAAGCCTTGTGTGTGTGTGTTTATTTAGATATATGATGAGGAACTCAACATTTTGAACCCAAAAATATCTTGAGAAAAGGGGGGAGACACGTGAGAAAGAGAAGGGAGAGAGTTTTGGAGAGAACTTAAAGAGAAGAAGGAAGAAAGAGTAGAAATGGAAGAAGACATCAAAGAATTGGCTTGAATACATCATGATTATGCAAGAACAAGTGATGATAAGGGCTTAAGGTAAGACTCTCCCTTTCAACACTTGAAGATCACAACCTAAATAATGAGTTCTTGGGTTATCTATAATTGTATGTAAGGGTTTGGTTTATTCAAGCAAGAAAATGATGGATCTTTATACATAGCTTGAATTTATGTTACGACTTAACTTCTTGTAAGGATTTTATGGCTCTTAAAGAGGCTAGAGAGGATTCACCATGGGAATGAGTTTTAAACCCCAAATCATGGTTACCTTATGCTTTTGTGTTTTAATTTGTAATCTTGTTCTTGTGATTGGGAATTGAGTTGTATTTTGGAGTTATGAATTGGAATGGAAGCTAAGAATGTGAAATTCATCTTATATTAAAGGGTTTTGGGCTTTGATTTACATGTAATAAAGGTTTGATTTTGGAGATGAGAAATCCCAATTTTTCAGCCATTTTCGGACTGCAAACTGTCCAGGCAGCACGTGCAGAGATAGCTCTGTCCAGCCAACTTTAAACAAGCATATCTTTTGCATCTGGACTCCGTTTTGAGTGATTCTTGAGCCTAAAATCAAGCCCCGAAAGTCTAGTTTCTAATGGAGGTGGTCTCATGCCTAAATTATAAATACAGAAATAGTTATTCCCAAATTAGTGACGACTGTTCACTTTCAGTCAACCAGTTTTGTACCATTTCTTTACCTAAACCATTTCCCATCGATTTCTCCTGTTTTCTGAGACATGAATTATAACTTATTAAAGAATAATGAGCTTGGTACCACCATTGCTAATTGATTGAATGATCAAAGAGAATAAGTAAAGGATCAAGTATAATCGCATATAATGTGTTGTGCAATGTACTTGTAGGTCGAGACGAGGACATCATCCCATTACTACCGGGAGCCGATCACTGTGAGTAATAGTACTACAAATGTACATGGTCTACCGTTAAGAAAATTGTTAACAACATTCTATTCTCCGTGAGCTAATATGTTAACATGTGTGTTGATTGGGAATTGATGTGAACATTGAAAGAGTTAGCACACATCGGTATGACTCTGAACCTACTCCGTATTTTGGGTTATGGCTAATGATCATTGTCAATGTACCATCCTAAGAATTACCTATGATTCTGTATAAGAATTGCATACAAACTATTAACACTGTGAAGTTGGTTAATAGAAAAGAATTGTGTATCAACGACATTGTTATGTAATTCATGTTATTATATGAATTGTTCTGGCCTGTTGATATAATGGTACATTTACCTTCGGATTATTGTTAATGTTAAGGTTCTGTTAATTACGAAAAAGTATGTCTACTTGCAAAGAACCATGAGGAAATCTAAGCGCAACATTGTACCATATGTTTTGTTTGCTATTGATAATTAATGTTACCATTCTGTTAACTGCTAGTTAGTGGCATTGAAACATGATGAGCAAATGGGATGTATATGCATTATGGAACTGTGGTATCTACGTATTTCTGAAAGCGTTGAAGCTGTAAAATATGTTTACCTTTTGCTAACAATTATCGGCAACGTTCTATTAAACTTATATTATCTATGTTTATTCATGTGATTAATGGATAGAATGTGTATACTTTCTGTATGATTCTATAGTTAATCTGTTCTGATGTTTTCTGGTATGGAACAAAGTGCTGTACGGAACTAAGTGCTACACCTTGGTGGGATCCACCTCAAGAATCTGTACGTGCCACCTCTTGAGTCCATACATCTGATATTTCTGGGTCGATGGCCGTTCTGATATTTCTGGACCGATGGCCATTTTGATATTTCTGGGCCGATGGCCGTTCCGTTATTTCTGGGCCGATGGCCGTTCTGATATTTCTGGGCCCATGGCCATTTTGATATTTCTGGACCCATGGTCGTTCTGCATCTGTAGGCCTATGGCTGTTCTGTATATGCTGGGCTTAAAGCCACTCTGTTGCGGAAACTAGACCCATGGTTGTTTTGGAAATAATTACGGAATGTAGTTAATCATATGTATCTGCAGTTATATGTTTTATTATTCAGGTTAAACATTACATTATTTATGTACTATTATTCACTGAGTTCGCTCATTCAATATTTTGTCTGTCTATTTTTGTAGGTAATCAACCGAGAGTTCAGTCCTAACCTTTAAGGCTCGTCTTTCTCTTGTCAACTTTGATGCGTCCAGGCACCACCTGAAGCCGTGCATTTTGTAAAGTGTTGTTAGGTTATTGATTTATGTTTTGGTTGTCTTTCATTAATATTTTCGTTACACGCCCAATTGTGGGTCTAAGTATGAATGTATAAGTGTGTAACCGAAGTTCGGGTCTATGTTTCTATATATTATGTACCTAATGCAATGTGTGCGGTCCTGGCATGGTAGTGGTAGCTCAATGGATGATGTTTTATGTTATTTTATATTGATAATGCTTCCGCTCAGGCCCCATAAGTTATGTATAACAGGTTAAGTGTCCGTTTCTGAATAGGTCATGCCCAAAACTATTAGGGGCGAGTTTGGGGTGTGACACGGCTGATGACTTTTTCTTTTCTGGCCTGCTTACTCCTCAAAACACATCGAACCCAGTTGGATCGATGGTCACTCCCGTAAACGTCATGCAAATACTAGTCCTCATATAGCGATCCCGGTATTCCCTGTTGTTGTATAACTATAATCTGGACTCAGTTTCGTAGATTCGTTGTTGTCTTATCCTCATTTCTATCCCTTACTCTTTGTTTTAGAGTTTTGGGTTGTGTTGGGCAAGTTGGGAATTAGTTGGTTGTGTTTTAAAGCTTTGAAATTTTTCCCAGGTTTTGGTCTCTCCGCTCGAGCGGCGGTTTTGTGCTCGAGCGAGCTTTTGTTGCTGCCTTTACGCTCGAGCGGCAGTTTGGACGCTCGAGCGTGAATTTCCTTCTCTCAGCATTTCGGTCGTCTGCAGAAAATTCTGGGAGAGTGCACCCGGCGCTCGAGCGGATCTTTGGACGCTCGAGCGTGAACTTGTGTCTGTACGCTCGAGCGGGGTGTTGTACGCTCGAGCGGACCTGCTTTTATATCAGTTCGTGAAACCACCTTTTTGATCACTTTTTGATTTCCTTTCTCTCTCTTACTTTTTCAAAACCTCCATTGGAGAGCACCTCACTCTAAAACCGAACTTCTCTCTTAGGATTGATCTACCTAGAGTGTTTTCCTCACCTTGGGCCTTTGTAAGAAGTGTGTTGATCGTCGAGGGCTTTGTTGAGATCTGAGAAATTTGGGATTTGGAGCACTTCTGAGTTTTACTCATCTTCTCCCTTGGAGCTCTGAATTTGAGGTAGGGATATCCTACTCCTCTCCATGGATTTTGTCTTTAAATTTTGGTAATTTGAGATGTTGGGGTTGGTTTGGTAATTTTGTGAAAGTTTGGGCCATTTGTGTTATTTTACAAAAGTTGGGATTTTATTTGTAATAAACCTAGATGCATGTTTGGTATAGAGAAATGGAATAAATGTTGAATCATTGATGAAAATGGGACCTAAGGGTGGTAATGGTAATTATGGAAAATGACCTAATTACATTGTTTAATTAATTGAGATAATTAATTGTGGGAAATGAGGAAATGAAATGGAATTGCTGAGATTGGGAGTGCATGGGGTAAAAGGGTGTAGTTGAATTATTTATCACTCACCGAATTGAAATGTCGATTGAATATCCATTGTGCATTTATTTCCTGCTTAGAAATAATTGCTTTGGGCTACCGGTGGAGGGTAGTGTTGATCGTTGTAGGCAATGCTTGATGATTAGGAAAACTAAAACTAATCAATTGGATGTGTCATAGAGCATGTCGGTTGATAGAATACATTAATTTTATGTATTGATTGATTGCATATGTGATTCTGTGTTTATATGCATTACTTGTGTATGGGAGGAGATAGGGGATGTACTCCACGGTTTAGGGGAAGATGGGGGATGTACCTCTAAACCGGTTAATGGTTTAGGGGAAGATGGGGGATGTACCTCTAAACCGGTTGTTGGAATGTTGATATAGCTCATATGCTTATCGGTTGAAGTGTTGATACAGCTCATATGCTTATCTATCGGAATGTTGATACAGCTCATATGCTTATCTGTTGTAGTAGTGATATAGCTCATATGCTTATCTATTGAAAAGTTTGTTTGATTTGATATAGCATTAAAATGTATATCATCATTGTTTGCGAAGTATGGGAGTAGTTTATGTGTTATTGATACAACAAAATAATGTGTATCCACCTTGGATTTCGAAAGTGTTCTAGTGATGAACTATAATCTCATCAAATGTTCTGGCCAGAGTACTGAGCCTTGTTTTCAAACTCAAAGTTGAACAAAAACGAAAAGTGAATTGTAACATAGACTTGGCTGTCATGGAAACGTAGGGAGATGTAAATGGAAGTGTCAGTGTTGACCGTCTATCAGTTGCTAATCTTTTAGTCATTGTTCATGGTTGGTTTAGTGTATTTCTACTGGGCTGTGGCTCACCCTATATGGGAATATCATTTTCAGGTACAGGTAGCATGCCACCTCCAAGGACGTAGCTTGGGAGGCCAGAGGCGGACTTTTTTGTTGTTTTACTTGATGTATTACATGTAAATTCAAGCCAAGGGCTTAACGTGTTTGAGTTAGTGCTCTTTTGTTGTAACCAAGTGTTAACTTGGAAAGCTGTAAGCCCATAGGGCATTTGCTTTTGTTGTTAACATGTAATACTTTTTGTAATGAAACGCTGTTAAATGAAAGAATGTGGAGCTTTTGAATATCAATGCATGTCTTATTTAATGGGTTTAAAGCTATTATTTTGAGGGCGTTACACCTCAATACTCTCGGCATCTCCTTAGCTCACATCGACTTTGCACCTTATGGCCTCAACCCACCCCACACGCACCCTCGTGCAACTGAGGTCATCGTGGTTTTGGAAGGTACTCTCTACGTCGGCTTCGTGACCTTCAACACTGACAACCGTCTCTTCACAAAGGTCTTGTACCCAGGAGATGTTTTTGTGTTCCCACAGGGTCTCATTCACTTTCATTTTAATAATGGAAAGACTAATACAGTAGATCTTGCTGCCCTAAGTAGCCAAAACCCCGGAACCATTACAATTGCTAATGCAGTATTCGGGTCGAATCCAATGATTTCTGATGATGTTCTTGCGAAGGCATTCCAAGTAGACAAGAAGGTGGTAGACCATCTTCAAGCTCAGTTCTGGTATCCCAACAACTAGAGAAATAAACAATAGAAAACCCATGAATCTATTTATTAAACTTTAAGCAAATATGACTTAATAGATAACATAAATAAGTGGGTTGGTTATGAATGATTTCCTTAAAATTGTTTTCCTATGATTTTATAATAATGAAGTTTGTTAAATAGTACTCTTTGTCTCTCTTCTCATATAATGATGACATTTTCATGATTTTTTTCTAGGCTTCCTATTGATAGAATGATTACACACTTGATCTTTCTTTAGGGTCTTATTTCAATAGCTAGGAGACGACAACAGATTGAAATTTCTCTGCTTTGAAATTTCTTTAGAAAAATTTGAGAGACCGCAACTACTATGAAAATATTTCGTGTTCTTTATACTATAAAATTTCTCTGGTTTGAAATTTCTCTAGTTTGTTAACAAATTTCTCTGTGTTCTGACCAATTTTGTTTGATTTGTTCACATTTTTCTCTGTATTTTGAACAAACCAGAAAAAATTACAGAGAAAATTGTGCTACTCACAAACCAATTTTTCAATAATTTTTACAAGAAAACACCATGCTAAGTTCATCAAAGAACGTAAAATACAAAATCTAATTACAATTTAAAAAACAACAAACACTACACATCCCAACAGATCAAAAATAAAATTCAAAGTCAGAAATCCAGTGAAAATTAAACAAGCAACACAAATTAGTGGGAGTTTAATGTGGGTAGGGAAAATTCAAATGCTAGAGAAAATTCGAGAGAAAATCAAAGAGACAACTAGCCAAAGAAAGTCAAGCAAGGCATAGAGAGAAAGAGAGTTCAATGTGTTTATAGAAAATTAATCTAAAGGGGATATCTTAGTGCTAGAGAAAATTCATCTCAAAAGGAAAATTACACACAAGGAAACAACTAGTTAATGAAAGTCAAACAAGTAACCTAAATTGGTGAGAGTTTAATATTTTCAGGGAAAATTCAAATACCAAAGAAAATTCAGTTCAAGGAACAACTAACTAGTGAAAATCAAACAAACAACACAAATTAGTGGAAACACTACTAGAAAAAGGAGTATATGACACGAAACGTTTTGTGATGGCTTATTTTGCCGTCGCAAAAAGTTGATTTTTGCGATGGCTAATATTCCGTTGCCAATAGTCACTTATTGCAATGGTAATTTCTGTCGCAAAAAGTAGGAAGCATATGTTCAATGGTTTTTGCGACAGTAAACCTATTGCCGTCACAAAAGGCTTATTTTTTACAAGGGAGCTTTTTTGATAAATCCACTTTCTAAGAGCTTTATTCCATCCAACCCATATTCTTTTTGACTATTCCATTAGGTCCTATTTGAGATAAGAAGACCAAAATACCCTTTTCATCTACTTATGTTCCATTTAGTTCACATTATTTTCTTATGTTTCAATAAGTCCTGTGGGTGATATAATTACCAAAATACCCCTAATGTGAATGTTCACACCGTCAATGGGAATGTTCATATCGTCAATGTGTAGGGGCCCGGCCCATGTCGATCCTCGTGGGTGCCCAAAAAAATTCGAGTCAGGTCGGAGCGGGTTCGGCCCGTTGACAATGTGAATATTCACATTGACATATTAACATTCACATAAATAGGAGTGTAAAATTGGCCCGCGTCCTGTGGCGGCGCGAAACCCGCCCACGGCCCATGGGCGGCCCGGGCCGGCCCGTTGACAATGTGAATATTCACATTGACATGTTAACATTCACATTGATAAGAGTACAAAATTGGCCTGAGGGCCATGGGCCACCAAAAGCTCGCCCGCGGCCCGGGACGGGCCCGGCCCGACCCGTTAATAATGTGAATATTCACATTGACATGTTAACATTCACATTGATAAGAGTGCAAAATTAGCACGCGCATCGTGGCTACCCGAAACCCGCCCACGACCCGTAGGCGGCCCGGGGCGGGCCCGACCTGGCCTGTTGACAATGTGAATATTTACATTGACATGTTAACATTCACATTGATAAGAGTATAAAATTGGCCAGCGGCCCAGGGCGGGCCCGACCCGGCCAGTTGACAATGTGAATATTCACATTAACATGTTAACATTCACATTGATAAGAGTGTAAAATTGGCCTGCAGCCTGCGAGCAGCCCGAAGCCTGACCGTAGCCCGAGGCAGGCTTGGCCCGACCCGTGACAATGCGAATATTCACATTGATATGTTAACATTAACATTGATAGGAGTGTAAAATTTGCCCATTGCCCAAAGCTTGCCCGCGGCCCGGGGTAGGCCCGGCCCGGCCCGGCCCGGCTCGTTGATAATGTGAATATTCACATTGACATGTTAACATGCACATTGATAGGAATGTAGAATTGGCCCGCGGCCCGTGGGCTGTCAGAAGCCCGCCGACGGCCCGGGGCAGGCTCGTTTGGGCCCGAACCCGGGCATGTCCGAGACCCTAGGCTACGGCCTAGGCCATCACTTTGAAACCTGGCCCGGCCCATCAGCCCGCTTAAGGCCCATTCAAGGATCGGTCCGTGGCCCAGCTCGCCCGAGGCGCAATGTCCTTTTTTAGTGGAAAATAATAAAATTTTGATAGAAAAAGTTAAAAAGAATTAAAAAAAAATAGCCAGGCCTGCCCAAGCCCGACCTATGCTCGAGGCTAGGCCCAGGCCCACTGGCCCGACCCGAGGCTCGATCCATCAGCCCGTCCAAAGCCCGAATGCCCTTGTGCTAGGGCTAGGGACTGGGCCTAATTTTTTGGCCCGTGGGCCGAGCTGGGCCAGATTTTTTCGGACACCCACGAGGCTCGATATGGGCCGGCCTGGGCCTCTACTCATTGATGATATGAACATTTACATTGACGATATGAACATTCACATTATGGGTATTTTGGTAATTATGTCTCCCATAGGACTTATTGAAACATAAGAAAATAATGTGGACTAAATAGAATATAAGTAGATGAAAATGATATTTTGGTCTTTTTACCTCAAATAGGATTTAATGGAATAGTCAAAAAGAACGTAGGCTGCCCGAGACCCTAGGCTAGGGCCTGGGCCATCACTTTGAAGCCTGGTCCGGCCCATCGGCCCATTTAAGGCTCGGTTCGAGGCCCGGCCCGCGCTGAGGCCCGGCCCGCGCTGAGGCCTAGTGTCTTTTTTTATGGAAAATAATAAAATTTTGATAGAAAAAATTAAAAACAATTAAAAAAAATTGCCAGGCCCGCCCAAGCCCGACCCAAGCCTGAGGTTAGGCCCAAGCCCATCGGCCCGACCCGAGGCTCGACCAAATGGCTCGGGCCCGGACCCAAACGAGCCTGTCCCAGGCCGTGGGCATGCTTCGGGCAGCCCACGGGCCGCGGGCCAATTCTACATTCCTATCAATGTGCATGTTAACATGTCAATGTGAATATTCACATTGTCAACGGGCCGGGCCGGGCCTACCCCGGGCCGCGGACAAGCTTCGGACAGCGGGCAAATTTTACACTCCTATCAGTGTTAATATTAACATGTCAATGTGAATATTCACAATGTCACGGGTCGGGCTGCATTCGAGCTTCGGGCCGCCCACTGGCTGCGGGCCAATTTTACACTCTTATCAATGTGAATGTTAACATATCAATATAAATATTCACATTGTTAACGGGCCGGGTTGGGCCCGCCCTGGACCTCTGGCCAATTTTATACTCTTATCAATGTGAATGTTAACACGTCAATATAAATATTCACATTGTTAATAAGCTGGGCCGGGCCCGCCCTGGGCCGCGCATGGGCCGTGGGCAAGTTTCGGGCAGCCACGGGGCGCGGGCTAATTTTACACTCCTGTCAATGTGAATGTTAACATGTCAATGTGAATATTCACATTGTCAACGGGCCGGGCCGGGCCAGGCCCGCCTTGGGCCGCCGGGGGGGGGGGGGTTTTGGCCGTCCATGGGCCGTGGGCCAATTTTATACTCTTATCAATGTGAATGTTAACATGTCAATGTGAATATTCACATTGTCAACGGGCCGGACCGGGCCCGCCCCGGGCTGCCCATGGGCTGCCGGCGGGTTTCACGCCGCCACGGGACACAGGCCAATTTTACACTTCTATTAATGTGAATGTTAACATGTCAATATGAATATTCACATTGTCAACGGGCCGGGGCCGCCCTGGCTCGCGGGCTGGTTTCGGGCCGTCCACGGGCCAATTTTACATTCCTACGAATGGGAATTTTAAAATATGAATGTTCACGTCATAAAATTGCTAACTGTTCAAAAAATATATATAAGTGTATCAAAATTAAATATAAGGGCATAAGTGTCCAAGAAAATAGTTAAATCAAGAAAAAGGACTTTATAGAATAAAATTATGCATACATGGAACTAAATAGGTTAAAAAATTCCTTCATGGACTTCTTGGGTTAAAACACTTCTAAATGGGATTTATCAATAAAAATCCCTGTCAAAAAGGCAAATATATACATGAGTATATGTTAGAGACTATTTTCATAACTTGAAGGATTATATGTAGATATTCTCTGAGTTTTATTTAAAATACAGATTATTCCTTATGGCTCTAAAAATTACAAATACTCTTTTATCAGAATTTGTCATTTAATAGAGTTGACAGAAAAAATAAAATTTCCAACTATCCTTCCATACAATAATAAAAATTTTAGAACTTTTAATCAATATATGATTAAAAGAATCATTAAGAAATCGTCTAATAATTTCCAATACAAAACTTATAATAATAATGTATTTCTAACTAGTCCTCTCTTCTATGGTTAGCGTATTTATAATTTACCCTATAATTTTTGAGTTAACATTTTTTCTTAGGTAAATTATAACTATAATTTTGGATAAATTATAAATATATGTTTTGAGGTTTGATTAAAATACAGATTGGCTCTTATAGTTTTGAAAATTATAAATAAACCATTGTCAGAATTTTTTATGTAACATAATTGTCATAAAAAGTAAAATTATTAACTACTCTCCTATACAATAATAAAATTACTTGAATTGATTAAAATATATTTATGATATCATTAAAAATTGCTAATTGAGTTCATGATTTATTAATAAAATAGGTCAATTGTTATGTAATTAGAAACTTAAAGAGACAAGATGTAATTTTTAAAATCACAGGGAACAATCCATCTTCTATGTAAATGTCAAGGGGTATATTTATAATTTATCCTATAATTTTTGAGTTTTTGTTTTTAAAAGAAAATGCAATAAATTTTATAAATTTTTATAGTTAGATGGGCACGTACAGAAACTCCAATGCTATTTTTTAATTTACATATTTATCCACACAAACTATTGAAAGAGCCTCCCAAAGCTCTCTATATGTAGCTAGCTTGAAATTTTTTTGTCAAAATGATTAATGTAGTAGCTAGTCCATTGGAAGAGGTAAAATAGGATGATGGTAGCTATAATAGCCAAGATGCCTCTTTTAAAAAGCCCGTTGTAGATGTTCTGAGGCCAATGGTCCATTCTTGAAACTTTCGGGCCAATAGGCCCAAACTAAAACCTTCTTGGGCCAAAAGGACATTATTTGACCAAAATGACACATGTCTGTTCAAATCTTAGCTATTTGTCTATCTGTTCAAAACGTCACCTATTTATACATGTGTCACGTATCTATCCAAATGTTCACATATTTGTACACGTATCACCTATCTATTCACCCATCTAACCAATGTCATCTATCAGTCTACTTCATTGCCACCAGCCACTGGCTACTTTTTCCTATCAATTTTTTAGAGACTTTTTCGGCGCCAACTATTTTTCAACACATGTCCTTATCACCAAAAAAGATTAAACCTTAGATTAAATAACATATGACCCAATAGGATTTGATTTTTCATCAATTAACTGTAGTTATGTTGACTACTTTTAATAAGATTAAAGAAAACAAAGCTAATATTTTTATTTTGTTGTCATAAATTTTGTATTCTAAATATTAAGTAACAAATACTTTTCGCTTTATTTTTTTGAGTCGATTTTAATTTTATCACAATCTTATTTATTTCATATTTACATTATCAATTTCGTTTGTTTAGTATTTGAAATATTTATGAAAATAACTAACAGTATAACATTGGCGTGATAAGAGTCTCTACACTCATAATCAATGGTTTTAAGTTGAATGTTTTAATACAGCCCACATCCATAAACTTTAATTGGTCAATAATAGGTTGGGTTCAGGCCCGCCCATCTTATATTTTTAAAACCCAAAACCTATTCATGTGCTTAAAAAAATGGGCCTATGGGTCTCAGGGCAGGCTTAGCTCATATGGGCCTAATTTGACATAACTTTCAGCTTTAATTCTGATTTTTTTTTTAAATTAAATTTCAAAGGTATTAAAAAATAAAGATTTGTAATACAAAATTTTGAAGTACATCAAAACAAATATAGTCACTTTTTCAATCATGAATTCTTTTTCTTTTTAAATTTTTTATTTATTTATTGAAATACAAAATTACATCAGTTATGATTATGTTATTGAATTATGTGCATCTTTAATCTCATAGAAATTTAATTACTAGTTTCATATAGATGGCATGCTATTTTTTTTATTGTTAAAATTATTATTTACTAAAAATGCATATATTCACATAAGAAGGGAAAAAAAGAGAGATAAAAGTGAAAAAATAAACCAATTGTTTAGTGTATATGGGTCCAATGTGGGCTTTTGGAATGGTCCTATGGGTCAAGTTTTGGGCCAGGCCTCAAAACACCCATGAGGCCCAGAATTCCTATCCTTTAGTCCAAGCGTAACCCCAACCCATATGTTTTAGGGTTCAGTTGAGTCAGGCCAATGCTAGGCCGAAAATAATTGGAAGATTACCATAACCAAAAGTTTGAAATGGAAGCCTAGAGAAAGATCAAGAGAGTGTCATCATTTTATGAGGAGAGAGAGAGAGAGAGAGAGAGAGAGAGAGAGAATACTATTTAACAAACTTGATTATTATAAAATCATAGGAAAATAACAATCCACTTATTTATGCTATATTGCATCGTATTTATTTAAAGTTTAACAAATAATAGATTCATAGGTTCTCTAATCTTTCTTTCTCTAGTTGTCGGGCCACCAAAATTGAGCTTGAAGATAGTCTACCACCTTCTTGTCAACTTGGAATGCCTCAGCAAGAACATCATAAAAAATCCTTGGATTTGACTCGAACATCGCATTAGCAACAGTAATAGTTCTTGGATTTTGGCTACTTAGGGCAGCAAGAGCTACCTCATTAGTCTTTTTATTATTAAATTGAAAGTGAATAAGACCCTATGGGAACACAAAAACATCTCCTGGGTCAAGACCTTTATAAAGAGACGGTTGTCAGTGTTGGAGGTCACAAAACCGACGTAAAGAGTACATTCCAAGACCACAATGACCTTAGTTGCATGAGGGTGCGTGTGGGGTGGGTTGAGGCCATAAGGTGCAAAGTTAATGTGAGCTAAGGAAATGCTGAGAGTATTGAGACCTAATATTTGCATAATGTTTACGGGAGTGACCTTCGACCCAACTGGGTTTGATGTGTTTTGAGGAGTCAAGAGGCCAGAAAAGAAGAAGTCACCGGCTGTGGCAAGCTTTGGGTCGTTGTAGACTTTGCCATTCACGAACGCTGCCTGCAAAAGAAATAGAGTAGTGCTTCAATAAAGATTGGGTGAAAGAAAGAAAATGTTATTTAAGCTAATTAATTTTCAACAATGTTACTATAATGACATCTAAGAAATTAAAAATTGTTCCTTTACAAATTATAACAATTAAAATGTTGGAGACCAAAATGAAACATATCGTATATTTTGCGGACCAAAAGGGTAATTAACCTTTTTTAAGTTGATGTGTATTTTTTGTTCATAAAATGTTGTTTATTTTGATGATGAATATTGACGATGACAACGAGGGAGACTATCAAGCACTACCAAAAACCCCACTTTACTGGTTGCTAATCAGAAAGGAAGTAATACCTCATCTACGCGTGTTTTCGGTCTTTCACCCCGGACACTCAGGCCAACTTAACCAATTTCATCTACACCTCCTATCCGAACTTACCAATAGATTTACCCCAAAACATTTCAATAAAAGCTCAATTATAAACTTTCCTTTCTCAATGCAAGTTTCCAAACTCAAATTAAATATATGATAACCAATTGAAGGGATAAGTAATGCAACAAAACCAATGCAACAATATTTATTTTCCCATGTTCACATATTTTAACAATAATCCCAAGAGGATAAAAAAATCCCCATTTCTCCTTTCCATGCCATTTCACAAAATAGCCACGTGTTCATTTAGTTCTATCAATAAACAACAACATTTCTTTATTTCCTACTTCTTTTAATATTTTAGCCTTCACAAGACTATATCAACATTGAGCAACAATTTACCACATTTGCAATCCTCATGCCCCATGAAAATCATCATTTTATACATAATAATAATAAAAGAGTTCTCATCCTTTACAAACCTTAGCCCACAAAATAGCATATTAACAATGTCAATCACATACATCTCTATATCTCTTGAAAGCCCCAAATCCTAGGTTTTTCGCCCAAACAATGTATTTCTTCATTTCTTGGTAAAATCTCATTAAAAACATCATTTTTATTTCAATGTGCTTCAACTATCCAAAAAGAATCTTCGAATGAAACAAAAGATGAATTTTTTTAACAAGCTACTAATTTCATGAGTCAAAAACCAAAACCTTTATAATATCTTTAAGAAAGGTTTGAAATCAACACCAATCTTGCATAAACAAGTACATATAACTCAAAGAAGTCCCTGGCTCAAGTTCTTGAAGAGAAAAGAAGATGAAACTGTAGACGTGCTCCCAGAGAACTCCTGAGGAAATCTCGTTTTGTTCTCTAGCATACTACAGTTCGGACTCAATATCATGGTTCTGAATCTAATCTTGCAAAGTGCGATGCAAGACCGATAAATCACCAAAGAGTCCAAATCCGACAAATCGTTTTGGAAAACTGATTTTTAAGAAAGAAGTGCCATACATGGACTGCTTTGCCAGATATAGAGTCGCCACCTAAATATTTTATTTTGGGGGAATTTAGGAAACCCTGACTCGTTGCCTAAGGCCACGTGTCCGCCATCACCAAAGTTGCCTCAGCTCGGGAACTTGGGTACGGTTGGGGAAGGTCATGCAATGAGCACCCCCGCTCGCCCGATCAAAGATCGGCCTATACTAAGCATGATATCTTGTTTTTGAAAACACATGCGTTCTTATTCCGGTTAATTAGCTAGTATTACTATGTGATGCGCACAACACACAAGTACAGACTATATCGCCTAATTTGGAACAAAGCATCGCATATCCGTTTGTTTGGAAATGGTTTGAAGTTTGCTACTCGCAAGTAGGCTAAAATGCGGATTTCGATGAATTGTTCTAATTCAAGTAATCTAACCTTCACCCACAGGCATTCAAGCAGTTATATCACATAAGCAATTAGCCTCATGGCAAGCATGCTGTCATGTTAACACTCACACACATGTAAGATGCTAAAGCATAAACACTTACAGTGTACTCCGAGCCAAAACAAAAACTAGTTAGTAATCAAATCAAATGAATGATCCTAGCTCATGTTAAGATGGCTAATGCAACACATGCAAAATGCAAATAGAAATAGGCCCGGCTATTCTAAAATGGCATGTGAGATGCAATACTTGATATATGTATTCAAATCGGAATTGAAATACGAGGCGATTAGTATGATGCACCGAGCCCGGTGCATGCAATACAGATGAATGGATGCAAACATGCAAGCATAAGGATATTAAATGAAATATGCCCTAAAACTAACCATCGTAAGCGGTTAAGTAAAACGGAGAAAGAAATGGAGGTTGGAAGACATGTATCACACACACGCACACTTATTACGCAATTGCGCCCTCTCGACGGAGGGACCGAAAGAATAATACAAATTAACTAATTAACTAATTAACTAACTAACAAGATAATTAATTATTACACAACTCTTAACTAATTAAACAAATTAATTAACCTATAAAAATAGTAAAGCGGCCTCGATAAGACGGACAAATGCATGCTCGATCGACTTCGCTCGGAAATCCGTTGCCATGCCACATGTTGCCTCTGTTTGCACTGCTCTGTACCTTTGAAAATTGTGCCAACTTCTGTGACACTTCCGAACCACCTTGTGGGCATGCTGTGAGGCCATCGGCCAAGGGAAATTGGTCATCAACCAAATGTAAGGCTCTCGGCCAGATGTTTGTTGCCGATCGGCACTGAACATAGTCGATCGACCATCTCTTCCTGTGAAAAGCTCCTGCTGCTGTAGCGGAGGACAAACAGAGCATGACAATACATTTACAAGATGATGTCTGCACAACTACACCCCTTATCATGTTTAAGACTCAAAGGTGTGTATTTCTCGACCCTCGGACCACCAATCACGCATTTCAATGCATGATGGCCAAAGGAGCCAAGTGTGCAATTCAATATCAAATGAAATGCACAAAAACACATAAGGGGCCCCAACCTCTATCATGCTTGATCAAGAGGCAAGGGAATGCACACACAATGCAATGCAACTTAAGCATGCAAGCAAGCTAATGCAACATGAGCATGCAAGCAAGCGATATGCAACCTAAGCATGCAAACATGCATGCATACAATGTAACAGGCATGCAACAACAATACCAATAACAAACATGCAACAACATGTAATCTAACAAGTATGCAAGATGGATGAGCATGCAACAAGCATGTACACATAATGTAATAGGACTAGCGTGCCACAACATGCAAGGGAACTGATATGCAACAACATATAATGTACCAAGTATGCAACAAGCATGTGACAACATGCGAGGTAAACATGCAACAACATGTGAAAGGATGGACTTAAACATGCCCAAATCAGTGGCCGAAATGCTATGGAAATGAAGACAAAGGTACATACAAACATACATGCCAATTGGCCTATCACCTAAGCATAGGAGAGAAACTTTCAAGAACACTTGAAAGGGGACAAATATGGATATGTGACATACATGGTAAGCTCTGAAATTATGTTAGGAAAGGTGCCAAACCAATCAAACAAAGCAAGCAAATCATGCAAGAAGACTCAAGGGTCAAGGCTACCCAAGGGGTTCAAACCATTGCTATGCAAAACAAGAAGCAAATGGCAAGTATAATCCAAAACAGTCCTAGATCATACCAAAATGAGCCTAAAACATGCAAGGACCAAAGCCAAAATAAGCTAGAACAAAGGGCCAAAAGCATGAGGCATGCAAGGCTACAAAAGAGGTGTTACACCACACCTATCAAAACCAAACATGGCATGATTTAAGCAATGGAAAATAGAGTTATGGCATGGTAAAGTAAGACCAAAACCCCACTTAGATTGCATCCCAAAGACCTAAACATCATGGCATACACAATGACCCATTCATGAGGCATAAAACATCAACTCTTTAAAGCATTAAAGGAGTGACAAGTGCAAGTGTTTGAGCATGAAACATGGACTGAAATAGTATAACAAATGATGCCAAATCATTGAAATGGTCCAAGTAAAGGATGCTAGTGACTTGGACACTTAAGGCTAACAAGCTAGAATGCCTTATGGCTATACAAAGCATGGCATATATGGTCAAAACAACTCAAATCAGAGCTTAAGCATGTTACAACAAGGTTAAAAGCTTCATGGAGTTGAGCCAAAATCATGCTAGAAACATGGCTTAAAGCATGATGCATGTTAAGGCGAATGAAAGGATTACAAGACAAGTATATGGTGCATGAAAGGAGCCATTAAACCAACCTTAGACAGAGGTAAAACATGGCAAAATGACACCAAATACTTGCTGAAATTGAGCTGAAACAAGCTAAGCAAACATACTACCAATATAAGCCATTTATATTAGCATACAAGACAGCAAGGAGAGGGGATGACCCTCTCCTATTTAAGACCTCAAAACCACCTTTCCACCACTGGAAATCCTCTGGATTTCAATGGTAGAAAGGTCATCCAAAGCTAAGAACAAGGGCCAAAAGAGATGGCCTAAAACAAGGCCTAACAAGGCCTTGGAAGGGGTAAACAACCCCAAACCAAGAAGAGACCTTAAACAAAGATCCAAACCATCAAAAATTAGAACTTTTATCAGTTAAGAGCTAAGCTTAAAACAATAAGAAAGAAGGGCTAAAAGCTTAAGCAAGAATGGGGTATTAAAAGCAAGAATGCTCACCCTTGTAGAACCTCTTCAAGAACAAAGCTCCAGCAGGTTTTCTAAGTTCAAACCAACCCAAGAACTCTAAAATCAACCTCAAGAGACCTCAGCTCCAAGAGGATGGTGTATTGCTAGGTGTTTGTGTGCAATAGTATGAACAAAACACCCTTTAGAGCATAAATGCACACAAATATGTAAAGAGAGAGAGATCTAGAGGTAGATAGATACAACTTCTCTAACCCTAATTTCCAGAACCTCTGAGAAGGGAGGAGGAGCTCCCTTCTTATAGAAATCGAATTCTAAGGCTTCCTAAGCAAGCTAAGCAAAGGTACAAATCCCTCCATACACGTGTATGGAGGGTGTGAATTGTGCATGCAGCTGGCATAAAAGATCTGCATAAAGTAGATGAATAGGGTTCAGTCAGAAAACATGGCCGATCGACCAACATATGTGCCAGCCGACCAAATAATGTGCCGATTGGCCAACACTTTTGGCCGATGGCAAAAAAACAAGGCCGATGGCCTCAAGCCTTGGTCGATGGGTTAAGGGATGGCAAACAAGCCACCCTCTTCCCTCAGAAGCAAAACACAAGTCCTTGGTCCACAACCATGCACAAAATAGACAAGTTGAGAGATCTTGAGGCAAGGCATGCGACCGAGGCCTCCGAGAACTCAAAACGAACACAAGCATGGATGGTCATCGAGTGTTCAAACAATGACGTCCAAGTCTTGAGGACGGTCAAAAATGGGGTGTCTACAGAAATCCTAGAATTTGATGGCGCCAAAACTCAATCTCCACCGTACACAATGTAGCTCTTGAGGAGCTCTTCAACTTTGATGAAGGAACTTGGGTTAGAAATGCAATAGATCCAAATGGATCAAAAATTCTAAGTGTTTTGGTGTATAGAATGTAGAGAGAAGGGAGAGGAAATGATTTTTAGAGAGAGAGAGATGGTTTAAAAGTGATACACACATAGCCCTAAAGAAAAAAAAAATAGAGGTTTCGGACTGCCCAGCATCTTGCACGTATGGCACGTGCCTCGTACGTGCGGAGCCTGCTTCCCGTACGTGCGGCCCTCCAATCCGCACTTCGCCCCATGCTTGCATATAATACAGTGTGAAAGGCTGAAAATGACACCTCCCCGCATGTGTGGCTTGATCTACCGCACGTGCGGTTCAAGGCCTCGTGCGTGCGGCCCTGGTCTTTCCAGCCCATAATTTTCTTAGCTCAATTCTAGGCACTTTGGACCTGACCTCGCACTCTCCGAAACCAGAGAAATTCAACACCGGGACAAACAAAAGCAAAAATTTTGAGGGAAACTCCGGAATGCAACAAACCCGATTAGTTAACATGGTTCCAAGTCAACCCAACACCCCCAACAAGACAAACCCAAGGTTAAACGAGGAAAACAAAACTAGTGACACCCCCAGTCATCACAGGACAAATTTAATACATATTTAATACTTTGAATATTGAAATATTGACTATCAAAATGACACAGAAACATATTTACATTATTTGATTTCAAAATGAAAAGCTGGCATGGATTATATATAATTCCAACGAAAAAATCGTGGTTTTGATTATCATCAAAATACAATCGCTTTAAATAAGTTTTGTCAGTAAAATCATATTTCAAAATCTAAGGCCTTGTTTGACAACATCACTTTTTAGCCTAAAAGCCAAAAAGTCACTATAAAAACCAAAAAGTCAACAACAAATACCAAAAAGTCAAAGATTCCATTTTCTCTCTACTTTTTGAACTTCTTTTCATAAAAAACCAAAAAGTCATCCCAAACATATTAGTTTTTTTTAGGTCGCTTTTTAAATAAATCCACTCTCTAAGATTCCTATTCCATAAGACCCATAGTGTTTTGTAATATTCCATTAGGTCCCGTTTCATACTAAAAGACCGTAAAACCTGAAACAAACAGGTGCCTATCCTTTGAATCAAATAACCATCTATTTTCCCCTCTCCTCTTGCAGAAAATCACGCACAGTATCTCTACCATTCCAAAAATCCAAAATTGTATTCCATATCATCTCAACGCCCAGAAGACTCTCATCGTCCCATCATCGCATCGTCTTCTTCGTCATGCCTACACCGTTGGTCGTCGAAATTGTACAAATCACCATTGTTGAACATCAGTAAGTTCCATTTTCATCAAAATCACCTTCGACGACCATTTGTAATAGTGCAACCATCGAAATGGGCAAAAAACGTAAGTACTCTAATCATTCTTGTATGTAAACCCTAAATCTCTTCTTCAACAAACCACATTGTGAACTTTCACAAATATCCCCTGTTTCTATTCATACAATATATATAACTTCATATTGTTATTGTTCATGCCTTAATCGTTAATCCGAACCCCTCAATCCCAATCCCCAATTATATGGGTTTTTTTTACCAAAAAACATTTCAGTTGCCATTATGTTTTGTTCAAATCTGTGAACATTCAAATGGATTGAAAGAATGTTGGACAAAGAAAATTGTTTCAGTTGTTGTTGTTGTTGAAAGATGTGAACATTCACATGAAATTGAAAATTGTTGGGCAAGCAAATTTGTTTCAACTGTTGCTATTGTTGTTATTGAAAGATGTGAACATTCACATGAAATTGAAATTTGTTGGGCAAGCAAATTGTTTAAGTTGTTGTTGAAAGATGTGAACATTTACATGGATTGAAAAATGTTGTGCCAATCAAATTGTTTGAGATGTTATTGTTGTTGTTGTTGAAAGCTGTGAATATTCACATGGATTAAAAAATGTTGTGCCAATCAAATTGTTTCAGATGTTATTGTTGTAGTTGTTGAAAGCTGTGAACATTCACATGGATTGAAAATTTTTGGCCAATCAAATTGTTGTTGCTAACCGTAGTGTGTGCATTGTCATCCAAATTAGAACTGTGAATGTTCACAACACAATTATAAACATACATTGATTTTTACACACAAACACACACTATGCACATTGTGTTTTTGCTGACACAGTGAACATCCCCATCCATGGACAGATGTGGATATTCACACCCATGCACACAACTATGAACATTCACACCTATGCCAATGTTGTGAATGTTCACATATGTGCCACTATGCTAATCACATGAGCCTTGTCTTAATTTTCTTTATGCTCTATTTTGCAGATATTGCGTAGAAGAAAACCTCAAAGCAAAAAAGAGATGAGTACCATGTCAAGAAAGAAAGCCCACATGCAAATACTAACAACAATGTTGACATACGGCGTGCCAACTACAGATCTAACATGACCGGACTGGTGAAATTAATGAAAAGCATATAAGTCACACAAGCACAACTCGGCTGCCTGCGACAAACACCTTTCTGGTATTTATTAGATGCATTGAGAAATGATGAGATCGACCTTCACAAATGCATGAAGTACGACGACATTGTTGTGCATGTCCTACAAATATACAAGGCTTCAAAAGATGCCTTCTACATTGGGGAGAAGAAGATGAACATATACGACAGCGACATTAAGCTAATTTTTGGTATGGACTGTGGCACCAAACCAATGGAGATATCATATGGTACGAAACCAAAGACTGGCATTATAAACAAAAGGTGCAAAAATTTCATCCAGTTGACTTCAAAATGGATACACACCCCTTTGACTGAGGCATTAAAAGGCAAAAAGGCAGATGACAATGAAGAAGTCACCCGACTAGTCTGCATGTATGCTTACCAGAAACTTTTTTTTCTCCAGAAGCGGTTGTAGCATATTAATCTAGCATCTTTTAGTTGAATTCCATTATGTTTTAGGACTGTGTTAGACCTGCTTTAGCACCGTTTTTGGTTGATAGTTGCATTTGAACTTTGTTTTGCAAGCTTATAGTGTAATAGTCCTCACGAGTTTGGTATTCTAGGCCTTAGACACCATCTTCTTTGAGTTGATTGCATTTATTTATGGCTTTCCATACTTGCAATCACACTTAATCATCTCTGCAACCTCCCTTCTTTCTTGGCTTTTGTTTTGCTCTGAAAGTGGTTCAAACAACTTATTTGTCTAAAGCATGAGATTAAGGTGTCATGCTTAATGGTTTAATCCCTTAGGGGGTTCATTACCAATGGTATGATGTCTATTTCATGCCTAAGACAACTCTTGGTTTGAGCTCTCTTTCCATTAGAGAACTTAAACTCACCCTTTGGACTCAATCCATTAAAGAATGGTTGGTAATCTAAAATGATGTAATAAAATTGAGGCTTAAAAAGTGCAAGCTAATAAAAAGTGTCGTGTTCAATCAAACATTAATTGAACACATGGAACTTGGGCCATTTCATACTTACTAGTGATGAAATGATTCAAGTTTCCAAGGTCACCACTTCCCTTGATCTTCCGTGATAGGGAGATGGCTATGAGAGTCTCATTTCATTGCATTTATTGAACTTGCACACTTTGGTTCATGAGCCATCATGCAATGAAATTGTTTGAGTTGATGGTTTGTGGACCAAGTTTACTACTCCTTTTATTTGTTCATGAAAATGAGGGGTGAGTTGTGCAAACAAATCCTTGAAACTACCCTATGCATGCGCTGTTTGTCCTCTGGTGTAGCAAGGTGAACTGGGCAGCAGTGGCCGGCAAGCCACTTTCTATGGCCAACAGGCCACCTTTGATGGCTGGCTGGCTATCACTGGTGGCCGGCAAGCCTCATCATTGGCCGGCCGGCCACTAATGCAAAATTTAGCAGTGTGTTTTTGAGGCAAAGTAGAGTTATTCTGGAAGTGGGCAACAATGTATGTGTCCTATTGTGCAACAGAGGCTCTCCGGAAGCAAAATAGTGGCTTTTTGGGTAAAAACCAAGCACGTGCATGAGCATTCCTCGCATGCCAAGCTTGTTTAAGTTTAAATATTTTGATTAAATATTTGTTGTAATTAATTAGTTGTAGCTAGTTAATTTTGTAAAGTGCTGTAATTTGATTAGCTAGAATAGTGAGTTAAATGATTCGGTTTGTAATAATTAGTTAAGTAGTTTGGCTAATTTCATTTGGTTTTGTAATAATTAGCTTAGCTTTAATTAATTAGCTAGTTAGTTCATTCGGTCTCTCCTTCGTGAGAGCGCAATGTAATAATGTGTATGTCTTCCAACCCCACATCTTTCTCCGTTTTATTTGCTAGCTTATGATGATTAATTTAGGGACATCATGTTTTGTTTAGTGTACTCCATGTTTGCATCCATTTGTATTACATGCACCAAGGCTTGGTTCATCATTCTAACTGCATTGTTAGTTTAATACTTCTTTGAATACGTGCCTAGACTGCATGTTATCAAATTGCTTCATATGCTATATTAGTAGCCGAGCCTATTAATTACATATCGCATGCGTTGCATTAGTCATATTGCATAAGTTAGGATCATGCATTTTTTCTAACTCGTTTCTCTTATTGGCTTGGAGTACTAGGTAAGCCTTTACTCGCTTTAGCATATCGCATGAGTGTGATTGCTGTCATGTTTAGCATGCTTGTTATGAGGCTAATTGCTTAAATGATAAAATGCTTGAATGCTTGTGGATGAAGGCTTGTTTCTTGAATTGGAATGATTTGGGTAATGTTCATATGCGATCACTTTTTCAAGTGGTACAAATTTCAAAACAAACATGACTCGAAATGTTCCAATTCTTGCAAGTCAGTCTATACATGTGTGTGTGCGCATCATATAGTAATGCTAGCCTAATAGACCGAAACAAGAGCATATAATGTAAATAAGATTCATATCATGATTAATAGAGGCGGATCTTTGATCGGGCGAGTGGGGGTGCTCAATTCATTCATGATCTTTCGCTCTCGTACCTAAGTTCCCGAGCCAAGACAATTTTGGTGATGATGGACACGTGGCCTTTGGCACGAGTCATGGGTTTCCTAAATTTCCCCAAATAAAATATTTAGGTGGCGACCCTGTATCTGGCAAAGTAGTCCATTTTTGGCATTTTGATTCAAAATTGATTTTCCAAAAGATTTGCCGGATTTGGACTCTTTGGTGTTTATCAATTTCACATTGCACTTGTGAGATTAGATTCAGAACCGTGGGAGTCTGAACTGTAGGGCTTAATTCGCTTTTCAAAAGGGGGCGCGAAAAAAATGGAGCTACAGTTTCTGGCGACTTTGTTGGGGATTTAGAGAACTTGACTTCAATATCACGATATGAAATTTTATCTACACTTATATATTTCTTTGTATTGCATTTGCATTGATGCGTAAAAGTCACTGTATTTGCCATCTGCTATTCCTGGACGGTTTGCCGAAGGCTTGCCTGAAAAAGCTTGCCAAAAGGTTGACCGGTCATAGGCTCTACCATGATGGGAACACAACCCTTGGATCTAGACTACTGTTGTACTGCTTGATCCTCTTTTCACTTCTCAGTATTAGGTGTGAGAGGTATATTTGGTAGTCTTGCTGAGGTACCCTTTTGAACATTTGGCGTTATAGCGACCCCGGTCTTTTCTCTTTAAATTATTGTATCCGGACTTAGGTTCCGTGGATCCTGTCATTACTTATTGGTTGCTGTTGTCCTTTAATCTCTTTGTATTGGAAGTATAGGTTGTGTTGGGCGGGTCTGTTACAGGTTGGTTGATTTTAGGTGCTAATAGGTGATGCCCAGATTTTGGCCTTCACGCTCGAGCGGAAGTTTTAACGCTCGAGCGGTCCCTTCGTTGTTGCTTCTCCGCTCGAGCGGGAATTTTGATGCTCGAGCGTGATTTTCCATCTCCCAGTATTTTGCTCTGCAGTTCTTCCGCTCGAGCGGTAGTTTTTACGCTCGAGCGTGATCCCTTGTTTTTGCTCCTCCGCTCGAGCGGGGAGTTTGACGCTCGAGCGGGTGCCAGTGCCTGCAAAACTTCTGGAAGGGTGCAATCGACGCTCGAGCGGCTTTCTTCACGCTCGAGCATGATTCTGTGTCTTACGCTCGAGCGGGGCTTTCTACGCTCGAGCGTAGAGTCGATTATATCAGTCCGTGATTTCACTTTTTGGATCACTTTTTGACCTACTTTTCCTTCATAACTTTTTAAAAAAACCGCCCCTGGAGTGTTTTTTTTATCTCTCTCTCTCTCTACACACCTTCTCTCTTTCGATTGATCTACTTAGAGTGAGTTTCTACCTTAGATCCTTTATTAAAAAGTTAGAGTGAGTTGAGGGCTTCATTTTAATCTGAGAAACTTGGGATTTGGAGCACGTTGGTCTTTGGTCTTCATCTTCATCTTCTCCATACGGGTTATTTTCTTCGAGGTAGGGATTTTCCTACTCCATTTTATATGCTTTGTTCTAAGTTTGGTATTTTGATAGGTTGGGGACACTTTGAAAATTTTGGGAAAAAAACCCTAGTTGAATTGCTAAATTGATTTGAGTAATTAATTTAAGGAAATTGGGGAATTTGGTTAAATCCATGAAATTGGGGAATTTATTGATTAAATGGTGTAGTTGGATAATATAAATCACTCGCCTATTGAATTGATAGTATATTTATTTTTCGAGTCCAGAAATAACTGTTTTGGGCTATCGGTGGAGGATAGTCGTGCTTGTTGTAGACATTGCATGCGGATTAGGGAAAATTGAAACTAATCAATTTGTTAAGTCATAAATTTAGACTATTGAATTAATACAGAAATTACATGTATTGATTGAGCATTGCATATGCATATTGTTTGGGAGGAGATAGGGGATGTACTCCACGGTTTAGGGGAAGATAGGGGATGGACCTCTAAACCGGATTTTTTGTTTGGGAGGAGATAGGGGATGGACTCCATTAGCACCATTTTTATGTGTGCTTATTATATTGAAGTGTTTTTACATGATTATTGATACAGTACTAAAATGTGTATCAAATGGGAAGTATGAAGTGTTTTGATATGAGCATGAGTCTCATTTGTTTTGTTGATATTGGAAGTAATGGGAATATGATATATAATTCACTGTTGTAAGTTTGGCCAGGTTCTGAGCCATGTTGATAATAATGGAAAGTGAAATGTGTCTTAGACATTAGTGTCATGAGACTGTTTAATGATAAAATTGATTATCTTGGTTAACCATCTATTGAATGCTATAGCTTTATTCAATGCTTATATTTGGTTTAGTATTTTTCTACTGGGGTGTGGCTCACCCTTTATGGGAACATCATTTTCAGGTTCAGGTGATAAGCTACCTCCACGGACTTAGCCTGGAAGGATTTGATGTTTGGGATTTTGAAGACTTGTCTTTAGTTATATGTTTTATTTTGTTATTTTTGAGATTTCATGTAAACATTCAAGCCTAGGGCTTAACTTGTAAATGAGTTAGTACTCATCCTTTTTGTGTCCAAGTGTTAGCTTGGAAAGATGTAAGCCCTTAGGGCATTTATTTTGATGTTGCAGGATGTTACATGTGATGTCTTTCAATAAGAATACTCTGATGAATAACTCAAATGATTCCTTTTCTTTTATAAATGCATGTTAATGTTATGGTTATTATGGGTTTATTTTGAGGGCGTGACAACTTGGTATCAGAGCGTACCGAGTTCGAATACTTTGGGTACGTGGGAAGTGATTAGTATCACAATGGGTTCGTCTCGCTTGATAGAGACTTAGATGTACTGTTATGTGCTTATATGATAGCATGTTTATGTGATTATGTGGGTATGGAACGTAGTTTCTAGGATGTTAATTGGACCCTTGAGTTTCTAGTAGTCTTGTTGGAAAGGCACTTGATCAATGCTGTTTCCAACCGGAACTATAGTAACGCTTCGGGACTATTATTATCCAGGAATGAAATTCGTAGGTGCTTATGTGATTATGTGCTTACGTGGAATGAATTATTTTTGTCCAATGCATTAGGACGCGAGTGTTTAGTTTCGGCACATTTATTAATGTGCTAACGTCTTTGTTTGTTTCCTTTATTAGGATGTCAGGATGAGGACGAGGACGCGGTAGGCGTGGTAGGCCGGGTAGGCAGGAGGTACCGGTGCCAGAATAGATTCCGGCAGTTCATGAGGGAATTGGCCAGGCCAATGTGGCCGAGCCAGTAGGCCAGCAGGCTATGGGCGCTTTAGCCCGAGAGATAGCAGGGGCATTCAGGGAGTCAGTAGGCATTCTTAGGGCTGAGAATCAAGCCCAGGTTGTTGTTGCGGATGCAGGACCTTCCTTCCTGAAGAGGGAGTTCTTCCGGTCTAATCCGGATGAATTTGTGGGTGATCCTAAAGAGCCGCTTAAGGCAGATGAATGGCTCGAACAGACAACGAAGACGTTTGAGATGCTTGGCATCGAAGACGAGGGGTTGAAGGTGACCTTGGCATCATTCCAGTTGAAGGGGGATGCGGGTCAGTGGTGGAAGTTCACTAAGGGGCGTATAGGAGGTACATGGGAGGCTTTTGTGAATGCTTTCCAGGAAAAGTTCTTATCTCCAGCAGTTAGGGAGAAGCTGAGAGACCAGTTCTGCCAGCTTAAGCAGTCGAGTTCTTCAGTGGCCGAGTTTGAGGCTGCATTTACTAGTTTGTCCAGGTTTGCACCTGAATTGGTGGCGTCTGAGGAACGCCGTTGTATTAAGTTTGAGAGGAAGTTGAGGCGTGGCCTCAAGCTGAGAGTTGGGGGAACTATGATTCGGGATTATGGGCGTTTGGTTGATGCTGCAGCCCACATGGAAATCATGATGCAGGAGGAGGAGGAAGGACATAAGGGCTCCAAGAGGAGTCAGGATGGTCAGAGTGATGGTAGGAGACAGAAGGGTTTTAATCCCCAACAGTCTCAGAGTAGCTTTTCTAGATCGACTTTTCCTGTGCCGAGTGCTAGTTCGGGGAAAGGCAGTCAGGGAGACATTACCTGCTTCAAGTGTGGCCAGCTGGGCCACAAGTCTCCAGTTTGTCCTCAGAGGGGAGGAGTGCAGAGAGCAGCATCATCTTCGGCTCGATCTCAGAGCCAGAGTCAAGGTAGAGGCCAGCCACTCTCGTGTTATCAGTGTGGTCAGCCAGGGCATATGAAGAGGTATTGCCCGCAGTTGGGTGGCACACCTGGTGCATCTGGTTTGAGGCAGACTCAGGGTCAACAGCCAACTCAGTCGGGTCAGGCCACGAGGGCCAATCAGGGGGCTTCATCGTCTCAGTCGGTGCAGCAATCTTATGCTCCTAGGGGTGAGCAGGTTGATCAGAGTTCTTCTGGGCGCGTGTATGCTGTTACCGCGCAGGATCTTGTACCGGCTCCATCTGTTGTGAGTGGTACTTTCTTGTTTTGCAACTCGGTTGCTAATGTGTTGATTGATACGGGTGCATCTCATTCCTTTGTGTCTGCTGCATTTGCATCTGTTTTGGAGTTGGAGTTAGCACAGTTAGCATCTCCTATTTGTGTAGTGTCGCCTCTTGGCCGTGAATTGATTTTGAAACACGGTATTAGGGGTTGTGATATAGAGGTTGATTACCATAGAATCCCATTTTCCTTTGTAGTTATGCCTATGAGAGGTTTCGATGTTATTTTGGGTATGGACTGGTTATCGTCATACCGGGCAGTTATTGATTGCTACAGCCAGAGAGTCACTTGTTGTACCGTGAATGGTGAGTGTTTTCATTTTCTGGGGGACCGTGTTGGTAGTGTTTTGCCACCGGGGTATGTTCCGCGAGGACGGAGTGAGCTTAGTGGTCTACTTGCTAACCTTTCGATTAGTGAGGACGGTGAGACTCAGATTGTGTTGCCAAGGGTGGTGTGTGAGTACTCGGACGTTTTTCCCGAGGATCTTGTTGGTTTGCCACCGCATCGAGAGATTGAATTCTCTATTGACTTAGTGCCCGGCACGGCGCCGATTTCTATGGCACCTTATCGTTTTGCCCCAGCTGAGTTAGTTGAGTTGAAGATCCAACTCCAGGAGTTGCTAGATAAAGGCTTTATACGTCCCAGTGTTTCGCCTTGGGGAGCACCGGCCCTCTTTGTTAAAAAGAAAGGTGGTGCTTTGAGACTTTGTATAGATTACCGGAAATTGAATCGGGCTACGGTCAAGAATAAGTACCCTATGCCCCGTATAGATGATCTGTTCGATCAGTTGAAAGGTTCCCGTTGTTTCTCGAAGATAGACTTGAGATCAGGTTATCATCAGTTGAGAGTCAGGGAGGAGGATATTCCAAAGACGGCATTCCGTACGTGGTATGGCCACTATGAGTTTTTGGTGATGCCATTTGGGCTCACCAATGCACCAGCAGTATTTATGGATTTGATGAACCGGATATTCCGGGAATTTCTAGATCGTTTTGTAGTCGTCTTCGTGGACGACATCCTTATCTATTCACCTTCAGAGGAAGAGCACGAGGAACACTTGAGGGTGGTGCTTGATTTACTTAGAGCCCATCAGCTTTATGCTAAGTTTGGGAAGTGTGAGTTCTGGCTAGAGGAGGTGAAGTTCTTAGGCCATGTAGTTTCTAGGGAAGGGGTGTCTGTTGATACATCCAAGACAGAGGCAGTGCAAGATTGGGTACAGCCTAAGAGTGTGTTCGAGATCCGCAGTTTTCTGGGATTAGCTGGGTATTATCGCCGGTTTGTAAGAGATTTCTCCAGATTAGCTTCGCCTTTGACTAGATTGACTCGGAAGGGAGTCAAATTTGTTTGGAGTGAGACTTGTGAAAAGTCGTTCCAGGAGTTGAAAATTAGACTGACCACTGCTCCAGTCTTGATTATTCCGGAGAGAGGGTTGGGTTATGCAGTCTATTGTGACGCCTCACGAGAGGGTCTTGGTTGTGTGTTGATGCAAGAGGGGAAAGTGGTTGCCTATGGCTCACGTCAGTTAAAAGTTCACGAGAAGAATTACCCTACGCATGATTTAGAGTTAGCAGCTGTGATATTTGCCTTGAAGATTTGGAGACATTATCTTTACGGTGAGAGGTTCGAGGTATTCTCGGATCATAAGAGTCTGAAATATCTGTTCACACAGAAAGACTTGAACTTGAGGCAGAGGAGGTGGATGGAATTTATTGAGGATTATGACTTTGAATTGCATTATCATCCGGGAAAGGCCAATGTGGTGGCCGACGCCCTTAGCAGGAAACCTGTTGGTGACATAGCTAGTATAGCCATCCGAGAGTGGGAGATGTTAGGTGCACTTGGAGAGTTTGATTTGCTTCTGGGCGAATCCGTTGAGGCTGCGGCCTTGTTTTCTGTTGTTGCGCAACCTACACTTGTGACTCGAGTGTTAGAGGCTCAGAGGGGCGACCTTGAGGTAGAATCCCTCCGTGAGAAGATTTCTGGTGGGAAGGTTGAGAAAGGTTTGACGGTGTATCCCGACCTGAGTGTGAGATACCGAGACCGTCTATTTGTGCCGGAGTCTCATCGAGAGGAGGTACTCCGAGAGTTTCATCATTCACGCCTTGCGGTGCATCCGGGAGGTACTAAGATGTATCGGGATTTGGGTCGCCAGTTTTGGTGGCGGGGTATGAAGAGAGATGTGGCAGCTTTCGTGTCTAAGTGCCTTACTTGTCAGCAAGTGAAGGCCAAACATCAGAGGCCAGCGGGTTTGTTGCAACCCTTGCCTATTGGCGAGTGGAAGTGGGAGCATGTCACTATGGACTTCGTTGTAGGTCTTCCGAGGACTCAGCGGGGCAGTGATGCTATTTGGGTGGTTGTAGACTGGTTGACTAAGTCAGCGCACTTCATTCCTATGCGCGTTAGAGATTCAGTAGATCATCTTGCCGACTTGTATATTCGGGACATAGTGAGGTTGCACGGGGTTCCAGTGACGATCGTCTCCGATAGGGACCCTCGTTTTACTGCCAGATTATGGCAGAGCTTGCAGAGCGCCTTAGGTACTAAGTTGACCTTTAGCACAGCTTATCATCCTCAGACTGATGGGCAGTCCGAGCGTACTATTCAGATCCTTGAAGATATGCTTCGGGGTTGTGTTCTTGACTTTAGCGGGTCATGGGAGAGGCACTTGCCATTAGTGGAGTTTGCCTACAACAACAGCTTCCAGTCTAGTATCGGTATGGCACCGTTTGAGGCCTTATACGGCCGACCGTGTAGGTCTCCTGTTTGTTGGGCCGATGTGGGTGATGCACCTCTGTTGGGTCCGGAGTTAGTGAGGGAAACGACGGAGAAGGTTGAGCTTATCCGTAAGAGGCTTGTTACAGCCCAGAGTCGTCAGAAATCTTATGCCGACCGTCGGAGGAGACCTTTGGTGTTTGAGGTGAGTGATCATGTCTTTTTGAAGATATCACCAAGACGGGGATTGATGAGGTTTGGGAAGAGCGAGAAGTTGTCCCCTCGATTCATTGGTCCTTTTGAGATCCTTGAGAGGATTGGCGAGGCTGCTTATCGTTTAGCTTTGCCGCCGCAGTTGTTCGGAGTACATGACGTGTTTCATGTGAGTATGCTTCGGAAGTATGAGCCGGATCCATCACATGTACTGGATTGGACCGATTTAGTAGTTGATGAGGATGTCTCGTATGAGGAGAGACCGGTTAGGGTCTTGGATAAGCGGGATCAAGTCTTGTGAGGCAAGACCATTCCTTTGGTGAAAGTTTTGTGGAAACATCACGGGGTGGAGGAAGCCACATGGGAACGTGAGTTGGAAGTCCGCAAGAAATATCCGGACATGTTTATTGATTTGTAATCTTGTAGTTAGATTTTGTAATATTGTCGAACTTTAAAGCTTTTTATATATGTCTTAAGCTGTAAAACATTTAGAATGTTTTGGTTAATGGAAATATTTTGGAACTTGCCTCGAAATGGAAGTTTAATGGAACATTGTATATATTGAATATATTGAAAATTGTTGAAATTGAAAGAAAATTGCATAGTGTTAATGCAGGTTGAAATATATGGTTGTTTTGCATATTGTGGCATGCCTCTTTGTTAAGAGATGGAATGGCCGGTGTTGGGTCAAGTTGTTTATTAGTGAGTTATCATATTGTTGGAATTTGAGAAAAACTTGTTTTCGAAACCTTGTGCTTAATTTCGGGGACGAAATTCTTTTAAGGAGGGGAGGTTATAGCGACCCCGGTCTTTTCTCTTTAAATTATTATATCCGGACTTAGGTTCCGTGGATCCTGTCATTACTTATTGGTTGTTGTTGTCCTTTAATCTCTTTGTATTGGAAGTATAGGTTGTGTTGGGCGGGTCTGTTACAGGTTGGTTGATTTTAGGTGCCAATAGGTGATGCCCAGATTTTGGCCTTCACGCTCGAGCGGAAGTTTTAACGCTTGAGCGGTCCCTTCGTTGTTGCTTCTCCGCTCGAGCGGGAATTTTGACGCTCGAGCGTGATTTTCCATCTCCCAGTATTTTGCTCTGCAGTTCTTCCGCTCGAGCGGTAGTTTTTACGCTCGAGCGTGATCCCTTGTTTTTGCTCCTCCGCTCGAGCGGGGAGTTTGACGCTCGAGCGGGTGCCAGCGCCTGCAAAACTTCTGGAAGGGTGCAATCGACGCTCGAGCGGCTTTCTTCACGCTCGAGCATGATTCTGTGTCTTACGCTCGAGCGGGGCTTTCTACGCTCGAGCGTAGAGTCGATTATATCAGTCCGTGATTTCACTTTTTGGATCACTTTTTGACCTACTTTTCCTTCATAACTTTTTAAAAAAACCGCCCCTGGAGTGTTTTTTTTATCTCTCTCTCTCTCTACACACCTTCTCTCTTTCGATTGATCTACTTAGAGTGAGTTTCTACCTTAGATCCTTTATTAAAAAGTTAGAGTGAGTTGAGGGCTTCATTTTAATCTGAGAAACTTGGGATTTGGAGCACGTTGGTCTTTGGTCTTCATCTTCATCTTCTCCATACGGGTTATTTTCTTCGAGGTAAGGATTTTCCTACTCCATTTTATATGCTTTGTTCTAAGTTTGGTATTTTGATAGGTTGGGGACACTTTGAAAATTTTGGGAAAAAAACCCTAGTTGAATTGCTAAATTGATTTGAGTAATTAATTTAAGGAAATTGGGGAATTTGGTTAAATCCATGAAATTGGGGAATTTATTGATTAAATGGTGTAGTTGGATAATATAAATCACTCGCCTATTGAATTGATAGTATATTTATTTTTCGAGTCTAGAAATAACTGTTTTGGGCTATCGGTGGAGGATAGTCGTGCTTGTTGTAGACATTGCATGCGGATTAGGGAAAATTGAAACTAATCAATTTGTTAAGTCATAAATTTAGACTATTGAATTAATACAGAAATTACATGTATTGATTGAGCATTGCATATGCATATTGTTTGGGAGGAGATAGGGGATGTACTCCACGGTTTAGGGGAAGATAGGGGATGGACCTCTAAACCAGATTTTTTGTTTGGGAGGAGATAGGGGATGGACTCCATTAGCACCATTTTTATGTGTGCTTATTATATTGAAGTGTTTTTACATGATTATTGATACAGCACTAAAATGTGCATCAAATGGGAAGTATGAAGTGTTTTGATATGAGCATGAGTCTCATTTGTTTTGTTGATATTGGAAGTAATGGGAATATGATATATAATTCACTGTTGTAAGTTTGGCCAGGTTCTGAGCCATGTTGATAATAATGGAAAGTGAAATGTGTCTTAGACATTAGTGTCATGAGACTGTTTAATGATAAAATTGATTATCTTGGTTAACCATCTATTGAATGCTATAGCTTTATTCAATGCTTATATTTGGTTTAGTATTTTTCTACTGGGGTGTGGCTCACCCTTTATGGGAACATCATTTTCAGGTTCAGGTGATAAGCTACCTCCATGGACTTAGCCTGGAAGGATTTGATGTTTGGGATTTTGAAGACTTGTCTTTAGTTATATGTTTTATTTTGTTATTTTTGAGATTTCATGTAAACATTCAAGCCTAGGGCTTAACTTGTAAATGAGTTAGTACTCATCCTTTTTGTGTCCAAGTGTTAGCTTGGAAAGATGTAAGCCCTTAGGGCATTTATTTTGATGTTGCAGGATGTTACATGTGATGTCTTTCAATAAGAATACTCTGATGAATAACTCAAATGATTCATTTTCTTTTATAAATGCATGTTAATGTTATGGTTATTATGGGTTTATTTTGAGGGCGTGACAGGCGTAGTTGCATATCGCAAGCCATAGAGACTGTTCCAAACTAGGACATAAGGCTTACCCAAAAATAGGATTGCATGAAACCATTTTGTTTGAATAGTGAACCCTAGTTCCTGACGAAACTAGGACAGGGTAACCCTACCCCCTCATAGGGGTGTTTAGGCTCTCACTTAACTGGTATGCGTTTTACAGTGAAACTGTACAGGAATGTGCATATCAGTTGCAAGTTTGGTATCCCTTTTGGAAGCAGAATTCAGTGTTGAGTGCAGTCCTACAGCTTTGATTACATCTGTGTTGTAATGACCCCAAAATGCATATAAGAAATCATCTTTATTTAGCTATGAGATGATGTTTTTTACTTTAATTATATCTTTTGGAATTAAAGCGTTATCTGTTGAGTTACAGATTTAAAATTGAAATTACCGACTTTCAGGGGTTCAGAAATCAAATTGAGTACTTGGGTAGGTGTATGGGAATTTTTATGACTATTTGGGAAAAATTAATTTAAAATTTAATTCATCGGATTCGTTAATGCACGATTGGGTGGTTAACTTTGTACTGCAAATTGAAGGCCTTAGAGGCTTCAGAAACTAGAATAAGGGGCATATTCATGATCGCCGTAATTTTTAGAGTCATCTGAAAAGTTTAATTGAAATTTAATTTCGTGCGATTCGTAATGCCACTTTTGGCTCTCCCTTGTGTTAAGCTTGTGTGTGTTGTGTATTGATATATAGAGATGTGCCATATGAGTTGGGAACTTATCTCTTTGGGAGTCAAAAACAAAATATCTAAAGAGAGAGTGAGGAAACCATGAAAGGGAGAGAGGGAAGAGAGTCAAACTTTCTCAACATCCATCGAGGCTTGTAAGAAGATTGAAGAGAATTGAAGGAAAAGAAAGAAGATCACCCATGGAACTTGGGGGAAATTGAGGAGAGCTAAGAGGTAGACAAAGATTGAGCTAGGTCATGACAAGGACATCGTTCCACCGCTATCAGAGACCTACCACTGTGAGTAATAGTACGGTTGTTACTAACGCCTTATCCTTGTAAGTAATTACACTGACAGTTATGTCAGCTGGAAATCAATGTGAATGTTGAAAGATTTACATACGTCGGTATGACTTTGAAATCATTTTGTTCTGTCAATAACGAACATTAACTCTATGTTATCTATAAATGAACTATGTCGTCTTTTAGGAATAAAGGGAACTTATGTTCATTTTAGAATGATGAAATTTGGGTGAATTTAAGATCATTCTAGGTAGCCACTAATGAATCAAGATTATTCTGTTATATGACACATGAACTTGAGATTGTTCAGATCCTATGACATAAATGCAATGGTCTAATGTTATCATATAACCCACGTTAGAATGCGAAGTGTTCTATCCTCATGAAATGCAATGGAATGGCATGTATGCCCTCTGTTAATGGTATATTCGCTCTTGATCCTCGTTAATGTTTATGTTCTACTATTTACGAGACAACTATGCTGATAGTTAATATGCACATTCTGTTATCTGCAAGTTAGCGGCATTAATTCATGATGAACAAGTGAAATGTGGGTACATTATGAAACTAAGCACCTTTGGAATCGCCCAATCTGTTAATGGTTGCTATTAGAACTTTGTTAAATGTAACTTAATTATGCTAACTCATTTGAATGATAAAAAGAAACCATGTGCCTCTGTATGACTATAAGACTAGTCAGTTCTGATGATATCTGTGGATATTCCGTTATGATGCTCGTTTCGTTTATCTTATGACATGATGAGGCTTATTGATTTCTGGTATGGAACTAAGTGCTACACTTTTTTGGGAGCCACCTCTAGAATCCGTGTGAGCCACCTCTTGAGTCCATACATATATGAACTGGGCTTAAAGCCGTTCGGTTATTTCTGGGCTTAAAGCCATTTTGTTATTTCTGGGCTTAAAGTCGTTCTGTTATTTCTGGGCCGATGGCCGTTCTGTTATTTCTGGGCTGATGGCTGTTCTGTTATTTTTGGGCCAATGGCCGTTCTGATATTTCGGGCCTATGGCCGTTTTGTATCTGTTAGGCCTATGGCCGTTCTATACTTTACTGAGCTTAAAGCCACTCTGTTAAGCAAACCGAACCCATGGCTGTTCTGAAAATAATTACAGAAAGAAGTTAATCATATATCTCTGCAGTTTTATGCTCTATCATTCAAGTTAACCATTACATTATTTATATACTATTATTCACTGAGTTTTACTCACTCTGTATTTTGTCCGTTTCTGTAGGTAAGCATCCGGTTGGCCAGTCCTAACCCTTAAGGCTCGTCTTTCTCTTGTCAACCCCAGTGTGTCCAGGCACTTAGATGGAACCACACATTTTGCAAGGTTTTACTAGGTTTTTGGTTTATGTTTTAATTGTCTGTCTAAGGTCGAAGTGTATATAATCCTTTACCTTTCAATATTCTTGTTATGCGCCCAATCTTGACGGCTGGGTCTATATATGTATATGTACATAACCGAATTCTCAGATGCACGTCACTGTATGTTTATCTGCCTCATGTTCTGTTTGCGATCCTGGCATAGTAGTAATAGCTCAATGGATGTTATGCATGTTATTATATGATATGAAATGCTTCCGTTCAGGCCCCCTATGATATGTATATCAGATTTAGTGTCCGTTTCCGAACAAGTCATGCCCAAACTTTTAGGGGCGGGTTTGGGGCGTGGCAAGTGGTATCAGAGCACGAGTTGCTATCTCACACACGAATCCATTGAGCCTTAGGATGTCTAGAAAAGACTTAGGCATCATCTATAACATGCTGAATGCAAATGAAAAGATTGATGGCAACGTTAAATGTACTCTGTTAATGCTAACGGTTATGATCCATGTCCATTGTATACTCTTTGTGCATATTGTGATTAATTGTTGTGCAGAACATGGTGAACCTAAAGATGGAAGGTTCGGGGGATTCTACCTCCGTCTGGCTAGACAGAATGAAAAGGAAAAATGACTGGTAAGACAATTGATATGCAAATGATTAAGTGAAATGTGTGTTATAGGTTGGTAGTTACCGTGGGAAACGATGGTAACGTGCTTGTGCTTTTTAGCATCTGTTTAGATGAAGTGATGAAAATCTAAGTAGGGAAGATTTCTATGACTAAGGAAAATGATATATTCTTCTTTGTCATAACAATGTTTAGATCTGTGATTTTGAGGAATTACTGCAGTTGCGTATTTTGATAAGATGTGTTGATGTGCTAACTGAAATTGTGTTGAGTACGATTGGCTGTAAGAAAAAGTTATGCATATAATAACCCCTCTTAGCATTGTGTAACTTGTTTATGGAAACCTGTGATCTAAAATCTGAAATCTGAAATTTGAACTTTGAAATCTGACATCTAGAATCTGTACTCTGCTATCTGTAATCTGCAATCAGACTTTCTTGCAAGAAATGGTTGAATGACATGAAGAACCCCACCTATATTGTGTGTCTGCACATAAGACACCCGTAAAAGGGTAGGTAGTTATTAACTACTTTGAGATCAAATTTAAGGATCAGTAATCTGGCATTTACCGCAAGAATTAAAATTTCGCCTATGTACATTCATGACTTAAGATTGAAAAATTATTTCTAAGAGATATTTTTGTGTTAAAAAAAAAAGGGGGCCAAATTAATTTGTGTTGTAACAAGAAGAAATGCTTATTAAGGGAGGATGTTACACCTCACTGTTATGACTGATTAAGGGGACATGATTTGAATTTGATTTCCAACCTTATTTTGGGTGGTTTCCTCTACTTGAAAAGATGGTTATTCTATCTGTTTCTATTGTTCGATCAATTAAATTCGGTACTTTCGACATAAATGAATAAAGTGTGACCTTGTGTGAGTTGACCATGGGCCTAAGTGAGTAATGTCCTTGTAAAAGATATTTTTGTATAAATGATTTTGAAAATAGCTATGCTATACGATATTTAATGAAATCCATATTTTGGGTTACAAAATGTTTTATATGATACGTATTTTCTGAAACGATAAAAATACTATGAACTTCTGACATGTTTATGATATGATAAGCTCTTCGAATAATTTCCCCAAATTGACTAGAGATGCTACGAAATTCCAAATGTTCAGGATGTGACAAGTTTTCTAAAAGAGATATCTTGCTATTGTGACCATTAAGGTTTGATCCGTATTTGATTTTACTAATAATTTACTCTAAACATGTAATTCCTTGATATGGGGTTTGAGTTGTTATTTGGAGTCTGTTAGAAATCTGATTTGAAGTGCTAAGTCTAATTTTGATAGTGAGCAAAGAGCCACGAAGTCGTTGATTTAGAACTTATTTGTTATTCTGGGTTTAATTGTTGTAAGAAGCATATGCCTTTGAAACATGATTAAGCAGTAAATGTTTCCTTAACCTTTGACGAATTAGGATAGTTGGGGTTGTTTTGAACCTAAAGAGTTTAAACTATGTGTGATAGCTGATGAGTCACATATAAGGGAATACTTGAGTGAACCCATTTCTGAATGTCCTTAAGTTGTTATAGTATATGGAAGGTATGACCTTTGGAGCAATAAATTGAAATGTACCAAGGTTGTGAATAACGAAACGATGCTTTGATGTTATTAAATATTATTATCAATTGGGTTACCAATTAGTTAGTAAAGATGAAATACTTGTGGTTTTGGAAGCAAACTCCAATGAAATTGACTGTATAGGATTGTGAATGGCTAAATGATTGAGAAATACTATATGTCTAGAACGGAACTAGACTTGTGACAAGGTGAATCAAGTTTGGAGGACCAAACTTCTTAAGGTGGGGAGAATGTAATGACCCCAAAATGCGTATAAGAAATCATCTTTATTTAGCTATGAGATGATGTGCTTTACTTTAATTATATCTTTTGGAATTAAAGCGTTATCTGTTGAGTTACGGATTTAAAATTGAAATTACCGACCTTCAGGGGTTCAGAAATCAAATTGAGTACTTGGGTAGGTTAATGGGAATTTTTATGACTATTTGGGAAAAATTAATTTGAAATTTAATTCATCTGATTCGTTAATGCACGATTGGGTGGTTAACTTTGTACTGTAAATTGAAGGCCTTAGAGGCTTCAGAAACCAGAATAGGGGGCATATTCATGATCAACGTAATTTTTAGAGTCATCTGAAAAGTTTAATTGAAATTTAATTTCGTGCGATTCGTAAGGCCACGTTTGGCTCTCCCTTGTGTTAAGCTTGTGTGTGTTGTGTATTGATATATAGAGATGTGCCATATGAGTTGGGAACTCATCTCTTTGGGAGTCAAAAACAAAATATCTAAAGAGAGAGTGAGGAAACCGTGAAAGGGAGAGATGGAAGAGAATCAAACTTTCTCAACATCCATGGAGGGTTGTAAGAGGATTGAAGAGAATTGAAGGAAAAGAAAGAAGATCACCCATGGAACTTAGGGGAAATTGAAGAGCTAAGAGGTAGACAAAGATTGAGCTAGGTCAAGACGAGGACATCGTTCCACCGCTATCAGAGACCTACCACTATGAGTAATAGTACGGTTGTTACTAACGCCTTATCCTTGTAAGTGATTACACTAACAGTTATGTCAGTTGGAAATCAATGTAAATGTTGAAAGATTTACATACGTCGGTATGACTTTGGAATCATTTTGTTCTGTCAATAACGAACATTAACTCTATGTTATCTATAAATGAACTATGTCGTCTTTTAAGAATAAAGGGAACTTATGTTCATTTTAGAATGATGAAATTTGGGTGAATTTAAGATCATTCTGGGTTGCCACTAATGAATCAAGATTATTCTGTTATATGACACATGAACTTGAGATCGTTCAGATCCTATGACATAAATGCAATGGTCTAATGTTATCATATAACCCACGTTAGAATGCGAAGTGTTCTATCCTCATGAAATGCAATGGAATGGCATGTACGCCCTCTGTTAATGGTATATTCGCTCTTGATCCTCGTTAATGTTTATGTTCCGCTATTTACGAGACAACTATGCTGATAGTTAATATGCACATTCTGTTATCTGCAAGTTAGTGGCATTAATTCATGATGAACAAGTGAAATGTGGGTACATTATGAAACTACAGTATTTATGTACCTTTGGAATCGCAAAATCTGTTAATCGTTGCTGTTAGCACTTTGTTAAATGTAACTTAATTATGCTAACTCATTTGAATGATAAAAAGAAACCATGTGCCTCTGTATGACTATAAGACTAGTCTGTACTGATGATATCTATGGATATTCCGTTATGATGGTCGTTTCGTTTATCTTATGACATGATGAGACTTATTGATTTCGGGTATGGAACAAAGTGCTGTACGGAACTAAGTGCTACACTTTGGTGGGAGCCACCTCTAGAATCCGTGCGAGCCACCTCTTGAGTCCATACATATATGTGTAGACACCCCATTTTTGACCGACCTTAAGACTCAGACATCACCGATTGAGCGCTCGGTGATATTGCATAGTGTGCTCGTTCAGAAGTTTCAGAGTCTCGGCTGCGAGCCCTGCCTCCAGACTTCCGAACCCTCTTCTGTGCCTCGCCTCGGTTTGCGAACCAGACTCGGTTTTCTCTATTTCTTTTCCTGGGGGGAGGGAGAGGTCCCGTAGACCATCTCTCAGTGGCCGCGGGCTACATTTTGTGGCTATAGGCCATTTTTCCCATTTCGGAGCTCGGTTTCCGATTTTTCGGGACCGTTGGCCGTGTACCTCGGTTCGGGACCGCTTAACCATCTCCGTTTGTTCTAATTTTTGGCATACTTCCTTTTTAATCCCTTTTGAGGGACACTGGGGCCTGAGAAACCCACTTCGTGGCCGAATGCCACTTTCGGTGCTTAACAGCCCATTTTCGGGACCCCGAACTGCGTGTTTTGGTCCTCGAACTTTCGTTTTGCATCGGTTTTTGTTCATTTTTGGCGGGTACCTCTGATTTATCACCAGGAAGGTCACTGGAGGGTGGGAGGCCAGCAATTATCTTAGCAACAAGTTATATTCCATTTTCGCTCTCCGACGCCCGTTTTTCTCACTTCCGAGCTAATGTTGAACAACCTGGCCCCTTTTTCTTGAACTTTGAACCACATATCTGTGTTGTACACATATGGGAGGACCCTAAAAGTTTGTGGCTGGACAGTAATTCCACCTGACACTTTTGACCCCCTTCTAGAAATGGCCTATTCTCTCTCTCCTGTTTTACAATTTCCAAATTCGAACCACAGAGTTGTGATGAGGGGACCTAGGAGGACACCTTTTTGTGGTGGCCGGCCAGAAAATCAACTTGACCTTTTTGACCCCTAGCCGGCCGGCTAGGGGAGGTGGCCGGTCGGCCACCTGCAGCTTTGAAAGGTGGCCGGTCATGATCCTCACAAAGTATACTTTACAGCTGTATAGTTGTTGTCCCCCAGAAATATCTAAATCTGGGGGACACCTTTTGGGGAAAAGCCTTGGTCCTTTTCCCCCACCCTTTCCCTCCATGCTCCCCCTCTCCTTGGTCCATATAACCAGCTGCCAACATTTGTTTTAAGGGTTAGAAAAAATTGCTTCAAGCATAGGCATCCAAATCTCCCTCTATCTCTCTCATTTTCTCAAAAACTCCTAAGTTCTACCCCATTTCTTCATCACCACCAAGCACCACCACCACCACTCCATTTCCATCAACATGGGAATCTTTCCAGCAGCTAAGAGGCACCACTTCTCAAAGCCAAGAAGCAACAAAAGACTTGTCTTCAAGGGTGAGTACCATTTCCCCCTTTTTGAGCTTATTTTTGCAACATTTCTTAACCATATATGCTTACTGTTTTGAGTTCCGGCCCTAACTGAAAGTGGCCTTCTTTCGAGCTCTTTTTACAGAACTAAAAATAGTCTTATTTTTTCCCATTCTTCATGTTTCATTAAGGGTCTTTGGCTGTTTGATGAATATTTTGTATACTTTGTGTTATAGCCATTTTTGAGCCTCATTTTGCATTGCATTTCTAGCATGTTTGTATACTGATTTTGGGGCTGCCATAAACTGTAAATGTGCATATTTTTGGTCCCTTTTTAGTGTTGTAGAAGGGCATTTTTCAGGTTGGGTTTTTCATATACCACTTGTTTCACTGTCCTCTCTTGGCCCCTATTTTTGCATGCCATTGTTGCCCTATCTTTGCTTGCTGTTTGGCCATGATTTGTACTGGAAAAATACTGATTTTGGGACTGCCTTGCTACTGTCTATTCATTGCATGTCCATATTGTGCATGTTTGGTATAGCTATAGGCCATTTCGGGTGCCAAAATTCATGTTTCGGGACTATTCCATGCATCGGGTGTACTTTCGCCTCATTTCGAGGCTGTTTTCCCCCACATTTCAGTGCTGAAATTCCATTAGCATGTTTGCATATCATTTTCCATGCCATTGCATTGCATATGCCATTGCCTCAGTTTGCGTGCCCGTGTGCACGCATTTCGAGGCACTTCATTTTTATCCATCGGCCTCATATGTGAGTATGGCTGAGGCTCTCTCATGTTAGTATAAGTCCGTGTTGCATTCTATATGCCATTTTAGCCATATTGCATTGCATATGCCATTGCCTCAGTTTGCGTGCCCGTGTGCACGCATTTCGAGGCACTTCATTTTTATCCATCGGCCTCTTATGTGAGTGTGGCTGAGGCTCTCTCATGCTAGTATAAGTCCATGTTGCATTCTATATGCCATTTTAGCCATATTGCATTGCATATGCCATTGTCTCGATTTGCGTGCCCGTGTGCACGCGTTTCGAGGCACTTCATTTTCATCCATCGGCCTCTTATGTGAGTGTGGCTAAGGCTCTCTCATGTTAGTGTAAGCCCATATCATATTTCCATGTCATTTGCATTGCGTATGTCATTTTCTCGGTTTGCGTGCCCGTGTGCATGCATTTCGAGGCATCTCATTTTTATAGCATTGTGCATACTAGGCTGTATCTTAGTTGCATTCATGCATATCATGCATATCGCATCGTGTTTGGGATAGGAGTTAGCCCGGGCACGGGAAACGAGGTGCGTTTCGTACTCCGAGTGACGGAACGTGTCTCAATTCCCAATCACCGACACTTCGGATTACCCATGATGGAGTTAGGTTCTTGTTGTGTTTACACGTGCATTCATTCTATATTAAGTTGCACATTTCGACTCCTCTGCCATCATGCATCGATATGCGTGATTGGTGGCACGAGGATCAAGGCATGCATATATTTGTGAAAATACATTGCTATGCCCCTTTCCTGCTCTCTGTTGCAACAAATGAAGAATCAGCAAACTTCCAGAGTTTGGCGCGCTTCCCAAGAAAAATCACAAAACAGAGGCTAATTGGGGCATCCCAGTGGATTTCTGCGCAAGGCAGCCCAGACATGCATCATTCATCAGAAGCAAGGCAGTCCCTGGCTTGCACGCCATTTTTACAGCTTTCTTAGTTAAAATTGATTAATTAATTAGGAATTTGTATATTATTTGGACTGTAATATTTGGACTGTATTATTCTTTCATTTGGGGCTGTATATTTATTCGGACCCTCCGTGCGAGGGCATAATTGTAATAAGTGTGCGTGAGTGTGATGTATGTCTTCCAACCCCACGTCTTTCTTCCCTTTTATTTACCTGCTTATGATGGTTAGATTAGGGCATATTTCAATTAGCATACAGTATGACAGCATGTTTGCATCATTCATCTGTTTTGCATGCACCGGGCTCGGCGCATCATACTAACTGCATAGTATTTCAATTTCAAAGTTGAATACGTGTTAGCTGTAGCATTCCATATGCCATGTTTAGAATAGCCGAGCCTGCTATAGTTGCATTTTTGCCTGTATTGCATTAGGCATCTCTGTATACTTAAGGATCATGCATAATTTCTAATGTAGTTTCTGTTTTGGCTTGGAGTACTCGGTAAGTTTTATGCTTTAGCATCCTTGCATGCGTGTGAGTGACTGCCATGAATAGCATGCTTACCATGAGGCTAATTGCTTATGTGATATATCTGCCTGAATGCCTGTGGGTGAAGGTTGGGTTACTTAAATTGGAATAAGTCATCAAATGTTTTAAACCTACTTGCGAGTAGCGAACCATCTTTCAAATAAACAAGCATGAAATGTTTTGTTCCAATTCGGGCGACCCAGTCTATACTTATATGCTGTGTGCATCACATAGTAACCTAGGCTAATAACCAGAATAAGGACACACAATATTTTCAAAAATAGATATCATGGTTAGTAGATGCCGGTCTCTGACCGGGCGAGCGGGGGTGCTCACGAAGTGACCTTCCCCAATCGTACCCAAGTTCTCGAGCCGAGGCAACTTTGGTGATGACGGACACGTGGCCTTAGGCAACGAGTCAGGGTTTCCTAAATTTCCCAAAAATAAAATATTTAGGTGGCGACTCTGTATCTGGCAAAGCAGTCCATGTTTGGCACTTCTTTCAAAAATCTGTTTTCTCAAAACGATTTGCCGGATTTGGACTCTTTGGTTCAGACTTAGAACCGTGACAAATTTGAGAGTCCTGAGCTGTAGTGACCCCAAAATGAACAGAACGGGAGCTCGTTCCTCCCAGGGCGTTTGGGGACGTCTACAGTTTCTGGCGACTCTGTTGGGGATTTAGAGAACTTGACTCGAACTCGTGATATCTGTTTTTTCCTACACTTGTGTGATTCTTTGCATTGCATTTGCATTAGTGCGCCTAGGACACCGTGTTTGCCATCTGCTATTCCTGAACGGTTTGCCGGAGGCTTGTCTTGTCAAGGCATGACCATAAGGCTGACCGGTTGTGGGCTCTGCCAGTATGGGAACACAAACCCCGGTTTTACCGGGGCACCCTCTTTGACCATTAGACCTAGTGGATATTCGGATCCATAGTGACCATTCCAAACTAGGACAAGTTGCTTACCCGTTTATAGGTTGTTTGAAACCGCTATGTGCGTAGTGAATGTAACGCCCTCAAAATAATAACATTAAACCCGTCTGATACGACATGCATTTACATATAAACTAACCACATTCCTTTATTTCATTTAGTTTCATTACATAAGTATTATATGTTAACATCAAAACAAAATGCCCTACGGGCTTACAGCTTTCCAAGTTAACACTTGGTTACAACAAAAGAGTACTAACTCGTTTACACATTAAGCCCTTGGCTTGAAGTTACATGTAATACATCAAAAGAAAAACAACTACACTATGTCCGCCTCTAGCCTCCCAAGCTATGTCCTTGGAGGTGGCATGCTTCCTGTACCTGAAAATGATATTCCCGTATAGGGTGAGCCACAGCCCAGTAGAAATACACTAAACCAACCATGGACAATGACTAAAACATTAGCAATTGATAGTTGGTCAACACTGATACAATCACATAAATTACATATTTATGTCAACGACTTACAAGTCCCAATTACTTTTCATTTTCCCTTTAACAACAGATAAGCATTCTAGCTCTATCATCATTTCCACAGATATGTATAACAACAATATCCACAGATAAGCATATAAGCTGTATCCACATTCTACAACAGATATGTATAACAACAATATCCACAGATAAGCATACAAGCTGTATCCACACTTCACAAAGATAAGCATATGAGCTCTATCTTCACTTCTCTAGACAAGCATATGAGCTGTGTCTACGGAGTTCATCCCCTATCTCCTCCCAATACCTATCCGGTTTAGAGGTACATCCCGTATCTTCCCCTAAACCGCGGAGTACATCCCCTATCTCCTCCTCTACACATAACGTATATAAACACATTGGTTCTATATACAATCACCCAATACATACAATTAATGTATTCTATCAACCGCCAAGTTCCATGACACATTTCATTGATTAGTTTCTGTTTACCTAATCATCATGCATTGTCTACAACAATCACGACTATCCTCCACCGATAGCCCAAAGCAGTTATTTCTAAACAGAAAATAAATGCACAATGGATATTCAATCAACATTTCATTTCTTCATTCTTTTCAATTAATTATCCCAATTAATTAAACAATGTAATTAGGTCAATTCCCATAATTAACATTTCAACCCTTAGGTTCCATTTTCATCAATGATTCAACAATCATTCCATTTTTCTATGCCAAACATGCATCTAGGTTTATTATGAATAAAACCCCAACTTTTGTAAAATTACACAAAAGCCCCAAACTTTCACAAAATTACCAAACCAAGCCCATCATCTCAAAATACCAAAATTTAAAGACAAAACCCATAGAGAGGAGTAGGATATCCCTACCTCGAAGTTTAAGCCACAAAGGAGATGATGACTCGAAGATCAACGAGCTCCAAATCCAAACTTTTTCAGATTAAATCGAAGCTCTCAACGCCCTCTACCTTTTTAACAAAGGCCCTAGGCTAGATTCACACCCTAGGGAGATCAAACCTTAGAGAGAGTGCAAGTTTAGAGAGAGAGAGTGTCGGATTAAGGGTTTGCTCAAAGAAAAGAAGTGAAAAAGTGATGTTTTAGACGCTGCTGTGCGCTGATATAAAACACGCTCGCTCGAGCGAAGTATTGGTCGCTCGAGCGACCAGACACAGAAAACTCTCGCTCGAGCCAAGAAGTTCTCGATCGAGCGAAGAAAAACCCAGACCGCTCGAGCCACGAAAAGCTCGCTCGAGCCAAGAAAGACAGCTCTCAGGTCCAGAACCGGTGCAACACAACTCTCGCTCGAGTGACAAACTCCTCGCTCGAGCGAAGGACCAAAAATCTGGGCAGCAACACTAGGCTCCCAAACGCAACCAACCTGTAACAAACCTGCCCAACGCATCTTATAACTCAATATACAAAGTAAAGAGGATGCAAACTAGAAAATAAACAACTACCAACATTCACGGACACATGTCCGGATCACTGTACGACAAGGGTAAGCCCGGGATCACTATAGTGAAACCCTAGCTCCTGACAAAATAGGACAGGGAAACCCTACCCCAACATAGGGGTGTTTTGGCTCTCACTTATCTGTTATGTGCTTTAGAGTGCGTCTCTACAGGAATGCATGTATCAGTGTATGAGTTTGGGCATCAGGCCTACGGGCATCAGGCCTGCAGGCATCAGTTCAATATTGTCGGTATCAGGCCTGCGGGCATCAGTTCAGTATATGAGTTTGGGCATCAGGCCTGCGGGCATTAGTTCAGTATTATGGGTATCAGGCCTGCGGGCATCAGCCAGTATTTGAGAATTAGTTATCTGCAGGTATCAGATTTTGTTTTAGGGGACAGTGATACAGGGATAACAATCAGTGTTTAAGGACAGTGTGTATTCAGCTTATTGACTGTGTGTTGTTATGCCCGGCTGTGTGTCATGCATTTATTTTAAGCTGTTATGCTGTCCGTTTATCTGTTTATTTATTTCCTTATTGCTTTATTTATCTTTTGTCTAGGTCAGTTCTAGCACAATTGCTTCAAACCCAGCAGATACCCCCCAAGCACTTTGGACACGAGGTCACCGACTCAATCGATCTGAGGATCTAATTGACGGACAGCCACTGTTCCATTCTCTACCCTCTGTTGTCAAAAGAAGGCAGAGAAAGCGTAGTGTATCTGAACAGAGATCACCAGAACAGTGGTTTCCCCCATTAGTGGACAGTCGGATTGAGATCCCCATCGTTGCTACAGAGCTAAATCTGCCAGTAGTTCAGATAGATCAAAACAGTATGGCGGCACCAACAGGAGTTGAGGAGATGATGCGCCAAATGCAAGAAACCATGCGGGCCATGCAGCAGGATGCCGTTCGCCGAGATGAACTCGCTAAGCAACAGGCCGAGATTATGACCCAGTAGGCTGAGCTGATTACCAGACTGCAACAACAGAATACAGCGTCTGCTTCACATCAAGTCCCTCCTCCACCAGGGGCTCCATTACCTGAGCAGACACTTGCTGTTCAGAACGCTCCTCCAAACACCCAGAATACCATGCCGACTATCCAGAACCTGCAAGAGTACACGAACCTCCCAACGGGGCCAGCTCCGCCTCCGCTTCCGCCACAACTGTCCAAGGCCCATACACCCAATCACCCGGACTCTCCCTTTGAGTTTGAGATTGACCACACAGCTCTGAAATTGAGCAAGCTTGAGAAGCTCTTCAAGAAATCCCAGGGGGTCAAGGCTATCCCGGACATTGAGGACGGGTACACCGACGTGGCCGTAACATTGCCCGATAGGTTCAAAATGCCTCAAATTGACCGCTTTGACGGGTCCGGGGACCCCATGGTCCATCTCCGACTGTTCTCAAACATCTTGCGGCCAATGGGCCTAACGCGACCGCAGAAGTTTTCATTATTCGGGCGAACCCTGTCGGGTGTGGCCGCCCACTGGTACGCAAAGTTAGAGGATGAAGTGAAGAAGAATTGGGATGAAATGGCTGAGGCCTTTGTCGCGCAATATTCGTACAGCACTCAGATCGAGATTACAACTCGTGATCTCGAAACGACAAGGCAAGAGCCCAAGGAAACTTTCTCGGACTTTGTAATCCGATGGAGGGCAAAGGCGTCAATGATGACTTTGAGGCCCACAGATAAGGACCAAATTCGGATGATTGTGCGCAATCTCCACCCAAAGTTGATGCAGAATATGATTGTAATCCCCTTTCCTACTTTCTCAGATTTACACGAGATGGGGGTGCAAATCGAAGATGCAATGAAACAAGGTCTGTTTGACCACGATAGGGAACAACCGAGGAGGACTTTCAACCGTAACAACAATGCGGGCCCGAGTGGCGCTGCAAATACAAGAGCCTCGGAAGTCAGTATGGTCACTACCATTCCCCCTCCCCCTCCAAGGCCCATGGCTGCCACACCCTTCTCCGGCGCGTCCGGAAGCAACACACAAACCACCAGATTCCAACCTCGAGGCCAAAGAACCTTCACCCCATTATACATGCCCCTGTCCAAAGCTCTAGGGGTATTGAGCAGGAAAAAGCATTTGAAACCCCTGGAGCCGATGCCACTACCAAATCCACTCCCTCCCTCTCATGACCCAGCAAAATACTGCGCATATCACCAACAACACGGTCACGACACCGACCGGTGTTACAGATTGCGTCATGAGATCCAGGATCTTATTGACAAACAGGTGATTGCGTCTCCCAACAAACCCAATGTCACAACCAACCCTCTCCCACCACATAACCAAGCTCCCCCTCCCAACAGAATCAATTTTATCCAAACTGGGGTCGCATCTTACGATCCTAGTATCTATATCACCCCATCCTACCTACCCAAGTCGGAGGTGTTCCTCCCCGATTGCACTGACTTCTTGTGCATGGTGGACATCTCCAAAACCCAACCAGAGCCGATGGTGGTGACCGTCGAAGATGGGGCAGGGCAGATTTCGGGAGAGAATGAGATTGTTGAATCTGGGGCTGAACAGAGTTTTGCTGGGGGAGCCTATAATCCGAGCGAGTATATCCTACCAACAAGCCAGATTGGGTTGGGCATAGAATTGCCAGAGATAGAAGAACTGTGTGTAATCCAGGGAGATGGATTCAGGCAAGGGGCAGATGATCTGACAGCTATAGAGGAGGACTTCGCCAACCTGCAATTTTTCGATGACCAGGAACCGGGGGATGCATCAATCAACTGGTTCGACTATGAGGAATCGGCGGAGGCCACTGGATGGCTCGAGGATCAACCAGATGAAGTGGGGGAATCCCAACCAGAACAGAGCCCGGCAGGGGCAGGAGTATCAGTTGTGGCCGGAATGGCCGGAAGTCAAGTTATATCGCCGGAGAGCGCCGGTGCTAAGAATTCCGCTCGAGACTTGGGCATTATGGATACAGGAATTGTTAAACAACCAACTGTACTGACGCAGCTGGAACAAGGAAAGTTTGAGGATGCCGAGTGAATTAGGAAAGCTAAGGGCCCTGAGGGGACTGAGAGTGCTGTGTGCACGAAGGTAGAGAATGCTGCGAGCATGTGGACGGAGAGCACTGCGAGTGCGAGTGGACCGGAGCCAGACAGGTGTTTGTTGGCTGCCAACAGAATGTGGTGGGAAGACGACGACTTATGTCTTGCCCACACCGATGAAGACTGGAGAAGTGGCCAACCGGATGATACTTGGTATCTTGATGAGGTAGATCACATGACGAGAAGTGGGCGGTATTTCAAGCCCCCACACCTAGACCAACCCAAGGCATCCGGGAAAGACAAAGAAGCCGAAAGGCAAAAGGAGAAACAGATTGAGGAGGAAGCTGTGCTGAGACAGCTAAAGAAGATACAAGCAGACATCTCCATCTGGGGACTGCTTATGGCTTCGCGGGTACACAGACAAGCTGTTTTAACTGCTATGGACAAATCCAAACTCTCCATCGATACTACACCAGAGCAGCTGGTTGGGCTGGTCTTCCCGAGAGGAGGTTCCCCGGCATTGACCTTTTCAGACAAGGAATTACTGCCTGAGGGCATAAATCATAACAAACCCCTCTACATTTCCGTGCAATGTAGAGACAAGTGGATACCGGTGGTACTTGTTGATACCGGGTCCGCTATTAATGTCTGCCCAGTCAGAACAACATATGCAATCGGGTTGAAACCCGCGGACTTTGTGCCAACCACGCAGGTGATCAGAGCATACGACAATACCAGCAGAGAAGTGATGGGGACTGTTAAAATTCAAACCAAGGTTGGTCCAGGACAACACAACATTGAATTTTATATCTTGGACGTTCCCGCAACCTTTAACCTACTTTTAGGGCGACCGTGGTTGCACCAGGTCAAGACAGTCTCTTCCACTCTACATCTGATGCTAAAGTACCCTTACGGGAAAGGGGTAGTGATCGTTTTTGGGAATTCATCAATCCATCCGCTGCCGGAAGTGTCCACACCTGTCTTGGAGATCGAGCACGGCACGGAGGATGTGTTTTTATCGGGGTTCACTTTGGCTGAGGCTCGAGTGGTACAGAATGTCATGGCTGTGAATGAGGGTATGTACGTCAGTGCTCAATCTGTCTACCTCATGAACAAGCTACAACATATCCCCGGAATGGGATTGGGAAGGAGCAGCCGGAAGGGTGTCTCAGCGTTGGCTGAAGTGCCACACAACCCTCACACCTTTGGACTGGGTTATCTGCCCACCAAAGAGGACTGGGTGAGGAAAGGAAAGGAAATGGCCGGAAGGGCCAGAGCAAAGCAGGCTGGGAAGCCTTTTGAATTAATGCATAGGCCCATCTGGGGTACCCTGAACGGACGCTTCGTCCGGGAGGGGGAAGATTTTCCGTTCTGCGGCTTCCCAGAACCATGGCTGAACGCGGAGAGGAAGCGCGTGCCTGGTTTCGAAATCTTCTTCGACTTACAATTACCTGGGGATGACGTTGCCGAAGCGCAGATAGACCCACCAACTGAGGTTGAGCAGTGTAAAACAGTGGATTCTGAGAGCACCGAGCTTGAAATGGGGGTAGCACTGGCGTGTCTACTTTCAGATCCTTCGATCGACCAAGAGTGCTTGGGGGATAACTCTTCGGTTTCCATGATTGGAGATGAAATAGCTGCGGGCTTTCCAGCGCCTATCTTGGATGCATCTATCGCACCTTCTCTCATCTGGCAATATGAATAAGGCTTTTTATCTAGCAGCACCGGGTCAGGTAATGAGCCAGAATCTGATTTCACCGAATCTTGTGCGTCGGAATCAGGTTCCAGCTCGACTGAGTTTGAGTCCGGTATTCCTGGGGGTGATAACCCGGATGCCACAGTCCTGTCTAGGTCGTCATTTTCATTTTCTTTTGAGTCTGTTGTAACAGAGGAATCCGACGGCTTAGAAGTATTTAATGAGAACGATGTGGATGTGGTTTCTGAGTATTTTTCTGTGCCTTTGATTTATTGCTTAAATCAGGATTTTCAAAATTTTGATGAAAACAACGAGGGAGAAATTCCTCCGGTTTTGCAACGGTTAATTGATCAAGAGCAGGAAAGATTTGTTAAACCCTTAATGGATGAAATCACTACCGTAAATGTTGGTACTGAGAAGGACCCGCGGCTGGTCCAGATCGTGTCCACGTTGTCTTCGGAGGAACGCGAGCACTTAGTCGCTTTATTAAAAGATTTCAAAGATGTTTTCGCGTGGTCCTACGAAGACATGCCTGGAATCAATCCTGAGATTGTACAGCACCGGATCCCTCTTGACCCCGAGGCCCGACCTGTCAAACAAAGACTCAGAAGGATCCGCCCGGACTGGGCCCTTAAGATTAAGGAAGAAGTCACCAAGCAAATTGACGCAGGTTTCCTGCTGGTATCCGAATATACCCAACTTGGTTGGCCAACATTGTTTCGGTGCCGAAGAAGGATGGCAGAATTCGGGTCTGTGTAGACTTCAGAGATTTGAACAGGGCCAGTCCGAAGGACGACTTTCCCTTGCCACACATTGATGAATTGGTAGATTTCACGGCAGGACACGCCTTGCTTTCATTTATGGATGGCTTTTCAGGCTATAATCAGATAGTAATGGCACCCGAAGACCGGAAGAAGATTGCATTCACTACCCTGTGGGGTACATATTGTTATAGAGTGATGCCATTTGGGTTGAAAAACGCTGGAGCTACTTATCAACGGGCAGCAACTACAATATTGCATGATATGATCCATAAAGAGGTCGAGGTGTATGTGGACGACATGATTGTCAAGTCCAAAGAAAGAGAAGGCCACTATACCGCCTTACAAAAATTCTTTCAAAGGATCCGAGAGTTTCGGCTGCGATTGAATCCCCAGAAGTGCACGTTTGGTGTTACAGCGGGAAAAATGCTTGGGTTTCTGATTACTCAAAGGGGCATCGAGGTCGACCCTTCCAAAATCCAGGCCATCTTAGAAATGCCACCACCAAGGACTAAAAAGGAGGTGCGAGGCTTTCTGGGTAAAGTGCAATTCATAAGACGGTTTATTTCTAAATTAACCTTGACTTGCGAACCACTTTTTGGTCTCCTGAAGAAAGGAAAGAAGTTCCAATGGGACGGCCGATGTCAAGCAGCTTTTGAACAGATCAAAGAGTATCTACAGAACCCGCCCGTATTGTCACCACCAGAGCCGGGGAGACCGTTGATATTGTACCTTTCGGTAACTGAGACTACCATGGGCCGCATGCTCGCACAGGAGTCAGAAGACAAAGTGGAAAGGGCCATCTACTATCTGAGCAAGAAGATGCTGGATTACGAGATCGGCTATACACCACTGGAGAAGGCTTGTTTGGCCTTGGTATGGGCTACCAGGAAGCTGCGGCACTACCTGTTAGCTCACTCTGTAATGTTGGTTTCATGTTTGGATCCCATCAAATATCTTTTCGAGAAACCAGCACTTACGGGTAGGCTAGCTCGTTGGCTGCTGTTGCTCTCCGAATTTGATTTGAAGTATGTAACGCGCAAGTTAGTAAAAGGAAGAGCGGTAGCAGAGTTCCTTGCCGACCACCCGGTTGAGGGGGATGAAGCGGTTGAGTACCTATTCCCAGATGAAGCCATTCTGCACATCGAAGATGAAACTTGGACGATGTACTTTGACGGAGCGTCAAACCAGTATGGGTATGGGATAGGGGTGTTGCTGATAGCGCCCGACGATTCCCGTATCCCTTTAGCATTCAAACTCTGGTTCAAAGTCTCGAACAATGAAGCAGAGTATGAGGCGTGTATCGCTGTCCTGGAAGCAGCCCTAGAACTAGGGGCAAGACGGTTGGACGTCATTGGGGACTCAAACCTTGTTGTATCTCAAGCAAAAGGAGACTGGAAAGTCAAGGAGGAAAGGATGATAATTTACCACCAAACCTTGGATTTGTTAATTCCTCGGTTTGAGAAGCTAAATTTCACCCACATCGTAAGAGAGAACAACAGGTTCGCAGATTCACTAGCAACTCTATCTTCCATGATAGACATCCCATCCGGAGTCCGGATGCGTCCAGTCATTATTGATCAAAAGTTTGCGCCAGCATACGAGTCGATTTTCACCATAGATGAGGCTCAAGATGACAACCCCTGGTATTACGACATTTGGAACTTCTTGGAAAAGGAGACGTATCCACTAGGGGCAAATGCCAAGGATAAGAGGGCCATCAGAAGAATGGCTGTTCAATTCATCATCTGTGGGGGTAAGCTGTACAAAAGGGGTCATCTGGGAATGCATAAGCTCTGTGTAGAAGCTGAAGAGTCGAAGCGCCTGATGGAGGCCATCCATGGAGGGGAGTGCGGTGCACACATGAATGGAGTAATGCTGGCCAGAAAGATCCTCAGACAGGGCTACTATTGGTCAACCATAGAGGAGGATTGTATTGGCTTTGTTCGGCGATGCCACAAATGCCAGATCCATGCAAACCGTATGAACATCCCGCCGTCAAAGCTGTACAACATGACTTCCCCATGGCCATTTTCCGTTTGGGGAATTGATGTGATCGGAGCTGTTACCCCGAAGGGGTCAAACGAGCATGAGTTTATCCTGGTAGCGATAGATTATTTCACAAAGTGGGTCGAGGCCCAATCGTACGCGGTGTTGAAGGTGTCGCACGTCGCAAAGTTCATCAAAAACAACATCATCTGTCGCTACGGGGTGCCAAACGAGATAATTTCAGATAATGGTTCCCACTTCAAGAAGGAAGTGATAGACTTGTTGGAAAAATACAATGTGGCTTTCCATAAGTCATCTGCATACCGGCCGTAAACCAACGGAGCGGTCGAGGCCGCCAACAAGAATATCAAACATGTACTGCAGAAGATGGTGGAAACCTACCGGGATTGGCCAGACAAGCTGCCATTTGCTCTGTGGGGCTACAGGACTTCAATCAGAACTTCTACTGGAGCGACTCCGTATTCATTAGTCTATGGGATGGAGGCTGTTCTACCTATCGAGATTGAGGTTTCGTCGTTACGAGTATTGGCTGAGTGCCAAATAGCCGAAGGAGATTGGCAGCAGAGCAGATTTGAGGAACTCATGCTCTTTGATGAAAGAAGACTGAAAGCGCTGTACCACATTCAACCCGGGCTTTCAACAAGAAGGTTAAGTCCAGGAATCTGAAAGAAGGAGATTTGGTGCTCAAGGATAACCGAGCTCCCATCCACGACCCAAGGGGCAAGTTCAAACCCAATTGGACTGGTCCTTACATCATCAAGGCTATCTGGTCAGGTGGAGCTGTGGTTCTGATGGATCTCGATGGCCTAGAGTTTTCACAACCGATCAACATGGACAAGTTGAAGAAATATTATCCTTGAGAGGCTCGCTAGGCCGAAAACCCGAAAGGGTGACCTAGGCAAAAGTTAGAGCACAAAAAATTGAAAAATATAAAAACTGAGCTCGCAAGGTTGAAAACCCGCAAAGGGCGGCCTTGGCAAAAGTTAGAGCGCAAAAGGAGAGTGAAAATACTCAAGTGAACCTGAGCCTGAACTACTTAAGGCTTGATTCCCATCTTTGGGATACGTAGGCAACTTCACCTTGAAGTTCAGCCATAAACTCTTCCCCGATCAACTCTGTTCATTTTGATCATCTCAGTCATCTTTATCCATCAGCATTTATCGCGATCTCCGGTACAGTGCTATTCAGACTAGGGGCAACTTTCCGTTGCCGCGACGGTGCAAAGTTACTCAGACTAGGGGCAACTTTCCGTTGCCATGCAGTGCCGCATTGCTCTTCAAACTAGGGGCAACTTTCCAGTTGTAGAGATCTGGGGTTGTGCATCTCAGTGACAGATCTTCGGCGTGTCCAATTCTGACCCATATCGAAAATGGTTTTGAAAAGTTTTAATAAAAGTTGACTTTGTTCAAATTAATCTTTTTACGACTAAGACCATTTTTGGACCAAAGCGGAAAATTTTCAGTACCACAACCTTCAATTTCATTGATTTCAAAACAGAGTTCTCCTGCTCTTGCATACAATCGAGGTTGCTTTTTTATTACATTCATAAAGAAAACTTGAAAATACTAATAAAGCAATAAATTTGGGGCATAGTCGAGTCAAGTATCTCTGTGCCCCCTCCCAGAGCTGGTTGAAGCATCTGATGCCAAGCTAGGCCCAACCTGTGCCTCCTCGTTGAGCCAATCCAAGCACTCGTCAGACAAAGTGCAACTAAAAGTGGGAGCAGGAGCCAGGAGCTCTCTAGTCCTCCATGCTGTGGCATATCGGGCAAGCTGTGCACCTCGGACCGGGAAAGTAGCTGGGTACTCAATCCCCTCGGGTGGGCAGATCTGATCGTGACCAAATTGGCGCAAGAACCGGAACGGAAAATAGAATACGCAGTGGGTTAGACCAATCAATTGGATCCCAATCAGCCAGGACATACTATAGCTCATTGCCGGGAGGTTGAGCCAAGGGCAACGCCAAGCAATACGATCTGCGGACAGATTGCACATCCAGTCAAACCACCATCTTTCATCGAGGGCATTGACTAGGCGCTGTCGAAAGAAATAGCCTCGCGCCGAGTAGGCCGGGCAAGAGTCCACAACCTGTAATTTGTCCATTAACCATATCTGGGGAGGGATGGAAAATGAGAGAATGAAGAACAGAGAGATGTACGATGAGAGAAAAGTAAGACAAGGGTTTTGTGAGAAAAACCGAGCCTGAGGGTCGAGTGATGTGAGCAAATATATATGTAAGGTTGGGTGGGAAACATTACCTGCAGCAGCAGTGGACTCCCAGCAAACCTAGTCGTCTCCCGGTGATAGACAGAATCCAAGCCCATCAGCGTCTCAGCCAAGGTCATGGCGATGCAGCTCTTTCCTTCTCTTAAGCCTTGGGCAACTTCAATCAGGTGAATGCTAGCTCCGCCGAAGCCCGAGGAAAGCAGAAAGTGAGACAGCAAGCACAAGCAAAGGGCGTGTTGTCGGAAACCTTGCCAATAATGGTTGCTGCGATCACCGGCGTCAGAAAAGCGATGGATCAAGCCAAGGATATCCAGTTCCCCGCTACAGATCAGGGATTGAACATCATGCGCGGTGAGTCCACACATTCGCCCTAAAGCCTGGGCATGACCGAAGCGAATCTGGGGCAAGATCTCTTCTTGGCCTTCAGATTCCATCAAAACTTGAAAGTCTTCAAAAGTCGGACATACCTCTTGTCCGCCGAAGCTAAAGACGTGTGTCACCAGGTTCCAAAACCTCGCCGCAGCATGGAGGAAAGGAAGGTGCAACGGAGTACGGCTCAGCGTGAACAGTGCATTCAAGCCGAAACCCCGGAAGTTCAGCTTTTCCGAGCCGTCTAGAGAAGAGATCCAAGATGTGAGATTTTCTGTAAGAAACGCCTCCATTTCTTGTGCAGAGTAGTGATGAAATGAATGTTCCCGAAGTTGAGGCTTTTATAGAGGGAAAAACACTATTCAGGAGGACACGTGTCAAAAATTGGGTGGCTGCAGGGGTAAGTGGCCGGCCGGCCACTTTTTCTAGCTGGCCGGCCATTCTCTTTTTCAAAACTAGCCGGCCATTCTCTCCCTCTCCATAAAACTGGCCGGCCGGCTCCCTAAGGTGGCCGGCCATGCTCCAATGTACCTCCCTGGCCCTGTTTTACCCTTTGAGGGAAAGTTTCGAGCATTTCCATGCAACGGGAGAGTCAAAGGCCTTCATTTCCCTCTGTTTCGGATGCGTTCCGGTGCCCAGATCGTCCGAAGTACACTTTGTTGTTGCTGAGTTTTGTTTATCGAATTGTTGTTTTGTTTATCGAGTTGTTGTTTTGATTATCAAGTTGTTGTTTTGCTTATCGAGTTGTTTGTCGAGCGGATGTGCTTCGTGTTTTCGAGTCATTGCTCTCTATATAAACAATCTTTGTTTAAGTCTTGTTTATTTACGTTGTCAACACTGCTGTATTTTGCTTATTGAGTTGTAAACTTCCTAAGGTTCTGTTATATCTTAGTAAGTTGAGTTGCTTAGTTTGTTGCGTCGGTTCACTCCCTGACTTGGTGATTACACAATGCACATTCCCATTCAATTTCATTTTTGTGCAAAATAAAATGATGCGATACGATGTTAAAAGTTTAAAATACAAAAACCTTTTCAAAAGATGTTTCATTCCATCATGTTTTACAACGAACAAAGGTACAAGTTTTACAAAAAAAATAATAAAACTACCTAACAATGTGCAAAGTGCTACAAACTACTAGCAAAAAGAAAAATAAAGCAGGAAACAGCAGCATCAATGCCCTCGGGAGTGGGAATGAGAAGCACTCCTCATCCTCTTCTGTGGGACAACCTCTGCACCATCATCATCATCCGGGTCGGAGCTGTCATCCTCAGGATCTCCTTCAGCCTCACCTCCGCTCCCGGAACCAAGACTGGAGCCCCCCTCCTCAGCAGATGTCTCTGACTGACGGTCGGTAACCTCCTCCTCCTCCTCCTCATCAGGCTCCGCCTCTACAACAGGTGCCCTGCGTCTACGAGAGGACCCTCCTCGAGCTCCTCGGGAAGGCCTGGATGGCCCAGCTCCGTGAGAAGGCCTGGATGGCCCAGCTCCATGAGAAGGCCTGGATGGCCCAGCTCTGTGAAAGGGCCCAGATGGCCCAGCTCCCCAAGGAGGCCCAGGTGGCCCGGCCCGCGGCGGACCATATGCAGGAGGCATCTGAAAATGAAAAGTTCAAAACATCAGTTCAAATATGAAAATCAGATACGAGTACAGTATATGAGTGGGGTGTGTGTCGGATGTGCTCTACAATGCAGAAGAATGTTCAAAACTAGTGTGTCATCAGAAGTGTGATAAATACAAGAAAGATGAAGGTACCTGCACACCCATAACGGATAGGTGTGTCTCTCTCCGAAGGACCATGCCCTCAAGTGCGGCCATCACCCCGAGCATCTCGTCCACATACTCAACCGGAGGCTGCAGATACAAAGGCAAAACTATCAGTAAAGGAATGAATGTCCAAGTACCCGACTGATAAATCAAAGCTATAAATCATACCGATGGTGAATCAGGATCCCTGACATATCTATGGTCAGGAAGTGGAGGCTCTAGCGGAATCGGGTAAGGAGTCCCAAAACGCCATCCCGTCAACTCGGACGGCATGTCCGGCCATCCAGGATGAGGATAAGTCGGAGGAATCGGAGGAACCGATCTACCCCCACCTCTCGATGTAGCAGCCCTACTAGTAGAAGGGGCGTCTGCAGCCCGAGCCCGGGCCTGGCTCGAAGATGACGTACCAGCAGACCTCGTCATCGGGGTGCGAACCCCCGTCAGTGGAGGCATCAAATATGTATGACGGTAAGTGGCGTAGTCCCCCTCCTCGAGGTGCAGCAAAGCATCACTACCCAGCATAGCACCGACTACCTCCTGGTGAGAGAGCCTATCAGCAGTCCGCATACTGACTAGGGGTGCTGCGGGAGGGTCCTGAGAAATATACCCCCATACCTGACGCAGAAAGCGTTCCCCCAGAAACCATGCTCTACCAACAGGTCCTTCGAGCAAGAGCCTGTACTGGGAGGTGCCCGATCCTCCGGGATACTGAAATCGGAGACCATCACCCAAGAGCGCCCGGGGTTGCCATGTAATCTGCGGATAACAAGTCCATAAACCAATCAGAAATCAGGAATATGCGTAGCAAATCAAAGATAAAAATGGAAGGGACTGAGAGTTCTGAAGTACCTCCAATGGCCGCACAGTGTCAAAGTACTGCCGTAGATAAAGAAGAGTCTCTCGGGGCCTCGGCCGGTGCGGGCCCTCGAACACCAGTGAATATGGGGTCATGGGGGGCCCTGCCACCTCCAACTCTGGGGCTAATACCGGGAAGTATACGTAGACCCATAGCTGAGAAAAGCAGTGCAGAATGTAAGTACAAAGTGCTGAGGGCAAAATACAGACTTTAAAGTGCGTTGTGTGTGCAATATACAAGTAATGAGGAGCAGAAATGTAAATCAAGAGGACAGAAAGTACCTCCCAGGCTCTCCAGTAGCCGCCAAGTAAATCTCCCTGCCCGCGGGAGATCGCGCTCATATAGCAGTAAAGGGTAGCCAGGCCGGCGCCACCCCAGTCGTATCGACTGACCTGTGATAGGTCAACTAGAGTGCTCAACAGAAAGAGCCCAATAGTGTTCCCTCTATCGGCGAACAGAGTAGTCCCGAAGAGGAACATCAGAAAACCGCGGGCATACTGCTCTGTCTCCTCAGGAGTCTCGGGCTCCATCTCCGCCCGCCGGAAGTGGGAAGAGAACCAAGTGTATCGAACTCTCCCGAAGGCTCTGTCGACAGGCGGGCGAGCTCCCAGCAGATATATCCAAGCGGCCTCCGACTCGCCCATGTCGTCGTTATAAGGGATGGACCAACCTCCTATGTCCAGGCCGGTCAACACAGCAAAATCCAGAGGGGTCATAGTCGTGTCCCCAGTGGCAGAGAAATGAAAGGAGTTGGTGGTGTCCCACCATTTCTCTACTAAAGCCGCCGTCAGTGTCCTCCTGGCAGGACAACGTGATAGCCCAATGCAGAAGGCCCCGAACCCTGCCAGATCTACTAAATCCCGGACAGCCTCCGGGAGCTCAACATACCAATCCCGCGCGGCGGTGGAGCCATACCCCCGTACACTGCGAGAACCAACCTGCATTCAGAATGAATACATGTGTTAGCATAAAATGAATAAGCTGTGTGCAAGTAAATAAGCTACGTGTAAAATCAGAGTTTGGGCTGCGTGTTCTACTCTAAATTAGTGTGGGCTGCGTGTTCACCATAAATCTGGGCTGCGTGTTCAGGAAATTAAAGTTTGGGCTGCGTGTTCAATTTTCAATCAGTGTGGGCTGTGTGTTCATTATCAATCTGGGCTGCGTGTTCAGGAAATTAAAGTTTGGGCTGCGTGTTCAACTTTCAATTAGTGTGGGCAGCGTGTTCACCATAAATCTGGGCTGCGTGTTCAGGAAATTAAAGTTTGGGCTGCGTGTTCAATTTTCAATCAGTGTGGGCTGCGTGTTCACTGTCAATCTGGGTTGCGTGTTCAGGAAATTAAAGTTTGGGCTGCGTGTTCAACTTTCAACTAGTGTGGGCTGCGTGTTCACTATCAATCTGGGCTGCGTGTTCAGGAAATTAAAGTTTGGGCTGCGTGTTCAACTTTCAACTAGTGTGGGATGCGTGTTCACTATCAATCTGGGTTGCGTGTTCAGGAAATTAAAGTTTGGGTTGCGTGTTCAACTTTCAACTAGTGTGGGCTGCGTGTTCACTATCAATCTGGGCTGCGTGTTCAGGAAATTAAAGTTTGGGCTGTGTGTTCAACTTTCAACTAGTGTGGGCTACGTGTTCACTATCAATCTGGGCTGCGTGTTCAGGAAATTAAAGTTTGGGCTGCGTGTTCAACTTTCAATCAGTGTGGGCTGCGTGTTCACTGTCAATCTGGGCTGCGTGTTCAGGAAATTAAAGTTTGGGCTGCGTGTTCAACTTTCAATCTGTGTGGGCTGCGTGTTCACTATCAATCTGGGCTGCGTGTTCAGGAAATTAAAGTTTAGGCTGCGTGTTCAACTTTCAACTAGTGTGGGCTGCGTGTTCACTATCAATCTGGGCTGCGTGTTCAGGAAAGTAAAGTTTGGGCTGCGTGTTCAACTCTCAATTAGTGTGGGCTGCGTGTTCAGGAAAGTAAAGTTTGGGCTGCGTGTTCAACTCTCAATTAATGTGGGCTGCGTGTTCACTATCAATCTGGGCTGCGTGTTTAGAAAATCGGAGTTTGGGCTGTGTGTTCTACTCTAAGTCAGTGAGTGCTATATGTTCACCATTTAATTCGAGCTGTGTGTTCAACAAATCAGTGTGTGAGCCGTGTGTTCATTTCTTAACTAATGTGTGTTGTGCGCTCGCAATCAGTTAATGAGCCGAGTGTTCAGAAATTCAAGTGCTTAAGCTACATATTCAGGATGCAAACAAAGTACTATGTCATAAGCTAAACTGTGTGTTCAAGCCTGGCAAAAACACGAAATTCACGAAAAATGCGGAAAATGAAGTAAATACCTCTCGTGCCTCGTAGGAGAGGTGATGCTCTGGCTCCCGCAGGAGTAGATCTCCAGGTGCTCGCTCATCAAAATCAGTGAAATGGCGGAAAACGGCCCGAGGGAGGACATGTGCTGGCGGAGCATACCTCCCGGGAATAAAGGGGCGGACCCTCGGAGGCAAAGTCATGGCATCAAAATCATCCCCAGCACCCGGAAAACCTCCACCATGAGGAGAGTGTAGATGCGCCAGCGTGTGGGGGGCTTTATGCTACTACAGTTCGGACTCGCGATTTTGTTGTCGCGGTTCTTAATCTGAACCAAAGAATCCAAATCTGGCAAATCGTTTTGAGAAACAGATTTTTGAAAAAAGTAGTGCCAAACATGGACTGCTTTGCCAGATGCAGAGTCGCCACCTAAATATTTTTTAATGGGGAAATCTAGGAAACCCTGACTCGGTGCCGAAGGCCACATGTCCGTCATCACCGGAGTTGTCTCGGCTCGGGAGCTTGGGTACGATCGGGGAAGGTCAGCTATGAGCACCCCCTTTCACCCGGTTCGAAGACCGGCCTCTACTAACCATGATATCCTATTTTGAAAACATTACGTGTTCTTATTCCAATTATTAGCCTAGAATTACTATGTTATGCGCGCAGCAAACAAGTATAGACTAGATTGCCTAATTTGGAAATAAACATTGCATATCCGTTCGGTTTTGAAAAGCGCTTTGGAATTTGCTACTCGTAAGTAGGCTAAAACACGGATTTCAACGAGTTTTTCCAACTCGAGCAGTCCAACCTTCACCCACAGGCATTAAACATTTTAACACATAAGCACTTAGCCGCATGGCAGGCATACTGTCATGGCAACACTCACACACATGCGGGATGCTAAAGCATAAATACTTGCATCGTACTCCGTGCCAAAACAGTAAACTAGTCAGCAAACATGCATGTCCTAGTTCATGTTAAAAATGGCTAATGCATCACATGCAAAAATGCAATCTAGGCAGGCTCGGCTAACCCTAAACATGGCATGTGAAATGCGATCAACTACCACATATTCAATTTGTGAATTGAAGTACAGATGCAGTTAGCGTGATGTACCGAGCCTAATGTATGTAATACAAATGTATGGATGCACGCATGCATAGCATAAGGTATGCTAATTTTAAAGATGCCCTAATCTACCATCATAAGTAGGTAAATAAAAGGGAAGACAGAAGTGGGGATTGGAAGACATACACACCACCCACACACACTTATTACAGATTTGCCCTCACTCGGAGGGACCAAATAAATATTACAAATTAATTAACTACGCAAGCTAATTAAATATTACAAATTGCCTAATCAACTAAGCAAATTTAATTAAACTAAGAAAACAGTAAATCGCCTCAGGAAATGCGCCGCCATGCGTGAGCTGCCTCTGTTTTCCTTCCTTCACTCCTCTGGAGGCTGCCAAAACCTCAGGACTGATTCCTTGGATGTTGGGAGACATCACCGGCTGCATGGAATTGCCACCGGCAGTGGCATATGTCCACCGGCCATTGATGAAGCTATCGGCAGTGAAAGTATTGCCGATCGGCACTTTACACTGCCGGTCGGCAGAGTGTTCCTGCAGAATCTGCAAATGACAGCAACAGAGGGCAAGGCAAAGCATGGCAGCACAATTCAAGGCATATATGCACCAACCATGTCCCTTATCATGGTAATGACTCAAAGGGGCATGTGTCTCGATTCTCGGACCACCAATCACGCATTTCCATGCATGATGGCCCAAAGAATCGAGTATGCAACTTTCATGTCAAATGAAATGCAAACCAATCAAACAAACTAAGGCCCAATTCCTATCATCAAGTCAAGGAACAAGGCATGCATGCAAGATGCAATGCAACCTAAGCATGCAAGCTAAGGATGCAACATGACATGGCAACAAGCTTATGCAAGCATACAAGCAAACATGGGACCATGCAAATGGATGTAAAGATGGACTTATACAAGACTTGGGTAGCTCTAATAAGGCCCGAAACAGTAGCCAAAATGCCCGAAAATGGAGGCTAAACACACATGCACACATACACATGTTATGGTCCAAACCTCAAGCATTAAGCAAGCAACATTCAAGCACACTTGACAAGAGATTTCATGGACGATTAGCATGCAACATGGGCTCTAAAATCATGCTAAAACATGGTGCCAAACCAAGCAATAAATCAAGCCAACCATGCAACAAATGGCCTAAGTGCTCAAAGCAAACCAATGGAGTATTGAACTATACTTAGCAAGACCAAACATGGCATGAACTTATTGACCAAAACAAAGTTTTAGGACATTAATACAAGGCCTAAGGATCACTTAGATGGTATCCAAATGACTCAAAAACAAAGGCATGCATAATCACCAAAACATGGAGCATGAGATGACAACCTTACAAGGCATTAAAGGGACAACTAAAGCAAGCATGCAAGCATACTATAAGGTCTGAAATGACATGGTGGATGGTCCCAAATCACCAAATCAATGCAAGAATGGCATGCTACACACTCACACACTTAAGGCCAACAAGCCAAAATGCAAAGGGGATGTATGATGCATGCCAAAATCAACCCAAACACCCTAGGACAGACCTAGAACATGTCAAGATAAGCACAAAATCTTTACAAATGTAAGCCTAAAACATGCAAGAAACAAAGGCACACGACCTAAGACATGTTAAGGAATCACAAGGCATTACATGGTAACTATGCTAAGCATGCATGGAGTATCAAAACCAATTTAAAATCATGTTATATTATGGAAAAATAAGCATGAAAAACAGTCTATACATGCTCAACACACACTCAAACATAGGCTCCTTTTAGAGGCCAAAACAAGCCCTTTTCAAGGACAACAAGGAGAGGGGGTGGCCCCCTCCCTTTAGAGACTTCAAGGCACCATCTCCACCACTGAAATCCCTCAAGATTTCAGTGGTGAAGAGGCCCAAACACCAAAGTCCCGAAACTAGCACAAAATAGCACAAAATGAGGCCTTTCAAGGCCTAAGAGGGGTCAAACACCCTCAAACCACAAAACACTCTTAATAAACAATCAAGAGAGCCTAAAAACAGAACTTTTTTGTGTTATACAATAAGCACGAAAACAGCTCTAAGATAGGTAGAAAATCAATGCAAAAATGGGGAATAAAGGTGTTGGTTTCTTACCCTTGATGACCCCTTCAACAATGGTGCTCCAATGGCCTTCCTTGGCTTGAATCCAACACCAAAGTACTAAAATCAGTCCCTTAGAACCTCAATAGCTAGACAAAGGTGAAACACTAGGTGTTTATGTGCAATAGTAAGACACAAAACACCTAGAGCACAAAAGAGAGGGAAAGAGAGGTAGGATGTGTATCTAACCCTAACCCTAAAACCAGAGCTTAACAATGGCTGTCTAAGCTCTCAAAATATCTCAAGTGTCTAACCTCTTGCAACAAGAGAGAGCCTCTCTCTATATAGAAGCTTTTGTCTTGTAAAGCTTACAAGACAAGCTTCATAAGAGGGAGATCCCTCCATACACGTGTATGGAGGGGAGCAAAAGCAAGACAGCTGTCTTAAAATATCTGCAAAAAGCAGATGCACAGTAGTCGGCCGGCCAAAAATACCATCTTGGCCAAAAGGAGTGCCGACCGGCACTAAATAGTGCTGACCGGCAACAAATAGTGCCGACCGGCAATAAAAAGTGCCGATGGAAGCAAAAACCAGCCGGTGGCCTCTAGCCACTGCCGGTGGTGGGTGGGGATGGTCTACAAGCCCTACCCTGCCTCTCCAAGGCAAAGCACAAGTGTTTGGTGTAAAACCAGACACTAAACAGTCAAGTTCGGAGATCCTGAGGCAAGGCGCGCGAGCCGAGACCTCCGGGAAGTCCAAACGAACACAAACACGGATAATCACCGAGTGTTTAAGTGGTGACGTCCAAGTCTTGAGGACGGTCAAAAATGGGGTGTCTAGAGTTGCCCCTCCTTGACAGAACTCGAAAGTCATAACAATGACGGGAGTGAATGTCAAAGCCCAGAGACGAGCCATTTTTGACAAGGCCGAAGACTTAGACAAACATGCAAGACAATCGAGATATGCGCTCGAAGGCAGGGGCAAAATGCAAGACAATTCACAGAGCCGGACATAACTTATGATCATGCAAAGAAAGCTGTAACGAAGCACACATGCGACAGTTTTAAGCCAGCATACACCGAACTACACTACAATGTAGAAAGGATGTAAGAGAATTATACAATTCTCATTACGTCTCACTCGGGAGATACAATACATGTGCGGCTCGTCTGGTTGCACTAGCCTCAAATGAACCGTACATACAATATCGTGCCTGAAAAGAAAACAAACTTAATAGGTACAATATCGTTAGCAACATGCATAGTAGTATACTCGAAATGCGTGACAGCGCAAAGCAAGTGGGGAGCATAACAATGCTGTGGAAATACAAACATGTAAGTGGAGCATGCGGTCTACGCCAGCAACGAAATTGATCATAAGCATGCGGTCTACGCAGGTAATGAAATCAACAAATTATGCGGTCTACGCAAGCAATATATGCGGTCTACGCAAGCAATGAAATTAATATGGGGTCTACCCAAACGAAACATCCGGTCTACGCAAGTAATGATATAATGCGGTCTACGCAATCAAAACATGCGGTCTACGCAGGTAATGAAAATAATAATACGGTCTACGCAATCAAAACATGCGGTCTACGCAGGTAATGAAATTGAACAATTATGCGGTCTACGCAAGCAATACATGCGGTCTACGCGAGGAAAGAAATTGAACAATAAATATGCGGTCTACGCAAGGAAAGAAATTGAACAATTATGCGGTCTACGCAAGCAATACGTGCGGTCTACGCAGGTAAAGAAATTGAACAATAAATATGCGGTCTACGCAAGGAAAGAAATTGAACAATTATGCGGTCTACGCAAGCAATACATGCGGTCTACGCAGGTAAAGAAATTGAACAATAAATATGTGGTCTACGCAAGGAAAAAAAATTGAACAATTATGCGGCCTACGCAAGCAATACATGCGGTCTACGCAGGTAAAGAAATTGAACAATAAATATGCGGTCTACGCAAGGAAAGAAATTGAACAATTATGCGGTCTACGCAAGCAATACATGCGGTCTACGTAGGTAAAGAAATTGAACAATAAATATGCGGTCTACGCAAGGAAAAAAAAATTGAACAATTATGCGGTCTACGCAAGCAATACATGCGGTCTACGCAGGTAAAGAAATTGAACAATAAATATGCGGTCTACGCAAGGAAAGAAATTGAACAATTATGCGGTCTACGCAAGCAATACATGCGGTCTACGCAGGTAAAGAAATTGAACAATAAATATGCGGTCTACGCAAGGAAAAAAAAAATTGAACAATTATGCGGTCTACGCAAGCAATACGTGCGGTCCACGCAGGTAAAGAAATTGAACAATAAATATGCGGTCTACGCAAGGAAAGAAATTGAACAATTATGCGGTCTACGCAAGCAATACATGCAGTCTACGCAGGTAAAGAAATTGAACAATAAATATGCGGTCTACGCAAGGAAAGAAATTGAACAATTATGCGGTCTACGCAAGCAATACATGCGGTCTACGCAGGTAAAGAAATTGAACAATAAATATGCGGTCTACGCAAGGAAAAAAATTGAACAATTATACGGTCTACGCAAGCAATAGAATTAATAACTATGCATGACAATGCAAAAGTGGATGCAAAATGATATGCAATATATACAAAACAATGTATGAACAAGGCAAACGAGGCACGCATGCTAATGCAAACGAGGCACACGTGCCGATGCAAATGAGGCACGCATGCCGATGCAAATGGGGCACGCTTGCCGATGCGGGATGAGGTACACGCGCCGATGGGAATGAGGCACACGTGCCAATGAAAATGAGGCACACGTGCCGATGCAGAATGAGGGACACGTGCCGATGCAGAATGAGGCACACGTGCTGATGCGAAATGAGGCACACGTGCCGATGCGAATGAGGCACACATGCCGATGGGAATGAGGCACACGTGCCAATGAAAATGAGGCACATGTGCTGATGCGAAATGAGACACACCAGAATGAGGCACATGTGCCGATGCGAAACGAGGCACACGTTCCGATGCGAACGAGGCACACGTGCCGATGCAAACGATACAAATGAGACACGCATGCCTTATAAAACACGAAATGATGCGAAGTGTGACACGCATGCCATACGAAATGTAAATGGACTTAAATGCGTAACAACGCACGTGTTTCGAGATGCACGACAATGCAGACGATGCGCGAGACGACGCATGTCTTGAAATACGCGACAATGCTAGTAATGAAGATGTAATAACAATGCATGAGGGATGTGCATGACAATGCAAGGGGTGCGTGTTACAACGCATGAAGTATGTGCATAACAATGCAACTGTGAGGCACATGACAGCGCGATATAATGCACCGAAGTTAGTGCGATGAACGCGTGCAACGCATATGGGGCAACTTTTGAATTTAAAAGGATACAAAAAGGATACACCTTGTACGAATTCGAGTGCCACGCACAGGAGACATGACCTGAGGTCAAAACGGAGGCCGGTTGACCATCGGAGATGCACTTTCTTGCACTTTCTTGAGCTATGAAGACCAAAAACTACTCATATGGCCCAAACAAGGCTGTGAGAACACCACCGGCCGGGAGGGGAGGCCACCGGCTGTCCACCGGCTGCAAAATAACTCCATCGGCACAAAATAATGCCGGCCGGCAAAAAGGTGCTGAGTCGGGGTAGATTCGACTTTTCACCCTGGGTGTTTTAAAATAGGGTTTCAAACCCTAATCCCTCACTTCCCCACCGCCGAAAACTCTCACTCTCTCTCTCTCTAGAGTGTTTTTCTCTCATTTTTCGCCCGTTTCTTCGCGTTCTACGCCCATTTTGTCGTCGAATTCGCGATTTCCTTCGCGTTTCAGACATTTTCAACCGATCACATCTTTGTTTCGGTGCCTCGTTTGGCGTTCCTGCCTTTTCGGGGTTTGTTCCCCTTGGTTTCCTCTTCATTCCCGTGCCTTTTCACATTCTGGCCTTTCCGGCCATTTCCGACCCTCTCGGGAGTTGACTTTTCGGTTGACTCTTCCCATTCCAGCCCGATTTCCCTTCCTCCGGCCATTTTCACATCATTCCTGACATGGCGGATGACATTCCACGTGCCGGGACTCCCCCGGACCACGAGATGGATCCCGGGGTCGAGCTCTTACCGTTGAGCGAGCGCCCGTTCGACCCGGCGACCTACCGACCGGCGATCCATGTTCTGCCCCCCGACGGCCTGCGTCAGTTCCGGAGCTTCGAGAGGCATGTGGCGCTCGAGCTATTGCTGCGCGAGCCTACCTCCCACATTTCATTCGGCACTTCCGAGGTAATTCTCTGTCTTCTGCTTTACCTTCCGCAATGTAGGATACAAAACTGTCATAGTTAGTTGTACTCTTTAACTGCTTGAATCTGACATGCTATACACCGTAGTTGACTGTAGACATACGTACAACTGATATCTGCTTGAGACTGACACATGCACACACACTGCACTAGCCCCGAATCACTCAAACACACTGCACTCACTGTCTTTCACTGCATACACACTGGCACCTAGTATTTGTCTGAATCTGTTAAATTTGCACACATGCTATATCTGTTCTGAAACACCCAAACACGCTGACACATCACACGTTGTAGTTCACTGTAAGCACACCAGCACCCAATATTTGTTTAAATCTGACAAACTTGCACACATGCTTTATCTGCTCGGAACCACCCAAACATGCTGACACATCACACGCTGTAGTTCACTGTAAGCACACCGGCACCCGGTATTTGTCTGAATCTGACAAACTTGCACACATGCTTTATCTGCTTTTTCAAAACTGCATTTTGAATGTTGTCTTGCAATTGTTATTTTCTGTTTACAGGAGGGTTCCCATACCATCCGCGGGTATGGGAACACTGGCGCTCGGGAGTGGTACGATGAGCTCCCTGACGCGGTCCGACGCATAGTGGACCGGGCGGGCTTTGGCGCCTTCTGCCGAGGACTCTCCAGGCTTTCCACCTGCAGACCTCTCCTTGCCGCTCGGGCGGAGAGATGGTGGGACACCACCGATTCGTTTCACTTTTCCGCTGCAAGGGACATGACGATGACCCCTTACGATTTCTCGATGCTCACTGGCATCGGGGTAGGGGGTGATCCGATCCCATTCGATATCGACATGGATGAGTGGACCGCCGCTCAGGTCCATCTGCTGGGGGAGGCCCCACCTCTTGCTCGTCCAGGCTTCGTGCGATACTCCTGGTTCGAGGTACAGTTTAGGGTCCAGCCTGTGTTGGAGGAGGATGCGCAGATGACTCAGGAGGACGTGGAGAGGTACGCCCGCGGCTTCCTGATGTTCTTATTTGGGACGAACATCTTCACCGACAGGGCGAACACCATGCCTCTCTGTCTTCTCAGCGCACTGGTGGACGTCCGGGACATTTTTCATTATGAATGGGGTGGCGCTGCTCTGGCCACTCTCTATGGGTACATGAGCTCGGCTTCTCGCGGCAGCGGCCAGTTGCTCGGAGGCTATTGGCGGGCTTGGGAGGTACATTTCCTCTCCGCTTTTCATTTCTGTCCGATATTTTCTATACTCTGTACACTGCACACACTGTAGTCTGCTTTATACTTACTGTATATTGTACACACGGCACACACATACATTCTGCTTCACACTGACTGTACACTGCTCACACTATACACTGCACACAATACATTGCACAACACACGGCTCTGCCATTTTTGCTTTATTCTGTATATTCTGCTTTTTCTGATAAATGCACTGGTATTTACCTTGCAGCTGTGGGTTTACGCCTACTTTCCTAGGCTTGCCCCCGTACCAGTCACAGAGACTCCCCTGGTCGTCCCCTTCTCACGGCGCTTTGACGGGAGATGCACCCGGTGGCCGTGAGAGACTTTCGGCTTTTTCCGCCGATACTTCGACACTATTACCCCGACCGAGGTATGTTTTACTTGCAGTTCATTTAAGCTTCACTTTCCCACCGCATATTTCAATAACAGTAGATAACAAACTGTCTGTCACTTTTCAGATCACTTGGCGGCCGTGGGCTCCGTTGCCAGCTGTGACTCGAGATCGGTTTTTCGGTGCCGATGAGACCTCACGTTTCCGGATCTTGCTGGAGGGCCCGGTCTGTCAGGCTTGGTACCTGGGTGAGCGTTTCCTACGCCAGACCCTGGGGTTACCTGAGCAGAAAGTCCCGGTTCACCCTCCTGCGAATATGAGGGAGACCGAGAGGCTCACCAGCGAGCAGATGGACGACTACACCATTGGCTGGGAGGAGGCCGGCTTCAGAGGCACCGGAGACTATCGGGAGTACGTGCAGACGTACCTGATGCGACCTCTGAGCGGCGGCCGTCGAGCAGAGGGGGCCAGGCCTGTGGCATCGGCGGCTGGGGCCGGAGCGGGAGTTGGAGTAGGGGCTGCGAGGAGGGCCCGAGTCCGTGGCAGGGGCGGAGCTTAGGGAGGACGGGGGACTGGCTGGCCCACCCTGCCCGCTGTACTGACTTTCCAGGGGTAGGGTGGGGCGACCTATCAGATCCCCTTCGCCCCTCCGCCAGCTGATCACGAGTTCGTCGGTGTCCCCGACTTACCTCCTGTATGTATTACTGCATTTTTATACAGTCATTTCATTTCGGTTTATTTGATACTCCACAGAATATTGATGCATCTGATACTTTTGCAGGCTTCTTCTGCGTACACCCGGCAGTCATTGGAGATGAATGCCTCCATGATGGGGATGCTCCAGCGGACTTTTGACCTCCTGGCCCTCTACAGCATTCCGGTACGTTCTTCTGACATTGGCCTCGAACCATTCATACACTGTTTCACATAATCTGATGCATAGCACAACACCTGATACACGTCTCACTGTATCTGATACACTGCATACACTGCATTCTGCACCGTACTCTCCGATGATAAACTGCTCATGGCATTCTCATACTGTACTCATATACTGCATTCTGCACTGATAGACTGCTCACGGCATTCTCATACTGTACTCATACACTGCATTCTGCATTGATAGACTGCTCACGGCATTCATACACTGTACTCTGCATTGCATTCTGCACTGATAAACTGTCTACGGTATACTGATGCATTTCCCTTTTATGTACTTTTTCAGCCTCCTTTCCAGATTCCCATGGCAGGAGGTGCTCCAGCTGGACCTTCCGTCCCTACCCGAGGGAGAGATGAGGAGGACTGAGTATTCCCCCGCTCCAAGGCGGGGCGTACTCATGTCGGGAGTAGCTCGCGAGCTCCAGTCCCGTATGATGATGATGACGAGGAGTCAGGAGCGGAGGTAGAGGCGGAGTCCGAGTCATCGGAGGAGGAGACCGGAGGCGGTTCTAGCTCGGGCTCTGACGACGATGCTGATGATGCTCCTGGACCCTCATCCAGGAAGAGGACCAGGACAGACTGACGGCCCTTGGAGTGCTCGGCACAGATGCGGATTTTTGTTATTTTTCTTCTTTCTTGTACTTTTCCTCTTTTCCTTGGTAGTTAGATTACCTTGTACTGCCGCAGGCAGATTTTGTTTTCTTCGAAACTTTGTACCTAAAAAAAAAAAGATTATGAAATGAACAGATTTTTGCTTAAAAAGTGTTACATTTACATATCTCATGCATTACGTCGCATTCCATCATGCTACACCTCAATGTAGATGAAATTGATTGGTTGTCTGAAAATTAAACACTCGCACTTGTAATAATCAGATAACTAAACAGCCGACAGCAAAATAACCTAAGCAGCCCACTGCCTGATTCTGGATACACAGCCCTTGCTCTACTGGGGATTAATCTGTATACAGCCCTTAGCACAGCATTCAGTTCATCCTGCACACAGCAAATTCTGAACAAACGGCCCAATCTGACAAGACGGACTGCAGCGGTGAAACCAGCCGGAGTCGAAATACAATCGGATATAGAGAATGGCACAACATTCTGAGCATAAATGATTAACTTTGGAAAAGGGGTTTTCTTAACCGGGGTATCGAGCCTACAACTGAACACAGCAGGGAGGACTCAAACAAAGAGGTACACGACCTAAACATAACGAGACACGCTCGGGAAAGACTAAAAAACAAAAGACGAGACCGTCAAGTCAAAGAGACACGACACACAGACGCGTAAATGAAGACGAGGGATTTCTGATCATGAGGAGCCAGTTCAATCTGGGTATTGTTTCCCGCCCTCTTCTCATTTATGATTCTCGCATCACTCTGGCACTCAAGCTCGGATTTTCTCTCAAAACCCTTTTCCTCACTTTTCTCTCAACTTACACCTCTCTATTCTTCATTCTCTCATTTTTCATCCCTCCCCGGGGTGATTGATGGATAAATAGAAAGGTGTGGGTTCATGCTCAACACCGTTAGCTCACAGCTATTTCTTCTGACGGGTAGAGCGCTCTTCTGGCAAGTACGTTGATGACGGGGGAAAGACAGAACGCCTAGCTCAACTGTGCCCCTAGTTCATCATTTTAACCAATTTTTGTTTTGGTTTTTCTACTAAAACAAGTTTGATCATAATGAGAGTCGGATTAACGTACTCGTTCGATTTTTGATTTAAAAATCATGCAAGTCAGGCTGTAAGCACTGAAAATTTTCCTTTTTGGGTCCAAGACAATGGTTCAGTTTTGGAAAATGGAATAGTTTTCGAGAAAATAGTCAGCCTCAGTAAAAATTTTCAAAAACTATTTTTCAAACAGTCAATGCTTAACGAGCATGGAACTTACTCTTTGAGACACGCAACCTTGGATCGGAGGCAATGGAAAATTGCCCCTGGTTTGAAGGGGGGGGAGGCAACGGAAAGTTGCCCCTGGTTTGAATGGCATCTCATGCCGGCTCGCGGCAACGGAAAGTTGCCCCTTGTTTGGGATGGTGCCGCAGCAATCCGCAGACAGTCTTCATTGGCGGTGGTCGAACTCTCGAACACAGAGATGACGATGACAGTCACAACACATATATGGACACAGTCACCTCGGAAGGTGTTGGCAACTAGACCTTGGGATGAAATCGAAACCATTGCATGGACTGAGATGCTATGAAAGCGTTGGGGGCTGGACTTCATGATGAAGTTGCCTACGTATCCCAAACATGGGAATCAAGCCTTACGTAGTTCCGGTTAAGGTACACTCGGGTATTTTAACCTTCACTTTTCAGGCTCTAATTTTTGCCAAGGTGCCCGATGCGGGTTTTCGACCTTGCGAGCTTCTTTTCATTTTCTATTTCTTTTTCTCTCTTTTTTTTTTGCATTTTTTTTTCTTTTATTGTTGTATTTTTCTCTTCTTTTTTTTTATTCTTCTCTTGCTCTAACTTTTGCCTGGGCCGCCCTTCCGGGTTTTTGGCCCAGCGAGCTTCTCAAAGGGTAAAAGTGTAACAAGTCCATGCCAAATGGTTTTTTGAATTGAAGCCTCTCTGTGTCTAGGGGAACAGCTATTGCACTGATTTGCAGAAGAATCCATCTTGGTTGCTCTACGAGCTTCTTCTGGTGAGATCTACTCGTTTTGATTCGGCTTTGATGCCTCCTGCTCGAGGGCTGCTTCTGATCTGGCCATGCGGGCCTTACATGACGTTTGACCGTTGAACTTTCTGAACGTTCTGAACGGGTTCAAAGTTTGAACGGGTTGAATCTTGAGGTTGAGAGCAATCCTAGGCTGCGCAATCTCAAGAGCGATTCCACACAAGTCTTCACAGGGCCGCGTAAAACATTTGTTTTTGAAAGTTTTTAAGAAAGCGACAAATCGCTCGCGTCGAAGATAGTGTGGAACCAATCTGGATCAAGCCAGGATCCTTCTCAGTACTCACGCCGGCAAGCATGATTTCATTCATTAAAAGGCTTAGCACGCCTCTCTTTCTCTCAAAATGATCAAAATTTTGCAAAACCCAAGGAATTCCTTCCTCTTCGTTTTTATCATCGCGGTGTTCAACAGGTTTTTTTTTTGAAAAACTTAGGTTAATGTAATGACTTCAAGGTATAGAAGAGCAGGCGAGATGTACTGTCAGCCCGATCAAATTCTCTGGCACTTATGCTGAAAGCAAGCATGAAGTTGAGATAGCAACAGCTGTTCCGTTCAGATTTGTTGGTGTAACTGGGCCCTCGGCAGAAACAGACTCAAAACAAAAATAGATAATTACAAGACAAAATGGTGTTCGAGGCAACAACCCCAGAATCACCTGGTATTATATACAAAGGGGACTGACTCGATACAATAACATAGACCCTTAAGCAAAAAGACTGACTCAAGACAAGGAGACAGACTCAAAACAAAAGACTGACTCGATACCCAAGCTAGGATTTACAAAGTTAACGTTCACAGCCACTCAAAAATGCGTGCCAGACGCCACGTTCAAAACACATCCAGATGCCACCTGCAGGTGGTTCATCTTCTGATCACATACTTGCAGTATCTGTGTCCTCAAAGTCCAATAGCTGAGTGGTAACGGACTTGGCTGAGGTGGGCGGGAGGATAACCTCGTTATCAATCAAATCTTGAACCTCATGACGGAGGCAGAAGCAATTGTCGGTAGCATGGCCCGTCTGCTGGTGGTACGCGCAGTACTGAGCAACATCATGCGTTGCAAGGAGAATCTTCGGGAGAGGCTGAGGCTCCAAGGGTTTAAGGTGTCCCTTCTCGGCAAGGATCTGAAGTGCCTTGGACAAAGGCATGTAGAGAGCATGAAAGGTCCGGCGCCCTTGGGGCAGGTACTTTTGAGCGCCCTTACTAGCTGAACAGGCGAAGGGGTCGGCAGGCGCCACCTTGGCTTTCTGATCTTTCCCGGGTGCAGGGGCGGGAATAGGAGGAGTTGCCTTGGCATGACGGGGCCTATCCCAATTTTCTGACTGGCTTGAACTACCCTCAGGTGGAGTGGGGAAAGCATCCTCCACAGTTTTTGCCACAACTGCGGATACCTGTTGCTTGTTCATCCCCCCGGCTTTCAAAGCCTTGACTGCCCACAGTAGTTGTTCGATAGGATCGGTATCTGCCTTCATTTTGTCTTTTCCTCCGGCCTCAGCCTGATCGGGGGTTTGAGTTGATGTTGATATGTCATTACCATAGTTGGAGGCCATCTCCGGTTGACTAAGTTCGATCACAATTCGCCCCAACAGCGGGGGCTCCTGGGGTACAAAACTCCCGGCATACGGTGCGGCTGGTGGTGAAGCTGACATTCCATAGGCGAGATCCGCCACAGACCTCTGGAGATCACCTATCATTCCCATTAGCTCAAATGTAGTAGGCTCGCGAGCCTGATATAACTGGGGTGCCCAGACCGGGTGCACAACAGGCGACCTGGGTAGATGTGACACATCAGTGTTGGCCTCACTTTGCAGAGTGATCCCCTGCTCCAATGCAGCCATCATAACTACGATCTCTTCTGAATTCTGCGTCATCATAAGCCCTGTCTCGGCGAGGGAGAGCACTAGCTATTCTGTATCAATTCTCTGGACACTCTGAACTGAAAGGAGAAAGAAACAGCATTTCAGCCCAAACAGATCAAACACGGGTGTAGCTGAACAACTGTACTCTACTGCTGATCACTGTTCCCCAGAAATCACTGTTCTCAAAACTGAACCCTGATACCCGCAGATAACTGATTCTCAAAACACTGATGCCCGCAGGCCTGATGCCCAGACTTGCAAACTGATATATGCATTCTTGTAGAGACAAACTCCAAAAAGCACATAGCAAGCAAATGAGAGCCAAAACACCCCTATGTTGGGGTAGGGTTTCCCTGTCCTATTTTGTCAGGAGCTAGGGTTTCACTACGCACGCAGCAGTTTCAAACAACCTATAATCGGGTAAGCAACTTGTCCTAGCTTGGAATGGTCACTATGGATTCCGAATATGCACTAGGTCGAATGGTCAAAAGGGTGCCCCGGTAAAAACCGCGGTTTGTGTTCCCATACTGTCAGAGCCTATAACCGGCCAGCCTTATGGTCATGCCTTGACAAGACAAGCCTCCGGCAAACCGTTCAAGAATGGAAGATGGCAAACACGGTGTCCTAGGTGCACCAATGCACATGTAATGCAAAGAAACACATAAGTGAAATCAAAACAGGATATCACGAGTTCGAGTCAAGCTCTCTAAATCCCCAGCAGAGTCGCCAGAAACTGTAGACGCGCCCGCATGGGGGGGCTTTATGCTACTACGGTTCGGACTCGCGATTTTGTTGTCGCGGTTCTTAATCTGAACCAAAGAGTCCAAATCTGGCAAATCGTTTTGAGAAACAGATTTTTGAAAAAAGTAGTGCCAAACATGGACTGCTTTGCCAGATACAGAGTCGCCACCTAAATATTTTTTAATGGGGAAATCTAGGAAACCCTGACTCGGTGCCGAAGGCCACATGTCCGTCATCACCGGAGTTGTCTCGGCTTGGGAGCTTGGGTACGATCGGTGAAGGTCAGCTATGAGCACCCCCTTTCGCCAGGTTCGAAGACCGGCCTCTACTAACCATGATATCCGATTTTGAAAACATTACGTGTTCTTATTCCATTTATTAGCCTAGAATTACTATGTTATGCGCGCAGCAAACAAGTATAGACTAGATTGCCTAATTTGGAAATAAACATTGCATATCCGTTCGGTTTTGAAAAGCGCTTTGGAATTTGCTACTCGTAAGTAGGCTAAAACACGGATTTCAACGAGTTTTTCCAACTCGAGCAGTCCAACCTTCACCCACAGGCATTAAAACATTTTAACACATAAGCACTTAGCCGCATGGCAGGCATACTGTCATGGCAACACTCACACACATGCGGGATGCTAAAGCATAAATACTTGCATCGTACTCCGTGCCAAAACAGTAAACTAGTCAGCAAACATGCATGTCCTAGTTCATGTTAAAAATGGCTAATGCATCACATGCAAAAATGCAATCTAGGCAGGCTCGGCTAACCCTAAACATGGCATGTGAAATGCGATCAACTACCACATATTCAATTTGTGAATTGAAGTACAGATGCAGTTAGCGTGATGTACCGAGCCTAATGTATGTAATACAAATGTATGGATGCACGCATGCATAGCATAAGGTATGCTAATTTTAAAGATGCCCTAATCTACCATCATAAGTAGGTAAATAAAAGGGAAGAAAGAAGTGGGGATTGGAAGACATACACACCACCCACACACACTTATTACAGATTTGCCCTCACTCGGAGGGACCAAATAAATATTACAAATTAATTAACTACGCAAGCTAATTAAATATTACAAATTGCCTAATCAACTAAGCAAATTTAATTAAACTAAGAAAACAGTAAATCGCCTCAGGAAATGCGCCGCCATGCGTGAGCTGCCTCTGTTTTCCCTCATTCACTCCTCTGGAGGCTGCCAAAACCTCAGGACTGATTCCTTGGATGCTGGGAGACATCACCGGCTGCATGGAATTGCCACCGGCAGTGGCATATGTCCACCGGCCATTGATGAAGCTATCGGCAGTGAAAGTATTGCCGGTCGGCACTTTACACTGCCGGTCGGCAGAGTGTTCTTGCAGAATCTGCAAATGACAGCAACAGAGGGCAAGGCAAAGCATGGCAGCACAATTCAAGGCATATATGCACCAACCATGTCCCTTATCATGGTAATGACTCAAAGGGGCATGTGTCTCGATTCTCGGACCACCAATCACGCATTTCCATGCATGATGGCCCAAAGAATCGAGTATGCAACTTTCATGTCAAATGAAATGCAAACCAATCAAACAAACTAAGGCCCAATTCCTATCATCAAGTCAAGGAACAAGGCATGCATGCAAGATGCAATGCAACCTAAGCATGCAAGCTAAGGATGCAACATGACATGGCAACAAGCTTATGCAAGCATACAAGCAAACATGGGACCATGCAAATGGATGTAAAGATGGACTTACACAAGACTTGGGCAGCTCTAATAAGGCCCGAAACAGTAGCCAAAATGCCCAAAAATGGAGGCTAAACACACATGCACACATACACATGTTATGGTCCAAACCTCAAGCATTAAGCAAGCAACATTCAAGCACACTTGACAAGAGATTTCATGGACGATTAGCATGCAACATGGGCTCTAAAATCATGCTAAAACATGGTGCCAAACCAAGCAATAAATCAAGCCAAGCATGCAACAAATGGCCTAAGTGCTCAAAGCAAACCAATGGAGTATTGAACTACACTTAGCAAGACCAAACATGGCATGAACTTATTGACCAAAACAAAGTTTTAGGACATTAATACAAGGCCTAAGGATCACTTTGATGGCATCCAAATGACTCAAAAACAAAGGCATGCATAATCACCAAAACATGGAGCATGAGATGACAACCTTAGAAGGCATTAAAGGGACAACTAAAGCAAGCATGCAAGCATACTATAAGGTCTGAAATGACATGGTGGATGGTCCCAAATCACCAAATCAATGCAAGAATGGCATGCTACACACTCACACACTTAAGGCCAACAAGCCAAAATGCAAAGGGGATGTATGATGCATGCCAAAATCAACCCAAACACCCTAGGACAGACCTAGAACATGTCAAGATAAGCACAAAATCTTCACAAATGTAAGCCTAAAACATGCTAGAAACAAAGGCACACGACCTAAGACATGTTAAGGAATCACAAGGCATTACATAGCAACTATGCTAAGCATGCATGGAGTACCAAAATCAATTTAAAATCATGTTATATTATGGAAAAATAAGCATGAAAAACAGTCTATACATGCTCAACACACACTCAAACATAGGCTCCTTTTAGAGGCCAAAACATGCCATTTTCAAGGACAACAAGGAGAGGGGGGTGGCCCCCTCCCTTTAGAGACTTCAAGGCACCATCTCCACCATTGAAATCCCTCAAGATTTCAGTGGTGAAGAGGCCCAAACACCAAAGTCCCGAAACTAGCACAAAATAACACAAAATGAGGCCTTTCAAGGCCTAAGAGGGGTCAAACACTCTCAGACCACAAAACACTCTTAATAAACAATCAAGAGGGCCTAAAAAAAGAACTTTTTTGTGTTATACAATAAGCACGAAAACAGCTCTAAGATGGGTAGAAAATCAATGCAAAAATGGGGAATAAAGGTGTTGGTTTCTTACCCTTGATGACCCCTTCAACAATGGTGCTCCAATGGCCTTCCTTGGCTTGAATCCAACACCAAAGTACTAAAATCAGTCCCTTAGAACCTCAATAGCTAGACAAAGGTGAAACACTAGGTGTTTATGTGCAATAGTAAGACACAAAACACCTAGAGAACAAAAGAGAGGGAAAGAGAGGTAGGATGTGTATCTAACCCTAACCCTAAAACCAGAGCTTAGCAATGGCTGTCTAAGCTCTCAAAATATCTCAAGTGTCTAACCTCTTGCAACAAGAGAGAGCCTCTCTCCATATAGAAGCTTTGGTCTTGTAAAGCTTACAAGACAAGCTTCATAAGAGGGAGATCCCTCCATACACGTGTATGGAGGGGAGCAAAAGCAAGACAGCGGTCTTAAAATATCTGCAAAAAGCAGATGCACAGTAGTCGGCTGGCCAAAAATGCCATCTTAGCCAAAAGGAGTGCCGACCGGCACTAAATAGTGCTGACCGGCAACAAATAGTGCTAACCGGCAATAAAAAGTGCCGATGGAAGCAAAAACCAGCCGGTGGCCTCTAGCCACTGCCGGTGGTGGGTGGGGATGGTCTACAAGCCCTACCCTGCCTCTCTAAGGCAAAGCACAAGTGTTTGGTGTAAAACCAGACACCAAACAGTCAAGTTCGGAGATCTTGAGGCAAGGCGCGCGAGCCGAGACCTCCGGGAACTCCAAACGAACACAAACACGAATAATCACCGAGTGTTCAAACGGTGACGTCCAAGTCTTGGGGACGGTCAAAAATGGGGTGTCTACAGAGAGTTACCTGCCATTTTCAGAAAATCTGCAAAATGAGCAAAAATGAGCCAAAATTGGAAAAGTCAACAAAAGTCAACTCTCGGGAAATGAAAAGTCAACAAAAGTCAACTCCCGAGAAAATCTTCCAAATATTGAGACAAACTCACCTCAAGTGGCGAAAATGAGAAAAGAAGCCCCGAAACCAAAATTTAATCAGTTCAAAGTGCTTGAAACTGAATATTTTCGCGAAAACAACTTGCGTGGAGCCTTGAAAAACGCGTATGGAACTCAGATTTGAGGGAGAAAATGGTGTTGGAAGGAAGAGAAGAAGATTTCGTGGCTGCATTTATAGGCTCAAAGTGTTTGGGTGAGAGAGCATAAAGAAAAGGAGGTGAAAAGACCAAATTAGCCTGGGATTTGGGCAGGTGGCCGTCCGGCCACCTTTTCCAGCCGGCCAGCCATTCTCTTTATGGGAAACTAGCCGGCCACCTTCCCCCTTCCATAAAACCAGCCGGCCATGTCCCCCACAGGCTCATCTAGCTCTCTGCAAATTTTGAGGAAGATTGGAGTTCCCGGGACCTGAAAAAGTTCAAGAAAAGTGCACTTTCTGTCACGAAATTGCTCCGCCGGAACTTCAGCTCCAAGTTCTGACATGTGTCTCATCATCATTCATCGATATCAAGATGTATCCGTTTTGAATGTGTTGTAGCCTTTCCAGGAAGTGGATTGGAGGCCGTGATCGAGTCGCCTTCGCCGAAACACGCGTTCCTTGCTCGTTTATTTCGTAACAAACGGGCGCCTTGATTTATGCTCGTTTTGCACTATCATGCGCATAACTTACATTCTCATGAGCATACTTGCATTGTTTTGCACATCTCTTGATATTGCCATACCTCTGTGCTTGAGCATGCGTTGTCACGCACGTTCCTTTCTCGCATCACGATGCATTCACTCGCCGGCACTGCGTGTGTCAAACTTTCGGGATCACATTGAATATATGTTGTTAGCATATTGTGCTTGTTGAATTTCTCTCTTTTGCAGGTACGATATTGTATGTACGGTTCATTTGAGGCTGGTGCGACCAGACGAATCGCGCAGGTATCGTATCTTCTCCGTGTGAGACGCGACGAGAATTGAACAATTCTCCACATTCTTAACTGCATGAAATGTAGTTGTTGCTTTGCATTCTTGCTTAAAACTGTTGCATCTATTTGCGAATACTTGCTTCATTACAGCTTGCTGCATTTGCATGATCATTGAGTTATGTTTGGCTTCTTGCATATCGCTTTGCATTTTGCCCCCCTGCCTGCGGGCACATCTCTGTTTACTTTCTACGTTTGTCTAAGTCTTCGGCCTTGTCAAAAATGGGTCGTCTCTGGGCTTTGACATTCACTCCCGTCACTTGTGACTTCCGAGCTCTGTCAAAGAGGGGCAACTGTAGACACCCCATTTTTGACCGACCTTAAGACTCAGACATCACCGATTGAGCGCTCGGTGACGTTGCATAGTGTGCTCGTTCAGAAGTTTCAGAGTCTCGGCTGCGAGCCCTGCCTCCAGACTTCCGAACCCTCTTCTGTGCCTCGCCTCGGTTTGCGAACCAGACTCGGTTTTCTCTGTTTCTTTTCCTGGGGGGGGGGAGAGGTCCCGTTGACCATCTCTCAGTGGCCGTGGGCTACATTTTGTGGCCATAGGCCATTTTTCCCATTTCGGAGCCCGGTTTCCGGTTTTTCGGGACCGTTAGCCGTGTGCCTCGGTTTGGGACCGCTTAACCATCTCCGTTTGTTCTGATTTTTGGCATACTTCCTTTTTACTCCCTTTTGAGGGACACTGGGGTCTGAGAAACCCACTTCGTGGCCGAATGCCACTTTCGGTGCTTAACAGCCCATTTTCGGGACCCCAAACTGCGTGTTTTGGTCCTCGAACTTTCGTTTTGCATCGATTTTTGTTCATTTTTGGCGGGTACCTCTGTTTTATCATCAGGAAGGTCACTGGAGGGTGGGAGGCCAGCAATTATCTTAGCAACCAGTTATATTCCATTTTCGCCCTCCGACGCCCGTTTTTCTCACTACCGAGCTAATGTTGAACAACTTGGCCCCTTTTTCTTGAACTTTGAACCACATATCTGTGTTGTACACACATGGGAGGACCCTAAAAGTTTGTGGCCGGCCAGTAATTCCACCTGACCCTTTTGACCCCCTCCTAGAAATGGCCTATTCTCTCTCATTTTTTACAATTTCCAAATTCGAACCATAGAGTTGTGATGAGGGGACCTAGGAGGACACCTTTTTGTGGTGGCCGGCCAGAAAATCAACTTGACCTTTTTGACCCCTAGCCGGCCGGCTAGGGGAGGTGGCCGGCCGGCCACCTGCAGCTTTGAAAGGTGGTCGGTCATGATCCTCACAAAGTATACTTTACAGTTGTATAGCTGTTGTCCCCCAGAAATATCTAAATCCGGGGGACACCTTTTGCTGAAAAGCCTTGGTCCTTTTCCCCCACCCTTTCCCTCCATGTTCCCCCTCTCCTTGGTCCATGTAACCAGCTGCCAACATTTGTTTTAAGGGTTAGAAAAAATTGCTTCAAGCATAGGCATCCAAATCTCCCTCTATCTCTCTCATTTTCTCAAAAACTCCTAAGTTCTACCCCATTTCTTCATCACCACCAAGCACCACCACCATCACTCCATTTCCAGCAACTTGGGAAGCTTTCCAGCAGCTAAGAGGCACCACTTCTCAAAGCCAAGAAGCAACAAAAGACTTGTCTTCAAGGGTGAGTACCATTTCCCTTTTTTTGAGCTTATTTTTGCAACATTTCTTAACCATATATGCTTACTGTTTTGAGTTCCAGCCCTAACTGAAAGTGGCCTTCTTTTGAGCTCTTTTTCACTTTTTCTTAAGGACTCAACCCTGTTTGAGCCCCCCATCTTGCACTTGCTTCAATATCTTCCTTGAATGCTATTTTCTTGCATGCTTTGGCAGCCCATTATGCTTCCATTTTTGGGCGTTTTACAGAACTAAAAATAGGCTTATTTTGAGCCCCTCTTCAACATTGAAGAAGGGCTCATCACTGTTTGGGGCCTCCATATGCTACTTCATGTTATATCCCTCTTTGGTTCCCTTTTCTTGCATGTTTTGGCAGCCTATTATGCTTCGGTTTTCGGTCATTTTACAGCACTGAAAATAGTCTTATTTTGGTCCATTCTTCATGTTTTATTAAGGGCCTTTCATGGTTTGGGACCTCCATATGCTACTTCATGTTACATCCCTCCTTGGTCCCCTTTTCTTGCATGTCTTGGCAGCCCATTATGCTTCCATTTTTGGGCATTTTACAGCACTAAAAATAGTCTTATTTTGTCCCATTCTTCATGTTTCATTAAGGGTCTTTGGCTATTTGATGAATATTTTGTATACTTTGTGTTATAGCCACTTTTGAGCCTCATTTTGCATTGCATTTCTAGCATGTTTGTATACTGATTTTGGGGCTTCCATAAACTGTAAATGTGCATATTTTTGGTCCCTCTTCAGTGTTGTAGAAGGGCATTTTTCAGGTTGGGTTTTGCATATACCACTTTTTTCATTGCCCTCTATTGGCCCTATTTTTGCATGCCATTGTTGCGCTATCTTTGCTTGCTGTTTGGCCATGATTTGTACTGGAAAAATACTGATTTTGGGACTGCCTTGCTACTGTCTATTCATTGCATGTCCATATTGTGCATGTTTGGTATAGCTATAGGCCATTTCGGGTGCCAAAATTCATGTTTCGGGACTATTCCATGCATCGGGTGTACTTTCGCCTCATTTCGAGGCTGTTTTCCCCCACATTTCAGTGCTGAAATTCCATTAGCATGTTTGCATATCATTTTCCATGCCATTGCATTGCATATGCCATTGCCTCGGTTTGCGTGCCTGTGTGCACGCATTTCGAGGCACTTCATTTTTATCCATCGGCCTCTTATGTGAGTATGGCTGAGGCTCTCTCATGTTAGTATAAGTCCGTGTTGCATTCTATATGCCATTTTAGCCATATTGCATTGCATATGCCATTGCCTCGATTTGCGTGCCCGTGTGCACGCATTTCGAGGCACTTCATTTTTATCGATCGGCCTCTTATGTGAGTGTGGCTGAGGCTCTCTCATGCTAGTATAAGTCCATGTTGCATTCTATATGCCATTTTAGCCATATTGCATTGCATATGCCATTGCCTCGATTTGCGTGCCCGTGTGCATGCATTTCGAGGCACTTCATTTTCATCCATCGGCCTCTTATGTGAGTGTGGCTAAGGCTCTCTCATGTTAGTGTAAGCCCATATCATATTTCCATGTCATTTGCATTGCGTATGTCATTTTCTCGATTTGCGTGCCCGTGTGCACGCATTTCGAGGCATCTCATTTTTATAGCATTGTGCATACTAGGCTGTATCTTAGTTGCATTCATGCATATCATGCATATCGCATCGTGTTCGGGATAGGAGTTAGCCCGGGCACGGGAAACGAGGTGCGTTTCGTACTCCGAGTGACGGAACGTGTCTCAATTCCCAGTCACCGACACTCCGGATTACCCATGATGGAGTTAGGTTCTTGTTGTGTTTACACGTGCATTCATTCTATATTAAGTTGCACATTTCGACTCCTCTGCCATCATGCATCGATATGCGTGATTGGTGGCACGAGGATCGAGGCATGCATATATCTGTGAAAATACATTGCTATGCCCCTTGCCTGCTCTTTGTTGCAGCAAATGAAGAATCAGCAAACTTCCGGAGTTTGGTGCGCTTCCCAAGAAAAATCACAAAACAGAGGCTAATTGGGGCATCCCAGTGGATTTTCGCGCAAGGCAGCCCAGACATGCATCATTCATCAGAAGCAAGGCAGTCCCTGGCTTGCACGCCAGTTTTACAGCTTTCTTAGTTAAAATTGATTAATTAATTAGGAATTTGTATATTATTTGGACTGTAATATTTGGACTGTATTATTCTTTCATTTGGGACTGTATATTTATTCAGACCCTCTGTGCGAGGGCATAACTGTAATAAGTGTGCGTGAGTGTGATGTATGTCTTCCAACCCCACGTCTTTCTTCCCTTTTATTTAACTGCTTATGATGGTTAGATTAGGGCATATTTCAATTAGCATACAGTATGACAACATGTTTGCATCATTCATCTGTTTTGCATGCACCGGGCTCAGCGCATCATACTAACTGCATAGCATTTCAATTTCAAAGTTGAATACGTGTTAGCTGTAGCATTCCATATGCCATGTTTAGAATAGCCGAGCCTGCTATAGTTGCATTTTTGCCTGTATTGCATTAGGCATCTCTGTATACTTAAGGATCATGCATAATTTCTAATGTAGTTTCTGTTTTGGCTTGGAGTACTCGGTAAGTTTTATACTTTAGCATCCTTGCATGCGTGTGAGTGACTGCCATGAATAGCATGCTTACCATGAGGCTATTTGCTTATGTGATATATCTGCCTGAATGCCTGTGGGTGAAGGTTGGGTTACTTAAATTGGAATAAGTCATCAAATGTTTTAAACCTACTTGCGAGTAGCGAACCATCTTTCAAATAAACAAGCATGAAATGTTTTGTTCCAATTCGGGCGACCCAGTCTATACTTATATGCTGTGTGCATCACATAGTAACCTAGGCTAATAACCAGAATAAGGACGCACAATGTTTTCAAAAATAGATATCATGGTTAGTAGAGGCCGGTCTCTGACCGGGCGAGCGGGGGTGCTCACGAAGTGACCTTCCCCAATCGTACCCAAGTTCCCGAGCCGAGGCAGCTTTGGTGATGACAGACACGTGGCCTTAAGCAACGAGTCAGGGTTTCCTAAATTTCCCAAAAACAAAATATTTAGGTGGCGACTCTGTATCTGGCAAAGCAGTCCATGTTTGGCACTTCTTTCAAAAATCTGTTTTCTCAAAACGATTTGCCGGATTTGGACTCTTTGGTTCAGACTTAGAACCGTGACAAATTTGAGAGTCCTGAGCTGTAGTGACCCCAAAATGAACAGAACGGGAGCTCGTTCCTCCCGGGGCGTTCGGGGACGTCTACAATATGAACTGGGCTTAAAGCTGTTCTGTTATTTCTGGGCTTAAAGTCGTTCTGTTATTTCTGGGCCGATGGCCGTTCTGTTATTTCTGGGCTTAAAGTCGTTCTGTTATTTCTGGGCCGATGGCCGTTCTGTTATTTCTGGGCTTAAAGTTGTTCTGTTATTTCTGGGCCGATAGCCGTTCTGTTTTTTCTGGGCTTAAAGATGTTCTGTTATTTTTGGGCCGATGGCCGTTTTGTTATTTCTGGGCCGATGGTCGTTCTGATATTTTGGGCCTATGGCCGTTCTGTATCTGTTAGGCCTATGGCCATTCTGTACATTACTGAGCTTAAAGCCACTCTGTTAAGCAAACCGAACCCATGGCTGTTCTGAAAATAATTACAGAAAGAAGTTAATCATATATCTCTGTAGTTATATGCTCTATCATTCAAGTTAACCATTACATTATTTATATACTATTATTCACTGAGTTTTACTCACTCTGTATTTTGTCCGTTTCTGGAGGTAAGCATCCGGGAGGCCAGTCCTAACCCTTAAGGCTTGTCTCTCTCTTGTCAACCCCAGTGTGTCCAGGCACTTAGATGGAACCATACATTTTGCAAGGTTTTACTAGGTTTTTGGTTTATGTTTTAATTGTCTGTCTAAGGTCGAAGTGTATATAATCCTTTACCTTTCAATATTCTTGTTATGCGACCAATCTTGAGGGCTGGGTCTGTATATGTATACGTACATAGCCGAATTCTCAGATGCACGTCACTGTATGTTTATCTGCCTCATGTTCTGTTTGCGATCCTGGCATAGTAGTAATAGCTCAATGGATGTTATGTATGTTATTATATGATATTAAATCCTCACGCTCAGGCCCCCTATGATATGTATATCAGATTTAGTGTCCGTTTCCCAACAAGTCTTGCCCAAACTATTAGGGGCGGTTTGGGGCGTGACATGTGTGTTGTTAACATCTAAGTTGAGGTGTTGTGTGGTTTCTGATTATTGCTTCCTTTTTGCTTTATTTCTTTTTGCTAGGTAGTATAACACCATAGCTTTGGACAATTCGAATATCCCCCAAGCGCTTTGGACCTGTGTCAGAAGTCTTTGCAAGGCCGGAGATCTTGTTAGAGGAGAACCCATGTTTACTTCGCTCCCGCCGGTTACTAGACGGAGGAGAGTAAGGCAGAGTTCACTGGTTCAATTTCTACAAGAGTCACCCCTCACTTCACCTGCATCTAGTCAGGCTCAGTGTGAAATCTCTAACTTTTGTAAACCCTATTAAGTCCCTTACTTTTAAATTATTTTTTTTGAAATCGCTCAATTTCTTAATTAATTGCAATTTTAACCCTAGGATCAAAATACATGCACCAACTGAAAACTTGCAAACCCTGATCGATTTTGATAATTTAGAAATCATTATAATACCCTAATACTAATTAATTGACTCTATAAACATAGAATTACCACTTGAAAACCTTAGGTTTTTCTGATTTTTATCACGCTCGTCAGTTGATAGCCTTTTTATTCAAAACAAGAAATTCAAACCGAATTAGATTCTCTAACCCTAACTTAGTTAAATTCTACTCTAAAATAAATGTTCCAATTCATAATTAAGGCCTTAACCCTCATATTTTACTTAAATCACAAATTGACCCCAAGTTAGTACCATTGTATATATATATATTTGTACCTCTTATTCATTAAATCTTTTTGTACACAATATCTATGAAATTTGTACACTAAATAAATAGGAAAATCTCCCCAAATCTTGAGCACATAGCTAGCCATCATACCTCCTAGGCTATAATCATTGTACTTTAGTACAAACAAATCCCTTGAAATCTTGGAGCAATAATGACTTTGGTACTTATAAAGATTTGCTACATATATGTGTGTACTTCTAACTAGAATGGATTAAATTAGACTTAAGTCTAACTAGATCATAATTAAATACATAATTAAGGTCCTAATTATCTACTATTCCATTTCATTTGAACTAAATACAACTCAATTCTATTATATTTCAACCAAAGGACATTTTAGACAATTCACACCATTTTTCCTATAAATACACCACCATCCTCCATCTATTTGAACATCAAACACCACGCCCACACACTCACATGTCATAGAGAGAGGGAGAGGAGTGGAGAGTGAGCTTGTGGGAGGGAGAAAGAAGAGAAAGAGAGCACGTCTTGCAAAACTAGTTCCATAAGCATTTGAGTAAGCCACAAGACAACTCTCTCTTTTATTTTCCTTTTTCAAATACATGCGCTTAGAAGTTTTAAACATTCGTTTCAGATGTGTTTTGATGGCAGTCTTGTGTTAGAAATGAAAGAAGTTGAGCTTTGATTCTACCCTTCTTGTATTTCTCTTAATCAGTATAAGACTACCTTTTTCCATATCAAACTCTCAAAATTTCCAAAGGCACACCTTCACCTTAAATTTCTAAGTTTAATACATATTATTTAGCAAGTTTTCATCACAAGATAAGTGGAAAAATTTCCCCTAGTTGACCTCTTTTCTCACCAACTTTCTTGTTGCATGAACTGTGCCAGAAAAATCTGTTTTACAGCCAACTTTCGGAATTTCTATAAAAATGTACAAATATCTTCTGGACCTCCATTTTATGTAAATATATTCCTTAAGGAGTTATCTTTCAACTAAAATTGGTTTCATTGAAAATGAGTGAGTGATTTGTGAGAAACTCCAATTTTCGTAACGGTTGACGAATCTGGACAGCGCTGGAACATTTCTTAAATAACTAAAAATCTAGAAAAGCTATCACATTTCTGAAATGTGTTCTGAAAACTAAATTAAATTCTGTACGAACCATAGGAAGGCCGAGTTCAGTAAAATTCTAAAATAGCCCTTTTGATTTTAATCTTTAAATGGTACTGAATCTGAAAATTTAGTTTTACATGGGTGTTTTATGCTCTTGTATTCATGAATATGCTTATTAGTTGATGATCATGTCCTGGTATGGTATTTCATGTGTTATGGTTATGTTCCTTATCTTCTTCATTTTAATGATGCTGATGCTTATGTGGATATTACTATCTTGTTGAGTTTGTTCTAACTCGACTTAAAACATTGATCCAAACGGAAAACTTAATTGGGATGGTATTGGGTTTTCTATCAGTTGAATAATCAAGAGATGATAATGTGTTATGAATGGATTGATGGGACGTGCTCCCTAATTGAAGGTCAAGTCTTACGCAAGCAGTTGTCGTGTAAACCCTAGAATGGAACGGACGTATTCGGACTCTTTGCGATAGTTTGATTGGTGAGATAAGGTTGGGTCTGGATGGGAAATTCTGGAGGATAAAACTTTTTTGGAAGGATAAGGTTGGATTTAGGAGATAAAATCTTTTTTTTTCGTTGTCCCTTTTGAGGCCCTATGGTTGGCGTTACACAGCATATAGCCATTGGTAGGCATCCGAGGTTAGTTCTGCAACAAAGCAGCCAAAGGGGGAGTTCTGAATAGTCCGGTGTCCAATTCTTGTGGTTGGGAGGATGAAATCTCTTTGGGGGATTTCTAGAATACTAACCACTAACATTATAACTTTTGTTATCTATTTGAATAACATATTCCTTTCCTTAGTTATTAAAATTGCTATTATTGACTTGAACATCATCCTTCATTACTTGCTCGCTGTAAAAATGATGGTGTATTGGAATGGGAAAAAGGGACGGGGTGTGTGTGTGTTTACTGGGCATTCAAAGCTCATGGCATCTCATGCCAGGTATTGAAGACTATTAGACCAGTCGAAGGCAAAGCTGAAGCATTTGAGGACATACAGCTATCCTAGGAGGATTAGAAACTAGTTTGTAAACGTGTTTTGAGATTGTAAGTGATAGATCCCATGTTGTATTTAAGACATGATTTTGTAATTTGTATATATAACCTTTGTAACCTATCCTTATACCCCGTCAACTCATGTAGGCCTTGTGTTAATACCTTGTCAAGATCTGTCAAAAAGGTAGCTTTGCTATCTAAGGTGGTTGGACTTTGAAGGGAGGCTATTTTGACTCCTCTGACCTTCCTGGGATCTTGCCTGGTTACTATCTAAAGGACTCATTAGTGACGTTTCCTACTCTTGTAACCTCAGATAAACCCTATATCTAATGGTTAATATATTATCTGATGTTCCCGATTTTTGGGGCGTCGCACTCAGGGATAGTCTTCTACATCTAATCTAGTACGAGATCATTCACCCATTTCGATGGCATAATATCCCCCAGTCAACATGGAAGACCTAATCCATCACCTTCAACAAATAGTTGAAACCATGCAGCAAGACGCTGCTCGTCAAGCCGACGTCACAGAACATTAGGCTGAGGTAATAAACAGGCTGCAACAACAACAACCATAGCTGGCAGCGGCTTCTGCATCACATGCACCTCCTACAGGTATCCTAGCACCCGGAGCCACTGTCCATGTTGAGAATCAGGGCAATCTGGTAGAGTCGATCCCACTACAAGCCTCCAAAGCACCTGTATATCAAACCGAGGCTCCATTTGAGTTTGAGGTTGACCCAACTATACTAAAGGTAAACAAACTGGAGAAGCTCTTCAAGAGAGCACAGGGGTCAACTCTATTCCTGACATAGAAGACGGGTATACCAACTCTATAGTGACATTGCCAGATCGGTTCAAAATGCTGCACATCGATAGATTCGATGGCTCTGGAGACCCCATGGTTCATCTTTGGTTGTTTTCAAACACCCTATGGCCGATGGGCCTGACCAGGTTGTAGAAGCTCTCACTCTTTGGTCGTACCATGTCTGGTATAGTCGCTATATGGTATGCAAAATTGGGGGATTCTGTGAAGCAGAGTTGGGAGGAAATGACTAAGGCCTTCGTTGCACAATACTCATATAACATACAAATCGATGTCATAACTTGTGATCTTGAGGCAACGTGCCAGGAGCCAAAGGAGGGCTTCTCAGAATTCGTGACAAGGTGAAGGGCCAAAGCTTCAATGATGACAACACGGCCTTCCAAGAAAGATCAGATAAGGATGGTAGCCTGCAATTTGCACAGGAAGTTGTTGCAGAAGATGATCGTCTTACCTTTGTTCACATTCACTGAGCTCCATGAAACGGGGGTTCAAATTGAAGACGGCATGAAATAAGGGCTGATTACTGATGAGAAAGAGTAGGACAAGAGGCCTTTTGTGCACAGTTCCAATGCAACCACCAGTGGTAGCATAGTTGCGCGGCTGTCGGATGTGAGCATTGTCACCACCACAACCATGATCGCCAATCTCTTTGCCAATATAGCACCACAAATTTCAAATAACCCTGCCCGATCCCATTGGGCCTTCACCCAACTTTATATTCCTTTATCTCAAGTCGTGAAGGTGTTGATAAAAATGGGACACCTCAAACCAATAGAACCTCGCCCACTACCTGATACTCTCCCACCGAAACACAACCCAACCAAGTACTGTGCATTTCACCAGTAGCACAGTCACGACACTGACCAATGCTTCAGATTGCGTCATGAGATTCAAGACCTCATTGACAATAAGGTGATTGCACCACCCCAGGAAGAAAATGTAACTACTAACCCTCTCCCGACCCACAATCAAGTTCCCCCATCTCACAACCTAAACCTAATCCATATACTGGCCATTCCCTACGACCCTAGCATAGATATTACCCCCTTCCCACCTACCCAGACAGATAGTGTTCATTCCTGAAAGTATATATCTGTGCATGATTGACACGTCCACACTTCAACCTAAACCTGTGGTGGTGACAGTTGTAGAAGAAGGGAGGTTGGCCTTACAAGATAGTACGAGTCTGTTGCTTGAGTGCTCTGAGGACTTGTCTGAGGGGGTGTACGATCCAAGCTGCTATATTATGCCGATTGATCAACCCAAGCCGGAAGTGGTATTGCCAACTGTAGTGGAGGTCAATGTGGTTAGGGAGGATGGCCCGAGCCAAGGTTTGGATGATTTGGCGGAACTTGAAAAGGACTTAGACAACTTGCAGTTCTTTGACGAATAAGATCAAGGGGATGTGCAGATTGACTGGCTCGATTTGAATGGATCAACAGATAGCTTTGGGTGGTTGAGTGATGAACCTAACAAAGAGGAAGGAACTGAAACAAAACTGGAGGAAAAGAAAGCAGGAATTGCTGCAGTGGCCGAAATGGCCGATGAAAAGGGGAAACTGCTGGAGAACACTGGCATGAATAATTCAGCTCAGGAACTGGGCATTGTGGACATAGAACAGGAAGATGCGCTGAAGCAGTTTGCACAAGAGAGGATCGAAGAAAACCTAGAAGTTATAATGGCCTAACACCCTGCGGGGGATGCCTGTGATCTGAGAGTGATCCAAACGGAGCAGGACAACTGTTTGTCGGCTGCCGAAGGTGTATAGTGAGAGGACGACGATCAACTTCTAGCTCACACCGACAGAGACTCGGGTGAGTGCCTTCCAGACAACAAGTGGTACGCTGAGGAGATTGACCACATGTTAAGAAATGGGTGGTATTTCAAGCCATTACACTTAGACCAAGCTAAGGCCTCTGGGAAAGATAGAGAGGTTGAGAAATAGAAAGAGAAGCAGCTGGAGGAAAAAGTAGTTTTGAAGCAACTGAAGAAAATCGAAGCTGAAATTTCAATCAGGGGTCTTCTTATAGCCTCTCGGGTGCATCGACATGCTGTATTATCAGCAATGGACAAAGTTAAGTTGTCCATTGACACTACCCCTGAACAGCTTGTGGGATTGGTCTTCCCAGGTGGTGCCAGGCCAACCCTAACCTTTTCTGATAAATAATTGCCGCCGGAAGGCTCAGCTCACAACAAACCCCTGTACATATCTGTTGAGTGTAGAGAAAAGTAGATACTGGTTGTGCTGATAGACAACGATTTAGCTATCAAAGTTTGTCCTTCTTGCACAGCTTATGCCATCGGCCTTAGACCGACAAAATTTTTGCTTACAGCCCAAGTGATTCGGGCATATGATAATACCAGTAGGGAAGTTATGGGCACAATAGAAATTAGAGTTCAAGTGGGCCCAGCTCAGCAGGAAGTCAAGTTCCATGTTCTCGATGTCCTAGCCACCTTCAACTTACTACTAGGGAGACGCTGGTTACATCTGGTGAAAGCAGTCTCTTCTACTCTCCACCAAATGCTGAAATACCCTCATGGAAAAAGAGTGGTGATTGTTTTCGAGAATTCATCTATCCATCCCACGCTAGAGGTAACTACACCAGTACTGGAGATCTTTCATGGCGAGGATGATGTATTCCTCTCAGGGTTTACGTTGGATGAGGCCCGGCTAATGCAAACCATCTTGGCCGCTGATGAGGGCATGTATGTCAGCATCCAATCAATCTATGTCATGAACAAACTACAGCATGTGCCAGGAATGGGGCTTGGAAGAAGTGGTTGGAAAGGTGTCACAGCGTTGGCCGATGTGCCGCATAATATATACCCACCAAAGAGGATTGGGTCAGGAAAAGAGAAGATATGACAGGCAGAGCCAGAGCCAAGAAGGCCGAGAAACATTATGAGCTCGTTCACAGGCCAATCTGAGGAACACAAAATGGCCACTTTGTTCGGGAGGGTGAGGACTTTGTTTGCGAAGCAGCGTGTTCCTAGCTTCGAGATCTTCTTCGATCTACAATTGCAAGATAGTGATGCAGAGAAAAAGGTTAAAACCAAGTGCTGAAGTTGAAAGTAGCATGGAAAGTGACTTGGACAATAGCGAGCTTGGAGTAGGAGCAACACTGGTATGTCTCCTTACAGATCCTCTGGCTGACTTAGAGAACTTGAGAGATAACCTTACCATCTCCATGATCGGGGACCAACCGGGTGTGAACCCATCCAGTAGCATTTTTGATGCATTTGACGCATCATCTCTTGTCTGGCAGCTGGAGGAGGGCTACCTGTCTAGGTCTAAGTTGAGTGATGAGCTAGAATTTGATTCCACAGAGTCTATGGAGTCGGAATCAGATTCCGGTTCTTCTGAGTCTGAGTTGGTATTCCTGGGAGTGATAACCCGGATGCCAAGGTCTTGTCTAGGTCCTCTTTTTCTTTTACTTTTGAGTCAGTTATAGCTGAAGAGCTGGATCTTATGAATGAGAACGCTGCTAATTCTGAGTATTTCTCTGTGCAGCTTGTTTATTGCATTGACCGAGATTTTTAGAATTTTAATGAAAACGAAGAGGAAGTAATTCTTGTGGTTTTGAAAAACTTCATTAATCGAGAGGAGGAGAGGTTTGCAGAACCCTGTGAATGAAATCATTACTGTTAATGTGGGTACTGAAAAGGATCCGCCCCTGGTCTAGATCGGGTCCACATTGTCTTCGGAGGAGCGTGAACACTTAGTCGCTTTATTAAAAGATTTCAAAGATGTTTTCGCGTGGTCCTACGAAGACATGCCTGGAATTGATTATGAGAATGTATAGCATTGGATCCCTCTTGACCCTGAGGCCCGGCCCGTCAAGTAGAAGTTGCGAAGAATCCATCCGGATTGGGCGTTGAGGATCAAAGAAGAGGTCACCAAGTAGATTGAGGCAGGTTTCTTGTTAGTATCTAAATATCCAACTTGGTTGGCCAACATCGTCCCAGTGCCGAAAAATGATGGTAGAATTCGGGTGTGTGTGGACTTCAGGGATTTGAACAGAGCCAGTTCGAAGGACGACTTTCCCCTGCCGCACATTGATGAGTTAGTGGACTTCACTGCGGGTTATGCATTGCTATCCTTCATGGATGGGTTTTCTGGGTATGACCAGATTCTAATGGCGCCCGAGGACAGAGAGAAAATTACATTTACTATGCCGTGGGGTACCTACTACTATCGAGTCATGCCGTTTGGGCCTGAAGAATGCAAGGGCTACCTATCAAAGGCTGCAACCAATATTCTGCACGATATGATCCACAAAGAGGTTGAGGTGTACGTGGATGACATGATTATCAAGTCCAAAGAAAGAGATGGCCACTACACCGCCTTAAAGAAATTTTTTCAACGGATCAGAAAATACAGACCAAGGTTAAATCTACAGAAATGTACTTTCGGCATAACAGGAGGGGAAATGCTGGGATTTTTGATGACACATAGGAGCATCGAAGTAGATCCTTCCAAAATCCAGGCCATCCTAGAAATGCCACCACCAAGGACTGAAAATGAGGTGCGCGGCTTTCTGGGTAAAATGTAATTCATAAGACGGTTTATTTCCAAATTAAGCTTGACTTGTGAACCACTATTTGGTCTCCTGAAGAAAGGGAAGAAATTATGATGGGATGATCGATGTCAATTCGCCTTTGAGCAGATTAAGTAATATCTTCAGAATCAGCCTATGTTGTTGTCGCTGCTAGAGCCAGGGAAGCCTTTGATTCTATATCTGTCAGTTACAGACATGACCATGGAATGCATGCTAGCTTAGGAATCTGAGGATAGGGTGAAGAAAGCCACCTATTACTTGAGCAAGAAAATGCTGGATTATGAGACCCACTATACTCCGTTGGAGAAAGCTTGCCTAGCCTTGGTATGGGCTACCAGGAAGTTGAGGCACTACTTGTTAGCTCACTCCGTAATCCTAGTTTCAAGATTAGATCCCATCAAATATTTTTTCAAGAAACCAACGCTTACGGGTAGGCTAGCCTGTTGGTTGCTCTTTCTCTTTAAATTTGATCTCAAGTATGCCACTAGTAAGTCGGTCAAGGGGAGAGCTGTAGCGGAGTTCCTAGCAGACCACCCAGTAGAAGGGGATGAAGCGGTGGAATACCTGTTCCCAGTTGAAGCCATTCTACAAGTCGAGGAGGAGACTTGGACGATGTACTTTGACGGAGCATCCAATTAGTATGGTTATGGGATAGGTGTGTTACTGATAGCACCCGACGATTCCCATATATCTTTAGCCTTCAAACTCCGATTCAAGGTGTCCAATAACGAAGCAGAATATGAAGTGTGTATCACTGGTTTAGAAGTAACGCTGGAATTAGGGGCAAAAAGGTTGGATGATATCGGGGACTTGAACCTAGTTGTGCCTCAAGCAAATGGAGACTGGAAAGTCGAAGAAAAGATAAAGGTTTATCACTAGACCCTGGACGTTCTGATTCCTAGGTTTGAAAAGTTGACTTTCACGCATCTACTAAGAGAGAACAATAGGTGTGTTGATGCTTTAGCAACTCTATCATCCATGGTAGACATCGTGCTTGGAGTCCAGATGCGTCCGATCATCATTGAGCAGAGATATATGCCTGCCTATGAAACTATCGCCGCAATAGATGAAGCGCAAGACAAAAACCCTTGGTACTATGATATTTGAAACTTCTTAGAAAATGAGATTAATCCACCAGGGGCAAATGCCAAGGACAAAAGGGAAATACGGTGAATAGCTATCCAATTTATCATCTGAGGAGGTAAACTGTACAAAAGAGGTCATCTGGGAATGCACAAGTTGTGTGTCGAAGAAGAGGAATCAAAGCGCCTGATGGAGGCCATTCATGGAGGAGAGTGCGTAGCACACATGAACAGAGTGATGTTAGCTCGGAAGATTCTCAGGCAAGGTTACTATTGGTCTACTATCTAGGAGGATTGCATTGGTTTTGTTCGGCGATGCCACAAATGCCAAATTCATGCAAATCGCATAAATATTCTGTTGTCAAAACTGTACAACATGATTTCGCCACGACCTTTCTTAGTCTGGGGAATTGATGTCATCGGCGCAGTCACACCAAAAGGGTCGAATAAGCATGAATACATTATGGTGGCAATTGGTTACTTTGCAAAGTGGGTGGAAGCTCAATCTCATACAGTGTTGAAAGCATCGCATGTGGCTGTAGACAGCCCGAACTTCCTTTGCGCAGCCCCCTCTCGGAGAAGGCGTAGATTTGGGTTCATAGCTACTATAGTTCGGACTCCTGTCACGGTTCTATATCTAGTCTCACAAAGTGCAATGTAAGACTGATAAATCACCAAAGATTCCAAATTCAACAAATCATTTTGGAAAATCGATTTTAATCAAGAAATGCCAAACATGGACTGCTTTTCCAGATTATAGAGTCGCCACCTAAATGTTTTGTTTTGGAAAATTTAGGAAATCTTGACTCGTGCCTAAGGCCACGTGTCTGTCATCACCAAAGTTGCCTCGGCTCAGGAACTTGGGTACGAGAGGGGAAGCTCCTGAAATGAGCACCCCCGCTCGCTCGATCAAAGGATCGGCCTCTACTAATCATGATATGTTGTTTTGAAAACACATGTGTTCTTATTCCAGTTATTAGCTTAACTTACTACGTGATGTGCACAACATACAAGTATAGACTCAATCACGAGAATTGGAACAACACAACTCATGTTTGTTTTTGAAAATGGTTTGAAAGTGCTACTCGCAAGTAGGCTAAAGCACGGATTTGCCACCCTCAAGTGGGCTTAAAACATGATTTTGCCACTTCAAGTGGGCTTAAAACTCACAATCATCAAGTTGTTGCAATTCAGGCAATCAAGCCTTTATCCACAGGTGTTCATGTAGTTTATCAAATAAGCACATAGCCTCATAGCAAGCATGCTAAACATGGCAATCACTTACACTCATGCAATATGCTAAAGCGTAAATACTTATAGTGTACTCCATGCCAAAACAGAAGCTAATTAGAAATCAATGCATGATCCTAACTATGCTAGATGCCTAATGCAAAACATGCAAAAAATGCAACTAAGTAGGCTCGGCTACCTAAGATACCACATGAATGCAATACTAGATAACATGCTTTGAAACACGTATTCAAGTAATTATTAAAATACAATGCAGTTTGTATGATGCGCCGAGCCCGGTGCATGCAAGACAAATGCATGATGCACGCATGCAAGCATAAGGATGCTAATCAAAACATGCCCTAAAACTAACCATCGAAAGCTGATAAGTAAAAGGGAGAAAGAAATAGGGTTGGAAGACATGCACACACACACGCACCCTTATTACAACATTTTGCCCTCTCGACGGAGGGTCCGAATAAGCTAAGCTAATCTAAGCTAAGCTAATCAACTAATCTAATAATCTAATTTGACTAATTATTACACAACCAAATCGAATAACTAGCAAAGCAATTACTAATTATTACAATACTTTAATTAATTAACAAATTAACTAATCATGGCATCTTACTAAGCATGTAAGATATGTAAACTAGGCTGCCTCAGCTTCTGCCTTGAATAATGAAGGATGCATGCTCTCGGTTGCCGCCTCGAAATGCCTTCTGGTTTGCTCTTGAGAGGCTCTATTTGTAGGGTGTCTTTAGGAACTTTCTACTCCACCTTACCAAACCAACTCTGAGGAATTCACCAGTGGCCTACCGGCTATGAGAAGCTTTTGCCGGCCACCTGCCAGCCAAAGATGTGCACTGCCGGCCAATGATGAAGCAGTGCCGGCCATTTGAAAGGCACTGCCGGCTACTGGTATGCTGCACCACCATTCTGCAATAGAGCACAAACTAGAGGAAAAAGAAGGGTTTCCCAAGGGTATGTGCGTATTATGCCACTCCATATCACCTCAAAACATCAAGGGAGAGGCACCATTGGATCCATGACCATCAATCAAGCATCTCAATGCATGATGGTCAAAGATCCAACTTACACCAATTCGATGAATGCACAACAAACAAGACACCAAGACCACAGGCAATGGAGACAAAGGGGATTGGCTCACTTTCATCACTTTGAGTATGAAGTGGGTCAATCCACCTTGTGTTCAACATAATGTCTGGTTGAACACGATGCAATGCAAACAACATGCTCATCTTGGCATGAAATGCAAGACTCTAACATGCAAACAACGCATGCACAACATGTTAAAAGACTTAAGCATTAAAACTAGTGAAGGACACTGTTAGGTCCCTAAGTCTTGTCAATCCCGTGAACAAACTTGTGTAATCAAGTTATAATTTTCTGTGCTGTTTTGTCTTGCTCACTCGAGCGAAGAAGTCCTCGCTCGAGCAAAGGACTGCGCCTGGCTTAAAACCTGAAAGAGGTCTTTGTACGCTCGAGCAAAGCATTGGTGGCTCGAGTGAAGAACTGTGTTTGCATAAAAACCTGAAAGAGTTTATTCCTTGCTTGAGCGAAGACTTCGTGGCTCGAGCGAAGGCACTTCTGGAAATCACGAGAGATAAGCTTCTCGCTTGAGCAAGAGAAGCTTCGCTCGAGCGAGCTTCAGAATCCAGATTTCTATAAGTAGTTGTTTTTCTCCAAACTTTAGGATTACTTTTTCCAGATTTACTTTGAGGTTTTCTAAGGTTTTCCTCTAGAGAGTTTTTGGGAGTTTTCTTTGATGTTTTGAGAGAGTTCTTCACTAATGATCTAAGATACATACATCAAGGAGTTTGTTACTTTAAATTCAAGAGAGTTCTCTTTGGTGGATTCCGAAGGTTCAAACGTAGAGTTTCAAAAGGCGTTTGATTCAGTACGTAGTCGTTAATTCGACAAGTGAAGTTGTGGATTCAACTTCAGGTGGATTAGTTTTGAGACGACGGCTTGGTGAAAGAGTTACAGAAGATTTGAAGGCAAATTGACTGAGTTGGGTAATTTGTGTATTATCTTTGTAATCTTTCTTTCTTCAGTAGTGGATTGATTAGTGGCGTTTCGCCCGTGGTTTTTGATTACAATTGAAGGTTCTTCAATTGTGGTTTTTTCCACAGAAAAATCGTTTGTGTCGATTTATTGTTTATTCAGAAAAACAACAATCTAAATCACTTTTGTAAGTGCTTGATGATTTAGATTGCCTATTTTGAATAATTGGGATTTGGAATATTTTAATCTTGATCTAATCATGAATCACTTAGGATTTTCAATTTGGTATCAGAGCATGTCACTCTTTGATTTTTTTTAAAAAAAATATACGAGTGTGATTTTGTGTGACTAGGGATATGGATTCTATTCGTGAAGGTAACTTGACCTATAGACCTCCTTTACTAGATGGTACAAACTATTCTTATTGGAAAGCTCGCATGAGAGTATTTTTAAAATCCATCGATGAGAAAGTTTGGCACAGCGTGATCTATGGGTGGAGTTAACCTACTGTCACCATTGATGATGTTGATATTCCTAAACCCCTTGATAAATGGGATACAACTGATTACCAAAACTCGAGTTGGAACAGTAAGGCTCTCAATTCCCTGTTTTGCTCCGTCACACCTGAAGAGTTTCGTCATATTTGCACGTGTGAGGTAGCAAAAGAGGCTTGGGACATTTTGAAAACGATTCACGAAGGTACTACTTCTGTCAAAAGGTCAAAATTTCAACGTCTCACCTCTGCTTTTGAAACCCTTTTTATGCGCGATGATGAGACGTTTGATGATTTCTATGCTAAACTCAGTGATATCGTGAATTCCTGCTTCACACTCGGTGAAAAAATCCTAGAAGCTAAAGTTGTTGGAAAAATTTTGAGGTCATTACCCGAGAGGTTCCAATCAAAAGTGACAGCCGTTGAGGAGGCTTAGAATGTTGATACCCTCAAGCTTGATCAGTTGGTTAGAAACTTGCAGAGTTATGAAGCCCACCAGATTTCAAAGAAAAAACAAAAAGAAAGTGTGGCTTTCACTAGTGCTCATGAGTCTGCAGACTGAATTTGATTTAGAGTCTGAGATGACGGCTATGTTTACTAAACAATTTAAAAAAAATTGAAGAAAAAGAAGCCTAATTTCAGAGACCCTATTTCAAAAGACAAGAGTAATGAAAAACCCAAAAATTTTCCACCAAAACTTGCTCCAAAAACTGAAAAAAAGATTGTAAAGGGCCAAGAGGTCAAGTGGTATGAATGTCAAGGGTTTGGTCACATTGCTCTTGAATGCCCTTCGAAAAAGAATCGAAAGAAAGTCTACACTGTGACCTGGGATGATGAAAGCGGGTCGGAGCAAGAACCCGAAGAACCAGAATCTGGAGAAGACGGGGATAGTGCTTTCATGGCATTTTGGTCCACTTTCACTCAACCTCTTCCAAAGCCAGCGGAGTTAGCTCGTGGTCAGAACCTACATCATGCTCCCACCTTTGATGGGAGTAACTACCTGTTTTGGAAGATCAGAATGAGGGCTTTTCTGAGAGCTTTTGATCCAGAAGGTTGGCAGGCCATTGAAGAAGATACAAATAGTGCTGACAATTTGAGCAATCAGAGAGCCCTGATTATTATTCGTAAAGCAATTTCTAATGAAGAAAACCAACGGGTTACTTACTGCACAAAGGCTAAAGATGCATGGGAAATTCTGAACCAATTTCATGAAAGAGGAGATTCACTTTCATCACCATCCAGTAACTTTCCTGCCTTAGTTGCTAGATTGGATGAGGTCAAGGAGAATGAAGAGCAAAAAGAGGATGATGAAACATCAGAAGACAATGATGAGATTAATGGTGATGAACTGCAACAAGCTTACGAAAAGCTTCACCAGGAATCTCTAAATTTGTCCAAAATTAATGACAAACTCTCTCTCAAACTCAAAGCATGTGAAAATGAGAATGTCAAGCTGAAAGGAGAACTTGTAGTAGCAAAGCAGGATATCATCAAGATCTCAAGTGACAGGCAAGGCTTATGTAGAAAACTTCTATCCTGTGAAACTGAGAGGAATGAACTTCTGAAGGTGTATTCCACATATGAAGAGAAGCTTGAAAGCCTTGAGATATCACAAGCTACATTGGAAGAGATAGTCTGTCAGAAAGATGAAGAACTCCGCATTGCTAGAGCCACTATTGCAATGTGGAACAAAGGTTCCAAATCTTTAGAAGACATCCTCGGGTCTCAACAAATGGGTTGTGACAAAAGTGGGCTAGGCTATGGTGCAACAGCTCACACGGGACAGGCCTCTACTTCAAATGATCTGAAGACTCAAGCAAAGGGAAAGTTGAAGGTAGACTAGGCTGATCCCTCTCTTCATCTGCCTAAAGGGGGTAAGATCGTCAAAAGGGAGGTAAAACCTATTTTTATTTGTCATCACTGTGGTAGGTATGGCCACATTCGTCGTTATATCTTTGAATTGTTTGGTAAGGTGTCTCAAAAGGGTAGAAAGTCGAATACTTTTTGGGTTAGGAGACAACCTTACATGTCTAGGCGGAATACCGAGATTCATGAGGGTGTTCACAACGCCAAGACATTTACCAAGACCACCAGACCTGATTTTGTTAAGACCAAAAAGATTTGGGTGAGAAAAGATGACTTGACTTGTTTAGTTGTTCACACTGCTCTAAAAGCACATGACTCACACATGTGGTATCTTGATAGTGGGTGCTCTTTTCACATGTCCGATAACAAATCCTACTTTACCTCCCTTGAAAAATATGAAGGAGGAATTTTTACCTTTGGAGATGGCGGCACTTTTAGAGTCATTGGTAAGGGCTCTATAAGTGTTGCTGGTCTTCCCAACGTGGAAAATGCCGTACTTGTTGATGGTCTTAAAGCAAATCTTTTGAGCATTAGTCAAATGTGTGATTCCCATCATGAAGTATTATTTTCAAAAAATTAATGTGAAATTTTGGATAAACAGGGAAACACTGTCTTGCATGGGATTCGCACATCCGATAACTGCTATGGAATTGTTACTACTAAAGATCTCACTTGTCATTCTGCCATCACGAGTAACATTGATTTGTGGCATCAAAGATTAAGTCACATGAATTTCAAAGACCTAACTAAAATAGCCAACAAAGAGCTTGTGAGAGTACCTAAACTGGGTAAGAATCTGAACCATGTGTGTGGACCATGTCAACTTGGAAAGCAGACCCGTGCCCCTCACAAAAAGGTGAACAGCTTTATAACCAAACGTCCTCTTGAATTGGTTCACATGGATTTAATGGGTCCTACTCGCACTGAAAGCGTTGGAGGTAAAAGATATATTTTTTTAACTGTTGATGATTTTACTCGATTTTCATGGGTAAATTTTTTAAGGGAAAAATCTAATACGTTTGATGCTTTCCAGACTTTAGTCCTTAAAATCCAAAATGAACAGGGTGTTTCCATTGGACGTATCATAAGAATCCGAACTGATCATGGTTGTGAGTTTGAAAATAGTTCGTTTTCGAATTTTTGTGATATGCATGGAATTAAGCATGAATTTTATGCACCTATTACTCCACAACAAAATGGAGTTGTTGAGAGGAAGAATAGGGTTGTTCAAGAAATGGCTAGGGTCATGCTCCTCAGCAAGAAACTTCCTCCAAAGTTTTGGGCTGAAGCCCTAAATACTGTTGTTTATGTCCTAAATCGCGTGTATTTAAGGCCCGACACTTTACAAACTCCATATGAATTGTGGAAGGGATTGAAACCTAATGTAAAATACTTCAAAACCTTTGGGAGTAAGTGCTACATTTTCAAAGATAGAGAGCCTTTGGGCAAATTTGACTCCCGAAGTGATGAAGGTATTTTTCTAGGGTATTCAACCACTAGTAGGGCTTCTCGAGTCTATAACCTGAGAACTTCTTCTTTAATGGAATCTATCAATGTGGTTATAGATGATATAGGTTCCCCTACTCCAGCAACAAATGAGGATGACAATGGTGAGTCTCCAATCTTGGATACTCAACCACAAAGTCAAAGAGAAGCTGAGGTCCAATCACAAGAAATTGTTACAGTACCATCCTCACAGGTAAGTTCAAGTCCAAAAAGTGCTCAAAGGGACATCACTCCTGATGCTTCTGTCACCGCAAGTCCTAAGTTTAAACCATCAGCAAGGGTGAAACTAAATCATCCAGCTCAACAGGTGATTGGAAGAGTATCGGATCATATGAAAACCCAAAGATAGATTCGGGATGAGGTATCACACATGTGTTATGTTTCATTAATTGAACCTAAAAACTTTAAAGAGGCCTTGCCAGATGATAGTTGGGTTAATGCTATGCATGAAGAATTAGGTCAATTTGAACGTAACAAAGTTTGGACTCTAGTTCCCAGACCTAGAGACATGAATGTGATAGGTACCAAGTGGATCTTTAGAAATAAATCTGATGAGAATGGTACCGTGGTTAGGAATAAAGCCAAGTTAGTCACTCAAGGGTACACTCAAGTAGAAGGGGTTGACTATGATGAGACGTTTGCCCCAGTTGCACGTCTCGAATCTATTCGTATTTTACTTGGTGTTGTTTGTTATCTTGGTTTCAAATTGTTTCAAATGGATGGGAAAAGTGCCTTTCTGAATGGGTACTTGAAAGAAGAGGCAAATGTTGAGCAACCTAAAGGGTTTGAGGACCCTAAATGTCCGAATCATGTTTACAAGTTAGACAAGGCTTTGTATGGGTTGAAACACGCTCCTTGGGCTTGGTATGATAGACTTACTACCTTTCTTCTTGATAATGATTTCCAAAGGGGTAGTGTGGATAAGACCTTATTTGTGAAACATACTAAGTCTCATATTCTTGTTGCTCAGATTTATGTTGATGATATTGTGTTTGGATCCACTGCTGATCATCTTGTGAAATATTTTTCGAATTGCATGACACATGAGTTTGAGATGAGCATGATGAGAGAGTTGTCTTATTTTTTGGGTCTTCAAATTAAACAGTCTCCTTCAGGTATGTTTGTTTCTCAGTCTAAGTATGCCAAAAATCTTGTGTCCAAGTTTGGTCTTGAGTCTGCCAAACATGCACGTACTCCCATGAGCACCAGTCTTCACCTCTCCAAAGACTCCTCCGGAGTTGATGTAGATCCTATCCTTTATAGGAGTATGATAGGGAGTCTTCTGTATCTCACAGCCAGTCGTCTTGATATTTCTTTCAGTGTCGGTGTTTGTGCCCGTTACCAAGCCAGTCCTAAAGAGTCTCACATTCTTGCAGTCAAACGCATCATCAAATATGTTAATGGGACATTGGGGTATGGGGTTTGGTTTTCTACTGATACTACTGCCGAAATTACTGGTTTTTCTGATGCCGACTGGGCGGGGTGTGCTGATGATAGGAAAAGTACATCCGGGGGGTGTTTTTACCTTGGGAATAATCTGGTTTCTTGGCATAGTAAAGAGCAAAATGCCATCTCCCTTTCAAGTGCTGAGGCTGAGTACATTGCTGTAGGGAGTTGTTGTGCACAAATGCTGTGGATGAAGCAAATGCTTCATGATTATGGGATAGAACAGAACACTCTCACTCTTTTCTGTGATAACACAAGTGCCATAAACATTTCAAAAAATCCTGTCCAACACTCTCACACTAAACACATTGACATTCGTCATCATTTTATTCGAGAGTTAGTGGAAGAGGGCCTTGTTGTTCTTGAACATGTTCCCACTGAGCATGAAAAAGCTGATATTTTCACAAAATCCCTTGATCTTCTTCGGTTTGAGTTCCTTAGAAAGACCTTGGGTGTCATGCTCGATCACTAGAGTGTTACTTGTTTCTTGAGTGGGTGTGAGTGTTTGGCTTTATGTGTGCTTGGTTGTTATAATTTGATTATCATTGATTTTTGTTTTACTTGCATACATCTTTATATGCACACTACTCATGCTGCTTACAAGATCTCATTGTCCATTGTTCATAGCTCATTTTGAATGCACATGCTCATTAACCTCATGACCTCATTCTGTACACATCCTTGAGATAAATTATTGCAGGGGTTTCTGCACAAGTGATCAAAGTTCTCTATGGACCACTAACAATGTTTCTTGTACTTTTACAGTGGAATTGACCGATACTAGTATATCATAGGTGATGTTGAGTCTCTTAACCATCTACCATCTGTTTTCACTTCCACGGTTTCTCCCTCAGTTCCTTGAAGTCCAGGCATTAGGAAAAGGCTACCTTAGAGGCACCAACCAGGCCATCATTATTGATTTCATTCTTCTCTGGTTTGGTTTCCATACTCTTGAGCGTAAATGCCACCAGTGAGTGCCCACAAGAAAGAAAAAGTCTAAAAAAAAAAAAATGGACTAATTGATTGAGGGGGAGCCTCTGCATTTACTCAACAAATACCCCGTGATTCCTAGTGGTTTGACTTTTCTTTGTGTTGTTAAGTTACTCTTGGTGGAGGTCCAGCCATCCGATCACTATGAGGATTAACTCTAGCTCAGTGGACTCTCATGGATTGCACACGCACACTTTATTTTGTGAGATCTCATGTTGGATTTTGAGTTGTACATTCTCATATAGCTTATAATCACTGATTATATTTCATCTGCTTTGCTCATGATTTCCAGTGTCATTGTTTTTTTAAAATTGCAAGTATACAGAATTCATAAAGTGTAGATTATTTCATCTTAGTATTCATTTTGGCTACATGTGATCATCTACTTTTGTTTCAGGTCTCACCCCTTGTTTTTGAGTATAGTGTTGTTGTTTTTTTTTTTTAAAAAAAAAAAACAAAAAAAAGAGTTTTGTTTTTCTCTTCTTGGTTCGAGCGCTGAGTTCCTCGTTCGAGCGTGCTTCTGCTACTGCATTAGACCTGAGAGCGTGTGTTTTTGGCTCGAGCGACAAGTTCTTGGCTCGAGCGAACCCTTGTGCATTATTGTCCTCGCTCGAGTGAGAAAGTCTTCGCTCGAGCGACCTGTCGAGGTTCAAATTTTGAATCTGTGTCTATTCAGTTCATTTTTTCCCACCTCTTCGTATTTTCCCTTTCTCTCTCCCCTAGGGTTTTCGTGGTCATCTTTGCTGCACCCCACAGTTGGTTCTCTCTTGGGATTTGGGCATTTTTCAGTTCCTTCATTCGCATGCTTCGTAGTGGGTATGTTTTTTTTTTGCTCTTCTCCTTTTGTTATGTGCATGTGAAGATGCTCTGTTCTCATCTAGGGTTCATTCATTGTTGTTTTTGGTCCCTTTATCATGTTGATAGTCTCTCTCCTGCTTCTAGGGATAATGGTTTCGTTTTTTTGCCTTTGATTTTTTGCTAGGGTTTATTTTGGGAATTTCTTTCTTTTTAATTTATATTGTCCTGTGCATATGTGCTCCGTTTTCCTTAAAGTATTGATTAACTCTCTTCACATACTGTACCTACTATTCATACATTGCTCTATCCATTTTTTTATGGCTTTCATATTGCTTATTGATGATATGCTTTTTGGACTCATGGACTAATGTTTTTACTGTGCTCATTGGTTTGGCTTTTGGGATGTGGGTCTTCCCTGTTGTGGGTTTCTGGTTTTCTCTGTCTTTGCTCTCCTTGTGTGTTTTGTTTAGTCATGGCTGAGTCGTCTAAACGTCGCAAGACCACTGTTTTCTGTCCCCCATTCAACACTGATAAATTTCTGTCTAAAGAAAAGTCCAAGTTGTTTAGGGAGTCCCGAAAAGTTCATTTAGAAAGAAATGTCCTCCCAAGTGCCTTTGAGGTTCTTACCATTCCGTCTTTATTTGATTCATTAGGTAGCGATCAAGTGTTGCATTTTTTCGGTCCACAAAATTTGAGTCTCATCCGGGAATTCTATTGCAATATCCATTCCATTCAGAAAGAACTTCCGGCATCCTTTAAGACTTGGGTTAGGAAGAAGTCACTTGTTATCACTAGGGATGTGTTTGGACTATTTTTTGGTCTTCCTGAAGTTAGTAATTGTCATTTTCCGTTTCTTACTCGGTCTGGTGTTGATTTTGATCGTGTTGCATCAGAATTATGTGGAGTTGACCGGACTTGGCTTGCTGGAGCACTCATTCAGCAAAATGAGTTGCTTCCTCGGTTCCGTCTTTTGAATATCATTGTGTGTGCGAATCTTTATGTCACCACCCATTCCTCGCACATTACCCAGCACCAGGGATATGTGTTGTATTGTATTCATCATAGACTTCCCATTGATCTTCCAGAGATGATTGTTTCTAAAATGATTGGGGTTTTTGAGGGTCGAAAGTCTTTGGGGCTTCCTTATGGGTGTTTGCTTACTCAGTTTCTCACTTCTCTTGATATTCCTGTTTTTGATGACGATGAGTTTGCACATCCTATAAAACCCATCACCAAACTCACAGTTTCCCAGAGTCAGGCTCATGTGAGGAGGGGTGTGTCAGGGGTTGGGAGTTCTGGTGCAGGTGATGATGATCCCCTTGTCAAGTAGGAAGAGTTTGAGGCAGCCACTGCCGGTGCCCCTGATCTTCCTGAGCTGCGTCCTAGCTCAATTCGTGGCCAGCTACAGCACTTTGAGCAGTCAGTTACACGTCACCTTGATCTTTTGGGTGCACGTCTTGATGCTTTTGATAGGCGCCTTGATGAGCAGAGTGCCATGCTTGCTCAGATACTTTCTCTTCTTCAGTTGCAGCAGCCACCATCTTCTCATTCTTAGCTTTTGGCATATGCTTCTCTTGGACAATTTTTGTTCTTACTTTGGATAGTTTTTTATTATGATGTCTTTGATTGTTTTTGTGTCACTCCCGGACAAAAAGGGGGAGTAGGTTTTGAGTATATCATATGCTACTCATGATTTTTTTTTTTTTTTTTTTTTGCAGATGAGCATTTGGACAAGTTTATATAAGTTTATATGTTACATTGTCATATTTGCTAATGATGAGGATATTGGGCTATATGTTTTTTCTTTAATGTCTTGATGGTTTGGTTTGTTATGTTACATTTTCAGGTTTGATGGACTTAGATTTCATTACAGGTTTTCCTCAAGTTTGTTTTCCTGTTTCAAGATGTTGTAGACACCCCCCCGAATGCCCTGGGAGGGAATCCTGTTTCGTTCATTTGGGCTCACTACAGTTCAGGACTCAAATTGTCACGGTTCTAAATCTGAACCAAAGAGTCCAAACCTGGCAAATCGTTTTTGAAAACAGATTTTTTGTAAAGAAGTGCCAAACATGGACTGCTTTGCCAGATACAGAGTCGCCACCTAAATATTTTTTTATAGGGAAATTTAGGAAACCCTGACTCGTTTGCCTAAGGCCACGTGTCCGTCATCACCAAAGCTGCTCCGGCTCGGGAACTTGGGTACGATTGGGGAAGGTCAGCTATGAGCAACCCCGCTCGCCCGATCCGAAGATCGGCCTCTACTAACCATGATATCTTGTTTTGAAAACATTATGCGTTCTTAAACCGATTATTAGCCTAGATTTACTACATGATGCGCACAACATACAAGTATAGACTGAATTCCCTTAATTGGAACAAAACATCGCATATCCATTTGTTTTGAAAATGGATTGAAATTTGCTACTCGCAGGTAGGCTAAAACACGGGTTTCGACGAATTATTCCAACTCAAACAACCCAACCTTCACCCACAGGCATTTAGGCAGTTATAACACATAAGCACATAGCCTCATGGTAAGCATGCTATCATGGCAACACTTACACTCATGCAAGGATGCTAAAACATAAATGCTTACCGAGTACTCCAAGCCAAAACAGAAACTAGTTAATAATCATATGCATGATCTTAGTTCATGTTAAGATGGCTAATGCAACATATGCAAGATGCAACTATAATAGGCTCGGCTATTCTAAGATGGCATATGATGATGCTACAACTAACACGTATTCAACTTGGAATTGAAATACAATGCAGTTAGTATGATGCGCCGAGCTCGGTGCATGTAAGACAAATGTTTGGATGCATGCATGCATAGCATAAGGTATGCTAATTTAAATATGCCCTAATACTAACCATTGAAAGCATGTAAGTAAAAGGGAGAAAGAAGTGGGGGTTGGAAGACATACACACACTCACACACACTTATTATAAAATTGCCCTCGCTTGGAGGGTCCGAAAGAATAATACCGACCAAATAAATAATTAACTACTCTAGCTAATTAAATTTTACAAAGCTTGGAATTAATTACAGGAGGAAGGTGGCCGCAGCCTCGCCTCGGAATGATGGGACGATGCATGCTCGATTTGCCTCGCCCGGAAACCCGTTGCCATGCCACAGTTGCCTCTATTTACACTACCCGGCACCTCTGAAGATTGCACAGGTCCCAAGGTTGGTTCTGGAACACTCCCTAAACACTGTGGGATGATACCGGCCAAGAGAGATGGTCACCAGCTATGGAAAAGTGGTCATCGACCGGTTGTGAGGCTATCGGCCAACGATGCATGGCCGGCCGGCACTGAATGTGGTCGGTCGGCCATTTCTTCCTGTAGAACCTTGTTTGATAGTAGCAGAGGACACATAAGGCATTGCAATGCATTTTTAAAGCAAATGTTTGCACAACCACCCTCCCCATCATGTTATGGACTCAAGGGAGTGTGGCCCTCAGTCCTCGGGCCACTAATCATGCATTTCAATGCATGATGGCCCGAGAAGCCAAAGTGTGCAATTTCAATGTCAAATGAAATGCACAGAAAACAAACAAGACGCCTCCAACCTCTATCATGGTTTGATCAAGAGGCAAGAGATACATGATATGCTATGCAACCTAAGCATGCGAGCTAAGCATACAACATGAACATGTGGACAAACATGCAAACATGCAAGCATGCGACAATATTCAAACAATGAGCATGCAAGACATGATGCAACCAAAGCATACAAACATGAAGCAATGTAACAACATTTTAGTAACATGCAAAAGATGGACTTAAACTAATATGGACAAGCTTCAGCCATGTCTAAATCAATGGCCATATGAGATGAGAACAAGGCCCAAGATTCATGCAAACATGCACAATGCAAGGGCTCCAAGCCTAAGGCTCAAAATGCAACTTTCCAAGAGCAATGCAAGGATGAAACATAGCATACAATGGCATACATTTCAGCTCTGAAATGGCATACTAAATGATTCCAAAATGACTCCGAAGCATGCAAACACTCATGATATGCATGCTAGAAGGCTCAAACACCAAAGACTAGTGAAGTGCATTACACTATAGTCATGCAAAGCTATGTTCAAATGATGAAACCAACCCCAAACAGACCTTATGCAGCCCTAAAACAGTGGCAAAATGATATGAGATGGTGGCTCGAAATGCATTTAAATGAATCTCATGCAAAGGCTCATAAATGGGGCATACAAGCACAACTCCCAAACACATTTAAAGCATGGAAAATAGGGGAGTATGGCACAAGTATAAACTCTAACATACACAATGATACTAAAACATGCAAACACCTCGATATAAGCATGCAATAGGCTTCAAAACTCAAAGCTAAGCATGGCTATTACACTACAAGCATGCATATCAAGCACCAATCGACCAAGAGGCATAAAAACAGAGCTAAGGTAGCCCAAAATATGAACAAAACATGTTTGGAGTATGGCCAAAACATGCTAGAATGGAGGGCCAAAACAACATGCAATGTAGGCTAGTATGCATGGATTACACTACATGTATATGAAGCATTCAAGGGGCCACTAAAGCAGCCAAATAAAGATTCATGGCGTGCCAAAGTATGACCAAATACCCACTGAAATGTGTCCAATACATGCTAGAATGAGGTGCTCCTTTGGAAGGCCATGCAAGGGGTTGTTCTACACATGCAAGAAGGGCATCTAACATGGCAAAACCAACTCTGGAAAGGGGTTATTCAGGACCTAAAACTCACTGAAAAAGGCCTGAAACATGCTCAAGAAGTGTGCAAATATAGGCCCCTTTGGAAGGGCAAATATGCTAGTAAACAAGACAACAAATGAGAGGGTCAGCCCTCTCCTTCTTAGGACCTCAAAACACCATCCCCACCACTGAAATCCCTTTGGATTTCAATGGTGAGAAGGCCAATACAAGGTGGTCCCGAAGCTCAACAAAGAAGGCTCAAAAAGTGGCCAAAGAGGGCCTAAGATGGGGTGGACGACCCCCAACACCAAAATGACCTTAAAAAAACTTCAAAAGCATGCAAATACAAAATGTTTTTTTAGTTTATAGCTAAGCTTAAATCAGTGTGCAAGATAGGCTAAAAGTGTGTACAAAAACAGGAAATAAAAAAGGGAAAATGAGTTACCCTTGAAGACCACTTCCAAGAACACCAAACCAACAGCCTCTTTGGATCAAAACCAGCTCAAAAACCCCTCAAACAACTCCTTAGCACCTTAGTAATCAAAGAGTACTGTACTCTAAGGTGTTCTAGTGCAAAAACAAGAACAAAAACTCACTTTGGAACACTCTAACCCACACAAATGTAGAGAGAAAGGGAGATAAAAAGAGAGAGTGCTATATATATCTTATATATCAGATTTTTCCAACCCCTCAAATGGAAGGAGAGGCCCTCTTTTTACAGAGAAACCAAGGGGTCAAAGCTTTACCAAGAAGCTAGAGCAAAAGGTTCAAACTTCTCCAAGAAGCTAGAGCAAAAGGTGCAAGCTTCTTGGAGAAGCTAAGAAAGGTTCAAGCTTCTCTTAGAAGCTTGAAGCAAAAGGGTCAAGCTTCTTAGAGAAGCTAAAAAAAGGTCCGAAAGGTTCAAGCTTCCTCAAGAAGCTAAAAACCAAGGGTTCAAAAGGTTCAAGCTTCCTCAAGAAGCTAAAACAAAGGTTCAAAAGGGTCAAGCTCCCTCAAGAAAAGGTCTCGGCCAGAAAAAGTGGCCGATTGATCAAAACAATGGCCGGCCGACCAAAAACATTGCCGACCGGCCAACACTTTTGGTTGGTAGCAAGAAAACAGAGCCGGTGGCCTCAGGCCATGGCCGGTGAGGTGTGGGGATGGCCAACAAGCTATTTCCCACCCTCAGAAGCAAAACAACAAGTGTTTGGTGCAAAACCAAACACAAAACAAACAAGCCGAGAGGTCTTGAGGCAAGGCGCGTAGCCGAAACCTCTGAGAACTCAAGACGAACACAAACATGGGTGATCATCGAGTGTTCAAACGATGACGTTCAAGTCTTGAGGACGGTCAAAAATGGGGTGTCTACAGTTGCCCCTCTTTGACAGAACTCGAAAGTCATAACAATGACGGGAGTGGATGTCAAAGCCCAGAGACGACCCATTTTTAACGAGGCCGAAGAATTAGACAAGGCATGCAAGCAACAGACAAAGATATGCGCCCGAAGGCAGGGGCAAGATGCAAGACAATGCATAAAGCTGAGCATAACTTATGATCATGCAAAGAAAGCTGTAACGAAGCATAACATGCAACAGTTTTAAGCAAGCATATACAAATCTAACTACATTACAATGCAGAGAGGGTGTAGGAGAATTATTCAGTTCTCGCTACGTCTCACATGGAGAATATAATAACTACCCGGTTCGTCTAGTCGTGCCAGCTTCAAATGAACCGTACATACAATATCGTGCCTGCGAAAGAAGGAAACTTAACAGGTACAATATTGTTAGCAATATGCATAACAATGCAATCTAAAACTGCATGACAACGCGAGTGAAGTGTGCATGACAATGCAACCTAAGGGCGACGCATAACAATGCGGTATGGATACAAGACAATGCAACTTAGGTGTGACGCATAACAATGCGGGTATAAGATGCAAAATGATATGCGATATTACAAAACAATGTAATAATATATAATGTATTGAAACAATGCAAATGATATGCAATACATTTGGGATGATCAAGCCATAAGCAGTACAAAAACTCACAAATATCATGAAGGGATGGAGATGCAACAAACTCCGTCTACCATAGAAAAGGTGCTGACACCCTTAAACCACAATCCCATCAGTGGAATAGGCGCATACACATGCAGAACTATGTATTTGTAGACGGAACACAGAATATAAGTAATTGGGTGGCAAGATATAAGTGAGGAATGATCTGCTGAGGAAAGATCATGATCCTAAATGCTAGATGTAAAACACTACACTATAATGCAATGAATGCAGTGGATAAGGCGCGGGGTCAAACCATACTTTGCTTAGGGAAGGCATGGGCACAAACAAACCACGCCTAACACAGAAATGGCGCTGTCACCCTCAAACCACAATCCCATTAGTGGAATAGGTGCGTACACTAAATCTCATAACCGTGCTTTGACGTGAAAGGTATGAGCACATGCCAGACCAAGCTCAACATGGAAAGGCGCAAGCCACAAATGGGTATGCAGTAAATGCATGCAAACTACAATGCAATATATATTCTACATGCAATGCGATGTAATAGCTAAAATGCAGTGGACGGAATGAATGTATGCAAAACATTCTATATGCAATGCAATGGCTATGGTCGCAGCTTTCCCTATTCTCCAACAGGGTGACGTACTAGGTTGGTTCAGTATCTAGAATCGAGGTGCATATACATGCTATCTCAATCTATAGGGTTGCCATACAGATTTCAAGCCGAGGATATACCCCTAGGTATTTAAACCAGACTTTAGTCTTGGAAATCCTGAACCTTTGCATTCTAGGCATGAGCCATTCGAACTATAGCTTCCACCGTCTCAGTTGGTCTCCTAGGAACTCACCGCAAACACAGGCAGGTGGCTATACCAGACCACTGGAAGTCGTTCGGGCACGACAAACACCAAAGGAATTGCACCTTTAGAGGATTTAAGGTTTCCTAGACCAGAGAATGCACAAGACAGTGCGAATGAAGATGCATGATTGAAATGCAATGCACAAAGCAATGCGATGCGCAAGATAGCGTGATTGAAATGCATGCAAAATGCAAGTAGGGTGCACAAAACAGTGCGATTAAGGTGCGCAAAATAGTGCGAATGATGCAATGCACAAGACAGTGTGAAAGAGGTGCGCAAAATAGCGCGATGCGTTAGACAACGCGAGTGCACAAGACAGTGCGAATGTACAAGATAGTGCGATGAGCTAGACAGCGCGATGCGTTTAGACAACGTGAGTGCAGAAGACAGTGCGAATACACAAGATAGTGCGATGCGCTAGATAGCGCGATGCATTAAACAACCCGAGTGCACAAGACAGTTCGAATGCACAAGATAGTGCGATGCGCTAGACAGCGCGATGCGTTAAACAACGCGAGTGCAGAAGACAGTACGAATGCACAAGATAGTGCGATGCGCTAGATAGCGCGAGCCGTTAAACAACGCGAGTGCACAAGACAATGCGATGCACAAGATAGTGCGATGCACTAGACAGCGCGATGCGTTTAAACAATGCGAGTACACAAGACAGTGCGAATGCACAAGATAGTGCGATGCTGTAACAGTGCCCGCGTGGGACCTCGTGCTACAGTTCGGACTCGATTTGTGTCACGGTTCTTAATCTGAACCAAAGAGTCCAAATCTGGCAAATCGTTTTGAGAAACAGATTTTTGAAAAAGTAGTGCCAAACATGGACTGCTTTGCCAGATACAGAGTCGCCACCTAAATATTTTTTTTTTATGGGAGAATTTAGGAAACCCTGACTCGGTGCCGAAGGCCACATGTCCGTCATCACCGGAGTTGTCTCGGCTCGGGAGCTTGGGTACGATCGGGGAAGGTCAGCTATGAGCACCCCCTTTCGCCCGGTCCGAAGACCGGCCTCTACTAACCGTGATATCCATTTTTGAAAACTTTACGTGTTCTTATACCAATTATTAGCCTAGAATTACTATGTTATGCGCACAGCAAACAAGTATAGACTAGATTGCCTAATTTGGAAATAAACATTGCATATCCGTTTGGTTTGAAAATGCTTTGGAATTTGCTACTCGCAAGTAGGCTAAAATACGGATTTCAATGAGTTTTTCCAACTCAAACAACCCAACCTTCACCCACAGGCATTCAAGCAGTTATAACACATAAGCAGCTAGCCACATGTTAAACATGCTGTCATGGTAACATTCACACGCGTGCGATATGCTAAAGCGGAAATACTTACATAGTACTCCGTGCCAAAACAAAGAACTTGTTAGCAAACATGCATGATCCAAGTCCATGTGAAGTTCCTAATGCATCGCATACAAAATGTTGCTAGAATAGGCTCGGCTATCCTAAATATGTCATGTGAAAATGCACAATTAACACATATTCAATTTTTGAATTGAAGTACTGATGCAGTTAGCGTGATGTACCGAGCCTAATGCATGCAGTACAAATGTATGGATGCACGCATGCATAGCATAAGGTATGCTAAAATAAATGTGCCCTAATCTACCATCATAAGCAGGTAAATAAAAGGGAAGAAAGAAGTGAGGTTGGAAGACATGCACACACACACGCACACTTATTACAAATATGCCCTCGCTCGGAGGGACCAAATAAATATTACAAATTAATTAACTACGCAAGCTAATTAATATTACAAATTAACTAATTAACAAATTAACTAATTAATTAAAGCAGAAAAATGCCTCGGGAAGCGTGCCACCATGCGCAAGCTGCCTCTGTTTTCCTTCCTTTCCTCCTCTGGAGGCTGTCAAAGCCTCAGGACTACATCCTTGGACAGAGGGGATCACCACCGGCTAGATGAAACTTCCATCGGCAGTGTAGTATGTCCATCGGCACAAAATAGGGTCTGTCGGCAGAGAAAATTGTGCCGGTCGGCACATTAAACTGCCGGTCGGGAGAGTATTCCTGCAGAACCTGCAACTCACAACAACAGAGGGCAAACAAGGCATGATAGCACAATTCAAGGCATGTATGCACCAAACATGTCTCTTATCATTGTAATGACTCAAAGGGACATGTGCCTCGGTTCTCGGACCACCAATCACGCATCTCCATGCATGATGGCCCAAAGAACCAAGTATGCAACTTTGGTTTCAAATGCAATGCACACCAATCAAACAAATTAGGCCCAATTCCTATCACCAATTCAAGGAACAAGGCATGCATGCAAGATGCAATGCAACCTAGGCATACAAGCTAAGGATGCAACATGGCATGGCAAAACACTTATGCAAGCATACAAGCATGCATATGGCAATACAAATGAGTGCAAAGATGGACTTAAACATGAATTAGGCGACTCTAAAATAGGCCTAAAACAGTAGCCAAAAGTGCTAAAGAGTGAGAGCTAAATGGCATGCACACACACATGCTCATAAGGACCAACACTTAAGCATGAATCAAACAACATTCAAGCACACTTGAAAGAAGGAAACATGGACAAATTAGCATGCAACATGAGCCTTAAAATCATGTTATAAAATGATGCCAAATCAAATTATAAATCAAGTCAAGCATGCAACAAAAAGTCCAAGTGTTCAAGGCAAGTTGATAAGGCATTGAACTACACTTATCATGACCAAACATGGCATGCATTAAACAACTAAAAACAGATTTTTAGCGTGTTAAAACAAGGCCAAAGGACTCCTTAGATGGCACCTAAGTGGCCCAAATTCAAAGGCATGCAAAGGCACCAAAACATGGAACATTGCAAAACATGCTTTCAAAGCATTAAAGAGGCATGCGAGGCAATCAAACAAGCATGGAAATGGGACTGAAATGACATTTAGAATGATCCCAAATCACCAAAACAATGCAAAGATGGCATGCTACACATGCACATACTCAAGGCCAACAAGCCCAAATGCAAAGGAGCTATATAATGCATGCAAAGATCAACCCAAATGACTATGGACAGAGCTAAAGCATGGCAAAATAAGCACATAAACTTCACAAATGCAAGCCTAAAACATGCTCCAACAAGGGCTAACAACCTAGAACATGTTAAGGCACAAATAAGGCATTACATGGCAACTATGCTAAACATGCATAAGGTTCCAAAACCAACTTGAAATCATGTTATATCATGGATATATAAGCATGAAAAACATACCAAACATGCTCAACACACACTCAAGCATAGGCTTCTTTAAGAGGCCAAAATGTGCCCTTTTCAAGGACAACAAGGAGAGGGGGTGGCCCTCTCCTTCTTGGGACTTCAAAGCATCATCTTCACCACTGAAATCCCTCAAGATTTCAGTGGTGAAGAGACCTCAACACCAAAATCCCGGAGCTAGCACAAAATGGCTCAAAATGAGGCCTTTTGAGGCCTAAGGGTGGTCAACAACCCTCAAACAACAAAACACTCTAATAAACAATAAAGAGGGTTTAAAAATAGAACTTTTTTATGTTATACAATAATCACAAAAACAGCTCTAAGGTAGGTATAAAATTGATGCAAAAAAAGGGAAAAAAAGGACTAGTTTCTCACCCTTGATGCCTTCTTCAACAATGGTGCTCCAATGGCCTCCTTTGGCTCCAAACCAACACCAAAACTTCAAAACACACTCTTTAGAACCTCAGCTCCTAGAGGAAGGTGAAACACTAGGTGTTTGTGTGCAATAGTAAGGCACAAAACACCTAGTGAACAAAATGGAAGAGAAAGAGAGATAGGTGAGTGTATCTAACCCTAACCCTAGAAAACCAGAGCTCTCCTCTGTCTTTTCTCCCTCTCAAAAATGTCTAAAGCCCTCTTTTTTGCCTTAGAGAGAGTTCCTCTCTATATGCCTCTTGTAAAGCTTATCAAACAAGCTTTGCAAGAGGGAGATCCCTCCATACACGTGTATGGAGGGGAGCAAAAGTTATACAGCTGTCCAAAAATATCTGCAAAAGCAGATGAACAGCAATCGGCCAGCAAAAAATGCCATCTTGGCCAAACAAAGTGCCGACCGGCACAAAAAAGTGCTGACCGGCAACAAATAGTGCCGACCGGCAAACTAAATTGCCGGTGGCAGCAAAAACCAGCCGGTGGCATCTAGCCACTGCCGGTGATGGGTGGGGATGGTCTACAAGCCCCATTCTGCCTCTCAAAGGCAAGATGCAAGTGTTTGGTGCAAAACCAGACACTAAACGGTCGAGTTCGGGGATCCTGAGGCGGGGCGCGCGAGCCGAGACCTCCGGGAACTCCAAACGAACACAAACATGGATAATCACCGAGTGTTCAAACGGTGACGTCCAAGTCTTGAGGACGGTCAAAAATGGGGTGTCTACAGTTGCCCCTCTTTGACAGAACTCGAAAGTCATAACAATGACGGGAGTGAATGTCAAAGCCCAGAGACGACCCATTTTTGACAAGGCCGAAGACTTAGACAAACATGCAATACAAATAAGATATGCGCCCGGAGGCAGGGGCAAAATGCAAGACAATGCACGGAGCCGAGCATAACTTATGATCATGCAAAGAAAGCTGTAACGAAGCAAACATGCAACAGTTTTAAGCTAGCATACCAAACTACACTACAATGCAGAAAGGATGTAAGAGAATTATGGAATTCTCAAAATGTCTCACTCGGGAGATACAATACCTGTCCGGTTCGTCTGGTCGCACCAGCTTCAAATGAACCGTACATACAATATCGTGCCTGAAAAGAAAACAAACTTAACAGGTACAATATCGTTAGCAACATGCATGATAATGCAAAATGAATGCAAAACGAAATGCAATATATACAAAACAATGTATAAACAATGCAAATAAACATGCAATGTAATCGAAACAATGCAAGCTACATGCAAAGCAATTGAATCGTGATCCAATCACGAGCGGTTCGAAACCACATCTATGTCAAATAGATTAATGGAGGTAACAAGTCTGTCTACCATAGAACGGTCAACTGAACTATGAGTATTGTAGACAGACGCAAGAACAAGCATTGGGTGGAATTGACATAAGTGGGGAAACAACCCGCTGGAGAAAGGACTACGATCCTAATGCCGGATGCAAAAATTACACTACAATGTAATGGATAGATATGGCACGCAGGCCAAACCAAATCTTGCCTAGGAAAGGCATGCATACATACAAGCCATGTGTAACACAGAAAAGGTGCCGCAACCCTCAACCAACATATCAACGTGGAATCGGCGCGATACACATACAGAACTGTGTTCTAACATGAAAAGTAAGGGCACATACCAGACCAAGCTCAACATGGAAAGGCGCAAGCCAAAGGCGGAAGGTGATGCAATGAATGCATGCAATCTACAATGCAATATTTACAAATATGCAATGGAATGGATACAATGGATATGGCACGCAAGCCAAACCAAATCTTGCCTAGGAAAGGCATGCACACGTACGAGCCATGTGTAACACAGAAAAGGTGCCGCAACCCTCAACCAACATATCAACGTGGAATCGGCGCGATACACAAGAACTGTGTTTTAACATGAAATGTAAGGACACATACCAGACCAAGCTCAACCTGGAAAGGCGCAAGCCATAGGCGGAAGGCGATGCAGTGAATGCATGCAAACTACAATGCAATATCTACAAATATGCAATGGAATGGGTATTTACAACATGCAGTGACAATGCAGTGCAATGCGACCTACTGGGGAAAATGCAATGGATGCATGCAAGCTACAATGGAAATGCATGACAATGCACTATGATGCAATGACTATGATTGCAACTTTCCCTATCTTACCAACAGGGTGATATACTAGGTTGGTTCAGTATCCAGAACTGAGGCGTAGACATGCCGCCTCAACCTATGGGGCTTCCATACAGATTTCAAGCCGAGGGTAAACCTCTGGGTATTTAAACCAGACTTTAGTCTCGGAACTCCCGAACCTTTGCGTTCTAGGCATAAGCCGTTCGAACTCTAGTTTCCACCGTCCCAGTTGGTCTTCTAGGAACTCATCGCAAGCACAGACAGGTGGCTTTACCAGACCACCGAAAAGTCGTTCGGGCACGACAAACACCGAAGGAATTGCACCTTCAGAGGATTTAAGGTCTCCTAGACCGGAATGCAAAATGTATGCATGACAATGCATGTTTTTGGTTTTTTTTTTGAAATGCAAATGATGCAAGTGAAATGCATGTTGCATGGAATGCGCGACAACACGCGGCTCAAGAAGTGCACGGCAATGCGAACACTAAAGGTCTTACACCTTCCAAGGATTTAAGGTCTCCTAGACCGTACGTGTTTAAGGTCTCGCCAGACCATGCGTGTTTAAGGTCTCGCCAGACCGGCGGTATTGCACGACGGTATGATGCGCAAAACAGCGCAAGGCGTTAGGCAACGCAAGTGCACAGGACAGTGCGATGGAATGCATGCAAAATGCAATGAGATGCGCAAAACAGCGCGAAATTGAAATGCACAAAACAGTGCAATGCGCAGAACAGCGCGAGGTTTGAAATGCACAAAACAGTGCGATGCGCAGAACAGCGCGAGGTTTGAAATGCACAAAACAGTGCAATGCGCAGAACAGCGCGAGATTTGAAATGCACAAAACAGTGCGATGCGCAAAACAGCGCGGACAATACAATGCACAAAACAGTGCGAGTAAGGTGCGCAAGATAGCGCGAACAAATGCAATGCACTAACAAGTGCAATGCGCAAAATAGCGCGAAGGAAATGTAATGCACTAACAAGTGCGATGCGCAAAATAGCGCGAAGGAAATGTAATGCACAAAACAGTGCGATGCCAAGTGTGACGTGCATGCCACACAGAGTGTAAATGGGCTTAAATGCGCAACAACGCACGTATTCCGGAATGCATGACAATGCATGGAATGGAAATGCAATGATGATGCATGAGAAACGTGCACGACAATGCAAAGGGGTGCGTGTTGCAACGCATGTAACACGTGCATAACAATGCAAATGTGTGGCGCGTGATAGCGCGATGTAATGCACCGAAGTAGTGTGATGAGTTCATGCAACACACATGGGGCAACTTTTGAATTCAAAAAGGATACAAAAAGGATACACCTTGTACGAATTCGAGTGCCACGCACTGGAGACACGGCCCGCGGTCAGAACGGAGGCCGGTTGAGCGTCGGAGATGCACTTTCTTGCACTTTCTTGAGCTATGAAGACCACAAACTTCTCAAATGGCCTAAACAAGGCTGTGGGAACCCCACCGGCAGTAAGGGGAGGCCACCGGCTGGCCATCGGCACAAAAACAATTCCATCGGCACAAAAAAGTGCCGGCCGGCACAAAACATTGCCGACCGGCAAACAGTTGCTGGTGCGGGGCAGTTTTGTCTTTTCACCTTGGGTGTTATAAAATAGGGCTTCATGCCCTATTTCCTCATTTCCTACCGCCGAAAAACCTTGCTCTCTCTCTCTAGAGTGCTTCTCTCTCATTTTTCGCCCGTTTCTTCGCGTTCTACGCGCGTTTCGTCGTCGGATTCGCGATCCTCTTCGCGTTTCGGACATTTTCCACCGATCACATTCTCGTTTCGGTGCCTCGTTCGGCGTTCTCGCCTTTTCGGGGTTCGTTCCCCTCACTTTCCTCTTCATTTCCGTGCCTTTTCACATTCCGGCCTTCCCGGCCATTTCCGACCCTCTCAGGAGTTGACTTTTCGGTTGACTCTTCGCATTCCGGCTCGGTTTTCCTTTTCCGGCCATTCTCATACCATTCTCTACATGGCGGACGACATTCCACGTGTCGGGACTCCCCCGGACCACGAGATAGATCCCGGGGTCGAGCTCTTACCACTGAGCGAGCGCCCGTTCGACCCGGCGACCTACCGGCCGGCGATTCACGTTCTGCCCCCAGACGGCCTGCGTCAGTTCCGGAGTTTCGAGAGGTACGCGGCCCCTGAGCTACTGCTGCGTGAGCCTACCTCCCACCTTTCATTCGGCACTCCCGAGGTAACTCTTCATCTTCTGCTTTACTTTCTGCAATGTAGGATACAAAACTGCCATAGTTAGCTGTATTCTTTAATTGCTGAAACCTGATATGCCGTAGACCGTAGTTGACTGTAAACATACATGCAACTGATATCTGCTTGAGACTGACACATGCACACACACTGCACTAGCCCTGAATTACTCAAACACACGGCACACACTGCATTCTACTGCACATACACTGGTACCCAGTATTTGTCTGAATCTGTCAAATTTGCACACATGCTACATCTGTTCTGGAACACCCAAACACGCTGACACAGCACACGTATTTTCTGTAAGCACACCGGCACCCGGTATCTGCCTGAATCTGTCAAATTTGCATACATGCCATATCTGTCTTTTCACAACTGCATTTTGAATGTTGTCTTGCAATTGTCATTTTCTGTTTGCAGGAGGGTTCCCATACCATTCGCGGGTATGGGAATACTGGTGCACGGGAGTGGTACGACGAGCTCCCTGATGCGGTCCAACGCATCGTGGATCGGGCGGGCTTCGGCACCTTCTGCCGAGGGCTCTCTAGGTTGTCCACCTGCAGACCTCTTCTTGCCGCTCTGGCGGAGAGGTGGTGGGACACCACCGATTCTTTCCACTTTTCTGCTGCGGGGGATATGACGATGACCCCTTATGACTTCTCGATGCTCACAGGCATCGGGGTAGGGGGGGATCCGATCCCTTTCGACACCGACATGGATGAGTGGACCGCCGCTCAGGTCCATCTACTGGGGGAGGCCCCACCGCTAGCTCGTCCAGGCTTCGTCCGATATTCCTGGTTCGAGGCACAGTTCAGGGTCCTGCCTGCATTGGGGGAGGAGACTCAGATGACCGAGGAGGACGTGGAGAGGTATGCGCGCGGCTTCCTCATGTTCCTGTTCGGGACTACTATCTTCGCCGACCGGGCGAACACCGTGCCTTTCTGCCTTCTCAGCGCACTGGTGGACGTCCGAGACATTCTGCACTTCGACTGGGGCGACGCTGCTCTGGCCACCTTGTATGGATATATGAGCTCGGCTTCTCGCGGCAGCGGCCAGCTGCTCGGAGGCTACTGGCGGGCTTGGGAGGTACATTACTTCTCCACTTTTCATTTCTGTCTCGTACTTTCTGTACTCTGTACACTGCACACACTGCGGTCTGCTTTACACTCACTGTATACTGTACACACGGCACACACATACATTCTGCTTTACACTGACTGTACACTGCTCACACTGTACACTGTACACAATACACTGCACAACACACGGCTCTGCCATTTCTGCTTCATTCTGTATATTCTGCTTTTTCTGATAGTCATACTGACATCTGTTTTGCAGTTGTGGGTTTACGCCTACTTCCCTAGGCTTGCACCCGTACCAGTTGCGGAGCCTCCTCCGGCTGTTCCCTTTTCGAGTCGCTTTGACGGGGGATGCACCCGGCGACCACGGGAGACGTTCGGCTTCTTCCGCCGATATTTCGACACCATCACCCCGGCCGAGGTATGTTTTACTTTCAGTTTGTTTAGCTTCGCTTCCCCACTGCATGTTTCAATAACAGTAGATAACAAACTGTCTGTCACTTTCAGATCACATGGGGGCCATGGGCTTCCTTGCCGTCGGCGATGCGGGGTCGGTTCCCTGGTGCTGAGGAGACCTCGCGTTTTCGGATCTTGCTAGAGGGCCCGGTCTGTCGGGCTTGGTACCTGGGGGAGCGTTTTCTACGCCAGACCCGCGGGTTACCTGAGCAGATAGTCCCGGCTCACCCTCCTGCAGAGATGAGGGAGACCGAGGGGCTGACCTCTAAGCAGCTGGATGATTATTCCATCGGCTGGGAGGAGGCTGGCTTCCGAGGCACCGGCGACTATCAGGAGTACGTGCGGACGTACCTGATGCGCCCCCTGAGCGGCCGTCGAGCAGAGGGGGCCAGGCCTGTGGCATCGGCGGCTGGGGCCGGAGCGGGAGCAGGGGCTGGATCTTCGAGGAGGGCCCGGGTCCGTAGCAGGGGCGGAGTGCGGGGTGGACGAGGAGCTGGGTGGCCTGCCCTACCCGCTGTGCTGACTTTCCAGGGGCAGGGTGGGGCGACCTATCAGATCCCCTTCGCCCCTCCACCGGCTGGGCATGAGTTCATTGACATCCCCGACCTTCCGCCGGTATGTATCACTGCACTTCGTACAGTCATTTCATTTCAGTTTACTTGATATTCCACAGAATACTAATGCATCTGATACCTTTGCAGGCTTCTTCTGAGTACACCCGTCAGTCGTTGGCGATGAATGCCTCGATGAGGGGGATGCTCCAGCGGACATTTGACCTTCTGTCTGTCTACAGCATACCGGTATGTCCTTCTGACACTGGCCTCAAACCATTCATACTCTACTTTACATAATCTGACGCACGGCACAACACCTGATACACTGATCTCACAGCATCTGATCACTGCATACACTGCATTCTGCACTAAACTCTGTACTGACAAACTGCTCACGGCATTCATACACTGTACTCGACGTTGCATTCTGCACTGATAAACTGCTCACGGCATGCATACACTGTATTCACATACTGCATTCTGCACTGTTAAACTGTCTACAGTATACTGATGCATTTCCCTTTCATGTACTTTTTCAGCCTCCTTTTCAGATTCCCATGGCAGGAGGTGCTCCAGCTAGACCTTCTGTCCCTGCTCGGGGGAGAGATGAGGAGGGCAGGATATTTCCCCGCACTAGGGGAGGGCGGACTCACGTCGGGAGTAGCTCGCGAGCTCCAGTCCCGGACGACGATGACGACGAGGAGTCAGAGGCGGAGGCAGGGTCATCGGAGGAGGAGACCGGAGACGGTTCTAGCTCGGGCTCTGATGACGACGCTGTTGATGCTCCTGGACCTTCGTCCAGGAAGAGGACCAGGACGGACTGACAGCCCTTGGAGTCGCTGGACACAGATGCAGATTTTTGCTATCTTTTCTTTCTTTCTTTGTACTTTTCTTTTTGTTGGTAGATAGATTACCATGTACTGCCGCAGGCAGATTTTGTTTCCAAAACTTGTACATTTGAAAAGATAATGAAATGAAACGGACTTTTTATATGAAAAAGTGTTTACATTTACACATTTCATGCATTGCATCGCATCTCATCATGTTACACCTCAATGTAAATGGAACTGATTGGTTGTCTGAAAATTGAACACTTGCACTGTAATAATCAGATAACTTAAACAGCCAACAGCAAAATAACCCAAGCAACCCACTGCCTGATTCTTGACACACGGCCCTTACTCTGTTGGGGATTAATCCGTGTACAGCCCATAACACAGCATTCGATTCATTCTGCACACGGCAATTTCTGAACAAACAGCCCAATCTGACAAGACGGCCTCAAAGGTGGAACCGGTTGAAGTTGAAACACGCTCGAATGTAGAGAATGGCACAGCATTCTTGAGCATAAATGATTTTAGAAATTGAATGAGTTTTTTTCAAACCGGGATATCGAGCCTACGACTGAACACAGCGGGGAAGACTCAAATATAGGTACACGACCTAAACACAACGAGACACGCTCGGGAGAGACTCAAAACAAAAGACGAGACCGTCAAATGAAAGAGACACGACACACAGACGCGTAAACGAAGATGGGAGACCTCGGACCACGAGGAGCCAGTTCAATCTGGGTATTGTTTCCCACCCTTTCTGATTTGTGATTCTCACATCACTCAACTCTCAAGCTCGGATTTTCTCTCGAAACCCTTTTCCTCGCTTTTCTTTCAACTTACACCTCTCTATTCTTCATTCTCTCATTTTTCATCCCTCCCCGGGGTGATTGATGGATAAATAGGAAGTTGCGGGTTCATGCTCAACATCGTTAGCTCACAGCTATTCTTCCGGCAGGCAGAGTGCTTTTCTGGCAAGTACGTCGATGACGGGGGAGAGACAGAACGCCTGGCTCAACTGTGCCCCTAGTTCATCATTTTAACCATTTTTTCGTTTTTGCCTTCTACTAAAACGGTTTTGATCAAAACGAGAGTTGGATTAACGTACTTGTTCGATTTTTGATTTGAAAAGCATGCAAGTCAGGCAGCAAGCACTGAAAATTTTCCTTTTTGGGGTCCAAGACAATGGTCCAGTTTTGGAAAATGAAATAGTTTTCGAGAAAATAGTCAACCTCAGTAAAAATTTTCAAAAACTATTTTTCAAACAGTCAATGCTCAACGAGCATGAAACTTACCCTTCGAGACGCGCAACCTCGGATAGGAGGCAATGGAAAATTGCCCCTGGTTTGAAGGAGGTGAGGAGGCAACGGAAAGTTGCCCCTGGTTTGAATGGCGGCTCACGGCGGCTGGTGGCAACGGAAAGTTGCCCCTTGTTTGGGATGGTGCCGCAGCAATCCGCAGACAGTCTTCATTGGCGGTGGTCGAGCTCTTGGACACAGCGATGACGAAGACGGTCACAACACATATATGGACACAATCACCTTGAAGGGTGTTGGCCACTGGACTTTGGGATGAAATCGAAACCATTGCATGGACTGAGACGCTATGAAAGCGTTGGGGGCTGGACTTCATGATGAAGTTGCCTACGTATCCCAAACATGGGAATCAAGCCTTACGTAGTTCCGGTTAAGGTCCACTCGGGTATTTTAACCTTCACTTTTTTTAGGCTCTCATTTTTGCCAAGGCGCCCAATGCGGGTTTTCGACCTTGCGAGCTTCTTTTCATTTTCTATTTCTTCTTTCTTTTCTTTTTGCATTTTTTTGTCTTTTTCTCTTCTTTTCTTCTTTTTTGTATTTTTTTACTTTTTTTGTATTTTTCTCTTGCTCTAACTTTTGCCTGGGCCGCCCTTCCGGGTTTTCGGCCCAGCGAGCCTCTCAAAGGGTAAAAGTGTAGCAAGTCCATGCCAAATGGTTTTTTTTGAAGCCTCTCTGTATCTAGGAGAACGGCTGTTGCACTGATTCGCGGAGAATCCATCCCGGTTGCTCTACGAGCTTCTTCCGACGAGATCTACTCCTTCTGATTCGGCTTTGGTGCCTCCTGCTCGAGGGCTGTTTCGAAACTGGCCACACGGGCCTCCATGACGTTTGTCCGTTGAACTTTCTGAACATTCTGAACGGGTTCAAACTCGGAAAACAAATAGGTTGAATCTTGAGACTGAGAGCGATCCTAGGCTGCGCAAACTCAAGAGTGATTCCACACAGGTCTTCGCAGGGCCGCGTAAAACATTTGCTTTTGAAAGTTTTTAAGAAGGCGACGAATCGCTCGCGCCGAAGATAGTGTGGAACCAATCTGGATCAGGCCAGGGTCCTTCTCAGTACTCACGTCGACAAGCATGATTTCATTCATAAAAAGGCTTAGCACGCCTCTCTTTCTCTCAAAATGATCAAAATTTTGCAAAACCCGAGGAATTCCTTCCCCTTCGTTTTCATCACCGCAGTGTTCAAAAGTTTTTTTTTTTTGAAAAACTTAGGTTAATGCTATGAGTTTGGCGCGCAGGAGAGCAGGCGAGATGTACTGTCAGCCCATTCAAATTCTCTGGTCCTTATGCTGAAAGCAAGCATGAAGTTGAGATAGCAACAGCTGTTTTGATCGGCTTTGTTGGTGCAACTGGCCCCTCGGCAGAAACAGACTCAAAACAAAAACAGATAATAATTACAAAACAAAACGGTGTTCGAGGCAACAACCCCAGAATCACCTGGTATTATATACAACGGGGACTGACTCGATACAACAAGGCAGACCCTTAAGCAAAAAAGACTGACTCAAGACAAAGAGACAGACTCAAAACAAAAGACTGACTCGATATCCAAGCCAGGATTTACAAAAACTCGGTTTCACCGATACTCAAAAATGCGTGCCAGAAGCTTCACCCAAAAATGTATCAAATGTTGCCCGCAGGCGCTTCACTTTACATACTCGCAGTATCTGAGCCCTCGAAATCCAACAACTGGGTGGTAACGGGCTTGCCTGAGGTGGGTGGTAGGATAACCTTGTTATCGATCAAATCCTGCACTTCATGACGAAGGCGGGAACATCCATCGGTGCTGTGACCGAACTGTTGATGGTACGCGCAGTACAAGGTAGCATCATGGGTGGCGGGGAGATTCTTCGGGAGTGGCCGGGGCTCCAAAGGCTTAAGATGCCCATTCTTTGCCAATATTAACAATGCCCTAGACAAAGGCATGTGGACGTCATGAAAAACCCTGCGCCCTCGGGGCAGGTACTTTGCAGTTTGAGGATTCTTGCCAGATGCGCTGGCGAAAGGATCAGCTGGCGCTGCCTTGGCTTTTTGAACCTTTCCCGATGCAGGGTTGGGGACTACAGGAATTGTCTGGGCATGACGGGGCCCATCCCGGTTTTCTGTCTGGCTTGAACTGCCCTTGGTTGGAGCGGGGAAAGCATCATCTACAGCTTTGGTCACTATTGCAGATGTTTGTTGCTTGTTCATCCCTCTGGCCTTCAAAGCCTCGACTGCCCACAGCAGTTATTCAATAGGATCGGCATCTATCTTTGCCTTGTCTTTCCCTTTGGCCTCAGCCTGATCAAGGGTCGGGGTTGGTCCTGACATGTCGTGGCTATAGCCGGAAGCCACCTCTGGCTGGCTGAGCTCTATCACAATCCGCCCCAGTAGCGGGTGCTCCTGTGGTACAAAATTCCCGGCGTACGGCGCCGCTGGCGGTGAAGCCGACATTCCATAGGCGAGGTCTACCACAGACCTTTGGAGATCGCCTATCATCCCCATCAATTCGAAGGTGGTGGGCTCACGAGCCTGGTATAACTGGGGAGCCCAAACCGGGTGCACAACGGGCGACCTGGGCGGATATGACATACTGATGCTGGCCTCGCTTTGCGGAGTGGTTCCCTGCTCCGGTGCGGCTGTCATAACCACAATTTCTTCTGAACTTCGTGTCGCCATAAATCCTGCCTCAGCAAGGGGGAGACACTGGTTATTCTGTTTCAACTCTGCAACTCTCTGAACCCTAAGAAAAACAGACAGCACTTCAGCCCAAACTGATCAAACACGGGTGTAGCCAAACAACTGTACCCTACTGCTGATCACTGTTCCCGGATTTCTGTTCCCGAAAACTGAACCGATACCCGCGGATAACTGATTCCTACAACTGATACTGAAACTGGTGTCCCCAGGTTAGATACTCTGACTTGCAAACTGACATGTGCGTTCCTGTAGAGCAACACTCTAAAAGCACATAGCAAGTAAAGAGAACAAAACACCCCTATATTGGGGTAGGGTTTCCCTGTCCTATTTTGTCAGGAGCTAGGGTTTCACTATGCACACAGCGGTCTTCAAACAACCTAACATCGGGTAAGCAACCTGTCCTAACTTGGAATGGTCACTATGGATCCGAATATGCACTAGGTCGAATGGTCAAAAGGGTGCCCCGGATAAACCGGGGTTTGTGTTCCCATACTGTCAGAGCCCATAGCCGGTCAGCCTTATGGACATGCCTTGACAAGACAAGCCTCCGGCAAACCGTTCAGGAATGGCAGATGGCAAACACTGTGTTCCTAGGCGCACCAATGCACATGCAATGCAAAGAAACACATAACTGAAATCAAAACAGGATATCACGAGTTCGAGTCAAACTCTCTAAAATCTCCCCAGCAGAGTCGCCAGAAACTGTAACAGCGCCCGCGTGGCGAGCCTAATGCATGCAATACAAATGCATGGATGCACACATGCATAGCATAAGGTATGCTAAAATAAATGTGCCCTAATCTACCATCATAAGCAGGTAAATAAAAGGGAAGAAAGAAGTGAGGTTGGAAGACATACACACACACACGCACACTTATTACAGATTTGCCCTCGCTTGGAGGGACCGAATAAATATCAAAATTAATTAACTACGCAAGCTAATTAATATTACAAATTAACTAATTAACAAATTAACTAATTAATTAAAGCAGAAAAATGCCTCGGGAAGCGTGCCACCATGCGCAAGCTGCCTCTGTTTTCCTTCCTTTCCTCCTCTGGAGGCTGTCAAAGCCTCAGGACTACATCCTTGGACAGAGGGGATCACCACCGGCTAGATGAAACTTCCATCGGCAGTGTAGTATGTCCATCGGCACAAAATAGGGTCTGTCGGCAGAGAAAATTGTGCCGGTCGGCACATTAAACTGCCGGTCGGCAGAGTATTCCTGCAGAACCTGCAACTCACAGCAACAGAGGGCAAACAAGGCATGACAGCACAATTCAAGGCATGTATGCACCAAACATGTCTCTTATCATTGTAATGACTCAAAGGGACATGTGCCTCGGTTCTCGGACCACCAATCACGCATCTCCATGCATGATGGCCCAAAGAACCAAGTATGCAACTTTGGTTTCAAATGCAATGCACACCAATCAAACAAATTAGGCCCAATTCCTATCACCAATTCAAGGAACAAGGCATGCATGCAAGATGCAATGCAACCTAGGCATACAAGCTAAGGATGCAACATGGCATGGCAAAACACTTATGCAAGCATACAAGCATGCATATGGCAATACAAATGAGTGCAAAGATGGACTTAAACATGAATTAGGCGACTCTAAAATAGGCCTAAAACAGTAGCCAAAAGTGCTAAAGAGTGAGAGCTAAATGGCATGCACACACACATGCTCATAAGGACCAACACTTAAGCATGAATCAAACAACATTCAAGCACACTTGAAAGAAGGAAACATGGACAAATTAGCATGCAACATGAGCCTTAAAATCATGTTATAAAATGATGCCAAATCAAATTATAAATCAAGTCAAGCATGCAACAAAAAGTCCAAGTGTTCAAGGCAAGTTGATAAGGCATTGAACTACACTTATCATGACCAAACATGGCATGCATTAAACAACTAAAAACAGATTTTTAGCGTGTTAAAACAAGGCCAAAGGACTCCTTAGATGGCACCTAAGTGGCCCAAATTCAAAGGCATGCAAAGGCACCAAAACATGGAACATTGCAAAACATGCTTTCAAAGCATTAAAGAGGCATGCGAGGCAATCAAACAAGCATGGAAATGGGACTGAAATGACATGTAGAATGATCCCAAATCACCAAAACAATGCAAAGATGGCATGCTACACATGCACATACTCAAGGCCAACAAGCCCAAATGCAAAGGAGCTATATAATGCATGCAAAGATCAACCCAAACGACTATGGACAGAGCTAAAGCATGGCAAAATAAGCACATAAACTTCACAAATGCAAGCCTAAAACATGCTCCAACAAGGGCTAACAACCTAGAACATGTTAAGGCACAAATAAGGCATTACATGGCAACTATGCTAAACATGCATAAGGTTCCAAAACCAACTTGAAATCATGTTATATCATGGATATATAAGCATGAAAAACATACCAAACATGCTCAACACACACTCAAGCATAGGCTTCTTTAAGAGGCCAAAATGTGCCCTTTTCAAGGACAACAAGGAGAGGGGGTGGCCCTCTCCTTCTTGGGACTTCAAAGCATCATCTTCACCACTGAAATCCCTCAAGATTTCAGTGGTGAAGAGACCTCAACACCAAAATCCCGGAGCTAGCACAAAATGGCTCAAAATGAGGCCTTTTGAGGCCTAAGGGTGGTCAACAACCCTCAAACAACAAAACACTCTTAATAAACAATAAAGAGGGTTTAAAAATAGAACTTTTTTATGTTATACAATAATCACAAAAACAGCTCTAAGGTAGGTATAAAATTGATGCAAAAAAAGGGAAAAAAAGGACTAGTTTCTCACCCTTGATGCCTTCTTCAACAATGGTGCTCCAATGGCCTCCTTTGGCTCCAAACCAACACCAAAACTTCAAAACACACTCTTTAGAACCTCAGCTCCTAGAGGAAGGTGAAACACTAGGTGTTTGTGTGCAATAGTAAGGCACAAAACACCTAGTGAACAAAATGGAAGAGAAAGAGAGATAGGTGAGTGTATCTAACCCTAACCCTAGAAAACCAGAGCTCTCCTCTGTCTTTTCTCCCTCTCAAAAATGTCTAAAGCCCTCTTTTTTGCCTTAGAGAGAGTTCCTCTCTATATGCCTCTTGTAAAGCTTATCAAACAAGCTTTGCAAGAGGGAGATCCCTCCATACACGTGTATGGAGGGGAGCAAAAGTTATACAGCTGTCCAAAAATATCTGCAAAAGCAGATGAACAGCAATCGGCCGGCAAAAAATGCCATCTTGGCCAAACAAAGTGCCGACCGGCACAAAAAAGTGCTGACCGGCAACAAATAGTGCCGACCGGCAAACTAAATTGCCGGTGGCAGCAAAAACCAGCCGGTGGCATCTAGCCACTGCCGGTGATGGGTGGGGATGGTCTACAAGCCCCATTCTGCCTCTCAAAGGCAAGATGCAAGTGTTTGGTGCAAAACCAGACACTAAACGGTCGAGTTCGGGGATCCTGAGGCGGGGCGCGCGAGACGAGACCTCCGGGAACTCCAAACGAACACAAACATGGATAATCACCGAGTGTTCAAACGGTGACGTCCAAGTCTTGAGGACGGTAAAAAATGGGGTGTCTACAGATGCGCTAGACAGCGCGATGTGCTAGACAGTGCGATGCATTAAACAACGCAAGTGCACAAGACAGTGCGAATGCAAAAGATAGTGCGATGTGATTTGAAATGCACAAAATAGTGCGATACGCTAAACAACGCGATTGATTTGAAATGCACAAGATAGTGCGAGTGAATACAAAGTGTAAGTGCACAAGATAGTGCGAGTGAGGTGTACAAAAGAAGTACGATAAAATGCATTTTCTATGCAAGTATGGGGGCATTTTCTATGTATGAGACAAACAAAGCATATTCTATGTGGAATCGAAAGCAAGCATATTCTATGCATGAATCATAACGATGCATGGCGTGCATGCAGCAATAGTGTATATGAAAGTTCGCATTCTATGCAATAGAGGAGCATCAAATATGTACTCTGGTGCCTCTGATTTACCTCTTGGCGGACTTTGCAACACACTCAGCTCAAAAAGGGCACACCCTGTTCATATTGGCGAGAGATAACATCTGCATGTGAAACCCTCGGGTGCTGCTTGGACTGCCATTCTGACTTGAAGCAGGCTTAAACTTGGGGTCGAGATACACTCATACCCTAGAGAAAGGCGAGGCCTGACAAGACGCACCTGGAATGCAGCCTCGGAATTTGCTGGAGTTGAAACATGCTAAGATGCTCCAAATTTTCCCTCTTTTTCTTTTACTTTGCAGTCCGGAACCTATATAGCTTCAGATAGGTCCTTGTTTTACTCTTTTCACATGACCTGGGTTGAACCCTGTGGTTTTATGAAAGAACAAATCCTATTTTGCACAAATGCGGAGAATGGCACAGCACTCTGAGCACAAAATGATTTGAAATTGAGAAATGAGTTCTTGACCGGGTATTGAGCCTACAATTGACCGCAGTCAAAAAGACTCAACAGCAGAAAACAAAAGGTAAACAACCTAAACACATCGAGACACGCTCGGAACGACTCAAAATAAGAATCGAGACAAACAAAACAAAAGACATGACACACAGACGTGTTACAAAGACGAGAGACCTCTCAGTACGCGAGGAGCCAGTTTCTTCGGGTATTATTCCCCACCCTTCCTTGTTTGTGATTCTCACATCACTCGGCCCTCAAGCTCGATTTTTCTCTCAAAACCCTTTTCTCACTTTTCCTCTCAGCCCACATCTCTCTATTCTTCAATCTCTCATTTTTTATCCCTTCCCTGGGTGGTTGATGGATAAATAAGAAATTCTGGGCTTTTGCCCCTAGCATGCTGCTAGATTCTCTTTCTTCCGCTCATAGCCAGCGAGTTCCTCCCATAGAGGGGTTGCACTAAGATGGGGTGTGTAGCAAATTTGCAGCTGACATCGGTTGATGATGCTTTGCTGGGGAGTTTGGATGTGATCAGATCTGTCCAGATGAGGAAGTGGAATATCTTGATCCATTCCAGTTTGTGCTTCATACTTGCTTGATACCTCGTTACTTGAAGGATGTGAGAGCTTTTTTCCCTTTTGCGGTCAGCTTCAGTCGTACCATTTTCTAGCGAATACGGTGCCCTTTCCGGCAAGTAGAGTGCCCTTTCTGGCAAGTGCGTTGATAAAGGGGAAAATACAAAACACCTGACTCAACTGTGCCCCTAGTTCATCATTTTGACCATTTCTTGTTTTTGGCTTTCTACTAAAATGATTTTGACCAAAATGAGAGTTAGATTAACATGCTTGTTCAATTTTCTGATATGAAATCATGCAAGTTAGGTTATGAGCACTGAAAATTTTCCTTTTTTGGGTCCAAGAAATGGTCCAGTTTTGAAAAATGGAATACTTTTCGAGAAAATTAGTCAATCTCAGTAAAAATTCTCAAAAACTGTTTTTGCAAACAACCACTGCTCAACGAGCACGGAACCTACTCTCGAGATGCACAAGCTCAGATCCGAAGGAGAATTGCCCTTTGTCTGAAGGACACTGCATGGCAACGAAAAGTTGTCCCTTATTTGAATGGCACCGCAGCGCATTGAATGGCAACGGAAAGTTGCCCCTTGTCTGAATGGCACCGCAGCGCATTGTAATCAATCCTCAGATTGATGATTACAACCGAACTTTCGGATACAGAGAAGGCAAAGATGACCAAAACCATCACGTGGACACAGTCGAATTGGAAGTGTTTATGGCTAGACTTCAGAATGAAGTTGCCTACGTATCCCAAACATGGGAATCAAGCCTTACGTAGTTCTAGGTTAAGGTACACTCGGGTATTAACCTCTCCTTTTGCACTCTAACTTTTGCCAATGCCGCCCTTTCTGGATTTTTAACCTTGCGAGCTTTGTTCTTCTTTTCTTTTCATTTCTTTTCTTCGTTTTTGCATTTTTTATTTTCTTCTTTTTCTTCTTTTCTTTTCTTTTTTTTTTTGCATTTTTTATTTTTCTTCTTTTTCTTGCTCTAACTTTTGCCTGGATCGTCTTTCCGGGTTTTCGACCCAGCGAGCCTCTCAAGGGTAAAAGTGTAGCTTTGTCCATGTCAAATGGTTTTAAGATCTCGAAGGCATCTGTAAACAGGAGAGTGACTGATGGTCGCCGACGATGCAAGAATCTATCCAATGGGACTGAATTTGCCCCTAGTGTTGTGGATCGGAACTCAGTTGTTCTTCAGTAATACTTTCTTCTGTCCTCCCTCTGGGATTTGGCATTCTTGCCGATCTTCATCTTTGACTCTTCGAGCACATTTGAAATTCTTTTGCCCCTAGTTTGAGGGGTGTTCTTGATCTAGCTTCGCAAGCTTCTTTTGATAACACCTGATCTTCTTGATCTGACTTCCCTGTCCCTAGTTCAAGGGCTGCTTCGAATCTGGCCACACAAGTCTCACATTGTGATTGACCTTTGAATATTTTGAATCCAAGTTCAAGGTTTGAAAGTGAGGGGTCGGGTCTCGAGGCCGAGAGCGATCCTAGGTTGCACAATTTCAAGAGCGATTCCGCACAAGTCTTCGCAGGACAGCGCAAAATATTTTTTGAAATCTTTTAAGAAAGCGACTAATTGCTCGCGCTGAAGACAGTGTAGAACCAATCTGGATTAGGCCAGGATCCTTCCCAGTACTCACATTAACAAGCATGATCTCGATCATTAAGGGCTTAGCATGCCTCTCTTTCTCTCAACTGATCAAATTTCTACAAATCCCGAGGAATTCCTTCTTATTCGTTTTCACCACAGTGTTCAAAACGTTTTGAAAAACTTAGGTCAATGCAATGACTTCAAGGCACAGAAAAGACAGAGTTCTTAGTCAAATACTGCCATCTCATTCAAAATTTCTGGCATAACTAGCATAAGGCAAAAGTAAACACAAGAGTGTGAAAATCACTGTTGTTCATTCAGATCTTCTGGCGTAACTGGCTCCAAGACAGAAACAGACTCAAAAGAAAGAGAAAAGACAAACATAAAATAGGAAAGTGATGTCCGAGGTAACACCCCTGAAATCACCTGACTCCAACACAACAAGACTGGCTCGATACGACAAGACAGACTCAACAGGATTGACTCGATACAACGAGACAGACTCAACAGGACTAACTCCATACAATAAGACAGACTCGACAGGACTGACTTGATACAACAAGACAAACTTAACAGGACTGACTCGATACAACAAGACAGACTCGACAGGACTGACTCGATCCAACAAGACAGACTCAACAGGACTGACTCGATACAACAAGACAGACTCGACAGGACTGACTCGATACAACAAGACAGACTCAATACCCAAGCCAAGAAGTAGGATAAACAGCATTCGCAAATGCTCAAAATAGTGCGTGCCATCCATCACATCTGGAGTAAATTGAGCACCAACAGCAAGTGGTTCATCCCCCAATCACATAAGAACACAGGTCCAGAGTACCCGAGGGATATCAGACCCTTCTGATGCTATGGTTCCAAGACTACTTAGCAAAAGAGAAAACAGACAGCATCTCAGCCTGATTTCACCAGAACAGGTATGAGCAAAGCTGAATGACTGTGCTCTCTACTGAATTCTGCCCAAAATTCTGTTTGTAAACCGATACCCTCATGTAAAACTGATTCCCCAAATACTGATGCTGATGCCCACAGGCCTGATACCCAGACTTGCAAACTGATACATGCATTCCTGTAGAGACACACTCTAAAAGCACATAACAAGCAAGTGAGAGCAAAAACACCCCTATGTTGGGGTAGGGTTTCCCTGTCCTAGTTTCGTCAAGAACTAGGGTTTCACTACTCACACAGAGGTTTCAAACAACCTAAAATCGGGTAAGCAACCTGTCCTAGCTTTGGAATGGTCACTATGGATTCCGAATATGCACTAGGTCGAATGGTCAAAAGGGTGCCCCGGTGAAAATGGGGGTTTGTGTCCCCATCGTGGCAGAGCCCGTAACCGGTCAGCCTTATGGCACGCTTCTCAAAGTGAACCTCTGGCAAACTGTTCAGAAATAGCAGACGGCAAACACGGTGTCCTAGGTGCACCGATACAAATGCAATGCAAAGAAACACATAAGTGCAGTCAAAACTAGATATCATGAGTTCGAGTCAAGTTCTCTAAATCCCCAGCGGAGTCGCCAGAAACTGTAGACATCCCCCGAATGCCCCGGGAGGGAATCTTGTTTCGTTCATTTGGGCTCACTACAGTTCAGGACTCAAATTGTCACGGTCCTGAATCTGAACCAAAGAGTCCAAACCCGACAAATCGTTTTTGAAAATAGATTTTTTGTAAAGAAGTGCCAAACATGGATTGCTTTGCCAGATATAGAGTCGCCACCTAAATATTTTTTTATGGGGAAATTTAGGAAACCCTGACTCGTTTGCCTAAGGCCACGTGTCCGTCATCACCAAAGTTGCTCCGGCTCTGGAACTTGGGTACGATTGGGGAAGGTCAGCTATGAGCACCCCCGCTCGCCCAATCCGAAGATCGGCCTTTACTAACCATGATATCTTCTTTTGAAAACATTATGCGTTCTTAAACCGGTTATTAGCCTAGATTTACTACATGATGCGCACAACATACAAGTATAGACTGAATTCCATGAATTGGAACAAAACATCGCATATCCGTTTGTTTTGAAAATGGATTGAAATTTGCTACTCGCAAGTAGGCTAAAACATGGGTTTCGACGAATTATTCCAACTCAAGCAATCCAACCTTCACCCACAGGCATTCAGGTAGTTATAACACATAAGCACATAGCCTCATGGTAAGCATGCTATCATGGCAACACTTACACTCATGCAAGGATGCTAAAACATAAATGCTTACCGTGTACTCCAAGCCAAAACAGAAACTAGTTAATAATCATATGCATGATCCTAATTCATGTTAAGATGGCTAATGCAACATATGCAAGATGCAACTACAATAGGCTTAGCTATTCTAAGATGGCATATGATGATGCTACAACTAACACGTATTCAACTTAGAATTGAAATACAATGCAGTTTGTATGATGCGCCGAGCCCGGTGCATGAAAGACAAATGTTTGGATGCACACATGCATAGCATAAGGTATGCTAATTTAAATACGCCCTAATACTAACCATTGAAAGCAGGTAAGTAAAAGGGAGAAAGAAGTGAGGGTTGGAAGACATACACACACTCACACACACTTATTACACAATTGCCCTTGCTCGGAGGGTCCGAAAGGATAATACAGACCAAATAAATAATTAACTACTCTAGCTAATTAAATTTTACAAAGCTTCTAATTAATTACAGGAGGAAGGTGGCCGCAGCCCCGCCTCGGAATGATAGGATGATGCATGCTCGATTTGCCTCGCCTGAAAACCCGTTGGCATGCCACAGTTACCTCTATTTACACTGCCCTACACCCCTGAAGATTGCACATGTCCCAAGGTTTGTTCTGGAACACTCCCTGAACACTGTGGGATGTTACCGGCCAAGAGAGATGGTCACCGGCTATGGAAAAGTGGTCATCGACCAGTTGTGAGTCTATCGGCCAACGATGCATGGCCGGCCGGCACTGAATGTGGTCGGTCGGCCATTTCTTCCTGCAGAACCCTGTTTGACAACAGCAGAGGACAGACAAGGCATGGCAATGCATTTTTAAAGCAAATGTTTGCACAACCACCCTCCCCATCATGTTATGGAGTCAAGGGAGTGGAGCCCTCGGTCCTCGGGCCACCAATCACGCATTTCGATGCATGATGGCCCTTGAAGCCAAAGTGTGCAATTTCAATGTCAAATGAAATGCACACAAAACAAACAAGACGCCTCCAACCTCTATCATGGTTTGATCAAGAGGCAAGAGATGCATACTATGCTATGCAACCTAAGCATGCGAGCTAAGTATGCAACATGAACATGTGGACAAACAGACAAACATGCAAGCATGTGACAATATTCAAACAATGAGCATGGAAGACATGATGCAACCAAAGCATGCAAACATGAAGCAATGTAACAACATTTTAGCAACATGCAAAAGATGGACTTAAACTAATATGGACAAGCCTCAGCCATGTCTAAATCAGTGGCCATATGAGATGAGAGCAAGGCCCAAGATTCATGCAAACATGCACAATGCAAGGGCTCCAAGCCTAAGGCTCAAAATGCAACTTTCCAAGAGCAATGCAAGGATGAAACCTGGCATACAATGGCATACATTCCAGCTCTGAAATGGCACACTAAATGATTCCAAAATGACTCCGAAGCATGCAAACACTCATGCTATGCATGCTAGAAGGCTCAAATAGCAAAGACTAGTGAAGTGCATTACACTATAGTCATACAAAGCTATGTTCAAATGATGAAACCAACCCCAAACAGACCTTATGCAGCCCTAAAATAGTGGCAAAATGATATGAGATGGTGGCTCGAAATGCATTTAAATGAATCTCATGCAAAGGCTCATAAATAGGGCATACAAGCACAACTCTCAAACACATTTAAAGCATGGAAAATAGGGGAGTATGGCACAAGTATAAGCTCTGAAATATCATACACAATGATACTAAAACAGGCAAACACCTCGATATAAGCATGCAATAGGCTTCAAAACTCAAAGCTAAGCATGGCTATTACACTACAAGCATGCATATCAAGCACCAATCGACCAAGAGGCATAAAAACAGAGCTAAGGTAGCCCAAAATATGAACAAAACATGTTTGGAGTATGGCCAAAACATGCTAGAATGGAGGGCCAAAACAACATGCAACGTAGGCTAGTAAGCATGGATTACACTACATGTATATGAAGCATTCAAGGGGCCACTAAAGCAGCCAAATACAGATTCATGGCATGCCAAAGTATGACCAAATACCCACTGAAATGTGTCCAATACATGCTAGAATGAGGTGCTCCTTTGGAAGGCCATGCAAGGGGTTGTTCTACACATGCAAGAGGGGCATCTAACATGGAAAAACCAACTCTGGAAAGGGGTTATTCAGGCCCTAAAACTGACTAAAAAAGGCCTGAAACATGCTCAAGAAGTGTGCAAATATAGGCCCCTTTGGAAGGCCAAATATGCTAGTAAATAAGACAACAAAGGAAAGGGTTCCCTCTCCTTCTTAGAACCTCAAAACACCATCCCCACCACTGAAATACCTCTGGATTTCAGTGGTGAGAAGGCCAAAACAAGGTGGTCCCGAAGCTCAACAAAGAAGGCTAAAAAAGAGGCCAAACAAGGCCTAAGAGGGGGTGGACGACCGCCAACACGAAAATGACCTTAAGCAAACTACAAAAAGATGCAAATACAAAACTTTTTTTAGTTTATAGCTAAGCTTAAATCAGTGTGCAAGATAGGCTAAAAGTGTGTACAAAAATGGGAAATAAAAGAGGGAAAAGGAGTTACCCTTGAAGACCACTTCCAAGAACACCAAACCAGCTCAAAAACCCCTCAAACAACTCCTTAGCACCTTAGTAATCAAAGAGTAGTGTACTCCTAGGTGTTCTAGTGCAAAAACAAGAACAAAAACTCACTTTGGAACACTCTAACCCACACAAATGTAGGGAGAGAGGGAGATATAGAGAGAGAGTGATATATATATCTTATATATCAATTTTTTCAACCCCACAAATGAAAGGAGAGGCCCTCTTTTTATGGAGAAACCAAGGGGTCAAAGCTTGTCCAAGAAGCTGGAGCAAAAGGTTCAAGTTTCTTGGAGAAGCTAGAGCAAAAGGTGCAAGCTTCTTGGAGAAGCCAAGAAAGGTTCAAGCTTCTTAGAGAAGCTAAAAAAAGGTCCGAAAGGTTCAAGCTTCCTCAAGATGCTAAAAACTAAGGGTTCAAAAGGTTCAAGCTTCCTCAAGAAGCTAAAGCAAGGGTTCAAAAGGGTCAAGCTCCCTCAAGAAAAGGTCTCGGCCAGAAAAAGAGGCCGATTGATCAAAACAATGGCCGACCGACCAAAAACATTGCCGACCAGCTAACACTTTTGGCCGGTAGCAAGAAAATAGGGCAGGTGAGGTGTGGGGATGGCCAACAGGCTATTTCCCACCCTCAGAAGCAAAACAACAAGTGTTTGGTGCAAAACCAAACACAAAACAAACATGTCGAGAGGTCTTGAGGCAAGGCGCTGTAGACGTTCCCGAACGCCCCAGGAGGACGAGTCCCGTTCTGTTCATATTGGGTTCACTACAGTTCGGACTCTCAAATTGTCACGGTCCTAAATCTGAACCAAAGATTCCAAATCTGGCAAATCGTTTTGGAAAACAGATTTTTAGAAAAGAAGTGCCAAATATGGACTGCTTTGCCAGATACAGAGTCGCCACCTAAATATTTTTTATGGGGGAATTTAGGAAACCCTGACTCGGTGCCAAAGGCCACGTGTCCGTCATCACCAAAGTTGCCTTGGCTCGGGAGCTTGGGTACGATTGCGGAAGGTCAGCTATGAGCACCCCCTCTCGCCCGATCAGAAGATCGGCCTCTACTAACTGTGATATCCGTTTTTGAAAACGTTATGTGTTCTTATTCCGGTTATTAGCCTAGAATTACTATGTTATGCGCACAGCAAACAAGTATAGACCAAATCGCCTAAATTGGAACAAAACATTTCATGCTTGTTTTGAAAATGGTTTGCTACTCGCAAGTAGGCTAAAAATTTAGATTTCGCCACGCTCAAGTGGGCTTTAGAAAAGATGATTTTGCCACTATCTAGTGGGCTTAAAACTCACAGTTTTAATGCGTTATCCCAATTTAGTTAATTCAACCTCCATCCACAGGCATTCAAGCAGTTATATCACATAAGCAGCTAGCCTCATCGTAATCATGCTGTTATGGCAACACTCACACGCATGCGGTATGCTAAAGCATAAATACTTACCGAGTACTCCAAGCCAGAACAGAAGCTAGTTAGTAATCATGTGCATGATCCTAGTTCATGTTGAGATGGCTAATGCAACACATGTAGGATGCAACTACAATTGGCTCAGCTATCCTAATGATGGCATGTGAAATGTTGTAACTAACAGGTATTCAACTTGGAATTGAAATACAAGTGTAGTTAGTATGATGTACCGAGCCCGGTGCATGTAGGACAAATGTATGGATGCACGCATGCATAGAATAAGGTATGCTAATTTAAATATGCCCTAATACTAACCATCAAAAGCAAGTAAGTAAAAGGGATATACACACACGCACCCACACTTATTACAAGTTAGCCCTCACTCGGAGGGACCGAAAGAATAATACAATTTAACTAACTAACAAGCTAATTAAATATTACAGACCACCTAATTAATTAAGCAAATTAATTAATCTAATTTAAGCAATAAACAGCCTCGGGAAGAGGGTCCAATGCGATGCGTGCTCGATTCCGCTTGGAAGTCACTGCCATGCACAAGCTGCCTCTACTTTGACTGTTCTGCTTCTCTGAAGACTGCATAAGTCCCAGGGTTGCTTCTCTGAGTGCTGTGGAGCACCACCGGCCGTGAGGAATAGTCACCGGGCATGGGGAATGGTCATCGACCATAAATTAGTCCATCGGCCACTTATGGATGGCCGGTCGGCACTGCAGATGGCCGGTCGGCCAAATCTTCCTGCAGAATCTGTTTTTGACAGCAGCAAAGGGTAAAACATAGCATGACAATGCATTTCAAGCAAATGTGTGCACCAACCACACTCCTTATCATATTTGTGACTCAGAGGAGGATGGGCCTCGATTCTCGAGCCACCAATCACGTATTTCCATGCATGATGGCCCAAAGAATCAAGTGTGCATGTTGATATGGAATGTAATGCACATAATCAAGCAAATTGAACTCAACCTCTATCACAAGCAATTCAAGAGGCGAAGCATGCATGCCAATGCAATGCAATCCTAAGCATGTCGACTAGTATGCAACATGGACAATGCTAAGAAGCATACAAGGCATACAATGGTCATGGAAGACATAGGGCATGAGAGAATGCAACTAACAAGTATGCAAGGAACAATGTGGGTGTTCGAGCATGCAAGCAAGCATGTGACTTCGTTCAATCATGCAACTCCAATCATGCAACAACACACAAATATGCAACAACATACAAGGTGGGCATACAACAACATGCAAAGGGGTGGGCTTAAACTAACATGGGTAGCTTGCAAGCTTGCCAAAATCAGTTGCCAATACTATGGAAGTGAGGTCCAACACACACACACGCATGCATGCAAATATGGTCCAACACTTAAGCATATGAAGACAACTTGTAAGCACAAAAACATGGACTAATGACATGCAACATAAGCTCTGAAAATCATGTTAAAATGGTGCCAAACCAAGCCAACAAGACAAGCATAAGCATACAATTAGAGGTCCAAAACTCAAGGCAAGCTAAGGAGGTATTGAACTACCCTTAGCAAAACCAAACATGGAATGAATTAACTGACCAAAAAAAAAGTTTTAGCATATTAAAACAAAGCCTGAAGACCACTTAGATGGCATCTAAATGACTTAAATTTAAGGGCATGCACAATGACCAAACATGGAGCATAAGGCACCACCTCATAAGGCATCAAAGAGGCATCAAAGTCAAGCATGCAAGCATGTCATGAGGACTGAAATGATGCTATAAGTGGTGTCAAACCACTGAAATAAATCAATCAATGTATGCTCAACACTTCACACATTTAAATCCTACAAGCTAAACAATGTAAAGGGACTATGCAATGCGTGCCATGGTCGACAAAAACAACTAAAGGTAGGCCTTAAGCATGGAAAAAAAAGTACAAAAGCTTCACAAAGTAGAGCCTAAAACATGCTTGAACGAGGGTCAAAGCCTAGATGCATGCTAAGGCTAAATGATGGCATTACAAGACATGTATGCAAAGCATGCAAGGTGTGTCCAAACCAACTCAACACAATGCTATTTCATGGAAAAATAAGCATAAATATCAGTCAAGGCATGGTCAACACACACTTAAACTAGATGCTCGCTCAAGAGGCAAAAATAGACCTTTTCAAGGACAACAAGGAGAGGGGGTGGCCCTCTCCTTCCTAGGACCTCAAGGCACCATCCTCACCTTTGAAATCCCTCAAGATTTCAGCGGTGAGGAGGTCCAAACACAATGGTCCCGGAGCTCAACCAAAATGGCACAAAACAAATGCCAAACAAGCCTTAAAAGGGGTCAAACAACCCCAAAGCTTAAAACACCCTTAACAAACTATTTAGAGCAGACAAAAACAAGACTTTTATATGTTATATGCTAAGCTCATAAACAAATGCAAGATAGGCTAAAAAGCTTTGCAAAAATGGGGTAAAAAGGGACAAAAGTCTTACCCTTGTAGACCCTCTTCACAAACAATGTTCCTGCAGCTCTTTTGGTTCCAAACCAGTCCAAAAGCTTCAAGGAAAGACCTCTGGTACCTCAGCAACTAAGAAAAGGTGTGATGGTGGGTGTTTGTGCACAAAAATGAGACTAAACACACACTAAACACAAGGGAGAGAGAGATATAGAGATAGAGGATATATGTAAACCCTAACCCTAAAGCTCAAGCTCTGAAAATGTTGTCTAAGTTGTCTAACCCCTGAACAAGAGAGAAGAGGTTCTCTTTTATAGACAATTAGTCTTGTAAAGCTTCCAAAGGAAGCTAACAAGAGGGCAATCAGTGTATGCCAGCTGCACAAAAATATCTGCAAAAGCAGATGCACAGTAGTCGGTCGGTCAAAAATGCAATTGACCAAAAAAAGATAGTCGGCCGACCATCTATAGTGCCGGCCGGCCAAGCATTTGGCCGGTGGCAACAAAACACAGCCGATGGCCTCAAGCCATGGCCGGTGGAGTGTGGGGATGGCCCACAAGCCATTCCCTGCCCCTTCAAGGAAAAGCACAAGTGTTTGGTGCAAAACCATACACAAAACAGTCGAGTCGAGAGATCCTGAGGCAAGGCGCGTAGCCGAGACCTCCGGGAACTTAAGAAGAACACAAACATGGATGATCACCGTGTGTTCAAGCGGTGACGTCCAAGTCTTGAGGACGGTCAAAAATGGGGTGTCTACAGTTGCCCCTCTTTGACAGAACTCGAAAGTCATAACAATGACGGGAGTGAATGTCAAAGCCCAGAGACGACCCATTTTTGACAAGGCCGAAGACTTAGACAAAAATGCAAGACAATGCACAAAGCCGAGCATAGCTTATGATCATGCAAAGAAAGCTGTAACGAAGCATAATAATGCAACAGTTTTTAGGTAGCATACACCAAACTACACTACAATGCAGAAAGGATGTAAGAGAATCATGTAATTCTCGCTACGTTTCACGTAGAGAATACAATACCTGTCCAGCTCGTCTGGTTGCACCAGCCTCAAATGAACCATGCATACAATATCGTTCATGAAAGAGAAAGAAAACTTAACATGTATGATATCGTTCGCACCATGCAAAATGAATGCAAAATGATATGCAATATATACAAAACTATGTACAATAATGCAAAAGAAAATGCAATGTGATTAAATCATGATGCAATCATGAGTGGTTCAAAACCACACGAATGTCAAATAGATTGATGGAGGTAACAAGTCCGTCTACCATAGAAAAGGTGCCGCAACCCTCAAAGCGCGTACACATGCAGAACTATGAGTGTTGTAGATGGACGCAAGAACAAGTAATTGGGTGGAATGACATAAGTGGGGAATGATCTTCTAACGAAAGAACATGATCCTAATGCAGGATGCAAAAATTACACTACAATGTAATATGTATGATGGATATGGTGCATGGGCCAAACCAAATCTTGCCTAGGAAAGGCATGGACACAAACAAACCACGTCTAACATAGAGCGGTCATACAGAACTATGAGTGTATAGACGTGAAAAGTATGGGCACATACCAGACCAAGCTCAACAAGGAAAGGTGCAAACCCTAGATGGAGGTGATGCAATGAATGCATGCAAGCTACAATGCAACATCTACAATATGCCATCGAATGGATATAGTGGGATGCATGACATATGCAATATATTACAATGAAATGCATGACATATGCATGTTGTTGTTTTTTGTTTTTTTGGTTTTGTTTGAAATGCATGTTGATGCATGCTGATGTAAATGCGTGACAATGCACGTCTTGTGATATGCATGACAATGCAAATGATCTTGAATGTGCGACCACGTGTGTCGCTCGAAATGCTTATGAACTCGAATGCGCGACGACGCGCATCGCTTGAAATGCATGTGAACTTGAATATGCAACGACACGAGTCGCTTGAAATACATGTACAATGCAACTTACCAAAAAGTCGTTCGGGCACGACAAACACCAAAGGAATTGCACCTTTAGAGGATTTAAGGTCTCCTAGACTGGGAGAGTGCACAAGAAAGTGCGAGTGAAGAGTGAATGCACAAAACAATGCTAAGAAGATGCACGAAACAGTGCGATGCAACGTACTACCAAGTACAGGTTAGGTGCGCAAGAAAGCGTGATAGAATGCATGCAAAATGCAAGTAAGGTGCACAAAACAGTGCGACGCAATGCACTGACAAATGCTACAAACATTTTCTATGCAAGATGAGAGAGAGCATGTAATGAAATGCACAAGATAGTGCGATGCGCAAGAGAGCGCGAGTGTAAACTACACAAAATAGTGCGATCCGCAAGAGAGCACGAGTGATAAACTGCACAAAAACAGTGTGATGTGAAAGAAAGCACGAGTGATAAACTGCACAAAATAGTGCGATGCGCAAGAAAGCGCGAGTGATAAACTGCACAAAAATAGTGCGATGCACAAGAAAGCGCAAGCGATTTGAAATGCACAAGAAAATGCGATACGCTAAACAGTGCGAGTGATTTGAAATGCACAAGAAAGTGCGATACGCTAAACAGCGCGATTGATTTTGAAATGCACAAGATAGTGCGATACGCTATACAGCGCGAGTGATTTGAAATACACAAGAAAGTGCGATACGCTAAACAGTGCGAGTGATTTGAAATGCACAAGAAAGTGCGATACGCTAAACAGCGCGATTGATATGCAATGCACAAAACAGTGCGATACGCTAAACAGCGCAAGTGATTTGAAATGCACGAGATAGTGCGATACCCTAAACAGCTCGATTGATTTTGAAATGCACAAGACAGTGCGATACGCTAAACAACGCGAGTGATTTTCAAATGCACAAGAAAGTGCGATATGCTAAACAGCGGGATTGATATGCAATGCACAAAATAGTGCAAGTGAGATACAACCACAAGATGCACAAGACAGTGCTAGTGAGATACAAAGTGTAAGTGCACAAGACAGTGCGAGTGAATGCATGTTCTATGCAAAAGATACGAGCATTTTCTATGCAAGAAACTGGAGCATATTCTATGCAATATTGAAAGCATATTCTATGCAGAATCGAAAGCAAGCATATTCTATGCATGAATCATAATGATGCGCGGCACGCATGTAACAGAAGTGTATATGAAAGTGCACATTCTATGCAATGGAAGGGCATCAAACATGTACTCTGGTGCCTCCGACTTACCTTTCGGAGGACTTTGTAACACACTCAGCTCAAAAAGGGCACACCCTGTTCATATTGGCGAGAGATAACATCTGCTGCTATTTTAATTGCCATTCTGACTTGAAGCAGGCTTGCACTTGGGGTCGAGATACACTCATACTCCAGAGAAATGGCAAGGTTTGAGAAGGTGCACCTGGAATGCAGTCTCGGAATTTGCCGAAGCTGAAACACACTAAGATGCTCCAAATTTTTCTTTCTTTTTTTCTTTTGCTTTGCAGTCTGGAACCCACATAGCTTCAGATAGGTCCTTGTTTTACTGTTCACACTTGTCGGGGGTGGACCCTATAGTTTATGAAAGAAACAATCCTATTTTGCATAAATGTGCAGAATGGCACAACACTCTGAGCACAAAACGATTTTTTTGAAAATGAGAAAAAGGTTCTCAACCGGGTATTGAGCCTACAACTGAACACAACATACTATGACTCAACAAAAGGTACACGACCTAAACACATTGAGTAACACTCGAAAGAGACTCAAAACAAAAGTTGAGGTAAATAAAACAAAAGACGCGACACACAGACATGTTACTAAGATAAGAGACCTCTCAGTTCGTGAGGAGCCAGTTTCCCCGGGTAGTGTTTCCCACCCTTTTCTCATTTGTGATTCTCACATCACTCTGGCACTCAATCTCTGTTTTTCTGAAAAAAGTCATTTTCTCACTTTTTCTCTCAGCGCACATTTCTCTATTCTTCATTCTCTCATTTTTTATCCCTTCCCTGGGTGGTTGGTGGATAAACAGAAAGTTGGGGGTCTTGCCCCTAGCATTCCGCTAGATTCTTCTTGTTGTTCACAACAGTGAGTTTCTTCCACGGAGGGGCTGCGCTACAATTGGGTGTGTAGCAAATCTGTAGCTGACATCGGTTGATGATGCTCTGCTGGGGAGTTTGGACGTGATCAGATCTGTCCAGATGAGGGGATGGGATATCTTGTCCCATTCCGGTTCGTGCTTCGCACTTGGCTTGATACCTCGTTGCATGGAAGATGTGAGAGCTTTCTGCCCTTTTGCGGTTAGCTTCAGTGGTGCCTTGTTCCGGCAGGTATGGTGCCTTTCTTGGCAAGCATGTTAACAATGGGGAAAAGACAGAACACCTGACTCAACTGTGCCCCTAGTTCATCATTTTGACCATTTTTTTGTTTTGGTTTTCTACTAAAACAATTTTGACCAGAATGAGAGTCAGATTAACATACTTGTTCAATTTTTTGATTTAAAATCATGCAAGTCCGGTTATGAGCACTGAAAATTTTCCTTTTTTTTCGGATCCAAGAAATGGTCCAGTTTTGAAAAAAATGGAACACTTTTCGAGAAAATCAGTCAACCTCTGTAAAAATTCTCAAAAGCTATTTTTGCAAATGGCCAATGCTCAACAAGCACGGAACCTACTCTCGAGATGCACAACCTCAGATCCGAAGGAAAATTGCCCCATGCTTGAAGAGAGCTGCACGGCAACGGAAAGTTGCCCCTTGTTTGAATGGCACCACAGCACACTGTATGGCAACGGAAAGTTGCCCCTTGTTTGGATAGCATCGCAGCACATTGCAATCAGTCCTCAGAGTGACGATGACAACCGAACTCTCGGATATAGAGAAGGCAAAGATGATCAAAACCATTACATGGACACAGTTGATTTTGAAGTGTTTTACGGCTGGACTTCGGAATGAAGTTGCCTACGTATCCCAAAGATGGGAATCAAGCCTTACGTAGTTCGGGGTTAAGGTACACTCGGGTATTAACCCTCTCCTTTTGCGCTCTAACTTTTGCCAAGGCCACCCTTTCTGGGTTTTCAACCTTACGAGCTATGTTCTTCAATTCTTTTTCATTTCTTTTTTTCTTTTTTTTTTATCTTTTTCTTCTTCTTTTTTTTCACTCATTTTTTTTCTGCATTTTCTTCATTTTTTTTGCATTTTTCTCTTTTGTTCTTTTCTTTTCCTTTTTTTTTGCTCTAACTTTTGCCTGGGTCGCCCTTTCGGGTTTTCGGCCCAGTGAGCCTCTCAAGGGTAAAAGTGTAGCTTGGTCCATGTCAAATGGTTCTGAGATCTCGAATCCGTCTGAATCTAGGAGAGTGACTGCTGTTCGCTGACAATGCAGGAGTCCATCCCATGGGGGCTGGATTTGCCCCTAGTGTTGTGGATAGGAACTCAGTTGTTCTTCAGCAATACTTTCTTCTTTCTTCTCTTCTGGGGTTTGACATTCTTGCCAGTCTTCATTGATTTCCAGGACGATCCATCTTCGGCTCTTCGAGCACATCTGGCATTTTTGCCCATAGTTCCAGGGATACTTCTGATCTAGCTTTGCAAGCTTGGTTTGGCGACATCTGATCTCCTTGATCTGACTTTTCGTGCCCCTAGTTTGAGGGCCGCTTTAAATATGGCCACACAGGCCTCCTTTGATGGTTGACCATTGACCATTCTGAATTTAAGTCCAAGGTTCGAAATGAGGGGTCGAGTCTCGAGGCTGAGAGCGATCCTAGGCTACACAATCTCAAGAGCGATTCCACAAAGGTCTTCGCAGGATCGCGCAAAACATTTTTTTTTTTAAATCTTTTAAGAAAGCGACTAGTCGCTCGCGCTGAAGATAGTGTGAGACCAATCTGGATCAAGCCAGGATCCTTCTCAGTACTCACATTAACAAGCATGATCTCGATCATTTAAGGCTTAGCATGCCTCTCTTTTTCTCAAATGATCAAATTTTGCAAAAACCCGAGGAATTCCTTCCTCTTCGTTTTCATCACAATGTTCAAAAACAGCTTTGAAAAACTTAGGTCAACGCAATGACTTGAAAGCACAGAAAAGCAAGTGAAATGCACTGTCGTTCCATTCGACTTTCTGGCACAACTGGCATAAGGAAGAAGTAAGCACAAAAGCATGAAAAACCACTGTTGTTTCATTGATAACTGTTGGTGTAACTGGCTCCATGGCAGAAACAGACTCAAAAGAAAGCGAAAAGACAAACACAAAAGAAAATAGTGATGCCCGAGGTAACACCCCCAGAATCACCTGACTCTAACAAGAAGGACTGACTCGATACAACAAGACAGACCCGAAACAAAAAAGGCTAACTCAAAACAAAGAGACAGACTCAAAACAACACAACAAAACTGACCTAAATACCCAAGTCAGAAACTAGCATTCGCAAATGCTCAACACAGTGCATGCCATATGCCACATCTGGAGTAAATCGAGTGCCACCCGCAGCTGGTTCATCCCCTGATCACATATTCACATTATTCCCCAAGTTCACTGATCCAATGACGATAGACTTTGCTGAGTTGGTGCGACGATGACCTTATTGTCAATCAGATCTTGTATTTCGTGGCGAAGACGGAAACAACTATCAGTGACATGCCGACTTGCTAATGAAAGGCACAGTACTTGGTCAGATCATAGGAGGGAGGAAGTCTATCTGGCAGTGGTCGCGGCTCCAGGGGTTTCAGATCCCCCTCTTTAATCAAAACCTTCAAGGCCGCTGATAGAGACATGTACAGTGGTGTGAACACCCTCTGGCCTCGAGGTGGGTGTTTTGAGGTTTGTGGAGTTTTGCTGGGTGCACCAGCAAAGGGATTAGTAGGCACTGACTGGGTTTGCTGATCTCTTCCGAGCGAGGGTTTAGAGCTGAAAGGAACATTCCTGGTACAACGGCCTTTCTCCCGGCTTGCCCCTTGATTTGAACTACTCTCATTCTGAGTGGCGAAAGTGTCATCCACAGTTTTTGCAACAACTGCGAGTACTTGCTGTTTGTTCAACCCTTCAGCTTTCAAAGCCTCAATATCCCACTAAAGGTGTTCATGGGAACCAATGCCTGCCCCTACCTTGTTCATACCACTTACCTCCACTTTGCCAAGGGAGTGGCCTTCTTCCAATGCAACTCGTCCCAAGGTTGGGGAGCCTTTATACATGAACTCCCTGGTACGTGATGTGGTCGATGATGGGGCCAAAACCCCAAAGGCCAGATCTGCCACAGTTCTCTGAAGGTCTTCAATCATTTTTATCAGCAAAGAAGTAGTGGGTTCGTGGGTTTGAGATGATTGGGGTTTAGATGCACTTATCATGCATAAGTCCAAGCTCTCTAGGATAAACACATTAGGCTTGGGTAGATGGACTGGGGTGATGTATACGCTGGGGTCGTAAGGGACGGCTAGTGTGTGGATTAGATTCGGATGTGGATGAGGTACTTGGTCATTGGGGTCTGAAGGTGGAGTTATCGTCCGGTTGTCGATGAGATTTTGGACCTCATGACGAAGGCCGTAGCAACGGTCGGTGCCATGACCGTGCTGCTGATGGTACACACAGCACTTAGAGGGGTTATGTCTGGCTGGGAGTGGGTCAGGAAGAGGTTAAGGATCGAGGGGTTTGAGATGCCCTCTTTCCATTAGGACGTTTAGTGCGCTAGTCAGGCTCATATAGAGGGGAGTGAAAGTTCTGCCCTGAGCCCAGGCTAGGCCTGCTGTTTGTAGGCTTGGATTGGCAAAAGGGTCGGCTGTGGCGACTGTATTAATTTCAATGGGTTCGGGAATAGTGCTACTACCAGCATTGGTGCTCCCTGAAATCACTCTCCTTGTCGGTTCACTTGTTCTGGGAATGATCCCACTGTTGAACGCATTCTCGATCTGAACCCCCAGTTCATGCAAACTTTTGAAAGTGAATAGCGGAGCGACTATGAACTTTTGCAACATATCATGCTCGAGGTTTCGCACCATCATCTGCACTTGATCCCTCTCAGAAGGGCGATCTGTCATCTGTGCTGCCTTTGCCCTCCACCTCACAACAAATTCCAAAAACGGCTCTGTTGGGTTCTGGCGGGTTGTTTCAAGCTCTTGCATGGTTATTTCAACTTGGGTATTGTAGGAATACTGATCGGCAAAGGCCTCAGCCAATTCTTCCCAGTCTTGCTTCACTTTGTCCTCCAACTTAGTGTACCAAGTGGCTGCTACACCCGACAGGATTCTTCCATACAGAGAGAGTTTCTGTGGATTGGTCAGACCCATCGGCTTCAGGATATCCAAGAAAAGTCGGATATGTACCATTGGATCTCCAGACCCGTCGAAACGGTCAATATATGGCATTTTGAATCTGTTTGAGAGCCGAACAACAGCCTCGGTGTGCCCATCCTCAATGTCGGGAATGGAGTTAACGCCCTGTGCCTTTTTGAATTGCTTCTCAGGGTTCGCAATCTTCACTGTAGTCGGATTGAGCTCATTAACATCAAGGGAATAAAGCCTCTCATTAGGCTGCACCAGGGGTCTGAGCACCTAAGCTTGAGTCAACCTTTCTCGAGGATTCAGACACTACAAATCTTCAATTGGAAGAAGTGGGTCAAAGTTTGGCTGGGGTCCCAAAGTTGGATGTGAGGCAGATGCCCCAGATAGACGCTGCATTTCAATACTGGTCTCAGCCTGCATGGCAGTTCCCTGATTTAATGCTGCTATCACGGCCACAAATTCTTCCGAACCCTGTGCCATCATGGTTTGTTGAGTCTGAACAAAGGTGATGTGACTGGCGACTGACGGATCAGATGAACCGGTGAGCCCTGACTGGCCTTTCTTTGCCTTGCCTCAGCGAAAGAACACTGGTTGCTCTTGAATTGAATTTCTGACCTAACAAAGTCTATCAGCACTAGTCCAATGTACCCAGGGGATATCGAAGCCTTCTGAAGCTGTAGGACTACCTAGCAAAATAGAAAACATGCAGCATCTCAGCCTGATTTCACCAAAACAGATTTGACTCTTTACTGAATCCTGCCCCAAAGTTCTGCCTGCAAACTGATACCCTCAGGTAGAACTGATTGCCCCAAAATACTGATGCTGGTGCCCGCAGGCCTGACACTCAGACTTGCAAACTGATATGTGTGTTCCCTGCATAGATACACTTTAAAAACACATAGCAAGTAAAAGAGAGCCAAAACACCCCTAAGTTGGGGTAGGGTTTCCCTATCCTATTTTTGTCAGGAGCTAGGGTTTCACTATGCACGTAGTAGTTTTCAAACAACCTAACATCGGGTAAACAACCTGTCCTAGTTTGGAATAGTCACTATGGATTTCGATATGCACTAGGTCGAATGGTCGAAAAGGGTGCCCTGGTAAAATCGGGGTTTGTGTTCCCATACTGTCAGAGCCCAGAACCGGTCAGCCTTATGGCATGCTTTGATAAAGTCAAGCCTCCGGCAAACCATTCAAGAATGGCAGATGGCAAACACGGTGTCGTAGGCGCACCAATGCACATGCAATGCAAAGAGACACATAAATGAAATCAAAACAGGATATCATGAGTTCAAGTCAAGCTCTCTAAAATCCCCAGCAGAGTTGCCAGAAAATGTAGACGTTCCCGAACGCCCCGGGAGGACGAGTCCCGTTCTGTTCATATTGGGTTCACTACAGTTCAGACTCTCAAATTGTCATGGTCCTAAATCTGAACCAAAGAGTCCAAATTTGGCAAATCGTTTTGGAAAACAGATTTTTATAAAAGAAGTGCCAAACAAGGACTGCTTTGCCAGATACAGAGTCGCCATCTAAATATTTTTTATGGGGTAATTTAGGAAACCCTGACTCGGTGCCAAAGGCCACGTGTCCGTCATCACCAAAGTTGCCTCGGCTCAGGAGCTTGGGTACGATTGGGGAAGGTCAGCTATGAGCACCCCCTCTCGCCCGATCCGAAGATCGGCCTCTACTAACTGTGATATCCATTTTTGAAAACGTTATGTGTTCTTATTCCGGTTATTAGCCTAGAATTACTATGTTATGCGCATAGCAAACAAGTATAGACCAAATTGCCTAAATTGGAACAAAACATTTCATGCTTGTTTTGAAAATGGTTTGCTACTCGCAAGTACGCTAAAAATGTAGATTTCGCCACCCTCAAGTGGGCTTTAGAAAAGATAATTTTGTCACTATCTAGTGGGCTTAAAACTCACAGTTTTAATGCGTTATCCCAATTTAGTTAATTCAACCTGCATCCACAGGCATTCAAGCAATTATATCACATAAGCAGCTAGCCTCATGGTAATCATGCTATTATGGCAACACTCACACGCATGCGGTATGCTAAAGCATAAATGCTTACCGAGTACTCCAAGCTAGAACAGAAGCTAGTTAGTAATCATGTGCATGATCCTAGTTCATGTTGAGATGACTAATGCAACACATGCAAGATGCAACTACAATAGGCTCGGCTATCCTAATGACGGCATGTGAAATGTTGCAACTAACACGTATTCTACTTGGAATTGAAATACAAGTGCAGTTAGTATGATATACCGAGCCCGGTGCATATAGGACAAATGTATTGATGCACGCATGCATAGCATAAGGTATGCTAATTTAAATATGCCCTAATACTAACCATCAAAAGCAGGTAAGTAAAAGGGAGAAAGAAGTGGGGGATTGGAAGACATGCACACACGCACCCATACTTATTACAAGTTAGCCCTCACTCGGAGGGACCGAAAGAATAATACAATTTAACTAACTAACAAGCTAATTAAATATTACAGACCACCTAATTAATTAAGAAAATTAATTAATCTAATTTAAGCAATAAACAGCCTCGGGAAGAGGGTCCAATGCGATGCGTGCTCGATTCCGCTCGGAAGTCACTGCCATGCACAAGCTGCCTATGGTTTGACTGTTCTGCTTCTCTAAAGACTGCACAAGTCCCAGGGTTGTTTCTCTGAGTGCTGTGGAGCACCACCGGCCGTGAGGAATAGTCACCGGGCATGGGGAATGGTCATCGACCATAAATTAATCCATCTGCCACTTATGGATGGCCGATCGGCACTGCAGATGGTCGGTTGGCCAAATGTTCCGGCAGAATCTGTTTGTGACAGCAGCAGAGGGCAAAACATAGCATAACAATGCATTTCAAGCAAATGTGTGCACCAACCACACTCCTTATCATATTTGTGACTCAAAGGAGGATGGGCCTCGATTCTCGGGCCACCAATCACGCATTTCCATGCATGATGGCCCAAAGAATCAAGTGTGCATGTTGATATGGAATGCAATGCACATAATCAAGCAAATTGAACTCAACCTCTATCACAAGCAATTCAAGAGGCGAAGCATGCATGCCAATGCAATGCAATCCTAAGCATGTCAACTAGTATGCAACATGGACAATGCTAAGAAGCATGAAAGGCATACAATGGTCATGCAAGACATAGGGCATGAGACAATGCAACTAACAAGTATGCAAGGAACAATGTGGGTGTTCGAGCATGCAAGCAAGCATGTGACTTCATTCAATCATGCAACTCCAATCATGCAACAACACACAAATATTCAACAACATACAAGGTGGGCATACAACAACATGCAAAGGGGTGGGCTTAAACTAACATGGGTAGCTTGCAAGCTTGCCAAAATCAGTGGCCAATACTATGGAAGTGAGGTCCAACACACACACACGCATGCATGCAAATATGGTCCAACACTTAAGCATATGAAGACAACTTGTAAGCACAAAAACATGGACTGATGACATGCAACATAAGCTCTAAAAATCATGTTAAAATGGTGCCAAACCAAGCCAACAAGACAAGCATAAGCATGCAATTAGAGGTCCAAAACTCAAGGCAAGCTAAGGAGGTATTGAACTACCCTTAGCAAAACCAAACATGGCATGAATTGAATGACCAAAAACAGAGTTTTAGCATATTAAAACAAAGCCTTAAGACCACTTAGATGGCATCTAAATACTTAAATTCAAGGGCATGCACAATGACCAAACATGGAGCATAAGGCACAACCTCATAAGGCATCAAAGAGGCATCAAAGGCAAGCATGCAAGCATGTCATGAGGACTGAAATGATGTTATAAGTGGTGTCAAACCACTGACATAAATCAAGCAATGTATGCTCAACAATTCACATATTTAAGCCTACACGCTAAACAATGTAAAGGGGCTATACAATGCGTGCCATGGTCGACCAAAACAACTAAAGGCAGACCTTAAGCATGGAAAAACAAGTACAAAAGCTTCACAAAGCAGGGCCTAAAACATGCTTGAACGAGGGTCAAAGCCTAGATGCATGTTAAGACTAAATGATGGCATTACAAGACATGTATGCAAAGCATGCAAGGTGTGTCCAAACCAACTCAACACAATGCTATTTCATGGCAAAATAAGCATAAATATCAATCAAGGCATGGTCAACACACACTTAAACTAGATGCTCCCTCTAGAGGCAAAAATAGCTCTTTTCAATGACAACAAGGAGAGGGGGGCCCTCTCATTCCTAGGACCTCAAGGCACCATCCTCACCTCTGAAATCCCTCATGATTTTAGTGGTGAGGAGGCCCAAACACAATGGTCCCGGAGCTCAACCAAAATGGCATAAAACAAAGGCCAAACAAGCCTTAAGAGGGGTCATACAACCCCAAAGCTTAAAACACCCCTAACAAACTATTTAGAGTAGATAAAAACAAGACTTTTATATGTTATATTCTAAGCTCAAAAATAGATGCAAGATAGGCTAAAAAGCTTTGCAAAAATGGGGTAAAAAGGGACAAAAGTCTTACCCTTGTAGACCCTCTTCACAAACAATGTTCCAGCAGCTCTTTTGGTTCCAAACCAGTCCAAAAGCTTCAAGGAAAGACCTCTGGTACCTCAGCAACTAAGAAAAGGTGTGATGGTGGGTGTTTGTGCACAAAAATGAGACTAAACACACACTAAACACAAGAGAGAGAGAGATACAGAGATAAAGGATATATATAAACCCTAACCCTAAAGCTCAAGCTCTGAAAATGTTGTCTAAGTTGTCTAACCCCTGAACAAGAGAGAAGAGGTTCTCTTTTATAGACAATTAGTCTTGTAAAGCTTCCAAAGGAAGCTAACAAGAGGGCAATCCCTCCATACACGTGTATGGAGGGGGTGACAGTGTATGCCAGCTGCACAAAAATATCTGCAAAAACAAATGCACAGTAGTCGGCCGGCCAAAAATACAATTGACCAAAAAAGATAGCCGGCCGGCCATCTATAGTGCCGGCCGGCCAAGCATTTGGCCGGTGGAGTGTGGGGATGGCCCACAAGCCATTCCCTATCCCTCCAAGGCAAAGCACAAGTGTTTGGTGCAAAACCATACACAAAACAGTTGAGTCGAGAGATCCTGAGGCAAGGCGCGTAGTCGAGACCTCCGGGAACTCAAGACGAACACAAACATGGATGATCACCGAGTGTTCAAGCGGTGACATCCAAGTCTTGAGGACGGTCAAAAATGGGGTGTCTACAGGTGCGTAGCTGAAACCTCCGGGAACTCAAGACGAACACAAACATGGGTGATCATCGAGTATTCAAACAATGACGTCCAAGTCTTGAGGACGGTCAAAAATAGGGTGTCTACAGATGTTAGTTCCAGTTTGTTTTGAGATTGGTTGCATAGTTGGTTTGCTTTGAGTTGTAATTGTTTTAGCTAGTGCAGTTGTGTAGGAAATTGTGTTAGAAAGTTTTGTCTTGGTATTGACAAAGGGGGAGATTGTTAGGTCCCTAAGTCTTGTCAATCCCGCGAACAAACTTGTGTAATCAAGTTGTATTTTTCTGTGCTGTTTTGTCTTGCTCGCTCGAGTGAAGAAGTCCTCGCTCGAGCGAAGGACTACGTCTGGCTTAAAACCTGAAAGTGGTCTTTGTACGCTCGAGCAAAGCATTGGTGGCTCGAGCGAAGAACTATGTCTGCATAAAAACCTGAAAGAGTTTATTCCTCACTCGAGCGAAGACTTCGTGGCTCGAGCGAAGGCACTTTTGGAAATCACGCGAGATATGCTTCTCGCTCGAGCGAGAGAAGCTTCGCTCGAGCAAGCTTCAGAATCCAGATTTCTATAAGTAGTTGGTTTTCTCCAAACTTTAGGATTACTTTTTCCAGATCTACTTTGAGGTTTTCTAAGGTTTTCCTCTAGAGAGTTTTTGGGAGTTTTCCTTGATATTTTGAGAGAGTTCTTCATTCATGATCTAAGATACATACATCAAGGAGTTTGTTACTTTAAATTCAAGAGAGTTCTCTTTGGTGGATTCCGAAGGTTCAAACGTAGAGTTTCAAAAGGCGTTTGATTCTGTACGCAGTCGTTAATTCAACAAGTGAAGTTGTGGATTCAACTTCAGGTGGATCAGTTCCGAGACGAAGGCTTGGTGAAAGAGTTACAGAAGATTTGAAGGAAAATTGACGGAGTTGGGTAATTTGTGTATTATCTTTGTAATCTTTCTTTCTTCAGTAGTGGATTGATTAGTGGCGTTTCGCCCGTGGCTTTTTATTACAATTGAAGGTTCTTCAATTGTGATTTTTCTTCATGTAAAAATTGTTTGTGTCGATTTATTGTTTATTTAGAAAAACAACAATCTAAATCACTTTCGTAAGTGTTTGATGATTTAGATTGCATGTTTTGAATAACTGGGATTTGGAATATTTTAATCTTGATCTAATCACGAATCACTTAGGATTTTCAGATACAACACTAGGAACATGCAATGTAATATTCAATGGACTAAACCAACCCTAAACAAACCTCATGCATGCCAAAACAGTGGCCAAAATGATTTGAAATGACAGCATGAAAGGCAAGAGAATGATGTTCATGCATTGGCTCACAAGCAAGGCATAATGCTCAACTCTCAAAAGCATTGAAAGAGTGATACAGATGAGAGTATAACAAGGCTATATGCTCTGAAATTATGTGTTAAATGATGCCATATCACATGAACATCAGAAATAAGGCATACTAGAAGGCCTAAAGCACAAGGCTAGTAAAGAGCACTACACAAGAAGTATTCAATACATAGCCCAAACAACCAAACCAACTCTAGACAGAGCTCAACCATGCCAAATCAAAGGCTAAAACATGCTGAAATGATAGCCCAAAAGCTTAGGCAAGCATGTATACGTATTGGCTCACAAACAAGGCATAAGGCTAAACTCTCAAAAGCATTGAAAGAGTGGAACATGTGAGAGCGTGACCATGCTATATACACTAAAATCATGTGAGAAATGAGGTTAAGGCATGCAATCATCACATTCAAAGCATGTTAGGGACCTCAAACACAAAGCTAGTGAAGCCCAACTATACTATAGCTATACAAAGCTAAGCATATATGACCAAGATCACTTAAAATATACCTCAACCATGTTAAACCAGTGGCAAAAATATGCTGGAGCAAAGCTAACACATGCTAGAATGTTGAACTAAAGCGTAAACCATGTTAGGCCAACAAACATGATTGCACTACAAGTATCAAAAGCAAGCAAGAGGTGACCCAAACACCCAAAAATAAAGTTAAAGCATGTCAAAAAAAAGCCAAAATTTTTTTCAAACTAAGTCACAAAAAAGTAGAAACACAAGCTCATTTGATAGGCCAACAACACAAGCAAGCAAGACAAGAGGAGAGGGGACCACCACCTCCCATTTTGGACCTCAAAATCACCTTTCCATCACTAAAATTCCTCTAAGTTTCAGTGGTAGAAAGGCCATGCAAAGGCTATTACAAAAGCTTCAAAGGATAGCTCAAAAGCTTAACAAATAAGCGTAGAAAGATGGTAGACCACCCTTCACTCCAACAAGGACTCAAACCAACATTTTTAACACTTAAAATCAGAGCTTTTTGTAGTTAACAACCAAGCCTAAAATAGCATGCAAAGGTGGCTAATATGGTATACAAAAATAAGCTTAAAACGGAGATATGCTCACCCTTGAAGCACAGCAGCAAGAGGACAACTTCTGAGGCAAAAACCAGCTTTTTGAACTCCAAACAAACCTTCAAGAACCTCAACTCCAAGATAGTGGTGTTTGACTGGGTGTCTTAGTGCAAAAGTATGAAGAAAACACATTTTAAGGCTCAATATAGCACAAATATATATATATATATATATATATAGAGAGAGAGAGAGAGAGAGAATTCTAGTGAGGGATATTTTTGCTCTAAAAATTGTGAACCTTTAAATAGGGGAAGGGAGCTCCCCTTATATAGAGGAGACAAGCAAAAAGCTTGCTCCATTCCTCCATACACATATAGAGGATGAGTTTTAGTGAGCCACAGCTGGCTCAAAATATCTAAAATATATCTGTTGAAATAAAGGTGGCCGGCCGGCCATCAGTGGTGGCCGGCAGTGCCTCATTGATAGTCGGCAGGAAAAATCCCATGGCCGGTAGGCTATCAAGGACATCACCAAGAAAGAACCAACACATGGTCCATAAATGAGAAAGAATAGAAATAGGGTTTGAAAGGATCAAACCTGGGGCATTCCGTTGCAAAAGTTGAACACTCGGCGAGCAATCGAACTTGTTGCTGGATGTACCCTGCAAGCACATCCAAGTCTTGAAGACAGTTAAAAATAGGGTGTCTACAGTGGCTAAGTTCATAAAAAATAACATCATTTGCCGATATTGAGTCCCAAATGAGATCATATCAGATAATGACTCCCACTTCAAGAAAGAGGTGATAGACTTGTTAGAGGTGGCATGAGATGGGTCTGAATGAAGGCTGCGTAGTCGCCCTCTGCCCTAAAGTAATCAGCATCCAAGCCCACCATGAGCTGAGTGACTGCATCAACAGATAGGCTGTCTGCTAATCTCATAGACTCTGGTGGTGCCGTCGGAACGATCGGGTCTGGTAAGCCCATGGTCTGACGGACGAATTGCTCACTCAGGAACTAGGCCCGGTAGACTCGACCCTCAAGTAGAATGCAGAAGCGATAAGTGGCCCAAGCCCTGGCGTATTGGTCCTGTATCCCGGCCAGTATCACGACCCAAGGCTGTTACATGATCTGTAAATAGAGAGTGAACAGATTGTTAGTTATTGTCAGTTGCAAAAATGTGAATCAAAACAGTTGCAAAGCAAAAATGACAGTGTTTCGGGTTACCTCGTGGGCAGCCACTTTGTCGAAATAATGCTGGAAGAATGCGAACGACTCATAGCTTCAACGCTAGTACCTGCCATTATACCACATCGAATAGGGAACTGCTAGTGGGAGCTCCTCCATAGGCTCTAGGGCAAGTGCTGGAAAATAAGCATAAACCCACAATTGTAAGGAAATTGCAGTAATATTTGAGCACAATGCATGAACAGATATACAAAGTGCAAAGCAGAAAGCACAATGCATGAACAGATTTAAAAAGTGCAAAGCAGAAAGCACAATGTATGAACAGATGCAGAAAGTGCAAAGTAAAAAGAACAGGTGTTGAATAGATATAAAGCAGAAAATGTGAAGCAAAAAATGTAAAGTGCAAAGAAGGAACTGAAATGCATACCTCCCAAGCTCGCTAGTAGCCTCTGATTAGCTCTCCCCTCAAGTGGGAGGTAGAGGTCATATATCTATTTAGGGTAGCAAGGCTAGCTTCACCCCAGTCGTAGCAGCGCACCTAGGGAAGGGTTACCAGGGCACTCAATAGATATAAGCCCACGATGTTCCACCTGTTCGAAAACAAGATGGTACTGAGGACAAACATCAGAAAGCCTTTGGCGTACTGCTCCATCTCCTCTAATGTCTCTGGCTCCCTCAGCAGGCGGTCCTCTGGTACACTGTGAGTGAAGTTGCTAAAGCGCCTGATGCCTTTGGGTGGCAAGATATGTGTGTGGGAATGATACCTCGCTAGATCAAAAGGTCGTACCCTCAATGGTAGCGGCTCTAGCTTGAGCTCAGGCTCAAACTCTGCATCGTGGTCGACCTCAATACCCTGAACCGCCTCGCCAACCTCTATAGCGACTGGCTCCTCCGCCTCAACAACAAGTGAAAATATGGGGGGAAACCTCAAGAGGAGCCCCGTCATGTGCTAAATCATCTGCCATCTGGAAAATGGGTGAAAAGTAGGTGAAAAATGAAGAAAAATGGAGAAAAAATGGTAAACTTGGAAAAACTCAACCCTGGGAGAGAGAAAATAAAAGGAAAAGTCAAAGCCCGAAAAAGTTCACGAAACTTGAGAAAAACTCGAGGGGAACAAGCCTAGAAGGGTGAAATGAGGAAAAAAGTGTCGAAACCAAAATCAAATATGTTCAAAGTGAAGAGAATCAAGAGGGTTTAGCAAATCAAGTTTGCGTGGGGCATTAAAAAACGCATAAAAAGCTTGGATCTAGAGAGAAGAAGTGTCTAGAGAGAGAGGGAAGAATTTCGGACGTAGAGAAATGAGAAAATGAGGAGTCTTGATATGTACTTAAAGACCCGAGGGTGAAAAGACCAAAAACCCCCGAACTGTGATCGGTGGCCGGCAGGTGGCCGACAATCCACACTGGTGGCTGACAACAATCTTTGATGGCCGGCATCCTCTCCTTGTGGCCGGTAGGTGGCCTGTGGCCTTTCTTTGAGTCCTGATGCTGTTCTGTGTCTTTGTTTCCCAAAAAGTGAAATGAAGGTTCATTGTTAGGTTTAGATTGTTTCAAGAGAAGCTCAAAACTGTGTTTTGGCACACGATGTTCATCACTTGTCAACATGAACGAGGTGTATCCTTTGAACATATTGCAAACCCTCTGAGAGGAAACTCGGAGGTGCCACCGAGTTTACTCGATTTAGGCTTTTGTTCTTTCCGTTGCATAGCATGTGCATCACATATTGCATGCCTGTCTCGCATCATTTACATTTTGCGTAGAGTATGTTTTTGCTTCTTGCATAGAATGTGCCTTCAATTGCCATCACATGTCAATTGACCATCTTACATCGAACATGTGCTCTCACTATTTCGGTTTATGATCTCATTCACTTTGTGCATCTATCGTACACGTTCACATTTATGCGTCTATCGCACACATTCACGTTTGTGCATCTATCGCACACATTAAAGTTTATGCATCTATCACACACGTTCACGTTTGTGCATCTATCGCACACATTCACTTTGTGCATCTATCGCACACATTAACGTTTGTGCATCTATCGCACAAGTTCACATTTGTGCATCTATCGCACACGTTCACGTTTGTGCATCTATCGTACACGTTCAGTGCATCTATCGCACATATTCACTTTGTGCATCTATCGCACACGTTCACATTTGTGCATCCATTGCACATGTTCACATTTGTGTATCTATCGGACACATTCACTTTGTGCATCTATCGCACACCTCTCTTTTGTGTTTCATCTCAGGACACGTGAAACGCGATCTTGATCTGTTTTCCTTGTAGCTCAGGACGTATGATGCGTGGTCTTGGGTGTGTTTTATCTTGGGACGCGTGAAACACAAGCCCGAGCGGTTTTCTCTTATCTTAAGATGCGTGAAGTGCGAGCTCGATTGATTTTTCTTGCATCTCAGGACGCGTGATGCGTGACCTTGGTCGTGTTTCATCTCGGGACGTGGGAAGTGCGAGCCCTAGTGGTTTTTCTTGTATCTCAGGATGCGTGATGTGCGGCCCTGGGCGTGTTTCATCTCAGGACGTACGAAGCGTGAGCCCGAGAGGTTTTTCTCATATCTTAGGATGCAGGACGTGTGGCCCCGGACGTGTTGAATCTCAGGATGCGTCAAGCGCGAGCTCGTGTAGTTTTCTTTCATCTCGGGACACGCAAAGTATGAGCCCGAGCAGGTTCTCTTGTTTCTTGGGACGCGCGAAGCTTAAGCCTGAGCAGTCTTTTTGTTTCTCGGGATTTGTGAAACATGATCCTGAGCAGTTTTTGTTTCTCAGTTTCTCAGGATGCGTGAAACACAACCTTAAGCGGTGTGTTCTTTCCTCATCCCTTGTTTTGGCGTGGTTAGAGTGGAACCTAAGTTGGTTTCAAGCTTGAAGCTGCTCATTCATGTTTTGTTATCTTGATTATTGCTTATCAGATCTTGTTATCGCTTATTGCATTATCTCGCATGATCATGAGTTTTCAAAACAATCGGCTTCGCGTAGCGTGTGAGTCTAGCTTTCAAAGTTGCATTGTGCATATCATTTACATCTTGCCCCAGAACTACGCTGGTTTGATTCCTTGCAAAGGGATACGTAGGCAGCCTACAGGTGTAACCATTTATTTCTGTCTTGATTGTTTGTCCAAGTCTTACAGCCTTGTCAAAATGGGTCATCTCCGGGCTTTGACATTCACTCACGTCATTTTATGGCTTCGAGTTCTGTCAAAGAGGGGCAACTGTAGACACCCCATTTTTTACGGCCCTTACAACTTAGACACCATTGCATACACACCCGATGATGAGTTTATATGCTCATCAAGTGCTCGAAGTCCTCAGTGGGATGCCATAGCTTTGAGCCCTTCAAACCCTATACTCTTGTTGCCTCATTCTTGGACTAAGCCTTGGTTCTTCAAGCTTGCAGCTTCTGGTGGCCTGCTGGCCACCTTTTTGGGTTGCCAACCATCACTTTTTGGTTGCCGGCCACAGATGTGGCCTGCCGGCCACTAGTGATGGTCGGCCGGCCACCAGTTTCTTTTTTAGATATTTTGTGACAGCTATGTAAGTTATTTGCGCAGATGCATGCATCTGCCCCCACATGTAGGGATGGATATTCTTGAGGGGAATTCATGTTTTCTATATATAGGAGACCTCCCTCTCATGTTTTAAGGTTGGAAACATTTTAGAGCAAAATTTTTCCTCTCTGTTTAGCAAATTCATACACTTTAGCCTATACGCTCTTAACCATTGCCGATACACCCTTAACCAAACCTTCTCATCTTTGAGCTGATGTGTCTTTGAGGTTGTTTGAGCTCTTGAGGGTGTTGTTTGCTTGGTTTTGTTGCTTGGAATTGATTTCCTCTTCAAAAGGTATAAGACTTTGCCTATTTGCTTGCTTTAACTACTCTTTTTCTTGCAATTTTCCAACTATTTTTGGGCAGTAAAACTTCTGTATTTTTGGGCTGAAACTTGGGTTTTAAGGTCATTGAAGGTTGAGGGGTGGTTCACTCTTTTTTGTACCTTGCTTTGAAGGCCTTTTCCCTTGTATTTCCCATCCTTTTACTATCTTTTACTAAGATTATAAACACTGATTTTCAGAGCTTTTTCAGTGGCCAAAATCATATTTTGAAGTCCAAGTTTGGAAGGGTTAGCCTCTCCTCCTTGTGTCTTGCTTACTAGCCTTGTTTGTGCTATGTTTTAGCATATTAATCTAACCTTTTTTAGCTCAATTCCAACATGTTTTAGGACTGTATGAGACCTTTTTTAGCACTATTTTGGTTGATAGGCATTTGAGCTTTGTTTTGTATGCTTATAGTGTAATAGTCCTCATGAGTTTGGTGTTCTAGGCCTTAGACACCATCTCCATTGAGTTGATTGCTTCACTTATGGATTTCCATGCTTGTAATCACACTTAATCATCTCTACTATCTCCCTCCTTTCTTGGCTTTTGTTTTGCTTTGAAAGTGGTTCAAATAACTTGTTTATCTAAAGCATGAGATTGAGGTGTCATGCTTAATGGTTTAATCCCTTAGGGGGTTCATTACCAATGGTATAATGTCTCTTTCATACCTAAGACAACTCTTGGTTTGAGCTCTCTTTCCATTAGAGGACTTAAACTCACCCTTTGGACTCAATCCATTAAAGAATGGTTGGTAATCTAAAATGATGTAATAAAATTGAGGCTAAAAAGGTGCAAGCTAATAAAAAGTGTTGTGTTCAATCAGACGTTAATTGGACACATGGAACTTGGGCCATTTCGTACTTACTAGTGATAAAATGATTCAAGTTTCCAAGGTCACCACTTCCCTTGATCTTCCATGATAGGGAGGTGGCTATGAGAGTCTCATTTCATTGCATTTATTGAACTTGCACACTTTGGTTCATGAGCCATCATGCAATGAAATTGCTTGAGTTGATGGTTTGTGGACCAAGTTTACTACTCCTTTGATTTGTTCATGAAAAGGAGGGGTGAGTTGTGCAAACAAATCCTTGAAAATACCCTGTACGTGCTCTGTTTGTCCTCTATTGCAGCAAGGTGAACTGGGCTGTAGTGGCCGGCAAGCCACTTTTTATGGCCGACAGGCCACCTTTGATGCCAGGCCGACTATCACTGGTGGCCGGCCACTGATGCGAAATTTAGCAATGTGTTTTTGAGGCAAAGCAGAGTTATTCTAGAATTGGGCAGCAGTGTATGTGTCCTATTGTGCAACAGAGGCTCTCCGGAAGCAAAACAATGGCTTTTTGGGTAGAAACTGAGCACGTGTATGAGCATTCCTCGCATGTCGAGCCTGTTTAAGTTTAAATATTTAGATTAAATATTTCTTGTAATTAATTAGTTATAGCTAGTTAATTTTGTAAAGTGCTGTAATTTGATTAGCTAGAATAGTGAATTAATTGATTCAGTTTGTAATAATTAGTTAAGTAGTTTAGCTAATTTCATTTGGTTTTGTAATAATTAGCTTAGCTTTAATTACTTAGCTAGTTAGTTCATTCGGTCTCTTCTTCGTGAGAGCGTAATGTAATAATATGTATGTCTTCCAAACCCACATCTTTCTTCCTTTTATTTACTAGCTTATGATGGTTAGTTTAGGTACATCATGTTTTGTTTAGCATACTCCATGTTTGCATCCATTTGTATTGCATGCACCAAGGCTCGGTTCATCATTCTAATTGCATTGTTAGTTTAATACTTCTTTGAATATGTGCTTCGACCGCATGTTATCAAATTGCCTCATATGCCATATTAATATCCGAGCCTATTAATTACATATCGCATGCGTTGCATTAGTCATATTGCATAAGTTAGGATCATGCATTTTTTCTAACTCGTTTATCTTATTTGCTTGGAGTACTAGGTAAGCCTTTACTCGCTTTAGCATATCGCATGAGTGTGATTGCTGCCATGTTTGGCATGCTTGCCATGAGGCTAATTGCTTAAATGATAAACTGCTTGAATGCCTATTAGTGAAGGCTTGTTGCTTGAATTGGAATAATTTTCGATGGTTCATATGCGATCACTTTTTCAAGTGGTACATGTTTCGAAACAATTTTAAAAACAAACATGACTCGAAATGTTCCAATTCTTGCAAGTTAGTCTATACCTGTGTGTGTGCGCATCACATAGTAGTGCTAGCCTAATAAACCGAAACAAGAGCATATAATGTAAATAAGATTCATATCATGATTAGCAGAGGCCGATCTTTGATCGGGCGAGCGAGGGTGCTCAATTCATTCATGACCCCTCCCTCTCGTACCTAAGTTCCCGAGTCGAGACAATCTTGGTGATGACGGATATGTGGCCTTTGTCACAAGTCATGGGTTTCCTAAATTTTCCCAAATAAAAATATTTAGGTGGCGACTCTGTACCTAGAAAAGCAGTCCATTTTTGGCATTTTGATTCAAAATCAATTTTTTCAAAAGATTTGCCAGATTTGGACTCTTTGGTGTTTATCAATTTCACATTGCACCAGTGAGATTAGATTCAGAACCGTGGGAGTCCGAATTGTAGGGCCTATTTTTCCTTTCGAAAGGGGGCACGGAAAAAGTTGAGCTACGGTGGCGAGACAATATGATGGAGCTACTACACACATATGGTCCCATTGGAAAGCATGCAAAAATATGAATGGGCCAAACAAATTAGAACAACACTGACATCCTCTATTTCCCAAAATGGAAAAAAGTCGGCAAAAGTCACTGACTGTGTGATAACCCTGTCCTGTGTTATGTTAGTTAATCTTATTTATGATTGTGGTTATCCGCTTGATATGATTTTGAATGCCAATTATATGTTTATATGTGTTTTTGAATTTCTATTTGTTCTCCGTAGGAAAATCTATTTGATTTTCTACTATAAAATTTAATTAAGGCCGTAGAGGTGACTCAAACTGAAATTGACTGTATTTTTGCGATTAGCAAGCCTATGGTGAAATTTAATTAAAAATCGATTCGGATTAAAATAATTACATTAAATCAATTAAATGTGGTGCAATTGGTTAACACTAATTGAGATGGATTAGTTTAAATTAATCACTTAGTATATATATATGGGTTGAACACACTTAAGCTCCTCATTTTGACCTCAAGAATCTGAAAACACACTATAGAGGGAGAGAGTGAGCCGAATTAGAGAGAGATGGAGCTCGACCTTGGGGATTTGCAAGTGAATTCAAGAAACTAAGAGGATTAGCTCAAGAATTGGCTATATTTGGAAGAATTAAAGCTCCTAGGCGAGTAATTGAGCTCAAATTCATAAGTTTATATTTATAACTAAGTGAATGCAATCATGATATGTGACTAAGAACAAGAATTGAGTTGAATGTAATGAAATTGGAGTTGTATATACATGCATGTTTGCATTCACCACGATTATGTTCATTTGAGCATGTGACATGAAGAATTAAGTACCAAATCATACATGCAAGCATAGTTTTGTTGAGCTTCATGATTATAAGCATCATTTGTGCCATTTGAAATGGAATTGGAGTCAATAATTAACATGCATGCATGATTCATGAAGGTGTGAAGCTTGAATGCTTAAGTTTCGAAATTGGCAAAGAATTTGGAATGATTTTGGAAATGGACCATGATTCTGAACAATTGGTTTCAAATTACCTAAGTTTTTATGATACACAATGTTTTTCTATGTTTTTGACATCAATTTTCAAACTTTGGAACTTTGGGGTTGTATTTTGCAGCTCAAACAGCTTGCTGGAAAATCCAAAATTCGACCCATTGTAGGCACCCCATTTTTGACTGACCTTAAGACTCAGACGTCATCGATTGAGCGTTGGGTGATTGTGCATGTTGTGCTCGTTTCGAGCTTCCGGAGTTTTCGGCTGAGTGCCTTGCCTCCGAGCCTCTGAATTCTTTGTGCTTTGGCTCGGTTTATGGACCAAGCCTTGTTTCCCTTCCCTGGACGGAGGGAGAGGTCTTATAGACCACTTTTCCCTCTGGTAGGCCAGTTTTCGGTTTCCAGAGCCTTTGACCGAGCGCCTTGTCTTGCTTCCTTTTTGGTTTGGTTTCGAACCGAACCTTGTTTTCTCTTCCCTGGAGGGAGGGAGAGGTCTGTAGACCACCCTTTTTGTGGTCGTAGACCATTTTTCCTACTTGGAGACTAGTTTTCGATTTTCAGAGCCTTCGGCCGCGCGCCTTGTCTCAGGACCGCTTAACGTTCTCCGTTTGGCTTGGTTTTTGAACCATGCCTTGTTGACCTTGCCTAGAGGGACATTGTGGTATGGGAGACCACTTTTCCCTCATAGGCTGGTTTTCCGGACTTTCGGCTGTGCGCCTTGCCTCCCGGACTCTTGTTTTGCATCCTTTTTGGTTTATTTTTGGCACAAACCTTGTTTTCCTTGCTTGGAGGGTGGAGTGAGGGTGGGAGACCAGTTCTTCCCCTTAGAGACCACTTTTCCTGCTTGCCAGCCAATTTTCTGGTCACGTAACTGGTTTTCTTAGTCTTTGGACCACCAATAGTGGTCGGCCACCACACCACCACCTTGCTTTCAGTGTGTAGACCACTCCTCCCCAATGGCCGACCACTTTTTATCCTGGCAGACCACTTGTGGTGGTCGGCCAACCACTACAAGTAGCTGGCCGACCACTTTAATTGGTTGGCAGCTTTCCAGCACCTTTTTAGAGATCTTTTCTTGCCAGTTGTGATAGCTGGAGGCACATAAGTCATCCTCCATGTGTATGGAGGGATGGCTTAGAGCCTCAAGTGTGTTCAACAAGCTTCTTGCTTCATTTTCTATAAGAGGGAGGCCCTCCCTCCCTTCTCCAGGTTTAGAAAAATCTTGCTTGAGCTATACATATCATCTATATCTATAATCCTCCATTCCTCTCTTGTTTTGTGCCTTAAAGTGCATTTTCATCACACTTTTGCACACAAACACACACTCAAACACCACCCTTTTGTTGCTGAGGCCCTTTGAGGTTGGTTTTGGAGTTTTTGGACTGGTTTTGATAAAAAAAATAAAAATAAAAAAAATAAAAAAATAAAAAAAGATGCTAGAGTTGCAGCTTTAAAGTTGTTCTACAAGGGTGAGCGTCTAACCCTTAAAACCCTTGTTTTTGTTTAAGCTTTTGGCCCTACTTGCATGTTGTTTTAGGCCTAACTTTCTCCTACAAAAAGTTCTAATTTTGCATGCTTGTAATGTTTGTTTAAGGTCTCTTTTGTGTTAGGGGTGGTCTACCCCCTCTTGTGCCTTGTTTGGCTTTGTTTTACACCATCACTTTAGGCCCTTGAGATCACTTTCTCTTGGCCTTGTGACCACTGAAATCCAGTGGATTTTCAGTGGTAAAACTTGTGTTTTGAGGTCTTAAATAGGAGAGGGTCATCCTCTCTCCTTGTTTCTTGGTTACTTGCTTTGTATGCCTCATGTTTTCGCATGTTTGTTAAGCTTGTGTTGGCTTATTCTTGACTTGTTTTGGGGGTTATTTTGACATGTAATACCACTTTTTTGACTTGGTTTTGTCACCCCATGCATGCTATTTACACTTGTAGTGTAATCCTTGCAAACTAGCTTTGTGTGCCTCATGAAGTAGCATGTCTTTCTAGCATGTTTTGAGTCCATCTCAGTAGGTTTTTGGTGTTGTTTTAACATGCCTTAGATCTGTTTTGGCTTGGTTTGATAGCACCATTCATGCTCCTTGCACTTGTAGTGTATTTCCATTCACAAGCCTAATGTGTATCATGCTTTTGATCATCATTCTAGCATGCTTTTGGCTTAACTCTAAAAAACTTTTGACCATGTTTTAGCATGCTTAAGCTCTGATTTATGTTGTTTTGGTCATGCATGCATTGTTTTGTATAGCCATGGTTCAATCTTGCTCATTAGCTTTGTGGATTGAGTCCATTAGCATGCATTGCTTGGACTATTTCCATGATTTGGCATCATTTGAAATGCTATTTTAGTCCATATAATGTTTCCATACACTCACTTTTTTCACTATTTCAATGCTTTGGAGAGTTGGTGTTTTATGCCTTAAACATGGGCCATTGCGTATGCCTTCATGCCAAAGCATGCGAGCTATCATTTCAGTGTGTTTTAGGGGTTATTTTGCCATGATATAACTCTGATTTTTGTTGGTGAAGCCATCTCATGCTTGGTTTTGGTAGGTGTAGTGTAATCCTCCCTATTCCCCTTGTATGATCCATGTTTTGGCCTTTCATGTTGGCTTGTTTTGGCTTCCCTCCATACATATTTTAGCATTATTTTGACATGCTCTAGGACTGTTTTGGGTTGTATTTTCCATATGCTTCATGTATTGTATAGCTATAGTGCAAGTGCATATGCTAGTTTCAAGCTTTGAGTTTCCTAGCATGCTTCATTTGTAATATGTCGATGATTTGGCATCATTTACCATGTTATTTCAGAGCATATAGCATTGCCATGTTCCCATTTCTTTCACCCTTTGAGTGCCTCTAAGGGTTGTGCATTGTTGCCTTGCTTCTGGCCTAGTATGTATGCATGCATGCTTAGACATTTGAGCCTCCATCTTAGTATATTTTGGTCATTATCTTGACCTATTTGAGCTCTGTCTATGCTTGGTTCATTCATTTGTGCCATGCATTGCATGCCTCTTGTGTAGTCCTCTTTGGCAGATTTATGCTTTAAGGACCCTAGCATGCCATGCTTGTATTGTTTGAATGATTTGGCATCATTTCGCATCTAATTTCAGAGCATTTAGTATTGTTAGACTTCCAAATTTGTCACTCCTTGCTCATGTTTGAGATTTGTGATCGTATGCCTAGTTGAAGAGCCATAGCATGTGCATGCATTTGTCTTGCATTTCATGCCATCTTTCGTAACATTTTGGCTACTGTTTTGGGCATAATTGAGGTCTGTCCATATTTGGTTTAAGTCCATTGAGCATGTGGTTTGAATATTGTTGCATGCTTATTGCATTGCATATTGTTACATGCTTGTTGCATTGCCTCATGTTTGCATGCTTATGTTGCATTTGCATTGTGTATGCATGCCACTAGCATTGATAGATTGATCATGTTGCCTCGCATTGTGTATGCATGTCACTAGCATCGATAGGTTGCTCATGTTGCATTGCATCGTGTATGCATGCATTACATTGTGTTTACCATGCTTGAGTTGCATTGCATGTTTGCATGCTTGAGTTGCATTGCATTTTTTTGGGTTAGGTGTTAATCCGAACACGGGAAATGAGGGACGTTTCATACTCGAAGTGATGAAACGAGCCTCATTTCTCGGTCGCCGACCCTCTTGATCAAGCATGACAGAGGTTAAGGCATTTATGTGCTATGTGTGCATTCATTTCACATTGATTCGTGCAATCTTGGCTTCTCGGCCGTTATGCATTGAGGTGCGTGATTGGTGGCCCAAGGGTCGAGAACTGCACTCCCTTGAGCTCATGAAATGATAGGGAGGGTGGTTGTGCACACATATGTTGCAAATACATTGCCATGCCCCTTCTTGTCCTCTGTTGCAGCAAACTGGAGAAGTGCAGCAAAAACTGGTCGGCCGACCAGTAAAAGTGGCTGGCCGACCACTTTTTCTGGTCTGCAGCAAGCATAGGTGGTCGGCAGGTGGTTGGCACCACCAAAAACTGGTCGGCAGCCCTCCTGAGCGTCCCCAAGGTGAGTTAGAAGCTATCTGGAGCTTGGTGCAAGGTTCTGAAAACAATCGAAAATAGAGGCAAGTTGGGGCATCGCGACGGATTTCTGAACGAGGCGACCGAGCATGCATGCACTTCTCCCTCTGAGGACATCTCTTTGCTGCTTTACTAGGTTGATTTGATTAGCTAGTTATGCTTTCGTTTTGTACTTAAGTAGTTAATGTGTTTAGCTGCTTATTTGTATTGTAATAACTAGTTAGTTAACTTGTTAGTTAATTAACTTCGTTTTGTACTTAATTAGTTAGCTTATTAGTAAATTACTTTTCTGATGTAATAATTAGTTTAATTAGCTTAGATTAACCGATTAGCTTCTTATTCGGACCCTCCACCGAGAGGGCACAATTTTGTAATAAGGGTGCGTGTGTGTGACGCATGTCTTCCAACCCCCATTTCTTTCTCCTTTTTACTTATCCGCTTTCAGTGGTTAATTTTAGGGCATATTTCGATTAGCATCCTTATGTTTCGCATATCTGCATTCATTCATCTGTTTTGCATGCACCGGGCTCGGCGCATCATACAAACTGCATTGTATTTCAATTCCAAATTGAATACATGTTATCAAATTGCATTCACATAACATCTTAGAATAGCCGAGCCTATTTTAGTTGCATTTTGCATGTGTTGCATTAGTCATCTTAACATGAACTTGGATCATGCATGATTTCTAGCTAGTTCTCTGTTTTGGCTCGGAGTACACCGTGAGTGTTTACGCTTTAGCATACTGCATGAGATGTGTATGTTGCCATGTTAGCATGCTTGCCATGAGGCTAACTACTTAACTGATATAACGGCATGGATGCCTGTGGGTGAAGGCTTGATTACCTGGATTGGAACAACTCGATAATTGTGAGTTTTAAGCCCACTTGAAGTGGCAAAATCATGTTTTCCTTAGCCCACTTGAGGGTGGCAAATCCGCGTCTTAGCCTACTTGCAAGTAGCACCTTCAAACCATTTTCAAACAAACAAACATGAGTTGTTTTGTTCCAATCTGCGTGATTGAGTCTATACGTGTATGCTGCGCACATCACATAGTAAGCTAGCTAATAAATCAGAATAAGAACACATGTGTTTTCAAAAACAACATATCACGTTAGTAAAGGCCGATCTTTGATCGGGCGAGCGGGGGTGCTCATTGCATGACTTCCCCTCTTGTACCTAAGTTCCCGAGCCGAGGCAACTTTGGTGATGACGGACATGTGGCCTTAGGCACGAGTCAGGGTTTCCTAAATTTCCCCAAAATAAAATATTTAAGTGGAGACTCTGTATCTGACAAGGCAATCCATGTTTGGCACTTCTTTATTAAAATCAGTTTTCTAAAATGATTTGCCAGATTTGGACTCTTTGGTGATTTATCAGTCTAACATTGCACTTTGTGAGATTAGATTCAGAACCGTGACATGAGTCCGAACTGTAGTAGCTAAGAACAAAATGATTCGCGCTCTCGTGCGCGGAGAGCGGAGTTCCAGGCAGTCTACACCCATCTGCTCAAGCGTGAAAATTTGGCACCTAGAAGTTTTGCAGAGATTTGCACTGTGGCTCGAGTGGCAGCTTTATGCTCGACCGAACCCTATTTTGTAAGACTCCTCGCTCGAGCATTGAAAATCTCGCTTGACTGTAAAATTCATGCAACCAGCACTTTTTCAGATTCTTGTAGGCTGCTCGAGCAACCAAAGCTGCACTCGAGCGAAGGGCCCTTGTGTGAGCCGAATATCTGTTCATAGAGGAAAACCAAATGAATTTGAAGAAAATCAGGATATATACGCTATTCGGCTCCATCCTGGGCGATCCTGAATCCGAATACTCAAATCCTGAAGCTAAGTACGAATAGGAACGTGACTGAATGGCTGCGTGAGCAATCGTGCGCTGGATTGAAAGTGGGACCGACTCCCGAGATTATTAAAAAGTATAAAAGAGAGGAGCATCAACCAAAGAGAGGTATGTGAGAATAGACTAAAGAAACTTAAGACACAAGAAAATGAGAGAGATATACTAACTTGTCCGTCGGAGTGCTAATTCTGGCACTCCCGACCGGAGTGTTAATCGCTTTTTCAGGTGGCAATTAGAGGATCAGGAGCGTCCATTAGGATTCAAGAGTATTTCCAAACCACATCACCACAATTGGTGCTGTTTGTGGGAATACTCAAGTACATCCATGGCGGGCGTAACAGAAGATCCTCCGATAGTCGCTGACGAAACTATGCCAAGAGACATTCTTGGACTGGAAAACATCGCAGCACGACGGGCCTTAAATTTCGACTCAGTAGCTCAGACCACTCCCTCAACTTCAGTGCATGAGACAATACAGACGATTATGGATCAAGCAAAGCAAAATGAGCAGCGGCTGGAAAACATGATGGCTGAGAATGAGCACCTGTGCCAGGATTTGGCCTTGGAGATGGAAAAATCTCAGCAGGCCGCATGCCAAGACCGGGGTCAATCTTTGGGAAAGAAGGATAGTCGACAAAGTCGACTCTAAAAATGTGATAATGACAGTGATTCCGACTCATTATCCCTGGAACCCAGAAAGAAAGGATGTGTTGATGTATCTAGCTCATCTAAAGAAACTCCATATGTACGACATAAACGAGGGAGAAGCGATGATTCAAATGAGGAAGATAAACATGACCCTTCGTGCGATGAATTGCAAGGGCTGTTCTATCCAAAAAGTTCAAGGCATCACCATTCACCTTTTACGATGAAAAATCGGTCCCCATTTATCACATTTGTCATTATAAGCAAGCAATAATGCTCCATGCTGGCGATGAAGCCCTCATGTGTCGAATATTCCAAGCAGTCTGGGACCATTGGCCGTCAGGTGGTATTATAAACTGGAGCCGGCATCAATTAAGAGCTTCGACCAACTCCAAAAGTCATTCAGGGCGAGATTCATCACTAATGAGATCTAGCCGAAGCAAGCCGATTCTCTCGAGGCCATGCAAATTAAACCAGAGGAAACTCTTCATGAATATTCGGCCCGCTTTTGGAAGTGCTTTAATCTAGTAGATGATGCTTGCACTGACTCCATGGCCATCACTGCCTTTAAGATAGAATTGCATCCTGATAGTCCTCCCCGCAGTTCATTAACTAGACGGTCCCCCCAAAACAGTCTGGGCGTTATTGAAGAAGGTCGAAGAATATTGTAAAGTTGAAGACGATGCCCTACGGGTCAAAGCTAGATGTAAAACCGTTAAGATGACCATGTCGGGAATTGTTCAGCCGATTACCGTCGTGCCATCAAGAAACCCCGAGCCGCAGAATCAAGCTAAACGAGATAAAATGCGTGACTCACAACGATCAAATGATCAATGTTCATATCGAGCTAATGAACAATATCAAGTGGACATCAGGTGCATAAGGCGCTCAGGCAAGAAATACACGGAGCTAACAGAGCCGATCAGAAAGATTCTGTCGAAAGTACAACACCTTCCGTTCTTCAAGTGGTCGCCCAAGATGACGGGACCTCCCGATGCAAGAAGACGGAATAAACGGTCTGAGTATCATAAAGACCACCGTTACGACACCGACAGTTGTTATGCACTAAAGGATCACATGGAAGAGTTGGTGTAAGGCAGTCGTCTTACGCAACACGTCCGAATGAACAATCCAACAAATAAAGTAGCTCTACGGCTGGAGTCACCTCATCTTGGTGTAATTCATATGATATACAGCTTGTTGACATCATCCGAGGTGCATACAGTTCAGTTGCAGTCTAGCTCCCATAGCCCAATCATGCTAGCGAAACGGCCCCATGAAACTGGAAGGATGAGTTTCGATGATACTAACTTAGTTGGAGTAACTCAGCCCTACACTGATCTCCTCGTCATCGAGTGACGGGTGAACAGATTCACCATTGAGCGTGTTCTCATTGACCAGGGTAGCATTTCAGAAATAATGTATTACAAAACTTTTGTCAAACTTGGCTTCACCGACTCGGACCTATCCCCGGCTGATTACCCGTTTTTCGGCTTTAATGCTAACCTAGAGTATCCTTTGGGCAAAATCACACTACCGGTATGGGGGGCACCAGATCAGCAGATGTAGAATTTCTGGTCGTCAAGCTTCCTTCGCCGTATAATCTCATCATGGCAAGAACTTGGTTGCATACAATGCGAGCTGTGCAAAGCACCACCATCAACTATTTCGTTTTCCGACTGAATATGGTATCGAACAAATTCGCGGCTCTCAGAAATCGGCATAGCCATGCTATATGCTTGCCGCAAAGAGACCAAGGGAGCTGGAAGTGCATTTAATTGAGGTACCGGATGGGGAGAGGCTCGAAGACATTGGGAAGATCCCAAGTGAAAAAGCAATCGAAGCCTTGGATAGGGTCGAAACTGACGAAAATCCTGACAAGTTCTTCATCATCGGCGCTTCCTTGGATAAAGTTGAAAGGCAGGAGTTAGTATCCTTCTTACTCAGTAATATTGATGTGTTTGTATGGTCACCATACGAGATGCCAGCAGTGGATCCATCTGTGTCCCAACACCGCTTTAACGTTGATCCGAAGTGTAAGCCAATTATTTAGAAAAATCGGCAGTTAGCCGCGGAGCATGTTTCGGCCGTTGTTGAAAAAGTAGATCGGTTACTTGATACCGGGGCGATTTGTGAAGTAACCTATCCCACATGGTTGTCCAATACTGTGGTTGTAAAGAAGAAGAATGGCTCTTGGTGAGTTTGTGTGGATTTCATAGACTTAAACAAAGCTTGTCCCAAGGACTGTTTTGCCTTGCCCAGAATAGACTAACTCGTAGATGCAACCTCACATCATCAACGCATGAGGTTCTTGGATGCGTACAGGGGCTACCATCAAATCGCCATGCATCCGGAGGACCAAGAAAAGGCTGCATTCCTCTCCCCAAGAGGAACCTATTGCTACATGGTCATGCCTTTCGGGCTGAAGAATGCGGGGGTAACTTACCAAAGACTAGTGACTGCCATGTTCAGGGAACAGCTCGGCCGTACCATGGAAGTATACATTGACGATAAGGTGGTCAAATCAAGGGAAAAGCAAGCCCATCTAGCCAATTTGGCATAAACATTCGGCATCCTCAGAAAGTACAAGATGAGATTGAATGCCTCAAAATGTACATTCGACATCGGACCCAGCAAATCCCTTGGCTACATCGTTAACCACCATGGAATCGAAGCCAATCCGAGGCAAATAATGAAAATTCTAGAGCTTGGATCCCCTCAGTCAGTCAAAGAGGTTCGGAAGTTGTTGGGAATGGCCGTCACACTCTACAAGTTTATCAGCCGTTCCACAGATCGCTGTCAACAATTCTTTCACACACTTCGGCAAGGCAGAGTGTTTGAATGGACCCCCAAGTAGCAGGCCGCTTTGGACGGCTTGAAGTCTTATCTCCGATTAGTGCCACTCTTGGCAACACCTGTTGTAAGCGATCCACTCATTTTGTATCTGGCAGTATCTGACTGGGCAGTCAGCCCCGTATTGTTAAGGGAAGAACTTGGGGAGCAGCGACCAGTTTACTATGTGAGCAAAGAAATGGCCGACACCGAAACACATTACCTTCCATTAGAAAAGCTTATCCTTGCTCTCGTTATGGCTGCAAGAAAACTGATGCACTACTTTCAGGGGCATACCATTGGGGCACCAACGGAATATCCCTTCCTGTCAGCGCTCTGCAGTGCGGAAATGTCGGGGCGCGTTTCGAAATGGGCTCTCGAACTCAACCAGTATGATATCCAGTTTCTACCCAGAACTTCCATCAAGGGGCAAGTGCTTGCCGACTTTGTAGCCGAATTTGCGGGATCCCTCGCCAATTTTAAGTCTGATCAAGTGCAATCTTGGAGACGTTTGGCAGATGTATTGTGACGGGTCATCCAACCAACGTGGCAGTAGGGTTGGCGTAGTAATCATGACCCCCGAAGGGGCAATAATAGAACAAGCTATCAAATTGGGCTTCGATGCATCAAACAATGAGGCCGTATATGAAGCATTGTTAACCGGCTTACGGAATGCACTCCACCTTGGTGCGTGGCGTCTGCTTGTTTTCTGTGATTCAAAACTAGTAATCAACCAGTTAAAAGGGGAATATGTAGCCAAAAATGACCGCATGGTAGCTTATATGAGAACGGCGAATTCTTTTCTCACGAAATTTGATCACCACAAACTGAACCAAATAACTCGAGATCAGAACACGCATGTGGATGCCCTGGCTTGCCTAGCCTCTGCCATCAACTCAGAAGTTAAACGGACAATCGAAGTAGGGTTCGTTCCTGAGCCGAGCATTGCCTCTTTAGAATCAGTTCAGATCAATGTTACTGAACTAGGTCCAAGTTGGATGGACCCTATCGCTCTATTCCTATCCTCAGGGTAGCTCCCGATGGATAAGAAAGAAGCACACAAACTGCGAAACAAAGCCCTTCGATAGTACTTGGATCTGCAGGGGAAACTTTAAAAAAAATCTCTCTCAGGGCCGTACTTAAAATGTGTTCACTTAGATAAACTCGAGGAACTCTTATATGAAATATACGAAGGCAGTTGTGGTGTCAATTCAGGCAAACGTTCTTTGGCCCATCGAGCCGTAACTCAGGGGTACTATTGGCCAACCATGTGAACCGATGCCGAATGTTATGTCAAGAAATGTGAACAATGCTAGAAGTTTTCCCCCTTAACTCACCTGCTTGCCGAGGAGTTAAACTCTATCACTAGTCCTTGGCCGTTCGCTCAATGGGGGCTTGCTATCATCAGACCATTACCACGGGCTCCTGGGAACAAGCACTTCTTAATTGTCGCGATGGACTATTTCATAAAATGGGTTGAAGCAGAGGCACTAGCACATATTCGAGATGCCGACGTTAAGCATTTTGTGTGGAAAAACATCATAACGAGATTCGGCATACCAAGAGCGCTTGTTTCAGACAACAGTACCCAGTTTGATTGTAGTGTATATTGAGAATTATGCAACACTTATGGTATCCGTCCCTTCTTTTCCTCGTTGGCTTACTGTAGACACCCCATTTTTGACCGCCCTCAAGACTTGGACGTCATTATTTGAACACTCGATGATCATCCATGCTCGTGTTCGTTTTGAGTTCCTAAAGGTCTCGGCTGCGCGCCTTGCCTTAGGATCTCTCAACTTGTTTGTTTGTGCTTGGTTGTGGACCAAGGACTTGTGGTTTTTGCTTCTGAGGGAAGAGAGTGGCTTGTTGGCCATCCCTACACCCCATCAGCCAAGCTTTGTGCTTGTCGGCCTTATTTCCTTGCCATCGGCCATAAGTGGTGGTCGATCGGCACTCTTTTTGGTCGATCGGCCATATTTCTTGGCCGAGACCTTTCCACCTGCTTTTGAAGATATTTTTGTGCCAACTGTGATAGCTGGTAAGCACAGATCTCATCCTCCATACATGTGTATGAAGGGATTGAATCAAGACTCAAGCTTGTTCAACAAGCTTGAGAATTGAATTTCTATAAGAAGGGAGAGCCCTCTCCCTTTCCAGAGGTTTTGAAAAGTTGATATACAAAACATATATCACTCTCTCTATATATTTTACCTCTCTCTCCATATTTACCCTAGTTTGTGCTCAAAAGTGTATTTTCTTCATACTTTTGCACTAAAGCACCTACTAGAACACCATCCTTTTGTTGCTAAGGTACTTAAGAGCTGGTGTTAGTGTTTTTGGACTAGTTTTGGTCAAAAAAGAGTGCTGGAGTTGTGTTCTTGAAGGTGTTCTTCAAGGGTGAGTCAACTAACCTTTAAACCCTTGTTTTGGTTTAAGCTTTTGGACCTATTTACATGTTGATTTAAGCTTAAATTTTTACTATAAAAAGTTTTGATTTTTCATGCTTGTAATGTTTGTTTAAGGTCACTTTTGTGTTGGGGGTTGTCTAACCCCTCTTAGGCCTTGTTTGGTCTTGTTCTTGTGCCTTCCTTTTAAGCTATTGGGACCACCTAGGATTTTCAGTGGTGGAAATGGTGTTTTGAGGTCCCAAATAGGAGAGGGTCATCCCCTCTCCTTATGTCTCATATGCTTATATTGATGGCTCATAAAAGTAACATGTTTGTTAAGCTTGTTTTGGCTCCATCTTGGCATATATTAGACCTTATTTCAGCATGATATACCTCTGTCTAAGGTTGGTTTGATAGCCTCTTGCGTGCACCATGCACTTGTAGTGTAATCCTCTCTATTGCCTTAACATGCATCTTGTGTTTGGATCATCATTCTTGTATGTTTTGGCTCAACTCAAAGAAGCTTTCCCTCATTTCTTACCATGCTTGAGCTCTGTTTGATATTGTTTTAGTCATGCATGCATTGCTATGTATAGCCATAGTGCATTCTAGCTTATTAGCTTTGAGTGTCCAAGTTACTAGCATGCATTGCTTAGACCATTTTCATGATTTGGCATCACTTCATATGTGATTTCAGTCCATATAGTGTGGTCATGCACTCACATTTGTCACATTTTCCATGCATTGGGAGGTTTGTGTTTTAAGCCTTGAACATGAGCCATTATGCATGTCTTATTGCTTAAGTTTTTGGGATGCCATGTCAGTGGGTTTTTGGGCTTATTTTGACATGCCATAACTCTGATTTTTATTGGTTAAGTTATGCCATGCTTGGTCCTGGTAGGTGTAGTGTAACCCTCTTTATTAGCCTTGCATACATCATGCCTTATGACCTTCATGTTGGCTTGTTTTAGCTTCCGCCCATGCATGTTTTAGACTCATTTTGGCATGATCTAGGACTGTTTTGGTTGTCCTTGGCCCTTTGGGTTTTGATTCATGTGGCTTTGGTACAAGTTCCTATGCTAGTTTCAAGCTTTGAGCTTCCTTGCATGCCATACTTGTCTTGCTTGGTTGATTTGGCATCATTCCATACTAAATTTCAGAGCTTATAGTGTTGTTACACTTCCACTTTTGTGACCCTTTGAGCGCCTCTAAGGGTTGTGTTTTTGTTGCCTAGCTTGTGGACCAATATGTGTGCCTGAATGTTTTGCCTTTTGGTGCCTTAGTTTTGGTGTTTTGGCCACTGATTTGGGCATGGCTAAGGTCTGTCCATTTTTGGTTTAAGTCCATTGAGTATGTGGTTTGCATGTTGTTGCATGCTTATTGCATTGCATGTTGTTGCATGCTTGTTACATTGCCTCATGTTTGCATGCTTGTGTTGCTTTATTAAGTTGATCGTGCATGCATTACATTGTGTTTAAATATGCTTGCTTTGCATTGTTGTTTGGATTAAGTGTTTAGTCCCAACACGAGGAACGAGGGACGTTTCATACTTGAAGTGATGAAACGTGCCTCAATTCTTGGTCGCCGACCCTTTTGATCATGCATGATAGAGGTTAAGGCATTTATGTGTTTTCGTGCATTTCATCCATATTGATTTGTGCAACTCGGCCTCTTTGGCCATCATGCATCGAAATGCGTGATTGATGGCTCGAGAGTCGAGCACTACACTCCTTTGAGCTTCAAACATGATACAGAGTGTGGTTGTACCAAAATTTTCTTGCAAATGTATTGCGATGCCTCTGTTTGTACTCTGCTGCAGCAAAAGGAGGAGTTTGCAGGAAGAGATGGCCAATCGGCTATCTAGTGTGTCGATCGGCTACAAATATTTGGCCGATGACCATTATCCACTGGCCGATGGCCACCCCTCTTAGCCGATGACCTCTCAAAATGTCCATGAGGTAGGTCAGAAGCATCACAGAAGTTGGCATAATTTTCAGAGATGCAGAACAGTGCAAACAGAGGCAACATGAGGCATGACAACGGATTTTCGAGAGAAGTCGATCGAGCATGCATATGCTTCTCTTCTCGAGGCCGTTTTAACTACTTTGTATAGTTAGTTAATTTGTAATTAATTAGTTAATGTGTTAGCTAATTTAATTCATCATTGTAAATTCTTAATTAGCTTAGCTTAGCTTAGCTAATATTCAACTTGATTATATAATAATTAGTCTAATTAGATTATTAGATTAGTTAGAATAGCTTAGTGTAGCTAGCTTGTATTATTCATTCGAACCCTCCGTCGAGAGGGCAAATGTTGTAATAAGTGTGCGTGAGTGTGTGAATGTCTTCCAACTCCACGTCTTTCTCCCTTTTACTTAATCGCTTATGATGGTTAGTTCTAAGTCATGTTTTGATTAGCATCCTTATGCTTGCATGTTTGCATTCATTCATTTGTCTTGCGCATCATAACTAACCGCATTGTATTTCAATTCCTACTTCAATACATGATTACCAAGTTGCATCTCACATGCCACCTTAGAATAGCCGAGCCTATTTCTAGTTGCGTTTTGCATGTGTTGCATTAGCCGTCATAACATAAACTAGGATCATGCATGATTCCTAACTAGTTATTGTTTTGGCTCGGAGTGCACTGTAAGTGCTTACGCTTCAACATTTTGCATGTGTGCTAGTGTTGGCATGATAGCATGCTTGCCATGAGGCTAACTGCTTAAGTGATAAACTGCATGAATGCCTGTGGATGAAGGTTGGATTGCTTGAATTAGAGCAATTCATCGAAATGCGAGTTTTAAGCCCACTTGAGAGTGGCAAAATCATGTTTTCTAAGCCCACTTGAGGGTGGAAAATCCACGTCTTAGCGTACTTACGAGTAGCACCTTCAAACCATTTTCAAACAAACATGAGATGTTTTGTTCCAACTTAGGTGATCTAGTCTGTACTTGTATGTTGTGCGCATCACGTAGTAAGCTAGCTAATAAACCGGAATAAAAACACATGTGTTTTCAAAAACAACATATCATGATTAGTAGAGGCCAATCTTTGATCGGTCGAGCGAGGGTGCTCATTGCATGACCTTCCCCTCTCGAACCCAAGTTCTCGAGCCGAGACAACTTTGTGGATGATGAACACGTGGCCTTAGGCAACGAGCCAGGATTTCCTAAATTTCCAAAAAATAAAACATTTAGGTTGCGACTCTGTACCTGGCAAAGCAGTCCATGTTTGGCACTTCTTTATAAAAATCAGTTTTCCAAAACTATTTGCCGGATTTGGACTCTTTGGTAATTTATCAGTCCTGCATTGCACCTTGCGAGATTAGATTTAGAACCGTGACATTGAGTCCGAACTGTAGTAGCTAATGAACAAAATAGATTTAGCACCCTTCATGCGCGGAGCCAGGACGTTCGGGCACGTCTACAGTTTCTGGCGACTCCGCTGGGAATGTAGAGAACTTGACTCGAACTCATGATATCTTGTTTTGATTACACTTATGTGTCTTTTTGCATTGCATTTGCATTGGTGCGCCTAGGACACCGTGTTTGCCGTATGCTATTCCTAAACGGTTTGCCGGAGGCTTGCTTTGAGAAACGTGCCATAAGGCTGACCGATTGCGGGCTCTTCCACGACGGAAACACAAACCTCGGTTTTTACCGAGGCACCCTTTTGACCATTCAACCTAGTGCATATCGGAATCCATAGTGACCATTCCAAACTAGGACTGGTTGCTTACCCGATTGTAGGTTGTTTGAGAACCGCTGTGTGCATAGTGAAACCCTAGCTCCTGACAATAGGACAGGAAAACCCTACCCCTCCATAGGGGTGTTTTGGCTCTCACTTGCTTGATTATGTGCTTTTAGAGTGCGTCTCTGTAAGAATGCATGTATCAGTTTGCAAGTCTGGGTATCAGGCCGCGGGCATCAGTATTTGGGAATCAATTTTACCTGCGGGTATGAAATTCAGATTTGGGGCAGTGATTTGGGAATAGTGATCAATGGTTAAGAACAGTTCTTTCAGCTTGTGTTTGCCAACTGTGTGTTGTCTTTATTTAAAGCTGTTATGCTGTCCATTTTTCTGCTCATTGTTTCCTTATTATGCTTTATTTATCTTTTTGCAAGGTAGTTTAGCACCATTGCTTCTAACCAGACAGATATTCCCCAAGCACTCTAGGTTAGAGGTCGCAGACTTAATCGATCCGCAGATCTGATAGACGGACAAGCAGTGTTCTTTTCTTTACCCCGAGTTACCAGATGGAGGTCAGTAAGGCACAGTGTATCGGTATAGCGGTTGCCAGATCCGTGGTCCTTATCTACCCCACCAGTGAATAGTCAGGCTAAGGCCTCAGTTTCTATTACAGGGACAGATATACAGGTTGTTCAGCTAGATCAGCACACTATGGCAGGCATGGAAGAGATGATGCGTCATCTCTAGGAAAGTATGCAAGCCATGCAGCGGGATGCTGCCCGCCAGGCAGAAGTGGCTGTACGTCAAGCGGAAGTAGTGGCCCAACAAGCGGAGTTAATTGCCAGGCTACAGCAGTAAGCCGGAGCATCTACTTCACACCCACTTCCACCCCCACCTAGACTTCCGATACTCGAGATACGACAAATGTCCAGGAAGATACGGACATCCCAACAGGCCAGTTCTGCCACCAGTTCTACCACAGATTTCAAAGTCACCGGCCTTCTCAACGGATACACCTTTTGAATCTGAGATGGACCCAACCGCTCTGAAGATGAGTAAGCTTGAAAAGCTGTTCAAACGGGTCCAGGGAGTCAGTTCCATTCCAGACATAGAGGATGGATATACCGACTCGGCCTTGACTCTGTCGGACTGATTCAAGATGCCTCACATTGACCGTTTTGACGGGTCTGGGGATCCTATGGTGCACTGTTTTCGGACATACTAAGGCGGATGGGCCTCTCCAGATTGCAGAAGCTTTCCCTGTTTGGCCGGACCCTGTCGAGTGTAGCGGCTATTTGGTATGCAAAACTGGAGGACTCTGTCAAGAGGAGTTGGGAGGAGATGGCTGAGGCCTTTATAGCCCAATACTCCTATAATACTCAGATCGAGGTCACAACTCGTAATCTCGAGACAACTAGGCAAGAGCCAAAGGAAATCTTCTTCTATTTTGTGACCCTCTGGAGGGCTAAGGCCTCGATGATGACCATCAGGCCGGTCGACAAGGACCAAATACGGATGGTTATACGCAACCTCCAGCCCAAGCTCATGCAGAAGATGATCGTCCTCCACCTCCCCACCTTTGCAGATCTACACGAGATAGGGGTGCAGATCGAGGACGACATGAAACAAGGCCTCATTGATCATGAGAGAGAGCAACCCAGGAGGGCATTCAACCACACTACGAATGCAGGCACAAGTAGTGCTGTAGCTGCCAGGACTTCAGACGTGGGCATGCTCACCACCACTACCCCAAGAACCCTTACAGCCACGCCATTCACCGGTGTGTCCGGAAGTAGCTCACAAACAACCAAGTTCCCATCCCGAGGCCAAAGAACCTTTAACCTGATATATATGTCTCTGTCCAAAGCACTGGGGGTTTTGATCAGGAAAGGGCACTTGAAGCCCCTAGAGCCGCGGCCATTGCCAGAAAAGCTTCCCCCCTCCCATAACCCAGCTAAATACTATGCGTTTCACCAACAGCATGGTTACGACACTGACCAGTGCTTCAGATTGCGTCACGAAATCCAGGATCTCATTGACAATAGGGTGATCGTACCTCCAGAAAAATTGAATGTCATAACCAACCCTCTCCCACCACATAACCAAGCTCCACCTCCCAAATGCATCAACCTTATCCAAACTAGGGTTGTGTCGTACGACCCTAGCATATATATTACCCCTTCCCACCTACCCAAACCGAAGGTGTTCATTCCTGATAGCACTGACTTGTGCATGTTGGACATTTTCCAAACCCAACCTAAAACGGTGGTGGTGACTATTAAAGATAGAATTGGGTCGACTGTGGGGGCAGATGGGGATGATGATACAAAGCCTGAGGGGTCTACGAGCTTCATGTACAACCCGAGGGGTTACATCACACCAGCAGATCAGCCTAAGCTAAGGGTAGAATTGCCAGTGGGGGCAAAGATTTGTGTAGTACGAGAGGATGGACCTAATCAGGGACTAGATGACCTAGCAGATTTGGATGAGGACATTGCGAATCTGCAGTTCTTTGAAGAGTAGGACTCAGGAGACGTGACAGTCAACTCGTTCGACTTGGATGGGTCAGTAGAAACTACCGGGTGGCTTGACGACCAACCAGATGTTATTGAGCAGCCTCAGCTAGAACGGGGTCCATCAAGGACGGGGCATCAACAGTGGCCGGAAGGGCCGGGAATCAGTTTGCATCGCCGGAGAGCACCGGTGTTAAGAATTTCACTCGGAATCCAGGTGTAGACGCGCCCGCGGAGGGGGGGCTTATGCTACTACAGTTCGGACTCGCGATTTTTGTTGTCGCGGTTCTTAATCTGAACCAAAGAGTCCAAATCTGGCAAATCGTTTTGAGAAACAGATTTTTGAAAAAGTAGTGCCAAACATGGACTGCTTTGCCAGATACAGAGTCGCCACCTAAATATTTTTAAAATGGGGAAATTTAGGAAACCCTGACTCGGTGCCGAAGGCCACATGTCCATCATCACCGGAGTTGTCTCGGCTCGGGAGCTTGGGTACGATCGGGGAAGGTCAGCTATGAGCACCCCCGTTCGCCCGGTCCGAAGACCGGCCTCTACTAACCATGATATTCGATTTTGAAAACGTTATGTGTTCTTATTCCATTTATTAGCCTAGAATTACTATGTTATGCACGCAGCAAACAAGTATAGACTAGATTGCCTAATTTGGAAAGAAACATTGCATATCCGTTCGTTTTGAAAATGCTTTAAATTTTGCTACTCGCAAGTAGGCTAAAACATGGATTTTAATGAGTTTTTCCAACTCAAACAATCCAACCTCCACCCACAGGCATTCAAACAATTTAACACATAAGCATTTAGCCGCATGGCAGGCATACTGTCATGGCAACACTCGCACGCATGCGGGATGCTAAAGCGTAAATACTTATATCGTACTCCGTGCCAAAACAGTAAACTAGTTAGCAAACATGCGTGTCCTAGTTCATGTTAAATTGGCTAATGCAACACATACAGGATGCAATTAGATAGGCTCGACTAACCTAAGCATGGCATATGAAATGGGATCAACTATCACATATTCAATTTGTGAATTGAAGTACAAATGCAGTTAGCGTGATGTACCGAGCCTAATGCATGCAATACAAATGGATGGATGCACACATGCATAGCATAAGGTATGCTAAATTAAACGTGCCCTAATCTACCATCGTAAGCAGGTAAATAAAAGGGAAGAAAGACGTGAGGTTGGAAGACATACATACACTCACGCACACTTATTACAGATTTGCCCTCACTCGGAGGTACCAAATAAATATTACAAATTAATTAACTACGCAAGCTAATTAATAATTACAAATTAATTAATTTAATTAACAAATTAGCTAAAACTAAGAAAACAGGAAAGACGCCTCGGGAAACGCGCCGCCATGCATAGGCTGCCTCTGTTTTTGTTCCTTCACTCCTCTGGAGGTTGTCAAAACCTCAGGACTGCATCCCTGGACACTGGGGAGTGTCACCGGCTGAGTGGAATTACCACCGGCAGTGGTGTGCGGCCATCGGCACAAAATGAAGCTGTCGGCAGAGGAATTGTTGCCGGTCGGCACCTTACACTGCCGGTCGGCAGAGTGTTCCTGCAGAATCTGCAAATGACAGCAACAGAGGGCAAAGCAAAGCATGGCAGCACAATTCAAGGCATATATGCACCAACCATGTCCCTTATCATGATAATGACTCAAAAGGGCATGTGCCTCGATTCTCGGACCACCAATCACGCATTTTCATGCATGATGGCCCAAAGAACCAAGTATGCAACTTTGATTTCAAATGAAATGCAAATCAATCAAGCAAATCAAGGCCCAATTCCTATCATCAAGTCAAGGAACAAGGCATGCATGCAAGATGCAATGCAACCTAGGCATGCAAGCTAAGGATGCAACATGGCATGGCAACTAACTTATGCAAGCATACAAGCAAACATAGGGGCATGCAAATGGATGCAAAGATGGACTTATGCATGAATTAGGCGGCTCTAAATAGGCCTAAAACAGTAGCCAAAATGCTACAATATGAGGGACCAAATACATGCACACATGCACCTAATTGAAGGTCAACACTTAAGCACAAATTGAACAACTCTCAAATACATTTGAAAGGTGAATCGTGGACTAATTAGCATGCAACATGAGCTCTAGAAATGCATGTTAGGATGGTGCCAAACCAAGCAACAAAATCAAGCCAAACATGCAACAAATGGTCCAAGTATTCAAAGCAAACCAATGGGGCATTGAACTATACTTAGTAAGACCAAACATGGCATGGACTAAATGACTAAAAACAGAGTTTTAGCACATAACATAAGGCCCAAAAGACCACTTAGATGGCATCCAAATGACTCAAAAACAAAGGCATGCACAATCGCCAAAACATGGAGCATGAGATGACAACCTTACAAGGCATTAAAGGGACATCAAATGCGAGCTCTCAAGCATACAATAAGGTCTGAAATGGCATGGTAGATGGTCCCAAATCACCAAAACAATGCAAGGATAGCATGCTATACATTCACATACTTAAGGCCAACAAGCCGGAATGCAAAGGGGCTATATGATGCATGCCAAATTCGACCCAAACAACCTAGGACAGACCTAGGACATGGCAAAACATGCACAAAATCTTCACGAGACTAAGCCTAAAACATGCTCCAATAAAGGCTAACAACCTAAGGCACATTGAGGCAATAACAAGGCATTACAAGGCAACTACGCTAAGCATGCATGGGGTACCAAAACCAACTCAAAATCATGTTGTATTATGGATATATAAGCATGAAAAATAGCCTAAACATGCTCAACACACACTCAAGCATAGGCTCTCTTTAGAGACCAAAATATGTCCTTTTCAAGGACAACAAGGAGAGGGGGTGGCCCTTTCCTTCTTGGGACTTCAAGGCATCACCTTTACCACTGAAATCCCTCAAGATTTCAGCGGTGAAGGGACCCCAACACCAAAATCCCGGAGCTAGCACAAAAGGGCACAAAATGAGGCCTTTTAAGGCCTAAGGGTGTTCAAACTTACCCAAACCACAAAACACCCTTAACAAACAACCAAGAGGGTCTAAAAACAGAACTTTTTTGTATTATACACTAGGCTCAAAAACGAATTTAAGATAGGTATAAACAAGGTGCAAAAATGGGGAATAAAGGTGTTAGTTTCTTACCCTTGATGACCCCGTCACAAATGATGCTCCAATGACCTTCCTTAGCTTGAATCCAACACCAAAACCTCAAAATCAGTCCCTTAGAACCTCAGTTCCAAGAGGAAGGTGAAACACTAGGTGTTTGTGTGCAATAGTAAGACACAAAACATCTAGAGCACAAAAGAGAGGGAAAGAGAGATAGGAAGTGTATCTAACCCTAACCCTAAAACCAGAGCTTAACAATGGCTGTTTTTGCTCCCAAAATATCTAAACTCCCTAACCTTTCTAGCCAAGAGACACCCCTCTCTCTATATGGCACTTCTTGTCTTGTAAAGCTTACAAGACAAGCTTCATAAGAGGGAGATCCCTCCATACACGTGTATGAAGGGGAGCAAAAGGCAAGAAAGCTGTCTTAAAATATCTGCAAAAGCAGATGCACAGTAATCGGCCGGCCAAAAATGCCATCTTGGCAAAAAAAGAGTGCCGACCGGCACTAAATAGTGCTGACCGGCAACAAATAGTGCCGGCCGTCAATATACATTGCCGGTGGCAGCAAAAACCAGCCAATGGCCTCTAGCCACTGCCGGTGGTGGGTGGGGATGGTCTACAAGCCCTACCCTGCCTCTCAAAGGCAAAACACAAGTGTTTGGTGTGAAACCAGACACTAAACAGTCAAGTTCGGAGGTCCTGAGGCAAGGCACGCGAGCCGAGGCCTCCGGGAACTCCAAACGAACACAAATATGGATGATCACCGAGTGTTCAAACGGTGACGTCCAAGTCTTGAGGACGGTCAAAAATGGGGTGTCTACAGTTGCCCCTCTTTGACAGAACTCGAAAGTCATAACAATGACGGGAGTGAATGTCAAAGCCCAGAGACGACCCATTTTTGACAAGGCCGAAGACTTAGACAAACATGCAAGACAATCAAGATATGCGCCCGAAGGCAGGGGCAAAACGCAAGACAATGCAAAGAGCCGGACATAACTTATGATCATGCAAAGAAAGCTGTAACGAAGCACACATGCGACGGTTTTAAGCTAGCATACACCAAACTACACTACAATGCAGAAAGGATGTAAGAGAATTATGCAATTCTCGATACGTCTCACTCGGAGGATACAATACCTGTGCGGCTCGTCTGGTTGCACCAACCTCAAATGAACCGTACATACAATATCGTGCCTGAAAAGAAAACAAACTTAACAGGTACAATATTGTTAGCAACATGCATGACAATGCAAATGTGGATGCAAAATGAAATGCAATATATACAAAACAATGTATAAACAATGCAAATGAAGATGCAATGTAATTGAAATAATACAAACTACATGCAAAGCATTCGAATCATGATCCAATCATGAGCGGTTCGAAAATAGATTGAAGGAGGTAACAAGTCTGTCTACCATAGAACGGTCAACTGAACTATGAGCATTGTAGACAGACGCAAGAACAAGTATTGGGTGGAATTGACATAAGTAGGGAAACGACCCGCTTGAGAAAGGACTGCGATCCTAATGCCGGATGCAAAAATTACACTACAATGTAATATATATGGATATGCTAGGAAGATGGCAATGAATATGGCACGCAGGCCAAACCAAATCTTGCCTAGGAAAGGTATGTACGCATACAGGCCATGTGTAACACAGAAAAGGTGCCGCAACCCTCAACCAACATACCAGCGTGGAATCGGCGCGATACACAAACAGAACTGTGTTTTAACAAGAAAAGTAAGGGCACATACCGGATCAAGCTCAACCTGGAAAGGCGTAAGCCATAGGCGGAAGGCGATGCAATGAATGCATGCAATCTACAATGCAATATCTACAAATATGCAATGGAGTGGATATGGATACAATGGATATGGCACGCAAGCCAAACCAAATTTTGCCTAGGAAAGGCATGTACACATACGAGCCATGTGGAACACAGAAAAGGTGCCGCAACCCTCAACCAACATATCAGCGTGGAATCAGCGCGATACACAAGCAGAGCTGTGTTTTAACATGAAAAGTAAGGGCACATACTGGACCAAGTTCAACCTGGAAAGGCGCAAGCCATAGGCAGAAGGCGATGCAATGAATGCATGCAATCTACAATGCAATATGTACAAATATGCAATGGGATGGATGTTTACAAAAATGCATGACAATGCAGTGCGATGCGACTACTGGGAAAAATGCAACGGATGCATGCAAGCTACAATGGAAATGCATGACAATGCACTATGATTGTTTTTTTTTTTGTTTTTTGTGTTTTTTTTTTTTTTTGAGATGCACATGATGCAAGTACGGCACGCGTGCCATACGGAATGTAAGATGATACAAATGAGACACGCACGCCTCATAAGATGCGAAAAAGATTTTGACAATTGGACTTATACGCTACGCGAAGCCGGTTTGTGTTCAAAACAATGCAATGTACTAACAAGTACAAGTGAGATGTGCAAGATAGCGCGAATGGATACATGCAAGATGCAAGTGAGGTGCACAAAACAGTGCGATGCGCAAAACAGCGCGATTGAAATACTATGCACAAAACAGTGCGACAATTCGAATTGCACAAAACAGTGCGACGGTTCAAAATGCACAAAACAGTGCGACGGTTCGAAATGCACAAAACAGTGCGACGATTTGAAATGCACAAAACAGTGCGATGGTTTGAAATGCACAAAATAGTGCGACGGTTTGGAATGCACAAAACAGTGTGACGGTTTGAAATGCACACAACAGTGCGACGGTTTGGAATGCACAAAACAGTGCAACGGTTTGAAATGCACAAAACAGTGCGACGGTTTGGAATGCACAAAACAGTGCGACGGTTTGAAACGCACAAAACAGTGCGATTGATATGCGATATACATAGGGCAACTTTTGGACCTTGTAAAAGTCAAAATGATACGAAAAGGATACACCTTGCATGGGTTGGAGTGCTACGCACGGCAGATGCAGTCCGAAGTCAGAACGGAGGCCGGTTGACCATCGGAGGTACACTTTCTTGCACTTTCTTGAGCTATGAAGACCAAAAACTCCTCATATGGCCTAAACAAGGCTGTGGGAACATCACCGGCCGGGAGGGGAGGCCACCGGCTGTCCACCGGCTGCAAAATAATTCCATCGGCACAAAAAAGTGCCGGCCGGCACAAAACATTGCCGACCGGCAAACAGTTGCTGAATCGGGGCAGTTTCGACTTTTCACTTCGGGTGTTTTAAAATAGGGTTTCAAAACCCTATTCCTCACTTCTCCACCGCCGAAAACTCTAACCCTCTCTCTCTAGAGTGTTTTTCTTTCATTTTCCGTCCGTTTCTTCGAGTTCTACGCCCATTTCGTCGTCGGATTCGCGATTTCCTTCGCATTTCGGACATTTTCAACCGATCAGATTTTTGTTTCGGTGCCTCGTTTGGCGTTCCCGCCTTTTCGAGGTTTGTTCCCCTTGTTTTCCTCTTAATTTCCGTGCCTTTTCACATTCCGGCCTTTCCGGCCATTCCCGATCCTCTCGGGAGTCGACTTTTCGGTTGACTCTTCGTATTCCGGCCCGGTTTTCCTTCCTCCGGCCATTTTCTCATCATTTCTGATATGGCGGACGATATTCCACGTGGCGGGACTCCCCCGAACCACGAGATGGATCCCGGGGTCGAGCTCCTACCACTGAGCGAGCGCCCGTTCGACCCGGCGACCTACCGACCGGCGATCCATGTTCTGCCCCCCGACGGCCTGCGTCAGTTTCGGAGCTTCGAGAGGCACGTGGCGCCTGAGCTACTACTGCGCGAACCTACCTCCCACCTTTCATTCGGCACTTCCGAGGTGACTTTCTTTCTTCTGCTTTACTTTCTGCAATGTAGGATACAAAAACTGTCATAGCTAGTTGTATTCTTTAACTGCTGAAAACTGATATGCTGTAGACTGTAGTTGACTGTAAACATACATACAACTGATATCTGCTTGAGACTAACACATGCACACACACTGCACTAGCCCTGAATTACTCAAACACACTGCACTCACCGTATTCTACTGCATACACACTGGCACCCAGTATTTGTCTGAATCTGTTAAATTTGCACACAATGCTATATCTGTTCGGAAACACCCAAACATGCTGACACAACACACGTATTTCACTGTAAGCACACCGGCACCCGGTATTTGCCTGAATCTATCAAACTTGCACACATGCTTCATCTGCTTTTTCAAAACTTCATTTTGAATGTTGTCTTGCAATTGTTATTTTCTGTTTACAGGAGGGTTCCCATACCATTCGCGGGTATGGGAATACTGGCGCTCGGGAGTGGTACGGTGAGCTCCCTGATGCAGTCCGGCGCATCGTGGATCGAGCGGGTTTCGGCGCCTTCTGCCGAGGACTCTCTAGGCTCTCCACTTGCAGGCCTCTCCTTGCCGCTCTGGCGGAGAGATGGTGGGACACCACTGATTCTTTTCATTTTTCCACTGCAGGGGACATGACGATGACCCCTTACGATTTCTCGATGCTCACCGGCATCGGGGTGGGGGGTGATCCGATCCCTTTCGAGATTGACATGGATGAGTGGACCGCCGCTCAGGTCCATTTACTGGGGGAGGCGCCACCTCTAGCTCGCCCAGGTTTCGTCCGATACTCCTGGTTCGAGGTCCAGTTTCGAGTCCAGCCCGTGTTGGAGGAGGAGGTGCAGATGACCCAGGAGAACGTGGAGAGGTATGCTCGCGGCTTCCTCATGTTCCTGTTCGGGACTACTATCTTCGCCGACCGGGCGAACACCGTGCCTCTCTGCCTTCTCAGCGCACTGGTGGACGTCCGGGACATCCTGCACTATGATTGGGGTGGCGCCGCTCTGGCCACCCTTTACGGATACATGAGCTCGGCTTCTCGCGGCAGCGGCCAGCTACTCGAAGGCTACTGGCGGGCTTGGGAGGTACACTTCTTCTCCGCTTTTTCATTTCTGTCTCGTACTTTCTGTACTCTGTACACTGCACACACTGTAGTTTGCTTTGCACTTGCTGTATACTGTACACGCGGCACACACATACATTCTGCTTTACACTGACTGCACACTGCTCACACTGTACACTGCACACTATACACTGCACAACACACGGCTCTGCCATTTCTGCTTTATTCTGCATTATGCTTCAACTGATAAATGCACTGGTATTTATCTTGCAGCTATGGGTTTATGCCTACTTTCCTAGGCTCGCTCCTATGCCAGTTGCGGAGACTCCTCTGGCCGTCCCGTTTTCGAGTCGCTTCGACGAGAGATGCACTCGGCGACCACGGGAGACGTTCGGCTTCTTCCGCCGATACTTCGATACCATTACCCCTGCCGAGGTATGTTTTACTTACAGCTCATTTAAGCTTCGCTTTTCCACTGTATATTTCCAAAACAGTAGATAACAAACTGTCTGTCACTTTCAGATCACATGGCGGCCGTGGGCTCCCTTGCCGGCGGCGATGCGGGATCGGTTCGCTGGTGCGGAGGAGACCTCGCGTTTCCGGATCTTGCTGGAGGGCCCGGTCTGTCGGGCTTGGTACTTGGGGGAGCGTTTCCTACGCCAGACCCTGGGGTTACCTGAGCAGATAGTCCCGGTTCACCCCCCAGGCAGATATGAGGGAGACCGAGAGGCTCACCAGCGAGCAGATGGACGACTACCCCATTGGTTGGGAGGAGGCCGGCTTCAGAGGTACCGGAGACTATCAGGAGTACATACGGACGTACCTGATGCGACCTTTGAGCGGTCGTCGAGCAGAAGGGGCCAGGCCTGTGGCATCGGCGGCTGGGGCCGGAACGGGAGTTGGAGTAGGGGCTACGAGGAGGGCCCGGGTCCGTGGCAGGGGCGGAGTGCAGGGAGGACGGGGAGCTGGCTGGCCTGCCCTGCCCGCCGTACTGACTTTCCAGGGGCAGGGTGGGTCGACCTATCAGATCCCCTTCGCCCCTCCACCAGCTGGTCACGAGTTCATCGATGTCCCCGATTTACCTCCGGTATGTATTACTGCATTTTGTATAGTTATTCATTTCAGTTTATTTGATATCCCACAGAATATTTGATGCATCTGACACTTTTGCAGGCTTCTTCTTGGTATACCCGTCAGTCGTTGGCGATGAATGCCTCGATGATGGGGATGCTTCAGCGGACTTTTGATCTCCTAGCCCTCTACAGCATACCGGTATGTCCTTCTGACACTGGCCTCAAACCATTCATACACTGCTTTACATAATCTGACGCACGGCACAACACCTGATACACCGATCTCACAGCATCTGACACACTGCATACACTGCATTCTGCACTGTTAAACTGCCCACGGCGTTCATACACTGTACTCGGCATTGCATTTTGCACTGATAAACTGCTCACAGCATTCATACACTGTACTCATACACTGCATTCTGCACTGATAAACTGTCTACAGTATACTGATGCATTTCCCTTTTGTGTGCTTTTTCAGCCTCCTTTCCAGATTCCCATGGCAGGAGGTGCTCCAGCTCGGCCTCCTGTCCCTGCCCGGGGGAGAGATGAGGAGGGCCGGATATTTCCCCGTACCAGGAGAGGGCGTACTCATGTCGGGAGTAGCTCGCGAGCTCCAGTCCCGGACGATGATTATGACGAGGAGTCAGAGGCGGAGGCCGAGGCGGAGTCCAAGTCATCGGAGGAGGAGTCCGGAGGCGGTTCTAGCTCGGGCTTTGACGACGATGCTGATGATGCTCCTGGACCCTCGTCCAGGAAGAGGACTAGGACGGACTGACGGCCCTTGGAGTTGCTTGACATGGATGCAGATTTTTGCTATCTTTTCTTCTTTGTACTTTTCCTTTTGTTGGTAGTTAGATTACCTTGTACTGCCGCAGGCAGATTTTTGTTTCCAAAACTTGTACATTTGAAAAGATAATGAAATGAAACGGACTTTTTATCTGAAAAAGTGTTTACATTTACGCATCTCATGCATTGCATCGCATCTCATCATGTTACACCTCAATGTAAACGAAATTGATTGGTTGTCTGAAAATTGAACACTTGCACTGTAATAATCAGATAACTAAACAGCCAACAGCAAAATAACCCAAGCAGCCCACTGCCTGATTCTGGACACACAGCCCTTACTCTGTTGGGGATTAATCTGCATACAGCCTGTAACACAGCATTCGTTTCATTTTGGACACGGCAAATTCTGAACAAACGGCCCAATTCTGAACAAACGGTTCAAATGTAGAGAATGGCAAAGCATTCTGAGTGTAAATGATTTTTGAGATCGAATGAGGGTTTTTCAAACCGGGATATCGAGCCTACAACTGAACACAGCGGGGAGGACTCAAATATAAAGGTACACGACCTAACACAACGAGACACGCTCGAAAAAGACCTAAAACAAAGGTTGAGGTAAACAAAACCAAAGACACGACATACAGACGTGCTGACGAAGACGGGGGACCTCGGATCACGAGGAGCCAGTTTCTCTAGGCATTGTTTCCCACCCTTTCTGATTTGTGATTCTTACATCCCTCGGGCACTCAGGCTCGGATTTTCTCTCAAAACCCTTTTCCTCACTTTTCTCTCAACTTGCACCTCTCTATTCTTCATTCCCTCATTTTTCATCCCTCCCCGGGGTGATTGATGGATAAATAGAAAGGTGTGGGTTCATGCTCAACACCGTTAGCTCACGGCCATTTCTTCTGGTGGGCGGAGTGCTCTTCTGGCAAGTACGTTGATGACGGGGGAAAGACAGAACGCCTGGCTCAACTGTGCCCCTAGTTCATCATTTTAACCATTCTTTGTTTTTGCTTTCTACTAAAACAATTTTGATCAAAATGAGAGTCGGATTAACGTACTTGTTCGATTTTTTGATTTGAAAAGCATGCAAGTCAGGCAGCAAGCACTGAAAATTTTCCTTTTTTAGGTCCAAGACAATGGTCCAGTTTTGGAAAGTGAACAGTTTTCGAGAAAATAGCCAACCTTAGTAAAAATTTTCAAAAACTATTTTTCAAACAGTCGATGCTTAACAAGCGCGAAACTTACTCTCTGAGATGCACAACCTCGGATCGGAGGCAATGGAAAATTGCCCCTGGTTTGAAGCGAGTGGGAGGCAACGGAAAGTTGCCCCTGGTTTGAATGGCGTCTCACGACGGCTCGTGGCAACGGAAAGTTGCCCCTTGTTTGGGATGGTGCCGCAGCAGTCCGCAGACAGTCTTCATCGGCGGTGGTCGAGCTCTTGGACACAGCGATGACGAAGACGGTCACAACACATATATGGACACAATCACCTCAAAGGGTGTTGGCCACTGGACTTTGGGGATGAAATCGAAACCATTGCATGGACTGAGACGCTATGAAAGCGTTGGGGGCTGGACTTCATGATGAAGTTGCCTACGTATCCCAAACATGGGAATCTAGCCTCACGTAGTTCCGGTTAAGGTACACTCGGGTATTTTAATCTTCACTTTTTTTAGGCTCTCACTTTTGCCAAGGCGCCCAATGCGGGTTTTCGACCTTGCGAGCTTCTTTTCATTTTCTATTTCTTTTTTTCTTTCTTTTTTTGCTCTTCCTTTTTTCTCTCTTCTTTTTTTCTTTTCATTTCTTTTCTTTTCTTCTTTTTTGTCTTTTTTGTATTTTTCTCTTGCTCTAACTTTTGCCTGGGTCGCCCTTCTGGGTTTTCGGCCCAGCGAGCCTCTCAAAGGGTAAAAGTGTAGCAAGTCCATGCCAAATCGTTTTTTGAATTGAAGCCCCTCTGTATCTAAGAGAACGGCTGTTGCAATGATTTATAGGAGAATCCATCCCAGTTACTCCACGAGCTTCTTCCGGCGAGATCTACTCCTTCTGATTCGGCTTGATGCTTCTTGATCGAAGGCTACTTCAAAACTGGCCACACGGGCCTTTCATGGCGTTTGTTCGTTGAACTCTCTGAACGTTCTGAACGGGTTCCAAGTCGGAAAACAAATGGGTTGAATCTTGAGGCTGAGAGCGATCCTAGGCTACGCGACCTCAAGAGGGATTCCACACAAGTCTTCACAGGGCCGCGCAAAACATTTGCTTTTGAAAGTTTTTAAGAAAGCGACAAATCGCTCGTGCCGAAGATAGTGTGGAACCAATCTGGATCAGGCCAGGATCCTTCTCAGTACTCACGCCGACAAGCATGATTTCACTCATTAAAAGGCTTAGCACGCCTCTCTTTCTCTCAAAATGATCAAAATTTTGCAAAACCCGAGGAATTCCTTCCTCTTCGTTTTCATCACCGCAGTGTTCAAAAGGTTTGTTTTTTTTGAAAAAACTTAGGTTAACGCAATGAGTTTGGCGCGCAGAAGAGCAGGCGAGATGTACTGTCAGCCCAATCAAATTCTCTGGCACTTATGCTGAAAGCAAGCATGAAGTTGAGATAGCATCTGCTGTTTCGCTCGGGTTTGTTGGTGCAACTGGCCCCTCGGTAGGAACAGACTCAAAACAAAAACAGATAATAACAAAATGGCGTTCGGGACAACAACCCCAGAATCACCTAGTATTTTATACAAAGGGGACTGACTCGATACAACAAGACAGACCCTTAAGCAAAAGACTGACTCAAGACAAAGAGACAGACTCAAAACAAAAGACTGACTCGATATCCAAGCCAGGATTTACAAAACTCGATTTCACCGATGCTCAAAAATGCGTGCCAGATGCTTCATCCAAAATATACCAAATGTCGCCCGCAGGCGGTTCACTTTACATACTCGCAGAATCTGAGCCCTCGAAATCCAACAACTGGGTGGTAACGGACTTGCCTGAGGTGGGTGGGAGGATAACCTTGTTATCGATCAAATCCTGCACTTCATGACGAAGGCGGGAACATCCATCGGTACTGTGACCGGACTGTTGGTGGTACGCGCAGTACAAGGTAGCATCATGCGTGGTGGGGAGATTCTTCGGAAGCGGCCGAGGCTCCAAAGGTTTAAGATGCCCATTCTTCGCCAATATTAGCAATGCCCTAGACAAAGGCATGTAGAGGTCGTGAAAGACCCTGCGCCCTCGGGGCAGGTACTTTGAAGTTTGAGGATTCTTGCTAGATGCGCTAGCGAAAGGGTCGGCTGGCACTGCCTTGGCTTTTTGACCCTTTCCCGGTGCAGGGTTGGGAACGACAGGAATTGTCTGGGCATGACGGGGCCCATCCCGATTTTCTACCTGGCTTGAACTGCCTTTGATCGGAGCGGGGAAAGCATCATCCACAGCTTTAATCACGATCGCAGATGTTTGTTGCTTGTTCATCCCTCTGACTTTCAGAGCCTCAACTGCCCACAGCAGCTGTTCAATAGGATCGGCATCTACCTTTGCCTTGTCTTTTCCTCTGGCCTCAGCCTGATCAAGGGTCTGGGTCGGTGCTGGCATGTCGCGGCTGTAGCTGGAAGCCACCTCTGGCTGGCTGAGCTCTATCACAATCCGCCCCAGTAGCGGGGGCTCCTGTGGTACGAAATTCCCGGCATACGGTGCTGCTGGCGGTGAAGCCGACATTCCATAGGCCAGATCGGCCGCGGACCTCTGGAGGTCCTGTAGACACCCCATTTTTTACCGTCCTCAAGACTTGGACGTCACCATTTGAACACTCGGTGATTATCCTTGTTTGTGTTCGTTTGGAGTTCCCGGAGGTCTCGGCTCGCGCGCCTTGCCTCAGGATCCCCGAACTCGACTGTTTAGTGTCTGGTTTTGCACCAAACACTTTTGTTTTGCCTTAGAGAGGCAGGGAATGCCTTGTGAGACATCCCCATACACCACCGGCAGTGGCTGGAAGCCACCGGCTGGTCTTTTTCTGCCATCGGCACTTTTGTTTGCCGGTCGGCACACTTTATTGCCGGTCGGCATAATTGGTTGCCGGTCGGCACTTTTTTTTGCCGAAATAGCATTTTTGGGCAGCCGACCACTGTTCATCCACTTTTTGGAGATATTTTGTGCCAGCTGTGATAGCTGGCACCAACTCTCCCCCCCCTCCATACACGTGTATGGAGGGATTTCCCTCTAGCCAAGCTTGTTGAATAAGCTTTGCAAGAGGGATCCTTATAAGAGAGGGGCTTTCCTCTTGGTTCTAGGTTAGAAAAACAGAAGCAAAAACCAGCCTTTAGAGGTATAGATACATATTATTTCTATATCTCTCTCCCTCTCCCTTCTTGTGTGTGTTTCTTGGCTCAAAAGGTGTGTTTTACCTTACTTTTGCACCATTACACATACCATTACACCTTACTCCAAGATTGAAGGACTTGGGAGGTTGTTTCTTGAGTTTTTGGACTGTTTTCGATCAAAAGAAGGAGGCTGGACCATTTGTTCTTCAAGGGTTCTTCAAGGGTGAGCATCTTCCTTTTTATTCCCCAAACTTGCATTGGTTTTCTACCTATTTTGTTTACTGTTTTAGCTCTTGTGTATAACATGAAAAAGGCTTAAATTTTCCTGCTCTAGCACTTTCATTAAGGTCATTTTGTGGTTTGAGTGCAAACTCACCCTCATAGGCCTTGTTTGGTCTATTTTGGTGCCTCTTTGGTAAGGTTTTGTTCACTTCAGCATTTTGATCTTTTCATCACTAAAAATCAGTGTATTTTAGTGTCAAAAAAGTTGGTTTGAAGTCTTGCATAGGGGAGGGACACCCCTCTCCCTTTATGGCTTTGTTTACTTGCTTTTTGGGCTCAAAAGGGTAGCATGTGTGCTTGATGTCTCTTGGCTTCATTTCAGCATTTTTTTAGGCATCTTAGGTCATATATAACCTCTGTTTTTGGTTGGATTTGGGCCTCTTTGTATGCTTGTAATACTTGCTTTGTATTGCTCCATCTTGCTTAGAAATACATCTCATGGTTAGGCCATGATCCTTGTGTAAGTTGGCTTAGTTCCATGAAGTTTCTAGTGTTGTTTTTCCATGCTTAAGGTTTGTTGGTTATCCATTTAGTTATGCTTGACATGTGTGTTAAGGTTGCTTTGTATTTTGGCTTAAAAGCTTTGAGCATGATGGCCTCTAGCATGTATGTTTGTGATTACCCTCATGATTTAATATCATCTAAGGACTTTTTTTTTGTCCAAGAATCATGCTTGTATGTGTGCATGCATGGCCTCTTTAATGCCTTGAGGGTGTGTCCTCTTATGCCTAAGAATGAGCCTTAGTGCATATGCTTCATGGGAGATATTTTAGCTGCCATATTAGGAGTTTTTGGGGTCCTATTTTGCATGCACAAATTCTGTTTTTGCTTTGCTTTAATCATGCCATGAGTGGCCATGTTAATGAGGGTGAAATGTCTCCTTTTGTGCCTTAACTTTGGGACCATAGGTTTGCTTGTTAACATGAGTTGATTGTCTATCATTTTGAGCACTTTTGGCCACTGTTTTGAGAAGGGTGAGGGCCTGCCCCTTTGCCACTTTAAGCCCTCTTGCATGCTTGCTCCATGTTTGTTGCATATTTGTTCCATTAAGCTTTGTAGCACATCAATCCCATGGTCAATTTGGTCCATGTTTGCATCATGTTTGTACCTTGTATGCTTGGTATTATACATTTGTCATGTTGGTTGTATAATGCTTGTTGTGCTTTACATCTTGGTGGCATGATACATTTGAGCCTTGTTGAGCATTACATGCATTGCATTTACTTGGTTTGGGGTGTCAAACTAAGTGTGGGAATCAAGGACCATTCATACTTGAAGTGATGCAATGTGCCTCGATTCCCGGTCATCGGGGCCTTTGACTCCAACTTGATAAGGCCCCGGTTTTCATGTTGTTTGTTGCATACATCTTCATATCAAATGGCAAATTCGATCCTTTGACCCGCCATGTACCATTGATGGTTCAAGGATCGAAGGTCATGCTTCTTTGAGTTCAAAATATGATAAGAAGTAGGACCATGCTTACATGTGTCCAAGAAATCTATACCATGCACTGTCTGTTCTCTGTTTGCTGTCAAATTGTCTTCTATAGGAAGTTTCTGCCGACCGGCAGAATTTAGTGCCGACCGGCACTATATGGAGTGCCGATGAATCCATTAAAGTGCCGATGGTAATCGTGAAATGCCGGTGGCAATTCTGTCTGGCCGGTGGTGCTCTGCAGGATACAAGGAGCTTGCTCCAGTACTTTGGCAATTTTCAGAAAGACAAGGCAGTACAAACAGAGGCGACAGGAGTATAGTACGGGTTTTTCGGGCGAGCCAAGTTCCGAGCATGCATTACCTGCGCACCCCGAGGCAGAGGCTGTGGCCACCCTTTTCTTTCTCTTGCTTCCTTTTTTTAATTAATTAGGAAATTTTGTAATAATTTTATTTGTTCATTATTCTGGGACTGTAATATTAATTCGAACCCTCCGAGTGAGGGTAAACATGTAATAAGTGTGGGTGAGTGTGTGTATGTCTTCCAATCCCCATTTCATTCTTCCCTTTTATTTACCTGCTTATGATGGTAGATTAGGGCATTTTTGAAATTAGCATACCTTATGACATGCATGCGTGCATTCATGCATCTGTTGACATGCACCGGGCTCGGTACATCATACTAACCGCATTCGTATTTTCAAATTTCAAAATTGAATACATGGATCAGTTGGTTGCATATCGCATGCCATATTTAGGCTAGCCGAGCCTAACTAAAATTGCATCTTGTATGTGTTGCATTAGGCAAGATAACATGAACTAGGACACGCACATTTGCTAACTAGTTTATTGTTTTGGCACGGAGTACAATGTAAGTGGTTATGCTTTAGCATCCAGCATGCGTGTGAATGTTGCCATAATAGTATGCTTGCCATGCGGCTAAGTGCTTACATGAGATAAACTGGTTGAATGCCTATGGGTGGAGGTCAAATTGCTTAAGTTGGGATAATGCGTTAAAACTGTGAATTTTAAGCCCACTGGATAGTGGCAAAACCATTTTTTCCAAAAGCCCACTTGAGGGTGGCAAAATCTGCATTTTAGCCTACTTGCGAGTAGCAAACCATTTTCAAAACGAACATGAAATGTTTTGTTCCAATTTGGGCGATTTGGTCTATACTTGTTTGCTGCGCGCATAACATAGTAATTCTAGGCTAATAACCGGAATAAGAATACATAAAGTTTTCAAAAACGAATATCACGGTTAGTAGAGGCCGGTCTTCGGACCGGGCGAAAGGGGGTGCTCATAGCTGACCTTCCCCGATCGTACCCAAGCTCCCGAGCCGAGGCAACTTTGGTGATGACGGACACGTGGCCTTCGGCACCGAGTCAGGGTTTCCTAAATTCCCCCATTTTAAAATATTTAGGTGGCGACTCTGTTTCTGGCAAAGCAGTCCATGTTTGGCACTACTTTTTTCAAAAATCTATTTCTCAAAACAATTTGCCAGATTTGGACTCTTTGGTTCAGATTTAGAACCGTGACGCTAATCGAGTCCGAACTGAAGTAGCGAGGCCCACGCGGGCACCGTCTACAGTTTCTGGCGACTCTGCTGGGGAATTTAGAGAGCTTGACTTGAACTCGTGATATCCTGTTTTGATCTCATTTATGTGTTTCTTTGCATTGCATGTGCATTGGTGCGCCTAGGAACACAGTGTTTGCCATCTGCCATTCCTGACATATTTTTGCGCCTGGTGCGCCTTGAAGATAACTTGCGGACATATTTTTGCGCGTCGGCCTGCATGCACGGCCACCAGTATCCCTGCGAAATAGCTCGGTAGGCTAAGGACCTGCCCCCGATGTGGCTGCCACAAATGCCTTCATGAATTTCAAACAAGAAGGCCTCCACACTATTCGGGTGCACGCGTTTGAGATAAGGACCGGTGAAGGACTTCTTATACAACGCGCCAGATGGAGAGAGCCAAAACCGCTCTGACTTCACCCGGATTTTGTGCGCTTCTTTCTTATCTGTTGGAAGAGTCCGGTCTCAGAGGAACGAGATCAAGGGGTCCATCCATGAAGGGCCTAGCTCGGCTCAGAGTACATCCGTCTGCCCGGCGTTTTCAATGCTCGGCCGCGGAAGGAAGTCAATCAACAATGGGTTTGGAGACGTACTATTGACCCTGGAAGCGAGGCCGGCGAGTTCATCAGCCCGGCTGTTTTCTTCCTGGCCAATCCGTTGCACTCTGATTACCTCAAACTGCTTGATATGGTCCCTGACCAGAGCTTGGTATTTCGCCATCCTATCGTCCTTCGCTTCATAAATCCCTGAAACTTGGTTAACCACAAGCTGGGAATCACTGTATACCAGGAGCTCGGCAGCCTTCATTTGAATCGCGCTCTTGAGCCCGGCGAGAAGCGCCTCGTACTCAGCGTCGTTGTTAGACGCCGGGAAGCCAAGTGTAATGGAATGCTCAATGGTTAGGCCGTCCGGGGATATAAGAACAATACCTAGGTCGGCACCATGGCGGTTGGACGCTCCATCAACAAAAAGCTTCCACATGTCCCCCACAAAAAGCTTCCAGCAGTCAGATGGGTCTTGAGAGTTGCGAAGGGCAATGGGATCACAACTGCTCGGCTGTGCGGTGTCAAGTTTGGTGTTGACAGGTTCAAATTCAGTGCCTCTTGGTGATTCGACACCGGACTCAGCAAGTTTTTCTGAAATACTCAAGTCCGTAGGCGAATCACCAGGTTGCGGTGTGAAGCCAGCCGCAAGTTCTGAGCTACCAGGTTGCGGTGTGAAGCCGGCCGCAAGTTCTGAGCTGCCTGGAACCATTCCTCCCCCCCTTGAGGATTCAGCACTAGACTCAGCAAGTTGGTTCAGAATGCCCAAGTCCGTAGGCAAATCATCAAGTTCTGAGCTGTGTGGAACCATTCCTTCCCCCCTTGGTGATGCGGTACCGGACAGAGTGGATGGGTTGGTGATACACAACTCCGTCATCGCAGCACCGGGAGGTATTACCGTGCAAACTGAGGGAATTTCGATGGTGCGCGCTAACTCCGCGGCGCGACCTTCTGCAGCTAGTAGTTCCTCGGTTGGCATTGTGGGCGTCTCGTCATCTGCCCCGGCAATGTCGACCGGGCGTACCGGATGAGTGCCAGGTGAGAACTCGGCAACAAAATCGGCCAAGGTTTGGGCTTTGATTGCGGTGCGCGGCTGGAACTTCACATCGAACTGTCCCAACTCGACCGCCCATTTTAATATTCGGCTTGAAAAGTCTGCGCGCTCAAACAAGGCCTTGAGGGGGAACTCGGTCAGTACGACGATGGTATGGGCGTGAAAATAATGTGCCAATTTCTTCGAAGCCATCATCAGTGCCAACGCAAGCTTTTCCAGCAGCAAGTACCTCGTCTCAGCCGGCAGAAGGGTCTTACTTACGTAAAAAATTGGGAGGTGCTTAATTCCTTCAGCCCGGACTAACACCGCACTTACTGCGTGCTGGGAGACGGCAGCGATCTGATGACCGGCTTATAAATCGATTAAGCGCGGCGGCCATCCCGGCCAGATGCTGCACGTCCTTAGCCGAGCTGGGTTGTTTCAATTCTTGCACGGCTCTGATCTGAGTAGGGTCTGCTTCGATGCCTCGGTTCGTGACTAAGAATCCCAAAAATTTCCCGGATCCCACGCCAAAGGCACACTTCGATGCGTTCAAGCGCAGCTTGTGCTTCTTCAGAATGGCGAACATCTCGGCTAAGTCGGACAAATGGTGTGCCTCATGTCGGCTCTTGACCACCATATCATCGATGTAAGCCTCCATTGTCCGGCCGAGCAAAGGAGCGAACATTTTGGTCACCATCCTCTGAAAGGTTGCCCCGGCGTTTTTCAAACCAAAGGGCATAACTCGATAGCAGAAGAGTCCCCTTGGAGTCGTGAAAGAGGTGATCTCTTGGTCAGGCCCATGCATGGCAATCTGGTGATAGCCGCGGTACGCATCCAAGAAACTGAGCCGATTGTGTCCAGCTGTTAAATCCACTAGCTGGTCAATGCGCGGCAAAGGGAAGCTGTCTTTTGGACAAGCTCGGTTGACTGTCTTGTAGTCGACACAAACTCGCCACTTTCCATTTTTCTTGGGCACCACTACCGTGTTGGAAATCCACCGAGGGTAGTGCACTTCCTGTATTGCTCGTGCCTCAAGCAAGTTCTTTACCTCCTCTGCTACTACCTCGGCGTGATGCAGCGCCGATCTCCTTGTTCGCTGGATGACTGGCTTTGCTCCAGGGAAGACATTGAGGTGATGGCAGATAAAGCTTGGGTCAAGACCAGGCATGTCATAGGGCGACCATGCAAAGACTTCGATGTTCGCCATTAAAAACTAAATCATCTCGGTTCTCTCCATGGCCGAGAGACTTGAACCGAGCAAGAAGAATCTGTCCGGCTGCTCGGCATCAATCCGCACCTCAACCAATTCTTCAACTGCCTTGTCTTCTGCTTTGGTGCCAACATCATCCAAGACACTCTGGTCCTCCGGTCCCTCGATCATTTGAACGAATCCTTTGGCAGCCCGGCTCCCGTTGACCGCCACAAAGCATTGCTTGGACATGACCTAGTCTCCCCAAATCTCCTCGATTGCCCCCATAGCCGAGGGGAATCTCATCACTTGGTGGTAAGTCGATGCTACGGCTTGCATGGCGTGAAGCCATCCTCTTCCAAGGATAAGGTTGTACGTTGAAGGCACTTGTACCACCCAAAACTCCACTTGCTTGACCACGGATCCTGCTTTGACCGGCAAGATAATCTTTCCCAATGGCCACTCCGGCTGCGAGTTAAATCCAACCAGTGGCGAAGTGGCCGGAGCCAAATCTGTCTCACGGAGTTTGAGCTATTTGAACGCATCATAATACATGATCTCGACCGAGCTTCCCTGGTCGATCAAGATCCGTCTAACATCAAATTCTTTGACGCGCAGTGTTACTACAAGAGCATCGTTATGCGGCGTCTGGATACGCTCTAAATCCCTTGAGGTGAAACTAATCACGTCTTTCTCCTCTGTCTTCCCCCTTTTGATGGCAGGCTGTACTGACAAAACTTCCCTCATATGCTCTGCCTTCTTGATCATGCCCCGGAGTTCGCAAACGCGCTCCGGTTCCACGATGCCGTGGATGACATTAATAACTCCTTGTGGTGGTGCATCTCGGTCATCCTGTCCCCTGGGATCGACCGGAGCCTGATTTGGTTTCACGCCGCCATCAATGTAAAGGTCCAGATGTCCGGCCGCAACCAATTCTTCCAAATGTTGTCGCAAAGGCAAACAATCCTCAGTCTGGTGGCCCCTCTCCCGGTGAAACGTACAACGATACCGCGGATTGTACCCCTTTTGTCCATCGCCCAACTTAGCAGGAAACCGGACATACTCCTCGTCTCGGATTTCGCTAAGTATGCGATAGATTGGAATCTTGAAGACCGTGGTTATGCCAGTCCTTGCCTTCATTCTCCTGTTTGCGTCCTCAACGTCATCACGGGGGTAGTCATCCCGGTCATTCCGACGTCCTCTACCCCGGTTTTTACGATTTGAACCTCGGTCTGATTCCTCTGCTCTGTCATTTGAGCGGCTGGACTCTTGCCCAACTGCGTGCACTTTGCCAGCTGTCGTCTTGTCTGTTCCGACCGGAGTGGCCTTCACGGTGGAAGCTGACGCATCATCCTCTACTCGGATGTGCTCATTGATGCGCTGCATGAGCTGGCCCATGGAGGTCGGTTGGTGCATGGTAAGCGAGTCCCGCAGTCTATGGCCGACCGGGAGACCCCGCTTATATTGCGTGATGGCAAGGTTGACCGGGCAATCCAGGATCTCGTTGAAGGTCTCCCAATACCTTGAATTGTATGCCTTCAATGTGTCGCACGGTTCCATCTTGACACTCAGCAAGTGATCGACTTCCTTTGGCGTTTTTGTGTTAGTTTTGAAGCGCGTAACAAACGCTTCGGCCAACTGATGCCACCGTTGTATGCTCCCTTCCGGCAACCTCTCAAACCACTTTAAGCCCAGCTCACCTGAACTGGACGGGAAGGTTAGGCACATAAGTCCGTCATTGCGCCGATGTCTGGCCATGACCTGTCGGAAGTGGCTCACATGCATGTACGGATCGGTTTTTCCGTCGTAAAGTGTGAACTTAGGCTGATGGAAGCCTGCTGGAAGCGGCGTTGTTTCTATTTCCAGGGAAAAAGGAGTGGCATTCAACCTTGCCAAGTCTGTATCTTCGAATATTGGCATTGCCTGGCGGGGTGGAGGCATTCCGACCTCCTCGCTAGCATGAACCCCGTAGGAGAGCCTCTGGAAAGCTGGGATTCTCTGAGCTTCGCGCCGGCGAGCCCGCTCCCTTAACACTGCCCGTAGGTCCTCTGACTGAGCAGAATAAGAGTACCTCGACGTCGTCGCCGGACGTGAGGGTTTGTAGGTGCTGTCTTGCGCGCTAGACTTTTCTGCATGCACGTCGGAATCACCAACCTGGTAACTCCTGGTGATGGAAATGGACTGAGTACGTCGCTGACTCTGATCACCTGACCGGCGGGACGGGGTGCGCTCACTGTGGTCTCCCACTCCAGCTACACCTTTCCCTTTGACATGCCGCTTAAGATCCTCCATCTCCGCCGCCATCCGCCTGATGACAGCGTCTTGGTCCTTTAACTTGCTTTCCAGTCGCCTTGCGTGTGAGTCTCTCCGCCGGTGACTGTCTGGACTGCGTGAACGCCCATGACTCCTTCCGCGCTTATCCCGCGCGTCTCCTGACTGCCCTCCAGTGGGCGTCCCCAAGTCAGCCATTGGATGGACGGCAGGAGGTCCCTCTCTCCTTCGGGTATACTCCGGGGTGGCTCCGTCGATGGCGGACAACGGGAACTCGTCGTTGTTCGCCATGGACGGCGATCAGATGAACCTGGAAGACAAGGTTTTGTCTGTCAAGTTCCCACAGACGGCGCCAATTGTACGGGGAGCAAATATTCCGGCGTGCCCGTATTCCTTTCTTCCGAGCTCCGTCGATGTCCGATCACCTGCGAGCAAGTAATGGTGAGCTACCCGGCGGTGTGTGGCCGGAAAAACCCTCCGACGGTCAAGTTAACACACACCTTAGAGGGAATAGAGAGAAGGGAGAGAGTGTTTGAGTGTAAGAAATCCTTACAGATGTGTTCGTGTATATCGTATGGGGGGCGCAGACATGCTTATATACCTTCTCAGCCCCATATCCACTCCATGTCATCTCCTGACACGTGGCTCTGCTATCCCATCTGTCAGCATAAACCATGCCGTTCATCACCTGCTCTCAACTGCCTGTCAGCATAGCTGGAGCTCGGCAGCCGAGCTGCCCTACCTCGGTCATACCATGCTTCATACCTTAAGCGCCTAACCGGATAACCAAATGAAGGACCGGGCTAGGCGGCATCTCGGCAAAGCTTAGCCCGGGCTCCTCCTTTGGTCGGCCTTCTCGCCGGTCAGTCAACTACCTCGGCTGACCGCGCCTTTCCGAGCGCCGGCCTCTCGGTCTGTCTGGTCTCGACAATCCTCGGACCGAGCATCCTGGTCTGACCGGTCACTTCCTGGCCGAGCAGCTTCTGCACGGTCCGGGGCAGCACACAGTCCAAACTCTGCCCGGCCCAAGTTCTGGTAGCCCATCTCCGGGTGAACAGTCGATCATCTCGGCCCAATGCTCTGCTGGGCCCTCAACTTGCTCGGTCTATACCTCGGCCCAACACCGGAGCATAAATCACCCTCTCAGCGGGTATCACGGTTCAGTATTGGGAATAGAGATTTTGAGAACAGTGATCAGTATCAAGGAACAGTGTGTTCAGCTTATCGACTATGTGTTTTGAATATCCAACTGTGTATTATTTGTTTATTTTATGCCGTTGTGCTGTCCAGTTGTTGGTTTATTTATTGCTTTATTTATCTTTTTGCTAGGTAGTTTAGCATCATTGCGTCCAACCCAGTAGACATTCCCCAAGCACTTTGGATCAGAGGTCGCCGGCTCCATCGATCTGAGGATCTGATAGAAGGACAACCAGTGTACCATTCTTTACCCCCGGTTACTAAACGGAAAGCAACTAGGCAGAGGATAACGGTTCAACAGTCAGTACAGAGGGCTTCGTCGACCCCACCTGTGTACAGTAGGGATCAGGATCCCATTTCACCCACAGAGAGGGAACGCATACCAGCAATTCGACCAGAGCAGAACAGTATGGCTAGCTTAGAGGAGATGGTGCGCCAACTTCAGGAAAGCATGAAAATGATGCAGCAAGATGCTGCCCGACAGGCAGAATTTGCCAGGCAACAGGCTACAGTTATGAGTGAGCAAGCGGATTTAATTGGGAGATTGCAACAGCAAACTGGGGCATCACCTTCGCAGCAAATCCCTCCTCCATTAAGGGTTCCAATACCCGAAGAGACACCAAACGCCCGGAATGTCCAAGAAGATACAGACATCCCAACGGGGCCGGCTCCGCCCCCGATTCCGCCTCAACAATCCAAGGCACCCACTCCCGTTAATGTATCGGATTCTCCCTTTGAGTCTGAGGTAGACCCCATGACGTTAAAAATGCACAAGCTTGAAAAGCTGTTCAAGAAATCTCAAGGTGCGAAGTCCATTCCGGACATTGGAGATGGGTACATCGACACAGCTGTGACGCTGCCAGATCGGTTTAAGATGCCCCAAATTGATCGTTTTGACGGGTCTGAGGATGCCATGGTACACCTGCGACTGTTTTCAGACGTCCTAAGGCCAATGGGCCTCACCAGATTACAGAAGCTGTCTTTATTCGGCCGTACCCTGTCGGGTGTAGCGTCCGCGTGGTACGCCAAGTTGGAGGATGACGTCAAGAGAAGTTGGGACGAGATGGCTGAGGCCTTCATCCTGCAATACTCATATAACACACAAATCGAGATCACGACCCGAGATCTCGAGACAACGAGACAAGAACCCAAGGAGAGTTTCTCAGAATTTGTAACCAGATGGCAAGCTAAGGCTTTGATGATGACCTTAAGACCCACGGACAAGGACCAGATTCGGATGATTGTGCGCAATCTCCAACCGAGGCTAATGCAAAAGATGATTGTAGTCCCCTTTCCTACCTTTGCTGATCTGCATGAAATGGGGGTGCAGATCGAAGACGCCCTAAGACAAGGGTGGATTGACAATGACCGGGAGCAACCCCGCAGAAATTTCAATCGTAGTGCTAATGCAGGCCCGAGTGGCGCTACGACTGCCAGGACCTCCGAAGTGAGTATGGTCACCACTAACCCTTCCCCAAGAAATACGGCAGCCACGCCATTCTCCGGTGCGTCCGGAAGCAACTCACAAACAGCCAAATACCCTCCCAGAAACACTAGAACTTTCGCTCCACTTTATATGCCCCTGTCCAAAGCTTTGGGGGTTTTGATCAGAAAAGGGCATCTGAAGCCCCTAGAGCCGCGGCCCTTACCTGAAAGACTGACTGCCACCCACAACCCGGCCAAGTATTGTGCGTTCCACCAGCAGCACGGTCATGACACCGACCTATGCTTTCGTTTACGCCATGAAATTCAAGATCTCATTGATAATGGGGTGATTTTACCCCTTGAGAAACCCAATGTTACCACAAATCCTCTCCCCACACATAACCAAGTTCCACCACCCAAAAGAATCAACTTCATCTACACTGGGGTCGCATCCTACGATCCTAGTAACTACATCACACCCTCCTACCTGCCTAAACCTAAAGTTTTCCTCCCTGATTGCACCGATTTGTGCATGATGGACGTCTCCATAACCCAACCCAAGCCAGTGGTGGTGACCATCGAGAACAGGAAAGAGGTTGTCAAACCGAAGTCTGCGGAGTCTGAGAACGATGTTGGGAATGCTTACAGTCCGAGTGACTACATTTCACCAGTGGGCCAGAATAGACCAAATGTCGGATTTCCAATCGAAGGAGAGCTGTGTGTAATTAGAGGGAACAGTCCAAGACAGGGAACGGATGATTTGGCAGCCATGGAAGGGGATTTTGTCAAGTTCTAATTTCACGATGACCAAGACTCAGCCATCAACTGGTTTGATTATGAAGAGTCAGCAGAAGCCACGGGGTGGTTAGACGATCAACCGGATGTAATGGAGGAGTTCCAGTCAGAACAAGGCCCGGCAGGGGCAGGAATGTCAACGACGGCCGGGAGTGTCGAAGAGCAGAAAACATCGCCGGAGAGCGCCGGTGTCGAGAGTTTCGCTCGGGAATGGAGCATTTTGAGTATAGGGATCAGTGAGCAATCTACTGCATTGACACAGTCAGGACAAGAGAGATTCGAGGATTTTGAGAGGATCAGGAAAGCAAAAGGCCACGTGGGGGTCGAAACCACTACGGAAACGAAGGATGCTGCGAGCATAGGGATAAAAGGTACTGCGAGTATCAGGATAGTCGTGCCAGAGCCAGACAGATGCTTGTCAGTCGCAGATGGTATGTGGTGGGAAGACGACGATCTATGTCTTGCCCACACGGACGAGGATTGGAAAGGTAACCAACCAGATGATACCTGGTATATCGGCGAAGTCGATCACATGACTAGGAGTGGATGGTATTTCAAGCCTCCACACCTAGATCAACCAGAGGCGTCTGGAAAAGATAATGAAGCAGAGAAACAAAAGGAGAAGCAACTCGAAGATGAGGCCGTATTGAGACAATTGAAAAAGATACAAGCAGACATCTCCATCTGGGGACTGCTCATGGCTTCTCGAGTACACAGGCAGGCTGTCCTGTCAGCCATGGATAAGGCCAAACTGTCCATAGATACCACGCCCGAACAGCTAGTGGGCTTAGTCTTTTCGGGAGGAAGTTCCCCAGCATTGAGTTTTTCTGACAAAGAGCTGCCACCCGAGGGTGCGAACCATAACAAGCCGCTCTACATCTCTGTCGAGTGCAGAGATAAATGGATACCCGTGGTACTTGTCGACACGGGGTCCGCCATCAACGTCTGCCCGGCGAGGACAGCTTATGCGATTGGTTTAAAAGTCGCGGATTTCGTGCCAACGGCCCAGGTAATTCGGGCGTACGACAACACAAGCCGGGAAGTAATGGGGACAGTTAAGAATCAAACCAAGGTTGGGCCAGGACAGCACGAGATAGATTTCCACGTCTTGGAGGTTCCTGCAACGTTCAACTTGCTTTTGGGGCGGTCGTGGCTGCATCAGGTAAAGGCGGTCTCCTCTACCTTACATCAAGTGGTGAAATACCCCTATGGGAAGGGAGTAGCCATTGTTTTTTGAAACTCATCAATTCATCCGCCACCAGAGGTATCTACGCCTGTTCTAGAAATTGAGCACGGTATAGAAGATGTGTTCATATCAGGTTTTACCTTGGCCGAGGCTCGGATCGTGCAGAACATCATGGCAGCTAACGAAGGGGTGTATGTCAGTGCCCAAGCAGTTTACCTCATGAACAAACTCCAGCACATCCCTGGGATGGGATTAGGCAAGAGCGGTAGGAAAGGCGCCGCAACATCGGCCGAAGTGCCACATAACCCCCATACCTTTGGTTTGGGCTACCTACCCACCAAAGAGGATTGGATAAGGAAAGGAAAGGAAATGGCCGGAAGGGCCAGGGCGAAACAGATGGGAAAGCCCTTTGACTTAATGTACCAGCCCATTCGGGGGACCCTGAACGGACGCTTCGTCTGGGAAGGGGAGGACTTTCCGTTCTGTGGCTTCCCAGAGCCGTGGCTCAACGCGGAGAAGAAGCGCGTACCGGGATTTGAGATTTTCTTTGATTTACAGTTACCTGAGGATGACATCGCCGAAGGGCAGGCAGATCTATCGGCTGAGGCAGAGCAAAGTAAGGAAGTGCAGTCTGAGGACGCTGAAAATGAAATGGGGGCAGCGCTGGCGTGTCTGCTTTCAGATCCTCCGATCGAACAGAGGTGCTTGGGGGATAGCTCCTCGGTATGTGTGATTGGGAATGAAGCGGCTGCGGGCCTACCATTAGCTATTTCGGATGCATCCATCACACCTTCTCTCATCTGGCAATATGAAGAAGGCTTTCTATCAAGCAGCACCGGGTCAGGTAGTGAGCCGGAATCTGATTCTACCGAATATTGTACGTCGGAATCAGATTCCAGCTCAACTGAGTCTGAGTCCGGTATTCCCGGGGGTGATAACCCGGATGCCACAGTCCTGTCTAGGTCGTCTTTTTCATTTTCTTTTGAGTCTGTTGTAACAGAGGAATCCGACGGCTCGGAAGTATTTAATGAGAACGACATGGATGTGGTTTCGGAGTATTTTTCTGTGCCTTTGATTTATTGCTTAAATCAGGATTTTCAAAATTTTGATGAAAACGACGAGGAAGAAATTCCTCCGATTTTGCAACGGTTAATTGATCAAGAGCAGGAAAGATTTGTTAAACCTTTAATGGATGAAATCACTACAGTGAATGTTGGTACTGAGAAGGACCCGCGGCTGGTCCAGATCGGGTCCACGTTGTCTTCTGAGGAACGCGAGCGCTTAGTCGCTTTGCTAAAAGATTTCAAAGATGTTTTCGCGTGGTCCTACGAAGATATGCCTGGAATCGATCCTGAGATTGTACAGCACCGGATCCCTCTTGATCCCGAGGCCCGACTTGTCAAACAGAAGCTCAGGAGGATCCGCCCTGATTGGGCCATTAAGATCAAGGGAGAGGTCACCAAGCAGATTGATGCAGGCTTCCTGTTGGTGTCTGAGTACCCGACTTGGCTGGCCAACATTGTTCCGGTGTCGAAGAAAGACGGCAGAATTCGGGTCTGTGTAGACTTCAGAGATTTGAACAGGGCCAGTCCGAAGGACGACTTTCCCTTGCCGTACATTGATGAACTGATAGATTTCACGGCAAGACATGCCTTGCTTTCGTTTATGGATGGTTTCTCAGGCTATAATCAGATAGTAATGGCACCCGAAGACCGGAAGAAGACTGCATTCACTACCCCGTGGGGTACATATTGTTATCGAGTGATGCCATTTGGACTGAAAAACGCGGGAGCTACCTATCAACGGGCAGCAACTACAATATTGGATGATATGATCCATAAAGAGGTCGAGGTGTATGTGGACGACATGATTGTCAAGTCCAAAGAAAGAGAGGGCCACTACACCGCCTTACAAAAGTTTTTTCAAAGGATCAGAGAATTTCGGCTGCGGCTGAATCCCCAGAAGTGTACTTTTGGTGTTACAGTAGGAAAGATGTTAGGGTTTCTGATAACGCAAAGGGGCATCGAGGTCGACCCTTTCAAAATCAAGGCCATCTTAGAAATGCCACCACCGAGGACTGAAAAGGAGGTGCGAGGCTTTCTAGGTAAAGTGCAATTCATAAGGCGGTTTATCTCTAAATTAACCTTGACTTGTGAACCACTTTTTGGCCTCCTGAAGAAAGGAAAGAAATTCCAATGGGACGGCCGATGTCAAGCAGCTTTTGAACAGATCAAAGAGTATCTACAGAACCCGCCTGTATTGTCACCGCCAGAACCGGGGAGACCGTTGATATTGTATCTTTCGGTAACTGAGACCACCATGGGCTGCATGCTCGCGCAGGAGTCAGAAGATAAAGTGGAAAGGGCTATCTACTATCTGAGCAAGAAGATGCTGGATTACGAGACCCGCTATACACCACTGGAGAAGGCTTGTTTGGCCTTGGTATGGGCTACCAGGAAGCTGCGGCACTACCTGTTAGCTCACTCTGTAATGTTGGTTTCACGTTTGGATCCCATCAAATATCTTTTCGAGAAACCAGCACTTACGGGTAGGCTAGCTCGTTGGTTGCTATTGCTTTCCGAATTTGACTTGAAGTATGTAACACGCAAGTCGGTGAAAGGGAGAGCGGTAGCGGAGTTCCTTGCCGACCACCCGGTTGAGGGGGATGAAGCGGTTGAGTACCTATTCCCAGATGAAGCCATTCTGCATATCGAGGATGAAACTTGGACGATGTACTTTGACGGAGCGTCAAACCAGTATGGGTATGGGATAGGGGTGTTGCTAATAGCACCTGACGATTCCCGTATCCCTTTAGCATTCAAGCTCCAGTTCAGAGTCTCGAACAATGAGGCAGAGTATGAGGCATGTATTGTTGGTCTGGAAGCAGCCCTAGAGCTAGGGGTAAGACGGTTGGACGTCATTGGGGACTCGAATCTTGTTGTGTCTCAAGTAAAAGGAGACTGGAAGGTCAAGGAGGAAAGGATGATAATTTACCACCAAACCTTGGATTTGTTAATTCCTCGATTTGAGAAGCAAAATTTCACCCACCTCGTGAGAGAGAACAACAGGTTTGCAGATTCGTTAGCAACTCTATCTTCCATGATAGACATCCCGTCGGGAGTCCGGATGCGTCCAGTCATTATTGATCAGAAGTTTGCGCCAGCATACGAGTCAATTTCCGCCATAGATGAAGCCCAAGACGGCAACCCCTGGTATTACGATATTTGGAACTTCTTGGAAAAAGAGACGTATCCCCTAGGGGCAAGCGCCAAGGATAAAAGGGCCATTAGAAGAATGGCTATTCAGTTCATCATCTGCAGAGGTAAGCTGTACAAAAGAGGTCATTTGGGAATGCATAAGCTCTGTGTAGAAGCTGAAGAGTCGAAGCGCCTAATGGAGGCCATCCACGGAGGGGAGTGCGGTGCACACATGAATGGAGTAATGTTGGCCAGAAAGATCCTTAGACAGGGCTATTACTGGTCGACCATGGAACAGGATTGTATTGGCTTTGTTCGGCGATGCCACAAATGCCAGATCCATGCAAACCGCATGAATATCCCACCATCCAAGTTGTACAACATGACTTCCCCGTGGCCGTTTTCCGTGTGGGGGATCGATGTGATCGGAGCTGTTACCCCGAAGGGGTCGAACGGACATGAGTATATCCTGGTAGCGATAGATTATTTCACAAAGTGGGTCGAAGCCCAATCATACGCGGTGTTGAAAGCGTCGCACGTCGCAAAGTTCATCAGAAACAACATCATTTGTCGCTACGGGGTGCCAAATGAGATCATCTCCGATAATGGATCCCACTTTAAGAAAGAAGTGGTCGACTTGTTGGAAAAGTATAACGTGGCTTTTCATAAGTCATCTACGTATCGGCCGCAAACCAATGGAGCAGTTGAGGCCGCCAACAAGAACATCAAGCATATACTGCGGAAAATGGTGGAGACCTATCGAGATTGGCCAGATAAGTTGCCGTTTGCTCTGTGGGGTTACAAAACTTCGATTAGAACTTCTACCGGAGCAACTCCGTATTCGTTAGTTTATGGAATGGAGGCTGTTCTACCTATTGAAATTGAAGTTCCGTCTTTACGGGTATTGGCCGAGTGTCAGATAGCTGAGGCAGATTGGCAGCAGAGTAGGTTCGAGGAACTTATGCTCTTTGACGAAAGAAGACTGAAAGCACTGTACCACGTTCAGAGTTATCAGCGCAGGATTGCTCGGGCTTTAACAAGAAGGTTAAGTCCAGAAATCTAAAAGAAGGGGATTTGGTACTCAAAGACAACCGAGCTCCCATCCACGACCCGAGGGGCAAGTTCAGACCCAATTGGACTGGTCCCTACATCATCAAAGCTATCTGGTCAGGCGGAGCTGTGGTTCTGATGGACTTAGATGGCTTAGAATTCTCTCAACCGATCAATATGGACAAGTTGAAGAAATACTATCCTTGAGAGGCTCGCTAGGCCGAAAACCCGAAAGGGCGACCTAGGCAAAAGTTAGAGCACAAAAAAATTAGAAAATATAAAAACTGAGCTCGCAAGGCTGAAAACCCGCAAAGGGCGGCCTTGGCAAAAGTTAGAGCGCAAAAGGAGAGCGAAAATACTCGAGTGAACCCGAACTGGAACTACGTAAGGCTTGATTCCCATGTTTGGGATACGTAGGCAGCTTCATCCTGAAGTTCAACCATAACACTTCCCCGATCAACTTTGTCCATTTGATCATCTCAGCCATCTTTGTTCATCAGCATTCGTTGGAATCTCCGGTGCAGTGCCACTCAGACTAGGGGCAACTTTCCGTTGCTATGCAGTGCTGCGGCGCTCTTCAGACTAGGCGCAACTTTCCAGTTGCAGGAATCTGGGGTTGTGCATCTCGAGTGACAGATCTCAGGCGTGTCCAGTTCTAATCCACTTCAAAAATATCTTCGAAAAGTTTTAGTATAAGCTGACTTTGTTCAAATAATCTTTTTACAACTTTGACCATTTTTGGACCAAGGTGGAAAATTTTCAGTGCCACAACTTTCAATTTCTTTGATCTCAAAAACAGAGTTCTCCTGCTCTTACATACAATTGAAGTTGCTTTTTATTACATTCATGAAAGAAAACTTGAAAGTACTAATAAAGCAATAAATCCGGGGCATAGTCAGGTCAGGTGTTCCTGCGCCCCCTCCCGGAGCTGGTCGAAGCCTCTGATGCCAAGCTAGGCCCGATCTATGCTTCTTCATTGAGCCAATCTATGCACTCATCAGACAAAGTGCAACTAAAAGTAGGAGCGGGGCCCAGGAGTTCTCTCATCCTCCACGCAGCGGCCTGCCAAGCAAGCTGCGCGCCTCGGGCTGGAAATGCAGCAGGATACTCTATCCCCTCTGGCGGGCAGGTCTGATCATGGCCAAATTGGCGTCGAATCCGAAATGGGAAATAGAATACACAATGAGTGAGACCAACCAGTTGAATCCCAGTCTGCCCAGGCATATTGTAACTCATTGCCGGAAGGTTCAACCAAGGGCACCGCCAAGGAATACGGTCTGCGGACAAGTGGCACATCCAAGCGAACCACCATCCCTCGTCCAAGGCATTGACTAGACGATGCCGGAAGAAGTAGCCGCGAGCTGAATATGCTGGGCAGGAGTCCACAACCTGCAATTTATCCATCAGCCACACCTGGGGAGGGATTGAAAAATGAGAGATTAAAGAATAGAGAGATGTACGAGGAGAGAAGAGTGAGAATGGGGTTTTGTGAGAAAAGACTGAGCTCGAGGGCCGAGTGATGTGAGCAATACAGAAATGCGAGATCGGGTGGAAAACATTACCTGTAGTAGCAGTGGACTCCCCGCCAATCTGCACGTCTCATGACGATAAAAGGCGTCTAAGCCCATTAGCGTCTCGGCCAGAGTCATCGCAATGCAGCTCTTACCCTCCTTCAAGCCTTGGGTGACCTCAATCAGCCGGACACTAGCCCCTCCAGAACCTGAGACGAATAGAAAATGGAATAGCATGCACAAGCAGAGGGCATGGCGCCGGAAGCCTTGCCAGTGATGGTTGTTGCGATCACTAGCATCGGAAAACCGATCCGTCAAACTCGGAATATCCAGCATCCCGTCACAAATCAGAGACCGAGCGTCACGCATGTTGAGTCCACACATTCGCCCTAAGGATTGGGCATGACCAAAATTAAGTTGGGGCAGGAGCTCCTCGTCGCGCTCGGACTCCATTAGAGCTCGGAAATCTTCGAAGGTAGGACATATCTCTTGCCCGGCGAAGCTAAAGACATGTGTCACCGGATTCCAAAACCTTGTCACGGCATGAAGGAACGGGAGATGCAACGGGGTACGACTCAGAGTGAATAGTGCATTTATCCCGAAACCCCGGAAATTCACTTTTTCCGAGCCATCCAAGCTAGCAATCCAAGCTGTGAGATTTTGGGCAAGAAACTCTTCCATTGGAGCAAATCAGTGTGAAAATGAGAAAAACTACGAAGCTAGGATCTTTTGTAGGAGATAAGGTTGAGTGGGGGACAGGTGTCAACATTCTGGTGGTCCCCCTCGTTTAGTGCCGACCGGCCAGAAAAATATGCCGACCGGCCATTTTTAGTTTGCCGACAAAACAGACATACGGCCGGTAGCCACTCCTTGCAGCCGGTGGTTCCTACACCGTGCCCGTGGGCTTCCTCCCTGGTTTCCTGAGCTGTTTATGCTAAGAATTGGGTAACTTCACCACCTCCAACCCCCTCCCCGGCGATAGACTCTTGCGGAGCCACGCCTGTCTGCTTGTCGAGTTTTTGAACATTTGCTTATCGAGTTGTATTTCGCTCTCTCCGAGCTCTTGATTTGTTTATCGAGTTGTATTCACCCTTGTTTGGTTGTGTCGTGTCCTTGTTTTGCTTATCGAGTTGTAAGTCGGTTCACTACCTGATTATTACGATGGAAACTTTCTGAAAGGAGTTCAATTTCGTTCACATTGTGGTGTGATACCCTGCGATGCGATACATAGAAGATCCCCAAATGCAATATCTTTTGAATAAAACGATTCGTTTCATTTCCATCACATGTTTTGCAAAGTGTGCGAATTTTAAAAAAGAAAATAAAACCTGCCTGAGGCAGTGCAATGTGCTTAAACTACTAGTAAAAAGGAAAATAAAGTGTAGAATGGCAGGGTAGCCAAGTATCAGAATTGATACCGGTGAAACTCCCCTTGCGGTTAACGCACCTTCCGCATCTTTGTTCGGGTCAGCCACGTCGTTGGACGCCCTCACAATACGGGAAATCACGCCTTTAAAACGTGAACCTTTGAGCTGACCTCAGGCCACAACTTCTGCGAGCAATGCTCGATGCGTGCGAAGAATGTCCCGCCCTATATCCTTTTCATGCTTTCTGAACTCCGCGAATTGTTTCAATTATGCTATGTAATGGTACATCCTTTCTTTACTTGCGTAGACCGCATGTCTTGATTTGCGTAGACCGCATGTTTAATTTCAATACCTGCGTAGACCGCATGTTTTGATTGCGTAGACTGCATGTTTTAATTTCATTACTTGCGTAGACCGCATGTTTAATTTCAATATCTGCGTAGACCGCATGTTTTGATTGCGTAGACCGCATGCTTAATTCCATTACCTGCGTAGACCGCATGTTTTGATTGCGTAGACCGCATGCTTAATTCCATTACCTGCGTAGACCGCATGTTTTGATTGCGTAGACCGCATGCTTAATTCCATTACCTGCATAGACCGCATGTTTTGATTGCGTAGACCGCATGCTTAATTCCATTACCTGAGTAGACCGCATGTTTTGATTGCGTAGACCGCATGTTTAATTTCATTACTTGCGTAGACCGCATGTTTAATTTCAAAATCTGCGTAGACCGCATGTTTTGATTGCGTAGACCGCATGTTTAATTTCAATACCTGCGTAGACCGCATGTTTTGATTGCGTAGACTGCATGTTTAATTTCAATACTTGCGTAGACCGCATGTTCAGTTTCATCACCTGCGTAGACCGCATGTTTCAACTGCGTAGACCGCATATTTGCTAAATATCATCACCTGCGTAGACCGCATGTTCATGATCAATTTTGTTGCCGGCGTAGACCGCATGTTTCACTTACCTGTCTGTATTTTCACGAGCATTGTTATGCTCCCCACTTGCTTTGCGCTGTCACGCATTTTGAGTACACCGCATTTGCATTGTCATGCATGTTGTTAACAATATTGTACCTGTTAAGTTTGTTTTCTTTGCAGGCACGATATTGTATGTACGGTTCGTTTGAAGCTGGTGCAACCAGACGAGCCGCACAGGTATTGTATCTCCCGAGTGAGACGTATTGAGAATTCCATAATTCTCTTACATCCTTTCTGCATTGTAGTGTAGTTTGGTATGCTAGCTTAAAATTGTCGCATGTTTGCTTCATTACAGCTTTCTTTGCATGATCATAAGTTATGCTCGGCTCCGTGCATTGTCTTGCATTTTGCCCCTACCTTCGGGCGCATACCTTATTTGTCTTGTATGTTTGTCTGAGTCTTCGGCCTTGTCAAAAATGGGTCGTCTCTGGGCTTTGACATTCACTCCCGTCATTGTTATGACTTTCGAGTTCTATCAAAGAGGGGCAACTGTAGACACCCCATTTTTGACCGTCCTCAAGACTTGGACGTCACCGTTTGAACACTCGGTGATTATCCTTGTTTGTGTTCGTTTGGAGTTCCCGGAGGTCTCGGCTCGCGCGCCTTGCCTCAGGATTCCCGAACTCGACTGTTTAGTGTCTGGTTTTGCACCAAACACTTTTGTTTTGCCTTAGAGAGGCAGGGAATGCCTTGTGAGACATCCCCATACACCACCGGCAGTGGCTGGAAGCCACCGGCTGGTCTTTTTCTGCCATCGGCACTTTTGTTTGCCGGTCGACACACTTTATTGCCGGTCGGCACTTTTTTTTGCTGAAATAGCATTTTTGGGCAGCCGACCACTGTTCATCCACTTTTTGGAGATATTTTGTGCCAGCTGTGATAGCTGGCACCAACTCTCCCCCATGGAGGGATTTCCCTCTAGCCAAGCTTGTTGAATAAGCTTTGCAAGAGGGATCCTTATAAGAGAGGGGCTTTCCTCTTGGTTCTAGGTTAGAAAAACAGAAGCAAAAACCAGCCTCTAGAGGTATAGATACATATTATTTCTATATCTCTCTCCCTGTCCCTTCTTGTGTGTGTTTCTTGGCTCAAAAGGTGTGTTTTACCTTACTTTTGCACCATTACACACACCATTACACCTTACTCCGAGATTGAAGGACTTGGGAGGTTGTTTCTTGAGTTTTTGGACTGTTTTCGATCAAAAGAAGGAGGCTAGACCATTTGTTCTTCAAGGGCTCTTCAAGGGTGAGCATCTTCCCTTTTATTCCCCAAACTTGCATTGGTTTTCTACCTATTTTGTTTACTGTTTTAGCTCTTGTGTATAACATGAAAAAGGCTTAAATTTTCCTGCTCTAGCACTTTCATTAAGGTCATTTTGTGGTTTGAGTGCAAACTCACCCTCATAGGCCTTGTTTGGTCTATTTTGGTGCCTCTTTGGTAAGGTTTTGTTCACTTCAGCATTTTGATCTTTTCATCACTAAAAATCAGTGTATTTTAGTGTCAAAAAAGTTGGTTTGAAGTCTTGCATAGGGGAGGGACACCCCTCTCCCTTTATGGCTTTGTTTACTTGCTTTTTGGGCTCAAAAGGGTAGCATGTGTGCTTGATGTCTCTTGGCTTCATTTCAGCATTTTTTTAGGCATCTTAGGTCATATATAACCTCTGTTTTTGGTCGGATTTGGGCCTCTTTGTATGCTTGTAATACTTGCTTTGTATTGCTCCATCTTGCTTAGAAATACATCTCATGGTTAGGCCATGATCCTTGTGTAAGTTGGCTTAGTTCCATGAAGTTTCTAGTGTTGTTTTTCCATGCTTAAGGTTTGTTGGTTATCCATTTAGTTATGCTTGACATGTGTGTTAAGGTTGCTTTGTATTTTGGCTTAAAAGCTTTGAGCATGATGGCCTCTAGCATGTATGTTTGTGATTACCCTCATGATTTAATATCATCTAAGGACTTTTTTTTTGTCCAAGAATCATGCTTGTATGTGTGCATGCATGGCCTCTTTAATGCCTTGAGGGTGTGTCCTCTTATGCCTAAGAATGAGCCTTAGTGCATATGCTTCATGGGAGATATTTTAGCTGCCATATTAGGAGTTTTTGGGGTCCTATTTTGCATGCACAAATTCTGTTTTTGCTTTGCTTTAATCATGCCATGAGTGGCCATGTTAATGAGGGTGAAATGTCTCCTTTTGTGCCTTAACTTTGGGACCATAGGTTTGCTTGTTAACATGAGTTGATTGTCTATCATTTTGAGCACTTTTGGCCACTGTTTTGAGAAGGGTGAGGGCCTGCCCCTTTGCCACTTTAAGCCCTCTTGCATGCTTGCTCCATGTTTGTTGCATATTTGTTCCATTAAGCTTTGTAGCACATCAATCCCATGGTCAATTTGGTCCATGTTTGCATCATGTTTGTACCTTGTATGCTTGGTATTATACATTTGTCATGTTGGTTGTATAATGCTTGTTGTGCTTTACATCTTGGTGGCATGATACATTCGAGCCTTGTTGAGCATTACATGCATTGCATTTACTTGGTTTGGGGTGTCAAACTAAGTGTGGGAATCAAGGACCATTCATACTTCAAGTGATGCAATGTGCCTCGATTCCCGGTCATCGGGGCCTTTGACTCCAACTTGATAAGGCCCCGGTTTTCATGTTGTTTGTTGCATACATCATCATGTCAAATGGCAAATTCGATCCTTTGACCCGCCATGTACCATCGATGGTTCAAGGATCGAAGGTCATGCTTCTTTGAGTTCAAAATATGATAAGAAGTAGGACCATGCTTACATGTGTCCAAGAAATCTATACCATGCACTGTCTGTTCTCTGTTTGCTGTCAAATTGTCTTCTGCAGGAAGTTTCTACCGACCGGCAGAATTTAGTGCCGACCGGCACTATATGGAGTGCCGATGAATCCATTAAAGTGCCGATGGTAATCGTGAAATGCCGGTGGCAATTCTGTCTGGCCGGTGGTGCTCTGCAGGATGCAAGGAGCTTGCTCCAGTACTTTGGCAATTTTCAGAAAGACAAGGCAGTACAAACAGAGGCGACAGGAGTATAGTACGGGTTTTTCGGGCGAGCCAAGTTCCGAGCATGCATCACCTGCGCACCCCGAGGCAGAGGCTGTGGCCACCCTTTTCTTTCTCTTGCTTCCTTTCTTTTAATTAATTAGGAAATTTTGTAATAATTTTATTTGTTCATTATTCTGGGACTGTAATATTAATTCGAACCCTCCGAGTGAGGGTAAACATGTAATAAGTGTGGGTGAGTGTGTGTATGTCTTCCAATCCCCATTTCTTTCTTCCCTTTTATTTACCTGCTTATGATGGTAGATTAGGGCATTTTTGAAATTAGCATACCTTATGACATGCATGCGTGCATTCATGCATCTGTTGACATGCACCGGGCTCGGTACATCATACTAACCGCATTCGTATTTTCAAATTTCAAAATTGAATACATGGATCAGTTGGTTGCATATCGCATGCCATATTTAGGTTAGCCGAGCCTAACTAAAATTGCATCTTGTATGTGTTGCATTAGGCAAGATAACATGAACTAGGACACGCACATTTGCTAACTAGTTTATTGTTTTGGCACGGAGTACAATGTAAGTGGTTATGCTTTAGCATCCAGCATGCGTGTGAATGTTGCCATAATAGTATGCTTGCCATGCGGCTAAGTGCTTACATGAGATAAACTGGTTGAATGCCTATGGGTGGAGGTCAAATTGCTTAAGTTGGGATAATGCGTTTAAACTGTGAATTTTAAGCCCACTGGATAGTGGCAAAACCATTTTTTCCAAAAGCCCACTTGAGGGTGGCAAAATCTGCATTTTAGCCTACTTGCGAGTAGCAAACCATTTTCAAAACGAACATGAAATGTTTTGTTCCAATTTGGGCGATTTGGTCTATACTTGTTTGCTGCGCGCATAACATAGTAATTCTAGGCTAATAACCGGAATAAGAATACATAAAGTTTTCAAAAACGAATATCACGGTTAGTAGAGGCCGGTCTTCGGACCGGGCGAAAGGGGGTGCTCATAGCTGACCTTCCCCGATCGTACCCAAGCTCCCGAGCCGAGGCAACTTTGGTGATGACGGACACGTGGCCTTTGGCACCGAGTCAGGGTTTCCTAAATTCCCCCATTTTAAAATATTTAGGTGGCGACTCTGTATCTGGCAAAGCAGTCCATGTTTGGCACTACTTTTTTCAAAAATCTATTTCTCAAAACAATTTGCCAGATTTGGACTCTTTGGTTCAGATTTAGAACCATGACGCTAATCGAGTCCGAACTGTAGTAGCGAGGCCCACGCGGGCGCCGTCTACAGGTCGCCTATCATTCCCATCAATTCAAAGGTGGTGGGCTCACGAGCCTGATATAACTGGGGAGCCCAGACCGGGGGCACAAAGGGCGACCTGGGTGGGCGTGACATACTGATGATGGCCTCACTCTGCGGAGCGGTCCCCTGCTCCAATGCAGCCGTCATAACCACAACTTCTTCTGTATTTTGTGCCGCCATAAATCCTGCCTCGGCAAGGGGAGACACTGGCTGTTCTGTATCAACTCTGCAACTCTCTGAACTGAAAGGGAAAAACAGACAGCATTTCAGCCCAAACTGATCAAACACGGGTGTAGCCAAACAACTGTACCCTACTGCTGATCACTGTTCCCAGAAATCATTGTTCCCGAAATACTGAATCTGATACCCGCGGATAACTGATTCCTGATAACTGATTCTCAACAATACTGATTCTGGTGCCCTCGGGCCCGATACTCAAACTCGCAAACTGGTATATGCGTTCCTGTAGAGATACACTCTAAAAGCACATAGCAAGTAAGAGAGAGCCAAAACACCCCTATGTTGGGGTAGGGTTTCCCTGTCCTATTTTGTCAGGAACTAGGGTTTCACTACGCACGCAGCGGTTTCAAACAACTTAGCATCGGGTAAGCAACCTGTCCTAACTTGGAATGGTCACTATGGATTCCGAATATGCACTAGGTCGAATGGTCAAAAAGGGTGCCTCGGTAAACCGAGGTTTGTGTTCCCATACTGTCAGAGCCCATAGCTGGTCAGCCTTATGGACATGCCTTGACAAGACAAGCCTCCGGCAAACCGTTCAGGAATGGCAGATGGCAAACACTGTGTTCCTATGCGCACCAATGCACATGCAATGCAAAGAAACACATAAGCGAAATCAAAACAGGATATCATGAGTTCGAGTCAAGCTTTCTAAAATCCCCAGCAGAGTCGCCAGAAACTGTAGACGAGCCCGCGGATGGGGCCTTATGCTACTACAGTTCGGACTCGCGATTTTTGTTGTCGCGGTTCTTAATCTGAACCAAAGAGTCCAAATCTGGCAAATCGTTTTGAGAAACAGATTTTTGAAAAAGTAGTGCCAAACATGGACTGCTTTGCCAGATACAGAGTCGCCACCTAAATATTTTTAAAATGGGGAAATTTAGGAAACCCTGACTCGGTGCCGAAGGCCACATGTCCGTCATCACCGAAGTTGTCTCGACTCGGGAGCTTGGGTACGATCGGGGAAGGTCAGCTATGAGCACCCCCTTTCGCCCGGTCCGAAGACCGGCCTCTACTAACCATGATATCCGATTTTGAAAACGTTATGTGTTCTTATTTCATTTATTAGCCTAGAATTACTATGTTATGCGCGCAGCAAACAAGTATAGACTAGATTGCCTAATTTGGAAAGAAACATTGCATATCCGTTCGTTTTGAAAATGCTTTAAATTTTGCTACTCGCAAGTAGGCTAAAACACGGATTTTAATGAGTTTTTCCAACTCAAACAATCCAACCTCCACCCACAGGCTTTCAAACAATTTAACACATAAGCATTTAGCCGCATGGCAAGCATACTGTCATGGCAACACTCGCACGCATGCGGGATGCTAAAGCGTAAATACTTACATCGTACTCCGTGCCAAAACAGTAAACTAGTTAGCAAACATGCGTGTCCTAGTTCATGTTAAATTGGCTAATGCAACACATACAAGATGCAATTAGATAGGCTCGGCTAACCTAAGCATGGCATATGAAATGCGATCAACTATCACATATTCAATTTGTGAATTGAAGTACAAATGCAGTTAGCGTGATGTACCGAGCCTAACGCATGCAATACAAATGGATGGATGCACACATGCATAGCATAAGGTATGCTAAATTAAACGTGCCCTAATCTACCATCGTAAGCAGGTAAATAAAAGGGAAGAAAGACGTGAGGTTGGAAGACATACATACACTCACGCACACTTATTACAGATTTGCCCTCACTCGGAGGGACCAAATAAATATTACAAATTAATTAACTACGCAAGCTAATTAATAATTACAAATTAATTAATTTAATTAACAAATTAGCTAAAACTAAGAAAACAGGAAAGACGCCTCGGGAAACGCGCCGCCATGCATAGGCTGCCTCTGTTTTTCTTCCTTCACTCCTCTGGAGGTTGTCAAAACCTCAGGACTGCATCCCTGGACACTGGGGAGTGTCACCGGCTGAGTGGAATTACCACCGGCAGTGGTGTGTGGCCATCGGCACAAAATGAAGCTGTCGGCAGAGGAATTGTTGCCGGTCGGCACCTTACACTGCCAGTCGGCAGAGTGTTCCTGCAGAATCTGCAAATGACAGCAACAGAGGGCAAGACAAAGCATGGCAGCACAATTCAAGGCATATATGCACCAACTATGTCCCTTATCATGATAATGACACAAAGGGGCATGTGCCTCGATTCTCGGACCACCAATCACGCATTTCCGTGCATGATGGCCCAAAGAACCAAGTATGCAACTTTGATTTCAAATGAAATGCAAATCAATCAAGCAAATCAAGGCCCAATTCCTATCATCAAGTCAAGGAACAAGGCATGCATGCAAGATGCAATGCAACCTAGGCATGCAAGCTAAGGATGCAACATGGCATGGCAACTAACTTATGCAAGCATACAAGCAAACATAGGGGCATGTAAATGGATGCAAAGATAGACTTATGCATGAATTAGGCGGCTCTAAATAGGCCTAAAACAGTAGCCAAAATGCTACAATATGAGGGACTAAATACATGCACACATGCACCTAATTGAAGGTCAACACTTAAGCACAAATTGAACAACTCTCAAACACATTTGAAAGGGGAATCGTGGACTAATTAGCATGCAACATGAGCTCTAGAAATGCATGTTAGGATGGTGCCAAACCAAGCAACAAAATCAAGCCAAACATGCAACAAATGGTCCAAGTATTCAAAGCAAACCAATGGGGCATTGAACTATACTTAGTAAGACCACACATGGCATGGACTAAATGACTAAAAACAAAGTTTTAGCACATAACATAAGGCCCAAAAGACCACTTAGATGGCATCCAAATGACTCAAAAACAAAGGCATGCATAATCACCAAAACATGGAGCATGAGATGACAACCTTACAAGGCATTAAAGGGACATCAAATGCGAGCTCTCAAGCATACAATAAGGTCTGAAATGGCATGGTAGATGGTCCCAAATCACCAAAACAATGCAAGGATAGCATGCTATACATTCACATACTTAAGGCCAACAAGCCGGAATGCAAAGGGGCTATATGATGCATGCCAAATTCGACCCAAACAACCTAGGACAGACCTAGGACATGGCAAAACATGCACAAAGTCTTCACGAGACTAAGCCTAAAACATGCTCCAACAAAGGCTAACAACCTAAGGCACATTGAGGCAATAACAAGGCATTACAAGGCAACTATGCTAAGCATGCATGGGGTACCAAAACCAACTTAAAATCATGTTATATTATGGATATATAAGCATGAAAAATAGCCTAAACATGCTCAACACACACTCAAGCATAGGCTCTCTTTAGAGACCAAAATATGTCCTTTTCAAGGACAACAAGGAGAGGGGGTGGCCCTCTCCTTCTTGGGACATCAAGGCATCACCTTTACCACTGAAATCCCTCAAGATTTCAGTGGTGAATGGACCCCAACACCAAAATCCCGGAGCTAGCACAAAAGGGCACAAAATGAGGCCTTTTAAGGCCTAAGGGTGTTCAAACTTACCCAAACCACAAAACACCCTTAACAAACAACCAAGAGGGTCTAAAAAAAGAACTTTTTTGTATTATACACTAGGCTCAAAAATGAATTTAAGATAGGTATAAACAAGGTGCAAAAATGGGGAATAAAGGTGTTAGTTTCTTACCCTTGATGACCCCTTCACAAATGATGCTCCAATGACCTTCCTTAGCTTGAATCCAACACCAAAACCTCAAAATCAGTCCCTTAGAACCTCAGTTCCAAGAGGAAGGTGAAACACTAGGTGTTTGTGTGCAATAGTAAGACACAAAACACCTAGAGCACAAAAGAGAGGGAAAGAGAGATAGGAAGTGTATCTAACCCTAACCCTAAAACCAGAGCTTAACAATGGCTGTTTTTGCTCCCAAAATATCTAAACTCCCTAACCTTTCTAGCCAAGAGACACCCCTCTCTCTATATGGCACTTCTTGTCTTGTAAAGCTTACAAGACAAGCTTCATAAGAGGGAGATCCCTCCATTCACGTGTATGGAGGGGAGCAAAAGGCAAGACAGCTGTCTTAAAAAATCTGTAAAAGCAGATGCACAGTAATCGGCCGGCCAAAAATGCCATCTTGGCCAAAAAGAGTGCCGGCCGGCACTAAATAGTGCTGACCGGCAACAAATAGTGCCGGCCGGTGGCCTCTAGCCACTGCCGGTGGTGGGTGGGGATGGTCTACAAGCCCTACCCTGCCTCTCAAAGGCAAAACACAAGTGTTTGGTGTGAAACCAGACACTAAACAGTCAAGTTCGGAGGTCCTGAGGCAAGGCACGCGAGCCGAGGCCTCCGGGAACTCCAAACGAACACAAATATGGATGATCACCGAGTGTTCAAACGGTGACGTCCAAGTCTTGAGGACGGTCAAAAATGGGTGTCTACACCGGGCAATTTGAATACAGGAGATGTTGAACAGCAGGCTGCACTGAAGCAGTTTGAACAAGAAAGGATCAAAGATTTTGAGAGGGCCAGAAAGGCCAAAGCCCCTACGGGGACAGAACGTGCTGTGTTCACAAGAATGGAATGTGCTGCGAGCATAGAAACAGAAAGTGCTGTGGGCACAAGAATAGTTGTAACGGAGCCGAACAGGTGTCTGTCGGCCGCCGATGGCATATGGTGGGAAGATGACGACCTATGTCTTGCCCACACCGACGAAGACTGGGACCAAAACCAGCCGGATGATACCTGGTATGTAGGGGAGGCTGACCACATGACTAGGAGTGGGCGGTATTTCAAGCCCCTACACTTAGATCAACTAGAGGCGTCTAGAAAGGACAAAGAGGTAGACAAGCAGAAAGAAAAGTTGCTCGAAGAGAAGGCTGTGCTGAAATAGCTGAAGAAGATACAAGCAGACATCTCCATCTGGGGATTGCTTATGGCCTCAAGAGTTCATAGACAAGTTGTCCTTTCTGCAATGGACAATGCCAAACTTTCAATCGACACCACGCGCTGAGTAGCTGGTAAGACTGGTCTTTCCAAGAGGAGCTTCCTCGACGTTGACCTTCACCGACAAGGAGCTGCCACCTGAAGGCTCGGATCACAACAAACCTCTCTATATCTCTATGGAGTGTAGAGACAAATGGATACCGGTGGTTCTTGTCGACACGGGATCCGCCATTAATGTGTGCCCGTCGAGGACGACATATTCAATCTGGTTGAGACTCGCAGATTTTATGCCAACTGCCCAGGTGATAAGGGCCTACGATAACACTAGCAGAGAGGTTATGGGGACTGTGAAGATTCAGACTCAGGTTGGTCCATGACAATAGGATATTGACTTCCATGTCTTAGACGTTCCCGCAACCTTTAATCTACTCCTAGGGCAGACGTGGCTGCACCAGGTGAAGGCGGTCTCTTCCACCCTACACCAAATGTTAAAATACCTCCACAGGAAGCGGATGGCAATTGTCTTTGGGAATTCTTCAATCCATCCACCCCCAGAGGTTTCTACACTAGTTCTGGATATCGAGCATGGCGCGGAGGATGTGTTCCTGTCGGGATTTACCCTAGCCGAGGCCCGGGTTGTACAGAACATCTTAGCTGTTGATGAGGGGTTATATGTCAATGCACAGTCTGTGTACCTCATGAACAAGCTCCAGTATGTCCCTGGCTGGGATTAGGGAAAAATGGCCGGAAGGGCATTGTAGCATCGGTTGAAGTGCCGCACTACCCGTATAACTTTGGTTTAGGTTATCTGCCTACCAAAGAGGACTGGGTGAGGAAAGGCAAAGAGATGGCCGAAAGAGCCAGAGCAAAGCAAGCTGGGAAGCCTTATGAGTTAATGCATCGGGCTATCCAGGGTACCCTAAACGGACACTTTGTCCAGGAGGGGGAAGACTTTCCATTCTGCGGCTTTCCAGAGCCATGGCTAAATGCAGAGAAGAGGCACCTGCTGGGATTTGAGATCTTCTTTGACTTGCAGTTGTCTGGGGATGATGTTGCCAAAGAGCAGACAGGCCCACCAGTTGAGGTTGAGTAGTGTAAGGAATAGAATTCCGAGAGCGCAGAGATTGGAATGGGGGTAGCACTGGCTTGTCTACTTTTAGATCCTCCGATCGTACATGAGTGCTTGGGGGATAACTTCTCGGTGTCCATGATTGGGAATGAAACGGCTGCGAGCCCATCTTTAAACATTCTGAATGGATCCATCACACCCTCCCTTGTTTGGCAGTACGAGGAGGGATTTTTATCCAGCAGCACCGGGTTAGGTAGTGAGCCGAAATTTGATTCCACCGAGTCTGTGGAGTCGGAATCAGATTCCAGCTCGTCTGAGTCTGAGTCTGGTATTCTTGGGGGTGACAACCCGGATGCCACAGTCCTATCTAGGTCGTCTTTTTTTTTTCCTTTGAGTCTGTTGTAATAGAGGAATCAGGCGAATTGGAAGTGATTAATGAGAATGGTGCGGCTGTGGCCTTTGAGTACTTTTCTGTGCCTTTTATTTATTGTATTAATCAGGACTTTCAAAATTTTGATGAAAACGATGAGGAAGAAATTCCTCCGGTTTTGAAATATTTACTTGAGCAAGAGCAGGAGAGGTTTGTAAAACCCTTGTTTGATGAAATCACCCAAATTAATGTTGGTACTGAGAAGGATCCGCAGCTGGTCCAGATTGGGTCCACGTTGTCTTCGGAGGAGCGCGAGCGCTTAGTCGCTTTATTAAAAGATTTCAAAGATGTTTTCGCGTGGTCCTACGAAGACATGCCTTGAATCGATCTTGAGATTGTACAGCACCGGATCCCTCTTGACCCAGAGGCCCAACCTATTAAGCAGAAGCTCAGAAGGATCTGCCCGAACTGGGCTCTTAAGATCAAAGAAGAGGTCACCAAGCAAATTGACGTAGGGTTCCTGCTAGTATCTGAATACCCAACTTGGTTGGCCAACATAGTTCCAGTGCCGAAGAAGGACGGCAGAATTCGGGTATGTGTGGACTTCAGAGATTTGAACAAAGCCAGTCCGAAAGACGACTTTCCTCTATCGCATATCGATGAATTAGTGGACTTCACTGCTGGGCATGCGTTGCTCTCATTCATGGATGGGTTTTCAGGTTACAATCAGATTCTGATGGCATCCGAAGACCGGGAGAAGACTGCTTCCACCACCCCGTGGGGGACCTATTGTTATAGGGTTATACCGTTTGGGCTGAAGAATGCAGGAGCTACATATCAATGGGCTGCGACCACAATTTTGCACGACATGATCCATAAAGAGGTTGAGGTGTACATGGACGACATGATTGTCAAGTCCAAGGAAAGAGAGGGCCACTACACTGCCTTGCAAAAATTCTTCCAATGGATCAGAGAGTATCGGTTGTGGCTAAATCCTCAGAAATGTACGTTTGGTGTTACAGCAGGGAAAATACTAGGGTTCTTGATCACACATAGAGGTATCGAGGTCGATCCTTCTAAAATCAAGGCCATCTTAGAAATGCCACCACCGAGGACTGAAAAGGAGGTGCGAGGCTTTCTGGGTAAAGTGCAATTCATAAGACGGTTTATTGCAAAATTAACCTTGACTTGTGAACCGCTCTTTGGTCTCCTGAAGAAAGGAAAAAAGTTCCAATGGAACGGCCAATGCCAAGCTACCTTCAAACAGATCAAGCAATATTTATAGAACCCACCTGTGTTGTCACCGCCTAAGCCGGGAAAACCGTTGATTCTGTATCTTTCAGTGACTGAAACTACAATGGGCTGCATACTTGCACAAGAGTCTGAGGAAAAAGTGGACAGAGCTATCTACTACCTGAGCACGAAAATACTGGATTATGAGACCCGCTACACTCCGCTGGAGAACGCTTGTCTGGCCTTGGTATGGACTACCAAGAAGCTGTGGCACTACCTGTTAGCTCACTCTGTAATACTAGTTTCGAGATTAGATCCCATCAAATATCTCTTTGAGAAACCGGCACTTACGGGTAGGCTAGCTCGTTGGTTGCTTCTGCTTTTCGAATTTGATCTGAAGTATGTGATGCGCAAGTCAGTAAAGGGAAGAGCGGTAGCAGAGTTCTTAGCCGATCACCCAGTGGAAAGGGATGAAGCAGTTGAGTACCTATTCCCAGACGAGGCCATTCTACATGTCGAAGAGGAAACTTGGACGATGTACTTTGACGGACCGTCAAACCAATACGGATATGGGATAGGGGTGTTGCTGATAGCACCCGACAATTCTCGTATACCTCTAGCATTCAAACTCCAGTTCAAAGTATCGAACAATGAAGCAGAGTGCGAGGCATGTATTGCCGATTTAGAAGCCGCCCTAAAACTAGGGTCAAAACAGTTGGATGTCATCGGGGACTCGAACCTTGTTGTATCTCAAGCTAAAGGAGATTGGAAAGTTAAAGAAGAAAAGATGAGAATCTACCACCAGACCTTGGACGTGCTGATTCCTCGGTTTGAGAAACTGAACTTCGCTCATCTGTTAAGAGAGAACAATAGGTTCACAGATTCATTAGCAACTCTATCTTCTAGGATAGACATTCCTTTCGAAGTCCGGATGTGTCCGATCATCATCGAACAGAAATTTGTGCCAGCCTACGAGCTGATTGCTGCCATAGATGAGGTACAATATGAGAATCCCTAGTATTATGATGTCTGGAACTTCTTAGAGAAGGAAGTGTATCCACCAGGGGCAAATGCCAAAGATAAGAGGGCAATTCAAAGAATGGCTGCTCAGTTCATCGTTTGCGGTGGTAAACTGTACAAGAGGGGTCATCTCGGGATGCATAAGCTGTGTGTGGATGCTGAAGAGTCCAAGCGCCTGATGGAGGCCATCTGTGGGGGAGAGTACGGAGCGCACATGAGTGGGGTGATGCTAGCCCAGAAGATCCTTAGACAGGGTTATTACTGGTCCACCATAGAGGAGGATTGTATTGGCTTTGTCCGGCGATGCCACAAATATCGAATCCATGCAAACCGCATGAACATTCCGCCGTCGAAGCTGTACAACATGACTTTGCCATGGTCGTTTTCAGTCTGGGGGATTGATGTAATTGGGGCTATCACTTTGAAGGGGTCCAATGGGCATGAGTACATTCTGGTACCAATAGACTACTTCACAAAGTGGGTCGAGGCCTAATCTTACGCTGTGTTGAAGGCATCGCGTGTTGCAAAGTTCATCAGGAACAACATCATCTGTCACTGCGGGGTTCCAAGCGAGATTATTTCAGATAATGGTTCCCACTTCAAGAAGGAGGTGATCGACTTGTTGGAGAAGTACAACGTGGCTTTTCATAAGTCATCTACATATTAGCCGCAAACCAATGGAGCAGTTGAGGCCGCCAACAAGAACATCAAGCACATTCTGTAGAAGATGGTAGAAACCTACCGGAACTGGCCAGATAAGCTGTCATTTGCTCTGTGGGGCTACAAGACTTCAATTCAAACTTCTACTGGAGCAACTCCGTATTTCTTAGTTTATGGGATGGAGGTTGTTCTACCTATTGAAGTTGAGGTTCCGTCATTACGGGTACTGGCTGAGTATCAGATAGCTGAGGCAGATTGGCAGCAAAGCAGGTTTGAAGAACTCATTCTCTTTTATGAAAGAAGGCTTAAAACACTGTACCATGTTCAGGGTTATCAACGACGAATTGCCAGGGCTTTCAACAAGAAGGCCAAGTCCAGGAATTTGAAAGAAGGGGATCTTGTGCTCAAAGACAACCAAGCTCCCATCCACGACCCTAGGGGCAAGTTCAGACCTAATTTGACTGGCCAGACCTAATTGGACTGGCCCTTGCATCATCAAGTCTATCTAGTCGGGTGGAGTTGTCGTTCTGATGGACCTAGATGGCCTAGAGTTCTCCCAACCGATCAACATGGATAAGTTGAAGAAATACTTTCCCTGAGTGGCTCACTAGGCTGAAAACCCGAAAGGGTGACCTAGGCAAAAGTTAGAGCATGAAAAATTTGAAATTATAAAAACTGAGTTCGTAAGGTTGAAAACCCAGAAAGGGTGGCCTTGGCAAAAGTTAGAGCACAAAAGGAGAGTGTTAATACACGAGTGAACCCGAGCCGAACTACGTAAGGCTTGATTCCCATCTTTGGGATACGTAAGCAACTTCATCCTGAAGTCCAGCGAAAAACACTTCCAAATCAACTTTGTCCGTATGATCATGTTCGTCATCTTTGTCTATTCTGCATTTAGGAGCTCAGTTGTGATCTCCGGTACAGTGCTATTCAGACTAGGGGCAACTTTCCAGTTGCTAGGATCCAGGGTTGTACATCTCAGTGATAGATCTCGGGCGTGTCCAGTTCTGATCCATATCGAAAATGGTTTTGAAAAGATTTAATAAAAGTTGATTTTGCTCAAATTAATGTTTTCACAACTTAGACCATCTTTGGACCAAACGGAAAATTTTCAGTACCCACAACCTTCAATTACATTGATTTAAGTACAGAGTTCTCCTGCTCTTGAATACAAATTGAAGTTGTTTTTTATTACATTCATAAAGAAAACTTGAAGTACTGATTAAAGCAAATAAATTCGGGGCATAGTCAGGTGTTCCTGCGTCCCCTCCCGGAGCTTGTGGAACCCTCTGATGCTAAAGTAGGCCCGATCTGCGCCTCCTCATCAAGCCAAGCTATGCACTCGTCAGAAAGGGTGCAACTAAAAGTGGGAGCGAGGGCCAGAAGCTCTCTCGTCTTCCATGCTGTGGCGTACCGAGCTAGCTGTGCGCCTTGGACCAGAAGTGTAGCAGGGTACTCTATCCCCTCTTCCGAGCAAGTCTGATCATGTCTGAACTGGCGCCGAAATCAAAAAGGGAAGTAAAAGACATAGTGTGTCAGGCTGACGAACTGAATCCCGGGCTAGTGGGTCATGCTGTAGCTCATCGCCGGCAAATTGAACCAGCGGCAGCACCAAGCAATGTCGAGAGCAAAAAAATTGCATATCTAGTTTCACCACCATCCCTCATCCGGGGCATCGACTAAACGTCGTCGAAAGAAATAGCTGCGAGCTGAATATGCTCGGCATGAGTCCACAATCTTCAACTTATCCATCAACCATATATGGGGAGGGATGAAAAATGAGAGATTAAAGAATAGAGAGGTGTAAGTTGAGAGAAAAAGTGAGAAAAGGGTTTTGAGAGAAAAACCGAGCCTGAGGGCCGAGTGATGTGAGAAAAATATGTGAGATGGGTTGGGAAACATTACCTGTAGTAGTAGTGGACTCTCCGCGAATCTAGTCGGCTCCCGGCGATGAAAAGCGTCCAAACCCATCAACGTCTTAGCTAGTGTCATGGCGATGCAGCTCTTACCCTCTTTTAAGCCCTCGGCGACTTCAATCAAACGAGTGCTAAACCCACTAGAGCCTAGGGCAAGCAAGAAATGAGACAACATGCACAAGCAAAGCTCATGTCGCCGATAACCCTGCCAATGATAATCGCCGCGGTCACCGGCATCAGAAAACCGACGAATCAAGCTCGGAATGTCCAGCTCTTTGTCATGAATCAATGACCGAGCGTCATGCAAAGTAAGCCCGCACATCCGTCCTATGGCTTGGATGTAGCCGAAGTGGAATTGAGGCAAGATTTCTTCATCACGCTCGGATTCCATTAAAGCTTGGAAGTCCTCGAAAGTGGGACACATCTCTTGTTTGCCAAAGCTAAAGACGTGTGTTAGCGGATTCCAAAACCTTTTCATAGCATGAAGGAACGGAAAATACAGCGAGGTGTGACTCAATGTGAATAGTGCATTTATGCCAATGCCCCGAAAATTTAGCTTTTTCAAGCCATCCAAGTTGGCAATCCAATTTGTGAGATTTTGGATAAGAAATGCTTCCATTTGGTACAAAAATTGAGCTGAAATGGAGAAAACTACGAGGCTAGGGCTTTTGTAGAAGATAAGGTGTTGAGTGGAAGACAGGTGGCAGTATTCTAGAGGTGCTTGCCATTTTTGGCCGATCGGCCAAAAAGTGTGCGACCATCTTTTTTGGCTGATCGGCTAGTAATTATGGTCGATGGTCATTTGTTGTGGCCAATAGCCTCTTACCATGGCCGATGGCCTTTCCTCTTGCTCTCTGAGCTGTCTATGTGTTGGAGATGTTGAGAACTTGTGACTTGTTCCACTTCGAAGGCCTTTCGGTGATGATTTTGCGAAGTCATGCCTGTGTTACTTCAATTTGTTTATCGAGTTGTATTTCGTGTTCTTTAGTTCTTGTCTTGCTTATCGAGTTGTATTTACATTTGGTTAGTTCTTTGTTTTGCTTATTGAGTTGTCTTGTTGTCAATTGGTTCACTACCTGATTAATGCGATTCGAGTGTTTAGTTTTCAAAACGAAGTTCAAACTCATTTACATTGTTATGTAATGTGATGTGATGCAATGCGATGCTTAGAATGTACAAACGTAACACTTTTTCAACAAAAGAGTTGTTTCGTTCCATCATGTTTTCTTTTGCAAAAGTACATAGTTTCAAGAAGAAAATAAAACCTTCCTGAGGCAGTACAATGTGCAAAACTACTAGTAAAAAGAAAAAATAAAGCAAAAAAGAAGAGCAGCATCTGGATCGGCACCAGTTGCCTCAAGTACGGGAGTCCATCCTCGTCCTCTTGCTGGACGAAGGTCCAAGATCACCATCGTTAGCTCCATCGTCAGAGTCTGAGCCGGAGCCATCCCCAGCCTCATCCTTAGACGACTTTACCTCTGTATCAGACTCGTCATCATCTGGGACAGGTGCTCGCGAGCTACTCCAGAGTGAGTACGCCCGGCTCTGCTGCGGCTGTGCACTGAGATCTCTCGTCCTGCTCTCCCCGCTCCTCGGGCAGGTAATGATGGTCCCACTGAGGTACCCCCTATGGCCTGTATCTGGAATGGGGCTTGAAAAGAACAGATGATAAATGCATCAGTTATGCTATGCGAAGTCGAGTATGGTATCGAATACAGTGTATGAGTACAGTGTATGAATGTCGTGAGCAGTGTAAGAGTACAGTGTATGAATGCCGTAAGCAGTGTATGAGTACAGTGTATCAATGTTGTGAGCAGTGGATGATTTCAGTGTATGAAGGTCGTGGCCAGTGTATGAGTTACAGTGTATCAGTGTCGTCGTGAGTGGTATGTGAGTGCAGTGCATCAAGTGCCGTATTGACAATGTGATGTATCATATCAGTATGGAACAAAATGCGCAAAGTGTTTTGGAACGGAAGTTGAAAGAACTTACCAGAATACCGTAGATACTTAACAGGTCTATACTCCTCTACAGCATCCCCATCACCGAGGCCATCAGCTCCAGGGCCTGCCCAGTGTACTCGATGGAAGCCTGCAAAAGTGTCGAAGTAATTAGTATTTTGCAGGATATCAACTGAAATGAAATGACTGTATAGAATGAAAAATATAGCACATACCGGGGTCGAGCCACGAACTCCGATGAGCTCATGATCAGCTGGTAGAGGAGCAATCAGAATCTGGTAAGTCTCTCTAGCCTGTCCACGGCATGTCATAGTAGTGTGCAGGGCTAGCCACTCTACTCTCCATCCCCTCCGAGAGCCACTCCTGTCATGGGCCTGAGTCGCCTTCGGTGCTCCCGCTCCTCCCACTGGGGCTGCAGGCCTCTCTCTTTCATCTCGGCAAGCACTAGCCAGAGGCCGCATGAGATAAGTCTGGATGAAAACGCTGTAGTCGCCCTCATCTCTGAAAAAGTCAGCATCCCAGCCGATAGTGAAATCCATTATCTCCTGCAGGGTGTACCCCTCAGTGGCCCTCGTATGGGTAGGAGATGGCCTCGGGACTATCTGCTCAGGCAAACCAAGGATCTGATGCAGGAAGCGCTCTCCAAAATACCAAGCCCAGTAGACTGGACCCTCCAGCAAGACCCTGAACCGGGCAGTCTCCCGAGCACCCATGTACTGGTCCCTCACGGCATCCAGCAACGCGGCCCAGGGCTACCAGGTGATCTGCAAATGACAGGATATACAGTTTGTTATCTGCTGTTGAAAGTACAATGTAAAGCGAAGCTTAAATAAACTGTAATGTTTGAAATACCTCAGCTGCAGTAATGGTATCGAAGTATCTGCAGAAGAACAGGAAAGACTCCTGTGGTCTCTGCTCGCACCTCACATCATATTGATAAGAGTATGGGACAACGAGGGGCTTCTCCACCTCCGACTCTAGAGCAAGCCTCGGAAAGTAGGCATACACCGACAACTACAGAATGTAACAGGGTAAGAATGAGTATGCTTATCAGTAAGGCAGTATGCAAATAAAGCAAAAACCTGAGAATGGTGTGCAGTGTGTGCAGTGTACAGCCAATGTAAAACCGATTGCGTGTATGCAGTGTGTGTGGTGTACAGATAGTGTAAGACAAAACTGTAAAACAGAAATGGAAGGTGTACCTCCCAGGCTCGCCAGTAGCCTCCGAGCAGATGTCTGCTGCAGCGGGATGAAGAGCTCATGTATCCGTAAAGTGTGGCCAAACTTGCGCCACCCCAATCGTAGCACTGGATACGCATCACATCTACCAACACGCTCAACAGATAGAGGGTAACAGTGTTCGCCCGTTCGGCGAATAAGGTGGTGCCCAGCAAGAACATAATAAACTCCTCGTGGGTCGTCGATATCTGCACTCTGAAATGGTCCTCGAACTAGGAATTCCTCACGAACCCTGGCCGGGATAGAGGTGGGCGAGCACCAAGAAAAAGATCTGGGCAGCATCCCACTCGCCCATGTCGGTATCGAAGTGAATCGGATCACCCCCCACTCCAATGCCGGTGAGCATAGAGAAGTCAAAGGGGGTCATCGTCATCTCCCCCATTGCAGAAAGGTGGAAGGAATCGGTGGTGTCCCACCACCTCTCCACCAGCGCGCCTAGAAGGGGCCCACTCATAGTGAGGAGCGAGAGTCCAATGTAGAAAATGCCGAAGCTGGCCTCGTCAACAATCTGGCAAACCTCGTCGAGCAGCTCCATGTACCAACCTCGGGCAATGGTATTCCCATACCCTCGGAAGGCATGGGAATCTCCCTGTGTTCAAGACAAACAGATGCGAAGTAGTGTCAGAAATACAGTGTTTGAATATGTTCAGAATTGATGAAAATGCAGTGTGTGTGCATATGTTCAAGTTTACACAGATATCGTGTATGAGTGTGCTCACGGTGAACTAAGCATGTGATCTACAAGTGTGTTTGTGATGATCAGATAAAGGGCAGTATCGGCTATTCAAGGTATACGATCTACATTGCAGAAAGTAAAGAAGAAGAGTATACCTCAGCGCCGCCGCAAGAAAGGTGCGACTCCAGCTCGCGTAGCAGGAGCTCCAATGGCACACCTCGCACGTAGCTCCTGAACTGGTAAATGCTATCGGGTGGCAGTATGTATATCGCGGGCCAGTATGTCGCCGGGTCGAACGGTCAGACACTACATTGCAGAAAGTAAAGAAGAAGAGTATACCTCAGCGCCGCCGCAAGAAAGGTGCGACTCCAGCTCGCGTAGCAGGAGCTCCAATGGCACACCTCGCACGTAGCTCCTGAACTGGTAAATGCTATCGGGTGGCAGTATGTATATCGCGGGCCAGTATGTCGCCGGGTCGAACGGTCAGACACTGAGCGGCAAGAGCTCGACCTCAGGATCTGTATCCATCTCTAGGGGAGTCCCACCCCGTGGAATATCGTCCGCCATCTCGAGAAGAGTGTAAAAATGGCCAAGGGTATGAAAAGTGGGCAAGAATGCCAAAAGTCAACCAAAAGTCAAACCCGAGGGGTGAAAAAACGGGAGAAAAGGTCAAAGTGCGGAGCAAAGCACGGAAACCAAGGCTAACTTGGGGGAAACAAACCCCAAGTGGTGGAAATCAAGAAAGGGCCACCGAAATCTCGTTTTGTTCAGTTCAAAGTGTTTGAAACGAAGAGGGTTTTGTGAATCGGAAGTTGCGGGAGGCTTAAAAATGGGAGAAAAGCACGGATTGAAGGGAGAAAAATGACCTAGAGAGAGAGGGAAATGATTTTTGACTAAGTGGAAGTGAGGAAATAGGGTTTGGAACCCTATATTTAAAGACCCGAAGCAAATGGACAAAATTGCCTTGAATCTGCCACTTTTGGCCGATCGGCCAAATTGTTAACCGATCGGCTAAATTGTTGGCCGATAAGCTCTTTTGATGGCCGATGGATGGCCGATGGCTTCCCCTTGTGGTCGATGCACCTCCAATGCCTTTTTTTGGGTCATTTTTGTTGATTTGGTACCCTCATTTTTAAAGAAAGAGCAAGAAAATACACTTTTGAAGCTTAAGCGGCCTTCGTGGTGGCCCCAAACCGTGTCTTCCGTGTGCGGCGCTCAGTACGCGTGAGGCGTATCCTTTTTCGTATCCTTTTGTATATTGCGAGATTCGAAAATTGCTTTGAATATGTTGCATTACAATGTTTTGTCATGTTTGTAATAAGCGCGCTTGTTATACGTCTTTTCGCTCTTTCATTGAGCATGCCTTGTCTTGTTTTGAAGTTTCATCTCAACATCGCAAATAACTTGCCTTTACCATGCTTACGTTCAATATGTGCCTCTCTTTGTAGTCGTATTGTTATACACATTGCTTGCGTTGTCGCGCATGCTTCACTTACATGTGTTTATGCTTTTCCTCGCATCGTTATACACATTGCTTGCGTTGTCGCGCATGCTTCACTTACATGTGTTTATGCTTTTCCTCGCATCGTTATACACATTGCTAGCGTTGTCGGGCATGCTTTACTTACATGTGTTTATGCTTTTCCTCGCATTGTTATGCTCATTGCTTACGTTGTCGCGCATGCTTTACTTACATGTGTTTATGCTTTTCCTCACATTGTTATGCACATTGCTTATGTTGTCCCGCATTCTTTACTTAGATGTGTTTATGCTTTTCCTCGCATTGTTATACATATTGCATGCATTGTCGCGCATGCTTTACTTACATGTGTTTGTGCTTTTACTCGCATTGTTATGCACATTCCTTGTGTTGTCACGCATGCTTTACTTACATGTGTTTATGCTTTTCCTCACATTGTTATGCACATTGCTTGCGTTGTCGCGCATGCTTTACTTACATGTATTTATGCACCCCATTGCTCGCATTGTCGCACATGCCTTTCTTGCATTGTTATGCACCCTTTTATCCGCATTGTCACGCACACTTATGTTGCATTGTCACGCATGTTTTATTTGCATTATCATGTTTGTTTCAGTTGCATTGTTATGCACCCCTCGCTTGCGTTGTCACGCATGTTTTACTTGCATTATTATGCACCTTTTCACTCGCATTGTATGTGCATGTGTTTATCTCAAATTGCACTGATTTCTTGATCTAACGTTGAACATGTGTTTCTACTATATTATGCCTATTGAATTTCTTTCTTTTGCAGGCACGATATTGTATGTACGTGTAGACACCCCATTTTTGACTGTCCTCAAGACTTGGACATCACTGTTTCAACACTCTGTGATCATCCTTGTTCGTGTTCGTCTTGAGTTCCCAGAGGTCTCGGCTACGCGCCCTACCTCAGGATCTCTCGACTCGACTGTTTTATGTCTGGTTTTGCACCAAACACTTGTTGTTTTGCTTCTGAGGGTAGGAAGTAGCTTGTAGGCCATCCCCACACCTCACCGGCCGTGGCTTGAGGCCACCGACCTTGTTTCCTTGCCACCGGCCATTGGTGATGGCCGGTCGGCACTATTGATGGTCGATCGGCATTGTGTTTGGTCGGCCGGCCACTGTTTCTGATCAATCGGCCACTTTTCCTGGCCGAGACCTTTTCTTGAGGGAGCTTGACCCTTTTGAACCTTTTGACCCTTTTTTAGCTTCTCCAAGAAGTTTGACCCTTTTTAGCTTCTCCAAGAAGCTTGACCCTTTTTTTAGCTTCTCCAAGAAGCTTGAACATTTTGACCCCTTTTTTTAGCTTCTCCAAGAAGCTTGAACCTCTTGACCCCTTTGCCTAGCTTCTCCAAGAAGCTTGGCCCTTTTGCTCCAAGCTTCTAAGAGAAGCTTGGCCTTTTTGCTCAAAGCTTCTAAGAGAAGCTTTGCCCCCTTGGTTTCTCTATAAAAAGAGGGCCTCTCCTCCCCTTTAGAGGGTTAGAAAAATCTGATATATATCACATATATATCACTTCCTCTCTATATCTCCCTCTCTCTCTAGATTTGGGTGGGTTAGAGGGTCCAAAAGGGTCTTGTTCTTGGCCTATTGCGCACCACTTCATAGCCACACACTTCCATCATCACTTGGAGGTTCTTGGAGCTTGTTTTCAGAGGTTGAGGGTTGCATTTTTGGGTCTAAAGGCTGCTGGTTCTTGCTGGTCTTCAAAGGTAACCCCTTTTCCCTCTTTATTCCCGGTTTTTACACACCCATTTAGCCTGTCTTGCTTGCTGATTTGGGCTTTGTGTATAACATAAAAAATTTCTTTTTTTTTGTGTTTAAGATACTTCATTAAGGTCACTTTTGTGTTTGTGGTTGTTTACCCGCTCTTAGGCCTTGTTTGGCCCCATTTTGTGCTATTTTTGGTGAGCTTCGGGACCACTTTGTTTGGGCTTCCTCACCACTGAAATCTTGGGGGATTTTCAGTAGTGAGGATGGTGGTTTAAGGTCCTAAGAAGGAGAGGGCCATCCCCTCTCCTTATTGTCTTGTTTACTTGCATTTTTGGCCTTACAAAGGAGCCCATATTTGCATGCCTTCAAAGCTTAGTTCAGGCCATTTTTGGGGACTTTTAGGACCTGCCTAGACTCTATCTAGGGCTGGTTTGGTCCCCTTGGGTGTCCCTCTTGCATGTGAAGAACAACCCCTTGCATGGCTTTTCAAAGGAGCACCTCATTCTTGCATGTATTGGACATATTTCAGTGGGTATTTGGTCATATTTTGGCATGCCTTAGATCTTTTTTTGCTTGGTTTAATGGTCCCTTGCATGCACCTCACACTTGCCTTGCATTCCTTTACTTTACCTAGAAAGGCATCTTGCATTTGGACAACCATGCTTGCATGTTTTGGCTTAGCTTTGTGTAGTTTTTAGTCATGTTTTAACATGTTTAAGTTCTGTTTGGCGTCGTTTTGGTCATGCTTGCCATGCTTTGTATAGCCTCTTTGCATTCTAGCTTGTTAGCCTTGGGTGTGTGGGTCACTAGCATGCTTTACTTGGCTTGTTCTCATGATTTGGCATCATTGGAGACCATATTTCAGTCCATGTTCCATGCTTGCATACTTGCATTTTCCATACCTTTCATGCTTTGGAGAGTTGATGGCTTATGCTCCATGTTTAGGCCTTTGTGCATGCATGCTTGTGTGTGTGTTTTCATGCCTTTGTTGCATCATTTTGGCCGCTGATTTTGGCATGCTTGAGAGCTACCTATATTGGTTTAAGTCTATTTTTGCATAATGTTACGTGCTTGTCTTGCATATTGTCACATCCTTGCTCCATTTTGCATGATTGTTGCATGCTATACATATTCACATGTTCATGTTGCATTCTTAGCTTCCATGCCTAGGTTGCATAGCATTTTGCATGCATGCCTTGCCTCTTGAATCACCATGATAGAGGTAGGGCTTTATGTGTTTATTTGGTTTGCATGTCATTTGAAATCAAAATGCACAACTTGGTTTTTTGGGCCATCACGCATTGAAATGCGCGATTGGTGGTCCGAGAATCGAGTACCATCCCCTTTTGACTCATAAACATGATAAGGGGTGTGTTGGTGCACACATTTGCTTGAGATGCATTGACATGCCATGTTTTGCCCTCTGTTGCTGTCAAAACAGGTTCTGCAGGAGGCTTTGGCCGGCCGGCCATCCATTGTTGGCCGATGGATTTACAAATGGTTGATGACCATCCGGACATGGCCGGTGGTGTTTTGTCTTAGCCGGTGGTGTTCCACAGTATCCATAGAGTGCTCCTTGAGACCTGTGCAATTTTCAGAGGAGCAGAGCAAGGAAAACAGAGGCAAACTTGTGCATGGCGTTGGATTTCCGAGCAAACCCGAGCACGCGAGCATTGGATCCTCTTCCCGAAGCCTTTACTGCTTTCCATAGTTTAGTTAATTGGTTAATTAATTAAGTGGTCTGTAATAATTAATTTGTATATTCTTTTGGTCCCTCTGGGCGACGGCAAATGTGCAATAAGTGTGCGTGAGTGTGTGTATGTCTTCCAACCCCACGTCTTTCTTCCCTTTTACTTACCCGCTTATGATGGTAGACTAGGGCATATTTAAATTAGCATACCTTATGCTATGCATGCGTGCATTCATACATTTGTCTTGCATGCACCGGGCTCGGCGCATCATTCTAACTGCATTTGTATTCCAATTCCAAATTGAATACGTGTTAGTTGTAGCATTTCACATGTCATTGTAGATTAGCCAAGCCTATCTTAGTTGCATTTTGCATGTGTTGCATTAGCCATCTTAACATGAACTAGGATCATGCATATGATTACTAACTAGTTTTTGTTTTGCTCGGAGTACTCGGTAAGCATTTATGCTTTAGCATACCGCATGCGTGTGAGTGTTGCCATAACAGCATGATTATCATGAGGCTAGCTGCTTATGTGATATAACTGCTTGAATACCTGTGGATGGAGGTTAAATCACCTAAATTGGGACAACGCTTTAAAACTGTGAGTTTTAAGTCCACTAGATAGTGGCAAAACCATCTTTTCTAAAAGCCCACTCGAAGGTGGCAAAACCTGCATTTTAGCCTACTTGCGAGGAGCAAACCATTTTTAAAACAAACATAAAATGTTTTGTTCCAATTTAGGCGATTTGGTCTATACTTGTTTGCTGTGCGCATAACATAGTAATTCTAGGCTAATAACCGGAATAAGAACACATAACGTTTTCAAAAACGGATATCACGGTTAGTAGAGGCCGATCTTCGGATCGGGCGAGAGGGGGTGCTCATAGCTGACCTTCCCCAATCGTACCCAAGCTCCCGAGCTGAGGCAACTTTGGTGATGACGGACACGTGGCCATTGGCACCGAGTTAGGGTTTACTAAATTCTCCCATAAAAAATATTTAGGTGGCGACTCTGTATCTGGCAAAGCAGTCCATGTTTGGCACTTCTTTTCTAAAAATCTGTTTTCTCAAAACGATTTGCCGGATTTGGACTCTTTGGTTCAGATTTAGAATTGTTACGATTTGAGAGTCCGAACTGTAGTGAGCCCAAAGCGAACAGAACGGGACTCACCCTCCCGAGGCCCACGGGTGCGTCTACAGTTTCTGGCGACTCTGCTGGGGATTTAGAGAGCTGGACTCGAACTCGTGATATCCTGTTTTGATTTCACTTATGTGTCTCTTTGCATTACATGTGCATTGGTGCGCCTAGGACACCGTGTTTGCCATCTGCCATTCCTGAACAGTTTGCCGGAGGCTTGACTTTGTCAAAGCATGCCATAAGGCTGACCGGTTGTGGGCTCTGACAATATGGGAACACAAACCCCGGTTTTACCGGGGCACCCTTTTCGACCATTCGACCTAGTGCATATCGAAATCCATAGTGACTATTCCAAACTAGGACAGGTTGCTTACTCGATGTTAGGTTGTTTGAAAACTGCTGCGTGCATAGTGAAACCCTAGCTCCTGACAAAATAGGACAGGGAAACCTTACCCCAACATAGGGGCGTTTTGGCTCTCACTTATCTGTTATGTGCTTTAGAGTGCGTCTCTACAGGGAATGCATGTATCAGTTTGCAAGTTTGAGTATCAGGCTTGTGGGCATCAGCATCAGTATTTGGGGAATCAGTTTTACCTGAGGGTATCAATTTTGGGACAGATATTTGGGGAACAGTTATCAGTATTGAGTATAGTCGTTCTGCTATCTGTTACAGTGAAATTGCGTTGAGATGCTGTCTGTTTTCTCTTTTGCAAGGTATTCCTGGAACTATAGCTTCAAAAGGCTCCATTATCCCCCAAGTACATTAGACTTGTGTTGATAGACTTTGTCAGGTCAGAGATTCAGTTCAAGGGCAATCAATGTTCCTTTGCCGGAGGCAGGGTAAAAACACCAGTCGGGCACAGATCATCAGTTCAACAGTCTTCGGATCAGCAGTCATTATCCACCTTACCTGTGGACAGTTGGGTTGAGATATCTGTTTTTACCTCAAGGAGATATACCGGTCGCTCGGTTAGACCTGGACAATATGTTGAGTATGGAAGAGATTGTGCACCAACTCCAGGATAGTATGAAAGCCATGCAACAAGACGCTGTCCGTCAAGCAGAATTCGCCAAGCAACAGGGTGTGGTCATAGGCCAACAGGTAGAGACAATTGCTAGGTTAGAGCAGCAAACTGGAGTATCTACTTCACACCAGGCTCCTCCCCCACCAACAGTTCCAACACTCGGGGAGACAGCTAAAGTCTAGGAAGATACGGACATTCCGACAGGGCTAGCTCCGCCCCCAGTTCTACCCCAGCTATCTAAAACCCCCACCAACCTACCAGACCTCCCCTTTGATGTCGAGACGGACCCCACAGCATTGAAAGTGAGCAAGCTTGAGAAATTGTTCAAGAAGTCTCAGGGGGCCCACTCCATTCCTGACATTGAAGATAGGTATACAGACTCGGCTGTGACGCTGCCGGACAGATTTAAGATGCCGCACATCGACCGATTTGATGGATCTGGGGATCCCATGGTACATTTGCGGCTGTTTTTGGACATACTAAGGCCGATGGGCCTCACCAGATTACAGAAGCTATCATTATTTGGTCGGACCCTGTCTGGGATAGCCGCAATCTGGTATGCAAAATTAGAGAACTCTGTGAAATAGAATTGGGAAGAGATGACTGAGGCCTTCAGTGATCAATACTCCTACAACGCACAGATCGAGGTCACAACTCGTGATCTTGAAGTCACCCGCCAAGAGCCAAAAGAGAGCTTCTCAGAATTCGTGGCCCGCTGGAGGGCCAAGGCCTCAATGATGACCATTAGGCCAACGGATAAGGATCAAATACGGATGGTTGTGCACAACCTCCAGCCCAAACTAATGCAGAAAATGATCGTGCTCCCCTTCCCTACCTTTTCAGATTTGCATGAGATGGGAGTACAGATCGAGGACGCTATGAAGTAGGGCCTCATTGACCAGGAGAAGGAGCAGCCTAGGAGGGCATTTTCCCGTAATTCAAGTGTGACCACCAGCGGTGATGCAGCTGCAAAATCTTCTGAAGTGGGCATGGTCACTACCACCACACCAAGAGTAGCCACCCCCTTTGTTGGTACATCCACTTCAAACCCTCGAACTTCAGACTATCTACCCTGAGGCAAGAGGGTTTTCACCTCACTCTATATGCCTTTGTCTAAAGCCCTAGGTGTCCTACTCAGGAAAGGACATCTGAAACCGTTGGAACAACGGCCTCTACCTGATCCTCTCCCTCCAAAGCATGACCCGACTAAGTAATGTGCTTTTCATCAACAAACCGGTCATGACACCGACAGTTGCGTCCGTCTCTGCCACGAGATACAAAATTTGATTGACAACAGGGTCATCCCCGCACCGGGTCCTGCAAAGTCTATCGGCACTTGATCAGTGAACTTGTGGGGGATATTGTGATGTGATCAGTGAACTTGCATCCGTCAGCAGGGTCTGTCTTGTTGTGTCGAGTCAGTCCTGTTTTGTTAGAGTCGGGTGATTTTGGGGGTGTTACCTCGGACATCACTTGCTTTTTTTGTGTTTGTCTTTTTTGCTTTCTTTTGAGTCTGTTTCTACCTTGGAGCCAGTTACGCCAACAGATTTGAACGGAACAGAAGTGATTTTCACACTCTTGTGTTTGCTTCTGCCGTGTGCCAGTTGTGCCAGAAGTTTGAATGAAATGACAGTGCTCTTCGCCTGCCTTTTCTATGCCTTTGAAGTCATTGTAATGACCTAAGTTTTTCAAAACTTTTTTCGAAACATTGTGATAAAAACGAAGAGGAAGGAATTCCTCAAGTTTTGCAAAACTTTATCAATTGAGAGAAAGAGAGGCATGCTAAGCCCTTAATGATTGAGATTATGCTTGTTAATGCGAGTACTGAGAAGGACCCTGGCTTGATCCAGATTGGTTCTACACTGTCTTCGGCGCGAGCGATTTGTCGCTTTCTTAAAAAATTTCAAAAAATATTTTGCACAGTCCTGCGAAGACTTGTGTGGGATCGCTCTTGAGATTGTGCAGCTTAGGATCGCTCTCAGCCTCGAGATTCGACCCCTCACTTTCAAACCTTGAACCTGAGTTCAGAACGTTCAACGGTCAACCACAACGTGAGGCCTGTGTGGCTATTTTGAAGCAGCCCTCAAACAAGAGGCACCAAAGTCAGATCAAGAAGATCAGATCAAAGGAAGCTTGTAAAGCTAGATCAGAAGCCCCCCCTCAAACTAGGGGCAAAAATGTCAGATATGCTCGAAGAGCCTGTAGCACGTCCGTGAGGGACCCTCGCTACAGTTCGAACTCAATTTGTGCCACGGTTCTTAATCTTGAACCAAAGAGTCCAAATCTGGCAAATCGTTTTGAGAAACAGATTTTTGAAAAGAAGTGCCAAACATGGACTGCTTTGCCAGATACAGAGTCGCCACCTAAATATTTTTTATGGGGGAATTTAGGAAACCCTGACTCGGTGCCGAAGGCCATGTGTCTGTCATCACCAGAGTTTCTCGGCCCGGGAGCTAGGGTACGATTGGGAAGGTCAGCTATGAGCACCCCCTCTCGCCCGATCCGAAGACCAGCCTCTACTAACCGTGATATCCATTTTTGAAAACATTATGTGTTCTTATTCCAATTGTTAGCCTAGAATTACTATGTTATGCGCACAGCAAACAAGTATAGACTAGATTGCCTAATTTGGAAAGAAACATTGCATATCCGTTTGTCTTTAAAAAAAAGTACTTTGGAATTTGCTACTCGCAAGTAGGCTAAAATACGGATTTCAACGAATTTTTCCAACTCAAACAATCCAACCTTCACCCACAGGCATTCAAACAGTTTATCACATAAGCATCTAGTCACATGGTAAGCATACTGTCATGATAGCATTCACACACATGCGATGATGCTAAAGCATAGACACTTACATCGTACTCCAAGCCAAAACAATAAACTGGTTAGCAAACATGCGTGATCCTAGTTCATGTTAAATTGACTAATGCAGCACATACAGGATGCAATTAGAGTAGGCTCGGCTAACCTAAACATGGCATGTGAAATGCAACCAATCGATGCACGTATTCAATTTGGAATTGAAATACAAATGCAGTTAGCATGATGTACCGAGCCCGGTGCATGCAAGACAAATGCATGAATGCATGCATGCATAGCATAAGGTATGCTAATTTTAAAGATGTCCTAGTCTACCATCATAAGCAGGTAAATAAAAGGGAAGAAAGACATGGGGTTGGAAGACATACACCCACTCACGCACACTTATTACACATTTGCCCTCACTCAGAGGGCACAAATAAATATTACAGTCCGAATAAATAATACTAAATTAATTATTACAAAATTTCTAATCTAATTGACAAATTAAATGCAAAGAGAGGATGGCCGCAGCCCCCGCCTCGGGATGCGTGAATGATGCATGCTCGGATTTATCTTTCCCCGAAAGCCCGGAAACCCATACCATGCCACTGCTGCCTCTGTTAATGCTGCCCTGCTCCTCTGAAAATTGCCAAAGTCTCAGGGTATCTTCAATGGGAACTGCATAACACCACCGGGTAAGTGAAATGACCACCGGCCATGGGAAATTTCCATCGGCTGCTTTCAAGTCCATCGGCCTCATATCCTTTGCCGGTCGGCATTCTTCAGTGCCGATCGGCAGAAACTTCCTGCAGAAGCTGGTTTCTGACAGCAACAAGGACAGACAGTGCATGGCATAGAATTTCAAATACATGTATGCGCGGGCACACTCCCTATCATGCAAAGAACTCAAGGGAGCATGACCCTCAACCCTCAGGCCATCAATTACGCATGATGGCCTAAGAGGCCAAGTTTTGCAACTCTGATATCAAATGAAATGCAAGCACAAAACACATCAAAGGGCCCCAACCCCTATCACGATTGATCAAGAGGCAAGTGATGCATGCTCAATGAAATGCAACCTAGGCATGGAGGCTAAGTATGCAACATGAACATGCAAATGAGCAATGTATACTGGGCGCGCAACCTAAACATGTAAGTAAACATGGCATGCAACAACATGCGATGATGGACTAAAACTAACATGGATAGCTCGCAAGCATGCCAAAATTGGTGGCCATTAGATGAAAATGAGACTCTCGAAACGCGTGCACGCATGCACGCAAACCGAGGACCGACCCTCAGGCATAGTATGAAACTCTAACAAGGCATGGCGAGGCATGAAATATGGTATGCAAACATGCAAAAATCAGTAGCAAAATGAGGGGAAAAACAGCCCCGAAACAAGGCGAAATGACACCCGATGCATGGAATTTCTCCCGAAATGCAAAACTAGGTACATGAAATGGCTTACAACTATACAAAGCATGCATAATTGGTACATGGAATGAAAATACAGAAGCAAGGAAGCCCCAAAATAAGCATTTTTACAGTTCAAAGCATGGCTAAACAGTAAGCACAAGTGGGACTAAATTATCATACAAAAATGGCTCCGCAAGGGAGGCAATGAAGCAAGTGGTAGATGCAAAGCCCAAACAGAAAAAGACTCTTCTACAACACTGAAGAGGGACCAAAAATATGACTATTTACAGTTTATGGAAACCCCCAAAACAATATACAAGTATGCTCAAAATGCCATGCAAGGTAGGGCCCAAAAGAGGTCAAAACACAAAGTATACAAAAAATTCATCAAACACCCAAAGACCCTCAATGAAAAATGGCAAGGGGGTCAAAATATGGCCACTTTCAGTTCGGACCAAGGTCCAAAAACAGAAGAAAAATAGGCTAAAAAAACATGCAAAATGAGGCAAAAACATGGATTTCAAAGCAAGTAGCACATGGGGTATCTAAACGGTGATGAGCCCTTCTTCAATGTTGAAGAAGGGCTCAAAACAAGCTCACTTACAGTTTATGACATGCCCCAAAACAGATTACACATAGGCCAAAAATAACATGCAAGATTAGGGCCTAAAAGAGAGATAAAGAAGGAAGTGTAAGATGGGGACCTCAAATGACAAAATTCCCTTAATGAATCATGAAATAAAGCTCAAATAAATGGTACTTTCAGTTTTGGTCGGAGCTCGAAACAGCAAGCAAAATAGCTAGAAAAATGTTGCAAAATTAAGCTCAAAAGGAGGGAATTGACATTTACCCTTGAAGACCAACCCTTGGTTGCTTCTTGGCTTGAGAAGTAATTCCTCCTAGCTGCTGGAAAGCTCCCCAAGCTACTGGAAATGGAGTAGTGGTGGTGATGCTAGGTAGTGATGAAGGAATGGTGCAAGGAACTTGGATGCTTGAGCTTGAAAGAGAGAGATGGAGGGAGATGTATAGAGAGGGGGTATATATATCAGATATATATGCCCTAGGTCTGGTTTTTGCTCAACCAAAACAATGGAGAAGGAGGCTTTCTTATATAGGCAAAGGGAAGGGCTTGAAGCTTATAAGACAAGCTAAAAAGAAAGGGTCAAGGGGGGCAAAGGGGGCAAGGCTTATAGAGGAAGCTAAGACAGCTGGCCAAGCTTCTTGAGGAAGCCAAGACAAGGGGTCAAAGGGTGCAAAAAAAAGGTTCAAAAGGGGTGCAAAGGGTGCAAAACAGCAACACACGTGCATGGGGAGCAGAGTCTGTGCATTCTAGCTGGCACAGCTGGCATCCATTCAATCTGTAGAATACTCCGGAAGGTCATCGGCTAGCAAACTTGGTTGGTCAGCCATCTTTTCTGGCCGGTCGGCCATCTATTTGGCCGGTCGGCTATCTATTTGGTCGGTCGGCCATTTGTTTTGGCCGGTCGGCAAGAAAAATCTGCTCTGCAGGTCCAACTTTAAACGGGCATAACTTCTTTATATGTACTCCTTTTCAGGTCATTCTTGTGTCAAAATTGAAGCCCCGGAAGTAAGCTTTCCAATGGAACCAAATTTGCATCAAAATTCCCACTGTGAAAAAAGTTATTCTTGTTTTAGTGATGGCTACTCAGTTTCGGTCCAACAGGGATGATGCCCAACTTCAACCAATCATATCTCTGCCCTCCGGTCTCGGATTTAAGAGATTCTTGAATGAAAAATGAAGCCCCGGAAGTCTTCTTTCCAACAGTGGTAGCCTCATAGCTCAACTCAAAGTGTATAGAAAAATAAGCTTGATTTAGCGAGGACTGCTCGTCCCTCTCTTAGCAATTCTTGCCTATCTTCTTCTCCAACTTGGGCTTCTCCCCTCTTCTCCTCTTTTCTTCAACTTCAAACCCCTAAGTAAGGTGTTTTGAAATATTTTTCAAAGATTTCATCTCTCTTTCATTCATTTCCACTTTGTCCTTGCTCGGTTTATTGAAAAGCGCATTTTTTGACAAAATGTGAGCCTCAGAACATCGTAAAAACTTTATTTCAAAAATGTTTTGAAAGAGAGGGTTTTAAGGTCTAAAAACCATTCAAAATAGCTTTGGTCCAAAATGGGGTGTGAAGTTGGGATTTGACTCTCTCATTGCCGAAGAAATTGAACCTTTTCCCTGCACACCTTTCATCATCGAGCAAACCATCAGTAGCGCCCAAGTCTTAAGCGCGGTCGAAAATGGGGTGTCTATAGAGCTGATGATGGATCCTTCAGTAAATCAATACAACAGCCACTCTCCTGGATACGGACGGCTTGAAAACCCTAAAACCATTTGGCATGGACTTGTTACACTTTTACCCTTTGAGAGGCTCGCTGGGCCGAAAATCCGGAAGGGCGACCCAGGCAAAAGTTAGAGCAAGAGAAAAATACAAAAAAAAAAAAAGAAAAAAAAAATGCAAAAGAAAAGAAAAAAAGAAAGAAAAAAAAAATGCAAAAAAAAAGAAGAGAAAAAGAAATGAAAAAAATTGAAAAGAAAAGAAGAACAAAGCTCGCAAGGTCGAAAACCCGCAACGGGCGCCTTGGCAAAAGTTAGAGCCTAAAAAGGAGAGGATAATACCCGAGTGTACCTTACCCCGAACTACGTGAGGCTTGATTCCCATCTTTGGGATACGTAGGCAACTTCATTCTGAAGTCCAGCCGTAAAATACTTCAAATTCAACTGTGTCCATGTGATGGTTCTAGTCATCTTTGTCTTTTCTGTATCCGGGAGTTCGGTTGCAATCATCGCTCTGAGGACAGATTACAATACACTACGGTGTCGTTCAGATAAGGGGAAACTTTCCGTTACCATTCAATGCACTGCGGTGCCATTCATACAAGGGGCAACTTTTCGTTGCCATTCAATGCACTGCGGTGCCGTTCAAACAAGGGGCAACTTTTCGTTGCCATGCAGCTCTCTCCAAGCAAAGAGGCAATTTTCATCCAGATCCGAGGTTGTACGTCTCAAGAGTAAGTTCCGCGCTTGTTAAGCATCGGCCATTTGCAAAAATAGTTTTTGAGAATTTTTACTGAAGTTGACTAATTTTCTCGAAAATTGTTCCATATTTTCCAAAAATTGGACCATTTCTTGGACCCAAAAAAAGGAAAATTTTCAGTGCTCATAGCCTGACTTGCATGATTTCAAATAAAAAATTGAACAAGTGTGTTCATCTAACTCTCATGTTGGTCAAAATTGTTTTAGTAGAAAACCAAAACAAAAAATGGTCAAAATAATGAACTAGGGGCACAGTTGAGTCAGTCTTCCTGTCTTTTCCCTGTTGTCAATGCATTTGCCAGAAAGGGCACAACTGAAGTCAACAACAAAGGGCTGAAAGCTCTCTCATCCTCCAAGCAACGAGGTATCAAGACAAGTGTGAAGCACGAACAGGAATAGGGCGAGATATTCCACTCCCTTATCTGGACAGATCTGATCATGTCCGAACTTCCCAGCAGAGCATCATCAACTGATGTCAACTACAGATTTACTACATACCCAGTTGTAACGCAACCCCTCTGTGGGAGGAATTCACTATTGTGAACAAGAATCAAAAGCTGGTAGAATACCAGGGGCAAGGGCCCACGACTTCCTGTTTATCCATCAACCACCCAGGGGAGGGATTGAAAAAACGAGAGATTGAATAATAGAGAGATGTGCGATGAGAGGAAAAGTGAGAAAAGGGTTTTTTCAGAAAAACCGAGCTTGAAGGCCAAGTGATGTGAGAATCATAAATGAGAAAGGGTGGGAAACAATACCCAGAGAAACAGGCCCCCTGTGCACGTCTGTATGTCGTGTCTTTTGTTTTGTTTGTCTCAAATCTTATTTTGAGTCGTTCCGAGCGTGTCTCGTTGTGTTTAGGTTATTTTACCTTTTGTTTTCTGTTGTTGAGTCGTAGTGCGCTGTGTTCATTCGTAGGCTCAATACCCGGTCCAGAACTCATTCTCAATTTCAAAAATGAATCGTTTTGTGCTCGGAGTGCTGTGCCATTCTCCATATTTGTGCAAAACAAGAATTTGTTCTTTCTTAAAACCGCAGGGCTCAACCCAGGTCATGCAAGAACAGTAAAACAAGGACCTATTTGAAGCTATATAGGTTCCAGACTACAAAGCAAAAGAAAATAGGGAAAACCTAAGCATCTGAGTGTGTTTCACCTTCAGCAAATTCCGTGATTGTACTCCGGATGCACCTCTTCAGGCCTTGTCAGTGCTCCGAAGAATGAGTGTGCCTCTACTCCAATCTTAAGCCTGCTTCAAGTCAGAATGGCAATTAAAGCAGCAGCAGATGTTATCTCTCGCCAATATAAACAGAGTGTCCTGTTTTCAGGCGGAGTGTGTTACAAACCCCTTCGAGAGGTAAATCGGAGGTCGCGTTTGGATTTGGCCTCGTTAAGGATTGTATTTCCTCATTCGGCATTTTGTTTCAAACGTGCTTTTGAAGTTGCACATTCGTCGCATTGTTATGTACACCATTTCTCGCATCGTTGCGCACACCATTCGTTGCATTGTTATGCACATCTATCTAGCATTGTTATGCTCGTTACTTGCATTTTTATGCACATCTATCTTGCATTGTCGTGCACCTTTTCACTTGCGTTGTCACGCACTTTCCACTTGCATTGTTATGCACGCTCTCTTATTCGGAAACACTGGGATATGTCCTTATGTTTCCCCTCCTTGTTCTGAAACACCGGGATACGTCCCTATGTTTCTTCTCTTTTTTCGAAACACCGGGATTCGTCCCTATGTTTCTCATTCCTTTTGGAAACACTGGGATACGTCCTTATGTTTCCCCTCCTTGTTCTGAAACACCAGGATACGTCCCTATGTTTCTTCTCCTTCCTTCCGAAACACCGGGATACGTCCCTATGTTTCTCCTTCTTTTTTCGAAACACCGGGATACGTCCCTACGTTTCTCCCTTCTTTCCGAAACACCGGGATACGTCCCTATGTTTCTCATTGCTTGCGGAACACCGGGATACGTCCCTACGTTTCTCTCTCTCTCCGAAACACCGGGATACGTCCCTATGTTTCTCACTCAATTCGAAACACCGGGATACGTCCTTGTGTTTCTCTCCCTTTCCGAAACACCGGGATACGTTTCTACGTTTCTCTCTCTTTGGGTAAGAGCATTTGGAAAACGTTCTGGTGCTTGAACCACTCTGGAACACTGGGATACGTCCCTATGTTTCTCTTTCTTTCCGAAACTCCGGGATACGTCCCTATGTTTCTCTTTCCTTCTGAAACTTCGGGATACGTCCCTATGTTTTTCCTTCCTTCTGAAACTTCAGAATACGTTCCAATGCTCACTCAATTCAAAACACCGAGATACGTCCCTATGTTTCTCACTCAATTCGAAACATCGGGATACGTCCCTATGTTTCTCACTCAATTCAAAACACCGGGATACGTCCCTATGTTTCTCACTCAATTCGAAACATCGGGATACGTCCCTGTGTTTCTCACTCAATTCGAAACACCGGGATATGTCCCTATGTTTCTCTCTCTTTTCGACACAGCGGGATATGTCCTAATGTTTCTCCTTCTTTGGTTACGAGCATTTGGAATACGTTCCAATGCTTATAGCTTTTCGAAACACCGGGATATGTCCCTATGTTTCTCTCTCTTTGGTTAAGAGCATTTGGAATACGTTCCAATGCTTGAACCACTCCGAAACATCGGGATACGTCCTTATGTTTCTCCTTCCTATTCGAAAACATCGGGATACGTCCCTATGTTTCTCCTTCCTTTCGAAACACCGGGATACGTCCCTATGTTTCTCCTTCCTTCCGAAACGCCGGGATACGTCCCTATGTTTCTTCTCCATTTCCGAAACACCGGGATACGTCCTTATGTTTCTCCTTCCTATTTGGAAACACCAGGATACGTCCCTATGTTTCTCCTTCCTTTCGAAACACCGGGACACGTCCCTACGTTTCTCTCCCATTCCGAAACACCGGGATACGTCCCTATCTTTCTCATTCATTTTGAAACACCGGAATATGTCCCTATGTTTCTCCCTCTTTGGTTAAGAGCATTTGGAATACGTTCCAATGCTTATAGATTTTCGAAACACTGGGATACGTCCCTATGTTTCTTGCATGATCATAAGTTATGCTTGGCTTTGTGCATTGTCTTGCATTTTGCCCCTGCCTTCGGGCGCATATCTTTATCTGTAGCATGTATGCTTTGTCTAAGTCTTCGGCCTTGTCAAAAATGGGTCGTCTCTGGGCTTTGACACTCACTCCCGTCATTATTATGACTTTCGAGTTCTGTCAAAGAGGGGCAACTGTAGACACCCCATTTTTGACTGTCCTCAAGACTTGGACGTCACCGTTTGAACACTCGGTGATCATCCTTGTTCGTGTTCGTCTTGAGTTCCCAGAGGTCTCGGCTATGTGCCCTGCCTCAGGATCTCTCGACTCGACTGTTTTATGTCTGGTTTTGCACCAAACACTTGTTGTTTTGCTTCTGAGGGTGGGACGTAGCTTGTAGGCCATCCCCACACTTCACCGGCCGTGGCTTGAGGCCACCGGCCTTGTTTCCTTAATGGCCGGTCGGCACTATTGATGGTCGGTCGGCATTGTGCTTGGTCGGCCGGCCACTGTTTCTGATCAATCGGCCACTTTTCCTGGCCGAGACCTTTTTTTGAGGGAGCTTGACCCTTTTGAACCTTTTGACCCTTTTTTAGCTTCTCCAAGAAGTTTGACCCTTTTTAGCTTCTCCAAGAAGCTTGACCCTTTTTTTAGCTTCTCCAAGAAGCTTAAACCTTTTGACCCTTTTTAGCTTCTCCAAGAAGCTTGACCTTTTTTTTAGCTTCTCCAAGAAGCTTGACCTTTTTTTAGCTTCTCCAAGAAGCTTGAACCTCTTGACCCCTTTGCCTAGCTTCTCCAAGAAGCTTGGCCCTTTTGCTAGAAGCTTCTAAGAGAAGCTTTGCCCCCTTGGTTTCTCTATAAAAAGAGGGCCTCCCCTCCCCTTTAGAGGGTTAGAAAAATCTGATATATATCACATATATATTACTCCCTCTCTATATCTCCCTCTCTCTCTAGATTGGGGTGGGTTAGAGGGTCCAAAAGGGTCTTGTTCTTGGCCTATTGCACACCACTTCATAGCCACACACTTCCATCATCACTTGGAGGTTCTTGGAGCTTGTTTTCAGAGGTTGAGGGTTGCATTTTTGGGTCTAAAGGCTGCTGGTTCTTGCTGGTCTTCAAAGGTAACCCCTTTTCCCTCTTTATTCCCCGTTTTTGCACACCCAATTAGCCTGTCTTGCTTGCTGATTTGGGCTTTGTGTATAACATAAAAAATTTCTTTTTTTTTTTTTGTGTTTAAGATACTTCATTAAGGTCACTTTTGTGTTTGGGGTCGTTTACCCCCTCTTAGGCCTTGTTTGGCCCCATTTTGTGCTATTTTTGGTGAGCTTCGGGACCACTTTGTTTGGGCCTCCTCACCACTGAAATCTTGGGGGATTTCAGTGGTGAGGATGGTGGTTTGAGGTCCTAAGAAGGAGAGGTCCATCCCCTCTCCTTATTGTCTTGTTTACTTGCATTTTTTGCCTTACAAAGGAGCCCATATTTGCATGCCTTCAAAGCTTGGTTCAGGCCATTTTTGGGGACTTTTAGGACCTGCCTAGACTCTATCTAGGGCTGGTTTGGTCCCCTTGGGTGTCCCTCTTGCATGTGAAGAACAACCCCTTGCATGGCTTTGCAAAGGCGCACCTCATTCTTGCATGTATTGGACATATTTCAGTGGGTATTTGGTCATATTTTGGCATGCCTTAGATCTGTTTTTGCTTGGTTTAATGGTCCCTTGCATGCACCTCACACTTGCCTTGCATTCCTTTACTTTGCCTAGAAAGGCATCTTCCATTTGGACCACCATGCTTGCATGTTTTGGCTTAGCTTTGTGAAGTTTTTAGTCATGTTTTAACATGTTTAAGTTCTTTTTGGCGTCGTTTTGGTCATGCTTGCCATACTTGTTAGCCTTGGTTGTGTGGGTCACTAGCATGCTTTACTTGGCTTGTTCTCATGATTTGGCATCATTGGAGACCATATTTAAGTCCATGTTCCATGCTTGCATACTTGCATTTTCCATACCTTTCACGCTTTGGAGAGTTTATGGCTTATGCTCCATGTTTAGGCCTTTGTGCATGCATGCTTGTGTGTGTGTTTTCATGCCTTTGTTGCATCATTTTGGCCGCTGATTTTGGCATGCTTGAGAGCTACCTATATTGGTTTAAGTCCATTTTTGCATAATGTTGCGTGCTTGTCTTGCATATTGTCACATCCTTGCTCCATTTTGCATGATTGTTGCATGCTATACATATTCACATGTTCATGTTGCATTCTTAGCTTCCATGCCTAGGTTGTGTAGCATTTTGCATGCATGCCTTGCCTCTTGAATCACAATGATAGAGGTTGGGCTTTATGTGTTTATTTGGTTTGCATGTCATTTGAAATCAAAATGCACAACTTGGTTTTTTCGGCCATCACGTATTGAAATGCGCGATTGGTGGTCCGAGAATCGAGTACCATCCCCTTTTGACTTATAAACATGATAAGGGGTGTGTTGGTGCACACATTTGCTTGAGATGCATTGCCATGCCATGTTTTTCCCTCTGCTGCTGTCAAAACAGGTTCTGCAGGAAGCTTTGGCCGGCCGGCCATCTATACTGCGGACCGGCCATCCATTGTTGGCCGATGGATTTACAGATGGTCGATGACCATCCGGACATGGCCGGTGGTGTTCTGTCTTAGCCGGTGGTGTTCCACAGTATCCATAGAGTGCGCCCTGAGACCTGTGCAATTTTCAGAGGAGCAGAGCAGGGAAAACAGAGGCAAACTTGTGCATGGCGTTGGATTTCTGAGCAAACCCGAGCACGCGCGCATTGGATCCTCTTCCCGAAGCCTTTACTGCTTTCCATAGTTTAGTTAATTTGTTAATTAATTAAGTAGTCTGTAATAATTAATTTGTATATTCTTTTGGTCCCTCCAGGCGAGGGCGAATGTGTAATAAGTGTGCGTGAGTGTGTGTATGTCTTCCAACCCCACGTCTTTCTTCCCTTTTATTTACCTGCTTATGATGGTAGACTAGGGCATATTTGAATTAGCATACCTTATGCTATGCATGCGTGCATTCATACATTTGTCTTGCATGCACCGAGCTCGGCGTATTATTCTAACTACATTTGTATTCTAATTCCAAATTGAATACGTGTTAGTTGTAGCATTTCACATGTCATTGTAGATTAGCCGAGCCTATCTTAGTTGCATTTTGCATGTGTTGCATTAGCCATCTTAACATGAACTAGGATCATGCATATAATTACTAACTAGTTTTTGTTTTGGCTCGGAGTACTCGGTAAGCATTTATGCTTTAGCATACCGCATGCGTGTGAGTGTTGCCATAACAGCATGATTACCATGAGGCTAGCTGCTTATGTGATATAACTGCTTGAATGCCTGTGGATGGATGTTAAATCACCTAAATTGGGATAACACATTAAAATTGTGAGTTTTAAGCCCACTAGATAGTGGCAAAACCATCTTTTCTAAAAGCCCACTCGAGGGTGGCAAAACCTGCATTTTAGCCTACTTGCGAGGAGCAAACCATTTTCAAAACAAGCATGAAATGTTTTGTTCCAATTTAGGTGATTTGGTCTGTACTTGTTTGCTGTGCGCATAACATAGTAATTCTAGGCTAATAACCGGAATAAGAACACATAACATTTTCAAAAACGGATATCACGGTTAGTAGAGGTCGATCTTCGGATCAGGCGAGAGGGGGTGCTCATAGCTGACCCTCCCCAATCGTACCCAAGCTCCCGAGCCGAGGCAACTTTGGTGATGACAGACACGTGGCCTTTGGCACCAAGTCAGGGTTTCCTAAATTCTCCCATAAAAAATATTTAGGTGGCGACTCTGTATCTGGCAAAGCAGTCCATGTTTGGCACTTCTTTTCTAAAAATCTGTTTTCTCAAAATGATTTGCCGGATTTGGACTCTTTGGTTCAGATTTAGAACCATGACGATTTGAGAGACCGAACTGTAGTGAGCCCAAAGCGAACAGAACGGGACTCACCCTCCTGAGGCCCACGGTCGCGTCTACAGTATGGTTCATTCAAGAGAAGTCTCGGTTCAGTTTGACTGCTACCCTTCTCCACTCACGTTTGGCATGCGTTTGGACATATCTCTCTTCTCTCGCATTTGGTACGCATTTGGATGACTACGCTTTCTTGCACATTCCTTTCCTCTCCTGTGTGATACGTTGAGAGATATTGTGTTTGAGACTCCAGGTGTCCTCGATAGTCGCTTTTAATCTTCTCCGCGTGAGACGCAGTGAGAATTGCATAATTTTCTTACATCCTTTCTGTTGGAATGTGTAGGAATATTCTTTCTTATTCGCTTGCTTAAACTGTCGTATTTGTTTTGCATGAATGCTTCATTACAGCTCTCATGAATGGTTCATTACAGCTCTCTTTGCATGACCATAAGTTATGTTCGGCATTGTGCATGTCATTTGCATCTTGCCCCTGCCTGCGGGCACATATCTTTGTTATCTTTTATGCTTGTCTAAGTCTTCGGCCTTGTCAAAAATGGGTCATCTCTCGGCTTTGACATTCACTCTCGTCATTGAATGACTTTCGAGTTCTGTCAAAGAGGGCCAACTATAGACACCCCATTTTGACCGTCCTCAAGACTTGGACGTCATCATTTGAACACTCGATGATCATCCATGCTCGTGTTAGTTTTGAGTTCCCGAAGGTCTCGGCTGTGCGCCTTGCCTTAGGATCTCTCAGCTTGTTTGTTTGTGCTTGGTTGTGGACCAAGGACTTGTGGTTTCTGTTTCTTAGGGAAGAGGGTGGCTTGTTGGCCATCCCTACAACCCATCGGCCAAGCCTTGTGCTTGTCGGCCTTGTTTCCTTGCCATCAGCCATAAGTGGTGGTCGATCAGCCATATTTCTTGGCGGAGACCTTTCCACCTACTTTTGCAGATATTTTTGAGCCAGCTGTGACAGCTGGTAAGCACAGATTTCATCCTCCATACACGTGCATGGAGGGATTGAATCAAGACTCAAACTTGTTCAACAAGCTTGAGAATTGAATTTCTATAAGAAGGGAGAGCCCTCTCCCTTTCCAGAGGTTCTGAAAAGTTGATATACAACATATATCACTCTCTCTTTATATTTTACCTCTCTCTCCATATTTACCCTAGTTTGTGCTCAAAAGTGTATTTTCTTCATACTTTTGCACTAAAGCACCTACTAGAACACCATCCTTTTGTTGCTGAGGTACATAAGAGCTGGTGTTAGTGTTTTTGGACTGGTTTTGGTCAAAAAAGAGTGCTGGAGTTGTGTTCTTAAAGGTGTTCTTCAAGGGTGAGTCAACTAACCTTTAAACCCTTGTTTTGGTTTAAGCTTTTGGACCTATTTGCATGTTGATTTAAGCTTAACTTTCTACTGTAAAAAGTTTTGATTTTTCATGCTTGTAATGTTTGTTTAAGGTCACTTTTGTGTTGGGCGTTGTCTATCCCCTCTTAGGCCTTGTTTGGTCTTGTTCTTGTGCCTTCCTTTTAAGCTATTGGGACCACCTTGTTTTGGCCTTCTCACCACTGAAATCCAAAGGATTTTCAGTGGCGGAAATGGTGTTTTGAGGTCCCAAATAGGAGAGGGTCATCCCCTCTCCTTATGTCTCATATGCTTGTATTAATGGCTCATAAAAGTAACATGTTGGTTAAGCTTATTTTGGCTCCATCTTAGCATATATTAGACCTTATTTCAGCATGATATACCTCTGTCTAAGGTTGGTTTGATAGCCACTTGCATGCATCATGCACTTGTAGTGTAATCCTCTCTATTGCCTTAACTTGCATCTTGTGTTTGGATCATCATTCTTGTATGTTTTGGCTCAACTCAAAGAAGCTTTCCTTCATGTCTTCCTATGCTTGAGCTCTGTTTGATATTGTTTTAGTCCTACATGCATTGCTTTGTATTGCCATAGTGCATTCTAGCTTGTTAGCTTTGAGTGTCCAAGTCACTAGCATGCATTGTTTAGACCATTTTCACAATTTGGCATCATTTCATATGTGATTTCAGTCCATATAGTGTGGTCATGCACTCACATTTGTCACCTTTTCCATGCATTGGGAGGTTTGTGTTTTAAGCCTTGAACATGAGCCATTATGCATGTCTTATTGCTTAAGTTTTTGGGATGCCATGTCAGTGGGTTTTTGGGCTTATTTTGACATGCCATAACTCTGATTTTTATTGGTTAAGTTATGCCATGCTTGGTCTGGGTAGGTGTAGTGTAGCCCTCTTTATTGGCCTTGCATGCATCATGCCTGATGACCTTCACGTTGGCTTGTTTTAGTTTCTGCCCATGCATGTTTTAGACTCATTTTGGCATGATCTAGGACTATTTTGTTTGTCCTTGGCCCTTTGGGGTTTGATTTATGTGGCTTTGGTACAAGTTCCTGTGCTAGTTTCAAGCTTTGAGCTTTCTTGCATGCCATACTTGTCTTGCTTGGTTGATTTGGCATAATTCCATACTTAATTTCAGAGCTTATAGTGTTGTTACACTTCCACTTTTCTCACCCTTTGAGTGCCTCTAAGGGTTGTGTTCTTGTAGCCCAGCTCGTGGACCAATATGTGTGCATGCATGTTTTGCCTTTTGGTGCCTTAGTTTTGGTGTTTTGGCCACTGATTTGGGCATGGCTGAGGGCTGTCCATTTTCGATTTAAGTCCATTGAGTATGTGGTTTGCATGTTGTTGCATGCTTATTGCATTGCATGTTGTTGCATGCTTGTTACATTGCCTCATGTTTGCATGCTTGTGTTGTTTTATTAAGTTGATCATGCATGCATTACATTGTGTTTAAATATGCTTGCTTTGCATTGTTGTTTGGATTAAGTGTTTAGTCCAAACACAAGGAATGAGGGATGTTTCATATTTGAAGTGATGAAATGTGCCTTAATTCTCAGTCGCCGACCCTCTTGATCATGCATGATAGAGGATAAGGCATTTATGTGTTTTCGTGCATTTCATCCATATTGATTTGTGCAACTCGGCCTCTTTGGCCATCATGCATCGAAATGCATGATTGATGGCTCGAGAGTCGAGCACTACACTCCTTTGAGCTTCAAACATGATAAGGAGTGTGGTTGTACAATCATTTGCTTGCAAATGTATTGCCATGCCTCTGTTTGTACTCTGCTACAGCAAAAGGAGGAGTTTGCGGGAAGAGATGGCCGATCAGCTATCTAGTGTGCCGATCAGCTACAAATATTTTGCCGATAGTCTCAAAATTGGTCGATGATCATTATCCACTGGCCGATGGCCACCCCTTTTGGCCGATGACCTCTCAAAATGTCCATGAGGTAGGTCAGAAGCATCACAGAAGCTGGCATAATTTTCAGAGGTGCAGAACAATGCAAACAGAGGCAACATGAGGCATGGCAACGGATTTCCGAGCAAAGTCGATCGAGCATGCATATGCCCCTCTTCTCGAGGCCGTTTTAACTACTTTGTATAGTTAGTTAATTTGTAATTAATTAGTTAATGTGTTAGCTAATTTAATTCATCGTTGTAAATTCTTAATTAACTTAGCTTAGCTAATATTCAATTTGATTAAGTAATAATTAGTCTAATTAGATTATTAGATTAGTTTGAATAGCTTAGCGTAGCTGGCTTGTATTATTCATTCGGACCCTTCGTCGAGAGGGCAAATGTTGTAATAAGTGTGCGTGGGTGTGTGAATGTCTTACAACCCCACGTCTTTCTCCCTTTTACTTAATCGCTTACGATGGTTAGTTCTAGGTCATGTTTTGATTAGCATCCTTATACTTGCATGTTTACATTCATTCATTTGTCTTGCATGCACTGGACACGGCGCATCATAACTAACCGCATTGTATTTCAATTCCTACTTGAATACATGATTATCAAATTGCATCTCACATGCCACCTTAGAATAGCCGAGCCTATTTCTAGTTGCATTTTGCATGTGCTGCATTAGCCATCTTAACATAAACTAGGATCATGCATGATTCCTAACTAGTTGTTGTTTTGGCTCGGAGTACACTGTAAGTGTTTATGTTTTAGTATTTTGCATGTGTGCTAGTGTTTCCATGATAGCATGCTTGCCATGAGGCTAACTGCTTAAGTGATAAACTGCATGAATGCCTGTGGATGAAGGTTGGATTGCTTGAATTAGAACAATTCATCGAAATGCGAGTTTTAAGCCCACTTGAGAGTGGCAAAATCATGTTTTCTAAGCACACTTGAGGGTGGCAAATCCACGTCTTAGCCTACTTGCGAGTAGCACCTTCAAACCATTTTCAAACAAACATGAGATGTTTTGTTCCAACTTAGGTGATCTAGTCTATACTTGTATGTTGTGCACATCACGTAGTAAGCTAGCTAAGAAACCGGAATAAGAACACGTGTTTTCAAAAACAACATATCATGATTAGTAGAGGCCGATCTTTAATCAGGCTAGCGGGGGTGCTCATTGCATGACCTTCCCCTCTCGTACCCAAGTTCCCGAGCCGAGGCAACTTTGGTGATGACGGACACGTGGCCTTAGGCAACGAGTCAGGGTTTCCTAAATTTTCCAAAAATAAAACTTTTAGGTGGCGACTTTGTATCTAGCAAAGCAGTCCATGTTTGGCACTTCTTTATAAAAATCAATTTTCCAAAATGATTTGCCGGATTTGGACTCTTTGGTGATTTACCGGTCCTGCATTGCACTTCGCGAGATTAGGTTCAGAACCGTGACAATGAGTCTGAACTGTAGTAGCTAATGAACAAAACGGATTTCGACCCCTTCGCGCGCGGAGCCGGGACGTTCGGGCACGTCTACACTTACCCACAAAGCAACGGTCAAACGGAGGCCACCAACAAAGTTATTTTGGACGACATCAAGAAAAGGCTGGAGAAAGCTAAAGGCAGATGGGTCGAAGAGTTGCCTAGCGTGCTGTGGGCTCATCGTGCTACTCCAAAGCGATCCACCGGGGAAACGCTGTTTGCTCTATGCTTCGGAACCAAGGCAATTATCCCCCTGGAGATCGGCCTTCCGACTTTGAAATCGAAGGTTTTTAACATGGGCCGAAATGACATGATGTTGGCCTTGGACTTGACTCTAATTAAAGAACACCGAGACCGTGCCCTTGCTTCCATGGCACAGTACTAGCAACAGCTCACTAAATCATATAATCCACGTGTATAGCTACAACGTTATACACAAGGAGAATTGGTCCTCAAGAAAGTGCTTCCCGCTGCTAGGAATCCTGCTAACGGAAAGTTGGGTCCTAACTGGGATGGCCCCTATCAGATTGACTCAATCGCAGGGACAGGGGCATATCGGCTCAAAGACATGAATGGAAGAAGTTTGCTGCATCCCTGGAATTCCACACACTTGCGCAAATTTTATCATTAAGCAAACTTGTACGTCATGATAGCATGTTTTGAATTTTCACCGTGTATATCTTTCATTTTTCCAATGCAATGCCTTTTCTCTCTTGTCTTGTGAGCTATGTTGTAACAATAAGCCTCCGAATGTAGAGTGCCCTTCATGGATATCACGATTGCAAAGAGAAAAGAAAGAAGCCTCCAAATTCGGAGCCCCATGTATGAATGACACGCTTGGGCCGAATAAGCCTCCGAATTCAGAGCGCCCTTCGTGGATATCACGATTGGCCAAAAGAAAAAAAGCCTTCAAATTCAGAGCCCCATGTGTGAATGACACGCTTAGGCCGAATAAGTCTCCAAATTCAGAGCCCCATGTGTAAATGACACGCTTGGGCCGAATAAGCCTCCGAATTCGAAGTGCTCTTCATGGATATCACGATTGGCCAAAAGAAAAAAAAAAGCCTCCGAATTCGGAGCCCCATGTATGAATTACACGCTTGGGCCGAATAAGCCTCCGAATTCAAAGCGCCCTTTGTGGATATCATGATTGGACAAAAGAGAAAAAGCCTCCGAATTCGGAGCCCCATATGTGAACGACACGCTTGGGCCGAATAAGCCTCCAAATTCGGAGCGCCCTTCGTGGATATCACGATTGGCCAAGAAAGAGGAAAGAAGCCTCTGAATTCGGAGCCCCATATGTGAATGACACGCTTGGGCCGAGTAAGCCTCCAAATTCGGAGTGCCCTTCGTGGATGTCACGATTGGCCAACAAAGAGAAGCCTCCCGAATCGGAGCCCCGCGTGAATGACACGCTTGGGCCGATTAAGCCTCCGAATTCGGAGCGTCCGTGAATATTGTAATTGACAGGCGCAAAAGCGATTGATAGATAGTAGATGGTCATAACTTAATTTACAAACATTGATTGAAACAATACACAGACATTCAAAATAAAATGTTTTATTAAATAGATCGTGAGTACAAGATTTACATAAAAAAGGAACAATGTACATAAACATTATTCGGTTCCATCTTCGTCGTCAGTCTTCTCGGCATTGAAAGCCTCAAACAGAAAAGTATAACTCTGAAACTCTGATATAAAGATGAAGCCAGATCAACGCTCGCAGCCTGGAGAGCCTTGATCCATCCATACTTAAATCCACGATTTTCACATCGATAGACTTCATTGGCTAGTTTTTCCTTCGTCTTATCTATTCCAATTTTTTCACCATCATGGAAGCCTTTTTCATAGGACCTAGTCTTCGCAGCTTCTATTGTGTACATACTCGCCATTTCTCGGTCAGCAATCGCGTGATCCAAAATTTGCCAGTTTACTTGTTCTGTGACAATCGGGTTCACTTGACTCGCAGAATTGAGTTTCAAAGGTGTTAGCTTTCCTTAGCTCATTTTCGACCTTCTCTGCGCGAGCTTCTAAGCTACAAATGTGACCTTCCTTCTGTTCTATCTCTCTTCACGTGGCACGAAGACGCATGCCGATTTCATAAGAGGTATATAGCCCTTTTACTGCTCCATGGACTCCCTCTCGAAAAACTTCGAAATCAGGTCGGCCGACCATCAACTGCTGGACTTCTGGCAGAAAAATCTGTCGAGTAAACTCAACTGCCACGTTTGGATCACGGATAATTGAATCCGCTTCCATCTTCGGTTTGTTCCCAACAAAGACTGAAAAACTCAACGGGTGCGATGCCCCACCAGTTTCACCTCACGAGTAGGGAGAGTTACCTCATTGCTGCTTCTCCTTCCTAGGTGACCTACTTCGACGACGTAGGGAGTGACGCCTCTCACGCTCCCCCGATGTCCTACTCCCCGTGCGCATAGCTTCGCCACCTCGATTCATCTATGAGTCCAGCTCAGCAAGTGTCCTACCTTCCCCTCTGCCATTGAAGAATAGTCTTCTCGACATCAAAGTTCGTCCAGCTTGGTTCGACACAATGCTCTTTTCCCTCTTGCACTTTGTTGAATTTGAACACAACAATGGAGCCTACGCGAACGTAGCCCCCACCACACTTATTAATTATGGATGCAACATTCCCGAAGCGATCCCTTCAATATTTTCTTCCAATCCATGAACTACCGATATTCAGCGTTTCCGTTCATGAATTAACTAGGGCAAGGACAAATTCATTAATCTTGTCAGTTAAATTCCAAAGCTTTGCGCCACCAAGTGGATGTGCCCCAGCCAATCCATGAACAACCGATATTCGGTATTTCCACTCATGAATCAACTGGGTTAAGGGCAGATTCATTAATCTAGTCGGCTAAATTCCAAAGCTTTGCGTCACCAAGTGGATGTGCCCCAACCAATCCATGAACAATCGATATTCAGCATTTCCACTCATGAATCAACTGGGGCAAGGGCAGATTCATTAATCTAGTCGACTAAATTCCAAAGCTTTGCGCCACCAAGTGGATGTGCCCTAGCCAATCCAGGGTAGATTCATTAATATAGTCGCCCAAATTCCAAAGCTTTGCGCCGCCAAGTGGATGTGCCCCAGCCAATCCATGAACTACCAATATTCAGCGTTTTCGTTCATGAATCAATTGGGGCAAGGGTAAATTCATTAATCTAGTTGGCTAAATTCCAAAGCTTTGCACCGCCAAGTGGATGTGCCCCAGCCAACCCATGAACTACCGATATTCGGCGTTTCCGTTCATGAATCAACTAAGGCAAGGGCAGATTCATTAGTCCATTCGGCTGAATCGCAACTCTATGTATAGTTATTTTAGCTACAAATTCATTTACTCATTTCATGATTTTACATCTTACTTAGCAATTAGTAAGCACATGCAGCAAATAGAAAGGCAAAGGCAATTTTCATTAATAAATTGAGTACAAACAGTAGTCATTTTACACATGAAAATCACTCCACATCTAACTTCTAACCGAAATAAATAGCCAAAAATCTACAAAAACTACGCACACAAGATACCAAAGAAAAAAAAATCACAATTACATCGACCCTAGTCAATCTTCGGGATCAGACTCCAGCGGCTTAACGTCCACCTGCTCATGTGGAATCGGTTGTTCCAACGTCACATTAGCGGCAGTGAGGGCTTTGAGCCAGCCGTGTTTGAAGCCCTGATTGTTGAACTTGGGTACTTCCTCCACGTAACTTTCTAAGGCGGCATCCTTCCCAGCTTGGAATGCCTTGGAAATCTCGAAGTCGACGATTTCCTTTGCCTTCTTCGATGCTTCCAAATCTGCCTCCAGTTTGGCAATCACCTCCTTGGCAAACTTGAGCGCGTCATCGCTCGCGTTCTCCCTCTCCTCGGCGGCCAACTTGAGTTGGTCAGAACTCTTGGTTTTTTCTGCTTCAACATTGGCCCGAGCTCGTTCTTCCACCGCCTTGATCACTTCTGACTCAGCTCTGAGAGAGTTCTCTGTAGCCTTGCTTTTTTCATTTTCAACTTCGGCTCTGAGAAAGCTGATTTGTTCTATAGTGTCATATTGACAGCGGCCAATCTCAGCAATCTTGCCCGCCACCTACAAAGCATGGACTCAGTAAGGTAGCTAAAATATATATATATATATATATGTATAGACGCAAAACTGCAATCAAGGCTCAAGTCATGTACCAATATCACCAATTGAGCAGCTAATGCTATGGTTAACGAATCTGGCTCTGCGCAGAAGGTTGAACTGTCAACTGGCAGACAAATAGAAGAGGCCATGCTCAAGGCCACTGCAGCGTCTTTGATAGCCGATGCATCAGAAGCAACCGACACGTTCTTTATCTTTGGTTGTACGATAAACGACACAACTAGGTCCGTCTCCTCTATCTGGGGCCGTTTATCAGTTAGATTTTCTTGAGAGTCGGTCTCGTGCTCGGTGGAACATTTTCCCCCCTGTGCTCGGCCTCCTGATTGTCCGGTTGATAGATAACGAGCTCCATTTTGGCTGTATTCATATGAGTTGTTTCTTCAACAAGAGCAGGCAGAAAAGATTCAACAGCAGGTGGAGGTTCAGATCGGTGGGCTTTGGCTTTCCTCCGAGCCGCCATCATCTCAGCCTTTTTTCTCTTAACCATTTGCGTGAGCGACTCCCCAGCCATGTTCTCAGGATATGCGCCGGGAAGGTCCCCTAAGTCGGTGAAAATATCTTCAAACGAGACGTTTGCTTGGCCTGAAGTGGATGGAGGGTTGAAGCCAGCTTCCTCGAAAGCCAAATTTAGAGTCGCGTCAACCTTCTCCCCGAGATTATCGGATCTGTCTAAAAAGGGCTGATTCGGCTGTTCAACTACTTCTTCGTCCGCCGGCTCTGAATGTGTAGCTTCAAGACCAATCTCCCTAAGATTTATGAAGTTTGGGAAAATAAGCGCTGTAAGTTTTTGTTCACCCTTTGGAATCAGAATGTTGTTTGTGGCCGAAAATGTGGCGTAAGTCGGCTCGTATCTCAAAAGTATGTGGGCCGCCCTCCCTTGCTTTTGGAGGTTTGAACGGCCGAAGAACTGGAGCGCGGTTTTGATTTACGCAAGTACAGCATCGTCGGCCGAGACGAGAACTTTTTCCAAATCGTTGCCTGCATAAATACAACGATAAGTGCATAGAATATAAGCTGGATAAATATATAACAAATACACATAAGGAACTAAACGGCCACTTGGTTCGCATTTTCGTCTACACACATGATCTAGGCGATCTTCACCCTCGCCGAATTCCCAGTTGCCTCGGACAACGACCATGACATCGTCAACACGCTTGCCAGAGCTGACAAGCATAGTCACCAAATGATGGTCGATGTCCTTAGCCCTGAGAAAATAGCACCGCTGCCAGCCAGAGGATTTGGCCAAGGCATAACAATACCGAATAGTAGGGATACCATGATTGAGCCTAAGGCATCGGTTTAACTCTACGATTCCCATTATTATTCAGTAAAAATTTACGTTAGGCTGAGAAGGGATTAGACCCCAGAGGCGAAGGACGGCCCTTAAAAATAGGTGAAGGGGAAACGGACTCCACCCTCAGTGATTGATAGGAGAGGAAAGATGATTGTACTCTCATCAGTCCTCTCTATATCAATTATTCTCTTTGCCACGAGTGACAAATGGACGTCGTCAGGAATGGAAAAATGGCGTCAAAAACCAAAAACTCGATCCGCAGAAAGAAGGGCTTTCAAATGTTTTTCCATCCTAGCCAGTTTAGGAGGTATGCTAAACTAAAAACAAACAAGGAAATGGGAGTCAAAATGAAGGAGAAAAAAACTTACAAGAAGCGGAGAAGACAATGAGAAACGGGAGGAAGTTGCAGAGGTCATGAAATGAATGAGGTATACTGAAAGGCAAACAAGAAGCTTTGTGTATTCAAAAACATACATTCAAAGAGACAACATAGTTTCAAATCGTATTAAATGAATGAAGTGTATGAAGGGGTGGGAAATTGTGATGATGCCTAAAAAGCATAGGTGTTCTAACACTTGTATTGGAATGAGGTTAACCGCCGTATTTTTTACTTTTCAAGTGCGAAACCAAACATGTCGACTAACTTGGGTTAGTAGGATGTTTGGGGGCCAATTGCGGGAGCTGAGTATCTGTTCATGGAGAAAAGCCAAATGAATTTGAAGAAAATCAGGATATATATGCTATTCGGTTCCATCCTGGGTGATCCTGAAGCCGAGTACGAATAGGCACATGATTGAATGGCCGATGAGCAATTGTGCGTTGGATTGAAAGTGGGCCCGACTCCCGAGATTATGAAAAAGTATAAAAGAGAGGAGCATCAACCAAAGAGAGGTATGTGAGAATAGACTAAAGAAACTTAATACAAGCAAACGAGAGACATATACTAACTTGTCCATCGGAGTGCTAATTTTGGCACCCTTGACCAGAGTGTTAATCCCTTTTTCAGGTGGCAATTAGAGGATCACGAGCGTCCATCCGAATTCAAGAGTATTTCCAAACCACATCACCATAGCCCTGTTTCAGAAATTTTGAAAAGTTATTTTACGTTTCGTTTTCCGTTCTCTTTCATTTCTAAGCACTCTTAGGCATGCATTGAACACTGTAAATGAACAAAAATGATAAGAAAGAGGCCTAAAAGAAATAATAAGTTAAGAACGGAGTGAATTGTTTGTGACCCAATGTGTTATGAAATGTGTAGGGTCAAGCACGAGGGCAAATCCATCGACGGAACACTGTGAGTAATATCTTAGTAAGGATATTTTGAAGTATGTTACTTTCCAAGTGCTTACTTTTGTATAAGTTTCATGGATTTGTTAATTTGAATTGTGAACAAATGTTCATTATGCCAATGAATTGGGCCAAAGGCCGTTTGACATGACTGAATTGGGCCAGAGGCCGTTTGACATGAATGAATTGGGCCAAAGGCCGTTTGACATGATTGAATTGGGCCAAAGGCCGTTTGACATGACTGAATTGGGCCAGAGGCCGTTTAATATTAATGAATTGGGCCTGAGGCCGTTTGACATGAATGAATTGGGCCTGAGGCCGTCTGATATGAATGAATTGGGCCCGAGGTCATCTGACGTGAATGAATTGGGCCTGAGGTCATCTAACATGAATGAATTGGGCCCAAGGCCATTTGATAAGAATGAATTGGGCCCGAGGCTGTTTGATATGATGGGCCAGAGGCCGTTTGATATGTGTGGGTTTGATATGTCCGTTACGAATTACATTCATGTAGCTTCTTTATTTAGATATTATTCACTGGGCTTTTGCCCACTCTCATTCAAATGTATGTAGGTGAGCAAAAAGATGTCCAAACCCAGCCTTAGTGAAGAATGTGAGAAGAAGTCAAGTTTTGTGGGGTTAACCCGAACGTCTCACGCACGAGACTTTGTTTTTGTTTTTTTGTTTACACTTTTTGCTACCTTGGTGAATATGTTGGATCATCTATGAACATAAACTTTTGTTTGCCTGACTACATGTTTGAAGTTTCTGGATGTACAAGATGTTAATTTTGCCTATATGTGTGAGTTATTATGGAATGCTTTTGGAGTAATTATGTTATGCCATATAAGCACAGCTCATTGGACAAAATTTTTAAGTCTGCTTCCATTTTGGCCCCTTATTTCTATTGAAACATGTTTAATCAGGATTGAGGCTGTAGGTAATCTCTTGATTATTGGCCGGTTATGACCTTAATCCATAGGAGCGGGTTCGGGTCATGACAGAGTGGTATTAGAGCACGAGTTAATAACTAACACACTTGTCCAAATGAGCAATACGCATCTAGAAAAGATCTACGATGCATTCATGTGATAAGTATGAACTTGAAGACATTGAAAATATGCTTAAATGTTTTGAAATGAATGACTGTGTTATATGTTTTGTGATTTGCTTGCATTGTGAACTACTTGAATATGTATGCTCTTTTGTATATGCATACTTGTGGACATTTTTGTATATGGAATAATGCAAGTTTAATCAGATAATGGTGAGAATAAGAGGTGATAAATTAGAGGAGTCCTCCACTGCAAGAATGGATATGATGGAAAGATTAATACAAGATATGGCAGAAACATTGAGGCAACAACAACAGTGGCAGCAACAGTGGCAACAGCCACACCCTCCGCCTCCACCTCCGGTACCGCTTGTACAAGACCTGTAGAATGATGACCGAACAATAGCTCTCACCAAAGAGTTTAAGAAAATGAAATCGCCATAGTTCCATGGGGGATTGGATCCATTGAAAGCTGAGGTGTGGGTCCTCGGTATAGAGAAATTATTTGAAGTGTTTCCTTGTCTAGAAACAAAAAAAGTATTACTAGCCACCTTTACACTAGAAGATGAAGCAAGAAGGTGGTGGATGTTGATGCATGAAAGCAATAAAGGTATTGGCTGGGCACGACTCCTGGAAATTTTTTACAACAAATACTTTTCACAATGTGTTCGTGATAGAAAAGTGTCAGACTTCTTGGAAGTTAAGCAAAACAACATGACAGTAGCTGAGTATGAGGCCAAGTTTACTGAATTGGCCAGATTTGCACCACACGTGGTCAATACCGACTATAAGAAAGCAAGACATTTTGAAGGAGGTCTTTGAGATGATATTTTAGAGAATGTGAATGTACTAAAGTTGGAAACCTATATTAATGTGTTGGATCGGGCCATAATATCAGAAGCTAATATAGCCAGGTAGAGAAAATCATCAACGGATTGGAAAAGTAAGCGGTAGGGCTTTGTAGACACCCCATTTTTGACCGTCCTCAAGACTTGGACGTCACCGTTTGAACACTAGGTGATCATCCATGTTCGTGTTCGTCTTGAGTTCTTGGAGGTTTCGGTCATGCGCCTTGCCTCAAGACCTCTGGACTTGTTGGTTTTGTGCTTGGTTGTATACCAAACACTTGTGTTTTTGCTTCTGAGGGCAGGGAATGGCTTGTTGGCCATCCCCACACCTCACCAGCCTTGGCTTGAGGCCACCGGCCCTCTTTTCTTGCTACCAACCAAATTTTTTGGTCGGTCGGCATTGTTTTTGGTCGGCTGGCCATTTTTGTTGGCCAATTGGCCATATTTTCCCGCCGACTCCTTTCCATCAGCTTTTGGCAGATATTTGACAGCTGGCATCCATTTTACACCCCCTCCATACACGTGTATGGAGGGATTTGCCTCTTGTTTAGCTTCTCTTGGAAGCTTGGGGATTTGAACCTCTATAAAGAGGGAGCCCCTGCTCCCTCCTCCAGGTTCAGTGAATTAGGGTTAGAAGTTTTATATCTATCTATTTCTACATCTCCCTCTCTTTTGATTTGTCTGTGTATCTTGTGCTCAGAAGGTGTTTTTGTTCTTAGTTTTGCACTAAGACACCTAGTGTTACACTATACCTTGGAACTGAGGTCCCTTGAGGCTAATTTGGGGTTCTTGGTTTGATTTGAACTCAGAAATTTGCTGGGGTGGTGTTCTTGAAGAGGTTCTTCAAGGGTAAGAAACTTACCTCTTTATTCCCCATTTTTGCACATGCTTTTGACCTATCTTGATTATTGTTTTAGGCTTAGCTATAAACTAATAAAAGTTCTAATTTTATGTGTTTTAGAACTTTGTTTAAGGTCACTTTGAGGTTTGGGGTTGTCTCCCCCCTCCAAGGCCTTGTTAGGCCTTGTTTTAGGCCATCCATTTTGGCCATTGTTTTGGTCTTTGCATGACCTCTCTACCACTGAAATCTAGAGGATTTTTAGTGGTGGAGAGGTGGTTTTGAGGACCCAAATGGGAGAGGGTCATCCCCTCTCCATGTTGTCTATGATGCTTGTATAAATGGTTTGTGTTGTAGCATGTTTGCCTAGCTTGTTTTAGCTCCATTTCAATATGTATTAGGTGTTATTTTGCCATGATATAGCACTGTTTTAAGTTGGTTTAGACATGCCATGTATGCTCCATACACTTGTCTTGTAATCCCATGTTTTGGCCTTAACATGCATCATGTTGTAACATGTGTTTTTAGCATGATTTTGGCTCAACATTGTGAAGCTTCTAGCCGTGTTTTAACATGCTTGAGCTCTGATTTTGGTTGTTTTGGTTGTCCATGACTTGCTTTGTATAGCTACCATACAATCTAGCTTGTAGGCTTTGAGTTTTAACCCCCCTAGCATGCATTACTTGGCTTATTTCAGTGATTTGGAGTCACTTACCATGTCATTTTAGTCCATGTGGCATGCTTGTTTACTTACATTTGATGCTCCTTTAATGCCTTAAAGAGTCGTTGTTTTATGCTCCATGTTTGGACCATTGTGTATACCATCATGCTTAGACCATTTAGATACCATCTAAGTGGGTTTTTGGGTTCATTTTAACATGCCATATCTCTGATTTTTGTTGCTTGAGTCATGCCATGTTTGGTTGTATTAGGTGTAGTGTAACACCTCTTCGGTGGCCTTGCATGCCTCATGATTTTGCCCCTTTAATCTATCTTGTATTAACTAGTTTCGAGCTCACTTTTGGTCTTGATTAGACCTGCCTTGCGACTGTTTTAGGTCCCCATGGCCCTTTGAGGTTTGCTTCATGTAGTCTTGGTTCGAGTCCCATGGCTAATTTCCAAATTTTAGGCTTGGTTGCGTGTTTTGCTTGATTTGTTTAGTTGGTTTGGCACCATTTCTAACATGATTTCAGAGCTTACAATGTATGCCATTTGTCTATGTTCATCCTCTTTTAAGTGTGCTTAAGGGTTGTCCTTTTGTGCTTAAAGTGATGGGCCATTAGCATGCATGTTTGTATGTGGTTTTGTCCCCTATCCCTTAGCATTTTGGCCACTGTTTTGGACCTATTAGAGAGTTGTCCTTCTCGGTGTAAGTCCATCCTTTGCATGTTGTTGCATGCTCGCCTTGTATGTTGTTGCATACTTTGCTCATCGCATGTCGTTGCGTGCTTAAGTTGCATTTTGCATCCTTGTTAGCTTGCATCTTGTCATGTATTTGATATGTTGATTACATGCTTACATGTTTGCATGCTTGTTCACATGCTTGAGTTGTTTGCATACTTGTTTGCATGCTTAGGTTGCATGGCATTGTGTGTGCATTGCCTTGCCTCTTGATCACATATGATAGAGGTTAAGGTCCCTTATGTGTTTTGTGCATTTCATTTGATATCGAATTGCACGCTTGACTCTTTTGGGCCATCATGCATTGAAATGCGTGATTGATGACCTGAGGGTCGAGAACCATGCTCCTCTAAGTCTCAAGCATGCTAAGGAGGGTGGTGTTGCATAAATTGCTTTGAAAATGCATTGCCATGTCTTGTCTGTTCTCTGTTGCAGCAAACCAGTATTCTACAGGAAGAAATGGCCGGTCGGTAACTTTCAGTACCGGCCGACTATCAATACCCAGCCGGTGATCTAATTTTTGGTCGATGACCATAATTCCATGGCCGGTGGTGCTCTCTCTTGGTCAGTGGCCTCCCACAACTCTCAGGGAGTATTTCAGAAGCAATTTGGAAACTTGTGCAGTCTTCAGAAGAGGAAAATAGTGCAAACAGAGGCAGCATGAGCATGGTGATGGATTTTCGGGCGGAGCCGAGCATGCGTGCATTTATCCCTCTTCCCGAGGCTACTTTACCGCTTTATTAGCTTAGTTAATTTGCTTAACTAGTTAAGTGGTCTGTAATAATTAATTAGCTAGAGTAGTTAATTATTTATTTGGTTTACACTATTCTTTCGGTCTCTCGAGAGGGCGCAATTGTGTAATAAGCGTGCGTGTGTGTGATGCATGTCTTCCAACCTCCACTTCTTTCTCCCTTTCACTTAACCGCTTACGATGGTTAGTTCTAGGGCACGTTTCAATTAGCATCCTTATGCTATGCATGTTTGCATCATTCATCTGTATTGCATGCACCGGGCTCGGTGCATCATACTAACTACATTGTATTTTAATTCCAACTTGAATACATGTATTGAATTGTCGCATCTCATATGCCACTTTAGATTAGCCGAGCCTATTCTAGTTGCATTTTGCCTGCGATGCATTAGCCATTTTTAACATGGACTTAGAAAATACATTTGATTACTAGCATGTTCATTGTTTTGGCTTGGAGTACACTGTGAGTATTTGTACTTTAGCATCTTGCATGTGTGTGAGTGTTAACACGACAGCATGCTTACCATGAGGCTATTTGCTTATGTGATATAACTGCCTGAATGCCTGTGGGTGAAGGTTGGGTTGCTTCAATTGGAATAATTCGTTGAAACCCGTGTTTTAGCCTACTTGCGAGTAACAAATTTCAAACCATTTTCCAAAACAAGACGGATATGCAATGCTATGTTCCAAATTAGGCGATCTAGTCTATACTTGTGTGTTGTGCGCATCACATGGTAAATTCTAGCTAATTAACCGGAATAAGAACACATATGTTTTCAAAACAAAATATCATGCTTAGTACAGGCCGATTTCGGATTGGGTGAGCGGGGGTGCTCATAGCTAACCTTCCCCAATCATATCCAAGTTCCCAAGTCGAGGCAACTTTGGTGATGACGGACACGTGGCCTTAGGCAACGAGTCAGGGTTTCCTAAATTCCCCCAAAACAAAATATTTAGGTGGCGACTCTGTATCTGGCAAAGCAGTCCATGTTTGGCACTTCTTTCTAAAAATCTGTTTTCCAAAACTATTTTCCGGACTTGGACTCTTTGGTGATTTATTAATCTTACATTGCACTTTGCGAGATCAGATTAAGAACCGTGACATTGAGTCCGAACTGTAGTGAGCCCCAAATGAACAAAACGGGATTCCTTCCCGGGACATTCGGGGACATCTACAAGCTTCTTTTCAAAGAAAAGACTTTCAAAGAAACAGAACACGGGCTCCTCAAGCACTTTAAATTCTTCCAGAAATATGTCTCCAATGTGCAACCAATGTGGTAAAAGACATCGCAGGGTTTGCTACCGTGTATCAGGGGCCTACTTTAAGTGTGGTAAAGCAAGGCATATGGCCAAGGATTGTAATCAAAACAGTGGGAAGTTAGCTACAAGCTCAACTACATTGATCCCAAAACCGGGAAACACTATAAGGCCTGCTACCACTGGAGACACCGTGAGGCAAGGGAGAGTCTTTGCACTCGTTCTGGGCGATACACGCAAGGCAGAAGCCATCGTTTCAGGTACTATCTCTATATGTAATTAGGATGCATTTGTGTTAATTAACTCCAGATCAACGCACTCCTTTGTAACTTATGCATTTGCATCTAGATTGAGTAGACCTCTAGAATCGTTACCATATTTGTTATGTGTATCTGCTCCATCCGGGAAATCTGTGTATGGCTTGCCTTTTTCGTGCCCCTTTCGGAAACTCGAAAATAAGCCCTACAGTTTGGACTCCCGCGGTTCTGAATCTAATCTCATAAGTGTAATGTGAAACTGATAAACACCAAATAGTCAAAATCCAAAATATCTTTTGGAAAATCAATTTTAGAGTAAAAAATGTCCAAATTGGACTACTTTGCTAGATACAGAGTCACCACCTAAATATTTTATGTTTTGGGGAAATTTAGGAAACCCATGGCTCGTGCCAAAGGCCACGTGTCCATCATCACCAAAGTTGCCTCTCCTCGGGAACTTAGGTACAAGAGGGGAAGGTCATAAATTGAGCACCCCCGCTCGCCCGATCAAAGATTGGCCTCTACTAATCTTGATATGGATTTTATCAACATTATATGCTCTTGTTCCGGTTGTTAGGCTAGCATTAATACATGATGGGCACAAGCAAGTATAGACTAGTTTACCTGAATTGGAACAACTCAATTTCATGTTTGGTTTGCGAAAAGGGTTTGATTTCGCCACCTTAAGTGGGCTTAAAGTTTGCGAATTTGCCACCCAACAAAGTGGGCTTAAACGTACATTCATTGAATCATTCCAATTCAAGCAACAAGCCTTAATCCACAGGCATTCAAGTAGTTTATCAAGTAGGCATTTAGCCGTATGGCAAGCATGCTAGTCATAGCAATTACTCACACTCATGCAAGTACGCTAAAGCATTAAAAAACTCACCTAGTACTCCAACCTAAGAAGATATGAGTTAGAAAAAAAATGCATGATTCCTAACTATACAAAATGTCTAATGCAACACATACAATATGCAACTAATAGGCTCGGCTACTAATATGACATGTGATTCAATTTGATAACATGCAGTTAAACACGTATTCAAAGAAGTATTGAAATGACAATGCAGTTTGAATGATGCGTTGAGCTTCGGTGCGTGCAATACAAGATGAATGGATGCAAGCATAAGGTATGCTAATTGAAACATGTTCCTAATCTAACCATCAAAAGCAGTTAAATAAAAGGGAGAAAGACGTGGGGTTGGAGGACATACACATTATTACATTATGCTCTCATGAAGGAGAGTTCGAATAAATAAAGCTAACTAACTAACTAAGCTAAACTAATTAAGCGAAGTATCACAAAATTTGAATGAATAATTAACTACTATCAAAGTTAATTAATTAAGAATTTAACTAGGCTAAGCTAATTAAATATTACATCACAAACTAATTAGCTACAACTAATTAAGCTAATTAAATAAGTACAAAACAATTGCAACTAATAATTAAACTAAGTAACTAAACTAACCTAATTAGCTACTCTGCCTAGGGGAATGTAGGCTGTGTACATGTGTAACAGCGCCCACGGGGGACCTCACGCTACAGTTCGGAGTCGCGATTTGTGTCACGGTTCTTAATCTGAACCAAAGAGTCCAAATCTGGCAAATTGTTTTGAGAAACAGATTTTTGAAAAAGTAGTGCCAAACATGGACTGCTTTGCCAGATATAGAGTTGCCACCTAAATATTTTTAAAATGGGGAAATTTAGGAAACCCTGACTCGGTGCCGAAGGCCACATGTCCGTCATCACCGGAGTTGTCTCGGCTCGGGAGCTTGGGTACGATCGGGGAAGGTCAGCTATGAGCACCCCCTTTCGCCCGGTCCGAAGACCGGCCTCTACTAACCGTGATATCCGTTTTTGAAAACTTTATGTGTTCTTAAACCAATTATTAGCCTAGAATTACTATGTTATGCGCGCAGCAAACAAGTATAGACTAGATTGTCTAATTTGGAAGTAAGCATTGCATATCCGTTTGTTTTGGAAAATGTTTTGGATTTGCTACTCGCAAGTAGGCTAAAACACGGATTTCAATGAGTTCTTCCAACTCAAACAATCCAACCTTCACCCACAGGCATTCAAAACAATTTAACACATAAGCATCTAGCCACATGTTAAGTATGCTATCATGGCAACATTCACACGCATGCGATATGCTAAAGCGGAAATACTTACATCGTACTCCGTGCCAAAACAAAGAACTCGTTAGCAAACATGCATGATCCAAGTCCATGTTAAATGCCTAATGCATCGCATACAAAGTGTTGCTAGAATAGGCTCGGCTATCCTAAACATGGCATGTGAGAATGCACAACTATCGCATATTCAGTTTAGAATTTGAAATACAAATGCAGTTAGCGTGATGTACCGAGCCTAATGCATGCAATACAAATGCATGGATGCACACATGCATAGCATAAGGCATGCTAAATTAAACGTGCCCTAATCTACCATCGTAAGCAGGTAAATAAAAGGGAAGAAAGAAATGAGGTTGGAAGACATACACACCACCCACACACACTTATTACAGATTTGCCCTCGCTCGGAGGGACCAAATAAATATTACAGATTAATTAACTACGCAAGCTAATTAATAATTACAAATTAATTAATTTAATTAACAAATTAAATTAAGCTAAAGAAAAACAGTAAACTGCCTCGGGAAACGCGCCGCCATGCATAGGCTGCCTCTGTTTTCCTTCCTTCACTCCTCTGGAGGCTGTCAAAACCTCAGGACTGCATCCCTGGACACTGGGGAGTGCCACCGGCTGAGTGGAATCACCACCGGCACTGGTGTGTGGCCATCGGCACAAAATGAAGCTGTCGGCAGAGAAATTGTTGCCGGCCGGCACCTTACACTGCCAGTTGGCAGAATGTTCCTGCAGAATCTGCAAATGACAGCAACAGAGGGCAAGGCAAAGCATGGCAGCACAATTCAAGGCATATATGCACCAACCATGTCCCTTATCAAGATAATGACTCAAAGGGGCATGTGCCTCGATTCTCGGACCATCAATCACGCATTTCCATGCATGATGGCCCAAAGAACCAAGTATGCAACTTTGATTTCAAATGCATGCAAACCAAATCAAACCAAAGTCCTAATCCCTATCACCAAATCAAGGGACAAGGAATGCATGCAAAATGCAATGCAAGCTAAGCATACAAGCTAAGGATGCAACATGGCATGGCAACTAACTTATGCAAGCATACAAGCATACCTATGGCAATGCAAATGGGTGCAAAGATGGACTTAAACATGAATTAGGCAACTCTAAATAGGCCTAAAACCGTAGCCATTAATGCCCAAAATGGATGCTAAACACACATGCACACATACACATGTTATGGTCCAAACCTTAGGCACAAATTGAACAACCCTCAAACACATTTGAAAGGGGGAATCATGGACTAATTAGCATGCAACATGAGCATTGAAAGTCATGTTAGGATGGTGCCAAACCAAGCAACAAGATAAGCTAACATTCACATGCAAAATGATCCAAATGTTCAAAGCAAGCCGATGAGGCATTGAACTACACTTAACAAGACCAAACATGGCATGAAAGGAAGGACCAAAATCAGAGGTTAGCATGTTAAAACAAAGCTAAAGGACTACTTAGATGGCATCTAAGTGACTCAAATACAAAGGCATTCATAAACACCGAAACATGGAGCATTGCTACACAAGCTTAAGAGGCATTAAAGATGCATGCAAGGCAATCAAACAAGCATGGAAATGGGACTGAAATAACATATAAAGTGACCCCAAATCACCAAATCGATGCAAAGATGTCATGCTACACATGCACATACTCAAGGCCAACAAGCCCAAATACAAAGGAGCTATATGATGCATACCAAATTCGACCCAAGCAACCTAGGACACACCTAGAACATGGCAAAACATGCACAAAATCTTCACAAGACTAAGCCTAAAACATGCTCCAACAAAGGCTAACAACCTAAGACATGTTAAGGCATAACAAGGCATTACAAGGCAACTATGCTAAGCATGCATGGAGTACCAAAACCAATTTAAAATCATGTTATATTATGGATATATAAGCATGAAAAACAACCTAAACATGCTCAACACACACTCAAGCATAATGCTCTCTCAAGAGGCCAAAATATGCCCTTTTCAAGGACAACAAGGAGAGGGGGTGGCCCTCTCCTTCTTGGGACTTCAAGGCATCATCTTCACCACTGAAATCCCTCAAGATTTCAGTGGTGAAGAGACCCCAACACCAAAATCCCGGAGCTAGCACAAAATGGCCCAAAATGAGGCCTTTCAAGGCCTAAGGGGGGTCAACTACCCTCAAACAACAAAACACTCTTAATAAACAATAAAGAGGGCTTAAAAACAGAAATTTTTTGTATTATACAATAAGCACAAAAACAGCTCTAAGGTAGGTAGAAAATCAATGCAAAAAAGAGGAATAAAGGTGTAAGTTTCTTACCCTTGATGATCCCTTCACAAATGGTGCTCCAATGGCCTCCTTTAGCTTGGATCCAATGCCAAAACTTCAAAACCAGTCCCTTAGAACCTCAGTTCCAAGAGAAAGGTGAAACACTAGGTGTTTGTGTGCAATAGTAAGACACAAAACACCTAGTGCACAAATGAGAGGGAAAGAGAGATAGAAAATATATCTAACTCAAACCCTAGAACCAGAGCTCAACAATGGCTGTTTTTGCTCTCAAAATATCTCTAAACTCTCTAACCTAAGTCCTCTCCTCTCTATATGGCACTTCTTGTCTTGTAAAGCTTACAAGACAAGCTTCACAAGAGGGAGATCCCTCCATACACGTGTATGGAGGGGAGCAAAAGCAATACAGCTGTCTAAAAATATCTGCAAAAGCAGATGAACAGCAATCGGCCGGCCAAAAATGCCATTTTGGCCAAAAAGAGTGCCGGCCGGCACTAAAAAGTGCTGATCGGCAACAAAAAGTGCCGGCCGGCAATCTATATTGCCGGTGGAGACAAAAACCAGCCGGTGGCCTCTAGCCACTACCGGTGGTGGGTGGGGATGGTCTACAAGCCCCACCCTGCCTCTCAAGGGCAAGATGCAAGTGTTTGGTGCAAAACCAGACACTAAACGGTCGAGTTCGGGGATCCTGAGGCAAGGCGCGCGAGCCGAGGCCTCCGGGAACTCCAAACGAACACAAACATGGATAATCACCGAGTGTTCAAACGGTGATGTCCAAGTCTTGAGGACGGTCAAAAATGGGGTGTCTACAACATGCATTCTCGATCTCCACCCGGAAAGACCACTGTTTAACTCCCAAAAGCCTCTGCTTGCACAATTGAACACATCTAGAACAATTTTGCTCCACCTTACCAACATTCTGCTGAGATTTGCATCAGTGGCCAGCTGGCCACTGGTGAAGATTGCTGGTCATCTACCGGCCATGAAAAGTGGCTTGCCGGTCACTGATGCACTAGTTCATCTTGTTGCAACAGAGGACAAAAAGAGCAAAAAGAGGGTATTCTCACAGATTATTTGCACAACTCACCCCTCCTTTTCATGAACAATTCCAAGGAAAGGCTTACTTAAGCCACCAACTCAAGCAATTTCATTGCATGATGGCTTGTGATTCAAGATGTGCAAGTTCAATAAATGCAAAATGACACACAAACCTTCTCCCTTTCATGAAAGATCAGGGAAGAAGTTGACCTTGGAGACTTGGATCATTTCATCACTAGTGAGTATGAAATGGTCCTAGTTCGATTTGTTCAATTAACGTCCGATTGAACATACCAAGTTATTATCTTGCTCACCCTTTAGTCCCAAGTTCTAGATATTCATTTTACTTTACCAACCATTCTCTAATCCAATTAAGTCCAAAGGTGAATTAAAGTTCTCTAATGGAAAGAGGGCTCAAAACACAAGTTGCTTTAGGTATGAAAGAAGTATCATACCGTTGGTAATGAACATCCTAAGGGATTAAACCATTAACTATGAAACCTCAATTCCACACTTAGGCAAACAAGTGACTTTAAACCACTTTCAAAGAAAATTAAAAGCCAAGAAAGGAGGGAGGTTTCAAAGATGATTAGTGCTGAAATTAAAAGCACTAAAACATGCAATCAATTCAAACAAGTGGTGTCTAAAGGCCTAAAACACCAAGCTTGTGGGGACTATTACACTACAACTATGCAATATAAGACTCAAATGCAATAACCAACCCAAAATAGAGTTAAAACAGTCCAAAATAGAGCCTAAAGCATGCTTTAATAAAGCTACAACAAGCTAGACAAATAAGCTAAAGCACGACACCAACTAGGCTAACAAACAAGACACAAGGAGGGAAGGCTACCCCCTTCAAATTTGGACTTCAAAACCTGATTTTTACCATTGAAAATACTTTGAAAATCAGTGGTTAAAGGCCTAAAAAAAGATGGTTTGAAAATGGGAAACAAAGGTGAAATGACCTTACAAACAAGGAATGAAAAAGGGTGAACCACCCCCAACCTTAAATGGCCAAAAACACCAATTTCAGCCCACAAAAATAGAGTTTTTTACAGTTCAAAAACAACCCAAAACAATGTGAAAAAGATGGGGAAACAAGTATGTAAAGCAAGCTAATAAAGCAAGTACTATACCTTTTGAAGAGAAGAGCAACTATAGGCCACAATTCAAGCCAAAACCAACTTCAAGAGCTCCAAAAAGGCCTCAAGGAACCTCAGTTCAAAGGTGAGAGGATTTTGGTTAAGGAAGTATAGGCAAGAGTGTAGTGTATGTAGGCAAGAGTGTAGATAATTTGTAGAGAGAGAGGAAAATTTTTTAGTCTAAAATTTTCTAACCCCAAAACATGAGAGAGGGGTTTCCTATATATAGAAAACATGAAATTTCTACAAGGGGATCCAGCCCTCCATGTGTGGACAGATGCAAGCATCTGTGCAAACAGCTGGCATAGCTGGCATAAAATATCTGCAGAAAACACTAGTGGTCGGCCGGCCATCATTGGTGGCCGACAAGCCACATGAGTGGCTGACAAACCAGAAGTGATGGCCGGCAGCCTCTAGGGATGGACGGTAGGCCACTAGAGGTTGTAGGCTGAAAGACCAAGGCATGGTCCAAAAATGAGACAAAAAAGAATGCAGGGTTTGAAAGGCTCAAAGTTGTGGCATTCTGCTGAGGACTTCAAGTGCTTGGTGAGAAAACAGACTCATCATCGGGTGTACCTGCAAGGACATCCAAGTCTTGAAGGGCCATAAAAAATAAGGTGTCTACAGTTGCCCTTCTTTGATAGAACTCAGAGTCATGAAATGACGTGAGTGAATGTCAAAGTCCAGAGACGGCCTATTTTGACAAGCCCGCAAGACTTAGACAAACAATCAGGACAAAAAAAATGGTTGCGCCCACTAGCTGCTTACGTATCCCTTTGCAAAGAATCAAACCAGCATAGTTCTGAGGCAAAATGCAAGTGATATGAATGATGCAAGAACATAACTTACGATCATGCAATGAGGCTGTACAATGAAACATTTGAATGTAAATGCAATGCAAAGAAATGCCACATTTAAACAAACTGAAACAAGGCACAGTAATTCCAATCATGAAAAGAAATAAGTAAACAAACACACCACGTATGGGAAACATGAGCGAAACCACATTTCATGCAGAAAAGATGTAAGAAAATTAAAGCTAACTACGCGACGCGCAGGAAAGGCAAAGGGCGACGTAACCGTCGAACACACTCGAGGTTTCAACCGAGATCCTAACGCGTTGCACGCGAGAGGAGGAATGATGGTGTGAACACCGAGTGCACCCGAATGTTTTTAACCGACGCAAACAATCCTAGCGCATCTCACGCGATAGGAGGAGAGGTAGCGTGAACATCGGGCGCACCCGAATGTTTTTAACCGAAGGGTGGTGTGAACACCGGGCATGCCTGAATGTTTTTAATCGAAGGGTGGTGTGAACACCGGGAGCACCCCAATGTTTTTAACCAAAGGGTGGTATGAACACCAAGTGTACCCGAATGTTTTAACTGAAGGGTGATATGAACACCGGGCGTACCCGAATGTTTTTAACCGAAGGGTGGTGTCAACACCGGGCGTACCCGAATGATTTTAACCGAAGGGTAAAAAGGATACGATCCAAATATGGCATGAATGATTTTATTTAGAACTCCTCTGAATGAACCGTACATAGAATATCGTGCATATGTAAGAAAGAGACTTAACAAGTGCAACACAGTACAAATACATGTTCTATGCAAGATAAACAACCGAGATACAATGGCAATGGCATGTTCCATGCGAAACAAACAATCGAGACACAATGTTAATGGCATGTTCTATGCAAAATAAACAATCGAGATACAATGTTAACGGCATGTTCTATACGAAATAAACAAAAACAAAAACATATTCTATTCATGATTCAAGAGCGAAAGCATGTTCTATGCATAATTCAAGAGCCAATGCATATTCCATGCATGATTCATAACGAAAGCAAGATGCACATGCAATATGCGTGAAACACATGTTTTATGTAACAACATATACGAAATGCATGTTCTACGCAAAGAAGTGAAATACATATTCATGCAACAATGAAGAAATGCATATTCATGCACGGTAACTTTCGACTTACCTCTCGAAAGAGTAACAATATGTTTAAAGGATACACCTCGTTCATGTAGACAAGTAATGAACATCGTGCATCGAAAACACAGTTTAAAGCTTCCGTATAGAAAAATTGAACCGAACAGTGAACTGTCCTTGCATTTCTTGGAAACCTAGGACACAAAACAACATCAGAACCACAGAGGAGGCCAAAGGACACCTGCCGGCTACTGGTGAGCCTTGCCGGCCACCTGCCGACCATCGATGGCAGTGCGGGGACAAATTTGACCTTTTGGCTTGGGTCTTTAAATACACACCTTCACACTTCATTTCCTCACTTCTCTAGGGCCGAAATCTTTCTCCCTCTCTCTCTAGGAACTCCTTCTCTCTAGATTTGCACTTTCTACACATTTTCCAACGGCCCACGCGAAGTTGATTGAAGAGGTATTCAACAAACTTCATTATTATATAATCATATGAAAACAATTGTAAGGAAATTATCCACAAGCCAAGTCACTTATTTATGCTTTATTGCATCATATTTGCTTAAAGATTAACAAATAATAGATTAATGGGTTCTCTAATGCTCATTTCTCTAGTTGTTGGGCCACCAAAATTGTGCTTGAAGATAGACTACCACCTTCTTGTCCACTTGGAATGCCTTGGTATGAACATCATCAGAAATTTTTGGATTTGACCCGAACACTACATTAGCAACTGTAATGGTTCCGGGATTTTGGCTACTTAGGGCAGCAAGAGCTACTGCATTAGTCTTTCCATTATTAAATTGAAAGTGAATGAGACCTTGTGGGAACACAAAAACATCTCCTAGGTACAAGATCTTTGTGAAGAGACGGTTGTCAGTGTTGGAGGTCACGAAACCAACGTAGAGAGTACCTTCCAAGACCACGATCACTTCAGTTGCACGAGGGTGTGTACGGGGTGGATTGAGGCCATAAAGTGCCATGTCGATGCGAGCTAAGGAAATGCCAAGAGTATTGAGGCCAAGTATTTGCATAACATTTACGGGGGTGACCTTTGACCCAACTGGGTTCGATGTGTTTTGTGGAGTAAGGAGGCTGGAAAAGAAGAATTCATCGGTTGTGGCAAGCTTTGGGTCCTTACAGACTTTGCCATTCACGAACACTGCATGCAAATGAAATGGAGTTGTGCTTCAGTAAGATTGGGTGAAAGAAAGAAAAAGTTATATAAACTAATCAATTTTTAATAATGTTACAGTAATGACATCTAAGAAATTAAAAATTGGTCCTTTAAAAATTAAAACAATTAAAATATTGGAGACCGAAAAGAAACATGTCATGCGGACCAAAAGGGTAATTAACCTTTTTTTTTTTTAAGTTGATGAGTACTTTTTGTTTATAAAATAATGTTTATTTTGATGATGAATATTGACAATGACAGTGAGGGAGACTAATTTAATACATATTTAATACTTTAAATACTGAAATATTGATTTTCAAAATGACACAAAACCCATATTTATGCTACGAAAAGTACAATTAATCAATAAATATATGACTTCAAAATGAAAAACTTACATGGACTATATATACTTCCAATGAAAAAATTGAGGTTTTAATTATCATCAAAATACAATTGCTTTAAATAATCATGAAAATCATATTTCAAAATCTTCGACTTCAAACATTGGAAGGCACAAAGTTGGGAGATAGAGTTGAGCATAAAATATACCAGCAGAGTTATTAATAGCAACACAAAAGTCTTGTAAAGGACTGGGGTCTGAAGCAGAGACAAGTGTGGAAGCCAAGGCCATGATGGCTATGGTTACAAGGATAAAGTGAGTGCCCATTTTTATCACTCAAAAACAAAAAATTGGTTGAAGGTGGAGATAGATATGTAACCATGGAAAGCTCAACTATTTATAGAGATAGAGTAGCTGAATTTTTCATTAAGTATTTCCAATGCTAATGAGACAAGAATTACCAAGTCCACAAAGAGAAAATGCAAGGAGAGCATAGGAAATATTCTTGAAGAAAGAAAATGATTAGTTCAGCAAAATTTCATCACTTGATTCACAATCAAAGATATTTAGATATTATCTCCTTCTACTTCTGTATGTTATGTATTGTAATTTTATCTCAACTTATTAAAATATTTGTTGAAGAGAGAAAAAGATTAAAGTTTTACAATACTTGGATATTCTTTGAGCGATTAGTTTCAACAAGACAAAAATTACTTACATTCTTCAATTAAATTGTGTGTATAGAGTAAGAAATAATAATTCTTATATTCACTACACAGAAATGCCTTTAAAAGAAGAAATAAAGAAGAAAATGTGCATTTTATAACTCACCATAAATGTAACAAAATAATACTCTGTTTATCTTTGTATGTTTTTTATTTAAGAAAATGTGCATTTTACCTGCAATACCAGTGGCTGCCTCAATTTGGAACAACTTTGCGCCCCCAAAAGTGCAATTCTTTGGGTGGTTGGCTTGGCTTGGTAAGGATAAAACCTCTACTTTCCTACATAGAATTGGAATCCTCATGGGAAGTGCAAACTTTGGCTGTGTGTTTTGTCATAATGAGGTTGAAACAGTGGAACATATTCTGCTTTACTGCCCTTTTGTGTGGCTGCTTTAGTTTGACATTATACACTGGTGGAGATAGCAGTGGGTGATACCAAGTTCAGTGCAAGGTCTGTTGCAATGGTGGTCTGGATGTAAAATGCAGAAGCTGGAGAAGAAAATCTGGATGGTTATACCTTTGGCCACTCTTTGGTCCACATGAAAGCATAAAAATGATTGTGATTTTAATGGTTCTCAACCAAAATTTGGAAGTTATGTGTGAATTAGTGAAGATTAGAGTTGTTATGTGGCTTAAAGCATTGCAAATTCAGGTGGACTTTTCTATAAATATTTGGTCTTTGATCGGCCATAGGTGAAGTATTGTATTAGGAATGGAGGTTGAATGTTATGGTTCAAGTCTGGTATTTTGTTTGGTCTTGTCAATTAGGTTTCTATGTTCAAGGCAACAGGGTTATAGGTCTAATTTGACTGGAGTTACTTGTCTGGCTGCTGTGTTGGCATTTGTCTTGTTGGTGTGTCTAGTTCACTGCTCTTTGCTAAGTTTTGTAGAATGACTGAAGGGTTGCTTGTTGCTTTGAAATGATTGGTAAATTTGAATGGAGTTTAAGGCAGTGTAGAATGGCTGAAAGGCTGATGGTTTTTGCTGATGTTTGCACTGGTTTCTGGTTGTCTTGCTGATATTGCACTTGGTGCTTGGAAGCAAGGCTACTGACTGGAGGTTTGCTTGTTGTTTTGAAATGTTTGGTTAATTTGAATGAAGTTCAAGGCAGCAGGGTTATAGGTCTAATATGAATGGAGTTACTTATCTGGCTGCTATGCTGGTATTTGTCTTGCTGGTGTTTCTGGTTCACTGCTCTTTGTTGAGTTTTGTTGAATGACTGAAGGGTTGCTTGTTGCTTTGAAATAATTGGTCAATTTGAATAGAGTTCAAGACAGTGTAGAATGACTGAAGGGCTGGTGGTTTTTGTTGATGTTTGCACTGGTTTCTGCTGATGTTGCACTGGTTGTCTTCCTGTTACAAAGTTTTGTGGTTGCCTAAGCTGGTTTTTCTTTGCCTTTGCTCTATTTGCTTTGTTTGTTGGTCTCTCACCAACTAGGAGGTTGGAACTTGATATAGCTCCAAGCTCCTCTTTATTGATATAATTTATCATACTTTGTATGTGATTCATCAATGAAGTCTTCTTTTGCCGATCAAAAAAATAAAAATACCTACAACATATTAAGATTTTAGAGATTAAAAATTTGGTACAAAATCTCTTTTTAGGAACCAATTTTTTTGTTGTTACAAGTGTCATTATTATATTTTTAGCGACGAATTAGAATTATTATACTTTTGGGACCCAATTATTTTGTCCCAAAAGGTATGCTTATTAGAGACATTTCAAAGTTTTGTCACTAAAAGTCATTTTTTGTCTTTTTAGGATGACTTTTAAGCGACCATTCTCATGATGACATGAATTGGTTGCCAAATATTTTTTCCAGCAAAATTTTTACTTCTAAAAATAAAAAAGTTTAGTCTTTAGAACTGTTAGTGTATGATTGGTTATCAAGCTGGATTAGTGAGATAAATAAATTTCTTGGATGCATGTTTGTATTGCGATAGATATGCAAATATATAGGAGGATTAATGTGTAGGTCTCAATAAGTGAACTTATTGTTCAATAGATCTCGTGATAATTAGTAGCGATTTTATAAAAATTCGTCATAGAAAATGTCACTCATAGTTACACTTTGGCAACAAATTTAGAAAATTGTCATAGAAAACGTCACTAATTGTCAGTTTTTAGTTACAGATTCAGAAAATCGTAACAAAAAAATCACTAATTATTAGTTTTTAGAGATAGATTTAGAAAACCGTCACAAAAAGTCTTTTTTAGCGATGATTCTGACAGGATCAGCTTTCAGCAATGAATTGATAGCACTTAATGAAGAGAATTAAGTCTAATTATTAGGACTTGCTATTAATTTATCCAATAGATAATCCCATTTGCATGATTGCTTTGTATTTTTAGTTGTAAGATTAAAAAATTCTACAATTTTGTTGATAAAATGTCTAATCTAGATAATATAAGTAGAACAATAAAATGTGTGAGTTATATAGATTAATAATTTCAATCATATAATATAATCCACTCAATCAAATAAATGCTTAAGCGATAGATTTGAATTCGTCATTTTGGCTGTGTTTATTTTAATGTAAAATATTTCTCAAAAATATTTTACTCATTTTCTATTGTTTGGTTGAACAAAAAGTAAAAAAAATAATTTTTAAGGAAAATAGCTTTGCATCATTGTTCTAAAATAACTTACTTTTAAAAATTCCGTAAATTAATTTTTATAAAGTTAACTCTCACTCACCATCTTTTCTACATATTTATCATTCTCAAATAAAAATCGTAACTCATTAAAAAGTCATAAACGACACTTTATTGAATCATAATTTTTCTTTCACGTAATAAAATATTTTTATTTTAAGTGTCCACCACAAGTCGAAAAATAAAATTATTTTTTCTATACAAAATTAATATATAAAAAAATATTTGACATTGAAATATATTTTCAAAGAAGTTAAGACTCTTCAACAAGGAAAGCAAATTAGACTTTCTATGCCCACATGCTTGAAATGAGGTGACAAAGCTATCATGACATACTTCTATATCTCTATGTATAATGTATAATTAAGAGTGATTGAGAAATTGTCTAATATTTTTTAATATAATGCTTATAATAATGTGTTTTTACCCAGTCTTGTATATGGTTAGCTGTTTTTTTTTTTTTTTTTTTACTTTTTGAACTGTGTATATGGTTAGCTTATGGTCTAACTCCATGATGAATGGTTCTACTGGCACCCATATGCATCTTTATTCGCTATAATTATGATTTTTGAGTTTTGTCAAAAATGCAAATATATACATGAGTATATGTTCGAGATTATTTTTATAGAAATTTGAAGGACTATGTAGATAAAGTTATGATAAATTACAAATATAGTCTCTGAGATTTGTTTTAAATACATATTATTTATTGTGGTTCTGAAAATTGTAAACACACTCGTCAGTTTTTGTCATTTAATACAGTTAATAGAAAAAATAAAATTTTTAACTATCCTTCTGTATAACAATAAAATTATTAGAAGTGTTAATTAATATATATTCAAAAAATTGAGAAATTATCTAATATTTTTCAATACGAGACTTATAATAATAATGTATTTTTAACCAGTCTTCTCTTTCTATGGTTTTGCCTATTGTCTAACTTTACCATGAATGGTTCTTCCGCTATAGCCATGCAATTTTTCTTAGGTAAATTATAATTATAGTTTTTGAGTTTTTGAAAAAAAATGTAATAAATTTTATAAAATTGGTATAGTTATATGACCACGTAGGCCCAAAGGTCCACTTCTAAAAATTTTAGGATAATAGGCTCAAACTTAAATTTTCTTGTGCTAAAAGGACATTATTTGTCCGAAAAGACATATATTTGTTTAAATCTTAACTATCTATCTATCTATTTGTTTAAAATGTCGCCTATCTGTTTGACTATATATTTTAATGTCCACCTATATGTACACATGACACCTATTTATTCACTTATCTATTCAATATCACATATCTGTCCACCTCATTGCCGCCAGTGGCTGGTGACTTTTCTAGCACCGGTGATTTTCCAACATGTGTCCTAATTATCACCAAAAATGATTAAACATTAGACTAAATAACATATAACTCCATGGATGTGGATTTTTCACCAATTAACCCTTGTTATATTGACTTTTCTTTAAATAAGATTAGAGAAAAGATAACTGATATTTTTATTTTGTTGTCATTAATTTTGTGTTCTAAATATTAAGCACAAACACTTTTTTTTTTTGAGTTAATTATAATTTTATCACAGTCTTATTTATTTCATTCTTAAACTATTGATTTTGTTTATTTAGTCTGCGAACGTTTTTACTTCAATTTATGTGGGTCCAATTGGTAATATCCGTGCAAATAACTAACAGTATAACATTAGCGTAATAAGGGCCTCTCCACTCATAGTTAATTAGTTTTGAGTTGGATGTTTTAATAAAGCCACACACATAAAATTTGATCGGTCAATAATAGGTTGGGTTCAGGCCAACCCATCTTATATCTTTAAAATTTGAACCTATTCATGTGCTTAAAAATATGGGCTTATGGGTCTCGGGGCAAGTTTGGCTAATATGGGCCTAATGTGACCCAAATTTCAACTTTAATTCAGATTTTTTTTATTAAATTCCAAAATAACTATTAAAAAAATTAAAGAATCACAATAAAAAAATTTGAAGTACAAAAAACAATTATAATCACCTTTTGAATCACTAAAAAAGGGAAAAAAATATTATTTATTAAAATACAAAACTACATCTATTATGAAAATGTTATTGAATTGTATGCTTCTTTAATCTCAAAAAATTTAATTTCTACTTTCATAGATGGCATGCTAGTAGCTCAATTTTTTTACCTTCAATATTATTATTTACTAAAAATTCATATGCTCATGCAAGTAAAAAAAAAAGAAAGAAAAGACAAAAAAAAAAAGAGGATAAAGTGAAATAATAAAACAATTATTTGGTGTATATGGGTCCAATGTGCTCTTGGGATGAGCCTATGGGTCAAGTTTCGAGTCAGGCCTCAAAACAACCACCAAGCCCAACACATATATTTTAGGGTTTAGTTGAGTCAGGCCATCTTTGAGACAATGCTAAATAGAAAATAAGGAAAGTTACGGGCCGGTCCTTTGGACCGGACTTAATACCCATGAGATCCTGTTCCAAAATAATTTAGTCCACCTTCCCATTTTACCCCTGATAACCCACACATTTGGCTTCTCTACTTTGTGCACATGTCACTGCCATGACCCAACATCACCCCTTCCAGCCATTGTCAATCATTTTCGATTGCCAGCTATAACCTTTCATCTCAAGTACATCACTACTACCACCACGTCCTTCTCAAATATAGTGGCAACAAAAGAAAAAGAGGAGAAAAATGATGAAGAGAATGAAGGAGAGAGACACGAAGCCATTGCCAGAAAATAGTTCTCATTACTTTTCACATTCACAGATCAAGACAAAGAATCAAAAATCAAATTCAGTGATAAATTATCATTGTTTGTTTGTAAAAATATTACAAAAGGAAAATCAAGAAATCACCATTACAAACCAACACAAGAATCAGAGATACATTCAATGATAAATTTATCACCGACTCTATGCCTAAAAAAAAGAAATGCAGAAGGAAAATTTAATCATCACCATTACAAATGATAAATTTATCATTGCTAATTTTATTAAGTTTAATATAAAAACAAACATATTCAATAAATTTACTAATATATTTATCATTGATATAAACAACAGATAGGAGCTCCAGTGACCATGTCAATGCTACATCTCGATGGCTGTGATATTAGATCGACATCGCAGATAATAGATCAGCATTGAAAATGGCCAAATCTAAAGTCACTGGTGAAGATTGGCATCGAAGATAATAGATTGGTAATGAAGAATAAGTATGAAGGCAAAACAATGTTGATTAGTAAATTTGGATACTTTGCATCCCAAACCAGTGATGAAGGAAGATGGTGGTAACGATGATGTCAAAGATGGTAGATCGATGATGGAGGAAATGGTGGCAACGACGATGTCAGATTCAATGATAAATTTATCACTGACTGTTTGTTAAAAAAAAAGAAATTCCAAAAGGAAAATAACTATTACAAATGATAAATTTATCATTGTTTAGTTTATCAAGTTTTAAATAAAAACAAACATATTCAACAAATTTACTGATAAATTTATCACTGGTTTAAACAAGATAGGAGCTTCGATCGACATTGAAAATACCTAGATGAACCCATCACCGTTATGATTTAACATCCTGAATGCCTCTCTCATGTCTTCTTTTTTGTCTCGCTCATCTATTATGAACTGGTACAGAGCTCCGAACTCATCAATGTCGATATGCCCATCTCCGCTCATGTCGATTTTCTTGATCTCTCTTAGATCTAACACCAACTATCTCAAATCAACAGACCACAAAGGCAACTCTCATGTTCACCAACACCAATGAACAACCTGTAGCGATCTCGATTTCGATCTTTCTTTCATGTTTTGCCACTTCGACTAGGCTGGTCGGGGGTCGAGCTGCCCGGTCAGCTCGCGGGGGTCCAGGGGGTAGCGCCCCTTGGCGGGTCCAAGGACAACGCCCTGGCGGGGGTCGAGCTGTCTACAAAAGTACTGGGTTAGTGTATTTGACACTCGAGCGGGGCATTCCACGCTCGAGCGAACCATGTTATATTAGTTTGTGAATATGATATTTCATGTCACTTTTTCAGTCCTCTCTCTCTCTCTAAAACTCTCCAGAATTCCAGATTGGGAGCTTCTCTCTCTAGAAGTCATCTTCTCTCTTTGATTTCTCAAAATCCATTGGAATTTAGACCTAAGTTCTCCACCAAAGTTGGTTATCATCTCGAGGGCTTCGTTGTGTGCGGTGAAGATCGAGTTTCAACACCGTTGATTTTGGGGGTTTCATCTCATTTCTTCTTCAAAACTTGAGGTAGGGATTTTCTTAGAGTTATATATATGTTTTTGCAAGATCTAGATGATTTTCGAAATCATCCTTTGATTAGCTTTGAAAAATTGATTGTTGATTTCAAGAAGATGAGTGATTTTGAACGAGGGTTTAATTTCTTTTCCTTTTAAAATAGAGATTGAAGGTTTTCAACCATATTGACTGAAGAAAGAGGATTTTGGGGAGATTCTTCTAAATATCTTGGAGATGAATGGTTTTGGTGAGAAAACCTAGAAATTGGGTCTTTTCTTTGAAAGATGTTGAAAGTCCTTTGAAGATGTTGTCATATTTATTTTGCGTACCAAAATAAATGGATGTTTTGAAAATTGTTTATTTATATATAAATGACGAATTTTGTGAAAAAAAAACAGAGAAATGTTGTTTATTTTGGAAATTATTGTCAAAATGTTGATTTAGTTTTGAATTGACTAAATTGTTGAGATTGCTCGAAATGTGGGAATTACATTATTCTCTTGAATGAATTAGATATAAATGTATATATATAAATATATTTTTATCTTGTGGAATTGTGTTGAAAAGAGGATTCGAAATTTTGATCACAATGGTATATTGTGTGGAACAATTGAATATGGAAGTAATGTTGCATTGCATTATTAAGCATACATTGGCATTTCAATTCATTGGACTATGTTAAGTTTTGGAAATTTGCATTGACAAAAGAATGTTGGGAAATGGGTTTTCATGAAATGTTTTTGGGGTAAATATAGTGGTAAGTCTTGATAGGTGGTGTAGATGAAATTGTTTAAGTTGGCCTGAGTGTCCTTGGTGAAAGAACAAAAAGTCGCACGGATAGGTGTCGAGCCTTCCGGTTAATACCGATAAAAATGACAATTGGTAGTACTCGTATAGTCTACTTGCAGACATTGACCTAGGAATTACCAGAGTTGTATTTACCGCCTCCTTTAATTAATTTGATAAATTTTGAACAGTTGAAGTTGCATAACATCATTGAGCATGATGGTTTTCAAAAGATGAAGATGTATTTTCTTTTCAAAAAGGCCTGGCATGGCATGGCATGTGCATTCATCTCTTGAGACTTGTATAAAATGTATATACTTTGTTAAGGATTTCCTACTGGGCTTTATGCTCTCACCCTACCAGATTTTTGTGCAGGAAAAGACGTGGTGAATCCTCCTAATTGAGGGCGTGGAAATGTGTGTGTTGAGAGCACTAAAGTTCTCATTTGCTATGATCCTATTTGTAAGCCAAGGGCTATGTATGTATGGGTTTGAATAACCATTTTGTGTAGCAGGCTTAAGCCTTGGAAGATTGTGAACCCTTGGGAGTGCTTATTTGGTTATTTTGCTTGTTGTTGAATCAATGTAATATCGCATGAGGAACTATTATTATTATGTAATGCAAGTATAGGAAGTTATATTTGGTTTTCCTTTAAGAGAGCCATGATTGTTGCATTATCATTTGGGCTAGAAATTTGGGGCGTTACACAACCGTTCGATTGCCGAGTCTTCATCACAAACTTTCGCACCGCCGTCGATGACGTGACCCCTTCATCTCCTCCCAACATTACAGTGGCGCAATCAATGGCTCTTGCAACACAACAATGCATGAAATACTTTCTCACACCGATTACATTCTCTATTCCCAAATCTTTTGTTGCCTCCCTTTTCAAAACCCAGATCCTTCGAGGGGGAAGGGGAGAGAGAGAGAGAGAGAGAGAGAGAGAGAGAATTAAATAGAACCACATAATTCAAACCAAACGTGCAAAGCATAACAGTAGGGGTAAAATTGGGATAAAAAAAATACAACATGACTTCCAAGTGCATGAGATAGAAACTTAGGACCTAATGGGTAATATATGCAATTATTGGAACCGGCTGGTAAAAAACCCTAGAAAATAATTGGAAGATTACAATAACCAAAAATTTGATGGTCCATTCTCGTCTATCTGTTGATATGGGAGCCTAGACAAAGATCAAGAATGTCATCATTATATTAATAGGGAGTGGAAAAAAAAAAGATCAAGAGAAAATAGGATTCAAAACTACCACATGGAAAGAAAATCTCAAGTAATAAGATTTAATAGATCAATACAAAAAAATTTGGGAGTAATTGGAATACTTGTTTGTGAGATGAGATTTATTGATAAATATCCGTAAATTATTATCCTTTTTGGATCAAATTTTTTGCCTAAAAAAATAAATATGATTTGGACTAAATTATTTTGTCCTTACATCTATTAGCAACAATTCAAAATTTTGTCATTAAAAGTCGTTTTTTTTTTTTTTACTTTTTGGGACAATATTTTAGTTACTATCTGCACAAAGATCGATATTAATCCCTAAAACCATTTTGCAACAAAATTTTTATTTTTAAGAATAAAAAAAATAGTTCTTAAAATTTTTACATATTGTAGTGGATGATTTTTGAAGCAAACATCCCACGTCGGAAAAAAATAACAACAATAAAAAAAAATGTGAGTATTCATGGATCAAGATAGGCCCTAGTGTTATTGTGAAAGAGAGTGCAAAACAATATTTTAAGCTGAAAGTATGCCCATATCTAGGGATGTAATAATGGCCCAGCCCGGTCAATCCGGGCCCAGGCTCTGGCCATCCAAGCGTGCTTCGCGGGCTCTAGCTTTTTTAGCGAGCCGGGCCAGGCTATCCCATGGGCTAAAAAATAGGGCCCAGGCCTAGGCCCAAGCCCAAGCCCACTCATAATAGGGCCTAGGGCTTGGGCCACGGGCCTTGGGTAGAGGACCGGGCCTAGTCGGGGTTTTTTTTATTAAGAATAAAAAATTTTAAAAAAAAAACTATACTAGAGTATTTTTGAAGCAGTTGTACCGTTTTAAAACTTTTGAGAAGTGTATTTGAACCCTTTATTTTATTTTGGGGATCTTTGGTATTATTATAGGTTGGATTTGGAGGAGTATAATCCGATTTAAACTTGTTGCGTTTGGTTGTTCGCACTTATTCTTGTCAAAAGTTCCTTGGAGACTTAGAAATTCTATTCTAGGGTCGACACCAGCCTTTCTAAGGGTCGACCCTTACCTGTTGATGAAGTTTCTGGAAGTGTTGCTGGAAAATAGGGTAGACACCAGACTAGGAGAGGGTCAACCCTCTTATGTCTGTGTGTTAGTTGCTGGAAGATAGGGTAGACACCAGACTGGGAGAGGGTCGACCCTCTTATATCTGTGTGTTAGTTGCTGGGAGATAGGGTAGACACCAGACTGGGAGAGAGTGGACCCTCTTATGTCTGTGTGTTGGTTGCTGGAAGATAGGGTCGACCCCTACGTGTTTTTTTCTGATTTTTGGGGTTCGAATGGGCCCTACCCTTGGGGGTTTTTTGGGCCTATTATTTTATTTGACCTTGGGGCTATTTGCTACTAGTATAAATAGACCCAAACCACTTTCCTCTCATTACTTTTTCTCCTCTTTTCCTCTCAACCCTTGATTTCTCTTATCTCTTTGTAAAAGTTAACAGTTCACACTTAGATCTTCAGATCTACTCACCTAGAGCCATCTTTTCACCTTGGGCCTTTGGGAAAGGTTGTAGATCTTGTCAAGGGCTTTCTATTGATCCAAGTGGTTCGTGGTTTCGTCGCTGGTGATTTTTGGGTGTTTTCTCTTCGCTTCAAGAGGTAGGAATTTCTTTGCTGCTTTCCAATACTTCGTTTATAGATAGACATGTGATAGATTTTATTGCATAAAAACCATATTCATTATGGATTTGCCTGAAAGTCATGAAAAGGGATCTAGGGTTTGATATTTGTGATTGGAGTTGTTAAGTTGTTTGTTGTTGGGTTATTTGGGAAATGATTTATTTTGCTTGTGAAGAGAGGGAGGAAAGCCCTAATTTAATATTATTGATATAATGGATTTAAAAGGGAGGAGGTTGAATAATCCTTCTATATTTTGCTAATATGGGTTGTATGATTGTGTTTATATCAAAAGAAAATAAAATGAAAAGTAACCACGGTGTTGGTTTTGTTTTAGACTAATCACATGAAGTTGAGTTGAGTTGAGTTATGGTTTTGATACCGATGGAATTGGTTTTGTGAAATAAAGAGGATGGGTTTGGTTTTGATTTTTGTAAAGTGACGAGAATGAATTCTTAGAAAATGGTTGGAGTTGTGTAGATTGGAAAAATAAAGAAAAGTGGTCTTTTTGAAAGAAAATGAAATCATCACCCTTTGTAAACGAATAATGAACTTGAAGTTGGATCTTGGAACCTTTACACATTATCATTGTTATTGGACTGAAAGTCTTGCGAGAATTGGGTTTTTGTTTTCGTTTCATATTAGATGCAGAAATGGATAGATATGAATGTAAATGGTGGAGTTGGTTATTTGTAATTTCTCACCTATGAAAATATTGATAGCTTATCTATTTTGGAGATTGTATATATGTTTAGAAATATATGTTTTGGGCTATCGGTGGAGGATAGCTATGGCTGTTGTAGAAATTGCATGTGGACTAGGTGAATTAAAACTAATCCTTCATTGGCTGTCATTGAATATGACTGTGTTTATATACATTGTGTATGTATTACACTTGTGTTATTATGCATTCTTGTATGTTGGGATGGTTGGAAATGTGCTTCCCCTTCGAAGAAGAGGTACCAGTACCTTACAGCTAGCGCCTGGAGAACTTGGCAGAGATACCATTACCTTCCAACCGGTGTCTGGTAAATTGGGATTTTAGTATGGAAACGTGTATCCTTGACTTGGCATTTTGTTATGGAAAGGTGTATCATTGACTTACCGTGCTTAAGACAGGTAGAGCAGAATTCATTTATCATTATTGTCTCAGTGTATCTGGGTATATCATGGGTTATGATGGTTATTGTTCTAAAAGGCCGTGTTGCCTCAGTTGTTGAAGCAGATAGTTATTGATTGCTTGTTGTTTTCCTTTTGTATTAAAGGCATACTTGAATAGTTATGCATGTGTTGGAAACGAACGTAAGTATTGTGTTGTGATGGTGAAAAACGTGAAAGACTTTGAATACTTGTGTGAACATGTTTTGAAAAGGCAAATCAAGTATAAGTCTGGGAAGTGAGAACAAACATAATGGGCTTGGTGAAATTGTTTTCTTCAGAAATTCGTCATAGTCATATGAATTTTGGAAAAAGGTAACAAGAAGAAAGAAAAGTGAATTGCTTATGTTATTGAATGAAAAGAATGACTTTGAGAAAAGTTCTTATATACATATATTTCTGTATAAACCGTCACATTATTTATACAGTATGAGACTAAGCATTCATGATCATAGCTATCTGTAAGTTGCTATTGTTTAGGATCATGTTGAGATCCCTACTGGACTTTATGTTCATCCCACGTTGCTAATCTTTTTTCAAGTGAATATCGAGAAGTGTTTCAAGGCCATGGATCTTCTTTACCTGTTGGCCACGGGACCTTCTATTTGTGGGCGGAATGCCATTGATGTGAAAGGGTTAAACCCGTTCCTTTACTTTTAAAGATGTAAGTCTACGGGCAATTTATTTAGTTATGCTCATGTTGTATTTAATTTGCATTCGGATGAGAGAATCTTTATTTATTCTTACTCATTGACGCAAAGAGTTTTCCGCATGTTATCTCTAAAATTGAATTAAATTAATGAATCTGGTAATGGTTCCAAGAAATAAACAAAAATGGTGGGGCGTTACAACTTGGTATCAGAGCGAGCCGGGTTTGAATACTTTGGGCTCGTGGGGAGTGGTTTTTACCACATCGGGTTTACTATGCTTGGTGAGGATGTTGCATATAGTTAGGATAAGTGTTAGGATTTACATGTTGCATTTATGTGAGCATGGGATTAAGTTTCTTGGATAGTACTTATAGCCGGTGAACTTGCTTTGAGGTCTTATCGGAAACACGCCTGATTAACATGGTTTCTGATTGGAATTCCTTGAGATTTCTAGGATGAGTGTCTATCTTTGAGGACTTGATTCGATTATGTGTTTAGGTGTTTAGTTGTTTATATGCGATAGAAATTGTATGGTTTGAGAAGTAAGTGTGTCTTGTAGCCTAGAGGTGGCGAGTGTGTGCCTTAGGAAAGGTCGTTGTGTTAAGTACTAAGCTTGGTTTTGTTTTTGGACTTTATAGGATGTCTACACGAGGGAATAGAGGTCGAGTTGGGAATAGGAGTGCCGGTAGGGGCACAACGGTTCCTTTAGCACCAGTCGTTACAGCATCGGCTATCGATGAGGAAGTTGCACACGAGATTGTAAGAGCAGTGCAAGAAGCTCTAGCTTGCAATGAGGGTGACAACAGGCATACCCTCAAACTAACTAAGGAGTTTCTTCACTCCAATCCGCTAGAGTTTTTGGGGGAGGCTAAACTGTTGGAGGTGGAGGATTGGTTGGAACAGATTACCAAGACTCTTGTTAGGCTCAAAGTCAAAGATGAAGAATTGAGGGTCTCTTTGGCAACTTTCTAATTGAGAGGAGATGCGAGTTATTGGTGGAAGTATGCTAAGAACACAGTAGGTAACACGTGGGTTGCTTTCACGGAGGCCTTTTGGGCCAAGTACTTCCCTCCTTCCGCTCGGGAGAGGTTGAGGGAACAGTTTGTTGAGTTGCGCTAGGATGCTACTCCTTTGGCACAGTTTGAGATGCGGTTCAGTAGTTTGTCGAGGTTTGCTCCAGAGTTAGTGGCAACAAAGGAGCGTCGTTGTTATGAGTTTGAGAGGCGGTTGCGTGATGATATCTAGAAGAAGGTAGCTGGATCTATGTGGAAGAATTACAATGCTATAGTTGAGGCGGCGGCGCATGAGGAGGCCGTGGTTATGAGTGTTGGTCGGGTTATGGAGGAGGCCACTTTGGTGACTCCTACGGTTCATAAGCATTCTAGGCTCAGTAAGAGGTGGAGGTGAGCATATGCTTAATCACAGGTTCAGCCCTTGTCTTCGTCAGGGGTTTCAGACTCGTCAGTTAGGAGGCCTAGTGAGATTCAGGCTTCAAGTCAGTTATAGAGTAGGGAGCCTCCTGTTTGTTTTGATTGTGGTCATCTGGGCCATGTTAGACATTTTTGCCCTTTGCATGTGAATGCTTCAGGTGTTTCAAAGCCTAGTTGGACTTAGTCTTTTCAGTCCAGTCAAGGGCGGTACCAATACCAGACCCGTGTAGGCTAGGCTTTGAGAGCTCCGCGATGGTCTACTTTTCAGCCAACACAGTAGTATTACCCTAGAGAGGGACTTTTGCATTAGAGGCCGGTGATTTAATATGTGAACTTTTTGTTGTTAACCAATGTACCGGTGGGTGTTGATACACCGCGATTATGTGTTGTATATGTACATGTATTGTTGTTTGTTTACTCTTATGAATTAGGGGCACGCAGTGAATCTCGAGCGCTCTTTTATATGTGTAATGAGAAATGGTTCATGGACTGATAATCTTAACAATGTTGTATACGTGTTATTGCCTTATGAGATGGTTATGTAATGGCCTGTGAGCCTTGTTTTATTTGGGAGTTTAATGTTGAGAACGGGTAACCCGTGGATTGTTGTAATTAGTAGTGTTGTGCGGTGAGAATGAATTATAAGGCTCGAACGTGTGGAGTATAGAGAAATATGAGATTTGGATTCCTAGATAGTGAGGATGATACTTGTGAGTGTGGCTTAGTGTTTTACTTTGTTGGTCAATGAGTTTGTTGCGATCCTATAGATTTTGTTAAGGGTAATGTTTGTGTTGTGGTTGTTATGAGTTGGTATGGGTTTGCGGTGTTATTAGATATTGAATGGAGCTTACGAATGTGAGGAAAATTTGGTGGTTAGATACTAGAGGTACTCTTTAGAAGGAAGTAAGGTTGTGGGCTCGGGTAACGAGTATGGCATTAGTGAAAATTCTTTTGTGTCCAAATTTGGGTGTTTGTCATTGACCATATCAGTCTCATGTTTGAGAGGTGAATGAGTTTTTTCCATGTAGGCATATGAGTGGTGGTTCCCTTAGAAACGATGGTGGTTTGGCCAAATCTTGAGGAATCCGGTGAGATTCAAGGAATATGAGAACTTGTGTGTGGAACTCCATCTTGGAGCAAGTGATGTTAGGTAGCATGTCGGTGTTTGGTACTGAGTGTAAAGTTTTAATCGAGCTGGTTAGTTAGTTGGTCGATAGGGGTTTGGTTAACACATGGTCACCTTCGGAATAGTTTGGGCTGGCGTGCGAGGTTGTAAGGTTGAGGGTGCATTAGGGTGGTTTGGCGAGCAGTATGTCTTGCGTAAGTGGTTGTGAAGCTTGTGTAAAGACTATCTTGAAATTGTAGAAAATCCCCTGGTTGGGGTAACGTATTGTGAACTCTTCATCATGCGCGTGTTGTATGCTTCATGTAGACGTCCCCGAACGCCCCGGGAGGGTGAGTCCCGTTCTGTTCATTTGTGGGGTCACTACAGCTCGGACTCTCAAATTGTCACGGTTCTTAATCTGAACCAAAGAGTCCAAATCCGGCAAATCGTTTTAAGAAATAGATTTTTGAAAAGAAGTGCCAAACATGGACTGCTTTTCCAGATACAGAGTCGCCACCTAAATATTTTTTATGGGGGAATTTAGGAAACCCTGACTCGGTGCCGAAGGCCACATGTCCGTCATCACCGGAGTTTCTCGGCTCGGGAGCTAGGGTACGATTGGGGAAGGTCAGCTATGAGCACCCCCTCTCGCCCGATCCGAAGATCGACCTCTACTAACCGTGATATCCGTTTTTGAAAACATTATGTGTTCTTATTCCAATTGTTAGCCTAGAATTACTATGTTATGCGCACAGCAAACAAGTATAAACTAGATTGCCTAATTTGGAAAGAAACATTGCATATCCGTTTGTCTTTAAAAAAAAAGTACTTTGGAATTTACTACTCGCAAGTAGGCTAAAATACGGATTTCAACGAATTTTCCCAACTCAAACAATCCAACCTTCACCCACAGGCATTCAAACAATTTATAACACATAAGCATCTAGCCACATGGTAAGCATGCTATCAGGTTAACATTCACACGCATGTGAGATGCTAAAGCATAAATACTTACATCGTACTCCGTGCCAAAACAATAAACTAGTTAGCAAACATGCGTGATCCTAGTTCATGTCAAGTTGACTAATGCAGCACATGCAAGATGCAATTAGAGTAGGCTCGGCTAACCTAAACATGGCATGTGAAATGCAACCAATTAATGCACGTATTCAATTTGGGATTGAAATACAAATGCAGTTAGAATGATGTACCGAGCCCGGTGCATACAAAACAAATGTATGGATGCACGCATGCATAGCATAAGGTATGCTAATTTAAACATGCCCTAACCTACCATCATAAGCAGGTAAATAAAAGGGAAGAAAGAAGTGGGGTTTGGAAGACATACACACCACTCACACACACTTATTACAGATTTGCCCTCGCCCGGAGGGACCAAATAAATAATACAAATAATTAACCTACAAGCTAATTAATTATTACAAATTGCCTAATTAGTTAACAAACTAACTAAGCTAGGAAGAACAGTAAACTGCCTCGGGAAGAGAGCTCAATGCAATGCGTGCTCGGGTCTTGCTCGGAAGTGCACCGCCATGCATAGGCTGCCTTTGTTTTCCTTGCTGTACTCCTCTAGAGGCTGCTAAAACCTCAGGATTGCTTCTCTGGATGCTGGGGAATGCCATCAGCTGAGTAGAATGCCCACCGGCAGTGGCCTGTGATCACCGGCCATTGGTGAAGCTATCGGCAGAGAGAGGATTGTCGGTCGGCACTTAGCACTGCCGGTCGGCAGAAAGCTCCTGCAGAATCTGCAATTGACAGCAACAGAGGGCAAGGCAGAGCATGGCAATACAACTCAAGGCATATATGCACCAATCATATCCCTTATCATGTTAGTGACTCAAAGGGACATGCTCCTTGGTTCTCGGACCATCAATCGCGCATTTCAATGCGTGATGGCCCAAGAGACCAAGTTATGCATTTCCATGTCAAATGCAATGCAAACAATCAAACCAATGGGGACTTAACCTCTATCATGGATAGTCAAGAGGCCAAGCATGCATGCCAATGCAATGCAACCTAAGCATGTTAGCTAGGGATGCAATATGGCAATGCAAATAAGCAGGCAATAAACAAGCATGCAAGCTAGTGGACATGCAAGACATGGTGTAGACACCCCATTTTTGACCGTCCTCAAGACTTGGACGTCACCGCTGGGAACACTCGGTGATTATCCATGTTTGTGTTCGTTTGGAGTTCTCGGAGGCCTCGGCTCGCGCGCCTTGTCTCAGGATCTCCGAACTTGACTGTTTAGTGTCTGGTTTCACACCAAACACTTGTGTTTTGCCTTTGAGAGGCAGGGTAGGGCTTGTAGACCATCCCCACCCACCATCGGCAGTGACTAGAGGCCACCGGCTGGTTTTTGCTGCCACCGGCAATGTTTATTGCCGGCCGGCACTATTTGTTGCCGGTCAGCACTTTTTAGTGCCGGCCGGCACTCTTTTTGGCCAAGATGGCATTTTTGGCCGGCCGACTACTGTGCATCTGCTTTTGCAGATATTTTAAGACGGCTGTCTTGCTTTTGGCTCCCCTCCATACACGTGTATGGAGGGATCTCCCTCTTTAGAAGCTTGTCTTGTAAGCTTTACAAGACAAAAGCCTCTATAAAGAGAAGCCTTGTGTCTTGGCTTTGAGGTTAGACACTTGAGATATTTTGAGAGCTTAGACAGCCATTGTTAGGGTTTGAGTTCTAGGGTTAGGGTTAGATACACATCCTATCTCTCTTTCCCTCTCTTTTGTGCTCTTGTGTGTGTTTTAGTCCATACTATTGCACACAAGCACCTAGTGTTTCACCTTCCTCTTGGAACTGAGGTTCTAAGGGACTGATTTTGAGGTTTTGAAGCTGATTTCAAGCCAAGGAGGGCCATTGGAGCATCTTTGTTGAAGAAGTCTTCAAGGGTAAGAATCTTACCCCTTTTTACCCCATTTTTGCATTGTATTTCTACCTATCTTAAATTCGTTTTTGAGCTTAGTGTATAATACAAAAAAGTTCTATTTTTAAGCCCTCTTGGTTGTTTGTTAAGAGTGTTTTGTGGTTTGGATAAGTTTGAATACCCTTAGGCCTTGAAAGGCCTCATTTTGTGCCCTTTTGTGTGAACTCCGGGATTTTGGTGTTGGGGTCTCTTCACCACTGAAATCTTGAGGGATTTCAGTGGTGACGGTGATGCCTTGAAGTCCCAAGAAGGAGAGGGCCACCCCCTCTCCTTGTTGTCCTTGAAAAGGGCATGTTTTGGCCTCTTGAGGGAGCACCATGTTAGAGGGTGTATTGACCATGACTTGGCTGCTTTTTATGCTTAATATGTCATGTTATGCCTCTGTTTTTACTTGGTTTTGGTACTCCATGCATGCTTAGCATAGTTGCCATGTAATGCCTTGTTATGCCTTAACATGTCTTAGGTTGTGTGCCTTTGTTTCTAGCATGTTTTAGGCTTACATTTGTGAAGATTTTGTGCTTATATTGACATGTTTTAGGTCTGTCCATAAATGTTTGGGTTGATTTTGGCATGCTTGGTATAGCTCCTTTGTATTTGGGCTTGTTGGCCTTGAGCATATGAATGTATAGCATGACATCTTTGCATCATTTTGGTGATTTGGGGTCACCTTATATGTTATTTCAGTCCCATTTTCATGCCTATGTGTTTGCCTTGAATGCATCTTTAATGCCTCATAAGCTTGTGTAGCAATGCTCCTTGTTTTGGCACTTGTGCATGCCTCTAAATTTGAGCCACTTAGATGCCATCTAAGTAGTCCTTTAGCCTTGTTTTAACATGCTAAAAATCTTTTTTTTTAGTTGCTTAATGCATGCCATGTTTGTTGTGATAAACGTGTTTCAAAGCTTCATGACTTGCCTCAAGTACTTGGACCATGCTTGCATGCATTTGCTTGTCTTGTTTAACATGATTTGGCATGATTTTATGACATGATTTTTAATGCTTATGTTATAGTGACCCCGGTCTTTTCTCTTTAAATTATTGTATCCGGACTTAGGTTCCGTGGATCCTGTCATTACTTATTGGTTGTTGTTGTCCTTTAATCTCTTTGTATTTGAAGTATAGGTTGGGTTGGGCGGGTCTGTTACAGGTTGGTTGATTTTAGATGCCAATAGGTGATGCCCAGATTTTTGGCCTTTACGCTCGAGCGGAAGTTTTAACGCTCGAGCGGTCCCTTCGTTGTTGCTTCTCCGCTCGAGCGGTAATTTTGACGCTCGAGCGTGATTTTCCATCTCCCAGTATTTTGCTCTGTAGTTCTTCCGCTCGAGCGGTATTTTTTACGCTCGAGCGTGATCCCTTGTTTTTGCTCCTCCGCTCGAGCGGTGAGTTTGACGCTCGAGCGGGTGTCAGTGCCTGCAAAACTTCTGGAAGGGGGCAATTGACGCTCGAGCTGCTTTCTTCACGCTCGAGCATGATTCTGTGTCTTACGCTCGAGCGGGGCTTTCTACGCTCGAGCGTAGAGTCGATTATATCAGTCCGTGATTTCACTTTTTGGATCACTTTTTGACCTACTTTTCCTTCATAACTTTTTAAAAACCGCCCCTGGAGTGTTTTTATCTCTTTCTCTCCCTCTACACACCTTCTCTCCTTCGATTGATCTACTTAGAGTGAGTTTCTACCTTAGATCCTTTATTAAAAAGTTAGAGTAAGTTGAGGGCTTCGTTTTAATCTGAGAAACTTGGGATTTGGAGCACGTTGGTCTTTGGTCTTCATCTCCATCTTCTCTATACGGGTTTTTTTCTTCGAGGTAGGGATTTTCCTACTCCAATTTATATGTTTTGTTCTAAGTTTGGTATTTTGATAGGTTGGGGACACTTTGAAAATTTTGGGAACAAAACCTAGTTGAATTGCTAAATTGATTTGAGTAATTAATTTAAGGAAATTGGGGAATTTGGTTAAATCCATGAAATTGGGGAATTTATTGATTAAATGGTGTAGTTGGTTAATATAAATCACTCGCCTATTGAATTGTTGTTATATTTATTTCCAGTCTAGAAATAACTGTTTTGGGCTATCGGTGGAGGATAGTCGTGATTGTTGTAGACATTGCATGTGGATTAGGAATAACTGAAACTAATCACATTGGGTAAGTCATCAATTTGACTATTGCATTAATACAGAAAATACGTGTATTGATTGAGCATTGCATTTGCATACATTGTTTTGTGTGGGAGGAGATAGGGGATGTACTCCACGGTTTAGGGGAAGATAGGGGATGGACCTCTAAACCGGATTTTTGTTTGGGAGGAGATAGGGGATGGACTCCATTAGCACCATTTTTATGTGTGCTTATTATATTGAAGTGTTTTAACATGATTATTGATACAGCACTAAAATGTGTATCAAATGGGAAGTATGAGGTGTTTTGATATGAGCATGAGTCTCATTTGTTTTGTTGATATTGGAAGTAATGTGAATGTGATATATAATTCACTGTTGTAAGCTTGGCCAGGTTCTGAGCCATGTTGATAATAATAGAAAGGGAAATATGTCTTAGACATTAGTGTCATGAGACTGTTTAATGATAAAATTGATTATCTTGGTTAACCATCTATTGAATGCTATAGCTTTATTCAATGCTTATATTTGGTTTAGTATTTTTTCTACTGGGCTGTGGCTCACCCTTTATGGGAACATCATTTTCAGGTTCAGGTGATAAGCTACCTCCACGGACTTAGCCTGGAAGGATTTGATGTTTGGGATTTTGAAGACTTGTCTTTAGTTATATGTTTTATTTTGTTATTTTTGAGATTTCATGTAAACATTCAAGCCTAGGGCTTAACTTGTAAATGAGTTAGTACTCATCCTTTTTGTGTCCAAGTGTTAGCTTGGAAAGATGTAAGCCCTTAGGGCATTTATTTTGATGTTGCAGGATGTTACATGTGATGTCTTTCAATAAGAATACTCTGATGAATAACTCAAATGATTCATTTTCTTTTATAAATGCATGTTAATGTTATGGTTATTATGGGTTTATTTTGAGGGCGTTACATATGTTGCATGCTATGTGTCCATGATTACCCCCTTTCAAATGTGTTTGAGGGTTGTTCAATTTGTGCTTAAGTGTTGGCCCTCAATTATGTGCATGTGTGTATGTATTTGGTCCCCCCATATTATAGCATTTTGGCTACTGTTTTGGGCCCTATTAGAGCTGCCCAAATCATGTTTAAGACCACCTTTTCATTGGCTAGCATTGCCTCATGTTTGCTTGCATGCTTGCATAAGTGTATCACCATGCCATGTTGCATCCTTAGCTTGCATGCCTAGGTTGCATTACATTTTGCATGCATGCTTTGTTCCTTGACTTAGTGATAGGAATTGGGCCTTGTTTGGTTTGATTTGGTTTGCATGCATTTGAAATCAAAGATGCATACTTGGTTCTTTGGGCCATCATGCATGGAAATGCGTGATTGGTGGTCCGAGAATCGAGGCACATGCCCCTTTGAGTCATTATCATGATAAGGGACATGGTTGGTGCATATATGTCTTGAATTGTGCTGCCATGCTTTGCCTTGCCCTCTGTTGCTGTCATTTGCAGATTCTGCAAGAACACTCTGCCGACCGGCAGTGTAAGGTGCCGACCGGCAATCATTTCCCTGCCGACAGCTTAACTTTGTGCCGGTGGCCACATCCCACTGCCGGTGGCAATTCCATTCATCCGGTGGTGATCCCCATTGCCCAAGGAAGCAGTCCTGAGGTTTTGGCAACCTCCAGAGGAGTGAAGGAAGGAAAACAGAGGCAGCTCGCGCATGGCGGCGCATTTCCCGAGGCGATTTCCTATTTTCTTAGGATTAGTTAATTTGCTTAGTTGATTAGGCAATTTGTAATATTTAATTAGCTTGCGTAGTTAATTAATTTGTAATATTTATTTGGCCCCTCCGAGCGAGGGCAAATCTGTAATAAGTGTGTGTGGGTGGTGTGTATGTCTTCCAATCCCCACTTCTTTCTTCCCTTTTTATTTACCTGCTTATGATGGTAGATTAGGGCATCTTTAAAATTAGCATACCTTATGCTATGCATGTGTGCATCCATGCATTTGTACTGCATGCATTAGGCTCGGTACATCACGCTAACTGCATTTGTACTTCAATTCAAAAAATTGAATATGTGATAGTTGATCGCATTTCATATGCCATGCTTAGGTTAGCCGAGCCTATCTAATTGCATCCTATATGTGTTGCATTAGGCAATTTAACATGAACTAGGACACGCATGTTTGCTAACTAGTTTATTGTTTTGGCACGGAGTACGATGTAAGTATTTTCGGTTTAGCATCTCGCATGCGTCTGAATGTTGCCATGACAGTATGCTTGCCATGCGGCTAATTGTTTATATGATAAACTGTTTGAAATGCCTGTGGGTGAAGGTTGGATTGTTTGAGTTGGAAAAACTCATTGAAATCCGTGTTTTAGCCTACTTGCGAGTAGCAAATTCCAAAGCATTTTCAAAACAAACGGATACGCAATGTTTCTTTCCAAATTAGGCAATCTAGTCTATACTTGTTTGCTGCGCGCATAACATAGTAACGCTAGGCTAATAAATGGAATAAGAACACGTAAAGTTTTCAAAATCGGATATCATGGTTAGTAGAGGCCGGTCTTCGGACCGGGCGAAAGGGGGTGCTCATAGCTGACCTTCCCCGATCGTACCCAAGCTCCCGAGCCGAGACAACTCCGGTGATGACGGACATGTGGCCTTCGGCACCGAGTCAGGGTTTCCTAAATTTCCCCATTTAAATATTTAGGTGGCGACTCTGTATCTGGCAAAGCAGTCCATGTTTGGCACTACTTTTTCAAAAATCTGTTTCTCAAAACGATTTGCCAGATTTGGACTCTTTGGTTCAGATTAAGAACCGCGACAACAAGAAATCGCGAGTCCGAACTGTAGTAGCATGAGGCCCCTCCGCGGGCGCGTCTACACATGGTGCAATCAAAGCATGCAAAATGTAGGACATGTAACAACATGTAAAGATTGGACTTAAACATGATTTGGGCAGCTCTAAATGGGCCCAAAACAGTGGCCAAAAGCTTAAGAAAATGGAACCAAACACACATACACACATGCACATTTTAAGGCCTAAATGCTTAAGCATCAAAGGACTACTTCTAAGCACACTTAAAAGGGAATAATCATGGACATGTGACATGTATTATAAGCCTTGAAAACATGTAGGAAATGATGCCAAATTAACCTACCAATGCAAGCCATACATGCAACTAAACCCAAGTACCTAAAACATGGCCATATGACTCATGAAGCAAATGACCAAATTGAATCAAAACAGTCCCGAATCATGCAAAATTAAGCCTCAAGAACCACTTAGATGGCATCTAAATGACCTAATCCTAGAGGCATACACAATGGCATAAACATGAAGCATGAAACATCAACTCTTGAAACATCAAAGGGCCATGAAATGCAAGCATATAATCATGCTAAGTGGACTGAAATGACAGGGTGGATAGTCCCAAACCATTAAATCAATGCAAGAATGGCATGCTATACATTCACACACTTAAGGCCAACAAGCCGGAATGCAAAAGGGCTATACTAAGCATGCCAAAGCCGACCCAAACCACTATGGACAGACCTTAAACATGGCAAAATATGCACAAAAGCTTCACAAGGCTAAGCCTAAAACATGCTTGAACAAGGGTTTACAACCTAAGGCATGTTAAGGCCTAAACATGGCATTACAAGGTAGGTATGCTAAGCATGCATGGTGTACCAAAACCAACAATAAACAGAGGCATATTATGATATAATAGGCACAAAAAACAGCCAAGGCATGGTCAACATGAAGCTTAGCTAAATGCTCCCTCAAGAGGCCAAAAATGGTCCATTTCAAGGACAATAAGGAGAGGGGGTGGCTCTCTCCTTCTTGGGACCTCAAGGCACCATCCTCACCTCTGAAATCCCTCAAGATTTCAGTGGTGAGGAGGCCCAAACATCAAGGTCTCGGAGCTCACTCAAAATAGCACAAAATGGGGCCTTTCAAGGCCTAAGAGGGGTCAAACACCTCCAAACCACAAAACACTCTAAACAAACTATTTAGAGGGCCTAAAAATAGAACTTTTTTGTATTATACACTAAGCACAAAAATAGTTCTAAGATAGGTAGAGAAGCAATGAAAAAATGGGGAATAAAAAGGAAGTTTCTCACCCTTGTAGACCACCTTCACAAATGATGCTCCAACAGCCCTCCTTGGCTTGAATCCGCTCCAAAATACCAAAACCAGCCCTTAGAACCTCAGTAACCAAAGGAAGGTGAAGCACTAGGTGTTTGTGTGCAATAGAATGGACTAAAACACCTAGAACACACACAAGAGGGAGATATAGAGATAGGATATATATGAAACCCTAACCCTAGAACTCAAACCCTAAAAATGGCTGTCTAAACTCTCTAAAATGTCTAAAGTGTCTAACCCCTAAGGCCAAGAGAGAAAACTCTCTCTTATAGAGCCTTTTGTCTTGTAAAGCTTACAAGACAAGCTTCTAAAGAGGGAGATCCCTCCATACACGTGTATGGAGGGGAGCCAAATGCAAGACAGCTGTGATAAAATATCTGCAAAAGCAGATGCATAGTAGTCGGCCGGCCAAAGATGCCATTTTGGCAAAAAGGAGTGCCGACCGGCAACAAAAGGTGTCGACCGGCAAAATAGATTGCCGATGGAAACAAAAACCAGCCGGTGGCCTCTGGCCATGGCCGGTGGTGTGTGGGGATGCCTCACAAGGCATTCCCTGCCCCTCCAAGGAAAAACACAAGTGTTTGGTGCAAAACCAGACACTGAACAGTCGAGCTCGAAGATCCTGAGGCAAGGCGCGCGAGCCGAGACCTCCGGGAACTCCAAACGAACACAAACAAGGGTAATCACCAAGTGTTCCAATGGTGACGTCCAAGTCTTGAGGACGGTCAAAAATGGGGTGTCTACACCTCATGTAATTGATAATTTATGATGAGAATATGAAGGAATGGAATTGCAAGATTGGGGATTCCTTTGTTTTGTGTTTGTACTCTATTGTGTTGATAGCACAGTTGTAATTTCTATTAATGGTTATCATAGAAATGTTATGTTTTAGGTTGGTTGTGGAATCACTATAAGGGTGATGGGAGTTGTTGGGTGGTGGTGGAGGTTCACCAATTGTCATATGTTGAGAAACGAACTCGGTAGATGAATTTTTCCTTGTATTGTAGCCTCGGATGGCAATGTTGAACTATAATGTTCTAGATTTAATCTAAGTGTTAATAAAGGTTTTCGATACGTAGTTTATTTGATTTAATAAATGCTGAATTTAACAAAGTATGATAATGCAAACGATTTAGTGTTCGGAGTAACACTTTATTTTATTATTAGAAGATGGTTGCAAAAAATTTTAAGAATTTATTTGAAATTGAGAACATATTTTGGTTGTGGAAACCTTCAAAGAAAAGGAGAAAATGTGGGAAAAATTTTTTTTTTTACATGGTTTTGTGACTAATGTCACCTTTTGTGGAAGGTTCACCTCGAGTTGCATTGTGTTCTTAATTTCGGGGACTAAATTTCCTAAGGCAGGGAGGTTGTAGCACTTGTACCCTTTTAAAACTTTTGAGAAGTGTATTTGAACCCTTTATTTTACTTTGGGGATCTTTGGCATTGTTATGGGTTGGTTTTGGAGGAGTATAATCCGATTTAAAATTGTTGGGTTTGGTTGTTCGCACTTATTTTTGTCAAAAGTTCCTTGGAGACTTAGAAATTCTATTCTAGGGTCGACACCAGCCTTCCTAAGGGTTGACCCTTACCTATTGGTGAAGTTTATGGAAGTGTTGCTGGAAAATAGGGTAGACACCAGACTAGGAGAGGTCGACCTTCTTATGTCTGTGTGTTAGTTACTGAAAGATAGGGTAGACACTAGACTGGGAGAGGGTCGACCCTCTTATGTCTATGTGTTAGTTGCTGGAAGATAGGGTAGACACCAGACTGGGAGAGGGTCGACCCTCTTATGTCTGTGTGTTGGTTGCTGGAAGATAGGGTCAACCCCTACGTGTTTTTTTTCTGATTTTTGGGGTTCGAATGGGCCCTACCCTTGGGGGTTTTTTGGGCCTATTATTTTATTTGACCTTGGAGCCATTTGCTACTAGTATAAATAGACCCAAGCCACTTTCCTCTCATTACTTTTTCTCCTCTTTTCCTCTCAACCCATGATTTCTTTTCTCTCTCTCCAAAACTTAACTTTTCGCACTTAGATCTTCAGATCTACTCACCTAGAGCCATCTTTTCACCTTGGTCCTTTGAGAAAGGTTGTAGATCTTGTCAAGGGCTTTCTATTGATCTAAGTGGTTCGTGGTTTCGTCGCCGGTGATTTTTGGGTTGTTTTCTCTTCGCTTCGAAAGGTAGGGATTTCTTTGCTCCTTTCCAATACTTCATTTATAGATAGACATGTGATAGATTTTATTGCATAAAAACCATATTCATTATGGATTTTCTTGAAAGTCATGAAAGAGGATCTAGGGTTTGATATTTGTGATTGGAGTTGTTAAGTTGTTTGTTGTTGGGTTATTTGGGAAATGATTTATTATGTTTGTGAAGAGAGGGAGGAAAGTCCTAATTTAATATTATTGATATAATGGATTTAAAAGGGAGGAAGTTGAATAATCCTTATATATTTTGCTAATATGGCTTGTATGATTGTGTTTATATCAAAATAAAATAAAATGAGAAGTAACCACAGTGTTAGTTTTGTTTTAGACTAATCACGTGAAGTTGAGTTGAGTTGAGTTCTGGTTTTGATGCCAATGGAATTGGTTTTGTAAAATAAAAAGGATGGGTTTGGTTTTGATTTTTGTAAAGTGACGAGAATGAATTCTTAGAAAATGGTTGGAGTTGTGTAGATTGCAAAAATAAAGAAAAGTGGTCTTTTTGAAAGAAAATGAAATCATCACCCTTTGTAAACGAATAATGAACTTGAGGTTGGATCTTGGAACCTTTACACATTATCATCGTTATTGGAATGAAAGTCTTGCGAGAATTGGATTTTTGTTTTCCTTTCGTACTAGATGTAGAAATGCATATATATGAATGTAAGTGGTAGAGTAAGGTGTTTGTAATTTCTCACCTATGAAAATATGGATAGCTTATCTATTTTGGAGATTGTATATATGTTTAGAAATATATGTTTTGGGCTATCGGTGGAGGATAGCTATGACTGTTGTAGAAATTGCATGCGGACTAGGTGAATTAAAACTAATCCTTCATTGGTTGTCATTGAATATGACTGTGTTTATATACATTGTGTATGTATTACACTTGTGTTATTATGCATTCTTGTATGTTGGGATGGTTGGGAATGTGCTTCCGCTTCGAATAAGAGGTACTAGTACCTTCCAGCTAGCGCCTGGAGAACTTGGCAGCGCTTAGAATGAGACGTACCAGTACCTTCCAGCTAGCGCCTGGAGAACTTGGCAGAGATACCATTACCTTCTAACCGGTGTCTGGTAAATTGGGATTTTAGTATGGAAAGGTGTATCCTTGACTTGGCATTTTGTTATGGAAAGGTATATCATTGACTTACCGTGCTTAAAGCAGGTAGAGCAGAATTCATTTATCATTATTGTCTTAGTGTATCTGGGTATATCATGGGTTATGATGGTTATTGTTCTAAAAGGCCGTGTTGCCTCAATTGTTGAAGCAGATAGTTATTGATTGCTTGTTGTTTTCCTTTTGTATTAAAGGCATACTTGAATAGTTATGCATGTGTTGGAAACGAACGTAAGTATTGTGTTGTGATGGTGAAAAACGTGAAAGACTTTGAATACTTGTGTGAACATGTTTTGAAAAGGCAAATCAAGTATAAGTCTGGGAAGTGAGAAAAAACATAATGGGCTTGGTGAAATTGTTTTCTTCAGAAATTCGTCATAGTCATATGAATTTTGGAAAAAGGTAACAAGAAGAAAGAAAAGTAAATTGCTTATGTTATTGAATGAAAAGAATGACTTTGAGAAAAGTTCTTATATACATATATTTCGGTATAAACCGTCACATTATTTATACAGTATGAGACTAAGCATTCATGATCATAGCTATCTGTAAGTTGCTATTGTTTAGGATCATGTTGAGATCCCTACTGGACTTTATGTTCATCCCACGTTGCTAATCTTTTTTCAAGTGAATATCGAGAAGTGTTTCAAGGTCATGGATCTTCTTTACCTGTTGGCCACGGGACCTTCTATTTGTGGGCGGAATGCCATTGATGTGAAAGGGTTAAACCCGTTCCTTTACTTTTAAAGATGTAAGCCTATGGGCAATTTATTTAGTTATGTTCATGATGTATTTAATTTGCATTCGGATGAGAGAATCTTTATTTATTCTTACTCGTTGATGCAAAGAGTTTTCCGCATGTTATCTCTGAAATTGAATTAAATTAATGAATCTAGTAATGGTTCCAAGAAATTAAAAAAAAAAAAAAAAAAAAAAAAGTGGGGCGTTACAATTTTAGTTAAAATTAATGAGATGTTTTGTTTGGTTATGTAATGTTTCATGGTGATATTTTGGCAAGTGGTGATTTTAGCCTAAAAGCCAAAAAGTCACTAAAAAAACTAAAAAGCCAACAAGTTTTATCCTACAAACCTATACACTGTGCCTATAAATGCTTTAATAATTTTTTTCAAACCTATAAATGTTTTCAAGTTCAAGTTGATTTTAAAAAAACAATAATTTGAACATGACTGATGCTTGCAAGTTTGTCGTCATTGTCACGGGTACAATGCAAGGGTACAATGCCATCATTGTCATTGTCACAGACTCATGGGTACAAATATTAATTATTTATATTATTTTTTTCACATCTTTTCGTAGAAGTCAAAAAGTTTTTCTCAAACATACAAGTTTTTTTTACATCATATTTTAGCTAAAAAGTCAAAAAGTTACTAAAAAAGTATTTACCCAAACGAGGCCTTAAATTTAATTATGTATGACGTATGTTTTTTTAATTATGAACTTAAAACTCAAAAAGTATGCAATTATAGCGATCCCGGTTTTTACCGACCTTTGTTGTGTTTCGGACTCAGATTTCGTGATTGTATGTTGATGTCTATATCTTGTTTCGTCCCTTTAATTCTTTGAAATTGAGTTTTGGGATTTGTTGGGTGAGTTTAGAACAAGTTGGGTGTTAGTTGGTATAAATAGTTGTTGCCCAAATTTTGGTCTCTTCGCTCGAGCAAGGCTTTTTACGCTCGAGCGAGCCTTGAGTAGTTTACTTCTTCGCTCGAGCGAGGTTTCTTGCGCTTAAGCGAGGATTGAGAGTCCTTAGGTCTTTTTCCCAGACGCAACTTTTCTGGGAAGGCGGAGTGCTTCGCTCGAGCAAGACTTTTTGCGCTCGAGCGAGCCTTGTGAAATTGTTTCTTCGCTCGAGTGTAGGCTCGAGCGAGACTTCTTGCGCTCGAGCGTGCGTCTGCGTTTGTGGCAAACTTGAAACTTTGCATTCTATGCTCGAGCGGCGCTTCTTGCGCTCGAGCGAGGTCACTTGTTGTGTCCGGTCGCTCAAGCGACAACTCCTTCGCTCAAGCGAAGACTGCATATATCAGTTCGCAGCAGAGATATTTTACACCACTTTTGATCTTCTTTTTCCCTAAAATCCCTAACCTAGCACCTCCTCTCTCTAAAACTCTCTCTTTCTCTACAAATACTCCATGATCTAGGGTCTTTCTACCCTACTTCTTTTGTTCAAAAAATAGAGTATTGCGTGAGCTTCCATTTGATCCGAAAAAGGTGGAGTTTGGTCATCTTCGAGGTTTCTTCCTTCTTCTCCTTTGAGCTTCTACACTTGAGGTAGGGATATTCTACTCTTTAATATGAGTTTTAACCTAGATATTTGTCATTTTGTATAAATGGTGGGATTTGGGAAGATTTGGGTAAAAGTTAAGGTTTGGGTTCTAAACTAAAGAGGGGTTTTCATGTTGATTTACAAAATAACCTTGGGGGTTTGTGTATAAGGTTTTTTATTGTTGAAATGGTGAGATTTAGACCTATGGGTTGATGTTTTGGGAATATAGGGAAAATCGCCCTAAGTTTAGTTGAAATAACTATTTGTGTAAATAATGAAATTGGTTTGGGAATTATAAAATTGGGAGAATATGTGATAGAATGGTGTAGTTTGGTTTGATAAATCACACACCTATGAAAAGTTGATAATGTATCTGTTGATAGATTTGTTTATCTGTTTAGAAAATATCTGTTTTGGGCTATCTGTGGAGGATAGCTATGATTGTTGTAGAAACTACATAAGGACTAGGTAAATTGGAACTAGTCATATGAATATTGTCATTGAATATGACGGATTGATTAAATTGTTGAATGTGCGAATTTTGGTAGTCATTGTGTATGACATACTTTCAAATACATTGTATATGTATCATTGTTTGGGAGGAGATAGGGGATGGTTCCATTGATAATTAAGTTGGCCGGAGCGTCCAGTGTGAAAGTCCCAAAATTACACATACATGGGTGCCGGTTCTCTCGGGTGTGATTCTGTAAAATGGCAAGAAAATGGAAGTGTTGAATAATGTTTGTTATTGAAGTGTTGATAAATAAATTGTAGTCTCGTTTTGAATTGTTTAGATAACAGTGAACTATGTCAATGAATTAATTTGAATAAATGAATAGAAATGGACTGAAATACGAATGTCGATATTGATTAGTAATGAAAAAGGAGTGAGTTGACTTACTAGTATTGAACATTTATCTGATGCTGATAGCTTAGTTAATTCTCATATATTGTTTAGCCTATCTCTACTGGGCTTTGGCTCACCCTACTTGGGAAACCATTTTCAGGTACAAGTGACGTGCCACCTCCAAGGACATAGTTTGGAAGGCTTAGGGGCTGAAGGCTCCACTTTTGTAATTTTGTTTTGTGTTGAATGTTTAATCAAGCCGAGGGTTTTACGTGTATAGAGGCTAGACTCTTCTTTTGTTGTAACCAAGCGAGGTCATGGAAAGATGTAAGCCCTTAGGGCATTTATTTTGTTGTTCTCAATTAGAGTTACATGTTATAGTTTTAGGATGAACATTTATGAAAGTGTAATGCATGTGATATCTTTTGTAATATTAACTCTGATGAATGAAAATATAACATTTCTATAATGTCTATAGATATTGTGAATGATTGATTATATCATATTTTGAGGGCGTGACAACAATTATGTAATATTTTTTTTCTTTCGAAATGAATAATTTTATATATATGAAAATGAAACTTTCAATATTACAATATTAAATTATTTATATAACATTTATTGACTGAATAATTTTTATTTCAAAATGAAATAAAATATTACAAAAAATTGATATTATTAAATAAATTAGGTGTAGATTACTGATGATGGTAGAGCAATTGCATCACTATAAGTCAAGTGCATCCCAACTAAGTTGGCACCTACTAGCCTACCAATCATTTACATTATACTCCACCACATCAATAATCTAATACAAAAAACAAAAAAACAAAATGAAATGAAATAGTAAAAAATAAATTGTTGATCAATCATCGGAGGAAACAGATATTTCAGTCGTGTTGCCCGAGGATATGTTATCCAAGTCATTTTGAATTCACTCATTTTCACTATAATTTCGTCTTCTTGTAAGCGCATGCATATGATCTCTGGATATCATCAGTGCCTCAACCATTTCGAGTGAAAGCATGCTCTGGTAATCGCTCAGCACCTGTCCACTTGCACTAAAAGTTGTTTCCGAAGCAACTGTAGAAATAGGAACGGTTAGTATATCACGGGCCATCTGTGACACCACATGCCACATAGTTTCATTTTGTTTCCACCATTCCAAAATGTCAAAATCATCAGAATCATCCACTAATGGGCTTTCCAAATAACGTTGTAGTTCAGAACTACTTACACTTGTATGTTGAGATATTCTTCTGCTTTTTATTACTGAAAAAACACTTAATTCCCTGCCTCAAGATGAGACTACTAGTGTAGTGTGTGTATGTGTATTTATAGATACAGCTACCTTATATTCTTCAAATAATCTATTGCATGTTTGGATAATAGGGGGAAACTGTGTTTGATCAACGAAAAGATACTCTAAAAATTCTTGTAAACCAAATTATTTACACCTAGGATCAATTATTATGGCTAAACCTAATAGATGAGGCAAATGATCAAAATATTTATAAAAAAAAATTTTCATTGAAGTAATAATGGTTATATAATATTCATTACATATAAATTTTACGAAAACTTTAATTATTTCTGCTAGCATATGTAAAACAAATGGTGAAGTAGGAATATATATATATATATAAATAATTTTGTTAAAGTATCGAAAACTTTTAAAAAATCTTTATACAAGGCTACTTGGCGCCAATTAAGTTCAGTGGGAGTCAGTACTCCTCGTATTGATGTTGTTGCAAAAAATAAATCTATTGCTTTTCTTTATTTACAACCTAATTTTAACATATTATATGTTGAATTCCACCTACTATCTACATCTAAAATTAATTTTTTAAATGACATATTTTCTCGTTGACAAATTTTTCTATATTCTGAAATTCGATTAGCAGAAGACATAATAGTACCAATTGCATTTTTTATTACAAGTACAAAAGTCTCGTATACATGCATAGCTTCTTTAACAATCAAATTTAAAATATAGGCACAAAAACGAACATGAAATAAATCACCATCAACAAGTAATTGTAAAGTTGATTTTAAAGGGGCTACAATTTGATTATAATATGATGCATTATCTAAACTAATCGTAATATTTTATTTTGTAAAGCCCACTCATATAATACATTTTTTATTTCTACACCAAACAAATTTTAAATGAAAAAATTCTTTTATTTAATTTTCAATAATTATCAATAAAATGTGCAGTGATACATTGATATTCAAAACCATTATTTGACCACAAATCGGATGTTAAACAAACTCTTCTATTCAAATTTTTAAAGATGTCAAATAATTCATTTTTAACATCCTCAAATTTCTTTAAAATCCTTTTTTAGTAGTATTTCTTGAAAAACTTTGATATTGGGGTGCAAAACTTTCGTGAATCATTTCGGTAAAATCAGGACATTCACTAGTAGTAAAAGGTTTCTTTTTTCCTAATAATATAATCAATTACAGAATTTTGTGCATGTATAGAATCATATGAAAATGTTTGCAAATTACCAGTTGATGAAGCCCCTAATTACATTTGACTTCAAATATCAGGTTGTTGACTTTGTAAATATTTGTTAGCATGCCTTTTAGATGACTAGTACCCCCTGCAGATGCATCACTAAGTAAATGTGTACAATATTTACGTTTTGTTTTAAATGTAATTGTACCATCAGGATTATTTATAGATATTTTTTCAAAATGTTCCCAAACACTACTATTTCTACTCCTAGATGAGACCCCAATTGTTGGAAGAGGGATATTAGAAAGAGAATTAACAGATTCATGTTGTGTAGTATATGTATCAACATCGACATAAACATTAGGCATATTAGGATCCATAGTAATGTAAGTAAAACAATATATAAGAATTGACAATTAATTTACATAATGTGTAAATACAATCAGTAAAAAATAATAATTAATACATGTGTACAAATAATTAATGAAAAAAATAAGTAGCTAATAAATTTAATTAAACTAATTAATGTTACCGACTGGCGAATGCGATACAAAATTTGCTTCTTCTAATAAAAGTTTATTATTGCACAATTGTAGTTGTCACTTTAGGGATGACACTTCAAAATTAATTGAAAGCTGAGAGAGATTGAGAGAGTTTAAGAGAGAGAGAGAGAGAGAGAACAATTTGTTGTGAAATTTATTTTGAAAAATGAAAAATATTTATAGTATTTTTAATTATGACCGTTTGTATCTATATTACCATTTGAGTTGAGTGATTGATGAGGAGATGCAAGCCACTGCTAGCCACAGTGACACTGGATGTAACGCCCCGAAATAATCCAACATGGACTACCCATAAATAATCAACATTTACCCAACAATAACAATAATCTGCCCATCTTTACATAATTACTAATGAGTCCTTACAAAGGTTTTACATGCGTGTATACATTCATCAATACAAACATATGAATCTATAGCATGTAAAGCATTCATTCTGAAAACAATACAATGCCCTTAAGGGCTTACATCTTCCAAGGCATAAGCCTGGTTACACAAAAATGGTTTCTGCAACCCATAAACATTAGCCCTTGGCTCAAAAAGAATTACACAAAATAAAAGAGCTATGTACTCTTCTCAAAAACATCCACGCCCTTAGTTCGGCGGGATCACCGCATCTTTACCTGCACCAAATCCCATAAGGGTGAGCATAAAGCCCAATAGAGGAATTCTCACAAAGGATATACAGTTATGTTTTTTCCTCAACATAAAAACAAATGTAATTGCAATGCCATGCCAAGATTAAGGTATTGAGGAAAAATATTCATTTCAATGCACCATTTCAAAATCACCCTACTCTCAATATCATCATGTGATCTCATCAATTTCAAACTTCTATTATTAATTCAATAGGGGCGGTAAATATACGACACTGGTAATCCATAGGCCGATGTCTGCAAGTAGACTCTACGAGTACTACCAAACTATCATTTTTACCGGTATTAATCGGAAGGCTCGACACCTATCTGCGCGGCTTTCGGGTCTTTCACCCTAGACGCTCAGGCCAACTTATCAAATTCATCTACACCTTCTATCCAGACTTACCAACGTATTTACCCCTTACACATTTTCATAGTTCTCAACACAATAACTATTTCTTTTCCTCATGATGGAAATCTCAATGATTTAGATTCACGATGCACTATAATGCATGAAATAACATGCAATGCAAATGATCCTTTCCATATCTTAAGACATTTCTCCACTTTTGAGTATCTCTACTACCATGTCAACACTCACATTCTCATCTCCTTTTTTCGATGTTCATCCATATGATTAATATATTTCATCAACACGTAGTCACAATTTTCATATCACAAGACATAACAATTTAGTCTTGCCACAGCCTTGCTCATTTATGTATTGTCAATAATTTAACATTAACGCCTCATATTCATATAACAAGAAATTTTCCATTTTGCCAAACATTGATGCAACTCACTCTCTTCATCCTTTTAAAACAAGAAAATAAGAAATTTCAAAAACATTTGCCATATTACCGAAATCCCCAATTTCTAGGGTTTTTTCTCAAAACAATCACTTCCCATTTCATGGTGAAAATTCTCACCCAAAACATTTCTTTTCTTAGGTCAACAAGATGAACCCTCAAGGATTGATCAAAAATTTAGAGTTGAAAGAGAAACCCTCTTTTGAGAAAAACCTTTACATTCTGAAATCACAAGGTTAATATCATCACAAACTAGAAAGAACTCTTAGATCATCATAAAAAGGGCAAAACTAGTATATATAACGCAAGAATATCCCTACCTCAAAGTTGAAGCTTCCAAAAATGGCAAAACCCACTTCTTCTTGGATGGAAATGAAGATCTTGAAGAGCTCAATCTTTTTGTTTAAAGGAAAGGGGGTGAGAAGATCACTAGATCTAGGTCAAATATAGAGAGAGGGGGTATTTCTAGAGAGAGAAGCTCTCAACTTAGGGTTTGGATGAAAAAGTTATGTAAAAAGTCGCTTTTACGATCTGATATATGCGAATCCCGCTCGAGCGGAGAGTTTCACGCTCGAGCGTAAGACACAGCAACAACAACTCGCTCGAGCGCAAAGAGCACCGCTCGAGCGTGGATTTCACCCGTCCAGTATTTCACAGATTGCAGACAGCCGCTCGAGCGCCAAAAGGGTCGCTCAAGCTTAGACATGCTCGAGCGTAAGAAACGTCACTCGAGCGTGAAAAACAGTCTTGCAGCACTTTTGCAGAGACACTCGATACTGAAAGGTTGCAAACTCCGCTCGAGCGCAAGAAGTCCCGCTCGAGCGGAAGACCGAAATTCTGGGCAACAAGATTCTAGACCGAAAGGCAACCAACCTGTTCTAAACACGCACTACTACAAAAATAGTTAAAGATCACACTTTGATAAAAAATATATATATATATATATATATATATCTCACTTTTATTGAAAGTGTGATAAAAAAAAATTTGATTGATATTTTAATCACACTTAATTTGATTGAGTGTGATAATATTTATATTTTATGTCAATTTTCAATTAAGTGTGATTATATATACATTTTTTTAATCACACCTTCTAATTAAAGTGTGATTACATATACACTATTACTTTTTAATCACACTTATTAAATAAGTGTGATTATATATATATATATATATATATTTTAATCACACATTCTAATTAAAATGTGATTATTTATATATTTTTTAATCACACCTTCTAATTAAAGTGTGATTATATATACACTACTACTTTTTAATCACACTTTTTAAGTGAGTGTGATTATATATATATTTTTTAATCACACATTCTAATTAAAGTGTGATTATTTATATATTTTTTTAATCACACATTCTAATTAAAGTGTGATTATATATACACTATTACTTTTTATATATATTTTAATCACACATTCTAATTAAAGTGTGATTATTTATATATTTTTTAATCACACATTCTAATTGAAGTGGGATTATATAGACATTACTACTTTTTAATCACACTTTTTAAATGAGTGTGATTATATATATATTTTTTAAACACACATTCTAATTAAAGTGTGATTATTTATATATATATTTTTAATCACACATTCTAATTAAAGTGTGATTATATATATACTATTGCTTTTTAATCACACTTTTTAAATAAGTGTGATTATTTATATATTTTTTAATCACACATTCTAATTAAAATGTGATTATATATATAGGGTAAATTACACTAACACCCCCTGAGGCTTATATTTATTACAGTTTCCCCCTCACGTTTTGGAAATTACATCTCCCTCCCTGAGGTTTAAAGTTTCATTACAGATTTCCCCCCTTAGCAATTTAATTTTTTTAAATACTAATTTTTCCCTTACTGGGTAAATTACATTGACACCCCTTACATTTTCGAAATTACAATCTCCTCCCTAAGGTTTAAAGTAGCATTACCAATTGCCTCCTCGGTTAGTATTAGTCGGGAAAAAAATTCATTGAAAAAAAATTAATTGGAAAAAAAATTAATTGAAAAAAAAAAATTGTTAGTAAAATTTTTAAATTTCTGTTTAAAAACCAACATAAACTCATTTTTTCAATTTACTTTTTTTTCTCAAATTTACAAAATGAGACAACCATTTATAAATCAAAAAAATTATCAAATAAATTTTTATGACAATTTTTAAAATTTTTGTAAATATAAATTTAAAACTGAAAACGAAATGGTTACCAAACAGGCTTCAGATAGTAAAAATGTCGTAAAATTAACAAATAATTAAATAAGTTACCAACATAAGAAATGACTTATCAAAAGATTCTTAGGCTATGTATGGTTTGATTTTTAGAAAAAAAAAAATTTAAAATTAAAAATTAATTTGGTTAAAAATTAAAAAATAAAAAATAATTGTCATTTTTATATAATTTTTATCTTTCGAGTGGTTAGAAATAATTTTTTACAAATTAAATTAAAACAGTCATATGTATGTATATAACCTGCCCAAAAGTTTAAATGATAATTATTTTTTATCCTTAAATTATAATTATTTTTTATTTTTTATTTCTTAACCAAATTAATTTTTAATTTTTAAAAAAAATTTCTAAAAATCAAACCATATATGGCCTAAGAATCTTCTGATAAGTCATTTCTTATGTTGGTAACTTATTTAATAATTTGTTAATTTTACAACAATTTTACCATCTAAAACCTGTTTGCTAACCATTTCATTTTCAGTTTTCAATTTATATTTACAAAAATTTAAAAAACTGTCATAAAAACTTGTTTGATAATTTTTTTGGTTTATAAATGGTTTTCTCAGTTTATAAATTTGAGGAAAAAATATAAATTCAAAAAATAAGTTTACGTTGGTTTTTAAACAAAAATTTAAAAATTTTACTAGCAAAATTTTTCTTCAATTAATTTTTTTTTTCAATTAATTTTTTTTCAAATAAATTTTTTTCCAATTAATTTTTTTTTTTGGGTTTATTACACTAACACCCCGCCTAAGATTTATGTTTATTACAGTTCTCCCCTCACCTTTTGGAAATTACATCTCCCCCCTAAGATTTAAAGTTTCATTACATATTTCCCCCTTTAGCAATTTAATTTTTTTAAATACTAATTTTTCCCTCACTAGGTAAATTACATTGACACCCCTCACATTTTAGAAATTACAATCCCCTCCATAAGGTTTAAAATAGCATTACCAATTGCCCCCTTGGTTAGTATCAGTTGGAAAAAACAATTCATTGAAAAAAAATTATTTGAAAAAAAAAATTTGTTAGAAAAATTTTAAAATTTCTATTTAAAAACCAACATAAACTCATTTTTTGAATTTACGCTTTTTCCTCAAATTTACAAACTGAGACAACCACTTATAAATCAAAAAAAAAATATCGAACAAGTTTTTATAACAGTTTTTTAAATTTTAGTAAATATAAATTGAACACTGAAAACGATGGTAAAAATGTCATAAAATTAACAAATAATTAAATAAGTTACCAACATAAGAAATGACTTATCAAAAGATTCTTAGGCTATGTATGGTTTGATTTTTAGAAAAAAAAATTTAAAATTTAAAATTAATTTGGTTAAGAAATAAAAAATAAAAAATAATTATCACTTTTATATAATTTTTATCTTTCGAGTGGTTAGAAATAATTTTTTACAAATTAAATTGAAAGAGCCATACGTATGCATATAACCTGCCCAAAAGTTAAAATGATAATTATTTTTTACCCTTAAATGATAATTATTTTTTATTTTTTGTTTCTTAACCAAATTAATTTTTAATTTTAAAAAAATTTCTAAAAATCAAACCATCTATGGCCTAAGAATTTTTTCATAAGCCATTTCTTACGTTGGTAACTTATTTAATTATTTGTTAATTTTATAACATTTTTACCATTTAAAGCCTGTCTGCTAACCATTTCATTTTCAATTTTCAATTTATATTTACAAAATTTAAAAAAATTGTCATAAAAATTTGTTTGATAATTTTTTTAGTTTATAAATGGTTGTCTCAGTGTGTAAATTTGAGGAAAAAACGTAAATTCAAAAAATAAATTTACGTTGGTTTTTAAACAGAAATTTAAAAATTTTACTAGCAAATTTTTTTTTCAATTAATTTTTTTTCGAATAATTTTTTTTCCAATTAATTTTTTTTGGGTAAATCACACTGACACCCCCATGAGGTTTATGTTTATTACAGTTCCCCCTTCACTTTTTGGAAATTGCATCTCCCCCTGAGGTTTAAAGTTTCATTACGGATTCCCCCTTCAGCAATTTAATTTTTTTAAATACCAATTTTGCCCTCTTTGGGTAAATTACATTAACACCCCTCACATTTTAGAAATTACAATCCCCTCCCTAAGGTTTAAAGTAGCATTACTATAGCGACCCCGGTCTTTTCCCATTTGATTATTGTATCCGGACTGTTCCGTAGATTCTGTCATTGTATAATTGTTGTTGTTGTTGTTCCTTATTTTCTTATTTGGAATTATAGGATGTGTTGGGCAGGTTTGTTCAGGTTGGTTGGGTTTAGAAACCAAGTGTTGCTGTCCAGAATTTTGGTTATTCGCTCGAGCGAGGAGTTTGTCGCTCGAGCGAGATGTCGTTTTTGTTCTTCGCTCGAGCTGGGGTTTGGTCGCTCGAGCGAGAGTTGGCGTCCTGTATGGACCTGTAGCTTTGCATTCTTGGCTCGAGCGAGCTTTTCTTCGCTCGAGCGAGTTAGTTTGTTCTTCGCTCGAGCAATAGTTCCTTCGCTCGAGCGTGAGTCTGGTTTCAGGCCTGAGGGTTTGAGTTCTTCGCTCGATCGAGCTTTCTTTCGCTCGAGCGAGATTTTGGGTTGTTGGCTCGAGCAAGGCTTCCTTGGCTCGAGCGTAGTTTCTCTGTGTCTGGTCGCTCGAGCGACCAAGTCTTCGCTCGAGCGAGCCTGTCCAGTTTATATACACAGCAGCGGGATTTGATCAGTCTTTTTCATCTTCTTTGGATTCCAAACCCTAGGTCCGACTTCTCCTTCTCCCTACTCACCTTCTCTCTTAGATTTGATCCACCTAGGGAGTGTTTCTACCCTAGATCCTTCATTAAAAAGATAGAGTGGGTCGAGGGCTTCCATTTAATCTGAACATTTGGCAATTTGGAGCACTTTGGTATTTGGGTACTCATCTCTGTCTTCACCATTTGGGTTGTTTTCTGTAAGGTAGGGATTTCCTACTCCATTTTATAGGTTATGTTCTAAGTTTTGGTATTTTAATATGTTGGGAATACTTTGGTAAATTTTGGGAAAAACCCTAGTTGAAATATTGAATTGATTTGTATAAGTAATTCATGGAATTGGGAAAAGATGGTTAAATTCATGGAATTGGGGAATTCATTGATTAAATGGCATAATTGGATAATTTGAATCATTTGTCTATTGAATTGTGGACATAGTTATTTTCAGTTTAGAAATAACTGTTTTGGGCTATCGGTGGAGGATAGTCGTGATTGTTGTAGACATTGCATGTGGATTAGGAATAACTGGAACTAATCACATTGGTTAAGTCATTAATTTTGACTATGGCATTGATACAGAAAATACATGTATTGGTTGAGCATTGAATTTGCATACATTGTTTTGTGTGTGGGAGGAGATAGGGGATGTACTCCACGGTTTAGGGGAAGATAGGGGATGGACCTCTAAACCGGATTTTGTTTGGGAGGAGATAGGGGATGGACTCCATTAGCATCACTTTTATGTGTGCTTATTTATATAGAAGTGTTTTATTGATACAGCACTAAAATGTGTATCAATCTGGAAGTATGAAGTGTTTGATTTGAGCTTGAGTCTCATTTGTTTGTTGATATTGGAAGGATGTGAATATGATATATGTGATTCACTGTTGTAAGTTTGGCCAGGTTTTGAGCCATGTTGATAAAATTGGAAAGTAAAACGTATCTTAGACAATAGTGTCATGAGACTGTAAAATGAAGTAATTGATTATCTTGGTTAACCATCTGTTGAATGCTATTGCTTTATTCATTGCTTATATGTGGTTTAGTATATTTCTACTGGGCTGTGGCTCACCCTTTATGGGAACATCATTTTCAGGTTCAGGTGATAAACTACCTCCAAGGAATTAGCTTGGGAGGGTTTGGCTTCTGGATTGAAGAAGACTACTTTTAGTTAACTGTCTTAAATTATTAGTACATGTAAACATTCAAGCCTAGGGCTTTTCTTGTATTGAGTTAGAACTCATATTTTTGTATCCAAGTGTTGGCTTGGAAAGATGTAAGCCTGTAGGGCATTTTATTCGATGATACATGTAATGCTTTATTTTGTAATACTCTGATGAATGAATTAATAGATTGTCTTCTTTAAATAATGAATGTCAATGATATATAATGGGTTAATTTTGAGGGCGTTACAACTTGGTATCAGAGCGTACCGGGTTTGAATACTTTGGGTACGTGGGAAGTGATTAATATCACATTGGGTTCGTCTCGTTTTGATAGAGACTTAGTGTAATGTTATATGCTTATGTGATAACATGTTTATGTGATTATGTGGGTATGGAATGTAGTTTCTAGGATGTTGATTGGACCCTTGAGTTTCTAGTAGTCTTGTTGGAAAGGCACTTGATCACTGCTGCTTCCAACCGGAACTATAGTAACGCATTGGGACTATCATTATCCGGGAATGAAATTTGTAGGTGCTTATGTGATTATGTGCTTACGTGGAATGAATTATTGTTGTCCATTGCATTAGGACGCGAGTGTTTAGCTTCGGCACATTTATTAATGTGCTAATGTCTTTGTTTCCTTTATTAGGATGTCAGGACGAGGACGAGGACGCGGTAGGCGTGGTAGGCCGGGTAGGCAGGAGGTGCCTGTGCCAGAGGAGATTCCGGCAGTTCAAGAGGGAATTGGCCAGGCCAATGTGGCCGAGCCAGTAGGCCAGCAGGCTATGGGCGCTCTAGCCCGAGAGATAGCAGGGGCATTCAGGGAGTCAGTAGGCATTCTCAGAGCTGAGAATCAAGCTCAGGCTGTTATTGCGGATGCAGGGCCTTCCTTTCTGAAGAGGGAGTTCTTCCGGTCTAATCCGGATGAATTTGTGGGTGATCCTAAAGAGCCACTTAAGGCAGATGAATGGCTCGAACAGACAACGAAGACGTTTGAGATGCTTGGCATCGAAGACGAGGGGTTGAAAGTGACCTTGGCATCTTTCCAGTTGAAGGGGGATGCGGGTCAGTGGTGGAAGTTTACTAAGGGGCGTATAGGAGGTACGTGGGAGGCTTTTGTGAATGCTTTCCAGGAGAAGTTTTTATCTTCGGCAGTTAGGGAGAAGCTGCGAGACCAGTTTTGTCAGCTTAAGCAGGCGAGTTCTTCAGTGGCCGAGTTTGAGGCTGCATTTACTAGTTTGTCCAGGTTTGCACCTGAGTTGGTGGCGTCTGAGGAACGCCGTTGTATTGAGTTTGAGAAGAAGTTGAGGCGTGGCCTCAAGCTGAGAGTTGGGGGAACTATGATTCGGGATTATGGGCGTATGGTTGATGCTGCAGCCCATATGGAGATCATGATGCAGGAGGAGGAGGAAGGGCAGAAGGGCTCCAAGAGGAGTCAGGATAGTCAGAGTGATGGTAGGAGACAGAAGGGTTTTAATCCCCAGCAGTCTCAGGGTAGCTTTGCTAGATCGACTTTTCCTGTACCGAGTGCTAGTTCGGGGAAAGGCAGTCAGGGAGACATTACCTCTTTCAAGTGTGGCCAGCTGGGCCACAAGTCTCCAGTTTGTCCTCAGAGGGGAGGAGTTCAGAGAGCAGCATCATCTTCGGCTCGATCTCAGAGCCAGAGTCAGGGTAGAGGTCAGCCACTCTCGTGTTATCAGTGTGGTCAGCCAGGGCACATGAAGAGGTATTGCCCACAGTTGGGTGGCACACCTGGTGCATCTGGTTTTAGGCCGATTCAGGGTCAGCAGCCAGCTCAGTCGGGTCAGGCCTCGAGGGCTAATCAGGGGGCTTCATCGTCCCAGACAGTGCAGCAATCTTATGCTCCTAGGGGAGAGCAGGTTGATCAGAGGTCGTCTGGGCGCGTGTACGCTGTTACCGCGCAGGATCTTGTACCGACTCCATCAGTTGTGAGAGGTACCTTCTTGTTTTGCAACTCGGTTGCTAATGTTTTGATTGATACGGGTGCATCTCATTCCTTTGTGTCTGCTGCATTTGCATCTGTTTTGGAATTGGAGTTAGCACAGTTAGCATCTCCTATATGTGTAGTGTCACCTCTTGGGGGTGAATTGATTTTGAAACAAGGTGTTAGGGGTTGTGATATAGAGGTTGATTATCATAGAATTCCATTTTCCTTTGTCGTTATGCCTATGAGAGGTTTCGATGTTATTTTGGGTATGGACTGGTTATCGTCATACCGGGCAGTTATTGATTGCTATCGCCAGAGGGTCACTTGTTGTACCGTGAGCGGAGAGTATTTTCATTTTCTGGGGGACCGGGTTGGTGATGTGTTGCCACCGGGGTATGTTCCGCGAGGAAGGAGTGAGCTTAGTGGGCTACTTGCTAACCTTTTGATTAGTGAGGATAATGAGACTCAGATTGTGTTGCCAAGGGTGGTTTGTGAGTACTCGGATGTCTTTCCCGAGGATCTTGTTGGTTTGCCACCGCATCGGGAGATTGAGTTCTCTATTGACCTAGTGCCTGACACGGCGCCGATTTCCATGGCACCTTATCGTTTTGCCCCAGCCGAGTTAGTTGAGTTGAAGATCCAACTCCAGGAGTTGCTAGATAAGGGCTTTATACGTCCTAGTGTTTCGCCGTGGGGAGCACCGGCCCTCTTTGTTAAAAAGAAAGGTGGTGCTTTGAGACTTTGTATAGATTATCGGAAGTTGAATCGGGCTACGGTCAAGAATAAGTACCCTATGCCCCGTATAGATGACCTGTTTGACCAGTTGAAGGGTTCCCGTTGTTTCTCTAAGATAGACTTGAGATCGGGTTACCACCAGTTGAGGGTCAGGGAAGAGGATATTCCGAAGACGGCATTCCGTACGCGGTATGGCCATTATGAGTTTTTGGTGATGCCATTCGGGCTCACCAATGCACCGGCAGTCTTTATGGACTTGATGAACCGGATCTTTCGGGAATTCTTGGATCGGTTTGTAGTCGTTTTTGTGGACGACATCCTTATCTATTCACCTTCTGAGGAGGAGCACGAGGCACACTTGAGGGTGGTGCTTGAGTTACTTAGAGCCCATAGGCTGTATGCCAAGTTTGGGAAGTGTGAGTTCTGGCTGAGAGAAGTCAAATTCTTAGGCCATGTGGTATCCGGTGAAGGAGTGTCTGTTGATACATCCAAGGTAGAGGCAGTGCAGGATTGGGCACAGCCTAAGAGTGTATTTGAGATCCGCAGTTTTCTGGGATTAGCTGGGTATTACCGTCGGTTTGTGAAAGATTTCTCCAAGTTAGCATCACCGTTGACTAGACTGACTCGGAAGGGAGTCAAATTTGTATGGAGTGAGACTTGTGAAAAGTCGTTTCAGGAGTTGAAAGTTAGACTGACTACCGCTCCAGTATTGATTATTCCAGAGAGAGGATTGGGTTATGCAGTCTATTGTGACGCCTCACGAGAGGGTCTGGGTTGTGTACTAATGCAAGAAGGGAAAGTAGTTGCCTATGGTTCACGTCAGTTGAAAATTCACGAGCAAAATTACCCTACACATGATTTAGAGTTAGCAGCTGTGATTTTTGCCTTGAAGATTTGGAGGCATTATCTTTATGGTGAGAGGTTCGAGGTGTTCTCGGATCATAAGAGTCTGAAGTATTTGTTTACTCAGAAAGACTTGAACTTGAGGCAGAGAAGGTGGATGGCATTTATAGAGGATTATGACTTTGAGTTGCATTATCATCCGGGAAAGGCCAATGTGGTGGCCGATGCCCTTAGCAGAAAACCTGTTGGTGTCATAGCTAATATAGCTGTCCGAGAATGGGAGATGTTGGGTGCACTTGGGGAGTTTGATTTACTTCTGGGCGAATCCGTTGAGGCTGCGGCCTTGTTTTCTGTTATTGCACAACCTTCACTTGTGACTCGAGTGTTAGAGGCTCAGAGAGGTGACTTTGAGGTAGAATCTCTCCGTGAGAAGATTTCCGGTGGGAAGGTTGAGAAGGGTTTGATGGTATTTTCCGACCTGAGTGTGAGATACCGTGACCGTCTGTTTGTGCCGGAGTCTTGCCGAGAGGAGGTACTCCGAGAGTTTCATCATTCACGCCTTGCGGTGCATCCGGGAGGCACTAAGATGTATCGGGATTTGGGTCGCCAGTTTTGGTGGCGGGGTATGAAGAGAGATGTGGCAGCTTTCGTATCTAAGTGCCTTACTTGCCAGCAAGTGAAGGCCGAGCATCAGAGGCCAGCGGGTTTGTTGCAACCCTTGCCTATTGCCGAGTGGAAGTGGGAGCATGTCACTATGGACTTCGTTGTAGGTCTTCCGAGGACTCAGCGGGGTAGTGATGCTATTTGGGTGGTTGTAGACCGGTTGACTAAGTCGGCGCACTTTATTTCTATGCGCGTGAGAGATTCGGTAGATCATCTTGCCGACTTGTATATTCGGGACATAGTGAGATTGCACGGGGTCCCAGTGACGATCGTCTCAGATAGAGATCCTCGTTTTACTGCCAGGTTGTGGCAGAGTTTGCAGAGTGCCTTAGGCACTAAGTTGACCTTTAGCACGGCTTATCATCCTCAGACTGACGGACAGTCCGAGCGTACTATTCAGATACTTGAGGATATGCTTCGGGGTTGTGTTCTAGACTTTAGTGGGTCGTGGGAGAGGCACTTACCGTTGGTGGAGTTTGCCTACAACAACAGTTTCCAGTCTAGTATCGGTATGGCACCATTTGAGGCCTTGTATGGCCGACCGTGTAGATCTCCTGTGTGTTGGGCCGAGGTGGGTGATGCACCTCTGTTGGGTCCAGAGTTGGTGAGGGAAACGACGGAGAATGTTGAGCTTATCCGTAAGAGGCTTGTTACAGCACAGAGTCGTCAGAAATCGTATGCCGACCGTAGGAGAAGACCTTTGGTGTTTGAGGTGGGTGATCATGTCTTTCTGAAGATATCACCTAGACGGGGTTTGATGAGGTTTGGGAAGAGTGGGAAGTTGTCCCCTCGGTTCATTGGTCCGTTTGAGATCCTTGAAAGGATTGGCGAGGCTGCTTATCGTTTAGCTTTGCCGCCGCAGTTGTCCGGAGTACATGACGTGTTTCATGTGAGTATGCTTCGAAAGTATGAGCCGGATCCATCACATGTGTTGGATTGGACCGATTTAGTAGTTGATGAGGATGTCTCGTATGAGGAGAGACCAATTCGAGTCTTGGATAGGCGGGATCAAGTTTTGCGAGGCAAGACCATCCCTTTGGTCAAAGTTTTGTGGAAACACCACGGAGTGGAGGAAGCCACTTGGGAACGTGAATTGGAAGTCCGCAAGAAATATCCGGACATGTTTGTTGATTTGTAATCTTTTAATTAGATTCTGTTATATTATTGAACTTAAGAGCTTTACATATGTCTTAAGTTGTAAAACATTGAGTATGTTTTGGTAAATGGGTGTATCTTGAAACTTGTTTCATTATAGAAGATTAGTGTAACATTGTATATGTTGATTACATTGTTGGATGTGTTATATATATCATGCAATTGAATATGATATGGAAATTGTTAACATTGAAAGGAATAATGCATAATAGTGGTGCAGGTTGAAATATATGTTGTTTTATATATATTGTGGGATGCCTCTGGATAAAGAGATGAAGTGACCAGTATTGGGTCAAGTTGTTTATTATTATTCTATACTATCTTTGGGTATTGAGAAAAACCTGTTTTCAAATTTGTGCCTAATTTCGGGGACGAAATTCTTTGAAGGGGGGGAGGTTATAGCGACCCCGGTCTTTTCCCATTTGATTATTGTATCCGGACTGTTCCGTAGATTCTGTCATTGTATAATTGTTGTTGTTGTTGTTCCTTATTTTCTTATTTGGAATTATAGGATGTGTTGGGCAGGTTTGTTCAGGTTGGTTGGGTTTAGAAACCAAGTGTTGCTGTCCAGAATTTTGGTTATTCGCTCGAGCGAGGAGTTTGTCGCTCGAGCGAGATGTCGTTTTTGTTCTTCGCTCGAGCTGGGGTTTGGTCGCTCGAGCGAGAGTTGGCGTCCTGTATGGACCTGTAGCTTTGCATTCTTGGCTCAAGCGAGCTTTTCTTCGCTCGAGCGAGTTAGTTTGTTCTTTGCTCGAGCAATAGTTCCTTCGCTCGAGCGTGAGTCTGGTTTCAGGCCTGAGGGTTTGAGTTCTTCGCTCGATCGAGCTTTCTTTCGCTCGAGCGAGATTTTGGGTTGTTGGCTCGAGCAAGGCTTCCTTGGCTCGAGCGTAGTTTCTCTGTGTCTGGTCGCTCGAGCGACCAAGTCTACGCTCGAGCGAGCCTGTCCAGTTTATATACACAGCAGCGGGATTTGATCAGTCTTTTTCATCTTCTTTGGATTCCAAACCCTAGGTCCGACTTCTCCTTCTCCCTACTCACCTTCTCTCTTAGATTTGATCCACTTAGGGAGTGTTTCTACCCTAGATCCTTCATTAAAAAGATAGAGTGGGTCGAGGGCTTCCATTTAATCTGAACATTTGGCAATTTGGAGCACTTTGGTATTTGGGTACTCATCTCTGTCTTCACCATTTGGGTTGTTTTCTGTAAGGTAGGGATTTCCTACTCCATTTTATAGGTTATGTTCTAAGTTTTGGTATTTTAATATGTTGGGAATACTTTGGTAAATTTTGGGAAAAACCCTAGTTGAAATATTGAATTGATTTGTATAAGTAATTCATGGAATTGGGAAAAGATGGTTAAATTCATGGAATTGGGGAATTCATTGATTAAATGGCATAATTGGATAATTTGAATCATTTGTCTATTGAATTGTGGACATAGTTATTTTCAGTTTAGAAATAACTGTTTTGGGCTATCGGTGGAGGATAGTCGTGATTGTTGTAGACATTGCATGTGGATTAGGAATAACTGGAACTAATCACATTGGTTAAGCCATTAATTTTGACTATGGCATTGATACAGAAAATACATGTATTGGTTGAGCATTGCATTTGCATACATTGTTTTGTGTGTGGGAGGAGATAGGGGATGTACTCCACGGTTTAGGGGAAGATAGGGGATGCACCTCTAAACCGGATTTTGTTTGGGAGGAGATAGGGGATGGACTCCATTAGCATCACTTTTATGTGTGCTTATTTATATAGAAGTGTTTTATTGATACAGCACTAAAATGTGTATCAATCTGGAAGTATGAAGTGTTTGATTTGAGCTTGAGTCTCATTTGTTTGTTGATATTGGAAGGATGTGAATATGATATATGTGATTCACTGTTGTAAGTTTGGCCAGGTTCTGAGCCATGTTGATAAAATTGGAAAGTAAAACGTATCTTAGACAATAGTGTCATGAGACTATAAAATGAAGTAATTGATTATCTTGGTTAACCATCTGTTGAATGCTATTGCTTTATTCATTGCTTATATGTGGTTTAGTATATTTCTACTGGGCTGTGGCTCACCCTTTATGGGAACATCATTTTCAGGTTCAGGTGATAAACTACCTCCAAGGAATTAGCTTGGGAGGGTTTGGCTTCTGGATTGAAGAAGACTACTTTTAGTTAACTGTCTTAAATTATTAGTACATGTAAACATTCAAGCCTAGGGCTTTTCTTGTATTGAGTTAGAACTCATATTTTTGTATCCAAGTGTTGGCTTGGAAAGATGTAAGCCTGTAGGGCATTTTATTCGATGATACATGTAATGCTTTATTTTGTAATACTCTGATGAATGAATTAATAGATTGTCTTCTTTAAATAATGAATGTCAATGATATATAATGGGTTAATTTTGAGGGCGTTACAATTACCAATTGCCCCCTTGGTTAGTATTAGTTGGAAAAAAAATTTCATTGAAAGAAAAATTAATTGGAAAAAAAGATTAATTGAAAAAATAATTTGTTAGTAAAGGTTTTAAATTTCTGTTTAAAATCAATGTAAGCTCATTTTTTTAATTTACGTTTTTTCCTCAAATTTACAAACTAAGAAAACTATTTATAAACTAAAAAAATTGTCAAACAAGTTTTTATTACAGTTTTAAAATTTTTGTAAATATAAATTGAAAACTGAAAACGAAATGGTTACCAAACAGGCTTGATGGTAAAAATGTCGTAAAATTAACAAATAATTAAATAAGTTACCAACATTAGAAATGACTTATGAAAAGATTCTTAGGCTATGTATAGTTTGATTTTTAGAATTTTTTTTTAAAAATTAAAAAGTAATTTGGTTAAGAAATAAAAAATAAAAAATAATTATCATTTTAATATAATTTTTATCTTTCGAGTGGTTAGAAATAATTTTTTACGAATTTAATTGAAACAGCCATACGTATGTATATAACCTGCCCAAAAGTTAAAACGATAATTATTTTTTACCCTTAAATGATAATTATTTTTATTTTTTAACCAAATTAATTTTTAATTTTTTTAAAAAAAATTTAAAAATCAAATCATACATAGCCTAAGAATCTTTTGATAAGTCATTTCTTACGTTGGTAACTTATTTAATTATTTATTAATTTTACGATATTTTTACCATCAAGCCTGTTTGGTAACCATTTCGTTTTCACTTTTCACAACGCACAATTTATGTCGTTCCAAAAAAAAAATAGGCGCCAAAATAAAATGTTGCAGCGCCAATCACCAAAAATATTTAAAAAAAAGAAAAAAAGTTCTGTTGCTATTAAGCAAATAAGAGAGGGAGAAGATAAAGGGTTAGAAAGGGAGACTAGTTTGGCAGCGGTGAGACTTCGACCTAGAACGGTGCTATCTCTTCGGCAGCAGGACTAGTTCGGCGCCGGCAGCGATCAACGATTCGAAAGGGAAGGGTTTTCTTATTCTCTTCTCTTTGCTTTGATCTAGGTATGTTCGGATTCCCCTCTCCCCCTCTCTCTCTCTCTCTCTCTCTCTCATGGTTCTGCGATAGCAGAGGGGCTGGGAAGGGGTAGTTGGATCGTCGGAGTGGAGGATAGGCGAGGAGATTACTGAGTTTGGTCCTGGAGTTACCAAAGGGGTTGCTGGGGAGAAGTGAGGCGAGGGGAAAGGGAAAAGGGGAATTTTTTTTGTCTTCGCAATGAGATCTAGTACGAACTCGACTCTCTCCTCCCTCTCAGGTACTCCTCTAATCACTCCAATTTTCTATTTGTTTCCTAAAAAATTGCATAAACATTTTTTTTTTTGTTTTTTTTTTTTTTGCTGAGAAAATGAAGCAAATAGTCAATGTGGGGTTCTTTTCTCTGTTTGGTTGCTGAGAATTGGAGCAATAAATATTCCATTGAATCTTGAACGTTATATGAACTGAATTTTTGTATGCAAATTACTAATGCATGAAAATTTACATTTGTCCCCTTCATTATTCAAATTAATTTTGTATTATAATTTTATTTTATTTATTTATTTATTTTTGTTCTTTTGTGATTTTATCAATTTTCAGAAAGATCTCAAAGTGTATCACAATAGATGAACTAATATTAATTGGTAGTTCCAGTCTTCCAGCAGCTAATTACATAGACCCCACTGATCTACAAAATGGATGCTAATGGCTGAAACCCTAGGGTTAAAATCAAAAGGCTTTCAAGGCTTCTGCAAGAAGCATACCAAAACCATCATTGAAGTGATTCTAGACAGTCTTAAGCTGTGTGTGTATTTACTTAAAACAAAGCACTAGAACGCATCGGTGGGCATCATTCTAGTGTGCTTTTAGAAGCTTCTCATTAATGAGGTTGTTTTCAAGTGCCACGCATTATCTGGTAGTTTCATTGGGATCTATTGGACTGAAAGTTGAAATTGGGCATGTATTGTTATAGATAGAAGAGTTTTCTTGCAAAGAATAAAAAATTGGGCATGTATTGTTATAGATAGAAGAGTTTTGTTGCAAATGAAGCTCTTTGAAAGCTTGTTTCAGGCATAGTCTGAAAAATACAAAAATGAAGATTATCACAGCATTAGACAAAGGAATACAGGAGATGAGGAAAACTTTTGCATTTTTATACTAGATATCCTGACATTTTAAACATCCACATTCAAAGCTTCCACAAGAGATTTGTAGCTATGCAAGTCTTTGTGCCTTTTTATTCCCTTCTTTCTCATATCCTGCCGTACAAGTCTTTGTGCCTCTGTATTCCGTATTATAGTATCAAATTATTCAATTTGAGAGTTTTCAATATAGTTACCTTTCAGCAGGATTTGTGCGAGTTACTATTTTTATGCTAATCTAAACTTCTAAGTTTGCTACAATATATTTGCCTAAATCTGATGCTTTAGGCTATAATCAGTTGAGGAATCACATAATTAGAATGTTTATTCTGTGCTGTGTTTGTTATTGCAACTGGTCCCAACTCTTGGAAAAACTTGCTCTTCCAAATGTAAGGACATGTATCCCTTGAAATATATTTGAACTTTATGCTTAGCCTCGTGACCATGCACGTGCATATGGTTCTTTGATTTTTGAAAAACTTAGTTGGCACTTATCATTTTTTTATGCTGAAATTATGTGATGCAGATCAAGTGGTTATGCCCAACTGCTCCTACTTGCCCAGTGGCTATACTTGGTGGATTCCCTCGCACTGCATGTAAGATTAAAGCTTACATTTCTTCCAATGCTGAGATACTGATACAATTATCTAAAGTGCTTTTGTGGTTTCGTATTAGGGTTTGACGTTAGAGAACTTTCAGAAGATAGTCCTGATGATTTCGAAGGTTTAGACGCTTCAATAGCGCATATTGCAAACTTGTTGTCAACAAAGCCTGCTGATAGTAAGTTTCTGCCTTGTTACTTCATTGATTATAGGCCATTAAATTACTTAATTTCCATGTGTTTAGTTAGTAGTTCATTTATCTATCGTGATAAAAAGTTTCATCAACTATCATGAATAAATTACCACCGTGTTGTTTAGGAATTCTATACTTTTTCATTTATTTATTTATTTTTGTATTAACTCATTTACAGTTAAACTTGGTATCGGGGGTTTTAGTATGGGTGTTGCAACTGGCCTCTACTCTGCAACTTGTTTTGCCCAGGGAAAATATGGAAATGGGATCGATTACCCTGTTAACTTGAGGGCTATTGTTGGTCTAAGTGGTTGGCTTCCTGGTTCAAGGTATGAATGCAATATCTTCCTTCTCATTTCCTCTTTGTTCCTCTGTTATATGTACTGTTTTCCCATGTTGAAAATAACCAATTTTCCAAATAAAATAAGATTCGCATGAGATGATTCTAAAATATCTCATTTGATAGCTCCCTCTGGCCATATTTGGAATTGTTTTCAAACTAATATTATATTGAGTTCCAAGGTGACAAAAATAGCTAATAAGTTTTGTACAATGTCATCTCAGGTAGGACTCACTCATTGTTGATTCATAAATCTTTTCACAAGTAAAGATGTAATGTGTGCACCTTATAGTGCTCTTCAAAATATTACCATGCTTATTAGTTAATGGCAAGTTTATGCACGAGGTTGAGGAACAAGATAGAAGGATCACAGGAGGCTGCAAGGTGTGCTGCATCTTTGCCCATTTTGCTCTGTTACGGAATCTGTATGTACATTGCATTTTGGACTCCCTTTTTTTAAAAAAAAAAAAGTTTTCTTGGGAATGATAAAGTTCTTTTCTCACATGTTGTTCGACTTCATGCATATAGCTTAAAATTTGAGAAAACTTTTTGAAGAGAACTATAAGGTGCACACATTATACTGTAATTACCAACAAGCTGGTAGTACACTCAAACTTTTGAGTGCTCTACTGTTGCTCTTAAAATTTGAGTCTTCAATTTGCTATTTTTTTGGTATTGGGACATCTACTGTAATTACCAGCTTGTTGTTCCTATTCACTGATAATTCATAGTTGGTAGAATTATATACATGAAAATTTTATTCCCAAGGATCCTTCTCAACCTCTCATTAGAAACCTACATGAGCATTAAAATCCCTTTAAAAACGCTCCATTTGGTTTAGTTTTGGAATTATGATTTGAGTATAAAGTTATGATTTAACTGTGAAATTGTGAGTTGGGTTTTTAAAAGAGAATATTTGTTTTGTTATGAGTTTTAACCAAACACATAACTCGAAACTCCACACTATTTTCAAAACTCCACACTCAAATTGTAACCAAACACATAACAAAAAAAATATATATATATATATTTAAAAATATATTTATAAAAGAAAATAAAATATTTATAAAAAATTATATAGTTAAATAAAAAATAATTTTTGTAAAATTTTTAATATTTTAAGAATATTTTTTAAAAAATACAGCACACAAATGTATGAAATATAGTGCATATTAGAATAATAAATAAATATTTAAAATATAAAATATTTACCCTAAAAAAATAAAATTAAGAAATTTTTTAAATATTTAAAAAAATAAATCTAAAAAATTTCAAAATACAACTCAAAACTTTTTTCAAAATTCATAACCAAATAAATGGTACTTCTTTCTGCCTATGTATAACATACTTTCATTATTTCAATTTATCTATTTCTTCCGCAGCTTATTATGTGGGTTAAGTAGGTACTAGTTGGAATTGTCTTTTCGGTGTTCTTACTTGTTACTGCCCTGGTATTTGGTCTTGCTGGAATCTACACAGGGTTATTTCTGTTTATGACTTAGCATGTTGCAGCAGGAATCTGGAGGTAAAATCCTTAAATTTTTAAATGCAGTTTGGTAGATATTGTGTTTTTTATTTTATTAGAATGGTTTAAAGTTATATTGTGTTTTTTTTTTTTTTTCTAGTGGTTTCTGAATTAATTTTTTTTTTTATTTTTCAGGTCAGAAATTTTTTCGAGAGATGCAAAATATGGTCAAAGAATTCAAGAACTTAGTTTTTTCAAGTTTTTTTTTTTTAATATATGTAATCACAGTTAAAAACTTTTTATTAATTTCTTTGTATATACTTTTGAACATTTAACTTTCATTTATGAAATATATGATGTTATTCCATTCAATATACGGTTGTGATTCAAAATATAGTATATAGTGTGTATTATATTCTTCAAATGCGCGTACAAAAATAATATTGATTATTATTCAAATATGTCGAATTCTTTTTTTTTTTGTCACAGGTTTTATTAGTTATTAATCACACTTAAAAGATGTGATCTAAATGTTTTTAATCACACTTAAAATGTGTGATCTAAATATTTTTAATCACACTTAAAAGGTGTGATTTGAATATTTTTAATCACACTTAAAAGATGTGATCTAAATTTTATTAATCACTTAAAAGGTGTGATCTAAATGTTTTTAATCACACTTAAAAGGTGTGATTTAAATGTTTTTAATCACACTTAAAAGGTGTGATGAAAGCATTTTTTAATGACACTTAAAAGGTGTGATTAAAAATAACCATTTTTAATCCCACTCCCAAAGACCACACTTTAATAAAACTTAAAATGCACGACCCCAAACCTACCCTAGTAGTTTGGTGCCGTGATGGCCAGTAATCCGTAATTACCGAAGGCCAACTTTCAAAAGTTAACACAATCAGAGTATAGATATAGGGGGCTCACAAATGCGGAAGCAATAAATCAAAATACAAGTGGTCCAAAAGAGCAGTGCATAAGTCCAATGAAATGGCATACATCTTTACAACTTGAATACAACAAAGCAAAATACGTATTACATCTTGATCAAAAGGCTCCTCAAGCCGACATATACAAAATGACAATGAATACAAGCCAAGATGCATAATTTTCAAGAATTGTCGACATAGAAATGACATCGCCGACGTTAATACAAAACAAAGCCGAAAAAAACCATGGATCCAATACAAGCTTTCAAAAACACATCTAGGCATCGCCGACGTCCTGCTCATCACCTACATATATATAGAGAGGGTGAGCTTGGATACTCAGTGAATGGTACTAGCAATAAAGGTTTTGCATGAATATAGCCGAAGTCTTTCAAAACAAAACATGCCAAAACCATACGAATATTAGCCGAGATCCTTTCGGAGCAAAACACATCAAAACTTTATCAAAACAAGAGACGAACCGTATTCATCTATCAAGTCCTACAAGTCTCAAGGGATGCTTACTGGCATCGGCAAAACACAAATCAGCTTTCCGAACAAACAAATCCACGCGGTAAACCGTCAGTGGCAAAACAAAGACTGCACGATCCGTAATTGATTAGCCAAAGGTACTGCGAAAGTTTATAGTCCTCCAGCACAAGGGACTTGTGTTACTTAAGCCCGTAGCTCTTTTTAACATGATGGTCTTGTGTTACTTTGGCCCATGGCCCGCTTTAACACGATGGTCTTGTGTTACTTAGGCCCGTAGCCCGCTTTAACACGATAGTCTTTCCAAGAAAGGACCGTATCCTTTTATACTTAGTGCTACGAAACTTTAGAGTCCTCCAGCACAAGGGACTTCTATACTTGGTACTGCAAAAGTTTAGAGTCCTCCAGTACAAGGGACTTTTCAAGAATGACATCAAAACAAAGCTTATACTTGATACATCAAAACAGAGCTATTCATTCATACTTAACAAATACTTTCGTCAAAACAAAGCAAAGCAAGATTTATCAAAACAGTATAACATAGCTTTATTAGAAATACCACTCACATAGATCTCCTCGGGTGTAGGCTCAAAGCAAAGATCAAGGACCTACAATCACATGGCAATTCACATTCTCAAAACAAGCTTTATATGCATGCAAATGATCCCAGCATTCTTACCAGATCCAAATCAGCAACAAAGCAAAATATGCTGGGAGTTTAAACACTACTCCCGTCTCATGAAAACACATTGGGTACCAACCAGGTCTTTGCCGAGGTCCTACACCTCCTTGCCGAGGTGTGGTCCCGATGGCCTCATTCAAAAACAAAGTCGGGAAAACCTGGGTTTCCCTTGAAGAACATGATGAACATGATCATGAGGAAGATGAATGCAAGATCATAACTCATTACAAAAATCTGAGATTACATGCCATGAGTTCAAAACATGGACCTGGGTACCCATACAAGAAAGCCATGCAAGAACAAACACAAAACATGGTTCTTGTTCCAAACTTTCGGATCAAAACGAGACTTTTCTTCAAGAACACATGAATACTATCTTTCTCTTCCGAAACCAACTTCAAATCGATGCATGATATGCAAAACAAATTCGATCATGCAATGCAGCTAGATGACCAATAACAACAACCAGAGTAGATCAAGATTCTTACCTCAAAACTCGAATCCAACGGTTCAAACCTCGAAGATCAAGCTTGGAAGATCTATTCTCACTCAAGAACTTCTCCTCCTTTCTCTAGAGCTTCTCTCTCTAAAGGCAAAGATTTCAGACAAAATGATTTGTTTCTAGGTCTGCCGGCTGTCTTAACAATCAGCTCGGACACGTGGCGCTACTGGGTTGGTTCAACTCAAAAGGTGATTGATTGATAAGACAAGTCTATGACAAAGCGTATGCAACAAGCTAGGGCAAGACACATCGGCTAAAGTTAAAGCTTCGGCAACAGGGTAACAAAGACATCGGCTAGGGAGGACGACACTTGACTAAGCTGTTCCACACCTTGGCCGGGGTGTGCCACACCTCGGTCTAGGCCATACCTGCCCAAGAACAAGGATTACTAAGTGCAAAATATCTCGGCAACCATGCCCGGGGTGAAGATGGGGGTCGACCAAGTGGTTCCAAAACAGTTCTAAGTACAAAGGTTCAGGGGTGAACTAAGCTCAAGATGACCTCGGCTATACACCAAGCAAGGAACAAAATCATGCAGCAACACTTAAACAAACAAGGCAAGGCAAAACTTGCAAAACAACATAACAAGACAAGATCATGCATGAATGTATGCAAGTATGACAAGAGTAAGGTGAGGGTTGCTACAGTCTACCCCCCTTAAAGAAGTTTGGTCCCCAAACTTAAATGACCTTGCTCTATAAACAACTCTGGATAACGGATTCTCACATCCTCTTCCTTTTCCCACGTGGCTTCTGTGCCATAATGCTCCTTCCATTCGACCTTTACCATTGGTATCGATTTGTTTCTCAACTGCCTCACTTGCCTGTCAATGATCCTCATTGGTTTCTCCTCGTAGCCCAAATCCTCATTAACCGTAATCCCAGAATGGTCAATTATATGAAGTGGATCTCGGATATGCTTCCTCAACATCGAAACATGAAACACATTGTGGACTTGGCTTAAGTCTGGCGGCAAAGCAAGTCTGTAGGCAACGGGGTTAATTCTCTCAAGAATTTCAAACGGTCCAATATATCGAGGTGCTAATTTCCCTTTCTTCCCAAATCTGGAAACTCCCTTCATTGGTGAAACTTTCAGGAATACATGATCCCCAACTTTGAATTCTAACTCATTCCTTCTCTGGTCGGCGTAGCTCTTTTGTCGGCTCTAGGCAGTTTTAATCCTCTGTTGCATAAGTTTAATCTTCTCTGTTGTTACTTGAATCAATTCGGGACCAAGCAGAGCTGTCTCCAATTTCGGTCCAACATATCGGCGACCTACACTTTCTTCCGTACAAAGCTTCATACAGCGCCATGCCAATGCTAGCTTGATAACTGTTGTTGTAAGCGAATTCCACTAAGGGCAAATGCGCTCCCCAACTTCCTAGGAAGTCCAATACACAAAGTCTAAGCATATCTTCAAGTGTCTGAATTGTCCTCTCTGTCTGCCTGTAATAACCCGACCCTCGTCTATGATTCTGGTATACTTTCAGTTCCCTTATTCTGCATATTTATATGCTTATTGTGAAATTTCATGTGGAATTACGGTTAAGTAAGTAAATCCCCTATTTAAGGATGTCTATCTGCTGAGCAAGAAAAGTATCTGTTCTATGTAGAATGTTTAAAGCAGAAATTGGAAGCCTTAGGGGCTTACTTATCTGAAATTGATGTTATATATGTGATCAACATAATTTTTAAGTAATATTAAATGTTTCTGTGAAATTTCAATTTGGGATGCTTAAACGATTGATTTTTGTCCTATTCAATTATTATAACATAATATATATATGCATGCTCTAGTCATTGACTTGGACCCAAAAGCACAAAAATATCTCCTAAGAGGGTTAGGAGAGGAGAATTGGGGAGAAAGAAGAAGAAGCTTCCAAGGAAGAAGATTGGGAAATTAAAGGGGTTATAAAGATTTTAATGGAGGGTATGTGTAATTCATTCTTATTGGTTCCTCTCTTTGATAATTAAGTAGAAAGTTCTTTATGTTATACAAGTTAGGGTTTATGTTACGGAACAAATATGTGGTGAATGATTAATTAGAATCATGCTTTTGAAGTTTGATTATGTAGCTAAATGATCATGTGTGTATATATGGCTATGTATGAGAAGATAGGAATGTTATGAAGTTAAGTTGTGTTTGTGGGTTAAGATCAAAGGTCCAAATTGTATGAAGATTGATCTATGTTATAGCTTCTATTTACATGATTTTGAACCATGTTTCATCAATTAAAAGAACCTATTTCGAGCCTTGAAAAATGTATCAAAAATTGGGTTTTTCTGCATTTTCGGACTGCTTTCTGCTAGAATCGCCGCACGTGCGGGGCTTCTTGCCACACGTGCGGCCCAAACTGCAAAAATTCGTTCGCTCTGTTTTGCGTGCTTAACCCTCGGGTATTTTTGAAATTCATGTTTGAAGTTCCTAAGATGCCTATAAATTCGTTCGAAGTGAAATGATGTAGGAAATGAATTAAGAAAGAAAAAGAACTAATGTCTAAGTTATGTATGTGTACAGGGCACATTCCAGGAGGGACAAGCACTCCGTTGTAGCACTGTGAGTAGTACAAAAATGTACATTTTATCTAATGTTGACAATTATTGTTACTAATGCTCTGTTCCTTGTAAATGTTATACGAATATTTATGACAATTGGAAAGCAATGTGAACTTATATGATCGCTGAAAGATTCGCGTACGTCTGTATGATTTTGGAATCCTTATGTTCTGTTAATGACAAATATTAGCCATTTGTTATTTATCAGCATACTATGTTATTTCTTAGAAAATAAGTGGAACCTATGTTCATCCTTGAAGAATGATATTTGTGTGAATCTAAGATTATGTTACGAAGGGACCCAAGATTGTTTAGAATTTATGATATGAATGCAAAGGTTTACCATCAGTATGCAACTCACATAAGAATATGAATTATTCTATTTTGTTAAGCGTATGATAACGACATGATATAACAAGAAACGCTCTGTTTCTATTAACTTAATGAATGATTATTCAGATATGTAGAAGTATCCACATCATCTTTAACACAAGGCCCTTACCCAGGGGTAATGATACCGTGGTTCAAATAATTGAGTTGCAAGTTTACGTATGTTCTAAGTTTAAGTCTGTTATAAGTTTACGTATGCTATAAGTCAAGAATGTTACAAGTTTATATATGTGACAAGTTCAAATATGTACAAGTTTAAGTAAGGTTACAAGTACAGGTATATACAAGTTTAAATATGTTACACATTTTCAAGTTTAAGTATGTTATAAGTTCATGTATGTTACAGGTCCAAGTATGTTACAAGTTCATGTATGTTATAAATTCAAGCATGTTACAAGTATGCGCATGTTATAAGTTCAAGTATGTTAGAAGTTTAAGTACGTTACAAGCTTAAGTAAGTATGTTACAAGTTTAAGCACGATACAAGCTTAAGTATGTTACAAGCTACGTTACAAGCTTACATATGTACAAGTTCAAGTGTACTATAAGTTCACAATGTTGAGGAATTTCTTTATGGAACTAACAAGAATGCTTTTTATTGATTTGCCAGCGCTATTAAAAGGCTAAGTATAAGTAAGTATGAATTCTGATTTCTGTTAATGATTCAAGCATAATGCATAGGTATGAATTTATTTTCGTTTATGGTATGACATTTATGTATGGTTTGGTCTGTAAGACCTGCTAATTATTGGTATGGAACAAAGTGCTACTTGGAACTAAGTGCTAAATTGTGAGCCACCTCTAGAGTCCATGTGAGCCACCTCTTGAGTCCATACATATGCGAATGAGGCTTATAGCCAATCTGGGCCTATGGCCATTCTATATGATCTATGAGGCCGGAGGCCATTTTGTATTTTCGGTATGGAACAAAGTGCTGTACGGAACTAAGTGCTGCAATGCGAGTCACCTCTAGAATCCGTATACGAGCCACGTCTTGAGTCCATACATATGTGCAAGTTATGAGGCCTATGGCCATTCTGGGTAAGTTGTTATAATATGAAACAAAGTGCTACACGGAACTAAGTGCTACGATGTGAGTCACCTCTAGAGTCCGTGTGAGACACCTCTTGAATTCATGCCATATGTTCAAGGGCTTCATGCCATATGTACAAGGGCTATATGCCAACATGTTTAAAAGTTTAATGATAATATGTTCAAGGGCTATCGCCACTTTGTTCAAGGGCTTAAAGCCATTATGTTCCAAGATATTATGTTTCAAGTTAAAATGTTTCAAGACTGGGCCTTAGGCCGTTTAAGAATTAATACAGAATCCATTAACCTTATGCCTCATTATTATGTATGCATTGATATGTACTATTGATATGTACTATTATTCACTGAGCTTTGCTGGCTGTATATTATGTATGTTCTGTAGGTAATCACTTTGGGAGTCCGTCTTAACCCGTGAAGCTCACCCCTCAGTTGTCAACCTCAGTATGCCCAGGCTCCCAGACCAAGTCTGTGCATTTATGTCAAGTTTTGTTAAGATTTTGGCTTGCACTTTAATTATTTACCTAAGGTTAAAATGTATGTATATGATCCCTTTCTATTCCAATGTTTGTTTATGCGGTCGTGTATGTATATGGGTATATCTAAAAATAAATGAGTCTCACGAATGTGATCTTGGCATGTTAGGTAGCTCAATGGATGCTTTTCTGTGTTGTTTTATTATATTAAATGCTTCCGTTCAGGCCCCATATGATATGTATATCAGGTTAAGTGTCCGTTTCTGTATGAGTCATGCCCGAACTTTTAGGGGCGAGTTTGGGGCGTGACACTGCCCATCCGTCTGGGGATGAAAAACTGTACTAAATCTCAGCTCGGCTCTGAAAGCCCTCTGTAGACTCTGCCAAAATCTAGAAACGAATTTAGGATCTCGGTCTGACATAATTGACATCGGCACTCCATGAAGTCTAACAATCTCGTTCACATATAACAAGGCAAGTTGATCGGCGTTGAAGGTAGTCTTAACAGGTAAAAAGTGTGCTGCCTTAGTTAATCCATCAACAACAACCCAAATCGAATCCATACCTTTCAGTGTTTTCGGCAAACCAATCACAAAATCCATGGAGATGTGTTCCCATTTCCACTCAGGAATCGGCAAAGGTTGAAGATGTCCCGCCGGTCTTTGATGTTCTGCTTTCACTTGTTGACAATGCAAACACTGGGACACGAATTCGGCAATTTCTCTTTTCATATTTGGCCACCAAAACGTCTGTTTTACATCCTGATACATCTTAGTGTTCCCTGGATGAACAGCAAACTTGGAACCGTGAGCTTCCTGCAAAATTCTCCTTTTCAACTCTAGGATGTCGGCCACGCATAACCTTCCTTCAAACTTGAGCACTTGATTTTCGATGGTATATCCTGATCTCGGCTTTGTGACAATCTCCTCGACTATCTTCTTGAAGAATTTATCCTCCAACTGTCTTGTCCTTACCTCATCAACAATAGTCGGCTCCACTGCTATCATGGTCAAACACGCCAAATTTCCATCTGTCTTCCTGCTCAAAGCGTCGGCCACGCTGTTAGCTTTACCTGGGTGATATTGAATTTGCATATCATAGTCTTTCAACAACTCAAGCCACCTTCTCTGCCTCAAATTTAATTCCTTCTGAGTGAATAGGTACTTTAAACTCTTATGATCTGTTAAAACCTGACAAGAAGCTCCATACAAATAGTGACGCCAAATCTTCAAAGCAAATACCACGGCCGCTAATTCTACATCATGGGTAGGATAGTTCTTCTCATGGGGTTTCAACTGACGAGATGCATAAGCTATAACCTTACCCCCTTGCATTAACACACAACCCAAGCCCTTATGTGAAGCATCGCTATAGATATGAAACTCTTCATTACTCGATGGAAGTACGAGTACTGGTGCTGTAACTAACCTCGTCTTCAGTTCCTGGAAAGCCGACTCCCGATCTTTAGTCCATTCATACAGTGTTCCCTTCTTAGTCAATTGCGTCAATGGAATTGCAATCCTTGAGAAATACTTCACAAACTTCCTGTAATAACTTGCCAAACCCAGAAAACTACGAATCTCGGACACATTAGTCGGCCTCGGCCAATTTACTACGGCTTCAATTTTGCTAGGATCAACCGAGATATCCTCTTCATTAATCACATGACCCAAGAATGAGATAGTAGGAAGCCAAAACTCACACTTGTTAAACTTAGCATACAATTTCCGGTCTCTCAAAATCTGTAAGGCAAGTCTCAAATGATTTTCATGTTCAGCTTTACTCTTGGAATAGATAACTACAAACTCATCCAAATATGGCTTGAAGACTCTGTTCATTAAATCCATAAATGCAGCAGGGGCATTGGTCACCCCAAAAGGCATTACTAAAAACTCGTAGTGGCCATATCTTGTCCGAAAAGCAGTCTTCTCGACATCTTCGGCTTTAACTTTAAGTTGGTGGTAACCAGACCTAAGGTCAATCTTAGAAAAGACTCGTGCTCCTTGTAATTGATCAAGCAAATCATCAATCCTAGGTAATGGGTACTTGTTCTTAATGGTGACCTTATTAAGTTCTCTGTAATCGATGCAAAGACGGAGTGTGCCATCTTTTTTCTTTACAAATAAAACAAGTGCTCCCCATGGTGAAGTGCTCGGCCTAATAAACCCCTTATCCAATAATTCTTGTAATTGCAGTTTCAATTCCCTAAGTTCAGCTGGGGCCATCCTGTAGGGTGTTTTGGAGATCGGCTGGGTTCCCGGCGTGATATCAACAGTAAACTCTATCTCTCTATCGGCTAAGTGGCCAGGCAATTCGTTCGGGAAGACGTCGGGGAATTCATTAACAACTGGGATGTCGGCTAAATTAACATTTCCATCCTGATCAACCAGTATACTGCACAAGTAGCCTCGACACCCTTTCTGAATTAACTTATAGGCCTTAATGGACGAAACCAAGTAAGGTGGGGGCACTATCCCTTTACCCTAAAAAGTAACCTCGGCTAGGTTTGGGGGTCTCAGTGTGACACTTTTCGAAACACAGTTAATAGATGCATGATTTGCGACTAACCAATCCATTCCCAGTATAACATCAAAAGGAGTTATGTCCAGAGCCATTAAATCTACTAACAATTCAACATTCTCAATCACAACAACACATGCTCTATAAATGGATACAACAATCATAGATCTCCCAGATGGGGTAGACACAGATAATACATAATCAAGGGGCTCTAGTTCTCTATTAATTTTCTTGGCAAACTTAGCAGATACAAACGAATGCGTAGAACTCGAATCAATCAACACATAGGCATTTTGGGAGCAAATTAGGAGTATACCTGACACCACTGTCTCAGCATTCTGAGTGTCCCCCGGTACTAGCGCAAACACTCTGCCCTGTCTCATCTGCCCTTTTCCAACATTACCCTTATGGACGGAACCCGAGGTATTCTCACCTTTCTTGTTGTTATCAGCCTTTGTCTTAGGGCAATCTTTCACATAATGACCCATTTCGCCACATTCATAACAAGCTCCGGACGTCCGACGACAGACCCCAAAATGTTGCTTCCCACAATCCGAACACGTCGGTTTAGCATTACCTTCCTGCCTCAGGTTACCAGTACTGCCCATGTTCGTCTTCTTCTTGGTGCCCAGCGGTGCTCGGCGATTGTCATAGTTCTGTCTCTTTCGCTGGTTCTCCCCCGAGCTCTGGTATCGATTCAGGTTAGCTTCGGCTAAAATGGCTTTGTCCAACACTTCGGCGTAGGTCGGCATATTATGCAAGTTAACCCGGTCTTGAATCGGTCCGCGAAGTCCACTCTCGAACTTCCTGGCCTTCATATATTCATCGTTGGCCATGTGAGGTGCAAACCTCGCCAATTCAGTAAAAGCGCGGTCGTATTCCGCCACTGATCGGTTGCCTTGCGTCAAAGTCTGAAATTCGGTAGCCTTACAGTTTCGAACACTTAGGGGAAAGTGTTTGTTGTAGAACAACTCTAAGAATCAGGTCCAGGTCAGATCTGGATTGCTTTCTCGAACCATCATCCACCATCTGCGAGCGTCATCATCAAAGGTGAATGCTGCCAACGTCACCTTCTGAGCGTCGGTGCTAGGAAAGATCTCGAACAACTTTTCCATTTGCAATACCCACGCCTCAGCCTTCATTGGCTCTATACCCCTAGAGAATCTCGGTGGTTTCATTTTCTTGAACTCTCTGATTAAAGCTATCGTGTCATCCCCATATAAGGCTGGCTGCGGGGGAACTTGCGGCACTGGAGGAGGTGGAGGCGGAACCACATTTCGGCCGTTGGTCTGCTCGGCCTGAGTCGACGTAGCACTAGCGTACTGCTGTCTGGTTTGCCTCAACTCGCGGGCCAAACCTTCAATTAATCTTTCCAGTCTGTCCAATCTGTCTTCGGGCTGATTCCGGCCAATTGGAGGTCTACCTCTCCTCATGATGCTATGAGCATGCACAGTGTCACTTTAAAACAAATAAGCAAATGACCACGTAGGCAAGTAACAAAACGGTATGTCAAGACAATGCACACCTCGTTCAATTAGAAAGCACCCTGATGCAATCCTAACATCTTTCTAAGGGAAATCCTATGCTCTTTAGGACTCAAAGTGTGTGAATAACGTACTATAAGGAACGCGTTCTCTGATACCATTCTGTCACGACCCCAAACCGCCCCTAGTAGTTTGGTGCCGTGATGGCCAGTAATCCGTAATTACCGAAGGCCAACTTTCAAAAGTTAACACAATCAGAGTATAGATATAGGGGGCTCACAAATGCGGAAGCAATAAATCAAAATACAAGTCGTCCAAAAGAGCAGTGCATAAGTCCAATGAAATGGCATACATCTTTACAACTTGAATACAACAAAGCAAAATACGTATTACATCTTGATCAAAAGGCTTCTCGAGCCGACATATACAAAATGACAATGAATACAAGCCAAGAAGCATAATTTTCAAGAATTGCCGACATAGAAATGACATCGCCGACGTTAATACAAAACAAAGCCAACAAAGACCATGGATCCAATACAAGCTTTCAAAAACATATCTAGGCGTCGCCGATGTCCTGCTCATCACCTACATATATATAGATAGGGTGAGCTTGGATACTCAGTGAATGGTACTAGTAATAAAGGTTTTGCATGAATATAGCCGAAGTCTTTCAAAACAAAACATGCCAAAACCATATGAATATTAGCCGAGATCCTTTCGGAGCAAAACACATCAAAACTTTATCAAAACAAGAGACGAACCATATTCATCTATCAAGTCCTACAAGTCTCAAGGGATGCTTACTGGCATCGGCAAAACACAAATCAGCTTTCCGAACAAACAAATCCACACGGTAAACCATCAGTGGCAAAACAAAGACTGCACGATCCGTAATCGATTAGCCAAAGGTACTGTGAAAGTTTATAGTCCTCCAGCACAAGGGACTTGTGTTACTTAAGCCCGTAGCTCTTTTTAACACGATGGTCTTGTGTTACTTTGGCCCGTAGCCCGCTTTAACACGATGGTCTTGTGTTACTTAGGCCCGTAGCCCGCTTTAACACGATAGTCTTTCCAAGAAAGGACCGTATCCTTTTATACTTAGTGCTGCGAAACTTTAGAGTCCTCCAGCACAAGGGACTTCTATACTTGGTACTGCAAAAGTTTAGAGTCCACCAGTATAAGGGACTTTTCAAGAATGACATCAAAACAAAGCTTATACTTGATACATCAAAAAAGAGCTATTCATTCATGCTTAACAAATACTTCGTCAAAACAAAGCAAAGCAAGATTTATCAAAACAGTATAACATAGCTTTATTAGAAATACCACTCACATAGATCTCCTCGGGTGTAGGCTCAAAGCAAAGATCAAGGACCTACAATCACATGGCAATTCACATTCTCAAAACAAGCTTTATATGCATGCAAATGATCCCGGCATTCTTACCAGATCCAAATCAGTAACAAAGCAAAACATGCTGGGAGTTTAAACACTGCTCCCGTCTCATGAAAACACACTGGGTACCAACCAGGTCTTTGCCGAGGTCCTACACCTCCTTGCCGAGGTGTGGTCCCGATGGCCTCATTCAAAAACAAAGTCGAGAAAACTTGGGTTTCCCTTGAAGAACATGAAGAACATGATGAACATGATCGTGAGGAAGATGAATGCAAGATCATAACTCGTTACAAAAATCTGAGATTTCATTTCATGAGTTCAAAACATGGACCTGGGTACCCATACAAGAAGGTCATGCAAGAACAAACACAAAACATGGTTCTTGTTCCAAACTTTCGGATCAAAATGAGACTTTTCTTCAAGAACACATGAATACTATCTTTCTCTTCCGAAACCAACTTCAAATCGATGCATGATATGCAAAACAAATTCGATCATGCAATGCAGCTAGATGACCAATAACAACAACCAGAGTAGATCAAGATTCTTACCTCAAAACTCGAATCCAACGGTTCAAACCTCGAAGATCAAGCTTGGAAGATCTATTCTCACTCAAGAACTTCTCCTCCTTTCTCTAGAGCTTCTCTCTCTAAAGGCAAAGATTTCAGACAAAATGATTTGTTTCTAGGTCTGCCGACTGTCTTAACAATCAGCTCGGACACGTGGCGCTACTGGGTTGGTTCAACTCAAAAGGTGATTGATTGATAAGACAAGTCTATGACAAAGCGTATGCAACAAGCTAGGGCAAGACACATCGGCTAAAGTTAAAGCTTCGGCAACAGGGTAACAAAGACATCGGCTAGGGAGGACGACACTTGACTAAGCTGTGCCACACCTTGGTCTAGGCCATACCTGCCCAAGAACAAGGATTACTAAGTGCAAAACATCTCGGCAACCATGCCCGGGGTGAAGATGGGGGTCGACCAAGTGGTTCCAAAACAGTTCTAAGTACAAAGGTTCAGGGGTGAACTAAGCTCAAGATGACCTCGGCTATACACCAAGCAAGGAACAAAATCATGCAGCAACACTTAAACAAACAAGGCAAGGCAAAACTTGCAAAACAACATAACAAGACAAGATCATGCATGAATGTATGCAAGTATGACAAGAGTAAGGTGAGGGTTGCTACATAAAAGGTGTAATTAAAAAAACATACATCACACAAAAAAAGTGTGATCTTTATCTGTATTTGTAGCAGTGACGCTCAAGTCATTCCAAAACTCAAATTCAAGAGATGTAAGGAAGAAAGACATAACCGGCAGCATCAAACAACAAGATTTGGATCCAGAATACCATGACAGTCGGGTAGAGATCCGAGGTCGATATACTGGATCGCATCACACACACACTCCATTTCTCTCTCTCTCTCTCTCTCTCTCTCTCTCTCTCTCTCTCTCTCTCTCTCTCTCTCTCTCTCGGCCAAAGAAAAAACTATTATTAGTTTGATTTTAATTTAATAAACTATTATTATTTTTTGTTTTATTTTTAAATTGTTAATGTTATTTATTTAATTATATAAATTTTTATTTTTACAAGATTTATTTTTATTTAATTATTTAAATTTTTTATTTTTATAAGATTAATCTTTTTATTTATTTTATTTATTATTATTTTTAATTATTTAACTGTTACAAGTTGTTTTTTATTTTTATTTTTTGAAATTTGACCACTGGTAGAGAGTGTCGGATGGGTGGGTCGGGCCGCTCGCAAGGTCTGAAATTTTTTTGGGCCGGGCCTAGGCCCAAAGTACTAGGTTGGGCTCGGACCATGGCCTGTTTTATTTTCAAATTATTAATGTTATTTATTTAATTATATAAATTTTATTTTTACAAGATTAAATTTTATTTAATTATTTTAATTATTATTTTTTTATAAGATCAATCTTTTTATTTATTTTATTTTTTATTTTTTTAATTATTTAACCATTACAAGTTGTTTTTAATTTTTATTTTTTGAAATTTGACCATTGGTAGAGAGAGGGCTGGGCTGCTCGCAGGGCCTGAAATTTTTTTGGGTCGGGCCGGGCCCCAAATAGAAGGCCCAGGCCGAACTGGGTTGAAACGGGCCGGACTCACCTCGACCTTCGGGCTGCACACGGGCCTTGGGCCATTTTTACACCCCTACCCATATCTCATGAATCTTGACAACCAACAACACTTTATTCAAGACTTATGCCGTGTTTGGATCATTGATTTGGGAAGTTATTGAGAAATAGAAAGAAAACAGATGTGTGAAATATAATTATATTTTATTTATATTTCACCCATTTTTTTCCATTTCTTTTTTTAAAAGGCTACCCAAATCCATAAACCAAATACAATCAAAATCCACCCAATAGTGTTTAATCATTACACTTGTGCATATTATGATTGAGTTTGCATTTTTTTATAGAAAAAAGAAAAGATTATAACTAATAATATGTTAAGAATACTAATAGCTATTTTTACAAGCCTAAAGTAAAAAATGCGATATTTATCTTAGCTAATCACTTTAGCTAATATGTATTCCAATAATACTCTCTACTTAGCTAGTTATTTTGAATGCTTATTTGTTTTTAGTTGTCGGTTTCTAAGAAAAGAGGAAAAAAGATGAGAAATGGAGAATGAGTGAATATATTTATTTTAGAGGAAATTTTATTTTACTCCCCAAATTATACTTCAATGATCAATTTAACTCTTTTATTTCTTATAATTTTAATTTTACACCTAAACTATTTGATTATGGATCAGTTTTACCACTGCCGTTAGCTGCAGTTTATAATCAAATAGAAGTTGCAGATGTCACACCGGAATTTTGTTTGAAATTTTAAGTTGCCTCCCAAGCTATCTCAAAAATATAGACCCCCAAACTTCATATTGTTTAGGGGTCTAATTTATATTTTGGGGATAGTTTGATAGTAGAATGAAATCTCAAATGAAGACAACAGCAAATGTCGTCTAATTATAAACGGAAGCTGACACGAGAGGTGAAATTGATCCAAAATTGAATAGTTTAGGTGTAAATTGATCATCAATGTATAGTTTGGAGAGCAAAATGAAATTTTCTCTATTTTTTAATAGCAATGCTAGGTATCATGAAAATTTTGTCATGAAAATAATCATGAAAGCTTGGTGACCCTTGGATTACACTTAGAATAAAACACCACACACTAATCAAGGTAATCTAAGGATTATAAATTTTTCATGATTATTTTCATGACAAAATTTTCATGATCCCTAACTTTTCCCATTTTTTAATGTTTAGAGAATGATTTTTGAATCGCTAAATTTAGCTAGAAAAAGTTGGGGAAGGTAAAATAATTAGGCAAATAACTAAGCTGTGGAGACCCCCAAGACGTGTGAAAGACTACCCCACTAGAAGAATTTAGCTAGCTTGTTGGAGTTATTTTTAGCTAAAGACAACTAACAAAAAACGGTGCGAATTTCTCTTTTCAAATTGTGCTTTGGTTACTGAATTCTAATATCCGCGACGTAGAGAGTATAAACAAGTTAAACTACTTGGAAGATTCTAATAACCAAAAGTTTGCTGGTCCATTGTCGTCTCTTAAACAATTGAATATGGGAATTGTTTGAATGATTAAGAGAGTGTAAAAAATATATGAGAGAGAGACAGTACTATTTAACAAACTTCAATATTATAAAATTATAGGAAAACAATTTTAAGGAAATAATGTAACAAACTTCATTATCATAAAATTACAGGAAAACAAATTTTAAGGAAATCATCCATTACTAACCCACTTATTTATGCTATATATTAAATCATATTTGCTTGAAGTTTAACAAATAGATTCATGGGCTCTCTATTGTTTATTTCTCTAGTTGTTGGGATACCAGAATTGAGCTTGAAGATGGTCTACCACCTTCTTGTCCACTTGGAATGCCTTGGCAAGAACATCATCAGAAATCATTGGTTTCGACCCGAATACTGCATTAGCAACTGTAATGGTTCCGGGGTTTTGGCTACTTAGGGCGGCGAGAGCTACTGCATTAGTCTTTCCATTATTAAATTGAAAGTGAATGAGACCCTCTGGGAACACAAAAACATCTCCTGGATACAAGACCTTTGTGAAGAGACGGTTGTCAGTGTTGGAAGTCACGAATCCGACATAGAGAGTACCTTCCAAGACTACGATGATCTCAGTTGCACGAGGGTGCGTGTGGGGTGGGTTGAGGCCATAAGGCGCAAAGTCGATTCGAGCTAAGGAGATGCCGAGAGTATTGAGGCCTAGTATTTGTAGAACGTTTACGGGAGTGACTTTCGACCCAATTGGGTTCGATGTGTTCTGAGGAGTAAGGAGGCCGGAAAAGAAGAAGTCATCAGCTGTGGCAAGCTTTGGGTCGTTACAGACTTTGCCATTCACGAACACTGCATGCAAAAAAAATGGAGTTGTGCTTGAGTTAGGATTGGGTGAAAGAAAGAAAACGTTATATAAACTAATAAATTTTCAATAATGTTACAATAATGACATCTAACAAATTAAAATTTGGCCCTTCACAAATTAAACAATTAAAATGTTGGAAATCAAAATGAAACATATCATATATTTTGAGGCCGAAAGTGTAATTAACTTCTAATTTTTTTATTTTATTTTTTTTGGCTGATGTGGATTTTTTTGTTCATAAAATTCTGCTTGTTTTGATGACGAATATAGACGATGTCAGCAAGGGAGCCAACTTAATACATATTTAATACTTTGAAAAAGAAATTGTCACCACTAAAATATTGATTATCAAAATGATACAAGAACATATTTACGCAACGTACAATTAATCAATCAATATTTGACTTCAAAATGAAAATTTAAAAATTGAGGTCTTAATTATCATCAAAATGCAATCGCTATAAATAAGTTGTCACTAAAATTATATATCAAAATCTAAGACTTTTGAAAGGCACAGAGATGGGAGAGACAAGCATAAAATATACCAGCAGAGTTATTGATGGCAACACAAAAATCCTGTACAGGACTAGGGTCAGAAGCAGATACAAGCGATGCAAAAGCCATGATGGCTATGGTTACAAGGATAAAGTGAGTGCCCATTGTAATTGAAGAAAATTGAAATTTCTATGGCTAATTGCTTGAAGGAGGAGATAGATATCTAGCGTGGAAAGTGTCTATTTATAGATATAGATAGATAAGAGTAGTTGAATTTTTCATTAAGTATTTTCCAATGCAAATGAGAGAATAATTACCAAGTCCTCAGTGGGTAACATTTTTCCTCATTCACCATTTAATACAAGAACGAACGGTTCTTCAACAACTAAACCCTTTCTCATTCATTTTTTCTAATTGCTGATTGAAACGCTGCTATGGACTTTTCTCTTTCATTGTTTTTTTTAGTTTTTATTATTATTAGTTTTTAGACGGACAATTTCAACCACACGGCACTATCATCTACCATAAGTTTCTAGGAATAAGTTATAGATATGCATAATCATCTATAAATTATTAGTTTTCATTTGGTATGCCAGTCTTTTTGGTTTTTTAGTTTTTTTAGTTACAAAAAGATAAAATAGGTTTTTTAGCTCAATAAAACAAAATATCACATTCAATCGATAATCATTTCATTTTTTCTCTTACAAAAATCAAAAAAGCCAAAAAGCCTATCTGAAATGGGACTTTTTAGCCCCAGACAAAAATAAGCAAAAAAGTTAAAAAGCCAAAACTGCAAGGAGCATGGCCAATATTCTTGAAGAAAGAAAATGATTAGTTCATCATAATTTCATCATTTGATTATGATGGTAATTCTTGATCATTGTGTCATTTTAGTTTCTATAATTTCAATTGGCTCGATTTTGACCATGAGTTTATAATTTTGTCTCAATTTTGTCCAATTAATTACAACTCTTAGCATCTCTTTCTGAAAAATACGCACAAAAGTGTCATATGTCATATTTTTAAAGGCAAAATTTTAAACTTATTAAATTCAGTCAATTAACCTAAAGTAATTTAGTGGTAATTTTCTTTAAAAAAAAACACTAACAATATTATCAATTGGACAAAAAAATGTAAAATTAAGAGTCAAAATTGAATTAATTGGAAGTGTATGGATTAAAATGACACGAAAGATAAAATATAGGAACCACATGTATAATTTTCCCTATAATTTATATCTGAACTTATTAAAATATTTGTTGAAGAAAGAAAATGATTAAAGTTTTACAATATTTGGATATCTTTGAATATCTCTTTATTTATTACTATTTCAATTTTTGCTGATAAAAAAATCAAACAAAAAAAAAAAACTTCACTACAACAAATTAAGGTTTTAGAGAGAAAATTTTAGAGACAACCAATTTTTAGGAGCGAAAATGTTTTGTTGCTAAAAGTGTAAAAGCGTCAACATTTTATTTTTAGTGACGAAATTGAACATTTAATAATGAATTATTATCTTTTTTGGACTAAATTTTTTGCCTTAACAAGTAAACCCTATTGGGGCTAAATTATTTTGTCTCCAAAGGTGCATTTAATAAAAACATTTTAAAATTTAATTGCTAAAACGCTATCTTTTTTTTTTTTTTTTTTGAAATGACCTTTCAGTGACTATCCGTGCAATGACATTTGGAATTTTTTTTTAAGGTCCATGATATTAAGATTTTATAAGCTAAAGGACATACAATATTTTCATAGTAGTTAAGATCCCTCAACATTTCTATAGAGAAAATTCAACTCAGACAAATTCAATTTTCACATAGAAATTTTGAAAATTTCTCTGTGATCATACTAGAAAAATTTCAAAATTTCTTTGAGTCAGGTGAAATTTCTTTAAGTCGGACGAAATTTCTCTGAGTCGAATTTTCTTTATGAAAATATTGAGGGATCTTAGCTAATAAAATCTCATACTATACAAAGTTGGAGAGAGATGTTTCACTAATTTTTTCTATTTTTTTGATCTTATAAAATTCCACAATTTTGTTGTAAAATATCTATTGGAATCTATTTCAGATAATAAAAATTGAACCAAACAACAAAATATAACTCTCATAAATTAATAATTTTAATCATATTTGTATAATACGCTCGATTAAATATGTTCTTAAACGAGAGTTTTGAATTCGTCATTATATTTCCAAAGGATCTAAGGTTGTGTTCACCAATGAGAGCAAATTGACCTTTTTATGCCTACGTGCTTGAAATGATGTGACGAAGCTAGCATGTCAGACGTATCTATATCTCTATATATAATATTTAATTAAGAGTGATCGTAATTTTTTTTTCAATACAGAGCTTATAATAATGTCTTGTTACCGAGTCTTCTCTTCTACGGTTGCCATGTCTAATTCCATGATGAATGGTTATTCAACATCTTTGATTAGGCAAATTATAATTATCATTTTGAGTTATATCAAAAAGGCAAATATATAAATGAGTATATGTTAGAGATTATTTTCATGACTTGAAGGATTATATGGATACATTCTCAGTTTGATTTAAAATACTGATTATTTCTTGTCATTCTAAAAATTACAAATACTCTTTTATCAGAATTCGTCATTTAATAGAGTTGACAGAAAAAATAAAATTTCTAATTATCTTTCCGTACAATAATAAAAATTTTAGAACTGTTAATCAACATATGATAAAAAGAATCATTAAGAAATCATCTAATATTTTCCAATACAAAGCTTATAATAATAATGTATTTAAAACCAGTCTTCTCTTCTATGGTTAGCTTATTTAAAATTTACCTTATAATTTTTGAGTTAGCATTTTTTCTTAGGCAAATTATAATTATAATTTTGGATAAATTATAAATATACTTTTTGAGATTTGATTAAAATACAGAATTGTTCTTAAAGTTTTGAAAATTATAAATAACCCATAATTGTCAGAATTTTTTATGTAACATAATTGTCATAAAAAATAAAATTATTAACTACTCTCCTATACAATAATAAAATTACTTGAATTGATTAAAATACATTTATGATATCATTAAAAATTGCTAATTGAGTTCACGATTTATTAATAAAATAGGTCAATTATTATGCAATTAGAAACTTAAAGTGACAAGATGTAATTTTTAGAATCACACAGGGAACAATCCATCTTCTAAGTAAATGTCAAAGGGTATATTTATAATTTATCCTATAATTTTTGAGTTTTTGTTTTTAAAAAAAATGCAATAAATTTTATAAATTTGTTATAGTTACATTGGCATGTAAAGAAACTACAATGCTATATTTTTATTTACATATTTATTCACACAAACTGTTGAAAGAGCCTCCCAAAGCTCTCTATATGTGGCTATTAGCTTGATTTTTTTTTTTGTTAAAGTGATTAATGTAGTAACAAGTCCATTGGAAGAGGTAAAATAGGACGGTGGTAGCCATAATAGTCAACATGCCTTTTTTAAAAAGCCTGTTGCTGATGCTCTTGGGCCAAAGGTCCATTCTTGAAACTTTCAGACCAATAGGCCCAAACTAAATCTTCTTGGGCTAAAAGGACATTATTTTACCACAATGACACATGTCTGTTCAAATCTTAGCTATCTGTGTATCTGTTCAAAGCGTCACATATTTATACATGTGTCACCTGTAACGCCCTCAAAATAATACATAATCAATCATTCACAAGTCCTAGAATCATAAAGGAAACATTATGTTTTCATTCACCAGAGTCCTGTTTACAAAAGATGTTACATGTTGACAACAAAAGTAGATGCTCTACAGGCTTACAACTTTCCAAGTCAACACTTGGATACAACCAAAAGAGGGTCAGACGCCCTTTACATACAAAGCCCTTGGCTTGGAAATAAAAACATGTAAACATAAATAATGCAACAAAAGAGAGACTTCAACCGCGAGACCTCGCAAGCTATAACCTTGGAGGCAGCAAGTCACATGTACCTGAAAATGATGTCCCAAGAAGGGTGAGCCAAAGCCCAGTAGAGACATGCTAAACCAACTATGAGAAATAACTAAAACATTAACATTCGATAAATGTTTAACACATATAGGCCAACGTACATCCTTTCCATAACCAACCAACATTTACAACCATATTCCAATCCATTTCCATTTGTTTATCCAAATCAGTTCATTAACATGGATCATTGTTTATCTCAACAAATCACAATGAGGCTACAACTCATATTAACAACACTTCAATCATAAACAATTTAAAATGAGACTACAACTCATATTATCAACACTTCAATCATCAACATCATTCAGATGTATTTAAGATTTTGGGACTTTCACCATGGACACTCCGGCCAACTTAGTTATCAATGGAGTCCATCCCCTATCTCCTCCCAAACCGTGGAGTACGTCCCCTATCTCCTCCCAAACCATGGAGTACATCCCCTTTCTCCTTCCAAATTAAATACATATGCAATGCATTTGAACACTTTATCATATACAATGATCAATTAAAGCACATATTCAATGTGTTAATCCAACCGTCATATTCACTGACATAATTCAATTGATTAGTTTCAATTTACCTAATCATCAGGCAATTTTACAACAATCATGGCTATCCTCCACCGATAGCCCAAAACAGTTATTTCTAAACAGATAATAAAATTTATCAAACAGATAAATTAATACATTTTCCATAGGTAAGCGATTTTCAATCCAACTATACCAATCAATTACATTTCCCCCCAATTTCATCATTTCCAACTCAATTATGTATTCCCATAATTAATTTCATTATTTTGACAAATAATTCATTTAATCCCAATTAGGGCATTTTTCCCTCTTTCTCAAATAACACTTCTAAGGCTCAATTTCATCAATTGTACACTCATAGTTCCCAATTCAAAACCTCACATTCACAATAGAGTCCAAAACCAAGAAACCCCTCTTTTATAATTTCAAATCAAACCCTAACTTTCCAAAACATCCAAGATTCCTACATTTATACAAATACCCAACATTTATGTTAAAACTCATAGAAAGGAGTAGATAATCCCTACCTCAACTGGAGAGACTCAAAGGAGATGAAGAGGAAAAACCTAAGATGCTCCAAAGTCCAACTTTTTCGGATCAAACTGAAGCCCACACAATACTCTAGCTTTCTTACAAAGGAACTAGGGTAGAGGACCTCTAGAACATGGAGTATTTGTAGAGAGAAGCAGTGTGTAGAGAGAGAGAGAGAGAGAGAGAGAGAGAGTCAGATCTAGGGTTTGGAGTGAAAAGGGGGATGAAAAAGTGACTAAAATCACGCTGCTGCGATCTGATATATTCGAGGCTCGCTTGAGCAAATGAGTGGTCGCTCGAGCGACCAGACACAAAAGAATCTCACTCGAGCGCACAATTTAAAGCTTCAGGTCTGCAACCTAGACGCACGCTCGAGCGCAAGAGTTCTCGCTCGAGTAAAGGAACACAAAACATAGAGCGAGTGAGCTCGAGCACAAGAAGCGTCGCTCGAGCGAAGATTACAAACCTTCAGGTTTTACAAAGACGTAGATGCATGCTCGAGTGCAAGAGTGCTCACTCGAGCGAAGGGACACACCACACAAAGCTTGCTCGAGCGCAAGAATCCTCGCTCGAGCGAAGAAACCAAAACCCAAGGCTCACTCGAGCCCAAAAAGCCTCGCTCGAGCAAAGACGCCAAATTCTGGACAGTAACCATTTGTTCCAACACCCAACCAACCTGTTCCAAATTCACCCTACACATCCCAAAACTCAAATACAAAGGATTTAAAGGACGAAAACGAGATATAGACAACAACAACCACGACGGAACCCAAGTCCAGAACAAAATAAATGATGGGGAAAACCAGGATCGCTATAACCTCCTATATGTTCAAATGTTCACATATTTGTACACTTATCACATATCTATTCACCCATCTACCCAATGTCATCTATTAGTCTACTTTATTGCCACCAACCACTAGCTACTTTTTCCTATCAATTTTTCAGAGACTTTTTTAGCACCGACAATTTTTCAACACATGTCCTTATCACCAAAAAAGATTAAACCTCAAATTAAATAACATATGACCCCATAGGATTTGATTTTTCATCAATTAAATATAGTTATGTTGACTATTTTTAATAAGATTAAACAAAACAAAGCTAATATTTTTATTTTGTTGTCATAAATTTTGTATTCTAAATATTAAGTAACAAATACTTTTCGTTTATTTTTTTGAGTTGATTATAATTTTATCACAATCTTATTTATTTCATATTTACATTATCAATTTTGTTTATTTAGTCTTTGAAATATTCATGAAAATAACTAACAATACAACATTAGCGTGATAAGAGTCTCTCCACTTATAATCAATGGTTTTAAGTTGAATGTTTTAACACAGCCCACATCCATAAACTTTAACTGGTCAATAATAGGCTGGGTTCAGGCCCGCCCATCTTATATTTTTAAAACCTATAACCTATTCATGTGCTTAAAAAAATGGGCCTATGGGTCTCAAGGCAGGCTTAGCTCATATGGGCCTAATTTGACATAGCTTTCAACTTTAATTCATATGTTTTTTTTATTAAATTCCAAAGTTATTAAAAAATAAAGATTTGTAATACAAAATTTTGAAGTACATCAGAACAACTATAGTCACTTTTTCAATCATGAATTCTTTTACTTTTTTTTAAAAAAAAATTATTTATTGAAATACAAAATTACATCTGTTATGATTATGTTATTGAATTATATGCATCTTTAATCTCATAGAAATTTAATTACTAATTTCATATGGATGGCATGCTAATTTTTTTATTGTTAAAATTATTATTTACTAAAAATGATATATTCACGTAAGAAGGAAAAAAGAAAGGATAAAAGTGAAAAATTAAACCAATTGTTTAGTGTATATGGGTCCAATGTGGGCTTTTGGGATGGTCCTATGGGTCGAGTTTCAGGTCAAGCCTCAAAACACCCATGAGGCCCATAATTCCTATCCTTCACTCGAAGCCCAACCCCAACCCATATGTTTTAGGGTTCAGTTGAGTCAGGGCAATGCTAGGCCAAAAATAATTGGAAGATTACCATAACCAAAAGTTTGAAATGGGAGCCTAGAGAAAGATCAAGAGTGTTATCGTCATATCAATAAGGAGCCTAGAAAAGGATCAAGAGAGTGTCATCATTTTATAAGAGAAGAGAGAGAGAGAGAGAGAATACTATTTAACAAACTTGATTATTATAAAATCATAGGAAAATAACAATCCACTTATTTATGCTATATTGCATCATATTTATTTAAAGTTTAACAAATAATAGATTCATAGGTTCTCCAAACTTTCTTTCTCTAGTTGTTGGGCCACCAAGATTGAGCTTGAAGATAGTCTACCACCTTCTTGTCCACTTGGAATGCCTCGGCAAGAGCATCATCAGAAATCCTTGGATTTGACCAGAACATTGCATTAGCAACAGTAATAGTTCCCGAATTTTGGCTACTTAGGGCAGCAAGAGCTACTACATTAGTCTTTCCATTATTAAATTGAAACTGAATAAGACCCTGTGGGAATACAAAAACATCTCCTAGGTACAAGACCTTTGTGAAGAGATGGTTGTCAGTGTTGGAGGTCACGAAACCGACATAGAGAGTACCTTCCAAGACCACGATGACCTCAGTTGCACAAGGGTGCGTGTGGGGTGGGTTGAGGCCATAAGGTGCAAAGTGAATGCGAGCTAAAGAAATACCGAGAGTATTGAGACCTAATATTTGTCACGCCCTCGAAATACAATATAAATAATTCATTCATAAGATCCATTGATTTAATGAAAATGATATACTTTCATCAATCGGAGTTTATATTACAAAATGGTATTACATGCATTATACATTCATAAACGTTCATTCTAAATCTACAGCATGTAATATAAGTTGTGTAACACCCCAAATTTCTAGCCCAAATGATAATGCAACAATTCTGGCTCTCTTAAAGGAAAATCAAATATAACCTCCCATACTTGCATTACGTATTAATAATAATGGTTCCTCATGTGATATTACATTGATTCAACAACAAGTAAATAACCAAATAAGCACCCCCAAGGGTTTACAATCTTCCAAGGCTTAAGCCCAGTACACAAAATGGTTATTCAAACCCACACATACATAACCCTTGGCTTACAAATAGGATCACAGCAAATGAGAACTTTAGTGCTCTCAACACACATATTTCCACACCCTCAATTAGGCGGATTCACCACGTCTTTTTCTGCACAAAAATCCAGAAGGGTGAGCATAAAGCCCAGTAGGAAATCCTTAACAAAGTATATACATTTTATACAAGTCTCAAGAGATGAATGCACATGCCATGCCATGCCATGCCTTTTTGAAAATAAAACACATCTTTATCTTTTGAAAACCATCATGCTCAATGATGTTATGCAACTTCAACTGTTCAAAATTTATCAATTTAATTAAATGGGGCAGTAAATACAACTCTGGTAATTCCTAGGTCAGTGTCTGCAAGTAGACTATACGAGTACTACCAATTGTCGTTTTTATCGGTATTAACTGGAAGGCTCGACACCTATCCGAGCGACTTTCTGGTCTTTCACCAAGGGCACTCAGACCAACTTAAACAATTTCACCTACACCACCTATCAAGACTTACCACCGTATTTATCCCAAAACCATTTCATGAAAACCCATTTCCCAACATTTTTTTCTCAATGCAAATTTCCAAAGCTTAAGATAGTCCAATGAATTGAAATGCCAATGTATGATTAATAATGCAATGCAACATTACTTCCATGTTCAGTTGTTCCACACAATATACCATTGTGATAAAAAATTCCCAATCCTCTTTTCAACACAATTCCACAAGATGAATAATATATACTTTTATATCCAATTCATTCAAGAGAATAACGCAATTCCCACATTTCGGGCAATCTCAACAATTTTGTCAATTCAAGACTAAATCAACATTTTGACAACAATTTCCAAAATAAATAACATTTCTCATTTTTTCACAAAATTCGTCATTTATATATAAATAAACAATTTTCAAAACATCCATTTATTTTGGTACACAAAATAAATATGACCACATCTTCCAAGGATTTTCAACATCTTTCAAAAAAGACCCAATTTCTAGGTTTTCTCACCAAACCCATTCATCTCCAAAATATTTAGAAGAATCTCCCCAAAATCATCTTTCTTAAATCAATATGGTTCAAAACCCTCAATTTCTATTTTAAAAGGAAAAGAAAATAAACCCTATTTCAAAATCACTCATCTTCTTGCAATCAACAATTAATTTCTCAAAGCTAATCAAATGATGATTTCGAAAATCATCTAGATCTTGCAAAAACAGATATATAACTCAAAGGAAATCCCTACCTCAAGTTTGAAGAAGAAACAAGTTGAAAAAAAAACCCCAAAATCAACAATGATGAAATTCGATCTCCACCACACACAACGTAGCCCTCATCTAGATAACCGACTTTGATGTGGAACTTGGATCTAAATCCCAATGGATTTGGAGAAATCAAGGATCTTGTGAGGTTTTTTCGTAGGAAATGTAGAGAGAAGGAAGAGGAAATGTTTTTAGAGAGAGAGATATGCAAAAAGTGATACACAATCAGCCCAAAGAGAGGAGAAAGATGAAAATTCGGATCTCACCTAACTTCCCGCATGTGAGGAGCCTCCTCCCGTACGTGTGGTGCGTTCTCCCGCACATGCAGCCCTCACCCCCGCATGTGCGGCTTCCTTCCCCTGCACCTGCCTTTTTAGCAAAATGCTACACCCTCTGCCCGTATTCCCTCCATGTACGACTTGGCCTCCCGTACGTGCGGCCCCTCTCCTGTACGTGTGGCCCTAGCGCCCAGCCCGAAATTCCCTCGGTTCAACTCCTGACACCCCTGACCGACCGAGCGGAAAAGCAACTTCGAATGTGTTTTCCATTTTTGTTTTAGGGGTGCTGCCCCTCAACCCCGCCAGGGCACTACCCCCTAGAACCCCGCGAGCTGACTGGGCAGCTTGACCCCCGAAATACTCAGCGAAGTGGCAAAACTAGGATCGCTACAAGTTGATAACAATAATAAATGCCCTACGAGCTTACATCTTTCCAAGATATCACTTGGTTATAACAAAAGAGTCCTAGGCTCTATACATGTAAAGCCCTTGGCTTGAATAAACATTTAAATACAAAAATAACAAAATAGAGCTTTCTGCTCCTAAGTCCTCCCAAGCTATGTCGTTAGAGGAAGCATATCACCTGTACCTGAAAGTGGTTTCCCAAGTAGGGTGAGCCAAAGCCTAATAGAGATAAACTAACACAATATATGAAGTTTAACTAAGATATAAGTGTCACGACCCCATTCCGCCCCTAGTAGAATGGTGCCGTGATGGCCAGTAATCCGAGATTACCGAAGGCCAATTTTCAAAATTCACACACAAGCAGAGTATACATATGGGGCTTACAAATGCGGAAGCAATAAATTCAAAGCTAAGTAGCTTTAATTACAACAAAAATGAAGTACAAAAATACATCTTGACCAAAAGGCTTCTCAGCCATCAAATACAAGAATACAATGAAATACAACTAAGAAGCATAATCTTCAAGATGCTGCAAAAGTGCAAAATCCAAAACAAGTGGCAAGTACATCTAGGCGTCACCGCCGTCCTGCTCGTCACCTACATATATATATATATATATAGAGGGGTGAGCTTGGATACTCAGTGAATGGTATAAATAATAAAGGGGTTTACATGAATGATTTCCAAAATCTTTATCAAATCAAGGCACGTCACATCTTGTACAAAATCGAAGAGCAAATCAAGTTTGTCTAACAAATCTTTCAAGTCTCAACAATCAAGGTCTTTCAAGGTTTTCAAGTTCCAAGGGATGACACATTCAAAGATTGTGCTACAATTGCTTAGAGCCCCCTAGCACGTACGGGCGTTCAAAGATTGTGCTACAAATGCTTAGAGTCCCCTAGCACGTACGGACTTTCAAAGATTGTGCTACAAATGCTTAGAGTCCCCTAGCACGTACGGACTTTCAAAGATTGTGCTACAAATGCTTACAGTCCCCTAGCACGTACGGACTTTCAAAGAATGTCAAAATCGAAGCTAATACTTGATACAAAAAAAAGGGGGATAATCATTCATTCTTAACAAATACTTTTCCAAAACAAGCAAGGCAAAACTTTATCAAAATTAATAACATAACTTTATTAGAAATACCACTCACCTAGTTCTTCAAACGTCGGGGTCAGGGCAAGTCCAAGTCCTACAAACACGTGGCAAAGTCTATTGAATGCACTACTCAAAACAAGTCTTGCATGCATGCAAATGACCTCGACATTCTTCAAAAACTAAGTCAAATCAAAACAAAACACAGTTCCTTATCTCGGGAAAACATGCTGGGCAACTACCAGGTCTAGGCCGAGGTCCCGCACCTCCTTGCCGAGGTGTCGCCTCGATGGCCACATTCAAGGAAATGAAGTCGGGAAAATCTGGGTTTCCCTCTCTTGAAGAACATGACAAACATGAAGAACATGAACGTGAGGAAGATGAATGCTGAGATCATAATTTGCTATTACAAAATCTGAGATTTCATGCTATGCATTAAAAAACATGGACCTGGGTACCCATATTCAAGGATCTTGTGAGAACAAACACAAAAACATGAATCTTAATGCAAACTTTCGGATCAAACAAGACTTTTTCTTCAAGAACACATGAACACTATTTTCTCTTTCTAAAACCAACTTTAAATCAATGAATGACGTGCAGAATAGGTTCGATCGTGCAATGCAGCTAGATAAACATAAAGAACGACAAGAGTAAATCAAGAATCTAACCTCAATACACGAATCTAACGGTTTGATCTCTAGGAATCAAGCTCGAAAGCTCACTCTCTCACTCTAAAACTTCTTCTTCTTCCTAGAGCTTCTCTCTCTACAAGGCAAAGATATAATACAAAATGTATATTTTCTGGGTCTGTCGGCTGACTTAACCCTCTGCAGGGGTACGTGGCAACGGCTGGTTGGTTCTACTAAAAAAGGTGACTGAGTGAAAAGACAAGACTATGACAAAGTGTACTCAACAAGCTAGGCGGCAAGAGCACTCCGACAAGTAACGACATCGGCTAACAACAAGACTTCGGCAAGCAAAGGGCAAGGACATCGGCTAGAAAGGACAACACATGGCCTAGCTGTGCCACACCTTGGCCTAGATGTGCCACACCTCGGTCTAGGTCGTACCAATCCAGGAGTAAGGTTACTTAGGTTCAAGGGTGACATCTCGGCCTAGATAATACACATCTCGGCCTCGGCGACGAACACCTCGGCCTAGATGGTGACATCTCGGCCAACATGTCAGAGCAAAGGTGGAGTCGACCAAAGTAAATTCCAAGGTGGTCTTAGATGTAAGAGGTCCAAAACTGACCTAGGCTCAGAGTGACCTCGGCTAAACCCACACCGGGCAAGGTACAAAGCATGCTGTAATACTTAAGCGAACAAGGACAAGACTGGAAATGCAAGCTTAACAAGACAGAATCATATGAATGCATATGACCATGGTTAGGACAGTGTGAGGGTTATTACATCCTACCCTCCTTAAAGAAGTTTGGTCCCCAAACTTGAGTTACCTCGATTCAATAATAACTCTGGATATCGGACTTTCATTTCTTCTTCCATTTCCCATGTAGCATCCCTGCCGTAATGCTCCTTCCATTCAATTTTCGCCATCGGTATTGCCTTGTTTCTCAATTGCCTCACTTGTCTATCGATAACACGCATCGACTTTTCTTCATAGCTTAAATCTTCATCAACCACAATTCCAAAATGATCAATCACGTGCAGTGGATCCCGAATATACTTCCTCAACATCGAGATATGAAACATATTATGAACTTGACTTAATCTCGGCGGCAAAGCAAGTCTGTAGGCAATTGGGTTAACTTTCTCAAGAATTTCGAACGGTCCAATGTAACGGGGTGCCAATTTACCCTTCTTCCCGAATCTTGAAACTCCTTTCATCGGCGAGGTCTTCAGGAATACATGATCCCCAACTTCAAACTCTAACTGCTTTCTTCTTTGATCAGCGTAACTCGTTTGTCGACCCTGAGCGGTTCTGATTCTCTATTGGATAAGCTTGATCTTTTCGGTTGTCCTTTGAACTAGATCGGGGCCGATCAAAGCTTTATCTCCAACTTCGGTCCAACATATCGGCGATCTGCACTTTCTTCCATATAAGGCTTCGTACGGCGCCATGCCAATGCTAGCTTGATAACTGTTGTTGTAAGCGAATTCTACTAATGGAAAATGCACTTCCCAGCTTCCTTGGAAGTCCAATATACAAAGTCTAAGCATATCTTCAAGTGTTTGAATTGTTCTCTCTGTTTGGCCATCGGTATGGGAATGAAAGGTCGTACTAAACCTCAATTCGGTCCCCAAAGCCCTTTGTAAACTCTGCCAAAATTTAGAAACGAACTTTGGATCTCGGTCTGACACAATGGACATCAGCACACCATGAAGTCTAACAATCTCATTAATATACAACACAACAAGTCGATCAACATTAAATGAAGTCTTAACAGGCAAGAAGTGTGCTGACTTAGTTAATCTGTTGATTATAACCCAGATCGAATCCATTCCTTTCTGTGTCTTCGGCAAACCAATCACAAAATCCATGGAGATGTGTTCCCATTTCCACTCAGGAATCGGCAAAGGTTGGAGAAGCCCTGCTGGCCTCTGATGTTCTGCTTTCACTTGTTGACAATACAAACACTGGGACACGAACTCGGCTATCTCTCTTTTCATATTCGGCCACCAAAAGGTCTGTTTTACATCTTGATACATTTTGGTGTTCCCTGGATGAACTGCAAATCTGGATCCATGAGAGTCTTGCAAAATCTTTCCTTTCAACTCTGGGACGTCGGCCACGCACAATCTTCCTTCAAACTTAAGCACTCCATTCTCAAGGGTGTAACCTGACCTCGGCCTGGTGATAATCTCGTCCGCCACTTTCTTCAGGAATTCATCCTCCATCTGCCTTGCCTTTACTTCCCCAATAGTAGTCGGCTCCACTGAAATCATGGCTAGGCAAGCCGAACTTCCCACTGACTTTCTACTCAATGCATCGGCTACCGAGTTTGCTTTACCTGGGTGATACAGAATCTGCATGTCGTAATCCTTCAATAATTCAAGCCATCTTCTCTACCTCAAATTCAGTTCCTTTTGAGTGAGCAAGTACTTCAAGCTCTTGTGATCTGTAAAAACTTGGCAAGAGGCTCCATATAAGTAGTGACACCAAATCTTCAAAGCAAACACCACGGCTGCAAGCTCCAGATCATGGGTTGGATAGTTCTTTTCGTAAAGTTTCAACTGACGAGATGCATATGCTATGACTTTGCCCCCTTGCATTAATACACAACCTAAACCCTTATATGAAGCATCACTGAAAATCTGAAATTCCTCATTACCCGATGGGAGTACAAGAACTGGTGCCGTAACTAACCTCGTCTTCAACTCTTGGAAGGCTGATTCTCTATCATCGGTCCATTCATATGTTGTTCCCTTCTTAGTTAGTTGTGTCAATCGTACTGCAATCCTTGAGAAGTCCTTCACATACTTTCTGTAATAACCTGCCAAGCCCAGAAAACTACGAACCTCGGACACGTTGGTCGGCGTTGGCCAATTCACAATGGCTTCAATCTTACTGCGATCAACTGATATACCCTATTCATTAATCACATGCCCTAAAAATGAAATGTTGAAAAGCCAAAACTCACACTTGCTCAACTTGGCATACAACTTCTTGTCTCTCAAGATTTGCAGGGCAAGTGTCAGATGATTCTCGTGCTCAATTGTACTCTTGGAATAGATCAACATGTCGTCAATAAAAACAACTACGAACTCATCTAGATACGGCTTAAAGACTCTGTTCATCAAGTCCATGAATGCTACAGGAGCATTGGTCACTCCGAAAGGCATTACCAAAAATTTGTAGTGGCCATACCTTGTCCGAAAAGCAGTCTTCTCAATGTCCTCGGCTTTAACTTTCAGTTGATGGTAGCCCGACCTAAGGTCAATCTTGGAAAAGACTCGTGCTCCTTGTAGTTGATCAAGCAAATCATCAATCCTAGGCAATGGGTACTTGTTCTTAATGGTTACCTTATTAAGTTCTCTGTAATCAATGCAAAGGCGAAGTGTGCCATCCTTTTTCTTAACAAATAGAACGGGTGCTCCCCATGGTGAACTGCTCGGCCTAATGAATCCCTTATCCAACAATTCTTGTAATCGCAGTTTTAGTTCCCTAAGTTTAGCTGGGGCCATCCTATAGGGTGTTTTTGAGATAGGTTGCATTCCCGACTTGATGTCCACAGTAAACTTTAATTCTCTATCGACTAAGTGGCCAGGCAATTCATTTTGAAAGACGTCAGGGAATTCCTTAACAACTGGTATGTCATCCAACTCAACACTTCCATTCAAACCACTTAGTATACTGCACAAATAACCCCGACACCCTTTTTGGATCAACTTATAGGCTTTCATGGATGAGATTAAGTAAGGTGGGGGTACTACTCCCTTACCCTGGAAAATGACCTCGGCTTGGTTTGGGGTCTTTAATGTGACACTCTTAGTAACACAATTAATGGATGCATGATTCGCTACTAACCAATCCATTCCCAATATGACATCGAAGTGAGTCATGCTTAATGGCATCAAATCAACTAATAATTCTACACCCTCAATCACCACAACACACGCCCTATATATGGATGCAACAATTTTTGTTCCCCCAGATGGAGTAGATACAGATAGCACAAAATCAAGGGGTTCTAACAGTCTGTTCAACTTCTCGGCAAATTTAGCAGATACAAATGAATGTGTAGAGCCCGAATCAATCAAGATGTATGCAACTTGAGAGCAAATTGAGAGTGTACCTGACACTACCGTGTCAGCATTCTGGGTGTCTCCTAGCACTAGAGCAAAAACTCTGCCCTGTCTCATCTGTGTCCTTCTGACGTTGCTTCCATGTGCAGAGCCTGAGGTGCTCCCATTTTTCTTACCCTCATCAGCCCTTGTCTTCAGATAGTCTTTCACGCGGTGGCCTATCTCGCCACATTCAAAGCAGGCACGGGTTGCCCAACGGAAAACCTCGAGATGCGGCTTCCCACAACTCGCACACGTCGGCTTAGCATTACCATCCCGATTTGAGTTGCTGGAACTGCCCACGTTCGCCTTCTTCTTGGCATTAAACGGCATCCGATGACCTTCATAGTTCTGTCTCTTTCTCTGACTCTCTCTTGAATTTTGATATCGGTTTAAGTTGGCTTCCGCCAGAATGGCCTTGTCTAACACCTCGGCGTAAGTCGGCATATTGAGCTTGTTGACTCGATCCTAGATCGGTCCACGTAGTCCACTTTCAAACTTCCAGGCTTTCCTCTATTCATCACTGACTATATGAGGTGCGTATCTCGCCAATTCGGTGAAAACACGGTTGTATTCTGCCACTGTCTTGTTGCCTTGCGTCAGAGCTTGAAACTCGGTGGCCTTGCGATCTCGAACACTAAGGGGAAAATGCTTGTTGTAAAACAGCTCCAAAAATCTGGCCCAAGTTAAACCAGGATTAGCTTCCCAGATCATCATCCACCACCTTCGAGCGTCATCGTCTAATGTGAATGCTGCCAATGTCACCTTCTGAGTGTCGGTGCTGGGAAAGATCTCGAACAGCTTCTCCATCGCCAAAACCCACGCCTAGGCCTTCATCGGCTCTATACCCCCTAAGAATCTTAGCGGTTTCATCTTTTTAAACTCCCTAATCAAGGCGATCGTGCTGTCCCCATATAAGGCTGGCTGCAGAGGTGCTTGAGGTATCGGAGGAGGTGGAGGCGGAACTGCATGTTGGCCATTCGTCTGCTCAGCCTGGGTAGATGTAGCACTAGCATTCTGTTGCCTCATTTGTCTCACTCACGGGTTAAACCTTCAACCAGTCTTTCTAGTCTGTCCAGTCTATCCTCCGATTGATCTCGGCCAACTTTTGGTCTACCTCTCCTCATGATGCTATGAGTATGCAAAATGCAACTTTAAAACAAACTGGACGAAGAATCATGTATGCAAATAACAAATGGTCATGCCAAGATGATGCACACCTTGTTAAATAGCAAGCAATATGATGCGATCCTAACATTTTTCTAAGGGAAATCCTAAGCTTTTTAGGACTCAAGTGTGTGAATAACGTACTATAAGAAACTTGTGCCCTGATACCAATCTGTCACGACCCTATTCCGCCCCTAGTAGAATGGTGCCGTGATGGCCAGTAATCCGAGATTACCGAAGGCCAACTTTCAAAATTCACACACGAACAGAGTATACATATGGGGCTTACAAATGCGGAAGCAATAAATTCAAAGCTAAGTAGTCCATAAGAGCAGTGCATAAGTTAAATGGAATGGCATACATCATTACATAGCTTTAATTACAACAAAAATGAAGTACAAAAATACATCTTGACCAAAAGGCTTCTCAGCCATCAAATACAAGAATACAATGAAATACATCCAAGAAGCATAATCTTCAAGATGCTGCAAAAGTGCAAAATCCAAAACAAGTGGAAAGTACATCTAGGCGTCACCGCCGTCCTGCTCGTCACCTACATATATATATATATATATATAGAGGGGTGAGCTTGGATACTCAGTGAATGGTATAAATAATAAAGGGGTTTACATGAATGATTTCCAAAATCTTTATCAAATCAAGGCACGTCACATCTTGTACAAAATGGAAGAGCAAATCAAGTTTGTCTAACAAATCTTTCAAGTCTCAACAATCAAGGTCTTTCAAGGTTTTCAAGTTCCAAGGGATGACACATTCAAAGATTGTGCTACAATTGCATAGAGTCCCCTAGCACGTACGGGCTTTCAAAGATTGTGCTACAAATGCTTAGAGTCCCCTAGCACGTACGGACTTTCAAAGATTGTGCTACAAATGCTTAGAGTCCCCTACCACGTACGGACTTTCAAAGATTGTGCTACAAATGCTTAGAGTCCCCTAGCACGTACGGACTTTCAAAGAATGTCAAAATCGAAGCTAATACTTGATACAAAAAAAGGGGGATAATCATTCATTCTTAACAAATACTTTTCCAAAACAAGCAAGGCAAAACTTTATCAAAATTAATAACATAACTTTATTAGAAATACCACTCACCTAGTTCTTCAAACGTCGGGGTCAGGGCAAGTCCAAGTCCTACAAACACGTGGCAAAGTCTATTGAATGCACTACTCAAAACAAGTCTTGCATGCATGCAAATGACCTCGACATTCTTCAAAAACTAAGTCAAATCAAAACAAAACACAGTTCCTTATCTCGGGAAAACATGCTGGGCAACTACCAGGTCTAGGCCGAGGTCCCGCACCTCCTTGCCGAGGTGTCGCCTCGATGGCCACATTCAAGGAAATGAAGTCGGGAAAATCTGGGTTTCCCTCTCTTGAAGAACATGACAAACATGAAGAACATGAACGTGAGGAAGATGAATGCTGAGATCATAATTTGCTATAACAAAATCTGAGATTTCATGCTATGCATTCAAAAACATGGACCTGGGTACCCATATTCAAGGATCTTGTGAGAACAAACACAAAAACATGAATCTTAATGCAAACTTTCGGATCAAACAAGACTTTTTCTTCAAGAACACATGAACACTATTTTCTCTTTCTAAAACCAACTTTAAATCAATGAATGACGTGCAGAATAGGTTCGATCGTGCAATGCAGCTAGATAAACATAAAGAACGACAAGAGTAAATCAAGAATCTAACCTCAATACACGAATCTAACGGTTTGATCTCTAGGAATCAAGCTCGAAAGCCCACTCTCTCACTCTAAAACTTCTTCTTCTTCCTAGAGCTTCTCTCTCTACAAGGCAAATATAAAATACAAAATGTATATTTTCTGGGTCTGTCGGCTGACTTAACCCTCTGCAGGGGTACGTGGCAACGGCTGGTTGGTTCTACTAAAAAAGGTGACTGAGTGAAAAGACAAGACTATGACAAAGTGTACTCAACAAGCTAGGCGGCAAGAGCACTCCGACAAGTAACGACATCGGCTAACAACAAGACTTCGGCAAGCAAAGGGCAAGGACATCGGCTAGAAAGGACAACACATGGCCTAGCTGTGCCACACCTTGGCCTAGATGTGCCACACCTCGGTCTAGGTCGTACCAATCCAGGAGTAAGGTTACTTAGGTTCAAGGGTGACATCTCGGCCTAGATAATACACATCTCGGCCTCGGCGACGAACACCTCGGCCTAGATGGTGACATCTCGGCCAACATGTCAGAGCAAAGGTGGAGTCGACCAAAGTAAATTCCAAGGTGGTCTTAGATGTAAGAGGTCCAAAACTGACCTAGGCTTAGAGTGACCTCGGCTAAATCCACACTGGGCAAGGTACAAAGCATGCTGTAATACTTAAGCGAACAAGGACAAGACTGGAAATGCAAGCTTAACAAGACAGAATCATATGAATGCATATGACCATGGTTAGGACAGTGTGAGGGTTATTACATCCTACCCTCCTTAAAGAAGTTTGGTCCCCAAACTTGAGTTACCTCGATTCAATAATAACTCCGGATATCGGACTTTCATTTCTTCTTCCATTTCCCATGTAGCATCCCTGCCGTAATGCTCCTTCCATTCAATTTTCGCCATCGGTATTGCCTTGTTTCTCAATTGCCTCACTTGTCTATCGATAACACGCATCGACTTTTCTTCATAGCTTAAATCTTCATCAACCACAATTCCAAAATGATCAATCACGTGCAGTGGATCCCGAATATACTTCCTCAACATCGAGATATGAAACATATTATGAACTTGACTTAATCTCGGCGGCAAAGCAAGTCTGTAGGCAATTGGGTTAACTTTCTCAAGAATTTCGAACGGTCCAATGTAACGGGGTGCCAATTTACCCTTCTTCCCGAATCTTGAAAATCCTTTCATCGGCGAGGTCTTCAGGAATACATGATCCCCAACTTCAAACTCTAACTACTTTATTCTCTGATCAGCGTAACTCTTTTGTCGACCCTGAGCGGTTCTGATTCTCTGTTGGATAAGCTTGATCTTTTCTGTTGTCCTTTGAACTAGATCGGGGCCGATCAAAGCTTTATCTCCAACTTCGGTCCAACATATCGGCGATCTGCACTTTCTTCCATATAAGGCTTCGTACGGCGCCATGCCAATGCTAGCTTGATAACTGTTGTTGTAAGCGAATTCTACTAATGGAAAATGCACTTCCCAGCTTCCTTGGAAGTCCAATATACAAAGTCTAAGCATATCTTCAAGTGTTTGAATTGTTCTCTCTGTTTGGCCATCGGTATGGGAATGAAAGGTCGTACTAAACCTCAATTCGGTCCCCAAAGCCCTTTGTAAACTCTGCCAAAATCTAGAAACGAACTTTGGATCTCGGTCTGACACAATGGACATCAGCACACCATGAAGTCTAACAATCTCATTAATATACAACACAACAAGTCGATCAGCATTAAATGAAGTCTTAACAGGCAAGAAGTGTGCTGACTTAGTTAATCTATTGATTATAACCCAGATCGAATCCATTCCTTTATGTGTCTTCGGCAAACCAATCACAAAATCCATGGAGATGTGTTCCCATTTCCACTCAGGAATCGGCAAAGGTTGGAGAAGCCCTGCTGGCCTCTGATGTTCTATTTTCACTTGTTGACAATACAAACAATGGGACACGAACTCGGCTATCTCTCTTTTCATATTCGGCCACCAAAAGGTCTGTTTTACATCTTGATACATTTTGGTGTTCCCTGGATGAACTGCAAATCTGGATCCATGAGAGTCTTGCAAAATCTTTCCTTTCAACTCTGGGACGTCGGCCACGCACAATCTTCCTTCAAACTTAAGCACTCCATTCTCAAGGGTGTAACCTGACCTCGGCCTGGTGATAATCTCGTCCGCCACTTTCTTCAGGAATTCATCCTCCATCTGCCTTGCCTTTACTTCCCCAATAGTAGTCGACTCCACTGAAATCATGGCTAGGCAAGCCGAACTTCCCACTGACTTTCTACTCAATGCATCGGCTACCGAGTTTGCTTTACCTGGGTGATACGGAATCTGCATGTCGTAATCCTTCAACAATTCAAGCCATCTTCTCTACCTCAAATTCAGTTCCTTTTGAGTGAACAAGTACTTCAAGCTCTTGTGATCTGTAAAAACTTGGCAAGAGGCTCCATACAAGTAGTGACACCAAATCTTCAAAGCAAACACCACGGCTGCAAGCTCCAGATCATGGGTTGGATATTTCTTTTCGTAAAGTTTTAACTGACGAGATGCATATGCTATGACTTTGCCCCCTTACATTAATACACAACCCAAACCCTTATATGAAGCATCACTGAAAATCTGAAATTCCTCATTACCCGATGGGAGTACAAGAACTGGTGCCGTAACTAACCTCGTCTTCAACTCTTGGAAGGCTGATTCTCTATCATCGGTCCATTCATATGCTGTTCCCTTCTTAGTTAGTTGTGTCAATCGTACTGCAATCCTTGAGAAGTCCTTCACAAACTTTCTGTAATAACCTGCCAAGCCCAGAAAACTACGAACCTCGGACACGTTGGTCGGCGTTGGCCAACGCACAATGGCTTCAATCTTACTTCGATCAACTGATATACCCTCTTCATTAATCACATGCCCTAAAAATGAAATGCTGAAAAGCCAAAACTCGCACTTGCTCAACTTGGCATACAACTTCTTGTCTCTCAAGATTTGCAGGGCAAGTCTCAGATGATTCAGGAGCATTGGTCACTCCGAAAGGCATTACCAAAAATTTGTAGTCTCCATACCTTGTCCGAAAAGCAGTCTTCTCAATGTCCTCGGCTTTAACTTTCAGCTGATGGTAGCCTGACCTAAGGTCAATCTTGGAAAAGACTCGTGCTCCTTGTAGTTGATCAAGCAAATCATCAATCCTAGGCAATGGGTACTTGTTCTTAATGGTTACCTTATTAAGTTCTCTGTAATCAATGCAAAGGCGAAGTGTGCCATCTTTTTTCTTAACAAATAGAACGGGTGCTCCCCATGGTGAAGTGCTCGGCCTAATGAATCCCTTATCCGACAATTCTTGTAATCGCAGTTTCAGTTCCCTAAGTTCAGCTGGGGCCATCCTATAGGGTGTTTTCGAGATAGGTTGCGTTCCCGACATGATGTCCACAGTAAACTTTAATTCTCTATCGACTAAGTGGCCAGGCAATTCATTTTGAAAGACGTCAGGGAATTCCTTAACAACTGGTATGTCAGCCAACTCAACACTTCCATTCAAACCACTTAGTATACTGCACAAATAACCCCGACACCCTTTTTGGATCAACTTATAGGCTTTCATGGATGAGATTAAGGTGGGGGTACTACTCCCTTACCCTGGAAAATGACCTCGGCTTGGTTTGGGGTCTTCAATGTGACACTCTTAGTAACACAATTAATGGATGCATGATTCGCTACTAACCAATCCATTCCCAATATGACATCGACGTGAGTCATGCTTAATGGCATCAAATCAACTAATAATTCTACACCCTCAATCACCACAACACACGCCCTATATATGGATGCAACAATTTTTGTTCCCCCAGATGGAGTAGATACAGATAGCACAAAATCAAGGGGTTCTAACAGTCTGTTCAACTTCTCGGCAAATTTAGCAGACACAAATGAATGTGTAGAGCCCGAATCAATCAAGATGTATGCAACTTAAGAGCAAATTGAGAGTGTACCTGACACTACCGTGTCAGCATTCTGGGTGTCTCCTAGCACTAGAGCAAAAACTCTGCCCTGTCTCATCTGTGTCCTTCCGACGTTGCTTCTGTGTGCAGAGCCCGAGGTGCCCCCATTTTTCTTACCCTCATTAGCCCTTGTCTTCGGACAGTCTTTCATGCGGTGGCCTATCTTGCCACATTCAAAGCAGGCCCCGGTTGCCCAACGGCAAACCCCGAGATGCGGCTTCCCACAACTCGCACACGTCAGCTTAGAATTACCATCCCGATTTGAGTTGCTGGAACTGCCCACGTTCGCCTTCTTCTTGGCATTAAACGGCATCCAAAGACCTTCATAGTTCTGTCTCTTTCTCTGGCTCTCTCCTGAATTTTGATATCGGTTTAAGTTGGCTTCCGCCAGAATGGCCTTGTCTAACACCTCGACATAAGTCGGCATATGAGGCGCGTATCTCACCAATTCGGTGAAAGCACGGTCGTATTCTGCCACTGTCCTGTTGCCTTGCGTCAGAGCTTGGAACTCGGTGGCCTTACGATCTCGAACGCTAAGGGGAAAATGCTTGTTGTAAAACAGCTCCAAAAATCTGGCCCAAGTTAAACCAAGATTAGCTTCCCGGATCATCATCCACCACCTTCGAGCGTCATCGTCTAATGTGAATGCTGCCAATGTCACCTTCTGAGTGTCGGTGCTGGGAAAGATCTTGAACAGCTTCTCCATCTCCAAAACCCACGCCTCGGCCTTCATCGGCCCTATACCCCCTAAGAATCTCAGCAGTTTCATCTTCTTAAACTCCCTAATCAAGGCGATCGTGTCGTCCCCATATAAGGTTCACTGCGGAGGTGCTTGAGGCATCGGAGGAGGTGGAGGCGGAACTGCATGTCGGCCATTCGTTTGCTCGGCCTGGGTAGATGTAGCACTAGCATTCTGTTGCCTCATTTGTCTCAATCACGGGTTAAACCTTCAACCAGTTTTTCTACTCTGTCCAATCTATCCTCCGATTGATCTCGGCCAACTGGTGGTCTACCTCTCCTCATGATGCTATGAGTATGCAAAATGCAACTTTAAAACAAACTGGACCAAGAATCATGTATGCAACTAACAAATGGTCATGCCGAGATGATGCACACCTTGTCAAATAGCAAGCAATATGATGCGATCCTAACATTTTTCTAAGGGAAATCCTATGCTCTTTAGGACTCAAGTGTGTGAATAACGTACTATAAGAAACTTGTGCCCTGATACCAATCTCTCACGACCCCATTCCGCCCCTAGTAGAATGGTGTCGTGATGGCCAGTAATCCGAGATTACCGATGGCCAACTTTCAAAATTCACACACAAACAGAGTATACATATGGGGCTTACAAATGCGGAAGCAATAAATTCAAAGCTAAGTAGTCCATAAGAGCAGTGCATAAGTTAAATGGAATGGCATACATCATTACATAGCTTTAATTACAACAAAAATAAAGTATAAAAATACATCTTGACCAAAAGGCTTCTGAGCCATCAAATACAAGAATACAATGAAATACAACTAAGAAGCATAATCTTCAAGATGCTGCAAAAGTGCAAAATCTAAAACAAGTGGGAAGTACATCTAGGCGTCACCGCCGTCCTGCTTGTCACCTACCTATATATATAGAGAGCGGTGAGCTTGGATACTCAGTGAATGGTATAAAAAATAAAGGGGTTTACATGAATGATTTCCAAAATCTTTATCAAATCAAGGCACGTCACATCTTGTACAAAATTGAAGAGCAAATCAAGTTTGTCTAACAAATCTTTCAAGTCTCAACAATCAAGGTCTTTCAAGGTTTTCAAGTTCCAAGGGATGACACATTCAAAGATTGTGCTACAATTGCTTAGAGTCCCCTAGCACGTACGAGCTTTCAAAGATTGTGCCACAAATGCTAGAGCCCCCTAGCACGTACGGGCTTTCAAAGATTGTGCTACAAATGCTTAGAGTCCCCTAGCACATACGGACTTTCAAAGATTGTGCTACAAATGCTTAGAGTCCCCTAGCACATACGGACTTTCAAAGATTGTGCTACAAATGCTTAGAGTCCCCTAGCACGTACGAACTTTCAAAGAATGTCAAAACCGAAGCTAATACTTGATACACAAAAAGGGGGATAATCATTCATGCTTAACAAATACTTTTCCAAAACAAGCAAGGCAAAACTTTATCAAAACTTAATAACATAACTTTATTAGAAATACCACTCACCTTGTTCTTCAAACCTCGGGGTCAGGGCAAGTCCAAGTCCTACAAACACGTGGCAAAGTCTATTGAATGCACTACTCAAAACAAGTCTTGCATGCATGCAAATGACCTCTGCATTCTTCAAAAACTAAGTCAAATCAAAACAAAACACAGTTCCTTATCTTGGGAAAACATGCTGGGCAACTACCAGGTCTAGGCCGAGGTCCCACACCTCCTTGCCGAGGTGTCACCTCGATGGCCACATTCAAGGAAATGAAGTCGGGAAAATCTAGGTTTCCATCTCTTGAAGAACATGACAAACATGAAGAACATGAACATGAGGAAGATGAATGCTGAGATCATAATTTGCTATTACAAAATTTGAGATTTCATGCTATGCTTTCAAAAACATGGACCTGGGTACCCAAATTCAAGGATCTTGTGAGAACAAACACAAAAAACATGAATCTTAATGCAAACTTTCGGATCAAACAAGACTTTTTCTTCAAGAACACATGAACACTATTTTCTCTTTCTAAAACCAACTTTAAATCAATGAATGACGTGCAGAACAGGTTCGATCATGCAATGCAGCTAGATAAACATAAAGAACGACAAAAGTAAATCAAGAATCTAACCTCAATACACGAATCTAACGGTTTGATCTCTAGGAATCAAGCTCAAAAGCCCGCTCTCTCACTCTAAAACTTCTTCTTCTTCTTGGAGCTTCTCTCTCTACAAGGCAAAGATATAATACAAAATGTATATTTTCTGGGTCTGTCGGCTGACTTAACCCTCTGCAGGGGTACGTGGCAACGACTGGTTGGTTCTACTAAAAAAGGTGACTGAGTGAAAAGACAAGACTATGACAAAGTGTACTCAACAAGCTAGGCGGCAAGAGCACTCCGACAAGTAACGACATCGGCTAACAACAAGACTTCGGCAAGCAAAGGGCAAGGACATTGGCTAGAAAGGACAACACATGGCCTAGCTGTGCCACACCTTGGCCTAGATGTGCCACACCTCGGTCTAGGTCGTACCAATCCAGGAGTAAGGTTACTTAGGTTCAAGGGTGACATCTCGGCATAGATAATACACATCTCGGCCTCGGCGACGAACACCTCGGCCTAGATGGTGACATCTCAGCCAACATGTCAGAGCAAAGGTGGAGTCGACCAAAGTAAATTCCAAGGTGGTCTTAGATGTAAGATGTCCAAAACTGACCTAGGCTCAGAGTGACCTTAGCTAAACCCACACTAGGCAAGGTACAAAGCATGCTGTAATACTTAAGCGAACAAGGACAAGACTTGAAATGCAAACTTAACAAGACAGAATCATATGAATGCATATGAGCATGGTTTATAGCGATCTCAGGTTTACCCTTGTTGTACAGTGATCCGGACATGTGTCCGTGGATGTTGGTTGTTGTTTATTATCATGTTTGCATCCTTTGTACCTTGTATAGTGAGTTATGGGATGTGTTGGGCAGGTTTGTTACAGGTTGGTTGTGTTTGGGAGCCTAGTGTTGCTGCCCAGATTTTTGGTCCTTCGCTCGAGCGAGGAGTTTGTCGCTCGAGCGAGAGTGGTGTTGCGTCTGGTTCTGGACCTGAGAGTTGCATTTCCTGGCTCGAGCGAGATTTTCGTGGCTCGAGCGGTCTGGGTTTTTCTTCGCTCGATCGAGAACTTCTTGGCTCGAGCGAGAGTTTTCTGTGTCTGGTCGCTCGAGCGACCAATCCTTCTCTCGAGCGAGCGTGTTTTATATCAGCGGACAGCAGCGTCTAAAACATCACTTTTTCAGTCCTTTTCTTTGATTAAACCCTAAATTTGACACCCTCTCTCTCTAAACTTGCACTCTCTCTAAGATTTGATCTCCCTAAGGTGTGAATCTAGCCTAGGGCCTTTGTTAAAAAGATAGAGGGCGTTGAGAGCTTCGATTTAATCTGAAAAAGTTTGGATTTGGAGCAAGTTGATCTTGGAGTCTTCATCTCCTTTTTGGCTTAAACTTCAAGGTAGGGATATCCTACTCCTCTCTATGGGTTTTGTCTTTAAATTTTGGTATTTTGAGATGTTGGGCTTGGTTTGGTAATTTTGTGAAAGTTTGGGGCTTTTGTGTAATTTTACAAAAGTTGGGGTTTTATTCATAATAAACCTAGATGCATGTTTGGCATAGAAAAATGGAATGATTGTTGAATCATTGATGAAAATGGAACCTAAGGGTTGAAATAGTAATTATGGAAAATGGCCTAATTACATTGTTTAATTAATTGGGATAATTAATTGGTGAGAAATGAGGAAATGAAATGTTGATTGAATATCCATTTGTGCATTTATTTTCTGTTTTAGAAATAACTGATTTGGGCTATCGGTGGAGGATAGTCGAGATTGTTGTAGACAATGCATGATGATTAGGTAAACGGAAACTAATCAATGGAATGTGTCATGGAACTTGACGGTTGATAGAATACATTAATTGTGTGTATTGTGTGATTGTATATAGAACCAATGTGTTTATATACGTTATGTGTAGAGGAGGAGATAGGGGATGTACTCCGCGGTTTAGGGGAAGATAGGGGATGTACCTCTAAACCGGATAGGTATTGGGAGGAGATAGGGGATGAACTCCGTAGACAGAGCTCATATGCTTGTCTAGAGAAGTGAAGATAGAGCTCATATGCTTATCTTTGTGAAGTGTGGATACAGCTTGTATGCTTATCTGTGGATATTGTTGATATACATATCTGTTGTAGAATGTGGATACAGCTTGTATGCTTATCTGAATGTGAGATATAGTTTTTATACATATCTGTGGAAATGATGATACAGCTAGCATGCTTATCTGTTGAAAAAGGGAAAATGAAAAGTAATTGGGACTTGTAAGTCGTTGACATAAATATGTAATTTATGTGATTGTATCAGTGTTGACCAACTATCAATTGCTAATGTTTTAGTCATTGTCCATGGTTGGTTTAGTGTATTTCTACTGGGCTGTGGCTCACCCTATATGGGAATATCATTTTCAAGTACAGGAAGCATGCCACCTCCAAGGACATAGCTTGGGAGGCTAGAGGCGGACATAGCGTAGTTGTTTTACTTTTGATGTATTACATGTAACTTCAAGCCAAGGGCTTAATGTGTAAACGAGTTAGTACTCTTTTGTTGTAACCAAGTGTTAACTTGGAAAGCTGTAAGCCCGTAGGGCATTTTGTTTTGATGTTAACATGTAATACTTATGTAATGAAACTCAATGAGATAAAGAAATGTGGTTAGTTTATATGTAAATGCATGTCTTATCTGATGGGTTTAATGTTATTATTTTGAGGGCGTTACATGGTTAGGACAGTGTGAGGGTTATTACAATAAGTGTCAGATAAAAGTTCAATATTCATAACCAACTTATATTCTTCCCATGACCATTCAATGTAGATAACCATATCTCAATCCATTTCCATTCATCCATTTCAGGTTAATCTATTAACTAAATTCATTATTATCTAATTAACCAAAATGAGACTACAACTCAATGGTTCACAATTCAATACATTTATCACTCCAGCACTTCTATTTTGTCATTTTACGGAATTCTCATCCGAGGGAATCGACACCTATATATACACAAGATTTCAGGACTTTCACCCTAGACGCTCCGGCCAACTTAATTTTAAATGGAGTTTAACTCCTATCTCCTCTCAAATAATGGAGTACATCCCCTTTCTCATTTCACGGAATTATACATATACAATGTATTAAAACTTTGTCACATACAATGACTATCCACAACACATATTGAATGTTTCAATCTTACTGTCATATTCAATGACATAATTTAAATGACAGGTTTCAATTCACTTAGTTGTCATGCAGTTTCTACAACAATCGTAGCTATTCTCCACCAATAGCCCAAAACAGATATTTCTAGATAGATAGAAAATCTTTAAAATAGATAATTAATCAAATTTTCATAGGTGAGTGATTTATCAAATCCAACTGCACCATTCATTCCTACACCCTCCCAATTCATATTTCCTATATCAATTTCATTATTTATAAAAAATAATTTATTTAACTCAAATTAGGGCAAATCTCTCCCTTTTCCTCAAATTCGACCTAATGGCTAGATTCCACCATTTTAGCACTAGAGAAACTTCATACACAAGTCCCTATGGTCATTTTATAGATCAACATGGAAAACCCCTCTTTTAAATTTTGAACCCAAACCCTAGTTTACTCAAAAACACTCTCAAATCCCACCATCTATACACAACAACACATATCTAGGTTAAAAGCCATATTAAGGTGAAGAATATCCCTACCTCAAGTGTAGAAGCCTAAATGAGAGGAAGAAGAACTTTAAAATGCACAAAATCAAGCTTTGTTCAGATGGAATGGAAGCCCACAAGATGCTTCACCTTTTTCTCAAAGGAAGTAGGGTGGTGGTGCTTGCATCAAAGAGTATTTGTAGAGAGAGAGAGAGAGAGTGCCAGATTAGGGTTTTTAGGAGAATAAGAATCAAAGAGTGATGTAAAATTATTTTGTTGCGAACTGATATACGTGACCTTCGCTCGAGCGAAGGAGTTGTCGCTCAAGTGACCAGACACAACAAGTGACCTCGCTCGAGTGCAGAATGCAAAGCTTCAGAAGTTTTACAGACGCACATGCTCGCTCGAGTAAAGAACTTCACCTTCCCAGAACTTCTGCGTCTGGGAAAGAAACCCGAGGACTGTCAAATCTCGCTCGAGCGCAAGAAACCTCTCTCGAGCGCAAGAAGCCTCTCTCGAGCGCAAGAAGCGTCGCTCGAGCGCAAGAAGCCAAAATCTGGGCAACAACAACCTAGACCAACTAACCACCAACCTGTTCCAAACACGCCCAACATATTCCAAAGCTCAAATTCAAAGAGTTAAAGGAGGAAAACAAGACATGGATAACAATATGAAACCACGAAACCCGAGTTCGGAATACAACAAGGTCGGGTCAAAACTGGGATCGCTATAATATTTGCATAACATTTATAGGAGTGACCTTAGGCCAAAAAAGAAAAAGTCATCGGCTGTGTCAAGCTTTGGGTCGTTGCCGACTTTGCCATTCATGAACACTACATGCAAAGGAAATGGAGTAGTGCTTCAATAAAGATTGGGTGAAATAAAGAAAATGTTATTTAAGCTAATTAATTTTCAGTAATGTTACTATAATGACATCTAAGAAATTAAAAATTGTTCCTTTACAAATTATAAGAATTAAAATGTTGGAGACCAAAATGAAACATATCGTATATTTTGCGGACCGAAAGGGTAATTAACCTTTTTTTAAGTTGATGTGTATTTTTTGTTCATAAAATGTTGTTTTTTTTTATGATGAATATTGACGATGACAACAAGGGAGACAAATTTAATACATATTTAATACTTTGAATACTGAAATATTGACTATCAAAATGACACAAAAACATATTTACAATATTTGATTTCAAAATGAAAAATTGACATGGATTATATATAATTCTAACGAAAAACTGTGGTTTTGATTATCATCAAAATACAATTGCTTTAAATAAGTTTTGTCAGTAAAATCATATAATCAAAACCACAGTTTTTTCGTTGGAATTATTTATAATCCATGTCAGTCTTTCATTTTGAAATCAAATATTGTAAATATGTTTTTGTGTCATTTTGATAGTCAATATTTCAGTATTAAAAGTATTAAATTTGTCTCTCTCGTTGTCATTGTAAATATTCATCATCAAAATAAACAACATTTTATGAACAAAAAATACATATCAACTTTAAAAAAAGGTTAATTACCCTTTCGGTCAGCAAAATATACAATATGTTTCGTTTTGGTCTCCAACATTTTAATTGTTATACACTACAACAATTAACACTTTTAGCAACAAAAAAATTGGTCGCTAAAAGTCTATTTTTGGTCGGCAAAAGTTATTCGCGACCAATTTTTTTGGTCGCTAGTTTGGTCGCCAATTGAGGGTCGGCAAAAGTAATTCGCGACCAAAATTTTCATTGGTCGGCAAAAGTTGGATTTGCCGACTAATTTTTTGGTCGCTAAATATTTAATTACCGCGACTAATTCATTTTGTCGCTAAAACACTTTGGTCGCGAAAAGTCGCCTTTTGCCGACCAAATTTCTTAGTCGCCAATTGACACATTTCGCGACCAAAAAGTTTGGTCGCCAATTGTGACAGTTCGCGACCAAAAATTTTAGTCGCCAACTGTGACATTGTGCGACCAAAATTAGTTTGGTCGCCAATTGTTGCTTTTCGCGACCAAAACTATTGGTCGGCAAAAGTGAGTTTCCACGACCAACAAAATTTTTGGTCGGCAATAGATGTATTTTTTGCGACCAAAACTCTTGGTCGGCAATTGTCATTTTTCGCGAAAAAAAATAATTTATTTGTCGCGACTAATAAATTGGTCGCCAAAGTAGGAAAATAATACACCTGTAATATTTAGCGAATTCATAATCAAAATAGGACGAATTCATTATCAAAACAGGTCTTATTATAAAATTTTCTATATCCAAGTTTCAACACATAACTCAGCAGCAGCAACATTGATTCCAAAAACAAGATGGAAAAAACAGGTCTTATTCTTCCAACACCCAATACATTGATCCAGAAGGTAGTAAGATGGAAAAAATACTAGCAAGCCATCCGGCATAATTCGAGCAAAATTGACTGAAGCATCAGAACCACGGAACAAAAACTTCATGAAATAATTATCATACTAATGAGGCTACTGACTTCAGAAGGAAGATTGATTTAAACAAAGCTTCATTTGCAATTTTCCTTGTAAAAAATGTAAACATCTTCAGTTAAGTGCAATGAAAAGCCAAAATTTTCCTCCATCAGGAAAACAAGTCAGGTTTTAAAAAAGTCATATTCTTCCTAAACCATCAAACCCCAAAACTATCCATGCACAAGGTATTCAAATCATTTACAAAGAGATAGTTTGTGATACATGTTTATCATTACATAGAACCCGCAATCTTAATACCTAATTATATACCAATAGCATTGCCAAGCTCTAGCTTGTACTCTACAGAATCACGGCTTCGATATGAGGAGTTGAAAGAGTAACTAGATGGACCAGCTGATACAACTCCAGCCCATATCTGATTTGCAGATATAACATGAGGATTCTCCAAACGAACAGGAAATTCTCTGACATGACAATCAAAGAATGACAGAATTTTTTTTCTTTTTATCAATTTCGGAACTCATGACACAACCAAATAAACACTAAGACCAATCTGTCTAAAGTGACTTACAACTTAAATTCCTGAGCAAATGAATCCATAGGAGATAATGTGCCAGATGTCAAAATGATGGATCCCACACCCAACTGGGAAAATTCTTCCATGGCAATTCCTGGATTAAAACACCACCAGCTGAGTGTTCTAGAAGCCTTACCTGCTGCATGAAAATCAATGAAAATATATGAGGTATAGGGCAAGAATGCATGTCTTCAATTGCATAGAGGAGCAAGTCTACAAGACTAGACCATTCCAGAATTTGTTGCTTTAATACAAGGCAAAGGAAAACTATACCAGTTTTGCACATTGATGTTAGGACAACACAAAACTACACTAATCATTGTTAATATTTTTTATTTTTGTCTCTACCATGATGGGTATTTATTGAGTGACACATGTCAAACAGTTATGACCTCTAAGGTACAAATGTTATTGAGTTTACAAGGTGCAGACTGCTAAAAAGCTTAATTCCTTTGTAGATATCAGCATCTGATGGTGAAAAGGGATAATCAAGTGCATTTTGGGGTCCATACTAGTCGAAAAGTGTAGCATATTTTTTTGGTTGACCTTCAGAATCCTCTACCTTTCAACACCCATGTTTTAATCTACTATCTCGGAGACATCACAAATGAGTTGGACACACCCATGTTTTAATCTACTATCTCGAAGGCATCACAAATGAGTTGGACACAACAAGTAATTTGAGCGCGACTCATATTTGATACATTAAGAGCATATTTAAATGAGCAAATTATAATGTAGAAATAAAATTATTAAATTATAGCACTCATATTTTAGTATTTGATTTCAATTTCTATTATTTGAATTAGATTCCGATGAAAATTTCATTCAATAAAGTGACAATTTTTTAATCATACAATTAATAACACAAAACAAACATATAATTAGGATTATATATTTTTATATCTATTGCAAAACAAATGTGACAAGAGTGAGTTATTTACCCCACTAATTCAACTGGATAATTATTCCTACACTAATCATATGGATTATTAATCTTCTCACTATTAATCTCACTAATCAAATAAGACCTAAAAATTCATTTGAAATTTTGATTTATTAGGTTGAAAGTTAAGTTTGAACATATTTTAACATCCATGATACATTGTTTGATCCAATTTTTGAGTTTAGAGTTAGAAGAAGACATCAATTGTAGAGGAACAAGACCTCAATTCAAGAGATCTTAATCAATGCATGAAAATTCAAAGGTTAAAAAGGAAACAAACCTTTTGTTTAGGAATGGAAGGAGAAGTTTATGCCAGTGCCCTTTTTTTTTATAGGCAATGGACAAATTCTTTGTGCCTAACAATTTTGAGTTATAAGCTAAGATAGATTCAACTCTTCACATTCTTACTTAAAAGGGTGGTCAAAAGATTGATATCTAAAAAGGAAAATTTTATTCCAGTGGAAAGATGTCATTACTACAGACACCTTATTGTAGAAAGATTTCTCTAACGTTAAAACAAATGTTAGTTTGACAGTTTAGTGTAACAATTGACTCATCCCACTACAAGAGTTAGTTTGACAGTTTCCTTCAACAGAAAAATGTGAAAACAATAGTTATGATCTGCTGGCAGTGTTACTAAAAGTCCGAAAGCAAGGTTCCAATACTGGTTGCCCATGCTGTAACAAAAATCTATAAGCTGAGGAACAGCCCAATAAGGAGCTAATTGATATTGTCTTGTAAATGAACCAGTGAACCAACTAGACGATAGAAGTACAGATACCTAACTCGAAAAAACTCATGAATCCAAATGATGTGAGCATGTGCATGCTTACAAATTACTCTAGAATACATAATTAAGATTGTGAATTACAAAAACTGTTTTCTCAGGAGGCCAGTCAAAAAACTGAGCACATATCTGTTGAGTATTGGTGCGTTGAAACGGATGCACATATCAAAAAACCCTACAAGATTTAGGTAGTTAATGTTAGAATGTTTCATTACTTTCTTCTCTCTTTTTTTTCTATTTTTTTTTCCTTTTTTTACTTGGGCAAGTTCACAGCCCTGTTTCCAAAACAGAAATAGATGGAACAAAGCAAGCAATGTTAAGTTGTTTATTAAAAAAGTCAATTTTTTTTTTTTTTTTCATATTGGCCACATACAACAGCAAACTATTATTTGTTTGTATGTTTTTACGAGGCTCATAGCTCTCCCTACTAAATGAAGTAATTACAGTAATGCTTTCACCACGTGGTTCTTAAATATCATTCAACAAGAATCACAATACCTGAAGTTCATGTTCATTAAACATGCCAATCCAATCTTTCTCTATAAGCTGTTGAAATCCCCTCATAAAATGGGAACTTTGTTGGCGTATCTGAAAATTATATCACGACATCATAATTACAGGAGAAAATGATCAAATTTGAAAACAAACTTAATAAATGAAAGAGGAAAACCCTTGCAACCTGAGAATTCAAACGATGGTTGGCTATAAGATGAATAAATGTAATGACATTCTCATTAGTAACACGTATGCTTTTCCCTCCAGGAAGCAACTCTGCTTCTGTTTGCTCTCCATATTCATTGTTCACAATAACAAAGTACAATTCCAACTTTGAAGTATCACCTTCATAATGTTGTACATCAAACAAAAGATAAATAAATAAATCAATAAATAACACGAAATTACACAGAACCACCCGATTGGCCATGAAATTTAGCCACAAAACAACAAAAGGTGATTATTCTAATTTCATCCTACCATTTGTGTACACTTCATTTTCTTCAGTGATTATTCTACGGGAGATTTTCTTGCCTTGTAAAATGCAATGGAAAACTGAAACTTTTCCATTTGCATGGACATCCAAAGATGTCAAAAAATTTGTTTGGTTGACAAGAAGATAATATATACAGATTCAGTTATAACTTCTGGTTGGATAGGCAATAACAATGTTCAAACAATTCATCTCTTAGCTTCATTAATTTTGCAAATCAATGAAGCATAAGATTTCACTAAAAACTATTGCTCAAAGAAGAGAGCAAGGGAGAGGGAGAAATATCACCTTTAAGAAAATAAGGTGGCGATATAACTCTGGATCCAGGGAAGGTAAGTCATTCAAATAGTTGTACCTGCTCAACAAAATTTTGGATGCATCAAAATTAAAAACTAAAATTAAAGCATCAAAATAGATTTCAAAACTAGAATTCAAAACTAAAAAATATAACACCTGCTATGAGGCAATTTGGGAGTCCAAAAGACTCATCTTTTATATGCAGAGATGGTCCTGAAATTCAAAGAGGATGTGGCGATGGGGCTTGGTAGAAAGAGAGATTGATTCTGGGAAGGAAGAGGAAGAGTAAAAGAGAGAGCGAGGAAAGAGAGTGACCGACGACGCCATTATTGTTGTTGTTAAATTATAGAGAGAGAGAGAGAGAGAGAGAGAGAGAGAAATTGCCGGCGACGACTCACGGTTTTACAGGTGATTTTAGGCAGAGGGAGGGAGAAGTGAATCGAGAGTAGTTAATTAGAGCATCTCCCACCTGTATTCAAATTTTTCATCACCAAAAATTTGAGTGAAAGTTTAATTTGATACATTGTGGTCTAATTGTTTCCTCAAATTTGGTCAGTCGTTCAATTGGTCATTTCCAAGAAAATAAAATAAAATTTTCAGAAATGTTTTCTAGGGGAAGAAGAAGTATAAGAAGAAGATCAAACAAACAAATGATTGATCACCAATGACATGCTGTCCCAATGGTATAAGGTTGAGCTTAAGACATTTTTGTATTGATGAACTTGAAATACATAGATTTGGCATTATTCATTAAAGAAGAAAGTAAGAAGAATAACTCAAATTTAGATCTAATAATTTAGCTAACTATTTGAAGTTTAAATTAAAGAGCTTTATTACAATATATTTAAAATACTTATGCAAAAATAATTATTTGAAATCATGATGAAGATATTCCTACTAGGCACAAAATGCTATTAAATTGCATCTTTTTAGTTTTTCTATCCACCTATAATAAGTCGATCTCTAATATTTTATAAAATCCAACCTCAAATCCCTTTGACTTCAAATCCACATCTATCCAAACGAAGGAATTTCTACTCATTGGAAGGCAAAAGAAAAGGTTAGCAATTGATCAATAATCAAAACATATATTAGAAATGATCCTGTTTCAAACTTCATAAATTTTTAACCACATTACCATACCAGAATCAGGGCATTCACATATATCGACCCCAATCTCTTAGCATAGGATATTTCTAGCAAGCTTTTTTAAAACAAGGAGCTCAACCTGACCTCTTTTACCTGTATACTGTAAAGCATTCAAAATAATAATAATATTAAACGGGTGAAACAAAAAGATTGTGATAAACATCTTAAGAGTTGCATCAAGTTTCAAATTTACACAGATGCATTGTGATCACTCCATGATATGTCATCCTAGGTAGCTATCACTTTAAGAGAAAATTTTTAAAGATAATAAGCATTTTGTCCACAGAGAATTTATAGCATATATATATAACAACACTGAATCTCCTCAAAAGATGTCAGGGGGATGCATTTGAACCTAGTTCAATTTATGTTATCCTTAGTTGATACACAGGTAATGAAAGAGGCCATACCAATGACTTTTCCCTGGGGCCAGCTTTGCAAAGTCAGTTTCAAAGTGGTTTGATAATTGTATGAAACTAAAAAGGTCTAAAACATAGATCATAATTCTGAAACTTGACATACAAAACAATTACATAGCCTTACAAATGTATCACAGTATTTAAAACCATATTTGGTTTTTATGTAATATTAAGACAGTCGTCTCGAAACAAATCACCATATTTCCAACACAAATGGAGGAGTCTCAGAAATGCCAGTGACTACCAAATTGTGAGGTCAGTTGTCTTGCAGAACCATGTATCTCCAGTGAAACTTATTGGACGTAAACTTGAAGGCAGCTCCTCACAGAATTCCAAAGTCAATCAACATTCAAATACTATATATTAGTAACTGTTCTTAGGCAATCCCCACTGTCAACTACTTATTAATGTAATGAAATTGTTCAAACCATTAATGAATCCATAAAACCATCTATCTATGTCTATACTATTATTAAGTGAAGACTAAACTTGGTGTCCAAGCCCACACGTCATGCCACGTGGCAGTTTTTTCTAGCCTAAAATAAAAAAGTTTTAGACAGAGGAGGAGAAGGTTTGAACCCATCTAGCCTAAAATAAAAAAGTTCTAGCCTAAAATAAAAAAGAATTATTTCTCATCTTCTTCTTTGAAGCTCAATTTTCTTTCTTTTTCTTCACTTGATCTGCTCATATATACACATTCCACTACTCAACCATTTCTTCTTTATTTCCCAGCAAATTCTCATTGTTACATAATACACAGTGTGCATCAGTTTCAAGTCCAACAAATTATATAAATTTCACCTTGGCATTTTATCAAACACTTTGTGTGAAAGAAAGGACAGTGAGGAAAAACAAATAATCACAAAGAAAGGTATAAAGAATTAGATGATCACCAAATTACAAGTTAAAGAACAAACACTGTCAAAATTCACCAATTTGTGTCTATACAAAAAAAATAAAATAAACACATATATACATATACACTTAATCAAGGAACACAAATTCAGATGTGGAAATCATCAGTAACCCATTGAACTCTACTTTAATAACATCTCATATTCTACATGGTAAGCTGTAAAGACTAAAGATCAACATAATCAACAAATACATATACAGATACATGGACATATCTAAGTAAAGAGAGAGAGAGAGGACTCACCGAAAGTGTACCGAGTCGAGCGGCTTGGGAAAGGAAGAATTGGGTCGAAATGTGCATATTACTTGAAATGCGAGTAATCGAGGGGTCAGAGTTCATATCTGGAGCTTCGATGGAGCTTCGAAATCGATTCGATCTGGAGCTTCGATGGAGCTTCGAAACTGCAGTGGTGGTGCGTACGATTGGAAGTGAGGGCATTGGAGGGCGCAGGTTAAGGAGGGTAAGGCGGTTGGGTTAGGGTTTGGTGGCGGCGGAGCTGGAGGGGCGGTGAGGCAACTGATGAGAGAGGTCGATGGCCGACCTGAGACTGAGAGGAACGAAAGAGCCATTCCCGTATGGCAGTGGCGGGAATGGATAATCTCATTTCTTACGAATTGGTATTCATTTCCCCCTCCATGTTTCAAATTCCTTCCCCCCCCCCCACTTTTGGCGACCAAAAGACCATATTAGTCGCAGAAAAGGTACTTTCGCCGACAAACTTTTTTAGTCGCCAAATCTCAATCAACGGCGACTAAAATATTAGTCGCTAAAAGTACTAATTTGGCGACTAATTTTTTTTGGTTGCTGAAAATAAGTTTTTGGCGACCAAATTTTTTGTCGCCAAAAAATATATGACCTTTCGCGACCAAATTTGTAGTTGGTCGGCAAAAGTATACCACTTTCTGCGACCAACTCATTTTTTAGTCGCCAAAATATAACCTTCTGCGACCAATAATATTTGGTCGCCAAAAATAACGATCATTCGCGACTAATTAATATTTGGTCGCCAAATGTCATTTTTTTGCGACCAAAAAAATTTTTGGTCGGCAAAAGTGGTCGGCAATTGTGTAAATTCTTGTAGTGATAATTTGTAAAGGAACAATTTTTAATTTCTTACATGTGATTATAGTAACATTATTGAAAATTAATTAGCTTAAATAACATTTTCTTTCTTTCACCCAATCTTTATTGAAGCACTACTCCATTTCCTTTGCATGCAGTGTTCGTGAATAGCAAAGTATGCAACGACCCAAAGCTTGCCATAGTCGATGACTTCTTCATTTCTGGCCTCTTGGCTCCTCAAAACACATCAAACCCAGTTGGGTCGAAGGTCGCTCCCGTAAATGTTATGCACATATTAGGTCCCAATACTCTCGGCATTTCCTTAGCTCGCATTGCCTTTGCACCTTATGGCCTCAACTGTAGCGATCCCAGTTTCGATCCTTCTTTCATGTTTTGCCACTTCGACTAGGCCGGTCGGGGGTCAAGCTGCCCGGTCAGCTTGCGGGGGTCTAGGGGGTAGCGCCCCTTGGCAGGTCCAAAGGCAACGCCCTGGCGGGGGTCAAGCGGAGAATGTTTGGTTTCAGAAGTTTATGTGCTCGAACGGCTGTTTATGCGCTCGAGTGGAGAATGTTTGGTTTCAGAAGTTTGACCTATCTGCAAAAGTACTGGTTTAGTGTATTTGACGCTTAAGCGGGGCATTCCACACTCGAGCCGACCATGTTATATTAGTTCGTGAATCTGATATTTCATATAACTTTTTCAGTCCCCTCTCTCTCTAAAACTCTCTAGAATTCCAGATCAGGAGCTTCTCTCTCTAGAAGTCATCTTCTCTCTTTGATTTCTCCAAATCCATTGGGATTTAGACCTAAGTTCTTCACCAAAGTTGGTTATCATCTCGAGGGCTTTGTTGTGTGCGGTGAAGATCGAGTTTCGACACCGTTGATTTTGGGGGTTTTATCTCATTTCTTCTTCAAAACTTGAGGTAGGGATTTTCTTAGAGTTATATATATGTTTTTGCAAGATCTAGATGATTTTCGAAATCATCCTTTGATTAGCTTTGAAAAATTGATTGTTGATTTCAAGAAGATGAGTGATGTTGAAAGAGGGTTTAATTTCTTTTCCTTTTAAAATAGAAATTGATGGTTTTGAACCATATTGATTGAAGAAAGATGATTTTGGAGAGATTCTTCTAAATATCTTGGAGATGAATGGTTTTGGTGAGAAAGCCTAGAAATTGGGTCTTTTCGTTGAAAGATTGTGAAAATTGTTGGAAGATGTTGTCATGTTTATTTTGTATACCAAAATAAATGGATGTTTTGAAAATTGATTATTTATATATAAATGACGAATTTTGTGAAAAAAATGAGAAATGTTGTTTATTTTGGAAATTGGAAATTGTTGTCAAAAAGTTGATTTAGTCTTGAATTGACTAAATTGTTGAGATTGCTCGAAATATGGAAATTACATTATTCTCTTGAATGAATTGGATATAAAAGTATATATATATATATATATATATATATTCATCTTGTGGAATTGTGTTGAAAAGAGGATTAGGAATTTTGAACACAATGGTATATTGTGTGGAACAATTGAATATGGAAGTAACATTGCATTGCATTATTAAACATACATTGGCATTTCAATTCATTAGACTATGTTAAGCTTTGGAAATTTGAATTGAGAAAAGAATGTTGGGAAATGGGTTTTCATGAAATGGTTTTGGGATAAATACGGTGGTAAGTCTTGATAGGTGGTGTAGATGAAATTGTTTAAGTTGGCCTGAGTGTCCTTGGTGAAAGACTAGAAAGTCGCATGGATAGGTGTCGAATTTTCCGGTTAATACCGGTAAAAATGACAATTGGTAGTACTCGTATAGTCTACTTGCAGACACCGACCTAGGGATTACCAGAGTTGTATTTAACGCCCCCTTTAATTAAATTGATAAATTTTGAACAGTTGAAGTTGCATAACATCATTGAGCATGATGGTTTTCAAAAGATGAAGATGTGTTTTATTTTCAAAAAGGCATGGCATGGCATGTGCATTCATCTCTTGAGACTTGTATAAAATGTATATACTTTGTTAAGGATTTCCTACTGGGCTTTATGCTCACCGTACCGGATTTTTGTGCAGGAAAAGACGTGATGAATTCGCCTAATTGAGGGCGTGGAAATGTGTGTGTTAAGAGCACTAAAGTTCGCATTTGTTGTGATCCTATTTGTAAGCCAAAGGCTATGTATGTGTGGGTTTGAATAACCATTTTGTGTACCAGGCTTAAGCCTTGGAAGATTGTAAACCCTTGGGGGTGCTTATTTGGTTATTTACTTGTTGTTGAATCAATGTAATATCGCATGAGGAACTGTTATTATTATGTAATGCAAGTATGGTAAGTTATATTTGGATTTCCTTTAACAGAGCCATGATTGTTGCATTATCATTTGGGCTAGAAATTTGGGGCGTTACAACTTGGTATCAGAGCTACCGGGTTTGAATACTTGGAGCTCGTAAGAAGTGGTTGTTTAACCATAATGGGTTCATCTAGCATGCTTAGGAAGTGTTATGCATTTTGTGACTATGTGATAACATGCTTATGTGACTAAATGGGTATGGGATTGGACTTTTGGGATATTGTTTGCGCCTGTTAAATTCCTTGAGGTCTAATTAGAGGGGTGCTTGATCAATACTCGTTCTACTAAGAATTCTTGATTTTTTGTGGGAAAAATTTCATCATGAAAGAATGATCCGTATGTGTTTATTGACTAAGTGCTAATGTGTAGTGAAATTGAATTGTGTATATGGTAGAGAAATATATGGAATTGTTGTAGGCGAACGTGCGAGTCAAGTTACGATCACATATGAGTTAATGTGCTAAATTATTTCTCTTGTGTCCTTTATTAGGATGTCAGGAAGGGGTCAAGTCCGCGGCGGTAGAGGCGGAAGGCGTGGTAGGGCTCGCCGAGGTGTGCATGAGGTTCCGATCCATAGGGTTTCGGTGCAAGAAGAAGGGTTCGGCCAAGCTAATATGGCCGAGCAAAAAGGCCGAGCAAGCAGTCCAAGCTAATGTGGCCGAACAGGTGGGACAAGCGGGTCAAACTGCAATGAGAGCCCTAGCTCGAGAAATGGTGGGGGATTTGAAGGAGTCTATGAATGTGTTGAGGGCGGAGAATCAAGCCCGAGAGAACACCATGGAGTCAAGAACGAGTTTCCTTACTAGAGAGTTTTTACGGGCCAAACCAGATGAATTCCATGGTGGCCCCGAGCCCAAGAAAGCGGATGAGTGGCTCGAACAAACTGTGAAGACGTTCGAGATGCTTCATATAGATGATAGCAAGTTGAGGGTGACTCTAGCAAGTTACTACCTTAAAGGGGATGCGGGTCAGTGGTAGAAGTATGCCAAGGGTAGGGTGAAGCCATCATGGGAAGCATTTGTGGTTGCTTTCCAAAATAAGTATTTACCTCCCGCTGCAAGGGAGAGATTGAGGCAAGAGTTCAAATTCCTCAAACAACTCGACATGACCGTGGCCGAGTTCGAGGTAATCTTCTCTAGTTTATCTAGGTTTGCACCAGAGTTGGTGGCAACGGAAGAGCACCGTTGCATTGAATTCGAGAAAAAGTTGAAAACCAAAATTTTCTTTAAGATTGTTGGGAACATGATTCGGAACTATGACCGTCTTGTAGAGTCGGCGGCATACATTGAGATTTTCATACAAGCCGAGGAGGAGAGGCTTCAAAGTTTGAGGCCTAGGGGCCTCTCAAGGAGACTATAGGCAGGATAAGAAGAGTAGGGGTAGTTTTTCATTCTAGCCACAACCACGGTAGTCAAAATCCACTTTTCCTTTGCCTAGTGTGGTTTTGGAAAAAAGTACATCTAGTAGCTTCACGTGTTTCAAGTGTGGCCAGCCGGGCCACAAAGCCTTTTCGTGCCCACCGAAGGGTGGAGGATAGTTGATTTTGCCACCACAACTACCTAACCGATCTCAAAGTCAGTCTCAGTCTCAGAATGGAGGCCAGGGATTTAATTATTATCAGTGTGGTCAGCTGGGGCATATGAAGAGAACTTGCCCTCAGTTGAGAGGCGCACCTGGCGCATCAGGGTCGAAGCAGACTCAGAGCCACCAGCAGGCTCATTCAGTTCAGGCTTCACGAGCTAATCAGGGAGCCACTTTGCCTCAGTCGGTATAATAGGCCTATGCTCCGAGAGGGGGGCAAGTTAATCAGGGGCCACAGGGGTGCGTGTATGCTGTTACCGTGCCAGAGCAGTTGCCAGAATCCTCAATTGTGAGATGTATTTTTGTTGTGTGTAATTCTTTGGCTAATGTATTGATAGACACGGGTGCGTTTCATTCATTTATATCTACTGCATTTGCTTCTGCATTGGGGTTAGAGGTAGCATAGTTAGTGCCTCCACTCAGAGTACAGTCACTTGTTGGGGATACAATTGATTTAAACTGGGGTTGTCGTGATTGTGAAGTAGAAGTTGTCGGGCGTCGACTTCTGTTTGCTTTTGTGTTGCTAGATATGTCGAGTTTTGATGTCATTTTAGGCATGGACTAGTTGTGTTCTTATCAAGCTGTGATTGATTGTTATCGTTAGAGACTTACCATGTGCACTTTGGGTGGTGATCATTTCTATTTTCGGGGGATCCGAGTTGATAGACCCTTGTCACCAATTGTTGACCCTCGTAGTAGGAGCAAGCTTAATGGCCTTCTTGCAACTCTCTTGGATAGTGAGAGTGACAGGGCTCATGTTGAGTTACCAAGGGTAGTTTGTGAATACCCGGACGTCTTTCTAGAAGATCTTACTAGTTCACTACCTCACCAGGAGATTGAGTTCTCTATTGAATTAGTGCCTAGCACGGCACCGATTTCCATGTCACCGTATAAATTTGCACCCGCCGAATTGCATTAGTTGAAGATTCAACTCCAAGAAATTTAGACGAGGGCTTTATTCGCCCTAGTACATCGCCTTGGGGAGCGCCGACTCTCTTTACGAAGAAGAAGGATGGGTTATTGCGGTTGTGTATTGATTACCGCAAGTTTAATAGAGTTACAGTTAAGAACAAGTATCCTTTACCTAGAGTAGATGATTTGTTTGACCAACTTAGAGGGTCTCGTTGCCTCTCAAAAATAGATTTGAGGTCGGGGTACCATCAGTTGAGAGTCTGGGGAAGGAGGACATTCAGAAAACGGCCTTTCGTACGTGTTATGGCCACTATGAATTCCTTGTAATGCCTTTTGGGTTAACCAATGTGCTTGCTTCCTTTATGTATTTGATGAACGGAATTTTTTGGGAATACTTGGACCGTTTTGTGGTCGTGTTTGTGGATAACATCTTACTTTATTCAACCTCCGAGGACGAACATGACGCTCACTTACGGGTAGTGCTTGAATTGCATGAGAAACACCGTTTGTATGCCAAGTTTGAGAAATGCGAGTTTTGGTTAACTGAGGTAAAATTTTTGGGGCACGTAGTGTCAAGAGAGGGAGTAACAGTAGACTCCTCAAAGATAGATACTATACAAGATTGGGAACTACCCAAGAATGTTTTTGAGATCCGGAGTTTCTTGGGATTAGCGGGGTATTATCGACGTTTTGCTAGGGACTTCTCTAGACTAGCTGCACCTTTGACTAGGTTGACTAGAAAGGGTATCAAATTTGTGTGGAGTGAGGCTTGTGAAAAGCCATTCCAAGAACTTAAGACTAGATTGACCACCACACCGGTCTTGATAATTCCGGTAAGGGATTTGAATTACATTGTCTATTGTGATACGTCCAGGGATGGACTTGGTTGTGTCTTGATGCAAGAGGGAAAAGTTATGGCCTACGGTTCACGACAATTGAAAACTCATGAGAAAAATTACCCCACCCATGATCTAGAATTAGCAGCGGTGATTTTTGCTTTGAAAATTTGGAGGCATTACTTGTACAGTGAGAAGTTTGAAGTCTTCTCCGATCATAAGAGTCTAAAGTATTTGTTTTCTCAAAAAGACTTGAATTTACGACAACAAAGGTGGATGGAATTTATGGAGGATTCTGATTTTGAGTTATACTATCATCCAGGGAAGGCCAATGTGATGGCCGATGCTTTGAGTCGAAAATCTGTGAGTAGTTTGGCAATTGTGGCCATTCAAGAATGGGATATGCTAAATGTTATTAGCAAGTTTGATTTGCACTTGGGTGAGTCCAGAGAGAGTGCTACCTTATTTACTTTGAACGCTCAACCTACCTTGGTTAGTAAGGTCATAGAGGCACAACGAGGAGACCGTGATGTGGAATCAATCCATGTTAAGATTTCCAATGGAAAGGAAGAGAAAGGTTTGAACGTTCACTTGGATCTAAGTGTACGTTACCTAGACCGTTTATTTGTACCAGAATCTTGTAGAGAGGAAGTACTTCAGGAGTTCTATCACTCACGCCTTGCGGTACACCCAGGAGGCACTAAAATGTGTCATGATCTTAGTCGTCAGTTTTGGTGGAGGGGTATGAAATGGGATGTCGCTTTATTTGTATCAAAGTGCCTTACTTGTCAACAAATGAAGGCCGAACACCAAAGACCAACGGGTTTGTTACAACCCTTACCAATAGCTGAGTGGAAATGGGAGCGTGTTACCATGAATTTTGTAGTTGGGCTTCCTACAACACAATGAGGCAATGACGTCGTCTGGGTGATTGCTGATAGGTTGACTAAGTCTACCCATTTCATTTTGATGTGCACCAACAACTCAGTTGAACGCTTGGCAGAGTTGTACATCAGAGAGATAGTTCGACTTCATGGAGTCTCTGCGACTATTGTGTCGGATAGGGATCCTCGTTTTACTGCCCGGTTATGGCAAAGCCTTCAAGAGGCGTTGGGAACTAAGTTGACTCTTAGCACCGCTTATCATCCTCAAATTGATGGACAGTCAGAACGTACCATTCAGATTTTGGAGGACATGCTTAGAGCTTGTGTCCTTGATTTTAAGGGGCCTTGGGAAAAGCACTTACCATTGATTGAGTTTGCTTACAACAATAGTTACCAAGATAGTATTGGGATGGCACCATTTGAGGCCTTATATGGCCGACCTTGTAGATCACCGGTTTGTTGGGCCGAAGTGGGTGATGCACCATTACTGGGTCTAGAAATTGTTAGAGAAACAACCGAGAAAGTTGTTCTCATTCGGAAGAGGTTAGCTATGGCCCAAAGCTGACAAAAGAGTTATGCCGATAAGAGGAGACGACCTTTATCTTTGGAAGATGGTAACCATGTGTTTCTAAAAATCTCACCAAGGCGAGGTTTGATAAGATTTGGTAAGAGTGGTAAATTTTCTCCATGGTTCAGTGGGCCTTTTGAGATCTTAGAGCGAATTGGGGAAGTGACATACCGGTTAGCTTTTCCGCCACAACTTTCGAGAGTTCAAAATGTATTTCATGTATCCATGCTTAGGAAGTATGAACCCAACCCTTCTCATGTTCTTGATTAGGTTGACTTGGAGATAGATAAGGATGCCACTTACGAAGAACGACCGGTTCAAATATTAGATACCCGGGAGCAAGTGCTACGGGGTAAAACTATAACATTGGTGAAGGTGTCGTGGAGGTACCATGGGGTTAAAGAGGCAACGTGGGAACGGGAGGCGGAAGTCCACTCCAAATATCTGAATTTATTTGAAAATGCTTAAGTTTCTTTTCTTTGTAATATTCCCTAGTGTTGAGGGAAAACCTGTTTAAAGTTGTTAACCACATGTTGATATGTGCATTGTTGTTTTAAGCATAAGATTGTTTAGAGTTGCCATTACTTTTTGAGAAATTTCATGTTTATGCATATTTGGGAGGTTGTTGTTAATTGGATAACGATGGTGGAAATGGTGGAATTTGGTTGAGAGTTAGTATTGTGATTTCAAAATGAAATAGCGTGGCTTTGATCGCTAGAAACCCCTTTGTTTGGGTAGTTTGATTTGAAATTTCGGAAATGAAATTCTTTAAGGGGGGAAGGTTGTAGCGATCCCGGTTTCGATCCTTCTTTCATGTTTTGCCACTTCGACTGGGCCGGTCGGGGGTCGAGCTGCCTGGTCAGCTCGCGGGGGTCCAGGGGGCAGCGCCCCTTGGCGGGTCCAAGGGCAACACCCTGGTAGGGGTCGAGCTGCCCGGTCAGCTGGCGGGGGTCTAGGGGGCAACGCCGCTTAGCGGGTCCTAGGGCAGCGCCCTGGCGGGGTTGAAGGGCAATGCCCCAAAACAAAAATGCAAAATGCATTCGAAGATGCTTGTCCGCTCGAGCGGCCATTTATGCACTCGAGCGAAGAATGTTTGGTTTCAGAAGTTTGACCTGTCTGCAAAAGTACTAGGTTAGTGTATTGGACGCTTGAGCGGGGCATTCCACGCTCGAGCAGACCATGTTATATCATTTCGTGAATCTAATATTTCATATCACTTTTTTAGTCCTCTCTCTCTCTCTAAAACTCTCCAGAATTTCAGATCGGGAGCTTCTCTCTCTATAAGTCATCTTCTCTCGAGGGCTTCGTTGTGTGCGATGAAGATCGAGTTTCGACACTGTTGATTTTAGGGGTTTCTTCTCATTTCTTCTTCAAAACTTGAGGTAGGGATTTTCTTAGAGTTATATATATATATATGTTTTTGCAAGATCTAGATGATTTTCGAAATCATCCTTTGATTAACTTTGAGAAATTGATTGTTGATTTCAAGATGATGAGTGATTTTGAAAGAGGGTTTAATTTCTTTTCCTTTTAAAATAGAAATTGAAGGTTTTGAACCATATTGATTGAAGAAAGACGATTTTGGGGAGATTCTTCTAAATATCTTGGAGATGAATGGTTTTGGTGAGAAAACCTAGAAATTGGGTCTTTTTTTTTAAAGATGTTGAAAATCCTTGGAAGATGTTGTCATATTTATTTTGTATACCAAAATAAATGGATGCTTTGAAAATTGTTTATTTATATATAAATGACGAATTTTATGAAAAAAATGAGAAATGTTGTTTATTTTGGAAATTGTTGTCAAAATGTTGATTTGGTCTTGAATTGACTAAATTGTTGAGATTGCTTGAAATGTGGGAATTACGTTATTCTCTTGAATGAATTGGATATCAAAGTATATATATATACGTCTTGTGGAATTGTGTTGAAAAGAGGATTGGGAATTTTGATCACAATGGTATATTGTGTGGAACAATTGAATATGGAAGTAATGTTGCATTGCATTATTAAGCATACATTGGCATTTCAATTCATTGAACTATGTTACGCTTTGGAAATTTGCATTGAGAAAAGAATGTTGGGAAATGGTTTTCATGAAATGGTTTTGGGATAAATACGGTGGTAAGTCTTGATAGGTGGTGTAGATGAAATTGTTTAAGTTAGCTTAAGTGTCCTTGGGGCAAGACCAGAAAGTTGCGCAGATAGGTGTCGAGCCTTCCGGTTAATACCAGTAAAAATGACAATTGGTAGTACTCATATAGCCTACCTGCAGACACCAACCTAGGGATTACCAGAGTTATATTTACCGCCCCCTTTAATTAAATTGATAATTTTTGAATAGTTGAAGTTGCATAACATCATTGAGCATGATAGTTTTCAAAAGATGAAGATGTGTTTTATTTTCAAAAAGGCATGGCATGGCATGTGCATTCATCTCCTGAGACTTGTATAAAGTGTATATACTTTGTTAAGGATTTCCTACTGGGCTTTATGCTCACCTACCGGATTTTTGTGCAGGAAAAGACGTAGTGAATCCGCCTAATTGAAGGCGTGGAAATCTGTGTGTTGAGAGCACTAAAGTTCTCATTTGCTGTGATCCTATTTGTAAGCCAAGGGCTATGTATGTGTGGGTTTGAATAACCATTTTGTGTACCAGGCTTAAGCCTTGGAAGATTGTAAACCCTTGGGGTGCTTATTTGGTTATTTACTTGTTGTTGAATCAATGTAATATCGCATGAGGACCTATTATTATTATGTAATGCAAGTATGGGAAGTTATATTTGGTTTTTCTTTAAGAGAGCCATGATTGTTGCATTATCATTTGGGCTAGAAATTTGGGGCGTTACATCAACCCACCCCACACACACCCTTGTGCAAGAGAGGTCATCATGGTCTTGGACGGTACTCTCTACGTCGGTTTCGTGACCCCCAACACTGACAACCGTCTCTTCACAAAGGTCTTGTACCCAAGAGATGTTTTTGTGTTCCCCCAAGGTCTTATTCACTTTCAATTTAATAATGGAAAGACTAATGCAGTAGCTCTTGCTGCCCTAAATAGCCAAAATCCGGGAACTATTACTGTTGCTAATGCGATGTTCGGGTCAAATCCGAGGATTTCTGATGATGTTCTTGTCGAGGCATTCCAAGTGGACAAGAAGGTGATAGACTATCTTCAAGCTCAATTTTGGTGGCCCAACAACTAAAGAAAGAAAGATTGGAGAACCTATGAATCTATTATTTGTTAAACTTTAAATAAATATGTTGCAATATAGCATAAATAAGTGGATTGTTATTTTCCTATGATTTTATAATAATCAAGTTTGTTAAATAGTATTCTCTCTCTCTCTCTCTCTCTCTCTCATAAAATGATGACACTCTCTTGATCTTTTTCTAGGCTCCTTATTGATATAATGATGACACTATTGATCTTTCTCTAGGCTCCCATTTCAAAATTTTGGTTATGGTAATCTTCCAATTATTTTTGGCCTAGCATTGGCCTGACTTGACTGAACCCTAAAACATATGGGTTGGGGTTGGGCTTAGATTGAAGGATAGGGATTCTGGGCCTCATGGGTGTTTTGAGGCCTGACCCGAAACTCGACCCATAGGACCATCCCAAAAGCCCACATTGGACCTATATACACTACACAATTGGGTTTTTTTTTTCACATTTTTTCCCCTCCTTCTTACGAGAATATATCCTTTTTTGGTAAATAATAATTTTAACAATAAAAAAATTAGCATGCCATCTATATGAAACTAGTAATTAAATTTCTATGAGATTAAAGATGCATATAATTCAATAACATAACCATAACAGAGGTAATTTTGTATTTCAATAAATAAAAAAAATTTTAAAAAAAAGAAAAAGAATTCATGATTGAAAAAGTGACTATAGTTGTTCTAATGTACTTCAAAATTTTGTATTACAAATCTTTATTTTTTAATAACTTTGGAATTTAATAAAAAAAAATCAGAATTAAAGCTGAAAGTTATGTCAAATTAGGCCCATATGAGCTAAGCCTGCCCTGAGACCCATAGGCCCATTTTTTTAAGCACATGAATAGGTTATGGGTTTTAAAAATATAAGATGGGCGGGCCTGAACCCATCCTATTATTGACCGGTTAAAGTTTTATGGATGTGGGATGTACATTCAACTTAAAACCATTGATTATGAGTGGAGAGACTTTTATCATGCCAATGTTGTATTGTTAGTTATTTTCATGAATATTTCAAAGACTAAATAAACGAAATTGATAATGTAAATATGAAATAAATAAGACTGTGATAAAATTATAATCAACTCAAAAAAATAAATGAATAGTATTTGTTACTTAATATTTAGAATACAAAATTTATGACAACAAAATAAAAATATTAGCTTTGTTTTCTTTAATCTTATTAAAAGTAGTCAACATAACTACGGTTAATTGATGAAAAATCAAATCCTATGGGGTCATATGTTATTTAATCTATGATGATCGGGTGCACTACACATCTCATTTTCTTTTTCTTTCCCTCGTTTAACTTTGGGTTGGTTATGTTGGGATGTCGGTTTAACTTGGAGTCTTATTAATTGCTTGGGTTTGTTGTGTACGAAATCCTTCTCAAAATTTTGTTCATACTTGTCTCGATGTTGGATTTCTCTGGTTCCGAAGAGTGCGAGGCCAGGTCTAAAGTGCCTAGAATTGGGTTGAGAAATTATGGGTTGGAAAGACCAGGGCTGCACATGCAGGAAGGTGTGGCATTTTCAGCCTTGCACATTACATTATATGTAGGTGCGGGGCAATGGGCGGATTAGGTGGCCGCACGTGTGGGGATCAGGGCCACACTTCCGGGAAGTAGGCTCCGCACATGCGGGGGTACGTGCCGAACGTGCAGGGCGCTGGGTAGTCCGAAACCTCTATTTTTTTTTCCCTTCTTTCGGGCTGAATCTATATCACTTTTAACACTTACTTCTCACTCTAAAAAGTATTTTGCTCCTCCTTATCTCTAAAAACCTCCACTAAAACACCCAAAACCTTTGATTTCTTGCAATCCTTTGGTTCTAGATCCATCATCTCTCACAAGTTTTGGAGATCAAAGCTAGAACTTCACTTTGTGTGGTGGAAATCGAAGATTTTTCATCTTTGGCTCTAGGGTTTCATCTCACCTCTTCATCAAGAACTTGAGGTAGGGTTTTCTTTGAGCTATATATATATATATATATATTTGCTAGATTGATGTTTAATTTGGAACTTCTTGATGATAATATGAAAGTTTTACATTTGGTGCAAGAATGTTATGGTTTTCAAAGGTGGGTTACCCATGTTTCTTTTAAATAGTCTCTTGAGGGTTTGAATAACCTTGGTTAAGAAGTAATGTCCTTTTTTCAAGTTTCTTTCAAATGTTTGGGTGTGTGTGTGTTGTGGTGGTGGAAGTCAAACCTAGAAATTGGGGGTTTTCAAAACAAATGGTGAGAACTCATGGATTATATTATTAATGCATTATTTTGTATATCAAATGAGTTATAGAAAGAAAAGATTCTTACTTATAGTTACAAATGATGAATCTCATAAAATAGGGGAATTGTTGGTGTTGGAAAGAAATTAATGTTCAATTGTTGCTATAGTCTGGAAATAACTATGTTGTTCGAATTGCTTGAGACATGGAAATATGGTTATTTGTCGATCAAATTAAATGGGAACATGGTTCCATTGTGAGATGGTATGGAACGGAAGGAATGAAAGCTCGTTTATTTTGAGATTATTGTTGAAATATTTAAGAATGAAAAGGAAATGATTATTGTAGCATTATCAATTGTTATTTTGCATACACTATTGTTTGGTTATTGCATGTTTTGATTTGAAGTTGATTATCTCGCATTGAGAAAAGAATTGTTGAGAAAAGAGAACTAAGGAAATGTTTTGGGGGTAAATACGTTGGTAAGTCCGGATAGGAGGTGTAGATGGAATTGATAAATGGGCTTGAGTGTTCGGGGTGAAAGACCGAAAACACGCGCGGAGGAGGTACCACTTCCCTTCCGATTAGCAACCGGTAAAATGGGGGTTTTTGGTAGTGCTAGTTGAGCCTTCTTGTAGACACTAACCTAGGGATTACCTGAGCCATATTTACTGCCCCATTAAGTAAAATTGTAAATTTCAGAGTTGTTGAGATTTCAACTTATGGTTGAACATTGAGACTTTTTAAAAGGCATGTAAATGAAATTCTCTTTTAATTGGCTTTGCAAGGCATTTGTATTTAATATCAAAAATCTGCATAAATGTATATACTTTGTTAAGGATTTTGGTGCAGGAAAAGATGTACTGATTTCGCCGAGTTAAGGGCATGGAAAAATTTTTGTGAAGAGTAAATGACTATATTCTGCTGTGATTTATTTGCTAGCCAAGGGCTTTAAATGTATGGGTTCGTGAAACCATTTTTGTGTAACTGGGCTTAAGCCTTGGAAATTGTAAGCCCATGAGGGCATTTTGTTATTTTTGGGATTTGATGTTCTACATGCTATAAATTCATGTATTTTTATACTTTTGAATGTATAACTCGCATGTGGAATTTTTGTACAAACCTTATTGATTAATGGTGTAAAGGTTGGAATCTTGCAATTATTCTTTAATGGATATTAGTTAATGTACCTAGTTGGTGTGGGTTATTTCGGGGCATTACAACTTGGTGTCAAAGCTATCAGGTTTGAATACTTGGGGCTCGCGGGAAGTGTTTGTTTTGCCACAGTGGGTTCATTTCGCATGATTAGGAAACGTTTTGTTTTTCGTGATTATGCGACAACATGCTTATGTGACTATATGCGTATGGGATTGGACTTTTGGGATGTTATTTGTGCCTATTAAATTCCTGGAGGTCTTATTAGAAGGGTACTTGATCAATACTCATTCTACTAAGAATTCTTGATTTTTGTGGGACGAATCTCATCACAAAAGAATAATTCGTATGTGCTTACGTAACTAAGTGCTTATGTAGAGCGGATTGAATTGTTTGTATGGTAGAAATTGTGTAGAATTGTCATATTCAAATGGGTGAGAGGATTCGCGAGCACATTTGAGCTTATGTGCTAAATTATTTATCTTGTTCCTTAATTAGGATGTCAGGAAGGGATCAAACTTGTGGTGGTAGGAGTGGAAGGCATGGTAGGGCTCGCTGGGGTGTGCATGAATTACCGGTTCATGAGGTTTTGGTGCAAGAGGAAGGGTTGGGCCAAGCTAATATGGCCGAGCAAGTGGGGCAAGCAGAGATTCTGGGGCAAGCGGGTCAAGCCGCAATGGGGGCCCTAGCCCAAGAAATGGCGGGGGCCTTGAGAGAGTCGATGAACGTACAAAAGGCGGAGACCCAAACTGGAGAGAACTCCGTAGCGATGAAGGCGAGCTTTCTCACTAGAGAGTTTTTGCGAGCCAAACCGGATGAGTTCCATGGTGGCCTCGAGCGTAAGAAAGCGGATAAATGGCTTGAACAGAAAGTGAAGACATTCGAGATGCTTCATATGGAAGACAGTGAGCTTAGAGTGACTCTTGTGAGTTACTACCTCAAGGGGGACACGGGTCAATGGTGAAAATACGCCAAGGGCTGAATAGAACCGGCATGGGAAGCATTTGTGATGGCTTTCCAAGACAAGTACCTACCTCCCACTGCTAGGGAAAGATTGAGGCAGGAATTTCAGGATCTTAAGCAACACAATATGTCCGTGGCCGAGTTTCAAGCGGCTTTCTCTAGTTTGTTCCGGTTTGCACCGGAGTTAGTGGCAACGGGAGAGCGCCATTGTATTGAGTTTGAGAAGAAACTAAGAACCAAGATCTTGTTCAAGGTTGTCGGGCACATGATCCAGAATTATGATCGACTTGTGGAAGTGGTGGCATACGTAGAGATTATCGTGGAGGCCAAGGAGGAGAGAATCCGAGGGTCAAGGTTGAGGGGTTAAGGGTCACAAGGGGATTATAGGCCAAACAAGAAGAGCAGAAACACATTTTCATCCCAGTCCCAACCGCAGCAGTGTAGATCTACCTTTCCCTTGCCTAGTGCGGGCTTGGGGCAGAGTGCACCAGGTGTTTTTCTTGTTTTAAATGCGGCCAACCGGGTCACAAGGCCTTTGCATGTCCATAGAAGGGAGGAGAACAGCAGATGTTGTCACCACCACCACCTAATCGATCTCAGAGTCAGTCTCAGAGTAGGGGACAGGGGCCTACTTGCTATCAGTGAGGTTAGTCAGGGCACATGAAGAGCGCTTGCCCGTAGTTAGGAGGTGCATCTAGCGCATCAGGATCGAGGCAGACTTAGAGCCACCAGCAAGCTCACTCAATACAGACTTCACGAGCTAATCAGGGAGCCACTTCGGCTTACTCAGTGCAGCAGGCCTATGCTCTGAGAGATAAGCAGGTTGATCAGAGGCCACAAGGACATGTGTATGCTATTACCGCGCCAGAGCAGTTGCTGGGGTCCTCAGTTGTGATAGGTATTTTTGTTGTGTGTAATTCCTTGGAAAATGTGTTGATAGATACAGGTGCGTCTCATTCATTTATATCTACTGCATTTGCGTCTGCATTGGGATAAGAGGTGGCACGGTTAGCGTCTCCGCTCAGAGTAGAGTCACTAGTTGGGGTACAGTTAACTTAGATCGAGGGTGTCGTGGTTGTGAGATAGAGATTGCCAGGCGTCGACTCCCGTACCCTAGACCACCCTCATTCTGAGGGACGCAAAGGTGCACCCAAGCAACTTTTGATCCAGTCTTCTTCAAATCAGGACCATTCCAAAAGAAAGCCCTTAAACAAGATTCAATCTCCCTTACCACTTTCTTAGGGAGAATGAATAACGAAGCCCAATAAACCGGCATAGAGAACAAGATAGATTTAATCAATTGGGCTCTCCTTACTTAAGACAACACTTTATTGGTTCACAATTGAATCCTTTTGGTAATCCTAGCCACCAATTGATCACAATCTACTTTACTCAGATTAGTTGAGATAAGAGGAACCCCCAAATACCTCACAAGGAGATTCCCCTCTTTAAAATCCATAATGGAGAGTAACTCACCCCTTAAGTGACAATCCATCCTTGCAAAAAACATATGACTCTTAGGAGGGCTGGGGGACAGACCAGAGAGCCCTTGGAATTCATCAAGAGCCTCCATGATAAGAGACACAGAACTAATGTCCCCTCTGCAAAAAATTATAAGGTTATCAGCAAAACAAAGATTAATAATTTTGTTCTTCTCACACCTCCAGTGGAACTTAAAATTAGGACTCTTTGCTTTCTCAGCCAACAATCTAGCTAAAACCTCCATAACAATAACAAACAGGTAAGGGGAAATAGGGTCCCCTTGTCAAAGCCCTCTAGCACCCCGAAAATAGCCACAAAGCTCCCCATTAATCCAGATCAAGAAATAAGGACTAGTAATGCAAGCCCTAATCCAACCAATCATCCTACTAGGGAAGCCCATACCAGTAAGAGTATCAAAAATGAAATCCCACCTCACATTATCATGGGCTTTCATGATATCAACCTTCATTGCACACCTAGGATACCCAGAACCTCTATGATAACCTCTCATCAATCCTTGGGAAAGGAAAATATTATCCGAAATCCTCCTCCATTGAACAAATGCAGGCTGGACTGGATCACTAACATCAGGGAGGACCTTCTTAATCCTATTTGCCAAAATTTTAGCAATACACTTATACACCGTGTTACAACAAGAAATAGGTCTATAGTCACCCACTTTGCTAGGATTTTGAATCTTTGGAACAAGAGCAATAGCGGTACTATTAACCTCTTTACGAAGTTCACTATAATGGAAGAATGACTTTATAGCCTGAATAACGTCCCTACCAACCACATCCCAAGAACTCTTAAAAAAACTAGCCGGATAACCATCAGGCCCAGGAGCCTTATTACTATTGACAGACCAAAAAACGCTCTCAATCTCACACTCCAAAACATCAACAGTCATCTCCTCCGCCTGAGCAGGAGAGAGCTTCCTCTTAATATGCTCCTGGACTCTAGACCCACCACTGTACCTATCAACAAATGGCTTCCCTAAAAACCCCTCAAAATAAGAGACAAAAATAGATTTGACATCATGCGGATCAACAATAATGCTCCCATCATCCAGCATAACACTACTAATCCTGCTACGATTTCTATTATTATTAATAGAACGGAAAAAGGATCGACTATTACTATCACCCAAGCTAAGCCATTGAATTCTCGATTTCTGGGTTGCAAATGACTCCTCCTCTTTGTAAAGTTTAGCAAAATTAGCACAAAGATCCCTCTCAAGGGATTGAAGATTAGAGTCACCCGAATTTTTATCAAGCTGATGCTGAACACTATCTAGATCCTCTTTGGCACAAGAAATTCTCACCAAGATATCACTAAAATGCTTCTTATTGAAAGCTTTAAGCTCAGGCTTTAAAGACCTAAGCTTACTACAAATCCTAAACAAGGGAGAACCTTTGACATACTTACACCAAACACCCCTAACCACAGGTATAAAATCCGGATGATCAGCCCACATGTTAAAAAATTTAAATGGCTTGCACACCCTATGAATTTTCAAAGGCACAGTAACAACACAAGGAAAGTGATCAGAGGTCCCAAAAGGATGGAAGTAAACATGGGAGTGAGGCAAATTATTGAGCCATAACCCATTAACCAACGCCCTACCAATCTTCGATGAAATAAATCTATCCTTACACTGTTTATTAGCCCAAGTAAAATGGCAACCCCCATAGCTCAAGTCATCAAGCTCAGATTGATTAATAAACAAATTGAATTCATTTTTACAAGACGACCAACTATGGTCCCCTCCCACTTTCCCATATGGGAACCTAATAGCATTGAAATCCCCCAAGAGAATACAAGGAAAGTCCCTATACAAATGAGCCAAAACCTCCAACTTATTAAATAGAGGCCTCCTCGGGCCATACGTATTTTGAGCATACACAATACAGGCAAAAAAGTGAACATCCCCATTTAAAATTTTAATTTTACACCACATGTGTTGATCAGAGCTATCCAGGACATCAACTGTACAAAAAACAGGATTCCAACAAACCCAAATCCTTCCCAAAATAGCATGCTTATAGTTAGACAAACTTCCCCAATCATGAAAAACATGGTTAAGAATTCTAACATGATTACTATCAATCACTTTAGTTTCGAGCAAACCAACAATATTAATGTCCACCTTCTTCAAAAACTTAGCAACTTCTCTTTGCCTACTAGGATCATTTTGACCCCTAGCATTCCAAGCACAAATCTTTGTAGACATAAAGAAATATATACAAAAGATCACGCACACAACACTATGGGGATAGCACATAAAGTCAGGATTTACCTCTTTTTCTTCCTACGGCTGCTAGAAGAACTAGTAGCCTTAGGAGTAACAAGTTTAGTAGCACTTCTCAACATCCTTTGAGTCAACATCACTCTGTCAGCCACTTCCTCCTCCAAGCTTAAAGAATTTTCTTGGATTTCAGGATCAAGTTCTGAAGGATCCAATATAGATTCGGGCACCTCAGACCTAGCTTTCACAATCTTTGATGATGAAACAGTAATTGCAACCTCTTGAACGTCACAAACATCCTGACCCCCATGTTGCCTTGCAACATTAGTGACCTCAATTGAGGTAGCTATCTCAATCTCGGATAATATACCAGTAACTGGGAGCTCTTGAACCCCCAGAATCAACCTGATCCCCATCTTGCCTTGCTACATCAGAGACCTCAATTGAGGGTTCACCTACCTTCTTTTTACCTTTAGCCATAACTGTCTTCCATTCCTTATCACTATTCTGAACCTGTTGCTCTGTAGAACTCTGAACAATATTTTCCACTTGAATTCTGATACAGCTATCATCAGCATGACCAAAAACCTGACATTTAGTACATTGAGAAGGCTTCCACAGATACTCCACCCTAACCTCAATACTTTTATCCTCACATTTTATAAGGAAATCAGTGGGCAGAATGGAATCAACTCCAATCTCTACACAAACTTTTGCAAATGATACTCTATCTCCATGAGCAGTTAATCTATCCATGTAGAGAGGCTCACCAAAAGCACTAGCTATCCTACTCAGACCATCATCATCCCAATACTCAATAGGAACATTAAACAGTTTAACCCAGATGGGTATTTATCTATTTGGTCGTTAGATGATTTCATCATGCTATGCCATTTCTTGAGCACAATAAAATGTCCACCAATGAACCAAGGGCCATCCTCTAAAACAGCAGTAGTACTATCTATTGTATCAAACATAAACATGACAAACCCATTAGCAGTAGACAGCACCGACTTCAAACTCTTATTTTTCCATAAATTAGAGCCTTGTGCCCTAATGTATGCAATACTCATATTTTTGTCCAGAAAATGGCCCACGAGAGTGGCTTCCCATTTTTCAATATCATCCCTTTTAGGGAGATCAATAACTATATCATTGTCCACTACAGAGGGAGGAAAGTACATTAACTTCACAGATGACCTCTGATTAGATGTAGCAACAGATGCCCAGCTCTTTTCAACAGGTTTAGGTGATGTCCCCTCCCCCACCGTTGCTGAAAATTCATTCAGTCCACCTAGGTAAGGGCCCTGACCCCGAGCTCCTCGGCCTCCCATACTGGTAGTAGAAAATCCCGATCTACCTCCCCTCTGTTGACCCCTAGAACTTTGAGCCCCTGAAGCCCATGGAATATCTGTATGCGAATCCAATTTACCCCCAATCTTGTCCGAAGAATTCTCGTTGGGTTGTTGATTAAGTTTAGATACTAGATTCCTAGCCCTGGTCACAACCAGTGTGATACTCCTGTTCTGTATTATGTGAATTGGTCCCTAATATGTATGTGATTATGCGTTTTGATGTGATTTATGTGCCATTATGTTATATGATTTTGAATTTCTATTTGTTCGCCGTAGGAAAATCTGTTTGAATAGTCCGCTTCGGGAATTAAATTGAGGGCCTTATCGGCCACAGAACCCGAAATTGATTACGCCACTGTGATTGGCATAATTTTTAGAGCCTACGGTGAAATTTAATTGAAAATTGATTCTGGTCAATTTAAATTGATTAAATTGATAAATTAAGTGCCCCATTATTTTATATTAAAATATTTGTTAGTGGGGCTTGTTGTATATTTGCATTGCACTCTCCTTTAGCTCTCTTAAAACTCAAAATCTGAGTTAGGCAATTGAGAGTGAGAGAGAGGCCGACTATAGAGAGAGAAACGAAGAGACTTGAGCAATTTTTGGCTCTAGCTTGGGAATTTGAAGATTTAACTCAAGAATTGACTAGAGTTTGGAAGATTAAAGCTCCTAGGTGAGTAACCAACCCCTAACTCATGAATTTGAGTTGTGATTTCGTGAATTGAAGATTAATTTGTGATCTAGAACATGAAAGGAGTTGGTTTGATGAATTTGAAGACTATACATGCATGCATGTATGTATTGTTTTGAATTGGCATATTTGAGCTTGAATTACATGACTCATGTTGCAATTTTGGTTGAAATCCATGTATTTAACCATCTTTTCATCATATGAGACGAGAATGAAGGTTATACGTCACATGCATGTACAATCCATGGAAGTAGAAGCTTTGAATGCATGAAATGGTTACATTGGTAATGAGTTGGTGGAAAATGAGCCATGCATGTAGATAAATTATGAAATTGAGCTTCAATATGTTGTAATTCTATGTTTGTACCATGTTAGTACATGATTATGTGAAGTTTGGACCGAAATCATGCATTTAGAGCCTTTGAATGTCGAGATGAAGCTCACGAACACAATCTGGAATTTCCAGAATTTTGACTTCCGCTCGAGCGGGGGAAGTGCCGCTCGAGCGGAGAAATCGAGCTCCCAGCATTTTTACAGACATGGTTCCTGCTGGAGCGGGGAAATTTGACGCTCGAGCGAGGAGCTATGTTGACAGGCAGTACGCTCGAGCAGCCGAGTTCACGCTCGAGCTGGAATTGAAGGCAACCAGTACTTTTGCAGACCTAAGGGTCCGTTCGAGCGGGGACCCTGTTTTCTGAGATTCTGTTTTTGCATGCTGAGTTCTGTTTTCCGTTCTCTTTCACTTGTAAGCACTCTTAGGCATATGGTAAGCATTGTAAATGAGCTAATGAAATGTGAATTAAGCCTAAAGAGAGATATGCGAATTAAGCCTAAAGAGAGATATGTGAATTAAAGAACGGATTGAACTGTTAGTGACCCTTTTGTGCTCATGAAATGTGTAGGGTCAAGTTCCAGGGCAAATCCACAAGCCGATCACTGTGAGTAATATCGATATTCGAATATTTGTCAATGTCCAATTGTTATTTCCTTTAAGCTTTATGAGTTGCTATTCGGAATTGTGGACGAGAGTCCGATATTAATAAACACAAATGAATGGGCCAAAGGCCGTTTTGATACAAATGAATGGGCCAAAGGCCGTTTTGATATAAACGAATGGGCCAAAGGCCGTTTTGATACAAATGAATGGGCCAAAGGCCGTTTTGATACAAATGAATGGGCCAAAGGCCGTTTTGACATAAATGAATGGGCCGAAGGCCATTTTGACGTAGATGGAAATCAGAATGGGCCAAAGGCCAATATGTTTAGAACTACAGTCACTTGATCTAAAGTCTGTATAAATGTACATATTGTTTATATGACTTCTGTCTTTGATATTATTCACTGGGCTATCGCTCATGCTCATTCATGTGTTTGTAGGTGAGCCAAGGGAAGTCCAAACCCAGCCCCAGTGAAGTCTGCTAGGGAAAAACCAAGTTTTGAGGAAGTCAGCCTTACGTCTCACTCTTGAGACCTATCCTTGCCTTTTGCTATGTAATTACATTTTGTCTTGCCGGCAAGGACTTTATGTATGTCTATAAATAGTCTGTCATAGGTTGACTCGTTTTGGATGATCCTGTGTGTAATGAATTTTGTGGAACTGTACTTTTGATGTGGGTTATTAACGTATCTGAGTATGGTCTGTTTGATGTGCATATAAGCACGACTCTATGGACAAAGTTTTTAAATTTTTGCTTCCGTTTGGCCCCTTTACTCTGACAAGTCATCTTGTTTCAGTTTGAGGCTGTAGGTAATCATGGGATTACTGGCCGGTCATGTCCTTAACCCATAGGGGCGGGTTTGGGTCGTGACAGAGTGGTATCAGAGCACGAGTTAATAACTCACACACTTGTCCAAAAGAGCAATAAGCGTCTAGATAAGATCTAGGATGCATTCATAAACACGAATTTTGAAGCATTGATTATATGCTTAAATGTTTTGATATGAACAATTATATGTGTAAGTTGTGAATTACTTGCACTACAAATTATCTGATAATATGCGCTTCTTAGTATATGCACACTTGTGGATCTTTTGTGTAAAATATAGATGGTGAGAACCAGAGGTGATGAGTTAGAGGAATCTTCTACTGCCAGACTGGACAGAATGGAAAGAATGATCCAAGAAATGGCAGAAGCTTTGAGACAGCAACAGGAGTGGCAACAACAGTGGCAGCAACCACACCTGCCACCTCCACCTCCGGCACCACCTGTGCCAGACCATCAGAACGATGACCGGATTATAGCTCTCACTAAGGAATTCAAGAAAATGAAACCACCACAGTTTCACGGGGGATTAGATCCGTTGAAAGCCGAAGCATGGGTCCTCGGCATTGAGAAGTTATTCGAAGTGTTTCCCTGTTCGGAGACTCAGAAAGTGCTTCTAGCCACTTTTATGCTAGAAGATGAAGCGAGAAGATGGTGGATGTTGATGAGAGAAAACCACAGAGATGTTGATTGGGTGAAATTTTTAGAAATCTTCTATGACAAGTACTTCCCGCAGTGTGTCCGGGATAGGAAAGTGGCAGAGTTCATGGAATTCAAGAAAGACAACATGACTGTAGCGGAGTATGAGGCCAAATTCACTGAGTTGGCCAGATTTGCACCACACGTGATTGACACTGATTATAAGAAGGCAAGACATTTTGAAGGTGGGCTCCGCAATGACATCCTAGAGAGGGTGAATGTCCTGAAATTGGAAACCTACATTGGGGTGCTTGACAGAGCCATCATATCAGAGGCTAACATAGCCAGGCAAGCTAAGCCAGTAACAGAATGGAAAGGCAACAAAAGACAAGGCTTCTTTTCGAAGAAGAAATTTTCGAAAAAGCAAAACACAAGCTCCTCAAATACTTCGAGTTCTTCCTGAGACGCAGCTCCCATGTGCAATATTTGTAGCAAAAGGCACCGTGGAGTCTGTTACCGTGCATCAGGAGCCTATTTTAAATGTGGAAAGCAAGGGCACATAGCCCGAGAATATAATCAGAACAGTGGGAAACTCGCAGCTAGTTCAACTGCATCAGTTCCAAAGCCGGGAAATACTTTGAGATCTATTACTCCTGGGGACACAGTGAGACAAGGGAGAGTCTTTGCACTTGTTCCGGGCGATACACGGAATGCCAATGCCGTTGTTTCAGGTACTATTTCAATATGTAATCAGGATGCCTTTGTATTAATTGATTCTGGATCAACGCACTCATTTGTGACATATACGTTTGCATCTAGACTGAATAGACCCCTAGAGCTATTGCCATATTTGTTATGTGTGTCTACTCCATCGAGGGAATCTGTGTTATGCGATTATATATATCGGTTTTGTGACATGCATATCAAGGGTGCTACCCTATATGTAGATTTGTTACCCTTGAACTTTAGACATTTCGATTTAATTTTGGGCATGGATTGGTTGACCAAGTATTGTGCCACTATAGACTGTATGACAAAACGGGTTGTATTTAACCTACCAGAACGGAAAGAGATTGTGTTTGTGGGTAATGGGGTAGTGCCTCCACCGTATTTGATATCCGCAACGAAAGCATGTAAACTGATTAGGAAAGGGTGCCAGGGTTATTTGTGCTATGTGTTGTCTGAACAATCTGAGAATGTTGAATTGAATAATATTCCTATTGTTAGAGAATTTCCGGATGTGTTTCCGAAGGAATTACTAGGGGAATTGGTAGACAGGGAGATCGAGTTTACCATTGAAATTATGCCAGGCACCCAGCCTATTTCTAAGGCTCCCTACAGAATGGCTACTGCCGAAATGAAAGAATTAAAGGAACAGTTGCAAGACCTTCTTGATAAAGGGTTTATCCGGCCTAGCACTTCGCCTTGGGGTGCACCAGTGTTATTTGTAAAGAAAAAGGATGGTACCTTGCACCTGTGCATTGATTACCGGGAGTTAAACAAGGTAACGATAAAGAACAAATATCTCTTACCCCGTATTGACGACTTATTTGACCAGTTGCAGGGATCCCAGGTGTTTTCTAAGATTGATTTGAGATCCGGGTATCATCAGCTGAAAGTTAAGGCAGAGGATGTTGAGAAAACCGCATTCAGAACGAGGTATGGTCATTTTGAGTTTCTTGTTATGCCGTTTGGAGTGACTAATGCTCCGGCAGCATTTATGGACTTAATGAATAGAATTTTTAAAACCTACCTTGATGAGTTTGTTGTAGTCTTCATCGATGATATTTTGATATACTCTAAAGATAGACTTGAACATGAACATCATTTGAGGACTGTTTTACAAATACTTCGAGAAAGAAAACTATTTCCTAAATTAAAGAAATGTGATTTTTGGTTGGATGAGGTTATTTTCTTAGGGCACGTGATCAACAAGGAAGGAATTTCAGTGGACCCGCAGAAGATAGAGGCAATTGTGAATTGGCCTACACCGACCAATGTGACAGAAGTTTGCAGTTTCATGGGCTTAGCCGGGTACTACAGGAGGTTTGTGAAGGACTTTTCGAAATTAGCAGTACCTCTTACCCAATTGACACGTAAAGGACAACCATTTGAGTGGAATAGCGAAAGAGAATCAGCCTTTCAGGAATTGAAGGCAAGATTGACCACTGCACCAATTTGGACACTACCTTCAGGTACGGAAAATTTTGTGATTTTCAATGATGCATCTTATCAGGGTTTGGGTTGTGTGTTAATGCAGAACGGAAAGGTTATTGCTTACGCCTCCCGACAATTGAGGCCACACGAGAAGAACTATCCAACGCACGACCTAGAACTGGCCGCAGTTGTTTTTGCTTTGAAGATTTGGCGGCATTATCTGTATGGGGCGAAATGTGAAGTTTACATGGATCATAAGAGCCTGAAATACTTCTTCACGCAGAAGGAGTTGAATATGCGTCAGAGAAGGTGGCTGGAACTAATAAAGGATTATGACCTAGAAATTCAGTACCACCCCGGGAAAGCTAATACAGTTGTTGACGCCTTGAGCAGAAAATCAATGGGGAGTATGGCCTGTTTGCTTACTAAACAGAGGGAGATCTTGCAAGACTTTGAAAAGTCTGAAATTGAGTTGGTGGTGTGTGAACAGGGCGGATTGATAGCCGCTATCACAGCCGAGCCGGCAATTATTGATGAAATCAAGCAGAAACAGAAAGAAGACGTGTTCCTCAAAAAGGTAATTGACGAATTTGAAGTAAGCCCAAAAGCGGAGTTCAGTGTCAAGAATGAAATGTTGAAATTCCAAAACCGAATATGTGTCCCAGATATCACGGAACTAAAGAAGAGGGTCTTAGATGAAGCCCATAGGTCCGTATTTGCTATGCATCCGGGCAACAATAAAATGTATCGGGATTTGAAACAAACCTATTGGTGGCCTAACATGAAGAAAGAGATTGCAGAATATGTGTCCAAATGCCTTCAGTGTCAGCAAGTCAAAGCTGAACATCAGAAACTAGGCGGTCTACTTCAACCCCTCCCTATTCCTGAATGGAAGTGGGAACATGTGACTATGGATTTCGTTGTTAGCCTACCTCGGACTTCTCGAGGTATGGATTCTGTTTGGGTTGTGGTTGATAGACTGACTAAATCTGCACATTTTCTGCCTGTCAAAACTACATTTACTGCTTATAGATTGGCTACTATTTATGTTGATGAAATTGTCCGTTTACACGGAGTTCCGGTATCTATTGTGTCGGATAGAGATCCGAAATTCGTATCTAGATTGTGGAAAAGTTTGCAGGAAGCTATGGGAACAGAACTAAGGTTCAGTACTGCATTCCACCCACAGACAGATGGGCAGTCAGAACGAACGATACAGACATTAGAAGATATGCTTCGTATGTGTGCGTTGGATTTTCAGGGGAGTTGGGAAGATTATTTACCACTTGCAGAATTCGCTTATAATAACAGCTTCCACTCCAGCATCGGTATGGCACCATACGAGGCTTTGTATGGTAGGAGGTGTAGATCACCTATTTGTTGGACAGAGGTCGGAGATAGAGCTTTGCTTGGGCCAGAAATTGTGCAAAACACTTCTGAAAAGATCAAAACCATTCGGCAAAGGCTCAAAACAGCTCAAGACCGACAAAAGAACTATGCAGACGTTAGGAGAAGACCCCTTGAGTATGAGGTTGGTGACCATGTGTTCATCCGTGTTTCTCTAATGAAAGGCCAAGTCAGATTTCGGAAAAAGGGCAAGTTGTCGCCCCGTTACATTGGGCCGTTCCAGATTTTGGAGAGACTCGGTCCAGTTGCTTATAGAATTGCCTTGCCACCGGGATTTGAGCAAATCCATAATGTATTTCATGTGTCAATGTTGAGGGGTTACCTCCGAGACCCGTTACATGTGATTGATTATCACCGGGTTGCTATTGATGAAAATATGGAATATGCTGAATGGCCGGAAAGAATTGTTGACCGACAAGTGAAAGAATTGAGAAACAAATCCATTCAAATGGTGAAAGTGGAATGGAAGGAACACTATGGGACAGATGCTACATGGGAAAAAGAGGAGGAAATGCGTCTACACTATCCACATTTGTTTCCCGAAGAAGGTAACTTAAGTTTGGAGGACCAAACTTCCTAAAGGGGGGAAGACTGTGATACCCCTGTTCTGTATTATGTGAATTGGTCCCTAATATGTATGTGATTATGCGTTTTGATGTGATTTGTGTGCCATTATGTTATATGATTTTGAATTTCTATCTGTTCGCCGTAGGAACATCTGTTTAAATAGTCCGCTTCGGGAATTAAATTGAGGGCCTTATCGGCCACAGAACCCGAAATTGATTACGCTACTGTGATTGGCATAATTTTTAGAGCCTACGGTGAAATTTAATTGAAAATTGATTCTGGTCAATTTAAATTGATTAAATTGATAAATTAAGTGCCCTATTATTTTATATTAAAATATTTGTTAGTGGGGCTTGTTGTATATTTGCATTGCACTCTCCTTTAGCTCTCTTAAAACTCAAAATCTGAGTTAGACAATTGAGAGTGAGAGAGAGGTCGGCTATAGAGAGAGAAAGGAAGAGACTTGAGCAATTTTTGGCTCTAGCTTGGGAATTTGAAGATTTAACTCAAGAATTGACTAGAGTTTGGAAGATTAAAGCTCCTAGGTGAGTAACCAACCCCTAACTCATGAATTTGAGTTGTGATTTCGTGAATTGAAGATTAATTTGTGATCTAGAACATGAAAGGAGTTGGTTTGATGAATTTGAAGACTATACATGCATGCATGTATGTATTGTTTTGAATTGGCATATTTGAGCTTGAATTACATGACTCATGTTGCAATTTTGGTTGAAATCCATGTATTTGACCATCTTTTCATCATATGAGACGAGAATGAAGGTTATATGTCATATGCATATACAATCCATGGAAGTAGAAGCTTTGAATGCATGAAATGGTTACATTGGTAATGAGTTGGTGGAAAATGAGCCATGCATGTAGATAAATTATGAAATTGAGCTTCAATATGTTGTAATTCTATGTTTGTACCATGTTAGTACATGATTATGTGAAGTTTGGACCAAAATCATGCATTTAGAGCCTTTGAATGTCGAGATGAAGCTCAAGAACACAATCTGGAATTTCTAGAATTTTGATTTCCGCTCGAGCGGAGAAATCGAGCTCCCAGCATTTTTGCAGACATGGTTCCCGCTCGAGCGGGGAGCTATGTAGATAGGCAGTATGCTCGAGCAGCCGAGTTCATGCTCGAGCTGGAATTGAAGGCAACCAGTACTTTTGCAGACCTAAGGGTCCGCTCGAGCGGGAAGTCCACGCTCGAGCATGGACCCTGTTTTCTGAGATTCTGTTTTTGCATGCTGAGTTCTGTTTTCTGTTCTCTTTCACTTGTAAGAACTCTTAGGCATATGGTAAGCATTGTAAATGAGCTAATGAAATGTGAATTAAGCCTAAAGAGAGATATGTGAATTAAAGAACGGATTGAACTGTTAGTGACCCTTTTGTGCTCATGAAATGTGTAGGGTCAAGTTCCAGGGCAAATCCACAAGCCGATCACTGTGAGTAATATCGATATTCGAATATTTGTGAATGTCCAATTGTTATTTCCTTTAAGCTTTATGAGTTGCTATTCGGAATTGTGGACGAGAGTCCGATATTAATAAACACAAATGAATAGGCCAAAGGCCGTTTTGATATAAACGAATGGGCCAAAGGCCGTTTTGATACAAATGAATGGGCCAAAGGCCGTTTTGATATAAACGAATGGGCCAAAGGCCGTTTTGATACAAATGAATGGGCCAAAGGCCGTTTTGATATAAACGAATGGGCCAAAGGCCGATACAAATGAATGGGCCAAAGGCTGTTTTGATAGAAATGAATGGGCCAAAGGCCGTTTTGATACAAATGAATGGGCCAAAGGCCGTTTTGACATAAATGAATGGGCCAAAGGCCGTTTTGATACAAATGAATGGGCCAAAGGCCGTTTTGACATAAATGAATGGGCCGAAGGCCGTTTTGACGTAGATGGAAATCAGAATGGGCCAAAGGCCAATATGTTTAGAACTACAGTCACTTGATCTAAACTCTGTATAAATGTACATATTGTTTATATGACTTCTGTCTTGGATATTATTCACTAGGCTATCGCTCACACTCATTCATGTGTTTGTAGGTGAGCCAAGGGAAGTCCAAACCCAGCCCCAGTGAAGTCTGCTAGGGAAAAACCAAGTTTTGAGGAAGTCAGCCTTACGTCTCACTCTTGAGACCTATCCTTGCCTTTTGCTATGTAATTACATTTTGTCTTGCCGGCAAGGACTTTATGTTTGTCTATAAATAGTCTGTCATAGGTTGACTCGTTTTGGATGATCCTGTCTGTAATGAATTTTGTGGAACTGTACTTTTGATGTGGGTTATTAACGTATCTGAGTGTGGTCTGTTTGATGTGCATATAAGCACGGCTCTATGGACAAAGTTTTTAAATTTTTGCTTCCGTTTGGCCCCTTTACTCTGACAAGTCATCTTGTTTCGGTTTGAGGCCGTAGGTAATCACGGGATTACTGGCCGGTCATGTCCTTAACCCATAGGGGCGGGTTCGGGTCGTGACAACCAGGCTATTAGGAAGGTCTTTGAAACTATCAATGGCAGCCTCCTCCCCCCCTTCCATCTCAACTATGTCTGACCATCTAGACTGGAGCAGGTTGAACGCTGAAGCAGAACCCTGTGAGCCCATAGCTAAAATCTCTAATCGTAGACCCTCCATAGACACAACAAAAGATCTCGCACTAGGGCTGAGATTACCTTCATCCTCCATATTCACACTGTTAGGATCACTCGAAGATCCATCCTCCTTGGAAAAACCCACCAGTTCATCTTGCCCTAAACCCAACTTCTCAGGTAGAACCGAAACCCTCGCATCATCTATAGCCATAAAAGAAACCACTTCCGAAGATAAAGATTGTACCATCGTTATCAAAAAGATATTGAAACCCTAGAAATTTAGGAATTTCTAGAGAGATGGTAGAGCTTCCCACACTAACCCATATAACTTGATTATTTATCTTTTTAAAAAATCTTGATATTGAGGATTTTTAGAACAAAGCTATGGTTTTGGTTTGAAATTAAAAAAGTGGTTTCCAAAATGGGTTCTTGAATATGAATACGGGTTTGAAAATGTGGATGAGTTATGATGAAATGGTGGATTTTTATCGTTGGAGTTGTTTTGTAATGAGCGAAGAAATCCCTACCTTAAAGAGAGAAGAGAAGAAAACTCAAAAAATCAACTTCGTCGGAATTTAATCTCCACTGATCAAAATGTAGCCCTCGAGACACTTGTCATTTTTGTATAAGGAACTAGTATCAAAATCTCACTTGATCTTTGTAGATCGAAGAAAATGTGAAATTTGGTGAGAGTTTAGAGAGATGGGGAGAAAAGAGAACCTAGAGAGACAAGGAGAGTGATAAGAAATGATCAAAAAGAGAGAGGGATCTAATTTGAGTGAAAAGGGCGTAGAAATCGATGTCTAGATGCGCAAAATCCGCTTGTGTGGATTTTGAAACCGCTCGTGCGAATCAACTTAGGAAAAAAATTGCTTTCTCACAAAATCCACTCATGCGGAATTCAAATTTCTGCTCGTGCAGATTTGACCAAATAACTTTTGCAAAGTTATTTCAAATAGGCGTATCTCCCTTGTCCGGAAACGGAATATGGTCAATTTTGTGTCCAAATTGAAGCCCCGAAAATAAGGTTTCCAACTATTCTAGACTCATATCAAGATTCAAAATGTGGAGAAAGAAAAAGACAAAAGAGTGAACACTACTCAAAATAAAAATTCGTATTTGGCATTCTTGGTCTAATGTTACCTAACCAACATGTTAACTCTTCAATCAAGACTCCAACCAATGAGGAGAAGGTCCCAATTATAATAATTAAAAGATTAAATACAACCCACAACTTTTCAAAAGTCCAAAAAAAAAAAAAATTGTAAATGTAAGGTAACGGTTTCCATTTAACATAAACAAGTTGGGTGCATGACTCAGGACACTACAAGAATTCAGTAACCAAAGTACTATTTGAAAAGAGATGTTCCTATTGAGATGTAGTCTTAGGGTCATGCCACATGGCCAAGATATGGTCAAGGTGCTGGCCAAGGTGCCACGTGGACGACCAGATTGTCGATATGATTGTGGTATTGCCAAGATCTTTTGCGGTAATACCAGAATCCGAGATATTTGGATAAAGGACAAGAGTCCTAGATAAGTGATGCACTTAATTCGGATAAGGGTGAGGCTTTTGAGGAGTTCATCTATATCTAACTAAGAGTCCGAGATAAGATTTGTGATTGAGTCCTATGAAATAAGACTTCTAAGAGATAAGGGCACTGTTGGCTATAAGAGTAGAGCACCCCCGTTGGTCTAAGGTATGCTTTTACTTGTGCATTGAGTACTTGTTTGATATATTTGAGAGATAAGATTGACTGACTTGATCATTGCACGAGTGGACGAGCCACCGTGATATTTCTTGTCTTCTTGTGTGCAGTTGTTTGGCTTAACCTATTATTCTGTGTGCTCTCCAATTGAGTTTCCTAGATCTTAGTAGTGAGATTTGTTTGGTTGTGAGGTTAAAAATCAACACCCACAGTTCCTATCCGTTTTTTGTTAGTTGTTCTTAGCTGAAAAAAAAAAAAAAAAAAAAAAAAAAAAAAACAACAACAACAACAACAGCAACAGCAACAACAACTACTAAGGGCCTATACGTAAGTCCCTCTAAAAAGGTAACTCCAACAAGCTAGCCAAATACGTCTACTGAAGTATTTTACCTTTCACATGTTTTGGGGGTCTCCACAGCTTAGTTATTTGCCTAATTATTTTACCATCCCCAACTTTTTCTAGCAAAATTTAGCTATTCAAAAATCATTTGCCAAACATTAAAAAATAGAAGAAATTTCAGTTTGCCAACCAAATTATACATCGATGATCAATTTGCACCAGTATTTCTTATAATTTGAATTTTACACCTAAACAATTCAATACATGGATCAATTTCACTCCTGCTGTCAACTGTCGTCTATAATTAGATGACACTTGATGTTGTCTTCATTTGAGATTTTATTTTTCCCTTCAAATTATCCCCAAAATATCAATTAGACCCCTAAACAATATGGAATTTGGGAGTATAATTGATATTTTTGATATATAGCTTAGAGCCAAAATAAAATCTCAAATGAAATTTCGGTACCACGTCAACAATTTTTGTTTAATTATAAGAGGCAGCTGACGGTAGGGGTAAATTTGATCTTTAATCAAATAGTTTAGGTGTAAAATTAAAATTATAAGAAGTACATGAATTAAATTGATCATCGAAGTATAGTTTAGAGGTAAAATAAAATTTTTTATACAATAGATATATTCACTCAACCTCTGTTTCTCCTCTTTTTCGTCTTTTCTTAGAAAACAACAACTAAAAACAAATAAGCATTCAAAATGACTAGCTAAGTAGAGAGTATTATTGGAATACATATTAGCTAAAGTGATTAGCTAATATAAAGATTGCATTTTTTGTTTAATGTACTTTAAGCTTGTAAAAATAGTTCTCAACATATTATTAGTTAAAATCTTTCCTTTTTTCTACAAAAAATGAAAACTCAATCATAATATGCACAAGTGTAATGATTAAACTCTATTGGGAGGATTCTAGTTGTGTTTGGTTGATGGATTTTCTTAATTCATGAATACTCATATTTTCATTTTTTTTTTCCGACGTGGGATGTTTGCTTCAGAAATCATTCACTACAATATATAAAAGGAAAATTCTAATATACACCCAGAAAAATCTACAAATTCTCAAGATATTGATTTGTAATTATAATTCAATTTTAAACAATGAATATTAATCCCAATCAAATAATCAACGACAAATCGACACAACAATTTAACATGAAAAAAAAAACCATAATTGGACTCCTTCAATTGTGATAAAAAAATCACAGGTCAAAGCCACAAAACAATTCACTAAGAAGACAAAGAATTACACACGAGAACCCTCAATTGCCTACCAAATCCATGTTCGAATTGAACCGAACCCAATGTGTCTCTTCCACCACCATCTCACTACGAAATTGCTTTGCCCAATCTTGAATCCACAATGCCGTTGTTGAATCCAAGATGATGAGCCACTTTAGAATTCACCAAAGCTTCATATCCAAGCTGTTCAGAATCCACCGATGAACACCTTTATCCTTTTATGAATAAAAGAACAAAACCAACATTTGGTGTTTGTCAATATGTAGTTCGTTGATCAATTGATCACCATCTATACATTAAAGAAACTCATATTTAAACACTATCCAATATAGAACACTTTGTATTTTACTCTTCAATGAGATTCTGGACGGGTTCAACCCTACAAATAGCAAACAGCGCACTTTATACTAAACAGAGTCGTGACGATCGCTTAAGCACTCATTTCATTGCTCGAGCGCTTAGACTAAAGGCGGTGCTCACATATAGGTCTACCGCTCGAGCTCAACTTCTACCTTAAGTAGTAAAACTTGTCTCCCAAAAGTTTAGAACATGGGCAAAGATACCAGATGAACCACTTCACCGCTCGAGCACACAAAAGATATTGGATGCCCTTAGACCCCCCGGTGAGCTGACCTGGCAGTTCATTCCCTGTACTTAGTCAACGAAGTGGCAAACAAGAAATGCTCAAGTCAAGATCGGAATGTCAGCACATACTCCTTAACAAAGGCGCAACTCGGTTAGATTCGCATCTAAGCTCTCATAACTCACAAATACAATATAGTGAATAAAAATACAACTGAATAAGGTTTTGTCTGACAGGATTGCCAACAACGAAAATCTAACACACCCCTTTAAAAATGGTGTACCATATGCACCCCTAGTTATGTCATTTTCTTCTTTAGTTATGACCAATTTTCTTCGTAATTATGACATTATTTTATTTTATTTTATTTTATTTGGTTGGTAAAAGTGAAAGTACTATTACAACTCATGAGTTCTTTAATTACATCTCATGTTGTGTTTCGTTGTATTTTTTTTTATTTTATTTTAGTTATGACTTAGAAAATTGACATTATATCATTTTTTTTTTTTAGTTAAAATGTGTATATGGTGCACACCCTTTGAAAGGTGTGCACCGTAATATTTCTGTATATAAAAATTTTAAGAACTGACCTTTTTTTTTTTTTTGCTCCTAAAAGTGAAAATTTTGTTGCAAAAAATATTTGGGGATTAATATCGGTCATCGTGAGCATAATAACTAAAATATTGTCCCAAAAAGTTAAAAATTAAATAAATAAATAAGACTTTTAACAACAAAATTTTGAAAATTTAGTTCATAAAATGTTTAATTTTTTAGACAAAAATTATGGCGCCAAAAGGATAATAATTTGTCACTAATGTCCAAAAATCGATAACAAAAATAAAATATTGACATTTCAGATAATAAAAATATTTCATTTATAAAAAATAATTTTATCTCCAAAATCTTAATTTGTTTTAATGATTACATGTGGTATGTGAAACTCAAAGTACATAAATATCGAGACATAATCCAATAATTAAAAATATATTTAGGACATAAGAAGAGAGAAATTTGGAGATGAAGAATCCTGTAATGCCCCAAACTTTTAACCCTAATGATAATGCAACAATCATGGCTCTCTTAAAGGGAAACCAAATATAACTTCCCATACTTGCATTCCATACTAATAATAGTTCCTTATGCGATATTACATTGATTCAACAACAAATAAATAACCAAATAAGCACTCCCAAGGGTTTACAATCTTCCACGGCTTAAGCCCAGCTGCACAAAATGGTTATTCAAATTCACACATACATAGCCCTTGGCTTACGAATAGGATTACAACAAATGAGAACTTTAGTTCTCTTAACGCACACATTTCCACGCCCTCAATTAGGCGGATTCACCACGTCTTTTCCTGCACAAAAAATCCGGTAGGGTGAGTATAAAACCCAGCAGGAAATCCTTAACAAAGTATATACATTTTATACAAGTCTTAAGAGATGAATGCACATGCCATGCCATGCCTTTTGAAAATAAAACACAAAACGATCATGCTCAATGATGTTATGCAACTTCAAATGTTCAAACTTTATCAATTTAACTCAAGGGGTGGTAAATACAACTCTGGTAGTCCTTAAGTCTGTGCTTGTAAGTAACTATATAAGTACTACCAATTTGTCATTTTTATCAGTATCAACCGGAGGGCTCGACACCCATAATCTGTCATTTTTACCAGTATTAACTAGAAGGCTCGACACCTATCTTCTACACTACCTTTCAAGACTTACCACTGTATTCATCCCAAAACCAATTCATGAAAACTTGTTTTCTCAACATTCTTTACTCAATGCAAAGTTTTCAAATCAAATTTCAAAGTTCTTCATTATCAATCAATTGATATGCCAATGTATCCATTAATGCGATGCAACATTTTATTCATTTTCAATTCTGTCACACAATATTTCCATTGTGATCAAAATTCCCATCTCTCCTTTCAATACAATTTCACAAGATGAAAATAAATACATTTATTTCAATTCGTCCAAGGGATAACATAATTCCCGCATTACAAGCAATTTCAACAATTCTCATATTCCATGAAAGCATTATTTATATAGATATAAATAAACAATTTTTCTACCATCATTTATTTTGGCACACAAAATAAATATAACATCTTCCGAAGATTTTCAACATCTTTCTAAAAGACCCAATTTCTAGGTTTTCTCACCAAAACCATTCATCTCCAAAATATTTAGAAGAAGCTCCCCAAAATCATCTTTCTTCAATCATTATGGTTCAAAACCCTCAATTTCTATTTTAAAAGGAAACGAAAATGAACCCTCTTTCAAAATCACTCATCTTCTTGAAATCAACAATCAATTTCTCAAAGCTAGTCAAAGGATGATTTCAAAAATCATCTAGATCTTGCAAAAACGTATATATAACTCAGAGGAAATCCCTACCTTAAGTGTACAAGATGGGCAAGCAAGATTGAAACTCCAAAGATGACGAAACTAACTCTTACTTGGATCAACACGAAGCTCTTGAAGCCCTCTACCTTATTCTCAAAGACACTAGGGTCAAGAACACAACGGATCTAGATGAAATCTTAGAGAAAAGGTGTATTCTAGAGAGAGAGTATGAAAACTTGCATTTTTTGGAGAGTTTTAGAGAGAGAGTGAGCTGTAAAAGTGTTTTGAAATACCTCATTCACGATTTGATATAAACAGGCTCGCTCGAGCGAAGGAGTTGTCGCTCGAGTGACCAGACACAACAAGTCACCTCGCTCGAACATAGAATACAAAGCTTCAGGTCTGTCACCAACGCAGACGGACGCTCGAGCACAAGAAGTCTCGCTCGAGCGAAAAAACAATTTCACAAGGCTCGCTCGAGCGACGAAGCAAATTACACAAGGCTCGCTCAAGCGCAAGAAGCCTCGCTCGAGCGAAGAAGCCAAAATCTGGGCAACAACATTTTAGACCAACTAACAACCAACCTGTTCCAAATACGCCCAACATAATCCAACACTCAAATACAAAGAGTTAAAGGAAGGAAACAAGACATAGACAACAGTATACAATCACAGAGTCCGAGTCCAAAGCACAATAAAGGTCGGGGTAAAACTGGGATCGTTATAACCTCCCCCCCCCCCTTAAAGAATTTCGTCCCCGAAATTACAAATCATGTTTCGAAACCATGTTTTAGCGAATTTCCAAAATGATTGCCAAGAGTATACACAATGCTTCCAAGAGTGATACAATACCCACAATATTCGATATTCTCAAAACATATGCAATATTTATATTGAATCTAAGTTTTTCCCAAACAATTATAACATATACAATGTTCTTACAAGTTAAAACTTATACAATGCTTATACTTTGCATCAACATAATTAATTTCTCAATACATGCTCATGCATCAACAACCAAATCTGGATATTTCTCTCGGACTTCTAGCTCATGTTCCCAAGTCGCTTCCTCGACCCCATGATGTTTCCACAATACTTTTACCAAGGGAATTGTCTTGCCTCGCAAGACTTGATCCCGTCTATCCAAGACTCTCATCGGTCTCTCCTCATATGAGGCATCCCCGTCATTTCCGAAGCATACTAATATGAAACACGTCATGAACCTCGAAAAACTGTGGCGGTCATGCCAAATGATAAGCAACCTCTCCAATCCGCTCAAGGATTTCAAAAGGGCCTATAAATCGAGGGGATACCTTCCTGTTCTTCCCAAATCTCATCAAACCCCTTCTAGGTGATATCTTCAAAAAGACATGATCCTCTACTTCAAAAGAGAAAGGTCTCCTCCTACGGTCGGCATAACTTTTCTGGCAACTCTGAGCCGTAGCTAGCCTCTTTCGGATAAGTACTAGTTTCTTCGTCATTTCCCGAACCAACTCTGGACCTAACAAAGGTGCATTACCCACCTTGGCCCGACACACAGGGGATCTACATGGTCGACCATACAAGGCCTCAAACGGTGCCATGCCAATACTCGATTGAAAACTTTTGTTATAGGCAAACTCCACTAATGGTAAATGCCTCTCCCATGAACCCTTAAAGTCAAGGACATAGCCTCAAAGCTTATCCTCAAGAATCGGGATAGTGCGCTCAAACTGCCCGTCAGTCTGAGGATAATACGCAGTGCTAAAGGTCAATTTAGTGCCCAAGGCAATTCGCAAACTCTGCCATAACCGAGCAGTGAAACGCGGATCTCTATCTAAAACAATTGTCATAGGGATCCCGTGCAACCTTACTATGTCCCTAATGTACAAATCGACAAGATAATCTACCGAGTCACTCACACACATGGGAATAAAATGTGCTGACATAGTCAAACGGTCAACTACCACCCAAATGGCATCATTATCCCGTTGAGTCCTTGGAAGACCCACAACAAAATCCATCGTGATATGTTCCCACTTCCACTCAGCTATAGGCAAGGGTTGCAACAAACCTGCTGGCCTCTGATGCTCGGCCTTCACTTGTTGACAAGTAAGGCACTTTGATATGAACACATCCACATCCTTTTTCATACCTCTCCACCAAAACGGGCGACTAAGATCATGACACATCTTTGTGCCTCTCGGATGCACCGCAAGGCGTGAATGATAAAACTCTCGGAGTACTTCCTCTCGGCAAGACTCTGGTACAAACAAACGGTCATGGTATCTCATACTCTGGTCGGGATACATAGTCAAACCTCTTTCTACTTTTCCATTGGAGATTTTTTCTCGGAAAGATTCCACCTCAAGATTACCCTTTTGCTTTTCCAACACTCGATTCACAAGTGTAGGTCGTGCAACTACTGAAAACAAAGCTGCAAACTCAGTAGACTCACCCAGATGCAAGTCAAATTCACGTACCCAACATATCCCATTCTTGAATGGCGATAGAAGCCACACTACTAATAGGCTTCCTACTCAAAGCATCGGCCACAACGTTGGCCTTACCCGGATGATAATGCAATTTAAAGTCATAATCCTCTATGAATTCTATCCACCTCCTCTGTCTCAAATTCAAGTCCTTTTGTGTAAACAAATATTTCAGACTCTTATGATCAGAGAACACTTCAAAATTTTCTCTATACAAATAGTGCCTCCAAATTTTCAAGGCAAATATCACCGCCGCTAACTCTAAAATGTGAGTAGGGTAATTCCTCTCGTGTATTTTCAACTGTTGCGAGCCATAGGCCACTACTTTTCCTCCCTACATCAATACACAACCTGGACCTTCCCGTGAAGCATCACAATAAACTGAATAACCCAAACCCCTCTCCATAATAATCAATATTGGAGCAGTGGTGAGTCTAATCTTAAGCTCTTGGAACGACTTCTCACAAGTCTCACTCCACATGAATTTGATTTCTTTTCTCGTCAGCTTAGTCAAAGGTGAAGCTAACCTAGAAAAATCCTTCACAAACCTTCGGTAATACCCAGCCAACCCCAAGAAACTACGAATCTCAAAAGCATTTTTAGATTGTGCCCAATCTTGCATTGCCTCTATCTTAGACGAATCTACCATCACCCCTTCCCTAGATACCACATGGCTTAAGAACTTAACCTCTCTCAGCCAGAATTCACATTTCCCAAACTTAGCATACAGCTTGTGGGCTTTGAGTAACTCAAGTACTACTCGCAAATGTTCCTTGTGTTCCTCCTCGGAAGGTGAATAAATCAAAATGTCGTCCACAAAGACAACCACAAAATGATCTAAGAACTCACGAAAAATATGATTCATTAGATCCATAAACACTGCAGGTGCATTGGTTAGTCCAAAAGGCATCACAAGAAACTCGTAATGGCCATACCATGTACAGAATGCCGTCTTTGAGATATCGTCCTCTCTTACTCTCAACTGATGATAACCTGATCTCAGGTTTATCTTAGAGAAACAACAAGACCCTTTCAACTAATCAAACTGATCATCTATATGAGGCATTGGGTACTTATTCTTAATATTAACTCGGTTCAACTTTCGATAATCAATACAAAGTTGTAAGGCTCCATCTTTCTTTTTAGCAAAGAGAGCCGGTGCTCTCCAAGGTGAAGTACTAGGGAGAATAAAACCCTCATCTAGTAATCCCTGGAGTTGAATCTTCAACTCACTCAATTCAGCGGATGCAAATCTATACGGTGACATGGAAATCGGTGTCGTGCCAGGCACTAATTCAATGGAGAACTCGATCTCTCGGTGAGGTGGTAAACTAGTAAGATCTTCAGGAAAGACATCCAGGTATTCACAAACTACTCATGGTAACTTAACATGTGCCCCGTCACTCTTACTATCCAAGAGAGTTGCAAGAAGGCCACTAAGTTTGCTTCTACTACGAGGGTCAAAGACTGGCGACAAGACCCTATCAATTCGGTTTCTTAGAAAGTAAAAACAATCACCACCTAAGGTGCAAACTATAACCCTCTGATGGTAACAATCTATCATAGCTTGGTACGAACACAACCAGTCCATGCCTAGAATGACATCAAAACTCGGCATGTCCAGCAATACAAAAGCAAACGGAAGTCGATGCCCAATAATTTCTATTTCATAATCATGACAACCCCGGTCTAAATCAACTGTAAACCCAACAGGTGACTCTACTATGAGTGGAGGCACTAACCGTGCTACATCTAACCCCAATGCAGAAGCAAATGTAGTAGATATAAATGAATGAGACGCACCCGTGTTTATCAATACATTAGCCAAAGAATTACACACAACAAAAATACCTCTCACAACTGAGGATTCTGGCAACTTCCCTGGCACGGTAACAGCATAGACACGGCCCTGTGGCCCCTTATTAACTTGCTTCCCTCTCGGAGCATAAGCCTGATGTACTGACTAAGCCGAAGTGGCTCCCTGATTAGCTCATGAAGCCTGAGCTGAATGAGCCTGCTGGTTGCTCTGAGTTTGCCTGGACTCTGATGCGCCAGATGTGCCTCCCATTTGTGGGCAAGTCCTCTTCATGTGCCCTGGTTGACCACATTGAAAACAATTAAACCCCTAACTTTTATTCTGGGACTGACCTTGAGATCGGCTAGGCGGTCGTGGTGAGAACATCAACTACCTTTTTCCCTTCTGTGGGCAAGCAAAGGCTTTGTGACCCGGCTGGCCACACTTGAAACAAGAAAAGCCACTCTGTGTACTCTTTCTTGGGCCTGCAATAGGCAAAAGAAAAGTAGATCGAGACTGTTGTGGTTGGGACTAGAATGAAAAGGCACCACTACTCTTGTTATTCTGCCTATAGTCTCCTTGAGGCTTTTGGCCCCTAGACCTCGAACTCCGAAGCCTCTCCTCCTCGGCTTGCACGAAAATCTCTACGTATGCCGCCAACTCTACAAGACGGTCATAGTTCTGAATCATGTTCCCAACAATCTTAAAGAAAATTTTGGTTTTCAACTTTTTTCTTGAATTCAATATATTGGCGCTCTTCTGTTGCCACCAACTCTGGTGTAAACCTAGATAAACTAGAGAAAACTACCTCGAACTCGGCCACGGTCATGTCGAGTTGTTTGAGGTCTTTGAAGTCTTGCCTCAATCTCTCCCTAGTAGCGGGAGGTAAATACTTATCTTGGTAAGCAACTACAAAGGCTTCCCATGTTGGCTCCACTCTACTCTTGGCATACTTCCACCATTAACCCGCATCCCCTTTAAGGTAGTAACTCGCTAGAGTCACTCTCAACTCACTATCATCAATGTGAAGCATCTCAAATGTCTTCACAGTTTGTTCGAGCCACTCATCCACTTTCTTAGGCTCAGGGCCACCATGGAATTCATCCAGTTTGGCCCACAAAAACTCCCGAGTAAGAAAATTGGCTTTTTCCTCTAAGGTGTTCTCTCAGGCTTGGTTCTCTGCTCTCAACAAGTTCATAGCCGCTGCTATTTCTCTAGCTAGGGCCCCCATTGCGGTTTGACCCACTTGTTCCACTTGTTCAGCCATATTAGCATGGCCTGACTCTTCCTCTTGCACTGGGACCTCATGGACTGGTACCTCATGCATACCGTGGCAAGCCCTACCACATCTCTCACCTCTACCACCACGGGTTTGACCTCTTCCTGACATCCTATAAAGGACATAGAAATGATTTAGCACACTAACCCATACATGCCCGCAACTTGTCTCACACGTTTAATCACAATAATTATGTATATCTTTCTACTACATATAGACATTTCGATTTCACTCCACGTAAGCACTTAGTCATGTAAACACATACGGATTGTCATTTCATGATGAAATTTGTCCCACGAAAAACCAAGAATTCTTAGTAGAACGAATATTGATCAAGTACCCTTCTAAAAAGACCTCAAGGAATTTAACAGGCGGGAATAACATCCCAAAAGTCCAATCCCATACCCATATAGCCACATAAACATGTTAGCAGATAGTCATACTAACATTTTCCTATCATGCAACCTATCATGCAACATGAACCCATTGTGGTAAAATAACCACTTCCCACAAGCTCCAAGTATTCAAACCCGGTAGCTCTGATACCAAGTTGTAACGCCCCAGACTTCTAGCCCAAATGATAATGCAACAATCATCGCTCTCTTAAAGGAAAACCAAATATAACTTCCTATACTTGAATTACATACTATTAATAGTTCCTCATGCGATATTACATTGATTCAACAATAAATAAATAACCAAATAAGCACCCCCAACAGTTTACAATCTTCCAAGGCTTAAGTCCAGTTACACAAAATGGTTATTCAAACCCACACATACATAGCCCTTGGTTTACAAATAGGATTACAGCAAATGAGAACTTTAGTGCTCTCAATGCACACATTTCCACGCCCTCAATTAGGCGGATTCACCACATATTTTCCTGCACAAAAATCCGGTAGGATGAGCATAAAGCCCAGCAGGAAATCCTTAACAAGGTATATACATTTTATACAAGTCTCAAGAGATGAATGCACATGCCATGCCAAACATATCTTTATCTTTTGAAAACCATCATGGTCAATGATGTTATGCAACTTCAAATGTTCAAAATTTATCACTTTAATTCAAGGGGCGGTAAATACAACTCTAGTAGTCCCTAGGTCTGTGTCTGCAAGTAACTATATAACTACTACCAATTTGTCATTTTTACCAGTATCAACTGAAGGGCTCAACACCCATAATCTGTCATTTTTCCCAGTATTAACTGGAAGGCTTGACACCTCTCCTCTACACTACCTTTCATGACTTACCACTGTATTCACCCCAAAACCAATTCATGAAAACTTGTTTCCTCAACATTCTTTACTCAATGCAAAGTTTTCAAATCAAATTTCAAAGTTCTTCATTATCAATCAATTGATATGCCAATGAATCCATTAATGCGATGCAACATTTTATTCATTTCAATTCTTCCACACAATATTTCCATTGTGATCAAAATTTCCATGTCTCCTTTCAATACAATTTCACAAGATGAAAATAAATACATTTATTTTAATTCATCCAAGGGATAACATAATTCCCACATTTCAAGCAATCCCAACAATTCTCATATTCCATGAAAACATTATTTATATATATATATATATAAATAAACAATTTTTCTACCATCATTTATTTTGGCACACAAAATAAATATAACAACATCTTCCAAAGATTTTCAACATCTTTCTAAAAGACCCAATTTCTAGGTTTTCTCACCAAAGCCATTCATCTCCAAAATATTTAGAAGAAGCTCCCCAAAATCATCTTTCTTCAATCATTATGTTTCAAAACCCTCAATTTCTATTTTAAAAGGAAAAGAAAATAAACCCCCTTTCAAAATCACTCGTCTTTTTGAAATCAACAATCAATTTCTCAATGCTAGTCAAAGGATGATTTCGAAAATCATCTAGATCTTGCAAAAACGTATATATAACTCAAAGGAAATCCCTACCTTAAGTGTAGAAGACAGGCAACCAAGATCGAAACTCCAAAGATGACGAAACTAACTCTTACTTGGATCAACACGAAGCTCTTGAAGCCCTCTACCTTATTCTCAAAGACACTAGGGTCAAGAACACAACGGATCTAGATGAAATCTTAGAGATAAGGGGTATTTTAGAGAGAGAGTATGAAAACTTGCATTTTTTGGAGAGTTTTAGAGAAAGAGTGAGCTGTAAAAGTGTTTTGAAATATCTCATTCACGATCTGATATAAATAGGCTCGCTCGAGCGAAGGAGTTGTCGCTCGAGCGACCAGACACAACAAGTCACCTCGCTCGAGCGCAAGAAGCGTCGCTCGAGCGTAGAATGCAAAGCTTCAGGTCTGTCACAAACACAGACGCACGCTCGAGCACAAGAAGTCTCGCTCGAGCGAAGAAACAATTTCACAAGGCTCGCTCAAGTGCAAGAAGACTCGCTCGAGCGCAAGCCTCACTCAAGCAAAGAAGCCAAAATTCTGGTAACAACATTCTAGACCAACTAACAACCAACATGTTCCAAACACGCCCAACATAATCCAACACTCAAATACAAAGAGTTAAAGTTAGGAAACAAGACATAGACAACAGTATACAATCACAAAGTCCGAGTCTGGAACCCAATAAAGGTCGGGATAAAACCGGGATCATTATAAATCCCATGCCAAAAGTTCTCTATTTTCCATAGTGATCCCCAATCATCCTCTCTAACCTCATAATTGGATCAAACAAAGAAAGGATTACTGGGTTCGGGACATACCCTTCAAAGTCTTGTTAAAGATGTGATCAATCACCTGAATTTTGTAATCATCAGCCCATTTTATTGTTGTTGCATTTTTGGTGTACTCTTTTGCTTTTTTTTTTTCCCGACTTTTTCAATGTTTGTTTGGTCTTTGGTGCGTGCATATGATATGCTAATTATGTTCATGTGCCCAATTTATGAAAAATTATATCGTGGTTCAGGGGCATTACATGATTATATTCTTGACCAATCATAATTCATCATGTCCTATCTTATTTTCTAATCACATAATACAAAATCGTGAGTCTCATCGTATTCACCAATCACGACTCACCTAAGACACCATGTGGTCGTGCCCTTTGCCTAGGACTACCAAATAGCTTTTACAACTTTATTGAGATATGATCATTTAGCATGGCTAAATGCTGAGTGCACCTCGGTGTACCTACTCTATTTTATATAAGAACTCTCTTTTTTGCTGATAAAAGGATGTTCAAAAATCCAAATCACTCGAAGATTCAACCCGAACCTGACTGACCCAACCATAATATGGGCAGTTTCACCAACCACGCAATCGGCTGCAGTTCAATTGCATAAAAAAATTTTTAATTTTTGATCGAATGTCAGGCTAAATGATTTAGAATCTACCTAACCTGAACCGACCGAAATATGTATATGCATATATTTATGTACTTCAATAATGATGTCGGATTTGTTCTTGTTCACCTAAATATTTTCAAAGTGTAAGACTCACATTTAATTTTAATTCTTTCCTTCCCAAAGAAAATATATCTTTCTAATACATAAACTGGCCCTTTCTTATTTATAAATAAATAAATTAATTAAACAAATGATTTGACTACACAACAACTCTTTTGTCACCGCACTCCTCAATCCTCTCGTTTCTCTTTCTCATCTTTCTCTCACACATTCTTGTCTTCATCCTTCTCTCTTCATATCTCTCTTTCATCCCTCTTGTAACGCCCCCAAAATATAACAATAAAACCATCTTACAATATTTTCCAATTAACAATACATTTCAGAATATGATATCTTTACATTCCCATGATTCCATTTTACAAAAGAGTAACACATGCAATAATACATTTATAAGTCCTAACCCTGAATCTATAGTACGTGTCGTAAGCAAAAGATATGAAATAAAAGTTAAGCAAATATATAAACGCCCTAGTGGCTACAACTTTCCAAGATGGTGCTTGGGTACAACAAAAGTGAGTTCAAACTCAATACGAATAAAGCCCTAGGCTTATACAAAAATAGATACAACAATAACAAAAAATGAAGCTCTTGGCTCCTAGTCCTTCCAAGCTATTGCCATGGCGGAGACATATCATCAGCACCTAAAAATGATTTTCCACATAGGGTGAGCCAAGCCCAGTAGAGATACTCTATCACAATGTATGAATCTTAACAAAGTTATAAAGTGAATGCAAATGCAATACTAGTGTCAAAACATTTTATATTTCTTTCCAAAATCATACAATGCCAAGATTATATCACAATCCATGAAATGATTTGCTTTACATTAGAAAACAAGGCAGTGAATACAATACTAGGAATCTCTAGGATGTATTTGCAAATAGGCTATAAGCACTAGTAATTGCCATTTTTACCGGTACTAACCGGAAGGCTCGCCACCTATCCGTGCAGGTTTCTAGACTTTCACCAAGGACACACAGACCAACTTACTACCACAATTACACTCCCTACCCAGATTTACTAAGGTATTCACCCATTTTTCTCAAAACAATAAACATTTTTAATGTGTCACATATGTTACAATGCTTAGTGCAAATGGATGAGAAATTAGTTTCAATTCACCTAATTCTCATGCAATTTCTACAACAGTCATAGCTATCCTCCACTGATAGCTTAAAGATATACTTTCTAACATTTCAAGATAGGAGTGATAATTCATATCTAACTCCACTACCATCATCATTATCATTCTAATTTTATAAAACCAATATCAATTCCATTTTCTCTTTACAAAATTAAATATTCACAATTTAGGGCAAACCTCGTTATAGATAGACATGTGATCGTTTTTATTGCATTAAAAACTTGATTTGTTTGGTATTTTTGAAAAGCATGTAATAAGGGTTAGGATTTTATGATTTAGAATTAAATCGTGTTTTTTATTGCCAATATATGAGATTGTATGTCTGAGGAAAATGTTTAAAAGGATTAGAGTAAAAAGCCCTAATTAATTGTTTATGGGTTATGAAAAAGAGAGAAAAATTGATGATTTTATTTTATTTGAACCATATGGGGTATTGTGTATTACACATGTGAAAATGGGTATGTAAGAAAATAAAGAAAATCATCATGAAATTTAATTTGTGTTAATTGTTATCTATGGTTTTATAATTGTTAAGTTGTAATAATTGACGAAATATTGAAATTTCAGAGAAATAAAAAGGGTGTTGGTAAATGTTGTGTGTATGAAAGATTTTTGGATTAGTTAATCTCGGTTTTAAGGGTTGTGATGAAAAGCCCCAAATCCTTTGGTTATTTATTTGTTTGAGAGATGAGATTAATTTGTATTACATATGTGTTGGATTATGAAAATAAATTACTAGTTGAGTTTTGGTAATTAATGAGAAAGATGTGATGATTTGTTGTGGGTATTGGAAGTTTGGAGAGAAGGGAAAATAAATTTTGGAAATCAATAAAACATTTATATACTTTTGTAAAATGAAAAGTAAGCAGTGCTGACAATTTTTTTTCTTTAAAACAAGTGAATAATTGTATCCATGACGAATTACTACTTGTTGAACCAAATTTGAATATTTTGAATTGAATCATAAAGATGAAATGGTAGTGATGGAAGAGACTTTACTTATGAGTTTTGAAAACGGTGTGAATTGGAGTTGAAAGATGAAAGTTACGTAACATATAAATGTTGATAAAATCTAAATGAAGAGGATGAATGTAATGCCCCAAATTTTTAGCCCAATTGATAATGCAACAATCATGGCTTTCTTAAAGGAAAACCAAATATAACTTCTCATACTTGCATTACATAATAATAATAGTTCCTCATGCAATATTACATTGATTCAACAACAAATAAATAACTAAATAAGCACCCCCAAGGGTTTACAATCTTCCAAGGCTTAAGTCTGGTACACAAAATGGTTATTCAAACCCACACATACATAGCCCTTGGCTTACAAATATGATCACAGCAAATGAGAACTTTAGTGCTCTCAACACACACATTTCCACGCCTTCAATTAGGCAGATTTACCACGTCTTTTCCTGCCAAAAAATCCGGTAGGGTGAGCATAAAGCCCAGTAGGAAATTCTTAACAAAGTATATATACATTTTATACAAGTCTCAAGAGATGAATGCACATGCCATGCCATGCCTTTTTGAAAACAAAACACATCTTCATCTTTTGAAAACCATCATGCTCAATGATGTTATGCAACTTCAACAGTTCAAAATTTATCAATTTAATTAAAGGGGGTGGTAAATATAACTCTGGTAATCCCTAGGTCGGTGTTTGCAAGTAGACTATACGAATACTACCAATTGTCATTTTTACTGGTATTAATCGGAAGGCTCAACACCTATCCGCGTGACTTTCTGATCTTTCACCAAGGACACTCAGGCCAACTTAAACATTTTCATCTACATCACCTATCAAGACTTACCATCATATTTACCCCAAAACCATTTCATGAAAACCCATTTCCCAACATTCTTTTCTCAATGCAAATTTCCAAAGCTTAACATAGTCCAATGAATTGAAATGCCAATGTATGCTTAATAATGAAATGCAACATTACTTCCATATTCAATTGTTCCACACAATATACTATTGTGATCAAAATTCTCAATCCTCTTTTCAACACAACTCCACAAGATGAATATATATATATATATACTTTTATATCCAATTCATTCAAGAGAATAACGTAATTCCCACATTTCGAGCAATCTCAATAATTTAGTCAATTCAAGACTAAATCAACATTTTGACAACAATTTCTAAAATAAACAACATTTCTCATTTTTTCACAAAATTCGTCATTTATATATATATAAACAATTTTCAAAACATCCATTTATTTTGGTACACAAAATAAATATGACAACATCTTCCAAGGATTTTCAACATCTTTCAAAGAAAAGACCCAATTTCTAGGTTTTCTTACCAAAACCATTCATCTCCAAAATATTTAGAAGAATCTCCCCAAAATCATCTTTCTTCAATCAATATGGTTCAAAACCTTCAATTTTTATTTTAAAACGAAAAGAAATTAAACCCTCTTTCAAAGTCGCTCATCTTCTTGAAATCAACAATCAATTTCTCAAAGCTAATCAAATGATGATTTCGAAAATGATCTAGATCTTGCAAAAACATATATATAACTCTAAGAAAATCCCTACCTCAAGTTTTGAAGAAGAAATGAGATGAAACCCCAAAAATTAACGGTGTCGAAACTCGATCTTCACCGCACACAACGAAGCCCTCGAGATGATAACCAACTTTGGTGAAGAACTTAGGTCTAAATTATAATGGATTTGGAGAAATCAAAGAGAGAAGATGACTTCTACAGAAAGAAGCTCCCGATCTGGAATTCTGGAGAGTTTTAGAGAGAGAGAGAGAGGACTAAAAAAGTTATATGAAATATCAGATTCATGAACTGATATAACATGGTCCGCTCGAGCGTCAAATACACTAACTCAGTACTTTTGCAGACAGGTCAAACTTCTGAATCCAAACATTCTTCGCCTGAGCGCATAAACGGCCGCTCGAGCAGACAAGCAACCTTGAATGCATTTTGTATTTTTGTTTTTGGGGGCACTGCCCCTCAACCCCGCCAGGGCACTGCCCTAGGACCCGCTAAGGGGCGCTGCCCCCTAGACCCCCGCGAACTGACCCGGTAGCTTGACCCCTGCCCTTGGACCCGCCAAGGGGCGCTGCCCTCTGGGCCCCCGCGACCGAACCGGGTAGCTTAACCCCCGACCGGCCCAGTCGAAGTGTGAATGCATCTTTCTTCAATGCCTCCAACTCACAACTCACAACTGACAACTGACCATGGCATCTTTCTTCAATGCCTCCAACTCACAACTGACCATGGCATAACACTGACCCCACTCACGATCGACAAGACCACCACTAACTCACTAATCAACAACTCAACACACTAAGTGGCACACACAAGTGCTCTCCTCACTATACCAAGATATGGATCTCACACTCCCTTAGACATTCCTATATCACTCCCACTAATCTCCACAAAACTCTAAGGTCTTACATTTCCTCAAACTGAGCACAATTAAAGCTTTAAAATAAAAATTTGGCCCTCATCCTAACACTACGCTAGTCACAAAATTTCCATAGACTTCTTATTTTCCGCAAACAGTTTCCAAATTAATTAAGAATCGAAGGCCAACACATGACTAACACATAATTCGTTATTTAATATACAACAACACTAGGATCATCAATCCCATTAACAACTTTTCACTACATAAACATAGCAAGGAGTTCAAGTTCCATTTGCAAGCCCTAACATAAGAGGGTAACAAACAACAATCCAAATACATATGTAACACATAACCACGGTGCCTCAACATCCTATAGTACATCGATCGATAACAAAAATTCCATTACTCATAACATAGATATCTAAAACAAAAGTCCCTCTCAAGGGTGATACTACCACGCTGGTTTAAAAGTCGACCCTCGTGAAGCCTCCGAAGCTTGGCCTCTTCGGGTCTGGTACCGATAACGTCCCCGACTAGACTGATGGGACAAAGTCCGACTAGATTTTGAAACGCCCGAAGGGTTCACACGCAAAGGGCAAAAACGTTTAACATGGCCCTGCAGACCACAAGTAAAACAAACAGCAGTCTCCTAATTCTGAACTTGACCTGGAGCCCGAACCTCACTGGGTCCACCCATGGACGTGCTCGAAACCCTCGACGAAGACAAGGACTGAGTCTGGGAGTGAGCATGCGCTCGCCTCCACCTTTTACTAAGCCTAGGGTGCTTATGAACCGTAGGAGTTACCGGGAGTGGCCTCCTCTCTAACTTGACCAACACTGTTAACCATGGCCTCTACATGGGCCACCGCCTCAACTAAAGCAAAATAATTCTTCCATATAGATCCAGCCACTTTCTCCCAAATATCATCACGCAACCACCCCTCAAACTCATAACAACGACGCTCATCTATTGCCACTAACTCTGGAGCAAATCTTGATAAACTAGTGAACCTCATCTTAAACTGAGCCAAAGGAGTAGCATCCTAGCGCAACTCAACGAACTATTCCCTCCACCTTTCCAGAGCAGAAGGAGGGAAATACTTGTCCAGGAAGGCCTCGGTAAACGCAATCCACGTGGCACCTACGCTACCCTTCACATACTTCCACCAATAATTTGCATCTCCTTTCAATTGGAAGGTCACCAAAGAAATCCTCAACCCCTCATCCTCGACTCTGAGCATATCGAGAGTCTTGGTAATCTGTTCCAACCAACTCTCTGCCTCCAGCGGTTTTGCCTCCCCAAAAAAACTCCTGTGGATTGGAGCGAAGAAACTCCTTGGTAAGCTTGAGGGTATGTCTGTTGTCCCCCTCATTGCGAGCTACAGCGTCTTGCACCGCTCTCACAACCTCGCGTGCAACTTCCTCGTCGATAGTCGATGTTGTTACGACAGGTGGTAAGGGAACCGCCGCGTCCCTACCGACACCCCTACTACTCGTTCGTCCTCTGTTCCCTCGTGTAGACATCCTGTAAGATTGCAAAACAAATAAACTTAGTGCACATCGCAACGGCCTCCTAGAGGCACACGCTCACCACTACTAAACTACAGTACACACTTAACTCTCAAAACTTACAACTCACAAGGCATGTAAACAATTTAAACATCTAAACACATAATCGAATCAAGTCCACAAGGATAGCCACTCGTTCCGAAACTCCCAAAGAATTTCTATTAGAAACCACGTTGATCAAGCGTGTTTCCAAGAGGACCTCAAAGTAAGTTCACCGGCCACAAGTACTCTCCAAGAAACTTAATCCCATGCTCACATAAATGCAATACATAAATCCTAGCATTTATCCTAACTATATGCAACATCCTCACCAAGCATAGCAAACCCTTTTTGTGGTAAAAACCACTTCCCACGAGCTCAAGGTATTCAAACCCGGCTCGCTCTGATACCAAGTTGTCACGCCCCACTTTTTATTACTCGAGTTACTATTACCAAGCCATTATTATACATTCAATTTCAGAGTTAGTATACAGAAGCTCATTATATTTACAAGAAATACATGAGTAAGGATTCTCTCATTCGAATATAAAAATGAATGCAACATGAACATAACTAAATGAAGTGCCCGCAGGCTTACATCATTTGAATCAAGAAGAAGGGTTTGACCCTTTTACATCAATGGCATTCCTCCTACACATAAGAAAGATCCATGACCTTGAAGCACTTCTCGAGATACTCCTGAAAAAGATTAACAGCGTGGGATGAACATAAAGTCCAGTAGGGATCTCAACATGATCCTCAATAATAACAACTTATAGATAGCTATGACCATGAATGCTAATCTCATATCATATAAATAATGTGGCGTTTTATAACCAAAGTATACTTACATAATACTTTTCTCAAAAAAATTTTGTTTGAACAACAAAACCAAGTTTCGCTTTCCTTACCCATCTCCCATTTCAAGACAATTGTTACTCGATAACCATATTTTCCATTTGTAACAAAAAACCACGTAATATCCCCTTTATTTTTTTTTAAAACACATTTGTTAAATCCGTTTTCCTCACGTTATTCGTAACCCAAATATAAACATGATCTGACTCAAGATTTAAGGAATACGTTCAATAAAATAACTTATGATGAAAACTCCCTCAACCACTCTCTAGCACATCTAAGTCTACATAAACACCTCTACTCAACATATGAGACAATTTACCTTACAAAATCACAATTATCAAAACACATGATACACATAATCAAACTGAACAACAACGATAAATAAGCCCTGCTCTACCTGCCCGCAGCACGGCAAGTCAATGATACACACCTCACAACAACATGCCAATTTACCAGACACCAGTTGGAAGGGAATGGTACCTCTGCTCCATTTCTCCAGGCGCTAGCTGGAAGGGAATGGTACCTCTGATTCTCAGCACAGCCAATTCTCCAGGCGCTAGCTAGAAGGTAATGGTACCTCTAATTCTCAGCGCATTACACATCTTCCAATCATCATTTCAAACCACATTCACAAATAACACAAGTGTACTACAGTCACATAATCATAACAACATTTACAATGTAATCCTCCACTGACGACCAAGGACAAAACCTCTAACTGTATATATATATATATATATATATTAAACACATAATACCATTAGCCACTTCACATGAAACTTTGGGTCCAATTACACAATAGTAAAATAAAGTACATTTGTGATTCAATCTCAAGTAAATTTTCTGAAATTTACCAAATGTTAGTCTTCCATTCTTCCATTTCAAAATCAATTACCTATTCCTCCACGTTAACATTCTCCACCCTTTGCCTCAATCCATTTATTTCATTACACCAAAACATAACTAACTCAATTTTCTTCATTTAAAATAAGGGATTTCAATCACGGCTAACGAGGTTGTAATTTACACAATTTCTATTTAACGGTAGTGCACCCGAAAATATTCTAATCTCATGATTAAACTTTCCTTTTTAACAAATAACAAAAAAAAAAAAAAATCAATTGATCGTGTTTAAGTATAATCAATCCAACACAAGTCAACATTTCAACCCAAAAAACCCAATTTATTCTTAATTCAACTTCCAAATCATTAGTCTCATTTCTTAAACTCACGACCTCATTATTTTACAATGTTAGCCCCCTTTTTTTTATATAATAGGCATTACTACAAATTTTAGGGTGTTGCCTCTCTAATCATGAATATAATGAATCACACCCCAAATTTAACCCGACACCAACCCATCTCATGAAATTTCTATCTCTACATTCATACCTTATACCCTCTATCATGATTTTCGAAAATAATCCATAACCACATGGTTTTATGCTATACAAACTTACCACATGTCTATCTATAAGGGAAGCATTGAAGAAAATCCTGGAAATCCCTACCTCGAGCTTGTTGATGAAAGATGAGATGAAACCCTAAAGTCAAAATGGTTGATCCTTCACTTTACACGAAACCAAGAGGAGCCCTAGCTTGGATCTTCAAGATTTGTGAGGAAGGATGATGATATTGACCCATGATTTGCAAGAATCAAAGAGTTTTAGGTGCTTGAGAAGGTTTTCTAGAGAGAAGGGGGAGAAAAATAGGGTTTAGAGTGAGAGAGAGATGATCAAAATAAGAGATGCATACGGACCAAAAAGAAATAAAAAACAGAGTTTCGGACTACCCAGTCGGCCGCTCGTGCGGCTTCCCCCACCGCTCGAGCGGCCCACCTCCACCACTCGTGTGGCCCATTTTAGAATGCAAAATTCTGGGTTTCAACCTCCACCGCTCAAGCGGCCTCTCCTGCCGCTCGTGCGGCCCTGGCCTAGCAGCCCAAGTTTCCCGCTTCGCACCCGGACACTCCGGACTCACCCGCGCACCCTCCAAAACATCCGAAATTCAACACCGAATGAAATAAGAACTAGAAAACCAATTTCAGACGTTTCAAACCCAACAAAGATAAAAGGGAAACGAAGCGAAGAAAAAAAAAAGAAAGAAGGAAAAGACCCGGTCGTCACACCGAATTTTCTCTAACCACAATTATAGTCATATTAACTTATGTGCTTTGATTGATATTCTTTGGCATCTGAATTTTTCCTAACCCATCAAATTATGTTGCTTGTTTGATTTTCACTGGTTAGTTTTCTCCTTGTGTGTAATTTTTCCATTGAGATGAATTTTCTCTGCCATCACAATTTTCTCTAAACACATTGGATTCACTTTAATCTTTGTACTTTGCTTGATTTTCTATAGCTAGTTGTCTCTTTGATTTTCTCTCTAATTTTCTCTTGCATTTTAATTTTTCTTGACGACATTAACCTTCTACTAATTTGTGTTATTTGTTTGATTTTCATTGGTTAGTTGTTCCTTGAGCTGAATTTTCTTTGGTATTTGAATTTTCACTGAAAATATTAAACTCTCACCAATATACGTTACTTCTTTGATTTTTATTGATTAGTTGTTTCCTTGTGTGTAATTTTCCTTTTGAGATGAATTTTCTCTAGCACTAAGATATCCCCTTTAGATTAATTTTCTCCAAATACATTGGACTCTCTTTCTCTCTGTGCCTTGCTTGATTTTCTATGGCTAGTTGTCTCTTTGATTTTCTCTCGAATTTTCTCTGGCATTTGAATTTTTCCTGCCCACATTAAACTTCCACTAATTTGTGTTGCTTGTTTGATTTTCACTGGATTTCTAACTTTGAATTTCATTTCTGATCTGTCAGGATGTGTAGTGTTTGCTGTTTTTTAAATTGTAATTAGATTCTGTATTTTAAGTTCTTTGATGAACTTAGCATGGTGTTTTCTTGTAAAAATTATTGAAGAATTGGTTTGTGAGTAGCACAATTTTCTCTGTAATTTTTTCTAGCTTATTCAAAATACAGAGAAAAATGTGAACAAATCAAACAAAATTGGTCAGAACACAGAGAAATATCTGAGCAAACTAGAGAAATTTCAAACCAGAGAAATTTTATAGCATAAAGAACACGAAATATTTTCATAGTAGTTGGGGTCTCTCAAATTTTTATAGAGAAATTTCGAAGCAGAGAAATTTCAATTTGTTGCCGTCTCCTAGCTATTGATATGAAACCCTAAAGAAAGATCAAGTGTGTAATCATTCTATCAATAGGAAGCCTAGAAAAATATCATGAAAATGTCATCATTATATGAGAAGAGAGACAAAGAGTACTATTTAACAAACTTCATTATTATAAAATCATAGGAAAACAATTTTAAGGAAATCATTCATAACGAACCCACTTATTTATGTTATCTATTAAATCATATTTGCTTAAAGTTTAACAAATAGATTCATGGGTTCTATTGTTTGTTTCTCTAGTTGTTGGGATACCAGAACTGAGCTTGAAGATGGTCTACCACCTTCTTGTCTACTTGGAATGCCTTGGCAAGAACATCATCAGAAATCATTGGATTCGACCCAAATACTGCATTAGCAACTGTAATGGTTCCGGGGTTTTGGCTACTTAGGGCAGCAAGAGCTACTGCATTAGTCTTTCCATTATTAAATTGAAAGTGAATGAGACCCTGTGGGAACACAAAAACATCTCCTGGGTACAAGACCTTTGTGAAGAGACGGTTGTCAGTGTTGGAGGTCACAAAGCCGACGTAGAGAGTACCTTCCAAGACCACGATGATCTCAGTTGCACGAGGGTGCGTGTGGGGTGGGTTGAGGCCATAAGGTGCAAAGTCGATGCGAGCTAAGGAGATGCCGAGAGTATTGAGGCCTAGTATTTGCATAACATTTACGGGAGTGACCATCGATCCAACTGGGTTCGATGTGTTTTGAGGAGTAAGTAGGCCAGAAAAGAAGAAGTCATCGGCTGTGGCAAGCTTTGGGTCGTTGCAGACTTTGCCATTCACGAACACTGCAATGCAAAAGAAATACAGTTGTGCTTCAGTAAGATTGGGTGAAAGAAATAAAATGTTATATATACTAACTAATTTTCAATAATGTTAGAATAATGACATCTAAGAAACTAAAAATTGGTCCTTTACAAATTAAAACAATTAAAATGTTGGAGATCAAAATGAACATATTGTATATTTTGAGGACCAAAAGTGTAATTAACCATTTTTTTTAGCTAATGTTATGTTCAAAAAATACTACTTATTTTGATGATGAATATTGATGATGTCAGCGAGGGAGACTGTTTTAATACATATTTAATACTATGAATACAAAATTGGCACCACTAAAATATTGATTATCAAAATGACAAAAAAAACAAATTTATGTTATAAGAAGTACAATTAATCAATCAGTATTTGACTTCTAAATGAAAAACTAACATGAATTGCGACGAAAAATTGAGTTTTTAATTATTATCAAAATACAATCGCTTTGAATAAGTGTTTTCACTAAAATCATATTTCAAAATCTAAAACTTAAGTTTGGAAGGCTCAAAGCTGGGAGATAGAGATGAGCATAAAATATACCATCAGAGTTATTGATAGCAACACAGAAGTCCTGTAGAGGACTAGGGTCTGAAGCAGAGGCAAGTGTGGAAGCCAGCGCCATGATAGCTATGGTTACAAGGATAAAGTGAGTGCCCATTTTTATCACTCGAAAACAAAAAAACACAATATTGCAATAGCTTCTTTTTTTTCTTGGAAGCAAATTGGAATTTCTATGCCTAGTTGCTTGAAGAAGGAGATAGATATCTAAGCGTGGAAAGCCTGTCTATTTATAGATATAGATAGATGAGAGTAGTTGAATATTTTTATTAAGTATTTTCCAATGCTAGTGAGAGACGAATTACCAAGTCCTCAATGGGTAGCTTTTTTCTTCGTTCGCCATTTAATTCAATGATGAACGGTTCTTCAACAACTAAACCCCTTTCTAATATCTTTTTTCTTACTGCTTATTGAAACGCTTCTATTGACTTTTCTAATTCATTTTTTGTTTTTTGTTTACATTCCTCAATTAAATTGTGTACATAGAGTAAGAAATAATAGTTCATATATTCACTACACATAAATGCCTTTAAAATTTAAAAGAAAAAAATGCATTTTATAATACACCATAAACGTTTGAAAATAATATTTTGTTTATCTTTGTAAATTTTTTATTCATTACTTTCATATTTTTTATTGATAAAAAAACCAAATAGAAATTAATTTTGTAGGCAATACTTTTACGTTATGTTTGGTAATAGAATTAACAATCTATGAGATTAGTATAGATTTGGTTATTGGGTTGAATTAGCAAGATAAATAATTATCTCTTATTCATATTTGTTTGGGTGAATTAAACTAACAATTCCTATAGTTTGGGCTTGTGTTATTTTGGTCTCTGACTTTTTAATTGTGGCACATTTGACCCTAAATTTTAAATTTTGTTCCAAATAAGAACAATTGAAGATACCATTGCTTAATTTCAAGAGCAAAATCTTCAATTTGATAAAAATATCCACTAATTTGACAAAAATAAATGTCAAAAAAATATTTTTGAATTTTTAAAAATTATTTTTATCCACTGAAAATAAAATTATGTAAATTTGATAAATCTTTTAGACATTTATTTATTTATTTATTTTTATCAAATTAATTTTTATTATGTATTTAGATGATAATCACGTAGTGGGTGGTTGTTTTTATTTTCATTAAATTATTTTCTATTTTTTCAAAAGTCAAATGTGGCGACAACTTTGATATCATTATTAAACCAATCAATTAAATCAAAAAATTCAAAATTAAAAATATTTCATATATTAAATATATCGATTATACATTAAAATCCTAACAACCACTCATTACATTATTATAATCCAAAAACATAATAAAAATTAATTTGGTTGAAAAAATTAATAAATGTCTAAAAGATTTATCAAATTTTCATAATTTTATCTTTGGTAGATAGAAATAATTTTTTAAAATTAAACTTTTTTTTTGACATTTTTTTTGTCAAATTAGTTTATATTTTATCAAATTGACGATTTTACCCTTGAAATTAAGTAATGGTATCTTCAATTATCTTTATTTGGATGAAGATTCAAAATTTCAGGATCAAATGTACCACAATTGAAAAGTGAAGAACCAAAGTGACACAAGTCCCAAATTATACGGACTATTAGTGTAATTCGTAATATTTATTTTGTAATATATATGAACATGTACAATTATAATTATATATTTATTTTGTATTATTAGTGATAGAATTAAAAAATTTCACAATTTTATTGATCAAATATCCGGCAGAATCTAATTTAAATTATAAAAATTAAAATTAAATAATAAAATATGAGTCTCGTAAAATAATTATTTTAATTTTATACTACAATCTGTCTAATCAAATGGGTGTTAAGCTATAGTTTTGAATTCATCGTTAAATTCCAAAGGAGTTGACTGTTCATCAAGGAAGGCAAATTAGACTTTCTATGCCATGTGCTTGAAATGAGTTGACAAAGCAAGCATGGCATACGTATCTATATAGATAAATTCTGTAGGTTAGAATTATGTTTTAATTAGTCTTATAAATTTTTTTTATCCATTTAGGTCAAGTTTGACAAGTTGAAAAAAAGTCAAAAAGTCAAAAAGTTACTCAAAAAGTTAAAAAGTTATCACTATTTATCAAAAGTCAAAAATTATGGCTACACCACTTTCAATCATAATCTTCCCCTACACACTAATTTATACAATTTTTTAATACACATTTTTCCATAAAAAGTCAAAAAGTTAACCCAAACATTCATATTTTTTTCTCCCATTTTTTAGTCCAAAAAGACAAAAAGTACATTTATGTAGGATATCCCAAACAACCCCTTAATCTTTTTGGATGTGTAATAATTCATTTGTCATTATAATCTCCTTAATTGTTTGGGAATGTTACGTTTGAGAAAGGTATGTTAAGGAGTTTTTTAATTTGTTACATTAAAATATTATATTTGAAATGTATAGAACTATTATGTTTAGAAAAAGTATACTAAACAGTTTTTTGGGAGTGTAACGTTATGGAAACGTGATCGAAAAATTAGATCCAATTTCCCTAAGATGACGTCCCCCAATGAGAAAGGGTAAAAACGTCTGTCAAATCATACAAGATTCAAAATATGAACTCCCAGTATGGTTATCAAAACAAACAATACGTATCAGTGTATTAAAAAATTTATGAGACTGATTGAAGTAACTGATTCTCATCTGAAACTTTTTTTTCCATTTTCCCTATAATATATAATTAAGAGTGAGTGAGAAATCGTCTACTATTTTTCAATACAAAGCTTATAATTAATGTCCTTTTACCTAGTCTTCTCTTTGGTTAACGTGTTGTCTAACTTCATGAATGGTTCTTCAGCTGCACCCATTCATTTTTTAATAGATAAATTATAATTATAATTTTTTAGTTTGCAAATAGTTAACAATATAACAATTGGGTGGTAAGAGTCTATCCATTCATAATCAATTAGTTTTGAGTTAAGTATTTTAATAAGGTCCACATTCATAAACTTTTACCGATTAATAATAGGTTAGATTCTTACTTGCCTCTCTTATATTTTTAAAACCAAGAACCTATTCATGTGCTTAAAAATACGGGTTTAATGGGTCTCAAGTAGGCTTGGTTCATATGAACCTAATTTTACCCAAATTTTAACTTTCATTCAAACTATTTTATATATATATATATATATATATATATTTAATTTCAAAATTATTAAAAAAATACAAAATTTATAATACAAAATTTTGAAGTGCATCACAGCAATTGTAATCACTTTTGAAATCATTATAAAAAAAGGAAAAAAAACATTTTTTTATCGAAATACAAAATCATATCTATTATGCTTTTGTTATTGAATTGTATATACATCGCTAATCTTATAGAAATTTAGTTACTAGTTTCATAGATGGCGTGCTACTCACTTAGTTTTTAGTTTCAAAATTATTATTTTTTATACGTTCTTACACGTGGAAACAATAAATAAATAAATAAATAAAATAAAGTGAAAATAAATCAATTATGGGACACTTATTAATAAGTTTCATATACAAAATTCAAAATTCATCTAATTCCAAAACAAAGACATGTACCAATTAGTCCTACATATTTTTAATTATTACCAAAAAAATCATATTTTTTATAAATTGGGTAAATTACACTGACCTCCCTTGAGGTTTACCTTAATTATAAGGACCTCCCCTGTAGTTTCAAAAATAATACTAACCTCCCCTACTTTTGAAAATAATATACAGATTCTCCCTTCCCGTTAAATTAGCATGAACAACGTTAACTTGACAGCCGAATTGACCTTAATACCCATGAACCATATTGTGAAAAGACATAGTCCCTGGAAGAAAGGGTTCTGGTCGTTTCTTTACCTTTTGAAGCAATCTAGTACTCGGAGAAGTGATTCCTCGTCATTGGGTTCGTTGTCGCAGAGATCGAAGAAGATGGAGGAGTTTGTGGCGATGACGGTAGTGGTGGATGAGAGTAAGAGTCCGAACCCGGCGGCGTTTGGCCGGTGAGTTTCTAGATCTAGATACATCAGGTACGAAAGCTAGAGCTTTTCTGGGGACTTTTTCGAGCGAATCTCTACTGGGTTTGGCGACTACACTCTCGGGCGAGTCGAGTCTCAGAGAGAAGGCCATCGTCACAGCGATGGAGAACGGGAATGCATCATGGATAGAGTCAAGTATGATGGGATTTTTAGTCGGTTCATGATCACTTCCTTATCCTCTTCATCTTCTTACTGGGTTTCATCTTTAATTGAATAAAATAGGAAGTTGACACCAGCGACAGTGGCGGTGGCGGTGGCGCATGGAAGAAGTAAGAGTTGGGGTTGGGCATTTGCAAGTCCAATTAGAGCTTTCAAGCCTTCTTCTTTTTCAGGGAAGAGAGAGGTTTCCAACAAAACCACTACTCCAAACCTAAATGCCATTCCTTCATTGTTGACTGTGAGAGGTTAATTAGCTCCATTCTACTTTCTCTCTCTGTTTTTGTATGTTTGAACTAGTTTTGGGTACAATTTTTATGGGTGTTGTTTGTCAAGTTCAATTTAATGTGAATTGTTTTGGTTCTTTGAAGTTCAATGTTGATGCAAAGACACTTGAGATGGATCCAAAGGGGACTTCAAAGAGAGATACATGAATTTAAATTGTGTGCCCACCAACAATAGTCATCTTGAGTCTTTGTTCTAAGTTGTAACATACAGATCTGTTGAGGTGGTCTAGGTCTGTCTAAAGTCATGTTTGTCTAAGAAAAAAAAACTTGGAACATTCAAGTCCTTGATTGTAATTTGCTTATAGAAATTGTGGGCTGCCCTAAATTTGTAAATTTTTTTGTATTGTTTATTTATAATTTGTGAATTTGTAATTTTTGTAATGTTTATTTATAATTTGTGACTCCATGTTATGGTCAATAGATCCTGTCATATTAGTGAATGATGAGATTTTTGTTAGCCATTGTGACTGAAGAGTTTCGAACCTGCATCTTACTTTTTGTCTTCAAATTATATTGTTCTCATATATTTTTGGTTGATCATTTCTTGAACAAGGTTTACATATTTCAGTGTGTTTCTTCCATTGTTTGATGATGCCATATCACTGTATCTATGCATGCATACAGAAAAAAAAAAAAAAAAGATTTTTTTTTTTTTACATATTTCACCCATAAATAACATCCACAGAACTAGGAGAGAAAAAGAGAGAGAGCTCACATGAAATCTTCATCTATGTCAAGCAATGTTGTAGAGAGAGAGAGACTTTGGAGAGAAAGTTAACAGGTGCTCTGTGAATTGGAGGGAAATAGTTAGCAAGGGAGTGTATTGTTTTATAAAGGATGACAAGGGTATTTTGGGCATTGGCATATTTATGGAGGTTGATGTCACTGATTTTGTTACTTTATTAACGTCAAGTTAACAGCAGGGGGAATCTGTATATTATTTTCAAAAGCATGGGAGGGCAATGTTATTTTTTAAACTATAGGGGAGGTCCTTGTAATTAAGGTAAACCTCAAAGGAGGACAGTGTAATTTACCTTTATAAATTTAAAAAAGCTGCTACATCCAACTACTGTCGGACTTCCGTCAGACAGTCACTAGAGACTCGCCGGAATGTTCAACATCACGGTAAGTCGTTAAAGTATCGTCGTAAGTTCACCGGAGTACCATCAGAGTGTTCTGAACGTCTCTAAAAGTCGCTAAAATGCCCGTAATACTTGTCAGACGTCAAGAACATCGTTGGAGACTCACCGAAATGTCTAGAATATTGGGGAGGAAAAAAATAGAGAAAATATAGTGAAAAAACATAGCAAAATTTGCTAAGTATTGATAAACTAAAAAAAGAAAAAACATAACAACAACAAACAGTAATAATGGGAAAAAAAAAACATATATTATTTTTCAATTTTTGTAGGGTTTAAGTAAATAAACTACAATATTGATCAAACTAAAAAGTAATCTTTTAAATTGTAAAATGTTACAGTTTCAGAGCATAATTTTATTAAGTATTTATTCTTATTAATCAAATTGGAAAACATGTTACAAAACTGTAATTTTACAGTTCTAAAGAATGTTTTGAAATTGTAAAATTTTGCAGTTTTAAAACATGATTCATTTCAGTACCAAAAAATTGAAGCAGTAAAATTTTATAGTTTTGACAACCTATAACTAAAACTCGAAAACTATTTAGAATTTGAAAATTTTCTCCATTAAAAAAGAAAAATAGAAGCGTGTAGCAGAGAAAAGATTGAAAAATTCAGAGATCGAAGGAGGGAAACAGATATAGAGAGAATATTGTACCCCAACAACTATTTTTGGTTTAGATCTGGTTAGATCTCATATAAATGGGGAATAAAATTATGGACAATGTCCTTACAACATTTGGTGTAAACTACTAATAGGCCTAATAGTTTGACTTAATTTCCATTAAATCCTATTGAAAATAAATTATAGTAAAATCATCGCTAAAAGTAATTTTTTGTGACAATTATTGACATTTTTTATCACAATTTTTATAAATTGTCACTAAAACTTACAACTAGTGACATTTTTCTATGACGAATTTTTCAAACTGTCGCTAAAAGTTACAAATTAGTGACTTTTCCTGTGATTATTTTTTTAAACTCTCGCTAAAACTTATAATTAGTGTCAAATTTTCAAACTGTCGTTGAAAATTAACAATTATTGGCCTTTTTTTTAATACTATTTGATAAAAAATGCTATTAATTATCATAGAACCTAGGGCCGGCCCTAGGCATAGGCCCACCAGGCCATGGCTTAGGGCCCCTCAAAATACACCCAAAAAAGGGGCTCCCCTCCTATTATAGTTTAGGGTAATATATTAGGTTAATTTTAAGTCCAAGAAAAATTAATGAAGGCCCAAACTAATTTAAAATAAATTAACTCATTGAAAAGTTAAGAGGCTCATTCAAAATAAAAATGGTCCACTCTCTCTCTCCCTATCTAATTCCTAACCAAACTCTTTTGACACAAACCTTTTACTCTTCACCTTCAAAAAAAAATTTAGTGGAATAAAAAAGAAATGTGAAAGGTCCGAAATGATCTAGTGATATTTATTAGTTTAGGACCAAGCCTGATAGGACTTATTGGATAATAAATTCACTTATTATGACTTACATGTAATTTGTCCCAACTTTTGAGGATGTGTACCATAACATCACCCATCTTATTATTATTATATAAAAATGAAAATTTTTAAACAGTACTCTTTGTCTCATATACTGATGACATTTCTTTTATCTTTCTATAATCTCCCATATTGGGATGGTTTAGAATTTGCTTATTCAGTGACTTTCTATTTTTTTTTTTCAAAAAAATATATAAACGATAGAGAAATTATATATTAACTTATAACAAATAAGCAAATAAATTGATTATTTATTAACTTCCCAAGCCACTCGGGAATAGTTAGGAGACGACAATTAACTAATTGTAATCTTGTACAAGATGCTTAGGGAAAAGTGCTATAAATGCGTAGCAGCAATGGTGATATTTTCAAATAGGGAAAGGGTGATCTCCAGTCACTTTGTAGATTGAACGGTATTATTGGGTTTGTGAGGTCCACCACATATTTTATTTTGATCATTTCAATTGTTTAATATGTAGAGCTCGCCGCGTATTTTATCCCTGCCAAAAGTTACGTTGATTAGATATCAATAGTCCCTTCATCAAATCGTATTTTTGTTAATGGTAAATAAGATTTTGAAAATAAATTGTCAATAAAAATGTATTCAGATCAAGGGGCTATCCATATCCGAATAACGTGATTTTTTGCAAAAATGAAGTACTCTACAAACTCTACACATTGAACGGTTCGGATTATCAAAATGGGACCCATGATTAGTCTCACGAACTTAACAATACTGTCTAATCTACAAAGTGGATTAGAGACCCACCCTCCCATTTCAAGTAACTTCCATGAAATGTTATTTTTGAAAAGAAAAAATACTAAGGATTCTTAATGTTTTATCAAAAAATTTACTGGAGTGTGATTAACACCGATGATAAAAACTAGTGTAGCTAATACCAATGATATATAGACACATGTATAATTAAACAAAAGATATAAATTTTAATGTTAAAACGTTGGTATTATCATTTTGGGTGAATTACACTAATAGTTTCTATAATTTGGGACTCGTGTTACTTTAGTTTTTGATTTTTCAATTGTGACATATTTGACCCTAAATTTTGAATTTTATTTCAAATAAGGATAATTGAAGATACCATTGCTCAATTTGAAAGGTAAAGTTGTCAATTTGATAAAATATAACTAATTTGACAAAAATAAATATCAAAACAATATTTTTGAATTTTTAAAAATTAATTTTATCCACCAAATATAAAATTATGTAAAATTAATAAATCTTTTACACATTTATTTATTTATTTATTTTACCAAATTAATTTTCATTATGTGTTTGAATGATGATCATGTAATGAGTAGCTGTTAGACTTTTAATGTGTAATCGATATATTTAATATATGAAATGTTTTTGTTTTAGATTTTTTGATTTAATGGATTGATTTAATGATGATATCAAAGTTATCATCATATTTGAATTTTTAAAAAATAAAAACTAATTTAATGAAAATAAAAACAACCATCCATTACATGATCATTATTCAAACACATAATAAAAGCTAATTTGGTAAAATAAATAAATAAATAAATGTGTAAAATATTTATCAATTTTACATAATTTTATCTTTAGTAAGTAGAAATAATTTTGAAAATTCAAAACTATTTTTTTGACATTTATTTTTGTCAAATTAGTTTATATCTTATCAAATTGACGACTTTACCCTTGAAATTGAGTAATAATATTTTCAATTGTCCTTATTTGGAACAAGATTCAAAATTTAGGGTCAAATGTGTTACGATTGAAAAGTCATAGACTAAAGTGACACAAGTCTCAAACTATAGGGGCCGTTAGTGTAATTTGCCCTATCATTTTTCAAGTACTAATAGCATGATTAAAGGACAAAATATTTTTTATGAAAGTTATATTTCCGGTTATAATATAATTATACCAAACTTGTGGACTTGTCTTAATGGGGATTAGTGTAATTAATCCTAAATCATATGAGCGTTAAGATTTTAAAAAATTTCTTCTTTTGAATTTGGCAAAATTATGAAAATTCCCATACGCTATCAAAAAATACAAAAATCCATCTTATTACCTCAAAATTATAAATGGCCACATGAAAAAAAAAAAAAAAATGGAGGAATTTTTTTTAAGGTCCCTGATATTAAGATTTTATAAGATAAATGACATACAATATTTTCATATTAGTAAAGGTCACTCAACATTTCTACAGAGAAAATTTGATTCGGAAAAATTTTGTCGGACTTAGATAAATTTTGCCCTAACTCAAAGAAATTTCTCTAATTTCATAGAGAAATTTCGAGATTTCTCTGAGTTAGGGCCCAAATTTCTCTAAGTCGGGTGAAATTTCTCTAAGTTGGGCAAAATTTCTCTAAGTCGAATTTTCTCTGTGACAATGTTGAGGGACTGTAGCTAATAATAATAATAATAATAATAATAATAATAATAATAATAAAATATCTTGGAACTCTTCTACTACACAAAGTTGGAGAATGATGTTTCACTAATTTTTCCTTATTTTAAAGTATATTTATGACATGATTAAAAATTACTAATTGAGCCGATGATTTATTAATAAAATTGTTGTTTGGCAAAAGCTTCTTTAGTTGGCTTTTTTGAGTTAAGATTGTTTTACATTGGGACTAAAAAGTTCGTTTGGGTTTATTTTTTGACTTTTTTGACTTCTGCAAGAGAAAAGGTGAAATAATTATGATTTGGATATAACATTTTGTTTTATTGACTTTTTAGCCTATTTTGTGTTTTAGTGGCTAATTTAGCCCCAACCTCTTTAGCCAAACGAAACCAAAATAGGTCATTTATTATGCGATTAGAAACTTGAAATGGTAAGATGTAATTTCCAAAATCACAAGGGACAATCTGCCTTCTAAGTAAATGTCTAGGGATATATTTATAATTTATCTTATAATTTTTGAGTTTTTGTATAAAAAAAATGCAATAAATTTTATAAATTTGGTATAGTTATATGGACACGTAGAGAAACTCCAACACTATTCTTTATTTTACTTATTTATCCACACAAACTGTTTAAAGAGCCTTCCAAAACTCTCCATATGTAGCTAGCTTTGAAATTTTTTGTTAAAATGATTTATGTCGTAGCTAGTCCATTCGAGGAGGTAAAATAGGAAGATGGTAGCTAACATATCCAACATGCCTCTCTTGATGCTTGTCATCTTCCTGTATCTTTAATTTCATGTTTTAATAAAATTTTAATTTGCTGATCAAAAAAATACCCAACATGCCTCTTTTAAAAGCTCATTGCAGATGCTCTTAGGTCGAAGGTCCATTCTTGAAACTTTTTGGCCAATAGGCCTAAACTTAAACCTTGTTGGGTGTAGCTCAGCTCTTTTGCGCCACCTTTCAAAAACTCGAAAAGAAGCCTTACAGTTTGGACTCCCGTGGTTCTGAATCTAGTCTCATAAGTGCAATATGAAACTGATAAACACCAAAGAGTCCAAATCTGACAAATCGTTTGGAAATTTGATTTTGAATCAAAAATGCCAAAATTGGACTGCTTTTCCAGATACAGAGTCACCACCTAAATGTTTTATTTTGCGAAAATTTAGGAAACTCATGACTCGTGCCAAAGGCCACGTGTTCGTCATCACCAAAGTTGCCTCAGCTCGGGAACTTAGGTACGAGAGGGAAAGGTCATGAGTTGAGCACTCCCGTTCGCTCGATCAAAGATCGGCCTTTACTAATCATGATATGATTTTTTATAAACATTATGTGTTCTTGTTCTGGTTATTAAGCTAGCTTTACTATGTGATCCGCATAAGCCAGTATAGACTAGTTTGCCCGAATTGGAACAACTCAATTTCATGTTTGTTTTGCGAAAATGGTTTGAATTTGCCACCTCAAGTGGGCTTAAAGTTACGAATTTTGCCACTCAACAAAGTGCGCTTAAAACGTACATTCGTTAAATCGTTCTAATTCAAATAACAAGCCTTCATCCACATGCATTCAAGCAGTTAAACAAGTAAGCACTTAGCCTCATGGCAAGCATACTAGTCATGGCAATCACTCACACTCATGCAAGTATGCTAAAGCACTAAAAACTCACCTAGTACTCCAAGCTAAGAAGATATGATTTAGAAAAATATGTATGACTCCTAACTATGAAAAATGACTAATGCAACACATGCAATAATGCAATTAATAGGCTTGGCTACTAATGTGACACATGATTCAATTAAATAACATGCGCTCTAAGCACATATTCAAAGAATGTTTTGAAACGACAATGCAATTAGATTGATGGGCCGAGCCTTGTGCATGCAATACAAATGAATGGATGCAAGCATAAGGTATGCTAATTTGAAAACATGTCCCTAATCTAACCATCAAAATCGATTAAATAAAAGGGAGAAAGACGTGGGGTTGGAAGACATACACATTATTACATTTTGCTCTCACGAAGGAGAGTCCGAATGAATAAAGCAAAGCTAACTAGCAACTAATTAGGGCTAAGCTAATTAAGCTACGCTACTTAAACTAATTAGGATAATTATTACAAACCAAAATGAAATAAATAGCTAAACTAATTAACTAATTATTACAACATTTTGAACTAATTACCTAACTAACTAATTAAATAATTACAAGACTTGCAACTAATAATTTAACTAAGTAACTAAACTAAGCTAATTTGTTGCTCCACCTCGAGAAATGAAAGATCTGCATTCGCATGCTCGGTTTTCGCCCGAAAAGATCTCTATTTTGCTCTCGGAAGCCTCTGTTTGCAGAGTTGAACACTTCTAGGATCATTTTGCTCCACCTTACCAACATTCTCCTGAGGTTTGCATTAGTGGCCAGCCGGCCACTGGTAGAGACTGCTGACCAAGTGCCGGCAGTGCCCTGCAAGCCACCTGCTGGCCATGGATGATGGCCTGCTGACCACTGATGCACTATTTCACCTACTGCAACAAAGGACAAACAGAGCAAAAGGAAGGCATTCTCACAGATTGTTTGCACAACTCACCCCTCCTTTTCATGAACAAATCCAACGAGTTGTAAACTTAAGCCACAAACCACCAATTCAAGCAATTTCATTGCATGATGGCTTGTGACTCAAGAGGTGCAAGTTCAATAAATGCAATAATGAGACATAAACCTCCTCCCTTTCATGAAAGATCAAAGGAAGAAGTTAACCTTGGAGACTTGGATCATTTCATCACTAACAAGTATGAAATGGTCCAAGTTTCGTGTGTTCAATTAACGTCCGATTGAACACATCAAAAACACAACCAAATTCTTATCTTGGCTCACTTTTAGTTCCAAGTTTTAATTGCTCATTTTAACTTTACCAACCATTCCTTAATCCAATTAAGTCCAAAAGGTGAATTAAGATCCTCTAAAGGGAAGGAAGTGTCAAACAAGGGGTAGTTTAAGGCATGAGAGAAGTTTCATGCCATTGGTAATGAACCCTCAAAATAGGATTAAACCATTAAGCATGGACCTCAATCCCACGCTTAAAAAATCCTAAGTTTGAAACAACCCTCAAAGAAAATTTGAAAAGCCAAGAAATGAGGGAGGTTGCAGAGATTATAAGTGCTTAAATGAAGTGAAAAATGACACCAAAGCATAGAATCAACTCAAACAAGAGGTGCCTAATGGCCTAAAACACCATTATTGTGAGGACCTTTACACTACAACCATGCAAAACAAGATTCAACTGACCCAAATAGCTCAAAATAGAGCTAAAGCAGTCTAAAACAAAGGCAAAAACATGCTGGAGTATAGCTACAAAAAGCTAGAAAATCACGCTAACATATGGAATTAACTAGCCTAGCAAACAAGACACATGGAGGTGAGGCTAACCCCTCCAATTTTGGACTTCAAAACATGTTTTTTACCACTGAAAATACTCTGAAATTCAGTGGTTAAAGGCCCCAAAAATTGTTGGTTTGAAAGTGTGAAACAAAGGTGCCAAAGCCTTAGAAGCAAGGAATAAAGAAATGTGAGACACCTCCCTAACCTTAAATGGCTTAAGACACCAATTTCATGGTTTGAAAGGCTGTAGGGCTTGAAATGGGGTGTCTACAGACTCGTCATCGGGTGCAGGATGCAGGGTTTGAAAGGCTCAAAACTGTGGCGTTCCACTGAGTACTTCGAGCACTAGGCGAGCAAACAGACTCGTCATCGGGTGCAGGATGCAGGGTTTGAAAGGCTCAAAACTGTGGCGTTCCACTGAGTACTTTGAGCACTAGGCGAGCAAACAGACTTGTCATCGGGTGTACTTGCAAGAACATCCAAGTCTTAAAGGGCCGTCAAAAATGGGGTGCCTACAATTAACCCTCTTTGACAGAACTCGGAGTCATGAAATGATGTGAGTGAATGTCAAAGCCCAGAGATGACCCATTTTGACAAGGCCGTAAGACTTAGACAAACAATCAAAACATAAATAAATGGTTCCGCCCGTAGGTTGCCTACGTATCCCTTTGCAAGGAATCAAACCAGTATAGTTCTGGGGCAAAATGCAAATGATATGCATGATGCAGGAACATAACTTATGATCATACAATGAGGTTGTACAATGAAACATTTAAATGCAAATGCTATGCAAAGAAATGCCACACTTAAACAAACTGAAACAAGGCACAACAATTCCGATCATGAAAAGAAACAAGTAAACAAACACAAGTCCAAACTACATTTCATGCAAAAAGGATGTAAGAAAATAAAAGCTCAACTACGCGACGCGCAGGAAAGGTGAAGGGTGACGTAACTGTCGGGCACACCCGAGGTCTAAACTGTGGTTCTAACGCGTCGCATGCGGAAGGAGAAAAAGGATGGTGTGAACACCGGGCGCACCCAAATGTTTTAACCGAAGGGTGGTGTGAACACTGGGATATACACGAATATTTTTAATTGAATGAGGTGGTGTGAACATCGGGACGCACCTGAATGTTTTTAACTAAAGAAATGGTGTGAACACCAGGACGCACCCGAATATTTTTAACCGAAAGGGGGGGTGGTGTGAACACCGAGACGCACCCGAATGTTTTTAATCAAAAGGAGGTGGTGTGAACACCGGGATGCATCCGAATGTTTTTTAATCGAAAGGGGGTGGTGTAAACACCAGGATGCACCTGAATGTTTTTTAATCGAAAGAGGGGTGTGTGAACACCAGGACGCACCCGAATGTCTTTAACCGAAAGGGGGTGGTGTGAACACCAGGATGCACCCGAATGTTTTTAACCGAGGGGGTGGTGTGAACACTGGGACGCACTCGAATGTTTTTAACCGAAGGAGTCCTAACGTGTCTCATGCAAGAGGAGAAAGAGTAAAGGGATGCGATCCAAAGGGCACGAACGATTGTACTTGGAACTCCTTTGAATGAACCATGCATACAATATCGTGCATTTCCAAGAAAGAAACCTAACATGTGTAATTCAGTAGGAATGCATGTTCTATGCAAGACAAACAACTGAGATACAATGTTAATGGCATGTTCAATGTGAGAAAAAAAAAACTATCAAGAAGCATATTCTATGCATGATTGATAACAGGAGCATATTCTATGCGTGATTTAAAAGCGGATGCACATTCCATGCATGATTTGAGAACGAATGCAAGACACACAGGCAATTCTCGTGAGATGCATATCTTATAACAACATATGTGAAATGCATATTCTATGCCACAAAGTGAAGTGCATGTTCCATGCAACGAATAAGAAATGCATGTTCTATGCAAGCTATCAAAGCATGATTTGAAGAAAACAAACTGAAAGGAAACTTCTGATTCATCTCTCAAAATAATTACAATGTATCTAAAGGATACACTTCATTCATGTTGACAGGTGACGAACATCGCGCATCCAAAACACAGTTTTAAGCTTCCATAGAGACATTCTGAACCAAACAGTGAACAATCCCTTCAATTCTTGGGAACCAAGGATACAAAACATCATCAAGAACCCAAAGGAGGCTGTCGGCCACAAGGGAAGGCCGCCGGCTAGATGCCGACCAACAATGATCCTTGTTGGCCATCGATAGCAGTGCAAGGGTTTTTTGGTCAATTAGCCTTGGGTCTTTAAGTATTCACCTCTATACTTCATTTCCTTACTTCCTTATGCCGAAAAATCATCTCACTCTCTCTTTAGACACTCATTCTCTCTAGATTTACGCTTTCTACGAGTTTTTCAACACCCCACGCGAAGTTGATTCGCTAAAATCTCTTTATTTCCTTCACTTTCAACCGATTGAAATTTGATTTTGGCGCTTCTTTCCTTATTCCCACCATTCTAGGCTTATTCCCCTCAAGTTTCTCTCGAGTTTTGAGCACTTTTCCCCGCTTTGACTCTTTTCTCTATTTTCTCTCTCCTACGGTTTGACTTTTTTCAAGTTTACCCTTTTTCTTTATTTTTCTTCACTTTTCACCCCATCTCACACCTATTTTCAAATGGCGGACAAGATTCCTCATGACGGGGCTCCTTCGGAGGTTCCCCTAGTAGTTCCACCTATGTTGGAGGTAGAGGAGCCAATAGCTGACCTTGAGGTTGACTTAGAGGCAGAGTTTGCGCCCGAGGTCGAGCCGCTACCACTGAGGGTACGGCCTTTCGATCCGGCAAGATATCACCCATAGACACATATATTACCCACTTCCAGAGGCATTAGACACTTCACCAAGTTTTCCCGCGGTGTACCGGAGGACCTTTTGCTAAGAGAGCCAGATTCTCACTTATCGGCCATTGTCATTAAGATAAGCACCCTATTTTTCATGTATTTCTGCTTCATGTATTTCTGCCTTTAGTTACTTGCATTTCCTGCATTGCCTTGTATCAGATTCACTTGATTGCATTTGATTTCATTTCATGCACTGCCCTATATCTTATGCATTTCATGTACTACCCTTATCTGATGCATTTGTCTTCTGCCACAGGGCGAGTCTCGTGCCTTTAGAGGCTATGGTGCTACGACTGCTTGAGACTGGTATGACAAGCTCCCAGCTGGAGTTCGTGACATAATTGATGAGGCGGGCTTCGGCCTCTTCTACTCTAGCTTGACCTGGGTCACCGCTAGCAGTCCCCTCCTAGGAGCACTGGTGGAGAAGTGATGGGATACCACCAACTCCTTTCACTTTTCCACCGCGGGGAAGATGATGATGACTCCTTATGACTTTGCCATGATCACTGGCTTAGACGTAGGGGGCGATCCGATCCCTATTGATACAGTTGTGGAGGAGTGGAAGACAGCCTGGTTCAAGCTGCTGGGGGCTTACCCACCCATATACCAGACGAGGATGGTTAGATGCACTTGGTTCACAAAGCGATTCAGAGGGACTGAGCTTGAGACAATAGAGGAGATCGAACAGGTGGAATACCGTTGGCCTATATTTGCTGAGTGCCCTGGTGACCCTTCCCCGGGTTTGTTTCTATGACTGGGGCAAAGCTGGTGTCACCACACTGTACCGATATATGAGCTCTACCTCCTGTTTGTGGGGAGACTCGATTGGAGGCTACTGGCGAGCCTGGGAGGTACACATCTTAGTTCCCACTTTGTACTTTACATTTTCTTTACAGTTTCCGCCTTACATCTATTTCACCACATGCTTTCTGCTTCACATTTTTGTATCTGCTCAAACACTGTTCATACACTATGCTTTTTGTTTTGTACTTTCTGTATCGGCTTGATATTATATTGATCACATACCACTGGATTTTTCCCTGTAGCTATGCGTATACAGATACTTTTCGACTCTCGCCACGGAGCCTGTAGATGAGCTTCCGTTGACAGTCCCCTATTCACGGATATACGACGGTCAGCTTCGCCGTAGGACCCATGAGCCTTTCACATTCTTCAAGCAGTACTTCGACACAGTAGTTGCCCATGAGGTAATCCGAAAGCACAGTCATTTTTGCTTTGAAACTGTTTTACTTGACACATTTAGAACCTGACAGCAACTAATAATCTGTACAACTCTTGTTTGCAGATCACATGGCAGCCATGGGCCATGATGCCAGGGGGTCCAGGACCAGTTTGCCGGCGCTTGGGCTGTCTCCCGCTACCGCATTCTGCTTGAGGGTCCGATTTGCTGGGCTTGGTTCTTGGGTGAGCGCTTTGTGCGCTAGATTATGGGCCTACTGGACCCGATCATCCCGATGGCTCCACCAGAGTCCATGCGATCCACAGAGAGCCTATTTGTTGAGGAGTTCATCCAGTTCATGATGGGCCTTGACGTCGACTTCTTCCAAGCGGAGGGTAACTATGCAGCTTTCATCATGACACACTTGATGCCGCCCCTGACCGGCGTTCGTGGAGCTGAGGAGGCGAGAGCTCTTGCTGCAAAAGCAAGACGCAGAGTGACCCGGGCGAGCAGGGCCTGTAGCAGAGGGGCTTCCTGAGCGGGACAGAGGGTTGATTGGCTAGAGCTTCCCACCATGCTGACTTGTTGGTGACACATCGGGGATGCCTACCAGATCCTAATCGAGCCCGCAGCAGTTGGTCATGAGCTTGTCGGGGTATGAGGCCCGACTCCGGTATGAAACACACTTTATATTTACACTCCATATTTCATTTTAGATATATTCATTTGCAGATACTAATCATTCAAATACATTTGCAGGCTTCCATCCAGTATACAGGAGGTGCCCTCGAGCTGATAGCCTCGCTGGTGGGGATGGTACAGAGAAGAGATGCACTACTTAGCCGCTACGGTGTTTAGGTTATTTCTTCATCTTTACATCATAGACATCAAATTTCCATTGACACACTGACACTGACATTTCAACTGAAAACTTCCCAAATTACACTGATGCATTGCTTCGATAGACTGCATCTAACACATTGCGCTTGCTTACTGCATCCACACATTATAATCACACACTATATTGACACACTGCATTGATACACTTACTCTGTACATTCTGCTTGCATCTGATACACATGCTATAACTGATGTGACAACTATTTTTTCATATCCCGCCCATACTGGTGGCGCCAGCGGCAGTTGCAGCACCGGACCAGTAGTACCTCCTCCGACAGTAGGGAGGAGAGAGAGGCGGGCTCTAGCACACGACCGAGGCAGAGCTAGAGGCACCCGAGACAAGAGCTGCCCTTCAGAGCCCATTCTGAGTGATGATGATGCTGAGACGAGCGACTCTGAGGAGGCAACGAGTCGACATTCAAAGTCATCTGAGAGTGGAGATGATGAACCGGCTCGGGTTCCGAGAGTGGGGGCGATGCCGAGGCGAGTTTTGAGGTGGAGAGCGGAGATGGCTCTGGTTCAGAGGGAGAGTCAAACAATGGTGTCGATGGAGACAGTGCCCCATAGTCCTCTCCTCCGAGGAAGAGGACAAAGAGGGCTTCTCGAGCCTGAGGTGACCAGCATTGATTTTTTGTGTTTTTTGCTTAGTTTCCTTTTCTTTATAGTTTTAGCACATTGTATAACTTCAAAAAGGTTTTATTTGCTTTAAAAACTTGTACTGCCCTTTTGTAAAAATAACCATGATCGGAATGAAAACCAGTTTTTTTCTTTGAAAAAGTGTTATATTTTGCATCATGAGCACCACTTAGCATGGAAATGGGATTGAATTTGACAATGAAAATTGAACATTCGCATTGACACAACATTCTTAATCGGGTAATGAACCGACCAACAACTGAAAACAATATACAACTTGATAAACAAAATGACAACAACTTAATAAACAAAACAACGACAACTTGATAAGCAGAAACAACACAAATACAACTCGATAAGCAAAGCAAAACGAATAGAACTCAACAAACTTGCTAAAGCCCAAAAGGACTCAAAACAAGACTCTAAAACAGAATAAAAGTAGAACAAAACACATGCTTCTAGCACTGTTCAGCACAAAAAGGATAGTAGGTCAGAGTGAGAGACTACTGGCCATGAATGGTAGTTGCCGGCCATGTGCCGGCCATGACAGACACGTGGCCTTTGGCACGAGTCATGGGTTTCCTAAATTTTTCAAAAATATTTAGGTATTGACTCTATATCTAGCAAAGCAGTCAATTTTTGGCAATTTGATTCAAAATTAATTTTCCCAAAGATTTGCTGGATTTGGACTCTTTGGTGATTCTCTATTTCACATTGCACTTGTGGAATCAGATTCAGAACCGTGGGAGTCCAATACTGTAGGACTTATATTCGAACTTCCGAAAGGGGGCGCAAAAAAGTCAAGCTACACTCAGCTGCCAGTTTGTTTGGCATCTCTTGACTAGCTCGAGTACCAAGCAGTGAGGCTGAGCCATTGATCCTTGCTGATTCTTTGCTAGAGATTATTAAGAGCTCCTCCACAACTACTAAAGCTTCCTTACCTCGTGTGGACTTGGGCACTTGCTTGGATTTATTGCAAACATTTTCGAGGATTCCATTTGAAGCTTTACAGAGGCCTATCATCAAGAATAGTTTCCTTAAATGTTGCCAGGCCTTTGAGCAATCCAATCTGGCCTCTTCAAGCCACCTATCTCAGGCAATAGCCACCATAGACTTTTACATCAATATCTGCCAAATGGCTAAGGCTGCAGAAGAAAAATTGCTGAAGGATAAGGAGTTTGTATCCCATATCCATGCTGAAGTGTTTGAATTAAAGGGACAACACTCTTATGCCTCCCAGTTTCGATCCCAACTGTTGGAGAAAAAAGCTCAACTGGAAAAAGAGCTAGCAGCAGTCAAACTAGCCTTGGATCAAAATGCCAAGAAGTTGCAAATTACTAACCAGGGGCTAGCTAACAAAAGACAAGACATGGCTACAGCCATCCAGTTGTTCCCATCCCTTAGGGGTAGAGAATCAATTCTAAGGGAACAACTAAAAACATTGTACTGATTTTTGGTCCAATTTGTGGCTGTGTGTACTCAATTCTTTATGAAATGAAATCTTTATTTGTCATCTGAGTGCTTCATGCCCTTTTATTTATTTTTACTGTTGCATTTCTCATACTTATTGTGTTTTCCACGCAGTTGGATAGTAAGAATTCAAATACCTACCATTGATTTTCTTGGGATGCACATATCCATTTAGATTTCTCAGATGGTATGCTCCCCCAAGCAAGACTCTATGAATTTGGTATGGTCCTTCCCAATTAGGTGACCATTTGGCAAACTTATGGCTTTTAATTCCTATTGGAAGTATTGTTTTCCATACCAAATCACCTTCATCAAAGCTAATGTGCCTGACTTTCTTATTATAGTTTTTAGTTGCCTTCTTTTTTTGGAAAGGAATACTATTTAATGCTGAGATTCTAGCTTCATCCCCATTTTCTAATTCCAAGAACGTGCTTTGATGGTACTTCTTAGAAGTTAATTGGTCCTGGCATCTTACTCTCAAGGATTTAATATTAATTTCCACAAGCAACTTTGCATCATGTCCATATACTAAGGCATAAGGAGTGATCCCTATACTTGACCTTAGAGAAATTCTATAGGTCCATAACATATCTAACAACAAGTTATGCCAATCCCTAGGATTGTCTTCCACAACTCTTTGTATTCCTTTTTTTTAAGGATTTGTTAGATGACTCAGCCTGACCATTTGCTTGTGCATAATAAGGGATGGAATTAACAAGGCTAATTTCAAACTCTACGTCAAAAGATTTTACCATCTTTCCATAAAATACAGTCCCATTGTCCACAGTTATGGTCTGTGGTATGCCAAACCTATGGATCAATTCCTTAATAAATCCAATAACTTCGATCTGATCTACTGCCTTATAAGGCTTAGTTTCTACCCATTTATTGAAGTAGTCTGTAGCCACTAGAATGAAGCAATGTTGCTTTGAAGAGGGAGGATGTATTTTCCCTATCACATCCATTGCCCATCCTCTGAATGGCCAAGGCTTCACAACTGCATGCAAATCAATTACTGGCACATGTCTTATCATGCCATGCTTTTGGCATGCTTGACATCCTTTTGCATACTCTATGTAATCCTTTAGGATAGCTGGCCAATAGTAGGAGTGCCTTCGAAGCAACCATCTCATCTTCACACCAGGCTGATAGGCGCCACAAATGCCTTCATGCACCTCAACCATAGCAGTCAATGCGTCCTTTGGCCCTAAACATTCTAACAGCAACCCATCTACTCCCCTTTTGTAAAAAGCATTGTTATACACTATATATTGCATCGACTATAATTTAATTTTCCTGTTGGCCTTCGAAGATGGGCCAGTTAAATATTGAATGATTGGATGTCTCTAATCATGCTCTTCTAAGTTATTCTGGTTAACTTCTACCATGATACCCCTTTTAGCCAAAGGTGGTATTAACTTCTGATATGTTGCTTGACTTATGTCCACTTGGGTATTCCCTTTTCTTCTGAAATTCGAGGCCTTTTGAGCTACATCATTGGCCTTATGGTTCATGAATCTTGGGATATAAGTCACATTGGCTATCTGAAACTGAGAAAGCAAATGTAGTGCAGCAACATAATATGGTAACATGCTTGCAATTTAACATTTGAAGATTTCTTTTACTTGGTTGATTATCAATTAGGAATCTCCAAATTTATTAACTGCATGAGCTTTTAATCCAATAAGTATCTCAAGTCCTATTATTAAAGATTCATATTCAGTTTGTTTATTGGAACAAGTAGTTTCATCCACTCTGAAACCATGTGTGGTTTCTACCCCCTGTGGTGATTTAATTATAACACCAATTCCAACCAAACCACTGGGTTTTGATCCATCAAACCACATTTGTCATGGCTCAACATTGACCATACCAAGGTCCATTATCTCTTGGCTTTCTATTTGACATGGATGATCTATCAAGAAGTTAGCCAAAACTTGTCATTTTACTGCTTTTTAAGGGACATATTCTAGATAAAACTCTGATAGAGCTAATATCCATTTGCCAATTCTTCCTTTTAACATAGGTCTAGATAACATATACTTAACCAAGTATGTGGTTGCAATTACCAAGACAGCAGTAGGCAAAAGATAATATCTTAATTTCATTGCCACAAAGTACAATGCAAGACACAGCTTGTCTACAGCTGAGTATTTACATTCACAAGAATTTAAAAGCGTACTAAGGTAATAAACTGCTTGCTCCTTGCCTTCTTCATTGTCCTGAGCTAGGAAAACTCCCAATGAATCTTCTATTGCAGCAATGTATAACTTCAAGGGCTTGTCTCTCCTTGGTGGCATCAACACTGGAGGGTTGGCCAAGTAGGCTAAAGCGGCTTGATGCTCTACTGTCAACACAAACTCTTCTTCATTTTTAACTTTAACAAAGAAGAAAATACTTTAGTCTTTCCTACAGTGTTAGAAATAAATCTTCGAAGGAAACTAACCTAATCAAGGAACTTTTGTAATTCTTTCTTACTTGATAGAGGTTTGGCCTCAATGATGGCTTTAGCTTTGTTCTAATCAATCTGTATTCCTTCTTGTGCACTACATATACCAAGAAGTTTCCAACTGATACACCAAAAGCACATTTGAGAGGATTAAGCTTCAACTTGAACTTTCTCATTCTTTCGAAAGTTGCTACCAAGTGAACCAAGTGTTCCTCCATAGACTGAGACTTACAACAATATCATCAATGTAACATTCTACGTATCCTCCAATAAGATCATGAAAGATAGTATTCATTGTCCTCTAATATGTTGCCCCAGCATTCTTTAGACTAAATGGCATTTTCACCCATTTGAAGGTGCCAACATTCCCAGGACACCTGAATACTATCTTGTGGGCATCCTCTTTTGCAATGTAGATCTGGTTGTAACCAGAATGGCCATCTATCATAGACAAAATCCTGTGCCTTGCTGAACTATCCACTAATAGATCAACTATAGGCATGAGGTATTTATCTTTTAGAGTTTCCAAATTCAGATTTCTAAAATCGATGCATACCCTCATCTTGCCATTCTTTTTAACCACATGCACAATGTTAGACAACCATTCGACATACTTGGCTGTTCTAATGATGCCTGCTTTAAGGAGCCTGAGAATCTCCTCATTCACTTTCTGAACCACTTCAGGGCTCATCCGTCTTGGTTTCTATGTGTGTGGCTTGAAGTTACGCATCATAGGGAGCCTATGTTCCACTAATGACCTATCCAATCCAGGCAATTCATTATAAGACCACGCAAAACAATCCTTATATTGCTTTAGGACTATTAATAACTAGTTCCTATCAATAGGACTTAACCAAGCACTGATATAAGTGGGTTGCCGTGCAGAACCTCCCCCTAAATTGACTTCTTCCAAGGGGTCTTGTACTTGAGCACTTACTAATGTTTCTCCTTTGACTTCTTCTTCCTTGAAAGCAACTTCTTCATTTTGTTCTGCTCCCACCTTCTCTGGTTCAACATCTTTGCTTTCTTTCTCATAGACAAAATTTGTCTATAAGGCTTCTTCTTCCTGTATTTCCTGGACTTTTGTATCGATGTCCAATGCACAAAGGCCTGGCCTTTTGTTGCTCCTGATTACAGCCAACCACCATGGCTTTCTTCTCTTGTTCCTAAACCTTATGGACTACTGACTTTATGTCCAATGCTGAAAACTTGACTAAGGCCAAAGGTCTGGCTTCTTGGTTCTTATCTTCTTGTCTACAACCAGGCATCATTGTCATCTTTGGTGACGAACTCTTCATTAGCACTCTTCTGCACTAAGTGCTTCAGGTGTGCTACTTCCTCGTTAGCCGTCACTTCAGCTGTTCTATCAGGCTTCCTCAGTACACTGAGTGGTGCCACTCCTTCAATGTATAACTTGGCCTCTGTAAAATCAACATAAGCGATAAAGGGTTGAGGGTCTGCGCTGATCTCCTCTGTCTCGCCATTGCTTAGGGCTATCATTATTTTCTAATGTAGAGAAGAAGGCACACATTTGTTGGTGTGGATCCAATCCTTGCCAAGCAAAGCATTATACTTGGCATTACTGTTTATAACAAAGAATGCTGTCATGCAATCTCTGGTTCCCATACTCAAGTTGATGAGCAGAATACCCTGAGCCATCTGCTTATCCCTAGCGAAACCAGCAATGGTTGTGCTAGTTGGGATTAATCTGGGGTTTCTTTTTCCCAATTCTTTCATGGAGGACTTCGGAAGCAGGTTCACTACTGCCCCATTGTCCACTAACACCCTATTCATTTGTATCTGTGGGGAAGTAGGTTTGGAAATACTCTGGTATCCTGATAGACGTTCCTAATCCTATGATAGACACTTGAAAAAAGGGATTAACACTTTGGTCGGGGGTGCCAGAATTAGCACTCTGACGGACATATGTCTCTAATTTGCTTGTAACTTAAGTTTCTTTGGTCTGTTCTCACGTTCCTTTCTTTGGCTTATGTTCCTTTATTTATATTATCTTTTGGGTCCCAGGGTCGGGCCCACTCTTGATCCATTGCACGTTTATTTATTTGGCTTTTGTTCAACCGATTCTACGGCCGATTAATCTATTCGGCTTTGGGATCGTCCAGGATGGGGCCGAATACAATATTTATCCTGATTATCCTCAGACCTGTATTCGGCTTTCTTGCATGTACATCAACATTTTTCGGCTCCCACAATTACCCCCCAAACATCCTATTAACACTGGTTAGTCGGCATGTTTGGTTTCGAACTTGAAAAGTCAACGAAAAAATAGCGGTTAACCTCATTTCAACGCATATGTCAGAACACACATGCTTGTTAGGCATCATTACATCTTCCCACCCCTTCGTATGCTTCTTTCATTTAATGTGATTTGAAACTATGTTGTCCCTTCGAATGTATGTTTTTTGAATACTCAAAGCTTCTGGTCTGCCTTTCAGTATACCTTCTCTATTTCGCGGCCTCTGCAACTTCCTCCCGTTTGTCATTGTCTCCTCTACTTCTTTTAAGTTCTCTTCTCTTTCGTTTCGAATCCCATTTCCTTATTTGTTTTTAGTTTTGTATTCTCCTTAGACTGGCTAGGATGACAAAACATTTGAAAGACCTCCTTCCTGCGGATCAAATTTTTGGTTTTCGACGCCATTTTTCCATCCCCAATGATGTCCATCTGTCACTCGTGACAAACAGCACCATTGATATGGAGAGGACTGATGAAAGTATAATCATCTTTCCTCTCCTATCAATTGCTGAGGGCGGAGCCCGTTTCCCCCTTCACCCATTTTTAAGGACCGTCCTTCGCCACTGGGGTCTAATCCATTCCCAACCTAATGTAAATTTTTTTTGAATCATAATGCGGATTATAGAGTTCAACCGACGCCTTAGGATCAATCCGAGTATACCTGTTATTCGGCATTGTTATGCTTTGGCCAAATCTTCTAGCCGGCAGGGGCGCTATTTTCTCATGGCTGAGGACACTGACCATCACTTGGTGACTATGCTTGCCAGCTCTGGCAAGCGTGTTGACGATGTAATGGTCATTGTTGGAGGCAACTGGGAATTCGGCGAGGGTGAAGATCGCATAGATCCCATGCCTAGACGAAAAGGCAAACCAGGTGGCCGTATAGTTCCTTATGTGTTTTTTTTTTTTTTTGTTCTATATATTTACCTGGCTTTCCTTCTATGTACTTATCATTTTATTTGTGCAGGCAATGATTTGAAGAAAGTTCTGGTTTCAACCAACAACGCCGTACTTGCAAAAATTAAAGTCGCACTCCAGTTCTTTGGCTGTCCAAACCTTTAGAAACAAGGAGGGCGGCCTACATTCTTTTGAGATACGAGCCGACTTACTCAACATTTTCGGCAGTAGACAACATTTCGATTCTGAGGGGCAAAGAGCAGCTTACGGCCCTTACCTTCCCCAACTTCAAAAACCCAAGGCAGATTGGTTTCGACGCCTTTGATTCAGAGCAGGTGGAGGAACAAGTAGCCGAAGAAGTCGCCGAGGAGCCGAACCAGTCAGAAGATGAAGTAGACGAGGCTCTAAACTTGGCCTTTGAGGAAGCCGACCTCAATCCATCCAACCCTCCGTCCACTTCAGGCCGAGGGGATGTCTCCTTTGAAGACATTTTTACAGACTTAGGGGACCTTCCCGGTGCGTATCCTGAGAACATGGCTGGTGAGTCGCTCACACAGTTGGCCATGAGGAAAAACGCCGAAAAGATGGCCTCCCGAAGGAGAGCCGAGACCATCCAATCTGAAACTTCGCCCCATACTGTCACTAAGTCTTCTCTGCCTGTTATTGTGGAAGAAACGGCTTAGACTGAAATGGCCAAGACGGAACAAGTAGAACAAGGGGATCAGGAGGCCGAGCAAAAGGGGGAAAAGCACCCCGCCGAGAGTGCAGCTATCTCTAAAGAGGACCAAACTAATAAACAGCCGTGCATTGAGGAGTCGACTTGGTTGTTCTGTTCACTGTCCAACCAAAGATAAGGGATATACTGATTGCTTCCGATGCGTCAGCCTTGAAAGATCTGGCTGTGGCCTTCAACATGGCCTCCACAATTTCCCTGCCGATCAACAGAGCCACTTTCCCGGCGGAGCCTGATTTACTGTCAATTGCATTAGCCGCTCAATCAGCCTTATTGGTACATTACTTGAGCCTTATCTTCAGTCTTCCGCCTAAATATATATATATATATATATATATTTTAATTTTTATAACTCTAATTCCTTGTTTTGCAGATGGTGGGCAAGATAGCCTAAATTGGCCGCCATCAACATGACGCCATTGAACAAATCGACTTGCTGAAAGTCAGAATTGAAAATGAAAAGAGCAAGGCTGTGGAAGCCTCTCAAAGAGTCAATTACGAGACCGCAAAAATGGTGGATGAACGTCCGAGAGCCAACTCCAAGGCCAAAAAGGCAAAGAATTCTGACCAACTAAGGTTGGCCGCCAAAGAGAGTGCAAACGCGAGCGAAGACACGCTCAAGTTGGCCAATGAGGTGATTACCAAGCTGGAAGCCGATTTGGAAGAGTTAAAGAAGACAAAGGAAATAGCCGACTCCGAGATTTCCAAAGCGTTCCAAGCTGGGAAGGACGCCGCCTTGGAGAACTACGTGGAGGAAGTGCCCAAGTTCGAGAATCGGGGCTTCAAACACGGCTGGCTCAAAGCCCTTTGTAGACCACCCAGAACTCCGCTCCGCGCGCGAGGGCGCAGATCGTTGTTCATAGCTACTACAGTTCGGACTCATGTCACGATTCTGAATCTAATCTCACAAAGTGCAATGTAAGACTGATAAATCACCAAAGAGTCCAAATCCGGAAAATCATTTTGGAAAATCGATTTTAATCAAAAAAAGCGCCAAACATGGACTACTTTGCCAGATTTCAGAGTCGCCACCTAAATGTTTTGTTTTGAGAAATTTAGGAAACCTTGACTCGTGCCTAAGGCCACGTGTCCGTCATCACCAAAGTTGCCTTAGCTCGAGAACTTGGGTACGAGAGGGGAAGGTCATACAATGAGCACCCCCGCTCGCTCGATCAAAGGGCCGGCCTTTAATAACATGATATGTTGTTTTTGAAAACACATGTGTTCTTATTCTGGTTTATTAGCTAACTTTACTATGTGATGCGCACAGCATACAAGTATAGACTAAATCACTCAATTTGGAACAAAGCATCTCATGTTTGTTTGTTTGAAAATGGTTTGAAGGTGCTACTCGCAAGTAGGCTGAGTCACGAATTTTGCCACCCTCAAGTGGGCTTAGAAAACAACATGATTTTGCCACCTCAAGTGGGCTTGAAAACTCGCATTTGATGAATTGTTCCAATTCAAGTAATAAAGCCTTCATCCACAAGCATTCATGCAGTTAATCAATTAAGCAGTTAGCCTCATGGCAAGCTTGCTAACATGGCAATAGACACATCTCATGCAGTATGCTAAAGCGTAAAAGCTTACCTAGTACTCCGAGCCAAAACAAAAGCTAGTTAGTAATCAATGCATGATCCTAGCTATGTCAAGAATGCCTAATGCAACACATGTAAAATGCAACTAAAATTGGCTCGGCTATTCTATGATGTCATGTGAATGCAACACTTGATACATATATTCGAATTGGAATTGAAATACAATGCAGTTTGTATGATGCACCGAGCCCGGTGCATGCAAGACAGATGAATGATGCACGCATGCAAGCATAAGGATGATAATTGAAATATGTCCTAAAACTAACCATCGAAAGCGGTTAAGTAAAAGGGAGAAAGAAATGGGGGTTGGAAGACATGCATCACACACACGCACACTTATTACAACAGTTGTGCCCTCTCGACGGAGGGTCCGAATAATAAGCTAACTAGCTAATCTAAGATAATTAAACTAATTATTACAAAACAAAACTAATTAACTAACAAGTTAACTAATTATTACAAAACAAGCTAATTAGCTAACTACACTAGCTAATTAAATACAAATGAGTAGCTAAACGCATTAACTACTTAAGTACAAAAACCAATGCATTAGCTAGATTAAGCAAAGCAACTAAGTAAAGCAAATAGAAGAGGCCTCGGAGCAAGAAGCGCATGCATGCTCGGTCGCCTCGTTTAGAAATCCATCGCGATGCCCCAACTTGCCTCTATTTGCAGTTGTTCTCAGAATTCTGCACAAGGCTCCAGATAGCTTTTGTTCCACCATGGGAACCTCTAGGAGCATTGCCGACCACTCATTGGTGGTGTAGACCACCTGCCGACCACTTACATTTGCTACAGACCAGAAAAAGTGGTCGGCCAGCCACTTTTACTGGTCTGCCGACCAGAAAATTCTGCACAGCTCTGGTTTGTTGCAATAGAGAACAATAAGGAGCATGACAGTGTATTTGCAAGATATGTGTGCACAACCATTCTCCCTATCATTTCATGAGCTCAAGGGAGTGTAGTTCTCGACTCTCGGGCCACCAACCAAGCATCGCAATGCACGATGGCCAAGAAGCCAAGTTTGCACAATTCAATGTAAATAAATGCACAAATAACACATAAGAGCCCTGACCTCTATCATGCATGATCAAGAGGGTCGGCGATCGAGAAATGAGGCACGTTTCATCACTTCAAGTATGAAACGTCCCTCGTTTCTCGTGTTTGGACTAACACCCTATCCAAACACATGTAATGCAACATGATCAACTTATCAAACCTAAAGGCATGCAAACAATGCTAATGCAACATGAGCATGCAAACACAATGCAATGCAACATGATTAACTTATCTATGCTAATGGCATGCGAACAATGCTAATGCAACATGAGCATGCAAACACAATGCAATGCAACATGATCAACTTATCTACGCTAATGGCATGAGAACAATGCTAATGCAACATAATCAACCTAGCAACGCTAATTGCATGCAAATACAATGCAATGCAACATAAGTATGCAAACAACAATGCAATGTAACAACATGCAAACAACATGCGAACACAATGCAATGCAACAACATGCAAACAACATGCTATATGGACATAAACCGAATATGGACAGACCTCAATCATACCCAAAACAGTGGCCAAATGCTAAAACTTAGGCACAAAAGGGCAAGATATGCATGCTCATGCAACAGCCCATCAACTAAGCTTAAGAACACAACTCTCAAACATGATGAAGAAGTGACAAACATGGAAGTGTGACAACACTATATGCTCTAAAATCAAGTATGAAATGATGCCAAATCATTCAAACAACACAAGCATGGCATGCTAGGAGGCCTAAGGCACAAGGCTACCAAAAGGGACTACACAAGAGGCATGCAATACATGGCACAAATGATTGAACCAACCATGGACAGAGCTCAAATAGGTAAAAACAAAGAAGAAAACATGCTGAGATGGGAGCTCAAAGGTCTAGGCATGCATGCAAGTTGGGCCACAAACAAGGCAACAATGCATGACCCTTAGAGGCACTCAAAGGGTGAAATTAATGGGAACATGACAATGCTATATGCTCTGAAATAACATGTTAAAGGATTCCAAATCATGTACATGTCACAAATGAAGCATGCTATGGTGCTCAAAACCCAAGGCTAGCAAGGCCAATTGCACTACAACTATGCAATACAAGAACCATATGGCCAAGGCAATCCAAAATAGTCCTAGAGCATGTCAAAATGATGCTAAAACATGTATGGACCAGAGCCAAAACAAGCTAGCATGAAGGCATGAAGCATGGAGTATGCAAGGCCAATATGGAGGATTACACTACACCTACCAAAACCAAGCATGAAGTGAAAAATCAGAGTTATGGCATGTCAAATTAACACAAAAAATGGGCTAAAACCAAGTCAATACATGCTAGAATAACAAGCTCACTCATTAGGCATGCAAGGCTAGCAAAGAGGACTTACACTACAAGCGTAAGAAGCAAATGAGGAATGCTCTAACCAACCAAAAACAGAGTTGTAACATGGTAAAATAAGACGCAAAACACACTGAAATGGTGGCCCAAAAGCCTAGGCAAGATGGCATACGCAATGGCTCATACTTAAGGCATAAAACACCAACCCTCCAAAGCATTGAATGAATGAAAGATGTGAGGGCATGGCCACACTACATGCACTGAAATCATGGTAGAATTGAGGTCAAAGCATGCAAACAACTCAAGTATGCCATGCTAGAGTCCATGAAACTCAAAGCTAGTGAGATAGAATGCACTATGGCTATACAAAGCAAGGCATGCATGACCAAAACAACATAAAACAGGGCTCAAGCATGGTAAAACATGAACAAAAGCTTCCTAGGGTAGAGCCAAAAGCATGCTAGGATGATGGCCAAAAGCATGATGCATGTTAGGCTAGTGAATGGAAATGCACTACAAGTGCAAGGAGCATGCAAGAGGCTATCAAACCAAAACAGAGCTAAGGCATGGCAAAAAAACACCAAAAACATGCTGAGATATGACCAAAACATGCTAGAAAGATGAGCTATCAACACAAGCATGTAAGGCTAGTTTGCAAGGATTACACTACAAGTGTATGGAGCATGCAAGGGTGGCCTAAACTAAGCCAAAATAGAGGTATGCCATACTGAAATAAGGCCAAAAATAGGCTGAGATGGAGCCAACATATGCTAGATAAACATGCTCAAACTTGAGGCCAATAAAGCAAGCAACCAAGATACAAAGAGAGGGGATGACCCCCTCCTATTTGGAACCTCAAAACATACTTTCCACCACTGAAATTCCTCTGAGTTTCAGTTGTGAGCAGGCCAAAAAGAGGTGGTCCCAATAGCTTAAAAGGATAGCTCAAAACAAGGCCAAACAAGGCACAAGAGGGGGTGGACCACCCCCAACACCAACAAGGCCTTAAACAAACATTTAGAACACTTGAAATTAGAACTTTTTGCAGTTTAAAGTTAGGCCTAAATCAGCATGCAAATAGGGCCAAAAGCTTAAACAAAAACAAAGGTTTAAGGGGTTAGAAACTTACCCTTGTAGAACAACTTCAAGGAAACAACTCCAGCAGCTTTTCTAAGCTAAAACCAATCCAAAAACTCCAAAACTAGCTTCAAGGTGCCTCAGCTCCAAGAGTATGGTGTTTCACTATGTGTTTGTGTGCAAAAGTGTGACGAATAGGCACTTTCAAGCACAAATATGAGACAAACGAGGAATTATAGAGATAGATGATATGTATAGCTCAATACAACTTTTTCTGACCCTGGAGAAGGGAGAGAGGGCCTCCCTTTTATAGAAGACCAAGCCTCAAGCTATGCTCACTAGCGGTCACAGCTAGCACCAAAATATCTGCAGGAAACTGGAAGAAAGTTGCCGACCACTTGAAATGGTCGGCCAGCTACTTGCACTGGTCGGCTGACCACCACAAGTGGTCTGCAAGGAGACCAAGTGGTCGGCAAGGGGGGGGGTGGAGGTGGTTCGCACCAAGAAAGCAAGGTGGTGGCATGGCTGCCGACCACTTTTGGTGGTCTAAAGACCACCAAGACTAGTTGGCCGACCAGAAAATTGGCTGGCGGGGAGGAAAAGTGGTTTTCAGGGGGAGAAACTAGTCTCGAACCCTTATTCCACCCTCCAAGCAAGGAAAACAAGGTTTGTGCCAAAACCAAACCAAAAAGGGTGCGAGACAAGAGTCCACGGGTCAAGACACGCAGCCGGAAGCCTCGAAAACTAGTCTACGAGCGCAGAAAGTTGTCTACGGGAGGGAAAAGTGATCTACAGCCACAAGAAGGTCTACAAGACCTCTGTGTCCCTCTAGACCAAGGCAACAAGGCATGGTCCAAAAACCAGGCCAAAAGGAGAACATTAAGTGGTCCCGAAACAAGGCGCGTGGCCGAAGGCTCCGAAAATCGAAAACTAGTCTCTAAGAGGGAAAAGTGGTCTACAGACCTCTCTCTCCCTCCAGGGAAGGGAAAACAAGGTTTGGTTCAAAACCAAACCAAAAGGAAAGCAAGACAAGGCGCTCGGCCGAAGGCTCTGGAAATCGAAAACTAGCCTACAAGAGGGAAAAGTGGTCTACAACCACAAAAAGTGGTCTACAACCACAAAAAGTGGTCTACAGACCTCTCTCTCCCTCCAGGGAAGGCCAACAAGGCTTGGTCCACAAACCGAGCCAAAACACAAAGCGTTCAGAGGCCCGGAGGCAAGGCACTCAGCCAAAAACTTCAGAAACTCGAAATGAGCACAAACATGCACTATCACTGAGCTCTCAATCGATGACGTCTGAGTCTTAAGGTTGGTAAAAAATGAGGTGTCTACACCCTCACTGCCGCTAATGTGACATTGGCGCAGCCGATTCCATATAAGCAGGTGGACGTTGAGCCGCTGGAGTTTGACCCTGAAGATTGATTAGGGTGATATTTTGATTTTTGTTAGGCATCTTAGATGCATAGTTTTTGTAGGTTTTTGTTAGTAGATTTTCATTTCTTTACTTCGATTGGAAGTTAAATGTAAGGTAATTTTAATGTGTAAAATGGCTACTATCTGTACTCAATTTATTAATGAAAATTTCCTATGCTTTTCTGTCTACTACATATATTATCTACTTTCAATTTATTAATGAAAATTTTCTACACTTTTATCTGCTGCATATGAGTAAATTAAACATTCGATAAAAATGTCTTTGCTATTTAGCCACATAAGTTAACGAATTGGCAGTTAACAATCTAGTAGGATGTAAGATTAAATTAAACATTCTATGCAATTTAGCCAAATAAATTAACGAATCAGCCGTTAACAATTTGATAGGATGTGAGATTATGAATAAATTAGACATTCGATAAAATAATGAGTAAATTGGCGTAAGGCCTCAACATTTGGCCGATTAGATTAATGAATCTGCCCTTGCCCCAGCTAATGAATGAACTGGAACGTTGAATACCAGCGGTTCATGGAGTGCTGGGGCACATGAACTTATCGGCGCAAGGCCTCGACATTTGGCCAATTAGATTAGTGAATCTATTTAGCCGATTAGATTAATAAATCTGCCCCTGCCCCTGCCCCTATCCCAGCTAATGAATGAACTGGAACGCCGAATACCGGCGGTTCATGGAGTGGCTGGGGCACATGAACTTATCGGTGCAAGGCCTCGACATTTGGCCGATTAGATTAATGAATCTATTTAGCTGATTAGATTAATGAATCTGCCCTTGCCCCAGCTAATGAATGAACTGGAACACCGAATATAAGATTTGGAATTTAAGGTTTTGAAATTTAGCATTGATGAGATAGCCTCGGGAGTGCTGCACCCGTAATGAATAAATGGGGTGGGGGCTACGTGCGCGGAGGTTCCATTGTTGTGTTCGAATCCAACAAATTGGGAGAGGAAAAAAGCTGTGTGGATGGCCAGAAAACTATTCTTCAACAGCAGAGGGGAAGGTAGGACGCTGGCGGACTTGGACACAGAGATGAATCGAGGTGGTGAGACTACGCGCATGAGGAGTAGGGCGTCGAGGGAGCGTGAGAAATGCCAGTCCCTACGTCGTCGGAGTAGGTCACCCAAAGAGGAAAAACAGCAACGTGGTAACTCCCCTCTACCAAGCTCGAGAGGAGAAACCAGTGCAACATTTCTCAATTTTTGTGGGGAACAAACCGATGACGGAAGCGGATTCGATTGTTCGCGACCCAAATGTAGCAGTCGAGTTCGCTCAATAGATTTTTCTGCCAGAAGTTCAGCAGTCCATGGTCGGTCGGGCTAATTATGAAGTTTTTCGCGAGGGTGTCCATGGAGCAGTAAAGGGTTTGTATAGCTCTTATGAAATCAGCATGCGTCTTCGTGCCGCTCGAAGAGAGATAGAGCAAAAGGATGTTCATATTCAGAGCTCGCAAGCCTGCGCGGAGAAGGCCGAAAATGAGCTGAAAAGGGCAAACGCCACTGAGAGTCGCTCGGCAAATGAAGTGAGTCCGATTGTCGTAGAGAGAGTAGACCGCCGAGTTTTGCATCACGCGATTGCCGAGTATGTTCATATTAGAATCCGTGAAGGACGGGTCCTATGAAAAAGGATTCTATGATGGCCGAAAAATTGGAATAGAGAAGACGAAGGAAAAACTAGCTGAGGAAGTCTGTCGATGCGAAAATCACAGATTTAAGCATGGATGGATCAAGGCTCTCCAGGCCGCGGGAGTTGATCCGGTTTCACCTTTGTATCAGAGTTATACTTTTCCGTTTGAGGCCTTCGAGGCCGAGAAGATTGACGACGAGGACGGAGCTGAATAACTTTTATGAATATTGTTCCTTAAATCATGTAATCTAATTTTATTTTTTTTAATGTGAGTCATGTACTCTAATTTTGATCCATTTGAATAAAATATTTTATTCTAAATGACTATGTTACTTCGATCAATGCCACTAGATTAAATTACATCTATTACTTCGATCGTGTTTGCGCTTGTCAATCATATCCATCAAAGGAGTTTCGAATTTGGAGGATTATTCGGCCTAAACAGGTTATTCACAATGGCCGCTCTGAATTCAGATGCTTTTGATGTTAGTCAATTGTGATTTCCATGTGTTGGCGAATCGTGTTATTCACGAAGGCCGCTCCGAATTCGGAGGCTTAATCGGCCCAATCGTGTTTTCCACGAAGGGCGCTCCGAATTTGGAGGCTTTTGTGTGTAAGCTAATCGTGATTTCCACGAAGGGAGCTCCGAATTCGAAGGCTTTTGATGGCCAATCGTGATTTCCACGAAAGGTGCTCCGAATTCGGGACTTTCACCCTGGACCCTCTAAGAGGGAATATGTACATTTAATGCCATTGTTTTATAACGAGAGGGAATATGTATATTTAATTATTCATCATTTCATCCAAGGATGAAATATTATTTGTAAATGAACTTAATTAATGAATATCAGTAAGGTTATCCGAGTAATAAAATACGGGGCGTAACATGTACAACATGGTATCATAGCAAACCGGGTTTGAATACCTTGGCTCGTGGGAAGTGGTTTTGACCACAGTTGCGTTTACCTCGGGATTGTGAGCGATGTTTGCATTCTATGTGATAACATGCTTATGTGCTAAGATATTGTATGTTTATGTGGGCATGGGTTGAGTCTCGAGGATGTTGTGTCAGGTCCAGAAATTTTCTTAGAAATCTTATTGGAAATGCACCTGATCAACGTGATTTCTACTTAGAGGTCTATAAGGATTTCTAGAATGACTAACCATCTTCATAATGGCAACTCATTATTTGTTATGTGGTTATGTGATTTTATGCTACTTGATGTGCATATGTTGAGTTTTGTATTGGAACATGAGGGTGTATCTCAGTGAGAGGTGTTGATGCTAAACGTTATGAATGGAATATATGTGGCCTTTTATGATTGTGAAATTGTTCTATTAAGGTGATTATGTGCGGAGGTAGTCTTGAACCTTGGCTCGTATACCCTTGTGTGTATTTTAAAAGAGGCGTGGCCTCGACATGGTAGGGTTGTGAATGGTAGTAATGTTGTAAATGGTGGTAAGGGGTGTATTTCCCAAGAGAGATTGACTGTTTTGACATTTGGTTGTAAAATCCATAAAGTACAAACTATGTACGGTTTAAAGATGAGATTTGGAACAGACAATATTCATAATTGTTGTTGCCTTTATTTATTTAATTGTTCTGTCCCTGAGTGTTGTAACACCCTCAAAATATGGTTAAAAACAACCATCCCAAGATCCATAAATAATAAAAGAAACATTATATTTACATTCATCAGAGTGTTCCTTACAAAAGATGTTATATGTTAACAAACAAAGTAAATGCCCTACGGGCTTACACTTTTCCAAGTATAACTTGGATATAACAAAAGAAGAGTCCTAACACATTTACATATAAAGCCCCTTGAATTACATGTATCCAAAGGTGTAACAACAAAAGAAGCCCTCGGCCTCTAAACCTCCCAAGCTATGATTTTGGAAGCAGCATGTCACCTGTACTTGAAAATAGTGTCCCAAGTGGGGTGAGCCAATGCCCAGTAGAGATATGCTAAACATTAAATGAGAATTAACTAAAACATATAGAGAGAGAGGGTATTGACTTAGGATTTTGGAAGGTTTGAGAGAGAGAGATGACCCAAGGGTGTAAAGATCACTTGATCTAGGCTAAAATATAGAGAGAGAGAGAGGGTATTTTTGAGTGAGAGACTCTTGACTTAGGATTTTGGAAGGTTTGAGAGAGAGAAATGACAAAAAAGTGCTTAAAAAAGTCATTTTCGCAATCTGATATACGCGCAGTCCGCTCGAGCGGAGAGTTTGACGCTCGAGCGTCAAACACAAACATTCGAACAAAGGCAGCTCGAGCGCCAAGACACAACAACAAAGCACTAACAGCTCGAGCGCAAAGAGACCCGCTCAAGTGTATTATATACTCGTCCAGTATTTTACAGATTTCAGATAGCCGCTCGAGCGCCAGAGGGGCCGCTCGAGCTCAGACCCGCTCGAGCATAATAAACTCCACTCGAGCGTGAAAAACATTTCTGCAGTATGTTTGCAGATGCACAAGGTACTAAAGGAGTGCAAACCCCAATCGAGCGCAAAAAGACTCGCTCGAGTGGAAAGCCAAAATTCTGGGCAACAAGGTTCTAGACCAATTAGCAACCAACCTGTTCTAAACACGCCCAAGACATTCCAAAACTCAAATTCAAAGAGTAAGAGGAGGAAAAAGGCACAAACAGCAACATCAAACCACACGATCCGAGTTCAGAATACCATAAGAGCCGGGTTAAAATCCGGGATCGCTCTAACCTTCCCCCCATAAAGAATTTCACCCCCGAAATTACAAATTAAGCTCAAAATCTACATTTGGTCATTCCCAACCATGTTATTCTTACAAAATCCAATACCATGACCCATCCTCCGGCCATTCATTCCCACCGACTTGATACACGAGCTCCATATTAAAACAAAATTCATAATTTCCAAAACATTAAAAATATTTAATAAAAATTCAAATTTTCGAGAAGTGTACATGGCATATACAATGCTCCCTAGGTAACACAATACACGTGATATTCCATATTCCCAAACATATGCAATGTTTACAATAAACTTATGTTTCCAAGATGTCCATAACATATACAATGTTCTCATAATTTAAACATATACAATGTTCATACTTTTCTTTAACAACAATTATTATCCCAATACAAAGTAATACATTAGCAAATGAGTCTGGATATTTCTCTCAGACTCCCAATTCACGCTCCTAAGTTGCTTCCTCAACTCCGTGATGTTTCGATAATACCTTGACCAGGGGGATTGTCTTGCCTCGCAAGACTTGGTCCCGTCTATCCAAGACCCTCACCGGTCTCTCCTTATACGAAGCATCCTTATCTACTTCTAAATCGGTCCAATCCAATACATGTGATGGGTCCAGCTCATATTTCCGAAGCATACTAACATGAAACACGTCATGCACTCCGAACAATTACGGCGGCAATGCCAAACGGTAGGCAACCTCCCTAATCCGCTCAAGGATCTCAAAAGGGCCAATAAACCGAGGGGATAACATCCCACTCTTTCCAAACCTCATCAAACCCCGTCTAGGTGATATTTTCAGAAAGTCGTGATCACCCACCTCGAACAACAAAGGCCTCCTCCTACTGTTGGCATAACACTTTTGGCGACTTTGGGCCGTAACCAACCTCTTACGGACAAATGTTACTTTCTTCGTCGTTTCTCACACCAACTCCGGACCCAACAAAGGTGCATCACCCACCTTGGCTCAACACACTAGAGATCTACACGGTCGGCCATACAAGACCTCAAACGGTGCCATACCAATACTCGATTGGAAACTGTTATTGTAGGCAAACTCCACTAATGGTAGGTGTCTCTCCCATGACCCCTTAAAGTGAAGGACACAGCCTCGTAGCATATCCTCAAGGATCTGAATAGTGTGCTCGGACTGCCCGTCAGTCTGAGGATGGTAAGTTGTGCTAAAAGTCAACCTAGTGCCTAGGGCACTCTACAAACTCTGCCATAACCGGGCAGTGAAACGCGGATCTCTATCTGAGACAATCAACACTGGGACCCCATGCAACCTCACTATGTCCCGAATATACAAGTCAGCAAGATAATCTACCGAATCTCTCACGCACATAGGGATAAAATGTGCCGACTTAGTCAACCGGTCAACTACCACCCAAATGGCATCACTACCCCATTGAGTCCTCGGAAGACCCACGAAAAAATTCATTGTGACATGCTCCCACTTCCACTCAGCTATAGGCAAGGGTTGCAACAAACTCGCTGGCCTCTAACGCTCGGCCTTCACTTGCTGTAAGGTATTTCGATGCAAACACTGTCACATCTTTCTTCATACCCCTCCACCAAAACTGGCGGCTTAGATCATGATACATCTTTGTGCCTCTCGGATGCACCATAAGGCGTGAATGATGAAACTCTTGGAGTATTTCCTCTCTGCAAGACTCCAGCATAAACAAATGGTCACAGTACCTCACACTCAAGTCGGGATACATAGTCAAACCCTTCTCTACCTTTCCACTAGAGATCTTCTCCCGGAGGGATTCTACCTCAATGTCACCCTTCTGCGCTTCCAACACTCGATTCACAAGTGTAGGTTGAGCAACCACAAAGAACAAGGCTACAGATTCGACAGACCCGCCCAGATGCAAGTCAAACTCACCAAGAGCACCCAACATCTCCCATTCCCGAATGGCAATACAAGTTACATCACTAATGGATTTCCTACTTAGGGCATCGGCCACAACATTGGCCTTTCCTAGATGATAATGCAACTCGAAGTCATAGTCTTCTATGAATTCCATCCACCTTCTCTGCCTCAGATTCAAGTCTTTCTGTGTAAACAGATACTTCAGACTCTTATATTCCGAGAACACCTCGAATCTCTCACCATAAAGATAGTGCCTCCAAATCTTCAAAGCAAATATCACAGCTGCTAACTCTAGGTCATGAGTAGGATAGTTCTTCTCGTGTGTTTTCAACTGTTGTGGGCTATAGGCTATTACTTTCCCTTCTTGCATCAATACACAACCCAAACCCTCGCGCGAGGCATCACAATACACTGCATAACCCAAATCCCTCTTCGGAATAATCAAGACTGGAGCAGTGGTAAGTCTAACTTTAAGCTCCTAGAATGACTTTTCACAAGTCTCACTCCACACAAATTTGACCCCTTTCTGTGTCAATCTAGACAAAGGCGAAGCTAGCCTGGAGAAATCCTTCACAAACCGACGGTAATAACCGGCTAAACCCAAAAAACTACGAATCTCAAAGGCATTCTTAGGCTGTGCCCAATCTTGCACTGCCTCAATTTTGGATGAATCTGCAGTTACCCCTTCCTCGGATACTACGTGGCCCAATAATTTAACCTCTCTCAGCCAGAACTCACACTTCCTAAACTTAGCGTACAGCTTATGGGCTCTAAGTAACTCCAGCACCACTTGTAAATGTTCCTCGTGCTCCTCCTCAGAATGTGAATAAATTAGAATGTCGTCCACAAAGACGACAACAAAGCAATCTAAGAACTCCTGGAAGACCCGGTTCATCAAGTCCACGAACATAGCAGGTGCATTGGTAAGCCCGAAGGGCATCACCAGAAACTCATAACGGCCATACCGCGTACGGAATGCCGTCTTTGGGATATCCTCCTCCCTAACCCTCAACTGATGGTCACCCGATCTCAAGTTTATCTTAGAGAAACAACCGGATCCTTTCAACTGATCAAACAGATCATCTATACGAGGCATAGGGTACTTGTTCTTAACCGTCCGGTTCAACTTTCAATAGTCAATGTAAAGTCTCAAAGCCCCATCTTTCTTTTCAGCAAAGAGGGTCGGTGCTCCCCAAGGCAAAGTACTAGGGCGAATAAAGCCCTTGTCTAGTAACTCCTGGAGTTGAATCTTTAACTCACTTAATTCGGCTGGGGAAAAACGGTACGGTGCCACGAAAATTGGTGTCGTGCCAGGCACTAAGTCAATAGAGAACTCGATCTCTCGATAAGGTGGTAAACTAACAAGGTCCATGGGAAAAATGTCCGAGTACTCACAGACCACTCTTGGCAACTTAGTCCGGGTCTCATCACGCTCATTACTCATAAAGCTAGCGAGAAGACAACAAAGCTCACTCTATCCTCGCGAATCATACACTGGTGGTAAGACTCTACCAACCCGATCCCCCAAGAAATGAAAACAATCCCCGCTCAAGGTACATATAGTAACCTTCTGGCGGTAATAATCTATAACAGCCCGATATGATGATAACTAGTCCATACCCAAAATTACATCAAACCCAGCCATGTCCATCAACACAAAAGAGAAGGGAAGTCGACGATCAGCGACCTCTATATCGTAGCCCCGACACCCCTGTTTCAGAACCATCTCACTCTCAACAGGTGACACAACACAAATAGGAGATGCTAACTGCGCCAACTCCAATTCCAAAATAGATGCAAATGCAGCAGATATAAAGAAATAGGATGCACTCATATCAATTAACACATTAGCAACCGAGTTACAAAACAGAAAGGTACCTCTCACTACAGACAGAGTCAGTACAAGGTTCAGCACTGTAACAGCATACACGCGCCCTGTAGACCTCTGATCTACCTGCTCACCTCTTGGAGCATAAGACTGCTGCACAGACTGAGCCGAAGAGGCTCATTAATTGGCCCTCAAGGCCTGAACTAACTGTGCTGGCTAGTGACTTTGTGTTTGCCTTGAACCAGATGCACCAGATGTGCCACCCAACTGTAGACAAAACCTCTTCAGGTGCCCCGCCTACCCACACTGATAACAAGTGAGCGGCTGGCCTCTACCCTGACTTTGGCCCTAAGAACGGGCTGAAGAAGATGTTGCATGCTGCCCTCCTCCTCTCTGCGGGCAAGCTGGAGACTTGTGGCCCAACAGACCACATTTGAAACAAGTAACGTCTCCCTGATCACCTCTCCTAGAACCCGAACTCGGTACTGGAAAGGTACATCTCGCAAGCGCTCCCTGGGACTACTGAGGGTTAGAACCCCTCTGTCTCTTGTTATCCCCCTGACCATTCTGACTCCTCCTAGAGCCCCTCATCCTCTCTTCCTCTGCATGCATAATGGTCTTAAGATAGGCTGCAGCCTGCACCAGGCGCCCATACTCCCTAGTCATGGACTTGGCCACTTGAAACATGAGTCCAATCCTCAATTTCTTTTCGAATTCCAAGCACCTACGCTCCTCGATCGCCACCAACTCTGGTGCAAACCTTAATAAAATGGTGAATGTGGATTCAAACTCTGCCACAGGTGTATTCAGCTGCTTGAGCTGACAGACTGGTCCCTCAACTTCTCCCTAACAGTGGGAGGCAAAAACGTCTCCTAGAAGGCGTTAACATAGGCCTCCCAAGTCCCTCCAATACGTCCCCACACGAACTTCCACCCCTGACCCGTGTCTCCCTGCAGTTGGAAGGACGCCAAGGTCACTCGCAAACCTCCGTCTTTGATGCCAAGCATCTCAAAAGTCTTCGTCATCTACTCAAGCCACTCATCAGCCTTTAGTGGCTCCTTAGGGTCACCCAAAAACTCGTCCAGATTCGACCAGAAGAATTCCCTCTTCAGAAAAGAAGTCCTTGCTTAGGCTACATGGGCCTGGACTTGATTCTCAGCCCTGAGAATGTCCATAGATTCCCTCAACGCTCTTGTCATTTCATGGGCTAAGGCACCCATGGCCTGTTGACCAACCGGTTCGGCCACATTGCCCTGACCAACTCCCTCCTCCTGTGCCGAAATCTCATCCAGGATAGGCATCTCCTGTCTCCTAGGCCTACCACGCCTACCACCACGACCTCGTCCTGACATCCTAATAAAGGTAACAAAAGCAATAGCACATTCACAAATGTGCCGAAACTATTTCACTCGCGTCCTAACACAATGGACAACTGTAATTCACTCCACATAAGTACATAATCACATTAGCACTTATGAATTTTATTTTCGGATAATAACCGTCTCGTGGCGTTGCTAGAGTTCTAGCTGGAAACAGTAGTGATCAAGTGCCTTTCCAACAAGACACCCAGAAACCCATAGACCCGATCAACATCCAAGAAATTAAATCTCATACCCATATAGTCACATAAAACATGTTATCACATAAGCATATAACATCATACTTAAGTCTCTAACAAGTGAGACAAACCCATTGTGGTACTAACCACTTCCCACGTACCCAAAGTATTCAAACACGGTACGCTCTGATACAAAGTTGTAACACACTCAAAATATGGTTAAAAACAATCATGCACAAGATCCATAAATAATAAAAGAAACAATATATTTACATTCATCAGAGTGTTCCTTACAAAAGATGTTATATGTTAACAAACAAAATAAATGCCCTACGGGCTTACACCTTTCCAAGTATAACTTGGATATAACAAAAGAAGAGTCCTAACACCTTTACATATAAAGCCCTTGGCTTGAATTACATGTACCCAAAGGTGTAACAACAAAAGAAGCCCTCAGCCTCTAAACCTCCCAAGCTATGATCTTGGAAGCGGCATGTCACCTGTACCTGAAAATGGTGTCCCAAGTGGGGTGAGCCAATGCCCAATAGAGATATGCTAAACATTAAATGAGAATTAACTAAAACATTAGCATCCGATAAATGTTTAACACATGTAACACAAGTACATCATTTCCTCTCCATAATCAGCCAATGCTTGTATTATGATTAATCCACTACCCATTACTTATCTAAATCAATTCATTAACAGAGCTCAATATTAATCAAACAGTTTAAAATGAGACTGCGACTCATATAACAATACTTCAATAACAAACATCATAGACATCATTCAACACTTCCAATAACTTGCCATTTTACGGAATTAGGTCCGAGGAAACCGGTACCCAAATGTAAATAAGGTTTCGGGACTTTCACCTTGGACACTCCGGCCAACTTAATTATCCATGAAGTCCATCCCTTATCTCCTCCCAAACAATGGAGTGCATCCCCTATCTCCTCCCAAACAAGATACATATACAATGTATTTAAACACGTTGTCATATACAATGACCAATTCAATCACATATACAATGTTTATATCCAACCGTCATATTCAATGACATAATCCAATTGATTAGTTTCAATTTACCTAATCATCATAGAGTTTCTACAACAATCTTGGCTATCCTCCACCGATAGCCCAAACAGATATATCTAAACAGATAAATAAATTTCTCAACAGATAATTTATCACATTTTTCATAGGTGAATGATTCATCAATCCAACTACACCATTTAATCACAATTTCCTCGAATTTCATGATTTTCAAACCAATTTCATATTTCCACATCAATTTCATAAATACACCAATAATTCCCTTAATTCAATTAGGGCATTTTTTCCCCTTTCCTCAAATAGTGCACCCAAGGCCAAATCTCACCCAGTATACACACTTAACCCATATTCAAGGTCTTGCATACCCATTAGGAGCCCACATAAGAAAACCCCTTTTTCATAATCTTAAACTCAAACCCTAACTTTACCCAAACCAACCAGTTATACAAGGTGATCAATGCTTATGTTAAAGCTCATAAAAATGAGTAGATTATCCCTACCTTAAGAAGAGAAGACGAGCCAAGCAAGAGATAAACTCCAAAGATGACGAGATCAATTTCTACTCGGATGAAAATGGAGATCTTGAAGAGCTCAAGCTTTTTAATAAAGACCCAAGGGTGTAAAGATCACTTGATCTAGGCTAAAATGTAGAGAGAGAGGGTATTTTAGAGTGAGAGACTCTCAACTTAGGATTTTGGAAGGTTTGAGAGAGAGAAACGATAGAAAAAGTGCTTAAAAAAGTCACTTTCGCAATCTAATATACGCGCAGTCCGCTCGAGCGGAGAGTTTGACGCTCGAGTGTCAGACACAAACATTCGACTCGCTAGAGCGCAATAAAGGTAACTCGAGCGCCAAGACACAACAACAAAGCACTACCCGCTTGAGCGCAAAGAGACCCGCTCAAGCATAGAATACACTCGTCCAATATTTTACAGATTTCAGACAATCGCTCGAGCGCTAGAGGGGCCACTCGAGCTCAGACTCGCTCGCGTGTAATAAACTCCACTCGAGCGTGAAAAACACTTCTGCAGTATGTTTACAGATGCACAAGGTATTGAAGGAGTGCAAACCCCACTCGAGCGGAAAGCCAAAATTCTGGGCAACAAGGTTTTAGACCAATTAGCAACCAACATATTCTAAACACGCCCAAGATATTCCAAAACTCAAATTCAACGACTAAGAGGAGGAAAAAGGCATAAACAACAACATTAAACCATAAGACCCGAGTTCAGAATACCATAAGAGCTGGGTTAAAATTCGGGATCGCTATAGGTGTCAGGTGGGAGTGTCCAACACTTTGGTAATAGAATTATCTTAAAGGGAATGAGTTGTGTTTTGAATCATGGTTGCATTCAGGGTGGACCTTATGACTCACCATAATACTTATGTAGAGTTTGTGTTGTAACTCGGAGCAAATGTCTTAGAAGTTGTGTTGAATTAGCTTTTATCTTGAAGGCCATGTATAGCTTGGGTGTTTACCTAGTTATGGTGAGTCTTGCTTAAACTTGAGGTATGTTGTTGAGACCATTTTGTAAACCCCACATCGGAGTGGAACCGTTAATGTTGATTTGTAGTCTTGTTGATGGAAATCCTAGCTCGTTGTCCAAATTGATTTTATTTCGTTTGGGTTATGGGGTATGGCATCACCCTAGTGTTGGTTAAGTGTTGTTCGTCTTGTGACGGTTGGTGGTCACTTTTTAAGTTGGTAGTTAGTGATTTTGAAGAGGTAATGTTTCGTTTTGTTGAGGTCTCGGAATATAAATAGTTGTTTGGGCCTTGGAGTGCATTGTGCATTAGGCGATGGAAATAGTTCATTGAAGTTGGGTTATCACCAATAAGGTATGGTGTCTTGGTATTTTGAGGAATTGTTTTGCCAAAATTTTTGTTATGCTTGAGGGATTGGATCCTATTTTGTTGCTTGGGAATATCGATGTGGATAGAAGAATCACTTAATGGTTTATACTAGTAAGGCTTTTTATAATCAATTGTTGTGCAAATGTCATGATTTGGTTATTTGGTTTGTTACCGATGTGACTTGTTGAGGCTCATGTAGTAGTCAAAGAAATTTTGTTGATGCGTTAGTGAGTGCCTGAGTGAGTTTGTGGGTGATTATAGAATGTATTACATTACTTGAGTTTAATTTCGAGGACGAATTTGTTTAAGGAGGGCCCTCTCTCTCTCTGTCTCTCTCTCTCTCTTCACAATGATAAGGGGGCGGTGGCATAAGGGATTTTATTTTTATTATTGGTTTGATAGGATGGACACAGGGGCTAAAAAAAAAAAAAAAAAAAGATATCTCACTCTCTCTCTCTCTGGTGGGTGGAGGGGAGGAGAGCTTCCTTTGAGCTGGGCACAAAAGCACACATATACACTGGTTCTCTCTCTCTTCTTTGTTCTCCATTGTTATTCAAGCTTTAAGCTTAGAGTGAGAGTCTTTAGAGTGAGATTTTGCAAAAGTATTGTAAATGAAAGTTGAAGAGCTCGTCGTGATCTTCGCAATGGTGATTTTGCATTTTCAGATTTTCCTTTCTTCATATTTGAGGTAGGGACTTTCTTCATATTTTTACATTAAAGTCATGTTAGGGTTATTTTGAGAAAATATATCATCATAAGTGGTATTGCATATATATATATATATATATTCAGATTTTTGTTTGGTAATTTTTGGAAGAAAAATTATGTTGAAATGTTAAGAATGTTTACATTTTGAGATTGATTTGGAAAAATCATTTTGTGTTGATAATTTTGTGAAGAAATCCGAAAATAAAATTTAATAGTTGTATAATTATGTTTACGTCAAATTATGATTAGATGATTTATTTTGAGAAATATAAAGTTGAATTTTTTATTTTTTTTTTATCTTTGATTTGGAATTTATTTTTGAGAAAAATAAATTAATGTTGAGGAATGTAGAGTAAATACTTAAGTAGGAATTATAGAGTTGTTTTGGGATTAAAAACTCTAAAAATGTTATATTCATGATATTTTATAAAAGATAATATGTTGATAATTAAGTTATGTTCATTTTTATGAAAATAAAAATGTGAAATGTGGACTTTCGAACTCATAATCTTCAAAATGTTACTATTGGGCATATTTCATAATTTTTTATGTAAATATCATGCTGGTTAAATAATTTTAGAAAAAGTTGTGAAACTGTTATTGGTAGAGAATTTAGTAAAAATATTACCTCTTTAAATAGTTTGGCATGAAAAATGGTTATATTGAAGTATAGTTATATATATATGTTTTTGCAAGATCTGGATGATTTTCGAAATCATCCTTTGATTTGTTTTAAAAATTGATTGTTGATTCAAGAAGATAAGATTTTTTTTTTTTTTTTTTTTTTTTTGTAAAAGTGGGTTTACTTTCTTGTTCCTTTTAAAATAGAAATTGAGGGTTTTGAACTATGAGAATTGAAGAGAGATGTTTTTGGTGACTTTCTTTCAATAAATGAAGATGAGTGGTTTTGGTGAGAAAATCTAGAAATTAGGGATTTTTAAGAAAGATGTTGACAATCTTTGAAGATGTTGTTATATTTATTTTGTATGCCAAAATAAATGATGTTTGAAAAACTGTTTATTTGTTTACATATAAATGATGGTTTTCATGAAATATGTATAGCGATCCCGGTTTTTCCGTTCTATATCTGTTGTTTTCCGGACTTTGGTTCCGTGATGTTGGTGGTTGTATACCTTATTGTCATCCTTTAATTCCGCTTGATTGAGTTTTAGAATGTATTGGGCAGAGTTGTCACAGGCTGGTTAGACTTTGGTTTCAATTCCTTGTTGCCCAGTTTTTAAGAGGTCCGCTCGAGCGGGTCATCTAGCGCTCGAGCGGAGATTGCACATTCCCAGTATTTTGGTGCTCTGCGAAACTTCTGCAAGCATGTTTTTCACGCTCGAGCGGCTTTCTTTACGCTCAAGCAGTCGCGCTCGAGCGGGTACTCTGGAGCTCGAGCGGGTAGTACATTTTTTGGTGTAGGTTTTGGGAGGGGGAAATCTACGCTCGAGCGGACTGGTTTTCGCGCTCGAGCAGATGTACTTTATTCTTGTGTCTTGGCGCTCGAGCCGGATTTCTTACGCTCGAGCGGACCTAGTTTTTTGTTCTTGACGCTCGAGCGTTGTGTTTTCCGCTCGAGCGGGAATGTCGTATAACAGAGGGCAGCTGGGCATTTTTGAATCAGTTTCTACACTTCCTCTCTCTCTCTTACTTTTCCAAACCGCCATTTGAGAGCTTCTCTCTCTAGAAACTCCCTTCTCTCTAGGGTTTGATCTAGTTAGAGTGCTTCCCTCCCCTTTGGCCTTTGTAAAAGTTAGGTTGATTGTCGAGGGCTACATTTTGATCCGAGAAACTTATGATTTGGAGCAACTTCGTTTTCGTCATCTTCTTCTTTGGGTGTCATCTTTTGAGGTAGGGATTCCTACTCACTCTTATGGTCTTTGACATAGATTTTTGGTTGTTTTGATAAAGTGTTGAAGTTGAGTAAATTTTGGGACTTGGGGTTTCAAAATGTTAAAAGAGGGTTTTGTTATTTTGATTCTAAAATGTGTATTGTGGGTCTCAAAATAATGATATCGTTGTTGGTTGTTGATATATAGACCATTGGGTCAATATTGGGAAATGGGGTAGAAACCCTAATTGGTAGTATAAATTAATTGGTATGATTAATTTGGGGAAATTGTGGCTATATGGAATTGAGTTGGAAATAATGAAATTGGTTCATTGTATAGTAGAATAGTGGAGTTGGATTTATTAATCGCTCGCTTTCGAAAACATTGATATTTTATCTGTTGGAGCTTTTATTATCTGTTTAGAAATAATTGCTTAGGCTACCGGTGGAGGGTAGTTTTGATTGTTGTAGACAATGCATGATAATTAGGCAAATTAAAACTAATCAATTGGATATGTCATAGAGTATGACGGTTGATAGAATACATTAACGTTATGTATTGATTGATTGTGTATATGACCTATGTGTATATACGTTGTGTGTGTGTATGGGAGGAGATAAGGGATGTACTCCACGGTTTAGAGGAAGATAGGGGATGGACCTCTAAACCGGATGTTGTTTGGGAGGAGATAGGAGATGGACTCCACTGATACAGCTCATATGCTTGTCAGTTAATGTGTTGATACAGCTCATATGCTTATCTTTGGAAGTGTTGATATAGCTAATATACATATCTGTTGAAATGTGGATACAACTTGTATGCTTATCTGTTGAGATGTTGATACAACTAGCATGTTTATCTATTGTAAAATGGGAAACGTTTAATATGAGTCACTGTCTCATATAGGTGGTTGCCCAGGTTCTGAGCCGTTGATGCAAATTGTGAAATTGATAAGAAATGAAAAATGAAATGAAACATGAACACAGTGGTCATGAAATGGAAATGAGTTATGAATTGGTTTATGGAAATTGAACATTTATCAATTGCTAATGTCTTAGTTATTGCTCATACTGTGTTTAGTATATTTCTACTGGGCGTTAGCTCACCCTATATGGGACATTATTTTCAGGTACAGGTAGTATGCCACCTCCAAGGACATAGCTTGGATGATGATGAGAGTTGAAGACTTTTTTTGTTTATTTTGTTTGTATTACATGTATGTCAAGCCAAGGGCTTATTTTGTATAGAGTTAGTACTCTTCTTTTGTGTAACCCGGTGTTGACTTGGAAAGTGTAAGCCCATAGGGCATTTGCTTTTGTTGTTAACATGTAATACTGTTGTAAGAATTACTCTGATGAATAGAAATGGTTGGTTTCTTTTATATCAATGCATGTCTATAGTGATGGGTTTTATGTATTATTTTGAGGGCGTTACAATATGAGAATTGTTGAAGTTTTGGAAATTGTTGTTTAAAATGTTGATATAGTCTTTAAGTGACTAAATGGTAGACATTACTCTATTGTGGGAATTTTGTTGTCCCATGGATGAATTGCAATAAAAGTATTTATATTCAACTTGAGAAATTATATTGAAATGAGAAATGAGAATTTTGATCACAATGGGAATATTGTGTGGAAGTATTGAAAGTGAAAGAAATATTGCATTGTATTATTAATCATTGCATTGGCATATCAATTCATTTGATAATGATGGGTTTTGAAATTGAATTGGAAAAACTTTGCATTGAGAAAGTAATGTTGGGAAACAAGTTTTCATGAAATGATTTTGGAGTAAATACGGTGGTAAGCCTTGAAAGGTGGTGTAGATGATAGGTGTCGAGCCTTCCAGTTAATACTGGTAAAAATGACAAATTGGTAGTACTTGTATAGTCTAATTGCAGACACCAGCCTATGGATTAGAAGGTGGTGTAGATGATAGGTGTCGAGCCTTCCAGTTAATACTGGTAAAAATGACAAATTGGTAGTACTCGTATAATCTATTTACAGACACTAGCCTAGGGATTACTTGAATTGTATTTACCATCTTAGAATTTTATTGAAATTGTTGGATTAATATGTTTTCAAAATGGCATTGTGCGCAAGATTTTCGAAAGATGAGAAAAATATTTTGGGCATGACATGGCATATGCATTCATCTCATAAGACTGTATAAAATGGATTTGATGAATTGTTTAATTATTTGATACAATTGATAGTGAGATAATTGAATAAATTGAAAATGATATCTTATTACTATTGAAACATGTTTATTTATTTAAGTTAACTTGTTGTGGTTAATTAAATAAATTGGATTTAAGAGATTATGTAATAAAATCATATGGTTTTAGCATGATATGATTTCACGTATATGTACGAGTATTTTGGTAACCACATATCTTCTAATGTTTTAATATGAGATTGCTTGGTGAGCTAGTGGTTGCTCACCCCCTGCCTGTACATGTGTACAGGGAATGCTTTTCGGATTTGAAGATCAAACAATGGTTTTTACCATTTCATAAGTGTAATGTAGTGATGGATTGTACTACTTCATTTGTTTTTCGGCTAAGTGCTATTCTTTTTATAAAGAGTAGTGTCCTCTCTTTTATTGTAAGCCTCAGGGCATTTCTTTTATTTGTATGTAAATGTCATTGTTGTATAACGAGAGGGAATATGTATATTTAATTATTCATCATTTCATCCAAGGATCAAATGTTATTTGTAAATAGACTTAATTAATGAATATCAGTAAGGTTATCCGAGTAATAAAATACGGGCGGTTACATGCAACGAACAACAGTTTTATGAGGAGGTAAGGAGACTAATGTCTAGGTACCCTGCTGTTGAAGGGCCTGAAATTCTGCATTCATGGCTGCAGTCCATAGAGGAGAAGAGAGAGCCTGAGCAGTAGAGGTAGGCTCAGTAATAGAGAGATCAAGAGGAGAGGAAGTAGTAAGATTACAAGTTTTGGACCGAGTGATCATAGGATATGTGTTAAGGGTAGGCACAGAAGGGTGCTTAGGAAGATGAATAACAATTGATTGAATAGGAATAGGAGAACCAGGGATGGGAGAGACAGGAGGAGGACTGATAGAAGCTGCAGGGACAGAAGGTAGTGATAGACAAATAGATGTAGATAGTGGTGAGGAAACAGGAATAGCAGTAGGTAAGTCAGTAGAAGGCACAGATATAGAGGGAACTGACACTGATGAAAGGGGAACAGAAAAAAGAAAATAAGGAATAGGAGAAGAGCTAGGAAGAATAGGAGAAATAGGGTTAGCAGAAGCAGAAGGGATTTGAAAGAAAGATTGAATGGTAGACAAGCTACAAGAGTGGGACAAATTAGCAACATAGGGAAAACAAGTTTTATTGAAAGTAACATGTCTAGAGAGGAAAATCTTTCCTGAGGCAGGATCCAAACACCTGTAGCCTTTGATAGTTGAGTGGTAGCCTGTGAACACACAAGGGACAGACCTTAGAGCCAATTTGTAAGCTACATAAGGCCTAAGCCATGGAAAACATTGACAACCAAAGACTTTAAGGAAGGTATAATCGGGTAAGGTTTTAACAAGTAACTCAAAAGGAGACTTATGATCGAAAGACAAACTAGGCAATTGATGAGAAAGACTGCAGTAGGCATAACCTCAAACCAAAACTGAAGAGGAATCGAGGATTGATACAACAAAGCAATAGCAGTCTCAGTGATGTGTTAATGTTTTCTCTCAGCCACTCCATTTTGCTCAGGAGTATATGGACAAGTAAGATGATGAAGAATACCATTAGCAACAAGATAATCATGCATTTGATTGTTAACAAATTCAGTCCCATTATTTGTTCTTAAAACTTGTAATGAAGTAGAAAACTGAGTTTCATCATAAGATTTGAAGTGTAAGAAAGTAGAAAACACTGCACTCTTAACATGAAGAGGATAGATCCATGTAAATCTGGTAAAATCATCAACAAACAACAAGTAGTATTTATAACCAGAAGTAGAAAGATTAAAAGGCCCCCACACATCACTAGGAACAATGGAAAAAGGTTGTTTAACAGTAGTACTTGACAATTTGAAAGGCAATCGGTGGACCTTAGCAACACTACATGGAGTACAAACAAAGTTCTGGTATTCCTTATTCTGAAAAACAGTAGGGAGATGCTTGGCAACATGATGAAATTTTAAAGGAGATGGATGACCAAGTCTTTGATGCCAAACAGATAATGAAACTGAGTGAGATGAGCCTGAGGTGAAGATGCAGGTGTGGAGACATCAAAGTGATACAAACCATTCACATTAGATCCTTTATGCAGTATTTGGCTTGTATGTTTGTCCTGAATAAAAAAAAAAGAATCAGCATCAAAAGTAACTGAACAATTATTGTCTTTGGCTAATTGATGAACAAAAAGTAGATTTGAAGCAATATGTGAAGTATGAAGAAGATGATTAAGTTTAAAGGAGTAGTGAGGAGTTAGTAACAAACCCTTACCAGTGTGCTGTGTAGGAACAGTTTGTCCATCACCTACAGTGACCAGATCTTGACCTTGATATGGTTGATAGAGTTAAAGATTGGTGAGATCATTGGTAATGTGATTTGTGGCTGCAGAATCAATGTACCAAGGAGTGGGAGAAGCAGATGTAGAAAAGGATTGAGCACATATGACTGAATAAGCTCTTTGTTGAGACACAACATTAGGAGAGGATTGCAAGGAAGGATTTGAATGTAGAGGATGAAAATTAGGATCCATTCACCACCAACAATCAAAGGCACTATGATTATAACCTCCACAGATCTAACAACCATTACTGTTTGAATGATAGCTATTTTCTCCATATCTCCCTCTGTTAGGCCTATTATTAAACCTCACCTCTGTTTCAATCTCCTCTATAACCACGAGATTGATCATGACCTTTGTAACCTTGAGGAGTTGTGAAATGTGATCTTGAAGCTTGAGGATAAGACTGTGAATTTTTAGAACCTTTGGTTGTAGCATATGCTACTGGAGAGTCATCAACAACAATTTTAGCTTTATTCTCAATATGAATTTCTTCAGAACTTAAGAGTGAACACAGATCATCCATTGTAATGGATTCTACTCGAGTACGTATGGTTGTTTTGAGAGCGTCATACTCCTCTGGTAAGCCATTCAGAGTTAAGAGCACAAGATCTTCATCATCAATCATTGATGAAGCAAGTCGAAGCTGATTTGAGATCTCTTTGATTTGAGTCAGGCATTCACTTATGGTGAAACCTTTTTTCGTAACAAACTGCTACTTATTCTTCAATTGATGAATATGCGAACGAGATAGAGAAGTGTATCGCTTTTCCAAAGCAAGCCAAACTTCAAAGGAATGTTGATATTGAAGCACTGAAGCATATACAGGAGATGATAATGTAGTAGTGAGGAAACTGAGTAGATGTGCATCCTTCACCTTCCATTGAAGAAATTCTGGATTGACTGTAGCTTTTCTAGATGAATCAAGGATTTCAGAGATTGGACAAGAAACTGATCCAAGAACGAACTCAAGAAGATCAGTTGCTCATAAGATATTTTGAACTTGATTCTTCAAATCAGAAAATTTGTAGAATCTAATTTTACTGTTACCAAGGAATTGAAGTTTGAAAGTAGAAGGTTTAGGTTCTGTGGAATTAATGGAGAAATAGTGTAACGCCCTCAAAATTAACCCATTATATATCATCGACATGCATTATTTAAAGAAGACATTTTATTAATTCATTCATCAGAGTATTACTAAATAATCGAATAAAATGCCCTACAGGCTTACATCTTTCCAAGCCAACACTTGGATACAAAAATACGAGTTCTAACTCAATACAAGAAAAGCCCTAGGCTTGAGTTTTTACATGTACTAACAAATAAAAGCAAACAACAGAAAAATAGTCTTCAGAATCCAAGTCCTTCCAAGCTAAGTCCTTGGAGGTAGCTTATCCCCTGAACCTGAAAATGATGTTCCCATAAAGGGTGAACCACAGCCCAGTAGAAATATACTAAACCACATATAAGTAACGAATAAAGCAATAGCATTCAACAGATGGTTAACCAGGATAATCAATTACTTCATTTTACAGTCTCATGACACTATTGTCTAAGATACGTTTTACTTCCCAGTTTTATCAACATGGCTCAGAACCTGGCCAAACTTACAACAGTGAATTACATATATCGTATTCACATCCTTCCAATATCAACAAACAAATGAGACTCAAGCTCAAATAAATCAAAACACTTCATACTTCCAGATTGATACACATTTTAGTGCTGTATCAATAAAACACTTCTATATAAATAAGCACACATAAAAGTGATGCTAATGGAGTCCATCCCCTATCTCCTCCCAAACAAAATCCGGTTTAGAGGTCCATCCCCTATCTTCCCCTAAACCGTGGAGTACATCCCCTATCTCCTCCCACACACAAAACAATGTATGCAAATGCAATGCTCAATCAATACACTTATTCTCTATCAATGCAATAGTCAAAATTTATGACTTAACCAATGTGATTAGTTTCAGTTAATCCTAATCCACATGCAATGACTACAACAATCACGACTATCCTCCACCGATAGCCCAAAACAGTTATTTCTAAAATGAAAATAACTATGTCCACAATTCAATAGACAAATGATACAAATTATCCAATTATGCCATTTAATCAATGAATTCCATGAATTTAATCATCTTTTCCCAATTCCATGAATTTAATCATCTTTTCCCAATTCCATGAATTACTTATACAAATCAATTCAATAATTCAACTAGGGTTTTTCCCAAAATTTACCAAAGTATTCCCAACATATTAAAATACCAAAACTTAGAACGTAACCTATAAATTGGAGTAGGAAATCCCTACCTCAGAGAAAACAACCCAAATGGTGAAGACAGAGATGAGTGCCCAAAGACCAAAATGCTCCAAATTGCCAAATGTTCAGATTAAATGAAAGCTCTTGACTCCCTCTATCTTTTTAATAAAGCAACTAGGGTTGAAACACTCTCTAAACAGATCAAACCTAAGAGAGAAGGTGAGTAGGGAGAGAGAGAGGTCGAACCTAGGGTTTGGAATCAAAAGAATATGAAAAAGACTGATCAAATCCCGCTGCTATGTATTTAAACTGGACAGGCTCGCTCGAGCGAAGACTTGGTCGCTCGAGCGACCAGACACAGAGAATCTACGCTCGAGCCAAGGAAGCCTTGCTCGAGCCAACAACCCAAAAGCTCGCTCGAGCGAAAGAAAGCTCGATCGAGCGAAGAACTCAAACCCTCAGGTCTGAAACCAGACTCACGCTCGAGCGAAGGAACTATTGCTCGAACGAAGAACAAACTAACTCGCTCGAGCGAAGAAAAGCTCGCTCGAGCCAAGAATGCAAAGCCACAGGTCCAACCCATACGCAAACTCTCGCTCGAGCTACCAAACCCCGGCTCGAGCGAAGAACCAAAACAACATCTCGCTCGAGCGACAAACTCCTCGCTCGAGCGAATAACCAAAATTCTGGACAGCAACACTTGGTTTCTAAACCCAACCAACCTGAACAAACCTGCCCAACACATCCTATAATTCCAAAAGAGAAAATAAGGAACAACAACAACAACAATTATACAATGACAGAATCTACGGAACAGTCCGGATACAATAATCAAATGGGAAAAGACCGGGGTCGCTATAACCTCCCCCCCTTCAAAGAATTTCGTCCCCGAAATTAGGCACAAATTTGAAAACAGGTTTTTCTCAATACCAAAAGATAGTATATAACAATAATAAACAACTTGACCCAATACTGGTCACTTTATCTCTTTATCAAGAGGCATCCCACAATATATAGAAAACAACATATATTTCAACCTGCACCACTATTATGCATTATTCCTTTCAATATTAACAATTTCCATATCATATTCAATTGCATGATATATATAACACATCCAACAATGTAATCAACATATACAATGTTACACTAATCTTCTATAATGAAACAAGTTTCAAGATACACCCATTTACCAAAACATACTTAATGTTTTACAACTTAAGACATATGTAAAGCTCTTAAGTTCAACAATATAACAGAATCTAATTATAAGATTACAAATCAACAAACATGTCCGGATATTTCTCGCGGACTTCCAATTCACGTTCCCAAGTGGCTTCCTCCACTCCGTGGTGTTTCCACAAAACTTTGACCAAAGGGATGGTCTTGCCTCGCAAAACTTGATCCCGCTTATCCAAGACTCGAATCGGTCTCTCCTCATACGAGACATCCTCATCAACTACTAAATCGGTCCAATCCAACACATGTGATGGATCCGGCTCATACTTCCGAAGCATACTCACATGAAACACGTCATGTACTCCGGACAACTGCGGCGGCAAAGCTAAATGATAAGCAGCCTCGCCAATCCTCTCAAGGATCTCTAACGGACCAATGAACCGAGGGGACAACATCCCACTCTTCCCAAACCTCATCAAACCCCGTCTAGGTGATATCTTCAGAAAGACATGATCACCCACCTCAAACACCAAAGGTCTCCTCCTACGGTCGGCATACGATTTCTGACGACTCTGTGCTGTAACAAGCCTCTTACGGATAAGCTCAACTTTCTCCGTCGTTTCCCTCACCAACTCTGGACCCAACAGAGGTGCATCACCCACCTCGGCCCAACACACAGGAGATCTACACGGTCGGCCATACAAGGCCTCAAATGGTGCCATACCGATACTAGACTGGAAACTGTTGTTGTAGGCAAACTCCACCAACGGCAAGTGCCTCTCCCACGACCCACTAAAGTCTAGAACACAACCCCGAAGCATATCCTCAAGTATCTGAATAGTACGCTCGGACTGTCCGTCAGTCTGAGGATGATAAGCCGAGCTAAAGGTCAACTTAGTGCCTAAGGCACTCTGCAAACTCTGCCACAACCTGGCAGTAAAACGAGGATCTCTATCTGAGACGATCGTCACTGGGACCGCGTGCAATCTCACTATGTCCCGAATATACAAGTCGGCAAGATGATCTACCGAATCTCTCACGCGCATAGAAATAAAGTGCGCCGACTTAGTCAACCGGTCTATAACCACCCAAATAGCATCACTACCCCGCTGAGTCCTCGGAAGACCTACAACGAAGTCCATAGTGACATGCTCCCACTTCCACTCGGCAATAGGCAAGGGTTGCAACAAACCCGCTGGCCTCTGATGCTCGGCCTTCACTTGCTAGCAAGTAAGGCACTTAGATACGAAAGCTGCCACATCTCTCTTCATACCCCGCCACCAAAACTGACGACCCAAATCCCGATACATCTTAGTGCCTCCCGGATGCACCGCAAGGCGTGAATGATGAAACTCTCAGAGTACCTCCTCTCGGCAAGACTCCGGCACAAACAGACGGTCTCGGTATCTCACACTCAGGTCGGAATACACCGTCAAACCCTTCTCAACCTTCCCACCGGAAATCTTCTCACGGAGAGATTCTACCTCAAAGTCACCTCTCTGAGCCTCTAACACTCGAATCACAAGTGAAGGCTGTGCAATAACAGAAAACAAGGCCGCAGCCTCAACGGATTCGCCCAGAAGTAAATCAAACTCCCCAAGTGCACCCAACATCTCCCATTCTCGGATGGCAATACTAGCTATGTCACCAACTGGTTTCCTGCTAAGGGCATCGGCCACCACATTGGCCTTTCCCGGATGATAATGCAACTCAAAGTCATAATCCTCTATAAATTCCATCCACCTCCTCTGCCTCAAGTTCAAGTCTTTCTGTGTAAACAAATACTTCAGACTCTTATGATCCGAGAACACCTCGAACCTCTCGCCATAAAGATAATGCCTCCAAATCTTCAAGGCAAATATCACAGCTGCTAACTCTAGATCATGCGTAGGGTAATTCTGCACGTGAATTTTCAACTGACGTGAGCCATAGGCAACTACTTTCCCCTCTTGCATTAACACACAACCCAGACCCTCTCGTGAGGCGTCACAATAAACTGCATAACCCAACCCTCTCTCTGGAATAATCAATACTGGAGCGGTAGTCAGTCTAACTTTCAACTCCTGAAACAACTTTTCACAAGTCTCACTCCATACAAATTTGACTCCCTTCCGAGTCAGCCTAGTCAACGGTGATGCTAACCTGGAGAAATCTTTCACAAACCGACGGTAATACCCAGCTAATCCCAGAAAACTGCGGATCTCAAATACACTCTTAGGTTGTGCCCAATCCTGCACTGCCTCTACCTTGGATGTATCAACAGACACTCCTTCACCGGATACCACATGGCCTAAGAATTTGACTTCTCTCAGCCAGAACTCACACTTCCCAAACTTGGCATACAGCCTATGGGCTCTAAGTAACTCAAGCACCACCCTCAAGTGTGCCTCGTGCTCCTCCTCAGAAGGCGAATAGATAAGGATGTCGTCCACAAAAACGACTACAAACCGATCCAAGAATTCCCGGAAAATCCGGTTCATCAAGTCCATAAAGACTGCCGGTGCATTGGTGAGTCCGAATGGCATCACCAGAAACTCATAATGGCCATACCGCGTACGGAATGCCGTCTTCGAAATATCCTCTTCCCTGACCCTCAACTGGTGGTAACCCGATCTCAAGTCTATCTTAGAGAAACAACGGGAACCCTTCAACTGGTCAAACAGGTCATCTATACGGGGCATAGGGTACTTATTCTTGACCGTAGCCCGATTCAACTTCCGGTAATCTATACAAAGTCTCAAAGCACCTCCTTTCTTTTTAACAAAGAGGGCCGGTGCTCCCCACGGCGAAACACTAGGACGTATAAAACCCTTGTCTAATAACTCCTGGAGCTGAATCTTCAACTCAACTAACTCGGCTGGGGCAAAACGATAAGGTGCCATAGAAATCGGTGCTGTGCCTGGCACTAGGTCAATGGAGAACTCAATCTCCCGATGCGGTGGCAAACCAACAAGATCCTCAGGAAAGACGTCCGAGTACTCACAAACCACCCTTGGCAACACAATCAGTGTCTCCTCATCCTCACTAATCGAAAGGTTAGCAAGTAAACTACTAAGCTCACTCCGTCCTCGTGGAACATACCCCGGTGGCAACACATCACCAACCCGGTCCCCCAGAAAATGAAAATACTCTCCGTTCAAGGTACAACAAGTGACCCTCTGGCGGTAGCAATCAATAACTGCCCGGTATGACGATAACCAGTCCATACCCAAAATAACATCGAAACCCCTCATAGGCATAACGACAAAGGAAAATGGGATTCTATGATAATCAACCTCTATATCACAACCCCTAACACCTTGTTTCAAAATCAATTCACCCCCAAAAGGTGACACTACATATATAGGAGATGCTAACTGTGCTAACTCCAATTCCAAAACAGATGCAAATGCAGCAGACACAAAGGAATGAGATGCACCCGTATCAATCAAAACATTAGCAACCGAGTTACAAAACAAGAAGGTACCTCTCACAACTGATGGAGTCGGTACAAGATCCTGCGCGGTAACAGCGTACACGCGCCCAGACGACCTCTGATCAACCTGCTCACCCCTAGGAGCATAAGATTGCTGCACTGTCTGGGACGATGAAGCCCCCTGATTAGCCCTCGAGGCCTGACCCGACTGAGCTGGCTGCTGACCCTGAATTGGCCTCAAACCAGATGCACCAGGTGTGCCACCCAACTGTGGGCAATACCTCTTCATGTGCCCTGGCTGACCACACTGATAACACGAGAGTGGCTGACCTCTACCCTGACTCTGGCTCTGAGATCGAGCCGATGATGAAGCTGCTCTCTGCACTCCTCCCCTCTGAGGACAAACTGGAGACTTGTGGCCCAGCTGGCCACACTTGAAATAGGTAATGTCTCCCTGACTGCCTTTCCCCGAACTAGCACTCGGTACAGGAAAAGTCGATCTCGAAAAGCTACCCTGAGACTGTTGGGGACTAAAACCCTTCTGTCTCCTACCATCACTCTGACTATCCTGACTCCTCTTGGAGCCTTTCTGCCCTTCCTCCTCCTCCTGCATCATGATCTCCATATGGGCTGCAGCATCAACCATACGCCCATAATCCCGAATCATAGTTCCCCCAACTCTCAGTTTGAGGCCACGCCTCAACTTCTTCTCAAACTCAATACAACGGCGTTCCTCAGACGCCACCAACTCAGGTGCAAACCTGGACAAACTAGTAAATGCAGCCTCAAACTCGGCCACTGAAGAACTCGCTTGCTTAAGCTGACAAAACTGGTCTCGCAGCTTCTCCCTGACTGCCGGAGATAAAAACTTCTCCTGGAAAGCATTCACAAAAGCCTCCCACGTACCTCCTATACGCCCCTTAGTAAACTTCCACCACTGACCCGCATCCCCCTTCAGCTGGAAAGATGCCAAGGTCACTTTCAACCCCTCGTCTTCGATGCCAAGCATCTCAAACGTCTTCGTTGTCTGTTCGAGCCATTCATCTGCCTTAAGTGGCTCTTTAGGATCACCCACAAATTCATCCGGATTAGACCGGAAGAACTCCCTCTTCAGAAAGGAAGGTCCTGCATCCGCAATAACAGCCTGAGCTTGATTCTCAGCTCCGAGAATACCTACTGACTCCCTGAATGCCCCTGCTATCTCTCGGGCGAGAGCGCCCATAGCCTGCTGGCCTACTGGCTCGACCACATTGGCTTGGCCAATTCCCTCTTGAACTGCCGGAATCTCTTCTGGCACAGGCAACTCCTGCCTACCCGACCTACCACGCCTACCGCGTCCTCATCCTCGTCCTGACATCCTAATAAAGGAAACAAAGACATTAGCACATTAATAAATGTGCCAAAGCTAAACACTCGCGTCCTAATACAATGGACAACAATAATTCATTCCACGTAAGCACATAATCACATAAGCACCTACGAATTTCATTCCCGGATAATGATAGTCCCAATGCGTTACTATAGTTCTGGTTGGAAGCAGCAGTGATCAAGTGCCTTTCCAACAAGACTACTAGAAACTCAAGGGTCCAATCAACATCCTAGAAACTACATTCCATACTCACATAATCACATAAACATGTTATCACGTAAGCATATAACATTACACTAAGTCTCTATCAAACGAGACGAACCCAATGTGATACTAATCACTTCCCACGTACCCAAAGTATTCAAACCAGGTACGCTTTGATACCAAGTTGTAACGCCCTCAAAATTAACCCATTATATATCATCGACATGCATTATTTAAAGAAGACATTTTATTAATTCATTCATCAGAGTATTACTAAATAATCGAATAAAATGCCCTACAGGCTTACATCTTTCCAAGCCAACACTTGGATACAAAAATACGAGTTCTAACTCAATACAAGAAAAGCCCTAGGCTTGAGTTTTTACATGTACTAACAAATAAAAGCAAACAACAGAAAAATAGTCTTCAGAATCCAAGTCCTTCCAAGCTAAGTCCTTGGAGGTAGCTTATCCCCTGAACATGAAAATGATGTTCCCATAAAGGGTGAACCACAGCCCAGTAGAAATATACTAAACCACATATAAGTAACGAATAAAGCAATAGCATTCAACAGATGGTTAACCAGGATAATCAATTACTTCATTTTACAGTCTCATGACACTATTGTCTAAGATACGTTTTACTTCCCAGTTTTATCAACATGGCTCAGAACCTGGCCAAACTTACAACAGTGAATTACATATATCGTATTCACATCCTTCCAATATCAACAAACAAATGAGACTCAAGCTCAAATAAATTAAAACACTTCATACTTCCAGATTGATACACATTTTAGTGTTGTATCAATAAAACACTTCTATATAAATAAGCACACATAAAAGTGATGCTAATGGAGTCCATCCCCTATCTCCTCCCAAACAAAATCCGGTTTAGAGGTCCATCCCCTATCTTCCCCTAAACCGTGGAGTACATCCCCTATCTCCTCCCACACACAAAACAATGTATGCAAATGCAATGCTCAATCAATACACTTATTCTCTATCAATGCAATAGTCAAAATTTATGACTTAACCAATGTGATTAGTTTCAGTTAATCCTAATCCACATGCAATGACTACAACAATCACGACTATCCTCCACCGATAGCCCAAAACAGTTATTTCTAAAATGAAAATAACTATGTCCACAATTCAATAGACAAATGATACAAATTATCCAATTATGCCATTTAATCAATGAATTCCATGAATTTAATCATCTTTTCCCAATTCCATGAATTTAATCATCTTTTCCCAATTCCATGAATTACTTATACAAATCAATTCAATAATTCAACTAGGGTTTTTCCCAAAATTTACCAAAGTATTCCCAACATATTAAAATACCAAAACTTAGAACGTAACCTATAAATTGGAGTAGGAAATCCCTACCTCAGAGAAAACAACCCAAATGGTGAAGACAGAGATGAGTGCCCAAAGACCAAAATGCTCCAAATTGCCAAATGTTCAGATTAAATGAAAGCTCTTGACTCCCTCTATCTTTTTAATAAAGCAACTAGGGTTGAAACACTCTCTAAACAGATCAAACCTAAGAGAGAAGGTGAGTAGGGAGAGAGAGAGGTCGAACCTAGGGTTTGGAATCAAAAGAATATGAAAAAGACTGATCAAATCCCGCTGCTATGTATTTAAACTGGACAGGCTCGCTCGAGTGAAGACTTGGTCGCTCGAGCGACCAGACACAGAGAATCTACGCTCGAGCCAAGGAAGCCTTGCTCGAGCCAACAACCCAAAAGCTCGCTCGAGCGAAAGAAAGCTCGATCGAGCGAAGAACTCAAACCCTCAGGTCTGAAACCAGACTCACGCTCGAGCGAAGGAACTATTGCTCGAGCGAAGAACAAACTAACTCGCTCGAGCGAAGAAAAGCTCGCTCGAGCCAAGAATGCAAAGCCACAGGTCCAACCCAGACGCAAACTCTCGCTCGAGCTACCAAACCCCGGCTCGAGCGAAGAACCAAAACAATATCTCGCTCGAGCGACAAACTCCTCGCTCGAGCGAATAACCAAAATTCTGGACAGGAACACTTGGTTTCTAAACCCAACCAACCTGAACAAACCTGCCCAACGCATCCTATAATTCCAAAAGAGAAAATAAGGAACAACAACAACAACAATTATACAATGACAGAATCTACGGAACAGTCCGGATACAATAATCAAATGGGAAAAGACCGGGGTCGCTATAAATAGAGATAGAAGAAAGAGGATTTTCCATTGAAGCACTTTGGTGCTCATGAGAGCTCAGGGCTCTAATACCATGAAAAAAAAAAAAAACTGAATGATTTGTTTTCTTCTTCCAAAATATCTTGATTACAAGTATTCATACAAAGTGGTTAAGAGTTTGTTATAACAAAGTCTTAACTAACTATATCTAACTAACTGAATCTAACCCACTCCTACATTTCTCTCACTACATGAACCTCTTCTCTCTAACGTATTCCTTATGCCATACACTAGCATACACCTGTGTTGAGAGAGCTGCATCTGTTGCTGCAGTTGTGGCCTTGGCAGCTGTTCTTCATCATGAGACTGCATGTTGTCATTTGAACTTATACTCAATTAGACCAAATGCACAGAAAATTTAAAATTAAATATCAAAAATTGAACAAACTGAAAATGTAAGAACTAAAATGATACAAAAAATAAAATATAAGGATTATCCACGTAATTTGCCCAAAAAGAAATTATAAACTGGTAAAGTTGTTAAAGAACGGTTCATGGTTCATCATTGCAAGATGATTGAAGAGAAAAAGTTAACCATTGAAGACTTGGTGTTGTCAAAAATATAATGACGAATTCAACTAATCTGATCGATCTATATCTATAAACACATCTTTGCCATGCTAGTTATTGTTAACCCTTCTTTCAATCAATTGCAATTTGCTTCAATTAAAATGTCCACTCACTTTTTCCTTGTAACCATAGCCATAGTGGCCTTGGCCTCCACACTTATCTTTGCTTTTGATTCCGATTCTCTACAAGATTTATGTGTTGATGTTAAGGACTCCAAATCTACTAATATACTATATACTCACTTCTATCTCACAACATTGTGCCTTCAAAAATATATGTTTGGTGTCATTTTAGTTTTCAACATTTTAATTTTGACAATTTCATTATCAAAATATGCATTAAAGTTGTCACACTAGTTGACGTTGCCAATATTCATTGTCAAAATAAATACTATTTTTGAAATAAAAAATTACTCATATGGTTCCTAAATTATACAATTTTATTTCATTTTGATCCCAAAATTTTAATTGTTTTAGTTTTATGAAGGGTCGATTTTTATTTTCTCATCATGTAACATTACTGAAGCTAATTAGTTTGTTTAACATTTTATTTCTTTCACCCAATACTTACTGAAACACATCTATATTTCATTTTCATGCAGTTTTCGTGGATGGCAAGTTCTGCAATGACCCAAAACTTGCCAAAAGCCAATTTTTATTTATTTATTTATTTATTTTTAGGCTTCTTTACTCCCCAAAATACATCAACCCCAGCTGGGTCGATTGTCACTCCTGTAAAAGTTATGCAAATCCCACGCCTCAACACTCTCGGCATCTCCTTAGCTTGCATCGACTTCGCACCTTACGGCCTCAACCCACCCCATACACACCTTCGCGGAACTGAGATCCTTGTGGTCTTGGAGGGTACCTATACGTTGGTTTCGTAAATTCCAATCTAGAAAATCATCTCTTCACCAAGGTCTTCTACCCAAAAGATGTTTTTTTGTTTCTAAAAGGTCTCATTCACTTCCAATTTAATGAGGGAAAGACTAATGCAGTGGCTATCTCTGGTCTGAGTAGCCAAAACCCAAGTGTTATTACCATTGCAAATGTAGTGTTAGGGTTGAATCCAAAAACTTCTGATGATGTTGTTGCCAAGGCATTCCAAGTGGACAAGAAGGTGGTAGACTATCTTCAAGCTTATTTCTGGTTGCCCAACAACTAAAGAAGTAAATGGGGAATAGAATCATGAATCTATTATTTGTTAAACTTTAAACATACATATTTTAATATAGCAGAAATACATTGTTGGTTATGGACAATGTTCTTATAACATTTGGATAAACTATCAATAGGTTATAATATTTTGACTTAATTTTCATTAAATCCTATTGAAAATAAATCTTAGAAAAATCGTTGCTAAAAGTAATTTCTTGTGACAATTGTTTACACATGTCACTAAAAATTAACAATTAGTGACTTTCTTTTTTGTTACGGTTTTTATAAATTGTCACTAAAACTTACAATTAGTGACATTTTTTTGTAACGAATTTTTCAAACTGTTACTAAAAGTTAAAAATTAGTGATTTTTTTTTGTGATATTTTTTTAAACTGTCGTTAAAACTTATAATTAGTGACAAAATTTTCAAATTGTCACTGAAAATTAACAATTATTGAGATTTTTCTAATAGTGTTTGATAAAAAAAATGTCACTAATTACCGTAAGACCTATTGAATAATAAGTTCACCTATTATGACCTGCAGATAAGTCTCCCAAACTTTTGAGGGTATGTACCATAACATCACCCTTCTTGTTATTATTATATAATAATGAAATTTTTTAAATAGTACTCTGTCTCATATAATGATGACACTTCTTTTATCTATCTATAATCTCCCATATTGGGATGGTTTAGAATTTGCGTTATATTTTAAAAAAATATATATATAAACAATAGAGAAATAATATGTTAACTTATAACAAATAAGAAAATAAATAGTTAGGAGACAACAATTAACTATTGTAATCTTGTACAAAATGTTTAGGGAAAAGTGCTAGCAGCAATGATGATATTTTCAAATAGGGAAAGGATGGTCTCCATTCACTTTGTAGATTGAACGGTATTGTTGGGATTGTGAGGTTCACCACGGATTCTATTTTGATAATTTAAACTGTTTAATGGGTAGAGCTCGCCGAGTACTTTATCCTTGTAAAAAATTATGTTGATAAAATATCAATAGTCCATCGATCAAATTGTATTTTTGTTAATGGTAAATAAGATTTTAAAAATAAATTGTCAATAAAAATGTATTCTAATCAAAGGACTATCCATATCAAATTAACGTGATTTTTTTTTTATAGAAATGAAGTACTCAACAACCTCTACGCATTGAACGGTTCGAATTATCAAAATATGACCCATGATGAGTCTCACAAGTCTAACAATACTGTTCAATTCACATAGTGAATTAGAGACCCTCCTCCCCCTTTCAAATAACTTCCATGAAATGTATTTTTGAAAGAAAAAAAAAAATACTAAAGATTCTTAATGTTATATCAAAAAATTTACTGGAGTGTAACTAACACTGATGATAAAACAAGTGTAACTAATACCAATGATATATAGACACACGTATAATTAAATAAAAAAACATATAAATTTTAATGTCAAAACGTTGGTACTATCATTTTTCAGGTACTAGTAGCATGATTAAAGGACAAAATATTTTTTATGAAAATTATATTTCCGGTTATAATATAAATATAATTGTACCAAACTTGTGGACTTATCTTAATGGAAATTAGTTTAATTTATCCTAAATCATATGAGCATTAAGATTTTAAAAAATTTCCTCTTTTAAATTTGGCAAAATTATGAAAATTCCCTTACACTATCAAAAAATACAAAAATCCCTCTTATTACCTCAAAATTATAAATGGCCCCAAGAAAAAAAATAGGAATTTTTTTTTAAGGTCCCTGATATTAAGATTTTATAAAATAAAGGACATACAATATTTTCATAGTAGTGAAGGTCGCTCAACATTTCTACAGAGAAAATTTGATTCAAAGAAATTTTGCACGACTTAGATAAATTTCACGTCGACTTAGAGAAATTTCGAGATTTCTCTAAGTCAGGACCAAAATTTCTCTGAGTCGTATGAAATTCTCTGAGTTGGGCAAAATTTCTTTGAGGCAAATTTTCTGTGAAAATTTTGAGGGACCTTAGCTAAAAAAAAAAAAATATCTTGGAACTCTCCTACTACACAAAGTTGTAGAGGGATGTTTCACTAATTTTTCCATGTTTTAAAATATATTTATGACATCATTAAAAATTACTAATTGAGCTGATGATTTATTAATAAAGTTGTTGTCACGCCCCACCTTTTATTACTCGGAGTCATTACCAAATTCTTTAACTTAATTCAATTTCAGAGATAACATGCGGAAATAAACTCATACATTCAATCCGTAGAAGTGATTAACAATACTCTCATTCGTATGCAAAGTAAATATTACATGAACTAACTTAATAAATTGCCCTTGGGCTTACATCATTAAAAGTACAAGAAGAAGGGTGTAACCCTTTACAACAATGGCATTCCGCCAACATAACTGAGGCCCCGTGGCCAACAAATAAGAAGATCCAAATCTTGTAGCACACCCTGCTAAACACCTGAAAAAGATTCAACAACGTGGGATGAACATATAGTCCAGTAGGGAACTCAACATGCTCCTTAACAATAACAACATTACAGATAGCTATGATCATGAACACCCATTCTCATACTAGAATAATAATGTGACAGTTTATACAAAATATATATATGAATATACATATGAACTTTTCTTGAAAACAATCATTTAATTCACCGCTATAAGCGATTTATCCTTCCTTTTTCCTTTCATTAACCCCCGTTCCCAATCTTTTATAACATAAACAACTATTTAGAAAAATAGACTCACTAAGCCCATTACTCTTCCATTTGCCACACATACAACAGATGTGCCTTTTCAAAACATATTTGGCATTTCAATGCAATTCCCATTATATCATAATTATCCATACACACCTCTATAAAAAAAATAACAACTCAACTACATACATAAAATCAATCAATGAGTCAACTCGTCCCTCCAACACTGTAACAAATACAATCCACAATGTTTCCAGATACACTGAAACAATAACAAAACAACAATGCACTACTAGCTATATGCGTAGTACGCCAAAGATACACTTCTCACAACAATCTACCAGTTTACCAGGCGCTAGCTGGAAGGGTATGGTACCTTAGATTATCAGCGCGTCAGTTCTCCAGGCGCTAGCTGGAAGGGTATGATACCTCTGATTATAAGCGCTGAACACATAAGTGTGTGGAGTTCATCACCTATCTTCTCACACACACTGGAGTACAACCCCTCTCTTCTCCTCAACCAGTATACAAATATAATGTAGTTCAGCATTTCATTACATATGATGTTCAATCAACAATGGTGTAATACATACACAACAATTCAACACAACCTTATCATCCTCCACCGATGACCAAAATATCCAGATGCATGCATATTATACATCTATTAACAGACCCAACTAACATGAGAGTACAAAACTCAGCAACAACATGAACATGGTAGTTAAAGCTATACCCCACACAAGTGTGTTCAACACTCAAGATACAACATTACAATTCTCTTATACTTGTTTCAAAATACCTTTCCCATTTCACAAAATGAATTCCACTTCCTTTGTTTTCACAAAAATCAATCCTATGGACAAAAGCCATACTTCATTTAAATTCACTACGTTCTTTTCAAAGCCATTTCAAACTAATTATGCACATTAAGTCATAAACAATAAATTAGGGTCTTTCCTTCATCTTTCTCAATATTGACCAAAAAGGCCTAATTAACATCAACAAACAACAATAACCACAATTAAGACTCAAAATACCTAAGTATTTGCCCAAAGATCTAAACCCCTCAATTAATCTATTAAATCGAATAAGAAAATTTAGGGTTTCCTCTCCTTTCAACAACCACATGCTAATTAACACCCCAATTAGCCCAAATCATAACTAATGATAATAAACCCAAATTCAATAACCAACCCAAGGTTCAGTCCCATGATTTTCACAAATCCAACATGATACAATTTTTATGCAATACAAAAACTACCACATGTCTATCTATAGACGAAGTATTGAAAAGAAACAAGGAGAATCCCTACCTCGAACAAAGAACACAAATGGAGAAGATGACCCAAAATCCAAGTGCTCCAAATCCACTATTTTTCAGATTAGAATGAAGCCCAAGCCGCCCTCTATCTTATTAACAAAGGACCTAGGATGGATTCACACTAGAAGTAGATGAAAACCTAGAAAGAAGATGAGTTTAGAGAGAGAGAAGTCGTACCTAGGGTTTGGAAACTAGAAGAGGATGAAAAGACTGATCAAAACCCGCTGCTGCCTATTTAAACTGGACAGGCTCGCTCGAGCGAAGACTTGGTCGCTCGAGCGACCAGACACAGGAAAGCCTCGCTCGATCGAAGAAACTCTCGCTCGAGCGAAGAAACACTGCTCACAGGTCTATACTAGACGCAAACACTCGCTCGAGCGAAGAAACCCTGGCTCGAGCCACCAGACACAAAACTCAACCCTCGCTCGAGCGACCAAACTCTCGCTCGAGCGAAGAAACACTGCTCACAGGTCTATACTAGACGCAAACACTCGCTCGAGCGAAGAAACCCTGGCTCGAGCCACCAGACGCAAAACTCAACCCTCGCTCGAGCGACCAAACTCTCGCTCGAGCGACCAATCCAAATTCTGGACAGTAACCCCTGGTTTCAAAACCCAACCAAAACAAAACAAACCTGCCCAACACATCCGATAACTCAAAAGAGAAAATAAAGGATGACAACCACAATTATACATTGAGAGAACCCAAGGAACCTAAGCCCGGATACAACAACCAAAAGGAAAAAGACCGGGGTCGCTATAGTTGTCGTTTGACAAAAACTTTTTTAGTTGGCTTTTTTGAGTTGGGGCCTTTTTACCTTGGGACTAAAAAGTTCTTTTGGGTTTGCTTTTTGACTTTTTTGACTTTTGTGAGAGAGAAAGTGAAATAATTATAATTTGGATGTGACATTTTGTCTTATTGACTTTTTAACTTATTTTGTGTTTTAGTGGATAATTTAGTCCCAACCTCTTTAGCCAATCGAAACTAAAATAGGTCATTACTATGCGAATAGAAATTTGAAAAGGTAAGATGTAATTTTCAAAATCACTGGGGATAATCTGTCTTTTATGTAAATGTCAAGGGACATATTTATAATTTATCTTATAATTTTTTGAGTTTTTATATAAAAAAATGCAATAAATTTTATAAAATTGGTATAGTTTATATGGGCACGTAGAGAAACTACAACGCTACTCTTTACTTTACTTATTTATCCACACAAACTGTTTATAGAGCCTTCCAAAACTCTCCATATGTAGCTAGCTTTGAAATTCTTTGTTAAAATGATTTATGTCGTAGCTAGTCCATTGGAGGTGGTAAAATAGGATGATGGTGGCTACAATATCCAACATGCCTCTCTCGATACTTGTCATCTTCTTGTATCTTTAATTTCACGTTTTAATGAATTTTTTTTTTTTTTTGCTGATCAAAAAAATACCCAACATGCCTCTTTTAAAAAGCTCATTGTAGATGCTCTTTGGCTGAAGGTCCATTCTTGAAACGTTTTGGCCAACAGGCCCAACCTTGAACCTTGTTGGGCCATTATTTGACCAATGACACATGTCTGTTCAAATCTTAGCTATTTGTCTATCTATTCAAAATGTTATCTATTTGTACACATATCACCTATCTATTCAAATGTTCACATATTTGTACACGTGTCACCTATTTATTCACCCATCTACTCAATGTCACCTATCTGTCTACTTCATCGCCACCAACCACAAGCTACTTTTTCCTATCAATTTTCCAAAGATTTTTTCGACGCCGACAGCTTTTCAACACATGTCCTTATCACCAAAAAAAGATTAAACCTTAGACTAAATAACATATGACCCCACAGGAATTGATTCTTCACCAATTAACTGTAGTTACGTTGACTTTTCTTTTAATAAGATTAAAGAACACAAAGCTAATATTTTTATTTTGTTGTCATTAATTTTGTATTATAAATATTAAGTAACAAATACTTCTTTATTTTAATTATTTTGAGTTAATTATAATTTCATCACAATTTTATTTATTTCATCCTCACATTATCAATTTGGTTTATTTTTAGTCGTTAAAGGTTTTAATTTCAATTTATGTGATCCAGTTGGAAATATTCATGAATATAACTAATAGTACAACATTGGCGTGATTAGAGACTCTCCACTCTTAATCAATTTGTTTTTAAAAGTTGAATGCTTTAACAAAGCCCACGTCTATAAACTTTGACCGGTCAATAATAGGTTGGGTTCAGGCCCGCCCATCCTATATTTTTAAAACCCAAAACCAATTCATGTGCTTAAAAAAATGGGCCTATGGGTCTTAGGCTAGACTTGGCTCATATGGCCCTAATTTGATGCAAGTTTCGACTTTGATTCATATATATATACATATATATATTATTAAATTCCAAATTTATTAAAAAGTAAAGAATTGAAATACAAAATTTTGAAATACATTAAAACAACTATAGTCACTTTTTGAATCATGAATTTTTTATTTTTATTTTTTTAAATCTTTATTTATTGAAATACAAAATTACATATGTTATGATTATGTTGTTGAATTGTATGCATCTTTAATCTCATAGAAATTTAATTACTAGTTTCATATAGATGGCATGCTAGACACTCAGTTTTTTATTGTTAAAATTATTACTTACTAAAAATGCATATATTCATACACGTAAGATGGAGGGGGGTGAAAAAAAAAAAGAGATAAAAAATAAATCAATTATTTTGTGTATATGGGTCCAATGTGGGCTTTTGGGATGGTCTTATGGGTCGAGTTTTGGGTCAGGTCTGAAAACACCCACCATGCCTATAATTCATATTCTTTAGCCTAAGCCCAACTCATATGTTTTAGGGTTCAGTCAAGTCAAGCCAATGCCAGGTCTAAAATAATGAGCAAATTTCATTTGTACCCCTATACTTTCACACGATTTTTAATGACACTCCCAGACTTCGAATAATTTCAATTTTATCCCTTAAGTTTTTGAAATCGTAACAATTTCCCTGCTGCCATCAAATTTGGAAAGGAAAAAGTTTTAAAAAATTGCATTTTGGCACCAAATTTCAAATAATAGATGCAAACCCATTATTTCCTACCCAAACTCACCCTCTCTCCTTTTGCACCTCTACAATTCTACCAGCCACCACCACTGGTGGTGGTGGCTAACCCTCATCATCCCTCCACCACTATAGAATTTACGGATTGAAGATGGGAGTTGTCTGGCCCTTATTCATACTCTTCTCAGATCACCAAGACCTAGTTTCACCACCCTTATTTCCGTATCCCTCTTCCCTTTTCACAACAAAATCATCACCATCTTTTGAATACAAAACACATAGCACAAGTGTAAGCCCCCTTTCCTTCTCTCTCTCTGTCTCTTTCTCTCCTCCCTCTTTATATATACACACAGACATATTTATATATGTATATGTATATCGTGGATTGCAGATGGAGTTCTTCATATGCTTGTAAATAGATTTACTACACATCATCTTCAATAGTAGAGGCTTTTTCAATTGGATCTTGCTCGTATAGATCGGTAAACAAGAGAGAGGAGTTTGTGGTAGTGGGGGAGAATAAGAGCCCATATCAAGTTGTGTTTGATCGGAAAGCTTCTAGATCTAGATCTATTGGTTGTGGAAACATGAGCTTTTCTGAGGACTTTTTCGAGTGAATCTCAACTAGGCTTGGGGACTATACTTTCGTGTGAGTCGAGTATCAGAGAGAAGGCAAGCCTATAGTCACCCATCTCCACTGCTGTGGTGGTCACTGCGCCAAAACAGGGCATTAACGACGGTTTTTTTAACGGCGGTAATGAAAACCGCCGTTAATATTACCGCCGTTAAAAAATTGCCACTAAAAGTGTCTTTAACGACGGTAATGAAACCCACTTTTAACGGCGGTAACGAAACCGCCGTTAATGCCCACTTTTAACGGCGGTAACAAAACCGCCACTAATGCCCAATCATTACCGCCGTTAATGACGGTGGTCTTTGCCGGCAAAGCTCCGGCGAAACTCCGGCGTGCTCCGGCGAAACCATCTACAATAAAGTAAAAGTAATGTTTAAATATTTATTTAGGAAATATATTTCATGAAGAGTGGCTATGGCAGAGTGGTTGGTGTTGGTGGATGAGAGGTCTTGGGTTCAAAACTTGGGGAGTGCAAGAAGAAAGAATTATTTTTTGAAAAATTTGAACCTATTTACAGCGGTAAAAAACCGCCGTTTTTGGTCGACTTTTAACGACAGTAATTTGCCTTTTTACGACGGTTTCACTTTTTTCGACACACGCATAAACGGCGGTAACGAAACCGTCGTTAATACCGTCGTTAAAGGCTTTAACGGCGGTTTTACAGCCTTTAACGGCGGTAAAAAACCGCCGCTAAAGCCCAATTTTGACGTAGTGGGTGGACAGAATTGTATGAAAGAGAAAGTCAAATGTGGTAGGATTTTTAGTGGGTTCATGATCAGTTGTTCATCTTCTCACTAGATTTCATCTTCAGCTAAAGCAAACAATCATATGAGTGGCAAGACGGCGGCAACACCAATGGCGGTGAGACATCTTTCTCATGGGAGGAGTAAGAGTTGGGGATGGGCATTTTTTAGTCCAATTAGCGCATTGAGTAAGCCTTCTTCAACTAGAAAGATAGAGGGTTCCAATAAGAACAACACCAACACCAATAGTAACACTATTCTTTCTTTGTTGGCTGAGGGAGGCTAAAGATATGCTTTTTGAGTTTGCTCATTAGCTTAAACCTTTAAAGTAAACATTACAATCTTGTTTTACTTGTGTATTTCTCTCTATATCTCTCTTTTGTGTTTGTTTGTGTTTTGTGTTTGACTCATTAGTTATTTGGGAAGTTAATTTGCAATTTGAATTCACTCTATGGTTACTAATAAAGAGATCTAATGGACCTGGACAACTCTCACCTTTAGTCCATAAACCCTGCAATGGTTGAGGGAGGAGGAGGCCTAGCCGCCGCCGCAGATAGTGGTGGCCGACGAAGTTGTAGAGTTGTAAAGAGGAGAGATGGTGAGTTTGGGTAGGAAAGGGTAGGCTTGCATTTATCATTTAAAATTTGGGGCCAAAATACACTTTTTTTTTTTTAACTTTTTCCATTTCAAATTTGATGGCAGGGGCAAAATTGATACAATTTCAAAAACTATGGGAGTAAAATTGAAATTATTTGAAGTTTGGGAGTGTCATTGAAAATCGTGTGAAAGTATAGGGGTAAAAATGAAATTTGCTCAAAAATAATTGGAAGATTACAATAACCAAAAGTTTGATATGGGAGCCTAGAGAAAGATCAACAGTGTCATCATTATATCAATAGGGAGCCTAGAAAAAGATCAAGAGAATGTCATCATTATATGAGAGAGAGAGAGAGAGAGAGAGAGAGAGAGTACTACTAACAAACTTCATTATTGTAAAATCATAGGAAAACAATTTTAAGAATATCATCCACAACCAAGGCAATTATTAATTATTGCATCATATTTATTTAAAGTTTAACAAATAATAGATTCATAGGTTCTCCATTCTTTCTTTCTCTAGTTGCTGGGCCACCAAAATTGAGCTTGAAGATAGTCTACCACCTTCTTGTCCACTTGGAATGCATTGGCAAGAACATCATCAGAAATCCTTGGATTTGACCCGAACACTGCATTAGCAACTGTGATGGTTCCGGGGTTTTGGCTACTTAGGGCAGCAAGAGCTACTGCATTAGTCTTTCCATTATTAAATTGAAAGTGAATGAGACCCTGTGGGAACACAAACACATCTCCTGGGTACAAGACCTTTGTGAAGAGACGATTGTCGGTGTTGGAGGTCACGAAGCCAACGTAAAGAGTACCTTCCAAGACCACGATGACCTCAGTTGCACGAGGGTGCGTGTGGGGTGGGTTGAGGCCATAAGGTGCAAAGTCGATGCGAGCTAAGGAGATGCCAAGAGTATTGAGGCCTAGTATTTGCATAACGTTTACGGGAGTGACCTTCGACCCAACTGGGTTTGATGTGCTTTGAGGAGTAAGGAGGCCGGAAAAGAAGAAATCATCAGCTGTGGCAAGCTTTGGGTCCTTGCAGACTTTGCCATTCACGAACACTGCATCCAAAGGAAATGGAGTTGTGCTTCAATAAGATTGGGTGAAAGAAATAAGAAGTAATATAAATACTAATCAATTTTCAATAATGTTACAATAATGACTTCTAAGAAATTAAAAATTGGTGCTTTACAAATTAAAATAATTAAAATGTTGGAGACCAAAATGAAACATATCGTATATTTTGCTAACCGAAAGGGTAATTAACCTTTTTTTAAGCTGATGTGTATTTTTTGTTCATAAAATATTGTTTATTTTGATGTTGAATATTGACGATGACAGTGAGGGAGACAAAATGTAATGCATATTTAATACTTTGAATACTAAAATATTGATAATCAAAATGACACAAAAACATATTTACGATGCAAAAATATATTTACGCTACAAAAAGTATAATTAATCAATCAATATTTGACTTCAAAATGAAAAACTGACATGGACTATATATAATTCCAACCAAAAATATGAGGTTTTGATTATCATCAAAATACAACTGCTTTGAATAAGTTTTGTCACTAAAATCATATTTCAAAATCTAAAACTTAAGTTTGGAAGGCTCAAAGTTGGGAGATAGAGATGAGCATGAAATATACCATCGGAGTTATTGATAGCAACACAAAAGTCCTGTAGAGGACTAGGGTCTGAAGCAGAGACAAGTGTGGAAGCCAAGGCCATAATGGCTATGGTTACATGGATAAAGTGAGTGCCCATGCCCATTTTTATCACTTGAAAACAAAAAAACACAAAATTGTACCAGCTTTTTTTTTTTTTTTTTTTCTTTTTCTTGAAAGGAAATTGGAATGTGTGTGTCCAATTGCTTGATGGAGGAGACAGATATCAAAACATGGAAAGCCTGTCTATTTATAGATTTAGATAGATAAGAGTAGTTGAATTTTTAATAAAATATTTTCTGATGCCAATGAGAGACGAATTACCAAGTCCTCAACCATTTAATTCAAGGATGAATTGTTCTTTAACAACTAAACCCTTTTCTAATAAGTGCTTGAGCGATAGATTTGAATTTGTCATTATATTCCAAAGGATTTAAGACTGTTCCCAAGGAAAGCAAATTGGACTTTCTATCTCCATGTGCTTGAAATGAGCTGAAAAGCTAACATGGCATACGTATCTATATATCTCTATATACAATATATAATCAATAATACTAGGCATCATAAAAGAAGTATCATGAAAAGTCTTCATGAAAAATCTCTACCATTGGATTAATTTATAGTGTTTGTAATGTTTTATTGTATGTTATACAATCACCATTGGATTAGTTTCATGAAATTTTTCATGATATTCTTTTCATGATGCGTAGCATTACTCATATATAATTAGGAGCGATTGAGAAATTGTCTAACATTTTTAATTAATAGCAGGCCCAACAACCTCCCAATAATGCTGACAGAAAAAAGGCTAGATACGATCTGGACTGGGGCTTTAAATGGCACATCGAGAATAGTTGAATATAGATATAGATAAGAGTAGTTTAATTTTTCGTAAGGGCAAATTATACTAGCAATCTTTATAATTTGGGATTCATATCTCTAACTTTTTAATTGTGGCACATTTGACTATAAATTTTGAATCTTGTTCCAAATAAGGACAATGGAAGATATCATTGCTCAATTTCATGGGCAAAGTTGTTAATTTGATAAAATATAAATTAATTTGACAAAAAATAATTGTCAATTTTTTTTAAAAATTTTTAAAATTATTTTTACCCACCAAAGATAAAATTATGTAAAATTGATAAATCTTTTATGTATTTATTTGTTTATTTATTTTATCAAATTAATTTTTATTATATGTTTAGATGATGATCATGTAATGTGATATCCTAGTGCCGAAGGCTTCCTAGATGACAGAAGTAGTTGAATATAAATATAGATAAGAGTAGTTGAATTTTTCGCTAAATGTGTTCCAATGCTAATGAGAGAAGAATTACCAAGTCCTCAATGTGTAACCTTTTTCCTCATTCACCATTTAATTCAATGATGAACAGTTCTTCAACAACTAAATCCATCTCTAATATCTTTTTTCTAACTGCTTATTGAAATGCTTCTATTGACTTTTCTATTTCAAAAAATATTTTAAACATTTTATAAAAATATTGTATTATGGATTGGAGGGCACTGTTTCGATCCGTGGGGTTCACTATGGGTTCCGTTTTGATGATTCGAACCGTTTATTTTGTCGGATAGTTTGTATATTCCATCTACACAAAAAATTAGGTCTATCCAATAATTATAACTTATTCAATTTATCATTTTTTTAACAAAAAAGATTTGTGTTTTTAAAAATAAATCATACATTTTTTTGGTTTAAAAACACAATAAATTGAACAAATTACAATCATTGGATCGACCTAATTTTTTGTGTGGATAAAATACACAAAGTGTCTGACAAAACAATTCAGATCATCGAAATGAGACTCGTAATGGGTTTCAGAGGTCCAAACCGCACCTTTCAGTCCAAAATATGAATTGGTGGGGATCCTATTCCTTTATTATATATATACTCAAATCTTTGATGCAAACTCAAATCTCAATGTAATAATATATTTTTTATATTATGTAATAGTTATCGTGACATTTTTTGTGTAATTTTGAGTAGAAGTTAGTTTTAGGAGTAAAATATAAAAAACTTAAACATGAAAGGCTAAAGTAGAAAAAAATTAAACTTTATAGATAAAAGTGGGAAAGTGACCATACATAAAGTGGGCAAAGTGTATTTTACCCTAAAAATATATCAATAAAAATTCCTACAACCTATTAAGGTTTTACTGACCAAAAATTAGGTACAAAATGGCTCTCTAGGAACTGAATTTTTTTGTTGTTAAAAATGCCATTATATTTTTAGTGACGAATTAGAATATTACACTTTTGGGACCAAATTATTTTGTACCAAAAGGTACACGTTTATTTGAGACATTTTTTAAATTGTCTCTAAAATCCATTTTTTGACTTTTCAAGACAACTTTTTAGCAACTATGCTAATGACGACATGAATTGGTCCCCAAATATTTTTTCCAACAAAATTTTCACTTTTGATAACAAAAAGGTTTAGCCTTTGGAACTATTAGAGTATGATTGGTTATCAAGCTGGATTAGTGAGATAAATAATTTTCTCTTATGTCTATTTGTTTTGCAATAGATATGCAAATGTATAATCCCAATTGTGTGATTTTTTGTATTATTAGTCGTAAAATTTAAAAATTCCACAATTTTGTTGATAAAATGTCTAATCCAAAAAATAAAACATGAAGGATAAAATGTGAGTCATATAAATTAATAATTTCAATTATATATTATAATTTGTCCAATCAAATAAGAGACATTTAACATCTCTCTCTAACTTTTAGTAATACGAGAGATCCATAATATATATATATATATATATTTTGTAACCTAAGGTCCCTCACCTACACCCATATATCACTCTCTATCTCTCTCTCTCTCTCTGTCTCTCTCTCTCTCTCTCTCTCTCTCTCTCTCTCTCTTATCTCTATCTTCATCTCCCACTACAAAAAAATTAAATTTTTAGAGACTAAAATTTAGGGACAATTATTTTTTAGGGACTAAATATTTTTGTTGCAAAAAGTGTTGTTATTATATTTTTAACAATGAAAATTGAACATTAGTGATGAATTATCAACTTTTTGGAACCAATTTTTTGTCTCAAAAAATAAACCATTTTGAGACCAAATTATTTTTTCCTTAAAAGTCTATTTATTAGTGACATTTTCAAAAATTTGTCATTAAAAGGCTTGTTTTTTTTTTTCAGAACGACCTTTTAGCGACTACCCTCACGACGATAGAAATTGGTCCCTCAATGTCTTCTGCAACAAAATTTTCACTTTTAGAGACTTGAAAATTTGATCTCTAAAACTCTTATATGTTGTAGTGTCCCCTGTCGTAGCCTCCTCCTTCGCCTCCCACGTTGACGCCTCTTCTGTCACCATGACTGCCGCGACCACCACTGCCGCCACCACCACATCTGTTGTCCAAACACTAGTATGTTAGTATTTTGATTTCTTGAGCTAATTACTTTTGCTATTTTTCTCAAAACTATAATGGCTGCTTTACTTTTATCTATATATGATCTGTGCGAATGAGAAAATTTTTGCAATTGACCAAACCTTGGGGAGATATATCACTTAATAAAAGTAGTAGTGCATAGTACAAAACATATTTCATCATCACTGTGTGAGAGAGAGAGAGAGACACCTAGAAGCTTCAATCATTTAGGTAACTTGATAAGGAATACACCAATATATATACAAGCTTTTTTGTATGTGTTGTGTAGAAATATGTTCGATTTTTTTTTGATTTGGTCAAAATACAAAAAAAAATGTGAGTAAATCAAAGAAAATTGATCAAAATACAGGAAAATTTGTGAGCAAATCAGAGAAATTTCAATCCACAGAAAATTTCAAAAGACAGAGAAAATCTGTGAAATTAAGCAAATTAAAAAAATTTCAAACTAGAGAAATTTCAAAACATAGATAAATTTTTGAGAAAATCAGTGAAATTTAGCAAACCATAAAAATTTTAAACTAGAGAAATTTCAAAACATAGGGAAATTTGTCTAAGTTTTCTCTGTATTTTGAAATTTCTCTAAATCAAAATTTCTTTGGATTGAAATTTTTCTAGAAAAATATTGAGGGACTCCAATCACTATAAAAATATTGCATGTCCTTTATCCTATAAAATTTTAATATTAGGAAACTTAAAAAAAAATTCCCCATCAAATAAGTACTTAAACAATAGATTTGAATTTGTCATTATAAGCAAATCGGACTTTCAATGCCCATGTGCTTGAAATGAGGTGACAAAGCTAGCATGGCATACATATTTTTATAATTAAGAGTGATTGAGAAATTGTCTAATAATTTTTAATACAAAGCTTATAATAATGTCATTTTACCTGGTCCTTTATATGGTTTAGGTTGTTGTCTAATTCCGTGATGAATGGTTCTACTGCACCCATATGCATCTTTATTCGGTAAATTATGATGGGTTTGGCTTTTTTGAAATTGTCATTTTAATTTGAGAGAGTGTTTGAACTGGATAAGCCCATTTTGAAACCGATTTTGGTATTTTGAACCGTTCACTTTTTTGGACTCGTTGAGTAAAATATTCATGTTAAAAATCAAAAAAATTGGGCATCGGTAGTTATATGTTTGAATCATATTCATTTTAAAAAAATAGACGACAATTATAATTTTAAAAATAATTATCTATTTTTTGTAATATAAACTTGATTCAAATATATGACTATCGATATCCGACCATCTTGATATTTTACATGGATATTCTACTCAATGAATCTTAAAAGGTGAACGGTTCACATAATTGAAACAGGACCTATGGTAGACTCCATGGGGGGATGTTAATGTATATGTGGTATTCCCAGATATATTAGATATTGATTTCCTAAATATATTTAGGAACAACCATAGTTAGATTAGTTAGGTTTCTAGTAGGATACTCTTTCTCAGCCTATATATACTGGCCTTCTATTATATAGGATTCATTCAATATAATTCATTCAATACAATACATAATATTTACTCTCTCTCTACTATTCTAACATATATGTTGGAGATTATTTTCATTGCAACTTGAAGGACTATATAGATAAAAATATGATAAATCACAAATATTGTCTCTCAGATTAGATTCAAATTTAGATTGTACATTGTGGTTATGGAAATTTCAAATACCCTCATCAATTTTTGTCATTTAATAAAGTTGACAGAAAAAATAAAAAATTTCACTATCTTTCTAGACAACAATAAAATTATTAGAAGTGTTAATTAATATATGATTAAAAGAATCATTGAAAAATCGTGTAATATTTTCCAATACAAGGTTATAATTATAATGAATTTTTTAACAATCTTTTCTTCTATGGTTAGCGTGTTGTCTAACTCCACCATGGACGGTTCTTCAGCTGCACTCATACTCATACAATTTGTCTTAAGTAAATTATAATTATTATTTTAAAGTTTTTGTAAAAAATGCAATAAATATTATAAAATTGGTATAGATATATGTTAAAAATGCAACTATATGTTCAACTACATATTCAAATGTCTACCTACCTGTACATGCAACACTTACCTATTCAACACTTACCTATTCACCTATCTATTCAATGTCACATATTTATCGACCTCAACGCCGCTACTGGCCGGCTACTTTTCTGACACTACTGATTTTCAACACTTGTCCCCATCACTAAAAAAGATTAAACTTTGAACTAAATAATATGTAACCCCACATGGATGGATTTTTCAACAATTTATGTTGACATTTCTTTAAATAAGATTTTTAAAAAAAAAAAACATAGCTAATATTTTTATTTTGTGGTCATTAATTTTGTGTTCAAAATGGTAAGTAGCAAACACTTCCCTTCTTTTTATTTCTGAGTTAATTATAATTTTATCACAATCTTATTTATTTCGTACTTAAATTATCAATTTCGTTTATTTATTAATCTTCCAAGGTTTTAATTTCAATTTATGTGGGTCCGATTGGTGTTATTCAGGCAAATAACTAACGATATAACATTAGTGTGATAAGGGCCTCTCTTTATATAGCGACCCCGGTCTTTTCCCATTTAATTATTGTATCCGGACTGTTCCGTAGATTCTGTCATTGTATAATGGTTGTTGTTGTTATTCCTTATTTTTCTCATTTGGAATTATAGGATGTGTTGGGCAGGTTTGTTTCAGGTTGGTTGGGTTTAGAAACCAAGAGTTGCTGTCCAGGTTTTTGGTTCTTCGCTTGAGCGAGAGGTAGTGTTTGATTTGGACCTGTAGCTGTGCATTCTTGGCTCGAGCGAGCTTGTCTTCGCTCGAGCGAGTAAGTTCATCCTTCGCTTGAGCTATAGTTCCTTCGCTCGAGCGTGTGTCTGGGTTCAGACCTGAGGGTTTGAGTTCTTCGCTCGACCGAGCTTTCTTTCGCTCGAGCGAGCATTTGAGTTGTTGGCTCGAGCAAGGCTTCCTTGGCTCGAGCGTAGTTTCTCTGTGTCTGGTCGCTCGAGCGACCAAGTCTTCGCTCGAGCGAGCCTGTCCAGTTTATATACACAGCAGCGGGATTTGATCAGTCTTTTTCATTTTCTTTTGATTCCAAACCCTAGGTCCGACTTCTCTCTCTCCCTACTCACCTTCTTTCTTAGATTTGATCCACTTAGGGTGTGTTTCTACCCTAGATCCTTCAGTAAAAGATAGAGTGAGGCAAGGGCTACCATTTAATCTGAGCATTTGGCGATTTGGAGCACTTTGGTATTTGGGCACTCATCTCTTTCTTCACCTTTTGGGTTGTTTTCTTTGAGGTAGGGATTTCCAACTCCATCTTATAGGTTTTGTTCTAAGTTTTGGTAATTTGATATGTTGGGAATAATTGGGTAAATTTTAGGAAAAACCCTAGTTGTATTATTGAATTAATTTGTATAAGTAATTCATGAAATTGGGAAAAGAGGGTTAAATTCACGGAATTGGGTAATTGGTATCATTTGTCCATTGAATTGTTGACATGGTTATTTTCAGTTTAGAAATAACTGTTTTGGGCTATCGGTGGAGGATAGTCGTGATTGTTGTAGACAGTGCATGTGAATTAGGAATAACTGAAACTAATCACATTGGTTAAGTCATTACTTTTGACTGTGGCATTGATACAGATAATACGTGTATTGATTGAGCATTGCATTTGCATACATTGTTTGTGTGTGGGAGGAGATAGGGGATGTACTCCACGGTTTAGGGGAAGATAGGGGATGGACCTCTAAACCGGATTTTGTTTGGGAGGAGATAGGGGATGGACTCCATTAGCATCACTTTTATGTGTGCTTATTTATATAGAAGTGTTTTATTGATACAGCACTAAAATGTGTATCAATCTGGAAGTATGAAGTGTTTGATTTGAGCTTGAGTCTCATTTGTTGTTAATATTGGAAGGATGTGAATATGATATATGTGATTTCACTGTTATAAGTTTGGCCAGGTTCTGAGCCATGTTGATAAAACTGGAAAGTAAAACGTATCTTTGACAATAATGTCATGAGTCTGTAAAATGATGTAATTGATTATTTTGGTTAACCATCTGTTGAATGCTATTGCTTTATTCATTGCTTATATGTGGTTTAGTATATTTCTACTGGGCTGTGGCTCACCCTATATGGGAACATCATTTTCAGGTTCAGGTGATAAACTACCTCCAAGGACTTAGCTTGGGAGGGTTTGGCTTCTGGATTGGAGAAGACTACCTTTAGTTAATTGTCTTTAATTATTATTACATGTAAACATTCAAGCCTAGGGCTTTTCTTGTATTGAGTTAGAACTCATATTTTTGTATCCAAGTGTTGGCTTGGAAAGATGTAAGCCTGTAGGGCATTTTATTTGATGTTACATGTAATGCTTCATTTAGTAATACTCTGATGAATGAATTAATATATATTGTCTTCTTTAAATAATGCATGTCAATGATATATAATGGGTTAATTTTGAGGGCGTTACACTTTACTCACATTCAATTGATTTTGAGTTGAATACATTAACAAAGTCCATGTCCATAAATTTTGACCAGTCAATAATAAATTGGGTTCAGATCGGCCCATCTTATATTTTTAAGACCCAGAACCTACTCATGTGCTTAAAAACATGGGCTAACAGGTCTCTGGGCAAGCTTGGCTCATATGGGGCTAATTTGACCCAAATTTCAATTTTAATTGAAAATTTGTTTTATTAAATTTCAAAATTATTTTTTAAAAAATAAAAAATTATAATACAAAATTGAGAAAATTGTTGAAAAATCCAACCTAAGAAATGTATAAGGCATTAGGTCTAGTAGATATTTTTTGTTGGTGAGATGTCCACATTTTATAAAATAGTTTTGTGAGAAGTCCTTTTGTTTGTTTTGAAGGACATTTTGTTTTCAATTTTACCCTTTTATTTGTTGACTTTTTTATGTATTAAATTTTGTTGACTATCTGTCCAATTTTTTTTCATATCTATTTAATTTTTTCCCTATCTGTTCAAATTATTTCCTATCTATTCAATTTTTTTGACTATCTGTTCAATTTTTCCCTTATTTGTTCAAATATTTATCCAAATTTTATAATTTGTTCAATTTGTTTTATTTATCTATTCAAATATATGTCCGCTTAATTTTTTTGAACCTATTTTGACCTATCTATTTAATTTTTAAACATTTTCGACCTATCTGTTCAATTTGTTTTATCTTTTCAATTCAAATTTTATTCCTATCTGCCAAAAATGGAATTTGTTTGTTCTATTCATTCAACAACAACAAAGAAAATTCTCTACCAACAAACACTAAAATATAACACAGATATAGAGATATTTTTCTATCAAACACCTATCTGTTGAGATATAGAGAAATCATTCATTTGACACATTCTGCTGGAAAAATTAGAAAGAAAAACATATTAAACCAAACCAAAATAGATCAACAAAAGCCAAACCAAATCACACCAAAACAGATCAACAGAATGTGATGACCGGGTGCGTGTAACCGCCTCGTTCCTTTTTTATTTATGTTGAGTTTACCTTTGTTAGAGTGTCGAGTTTAACTTGAAGTCTTGTTAACTGTTTGGGTTTGTTGCATTTGGAAACCTTTCTCAAAATCCTTGTTCTTATTTATTATGGTGTCAAGTTTCACATGTTTTGGGAGGCATGAGGTTGGATCTGGGTTTTTTTCAGTGTAGCTAGTAAAATCTCTAACTAGGAGGCAGGGCGACATGTGCGGGGGCTTGGGTCGCACGTGTGAAAGAGGGGCCGTACGTGCGGGAAGTTAGGCCTCACGTGTGGTGAGGAAGGGAAATTCTGGGTTGGCTACTACATTATATACACGTGCGGCAGGAGGTGAGAGAGAGAGTGCCGCATGTACGGCGACGAGAGACGCATGTGCGGATGGGGGTACCGCACTTACAAAATAAAGCCAGTCTGAAAATTTTGTTTTTTCCTTCTTCTTGGGCTGAGTGTATATCACTTTTTTATCATCCCCCTCTCTCTCTCTCTCTCTCTCTCTCTCTCTAAACACACATTTCTCCTCCTTCTCTCTACTTTTCCTACACCAAACCTCACAAAATCATTGATTTCTCCAAATCCATTAACATTTTGACCATAGTTCCTTGATTAAAGTTAGAGAACTTCTTAAGAGCTACAATTTGTGCGGTGGAGATCAAGTTTCAACACTATTGGTTTTGGAGGGTTTCATCTCATTTCTTCTTCACACTTGAGGTAGAGATTTTCTTAGAGTTATATATATATATATATATATATATTTGCCAGATTATGTTGATTTGGAACTTTTTGGGAAGTTTGGAAACTTTGATGTTGGCTCATGTGTTGTGAATGATTTTTAGGGTGGATTTCCATAATGTTTTTCTAAAAATCCTTGACATTGTGAGTTATATTATTGTAGAGAAGTGTTAGCTTGAAATAATTCTTTCAAAATGAGGAGGAAAACCTAGTTTATGGAAACCCTAGAAATTTGTAAAATTTTAAGAAAATGTGGTGATGCTATGAAATTGATTTTTGATCAATATTATGACAAATGTTGACATGAGAATTAGTGGGAAGCTTGTTGCTCTAAATGTTGATATAGTCATGAAACGATAAAGTTGATGAAAATGAATGAAATGTGGAATGTTGTTGCTCCTCGATAGTGATTGATGAGTATATATGTTTATCTTGTGAAATTTCTTTAGAAAGAGAAATGGGAATGGTGACCAAAATGGGAAAAATTGTATGGAAGAATTGAAAATGGAAGGATATTACTATGTATTGTTATATGTTGCATTAGCACTTCAATTCTTTGGTTATTACGAGTTTTGAATTGAGAATTGAAAATTTTGCATTTAAAAGTGAAATGTTTGTGAAATGAAATTCCGTAGAAGTGTTTTAGGGTAAATACGTTGGTAAGTCCGGATAGGGGGTGTAGAGAAAATTGTTTAAGTTGGCATGAGTGTCCAGGATGAAAGACTGAAAACACAAGCGGATGAGGTACCACGTGCCTTCCGGTAAGCTACCGGTAAAGTGGGGGTTTTTGTAGTGCTAGTTATGCCTACTTGAATACACTAACCCATGAATTACCTGAGTCGTATTTACCGCCCCTTGAACTTGATCTAAAATTATTAAATTGTTAGATCTTCAAGTTTTCATTGAGCATGATGGCTTTCAAAAAAAAAAAAAGATGATAACGTGACTTTCTGTTAAAGGCATGGCATGGCATATGCATATGCATTTCACCGTGTGAGAATTGTATAAAATGTATATACTTTGTTAAGAATTTCCTACTGGGTTTTATGCTTGTCCTATGGGATTTTGTGCAGGAAAAGATGTAGTGATTCTGCCAAACTAAGGGCGTGGATGTGTATGTTGAGAGCACAAGGCTCTAGTTTTGTTGTGATCATATTTTTTGAAAGCCAAGGGCTATATTTGTATGGGTTCGAGCAACCATTTTGTGTAACTGGGCTTAAGCCTTGGACTTTGTAGCCCCTTGGGGGAATTTATTTATTTTGACTGGATGTTTTACATGCTATAGATTCATTCACTAAAGTCATTGAATGTATTATTGCATGTAGAACTATTTTGTAAATCTCATATGATTATGTATTTCAGTGTTGGAGATTCACTTTTATTTATCATAGGGAGCAGTGGTGGACGTATTTATTAGGCATATTTTCTTGGGGCGTTACAACTTGGTATCAAAGCTACCTGGTTTGAATACTTAGGGCTCGTGGGAAGTGGTTGTTTTGCCACAATGGGTTCATTTCGCATGATTAAGAGATGTTGTATATTTTGTGGCTATGTGATAAAATGGTTATATGACTAGATGGGTATGGGGTTGGGCTTTTGGGTTATGATTCGCGCCTATTAAATTTCTTGAGGTCTTATTAGAAGGGTACTTGATCAATACTCGTTCTACTAATAATTCTTGGTATTTCGTGGGGCAAATTTCATCATAAAGGAATAACCAGTATGTGTTTACGTGACTAAGTGCTTATGTGGAGTGAAACTAACTTGTTTATATGGTGGAGAAGTATATATATAAAATTGTTAAGTTTGTGTGCTAAATTGTTTACTTTATTCCTTAATTAGGATGTCAGGAAGAGGTCAAGCCCGTGGTGGTAGAGGCGGGAGACGCGGTAGGCCTCGTTGAGGTGTACATAAAGTATTGGTCCATGAGGTTCCAGTACAAGAGGAAGGGTTTGGCCAAGCTAATGCAGCCGAGCAAGCTGGCCAAGTTAATATAGCTGAGCAAGTAGGGCAAACGGGGGTTCTGGAGCAGGCGGGTCAAGCCGCAATGGGGGCTTTAGCCCAAGAAATGGCATGGGCTTTGAGGGAATCGATGAATTGTTGAGGGCGGAGAACCAAGCCCGAGAAAACGCTGTAGAGACAAGGGTGAGTTTTCTTACTATAAAGTTTTTACAGGCCAAACCAGATAAGTTCCATGGTGGCCCCGAGCCCAAGAAAGTGGATGAGTGGCTCGAGCAAGCGGCGAAGACATTTGAGATGCTTCACATCGATGATAACGAGTTAAGAGTGACTCTAGCGAGTTACTACCTCAAGGGGAATGTGGGCCAATGGTGGAAGTACGCCAAGGTAGAGTAGAGCCAACATGGAAAGCCTTTATGGTTGTTTTCCAAGACAAGTATCTACCTCCCACTGCTAGAGAGAGATTGAGGCAAGAGTTTCAAGACCTCAAGCAACTTAACCTATCTGTGGCCGAGTTTGAGGCAGCCTTAACTAGTTTGTCCCAGTTTACGCCGGAGTTGGTGGCAACGCAAGAGCACCATTGGATAGAATATGAGAAGAGGTTGAGAACTAAAATTTTGTTCAAAGTTGCCAGAAATATGATTCAAAACTACGACTGTCTTGTGGAGGCGGTGGCACATATAGAGATTACTATGCAGGCCGAGCAGGAGAGACTTCAGGGTTCGAGGTCTAGGGGCCAGGAGCCACAGGGAGATTTTAGACCCAGTAAGAAGAACAGGGGCACCTTTTCGTCCCAGTCCCAACCACAGCAGTCTAGATCTACTTTTCCCTTGCCTAGTGCGGGCCCGGGGAAGAATGCATCGGGTAATTTCTCGTGTTTCAAGTGTGGCCAACCGGGTCACAAGGCCTTTTCATGTCCACAAAACGAAGGAGGGCAGCAGATGTTACCACCACCACCACCTAACCGATCTCAGAGTCAATTTCAGAATAGAGGCCAAGGACTTACTTATTTTTAGTGTGGTCAGTCAGGGCATATGAGAAGAGCTTGCCCTCAATTGGGAGGCGCATCTGGCGTATCAGGTTCGAGGCAGACTTAGAGCCACCAGTAGGCTCACTCAGTTCAGATTTCATAAGCTAATCAGGGAGCCACTTCAGCTCAGTCAGTGCAGCAGGCCTATACTCTAAGAGATGAGCAGGTTGATTAGAGGCCACAAGAGTGCGTGTACGCTGTTACTGTGCCAGAGCAGTTACCAGATTCCTCAAGTATGAAAGGTATTTTCATTGTGTGTAATTTCTTGGCTAATGTATTAATAGATACGAGTGCATCACATTTATTTATATCTACTCATTTGCTTCTGCATTGGGGTTAGAAGTGGCATGGTTAGCGTCTCCGCTCAGGGTAGAGTCACCAATTGGGGATACAGTTTATTTAGACCGAGGATGTCGTAGTTGTGAGATAGAGGTTGCCGGGGGCCGACTTCTGTTTGCTTTTGTGTTGCTAGACATGTCAAGTTTTGATGTCATTTTAGGCATGGAGTGGTTATCTTCATACCGTGCTATGATTGATTGTTATCGTCAGAGAGTCACAGTGTGCACCTCAAGTGGTGACTGTTTTTATTTTTTAGGGGACCGAGTTAATAGGGTCTTGTCACTAGTTTTTGACCCTCGTAGTAGGAGCGAGCTTAGTGGTCTTCTTGCGACTCTCTTGGATAGTGAGAGTGACGAGGCTCATGTTGAATTACCAAGGGTAGTTTCTGAATACCCGAATGTCTTTCCCGAGGATCTTACTAGTTTGCCACCCCACCAGGAGATCGAGTTCTCCATTGACTTAGTGCCTGGCACGACACCGATTTCCATGGCACCATAAAGATTAGCACCTGTCGAATTGCATGAGTTGAAGATTCAACTCCAAGAACTTTTAGATAAGGGCTTCATTCACCCTAGTACATCACCTTAGGGAGCGTCGGCTCTATTTGCAAAAAAGAAGGATAGGTCGTTGCAGTTATGTCTTGATTACTACAAGTTGAATCGAGTTACCATTAAGAACAAATATCCGCAACCCAGAATAGATGATTTATTTGACCAACTTAGAGGGTTTCGCTACTTCTCAAAGATAGATTTGAGGTCAGGATACCATTAGTTGAGAGTCCGGGTGGAGGACATCCAGAAAATGACCTTTCGTACGCTTTATGGCCACTATGAATTTCTTGTAATGCCTTTCCATTTAACCAATGCACTCGCTTCCTTTATGGATTTGATGAACCAAATTTTTCGAGAATTCTTAGACCGCTTTGTGGTCATTTTTATGGATGACATCTTGATTTATTCAGCCTCCGAGAAGGAACACAAGACCACTTGCAGTTGGTGCTTGATTTGCTTAGGGAGCACCAATTGTATGCCAAATTTGAGAAATGTGAGTGTTGGTTGACCGAGGTGAAGTTTTTGGGGCATGTGGTGTCAAGAGAATAAGTAACTGTACACTTTTCCAAGATAGATGCCGTGCAGGATTGGGAACAACCTAAAAATATTTTTGAGATCCAGAGTTTCTTGGGATTGGTCGGGTATTATCATTGTTTTGTAAGAGACTTCTCTAGACTAGCCTCACCTTTGACTAGGTTGACAAGGAAATGTGTCAAATTTGTGTGGAGTGAAGCTTGTGAAAAGTCATTCCAAAAACTTAAGGCTAAATTGACCACTGCACCGGTTTTGATAATTTTGGAAAGGGGTATGGGTTATACCGTCTATTGTGATGCATTCTGGGATGGGCTTGGTTGTGCCTTGATGCAAGACGGGAAGGTTGTGGCCTATGGTTCATGACAATTGAAAACTCATGAGAAAAACTACCCCACCCATGATTTAGAATTAGTGGCAGTAATTTTTGCCTTGAAAATTTGGAGACATTATTTGTATGGTGAAAAGTTTGAGATTTTTTCCGATCATAAGAGCCAAAAGTATTTGTTTTCCCAAAAAGACTTGAATTTACGCCAACGGAGGTGGATAGAATTTATGGAGGATTATGATTTTGAATTACACTATCATTCGGGGAAGGCCAATGTAGTGGCCAATGCCTTGAGTTAAAAATCTGTGAGTAGTTTGGCAAGTGTGGTCATTCAGGAATGGGTTATGCTAGGCAATATTGGCAAGTTTGAATTGCATTTGGGTGAGTCCAGTGAGGGTGTTACCTTATTTACTATGATTGCTCAATCTACCTTGATTAGTAAGGTCATAGAGGCACAACAGCAGGACCGTGAGGTAGAGTCAATCCGTGATAGAATTTCCAACAGGAAGGAAGGGAAGGGTTTGAGCATCCACTCGGATCTAAGTGTACGATATCTGGACTGTTTGTTTGTACTGAAATCTTGTAGAGAGGAGGTACTTCGAGAGTGCCATCACTCACGCCTTGCGATACATCCGGGAGGCACCAAAATGTATCATGATCTTAGTCGTCAATTTTGGTGGAGGGGTATGAAATGGGATATCTCTTTATTTGTATCGAAATGTCTTACTTGTCAACAAACGAAAGTCGAACACCAAAGGCCAGTGGGTTTGCTCCAACCCTTACCGATAGTCGAGTGGAAATGGAAGCATGTTACCATGGATTTTGTAGTTGGGCTTCCTAGAACACAGCGTGGCAATGATTCCGTTTGGGTGATTGTTGATAGGTTGACTAAGTCTACACATTTTATTCTGATACGCACCGGTGACTTAGTTGAGTATGTGGTAGAGTTTTACATTAGAGAGATAGTTCGACTTCATGGGGTCCCTGTAACCATTATATCGGATAGAGATCTTCATTTTACTGCCTAATTGTGGCAAAGCCTTGAAGAGGCGTTGGGAACTAAGTTGACCTTTAGCACTGCTTACCACCCTCAAACTGATGGGCAGTCGGAGTGTACCATTCAGATTTTGGAGAACATGCTTAGAGCTTGCGTCCTTGATTTCAAAGGGTCTTGGGAGAGACACTTACTCTTGATTGATTTTGCCTATGACAATAGTTATCAAGCTAGTATTGAGATGGCACCGTTTAAGGCCTTGTATGGCTAACCTTGTAAATCGCCGGTTTGATGGGCCGAGGTGGGTGATGCACTATTGTTGGGTCCGGAGATTATTAGAGAGACAACCGAGAAAGTTGCTCTCATTCAGAAGAGGTTGGCTATGGCTCAAAACCGACAGAAAAGTTATGCTGATAAAAGGAGACGACCTTTATCTTTCGAAGTTGGTGACCACGTGTTCCTTAAAATCTCACCAAGGTAGGGCTTGATGAGATTTGGTAATAGTGGTAAATTGTCTCCAAGGTTCATTCTTTCAAGATCTTGGAGCGAATTGGGGTTGTGGCATACTGGTTAGCCTTACTGCCACTACTTTCGAGGGTTCACAATATGTTTCATGTATCCATGCTTAGAAAGTATGAACCCGACCCTTCTCATGCGCTTGATTGGGTTGATTTGGAGGTAGATGAGGATGCCTCATACGAAGAGCGACCGGTTCAAATTTTAGACACCCAGGAACAAGTGTTGAGGGGAAAGACATACTGTTAGTAAAAGTGTTATGGAGACACCATGGGGTCAAGGAAACGACTTGGGAATGGGAGGCGGAGGTCTACTCCATGTATCCGAACTTGTTTGAAAATGCCTAATTGTTTAATTTGTGATATTCCCTAGTGTTAGAGGGAAATGTGTTACATTGTTAATCACATGTTATTGTGCATGCTGTTATTTTGAACATGTGATTATGGTGATTGTCATAATTGTGGTTGGAAAGTTTCATGCCTACGCTTATCATGAACTGTTGTTAATATTGTGACTAAGGCACTTGGAAACCATGATGGTAATGGTGAATTTTGGTTGAGAATTGATTTTGCAATTTGAGATTATGATAGTGTGGTCTTGATTGCTTGAAGCCCTTTTGTTTGCGTAGTTTAATTTAATTTCGGGGACGAAATTTCCAATGGTGGGGAGGTTGTGATGACCGGGTGTGTATAACCGCCTCATTCCTCTTTGATTTATGTTGGGTTTACCTTGTTAGAGTATCGCGTTTAACTTGAAGTCTTTTTAACTGTTTGGGTTTGTTGCATTTGGAAACCTTTCTCAAAATCCTTGTTCTTATTTATTCCAGTGCCAAGTTTCACATGTCTCAGGAGGCATGAGGTTGGATTCAGGTTTTTTTTTTCAGTGTAGCTAGTAAAATTTTTGATTGGGAGACAAGGCTGTACGTGCGGGGGCTTGGGCTGCACGTGCGGGGGAGGGGCCGCACGTGCAGGAAGTTAGGCTTCACGTGAGGTGAAGAAGGGAAATTCTGGGTTGGCCACTGCATTATATTCACGTACAGAAGGAGGTGCGGGAGAGAGTGCCACACGTGCGGGGGCGAGAGCCGCACGTGCGGATAGGGGTGCCCCACGTATGGGAATGGGTACCGCACGTACGGAATAAAGCTGAGTCTGAAAAATCTATTTTTCCTTCTTCTTAGGCTGAGTGTATATCACTTTTTCATCATCTCTCTCTCTCTCCAAACACACATTTCTCCTCCTTCTCTTTACTTTTCCTACACCAAACCTCACAAAATCATTGATATCTCCAAATCCATTAACATTTTGACCTTAGTTCCTTGATCAAAGTTGGAGAACTTCTCGAGAGCTACATTTTGTGCAGTGAAGATCAAGTTTCAACACTAATGATTTTGGGGGGTTTCATCTCATTTCTTCTTCAAACTTGAGGTAGGGATTTTCTTAGAGTTATATATATATATATATATTGTAAGATTATGTTGATTTGGAATTTTTTGGGAAGTATGGAAACTTTGATGTTGGCTCGTGTGTTGTGAATGATTTTAAGGGTGGATTTCCATAATGTTTTTCTAAAAATCCTTGAGATTGTGAGTTATATTATTGTAGAGAAGTGTTCGCTTGAAATAATTTCTTTCAAAATGAGGAGGAAACCTAGTTTATGGAAACCCTAGAAATTTGGGAAATTTTGAGAAAATGTGGTGATGTTACGAAATTGATTATTGATCAATATTATGACAACTGTTGACATAGAATTACTGGGTTTGGAAGTTTGTTGCTCTAAATGTTGATATAGTCATGAAATGATAAAGTTGATGAAAATGCTCGATAGTGATTGATGAGTATATATGTTTATCTTGTGAAATTTCTTTAGAAAGAGAAATAAGAATGGTGACCAAAATGGGAAAAATTGTGTGGAAGAATTGAAAATGGAAGGATATTACTATGTATTGTTATATGTTGCATTGGCACTTCAATTCATTTGGTTATTACGAGTTTTGAATTGAGAATTGAAAATTTTGCATTTAAAAGAGAAATGTTTGTGAAATGAAATTCCATGGAAGTGTTTTGGGGTAAATATGTTGGTAAGTCCGGATAGGGGGTATAGAGAAGATTGTTTAAGTTGGCCTGAGTGTCTAGAGTGAAAGACCGAAAATACGCGCGGATGAGGTACCGCGTGCCTTCCGGTTAGCTACCAGTAAAGTAGGGGTTTTAATAGTGCTAGTTATGCCTACTTGCTGGCACTAACCCATAGATTACCTGAGTCATATTTACCGCTCCTTGAACTTGATGTAAAATTATTAAATTGTTAGATCTTCAAGTTTTCATTGAGCATGATGGCTTTAAAAAAAAAAAAAAAAAGATGATAACGTGACTTTCTTTTAAAAGCATGGCATGGCATACGCATATGCATTTCACCTTGTGAGAATTGTATAAAATATATATACTTTGTTAAGAATTTCCTACTGGGTTTTATGCCCACCTTATGGGATTTTGTGCAGGAAAAGAAGTGGTGATTCCACCAAACCAAGGGCACGGAGGTGTATGTTGAGAGCACAAGGCTCTAGTTTTGTTGTGATCATATTTTTTTGCAAGCCAAGGGCTATATTTGTATGGGTTCGAGCAACCATTTTATGTAACCAGGCCTAAGCCTTGGACTTTGTAGCCCCTTGAGGGCATTTATTTATTTTGACTGGATGTTTTACATACTATAGATTCATGTACTAAAGCCATTGAATGTATAATTGCATGTAGAACTATTTTGTAAATCTCATATGATTATGTATTTTAGTGTTGCGGATTCACTTTTTTTTTACCGTAAGGAGCAATGGTGGATGTATTTTATTGGGCATATTTTCTTGGGGCATTGCATAAAATACAAGAATGAACAAATAAATAAACAAGAAAAAAAAATTCTTTATGTTTTCTTGCATTTCCTCATCATCCAGTTTGATATCTGGTCAGATCTGACCTAGAAACTAAGAGTAGAGAGAGAGTAGAGAGACAAAAGAGAGAGAGAGAGAGAGTGGTGATAGAAAGGGGGTTGAGACAGCACTGGATCCCATGTTGCCGCGCTATTGCGTCGACAATGCCAATCATACTTGAAAAGAATACAGACAGAGTGTAGGAGAGAGAGATGGGGGAGTAAAGGAGATAGGAGGCGTGAGCGATCTGACAGAATAGTAATCAACTGAGACAAGGGGCTAGGATTAGAGTCTAGAGAAGAAGAAAGAGGAGAGAGAAAAAAGCGTTGTAGGCAGAGAATGAGGCAACGACGTGGGAAGCGAAAAAGGAGGCAACGGCGGGGCAGAGGAAAAGAGAGAGAGAATGAAAGAGTGGGTTTTATTTTACGTTCACCTGTTATAAAATATATATATATATATATATATCATGGAGTAGTTTGGTAATTTACAAAAACTTGTCCTTATGGACAAAGTAGTTTAGAGCAAGGATCTTTAGAGAAAGAAAATCCATAATTGGACTTTTGAGCCAAACGCCCTACAAAATTTTGAAGTACATCACAACAATTATAATCACGTTTTGAATCATGAAAAATGAAAAGAAAAGATCCTTATTTGTTGAAATACAAAATTACATCTTTTATGATTATATTATTGAATTATATGCATCTTTTATTTCATAGAAATTTAAATACTAGTTTCAAACATTGCATGCTAGTCACTCAATTATTTCCTTTCAATATTATTATTTACTAAAAGTGCATATGTTCATGCATATAAAAAAAATTAAAAAAAAAAAGCTAAAGTGAAATTATAAATCAATTATTTGGTGTATATGGGTCCAATGTGGGCTTTTGGGATGGGCCTATGGGTCGAGTTTCAAGTTAGGCCTCAAAACATCCATCAAGCCCACAAGTCCTATCCATCAACCCATGCCCAACCTGTCACGACACAAACCCGCCCCTGTAGGTTTAGCATCGTAACCGGCCAGTAATCCATGGATTACCAAAGGCCTCTTGACAGAATAGCATATAATAAGGGGCTATGGAAGCAACTATACTAAATATAAATGGTCTAATAAGTTGTGACGACATACATGGGACAGGATAATTTAAAACTTGTATAAACATAAGAGTGACGACCAAAAGATGCAGAATTTACATATCCCTCCCATAAGGGTAATATAGGAAAAACCAACCCAACTTAACAAACAAACAGAGTTTAATATGATTACAAAAACAGCCACAAAACAAGACTTCGTCCGGAACCTCCTCGGGAGGCGCAAAGGTTGGCTGACAAAAACTAAACGTAGGCCGTCAACTCTGGCCCTGGTCACGTGCTTGCTCACCTACATACATAATATAAATAGTGAGCAAAAGCCCAGTGAATAATAACGGAGTAAAGGGTTTTAATGAATGAGTCCGTACAGATTCATAAATCATAATTCAGAAATCATAATTCAGTTTCGTATCAAATTCATAATCTTGTCCAGATCATATACATAAATCATAGGTCATGCTTAAGCATACGTGGTACATCCATTAGCGCTAACAGAACAGATAGAGAGCAGATGCAGAACATGTGGGGGTTATAAATAACAAGTTCCATAAAGGAACCTCCGGATTCGGGTAACAGAGAATAAACATGCTGAGCCCCATGATGGAGCCTCTGGTACGAGTATGTAACGCCCTCAAATACGACATGCATTTACATATAAACTAACCACATTCCTTTATTTCATTGAGTTTCATTACATAAGTATTACATGTTAACATCAAAACAAAATGCCCTACAGGCTTACAGCTTTCCAAGTTAACACTTGGTTACAACAAAAGAGTACTAACTCGTTTACACATTAAGCCCTTGGCTTGAAGTTACATGTAATACATCAAAAGTAAAACAACTACACTATGTCGGCCTCTAGCCTCCCAAGCTATGTCCTTGGAGGTAGCATGCATCCTGTACCTGAAAATGATATTCCCATATAGGGTGAGCCACAGCCCAGTAGAAATGCACTAAACCAACCATGGACAATGACTAAAACATTAGCAATTGATAGATGGTCAACACTGATACAATCACATAAATAATATATTTATGTCAACGACTTACAAGTCCCAATTACTTTTCATTTTCCCTTTAACAACAGATAAGCATACTAGCTCGATCATCATTTCCACAGATATGTATAAAAACTATATCTCACATTCAGATAAGCATAAAAACTATATCCACATTCTCAACAGATATGTATAACAACAATATCCACAGATAAGCATACAAGCTGTATCCACACTTCACAAAGATAAGCATATGAGCTCTATCTTCACTTCTCTAGACAAGCATATGAGCTGTGTCTACGGAGTTCATCCCCTATCTCCTCCCAATACCTATCCGGTTTAGAGGTACATCCCCTATCTTCCCCTAAACCGCAGAGTACATCCCCTATCTCCTCCTCTACACATAACGTATACAAACACAATGGTTCTATATACAATCACCCAATACATACAAATAATGTATTCTATCAACCGTCAAGTTCCATGACACATTTCATTGATTAGTTTCAGTTTACCTAATCATCATGCATTGTCTACAACAATCACGACTAGCCTCCACCGATAGCCCAAAGCAGTTATTTCTAAAACAGAAAATAAATGCACAAATGGATATTCAATCAACATTTCATTTCTTCATTCTTCTCAATTAATTATCCCAATTAATTAAACAATGTAGTTAGGGCAATTCCCATAATTAACATTTCAACCCTTAGGTCCCATTTTCATCAATGATTCAACAATCATTCCATTCTTTTCATGCCAAACATGCATCTAGGTTTATTATGAATAAAACCCCAACTTTTGTAAAATTACACAAAAGTCCCAAACTTTCACAAAATTACCAAACCAAGCCCAACATCTCAAAATACCAAAATTTAAAGACAAAACCCATAGAGAGGAGTAGGATATCCCTACCTCAAATTCGGAGTCCCAAAGGAGAAGACGACAAAACCCAACGTGCTCCAAAACCCGAGATTTTCAGATTAAAAAGAAGCCCTCGACGATCAACAACTTTTTTGTAAAGGCCAAAGGTGAGTAAATCACTCCTACTAGATCAAAACCTAGAGAGAAGGTAGAGTCTAGAGTGAGAGGCTCAACAATGGTGATTTTGGAAAAGTAAGAGAGAGAAGAGAAAGTGAAAAAGTGATTTGAAAAGTCACAATTTCGGGACTTTAACCCAGGTCTCCGCTCGAGCGTAAAACACCCCGCTCGAGCGTCCACTCACAGAATTCCGCTCGAGCGGCCAACCGCCCGCTCGAGCGCAGAATGCACTCGCCCAGCACTTTTGCAGAACCAGGACTCCGCTCGAGCTCCCAACCATACGCTCGAGCGGCCACTCACACAGATCCGCTCGAGCGGCCAACTCCACGCTCGAGCGTACAACACTGCACAACAAATACTGGATGGGTGTATTACCCGCTCGAGCGCCAACACCTCCGCTCGAGCGTACAAGCCAAAAATCTGGGCAACTAGTTTTGGTTTCTAAACTCAACCAACCTGAAACAAATCCGCCCAACACATCCTATAACTCAAATACGAAGTAAAAGGATGTAAACAAAATAATAAACAACTACCAACATCCACGGACACATGTCCGGATCACGGTATAACAAGGGTAAACCCGGGATCGCTATAAGTAACAGAGTGCAGACATATTAAGTTCCATAATGGAACCTCTGATATCGGGTAACAGCTAACACATATCACATGATGCTAAGGATGCCGCGAGTACATGTCAGAAATTGGACATTCATTCATTGTACAGACATATCATCTTATAAAATAGATCTTAATTCATCATACAGAAAATAAATAAAGTTGAATATAACTTTACTAAGTTATTACTCACAGTTGGCTTCGAGGCAGACAGACAGAGTAGACTAGTCAAACGGTATACGGCACGTGACCTACATGACACATAACAGATACACACCTGAAACACACGTTCGAATTGTACATAACTTATTTCGTTTGTTCTTAGTGCATTTCTAGCCTTTAATCCTCATTATGGAGTCTTAAACATGGCCTAGGAATGCCTAGGATGGAATGAGGATGCAAAAATGTATTGGAAAACATTTTCAAAACTTGCTAGAAATAAGGTCCACGCTTGAGCGTGTCTTTCCCGGCTCGAGCGGGCATGAAGACAATGAATATCTGCTCAAGCGTGACTTCCCCCGCTCGAGTGGACTGCAAACTATTGAAAAAGTACTGGTTGCATGTTTTTCACACTCGACGGACGCTCGATCACCGCTCGAGCGTGAGACTCAGACCCTTGCTTGAGCGCGGATTCCCTCGCTCAAGCGAACTGCAAAACATATGAACTTCTGGGTATATGCATTTTACGCTCAAGCGTGACTCTCGACGCTCGAGCGGAAGTGCATGTACTCAAAGTGCATGCTCGAGCGTGAAGTCCCCCGCTCGAGCGTTCACGCTCGAGTGTGGATTAAATTTCTAGAATTTCCAGATTTGATCACCAAGCTCAAATTCAACTTTTGAAGCATCAAATCTCATTTTTCTGGGCCAAAACTTGAGGAAATACATGAAAACTCACAAAACAACATGTTTAAAGGATCATAACAAGAAATCATGGCCCAAAAGCATGCCAATTGTGCAAAATTCAACTTGAAGCTCAAGATTAACTCATGAACATAACATGCATGAACTTTCCTTGAATTCCACTATTCCAAAGCGTGATTAAACTTGATAAATTGATGGAAAACATGGTGAATCCTCAAAATGCAACTGAGATGAGCACATGCATGAAAGAAATCTTTGAAATTATGCTCAATTTGTGAGAAAATGTACATGTATGCATGGCATGGCCCAATTCTAGTACAATTCCTATATGAATACACTTCGTTCACTAATAATCTTGTTGAATTCAACTCAATTACTCAATGAAGAGCTTAGTCTCTTACCTAGAGGCTTCAATCTACAAAAATTAAGGTTGAGGCTTTACAAATCTTCTTCAATTATCAACAATTCTTAGCACCTCCTTGAGTTTGAGCTCAATCTCCAAATCTTGAACCAATTCCTCTACTCTCACTCTCTCTCTCTCTCTCTCTCCCTCTCACGTTTTTGGGTCTTGGGGCTCAAAGTTGTATGAACTCAATATGTGTTCAAGTGGAAGAAAAAAGTGAGTGGGAATGCAAGTGGTCAATGAGGCCACTAAGGCCTTAATTAGGCTTAAACAAAATTGAAATTAACTTGGGCCAAAATAAAAATCTAATTTAATTGTTCCAAATCAAATTTTAATTAAACTTACCATAAAATCCTATAAATCCTAATTACCATATAAATCAAGTCAATTTCGTAATCGGATGCCGATAAGGCCTTCAATTCGCAAACCGAAGTTCAAGCAAGAACAGATGTTCCTATGCCCAACAGATATAGACACAACCAATGTAACACACACATGCAGTTTAATTCAGAATTTCACCTTAATTGCTAATTAGGCATAATTAATCATGGATTAACATTAATCAGAGGTCGGGGTTGTTACAGTCTTTCCCCCTTAAAAGAGTTTGGTCCTCCAAACTCGGATTACCTTCATTTTGGAAAAACATTGGGTCTAACGGAAATAGTTTAGGATATCTTTTCATCATGTCCTTTTCTGTCTCCCAGGTTGCATAAGTTCCTCAATGATTCTGCCAATCAACTTTTACTAGTGGTATTTCCTTGTTCCTCAGTCGTTTGATCCGGCGGTTTACAACCTGAATTGGTCTTTCTTCGTAAGTATAATCATCTTTCAAAAGCACATGTGTTGGCTCAATGACATGGAGTGGATCTCTCAAATACTCTCGAAGCATCAATACATGAAATACTTTGTGCATATGCTCCATTACCGGAGGTAAGGCTACCCGATAGGTTACTGAATTGATCTTTTCAAGGATTTCATATAGTCCAACATATCTTGGGGCCAATTTGCCCTTAACACCAAACCGAGTTTGACCCTTCATCGGGGTCACCTTTATGAACACATGGTTCCCAACTTCATATTCCCTATCTCTTCTTCAGACATCAGCATAGCTCTTCTGCCGACTCTGTGCAGTTTTCAAACGCTGTTGGATCAGTTTCACCTTCTCGGTTGTTTCTTGCACAAGTTCTGGTCCCAACAAAGGTCTATCACCTACCTTAGCCCAACATATCGGAGAACGACATTTTGTTCCATACAAAGCTTCGTAAGGAGCCATTCCAATGCTTGAATGGTAACTATTGTTGTACACAAATTCAACTAATGGCAAATAGGTCTCCCAACTTCCTTGGAAATCTAATACACACATTCTAAGCATATCTTCTAGAGTTTGATTGGTTCGTTAAGTTTGTCCATCTGTCTGTGGGTGATAGGCACTACTCAACCTTAGTTCTGTCCCCAAAGATTGTTGCAAACTCTGCCAAAATCTTGTCACAAACTTTGAATACCTGTTAGATACAATAGATACTGGTACCCTATGTAATCTCACAATTTCATTCATATACGTGTTAGCTAGCTTGTCTACATTGTAAATAGTCTTGACAGGCAGAAAATGGACAGACTTAGTTAAACGATCTACAATGACCCAAATAGAGTCCATACCTCGGGAAGAGTAAGGCAATCCCACTATGAAATCCATGGTTATGTGCTCCCATTTCTATTCCGGTATTGGGAGTGGTTGTAGCAAACCAGTGGGTCATTGATGTTTAGCTTTAACCTGTTGGCAATGTAGACATCTAGCCACAAAATCTGCAATACTCTTTGTCATTCCAAGCCACCAAAAATTCTGTTTCAAATTATTATACATTTTCGTATTCCCTGGATGCATAGCAAATTTAGTGTTGTGGGCTTCGGACATAACACGTTTTCTCAAGTCATAACAATCAGGTACACAAAGACGGTTCTGAAATTTCAGCACATCATTCTCAAACACAAATCCCGGCCTCGGCTTCGAATCAAATCCTCTATGATCTTTTTCAAGTACTCATCTTCACATTGTTTCTGTTTGATTTCTTCAATAATTGTAGATTGAGTGAAAATAGCAGCTAAAATCCCACCTTGCTCTCGTAAAACAATTTCAATCCCATTCTGTTCCAGGTCATCTAACAATTCTTTTTGATTGGACAGCAAACATGACAAATTTGCAATGGATTTTTGGCTCAAGGCATCTGCCACGGTATTTGCCTTCCCCGGATGATACAGAATCTATAGATCGTAGTCTTTAATCAATTCTAGCCACCTTCTTTGTCTCAGTTCAATTCCTTTTGGGTAAAGAAATATTTGAGGCTCTTATGATCTGTATACACTTCACAAGTTACCCCATACAAGTAGTAATGCCAGATTTTCAAAGCAAACACCACTGCTGCCAATTCAAGATCATGTGTTGGGTAATTCTTTTCATGAGGTTGGAGTTGTTGAGAAGCATAGGCAATCGCTTTTCCATTTTGCATCAACACACACCCCAAACCTTTGTAGGAAGTATCACTGTAAATTTGAAACCCATCAGTACCATTGGGCAAAGTTAAAATTGGTGCAGTCACTAACCTGGTTTTTAACTCTTGAAAGGCTGCCTCTCTTTGTTCGTTTCAATCAAATGACACATTTTTCTAAGTTAACTGGGTCAATGGCATGGCAAGTTTGGAAAAGTCCATCACAAATCTCCTGTAGTAACCTGCAAGTCCCAGGAAACTTCTAACCTCTGTCACATTTATCGATTTAGGCCAGTCCACAATAGCTTCAATTTTTCTGAGGGTCAATAGAAACACTAGAATTCACATTTGGATAATGTAGCGTATAATTTCTTTTCTCTCAAGGTCTGCAGAGCAATTCTCAAGTGATTCTCACGTTCTTCCCTGCTTTTGGAGTAAATTAGGATATCATCAATAAACACAACAATAAATTCATCCAGAAATGATTTAAACACTCTGTTCATAAGGTCCATAAAGACAGTAGGTGCATTGGTAACCCCAAATGGCATTACTAAAAATTCATAATGTCCATATCTAGTTCTGAATGCAGTTTTCTCTATGTCTTCAGCCTTAACTTTTAATTGGTGATACCCAGATCTGAGGTCAAGTTTGGAAAATACTTGGGCTCCCTGAAGTTGGTCAAACAAGTCATCTATTCGGGGCAGAGGGTATTTGTTCTTGATAGTTACTTTGTTCAGTTCCCAATAGTCTATACATAACCTCAAAGATCCATCCTTCTTTTTGACAAACAGGACTGGAGCACCCCAAGGTGACGTGCTCGGACGGATGAATTTCTTGTTCAGCAGTTCCTGAAGTTGAGTTTTTAATTCTTTTAGTTCTGAGGTAGACATTTTATAGGGGGTCTTGGAAATAGGTTGTGTTCCCGGAAACACCTCAATAATGAATTCAATTTCTCTATCAACTAAGTCCCCGGGTAAGTCTTTCAGAAACACATCGGGAAATTCATAAGCAACAGGGATAGTTTCTACATTAACACCGTCAAATGATGCAGTCAGTATATAACAAAAGTAACCCCTACATCCCTTCATATGCAGTTTTACAGTTTTCATAGCCGAAAACAGATATGGGGGAGGAACTACCCCATTCCTAGTAAAAATAAATTCAGGCATACCCGGTGGTCTAAACACAATAGATTTACTTGCACAGTCAATGGTAGCATAGTATTTAGTCAACCAGTCCATTCCTAAAATACAATCAAAATGATCAATGTTCAAGGGCAATAAGTCAACATATAATATCATATCGCCAATCATAATATCACATGCTGGATAAACATGGGCACACATCATAGAACCCCAAGACGGTGTAGATATAGATAACACATATGTCATAAGTTCTAATGGTCTAGTCCATTTCCGAGAGAAAGCATGCGATACAAAGGAATGTGTAGAACCAGAATCTATCAATACACATGCATTTTGAGAACATATAGGAAGTATACCTGACACCACAGTATCGGTGTTCTGTATGTCACCGGGCACTAAGGCGAACACTCGACCTTGTCTTAGAGGTTCTTTCCCAGTATTAGCCTTTGCATTTGTTTAGACTGTAGAAGCGGACCCAGCTGAACTCACCATAGGACGGCTAGTATCCTCAGACCCAAGTGGGTAATCTTTAACTACATGACCTGTCTTGCCACAAAGGAAACAAGCACCGGATGCTCTGTAGCACACACCCCTATGCCTTCTTCCACAATCAGAACAAACCGGAATAGACCCACTGCTCTGACTCGAGCTGCTTGTAGTCCCCGTATTCTGCTTCTTACTTACATGAGACCGGCCTCTTCTAAAACTATACCCAGACCTTTTTCCTTTCCAATCAGTTGTTGTAGCTGCTAGGGCTTTACTTTGTTTCATAGCGGCTATGGTGGCTTCCGCCATTAAGGATCTGTCTAAAATTTCCACATAAGTAGGCAATTTCAATATGCCTACCCGATCAAACACTTCTAAATCCAGTCCACCTTCAAATTTCCGCGCTTTCTTGTAATCAGTATCCACCATATGTGGTGCAAACCATGCTAGTTCAGTGAATTTGGCTTCATACTCAGCTACAGACATTCTTCCCTGTTTAAGTTCTTGAAACTCTGACACTTTCCGATCCCTGAAACATTGGGGAAAATATTTATCATAGAAGATTGCATTAAACTGTGCCCACGTCATATTCCCATTATTGCTTCGAATTAGTAACCACCACCTTCGGGCTTCATCTTTCAGAGTATAGGTGGCTAGGAGGACTTTCTGGACTTCAGAATAAGGAAACACTTCAAATAGCTTTTCCATTTCAAGTAACCACGTCTCTGCTTTCAACGGTTCAATTCCACCAAGGAATGTCGATGGTTTCATCTTCATGAATTTCTGTGTCAAGTTGATGATGTCATTATTATCTGCTTCGGCTTGTGCCAGCGGAGGTAGAGGGGGCAAAGGCAGTTGTCTTTGCTGTTGTGTCATAGCTTCAATCAGTGCTGCAAGCATTTGTTCCATTCGGCTCATGCGAGCCTCTGAAGATTCACTTACATCATTTTCCCATGCATTCTTCATGTTGCTATAGAGACATCAAATGATAATAAACATAGGAATAATCTTATTCGTTTCTTTCAATTCATTTGCTCAAATTTATATTCAATTTTCATATCCATTTGGATTAGCACACACTCACACATGTAGATGGAATGCCCCTAATTCTTACTAGGACATCCTAAGCTCATATGGACCAGTGTGTGCGGTAGAACACGTGCTCTGATACCACTCTGTCACGACCCAAACCCGCCCCTGTAGGTTTAGCATCGTAACCGGCCAGTAATCCTTGGATTACCAAAGGCCTCTTGACAGAATAGCATATAATAAGGGGCTGCGGAAGTAAATATACAAAATATAAATGGTCCAATGAGCTGTGATGACATACAAGGGACAGGATAAATTAAAACTTGTATAAACATAAGAGTGACGACCAAAAGATGCAGAATTTACATATCCCTCCCATAAGGGTAATATAGGAAAAACTAACCCAACTTAACAAACAAACAGAGTTTAATATGATTACAAAAACAGCCACAAAACAAGACTTCGTTCGAAACCTCCTCGGGAGACGCAAAGGTTGGCTGACAAAAACTAAAAGTAGGCCATCAACTCTGGCCCTGGTCATGTGCTTGCTCACCTACATACATAATATAAATAGTGAGCGGAAGCCCAGCGAATAATAACGGAGTAAACGGTTTTAATGAATGAGTCCGTACAGATTCAGAAATCATAATTCAGTTTCGTATCAAATTCATAATCTTGTCCAGATCATATACAAAAATCATAAGTCATGCTTAAGCATACGTGGTATATCCATTAGCGCTAACAGAACAAATATAGAGCAGATGTAGAACATGTGGGGGTTATAAATAACCAGCTCCATAAAGGAACCTCCAGATCCGGGTAACAGAGAATAAACATGCTGAGCCCCATTATGGAGCCTCCGGTACGGGTAACAGAGTGCAGACATATTAAGTTCCATAATGGAACCTCCGATACTGGGTAACAGCTAACACATATCACATGATGCTAAGGATGCCGCGAGTACATGTCAGAAATTGGACATTCATTCATTGTACAGACATATCATCTTAGAAAATAGATCTTAATTCGTCATACAGAAAATAAATAAAGTTGAATATAACTTTACTAAGTTATTACTCACAGTTGGCTTCGAGGCAGACAGACGGAGCATACTAGCCAAACGGTATACGGCACGTGACCTACATGACACATAACAGATACACACCTGAAACACACGTTTGAATTGTACATAACTTATTTCATTTGTTCTTAGTGCGTTTCTAGCCTTTAATCCTCATTATGGAGTCTTAAGCATGGCCTAGGAATGCCTAGGATGGAATGAGGATGCAAAAATGTATTGGAAAACATTTTTCAAAACTTGCTGGAAATAAGGTCCATGCTCGAGCGTGTCTTTCCCCGCTCGAGCGGGCATGCAAACAATGAATATCCGCTCGAGCGTGACTTCCCCAGCTCAAGCGGACTGCAAACTTTTGAAAAAGTACTGGTTGCATGTTTTCACGCTCGACGGATGCTCGATCACCACTCCAGCATGAGACTCAGACCCTCGCTCGAGCGCGGATTCCCTCGCTTGAGCGGACTGCAAAACATATGAACTTCTGGGTATATGCATTTCACGCTCGAGCGTGACTCTTGACGCTCAAGCAGAAGTGCATGTACTCAGAGTGCACGCTCAAGTGTGAAGTCCCCCGCTCGAGCATGGATCAAATTCTGAAATTTCCAGATTTGATCACCAAGCTCAGATTCAACTTTTGAAGCATCAAATCTCATTTTTTTGGGCCAAAACTTGAGGAAATACATGAAAACTCACAAAACAACATGTTTAAAAGTCATAACAAGAAATCATGGCCCAAAAGCTTGCCAATTGTGCAAAATTCAACTTGAAGCTCAAGATTAACTCATGAACATAACATGCATGAACTTTCCTTGAATTCCACTATTCCAAAGCGTGATTAAACTTGATAAATTGATGGAAAACATGGTGAATCCTCAAAATGCAACTGAGATGAGCACATGCATGAAAGAAATCTTTGAAATTATGCTCAATTTGTGAGAAAATATACATTCATGCATGGTATGGCCTAATTCTAGTACAATTCCTATATGAATACACTTAGTTCACTAATAATCTTGTTGAATCCAACTCAATTACTAAATGAAGAGCTTAGTCTCTTACCTAGAGGCTTCAATCTACAAAATTAAGGTTGAGGCTTTACAAATCTTCTTCAATTATCAACAATTCTTAGCACCTCCTTGAGTTTGAGCTCAATCTCCAAATCTTGAACCAATTCCTCTACTCTCACTCTCTCTCTCTCACGTTTTTGGGTCTTGGGGCTCAAAGTTGTATGAACTCAATATGTATTGAAGTGGAAGAAAAGAGTGAGTGGGAATGCAAGTGGTCGATGAGGCCACTAAGGCCTTAATTAGGCTTAAACAAAATTGAAATTAACTAGGGCCAAAATAAAAATCTAATTTAATCATTCCAAATCAACTTTTAATTAAACTTACCATAAAATCCTATAAATCCTAATTAGCATATAAATCAAGTCAATTTCATAATCGGATGCTGATAAGGCCATCAATTCGCAAATCGAAGTTCAAGCAAGAACAGATCTTCCTACGCCCAATAGATATAGACGCAACCAATGTAACACACACATGCAGTTTAATTCAGAATTTCACCTTAATTGCTAATTAGGCATAATTAATCATGGATTAACATTAATCAGAGGTCGGGGTTGTTACACAGCCCATATATTTTAGGGTTCAGTTGAGTCAGGCCATCTTTGAGCCAATGTTATGACGAAACTAATTAGAAGATTTCAATTAACAAAAGTTCGATGGTCCATTTCCTTCTCCTAGCTATTGATATGAGAGCCTAAAGAAAGATGGGCAAATTACTTGAAAGTCCTATTTAAGAGAGGATAAGTGTATTTAGTCCCACAACCTTTTGAATACTCTCAAAAGTCCACTATATATTTTTTATCTTCATTCTTCTTTGTGCATTTGTTTTTCTCTACCTCTTTCTCTTCATGATTTTCGGTGACCGTCGATCATACCTTACTTCTTCTCTTTCTCTTTCTAATATATAGTCACCAGTGATTGACAACCATCATTGCTTGGGGTTCACCGGCAACCACTGACTATTGACTCTTTACTTCACTCTAATTGACGGTGAAAGAAATGAGTTTCGGCGAAGCAAATGAGTAGATATACTCAGATCTACATCAGATCTGAGTAAATCTACATGAGATCCAACTAGATCTAAACCAAAAATAGTTGTTGGAGTACAATATTCTCTCTATATCTATTTCTCTCTTTTAATTTCTCAATTTTTTTACCTTTTCTCTACTACATATTTCTATTTTCCTGTTTTAATGGAGAAAATTTTCAAGTTCTGAACAATTTGTTTTTAAGTTTTAGTTACAGGCGGTGAATACTGTAAAATTTTATAGTTTCGGTTTTTTTGTTGCTAAAATGAATCATGCTTTAAAACTGTCAAATTTTATAGTTTCATAACATTCTTTAGAACTATAAAATTTTGCAGTTTCATAACATGTTTTTCAGTTTGATTAATAAGGATAAATGCTTAATAGCATCATGCTTGTTATAGTTTCAAAACATACATTTCAATTTGATCAATATTAGAGATTATTTGTTTAAATACTACAAAAATTAAAAAAATAATATATACTTTTCCCATTGTTGTTTGTTGTTTTTATTTTTATTTTTTTTTCCCATTTAGTTTATTAATATTTAGCACATTTTGCTATGTTTTTTCCACTATAATTTTTCCATTTATTCTTTTTTCTCCCGACAATATTCTGGACATCCCGGTGAGTCTCCGATGATGTTCTTGATGTTCAATGAATATTCTGGATATTCTGACGACTCCCAGTGACGTTCAAAACACTTTAGAGAAATTCCAACAATACTCCGGTGACTTTCCGGTGAGTTCCCGGTGAGGTTGAATATTTCAGCAAGTCTCTAGTGACCGTTTGACGGAAAATCAGCAGTGGTGGGATGTAGCAACGTTTTTAAAGTTACAAAAAAAAAAAAAAAAGATTTTTTGGTAACAATTAAAAATATGTAGGACTAATTGGTTTAAGTGTTTTGTTTTGGTGTAACGCCCTCAAAATAATAACATTAAACCCATCAGATAAGACATGCATTTACATATAAACTAACCGCATTCCTTTCATTCATTAGAATTCCAAGACATAAGTATTACATGTTAACCTCATAACAAAATGCCCTACGGGCTTACAGCTTTCCAAGTTAACACTTGGTTACAACAAAGAGTTCTAACTCGTTTACACATTAAGCCCTTGGCTTGAAATTACATGTAATACATCAAAAGTAAAACGACAAAACTATGCCCGCCACTAGCCTCCCAGCTATGTCCTTGGAGGTGGCATGCTTCCTGTACCTGAAAATGATATTCCCATATAGGGTGAGCCACAGCCCAGTAGAAATACACTAAACCAACCATGGACAATGACTAAAACATTAGCAATTGATAGTTGGTCAACACTGATACAATCACATAAATTACATATTTATGTCAATGACTTACAAGTCCCAATTACTTTTCATTTTCCCTTTTTCAACAGATAAGCATGCTAGCTCTATCATCATTTCCACAGATATGTATAAAAACTATATCTCACATTCAGATAAGCATAAAAGCTATATCCACATTCTCAACAGATATGTATATCAACAATATCCACAGATAAGCATACAAGCTGTATCCACACTCTACAACAGATATGTATATCAACAATATCCACAGATAAGCATACAAGCTGTATCCACACTTCACTTCACAAAGATAAGCATATGAGCTCTATCTTCACTTCTCTAGACAAGCATATGAGCTCTGTCTACGGAGTACATCCCCTATCTCCTCCAAATACCTATCCGGTTTAGAGGTACATCCCCTATCTTCCCCTAAACCGCGGAGTACATCCCCTATCTCCTCCTCTACACATAACGTATATAAACACATTGGTTCTATATACAATCACACAATACACACAATTAATGTATTCTATCAACCGTCAAGTTCCATGACACATTCCATTGATTAGTTTCCGTTTACCTAATCATCATGCATTGTCTACAACAATCTCGACTATCCTCCACCGATAGCCCAAAGCAGTTATTTCTAAAACAGAAAATAAATGCACAAATGGATATTCAATCAACATTTCATTTCCTCATTTCTCACCAATTAATTATCCCAATTAATTAAACAATGTAATTAGGCCATTTTCCATAATTACCATTTCAGCCCTTAGGTCCCATTTTCATCAATGATTCAACAATCATTCTATTTTTTCTATGCCAAACATGCATCTAGGTTTATTATGAATAAAACCCCAACTTTTGTAAAATTACACAAAAGCCCCAAACTTTCACAAAATTACCAAACCAAGCCCAACATCTCAAAATACCAAAATTTAAAGACAAAACCCATAGAGAGGAGTAGGATATCCCTACCTCGAAGTTTTAGCCCAAAAGGAGATGAAGACTCCAAGATCAACTTGCTCCAAATCCAAACTTTTTCAGATTAAATCGAAGCTCTCAACGCCCTCTATCTTTTTAACAAAGGCCCTAGGCTAGATTCACACCCTAGGGAGATCAAATCTTAGAGAGAGTGCAAGTTTAGAGAGAGAGAGTGTCGAATTTAGGTTTTGCTCAAAGAAAGGGACTGAAAAAGTGATGTTTAAGACGCTGCTGTCCGCTGATATAAAACACCCTCGCTCGAGCGAAGGATTGGTCGCTCGAGCGACCAGACACAGAAAACTCTCGCTCGAGCCAAGAAGTCCTCGATCGAGCGAAGAAAAACCCAGACCGCTCGAGCCACGAAAAGCTCGCTCGAGCCAGAAACTACAACTCTCAGGTCCAGAACCGGGGCAACACTACTCTCGCTCGAGCGACAAACTCCTCGCTCGAGCGAAGGACCAAAAATCTGGGCAGCAACACTAGGCTCCCAAGCACAACCAACCTGTAACAAACCTGCCCAACACATCCCATAATTCAAAATACAAAGTAAAGAGGATGCAAACTAGGAAATAAACAACTACCAACATCCACGGACACATGTCCGGATCACTGTACAACAAGGGTAAACCCGGGATCGCTATAACCTCCCCCCCTTAAAGAATTTCGCCCCCGAAATTAAGCACAAGTTTTCAAAAACAGGTTTTCCTCCATTTTAAACAATGTTACAATTTAACATTCAACAATTCGACCCATTACCGGTCATCCCATCCCTTTAACAAGAGACATATCACAAACATATGTATTATTAACATGCACTAACATTATGCACTAACTTTCCAATGTCAACAATATACTTAACACATATAATGTTACATTCAACTTCCATATGAGGCAAGTTCCAAAACATACTTCCAATAACCAAAACAGTTTCAATGTTTCACAACTTAAGACATATATAAAAGCTCTTAAGTTCAACAAAATGTAAAATTTAAATACAAAATTACATATCAATAAACAAGTCCGGATATTTCTCTCGGACTTCCAACTCACGTTCCCAAGTGGCTTCCTCCACTCCGTGATGTTTCCACAAGACTTTCACCCAAGGAATGGTCTTGCCACGCAGGACCTGATCCCGCCTATCCAAGACCCGAACCGGTCTCTCCTCATACGAGGCATCCTCATCTACCTCTAAATCAGTCCAATCCAGCACATGTGATGGATCTGGTTCATACTTCCGAAGCATACTCACATGAAACACGTCATGCACTCCGGACAACTGCGGCGGTAAGGCTAAACGATAAGCAACCTCACCTATCCTCTCAAGGATCTCAAAAGGACCAATAAACCGAGGGGATAACTTCCCACTCTTCCCAAACCTCATCAGACCTCGCCTAGGTGATATTTTCAGAAAGACATGATCACCTACCTCAAACGCCAAAGGCCTCCTCCTACGGTCGGCATAACTCTTTTGTCGACTCTGGGCTGTAACAAGCCTCCTACGGATAAGCTCAACTTTCTCCGTCGTCTCCCTAACCAACTCCGGACCCAACAAAGGTGCATCACCCACCTCGGCCCAACAAACTGGAGACCTACACGGTCGGCCATACAAGGCCTCAAACGGTGCCATACCGATGCTAGACTGAAAACTGTTGTTGTAGGCAAACTCTACCAATGGCAAGTGCCTCTCCCACGTCCCACTGAAGTCCGGGACACAACCCCGAAGCATATCCTCGAGGATCTGAATAGTACGCTCGGACTGCCCGTCAGTCTGAGGATGATAAGCCGTACTAAAGGTCAACTTAGTGCCCAGTGCACTCTGCAAACTCTGCCACAACCTAGCAGTAAAACGAGGATCTCTATCTGAGACAATCGTCACTGGGACCCCGTGCAATCTCACTACGTCCCGAATATACAAGTCGGCAAGATGATCTACCGAATCTCTCACGCGCATAGGAATAAAGTGCGCCGACTTAGTCAACCGGTCTACAACCACCCAAATAGCATCACTACCCCGTTGAGTCCTCGGAAGACCTACAACGAAGTCCATAGTGACATGCTCCCACTTCCACTCGGCAATAGACAAGGGTTGCAACAAACCCGCTGGCCTCTGATGCTCGGCCTTCACTTGCTGGCAAGTAAGGCATTTCGATACGAAAACAGCCACATCTCTCTTCATACCCCGCCACCAAAACTGGCGACCCAAATCCTGATACATCTTAGTACCTCCCGGATGCACCGCAAGGCGCGAATGGTGAAACTCTCGGAGTACCTCCTCTCGGCAAGACTCCGGTACAAACAAACGGTTTCGGTATCTCACACTCAGGTCGGGATACACCGTCAAACCCTTCTCAACTTTCCCACTGGAGATCTTCTCTCGGAGGGATTCTACCTCAAGGTCACCTCTCTGTGCCTCTAACACTCTAATCACAAGTGTAGGCTGCGCAACAACAGAAAACAAGGCCGCAGCCTCGACAGATTCGCCCAGTAGCAAATCAAACTCGCCCAGTGCTCCCAACATCTCCCATTCCCGGATGGCCATACAAGCTACATCACTAATGGTTTTCCTACTAAGGGCATCGGCCACAACATTGGCCTTTCCCGGATGATAGTGCAACTCAAAATCATAATCCTCGATGAACTCCATCCATCTCCTCTGCCTCAAATTCAAGTCTCTCTGGGTAAACAGATACTTCAAACTCTTATGATCCGAGAATACCTCGAACCTCTCACCATAAAGGTAGTGCCTCCAGATTTTCAAGGCAAAGATCACTGCTGCTAACTCTAGGTCGTGAGTAGGGTAATTCTTCTCGTGTATTTTCAACTGACGTGAGCCATAAGCTACCACTTTCCCCTCTTGCATCAACACACAACCCAAACCCTCTCGTGAGGCATCACAATAAACCGCATAACCCAACCCTCTCTCCGGAATAATCAACACCGGAGCGGTGGTCAATCTAACTTTCAACTCTTGGAACGACTTTTCACAAGTCTCACTCCATACAAACTTGACTCCTTTCCGAGTCAGTCTAGTCAACGGTGACGCTAACCTGGAGAAATCTTTCACAAACCGACGGTAATACCCAGCTAATCCCAGAAAACTGCGGATCTCAAACACACTCTTAGGCTGTGCCCAATCTTGCACTGCCTCAACCTTGGATGTATCAACAGACACCCCTTCCCCGGATACCACGTGGCCTAAGAATTTGACTTCCCTCAGCCAGAACTCACACTTCCCAAACTTGGCATACAGCCTATGGGCTCTAAGTAACTCAAGCACCACTCTCAAGTGTGCCTCGTGCTCCTCCTCAGAAGACGAATAGATAAGGATATCGTCCACAAAAACAACCACAAATCGGTCTAAGAACTCCCGGAAAATCCGGTTCATCAAGTCCATAAAGACTGCCGGTGCATTGGTAAGCCCGAATGGCATCACCAAAAACTCGTAATGGCCATACCGCGTACGGAATGCCGTCTTAGGAATATCTTCCTCCCTGACCCTCAACTGATGGTAACCCGATCTCAAGTCTATCTTAGAGAAACAACGGGAACCCTTCAATTGGTCAAACAAATCATCTATACGGGGCATAGGATACTTATTCTTAACCGTAGCCCGATTCAACTTCCGGTAGTCTATACACAATCTCAAGGCACCATCTTTCTTTTTAACAAAGAGGGCCGGTGCTCCCCACGGTGAAACACTAGGGCGAACAAAGCCCTTATCGAGCAATTCCTGAAGCTGAACTTTCAACTCAACCAACTCTGCTGGAGCAAAACGGTAAGGTGCCATAGAAATCGGCGCCGTGCCGGGCACTAAATCAATAGAGAACTCTATCTCTCGGTGAGGTGGCAAACTAACAAGATCTTCGGGAAAAACATCCGAATACTCACAAACCACCCTCGGCAACAAAAGCTGGGTCTCACCACTCTCACCACTCTCAAAACTAGCAAGTAGACTACTAAGTTCACTCCGCCCTCGCGAATCATACCCCGGTGGCAAAACACTACCAACCCGGTCTCCCAAGAAATGGAACCATTCCCCACTCAAGGTACATAGTGTAACCCTCTGGCGGTAGCAATCAATAACAGCCCGGTATGACGATAACCAGTCCATACCCAAAATGACATCAAAACCCTTCATGGGCATGACAACAAACGGAAAAGGAAGCCTATAATCGGCGACCTCTATATCACATCCTCTAACACCCTGTTTCAGGATCAACTCACCACCCAAAGGCGATACCACACAAATAGGAGATGCTAACTGTGCTAACTCCACTTCCAAAACAGATGCAAATGCAGCAGATACAAAAGAATGAGATGCACCCGTGTCTATCAACACACTAGCAACTGAGTTGCAAAACAGAAAAGTACCTCTCACTACTGATGGAGCCGGTACTAAATCCTGCGCGGTAACAGCATACACGCGCCCCGTAGGCCCCTGGTCTACCTGCTCACCTCTCGGAGCAAAAGACTGCTGCACAGACTGGGATGACGAAACTCCCGGATTGGCCCTCGAGGCCTGCACAGACTGAGCTGGCTGAAAACCCTGCGTCTGCCTAGAACCAGACGCTCCCGAAGTGGCACTCAACTGTGGGCAAAACCTCTTCATGTGCCCAGGTTGTCCACACTGATAACAAGTCAAGAGCTGCCCCCTGCCCAAACTCTGACTCTGCGGTCTAGCTGAAGAAGAAGCAGCTTTCTGACCCCCACCTTTCTGCGGGCAAACAGAAACCTTGTGACCCAGCTGGCCACACTTGTAACAAGTGAATTCTCCCTGACTGCCTCTCCCCGAGCCTACACTAGGCACTGGAAAGGTCGATCTAGAGACTGCACCCTGAGACTGCTGAGGGTTATAACCCTTCTGTCTCCTGCCATCACCCTGACCATCTTGGCTCCTCTTGGAGCCTCTCTGACCCTCATCCTCCTCCTGCATCATAAGCTCCATATGAGCTGCAGCGTCCACTAGGTGTCTATACTCTCGAATATAAGACCCACCAATTCTCAACTTGAGGCCCCGCCTCAACTTCCGCTCAAACTCATAGCAACGGCGTTCCTCAGACGCCACCAGTTCAGGTGCAAACCTAGACAGACTGGTAAAAGTAGCCTCAAACTCGGCCACCGACAAGCCCTGCTGATTAAGCCGGCTAAACTGATCTCTCAGCTTCTCCCTAGCTACTGCTGATAAAAACCTCTCCTGAAAAGCATTTATAAACGCCTCCCAAGTACCACCAACACGAGCTTTCTCGTACTTCCACCATTGACCCGCATCTCCCTTCAGTTGGAAGGATGCCAAGGTCACTTTCAGTGCTCCGTCCTCGATGCCAAGCATCTCAAACGTCTTCGTTGTCTGTTCGAGCCATTCATCTGCCTTAAGCGGCTCTTTAGGATCCCCGATAAACTCGTCCGGATTACACCGGAAGAACTCCCTCTTCAAGAAAGAAGGCCCTGCCTCAGCTGCCTGATTCCCAGCTCTAAGAATACCCAAAGCTCCTGCTATCTCTCTGGCCAAGGCACCCATAGCCTGCTGACCCACTGGCTCGGCCACATTGGCCTGCCCAACTCCCTCCTGCACTGCCGGAATCTCACCCGGTAACGGTACTTCCTGCCTCGCAGGTCTACCACGCCTAGCTCCTCTTCCTCGTCCTGACATCCTAATAAAGGCAACACAGAACGTTAGCACATTCATAAGTGTGCTGAAACTAAACACTCACGTCCTAATGCATGGACAACTGTAATTCACTCCACATAAGCACATAAACACATAAGCACTTACGAATTTCATTTCCGGATAATGATAGTCCCAAGGCGTTACTAGAGTTCCGGTTAGAAACAGCATTGATCAAGTGCTTTTCCAACAAGACTCCCAGAAACTCAAGGATCCAATCAACATCCTAGAAATTAAATCCCATACCCACATAGTCACATAAGCATGTTATCAAATAAGCACATAGCATATGGTACTACATCTAAGTCTCTACCAAGCGAGACAAACCCATTGTGATCCTAATCACTTCCCACGTACCCAAAGTATTCGAACCCGGTACGCTCTGATACCAAGTTGTAACGCCCTCAAAATAATAACATTAAACCCATCAGATAAGACATGCATTTACATATAAACTAACCGCATTCCTTTCATTCATTAGAATTCCAAGACATAAGTATTACATGTTAACCTCATAACAAAATGCCCTACGGGCTTACAGCTTTCCAAGTTAACACTTGGTTACAACAAAGAGTTCTAACTCGTTTACACATTAAGCCCTTGGCTTGAAATTACATGTAATACATCAAAAGTAAAACGACAAAACTATGCCCGCCACTAGCCTCCCAGCTATGTCCTTGGAGGTGGCATGCTTCCTGTACCTGAAAATGATATTCCCATATAGGGTGAGCCACAGCCCAGTAGAAATACACTAAACCAACCATGGACAATGACTAAAACATTAGCAATTGATAGTTGGTCAACACTGATACAATCACATAAATTACATATTTATGTCAATGACTTACAAGTCCCAATTACTTTTCATTTTCCCTTTTTCAACAGATAAGCATGCTAGCTCTATCATCATTTCCACAGATATGTATAAAAACTATATCTCACATTCAGATAAGCATAAAAGCTATATCCACATTCTCAACAGATATGTATATCAACAATATCCACAGATAAGCATACAAGCTGTATCCACACTCTACAACAGATATGTATATCAACAATATCCACAGATAAGCATACAAGCTGTATCCACACTTCACTTCACAAAGATAAGCATATGAGCTCTATCTTCACTTCTCTAGACAAGCATATGAGCTCTGTCTACGGAGTACATCCCCTATCTCCTCCAAATACCTATCCGGTTTAGAGGTACATCCCCTATCTTCCCCTAAACCGCGGAGTACATCCCCTATCTCCTCCTCTACACATAACGTATATAAACACATTGGTTCTATATACAATCACACAATACACACAATTAATGTATTCTATCAACCGTCAAGTTCCATGACACATTCCATTGATTAGTTTCTGTTTACCTAATCATCATGCATTGTCTACAACAATCTCGACTATCCTCCACCGATAGCCCAAAGCAGTTATTTCTAAAACAGAAAATAAATGCACAAATGGATATTCAATCAACATTTCATTTCCTCATTTCTCACCAATTAATTATCCCAATTAATTAAACAATGTAATTAGGCCATTTTCCATAATTACCATTTCAGCCCTTAGGTCCCATTTTCATCAATGATTCAACAATCATTCTATTTTTTCTATGCCAAACATGCATCTAGGTTTATTATGAATAAAACCCCAACTTTTGTAAAATTACACAAAAGCCCCAAACTTTCACAAAATTACCAAACCAAGCCCAACATCTCAAAATACCAAAATTTAAAGACAAAACCCATAGAGAGGAGTAGGATATCCCTACCTCGAAGTTTTAGCCCAAAAGGAGATGAAGACTCCAAGATCAACTTGCTCCAAATCCAAACTTTTTCAGATTAAATCGAAGCTCTCAACGCCCTCTATCTTTTTAACAAAGGCCCTAGGCTAGATTCACACCCTAGGGAGATCAAATCTTAGAGAGAGTGCAAGTTTAGAGAGAGAGAGTGTCGAATTTAGGTTTTGCTCAAAGAAAGGGACTGAAAAAGTGATGTTTAAGACGCTGCTGTCCGCTGATATAAAACACCCTCGCTCGAGCGAAGGATTGGTCGCTCGAGCGACCAGACACAGAAAACTCTCGCTCGAGCCAAGAAGTCCTCGATCGAGCGAAGAAAAACCCAGACCGCTCGAGCCACGAAAAGCTCGCTCGAGCCAGAAACTACAACTCTCAGGTCCAGAACCGGGGCAACACTACTCTCGCTCGAGCGACAAACTCCTCGCTCGAGCGAAGGACCAAAAATCTGGGCAGCAACACTAGGCTCCCAAGCACAACCAACCTGTAACAAACCTGCCCAACACATCCCATAATTCAAAATACAAAGTAAAGAGGATGCAAACTAGGAAATAAACAACTACCAACATCCACGGACACATGTCCGGATCACTGTACAACAAGGGTAAACCCGGGATCGCTATATTTGGAATTAGATGGATTTTGAATTTTGTGCATGAAACCTACTGGTAACTGCTCCTAGAAAGATCAAGAGTGTCATCATTATATCAATAGGGAGCCTAAAAAAATATCATGAAAGTGTCATCATTGTATGAGGAGAGAGACAAGGAGTACTATTTAACAAACTTCATTATTATAAAATCATAGGAAAAGAATTTTAAGGAAATCATCCGCAACCAATCCACTTATTTATGCTATACTGCATCATATTTAATTAAAGTTTAACAAATAATAGATTCATAGGTTCTCCATTCTTTCTTTCTCTAGTTGCTGGGCCACCAAAATTGAGCTTAAAGATAATCTACCACCTTCTTGTCCACTTGGAATGCCTTGGAAAGAACATCATCAGAAATCCTTGGATTTGACCCGAACACTGCATTAGCAACTGTAATGGTTCCGGGGTTTTGGCTACTTAAGGCAGCAAGAGCTACTGCATTAGTCTTTCCATTATTAAATTGAAAGTGAATGAGACCCTGTGGGAACACAAAAACATCTCCTGGGTACAAGACCTTTGTAAAGAGGCGGTTGTCAGTGTTGGAGGTCACGAAGCCGACATAGAGAGTACCTTCCAACACCATGATGACCTCAGTTGCACGAGGGTGCGTGTGGGGTGGGTTGAGGCCATAAGGTGCAAAGTCAATGCGAGCTAAGGAGATGCCGAGAGTATTGAGGCCTAGTATTTGGATAACGTTTACGGGAGTAACCTTTGACCCAATTGGGTTCGATGTGTTTTGAGGAGTAAGGAGGCCTGAAAAGAAGAAGTCATCTGCTGTGGCAAGCTTTGGGTCGTTGCAAACTTTGCCATTCACGAACACTACAATGCAAAAGAAATGGAGTTGTGCTTCAGTAAGATGTTGGAAAAAATGATTTTTGGGGACTTTAATTTAATATTAAAGTGTGGTGACTTTAATTAAAGATTAAAGTGGGTCCCAACCATCTATTGTGTTGGGTCCAAGTGGGTCTAGATACTTTGCATTGAGATCTTTACACCACAGATAGAATGGCCAAAAACCATTGAGATTTGAATGAGAAATTACCTCATGAAGTTAGCTTCATGGAAAAAAGGTAATGAAGTTTGTAACTCCTGCATTAATGGGGTTTGTAACTCCTGCCTTTATTGCAGAGGTTAATGGTGCATTATGAACAGCCATAAAGGCTGGAGGCTCTTCCTCTCTCCCCTATACATGTATAAATTGAGACCCTCCTGTCAAGTCTCAAACACAGAAATTTTTACTTCCATTTCACAAGTCAGTTTGCCTGAAAGTTCCTACAGTGAAAGAGTGCTACCACTGTTTTGTTCGCTAAGCTAGACAGAGAGTGCTTCTGCCGTAGCTGGTTTTGACCGTCGTATCCTGGGAGATAGACGCCGGGATTCCTCAAGCACTCGACCAGTGAGGCAGCGAAATCTGTTTTAAGGAAACTGCTTTCGTGCAGGCTTCGGTTTCGTCTCTTTACCCTTTTATTGTTTTGTGTATTTCTGTTGAAATTTAGTTGTAATTATTAGCATGTGTTCTTAGTATATATATAATTTCTTCATAAATCTATTTATTTAATTTCAAAATTTGAACAACAAGCTTAAAACAGATTTTTCATATATGTTTTTCCTATGAAATTGATCGAATAGATTTATATATAGACATTTGTATAATGTTACTAGGAACTGTTACGGAATTGCTCCCTATTTCAATGATTGTAAATTATGCAATGTGATTCTCTAATTGTTTAGTTTAATTAGAATGCTCTATCATAATTTGTATACTTAATTGTATTACTCTGATCTTATTTTATGAGTATGGTTCATCATTCCCCTTCTATGATTTCCATGAATAGTGTGTGATTTAATTGGATGAATTAAAGTTTGAATTAAATGTAGTTCTTTGGAGTAATAAAATTTGTGTAACTTGCCAATATTTATTTACATGGTTATTGTGAATTAAATTCTTATATAATTTATGGCAATTAATTTTTTAATTTAATGTAGAAGTTATAAGGTTTTGTAACTTGTATAGTATCTTAATTCCTTAGTTATTTTGCTATTCTATGATTTGCTAGAAGGTTAAATAATATTTGATTGTATGTACAATTGCTTTATATTATGTTGTCGTTTTCTACTAACTCTCTTTGTAGGCATACCTAAGCGTAGAAAGGAATTGTATGGACTACTTATAATCCTCAATTGGATTGGTTATTTTTCTTTATGTTTGAAGAAATTTTTTACTTGAGATTTAGTTGGTTTGTTTACCAATTTGTAGTAGCAAGTTTTATTTGCTTATTAGACGCATTTTATATGCATGTATTTGGTTGTAGCAATTTTAAATTGTTTGCAAGTTTAAATTGCTTGTAAGTTTGGATTTTGGTTTGGTTTTCTGGAATAGAAACCAAAGTGTTTAGCCTTGGCTAAAAAGGAGGTTTTATTTGTTCTGAAATGGCAACTATCACTGATGCTGCTGCTGCTGCTACTGCTAATGTTGGTGGGGATCTGAACCCCGGGGCAACTGGGTTGCCAACCCCTACTGTTGTGACCTCTGTGGTCAACCATGGCGTTACTCCGGCTGTTCCGGGAGGACCGCTCAGTCATCATGAGCGCCCAGAGAAATTTGCTGGGGTGAACTTTAAGAGATGACAGCAAAAGATGTTGTTCTACTTGACCACGCTAAACCTTGCAAAGGTTCTGAGCGAGGATCCTCCAGCTGTGGCAGAGAATGAGCTTGATAGGCAGAAAGTCATGGCGCTTGACACATGGAAGCAGACAGACTATCTTTGCCGGAACTATGTGTTCAACAGCTTGGCAGACTCACTCTATAGTGTGTTTTGTTCCAAGAGCTCAGCAAAAGAGTTATGGGAATCTCTGGACAAAAAGTATAAGACTGAGGATGCCGGGGCAAAGAAATTTGTGGTTGGCCGGTTCCTTGATTTTAAAATGGTAGGCTCTCAAACTGTGATAAGCCAAGTCCAGGAGTTTCAAGTGATCTTGCATGAAATTCATGCTGACGGAATGCCTTTGAACGAGTCATTACAAGTTGCTGTGATCATTGAGAAACTTCCCAATGGTTGGAAGGATTTCAAGAACTACTTGAAGCACAAGCGCAAGGAAATGTCAGTTGAAGAGCTAGTGGTCCGACTCCGGATTGAGGAGGATAATAGAAAGAAAGGAGGGAGTACCTCCTCAGTAAAAGCCAATGTCATTGAACATGGCAAATCTTCTGGAATAAGAAAGAAGCCCTCTAAGTTGGGGCCTAGAGGTGGTGTTGCAAAGAAGCCGGCTTACAAGCCACCGGAACCAAGTAATCGGTTCTTTGGGAAGTGCTATAATTGTGGTAGCAATGGGCATCAGGTTAGTGACTGCCACAAGCAGAAGAAGTCATACAAGACTAAACCTCGTGCTCATATGGAAGATTTACAAGAGCACTCCCATGAGGAGGATGATATGCACTTGTCTGCCGTTGTCTCTGAGGTGAATCTGGTAGGTTCAAACCCAAGAGAATGGTGGATTGATACTGGGGCTACACGCCACATCTGCTCCGAGAAAAAGCTGTTTACAACTTTCGAACCGGTTACAAACGGTGAGAAGTTGTTTATGGGAAACTCTACTACCTCGATTGTTGAGGGGAAAGGAAAGGTGGTCCTAAAGTTGACGTCAGGAAAAGAGCTGACCTTGAACGAAGTCCTGTATGTTTCGGACATTCGTAAAAATCTTGTCTCAGGGTCTCTTCTTAGTAAACATGGTTTTCGCATTGTTTTTGAGTCCGATAAGGTCGTTTTGACCAAGAGCGGAATGTATGTGGGTAAGGGTTATATGTTGGGGGGTATGTTTAAACTCAATGTAATGACTATTATCCCAAAGATGAATAAAGATGCATCTTCTTCTGTTTACATGCTTGAGTCTTCCAATTTGTGGCATGGTAGACTAGGACATGTGAACTTTGAATCTTTACGTAGATTAATCAAGTTAGATCACATACCATCTTTTAAGATTAATCCGAAACACAAGTGTGAAACTTGTGTTGAAGCAAAGTTGACAAGATCTTCGTTTCATTCTATTGAAAGAAGTTCAGAACCGTTGGATTTAGTGCATAGTGATGTGTGTGACTTAAAATTTATACAATCACGTGGTGGCAATAAGTACTTCATCACTTTTATTGATGATTGCACTAAGTATTGTTATGTCTATTTGCTCAAAAGCAAAGATGAGGCGATTGACAAGTTTGTTTGTTATAAGAATGAAGTTGAGAATCAAGTAGGCCGCAAGATTAAGGCTTTCAGAAGTGATCGTGGTGGTGAGTATGAATCACCGTTTATTGAGATTTGTGCTCAATCCGGGATTATCCACCAAACCACGGCACCTTATTCTCCTCAATCAAATGGGGTTGCTGAACGGAAGAATAGGACGCTAAAGGAAATGATGAATGCAATGTTGATAAGTTCTGGATTGCCACAGAACATGTGGGGGGAAGCAATTCTCTCTGCAAATTACATTCTGAATAAAGTACCCCGGAAGAAGGTGGACAAGACGCCATATGAGCTATGGAAAGGCGTTAAGCCTTCGTATAAATTCTTACGAATGTGGGGGTGTCTTGCAAAAGTGGCAATTCCTACACCTAAACGGGTTAGGATAGGCCCGAAATTCGTGGATTGTATATTCATTGGTTATGCACATAATAGTAGTGCATATCGGTTTCTTGTACATAAGTCTGAAATTCCAGACATACACAGGAATACCATTATGGAGTCAAGGAAGGCATGTTTCTTTGAAGACATTTTTCCTTGCCGAACCCATGAAAGGGTTCCAAGGTCTTTGGAGAAATTTGATGAGCTTGCTAGTGACGATGATCATATTGATGATTCAGGTGATGATCAAATTGAGGTTTTAGATGAGCCCAGAAGGAGTAAAAGGGCTAGGATATCCAAATCTTTTGGTCCAGACTTCTTAACTTATATGGTTGAGAACGAACCTCAAACTTTCCACAAAGCTGTGACTTCTCCTGAGAGTCCATTATGGAAAGAAGCGATCAAAAGTGAGATTGACTCCATCTTACAGAACCACACCTGGGAGTTGGTAGATTTACCTCCAGGTTGTAAGCCTTTAGGCTGCAAATGGATTTTTAAAAGAAAGATGAAGGCCGATGGGTCAATTGACAAGTATAAGGCGAGGCTCGTTATCAAAGGGTACAGGCAACGAGAAGGCCTGGATTACTTTGATACGTACTCACCTATTACTAGGATAACATCCATTCGGATGGTGATTGCGATTGCTGCTTTGCGCAATCTAGAAATTCACCAGATGGATGTAAAGACAGCTTTCTTAAATGGAGATTTGAATGAAGAAATCTACATGGAGCAACCTGAAGGATTTTCAGCTCCAGGGCAAAGCAGGAAAGTTTGTAAACTTGTCAAATCTTTGTATGGTTTGAAGCAAGCGCCTAAACAATGGCATGAGAAGTTTGACAACGCAATGTTGTCAAATGGGTTTAGAATCAACGAATGTGACAAGTGTGTTTATGTCAAAGACACTGATAGAGGTTATGTCATTTTGTGTCTATATGTTGATGATATGCTCATTATAGGTAGTAACGATGAAGTGATCAAAACTACCAAGAAGTTGTTAAACTCTAAGTTTGACATGAAGGATATGGGCATTGCAGATGTTATTCTGGGAATTAAGATTACTAGAATCTCTGACGGAATTGTACTATCTCGGTCTCATTATGTTGATAAGATACTTGAGAAGTTTAGTGGATCAGATACGAGTGTGTCATCGACACCTGTAGACTTAAGTCTACATTTTACCAAGAATAATAATGAAAGTGTCTCATAGTTAGAATATTCTCGGGTAATTGGAAGTTTAATGTATCTGATGAGTTGTACTAGGCCGGATATAGCCTACTCGGTTAGCAGGCTTAGTAGATACACAAGTAATCCCGATGCTTCTCATTGGAAGGGTATTGTGCGGGTGTTAAGGTATTTACGCTACACTCGGGATTATGGGCTGCATTATACTCGATATCCAGCAGTGCTTGAAGGCTATAGTGACACAAATTGGATATCAGATATAAAGGACTCAAAGTCCACTAGTGGATATGTGTTCACTCTTGGTGGAGCAGTGGTGTCTTGGAAATCTTCCAAATAAACGTGTATATCTAGATCAACGATGGAATCAGAGTTTATTTCTTTTGGATAAAGCAATGGAAGAAGCTGAATGGCTTTGCCATTTCCTTGAAGATATTCCAAGTTGGTCCAAACCTGTGCCTGCTATTTGTATTCATTGTGATAGTCAATCTGCAATTGGTAGGGCATAGAGTAATATGTATAATGGAAAGTCTAGACATATCCGTCGTAGACATAATTCCATACGACAACTACTCTCGAATGGAGTTGTCTCTATAGACTATGTAAAGTCTAAGGACAACATTGCGGATCCGCTAACCAAAGGGTTAAATCGAGTGTTAGTCGAAACGTCGTCAAAAGGAATGGGGTTGAGGCCTTTGGAAGTTACCGGAATGGAAACCCAACCTAGTTGACTGGAGATCCCAAGATCTAGGTTCAATGGGACAACCTAATTGCATGTAACGGTGGTATGTCACTGAGGAGGTTAAACCTCCAGCCATTCCTTCTATCAGTGATACCTGCAAGTGTAGAGGTTAAGCTGAGCTTTTAATGACTCTAGTGTGTTAAGCTATTGAGCTGAGTATAGCAGGATACTCAAGTAGAGTCACCTATGTGAGTGTGAAGTGGGGCCGCTTCTAGAAGAATTGGGCAGGCCAAGATTCTTTGAAACCACTCGCTGAACCAGGCTAGTGTCCAGGGCCACACAGGGCACACCAGTGAGAACAGAATGGTGGTAGGAGTAATTCCCGTGTGAGATCTATTGTCTCAGTTTACATAAACGGCAGAGTAGTTCAAGATGTCATATTCACTGATTAGCCAGAAAACTTGATAGGTTTTCACTGGGAGAGGTTCAAAGCCAAAAGCTACCTTCTCTGATGTCGGGGTTAGTCCGTTGTACTCTCTCTCAGAGTCATTATTGTTGAACGGTGTTCGTTTGTTGCGTCATTCGGTCAATTTTTATTCATGTGGGGGATTGTTGGAAAAAATGATTTTTGGGGACTTTAATTTAATATTAAAGTGTGGTGACTTTAATTAAAGATTAAAGTGGGTCCCAACCATCTATTATGTTGGGTCCAAGTGGGTCTAGATACTTTGCATTGAGATCTTTACACCACAGATAGAATGGCCAAAAACCATTGAGATTTGAATGAGAAATTACCTCATGAAGTTAGCTTCATGGAAAAAAGGTAATGAAGTTTGTAACTCCTGCATTAATGGGGTTTGTAACTCCTGCCTTTATTGCAGAGGTTAATGGTGCATTATGAACAGCCATAAAGGCTGGAGGCTCTTCCTCTCTCCCCTATACATGTATAAATTGAGACCCTCCTGTCAAGTCTCAAACACAGAAATTTTTACTTCCATTTCACAAGTCAGTTTGCCTGAAAGTTCCTACAGTGAGAGAGTGCTACCACTGTTTTGTTCGCTAAGCTAGACAGAGAGTGCTTCTGTCGTAGCTGGTTTTGACCGTCGTATCCTGGGAGACAGACGCCGGGATTCCTCAAGCACTCGACCAGTGAGGCGGCAAAATCTGTTTTAAGGAAACTGCTTCCGTGCAGGCTTCGGTTTCGTCTCTTTACCCTTTTATTGTTTTGTGTATTTCTGTTGAAATTTAGTTGTAATTATTAGCATGTGTTCTTAGTATATATATAATTTCTTCATAAATCTATTTATTTAATTTCAAAATTTGAACAACATAAGATTGGGTGAAAGAAATAAAATATAATATATAGACTAACTAATTTTCAATAATGTTACAATAATGACATCTAAGAAATTAAAAATTGGTCCTTTACAAATTAAAACAATTAAAATGTTGGAGACCAACATGAAATATATTTTATATTTTGAGGACCAAAAGTGTAATTAACCATTTTTTTAGCTAATGTTATTTTATGTTCAGAAAATACTACTTATTTTGATGATGAATATTGACGATGTCAGTGAGGGAGACAATTTTAATACATATTTAATACTTTGAATACGAAATTGGCACCACTAAAATATTGATTATCAAAATGACACTAAAACATATTTATGTTACGAAAAGTACAATTAATCAGTCAATATTTGACTTCAAAATGAAAAATTGACATGAACTCCAACGAAAAAAATTGAGGTTTTAATTATTATCAAAATACAACTGCTTTGAATAAGCTTTGCCACTAAAGTCATATTTCAAAATCTAAAACTTAAGTTTGGAAGGCTTAAAGTTGGGAGATAGAGATGAGCATGAAATATACCATCGGAGTTATTAATAGCAACACAGAAATCCTGTGGAGGACTGGGGTCTGAAGCAGAGACAAGTGTGGAAGCCAACGCCATAATAGCTATGGTTACAAGGACAAAGTGAGTGCCCATTTTTATCACTCGGAAACAACAAACAAAATATTGCAATAGCTGTTTTTTTTTTTTTTTTGAAGCAAATTGGAATTTCTATGCCTAATTGCTTGAAGAAGGAGACAGATATCTAAGCATGGAAAGCCCGTCTATTTATAGATATAGATGGATGAGAGTAGTTGAATTTTTTATTAAGTATTTTCGAATGCTAATGAGAGAAGAATTACCAAGTCGTCAATGGGTAGCTTCTTTCCTCATTGGCCATTTAATTCAATGATGAACGGTTCTTCAACAACTAAACCCTTTTCTAATATCTTTTTTCTTACTGCTTATTGAAATGCTTCTATTGACTTTTCTATTTCATCTTCTTCTTTTTTTAATTTTTTATAATGGACAATTTCAACCACACCAGATATGCATAATCATCTGTAAATTATTAGTATCCGACTATTTTTGCATCTTGGGAAGACAGTATTCCACTATCTCTTGACTTGATTCACAAAGACACAATGCAAGCATGGGCAAACTTCTTGAAGAAAGAAAATTACTAGTCAAGCATAATTTCATCATTTAATTCTAAATTAAAGATTTTCAAATATTATCGCCTGTTACCATTTTGTCTATGCCTATACATTATAAATTATAATTTGTCTCCATTTATTTAAATATTTCTTCAAGAAACAGAAAGATTGAAGTTTTACAATATTTGGATGCTCTTTAAGTGATTAGATTTAACAAGATAAAAATTACTTACATTCCTCAATTAAATTGTGTACATAGAGTAAGAAATAATAATTCATATATTCACTATACATAAATGCCTTTAAAATTAAAAAAAAATTAAAAATCTGTTAGGTTTTATTCTTGGCAACCCCGTTTGACAAAACTCCTTTCAGTTGTATTTATTTTCGCACTTTTTTATTTCAGTGAGGCTTTGAGTGTTTAGATGCGAATCCAACCCGAATTGTGCCTTTCAGAGAAGTTTGTGATGCTAATGCTTTCAAGATTGCCACTTCGCTGATTATGACGGGGATCGAGCTGCCAAGTTGCCTGTACACTCGAGCGGACACTTCCCCGCTCGAGCGGAGAATCCCTGGTTCCAGCAGTTTTGGTCGCCTGTAAAAGTACTGAGATGTGTAATTTTACGCTCAAGCGGGTTCTCTAGCGCTCGAGCGGATCTCTGTTATATCACGCGCATATTTTGCTGAAAATGCTCGAGCGGGATGTTGGGTGCTCGAGCGGACCGCGCGAACACAGTTTTCTGGATTTCAATAAGGATTGGGTTTTCTTCCAAATCTAGGATTACTTTTGGTTTTCTATAAATAGTTGGTTTTCTCCCAAAACTAGACTACTCCTCAAGTCCTCCAGATCTTCTTTTTGGATTCTAAGGTTTATATCTGGGGAAATTTTGTTAGTTTTCTTTGATGTTTTATTGAGTATTCAACTCATGGTTTAAAGAGAGTACATCAAAGGTTGTGTTTTGTTCTACAAAAAGAGAGAGTTGTTCTTCGGTGGATTCTGAAGAATTCGAGTCTGAAGCTTTGGTGGATTCCGGGGTGGCTCATCGTAAAGACAATTCCGAGGTGAAGACGGGTTGAAAGGGGCACATAGAGGTTGGTTTAATTAGGCGTGGATTCACTAGGTAATTGAGAATATACCTGTGTAATTCCTTTAAATCTTCTTAGTGGATTGTTTTTGTGGCTGTTGCCCGTGGTTTTTTTATCACAGTTGGAGGTGTCCAATTGTGGTTTTTCCACGTAAAATCGTTGTGTCTCTTTGTCTTGATTGTTTGATTGGTATTGTTATATTTTGCTTAAAATTGATACATAATCACAAATCAACATCTAGGAGGTTTCTAGATTTTTCAATTGATATCAGAGCAGGTCATTCTATTTTTTTTTAAAATTCTTTTAGAACAAGATCTTGTTTGATTTGTGATAATGGATACAATTCGTGTGGGAAATTCTATGGTTCGACCACCCCTACTTGACGGATCCAATTATTCTTTTTGGAAAGCTCGAATGAGATCTTTTTTAAAATCTATTGATGAAAAATTTTGGCAATCCGTCATGAATGGGTGGACTGAACCAACAATTACTATTGATGGAGTAACTTTCCCCAAACCAATTGATAAGTGGGACACAACTGATTACCAAAATAGTAGCTAGAATAGTAAAGCTATAAATTCTCTCTTTTGCGTTGTCACACCTGAAGAGTTTAATCGTATTTGCAATTGTGAAGTCGCAAAAGAGGCTTGGGATATCTTACAAACTATTCATGAGGGCACTCCTTCGGTGAAACGCTCAAAACTTCAAAAGCTCACATCTAGTTTCGAAAACCTTTCAATGAAAGATAGTGAGACCTTTGATGAATTTTATGCAAAGTTGAGTGACATTGTAAATTCCAGCTTCAATTTAGGCGAAAAAATACCAGAATCCAAAGTTGTGGGAAAAATTTTGAGATCCTTGCCCGATCGGTTCCAACCAAAAGTTACGGCTATTGAGGAGGCTCAAGATGTTGACAACCTCAAGCTGGATCAGTCGGTTGGAAATCTCCAAACTTATGACGCACATAGGAATTTCAAAAAGAAACAAAAAGATATTGCTTTTAGTAGTGCTCATAAAGTTAGAGAGGATTCTGATAAGGATTGTGAGATAGATTCCAAGATTACGGCTGCTTTTGTTAAACAATTTAAAAAAAAAAATTGAAAAAGAATTCTAATCTTTTGGAATCTACTCATACTCGTAAATCCAAAGGCAAAGATAAACTCAAAATTAATTCAATAGCCAAGAAGGAGAAAGGAAAGATACAAGGAAACTCTGAAAGACTCCAATGCTATGAATGCCAAGGATTTGGCCACTTTGCTCAAGAATGCCCCACTCGGTTGAAGAAGAAGAAAGCCCTCGCCATCACTTGGGATGATGATTCAGAATCTGATGAAGATGAAAGTGACAACGAAGATCAAAGCGAAGAGGGACATAAACAATTCCTTGCTTTCATGGCGGCTTCCGAAACTGAAGGACAAACAGATTCTTCGAAGAGGTCAGTTGAGAATACCACTGATGATGAATCCTCAGAGAGTGATCATGAAGAGCTTGAGCAAGCTTATGAAAAATTGTATAAGGAGTCTCTTAACTTATTCAAATTAAATGACAAACTCACAAAGAAACTCAAAGCATGTGAAAGTGAGAATGTCAAACTTAAGGAGGAGATTTCCAAGGCCAGGATTGATGCCATCAAGGTAGCTGATGATCGACAAGTTCTTTTTGCAAAACTGTTGACTTGTGAGACAGAAAGGAATGAGCTACTGCATACCTATGCCATGTATGAAGAAAATATTGAATCTCTCGAAATGTCACAAGTTGCTTTGGAAGAACTAATGATTAAGAAAGAAGAAGAGCTCAAGTGTGCTATGGCTACCATTGGTCTTTGGAACAAAGGATCAAAGACTTTGGAGGATATCATTGGGTCTCAACAAATGAGTTGTGACAAGAGTGGCATTGGCTTTGGTGATAAAAAAGAGCAAAAACAGAGTGCTTCCACATCTCATGATACAAGAACTCAAGGAAAGGGAGAACAAAAATTTTAACATAAGGATGGGCTTCTCAAACTTCCTAGAGTTGGTAAGGTAAAAGAAAAGAAGGTACACCCTGGACACCCTGCTTTTATTTGTCATCATTGTGGTATGTATGGTCATATTCGCCCTTACTATTATAAGTTGCATGGGAGAATGTCTCAAAAGGGTAGAAATTCAAATACATTTTGGGTTAGGAGACAACCTTACATGTCCAGGAAGAATACCAAGATTCATGAGGGTGTTCACAATGCCACGACATTTACCAAGACCGCTAGACCTAATTTTGTTAAGATCAAAAAGATTTGGGTGAGAAAACTTGACTTGTGTTAATTTTTTTATTTGGTTTAGTTTTTGGGTTTCTGTGTGTTTTTTTTGTGAGAAAAAAAAAATGTGTGCATGCTCGGTTTTTGTCTTGCTTTGGTTAAGAAAAAAAATGGAAAAAAAAATAAATATTTGGTTTTGCAAGCTTGAAATTTTTGAGTGGTCCTTGGTGCATATTGGAATTGTTGAGAATATCCATTACATGTTAATCTATGTGTGCTTTCTATGGTCATTACTCGTTTTGGAGTGTGTGTTTTTTGATTAGTATGTCTCATTCTGTACACACTCTTGGATTAGCAAATTTTGGAGTCTTCTGCCTTAGTGATTATTTTTTCTCTATGGACTTCTGTTATTGATCTTTTGCGTTTCTAGAGGAATTGACCTATACTAGCATATCATTGGTGATGTTAAGTCTCTTAACCACCTACCATCTTTTTTCATCTCCATGGCTTTCCCCTCTATTCTTTGTAGTCCAACCATGAGGAAAAGGCTACCTCAAAGTCACCAACCAAGCCATCCTTAGTATTTCCATGCTTCTCTGGTTCGGTTTCCATACTCTTGAGCGTGTTAGCCGCCAATGATTGTGCAAAAGAAAAAGTAAAAAGAAAAAGGAAAAGGAAAAGAAAAAATATGCAAAAGAAAGAAAAAAATGTGCAAAAGAAAGAAAAGAAAAAGTGTGTGAAAAAAAAAAAGAAAAAGATTCATTGATTGAGGGGGAGCCTCCGCCTTTACTCACCAAATACCCCTTGATTCCTAGTGGTTTGACTTTCCTTTGTTGTGCTTAGATTCTCTTGTCGGAGGTCCAGCTTTCATATCACTACTAGGATTGAATCTACTGTTTGTCGAACTTCAAGAGTGTCACACACACTTTTATCATGGGATCTATGCTTTTCACATAATGCATCACTTTCTTTTATGAGGAATCTTCTAGAGGCTGTGCACATTGTGTTTTCTTGTAATGGTGCTTCTTGGATAATCTTATGTGTTTTAAGATACTAATCTGAAATTCCTTGCTTGCTCTACCATAATTTTTGTCGTTTTCTTCTTGTTCACTGTTTTCAGTGTTTGTAGTTGCTTTTAGTGAGGGGGAGTTTGGTTCATCTTGATTTGGGTTGGTAAGGGAGTTTGGTTTATCATTGCAAGAGTTTGTTAGCATGAACAATTTGATATGTTTGGTAAGGAAGATTGGCTATATGTTTTGCATGTTATTATGCACTGTTTGCCCTTCTTGTATGTTCCTGATATTTACATCATCATATCATTGCTTGTGTGGTTTATGATCTTGCTTTTGTTGTTTGAGAGTTGTTTTTCATGAGTCTTAGTTTTCATCCATTCATGTTTTCCATCTCATGATTCAAGATAATCGTGTCATATGTCTATTGCTTATTCATATACTCTTGTGGGACTAACAGTTGTTTCGGAGATTGTGGCACTAATAACTGTTTTGCAAATCATGACCTTGAGAAAGATGTTGGCTTTTGTTGGCTGTAATGGGTTGGGGTGATTAGGATTTTATTTGTTAGGTGTGTTTTGTCACGGCATTGCCAAATGGGGAGATTGTTAGGTTTTATTCTTGGCAACCCCGTTTGACAAAACTCCTTTCAATTGTATTTATTTTCGCACTTTTTTATTTCAGTGAGGCTTTGAGTGTTTAGATGCGAATCCAACCCGAATTATGCCTTTCAGAGAAGTTTGTGATGCTAATGCTTTCAAGATTGCCACTTCGTTGATTATGACGGGGATCGAGCTGCCCGGTCAGCTCGCGGGGGTCCAGGGGGCAGCGCCCCTTGGCAGGTCCGGGGCAACGCCACAGCGGGGTCGAGGAGCAGCGCCCCCAAAGCAAAATGCAAAATGCATTCCAAGTTGCTTGTCCGCTCGAGCGGACACTTCCCCGCTCGAGCGGAGAATCCCTGGTTCCAGCAATTTTGGTCGCCTGTAAAAGTACTGAGATGTGTAATTTTGCGCTCGAGCGGGTTCTCTAGCGCTCAAGCGGACCTCTGTTATATCACGCGCATATTTTGCTGAAGATGCTTGAGCGGGATGTTGGGCGCTCGAGCGGACCGCGCGAACACAGTTTTCTGGATTTCAATAAGGATTGGGTTTTCTTCCAAATCTAGGATTACTTTTGGTTTTCTATAAATAGTTGGCTTTCTCCCAAAACTAGACTACTCCTCAAGTCCTCCAGATCTTCTTTTTGGATTCTAAGGTTTATATCTGGGGAAATTTTGTTAGTTTTCTTTGATGTTTTATTGAGTATTCAACTCATGGTTTAAAGAGAGTACATCAAAGGTTGTGTTTTGTTCTACAAAAAGAGAGTGTTGTTCTTCGGTGGATTCTGAAAAATTCGAGCCTGAAGCTTTGGTGGATTCCGGGGTGGCTCATCGTAAAGACAATTCCGAGGCGAAGACGGGTTGGAAGAGGCACATAGAGGTTGGTTCAATTAGGCGTGGATTCGCTAGGTAATTGAGAGTATACATGTATAATTCTTTTAAATCTTCTTAGTGGATTGTTTTTGTGGCTGTTGTCCGTGGTTTTTTTATCACAGTTGGAGGTGTCCAATTGTGATTTTTCCACGTAAAATCGTTGTGTCTCTTTGTCTTGATTGTTTGATTGGTATTGTTATATTTTGCTTAAAATTGATACATAATCATAAATCAACATCTAGGAGGTTTCTAGATTTTTCAAAATCCCTTTTATAACACACGATAAATGTTTGAAAATAATATTTTGTTTATCTTTGTAAATTTTTTATGCATTACTTTTATATTTTTTATTGATAAAAAAACCAAATAGAGATTAATTTCGTAGGCAATACTTTTACGTTATGTTTGGTAAGAGAATTAACAATCTATGAGATTAGTATAAAATTGGTTATCGGGTTGAATTAGTGGGATAAATAATTCTCTCTTATTCATATTTGTTTGGACGAATTACACTAACGGTCCCTATAGTTTGGGACTTCTGTCACTTTGGTCCATAATTTTTTCATTGTGACACATTTGACAATGAATTTTGAAACTTGTTTCAAATAAGGACAATTAGATACCATTGCTTAATTTCAAGGGCAAAATCGTCAATTTGATAAAAATATAAACTAATTTGACAAAACTAATTGTCAAAAAAATATTTTTGAATTTTTAAAAATTATTTTTATCCACTAAAGATAAAATTATGTAAAATTGAATCTTTTAGACATTTATTTATGTAGCAAATTAATTTTTATTATATGTTTGGATGATGATCATGTAATGGGTGGTTGTTTTTATTTTCATTACATTTGTTTATATTTTTCCAAAAGTCAAATATGGTGACAATTTTGATATCAATATTAAACCAATCCATTAAATAAAAAAAAAATCTAAAACTAAAAACATTTCATATATTAAATTTATCAATTACATATTAAAATCATAACAACCACTCATTATATGATCATCATCCAAACACATTATAAAAATTAATTTGGTAAAATAAATAAATAAATAAATATAAGTCTAAAAGATTTATCAATTTTACATAATTTTATCTGTGGTGAGTATAAATAATTTTTAAAAATTTAAAAATATTTTTTTGACATTTATTTTTGTCAAATTAATTTATATTTTATCAAATTGACGATTTTGCCCTTAAAATTAAGCAATGGTATATTCAATTTCCTTAGTTAGATTTGGATTCAGAATTCATGGTTAAATTTGTTACAATTAAAAAGTGAAACACCCAAACTATAGGGACTGTTGATGTAATTCATTCTATTTGTTTTGTAATAGAACAAAAAATTAAAATATCTAACCGAATCTAATTTAAATTATAAAAATTAAAATTAAATAATAAAATATGAGTCTCGTAAAATAATTATTTTAATTTTATATTACAATCTGTCTAATCAAATGGCTGTTAAGCTATAGTATTGCATTCGTCGTTAAATTCCAAAGGAGTTGACTGTTCATCAAGGACAGCAAATTACACTTTCTATGCCTACGTGCTTGAAATAAGTTGACAAAGCAAGCATGGCATACGTATCTATATCTCAGTATAATATAGGGGGGTTATCCATAAATTCTATAGGTTAGAAGTATGTTTTAATTAGTCTTATAATTTTTTCTTATTTATTTAATCTTTTTAGATGTGTAATAATTCATTTATCATTTTAATCTCCTTAATTGTTATTGTTTGTTAGAGTATTGTGTGGGTGAAAATCTGACCACACTGCCCGTTTAGTAATCAGCTGGAGAGCACAAGCAGAATAGATGGCTTAAGCAACCTGAAACAGAAAGAAAAATGCTCTGGCGGTGGTTCTTCCACCCGGGGGCACTCCGACGATCAAGTCAGTATATCTCTCAAAGATAATCAAGTACTAAACTGAATACTCAGAATATAAATTGCATACCTTAGACCCACGGGGGTGCCTCTCTTTTATAATATACTTAATCCAAGTCCCACTAGAAGTATGACTTCTATGAACTCCAATTTACTGTTTACTCTGGACTCTTCAAGAGATAAAGATAAACTCCCTAAGAGCTTTATCCTTATCTTGGTTAAGTCCCATCTTTGCCTTAGGACTCTTGCTCCTTATCTCGGATTCCGATATCTTCGGAGATGACCTCGGCTTCTCCGAGATTACCTCAGCTTAAACTACCAGGGCACGTGGCACCTCGGCTGACACATCGGCGTCACCATGCCACGTGTTGGTATTCAGAAAATACATCCCCACAACTGCCCCCTAGGTTCTATTACCTCGGCATTCTGAGGTGATGGAATCTATTCCGAAATTTTGTTACTTCTTTTCTGAGTAATGGCTCAAAAAAAACTGTTTAGCCAAGATTATCTACTTTCGGCCAACGTGTTCTCTTCAGAGAACGAGGCTTCGGTCGTACTCTCCCATGCGTATGAGCTGTCATGCATATCTAACCGTTCCTTTTTACGTGCTTTGTTTTCATTGGAGCGTGTCTTAGACGCGCCTGGAAGCTGTCTGTTCGTTTGTCTGCGCCGTCTGACGCGTGCGTTACCCTAGGCGTAATGATTGCCCTAATTTTGCCGCCGTTTCAAATTTTTGACAAAACTTTTTTTTGCCTCTATCTTTTCTTCACTTTTTCATTCCGTCTTCTTGCTCTTTCTCTCTCTGAAAGCTCATTCTTCTTCGAATCTGTCATCGCTTCAATCTCTCTTCTGGAACTGCTTTTAATCCCTCATCCTTGCAAAGCCTTCTTTGCTGTTGCAACCGGTTTCTGGGTTCGGCGAGCATTGCCTCGGCTTCATTTGTCCTGGTAAGACCCTTTCCTTGAATTCTTTCATTCTCTTTATGTGCTTTTGTCTGTCTGTTGCCATTACTGATCTTGTTCGAGGTCTTGGTTTTATCTGTATCTTGATTTTGTGGCTATGCCTTGAACTTCTATGCTTTTTCATCATTCTTTTTGCCGCTGTCCTTGATTTTTTTTCCTGTATCTTTATTGTTTCTGAGAACTATACCTCTGTTCTTGAATCTGAAACTTCGTCTTTGTTTTCTCTTTTTTGTATCTGCCCCAGATCTATGCCCTCGATCTTTATCTTCATACTTCATAGATTTGGGATTTGTCTGTAGAACCCTTAATCTTTAGGGAAACCTGAAAAACGCCCATCTTCTGAAACATATTCCTCTTAGTTTAAGCCGACATAATGGGTATGTGGAGGCATAGGGTAAATACCCCAACAAAACTTGAATACTTTAGGCAAGAATTCTCTATCCCAGCCGACGTTCATCTTAAGCTGGCTGGGGATAATGATACCATCGTGCCCACAGACCACACAATGCCTTTTCCAATAGTTGCTTTTACCGAATGTGGACTTCGGCTTCCTCTTGATCCCCTCTTTCGTCAAGTTCTCCATTTCTATAAGCTGAACCCCATGCAACTTACTATCAATTCCTATAGGGTAATTAACGGTATTATTGCCTTAGCTAGGCAAGAAAACCTTAGAATCACCCTAGCCGACCTTCAATATTGTTATACCATGTGCCCTCTTGATCTGAAGGATAGGGGTTTTGTCTATTACCTTAAGCCGAGATCCACTCAGTACAAAATTATAGCCGACCTCCCAGACTCCAACAAGGGGGCTGGAGATGATTTTCTCATTGCTTCTGGAAATTGGGAATTTGGCCCAGATGAAGATGTCCACCTCTACCCTCTTCCTCGAACAATTACAGAGGGCAAGAGTAAGAGCCCTGAGTCAACACTTAGTTGTTTTTATTCAAGACTTTAATACTTTTTGTTTCTGACGTCTGTTTCTTTGCAGATCTTCATCAGCCACCGAAAAATTTTCGTCAATCCTTCTTCCCAGGAAGAGATCTGAAAACACTTCTTGGCCTTCCAATCCATAAACGAAAAGCCCCAGTATTACTAAACTTCATCCCTACATACAAATCCACCTTACCCGACGTCCCAAGAAAAAGGAAGAAGAGTCTTTCTCCACCCACAGCCACAACCTTAACTGCTTCTACGTCCCGAACAGATCAAGAGTCCACATCTGACCCAGCCGATCTTCCATCAACTTCGGCCCCCTACTTAATACCAATTCCTGAACGTAAACGTCGAAGAAGGCTTGTAAAGGCTGCCGAGATGGTTCGTCCAAGGCCTGTTGTCCAAGACCTTCTCGCCGATCTCCCAACTGACGCCAAAGCCGCACCAACGCAATCAATGCTTCCACCCAAACCAAAGAGAGTTAAAAAGGCTCAGCCTAAGGCCAAGGCTACAGATGCCGAGGCTGAGGATGCTTTGCCGATTTCGAAACTAGCTGAAAGTAAAAAATCAGCCTCTACTTCAACGAAGAGGTCTGCTGAGGGCCAACCCTCAGGGTCTACACAAACAAAGAGGCCAAGGTCATCGTCTGCGACGACCTCGGCTTCGAAGAAGCCCGACGTCCCCTGGGCCCCTGATCTATCCCTGGAGGATAGGCCCATTATGGCTAGTGAAAGTGCTGACGACATTAATGTTGCTGTCGCCCTTAGCACTGCTCTTCTTCTACCAAATGACTTGGAGCGAAATGGCAAGCTTAGTGAGTATGAAAATTACGCTCTTATGCTCCAACACTCCGCTCAAGTAAGTATTTCTGTTTGTATTTGTGTTTTTTCCTTCTGTTTCTTTCTGAGAAAATTTTCTGATACTTCTGTTTTCATTCAGGCTATCCAACATGCCCATTCATTTTCAATGCAATCCTTTGAAAATCGTCAAAGATTGGTTGATATGAAGAGGGAAGCATCTTCAATGAAGAGAGAGATAAGGGCCCTTGAAGCAAAAATGAAAAAACTGGAGGATCAGGCCGAGGCTGCAACGAAAGTTCAAACTTTAGCTCTTGAGAAGGCCGAGGCTGCTGAAGCTGTTAAAAAAGTAGCTGAAGCCGAGAAAAGAGAGGCTGAGGCTAGGAAGGCCCAAGCGGAGAAAGAACTCCAGCAGGCTCTTGCCACCAAAGAGGCCGAGGTCAAAGAGGCCGATGAAAAGGCCTATTCTCAAGGTATGGCCGATGTTGCAGAAGACTACAAGCTTCAAGTCAGGCAGGCATGCAACAGGGGATTTTCCCTTGGTTGGATGTCCTTGATAAAGAAGCTTGATCTTCCTGCTGACTCGCCATTGCGCAAGGCCGACGCTATTCCCTTACCATTTCCTCCACCTCCTCCTGAAGGTGAATCAGAGTCTGAGGCCGATGCTGTGGATGAAGATGAAGAACAAGATGATGGTGACGCCTTGGTGAGAAAACCCAAGGATGCTGCCGAAGCCAAATCCCCTCCTCCTGCTGAGCAGGTTATGGACTTAACTTTGGATGAGGAGGGTGATGAGGTTGAGGGGGCACCCAAGGAGACTGCCACTGGGCAGCTATCGTCCAATCTTCTATTGGTAGAAAGAAGTGTGGAGAATACAATCGCAGAGATTGATGCCGAGATACAAGCGGAAAAAGTGGCCGACGAGGTTCCTCCAGAATCGTCCGAGGTCCCAGTCCCTGCAGTGGCTAACACTGAAGAAGCTTGACAAAATTGCCTTTTATATTTTTTCCTTCTTTTTCTGTACTTTGCACTTTGTACTTTTTTACTTTCTGGATAATGCAAAAACTCTTTCTTTTGGCCGACGTGGTTTCTTCAATATATAACTGCAACAATTCTTTCTCTGGATGTTTTGATCCTGTGGTATTCTGTTGACTGCTTCTGCATAGTCTTGTACTTAGAAAAAATCTTTTGCATGTTGCTTTCTTTGTGCAATTTTCTCGGGGTTATATACCTCGGGTATAACCATAAAACTTTTACTTCGGCAAGAAACTGTCCTGCAATCTTTTCATAAATTTCAACAAGTATAGAACATATAATTCGGAATGTAAACTTTGCAAGCTTCTTCTCAATTCTTAACAAGTACTAAATGGTAATCTTAGTCTAACCTACTTGTAAATTGCTACAAATTTCAACAAGTAATGAACAATATACTTAGCCTTTATTTTAACCTGTAGCTTTCTGTATACCTCAGCGGGTGGTCATATGTCGGCTTAACATAAACTTGTAAATTGCTACAAATTTCAACAAGTGTTAAGCATCTTCCCTAGGGTTTAAACAACCCACATATTGCTATGAGAACTTAAGCAATAACCTCGGCCTATCTTCGACTTGTAAATTGCTACAAATTTCAACAAGTGAAGATAAGGAATCAGCTTAATTCCAACTTGTAAATTGCTACAAATTTCAACAAGTGAATTAAGGAATAACATCGGCTTAACTTCAACTTGTAAATTGCTACAAATTTCAACAAGTGAAGATAAGGAATCAGCTTAATTCCAACTTGTAAATTGCTACAAATTTCAACAAGTGAATTAAGGAATAACATCGGCTTAACTTCAACTTGTAAATTGCTACAAATTTCAACAAGTGAAGATAAGGAATCAGCTTAATTCCAACTTGTAAATTGCTACAAATTTCAACAAGTGAATTAAGGAATAATATCGGCTTAACTTCAACTTGTAAATTGCTACAAATTTCAACAAGTGAAGATAAGGAACCAACTTAATTCCAACTTGTAAATTGCTACAAATTTCAACAAGTGAATTAAGGAATAATATCAGCTTAACTTCAACTTGTAAATTGCTACAAATTTCAACAAGTGAAGATAAGGAATCAGCTTAATTCCAACTTGTAAATTGCTACAAATTTCAACAAGTGAATTAAGGAATAACATCGGCTTAACTTTGCCTGAGTTTGATATGTCTTCAATAAACATCCATGCATAACTTTATCAATCGAACATGTCGAAAGGATTCTGAAAAGACTTTATTGATAATATCGGCCAAACAATGATGTTTATCTAATGATAGAAAAATTTCAAATTACAAGTATTCCAAGGTCTGGACAATGCTTTGCCCTCATTGTCCTCAAGCCGATATGCTCCATTGCCTAATACTGAAGTAACTCTGTAGGGTCCTTCCCAGTTTGGGCCAAGCTTGCCCTCCCTGGGATCCTTCTTGTTCCCGACGACTTTTCTTAGGACTAGGTCGCCAACTTGAAAATCTCTTGGATTAACCTTCTTGTTGTAAGCTCTGGCAAGCTGTTGCTGGTATACTGCGAGCTGAATCGCAGCTTTCTCTCTTCGTTCTTCCAATAAATCTAGGTCTCGGGCTAAGAGTATGTCATTGGTGCCATTTTCTACTCCCTGGGTTCTGATCCCTGGGATGCTGATCTCTAATGGGATGACTGCTTCTGTGCCATAGGCCATGGCAAAGGGGGACTCTCCTGTTGATCTTCTTGGCGTAGTCCGATATGCCCAAAGTACGTTGGGCAATTCGTCCACCCACTTTCCTTTTGCTGCCTGGAGCCTCTTCTTTATTCCATCCAGGATTACTTTGTTGGATGCCTCTGCTTGCCCATTGCTTTGAGGAAAACTTGGTGTTGAGAAATAATTCTTGATCTTGAATTTTGCACAAAAGTTTTTGATAAGTTTGCTTTCGAATTGTGTTCCGTTGTCGGCAACTATTGCTCTTGGAATCCCAAATCTGGTGATTATGTTTCTCCAAATAAAATTCTTGACATCCACATCTCGGATTTTGGCAAGAGGTTCTGCCTCTATCCATTTTGTGAAGTAGTCTGTTGCTACCAGCAAGTATTTTCTTTGCCCAGTTGCTTGGGGAAGTTGTCCAACCAGATCCATGCCCCATTGGGCAAACGACCAAGGGCTGGATACTGGGTTTACGTCGGCAGCTGGCTGATGTATCAAAGGTGCAAACCTTTGACATTGCTCACACTTCTTTACATAGGCTTCGGCATCCTTTTGCATGTAGGGCCACCAATACCCCTAGGTAATGGCCCTGTGGGCTAACGATCTGCCCCCAGCATGGCTTCCACAAATTCCTTCATGAATCTCGTAAAGAAAGTCTTCAACCTGCAAAGGGTGTACGCACCTTAAAAGTGGTCCAGTGAACGACCTCCTGTAGAGATGGCCTTCCGCTGTTAGACTGAATCTGGCCGATTTCAGCCTAATTTTATGTGCTTCTTTATGGTCTTCTGGTAGCTTCCCCTCTTTTAGGAATGCAATGATTGCATCCATCCAACTTGGTCCAAAGCCCACGCACATTGCTTCTCGTTCGGTGCTCTGTTTATCTATGCTCGGGGCCGACATGTAGTCGATCATAATTGTCCTTGTTTTTCCAGTTTGAATTGAGCTGGCCAGGTTGGCTAACGCGTCGGCGTGGGCGTTGTCATCTCGGCTAACTTGGAGTAATCTGCAATTCTGGAATAGGGCTGCCAGTCGGATGACTTCCTTTGCATATGCCGACATTCTTTCGTCTCTGGCTGCAAATTCTCCTGTTGACTGGTTAACAATCAGTTGTGAATCACAAAAAACAATTACCTCGTCTGCCTCTGCTGCTGCTGCTAGCTTTAGCCCTGCAATTAATGCTTCATATTATGCTTCATTATTGGAGGCTTTGAACCCCAGACGGATGGATTGTTCTACAATTTCTCCATCTGGAGATATCAGCAGTACTCCTGCTCCTGCTCCTTGGCGGTTTGAACTTCCATCGATGAATAGTCTGAATGAATCGCCAATGTAGATGCTGCATGGTCTGAGCTTTTCTTTCTCTTGCTTTTTTGTCTTTGACTGGGATTCTTTTTGCTTGTTGGGGTGGTGCTCGTCTTGGCTCGACGGAGCCCGAGGTGTGATGGCTTCAGATGTGAGTTCTGCGACGAAGTCGGCCAAAACTTGGCCCTTTATTGCTGTTCTTGGCCTGAATTCCAGGTCAAACTGGCCCAGTGTTACTGCCCATTTTGCTATCCTTCCTGTTAAGTCTCCTTGATGTAATAAGGACTTCAGTGGGTGCTCTGTTAGGACCACAATCTTGTGTGCCTGAAAGTAATGGCTCAATTTCTTTGAGGCCATTACCAAGGCTAGCATTAATTTTTCCAGTGGTAGGTACCTTGTTTCCGCGTTAGCCAGAGTCTTGCTTACATAATAGACAGCCTTCTGCTCCCCTTTTTCCTCCCGGATTAGCACTGCACTGACTGCGTGTTCAGAGACTGCTAAGTACAAAAACAATTCCTTCCCTGGGATTGGGTTAGAAAGGACCGGGGTTGTGGTCAAGTACTTTTTTAGGTCGGCTAAGGCAGCTTCACATTCTTCCGTCCATAGGAAGTCTGTGGCTTTTTTCACTAGGTTAAAGAAGGGTCTGCACTTGTCTGAGCTTCTGCTGATGAATCGGTTTAGGGCTACGGCCCTTCCAGTGAGCACTTGAACTTGCTTTGCCGATGTTGGACTCTGTAGTTCCAGGATGGCCTTGATTTGGTCTGGGCTGGCTTCAATGCCCTTTCTTGTTACCAGATATCCTAGAAATTTACCTGACCCAACTCCGAAGGCACACTTCGAGGCATTGAGTCGGAGCCGATATCTTTTGAATATATCAAAGACCTCTTTTAGGTCGGCAAGATGACCTTCTGATTTCTTGGTCTTTACGACCATGTCATCGATGTAAACTTCTACCGTTTTGCCAATTAGATGTTTAAACATCTTTGTCACTAACCTCTGATAGGTTGCTCCTGCGTTTTTCAGCCCAAAAGGCATTACCTTGTAACAGTACATGCCTTTCGGGGTGATGAACGCGGTCTTCTCTTCATCTGGTGGGTACATAGCAATCTGGTGGTACCCTCTATATGCATCTAAAAAACTCATCCTTTCATGTCCCGAAGTGGCGTCGACTAGTTGGTCGATTTTGGGCAGAGGAAAGCTGTCTTTGGGGCAAGCTTTGTTGAGGCTGGTAAAGTCTACACAAACCCTCCACTTGCCATTCTTCTTTTTTACTACTACTGTGTTGGACAGCCATGTTGGGTACTGAACTTCTGGGATGGCTCTGGCTTCAAGGAGTCTGTCTACCTCTTCTTCTACTGCTTCGACGTGCATTAGCGTCGGCCTTCTGGCTCGTTGAATCACAGGTTTTGCCGATCTGTCGACATTCAGGCTGTGGCAGGTGACCTCGGGGTCAATGCCAGGCATTTCATAAGGTGTCCAGGCGAACGCTTCTATGTTTGCCCTTAAAAATTCTTCCAGCTCTTTTTCCTCTTCTCTAGCTAGGCCTGTGCCGAGAAGAAAAAATCATTCTTCGTCGCCCTCCTGGACGAGGATTTTGTTTAGCGCCTCTTCGCTTTTCTCGGCTGGTTCTTTCCCGACATCTTCTAGGACTTCCATGTCCTCATCTTCAACTTCTGCTTTCTTTGGCTCCCGTATACTACAGGTGGATTTTATTGCTGCCATGGAGCAAGTTTTGGCTTGTAGTTGATCCCCTCTAACTTCTTCAATCCCATGCTCTGTTGGGAACCGGAGTAGTTGATGCAACGTTGAGGGAACTGCCCCCATTGCATGTAACCACGGCTTTCCCAAGATGATGTTGTATGGTGAGGGTGTGTCAATTACCAGGAATTCCGTCCTGATCTTTTTAGTGCCGGCTTGTACTTCTAAGCTTGTTGCACCCAGTGGCCATGTTGGCGTTCCATTAAAGCCGACCATCGGGCCGTTTGATTGTTCTAGGTCATCGGGGTGCAGGCCTAGCTCTTTGTAACATCTGACATACATGATGTCACAGGAGCTGCCTTGATCTATTAGGATGCGTTTTACTTGGCACTCCCCAACCTGGAGGGATACTACCAAGGCATCATTATGCGGATGTTGGACCAGTTCTAAGTCGGCTTCGGTAAAGGCTATCATTGGCCCCTGGCATTCTTCTGGCCGATGTCTCTTTTCCCCGACTTGGTAGATATGCTGTAAATGTCTTACCCTCTGGGTTTCTCCTCTGACTTCGTTTTCGTTGACCCTTGAGTGGATCACATTGACCACCCTCGGTTCTCCTGCTTGTGGTAGCTGTGCTGGGGGAGGGGGCGCTGCTGGTGCTTGAGGCAACCTTGCCTGCTCTTCCCTTGTTCTGGCCTCATCGACCAGGTCCCTCAGAAGGCCTTGTCTTACCAGGTCCTCCAAGTGTGCTTTTAAGGCTCTGCAACCTTGAGTTGGATGCCCTTCTTCATTGTGGTAGGCACAACGTCTACCAACGTTCCTTCCCATGAATTCCCCCGGTGCTCTTGCCGGAGCCCTGAAATAAGGTTGATTTCAAATCCGATCTAAGATTTTATGGATTGGGATCCGGAATACCGTGGTTACCGCCTGTTTATTTCTTAATTCTATTTCTTGTTTGGTCGGCCCATTGTTAACTCGGCCTCGCTTTGGCGAGCCGTTTCCTTTTTCTTGTTTCACTTCTTTGTTTCCCGATGTATCTTCTTCGGCCCTGGCGTATTTCTCAATTCTTGCCATGAGTTCTTCCATGCTTTTTGGCAATGTTTTTGCCAAAGACTTCCGTAGTGGGCAGTCATCTTTCAGGCCGTTCTTAAAGGACACGACTGCTACTTCTTGGTTGCACTCGGGTATTCGGTTGAACACCTCGTAGTACCTCTTCGCATAGGCCCTAAGGCCTTCTTCCTTGGTGATTCGTAGAGCCATCAAAGCATCAACCCTCAGGGGTTGCAGCTTGTTGGTCACGAATCTGGCCATAAACATCTCGGCCAAGCCTTCCCATGTCTTTATGCTTCCTTTTGGTAACTTGTGGAACCAATCAGATGCAATTTCCCCAAAGGATGAGGGGAATACTTTGCAGAGCAACGGCTCGTTCCCGCTGTATAACGCCATTGAATTCAGGTATAGCCCAACGTGAAAGTTTGGATCTGACTTACCATCATAGATTTGAAACCTCGGCATACTGAATCTTTTGGGCGGTTCGAATTTGTCCAGTTCCACCGAGAAGGTTGTCTTCGGTTTTACTAGGGAGTTTACCTCGGCTTCTGCATTCTGCTGCCTCCTCTTGAGGTAGTCCCTTAAGTCTTCTTTGCTCCTCCCTGGAGCTCGGCTGTCTTTGGATTTTAGTCTTTTTGGTACACTGCTTTCGGCCTCGTGGTGGGGTCGTTTGGATCTTTCTTCATGGGTTGTGTCAAAATGGAGTACTTGCCCCTGAACATGTCGATGTTCTTTGGGGTCTGGATTCTTCATGTGGTGTGTCCTTCGGGACTCTTCTTGCCTCGGCTTTTCCCGTCCGACTTCCCTGGAAGGCCGGTGAGAATGCCTTCCGCTTCTGGTATGCTGAGGGACCTCGGGGATTGTTTTTCTTCCCTCCTTCTGAGTGTTGTTTGCCGGCATCGGCGTATCTTGCAGCGGGTATGGTGGCTGCATAACATTATTCTGCATCATGAAGTTGACGACTGACTGGAGGTCCGCCAACTTGTTTGCTAGTTCTTTCACTTCCTCATCCCTCCGTAGGCACCTGTCCCTCCATACCTGGAGGTTATCTTCATTGTAGTACTTTCCTTGGTTTGCTCTTTTTGACGTGTCGCCTTCTGGGATGACGTCGTTCTCTCTGTGACCCTGGTCACGGGCTTCTGCATTGTGGTTATCTCCTTCGATGTCAAGGTCAACTGGTCTGCCACTCCCAGTGGGAGTGTCATCCCCAATATTTTCCTGCTGTCCGTTACTGGCCATCTATTCTTCCTTCGTTCCCACAGACGGCGCCAAATTGTGTGGGTGAAAATCTGACCACACTGCCCATTTAGTAATCAGCTGGAGAGCACAAGCAGAATAGATGGCTTAAGCAACCTGAAATAGAAAGAAAAAAGCTCCGGCGGTGGTTCTTCCACCCGGGGGCACTCCGATGATCAAGTCAGTATATCTCTCAAAGATAATCAAGTACTAAACTGAATACTCAGAATATAAATTGCATACCTTAGACCCACGGGGGTGCCTCTCTTTTATAATATACTTAATCCAAGTCCCACTAGAAGTATGACTTCTATGAACTCCAATTTACTGTTTACTCTGGACTCTTCAAGAGATAAAGATAAACTCCCTAAGAGTTTTATCCTTATCTTGGTTAAGTCCCCTCTTTGCCTTAGGACTCTTGCTCCTTATCTCGGATTCCGATATCTTCGGGGATGACCTCGGCTTCTCCGAGATTACCTCGGCTTAAACTACCAGGGCACGTGACACCTCGGCTGACACGTCGGCGTCACCATGCCACGTGTTGGTATTCAGAAAATACATCCCCACAAGTATTAAGTTTGGAATGTTACGTTTGAGAAATGTACATTAAAGAGTTTTTTAATATATTACAATAGAATGTTACGTTTGAAATTGTATTGAACTGTTACATTTAGAAAAAGTATACTAAATTTTTTTTTTTTTAAGTGTCACGTTACAGAAACGTGATCCAAAAATTAGATCCAACTTCTCTAAGATGATGTCCCCCTATGAGAAAGGGTAAAAACGTCTGTCAAATCATACCAAAGTTCAAAATAGGATCTCACAATATAGTTATCAAAATAAACAGTACCTATCAGTGTATTAGAAAATCTATGGGATTGATTAAAGTAACTGATCCCCATATGGGACTTTTTGACCATTTTCCCTATAATATATAATTAAGAGTGATTGAGAATCTACCTGCATTATCAAAAAAAAAGAGTGATTGAGAATCTCACCATCCAGGAGGTTACAACTCGTTCTAGCTCCAAACTCTTCTTTATTGATGTTTTCCATTGTACTATGTACGTGCTTCATCAATAAAGTTTTCTTTGCCGATCAAAAAAAAGAAAAAAAAAAAAAAAGAAGAGTGATTGAGAAATCGTCTACTATTTTCAATACAAGGCTTATAATTGATGTCTTTTTACCCAGCCTTCTCTTCGGTTAGCTTATTGTCTAACTCCACCATGAATGGTTCTTCAACTGCACCATTCATTTTTTATTAGACAAATTATAATAATTTTTGAGCTTGCAAATAGCTAACAATATAACGTTAGGGTGGTACGAGTCTCTCCATTAATAATCAATTTGGTAGGAGTCTCTCCATTAATAATCAATTAGTTTTGAGTTAAGTATTTTAATAAGGCCCAAATCCATAGACTTTCACCGATTAATAAAAGGTTACATTCGAGCTATCCTATCACATATTTTTAAAACCTAGAATCTATTCATGTGCTTAAAAATACGGGCTTAATGGGTCACCGGTAAGCTTGGTTCATATGGGCCTAATTTGAACTAAATTTTAACTTTCATTCCGACCTTTTTTTTTTTTTAAAAAAAATAATTTCAAAATCACTAAAAAAATAAAAAACTTCTAATAAATTTTTTTGAAGTGCATCACAACAATTGTAATCACTTTTGAAATCATTAAAAAAATAAAAATAAAAAACTTTTTTTTATCGAAATACAAAATTACATCTATTATGCTTTTGTTATTGAATTGTATATAAATCGTTAATCTCATAGAAATTTATTAGTTACTAGTTTCATAGATGACGTGCTACTCACTTGGTTTTTATTTTCAAAATTATTATTTTTTATACGTTCTTACACATAGAAAGAAAAAATTAAAATAAAATAAAATAAAGTGAATATAAATTCATTATGGGACACTTATCAGTAAGTCTTATACATAAAGTTCAAAATTTATTTAGTCCCAAAACAAAATGCTTGAACCAATTAGTCCTACATATTTTTAATTATTACCCAAAAAAATTAAATTTTTTTTTTTTCTAAATTTAAAAAATCTGCTACATCCCACTGCTATTGGACCTTTGTCACATGGTCACCAATGACTCATCGGAATATTCAACATCATCGGTAAGTCACAGCCGGAAGTTCATCGAAATATTGTCGGAATGTTTTGAATGTCACTAAAAGTCACTGAAATGTGCAGAATGCTCGTTGGGGGTCAAGAACATTGTTGGAGACTAACTGAAATGTCTAGAATATTGTGGAAAAGAAAAAAAAGAATAAATGAAGAAATTATAGTAAAAAAAAACATTGCAAAATGTGCTAAATATTGATACACTGAAAGAAAGAAAAAACATAACAACAACAAACAACAACAATGAGAAAAAACATATATTATTTTTCAATATTTGTAGGGATTAAGCAAATAATTTACAATATTGATCAAACTCAAAAGCAAGCTTTAAACTGTAAAATGTTACAGTTTCAGAGTATAATTCTATTGAGCATTTATCCTTATTAAAAAGAATGCTATAAAACTGTAAAATTTTACAATTCAAAAGAATGTTATGAAACTGCAAAATTTTACAGTTTTAAAACATGATTCATTTCAGCAGAAAAAAACTGAAACTATAAAATTTTACATTTTTTACTGCCTGTAACTAAAACTTGAAAACAACTTATTCAGAATTTGAAAATTTTCTCCATTGAAACAAAAAAATAAAAATGTGTAGCAGAGAAAAGTTTGAAAAATCTAGAGATTGCTTGAGAGAAACAGATATAGAGAGAAGCTTGTAATCCGACAACAATTTTTGGTTTAGATCTTGTCGGATCTCATATAGATCTACTCAGATCTGATGTAGATCTATGTAGATCTACATCAGATCTGACTAAATCTATTCAACTTCTTCGCCGAAGTTGATGGTTGGTGGTTATCGGTGAACCCCAATCACTGGTGGTCGTCGGTGACTATATATTAGAAAGAGAAAAGGAAAAAGAAAGACATGGTTGTCGAAAATCAGGGGAAAAAAAAAATAGGCAGAGAAGAACAAATGTTCAAAAAAGAACAAAAAAGAAAAATACGTAGTGAACTTTTGAGAATATTTAAAAGGTTGTAGGACTAAATAGACTTCTTCTGTTTTATACTAAGAGTCCCTATAGTTTAGGACTCATGTCACTTTGGTCCTTGACTTCTTACTTGTGACATATTTGACCCTAAATTTTGAATCTTGTTCCAAATAAGGACAATTGAAGATACCATTGCTTAATTTCAAGGGCAAAATCGTCAATTTAATAAAATATAAACTAATTTAACAAAAATAAATGTCAAAAAAATATTTTTAAATTTTTAAAAATTATTTCTACCCACTAAAAATAATATTATGTAAAATTGATAAATCTTTTATAAATTTTTTTTACCAAATTAATTTTTATTTTGTATTTGGATGATGATCATGTAATGGATGGTTGTTAGGATTTTAATGTGTAATCGATATATTTAATATATGAAATGTTTTTAGTTTGGAAGTTTTTGATTTAATGCATTGGTTTACTAATGATATCAAAATTATCGCCATATTTGACTTTTGAAAAAATAGAAACTAATTTAATGAAAATAAAAACAACCACTCATTAAATGATCATCATCCAAATACATAATAAAAATTAATTGGGTAAAAAAAATGTCTAAAAAATTTATCAATTTTACATAATTTTATCTTTAGTGGTTAGAAATAATTTATAAAAATTAAAAAATATTTTTTTGACATTTATTTTTATCTAATTAGTTTATATTTTATCAAATTGACGATTTTTCCTTTGAAATTAAGCGATGGTATCATCAATTGTCCTTATTTGGAATAAGATTCAAAATTTAAAGTCAAATATGTCATAATTAAAAAGTCAAGAATCAAAGTGACACAAATCCCAAATTATAGAGACCATTAATATAATTTGCCCTTTTAAATATGATTTTCAGGTAATTTGCCCATCAATTATTTAGTGTATATTGATCCTATATGGCCTTTTGGGATGTGCCTATTGATCTAGTTTTGGGTGAAGTCTCAAAATGACCAACAGGCCTACAAGTCCTATCCTTCAGCCCAAGCCTAGCCCTTATATTCTTGGGTTAAGTCGAGTCAGGCCATCTTCGGGCGTAAGCGGGGCCTATGCTTGATCAGTTGGCCGAGCTCAGTTCGGCGCATGGGCTCTAGACTTTTTGACGGGGCTTGATTAATAGTTTGAGGATAAAATAAAATAAAATAAAATAAAAAATTTAGAGATTGTTTAATGGATAAAGGTGTAAATATCTATTTTTTTAAGGATACATTAGACATGCAAATTGAAGTTGCGAAAAAAAAAAAAAAGGCTATTTTAGCCATAACAAACAAAACATCACATCCAATCCATAATCATTACATTCTTCTCTCACAAAAAAACTCAAAAAAGCCGAAAAGCCAAAATGCCCTTCCCAAACCAAGCTTTTAAGCCCAGGCTAAAATAGCCAAAAAAGCCAAAAAGCCAAAAAGCCAACCCACTTCCCAAACGGAGGCTCAATCTCATCGAGTGATTAAAAAGTTTATCATCCAATTTAAAATAATTTATTATTTTTTGAGTGAATCATTTTGCTCAAGATTTTAATCTAATTTTTTAAGAGGAAATATCATTTTTCCCTCCTAAACTATCACTCGTTTTTCACGTTGACCCCAAACTTCGATTAATATCAATTTTACACCTAAACTTTCACATTTTTTTTTTAATCAATTTGGCCCATGCTGTCGCATTCCGTCTACAATTGGACGGAATGTGTTGACGTGGCACCAAAGTTCATTTAACAATTCATTTTACCCCCCAAATTATGCCTTAAAAATCAATTTACCCCCAAATTAAAAATCAATTTGCCCCCCACATCAACACATTTCGTCCAATTGTAGACGGAATGTGATGGCAGGGGTCTAATTGATCAATTTGTGAAAAGTTTAGGTACTAAATTAAAATAAATTGAAAGTATAGAGGTCAACATGAAAAACGCGTGATAGCTTGGGAGGAAATGATATTTCCTCTTTGTTTAATGTTAGCTATCAATAAAACTAAATTGTTGCAAATGTGCAAAATTAATAGGGCACAACTGATACAATTAAAACTACAATGACCATAGGGAAAATTACAGCGGTAGTCCCTGTAATTTACATTGTTTTCATTTTGGTCCCTGTTATATTAATTTGCTCAATTTTTTCCCTTAATTTTTACGAATTATGTCATATTAGTCCAATAAATAGTGGTGGTTAAGTTAGATGGATGGAAAATCAAATGATATTTCAATTTGGTCCATGTAGTTTATAGGATGGGTCAATTTGGTCCTTATTGTTTTGACTTTCCTATAAACTATAGAGACCAAATTAACACATTCTATAAATTACATGGACCAAACTGAAACACCATTTAATTTTCCTTCCATCAAACTTAACTGCCGTTATTTTATTTGATTTATATGACACAATCCGTGAAATTAAGAGACAAAATTTATCAAATTAAAACAATGGAGACCAAAATGAAAATACGGGTAAACTACAAGGACTATTTGTGTAATTTAGCCATTACCATATTAACTCATGAAGCAAATTACAAGCACCACAAGTATAATTTGTCCTAAAAACTTATATTGGATGATATGATGGACTAGTTGAAATCCTCTGTCATATACAAAAACTAAAATAAAATAAAATAAAAAAAGGGACAGAGAGAGGTCAATAAAAGCAATTAAAAAAAAGAAACTGGAAATTACGATAATAGTTCCTGTAGGTTGGTCCTGATATCATTTTGATCCCTATACTTTTAATTGGTTTGATTTTTATATGAATTTATGACTTTGCTTCAATTTGGTTCAATTAATTACAACTCTCAGCATTTTTTTATGAAAAATACGCACATAAGTGACGTGTCATATTGTTAAGAGCAAAATTATAAACTTACTCAACTCAGTGAGTTAAACTCAACCAATTCAGTAATTATTTTCTGTCAAAAACACTAACGGCATTATCAATTGAACCAAATTGATAACAAATTTAAAATTAAAAATCAAAATTTGAACAAATTTAAAATATAAGAACTAAAATGACACAAAATAAAATATGAGGATCATCTGCGTAATTTGCCCCCCAAAAAATTATAAACTAGTAAAGTTGTTGAAGAACTGTTCATGGTTCTTCATTGCAAGATGAATGAAGAAAAAAGTTAACCATTGAAGACTTGGAATTGTCAAAAATATAATGACAAATTCAACTAATCTGATCAATCTATATCTATAAACACACAACCTCTTCGCCATGCTAGATGTGTGAGTGATTTTCCGATCACACTGCCAACTCAGTATTCAGCTGGAGAGCACTGGCAGAATAGATGACACCTGGCTGACCTGCAATAGAAGGAGAAGATTCCGGAGGTGGTTCATCCACCCAGGGGCACCCCGACGATCAAGTCAGTATATCTCTAAAAAATAATCAATAGTGCTAAACTCACTGTTCAGAATATAAATTGCGTACCTTAGACTCATCGGGGGTGCCTTTCTTTTATAGTTAACTCAATCCTAGTCCCACTAGAAGCCTAGCTTCAATGGACTTCTGCTCAGTGCTTATTTTGGACTCATCAAGAGATAAAGATAAACTCCCTAAGAGTGTTATCCTTATCCACACTAAAGTCCTTCCTCATTCTAGGACTCTTGTGCCTTATCCGCTTATCTCGGATTCCGATATCTTCAGAGATAACCTCGGCCTAACCGAGATCACCTCGGTGTTATAACCTGGACACGTGGCACCTCGGCTGACACGTCGGCGTCACCTTGGCCACGTGTTGGGACTCAGAAAATATATCCCCACAATTGCCCCCTAGGTTCTATTACCTCGGCATTCTGAGGTGATGGAACCTATATCGGTACTTCTTGCTAGTACATCGGCTTCAGCCGAGATCATCATTATAGGCCGACATGTCTCTTTAAGGTTTAAAAGTTTCCAAGATCTCCTTCACGCGTATGAGCTGTCATGCATCACAATTCAACCGTTTCAGCCACGTGTCCTTCTCTTACTGGATCATACTTGGTACGTGTTTCTAAATCGGCTCGCGTATGCGTGCGCCGTCTGACACACACGTTGTTTTAGGCACATTAATTTTGTTTTGCCGCCATTTCAAGTTTTAACAAAACTTTCTCCCTCTCTTCATCGCTTCACTTTTTGTTCAATCCTCTAGCTTTTTCTCTCTCTAGCTCTTAGCTTTCTCAAACCCTTCATTGTTTAAGCTTTCTTAGCTCTGCAACTTGCTTCGTTTACCACTTTCGGCGAGATTTTCATCGATCTTCCGCCTTCGCAACCGTCGTCAGACTTCGGCAATCCCCATTCCGGCTTCCATTTTCCTAGTAAGCCACAGTTCCTTCCTGTTTTTATTTCTTATTGCTCTCCAAGAAGTTTTGCTTCATTATTTGGTCGTCATTACTGTTTTACTCAATTATTTGATTTATGAATCTTGTATCTGAATGTGTTTATTTCACAACCTTGCTCTTTGCACATGTCTTGAATACACCCATTGTTCACAACTCTTTTGCACATTTGCCACTGTTCTTGACTTCATACCCTTTGTACTTGCGATATTCTTGATAGTCCATCTTTGCTCTTGAATCTGAATCGTATTCTTGTTTCTGTTTGCCGTGTTTTTCCAGATTCTCGTCTTCAATCCTTGCTTCCTTAAATCTAGGTTTGGGATTTGTCTGTAGAGCCCATGAATTTTTAGGAAAAACTGAAACGATTCCCACACATTCTTACTTCAGTATTTACTTAAGTTTTTGCCGAGGTCCCAATAACCCTCTAAAACACTTTCGTTTGAAATCTATCTTCTTGTCGTTAAGCCGACATCATGGGTATGTGAAAACATAGGGTGGACACCCTGAGTAAATTAGAGCACTTTAGGAAGGAGTTTGACATCCCGGCCGACGTCCATCTGAGGTTGGCTGGGGAAGATGACTCTATCATGCCCACAACTGACTCCATGCCCTTCCCTATCGTAGCCTTTATTGAGTGTGGACTCCGGCTTCCACTCAACATCCTTTTTCGCGAGATAATCCACTACTATAAGTTGAACCCAATGCAACTTGCCATCAACTCCTACCGAGTCATTAATGGCATAATAACCTTAGCCAAACAGGAAAACGCTAGGATTACTTTAGCCGACATCCAGTACTGCTACACCATGTGTGGCCTCAAAAGAGATACGGGCTACATTTACTACCTCAAGCCAAGATTTACAGAGTATAAAATCGTAGCCGACCTCCTAGACTCCAACAAGGGAGCTGGAGACGACTACTTCATTACCTTGGGGAACTGGGAGTTCGCTCCAGATGAGGACCTCCATCTTTACCCTTTTCCTCGAACCGTTTTTGTAGAGGGCAATGGTAAGAGCCCTGCGCCCATACTTACTTGTTTTCAAAGTTTTTCAAAGTCTTTAATACTTTATCTGCTTCTATCGTCTGTTTTGCTTGCAGCTCTTCCTCAGCCACCAAAGGGCTTTCGTCAGTCTTTCTTTCCCAGCAAAGACTTGAGGAGACTTTTGGATCTGCCAGTTCTCAAATGGAAGGCCCCTCTTCTGCTTAATTTCATTCCAACGTATAAGTCAGCTCTTCCTGACGTCCCGAAGAAGAAGAAGAAGAAGAGTCTGTCTCCTCCTTCTGCCACAACTCCTCAGACTACCTCTACATCTCAACAAGATCAAGGATCGACCTCTGATCCAGCCGAGCAGCCGTCAATCTCGGCTTCTTATCTGATCCCAATATCACAGCGCCAACGTCGGCGACAAACTATTTTTCCTGCCGGGATGGGTCGCCAAAAAGCAGTTGCCAAAGATCTTTTGGCCAGCATCCCATCAACCATTGACTCTTCACCAGCGCAATCTCGGCCCCCTGTGAAGCCGAAAAGAATAAAGAAGGCTCAACCAAAAGCAAAGGTGACTCAGGTTGACACTAAAGATACTTTGCCAATTTCGAAATTGGCTGAGAGTGAGAAGACCACATCTGCTGCCGAAAAGAGGTCAGCCGAGGCCCAACCATTTGAATCCCCAAAATAAAAAAGGCCAAGGTCATCTACTCCAACCATTTGAACGCACGATGCTCCCTGGGCCCCCCAAATCACATTAGAGGATAAGCCAGTTAGGGCTAACGATAGTGCCGATGACATAAACGTCGATGTTGCCCTTAGTAGCGCTCTCCTCCTTCCTGGCGATCTTGACCGGAACGCCGAGCAGAGCGAATATGAAAACTACGCCCTGATGCTCCAGCGCTCTGTCCAAGTAAGTGTCTTTATTTGGTCACATTTCTTTCTTTCTTGTACTTAGAAAATTTTCTAATAACTTTTGTCTTGTTTGTTTTCAGGCCATCCAGCATGCTCATTCCTTCTCAATACAATCCTTTGAGAACCGGAAAGAACTGGCCGATAAGAAGAGAGAAGTTGCCAATCTTCAAAAGGCCAACAAAAGCTTACAATCAAAAATGAAGAAGTTGGAAGACCAGGCCGAGGCTGCCATCAAGGCCGAAAATGTCGCCAAAAAAAAAGCAGAATCCGCCGAGGCCATTAAGATGGTACTTGAGTCTGAAAAGGAAAAAGGCCGAAGAAAAGATGACCCAGGCCCAGAAGGAACTTCAAGATGCCCTGGCCATAAAAGAGGCCGAAGTCAAGGCCGCCGACGAGAAGGGCTATGACGAAGGGATGGCCGATGTCACGGTAGAATATGAAAAGCAAGTGAAGCAGGCATGCAACAAGGGTTTCACCCTTGGTTGGATGTCTCTTTTAAAATGGCTTGAAGTCCCAGAGGACTCTTCCTTTAAGAATGCCGACGCTATCCTTCTTTCGTTCCCTCCAACTCCAAGTCAATCCGTCGACGAATCTGAGTCCGAGGAGGAGACTTTGGTGAGGAAACCAAAGGAGACTACTGGGATCAAGTTCCCTTCTTTGAATGAGCAGGTCTTGGATTTGACTCAAGATGAGGAGGGTGATGAGGTGCCCAAGGAAGCTACCCCTGAGCAGGCATCATTGGACGTGCCTCTTGCCGACAAGAGCCTTGATCAAACACTTCAAGAAATTGATGTTGAGCTTGCGGCCGAGAAGGTGGCCGAGATGTCCTCCCAGCAGTCTTCCGAGGTCCAGACCCAACTTGCTAAGGAGCCTGAAGAATCTTAATTTTGGTGTCTTTTTCCTTTGTTTTTCGCCTTTTGTATTTCTTTGTTTTTGGGACAATATAAACTCTTCGTATGGCCGATGTGCCTTCTTATGAATACAACTTCCTTCTTTCTTGAATGCTTGTATGTTTGTCTTCCCTTTATTGCTCTTGTATGACTTTCATACTTAGAATAATTTTGTGTCTTCAAAATGCTCCTTAGTCTTATGCAACCTTCTCAGGGTGAAACATCTCGGTAATACAAACTGATGATTTACCTCGGCAAGTACCCAAGTACTTTTCTTAGCATAACCTTGGTTTCAGCTTGTAAATTTTTTCATAAAATTTCAACAAGTGTTTTCCCTTAGTCTAACTTCAACCTGTAAACTTTTCTCAAGTTTAAACGTTATCTCGGTTTAACTTCAACTTGTAGACTTTTTAAGTTTCAACAAGTGTTAAACATAATCTTGGTTTAACTTCAACTTGTAAACTTTCTTTAAGTTTCAACAAGTTTTAACTTGAACTTGTAAACTTTTTAAGTTTCAACCAGTGTTAAACATCATCTCGGTTTAACTTCAACTTGTACACTTTTTAAGTTTCAACAAGTGTTAAACAGCATCTTGGTTTAACTTCAACTTGTAAACTTTTTAAGTTTCAACAAGTGTTAAACATCATCTCGATTTAACTTCAACTTGTAAACTTTTTAAGTTTCAACAAGTGTTAAACATCATCTCGGTTTAACTTCAACTTGTAAACTTTTCTCAAGTTTCAACAAGTGTTAAATATCATGTCGGTTTAACTTCAACTTGTAAACTCTTTAAGTTTCAACAAGTGTTAAATATCATCTCGGTTTAACTTTAACTTGTAAACTTTTCTCAAGTTTCAACAAGTGTTAAACATCATCTCGGTTTAACTTCAACTTGTAAACTCTTTAAGTTTCAACAAGTGTTAAACATCATCTCGGTTTAACTTCAACTTGTAATCTTTTCTCAAGTTTCAACAAGTGTTAAACATCATCTCGGTTTAACTTTAACTTGTAAACTGTTTAAGTTTCAACAAGTGTTAAACATCATCTCGGTTTAACTTCAACTTGTAAACTTTTCTCAAGTTTCAATAAGTGTTAAACATCATCTCGGTTTAACTTTAACTTGTAAACTTTTCTTAAGTTTCAACAAGTGTTAAAACCATTTTTCTTCTCTCTGCCCCTAATGTGAGCCTAGGTTCCACTTGGGTTCTCATTATACATGTATTCCAGAAACATCGGCGAGTATCTTATCAGTCATAAGTGTATAAACATATAAACAAGCAAAAACTTTATTTATGTACTTCGGCAAATGACAAAAGAACAAAAATTCCTAATGATAGAAAAATTTCAAATTGCAAGTGTTCCAAGGTCTTGGTAACTCTTTGCCCTCATTATCTTCAAGCCGATATGCCCCATTGTCCAATATCAAAGTGATTCTGTAGGGTCCTTCCCAGTTTGGGCCGAGCTTGCCCTCTCTGGGATCCTTTTTGTTGCCGACGACTTTTCTCAAGACCAGGTCGCCGACTTGAAACTCCCTTGGATTGACCTTCTTATTATAAGCTCTGGCAAGCTGTTGCTGGTATGCCGCCAGCTGAATTGCAACTTTCTTCCTTCTTTCTTCTAGCAGATTCAGATCTCAGGCTAAGAGTACATCATTTGTCCCATTTTCTACTCCCTGGATTCTGATCCCTGGGATGCCGACCTCCAGTGGAATGACAGCTTCTGTGCCATAAGCCATGGCAAAGGGGATTCCCCTGTTGATCTTCTTGGTGTAGTCCGATATGCCCAAAGTACATTTGGTAGTTCATCCATCCATTTTCCCTTTACTGGTTGCAACCTCTTCTTAATCCCATCCAAGATGACTTTGTTGGATGCTTCTGCTTGTCCATTGCTCTGAGGAAAACTCAGGGTAGAAAAGTAATTCTTGATTTTGAACTTCGCACAAAAGCTCTTGATTAGGTTACTGTCAAATTGTGTTCTATTGTCGGCAACTATTGCTCTTGGAATCTAAAATTTGGTAATGATGTTCCTCCATATGAAGTTCTTCACATCAACATCTCGGATTTTGGCAAGGGGTTCAGCTTCTATCCACTTGGTGAAGTAGTCTGTTGCCACCAGCAGGTATTTTCTTTGTCCAGTTGCTTGGGCAGTTTTCCAACGAGATCCATGCCCCATTGGGCAAACGGCCAAGGACTGGATACTGGGTTTAGGTTTGCTGCTAGTTGGTGTATTAGAGGTGCAAATCTTTGGCATTTTTCACACTTCTTCACATAGGTTTCTGCATCTTTCTGCATGTAAGGCCATCAATACCCTTGGGTAATGGCCCTATGGGCAAGTGATCTGCCCCCTGCGTGGCTTCCACAAATTCCTTCATGAATTTCATATAAAAAATCTTCAACTTGTGAAGGATGTACACACCTTAAAAGGGGTCCAGTGAAGGATCTTCTGTAGGGATGTCCTTCTGCTGTCAGACTGAATCTTGCCGACTTCAATCTGATCTTGTGTGCCTCTTTGTGGTCATCTGGCAGCTTCCCTTCCTTTAAGAATGCTACGATTGCATCCATCCAGCTTGGTCCCATATCCACACACATTGCTTCGTGTTCTACGATCGGTGGTTCAATGCTTGGGCCCGACAGGTATTCTACCATTATCGTCCTAGCTTTTCCAGGTTGTATTGCACTAGCCAGATTGGCCAGTGCATCGGTGTGACTGTTATCATCTCGACTAACCTAATGTAGTCGGCAATTCTGAAACAGGGCTACTAACCTGTTGACTTCTTTTGCGTAGGCTAACATCCTTTCATCTCGGGCTGCAAACTCGCCCGTTGTCTGGTTGACTATGAGCTGGGAGTCACAGAAGACTATCACTTCATCTACTTCTGCTGCTACTGCCAGCTTTAGTCCTGCGATCAATGCTTCATACTCTGCTTCATTGTTTGAGGCCTTGAAGCCCAATCGAATGGACTGTTCCAATATCTCTCCATCTGGAGATACCAACACTACTCCTGCTCCCGCTCTTTGTCAATTTGAGGTCCCATCGACAAACATTCGAAAGGAGTCGCCGATGTAGATGCTACAGGGTCTGAGTTTTTCCTTTTTCCGTTGTTCTGTTGCATTTGGTTGGGCTTCTCCCTGCTTCCTTGGACATCGTTCATCTCGACTCAACGGAGCCCGATGTACGATGGATTCTGGTGTGAACTCGGCCACGAAGTCGGCCAAAACTTGGCCTTTGATTACTGTTCTGGGTCTGTACTCCAAGTCATACTGTCCCAAGGTCACTACCTATCTGGCTATTCTTCCTGTCAGGTCTCCTTGTTGCAGCAAAGACTTCAAGGGGTGTTCAGTTAGCACCACAATTTTATGGGCCTGGAAGTAATGGTTCAGTTTCTTTGAAGCCATTACTAAAGCCAGTGCCAATTTCTCTAAGGGTAAGTACCTTGTTTTTGCATCGGCCAAGGTTTTGCTTACATAGTAAACAACCCTTTGCTCCCCTTTTTCTTCTCGGATTACCACTGCGCTTACTGCGTGTTCTGAGACTGCTAAGTACAAAAACAACTCCTTCCCAGGTTCTGGATTTGAAAGAACTGGAGCTGGGATCAAATACTTCTTTAAGCCGGCCAGGGCGACTTTGCATTCTTTTGTCCATAAAAAATCTATGGCTTTCTTCACTAAGTTGAAGAAAGGTTTGCACTTGTCTGAGCTTCTGCTTATGAACCTATTCAGGGCTGCGGCCCTTCCAGTCAACATTTGTACCTGTTTTGCCAACGTCGGGCTCTTCAATTCCAGGATGGCCTTAATCTGATCTGGGCTGGCCTCAATGCCCCTTCTAGTCACCAGGTATCCCAAAAACTTACCAGATCCCACTCCAAATGCACACTTTGCTGCATTGAGTCGGAGCCGATATGTTTTAAGGATGTCAAATACTACTTTTAGGTCGGCCAGATGACCTTCAGGTTCTTTGGTCTTCACGACCATGTCATCAATATAAACTTTCACTGTTCCGCTAATCAGGTGTTTGAACATCTTGGTTACCAGTCTTTGGTAAGTTGCTCCTGCATTTTTCAACCCGAAAGGCATCACTCTGTAGCAGTACAGCCCTTTGGAAGTGATAAACGCAGTCTTCTCTTCATTGGGGGGGTACACGGCTATCTGATGGTACCCCCTGTATGCATCCAGGAAGCTCATCCTTCCATGCCCTGAAGTGGCGTCTACCAGCTGGTCAATCTTGGGTAAAGGAAAACTGCCTTTGGGACAGGCTTTGTTCAGGTTAGTAAAGTCTACGCAGACTCTCCATTTACCATTCTTTTTCTTTACCACCACTGTGTTTGATAGCCATGTCAAGTAATTTGCCTCTCGAATGGCCCCCGCCTCCAGAAGTCTGTCTACTTCTTCTTCCACTACTTCGACGTGCATCAACGTCAGTCTTCTTGCTTGTTGGATTACGAGTTTGGCCGACCTATCAACGTTCAGTTTATGGCAAGTGACCTCGGGGTCAATGCCAGGCATTTCGTAAGGCGTCCAAGCAAACACCTTAATATTTGCTCTCAAAAAAGCTTCCAACTCTTTTTGCTCTTCTTCGGCTAAGCCCGAGCCGAGAAGAAAGAAGTGTTCTTCATCCTCCTCCTGGACGAGGATTTTCTTTAGTGCTTCTTCACTCTTCTCGGCTGGCTCCTTGCCGACATCCTCTAGAACCTCCACGTCCTTGCCTTCGATCTCTACCTTCTCTGGTTCTCGAATGCTGCAGGTGGATTTCATTGCTGACATGGAGCAATTTTTTGCCTGCAGCTGATCTCCTCTGACCTCTTCAATCCCATGCTCTGTTGGGAACCGCAATAGTTGATGCAATGTTGAAGAAACAGCCCCCATTGTGTGCAACCATGGCCTTCCCAAGATGATGTTGTAGGGGGAGGGCGTGTCGATTACGGTGAACTCTGTCTTTATCTTCTTGGTGCCAGCCTGCACCTCCAAGCTCGTCGTTCCCAGTGGCCATGTCGACGTTCCATTGAACCCAATCATTGGGCTATTAGATTGCTCCATATCGTCTGGGTGAAGGCCAAGCTCCTTGTAACATCTGATGTACGTGATGTCACAAGAGTTGCCTTGGTCGATTAAGATGCGCTTCACTTGGCATTCCCCAACCTGGAGGGATACTACCAAGGCATCGTTATGTGAATGCTGCACCATCTCAAGGTCGACTTCGGTAAAGGACACTACTGGTCCTTGGTACTCTTCTGCCCGATGTCATTTCTCCCCGACTTGGTAGACATGCTGTAGGTGTTTTACCTTCTGGGTCTCCCCATGAATGTCGTTTTCGTTGACCTTCGAGTGAATCACATTAATTACCTGAGGTCCTCCTGCCTGAGGTTACTGTGCTGGGGGAGGCGCGGTTGCTGGTGCCTGAGGCAATCTTGCTTGTTCTTTCCTTGTCCTGGCCTCATCAACAAGGTCTCTCAGATGGCCTTGCCTCACTAGGTCTTCTAAGTGTGTTTTCAGGGCTCTACAACCCTGAGTCATGTGCCCATCTTCATTGTAGTAAGCACAATGCCTGCCAAGGTTTCTTTCCATAAATTCTCCCGGTGTCCTTGCCGGTGCTCTGAAATAGGGTTGGCTCCGAATTTTTTCCAAGACTTTATGAATCGGGATTTGGAACACAGTTGTAACTGCCTGTGTAGCCCTCAGTCCTGTGTTTTGTTTGCTAGATCCATTGTTACCTCGGCCTCGCTTCGGTGAGCCGTTTCTTTTTTCTTGCTTCGTTTCCTTAGCTCCTGATGTATCTTCCTCGATTCTGGTATATTTCTCAATTCTGGCCATGAGCTCTTCCATGCTTTTTGGCAATGTCTTTGTCAAAGACTTTCGTAGTGGACAGTTGTCTTTCAGGCCGTTCATGAAAGATACGACCGCCACCTCTTGATTACACTCCGGTATTCGGTTGAACACCTCATAGTACCTTTTTGTATAGGCCCTAAGGCCTTCATCCTTGCTGATCTTCAGAGCCATTAATGCATCCACCCTCAATGGTTGCAGCTTGTTTGTCACGAACCTGGCCACAAACATCTCGACCAGGCCTTCCCAGGTCTTCACACTTCCCTTCAGTAGTTTGTGAAACCAATCTGATGCAATCTCCCCGAACGATGAGGGGAACACTTTGCAGAGCAACGACATGCTCCCACTATATAATGCCATTGAGTTCAAGTATAATCCAACGTGGAAGTTGGGGTTTGACTTACCATCGTATATTTGGAACCTTGGCATACTGAATCTCTTTGGAGCCTCAAATTTGTCTAACTCCACTGAGAATGGTGTTCTCGGCTTTTCAGGGGAAGTTACCTCGGCATCGGCATTCTGCTGCTTCCTTTTGAGGTAATCTCTCAGGTCTTCTTTGCTCTGCCCAGGAGCTCGGCTATCTCCTGACTTCAGTCTTTTCGGCATACTACTCTCAGCTTCATGGTGGGTCCTTTTCGATCTTTCTCCGTGAGTTGTGTCGAAGCAGAGCGCCTGCCCCTGAACATGCCAATGTTCTTTGGGGTCTGCCTCCTTGGCGCGATGCGTCCTCCGCGACTCTTCTCTCCTCTACTCTCCTTGTCCGACCTCCCTTGAAGGCCGGTGAGAGTGTTTTTCGCTCCTGGTGTGCTGGGGGATTTCTGGGATTGGTTTCTTCCCTCCCTTCTGTGCATTGGCCGTTGGAACCGGTGTGTCCTGCAGCGGGAATGGTGGCTGTATGACATTGTTTTGCATCATAAAATTGACGACTGATTGCAGGTCTGCCAATTTGTTCGCCATCTCTTTTACTTCTTCGTCCCTTCGAAGGCATCTATCCTTCCACACTTGGAGGTCGTCCTTGTTGTAATACCTGCTTTGTTCTGGTTTCTTTGGTACGCCACCGTCCTGGCCAACGTCTTTCTTGCTGTGATTCTAGTTCTAAGTTTCCTCATTGCAACCGTCTTCCTCCACGTTTAGGTCAACGCGTTTTCTATTCCCAGCAGGGGTTTCGTCCCCAACCTTATCCTTCTGTCCGTCACTGGCCATCTACTCTCCTTTCTTTCCCACAGACGGCGCCAAATTGTGTGAGTGATTTTCCGATCACACTGCCAACTCAGTATTCAGTTGGAGAGCACTGGCAGAATAGATGACACCTGGCTGACCTACAACAGAAGGAGAAGATTCTGGCAGTGGTTCGTCCACCCGGGGGCACTCCGACGATTAAGTCAGTATATCTCTCAAAAATAATCAATAGTGCTAAACTCACTATTCAGAATATAAATTACGTACCTTAGACCCATCGAAGGTGCCTTTCTTTTATAGTTAACTCAATCCTAGTCCCACTAAAAGCCTAGTTTCAATGGACATCTGCTCAGTGCATATTTTGGACTCTTCAAGAGATAAAGATAAACTCCCTAAGAGTGTTATCCTTATTCACACTAAAGTCCTTCCTCATTCTAGGACTCTTATGCCTTATCCGCTTATCTCGGATTCCGATATCTTCAGAGATAACCTTGGCCTAACCGAGATCACCTCGGCGTCATAACCTGGACACGTGACACCTCGGCTGACACATCGGCGTCACCTTGGCCACGTGTTGGGACTCAGAAAATATATCCCCACACTAGATATCGTTAACCCTTCTTTCAATCAATTGCAATTTGCCTCTATTAAAATGTCCACTCACTTTTTCCTTGTAACCATAGCCATTGTGGCCTTGGCCTCCACACTTATCTTTGCTTTTGATTCCGGTTCTCTACAAGGTTTATGTGTTGCTGTCAATATAGCGATCCCGGTATTCCCTGTTGTTGTATAACTATAATCTGGACTCAGTTTCGTAGATTCGTTGTTGTCTTATCCTCATTTCTATCCCTTACTCTTTGTTTTAGAGTTTTGGGTTGTGTTGGGCAAGTTGGGAATTAGTTGGTTGTGTTTTAAAGCTTTGAAATTTTGCCCAGGTTTTGGTCTCTCCGCTCGAGCGGCGGTTTTGTGCTCGAGCGAGCTTTTGTTGCTGCCTTTACGCTCGAGCGGCAGTTTGGACGCTCGAGCGTGAATTTCCTTCTCTCAGCATTTCGGTCGTCTGCAGAAAATTCTGGGAGAGTGCACCCGGCGCTCGAGCGGATCTTTGGACGCTCGAGCGTGAACTTGTGTCTGTACGCTCGAGCGGGGTGTTGTACGCTCGAGCGGACCTGCTTTTATATCAGTTCGTGAAACCACATTTTTGATCACTTTTTGATTTCCTTTCTCTCTCTTACTTTTTCAAAACCTCCATTGGAGAGCACCTCACTCTAAAACCGAACTTCTCTCTTAGGATTGATCTACCTAGAGTGTTTTCCTCACCTTGGGCCTTTGTAAGAAGTGTGTTGATCGTCGAGGGCTTTGTTGAGATCTGAGAAATTTGGGATTTGGAGCACTTCTGAGTTTTACTCATCTTCTCCCTTGGAGCTCTGAATTTGAGGTAGGGATATCCTACTCCTCTCCATGGATTTTGTCTTTAAATTTTGGTAATTTGAGATGTTGGGGTTGGTTTGGTAATTTTGTGAAAGTTTGGGCCATTTGTGTTATTTTACAAAAGTTGGGATTTTATTTGTAATAAACCTAGATGCATGTTTGGTATAGAGAAATGGAATAAATGTTGAATCATTGATGAAAATGGGACCTAAGGGTGGTAATGGTAATTATGGAAAATGACCTAATTACATTGTTTAATTAATTGAGATAATTAATTGTGGGAAATGAGGAAATGAAATGGAATTGCTGAGATTGGGAGTGCATGGGGTAAAAGGGTGTAGTTGAATTATTTATCACTCACCGAATTGAAATGTCGATTGAATATCCATTGTGCATTTATTTCCTGCTTAGAAATAATTGCTTTGGGCTACCGGTGGAGGGTAGTGTTGATCGTTGTAGACAATGCTTGATGATTAGGCAAACTAAAACTAATCAATTGGATGTGTCATAGAGCATGTCGGTTGATAGAATACATTAATTTTATGTATTGATTGATTGCATATGTGATTCTGTGTTTATATGCATTACTTGTGTATGGGAGGAGATAGGGGATGTACTCCACGGTTTAGGGGAAGATGGGGGATGTACCTCTAAACCGGTTAATGGTTTAGGGGAAGATGGGGGATGTACCTCTAAACCGGTTGTTGGAATGTTGATATAGCTCATATGCTTATCGGTTGAAGTGTTGATACAGCTCATATGCTTATCTATCGGAATGTTGATACAGCTCATATGCTTATCTGTTGTAGTAGTGATATAGCTCATATGCTTATCTATTGAAAAGTTTGTTTGATTTGATATAGCATTAAAATGTATATCATCATTGTTTGCGAAGTATGGGAATAGTTTATGTGTTATTGATACAACAAAATAATGTGTATCCACCTTGGATTTCGAAAGTGTTCTAGTGATGAACTATAATCTCATCAAATGTTCTGGCCAGAGTACTGAGCCTTGTTTTCAAACTCAAAGTTGAACAAAAACGAAAAGTGAATTGTAACATAGACTTGGCTGTCATGGAAACGTAGGGAGATGTAAATGGAAGTGTCAGTGTTGACCGTCTATCAGTTGCTAATCTTTTAGTCATTGTTCATGGTTGGTTTAGTGTATTTCTACTGGGCTGTGGCTCACCCTATATGGGAATATCATTTTCAGGTACAGGTAGCATGCCACCTCCAAGGACGTAGCTTGGGAGGCCAGAGGCGGACTTTTTTGTTGTTTTACTTGATGTATTACATGTAAATTCAAGCCAAGGGCTTAACGTGTTTGAGTTAGTGCTCTTTTGTTGTAACCAAGTGTTAACTTGGAAAGCTGTAAGCCCATAGGGCATTTGCTTTTGTTGTTAACATGTAATACTTTTTGTAATGAAACGCTGTTAAATGAAAGAATGTGGAGCTTTTGAATATCAATGCATGTCTTATTTAATGGGTTTAAAGCTATTATTTTGAGGGCGTTACAGTCAAGGACTCCAAATCTACTGATATACTATATACTCACTTCTATCTCACAACATTGTGCCTTCCCAAATATATGTTTGCTGTCATTTTAGTTTTTAACATTTTAATTGTGACAATTTCATTATCAAAATGTGTATTAAAGTTGTCTCACTAGTTGACATTGCCAATATTCATTGTCAAAATAAGTAGTATTTTTGAAATAAAAAATTACTCATTTGGTTCCTAAACTATACAATTTTATTTCATTTTGATCCCAAAATTTTAATTGTTTTAGTTTTATGAAGGGTCAATTTTTATTTTCTTAGATGTCGTCATGTAACATTATTGAAGCTAATTAGTTTGTTTAACATTTTATTTTTTTAATAAATTTTTATATATTTTTTTTCTGGCCTCTTTACTCCCCTAAATACATCAACCCAGTTGGTTCGATTGTCACTCCTGTAAACGTCATGCAAATCCCAAGCCTCAACACTCTCAGCATCTCCTTAGCTCGCATTGACTTCGCACCCTACGGCCTCAACCCACCGCATACACACCTTCACGAAACTAAGATCCTTGTGGTCTTGGGGGTACCTCTACGTCGGTTTCGTAAATTCCAATCTAGAAAATAGTCACTTCACTAACATCTTGTACCCAGGAGTGGTTTGAGTAGCCAAAACCCTAGTGTTATTACCATTGCGAATGCAGTGTTAGGGTCGAATCCAAAAACTTTTGATGATGTTCTTGCCAAGGCATTCCAAGTGGACAAGAAGGTGGTAGACCATCTTCAAGCTTATTTCCAGTGGCCCAACAACTAAAGAAGTAAATGGGGAATAGAATCATGAATCCATTATTTGTTAAACTTTAAACGTATATATTTTAATATAGCATAATACATTGTTGGTTATGGACAATGTCCTTATAACATTTGGAGTAACCATCAATAGGTCATAATAGTTTAATTTAATTCTTATGAAATCCTATTGAAAATAAATCTTAACAAAATCGTCACTACAAGTAATTTTTTGTGACGATTTTTTAGATGTGTCCCTAAAAATTAAAAATTAGTGACTTTTGTTTGTCATCATTTTTATAAATTGTCGCTAAATCTTACAATTAGTAACATTTTTCCGTGATGAAATTTTCAAACTGACACTCAAAGTTAAAAATTAGTGACGTTTTTTTGTGATGATTTTTTAAACTGTCGCTAAAACTTATAATTAACAACATTTTTAGTGACAAAATTTTCAAACTGTCTCTGAAAATTAACAATTATTGGCATTTTTTTTATAGTGTTTGATAAAATATGACATATATTATCATAGGACCTATACACGTAAGTCTCTCCAACTTTTGAGGGTGTGTACCATAATATCACCCTTGTTGTTATTATTATATAACTGGTGAGGTGGCGGCGTGCAAGGCACGCCACCTAGTTCCCGTACTATTTGCACACACTAAATCTATATAATAAAGTATGATGATTTTTGAATTTGTCCTACACACATTTGTCTTATTAGGACATTTGGACGGCTCAGATCTGTTCAAACTACAAAATAGCGGTTGTAATGTATCCTACTTTCCCTCTTCTCTCTCTTACTTTTTCCTTTTCTCACCCATCCTCCCATGATCCCATGAATAATCCCATGAATGATCCCATGATCCCACCTTCCTCCTTTTCTTTTTATTTATTTTCTCCAATTTTTTTATTTTTCTCTCTACTTATTTAATTTTTTTTCTTCTTTTTGTTCACTTATTTTTATTTACATTGTGCCTTCAGGCACAGGTATATACTAGTAATTTTGCAAAGAGAAAAGTTAGGGATCATGAAAGATTTATGATCCTTGGATTATCTTGATTAGTGTGTGGTGCTTTATTCTAAGTGTAATCCAAGGATCACAATGCTTTCATGATTATTTTCATGAAAGGTTTTTCATGATACCTAGCATTGCTGTTTTGCAAAATAGAGGACAATACTATTTTTTAGGGCAAATTACAGCGGTAGTCCCTGTAGTTTACCTGTTTTATCATTTTGGTCCCTATTGTTTCAATTTGATCAATTTTGTCCATAAATTTTTACGAATTGTGTCAATTTAGTCCAATAAATAACGGTGGTTAAGTTTGATGGACGGAAAATTAAATGATGTGTCTATTTGATCCCTGTAGTTTACAGGATGTGTCAATTTAGTCCCTATTGTTTAGACTTTCCTATAAACTAAAGCGACTAAATTAATACATCCTATAAACTACAGGGACCAAATTGATGCATCATTTGATTTTCCGTCCATCAAACTTAACTACCGTTATTTATTAAACTAATGTGACACAATCCATAAAATTCCAGGGCAAAATTGATCAAATTGAAATAATAAGGATCAAAATGATAAAATGGGTAAATTATAGGGATTATTTGCATAATTTGTCCAAATTTTATTTTATCTTTGTAAAAAAGTTGACGCAATTACAAAGCGTTTGATATTCAACATCCAAAGTAGAAGAAAGTAGAAAAAAGTAAAACCAGAGAAAAACAAATAACTGTAAATTTTAACAAAGTAGAGCAAATAAATGATACACTACAAAACAAATTTGAAAATATAACACCATCAGTTTGATTCAACCATCAAAAATTCAAAAACCGGTAACATCAACATCTCAATTTCCATAGTACTCAGGCAAAGCAAAATAGAAACTGAAATAGAAAGGAATTGAGCTATGTGGAATTTATCGGCTTGAAGAAATGAGTTTATTTTTAGTAAAACTGAGGTTAAATGAGGGCAATCATTGATAGAATCAAAGTCACGATTATCATGTGGATAAAAGCAAAAATTGGGGACTGCTTTTTCACAGCGGATGGTTCTATGTTCAGAATTGAAGGTGTAGTTTCAACGATTAATTAATTTTGTCCCGTTATTTGGAGGTTCGAATCCTTCTGTCCCAGAGCATATTCCATTCTATTAGATTAAAGATTTTTGATCGATGAATCTAAAGAACAGCAGAATGAAGTATTATTGAAAGAGGGTGAGTGCTAAATTTTCAGACATCTCTTTGTTTGTTGCTCTGTTAGCTGTTCTGCTTTTCCCCCACTACTCTTGTTTCTTTCTCTAGTTGGATTCTTGGCAACCTAGTTTCTTTTCTACGGAGGTAATTTTGATCCCTCATTCTTTTTATTGATGTAATCAATATGTTGTTATTCATTAATAAAGTTTTCTTTGCCAATCAAAAAAAAAAAAAAAAAAAAAAAGAAAATAGAACGGGGAACTAGCTTGCTTGGTTCCCATTTTTTAAAAATATTTCTTATTTTCCGTATTTCTTTGTTTTTACTGAATATTTTAAATATTTTATGCAAATTTTTTACTTTTTAGACACACCTAACATAAATACACCTAAAAAATAAAAAAATTGTAAAAAAAATCTTTTAAAAATTCACTAAATACCAAAAATACAAAAAAAAAATACAAGAATTCAGTACATTTTTTGTATTTTTATGTATTTCTTAATTTTTTAAAATATTTTTTTACAATTTTTTTACTTTTTAGATACATCTAAGTAAGGTGCATCTAAAAAATTAAAAAAAAAATGTTTAAAATTTTAAAAATATTCACTAAAAACAAAAAAAACACAAAAATCAAAAAACTCAATTTTTAAAAAACTTAATCCAGAAAACTCAAACCAAACACATTAAGTGCTAAAATAATCAAGGAAACCTATTTCCATACTGTTTGTCTCATGCAAGACCTTGAGCAAACATATGGTGGCCATTTAGTGCAATCAAATGGTGATATATGACTTAAGTGTATGCAAAGGATTAGCATATGCACTGCATTAAACCAAATGAAATTAAAAAGTCAGCAAAGCAAAAAAATTAAAAAGTATAATGAAATATATGTAAAAAAATCTGAGATTGATTGAGTATTACAGATTGGACATAAATTGAGAAGGTCCTGTCCTCAAAATATTATATACATAAGCAACAATAAAACCTGAAAGTGTAAAAATATATATTATATACATTGCCAAATCTAATGAAGAAAAGGAAGAAAAGAAAATTTAGCAATGAAAGGAAAGAAACATAAAAACAAAAGGGATAAATAAGTGAAACAAATAAAAGATACCTTGACACTGCAAAGATAGAAAGTTACTTTCGCCTATACAAACACAAGGTTAGGAGGAGCTGATATATAGGTAAAAGTCTAGCGGCCGTAGGTCAAATATTACGCCGGAAATGTAAATCTCTAAGAATAACAAAGAAAAAATCTTTACCTAAACTTAACAGCAAAAACAAAAAATTGTTACTAAATCACAAAGAACATAGACAAAACCAAAGTACGAAGAAAAAAGGGGAAAAACAAAAGAGTACAAGAACATTGCTGGAAAAAAGAAAAAGGAAAAGAAAAAAGAAAAAGAAGAGAACCTCGTGAACAAAAGCAAATTTATCCATCAAAAAGAGTAAACAAAAGTCCTCTACTCAACAAATAAATAAAAAAAACGAGGGACAGAAAGAGAAACTAAAAGAAATTTACAAGAAGGAATATCATGAACAAAGTAGACCCAACAAAAGCCTCTCTAGAAGGACATTTCTCACAAGTTCATATACAAAAGAGAAAAAATCAGACAACCACAAATGGATACCCGAAAACAAATTTCAAAGAAACCTCTAAATCTTTTCACATATAGGGTTGAAAAACAAAACAAAATATCACTTCTAAGCAAAAGACAAATAGAAACAATATAGTGGTACTATTTCTAGGAAAAAAATAAAAAAAAAACATAAAAATCTTTTTGTAATTGAAAAATTAAAAAAACCTACATGAAAGTGCAAAAAAAAAAAAAAAAAATGCTGGAATTTTAAAAATAAATCTATGCAGCAAAAATCAAAATTTTTTTAACGAACATTTAGATTTATAAAAATGATCCAATCTTATAAAAGAAAAAGAGGGTAGTTAAATTCAAGTGAAACACACATAGTTCAAACAAAATATCTGTATCTGCAGAGCAAACCAAAACAATGATCAAAGTTTGAAAAACTAATTAGAAAATATAAGGCTTAATTTCCTTGATCAGGGTCTATTATTATTCCTCTGCTTTCTTTGCACTGAATTATTGTAGGTAGCAACCAGAAGTGAGTAAAAATGAGAGGAAAATAGAGTCCATTGATGAGTAGAGGCCAACAACCCACAATATAAAATATATCTCACAACTCCTTGGCCAAAGTGAACAAAATAGATGAATTGATTGATAAATAAAGGAGCCAAAAGCATTAGAATAACAGAGTATCCAACTCTATATTCATTCAAAATGGTTTTTCTTTTTGAACTTATGGTGAAGTCTAACAAACAAGATACTAACAATTCAACTTCAAGATTAATGAAACCAACAAGAAAACACATTTACATATATATATATATATATATTCTTGATGTGCATATCTATGACAAGAATTACTCTTATGTCATAGAGAAGAGATGAAGGAAGCCATTCAAGTAAAAAACAAATCTTGCAGAATCCAAGAATAAAAAAAAGCATTTGAAAGTCACACTCATTCTTTGTCATAACAAATACACCACATACACATGTACATAACATTGGAGTAACCACCCAACATTGTAAGGCCCACTTGAAATTCTTATACAAAATGGAAAAAAATAAAAATAAACTGGACATATCTGCTTGTATGGAAATGAAGGTTCCGATTCACCTTGAATGGCAAAAGAAAAAACGAAAGTAGTAAAGACAGTGGCGGAGTCAAGAAATTAAATCAGAAGAGGCACTTATTAATTACAACATTGAAATTTTACAAAAATATTTCATATAAATTTTACGATTGATTTCAAGAAAGATTAAAAAAAATAATATTAATAATCAGTGTATTTGGTTTGAGTTTTTTGAATTATGTTTTTTGAAAATTGAGTTTTTTATTTTTCGTATTTTTTTTGGTTTTTAGTGAATATTTTTAAAATTTTAAACATTTTTTAAAACTTTTTTAGATGCATTTTACTTAGATGTGTCTAAAAAAATAAAATATTTATGAAAAAATATTTTAAAAAATTAATAAATACACAAAAATACGAAAAATGTACTGATTTTTTTATTTTTTTTAAATATTTTTGGTATTTAGTGAATTTTTTAAAGATTGTTTTCGCAAAAATTATACTTTTTAAGTGTGTTTATGTTAAGTGTGTCTAAAAATTAAAAAAAAATTGCTTAAAATAATAAAAAAATTCAGTAAAAACAAAAAGTACGGAAAACAAAAAGTAGAATTTTCTGAAAAGTGTTTTTAGAAAACTCAAACCAAACAAAGTGAATGTTATTTGTAATTAGTGTATCATGGACAATATTAAAAAAAAGTCATGGATATAAAGTTTTAAAATAAATTATATAATGATAAAGTAATTTTTTTATACAAAATATGCGTAAAAATTCAATATAATAGTCATACCACGTCATCATTGACATGTTATATTACCAACCAATAGCAAAAGAAACACATGGAGGATGAACCCTACATGTCAAATATAACTAACAATTCAATAAATTCTATATTTTCATTGATATTAATTATGTTTGCATGTCAATAATGATAGACATCAATATTATATTGAAATTTTCATAGATAATAATATTGTAGTCTCTTTATTTTCAATCAAAACAATCATTATTGTTCTTATAATTTTAAAAATATCATTGATAGTTCACTCTAAAAAATATTTTTATATATTTTTTTATTTAAAATATTTTCTTTATGTTTGCCAAAAAAAAAAAAAAAAAAAATTCAAAAAGTGTGATACCCCTGTTCTGTATTATGCTAAATTGGCCCTTAATTTGTTTATGGTTATGTGTTTAGCATGATTTTGTCTGCCATTATGTGATAATATGTGATTTTGAATTTGCATCTGTCCACCGTAGGAATATTTGTTTGAATAATCTGCTTCGGGAATTAAATTGAGGGCCTTATCGGCCACAGAACCCGAAATTGATTACGCCACTGTGATTGGCATAATTTTTAGAGCCTACGGTGAAATTTAATTGAAAATTTATCCTAGTCAATTTAAACTGATTAAATTGATAAATTAAGTGCCCAATTGTTTTATAATAAAATAATGTTGAGTGGGTGCTTATTAAGGGTCAACTACACCCTCATTTCTCTCCTTTAAACTTCATCTGGTTGATGAAAAACTCTTAGACTTGAGAGAAGGTCGGCTAAGAGAGAGAGGGTGAAGGAAATTGAGATTTTGGTCCTAAAGCTTGGTGATCTTGGAGGCTAGCTCAAGAATTTACCTTTTATTGTGAGGGTTAAGCTTCTAGGTAAGCCTTTGACTCTTGAATTCATGAATTGAGTGTGTAATCTTGTGAGCTCAAGTATTTTTTGTGATTAAGAGTATGATTTAAATTGGTCTTGATGAGATATGACCATGCATGCATAAAACTCCTGTTGAATTGCCATAAGTTGCATAATCTGGCATGTATCATGTCAATTAAGCAAAAATTGAAGTTTGATCATGCATGCAGGCTTGGTTTTGTTGAGTTTTGGCACCATTTGCATCTTTGGAATGGGAATGAAGTCAAGATGGCCTTGCATGTTCGAATAATTAAAGATATGAGCTTGAATGCATGAATTTGTTATATTGGTGATGAGTTTGTCATGTTTTGGGACATGCATGTAGGTAAATCAAGAAATTGAACTTCATAATGCTATAATCTTGCAAGGGAACCATGTTAGTATGACTATATTTGAGATTTGAGCCTTTGCATGCAAGAATGGTGGCTGGGAAATCGAATCGAAACTCAAGAACACAATCTGGAATTTCCAGAATTTTGACTTCCGCTCGAGCGGGGGAAGTTCCGCTCGAGCGGAGAAATCGAGCTCCCAACACTTTTTATAGACATGGTTTCCGCTCGAGCGGGGGAATTTGACGCTCGAGCGGGGAGCTATGTAGACAGGCATTACGCTCGAGCGGCCGAGTTCACGCTCGAGTTGGAATTGAAGGCAACCGGTACTTTTGCAGACCTAAGGGTCCGCTCGAGCGGGGAAGTGCACGCTCGAGCGGGGACCCTGTTTTCTGAAATTTCGTTCATGCGTCCTGTGTTTCGTTTTCCGTTCTCTTTCACTTGTAAACACTCTTAGGCATGTGTCAAACATCGTAAATGAACTAATGAGGTAATAATAAAGCCTAAAGAGGAATATGTGAATTAAAGAACGGATTGAACTGTTAGTGACCCTTTTGTATTCATGAAATGTGTAGGGTCAAGCTCCAGGGCAAATTCACAAGCCGATCACTGTGAGTAATACCAATATTTGAATGCTTATGAATGTCCAATTGTTTACTCCCTTTTTAAGCTTTATGAATTGCTAATTGGGATTGTGGACGTAAGTCAGATATGAATGCATAAATGGACCCAAGGTCGTTTTGATAAGCATAAATGGACTCAAGGTCGTTTTGATAAGCATAAACGGACCCAAGGTCGTTTTGTTAAACATGAGTGGACCCAAGGTCGTTTTGATGAACATGAATGGACCAAGGGTCATTTTGAAATGAATGAATGGGCCAAAGGCCATTTTGACATAAATGAATGGGTCGAAGGCCGTTTTGACATAAATGAATGGGCCGAAGGCCGTTTTGACATAAATGAATGGGCCAAAGGCCGTTTTGACATAGATGGAAATCAGAATGGGCCAAAGGCCAATATGTTTATAACTACAGTCACTTGATCTAAACTTTGTATAAATGTACATATGTTAAGTAGGAATATGAATTGGGTCCAAGGCCGTTTGGAGTATATTGTTGTACATATTGTTTATATGACTTCTGTATTTGATATTATTCACTGGGCTATCGCTCACACTCATTCATGTGTTTGTAGGTGAGCCAAGGGAAGTCCAAACCCAGCCCCAGTGAAGTCTACTAAGAAAAAATCCAAGTTTTGAGGAAGTCAGCCTTGCGTCTCACTCTTGAGACCTATCCTTGCCTTTTTGCTATGTAATTATATTTTGTCTTGCCGGCAAGGACCTTATGTATATCTGTAAATAGTCTGTCATAGGTTGACTCGTTTTGGATGATCTTGTCTGTAATGAATTTTGTGAAACTGTACTTTTGATGTGGGTTATTAACGTATCTGAGTATGGTCTGTTTGATGTGCACATAAGCACGACTCTATGGACAAAGTTTTTTATTTTTTTTTTGCTTCCGTTTGGCCCCTTTTACTCTGACAAATATTCTTGTTTCGATCTGAGGCCGTAGGTAATCACAGGATTACTGGCCGGTCATGTCCTTAACCCATAGGGGCGGGTTCGGGTCATGACAGAGTGGTATCAGAGCACGAGTTAATAACTCACACATTTGTCCAAAAGAGCAATAAGCGTCTAGATAAGATCTAGGATGCATTCATAAACACGAATTTAGAAGCATTGATTATATGCTTAAATGTTTTGTTAGGAATAATTATATGTGTAAGTTGTGAACTACTTGCATTGCAAATTATCTGGAAATATGTGCTTCTTAGTGTATGCATACTTGTGTACCTTTTGTATGAAATATAATTCAAGTTTAATCAGATGGTGAGAACCAGAGGTGATGAGTTAGAGAAATCTTCTACTGCCAGACTGGACAGAATGGAAAGACTGATCCAAGAAATGGCAGAAGCCTTGAGACAGCAACAGGAGTGGCAGCAACAGTGGCAGCAACCACACCCGCCACCTCCACCTCCGGCACCACCTGCGCCAGATCATCAGAATGATGACCGGATTATAGCTCTCACTAAGGAATTCAAGAAAATGAAACCACCACAGTTTCACGGGGGATTAGATCCGTTGAAAGCCGAAGCGTGGGTCCTCGGCATTGAGAAATTATTCGAAGTGTTCCCCTGTTCGGAGACTCAGAAAGTGCTTCTAGCCACTTTTATGCTAGAAGATGAAGCGAGAAGATGGTGGATGTTGATGAGAGAAAACCACAGAGATGTTGATTGGGTGAAATTTTTAGAAATCTTCTATGACAAGTACTTCCCGCAGTGTGTCCGGGATAGGAAAGTGGCAGAGTTCATGGAACTCAAGCAAGACAGCATGACTGTAGCGGAGTATGAGGCCAAATTCACTGAGTTGGCCAGGTTTGCACCACACGTGATCGACACTGATTATAAGAAGGCAAGACATTTTGAAGGTGGGCTCCGCAATGACATCCTAGAGAGGGTGAATGTCCTGAAATTGGAAACCTACATTGAGGTGCTTAACAGAGCCATCATATCAGAGGCTAACATAGCCAGACAAGCTAAGCCAGTAATAGAATGGAAAGGCAACAAAAGACAAGGCTTCTTTTCGAAGAAGAAATTCCCGAAAAAGCAAAACACGGGCTCCTCAAATACTTCGAGTTCTTCCCGAGACACAGCTATCATGTGCAATAATTGTAGCAAAAGGCACCATGGAGTCTGTTACCGTGCATTAGGAGCCTGTTTTAAATGTGGGAAGCAAGGGCACATAGCCCGAGAATGTAATCAGAACAGTGGGAAACTCGCAGCTAGTTCAACTGCATCAGCTCCAAAGTCGGGAAATACTTTGAGATCTGCTACTACTGGGGACACAGTGAGAGAGGGGAGAGTCTTTGCACTTGTTCCGGGCGATACACGGAATGCCAATGCCATTGTTTCAGGTACTATTTCAATATGTAATCAGGATGCCTTTGTATTAATTGATTCTGGATCAACGCACTCATTTGTGACATATACGTTTGCATCTAGACGGAATAGACCCCTAGAGCTATTGCCATATTTGTTGTGTGTGTCTGCTCCATCGGGGGAATCTGTGTTATGTGATTATATATATCGGTTTTGTGACATGCATATCGAGGATGCTACCCTATATGTAGATTTGTTACCCTTGAACTTTAGACATTTCGATGTAATTTTGGGCATGGATTGGTTGACCAAGTATTGTGCCACCATAGACTGTATGACAAAAAGGGTTGTATTTAACCTACCAGAACGGAAAGAGATTGTGTTTGTGGGCAATGGGGTAGTGCCCCCACCGTATTTGATATCCGCAATGAAAGCATGTAAACTGATTAGGAAAGGGTGCCAGGGTTATTTGTGCTATGTGTTGTCTGAACAATCTGAGAATGTTGAATTGAATAATATTCCTATTGTTAGAGAGTTTCCGGATGTGTTTCCGAATGAATTACCAGGGGAATTGGTAGACAGGAAGATCGAGTTTACCATTGAAACTATGCCAGGCACCCAGCCTATTTCTAAGGCTCCCTACAGAATGGCTACTGCCGAAATGAAAGAATTAAAGGAACAGTTGCAAGACCTTCTTGATAAAGGGTTTATCCGGCCTAGCACTTCGCCTTGGGGTGCACCAGTGTTATTTGTAAAGAAAAAGGATGGTACCTTGCGCCTGTGCATTGATTACCGGGAGTTGAACAAGGTAACGATAAAGAACAAATATCCCTTACCCCGTATTGACGACTTATTTGACCAGTTGCAGGGATCCCAAGTGTTTTCTAAGATCGATTTGAGGTCCGGGTATCATCAGTTGAAAGTTAAGGCAGAGGATGTTGAGAAAACCGCATTCAGAACGAGGTATGGTCATTTTGAGTTTCTTGTTATGCCGTTTGGAGTAACTAATGCTCCGGCAGCATTTATGGACTTAATGAATAAAATTTTTAAAACCTACCTTGATGAGTTTGTTGTAGTCTTCATCGATGATATTTTGATATACTCTAAAGATAGACTTGAACATGAACATCATTTGAGGACTGTTTTACAAATACTTCGGGAAAGAAAACTATTTGCTAAATTAAAGAAATGTGAGTTTTGGTTGGATGAGGTTATTTTCTTAGGGCACGTGATCAATAAGGAAGGAATTTCAGTGGACCCGCAGAAGATAGAGGCAATTGTGAATTGGCCTACACTGACCAATGTGACAGAAGTTCGCAGTTTCATGGGCTTAGTTGGGTACTACAGGAGGTTTGTGAAGGACTTTTCGAAATTAGCAGTACCTCTTACCCAATTGACACGTAAAGGACAACCATTTGAGTGGAACAGTGAAAGAGAATAAGCCTTTCAGGAATTGAAGACAAGATTGACCACTGCACCAATTTTGACACTACCTTCGGGTACGGAAAATTTTGTGATTTTCAGTGATGCATCTTATAAGGGTTTGGGTTGTGTGTTAATGCAGAATGGAAAGGTTATTGCTTACACCTCCCGACAGTTGAGGCCACACGAGAAGAACTATCCAACGCACGACCTAGAACTGGCCGCAGTTGTTTTTGCCTTGAAGATTTGGCGGCATTATCTGTATGGAGCAAAATGTGAAGTTTACACGGATCATAAGAGCCTGAAATACTTCTTCACGCAGAAAGAGTTGAATATGCGTCAGAGAAGATGGCTAGAACTGATAAAAGACTACGATCTAGAGATTCAGTATCATCCCGGGAAAGCTAATATAGTGGCGGATGCCTTGAGCAGAAAATCAACAGGGAGTATGGCTTGTTTGCTTACTGAACAAAGGGAGATTTTGCAAGACTTTGAAAAGTCTGAAATTGAAGTGGTAGTGTGTGAACAGGGCGGATTGATAGCCGCTATTACAGCCGAGCCGACGGTCATTGATGAAATCCAATGGAAACAGAAAGATGATGAGTTCCTCAAAAAGGTGATTAACGAATTTGAGGCAAGCCCGAAAGCAGAATTCAGATTTGAGAACGAAATGTTGAGATTTCAGAACCGAATATGTGACCCAGATATTCTGGAACTAAAGAAGAGGATTTTAGATGAAGCCCACAGGTCCGTATTTGCTATGCATCCGGGTAACAATAAAATGTATCGGGATTTAAAACAAACCTATTGGTGGCCTAAAATGAAGAAAGAGATTGCAGAATATGTGTCCAAATGCCTTCAATGTCAGCAGGTTAAGGCGGAACATCAGAAACCAGGCGGTCTACTTCAACCTCTCCCTATTCCTGAATGGAAGTGGGAGCATGTGACTATGGATTTCATTGTTGGCCTACCTCGGACTTCTCGAGGTATGGATTCTGTTTGGGTTGTAGTTGATAGACTGACTAAATCTGCACATTTTCTGCCTGTCAAAACTACGTTTACCGCTTATAGATTGGCCACTATTTACGTTGATGAAATTGTCCGTTTACACGGAGTTCCGGTATCCATTGTGTCGGATAGAGATCTGAAATTTGTATCTAGATTGTGGAGAAGTTTGCAGGAAGCTATGGGAATAGAACTAATGCTTAGTACTGCGTTCCACCCACAGACAGATGGGCAGTCAGAACGAACGATACAAACTTTGGAAGATATGCTTCGTATGTGTGCTTTGGATTTTCAGGGGAGTTGGGAAGATTATTTGCTACTTGCAGAATTTGCTTATAATAACAGCTTCCACTCCAGCATCGGCATGGCACCATACGAGGCTTTGTATGGTAAGAGATGTAGATCACCCATTTGTTGGACAGAGGTCGGGGACAGAGCTTTGCTTGGGCTTGAAATTGTACAAGACACCTCTGAAAAGATTAAAACTATTCGGCAAAGGCTCAGAACAGCTCAAGACCGATAGAAGAATTATGCAGACGTTCGGAGAAGACCTCTTGAGTACGAGGTCGGCGACCATGTGTTCATTCGTGTTTCTCCGATGAAAGGTCAAGTTAGATTTGGGAAAAAGGGCAAGTTGTCGCCCCGTTACATTGGGCCGTTTCAAATTTTGGAGAGGCTTGGTCCAGTTGCTTATAGAGTTGCTTTGCCACCGTGATTTGAACAAATCCACAATGTGTTTCATGTGTCAATGTTGAGGGGTTACCTCCGAGACCCGTTGCATGTGATTGATTATCACCGGGTTGCTATTGATGAAAATATGGAATATGCTTAATGGCTGGAAAGAATTGTTGACCGACAAGTGAAAGAATTGAGAAACAAATCCATTCCAATGGTGAAAATGGAATGGAAGGAACACTATGGGACGGATGCTACATGGGAAAAAGAGGAGGAAATGCGTCTACGCTATCCACATTTGTTTCCCGACGATGGTAAATTAAGTTTGGAGGACCAAACTTCCTAAAGGGGGGAAGACTGTGATACCCCTGTTCTGTATTATGCTAAATTGGCCCTTAATTTGTTTATGGTTATGTGTTTAGCATGATTTTGTCTGCCATTATGTGATAATATGTGATTTTGAATTTGCATCTGTTCACCGTAGGAATATCTGTTTGAATAATCCACTTCGGAAATTAAATTGAGGGCCTTATCGGCCACAGAACCCGAAATTAATTACGCCACTGTGATTGGCATAATTTTTAGAGCCTACGGTGAAATTTAATTGAAAATTTATCCTGGTCAATTTAAACTGATTAAATTGATAAATTAAGTGCCCAATTGTTTTATAATAAAATAATGTTGAGTGGGTGCTTATTAAGGGTCAACTACACCCTCATTTCTCTCCTTTAAACTTCATCTGGCTGATGAAAAACTCTTAGACTTGAGAGAAGGTCGGCTAAGAGAGAGAGGGTGAAGGAAATTGAGATTTTGGTCCTAAAGCTTGGTGATCTTGGAGGCTAGCTCAAGAATTTACCTTTTATTGTGAGGGTTAAGCTTCTAGGTAAGCCTTTGACTCTTGAATTCATGAATTGAGTGTGTAATCTTGTGAGCTCAAGTATTTTTTGTGATTAGAGTATGATTTAAATTGGTCTTGATGAGATATGACCATGCATGCATAAAACTCCTGTTGAATTGCCATAAGTTGCATAATCTGGCATGTATCACGTCAATTAAGCAAAAATTGAAGTTTGATTATGCATGCAGGCTTGGTTTTGTTGAGTTTTGGCACCATTTGCATCTTTGGAATGGGAATGAAGTCAAGATGGCCTTGCATGTTCGAATAATTAAAGATATGAGCTTGAATGCATGAATTTGTTATATTGGTGATGAGTTTGTCATGTTTTGGGACATGCATGTAGGTAAATCAAGAAATTGAACTTCATAATGCTATAATCTTGCAAGGGAACCATGTTAGTATGACTATATTTGAGATTTGAGCCTTTGCATGCAAGAATGGTGGCTGGGAAATCGAATTGAAACTCAAGAACACAATCTGGAATTTCCAGAATTTTGACTTCCGCTCGAGCGGGGGAAGTTCCGCTCGAGCGGAGAAATCGAGCTCCCAACACTTTTTACAGACATGGTTTCCGCTCGAGCGGGGGAATTTGACGCTTGAGCGGGGAGCTATGTAGACAGGCATTACGCTCGAGCGGCCGAGTTCACGCTCGAGTTGGAATTGAAGGCAACCAGTACTTTTGCAGACCTAAGGGTCCGCTCGAGCGGGGAAGTGCACGCTCGAGCGGGGACCCTGTTTTCTGAAATTTCGTTCATGCGTCCTGTGTTTCGTTTTCCGTTCTCTTTCACTTGTAAACACTCTTAGGCATGTGTCAAACATCGTAAATGAACTAATGAGGTAATAATAAAGCCTAAAGAGGAATATGTGAATTAAAGAACGGATTGAACTGTTAGTGACCCTTTTGTATTCATGAAATGTGTAGGGTTAAGCTCCAGGGCAAATCCACAAGCCGATCACTGTGAGTAATACCAATGTTTGAATGCTTATGAATGTCCAATTGTTTACTCCCTTTTTAAGCTTTATGAATTGCTAATTAGGATTGTGGACGTAAGTCAGATATGAATGCATAAATGGACCCAAGGTCGTTTTGATAAGCATAAATGGACCCAAGGTCGTTTTGATAAGCATAAACGGACCCAAGGTCGTTTTGTTAAACATGAGTGGACCCAAGGTCGTTTTGATGAACATGAATGGACCAAGGGTCGTTTTGAAATGAATGAATGGGCCAAAGGCCGTTTTGACATAAATGAATGGGCCGAATGCTATTTTGACATAAATGAATGGGCCGAAGGCCGTTTTGACATAAATGAATGGGCCGAAGGCCATTTTGACATAGATGGAAATTAGAATGTGCCAAAGGCCAATATGTTTCGAACTACAGTCACTTGATATAAACTTTGTATAAATGTACATATGTTAAGTAGGAATATGAATTGGGCCCAAGGCTGTTTGGAGTATATTGTTCTACATATTGTTTATATGACTTCTGTATTTGATATTATTCACTGGGCTATCGCTCACGCTCATTCATGTGTTTGTAGGTGAGCCAAGGGAAGTCCAAACCCACCCCCAGTGAAGTCTGCTAGGAAAAAATCCAAGTTTTGAGGAAGTCAGCCTTGCGTCTCACTCTTGAGACCTATCCTTGCCTTTTTGCTATGTAATTATATTTTGTCTTGCCGGCAAGGACCTTATGTATATCTGTAAATAGTCTGTCATAGGTTGACTCGTTTTGGATGATCCTGTCTGTAATGAATTTTGTGAAACTGTACTTTTGATGTGGGTTATTAACGTATCTGAGTATGGTCTGTTTGATGTGCACATAAGCACGACTCTATGGACAAAGTTTTTTATTTTTTTTTTTGCTTCCGTTTGGCCCCTTTTACTCTGACAAATATTCTTGTTTCGGTCTGAGGCCGTAGGTAATCACAGGATTACTGGCCGGTCATGTCCTTAACCCATAGGGGCGGGTTCGGGTCATGACAAAAAGCCAGGGGGGGCACGTGACCCCCCTGGGCCCTTCTTCCCTCCGCCCCTGTGTACAGACACCAATTCCAATTTGAAATCTAAACAATGGTAAAAATGTCAAGATTAAAAAGGCTGGTAAGCCTAACTTTAATGTGTATCACGAAAATCATGTAAACTAATTTTATGACCAAAAACACTAAATTAACACAAAAGACACATACATAAATAATAACAACAACAAATGGGGAAAAAAAATGAAAAAAAGAACAATAATGAAATCAGAACATGCCTCACATACATTAAATAACCAGACAACTACAATTGGGCTTTTCCTTTGATCAAAGTGAAAATAATAATAAACTAATATGTTGGAAATCGGGTCGGATTTCGATCCTGGATTTGGACACCCATGGTGCATTGACCCATGTAGTGACCTTATTAGTTTGATTTTCAAACCACCTTATCCTGGGGATAAGCGTGAATAACCCACAATCTCATTTCCTAGGGAGATAGAGTTATCGGTGGTTACATCTCTTGCATCTATACATATTACGTATAATGTGATATGGGTTTTAACTAAATAAAATTTCTGGAAAAGACTTTCTCTCCCTAGCCCTTTGCCATGAGAGAACAACCATGCCTTTGTACTATGAAGAGCGTAAGTAGTTCCCTAGTAGTTCTATCCCACTGCTGAAGATGTCAATCGAGGCACATGATTCACCCGCATGATCCATATGGATATGGTTTGAGCTTAAAAGGTATGGATTGAATTCGCTAATCCGTTGTGTATAAATATTCCTACATTGGTATAAGAGCCATTGGTGGCTGTTTTCGTGTTATTTGTGCATGAACATATGTATAGATATGATTTGTGCATAAAATTGATGTTTGTCGAACCATCTATGATCGTCCTAAATTTCATATATGTTGTAGTCTATATTATTTAGATTATATCTACAAATTTTTGCAAAAATCGGATGGTTGGATTTTGAGAAAAATGGAGTTTATATCTAATTTTCGTAACTTTAATTGCATGTTGTTTTTACATTCTTCGTTTTCATGTTATGAAAATTATATATTTGGAATTCTTATTTCGAGACATTCGAAACGATATATTATGAGTCTGATTCTGACTTACGGATTGAGAGAAATCATAAATCCTAATTTGGTTTCGTTTTTGTGTTTTTAGTGGTTTATTATAGAAGATGAATTGAAGGAAATCTGCACTCCTACGATCTCACTAGAGAGAGAATGGATTACACTCCTTATTTTAGACTCGTGAAAATAAAAAACTGAGACCAACATTGGATTTCTCTCAAAAAATCGAGTCAAATAGTGCCAAAATTGAGCCGAAACGGAGTCTGGGAGGTGGCACGTGGGCCCTATGCCCCGAAGGCTGCATTCACGCACTTCCAAACATTGATGCGCACTAACGTGAGCATTGGGTGTGACCTGACGCGCTAGCACACGTGTAGACATCAACGCTAACCCAAGTTGCTGACATCATCTGTTGATGTAAGCGCTGATACAAGCGATGTGACTATTAAGGCTTTGTTTGTTTATTTTTAATTTAAAACCTACGTCAATTGCTTTTATATTATTTGTTATAATTCTTATTGAAGCATGGTTTATACCATTGGACTTGTAATTTAGTTTTCTACAACATGTTAAAGTTCTAGAATTTTTAGAAAATAAAATATTTTTCATTAATAAATAATTCAATATTTTTATGTTAAATTACCCTTGGGGGAGCATGACTTGAATTCTGAAGCTACTACAGTAAACTACTATTATGTAATCTTATTTACTGGTATGATTTTTGTATTTTTCCAGATTTTATAATTTTTATTTTTGATTTTTTGTGTAATTATTAATTACTTGTAATTCTAGAAAATTTCAAAAAATTGCAGAAATTATAGAAATTTGTTATGGTATTATTTAAATACTGTATACAGCATGTCAAGTTCTTTTAAATATTTAGAACTTTTAGTATGTTGTTATTTTTAAATAGTATGATTTATTTGTATTGATGAATTTTAATTCCATGATTGAAATATGTTATAGCATGTTTTATTTTATGAATTCACATTGAGATACTATTGTGTGGAATTAATATCTTTGTAGATTTACTCTTGAAAACCAATATTTTTATGCATGAATTAAATTAAATTTTGGATAATTGTCACTTGTGGTGCAATAGATGATTACGAGCATTGCAGATTTTCGATCTTGTGACTTGTGTAATATTGTCACTATTTAATTTAGTTTTTTGGGCAAAATTATATTATGATATTGATGTAGGCTGAGAGGTACAACATTGAGGCCGCTTAAGTTACATTTATAGTCTTTGAATTTTGTTTATTTGGTGGAGATGATGCATTTTGTGCATTTGTACAGATTTGGCAAGAAACTCGCAAATTCAAGCAAAAAGTGGCGCAAAAGTAGATTCTCCGTGCGAGTAGTGACAATTCCTGGCCTGCCACCTCACCGCACGTGTAGCCAGGCTCTACTGCACGTACGGGCCGCCACTGCTAGAGTAGAAATTAGGGCCGCTTACCTAGGGTTGCGAGCATGGAAATTTCAGTCTATTTTGTTGGGAATAAAAGGAAGAAAAGAGGTTGCTCTTAAGGTTCAAAAATATTTCAAGGAAAAGGAGAGGCTAGGGTTTGAAGAGAGGGGATTCTCAAGCTTCAAGGATAATTTCATGGAGGCTTCTTCTTTTACTTCTTCCCACGCCTCCATGAGTGGCTAGACTCCGCTTTCTAGGGTTTTGATGAAACCCTAGCCAAGTAAATAGGGTTTTCTTTTTGGTTTTCTTTTATGTAATGGTTTGAACAATTGTATGGTTCTCATGAAGTTTTCAAATATAATTTTCCATTATTTCTTCAAGTATTGTTCTTTCTGTGATTGTTGAATGCTTCCCATGCAATGGTTTTCTATGCTTTCATATTCAAAGTATGGACGAGCCATACTACGACGGACGAGTCATGTTGGTACCCTAGTTTAGAGTGAATGACTCGTACTACTTGAGATGGTTCGTGCCTATACATAGAACGTGTAAATTTTCTTGATCAATGTTTTGAACTTGTAGTTACAAAGTATTATTTCGGTCGAACCGTAACATAATTGATTTTCAAATTGAAACCGTATTTATGTAACTAGTGGTGAATTCATTAACCTAGGTTTTTCCCAAAATCAGTAACTTCATCTTTATTTATAATTGCTAGTTTATTCGCTTTGTTTAATTTAATTATCATTAGGTTATAAACAACCATCTTTTTCATCAAAATTGATTTAGGAATTTAACAATTAAATTAGTTTAATTTCCTATTTGTCCATGTGGATCGATACTTGCAATTACCATTATTCAAAGGTGATAGGTTTTTATTCTTGGCAATCTCGTTTCACAAAACTCCTTTCAGTTGTAATTGTATTCGTTCTTTTATTTCAGTTAGGCTATGAGTTTTAGATATGAATCTGTTGCAGAGAAGTTTCAGAAGTCAATTCTTTTATGTTTGCCACTTCACTGACTATGTCGGGGATCGAGCTTCCCAGTCAGCTCACAGGGGTCCAGGGGACAGCTCCCCTTAGCGGGTTCGAGGCAGCGCCCAGGTGGGGTCGAAGGGCATCGCCCCTGAAGCAAAAAGCAAAATTGTAGTCGAAGTTGTTTATTCTGCTCGAGCGGGCATTCCTGCGCTTGAGCGGAGATTGCAACCTTTCAGAAGTTCCACTCGCCTACAAAAGTACTAGGAGTTTTTTTTTTGCTCGAGCGGCCATTCCTGTGCTCGAGTGTTAGTCCGCTCGAGCAGCAATTCTTGCGCTCGAATGGAGATTGTGGATCAGTTTTCTATAAGTATGTGGTTCTATCAAATGTTAGGGTTACGACTTTCAGATCTTCTTCTTGGGTATTAGGGTTTTTATCTAGAGCTTCTTTGCTTATTTCCTTTGATATTTGTGAGAGTTTAATCATGAATTGAGTGGATTATATCAAAGGGTTTTGTTTGTTTTATTTATTCAATACAAAAGAGAGAGTTGTTCTTCTGTGGATTCCATGGAATTTGGGCCAGAAGCTTTGGTGGATTATGGAGTGGCTCATCGTCATGGATTTGATATCGGTGTTGCGGATTCAACGTTGGGCAAGACGATTCCGAGGTGAAGACTGTGGTGGAAGTGGCATATAGGGGTCGGTTTAATTCGGGCATGGATTTGCTAGGTAATTGAGAGTACACTTGTGTAATTCTTTTTGTCTTCTTAGTGGATTGTTTTGTAGCTTTTGCCATGGTTTTTTTTATCACAATTAGAGGGGCTCCAATTGTGGTTTTTCCACATAAAATTATTGTGTCGATTTGTCTTTGATTGTTTGATTGGGATTGTTATTTACTGATTAAAATTGATACATGATCACAAACCAATATCTAGGGGATATTTTAGATTTTAGGATTCCATGTATTCATGCTGCATGTTCTTATGTGTCTTGGGATTTCATGTATTCATGCTGCATGTTCTTAAAATCTCCAATTTACATCTATTCATATTTCCATCTCATGCTTCAAGATAATCTTAGCATATGGCTAGTGGTTTTTCATATACTCTTGTGGCACTAATAGTTGTTTTGGAGATTGTGGCACTAATAGTTGTTTTGCAAATCATGACTTTGAGAAAGAATTTTTCTTTTGTTGGCTGTAATGGGTTGGGGTGATTAGGATTTTTAGTTTTTTCAATTGGTATCAGAGTGGGTCGCTCTATTTTTTTAAAAAAAACTGTTAGAGCGAGATCTTGTTTGTTTTGTGATAATGGATTCAATTCGTGAGAAAAATTCTATGGTTCGACTACCCCTACTTGACGGATCTAATTATTCTTTTTGGAAAATGCGGATGAGATCATTTTTAAAATCTATTGATGAAAAAGTTTGGCAATCTGTTATGTATGGGTGGACCGAACCGATGATTACCGTTGATGGAGTAACCTTCCCCAAACCAATTGATAAGTGGGACATAATTATTTACCAAAATAGTAGCTAGAATAGTAAAGCTATCAATTCTCTCTTTTACATTGTCACACCAGAAAAGTTTAGTCGTATTTGCAATTGTGAAGTCGCAAAAGAGGCTTAGGATATCTTACAAACTATTCATAAGGGCACTCATTCTGTTAAACGCTCAAAACTTCAAAGGCTCACGTCTAGTTTCGAAAACCTTTCAATGAAAGATAGTGAGACCTTTGATAAATTTTATGCGAAGTTGAGTGACATTGTAAATTCCAACTTCAATTTAGACCTCGTTATTTTGATTTGCTTGAGACCAAACATGAACAGAGGTTGTGTTTGCCTAGACATCGGAATAGGAAGTTGGAAACCAAGTCAAGACGGGTTCCCATTGAAGGGGAAGGGAACCACAATGTTAAAACATCACCCAAGAACCACAATTCTCAGAACTTTGTTCATACTAAAGCGGTTTGGGTAAGAAAATTTGACTTGTGTTAATTTGTTTATTCATTTTAGTTTTTGGGTTTCGATGTGTTTTTTATTCTTTTTGGGTCTTAACAGTGTGCTAGTTTATTTTCTGTTATGCTTTGTTTTAAAAAGAAAAAAAAATCCAAAAAGATTTTCTTAGTATGGTTTTACAAGCTTGAAATTTTTGAGAGGTTCTTGTTGCATATTGGAATTGATGAGAATATCCATTACATGTTAATATGTGTGTGCTTTCTGTGGTCATTACTCATTTGGAGTGTGTGTTCTTTGATTAGTATGTCTCATTCTGTACATACTCTTGGATTAGCAAATATCAGAGTCTTCCGCCTTAGTGATCATTTTTCTCTATGGACTTTTGGCATTGTATCTTTTGCTTTTCTAGAGGTATTCACCTATACTAGCATATTATGGGTGATGTTGAGTCTCTTAACCACCTTCTATCTTTTTACATCTCCACGGCTTGCTCCTCAGTTTTTTTGAAGTCAAGGCATGAGGCAAAGGCTACCTTAAAGTCACCAACCATGCCATCCTTATTGTATCCATGCTTCTCTGGTTCGGTTTCCATACTCTTGAGTGTGAAAGCTGCCAATGAGTGCAAAAGGAAAAAAGAAAATGTGCAAAAGAAAGAAAAAAAAATGTGCAAAATAAAGAAAAGAAAAAAAAAATGTGTGAAAAAGAAAGAAAGAAAAACAATTCATTGATTGAGGAAGAGCCTTCGCTTTTACTCAACAAATACCCCTTGATTCCTAGTGGTTTGACTTTCCTTTGTGGTGCTTAGAATCTCTTGCAGGAAGTCTAGCTTTGAGATCACTACTAGGATTTAAATTTAGTGTTTGTTGAACTCCAAGAGTCACACACGCACTTTTATCATGGGATCTATGCTTTTCACATAATGCATCACTTTTTTTTTCTTTTTTTTTTGGTTTGGTGAGGAATCTTCTAGAGGTTGTGCATATTGTGTTTTCAAGTAATTGTGTTTCTTGGATATTCTTGTGAGTTTTTAAGGTACTAATATGAAATTCCTTACTTGCTCTACCATATTATATTTCTTCCTGATCATTGTTTTCAGTGTTTGCGGTTGCCTTTAGTGAGGGAGAGTTTGGTTTATCAATGCTAGGGTTTGTTAGCATGAACTTACATTGATTAGTTTGGTAAGGGAGATTGGCATTTGTTGGTTTGCATGTTGCCATGCACTGCTTCTTTATTGTTTCCTTCTTGCATGCTACTGCTAATTACATCATCATATCCTTGCTTGTGTGATTTATGCTTGCCTGTGTGGTTTATGCTCTTGCCTTTATTAATTGAGCTTCTTTTGACAATTCATGACAAAAAGGGGGAGAAAAGTCGGCAGGTGCATGTGTCTTAGGATTTCATGTATTCATGCTACATGTTCTTATGTGTCTTAGGATTTCATGTATTCATGCTACATGTTCTTAAAATCTCTAATTTACATATATTCAAATTTCCATCTCATGCTTCAGGATAATCTTGTCATATGTCTAGTGCTTTTTCATATACTCTTGTGGCACTAATAGTTGTTTTGGAGATTGTGGCACTAATAGCTATTTTGCAGATCATGACATTGAGAAAGAAGTTTGCTTTTCTTGGCTGTAATGGGTTGGGGTGATTAGGATTTTTAGTTTTTTTTATAAGGAATTTGGTATAGTTTAGTGTTTATTTTTGGTGTGTGAAACGACCCTTCAGATATGCTAATCAAATTAATTCTAATGTGCATTTTTTTCCCCTCTAATTGACTTAGCTTATGGAAGTTAATTTGGTTGACCTAGGCTTGGTAGAGATATTCAAATGTGAACAATGTAATCCTATTTCTTTAGATGAGCAGAAAGTCTGTAGGTCAGACCTTAATTGAGCCAAAGCAAGGAAACATGACTCAACATCACTGTGGTTTTGTTGTCTTGTTTGGTGCAATAAAAACTGATCTGTGTGCTATGATTAGCGGCATGCTAAGTAGTTTTGATTGGCCAATTTGGAGTTTTGAAATTAGTAAGCTCTAAATAGATCTAGATATGATCCTGACTATTGAGTTGCGCAGATTGACTTTGTAATTTGAGTTGTAATAATGTTGCATCATTGGATAAAACAACATCCAAGAATCACGACATCCAAGATGAGTAGCCATTATGAGTTAGTCATTAAATGTAAGATGAGTAGCCAGTATGAGCAGTGTTTTCCTCTCTACCCAACTGATGAGAGTGTATAGAGCAAAATTTCACACTCTATGATAGTATACGTTGAAGTATCACTCGAAGTTAAAAGATTAGCGCGTAGAAGCTACAAGAATCTATTAACACTAGGTGAGAAAATTAACCCCTAGTGGCTATAAAATCTATTAGCACTGCCAACTTGTCTAAGTCTGGACAGTTACTGTTTCTACACTTGAGTGTGAGACATGAGGAGGTGCTTTTTTGTATGATTCCTTAGTTAGGCTAACGCTTTTGAATGATGTTTACCACTAAGCGCAAAAGTTGCAATAGAGTAATAAAAAGGCCAAGGCCGACAAGGTTGTTATGACTCTAAGAATTTGACGCAACGCTCGTGAGAGCATTGTGTTGAATTAGATTCTTTAGCCTAATTCACGCTTAAGTTTTCTTCAAGAACTGTCATGGATTGATAACTTATTCCCTCCTTCATGTAGATAGTATAATTAATTGCAACTAATTATGAAGCGAGAAACAGAGATGGCAAGAAAATTATCGTCATGTTTCAACAGATGCAATAAAGTGTATGGAGAATAAAATTGACTTGAAGGTGTTGGGGATTAGCACTTACTAGTTAAATTTGCGACTTAGACATCTTTTTATGATCTAGTGAACATTAGTTAGTCATGAGTCATTACCTAGTTGGGCCTAAACCTTTATACTTGTCTTTGAGAACTCACACATTTGGATGATTGGAATTAGTTTATGACATTGGTCATGAACCGGTGGCTTATTGTACTTAATCACATTGACAAGAAGGTAACATGGATGGTTTGAGTAGGCCCTCTTGGGCCCACTCACTTGCGGCATCTTGCTCTCATGTGAATGTGCAACTTTGTTCACAATGGTTGTGCACAAGTAAGTTAGAAAATCGCAAAAGGGCATCTGTATTGGCACATTTGGTCACATAGAGTTTTCTTAGCAGAGGTGACGTGAATAAAGTTTTGGAACTCTATAAGATAGAGAATTCGAAGTATAGCGCTTTATGTAGCCTAGTTGAGAATGGAAAGAAATTTCCAATATCCTAGGGACAATAGGAGTGACGTGTCTACTAGTGGATTACTCCATTAGAGAAGAATACTTTACATTCTTTGTTGTGTGTTAGCGAATGTGAAGATTTTCCACATCATGCCTAGGTGATTAAGAGGGAAACATTTATGATTACTCCACAAAATGATAAAGAGCCTAGGATAGTGTCAAAGGCTCTCTAGTCCCTTATTTTTAGAAAGTGAATCAATGTTGCGCATTTTAAGACGAAATCTTTGAGGATTAACCATTTCTAGGATTTGGTTGACTTTCCGTTGTGCAAAACTATTATAAAGTTATTTGCAATTTGGATAGTCATTTTTGAGGCATAAGGATCGCTAGATACCGAAAAGTCACACCATTGAGGAAGGTGCAGACCATGTGAAGACTTCCTCCTATGGAGTAATGCTTACTTTGACTTAGGCTATGATTGACATGAGTTTGGAACTTCACTTTGTGGACATTGTGACCCAACTTCTCATTAGAGAATTAGATAAGTAGATTCGTAGGGATTTACCTTATACTTTTATGGTGAAAAGATAAGAGCACAAAAGATTGCTAGTTCTAGTAAATCTTTTATGGCCTAAAACAGTTATCCAAATAGTGGTTCTTAGATTTCATCGAGCCATGAAGAGTCAACGATGATTGATGAAGACCACTGAGGCATGATCAATGGTCCAGAAGAAATTTTTCCTTACTTTGGGCTATTTTGGGAAGTGGGTTAAAAGCCACTTCCTAGCTTTTAACCCACTTCCCACTCACAAAAAAGCCAAAAAAAGCCAAAAAGCAACTTTTAACCATCTTCGCAAACACACCCTGTCATTATGAGCCAGGAATTTATAGGGTTGTCGCCACTTAGGGTTGGTAGTCCTCTGTTTTAGACATAGTAGACATGGGTGATGTAATTTATATGCTCAAATGTACGATCCTTAGGGTTTGTTCAGGGAGAATTCTTGGTTCGTCTTTGATGACTTACATAAGGAATATCCTAGAATGATTCTAGATACGAAATTGCAAACCCATTGACTTACCTATGAGTAAAAGCTAGAGTCTCAGCTATTGAGTGAATCCTCAAATTGTCTCTGGGAGAAACAAATAACCTATATTCCTTGATCTTTTGTTTTGGGAGCCTGAAGTACGCTATGTGGGTGTATTCGACATGATGAGTGTTATCTTTCGTAAATGGACAACTGAGTAGTTTAGACCATGACCTTACTGATTAGACTATTGATAGGATGCTCTACTGGTTGTGTATAAATGTGTCCCTTGGAAGATTCAATGTACTTGTTGGGCGCATTTTGAATGAACGCAAATTGATCATAGAATGTATTTAGAGAGGTAGTTGGGCAAGGGGCAGTGATCTTGAACCACTTTATATGAGGCGCACATGGTGGATTCTATTGTATATGCTTATCACAAGAGGTGTTGATAGGGCCTATGTTTAAAATCTAGAGTTGCGCAAACTGTGGTTGTGTTTTTCAATCCATTGCTTGTTTTTGTGAGATTATGGGATGCTATTGTGATTTGTGTCATAGCGATTAGTAGATGATGATTTCAGCAAAAAAGATTGGCTCACTTACATGAGCAATTGCCCTTTGCACTTGGGAGCAAGCAAGGATGAGACTAGTGGTTTATTTTATTTTGGAGCCAAGAAAGGCTTAAAACTATCCACTATGTATGTTGCCTTGGTTGCAGCCAAGATGAGGTCATGTTAAAGACCAAACATGAATGTTAGTACCCATTTTCCATGTTCTGCTTTATGATTAGCCGGATGGAAGATCTCATTTGACGCCTAGAATGCGAGCAAATAGAGAATTCAGGCTAGGCGCTAGAAAGCGATTCGTGTGCTTAAGAGTGACTAGACTAAGATCCATACGATGTATCATGTATGACGTCACTCTTTGAAAGAGTTACTCTTCCATAGCATATATTCATACTACATGTGCTTGGCGACTGAGTAATGAGGTAAGACAATAGATCCTGCCTGCCTCACTGTGTGAGTCTTATGTGTCATTATTGTTATGACTTTCACTTTTGTACCCTTTTGTGACTTTTGACTATGTCATAAGGTGAGGGGTTGATGTTCTGCTACTTTGATATGTTATCTGTAGTCATATATGATTTGGTCTTAAGGGACATCACTAGGAAAGTGGTCAATCCTAAACTAAATGGCATGAGGGCGAATAGAAGATTATCCAGTATTACACCTCTGTTGTACATTCATTGTCGGCAGCTTACATCACTCTATATGAGAGGCAAATTGAGTGTGAATATATTACATGATATGAGAGGGTCGAGCATGCTCTGTGAGGGATTAGCTTAGATCGGTGTAATTGGATGGGTCTACGTATATGAGACACTATTTTTTACTTTTGGGTTAATGTCTGTATACTGGTTCTTTTAAGTTTCTAGTGTAGAGCTCCCACATGCAGGTGTTCTTAGCGGTCGCACAGTCTATTTGCAAGTATGAGTTTGTTCGAGGTTTGGGCATATTGAGATTGAGATTGAGATGTGGCATAGTCAAGCCAACCCATGTGCGAGTGGGAGATGTTGGAAATCGGGTCGGGTTCCGGACTTGGATTTGTGTGCCCATGGTGGCATGTGTGATGATCGGTTCGAAAGCCGTCTCGTTTCTATTTGAGTTATGTTGGGTATGTTGTTGTTGGAAACTTCCCCTCAAATTTTCGTCCTTGTTTGTTCCAATTCGGAGTCTTCGCTTGTCCCGGAGGGTGCGAGGTCGACTCCAGAGTGTCGGGAGAGAAGCCAAGGATTTTTCGGACTCGAAGGCCAGAGCCGCACATGCGGGGCCTTGGGCTACACATGCGGGAGAGGGGCCGCACGTGCGGGAAGCAGTGGAGAGGGCTGTGTGCACACTGCATAAAAGGAAGGTGCGGAAGTGGAGGTGCAGGAGAGACCGCACGTGCGGGGGTGAGAGCTACATGTGTGGGGAGGCCACTCCGCACATGCAGGAGAGGGCGCCGTACGTGTGGCCAGACACATGTTCAGCCTCTTTTTTCGTGCTTTTCAGCTATATTGCTCTTTTGTCCGTTTTCATTTCATTTGCTGAATGTCTCTCTCTCTATACAATCTTTTTCTCTTTTTCTCTCATCTCTTTCTACCCAAACCTTTAAAACTTTGTATTTCCTTTTGATCTCAAGGATCCATTGAGATTTTGGTGCTAGTTTCTTATATCAAAATGATGAGCATATAGAGGGCTTCGTCTTGACCCGTGGAGATTGAATTCCGGTGAAGTTGATTTTTGGGGCCTTTCTCCTCTTCTCTCTTGAGGTAGGGATTTCTTTGATCATTTTCAATACCTCTTTTATAGATAGACATGTGGTATATTTTTATTGCATAAAAACCATGTTGTTACGGATTTTTTTGAAAATCATGGTAGGGGATTTAAGATTTGATGTTGAGGTTGAGATTTGTGAAATTAATTGTTGTTGGGTTAATTTGGGGAGTGGTTTAACTTGTTCATGTTTAGAAAGTGATGAAGCCCTAAATTTCTTTTTATATAATGTCCAAAATAGTAAAAAGGGGTTTGAAATTGTGAAATTAATCTTGTTATGAGCTAAAGGAATTTTAACAAAGAATTGTTGATCGATTTAAGATTAAATTGGTCTTATGATTTTAGCATTTATCTTGTGTTGGGTTGCCCATATTAGAGTATAACAAATTGGTAGTTGTAAATTGCTAAAAAGGGGTTAAATCATGAGATTAAAATGTTGGATTTTATTTTTGATTGAGTGGAAATTGAGTGGGTCATGATTTGGTTGTCCATGGATTGGGATTTTGGTTAATTGAAGGAAAAGAGTCTCATTATATATATATATATATAATTTGTGTATTGTAAATTGGAAATTTTAGAAATTGTCATTGGAATGTAGGAGCAATTATAACTGTTTTGTAAATTGAGAAAGAGCCTTGGTAGAAGTTGAAAACTTGGAACGTTATGGTGTTGTTGGACTTAATGCCTCATAAGAGTTGGATAATTTAATCACGTGTACTGAAGACATTTTGTTTAGAGGTTTTGTCCATGGTCATCGGTGGAGGATGACATTGTGATGTTGAAATGATTATGTGAATGTAGTGCCCTCGAGTTAATTATACTTGTTGTGTAAAATAATGGTTGGAAAATGTGTAATGCGCTGAGAATGAGAGGTACCATTACCTTCCAGCTAGCGCTTGGAGAATTGGCTGCGTTGAGAATGAGAGGTACCATTACCTTCCAGCTAGCCCCTGGAGAATTGGTAGAGGTACCATTACCTTTCAGCCGATGTCTGGTAAATTGGCATTTCATTGTGGAAAGATGTGTCATTGGCTTACCATGCTTGAGGCAGGTAGAGCGGACTCCATTTATTATTATTGCTTTGGTATATTTGAGTATGTTATGTGTTATGATGGTTGTGGTTTTTGAAAGGCCGAATTGCCTAAATTGTAGAAGTACATAGTTGTTGGATGCTTGTTGTGTTTCCTTTCGTACTAAAAGTATATTTACATGGGCATGAATGTGTGGGAAGTAGACATGAGTAATGTGTTGGGATTGTAAGTAATATGAAAGATATCGGATATTCGTGAACATGTTTTTTTTTTTTTTTGAAAAGTCAAATCAGGTGAAAGTCTAAAAAAGTGTGAGAAAATGAAAAGGGTTTTTGGTGAAATTCTTACCTTCAGAAATTTGTTACTGTTGTATAAGTCTTGGTAAAAAGGTAATAAGAAGAAAGAAGGGTGAATTGCTTACATTATAGAATGAAATGAATGATTTTGAGAAAAGTACTTATATGCGTATATTTCTGTATAAACCATCACATTATTTATACAGTATGAGACTAAGCATTCGTGATCATGGGTATCTATAAGTTGTTATTGTTTAGGATCATGTTAAGATCCCTACTGGACTATATGTTCATCCCACGTTGCTAATTTTTTTTTCAGGTGAACATGGAGGAGTGTTTCAAGGTCATGGATCTTCTTTATCTGTTGGCCACGGGGCCTTTTATTTGCGGGCGGAATGCCATTTGTGTAAAAAGGTTGAGCCCTTTATCTATTTTTTTAGATGTAAGCCTTCGGACAATTTATTTGGATATACTCCTGTTGCATTCATATTATATTCGAATGAGAGAATTATTATTCATATATTCCTTGTAAATATAACGAGCTTCTGTATGCTATCTTTGAAATTGAATTATAATAATGGTTTTGGTAATGGAATCCAAGTAATAAAAAGTGGGGTGTGACAGCATGACCCATATAGTGACCTTATCAGTTTGATTTTGAAACCACCTTATCCTGGGGATAATGATGAATAACCCACAATCTCATCTCCTGGGGAGATAGAGTTATGAGTGGTTACATCTGTTGCATCTATGCATATTACGTATGTGATATGAGTTTTAACCGAATAATATTTCTGGAAAAAGACTTTCTCTCTCTAGCTACCATGGAAGAACACCCATGCCTTTATACTATGAAAAGCATGGGTAGTTCTCTAGTAGTTCTACCCTACTGCTGGGAATTATTTGAAGACGTCAATGGAGGCACGCGATTCACCCACATGATCCATGGATTAGATTTGAGTGTAAGAAGTATGGTTTGAATCCGCTGTGTATAAATATTCCTAGATATAAAAGTAAGAGGAGAGGGGAAAAACCAAAAATAAAAACATGTACGTCAAACTAAAAAATGTTGACCCGAGATCAAATGGTCACCCAACAACTCATTCAAAAGCGATTATGGAAAATCTAAATAAAATAGATAAATCTTTCAAACCCAACGATTTGACAAGCGAACAAAATAGAGAAATTGGAGAGATTAGATCGAAGAAATTAAAAAATTATAATGTCCTAACACTATAATTTTAGATGAAGAAATTTCAAATTAATTTTTTTCTAATACAATTACAACTAAGTTACTACAATCCTATCCTATTTTTGAAACAAAATCCCAGTTTTTTTTAATTTAAATTTAAAAATAAAATAAAAAACTTGAAACCCATTAAATAACCCAATTTCACAACTATTTTTTCCAACTTATATTCAAAGATTAAAAAGAAAAAAAACCAAATTCTTTTTAAACTTTTCTCAATTGACATTCAAGGAAAAAAGCTCAATTCCACAACCTAAAAAACTACTTTTGTAGATTCTTTGTAGCGATCTTAATTTTCTTAAGTCATTATTTATTATTGTTATTATTACCTTATTGTATTTTTGGACTTTATTAATTGCGTGGCTATATGAGAATTTAATGTGATATTTAATTAATTTAATGTGTTATTTATTATATATAATTAATTTGAATATTTATATATATTTATATTTTATATATATATAAGGGTGTTATATATATATATATTGATCTTATATATGATATTTATATTTATGTATGCTGTATTTATATTATAAAATAAAATATAATGTTATTAGGTTATTATATATTAAACTTAGGTTGTTATAATCATAAAGGTGTGAAGAACTTTCAAAGCAGCAACCGAGTGATATATATCTATATATATATATAGAGAGAGAGGAGTACCCACGGAGAAAAAGAAAATAAAACAAAAGAGAGATTAATCAAAGAAAACATAGGGCGTGAAAAGAAAGCCGTCAGAGAGAGACGAGAGAGAGAGAGGAGAGGAGGAAAAAAAAGGGAGGGGGTAGGAACGGCAACGGGGCGGGGCGGGGTCGAGGACTACACTCCTCGTCCCTGAAGGCTAAAAAATCCCTGTCCCCGCCTTCAATCCCCGGCGGGGGAACCCATCACCCCCTCTCCCCGGTCCCTGTCCCTGTCCCTGTTCCCTAACGAGGATCGGGTTTCCCTGACCTCGAAAAATCCTCGAGTTTCAACACAAGAACAACAAATCGATATATATCACTATGTTTCATCATCATCAACAAATACAGATTTAAATTTTAAAATAAAATAAAATTTAATCACAGTGTGAGTACACCACACAGATCAGATCATACACACACACACACACACAGATATTGCCATCCCTATACACAGATCAGATCACACACACACACACACACACACACACACACACACACACACAGATCTGACTGCACTTCCATCGTCTGGCACAGATCTGAGCGATGCCAGTGACCAGGCGCCATCGGTGACTACGAGAGTGAGAGAGTTGACAGAGAGAAAAGAACGAGAGAGTGAGAGGGAGTTGAGATGAGAGTTAGAGAGAGAAATATCTGAGTTAAAGAGTGAGAGATATATAAATATAATACAACATAGATATATAAATAGAATACACGGGTTGTTTGCATTTGTGTGTAAGGTAGGGTTTGGTTTATTATATATATATACATATAAGGGGTATAAAAGTAATTTTACTTCGGGGAAATTCAAGGATTGGGCCGGGGACGGGGACGGGGCCAGGACGGGGCTTGAACACTGATCACCGTCCCCAGTCCGAAACAGATCGGGGATTGATTTTCAAATACTGTCTTCTCCCCGTCGGGAGTATTTTTCGGAGAAAAACTGCTCAAATCGGGGTCAGGGTTGGGGATCCCCGTCGGGTCGGTTTCAAATTGCCATCCCTAGGGGGGTTAGGGTTTTATTTTGGGGGTTGTATTAATTCTTCAAGTAACTCATTGATCTTTAAAAAACTAATTATGAGCACAAAACCCACTTCTCTTAATTTATGTTTGGGTTGCTTTATTTATTTATTTATATTTCTTTGATGTTAGTTTGATTTTGTATTTAGATGAAGATGATGGATTGATTTTAATTATTTTGATTAGTTGTGTATGTCAGGTTTAGGGTTTTTATATGTATTTATTTTATGGTTGTAATCACACTCATAGATAGATGAAATTAAAATAAACTTAGAACCCATAGATAAATTTCGAATACTCCACCATGACTCCATGGATTGTTGTTTTATTTGAGTGTTGGTGAGAAAGAGTGTATAACAAAAAGTGAGGATTATGAGATTTATTTTAATGCCTTAGACTTGGCATTGTTATGTTTGTTCTCATGAGTAGATGAGGAATTGTGTATATAAATTGTTGCCTCATTTTCAGAAATAGACAAGTGTTTTAATTTACGTGCATACATATATACTAACCATCCAGGGAGTGTGGGTCAAACTCGGGACGATATCCCCATCCAAGTTTGGCTTCGGAGTGGTGTTAGGTATACAGGGGGCACATGGGATATGTGTAGACTGGAAGTGAAGGGCTGAAGTGGTGGAGTTTAGGTATAAAGATTTAATTATGAGTTTATTGATATATTGTGAATTGTATTGATTTGTACATGTTATGTAACGCCCCGAAAATAATCCCACATAACTATGACACCAACCCACTTCCAAAATGAGATATTAACCAGGTTCATTTACATAATTCCAAATGTTTACAAAAGTAATCTCACATGCGATTTTACATTTATTTACAAACTAGTGCATGAATCTTTAGCATGTAAGAGAAATCATTGAATTACAACAAAAGACCCTCAAGGGCTTATAAGTTCCAAGGCAATAGCCTGGTTACATAGAATGGTCTCTTGGACCCACACACATTAGCCCTTGGCTTTACAAAGAAACAATATCACAACAAATTAAGAGTTAAACCACTCTTCTCCAAAACATTTCCACGCCCTTAGCTTGGCGAGATCATCACATCTTTACCTGCACCAAATCCCATAGGGGTGAGCATAAAGCCCAGTAAAGATTTCTAACAAAGTATATACAATTATGCAGTTCTCAATAAAAGTGCAAATGCTAATGCCATGCCATGCTCGCATAAGGAAATATCATTTCATGCTTAACTTTTGAAAATCACCATGTTGACAAAAGCATATCACAATCTCAACAATTTCAAACCTCAATTTCCTTTAATCAATAGGGGCGGTAAATACGACAATGGTAATCCCTAGGCTGGTGTCTGCAAGTAGGCTCTACAAACACTACCAAACTGTCATTTTTACCGATATTAACCGGAAGGCTCGACACCTATTTGCGCGATTTTCTGGTCTTTCACCATTGACACCCAGGCCAACTTATCAAATTCATCTACACCCCCTAACCGGACTTACCACTGTATTTACCCCTTTCACATTTCCATAGTTCTCATCACAACGTTATTTTCTTTCATGAAACAAATATCTTCAATTGAAATTTATAATGCAAAATTAATAATTAAATGAATATGCAATGCAATGATTTTCCATAATTCAAAACATTTCTCATTTTCTTTCTTCAATGTTATCTCACAAAATAAAATTCACATTTTCCATTGCCTCTTCTCATTACTCTTTTCCAAGATAACCATATGTTATCTACACTTAGCCACAATTTCACTTTCACAATTCTTAGCAATATAGTCTCACTATTACAACATGTAATGTTTTTCAAACATTAATTCCCATAATCCATAATGCACAACAATTATCATCTCATAGAAATATATATGTATATACTAGTACATAGCAATAAATTCTCAACAAATTATCATACATTTAATCATAGTTTTCTAAAACAAGTTCTCCATCTCCATATGTCAAAAACTTTCCATCTTTTGCAATCACATTATGAAATCTACATACATTCATCTCTTATCAAAAGAAAAAGGGAATTTCATGGACCTTTCTAAGTTTTTCTAAAAAATCCCCAAATTTCTAGGGTTTTTGTCAAAAACCAACATCCTCTCATTTCATGGTGAAACCAAATCAAAATCACATTTTCTCGAGTTTGTAGAAAGAACATTCTCATGGATAGGAAAAAGATTTAGATCAAAACCCATTTCTTGAAAACTTTTCTATATTTGGAACAAAACTAAAATCAACACAAAACTACAAGAGAGCTTTGAAAATCATCATATATACAGCACAACTTGTATATATAACTCAAGAAATCCCTACCTTAAGGATTGATGAAGAAGGAGAGGTGAAACCCTAACTTTAAAGATGAGAAGGGACTTGATTTCCAACACACCAAGAAGAACCCCAACTTGACCTTCAAGATTTGAGAGTGAGGATGATGACCTAGACCCAATGGATTGCAAGAATCAAAGGGTTTTAATGTTTGGGAAAGTTTTTCTAGAGAGAAGGAGGAGAAAAATTAGGTTTTAGAGTGAGAGAGAGAAGTCCCAAATGTGATACAAATTCGGACCAAAGAGTAGAAAAAATAGGGTTTTCAGACTGCCCAGGTCCCACACGTGTGGCGCCCATCCCCGTACGTGCGGCGCGTCTTTCCCGCACGTGCAGCACTCCCACCCCGCACGTGTGGCGCTTCCCGCACACCCTCACGCACGTGCCTTTTAGGCAGTGTGCGGCTCACCCAAGTCCCCCCGCACGTGCGGCGTTTCCCGCACACCCTCACACACGTGCCTTTTAGGCAATGTGCGGCTCACCCAAGTCCCCCCGCACGTGCAGCGCTTCCCGCACACCCTCACGCACGTGCCTTTTAGGCAGTGTGCGGCTCACCCAAGTCCCCCACTCTCGCATGTGCAGCCTCATCCCCCGCACGTGCGGCTCTCATCCCGTTCGTGCGGCCCTGGCCCAGAAAATTTTGCTTCGCTCCCAGCACCCCAGACCCGACTCCATACTTCCTGGAACATGAAACCTTAACATCGACACACACACCCAAGAACGAGAGTTTTTAAATTGGAATGGATTTCCGAGAGTACCAACCCAACGGGAACAAAAGAGAGTGAACCAAAATAAAATAAAATTAACAAAAAAAGAAAAAAAAAGAAAGGAGAAAAGAGATCCGGTCATCACATGTTGAAAAATAGTAAACGACCTCAATAAATTACACAATTTGGGCAGAGGCATATATACGTAATTCTAAAAACTTTTGTGTTTTAACCTTTTACTAGAAAGATCGATTAGAACTTGTAATCGGATGATCTTGATTACAATAGTTTTTATTTATTTTAGTAATGCAGATTTTAGATGTTATTTTAACCCACGAAACGAGCTCATTTTTATTGATTTAGCATAAACTAACGTATGACATCATTCTAAACACTTTTCGTGTTTTGAACTTTTCCGAAAGAAATCATTTTAGGGCGGTTTCTTTTCATTTTCAGTTCTAGTTTTTTTTTTTTTTATTAAATTTTGTCTAGGTTCTTCTATTAAGTTTTTCTCTCAACCTGTTCAGTTTCTACTAAATTCGTTCACATTTCCTTTTAGGAAATTTGATTCTAAACAACTTTTGTTCTTTGAGTTTTGGTCAATTCGAATGATTTAAGCATGAAACAATGCGTTTTTATACTTCTTCAGCAAGTTACTTATGTTTAAATTATACTAACTTTATTTTTTTGCAAAATGGCGGGTCATACTAACTTTTTATGCAAGGCTGACCCTTCATATTTTTATTTTTATTTTGTTTATGTTTTGTATACTCAATTTATATTTAATTGTGTACGGGCAAGAAACTAAATGCCATCGTATCTCGAGAAACTACCCCTTTGTCTCGGTGCGGGTGGAACCACTTGTCTTGTCTCGTAACAAGAATTAAATGTAATTTTGTTTGTGTCTGGTGGACACGTGGGTGTCATATCTTGTATTCATACTAGTATACTTGTATACGGACCTGTTTTGTCTCTTGGCATCTCGGGTGCGTTCTATTTGAGTGCAGCCGAGCTTCCTTTGCAGGATTTGTTGGAGCTACAGTGGTGATGAGAAATAACTATAGTTATTGGATATGTCTCTTGGACTTCTTTTGTTTTCTTGAGCTTAGGGTTGATATTAGTTTATTATATTTATTAATTTTTTTTTATGACCTTAGTATTTTGACAATTTGACATTGTGGGTTATTTTTTAACTTTACATTATTTAAGTTGTTTTGACTAGTAGTTGTTACTTTAATGTTGGAGGTATTAGATAGATATGAATCTATGATGGATAGTTTGGCTGGTGTTTGTTAATTATGTTTTTATCCCTTGTATTTTTTTTGAGCATTAAAATTTACTTAAACCTTATGAAGATGTGAACATTTAGATTTTGTTTCACTCCTAGGATTTGGATGATGAAATATTGATTGGGGTTTAGTCCTAATTTAATATTTAATTGTCCAAATTTTGGGACGTGACAGTTTGGTATCAGAGCCCTAGGTTACCTTAGACTTGTGAGAGTTTAGGTGATCCTTGAATTGTAGAAACATGGGTTAGCTTGTTTAATTTGGTGGTTGAATTTATTGTAAGTATTTATGAACGAATTCTTTTTGTGTGCTTAACTTAAAGGTGATGGCTAGAAGGTATGATTTGAGAAATGCTAAGCCTAGTGGCACAAGGAAAGAAACAACTGCTAATGCAGCGACGACAGCTACCGGGGCAACCAATACTGTGCAGGTTAATGTGGGGGAGATAATGGCTCAGTTGCTTTAGGTTGTGCAGAACAATAATCAAAGCCAACAGGGGGATCCTTTTGCAAAGAGAAATAAAGACTTTGGTTCTTTGGGAGGTCAAAAATTCTCAGGAGATGGAGGACCCACTGCAACTGACGCTTGGGTTTAGAAATGTGAGACGGTGTTTGGTCGTATGCAGCTCACCGAGGTCCAAAAATAAGAGTTGGCGACACATCATCTTGAAGGAGCAACCCTATTTTGGTGGAACTTGTAGAAGGAGGGTCTAGATTTGATGACTTTGACTTGGGCAGATTTCAAGATCCGTTTTGACTGGAAGTTTGTTCCTGCTGCTATTCGGTCTCAGCTGAGTGATGATTTTTCGAAGCTGACCCAAGAGGGTAGAACAGTGATCGAGTATGTCACCAAGTTTAATGAGTTGTCTCGTTATGCCCTTTACTTGGTTGACACGCAGGAGAAGAAGAATGAGAAGTTTATTAAGGGATTAAATCCTTACCTGTCTAAGTCCTTTATTCCCTTTGATGCTAAACCGTTTGGCAGAGTTCTTGACTTGGCATTGAAGTATAACGAAAAGGAGAAACAGTTTAAAGAAGGGAAGGCCAAGGTCGGAGAGACTTCCAGAGGGAGTCACTTTTAGCAGCATGATGATAACATATACGACCTTACGATCAAAGGCATAGGGGTCAGCAAATTCAGAGGCCACAACAACAAGGTAGTCAGGAAAATTTCAGGCCTCAGGGCAATTTCCAACCTCAGAGGCACTATTATCAGAGACAGGGTGGTTCACGCCCACAGGGTTTTAAGGGCAGCAGCAACAGGTGCCACAGTTGGGTTATCATTCTCCCATACCTCAGTTGGAGGTACGCCCACCTATCAGAGCAGTAGCACATCAATCAATCAATAGAAAGTGTTTTGGGTCTCAACAGTTGGGACATGTAGTTAAGGATTGCCCTCAGAAACAATAGGCACGACAGGGTCTGGCAGCTCCAGCCAGGGCATTTGCAGTGATACCAGGAAATGGCAAAATGCAAGGTACCTTTAATCTTTCTCAAGAACCCATTAGAGTACTTTTTGATACTGGTGCCTCTCATTCTTTCATATCTAGACAGTTTGTAGAAAGAGAACATCTTGTAACTACCTCATTGTCTAAACCTATTCATGTGGAGACCCCTTTAGGAGGGGCATTTACTCTTTATGAGATGTGTAAAGATTTTGAGATTGACTTTGCTGGGTAGAGTCTTGTATGCGGACCTAATTATGTTAGGGTTTGAGGGGTTTGTAATTATTTTGGGTATGGATTGGCTGCAAAAACACTTTGTGACTCTAGATTGTGCTGGAAAGACTGTAAATATAGATATTCTCAGTATGCCACGGCTTACCCACACTTCTAGTGATGGAGAAGAGTCGGTGATGACTAGTTTTCTGTGCTCGGTAGAAATCCCTAAGCAGGATATTAGTGAGGTAGATGTGGTACATGAGTTTGAGGATGTATTTCAGGAGATACCTGGACCTTCACCTCGACGGGTAGCAGAATTTCGCATTGACTTAATGCTAGGAATTGCACCAATTTCTAAGGCTGCATACAGAATGGCGCCTAAAGAGCTTGTGGAGATGAAGAAGTAGGTGGAAGAGATGCTTCAAAAAAGGGTTCATTTGTTCAAGTAACTCCCCGTGGGAAGCTGTGACAACCCTGACCTGTGTTTGGCACTAAATCATGATTAAGCACAATAAGTAACTGATTAAGATGAAATCCTAGATTGATTATGTGAGTGTGTTATTTAGATTGTATTTCTATCTGTTTGATGTAAAAAAACCTGTTCGTGTTTTGAATTCAAATTGCGAATTGAAAGCCTTATCGGCAACCGACTCAGAAATTGACTTGATCTATATGCTAATTAGGAATTATAGAATTTGATGGTAGGTCAAATTGAAATTCGATTTGGGATGATTAAATTAGAATAAATAATGTTAAATTAATTGAATCTAGGTTGTTTACACATTTGCCATTGAGTGGGCCACCTTCAAAACCATTGTTTTTGTCTTAATTCACATATGTTTGACATATCATTCTTCATCCATCTCCTTGCAAAAGAAAAATGTGAGAGAGAGGAGAGTAGAAGGAGTTTTGAATTCAACAAGTGTGTTGCTTGGAGTTGAGAGGAAATTGAAGGAACTTTGGAGACTAGTTCATCTAGCTCAAGATTTTAGTGTCTTAAGCCCAATTGAACATCTAAGGTAAGAAGTCAAGTCCCTAATCTTGAATTTAAGTTGAATCATTTTTGAATTCAAGTGAATTGAACCTTGAGTTATGAAATTTAAGCTTAAGAAACATTATTTCATGCATGCATGTCCATATCATGGAGTTTTGAAGTTATTTTGCATGAAATTTTTCCATGCATGTCTATATTGTAGTTGTAATCTAAGAATTCATCAAGTTTTGGAGTAGAATTTCTCATGTGATCATGTGTTGGGAGCTTTGAAACCAAATGAATGCATGCATGACATAATTACATCATGTTCTTGAATTTTGAGTTGGAATTTGGTACAATTGGCACACTTTTGGGCTTAAATTTTATGAAATGATCTTCAGAACATATTGTGTTATGAGTTTCTAAGTATTTTTCCAAAGAATTGGCCCAAAAGGATGAGTTTTGACATGTTGAATCCATGGTTTGAGGTTTGGGAGCAAATCTAGAAAACCTAGAATTTGGCTTCCTCGCTCGAGCGAAGGATTCCATACTTGAGCGACTACCTTTGTTTTCAGACTTTCGCTCGAGCGACGGAATGCTGGCTCAAGCTTCAATTGCAAGCTCTCAGGTTTTTGTGTGTGCAGACGCAGGCTTGAGCGACGAGACCTATGCTCGAGCGAGGAACTGTGTCTCACGCTCGAGCGAGCATCGAGCGGAGAATTTTAGCAACCAGTACTTTTCACATTTTTGCAGATCGCTCGAGCGAGAGAGTCTACGCTCGAGCAACCTCTCTTATTCGGTAAGCTCAGTCGAGCGAAGGAGTCTACGCTCGAGCAAGACCCCTGTTTTCAGCAAGTTTTGAAAAATGTTTTTAAGTACATTTTTGCATCCTCATTTCATCCTAGGCATTCCTAGGCCATGCTTAGGGCATTATAATGAGGATAATGTTATAGAACCACACCAAATCAAGTTAAGGGCTAAGTTATTAATCTCAAGTGTGTAATTTAGTGTGTGTTCGTTCTGCAACTGTGTAGGTTCGGCACCCAAGGTCGCTGATTAGCCTGCCTATAGCCCAGTAATCTGTGAGTAACAATGTTGTAAAGATATGTTCAATTATAATTATTTTCTGAACGAATAACTGTACTGTTTTCTGAAGTGACATTGTTTACCGAATGAATGTTTGTCCTATTTTATGAACTGTATTCGTGGCATCTATAGCAACTGACTGTTACTGTTACTGCTACTGTATTGTACTGTTACTGTTACTGTTATTGTTACCGTTACAGAGATCTCTGTCAGTTCCTATCCCTGGAACTATTGTTACTATATTGATGGCCATTAACTAACTGTTTGGTCTATTAAGACCTACTGTATTGTTTTTCTATTGGATGTACCACGTATGATTGCCAACATGAGACATGGGATATTGATAGAATAACTGACCAACTGATACAAATGACTGTTTTAATTACTGAAGGGACATTCATTCTTAACCCCTTTACACATTTGTTACTCACTGGGCTTTAGCTCACAGTTTATATGTATATGTAGGTGGCCAAGCACCAGACCAGAGCTAGAGACGCCGTCTTAGGCTCATGATTTGTCAAGCCAACCATTGTGCCTCACTTCGAGGTCCCGAACCTACATGAGTCAAGGCTGTTTTAGGGTGTTTCAGATTCACCTTTTTTCTCTCTGTTAATGTACCAAGTGCTTAAGACTTTTGATTGTACAGTTATGGTAAAGGAATTAGGTCCCTAACCTGTATGCTACTGGGTATATGTGTTTTGATATGTATATATATATATGGCTATGAATGTGGTTGTCGATAAAAGTTTTTCCCATTCAGATTTTCACAGCTCATTGAACATCTTTTTTTTTTTTTTTATTACTAATTGGCTTCCGCTAGCCCCTTTATATTGTATTACTGTTATTACTATTAATCAGGCCTTCGATAATCACGGCTTACTGGGCGGTTACGATGCTAAACCCTTAGGGGTACGTTTGGGTCGTGACAGGAGCACCCGCTATCTTTGTCTCCAAGAAAGATGGCACTCTTCGCATGTGCATAGATTACAGAGAGCTGAACAAGGTGACTATCAAGAACATGTATATGCTACCTAGAATTGATGACTTATTTGATTAGTTGAAGGGGGCAGTCGTGTTCTCCCAATTAGATCTCAGAACGGGTTACCATCAGATGGGTGTGTCAAAGGAAAGTATACCACTTACTACTTTTCAAGCCTGGTATGGGTTGTACGAATTTCCTATAATGCCTTTTGGTTTGACCAATGCTCCTGCCTATTTCATGGACTTGATGAACTGAATTTTTCAATTGTATCTAGGTAAGTTTGTGATTATCTTCATTGATGATATCTTGGTGTATTCTAAGAATGAGAAAGACCACAAAGAACACTTGAAAGTCATGTTGTAGACTTTGAGAGTGCAGTAGTTATATGCTAAGTTCAGTAAGTGTTACTTTTAGGAGAAAGAAGTCCAATTTTTGGGACATGTTGTGTCCAATTAGGAGATAACAATAGGTCCTGAGAAAGTTGTTGCGGTCAAAGAATGGAAGCAGCCCACGAACCCTTCAGAGGTGAGGAGTTTTTTAGGACTTGCTAGTTATTACAGGAGATTTATAGAGAAGTTTTCCACTATTGCAGCACCCATGACCAAGTTGACCTATAAGAATGTGAAGTTCTTCTGGACAAATGATTGTGAGAGAGCTTTCCAAGAGTTAAAGCAGCGTTTGACTACAACACCAGTGTTGACTACACCAGTACAAGGGGAAAAGTTAGTAGTGTTTACTGATGCGAATGGAACTGGTTTGGGATGTGTATTGATACAACATCAGAAGGTTGTATCTTATGCCTCATGACAGTTAAAACCTCATGAGAAAAGACACCATACTCATGACTTAGAGTTGGTAGCAGTTATTTTTACGTTGTAAGTGTGGCGACACTACTTGTTTGGGAAGCGCTTTGAGTTATACACAAATCACAAGAGTCTCAAATATCTATTTTCTCAAGTAGTGTTGAACATGAGGCAACAGAGGTGGGTTGAATTCATCAGCAGTTATGATTTTGAAATCTTTTACCACCTGAGGAAAGGAAATGTGGTCGCATATGCACTTAGTCGACAACATGGGATTATAGCTTCTTTGATGATTCAGGAATGGAAGTCCTCGGAGTTTGTTTCGATGCATGATGTTCAACCAATAGAGAGTGTTCAAAGGGCATACATTGGTAGTTTGATCGTGCAGCCGACGTTACTGGGTAAAGTTCGTCAGATGTAGTATTTAGATTGGTTCCTCGTCAGCAAGCTCGATGACCTTTTAGTGGATTTGATCGATGATTGTCCTACTGATTGGTCTGTGGATTCAAATGGAGGATTGTGATTCAGGGATAGGTTGTGTGTACCTAACATTGTTGAATTGAGGAAAAAGATTATGGATAATGCCCATAGGTCCCGATGTACCATTCACCCTGGTGGGACTAAGATGTATTATGACCTGAAGAGGACGTTTTGGTGGGAAGGTATGAAGAAGGATATAGGAGAGTATGTTTCTTAATGTTATGTGTGTCAACAAGTTACAGTAGAACACCAACAACCGTTTGGACTTTTGCAGCCTCTCGGGATCCCTACTTGGAAATGTGACTATATCTCTATGGACTTCGTGGATGAATTGTTGCGGTGTAAGCGAGGCAATGAATCTATTTGGGTGATACTGGATTGACTCACCAAGTCTGCTCATTTTATTCCTATCAATGTTCACCGAACTGCGGATAAACTGGCTAGGCTGTATATTCGAGAGGCGGTGTGACTTCATGGCGCACCAGTTTCTATAGTTTCGGATCGTGATCCGTTATTTGTGGTAGAGTTTTGGAAGAGTTTTCAATATGCTTTGGGTGCTAGGTTAGACCTAAGCACAACTTATCATCCTCAGACGGATAGGCAAACTGAGCAGGTAAATCAGATCTTAGAGGATATGTTGAGAGCTTGTGTCCTTGATCTTGGTGGTAGTTGGGAAGAACACTTGTCATTGGTGGAGTTTGCTTATAATAATAGCTGTCACTCAAGTATTGAGATGGCACTTTTTGAGGCTTTGTATGGGAGGTCATGTCGATCACCTGTTTATTGGATGGAGGTAGGAGATGCGCCGTTGTTAAGGCCGGAATTGGTGAGAGAGACCACAGAGAAGGTGAACATTATTCGGGAACGTATTAAGACTGCACAGAGTCATCAGAAGAGTTACGCTAATAGAAAACACAAGGGGGTTGAGTTGAATGTTTGAAATTGTGTGTTTTTGAAGGTCTCGTCGATGAAGGGTATTATGCGGTTTGGAAAGAAGGGAAAGTTGACACCTAGATTTGTGGGACCATATGAGATCACTGAGAAGATTGGTAATGTGGCTTACAAATTAGCTCTACCACCTGCTTTAGCTATGATTCACAACATGTTCCATGTATCTTTATTGCGAAAGTGTGTGCAAGACCCTTCCCAAGTAGTATCACCAGAAGTGTTGGAGATTAGTGACGATCTAACGTATGTGGTGCGACCGGTTACTATTCTAGACCGGGATGTAAAGTAATTGCGGTGCAAGAATGTGAACTTGGTAAAAGTATAATGGAGCGATGATGAGAATGACATCACTTGAAAATTGGAAGAGAAAGTTCGGCATATGCACCCGGAGCTTTTTCTTTAGTACTTTTTCCTATTGAATCTCGGGATGAGATTCTTTTGAGGTTTGTATATTGTAGCGACCCTAATTTTCTTAAGACATTATTTGTTATTGTTATTATTACCTTATTGTATTTTTGGACTTTGTTAATTGCGTGGCTACAAGAGAATTTAATGTTGTATTTAATTAATTTAATGTGTTATTTATTATATATAATTAATTTGAATATTTATATATTTATATTATATATATACATAAAAGGGTGTTATATATATATATTGATCTTATAGAGGATATTTATATTTATATATGTTGTATTTATATTATAAAATAAAATATAATGTTATTAGGTTATATTATATTAAACTTAGGTTGTTATAATCATAAATGTGTGGAGAATTTTCAAAGCAGCAGTCGAGAGAGAGAGAGAGAGAGAGAGAGAGAGAGAGAGAGAAAAGAAAAGAAAAGAGGGATTAATTAAAGAAAATAAAGGCGTGAAAAGAAAGCCTAGAGAGAGAGAGAAGGGAGAGAAAGAGGAGAGGAGGAAAAAAAAGGGGGGCGGGGTTAGGGCTTATTTTGGGGGTTTTATTAATTCTTCAAGTAACTCATTGATCTTCGGAAAATAATTGTGAGCGGAAAACCCACTTGCCTTGATTTATGTTTAATTTGTTGTTTTATTTATTTATTTATATTTATTTAATGTTGGTTTGATTTTGTATTTACATGAAGACGATGGATTAATTTTAATTATTTTGATTAGTTGTGTATGTCAGGTTTAGGGTTTTTATATGTATTTATTTTATGGTTGTAATCACACTCATGGATATATGAAATTAAAATAAACTTAGAATCCATAGAGAAATTTCGAATACTCCACCATGACTCCATGGATTGTTGTTTTATTTGAGTGTTGGTGAGAAATAGTGTATAAGAAAAAGTGAGGATTGTGAGATTTATTTGAATACCTTAGGCTTGGCATTGTTATGTTTGTTCTCATGAGCAGATGAGGGATTATGTATATAAATTGTTGCCTCGTTCTTAGGAGTAGACGAGTGTTTGGATTTACGCATATACGTACGTCTATGCTAACCATCCAGGAAGTGTAGGTCAAACTTGGGACAATATCCCCATCCAAGTTTGGCTTCAAAGCGGTGTTAGGTATACAGGGGGCACATGAAATATGTGTAGACAGGAAGTATAGCGGTCCCGATATTTCTTGTTGTTGTTTAACTATAATCCGGACTCGGTTCCGTAGATTCGTTGTTATCTTATCCTCATTTCTATCCCTTACTCTTTTAATTAGAATTTTGGGTTGTGTTGGGCAGGTTGGGAATAAGTGGGTCGTGTTTTAAAACTTAGAAATTTTGCCCAGGTTTTGGTCTCTCCGCTCGAGCGGCGATTTGACGCTCGAGCGGGATTTTGTTGTTGCCTCTCCGCTCGAGCGGCAGTTTGGACGCTCGAGCGTGAATTTCCTTCTCTCAGCATTTTGGTCGTCTGCAGAAAATTCTGGGAGAGTGCACCCGGCGCTCGAGCGGATCTTTGGACGCTCGAGCGTGAACCTGTGTCTGTACGCTCGAGCGGGGTGTTGTACGCTCGAGCGGACCTGCTTTTATATCAGTTCGTGAAACCACCTTTTAGATCACTTTTTGATTTCCTTTCTCTCTCTTACTTTTTCAAAACCTTCATTGGAGAGCACCTCACTCTAAAACCGAACTTCTCTCTTAGGATTGATCTACCTAGAGTGTTTTCCTCACCTTGGGCCTTTGTAAGAAGTGTGTTGATCGTCGAGGGCTTTGTTGAGATCTGAGAAATTTGGGATTTGGAGCACTTCTGAGTTTTACTCATCTTCTCCCTTGGAGCTCTGAATTTGAGGTAGGGATATCCTACTCCTCTCTATGGATTTTGTCTTTAAATTTTGGTAATTTGAGAGGTTGGGGTTGGTTTGGTAATTTTGTGAAAGTTTGGGCCTTTTGTGTTATTTTACAAAAGTTGGGGTTTTATTTGTAATAAACCTAGATGCATGTTTGGTATAGAGAAATGGAATAAATGTTGAATCATTGATGAAAATGGGACCTAAGGGTGGTAATGGTAATTATGGAAAATGACCTAATTACATTGTTTAATTAATTGAGATAATTAATTGTGGGAAATGAGGAAATGAAATGGAATTGTTGAGATTGGGAGTGCATGGGGTTAAACGGTGTAGTTGAATTATTTATCACTCACCGAATTGAAATGTCGATTGAATATCCATTGTGCATTTATTTCCTGCTTAGAAATAATTACTTTGGGCTACCGGTGGAGGGTAGTGTTGATTATTGTAGACAATGCTTGATGATTAGGCAAACTAAAACTAATCAATTGGATGTGTCATAGAGCATGTCGGTTGATAGAATACATTAATTTTATGTATTGATTGATTGCATATGTGATTCTGTGTTTATATGCATTACTTGTGTATGGGAGGAGATAGGGGATGTACTCCACGGTTTAGGGGAAGATGGGGGATGTACCTCTAAACCGGTTAATGGTTTAGGGGAAGATGGGGGATGTACCTCTAAACCGGTTGTTGGAATGTTGATATAGCTCATATGCTTATCGGTTGAAGTGTTGATACAGCTCATATGCTTATCTGTTGTAGTAGTGATATAGCTCATATGCTTATCTATTGAAAAGTTTGTTTGATTTGATATAGCACTAAAATGTATATCATCATTGTTTGCGAAGTATGGGAGTAGTTTATGTGTTATTGATACAACACCATAATGTGTATCCACCTTGGATTTCGAAAGTGTTCTAGTGATGAACTATAATCTCATCAAACGTTCTGGCCAGAGTACTGAGCCTTGTTTTCAAACTCAAAGTTGAACAAAAATGAAAAGTGAATTGTAATATAGACTTGGCTGTCATGGTAACGTAGGGAGATGTAAATGGAAGTGTCAGTGTTGACCATCTATCAGTTACTAATCTTTTAGTCATTGTTCATGGTTGGTTTAGTGTATTTCTACTGGGCTGTGGCTCACCCTATATGGGAATATCATTTTCAGGTGCAGGAAGCATGCCACCTCCAAGGACATAGCTTGGGAGGCTAGAGGCGGACATAGTGTAGTTGTTTTACTTTTGATGTATTACATGTAACTTCAAGCCAAGGGCTTAATGTGTAAACGAGTTAGTACTCTTTTGTTGTAACCAAGTGTTAACTTGGAAAGCTGTAAGCCCATAGGGCATTTGCTTTTGTTGTTAACATGTAATACTTTTTGTAATGAAACTCTGATAAATGAAAGAATGTGAAGCTTTTGAATATCAATGCATGTCTTATTTAATGGGTTTAAAGTTATTATTTTGAGGGCGTTACAACTTGGTATCAGAGCGTACCTGGTTCGAATACTTTGGGTACGTGGGAAGTGATTAGTATCACAATGGGTTTCTCTCGCTTGTTAGAGACTTAGACGTAATGTTACGTACTTTTGTGATAACATGTTTATGTGACTATTTGGGTATGGAATGTAGTTTCTTGGATGTTGATTGGATCCTTGGGTTTCTGGGAGTCCAGTTGGAAAGGCACTTGATCAATGCTGTTTCTGATCGGAACTCTAGTAACGCCTCGGGACTATCATTATCTGGAAATGAAATTCGTAAGTGCTTACATGTTTATGTGCTTATGTGGAGTGAATTACAGTTGTCCATGTGTTAGGATGTAAGTGTTTAGCTTCGGCACATGTATGAGTGTGCTAACGTGTCTCCGTTACTTTTACTAGGATGCCTAGGCGAGGAAGTTGCGATTTCCCTCCTTCCGCTCGGGAAGAGCTGCGGAAACAATTTGTGGAATTACGCCAAGGTACTACACCTTTGGTGCGGTTCGAAAGATGGTTTGCTAATCTGTCGAGGTTTGCTCCAGAATTGGTGGAGACAGAGGACTTACACTGTTTTGAGTTTGAGAGTAAGCTGCGTGACGACATCCGTGTAAGGATAGCGGGGTCTTGGCATAAAAGATATAGGGCGCTTGTTGAGGCGGCCGCCCATGTAGAGGCTGCAGTGCTAGCAATGGGGCAGAGTGGGGAGGAAGCCATCTCGGCGACTCCTGTGACTCAGGGTGTTGGTAGGCCTTTTAAGAGGCAGAGGGTTTTAAACTCGCAACAGGGAGGACGGGCTAGAACTGCCCTTCCAGTGTCAGATTTGGGTTCGGGGGAAAGTAAGCAGAGGGGCATCATTTGTTTCAGATGCGGTCTGCTGGGCCACAGGGTTTCGGTTTGCCCACAGAAGAAAGGGGTGGGGTTAGCAGTTCAACCAGTAGTTGTACCACCAGGATCATCCAACCAGTCGGGTTTTGGACCGATTAAATGCTCAGTGGGGAGGCAGTTGTTGGGGTCTTCATCAGCCCAGATTCTGAACCAATCTCGTGCTCAGGCACCGCCTACCTGTTGGGTGTGTAATCAGCCGGGTCATATTCGACGTTCTTGTACTCAGCCGGGAGCTTCTTTAGGGGTTTTGCAACCTAACCAGGCTCAGTTTCTTTCGACTGGACAGGAACAGTATCGTTTTGGGGGACTAGCAGGCCAGATTGCGAGGGCCTCAGTAGAGTCAAGTTCCCAAGCCCCAGCTAGGGAAGTTTGTAGTTGTTCCAGGTGTGGGCAGAGGGGGCATACCAGTGGTTCTTGTCCATGACTTGTAAGCTCGTAGGTTGCCTTATGTTCGGGGATGACCAACTTCGGCGGTCCAACAAGGGACGGTAGTAGTAGTAATACTGATGGGAGGGTTTTGTTTTGACTAATCCGTTTTGTAATCAGTGGATTATTGTTTTGTGATCATTGGGTTCCGTTGTGTAACCAATGTGTTTTGGGGAAGGTTGAAACATCTAAATTGTTTGTTTATCTATATATATATACATATATGCTTTGTTTGTTAATTTCCCTAGAGTGGGTGAATTGGAGCATGTCGTAGCTCTAAAATTTTATTAATGTATAAAGTTCCTATATAAAAAAAAAAAAAAATTTTATGCTTGTGACTTGATTTGGGAAGGATGAGGGCTAGAGAGCCATGTTTTCAAAATTTGGAAGAACCACCGAGGGGTACGTGTCCTAGCCAAGGTAATATTGGAGCGAGAACTGTTTTACTTGCCGAGTGTGTGGAATTACATGAGTACTACCCATTTAAAGTTTTGTGCGTGGTATAGCTTTTGATCTACTGTCGGGTGAACTTGAGAGGATGTGAAGTGTACGATTAATACTAGATGTAACACGTATTTAATATGGTGTCCTACGGGGGCATGGCACATAATTTTGTCAAGGTTGGACTCGTACCTTCGTGGTAAGTAACGTTGTCAAGATTGCAGGTGTACTGATTGGCCGTTTCAAGTGAAGGGATGTCAGTCCCTATATAAGGTTGTGATTGTTGTATCGGGAGCGATGTGTTGTGAGTAGCTGGTACTATACCTCGGGCTGTAGTATAATGGATGTCTCCCTAAGTTTTCAAATTTCTTTATTTGGATTGAATGTGATAAGTTCGTACCTTAGCACTGGTCAAGTCAGAGGATATTATCAGAAGCGTTAATTGGGTATATAGCCCATGGTTAGAGTGTGACCCGTGGGTGGAGTCACAGTGGTATGGTGTTTGCGGATGAAGATGTGGGTTAATGACGAGGGAGGCGAGGACTTTTACCCCTCTGGAAAGTTAGATGAGTGAATCTTTGGAAGCCCTATCGGCGACTTGTGACGATGTCGGGGTTTGGTTCATGATGGTTGCCTAGCGGTAGTGTGGACTAGTGGTTTAGCACGGAGGCCGGGCCTCTTGATGGTACTCTCGAGATGAGTGATAAGTAAGATATAGAGTAACGAGTGGATCCTATGAGTTATTGGAGGATTCGGTGTAGGAGTAAGAGGGCTTGCAAAATAAGGAGGTTTTGCCTAGTACGGTTGAATGTGTTAGATGGGATGGTTTCGAGAGTTGCGCGGTGTTGGCAGGACTATATGAGAATGTTCGAGGGAACGTGAGATTTGTATCTCGAGTTAGTGGGAATGGTACCTGTATGCTGGTTCGTGTGTTGGGCCTTACTAGATAGTGAGTCCGTGGTGACCCCCCTTGGTTGTATAGGGGTAGTGTTCATATTGTGATTGGTTATCCATTGTTGGGTGTGGGTTATGAGTGGATGCTGCCAACATTCTTTGAAGGAAGAGCAATTCGTGTTCTAAAGTAATGAGTATAGCGTGGGTCAAAGTAGTCCTTCGTATTCGGGATGTTGTGATTGAGGTTGACCATGTCGGTCTTCGGTCAAGGAAGTGAGCAGGCTTGCTAGATAACCATGGCGGGGGATGGTGATTCCCTTAGACGCGATGTTGAGGCGGTTAAATTTTAGGAAATCCAGTGAGATTCCAAAATTTGTGGTTCGTGTAGAGGACTCCGTGGTTGGGGTTAGTGGTCTGAGTAGCACATCAGTGTGTGGATTACTGAGTGTAGAGTTTATTGAGTTGACTAGTCAGCTTGTCGGTATCGGGTGTTGGGGTGGCATTGGTCACCTTGAGTTTAGTCTCGTTCGTTGTAGACTACGTATGTTGATTAAGGAAAACTGAAATTAACCGAACATGTTTTGTCGTTGAGTCTGACGGTTGGAATAATACATCTAATATATGTATTGATTGATCATTGTGAATGATTGGCTTTTTATACATTATGAATGTATGGTGTTTAGTTTGATGTTGATACAGCACTATAATGTGTATCATTTGTGTATTTCTGAGCCGTGTTTATGATTATAAAGTGGTTAAGTAAAGGGAGGCGGGATAAAATTGCAAAACCATGAATTTCTTATACCTTATGTGTTGATAGTACTGTTGTTATTTCTATTAACTATCATTATAGAAATGTTATGTTCTGTGTCGGTTATGGCATCACTGTATGAGTGATGGTTGTGGATAGTGCTGTTTTGGAAAGAAATGGAAAACAAAATTTTTCCAGTGTTTGGACCATATAAATGCGTTGTTGAAAAGTTAATTTAATTCAAGAATTTTAAAGAATTCCAGATTAATCTTTTGGCAAATAAACTGTGGATGACTCTGCGTTTTGGGTAACACCGTATTTGTGAAAAATGTTTGCAAAGCTTTTGAGTTTTCGTACGAAACATGCAAGATTTATTCCGGAACGTTAACGTTGAAAATTTAAACATCTTTGGGAAATGCCTCTTGAACAAGAAAATGTTTTCTTATTATCTACTCTAAAGATTTGCTTTGGTCGTGTTGTTGAGTAGTGACTTAGCTTGGAATGCTAGCCGGTTGTTGGTGAATTGTTTCGGGGGAGGTTTGGTTTGTTGAGGCTTGCGTACCTAAGGTGTGGTTGTTTAGAATGTGTTTCCTTGGTTAGTATCTTCCTTGCTAAGAGTAAGTCGGAGGTTTGTTGTGAAAGTAATTTCTTTCCTTGGGGCTCGATTGTTGAATGCTCTGTTATCAGTTGGCCTTGTGTTTTGGCGTACCCTTAATTTCGGGGACGAAATTCTTTAAGGGGGGGAGGATATAGCGGTCCCGATATTTCTTGTTGTTGTTTAACTATAATCCGGACTCGGTTCCGTAGATTCGTTGTTATCTTATCCTCATTTCTATCCCTTACTCTTTTAATTAGAATTTTGGGTTGTGTTGGGCAGGTTGGGAATAAGTGGGTCGTGTTTTAAAACTTAGAAATTTTGCCCAGGTTTTGGTCTCTCCGCTCGAGCGGCGATTTGACGCTCGAGCGGGATTTTGTTGTTGCCTCTCCGCTCGAGCGGCAGTTTGGACGCTCGAGCGTGAATTTCCTTCTCTCAGCATTTTGGTCGTCTGCAGAAAATTCTGGGAGAGTGCACCCGGCGCTCGAGCGGATCTTTGGACGCTCGAGCGTGAACCTGTGTCTGTACGCTCGAGCGGGGTGTTGTACGCTCGAGCGGACCTGCTTTTATATCAGTTCGTGAAACCACCTTTTAGATCACTTTTTGATTTCCTTTCTCTCTCTTACTTTTTCAAAACCTTCATTGGAGAGCACCTCACTCTAAAACCGAACTTCTCTCTTAGGATTGATCTACCTAGAGTGTTTTCCTCACCTTGGGCCTTTGTAAGAAGTGTGTTGATCGTCGAGGGCTTTGTTGAGATCTGAGAAATTTGGGATTTGGAGCACTTCTGAGTTTTACTCATCTTCTCCCTTGGAGCTCTGAATTTGAGGTAGGGATATCCTACTCCTCTCTATGGATTTTGTCTTTAAATTTTGGTAATTTGAGAGGTTGGGGTTGGTTTGGTAATTTTGTGAAAGTTTGGGCCTTTTGTGTTATTTTACAAAAGTTGGGGTTTTATTTGTAATAAACCTAGATGCATGTTTGGTATAGAGAAATGGAATAAATGTTGAATCATTGATGAAAATGGGACCTAAGGGTGGTAATGGTAATTATGGAAAATGACCTAATTACATTGTTTAATTAATTGAGATAATTAATTGTGGGAAATGAGGAAATGAAATGGAATTGTTGAGATTGGGAGTGCATGGGGTTAAAGGGTGTAGTTGAATTATTTATCACTCACCGAATTGAAATGTCGATTGAATATCCATTGTGCATTTATTTCCTGCTTAGAAATAATTACTTTGGGCTACCGGTGGAGGGTAGTGTTGATTATTGTAGACAATGCTTGATGATTAGGCAAACTAAAACTAATCAATTGGATGTGTCATAGAGCATGTCGGTTGATAGAATACATTAATTTTATGTATTGATTGATTGCATATGTGATTCTGTGTTTATATGCATTACTTGTGTATGGGAGGAGATAGGGGATGTACTCCACGGTTTAGGGGAAGATGGGGGATGTACCTCTAAACCGGTTAATGGTTTAGGGGAAGATGGGGGATGTACCTCTAAACCGGTTGTTGGAATGTTGATATAGCTCATATGCTTATCGGTTGAAGTGTTGATACAGCTCATATGCTTATCTGTTGTAGTAGTGATATAGCTCATATGCTTATCTATTGAAAAGTTTGTTTGATTTGATATAGCACTAAAATGTATATCATCATTGTTTGCGAAGTATGGGAGTAGTTTATGTGTTATTGATACAACACCATAATGTGTATCCACCTTGGATTTCGAAAGTGTTCTAGTGATGAACTATAATCTCATCAAACGTTCTGGCCAGAGTACTGAGCCTTGTTTTCAAACTCAAAGTTGAACAAAAATGAAAAGTGAATTGTAATATAGACTTGGCTGTCATGGTAACGTAGGGAGATGTAAATGGAAGTGTCAGTGTTGACCATCTATCAGTTACTAATCTTTTAGTCATTGTTCATGGTTGGTTTAGTGTATTTCTACTGGGCTGTGGCTCACCCTATATGGGAATATCATTTTCAGGTGCAGGAAGCATGCCACCTCCAAGGACATAGCTTGGGAGGCTAGAGGCGGACATAGTGTAGTTGTTTTACTTTTGATGTATTACATGTAACTTCAAGCCAAGGGCTTAATGTGTAAACGAGTTAGTACTCTTTTGTTGTAACCAAGTGTTAACTTGGAAAGCTGTAAGCCCATAGGGCATTTGCTTTTGTTGTTAACATGTAATACTTTTTGTAATGAAACTCTGATAAATGAAAGAATGTGAAGCTTTTGAATATCAATGCATGTCTTATTTAATGGGTTTAAAGTTATTATTTTGAGGGCGTTACAGGAAGTAAAGAGCCGAAGTGGTGGAGTTGAGGTATAAAGATTTAATTATGAGTTTATTGATATAGTGTGAATTGTATTGATTTGTACATGTTGAAAAATAGTAAACGACCTCAATAAATTACACAATTTGGGCAGAGGCATGTATACACAATTGTAAAAACTTTTGTGTTTTAACTTTTTACTAGAAAGATAGATTAAAACTTGTAATCGTATGATCTTGGTTACAATAGTTTTTATTTATTTTAGTAATGCAGATTTTAGATGCTATTTTAACCCACGAAACGAGCTCATTTTTATTGATTTAGTGTAAACTAAAGTAAGACATCATTCTGAACACTTTTCGTGTTTTGAACTTTTTCGAAAAAAATCATTTTAGGGCAGTTTCTTTTCATTTTCAGATCCATTTTTTTTATTGAGTTTCATGTAGGTTCTTCTATTAAGTTTTTCTCTCAACCTGTTCAGTTTCTACTAAATTCGTTCACATTCCCCTTTAGGAAATTTGATTCTATACAACTTTTGTTCTTTGAGTTTTGGTCAATTCGAATGATTTAAGCATGAAACAATGCATTTTTATACTTCTTCAGCAAGTTACTTATGTTTAAATTATACTAACTTTATTTTTTTGTAGAATGGCGACTCTTACTAACTTTTTATGCAGGGCTAACCCTTCATATTTTTATTTTTATTTTTATTTTGTTTATTTTTTGTATACTCAATTTATATTTAATTGCGTACGGGTAAGAAACTAAATGCCATCGTATCTCGGGAAACGACCCCTTCGTCTCGGTGCAGGTGGAACCACTTGTCTTGTCCCTTAACAAGAATTAAATGTAATTTTGTTTGTGTCTGGTGGACACGTGGGTGTCATACCTTGTACTCATACCAGTATACTTGTATACTGACCAGTTTTGTCTCTTGGCATGTCGGGTGCGTTCTATTTGAGCGCAGCCAAGCTTCCTTTGCAGGATTAGTTGGAGCTACAATGGTGACGAGAAATAACTATTATAGTGATCCCGATTTTTACCTTCATTGTTTAATTGTAATATATGACAACTTTTCAAAGATTTTGCATGATTATACTAGATTCATCTCATTAGTAGGACACATGTACATCAATTAGATGGTGACTAATTATTGATATCTATTTATGCAATGTATAGAAGACTAATGCTAATACATTGAATGTGATGGATTTATTATGAATGGATCTTATAGATGCATTATGTATCTATTATGAATATGTAATCTAATGAATTCATTAATATAGAAGATGCATTATGTATCATGAATGTATGAGATACATTAATCAATTTAATGAAGTTCATTGAATGAATAACTTGAAAGTTTCTCTCTCTAGACTACATCTTCTCTCTATAAATACATCTAGTTCCTAGTTCCTTTGTATTGAGTGTGGAGCTTCCCTTGATCTTCATTTTGATCCGAAAAATTGTGGGTTGGAACACATCCGAGTATTTTCATCATCTTCTTTGAGTCTCATCATTTGAGGTAGGGATTTCCTACTCCATATTATAGGTTTTGTTCTAAGTTTTGGTATTTTGATATGTTGGGGGTTGTTTGGTAATTTTGGGAAAAACCCTAGTTGTTATAATAAATTAATTTATATAATCAATTTAGGGAAAATTGGGGAATTTAGTTGAATTCATGGAATTAATGAATTTATTGATTAAATGGTGTAGTTGGTTAGTTTAATCACTCACCTATGAAAATGTTGGAGTTATGTTAGTTGATACATTTATTTCCTGTTTAGAAATAACTGTTTTGGGCTATTGGTGAAGGATAGTCGTGATTGTTGTAGACATTGCATGTGGATTAGGGAAAACTGAAACTAATCACATTGGTTAAGTCATTGATTTAGACTGTTGAATTAATACAGAAAATACATGTATTGATTGTGTGTTGTATATGACAAGTGTTTAATACATTGTATATGCATTTTTGTTTGGGAGGAGATAGGGGATGTACTCCACGGTTTAGGGGAAGATAGGGGATGGACCTCTAAACCGGATATTGTTTGGGAGGAGATAGGGGATGGACTCCATTAGCATCACTATTATGTGTGCTTATTGATTTATGGAAGTGTTTTTACATGTTGTTGATACAGCACTAAAATGTGTATCAAATGAGAAGCATGGAAGTGTTTTGATATGAGCCTTAGTCTCATTTGTTTTGTTGATATTGGAAATAATGTTAATGTGATATGTAGTTCACCGTTATAGTTGGCCAGGTTCTGAGCCATATTGATAAAAATGGGAAGTTGAGTAAATAATGGAAAGTGAAACTGATATTGTGTTTCAACCATCTATTGAATGCTATTACTTTATTCAATGCTTATGTTTGGTTTAGTATATTTCTACTGGGCTGTGGCTCACCCTATACGGGAACATCATTTTCAGGTCCAGGTGATATGCTACCTCCAAGGACTTAGCTTGGTAGGATTTGGACTTTGAGGACTTGTCTTTAGTTATTTGTTTTTATTTGAGATTACATGTAAACATTCAAGCCAAGGGCTAAATTTGTAATTGAGTTAGTACTCATTCTTTTGTGTCTAAGTGTTGGCTTGGAAAGATGTAAGCCCTTAGGGCATTTACTTTTGATGTTACATGTGATGTCTTTCAATAAAAGTACTCTGATGGATAATTTAATGACTTTTTTTAATTTATTAATGCATGTTAATGTTATATATTATGGGTTTATTTTGAGGGCGTTACAACTTGGTATCAGAGCGTACCGGGTTTGAATACTTTGGGTACGTGGGAAGTGATTAGTATCACATTGGGTTCGTCTCGTTGATAGAGACTTAGTGTAATGTTATATGCTTATGTGATAACATGTTTATGTGATTATGTGGGTATGGAATGTAGTTTCTAGGATGTTGATTGGACCCTTGAGTTTCTAGTAGTCTTGTTGGAAAGGCACTTGATCACTGCTGCTTCCAACCGGAACTATAGTAACGCATTGGGACTATCATTATCCAGGAATGAAATTCGTAGGTGCTTATGTGATTATGTGCTTACGTGGAATGAATTATTGTTGTCCCATGCATTAGGACGCGAGTGTTTAGCTTCGGCACATTTATTAATGTGCTAACGTCTTTGTTTCCTTTATTAGGATGTCAGGACGAGGACGAGGACGCGGTAGGCGTGGTAGGCCGGGTAGGCAGGAAGTGCCTGTGCCAGAGGAGATTCCGGCAGTTCAGGAGGGAATTGGCCAGGCCAATGTGGCCGAGCCAGTAGGCCAGCAGGCTATGGGCGCTCTAGCCCGAGAGATAGCAGGGGCATTCAAGGAGTCAGTAGGCATTCTCAGAGCTGAGAATCAAGCTCGGGATGTTGCTACAGATGCAGGACCTTCCTTTCTGAAGAAGGAGTTCTTCCGGTCTAATCCGGATGAATTTGTGGGTGATCCTAAAGAGCCGCTTGAGGCAGATGAATGGCTCGAACAGACAACGAAGACGTTTGAGATGCTTGGCATCGAAGACGAGGGGTTGAAAGTGACCTTGGCATCTTTCCAGTTGAAGGGGGATGCGGGTCAGTGGTGGAAGTTCACTAAGGGTCGTATAGGAGGTACATGGGAGGCTTTTGTGAATGCTTTCCAGGAGAAGTTCTTATCTCCAGCAGTCAGGGAGAAGCTGCGAGATCAGTTTTGTCAGCTTAAGCAGTCGAGTTCTTCAGTGGCCGAGTTTGAGGCTGCATTTACTAGCTTGTCCAGGTTTGCACCTGAGTTGGTGACGTCTGAGGAACGCCGTTGTATTGAGTTTGAGAAGAAGTTGAGGCGTGGCCTCAAGCTGAGAGTTGGGGGAACTATGATTCGGGATTATGGGCGTATGGTTGATGCTGCTGCCCACATGGAAATCATGATGCAGGAGGAGGAGGAAGGACAGAAGGGCTCCAAGAGGAGTCAGGATGGTCAGAGTGATGGTAGGAGACAGAAGGGTTTTAATCCTCAGCAGTCTCAGGGTAGCTTTTCTAGATCAACTTTTCCTGTGCCGAGTGCTAGTTCCGGGAAAGGCAGTCAGGGAGACATTAACTGTTTCAAGTGTGACCAGCTGGCCCACAAGTCTTCAGTTTGTCCTCAGAGAGGAGGAGTGCAGAGAGCAGCATCATCTTCGGCTCGATCTCAGAGCCAGAGCCAGGGTAGAGGCCAGCCACTCTCGTGTTATCAGTGTGGTCAGCCAGGGCATATGAAGAGGTATTGCCCGCAGTTGGCTGGCACACCTGGTGCATCTGGTTTGAGGCCGATTCAGGGTCAGCAGCCAGCTCAGTTAGGTCAGGCCTCGAGGGCCAATCAGGGGGCTTCATCGTCCCAGTCGGTGCAGCAATCTTATGCTCCTAGGGGTGAGCAGGTTGATCAGAGGTCATCTGGGCGCGTGTATGCTGTTACCGCACAAGATCTTGTGCCGGCACCATCAGTTGTGAGAGGTACTTTCTTGTTTTGCAACTCGGTTGCTAGTGTTTTGATTGATACGGGTGCATCTCATTCCTTTGTATCTGCTGCATTTGCATCTGTTTTGGAGTTGGAGTTAGCACAGTTAGCATCTCCTATTTGTGTAGTGTCACCTCTTGGGGTTGAATTGATCTTGAAACAAGGTGTTAGGGGTTGTGATATAGAGGTTGATTATCATAGAATCCCATTTTCCTTTGCAGTTATGCCTATAAGGGGTTTCGATGTTATTTTGGGTATGGACTGGTTATCGTCATACCGGGCAGTTATTGATTGCTACCGCCAGAGGGTCACTTGTTGTACCGTGAGCGGAGAGTATTTTCATTTTCTGGGGGACCGGGTTGGTAATGTGTTACCACCGGGGTATGTTCCGCGAGGACGGAGCGAGCTTAGTGGTCTACTTGCTAACCTTTCGATTAGTGAGGATGATGAGACTCAGATTGTGTTGCCAAGGGTGGTTTGTGAGTACTCGGACGTCTTTCCCGAGGATCTTGTTGGTTTGCCACCGCATGGAGAGATTGAATTCTTTATTGACCTAGTGCCCGGCACGGCGCCGATTTCTATGACACCTTATTGTTTTGCCCCAGCCGAGTTAGTTGAGTTGAAGATTCAGCTCCAGGAGTTGCTAGATAAGGGCTATATCCGTCCTAGTGTTTCGCCGTGGGGAGCACCGGCCCTCTTTGTTAAAAAGAAAGGCGGTGCTTTGAGACTTTGTATAGATTACCGGAAATTGAATCGGGCTACGGTTAAGAATAAGTACCCTATGCCTCGTATAGATGATCTGTTCGATCAGTTGAAAGGTTCCCGTTGTTTCTCGAAGATAGACTTGAGATCGGGTTATCATCAGTTAAGAGTCAGGGAGGAGGATATTCCGAAGACGGCATTCTGTACATGGTATGGCCACTATGAGTTTCTGGTGATGCCATTTGGGCTCACCAATGCACCGGCAGTTTTTATGGATTTGATGAACCGAATTTTCCGGGAATTTTTAGATCGTTTTGTAGTCGTCTTCGTGGACGACATCCTTATCTATTCACCTTCTGAGGAGAAGCACAAGGAACACTTGAGAGTGGTGCTTGAGTTACTTAGAGCCCATAAGCTTTATGCTAAGTTTGGGAAGTGTGAGTTTTGGCTAGAAGAGGTCAAGTTCTTAGGACATGTCGTTTCTGGGGAAGGAGTGTCTGTTGATACATCCAAGACTGAGGCGGTGCAAGATTGGGCACAGCCTAAGAGTGTGTTTGAGATCCGCAGTTTTCTGGGGTTAGCTGGGTATTATCATCGGTTTGTGAAAGATTTCTCCAGATTAGCTTCGCCTTTGACTAGATTGACTCGGAAGGGAGTCAAATTTGTATGGTGTGAGACTTGTGAAAAGTCGTTCCAGGAGTTGAAAGTTAGACTGACCACCGCTCCAGTCTTGATTATTCCAGAGAGAGGGTTGGGTTATGCAGTCTATTGTGACGCCTCACGAGAGGGTCTGGGTTGTGTATTGATGCAAGAAGGGAAAGTAGTTGCCTATGGCTCACGTCAGTTGAAAATTCACGAGCAGAATTACCCTACGCATGATCTAGAGTTAGCAGTTGTGATATTTGCCTTGAAGATTTGGAGGCATTATCTTTATGGTGAGAGGTTCGAGGTATTCTCAGATCATAAGAGTCTGAAATATTTGTTTACACAGAAAGACTTGAACTTGAGGCAGAGGAGGTGGATGGAGTTCATAGAGGATTATGACTTTGAGTTGCATTATCATCCGGGAAAGGCCAATGTGGTGGCCGATGCCCTTAGTAGGAAACCTGTTGGTGACATAGCTAGTATAGCCATCCGAGAATGGGAGATGTTGGGTGCACTTGGGGAGTTTGATTTACTTCTGGGCGAATCCGTTGAGGCTGCGGCCTTATTTTCTGTTGTTGCATAGCCTACACTTATGACTCGAGTGTTAGAGGCTCAGAGAGGTGACCTTGAGGTAGAATCTCTCCGTGAGAAGATTTCCGGTGGGAAGGTTGAGAAGGGTTTGGCAATATATTCCGACCTGAGTGTGAGATACCGAGATCGTCTGTTTGTGCCGGAGTCTTGCCGAGAGGTGGTACTTCGAGAGTTTCATCATTCACGCCTTGCGGTGCATCCGGGAGGCACTAAGATGTATCGGGATTTGGGTCGCCAGTTCTGGTGGCGGGGTATGAAGAGGGATGTGGCAGCTTTCGTATCTAAGTGCCTTACTTGTCAGCAAGTAAAGGCCGAGCATCAGAGGCCAGCGGGTTTGTTACAACCTTTGCCTATTGCCGAGTGGAAGTGGGAACACGTCACTATGGACTTCGTTGTGGGTCTTTCGAGGACTCAGCGGGGTAGTGATGCTATTTGGGTGGTTATAGACCGGTTGACTAAGTCGGCGCACTTCATTCCTATGCGCGTGAGAGATTCGGTAGATCATCTTGCCGACTTGTATATTCGGGACATAGTGAGGTTGCACGGGGTCCCAGTGACGATCGTCTCAAATAGAGATCCTTGTTTTACTGCCAGGTTGTGGCAGAGTTTGCAGAGTGCCTTGGGCACTAAGTTGACCTTTAGCACGGCTTATCATCCACAGACTGATGGGCAGTCCGAGCGTACTATTCAGATCCTTGAGGATATGCTTCGGGGTTGTGTTCTAGACTTTAGTGGGTCGTGGGAGAGGCACTTGCCGTTGGTGGAGTTTGCCTACAACAACAGTTTCCAGTCTAGTATCGGTATGGCACCGTTTGAGGCCTTGTATGGACGACCGTGTAGATCTCCTGTTTGTTGGGCCGAGGTGGGTGATGCACCTTTGTTGGGTCCGGAGTTGGTGAGGGAAACGACGGAAAAAGTTGAGCTGATCCGTAAGAGGCTTGTTACAGCGCAGAGTCGTCAGAAATCTTATGCCGACCGTAGGAGGAGACCTTTGGTGTTTGACATGGGAGATCATGTCTTTCTGAAGATATCACCTAGACGGGGATTGATGAGGTTTGGGAAGAGCAGGAAGTTGTCCCCTCGGTTCATTGGTCCTTTTGAGATCCTTGAGAGGATTGGCGAGGCTGCTTATCGTTTAGCTTTGCCACCGCAGTTGTCCGGAGTACATGACGTGTTTCATGTGAGTATGCTTCGGAAGTATGAGCCGGATCCATCACATGTGTTGGATTGGACTGATTTAATGGTTGATGAGGATGTCTCGTATGAGGAGAGACCGATTCGAGTCTTGGATAGGCGGGATCAAGTTTTGCGAGGCAAAACCATCCCTTTGGTCAAAGTTTTGTGGAAACATCACGGAGTGGAAGAAGCCACTTGGGAACGTGAGTTGGAGGTCCGTGAGAAATATCCAGACTTGTTTGTTAATGTTTAAACATGTATTGGGAATTTTGTTGTATTGATAAACTTTAAGAGCATTGAATATGTCTTAAGTTGTAAAACATTGTATATGTTTCGGTTTATGGAAATATTATGGAACTTGCCATGAAATGGAAGTTTATTTTAACATTGCATATGTTAATTCGGTTTTAGAAATGCAAATATATTGATTGGCATTGAATATGTAATTGAACTGTGGAAAACTTGTGTTGAAATTTTTGAATTTCAAGGGAGTGCATGTTGATGACGCATGTTGTAACATATGTTGTAATTTGTCTCATGAAAAGAGATGGAACGACCGGTAGTGAGTCAAGTCGATAAATATTGAATTGTAATATTGTTGAGAATTGAGAAATCATATTTTTTTTAAAATTTATTTATCTAATTTCGGGGACGAAATTCTTTAAGGGGGGAAGGTTATAGCGATCCCGATTTTTACCTTTATTGTTTAATTGTAATATATGACAACTTTTCAAAGATTTTGCATGATTATACTAGATTCATCTCATTAGTAGGATACATGTACATCAATTAGATGGTGACTAATTATTGATATCTATTTATGCAATGTATAGAAGACTAATGCTAATACATTGAATGTGATGGATTTATTATGAATGGATCTTAGAGATGCATTATGTATCTATTATGAATATGTAATCTAATGAATTCATTAATATAGAAGATGCATTATGTATCATGAATGTATGAGATACATTAATAAATTTAATGAAGTTCATTGAATGAATAACTTGAAAGTTTCTCTCTCTAGACTACATCTTCTCTCTATAAATACATCTAGTTCCTAGTTCCTTTGTATTGAGTGTGGAGCTTCCCTTGATCTTCATTTTGATCCGAAAAATTGTGGGTTGGAACACATCCGAGTATTTTCATCATCTTCTTTGAGTCTCATCATTTGAGGTAGGGATTTCCTACTCCATATTATAGGTTTTGTTCTAAGTTTTGGTATTTTGATATGTTGGGGGTTGTTTGGTAATTTTGGGAAAAACCCTAGTTGTTATAATAAATTAATTTATATAATCAATTTAGGGAAAATTGGGGAATTTAGTTGAATTCATGGAATTAATGAATTTATTGATTAAATGGTGTAGTTGGTTAGTTTAATCACTCACCTATGAAAATGTTGGAGTTATGTTAGTTGATACATTTATTTCCTGTTTAGAAATAACTGTTTTGGGCTATTGGTGGAGGATAGTCGTGATTGTTGTAGACATTGCATGTGGATTAGGGAAAACTGAAACTAATCACATTGGTTAAGTCATTGATTTAGACTGTTGAATTAATACAGAAAATACATTTATTGATTGTGTGTTGTTTATGACAAGTGTTTAATACATTGTATATGCATTTTTGTTTGGGAGGAGATAGGGGATGTACTCCACGGTTTAGGGGAAGATAGGGGATGGACCTCTAAACCGGATATTGTTTGGGAGGAGATAGGGGATGGACTCCATTAGCATCACTATTATGTGTGCTTATTGATTTATGGAAGTGTTTTTACATGTTGTTGATACAGCACTAAAATGTGTATCAAATGAGAAGCATGGAAGTGTTTTGATATGAGCCTTAGTCTCATTTGTTTTGTTGATATTGGAAATAATGTTAATGTGATATGTAGTTCACCGTTATAGTTGGCCAGGTTCTGAGCCATATTGATAAAAATGGGAAGTTGAGTAAATAATGGAAAGTGAAACTGATATTGTGTTTCAACCATCTATTGAATGCTATTACTTTATTCAATGCTTATGTTTGGTTTAGTGTATTTCTACTGGGCTGTGGCTCACCCTATACGGGAACATCATTTTCAGGTCCAGGTGATATGCTACCTCCAAGGACTTAGCTTGGTAGGATTTGGACTTTGAGGACTTGTCTTTAGTTATTTGTTTTTATTTGAGATTACATGTAAACATTCAAGCCAAGGGCTAAATTTGTAATTGAGTTAGTACTCATTCTTTTGTGTCCAAGTGTTGGCTTGGAAAGATGTAAGCCCTTAGAGCATTTACTTTTGATGTTACATGTGATGTCTTTCAATAAAAGTACTCTGATGGATAATTTAATTACTTGTTTTAATTTATTAATGCATGTTAATGTTATATATTATGGGTTTATTTTGAGGGCGTTACAACTATAGTTATTGGATATGTCTCTTGGACTTCTTTTGTTTTCTTGAGCTTAGGGTTGATATTAGTTTATTGTATTTATTAATTTTTTTTATGACTTTAATATTTTGACAATTTAACATTGTGGGTTATTTTTTAACTTTACATTATTTAAGTTTTTTTGAATAGTTGTTTATAGCGGTCCCGATATTTCTTGTTGTTGTTTAACTATAATCCGGACTCGGTTCCGTAGATTCGTTGTTATCTTATCCTCATTTCTATCCCTTACTCTTTTAATTAGAATTTTGGGTTGTGTTGGGCAGGTTGGGAATAAGTGGGTCGTGTTTTAAAACTTAGAAATTTTGCCCAGGTTTTGGTCTCTCCGCTCGAGCGGCGATTTGACGCTCGAGCGGGATTTTGTTGTTGCCTCTCCGCTCGAGCGGCAGTTTGGACGCTCGAGCGTGAATTTCCTTCTCTCAGCATTTTGGTCGTCTGCAGAAAATTCTGGGAGAGTGCACCCGGCGCTCGAGCGGATCTTTGGACGCTCGAGCGTGAACCTGTGTCTGTACGCTCGAGCGGGGTGTTGTACGCTCGAGCGGACCTGCTTTTATATCAGTTCGTGAAACCACCTTTTAGATCACTTTTTGATTTCCTTTCTCTCTCTTACTTTTTCAAAACCTTCATTGGAGAGCACCTCACTCTAAAACCGAACTTCTCTCTTAGGATTGATCTACCTAGAGTGTTTTCCTCACCTTGGGCCTTTGTAAGAAGTGTGTTGATCGTCGAGGGCTTTGTTGAGATCTGAGAAATTTGGGATTTGGAGCACTTCTGAGTTTTACTCATCTTCTCCCTTGGAGCTCTGAATTTGAGGTAGGGATATCCTACTCCTCTCTATGGATTTTGTCTTTAAATTTTGGTAATTTGAGAGGTTGGGGTTGGTTTGGTAATTTTGTGAAAGTTTGGGCCTTTTGTGTTATTTTACAAAAGTTGGGGTTTTATTTGTAATAAACCTAGATGCATGTTTGGTATAGAGAAATGGAATAAATGTTGAATCATTGATGAAAATGGGACCTAAGGGTGGTAATGGTAATTATGGAAAATGACCTAATTACATTGTTTAATTAATTGAGATAATTAATTGTGGGAAATGAGGAAATGAAATGGAATTGTTGAGATTGGGAGTGCATGGGGTTAAAGGGTGTAGTTGAATTATTTATCACTCACCGAATTGAAATGTCGATTGAATATCCATTGTGCATTTATTTCCTGCTTAGAAATAATTACTTTGGGCTACCGGTGGAGGGTAGTGTTGATTATTGTAGACAATGCTTGATGATTAGGCAAACTAAAACTAATCAATTGGATGTGTCATAGAGCATGTCGGTTGATAGAATACATTAATTTTATGTATTGATTGATTGCATATGTGATTCTGTGTTTATATGCATTACTTGTGTATGGGAGGAGATAGGGGATGTACTCCACGGTTTAGGGGAAGATGGGGGATGTACCTCTAAACCGGTTAATGGTTTAGGGGAAGATGGGGGATGTACCTCTAAACCGGTTGTTGGAATGTTGATATAGCTCATATGCTTATCGGTTGAAGTGTTGATACAGCTCATATGCTTATCTGTTGTAGTAGTGATATAGCTCATATGCTTATCTATTGAAAAGTTTGTTTGATTTGATATAGCACTAAAATGTGTATCATCATTGTTTGCGAAGTATGGGAGTAGTTTATGTGTTATTGATACAACACCATAATGTGTATCCACCTTGGATTTCGAAAGTGTTCTAGTGATGAACTATAATCTCATCAAACGTTCTGGCCAGAGTACTGAGCCTTGTTTTCAAACTCAAAGTTGAACAAAAATGAAAAGTGAATTGTAATATAGACTTGGCTGTCATGGTAACGTAGGGAGATGTAAATGGAAGTGTCAGTGTTGACCATCTATCAGTTACTAATCTTTTAGTCATTGTTCATGGTTGGTTTAGTGTATTTCTACTGGGCTGTGGCTCACCCTATATGGGAATATCATTTTCAGGTGCAGGAAGCATGCCACCTCCAAGGACATAGCTTGGGAGGCTAGAGGCGGACATAGTGTAGTTGTTTTACTTTTGATGTATTACATGTAACTTCAAGCCAAGGGCTTAATGTGTAAACGAGTTAGTACTCTTTTGTTGTAACCAAGTGTTAACTTGGAAAGCTGTAAGCCCATAGGGCATTTGCTTTTGTTGTTAACATGTAATACTTTTTGTAATGAAACTCTGATAAATGAAAGAATGTGAAGCTTTTGAATATCAATGCATGTCTTATTTAATGGGTTTAAAGTTATTATTTTGAGGGCGTTACAACTTGGTATCAGAGCGTACCTGGTTCGAATACTTTGGGTACGTGGGAAGTGATTAGTATCACAATGGGTTTCTCTCGCTTGTTAGAGACTTAGACGTAATGTTACGTACTTTTGTGATAACATGTTTATGTGACTATTTGGGTATGGAATGTAGTTTCTTGGATGTTGATTGGATCCTTGGGTTTCTGGGAGTCCAGTTGGAAAGGCACTTGATCAATGCTGTTTCTGATCGGAACTCTAGTAACGCCTCGGGACTATCATTATCTGGAAATGAAATTCGTAAGTGCTTACATGTTTATGTGCTTATGTGGAGTGAATTACAGTTGTCCATGTGTTAGGATGTAAGTGTTTAGCTTCGGCACATGTATGAGTGTGCTAACGTGTCTCCGTTACTTTTACTAGGATGCCTAGGCGAGGAAGTTGCGATTTCCCTCCTTCCGCTCGGGAAGAGCTGCGGAAACAATTTGTGGAATTACGCCAAGGTACTACACCTTTGGTGCGGTTCGAAAGATGGTTTGCTAATCTGTCGAGGTTTGCTCCAGAATTGGTGGAGACAGAGGACTTACGCTGTTTTGAGTTTGAGAGTAAGCTGCGTGACGACATCCGTGTAAGGATAGCGGGGTCTTGGCATAAAAGATATAGGGCGCTTGTTGAGGCGGCCGCCCATGTAGAGGCTGCAGTGCTAGCAATGGGGCAGAGTGGGGAGGAAGCCATCTCGGCGACTCCTGTGACTCAGGGTGTTGGTAGGCCTTTTAAGAGGCAGAGGGTTTTAAACTCGCAACAGGGAGGACGGGCTAGAACTGCCCTTCCAGTGTCAGATTTGGGTTCGGGGGAAAGTAAGCAGAGGGGCATCATTTGTTTCAGATGCGGTCTGCTGGGCCACAGGGTTTCGGTTTGCCCACAGAAGAAAGGGGTGGGGTTAGCAGTTCAACCAGTAGTTGTACCACCAGGATCATCCAACCAGTCGGGTTTAGGACCGATTAAATGCTCAGTGGGGAGGCAGTTGTTGGGGTCTTCATCAGCCCAGATTCTGAACCAATCTCGTGCTCAGGCACCGCCTACCTGTTGGGTGTGTAATCAGCCGGGTCATATTCGACGTTCTTGTACTCAGCCGGGAGCTTCTTTAGGGGTTTTGCAACCTAACCAGGCTCAGTTTCTTTCGACTGGACAGGAACAGTATCGTTTTGGGGGACTAGCAGGCCAGATTGCGAGGGCCTCAGTAGAGTCAAGTTCCCAAGCCCCAGCTAGGGAAGTTTGTAGTTGTTCCAGGTGTGGGCAGAGGGGGCATACCAGTGGTTCTTGTCCATGACTTGTAAGCTCGTAGGTTGCCTTATGTTCGGGGATGACCAACTTCGGCGGTCCAACAAGGGACGGTAGTAGTAGTAATACTGATGGGAGGGTTTTGTTTTGACTAATCCGTTTTGTAATCAGTGGATTATTGTTTTGTGATCATTGGGTTCCGTTGTGTAACCAATGTGTTTTGGGGAAGGTTGAAACATCTAAACTGTTTGTTTATCTATATATATATACATATATGCTTTGTTTGTTAATTTCCCTAGAGTGGGTGAATTGGAGCATGTCGTAGCTCTAAAATTTTATTAATGTATAAAGTTCCTATATAAAAAAAAAAAATTTTATGCTTGTGACTTGATTTGGGAAGGATGAGGGCTAGAGAGCCATGTTTTCAAAATTTGGAAGAACCACCGAGGGGTACGTGTCCTAGCCAAGGTAATATTGGAGCGAGAACTGTTTTACTTGCCGAGTGTGTGGAATTACATGAGTACTACCCATTTAAAGTTTTGTGCGTGGTATAGCTTTTGATCTACTGTCGGGTGAACTTGAGAGGATGTGAAGTGTACGATTAATACTAGATGTAACACGTATTTAATATGGTGTCCTACGGGGGCATGGCACATAATTTTGTCAAGGTTGGACTCGTACCTTCGTGGTAAGTAACGTTGTCAAGATTGCAGGTGTACTGATTGGCCGTTTCAAGTGAAGGGATGTCAGTCCCTATATAAGGTTGTGATTGTTGTATCGGGAGCGATGTGTTGTGAGTAGCTGGTACTATACCTCGGGCTGTAGTATAATGGATGTCTCCCTAAGTTTTCAAATTTCTTTATTTGGATTGAATGTGATAAGTTCGTACCTTAGCACTGGTCAAGTCAGAGGATATTATCAGAAGCGTTAATTGGGTATATAGCCCATGGTTAGAGTGTGACCCGTGGGTGGAGTCACAGTGGTATGGTGTTTGCGGATGAAGATGTGGGTTAATGACGAGGGAGGCGAGGACTTTTACCCCTCTGGAAAGTTAGATGAGTGAATCTTTGGAAGCCCTATCGGCGACTTGTGACGATGTCGGGGTTTGGTTCATGATGGTTGCCTAGCGGTAGTGTGGACTAGTGGTTTAGCACGGAGGCCGGGCCTCTTGATGGTACTCTCGAGATGAGTGATAAGTAAGATATAGAGTAACGAGTGGATCCTATGAGTTATTGGAGGATTCGGTGTAGGAGTAAGAGGGCTTGCAAAATAAGGAGGTTTTGCCTAGTACGGTTGAATGTGTTAGATGGGATGGTTTCGAGAGTTGCGCGGTGTTGGCAGGACTATATGAGAATGTTCGAGGGAACGTGAGATTTGTATCTCGAGTTAGTGGGAATGGTACCTGTATGCTGGTTCGTGTGTTGGGCCTTACTAGATAGTGAGTCCGTGGTGACCCCCCTTGGTTGTATAGGGGTAGTGTTCATATTGTGATTGGTTATCCATTGTTGGGTGTGGGTTATGAGTGGATGCTGCCAACATTCTTTGAAGGAAGAGCAATTCGTGTTCTAAAGTAATGAGTATAGCGTGGGTCAAAGTAGTCCTTCGTATTCGGGATGTTGTGATTGAGGTTGACCATGTCGGTCTTCGGTCAAGGAAGTGAGCAGGCTTGCTAGATAACCATGGCGGGGGATGGTGATTCCCTTAGACGCGATGTTGAGGCGGTTAAATTTTAGGAAATCCAGTGAGATTCCAAAATTTGTGGTTCGTGTAGAGGACTCCGTGGTTGGGGTTAGTGGTCTGAGTAGCACATCAGTGTGTGGATTACTGAGTGTAGAGTTTATTGAGTTGACTAGTCAGCTTGTCGGTATCGGGTGTTGGGGTGGCATTGGTCACCTTGAGTTTAGTCTCGTTCGTTGTAGACTACGTATGTTGATTAAGGAAAACTGAAATTAACCGAACATGTTTTGTCGTTGAGTCTGACGGTTGGAATAATACATCTAATATATGTATTGATTGATCATTGTGAATGATTGGCTTTTTATACATTATGAATGTATGGTGTTTAGTTTGATGTTGATACAGCACTATAATGTGTATCATTTGTGTATTTCTGAGCCGTGTTTATGATTATAAAGTGGTTAAGTAAAGGGAGGCGGGATAAAATTGCAAAACCATGAATTTCTTATACCTTATGTGTTGATAGTACTGTTGTTATTTCTATTAACTATCATTATAGAAATGTTATGTTCTGTGTCGGTTATGGCATCACTGTATGAGTGATGGTTGTGGATAGTGCTGTTTTGGAAAGAAATGGAAAACAAAATTTTTCCAGTGTTTGGACCATATAAATGCGTTGTTGAAAAGTTAATTTAATTCAAGAATTTTAAAGAATTCCAGATTAATCTTTTGGCAAATAAACTGTGGATGACTCTGCGTTTTGGGTAACACCGTATTTGTGAAAAATGTTTGCAAAGCTTTTGAGTTTTCGTACGAAACATGCAAGATTTATTCCGGAACGTTAACGTTGAAAATTTAAACATCTTTGGGAAATGCCTCTTGAACAAGAAAATGTTTTCTTATTATCTACTCTAAAGATTTGCTTTGGTCGTGTTGTTGAGTAGTGACTTAGCTTGGAATGCTAGCCGGTTGTTGGTGAATTGTTTCGGGGGAGGTTTGGTTTGTTGAGGCTTGCGTACCTAAGGTGTGGTTGTTTAGAATGTGTTTCCTTGGTTAGTATCTTCCTTGCTAAGAGTAAGTCGGAGGTTTGTTGTGAAAGTAATTTCTTTCCTTGGGGCTCGATTGTTGAATGCTCTGTTATCAGTTGGCCTTGTGTTTTGGCGTACCCTTAATTTCGGGGACGAAATTCTTTAAGGGGGGGAGGATATAGCGGTCCCGATATTTCTTGTTGTTGTTTAACTATAATCCGGACTCGGTTCCGTAGATTCGTTGTTATCTTATCCTCATTTCTATCCCTTACTCTTTTAATTAGAATTTTGGGTTGTGTTGGGCAGGTTGGGAATAAGTGGGTCGTGTTTTAAAACTTAGAAATTTTGCCCAGGTTTTGGTCTCTCCGCTCGAGCGGCGATTTGACGCTCGAGCGGGATTTTGTTGTTGCCTCTCCGCTCGAGCGGCAGTTTGGACGCTCGAGCGTGAATTTCCTTCTCTCAGCATTTTGGTCGTCTGCAGAAAATTCTGGGAGAGTGCACCCGGCGCTCGAGCGGATCTTTGGACGCTCGAGCGTGAACCTGTGTCTGTACGCTCGAGCGGGGTGTTGTACGCTCGAGCGGACCTGCTTTTATATCAGTTCGTGAAACCACCTTTTAGATCACTTTTTGATTTCCTTTCTCTCTCTTACTTTTTCAAAACCTTCATTGGAGAGCACCTCACTCTAAAACCGAACTTCTCTCTTAGGATTGATCTACCTAGAGTGTTTTCCTCACCTTGGGCCTTTGTAAGAAGTGTGTTGATCGTCGAGGGCTTTGTTGAGATCTGAGAAATTTGGGATTTGGAGCACTTCTGAGTTTTACTCATCTTCTCCCTTGGAGCTCTGAATTTGAGGTAGGGATATCCTACTCCTCTCTATGGATTTTGTCTTTAAATTTTGGTAATTTGAGAGGTTGGGGTTGGTTTGGTAATTTTGTGAAAGTTTGGGCCTTTTGTGTTATTTTACAAAAGTTGGGGTTTTATTTGTAATAAACCTAGATGCATGTTTGGTATAGAGAAATGGAATAAATGTTGAATCATTGATGAAAATGGGACCTAAGGGTGGTAATGGTAATTATGGAAAATGACCTAATTACATTGTTTAATTAATTGAGATAATTAATTGTGGGAAATGAGGAAATGAAATGGAATTGTTGAGATTGGGAGTGCATGGGGTTAAAGGGTGTAGTTGAATTATTTATCACTCACCGAATTGAAATGTCGATTGAATATCCATTGTGCATTTATTTCCTGCTTAGAAATAATTACTTTGGGCTACCGGTGGAGGGTAGTGTTGATTATTGTAGACAATGCTTGATGATTAGGCAAACTAAAACTAATCAATTGGATGTGTCATAGAGCATGTCGGTTGATAGAATACATTAATTTTATGTATTGATTGATTGCATATGTGATTCTGTGTTTATATGCATTACTTGTGTATGGGAGGAGATAGGGGATGTACTCCACGGTTTAGGGGAAGATGGGGGATGTACCTCTAAACCGGTTAATGGTTTAGGGGAAGATGGGGGATGTACCTCTAAACCGGTTGTTGGAATGTTGATATAGCTCATATGCTTATCGGTTGAAGTGTTGATACAGCTCATATGCTTATCTGTTGTAGTAGTGATATAGCTCATATGCTTATCTATTGAAAAGTTTGTTTGATTTGATATAGCACTAAAATGTATATCATCATTGTTTGCGAAGTATGGGAGTAGTTTATGTGTTATTGATACAACACCATAATGTGTATCCACCTTGGATTTCGAAAGTGTTCTAGTGATGAACTATAATCTCATCAAACGTTCTGGCCAGAGTACTGAGCCTTGTTTTCAAACTCAAAGTTGAACAAAAATGAAAAGTGAATTGTAATATAGACTTGGCTGTCATGGTAACGTAGGGAGATGTAAATGGAAGTGTCAGTGTTGACCATCTATCAGTTACTAATCTTTTAGTCATTGTTCATGGTTGGTTTAGTGTATTTCTACTGGGCTGTGGCTCACCCTATATGGGAATATCATTTTCAGGTGCAGGAAGCATGCCACCTCCAAGGACATAGCTTGGGAGGCTAGAGGCGGACATAGTGTAGTTGTTTTACTTTTGATGTATTACATGTAACTTCAAGCCAAGGGCTTAATGTGTAAACGAGTTAGTACTCTTTTGTTGTAACCAAGTGTTAACTTGGAAAGCTGTAAGCCCATAGGGCATTTGCTTTTGTTGTTAACATGTAATACTTTTTGTAATGAAACTCTGATAAATGAAAGAATGTGAAGCTTTTGAATATCAATGCATGTCTTATTTAATGGGTTTAAAGTTATTATTTTGACTGCGTTACATTGTTGTTACTTTAATGTTGGAGGTATTGGATAGATATGAATCTATGATGGATAGTTTGGCTGGTGTTTGTTAATTATATTTTTATCCCTTGTATTTTTTTTGAGCATTGAAATTTATGTAAACCTTATGAAGACGAGAACGTTTAGATTTTGTTTTAACCCATAGGATTTGGATGATGGAATATTGATTGGGGTTGAATCATAATTTAATATTTAATTGTCTAAATTTTGAAGCGTGACATTCTTAATCAAAACCTTACCTTTTCAATTGAAATCCCCAATAAAAACCCTTTTTTTTTTTTGAGATCCCCGAATGAAAACCCTAGTTTGAATCTCCACACCTAATTTAATAGAGGAAGCCTTATTCTTCATTGTGTCTTTCGTCTCTTCTTTCTATCTTCACGTGGGTCTATCCAGTGGCAAAGGGCAACTAAGTTTTTTTTTTTTAAAAAAAAAATGAGAACAAAAACATAAGACATGTAGCATAAATAAATCGGAATTAAAAAGAGATCTGTGGAAATAAATCAAACCTATAGTGTAGAGCATCTATTTGCATAGCAAACAAAAGAGAAAAAGAAAGAGAGAAAACAATGAAGAAAATATGGGAGGAGGATGAAAGGAACACATGAGAATCAAATAGAAGAGAGAGAAGATGAAGGCACACAGTGTACTTCTTTGTTTTAGTAACGACGACACCAGGGAAATTCTATTTCTGCATACCATTTTATCTCTGTGCACATCATATCTCAGTTCACAACCCTTTATACTAGAAATACCCTCTTCTTCATCCTTCCACCACTAACCCTAATCTCTAACTCTAACTAGTCACTGTTGCCACCTCCACTATAGTCGCCGCCGTAGCCCGTTCCAAAATACTACAATGCACTGTTTCCAAACTTTCTATTGCCTATACAACAAGAGAGTTCACACTTGTATTGCACCCTAATTGATATAATTTATTCTGAAAGATCGAAACGCTACATATAATTGAAAAGAAAAACTGCAAACTTGGCATACCTAACTCCATCTCTTTGGATAAGCTTTTTAAATGGCTTCTAACCATTGATTGCACTTGTTCCTTTTCTATATTAAAGTGGCTCACCTCTCTATATCTATATGGGGACATGCTATCATCAACAATGCTTGATCTGCTACCACACGGATGAAGTTATTGCTTGTAATCCAATCTTGAATTCATACCCCTACTAAGGCGGTCAAGGGAGAAGGCCGGTGGTGGTGTGGCAACTGGTTACGGGTAGAATTTTTTGGATGGTTTGAAAATTAGGGTTTTGGAAATGTAAGACAAAATGATATTTGATATTTTTATTTTAGGATTAAAATATGATTATTATTCATTTTTTTTCAATAAGTGTGTGGAGTGAGAGAACTTTGTGTGTGAAAATAGAATTTCCTATGATACTAGTAGGTTTTCTTGAAATTTATGTTCCAAAATTATAGACACAATTCGAAGATGACCAAGAAGCAAGGGCAATCAAGTAATTTGCAGTTGCACTCAATTTAGGCTTTTGTCCATTTTTGCACTATACTCGGCAAATATGACAATTCCATTTATACCATCATTATTTCGTTTATTACTACAATGGTTGAACTTGTAAGATAAAACAAATGGTAAAATTAGGAGTGTAAAAATGGCCCGCGACTTGGGGTGGGCCCGACCTATTTAGGCTCGTTTGGGTCTAGGCCCGAGCCTAGTCTGATTCCCTAGGCCGGGACTATCATTTTGAAGCTCAGCCTGGCCTGACCCATCGGCCCGCTTAGAGCCCACTCGAGGCCCAGCCTGCTCGAGGCTCAGTGCCTTTTATAGTGAAAAATAATAAAATTTTGATAAAAAAAAAATTAAGAAAACAAGAAAAATAGTCAGGCCCACCCACGCCAGAGGCCAGGCCTAGGTCCACCAGGCCGGCCCGCCCAAGGCCCAAAGATCTCCTAGGTCTGGGTCTAATTTTTTGGCTTGTGAAACAACCCGACCTGAATTTTGGTAGGAACCTATAAAGCCCGACATGGAGTGGGCCGGACCAGATTTATACCCGTAGGTAAAATAATAATTGTACATGGGACCAAAAAAAATCACTGTTCACTACATCAACGCTTTATATACATAGAATGATAATGGAATTTTTTAAGTAGTACTCTGTCTCATATGATGATGATACTTCTTTTATCTTTCTATAATCTCCCATACTGGTTTAAAATTTTCTTATTCAGTGACTTTTATTTTTTTTTTTAAAAATATATAAATGATAGAGAAATAATATGATAACTTCTAACAAACAAATAAATAAATTGATTATTTATGAACTTTCCAAACCACTTCTGAATAGTTAAGAGACAACATTACCTATCGTAATCTTGTACAAGATGCTTAGGGAAAAGTGCTATATTATGCGTAGCAGCAATGATGATATTTTCAAATAGGGAAATGATGGTCTCCAGTCTACTTTGTAAGTCGAACGGTATTGTTAGGTTTGTGAGGTTCACCACGGATTCTATTTTAATAATTTAAATTGTTTAATGTGTAAATTCTGCTGAGTACTACATTTATACAAAAAATTACATTGATCAGAATCAATAGGCCCTTGATCCGATTGTATTTTTGTTAATGGTAAATAAGATTTTAAAAATAAACTGTCAATAAAATTGTATTATGATCAATGGGTTATCTATATCCGATTAATGTGATTTTTTGCAAAATGAAGTACTCAACAAACTCTATATATAAAACGGTTCAGATTATCGAAATGAGATTCGTGATAAGTCTCACAGATTCAACAATACCGTTCAATGTACAAAATAGTCCAAAAACCCTCATTCCCCTTTCAAATAACTTCCATGAAATGTTATTTTTGAAATAAAAAATACTAAAAATTCTAAATGTTTTATAGAAAAATTTACTAAAATAGTGTAACCAACACCGATGATAAAACAAGTGTAACTAATATTGATGATATATAGACACATGTATAATTAAACAAAAAAATATATATAAATTTTAATGTCAAAATGTTGGCGTTATCATTTTTCAGGTACTAATAGCATGATTAAAGGACAATTTTTTTTTATTTAAAAAAAAGATTATATTTCCGGTTATAATATAATTGTACCAAACTTGTGACTTGTCTTAATGGAGATTAGTGTAATTTATCCTAATTTATATGAGCATTAAGATTTAAAAAAATTTTCCTCTTTTAAATTTACCAAAATTATGAAAATTCCCTCACACTATCAAAAAAAAATACAAAAATCCATGTTATTGCCTCAAAATTATAAATGACCCCAAGAAAAAAATTCACTAATTATCAATTTTTAGCGATATATGCAAAAAATATCACAAAAAATTATTTTTAGTTACAATTTTACTAAGACTTATTTTAAATAGGACTTGATAGGAATTAAGTCCAATTATTAGGACCTATTAGTAATTTACCCATATTATAGCCTTATTATTTTTTTAAAAATATTTTTTGCAAATATATTTTTGCGAAAAAATATTTAAAAAAATAATAATAAATGAAAAATGAGAAAATTTGAAAAGAAGTACTGTTGGGTGTTTTCGTCTGAAAAATGTCAATGCAGTAACGAAATGTATCAAAGTGAAACATGCCAATAATTTAGGGGTTCATTTGTACACATTTATAGTTTAAATGGTCAACGTGATAATTTTCAATAATTTAGGGGTCCTTTAATTTATACGCTTTTATAATTTAAGGGTCAAAAAGATACTTCTAAATAATTTAAGAGATATAAATAACCCTTACTTAAAATAGTGGAACTTTTATTTTTATATTAGTTTTTGAAGAGACGAGAACAAATGTCCAAATAAACATTGTAAAAAAAAGTTGCAAGACCACCAAGTAACTTCTCCCTCGTTTCAAGAACTTCAGTACATGGAAAGTTCAATTTGCTTTCCGTGGTGAACAACTCCTTTAAATTTATAAGGGCGAATTCAAAACACTTCCTTAAAAATAGATAAATTTTCATTTTACTATCAAATTATTACACAAAAATCAATTCAACCTATATCTTTTTAATTATAATAATATTACATTTAAATTATTCAATTTTATATTAATTTTATCTTTATCATCAACTGCCGTCTATAATCAAATAAAATTATTGATGTGGCTCTAAAACTTCATTTTACCACTTAAACTATTTCCGAAAATCAATTACACTCCTGAATATATTTTTGTGATACTATATGGTAATGTTCATTGGAATGAAAGTCAAATGAAATAATCCTTTAATCAGAACAATCTCGGGGAAAAAAAATAAATTATATAAGTTGTAAGACAGTCTTTGAAAAAGAAAATTGTATACATTTGTGTAAAATAACTTGGAAAAAAAGTAGGAATACAAATTATATAAATGTAAATTCTGCATAATGACTCATCGAATGACCAACACTTGTATAGGTCTACACATTGCTTTTGTACTTCCTCTGCAAACCCAATCAAAACCTCCAAATTTTGGCCCCTAAAGAGCTCTCTCTCAATCGTTAAACTTATTAATTGTTCTTCTACTATTACATCTATTTCTTCCTCAATTTCTCGTTTTTTTTTTCCGATCCATTTAGGTATCTTCAATATACTCATTCACATTCTCTAAAAAATTAAAAAGTTTAAAAAAAAAAATTCATGTAATAGAATGATTGTAAAAGGGGAAGACCAAAGAAACATAAACAAAATTTATAACAAAAAAATAAAAATAAAATAAAATAAACAAATAGACAAAAATTTCAGTCATTGAGAATATAAAAATTAAAAACTCTTAAATCACTTTCCGTTAAAGAGAAACAAAAGATAGTCTATTCTTTTGCCATAATTGAATCAAACACTTTTGTACTTCTTTAAAAGAAAAAAAAAAAATTGTAGAAATAGAGAAACAAAGCAATTTTTTTTTTTTAAAAAAAAAATGATAAAAATAAGTAAATTATTGGAGAAGAGGATAAGTTATTGTAGCGTCTTTATTTGGAGAATGTGGTTGACTGAGAAGTTATTGTAGAGTAGGTTTTTTTTTTTTTTTTTTTTTTTTTTTTTTTTAATTATGTAAATGCCACATAGCAAAAGTTTTAAGAAACCAAGAGAGGGGTTCACTTAATATAATAATAATAATAACAATAATAATAATAATAATAACTAGCAGACGGCACACGCGATGTATGTGCAGTTCAGATAACTAATAATAAAAACAAATAATAAAAAATTTAGTATCATAATATGTATGTTGCATAAGTGATAAGTATGTTCTTAATAAAACCCAAGGTTTTGGATTCAAAACTTGCTTAAGCTGCTTTTTTTTTTTAGCATATATAAAATTGTCATGTGGCATGAGAAGGAATAAGGCTTCACTAAATCAATCTAGGCCTTCACTTAATAATAGTATGGATAATAGTATAGATAGATAATACTAGTGTATGCACGGTGAAAATAATGTTGGAATTAAAATATAATTGAATATAAAATTATTGAGTTAAAATGTAATTTATTCAATTTGTTGCAAAATAATTGAGGTTAAAATATAAATTCATGGTTTGTATGGTTTGGATTTTCAAATGAATTTTATAATTAGATTTTTTAAAAGGGTTTGTAGATTTTAAAATTTTATTTAGTCGTATATTTGAGAAAATTTCATTTTTACCCCTATACTTTTACATGATTTTCAAGTATACCCCCAGACTTTGAATAATCCAATTTTACCCCTAAAGTTTTTGAAATCGTATCAATTTTGCCCATTCTGTTGCATTTGAAATGAAAAAAGTTAAAAAAATTACATTTTGATCCCAAATTTCAAAATAAATATTAGGGGTGAAAACGGTTCGGTTCGGCCGATTTTTTTGTGATTTCTCCACCGAACCGATCATATCGGTTTTCTATTACTACAAGCCAAAACTGACCGACCATTTATATACCAAACCAAACCATTAAGCACTTCACTGGTTCAGTACAGTTCGATGGCCTTGATTTATGCTAAAATGAATCATTAGGTTTTTAGAGATCCTAAAGAAACAACAACAAATCCCCAATTTCAACAGCAATTGAACCCAAGTTTTCCAACCAAAAAAAAAAACAAAAAAAAAAAAAAACAAAAAAACAAAAAAAAAAACAAAACAAAAACAAAAGAAAATATAAACAAATTAAACCCTAAAAATTATAAAAACATACCTTAAATTTGTCAATTTTTTTTGTTCACAAATCTATCACGAAGAAGCACTGGGTTTGAGGAAGATGTCAACCATGGAGAAGCAAACAACGGTTAGATGCGATGTAGGCGTCAACCATGGAGATCGTTGTGTCATCGTAAAGTGGTGAGAGAGTGGGCTGAGAGCATTGTAGAAGTGTGAGAGTAGGCTGCTTCCAACAGAGGTGGATGAGAGAGAAGAGAGAGTAACAGTTTGTTGGCATAGAAGAGGCACTGATGAAAAAAGAAAATATATGCATGTGCGTGAATGGCTTAGATTAACTAGGTATTTCCATGGATGGCTGAGATCAAATACTTATTATCTTTTAATTTGGTGTGGTTCGGTGCAAGTTGTCACGCCCCACTTTTTATTACTCAAAGTATTACCAATTTCATTTACTTAATTCCATTTCAGAGATAACATGCGGAAATAAACTCGTATATTCAACTTGTAGAAGTGAATAACATTGCTCTCATTCGTATGCAAGTAAATACAACATGAGTACACTAAATAAATTGCCCTTAGGCTTACATCATTAAAAGTCAAGAAGAAGGGTATAACCCTTTTTACATAAATGGCATTCCGCCAACACAAAAGAGGCCCCGTGGCCAACAAATAAGAAGATCCAAAACCTTGTAGAACATCCTGGCTATCACCTGAAAAAAAAAATTCAACAACGTGGGATGAACATATAGTCCAGTAGGGATCTCAACATGATCTCCAACAATAACAACTTACAGATAGCTATGATCATGAATGCTCAATCTCATACTAGAATAGTAATGTGGCAATTTATACAAAACATACATAAGTATGAACTTTTCTCGAAAATAGCCATTTCATTCTACGCTATAAGCAGTTGATCTTTATTTCCTTTTCATTACCCATTTTTTTTTCACAAACTTTCATGACAATAACAGTTCTGGATAACAATTTCACCAAGCCCATTACTCTTCCCCCATTTTCCGTACTTACAACAAAATGACCTTTTTTGAAAACATGTTCACAAATACCCCATTTTCCTTCACACTTTCCAAAATCTCAAAATGGCATTTTGGTTTGTTCCCAATACATTCATATCAATACATGCATGCCTTAAATAAAAGGGAAATAACAAATCATCAACATGTATATAATCCACAAATGAGGCAGCTCGGCCTTTCAAAACTGTAACCATCGCAACCCATAACATACTTAGATACACTGACGATAACAATTAAAACTCTGCTCTACCGGCTATATGCACAGTAAGCTAAGGATACGCCAAGCGATAAGCGAGATAATAACTCATTTTAAACATTTCATACCTCATAATAGATACACATTTTAGTACTGTATCAATCTCAGATAAAAACACTTCCATACTTCACAAATGATACACATTTTAGTGTTGTATCAATAACATGTAAAAACACTTCCAATATCAATAAGCACACATATAGTGGTGCTAATGGAGTCCATCCCCTATCTCCTCCCAAACAAAATCCGGTTTAGAGGTCCATCCCCTATCTTCCCCTAAACCGTTGAGTAACCAAAAACACTTCTATACTTCACAAATGATACACATTTTAGTGTTGTATCAATATCAAACAAAAACACTTCTAATATCAATAAGCACACATATAGTGGTGCTAATGGAGTCCATCCCCTATATCCTCCCAAACAAAATCCGGTTTAGAGGTCCATCCCCTATCTTCCCCTAAACCGTGGAGTACATCCCCTATCTCCTCCCACACAAAAACAATGTATATAAGTGATTATCATGTACAAATTCCTCAATACAACAAAGCATAAATAACAAGTGTAATACATACACATAAACCATTCAATAGTGTTTACCCAACACAAGTGTAACGCATACATCACAATTCAACACAACAATGTCATCCTCCACCGATGACCAAGGACAAAACCTCTAGATGCATGTATTCAGTACACCTAATAAAAGAGACTCAACTCTCAAGCAATCCTTAAACCCAACAACGACACTAGTACGATAGGTAAAGATAAAACCCCCAAATGCGTGTATTCAACACTCATGATACAATAGTTCAATTCTCAAATTTATTTTCTGAGACTCACATAGAGTTAACATTTCATTTACCATTTTCAAGATCAACTTTCATAATTTTTCAAGTCAACACGTTCCATCACTTATTCCAAAAACACTTTTCCCTTTTCACAAAACCAATTACATTCTTTTCATTTTACAAAATCAATTCCATGGATAATAAGCCATAACCTAACTTGATTCAATACGTTCATTTCAAAATAACTCCAATACCATAATTAATCCTTTAACTGTTAACACCTTCTACACAACTCATATTAACAATAGAAATTTACCAACATTGTTCAACCATAAACCCTTTTTATTTTACCAAATCAAAATATAATTTAGGGCTTTCTATTCTTTCAATAATAACATGCTAATTTTATTCTCTAATTAGTCCAAACCACAGTCAATGATAACAAAACCATTCTCAAACAACCAACCCTAGGTTCCCCTCATGATTTTAAAACAAATCCAACACGGATATGATTTTCATGCAATACAAAATTACCACATGTCTATCTATAGACGGAGTATTGAAAAAGAACAAAGAAATCCCTACCTCAAATGGAGAAGATGAAAGCCAAAAACCAAGGTGCTCCAAATCGCCAAACTTTCAGATTAAAATGAAGATCAAGGGAAGCTCCGCACTCAATACAAAGGAACTAGGGTAGAAGATCACTAGAACTAGATGTATTTATAGAGAGAAGATGTAGTCTAAAGAGAGAAACTCTCAAGTTATTTATTCAATGAACTTCATTAAATTGATTAATGTATCTCATACATTCATGATACATAATGCATCTTCTATATTAATGAATTCATTAGATAGATTAATGTATCTTACATATTCATAATAGAAACATAATGCATCTCTAAGATTCATTTATAATAAATCCATCACATTCAATGTATTAGCATTAGTCTTCTATACATTGTATAAATAGGTATCAATGATTAGTCACCATCTAATTGATGTACATGTATCTTACTAATGAGATGAATCTAATATAATCATGCATAATCTTTGAAAAGTTGTCATATATTACAATTAAACGATGAAGGTAAAATCGGGATCGCTATACATGTGGTTTTCAAATCTTATTGATCAAAAATCGAACAAAACTTCGGTGTATTACTCTTAATAGAACCGAACAGACCGGTGTAATGAATCAAATCAACCAAATGCTGCCGGTTCAGTCCGGTTCGGTCGGTGCAAACAGTTTTATGATTTTTTTTTCACCCCTAATAAATATGCAAACTCACCTTCTCTTCTTCTCATCATTCCCTGAATTACCCAAATTCTTCCGCCACTCTCCTCCTCTCTCATTCGTCGTCATATTCCCTACCACCACTACCACCACTACCAAGAAGCCCTTTAAAATTGTAACGCCCTCAAAATAATAGCTTTAAACCCATTAAATAAGACATGCATTGATATTCAAAAGCTCCACATTCTTTCATTTAACAGCGTTTCATTACAAAAGGTATTACATGTTAACAACAAAAGCAAATGCCCTATGGGCTTACAGCTTTCCAAGTTAACACTTGGTTACAACAAAAGAGCACTAACTCAAACACGTTAAGCCCTTGGCTTGAATTTACATGTAATACATCAAGTAAAACAACAAAAAAAAAATCCGCCTCTGGCCTCCCAAGCTACGTCCTTGGAGGTGGCATGCTACTTGTACCTGAAAATGATATTCCCATATAGGGTGAGCCACAGCCCAGTAGAAATACACTAAACCAACCATGAACAATGACTAAAAGATTAGCAACTGATAGACGGTCAACACTGACACTTCCATTTACATCTCCCTACGTTTCCATGACAGCCAAGTCTATGTTACAATTCACTTTTCGTTTTTGTTCAACTTTGAGTTTGAAAACAAGGCTCAGTACTCTGGCCAGAACATTTGATGAGATTATAGTTCATCACTAGAACACTTTCGAAATCCAAGGTGGATACACATTATTTTGTTGTATCAATAACACATAAACTACTCCCATACTTCGCAAACAATGATGATATACATTTTAATGCTATATCAAATCAAACAAACTTTTCAATAGATAAGCATATGAGCTATATCACTACTACAACAGATAAGCATATGAGCTGTATCAACATTCCGATAGATAAGCATAAGAGCTGTATCAACACTTCAACCGATAAGCATATGAGCTATATCAACATTCCAACAACCGGTTTAGAGGTACATCCCCCATCTTCCCCTAAACCATTAACCGGTTTAGAGGTACATCCCCCATCTTCCCCTAAACCGTGGAGTACATCCCCTATCTCCTCCCATACACAAGTAATGCATATAAACACAGAATCACATATGCAATCAATCAATACATAAAATTAATGTATTCTATCAACCGACATGCTCTATGACACATCCAATTTATTAGTTTTAATTTGCCTAATCATCAAGCATTGTCTACAACGATCAACACTACCCTCCACCGGTAGCCCAAAGCAATTATTTCTAAGCAGGAAATAAATGCACAATGGATATTCAATCGACATTTCAATTCGGTGAGTGATAAATAATTCAACTACACCCTTTTTACCCCATGCACTCCCAATCTCAGCAATTCCATTTCATTTCCTCATTTCCCACAATTAATTATCTCAATTAATTAAACAATGTAATTAGGTCATTTTCCATAATTACCATTACCACCCTTAGGTCCCATTTTCATCAATGATTCAACATTTATTCCATTTCTCTATACCAAACATGCATCTAGGTTTATTACAAATAAAATCCCAACTTTTGTAAAATAACACAAATGGCCCAAACTTTCACAAAAATTACCAAACCAACCCCAACATCTCAAATTACCAAAATTTAAAGACAAAATCCATGGAGAGGAGTAGGATATCCCTACCTCAAATTCAGAGCTCCAAGGGAGAAGATGAGTAAAACTCAGAAGTGCTCCAATTCCCAAATTTCTCAGATCTCAACAAAGCCCTCGACGATCAACACACTTCTTACAAAGGCCCAAGGTGAGGAAAACACTCTAGGTAGATCAATCCTAAGAGAGAAGTTCGGTTTTAGAGTGAGGTACTCTCCAATGGAGGTTTTGAAAAAGTAAGAGAGAGAAAGGAAATCAAAAAGTGATCAAAAAGGTGGTTTCACGAACTGATATAAAAGCAGGTCCGCTCGAGCGTACAACACCCCGCTCGAGCGTACAGACACAAGTTCACGCTCGAGCGTCCAAAGATCCGCTCGAGCGCCGGGTGCACTCTCCCAGAATTTTCTGCAGACGACCGAAATGCTGAGAGAAGGAAATTCACGCTCGAGCGTCCAAACTGCCGCTCGAGCGTAAAGGCAGCAACAAAAGCTCGCTCGAGCACAAAACCGCCGCTCGAGCGGAGAGACCAAAACCTGGGCAAAATTTCAAAGCTTTAAAACACAACCAACTAATTCCCAACTTGCCCAACACAACCCAAAACTCTAAAACAAAGAGTAAGGGATAGAAATGAGGATAAGACAACAACGAATCTACGAAACTGAGTCCAGATTATAGTTATACAACAACAGGGAATACCGGGATCGCTATAACCTCCCCCCCTTAAAGAATTTCGTCCTCGAAATTAAAGATACATCAAAACACAAGGCCAAATGATCATAGAGCATTCAACAACCGAACCCCAAGGAAAGAAATTACTTTCAAAACAAGCCTCCGACTCACTCTACCAAGGAAAAGACCAACCAAGGGAACACATTCTAAATAACACCACCTTAGGTGCGCAAGTCTCAACAAACCAAACCTCCCCCGAAACAATTCACCAAAAACCGACTAGTGCTCCAAGCTTAGTCACTACTCAACAACACGACTAAAGCAAATCTTAAAGTAGATAATAAGAAAACATTTTCTTGTTCAAGAGGCATTTCTCAAAGATGTTTAAATTTTCAACGTTAACGTTCCAGGATAAATCTTGCATTTTTCATACGAAAACTCAAAAGCTTTGTAAACATTTTTCACAAATACGCTGTTACCCAAAACGCAGAGTTATCCACAGTTTATTTGCCCAAAAGAGTAATCTAGAATTCTTAAAAAGAAAATCCTTGAATTAAATCAACTTTTCAACAACGCATTTAGATAACCCCAAACACTAGGAAAATTTTGTTTTCCATTTCTTTCCAAATTAACACTATCAACAACCATCACTCACGTAGTGATGACACAACCAACACGGAACACAACATTTCTATAATGATAATTAATAGAAATAACAACCGTACTGTCAACTCATAAGGTATAAGAAATTCATGGTTTTGCAATTTTATCCCACCTCCCTTTACTTAACCACTTTATAATCATAAACACGGCTCAGAAACACACAAATGATACACATTATAGTGCTGTATCAACATCAAACTAGACACCATACATTCATAATGTATAAAAAGCCAATCATTCACAATGATCAATCAATACATATATTAGATGTATTATTCCAACCGTCAGACTCAACGACAAAACATGTTCGATTAATTTCAGTTTTTCTTAATCAACATACGGAGTCTACAACGAACGAGACTAAACTCAAGGTGACCAATGCCACCCCAACACCCGATACCGACAAGCTGACTAGTCAACTCAATAAACTCTACACTCAGTAATCCACACACTGATGTGCTACTCAGACCACTAACCCCAACCACAGAGTTCTCTACACGAACCACAAATTTTGGAATCTCATCGGATTTCCTAAAATTTAACCGCCTCAACATCGCGTCTAAGGGAATCACCATCCCCCGCCATGGTTATCTAGCAAGCCTGCTCACTTCCTTGGCCGAAGACCGACATGGTCAACCTCAATCACAACATCCCGAATACGAAGGACTACTTTGACCCACGCTATACTCATTACTTTAGAACACGAATTGCTCTTAATTCAAAGAATGCTGGCAGCATCCACTCATAACCCACACCCAACAATGGATAACCAATCACAATATGAACACTACCCCTATACAACCAAGGGGGTCACCACGGACTCACTATCTAGCAAGGCCCAACACACGAACCAGCATACAAGTACCATTCCCACTAACTCGAGATACAAATCTCACGTTCCCTCGAACATTCTCATATAGTCTTGCCAACACCGCGCAACTCTCGAAACCATCCCATCTAACACATTCAACCGTACTAGGCAAAACCTCCTTATTTTGCAAGCCCTCTTACTCCTACACCGAATCCTCCAATAACTCATAGGGTCCACTCGTTACTCTATATCTTACTTGTCACTCATCTCGAGAGTACCATCAAGAGGCCCGGCCTCCGTGCTAAACCACTAGTCCACACTACCGCTAGGCAACCATCATGAACCAAACCCCGACACCGTCACAAGTCGCCGATAGGGCTTCCAAAGATTCACTCTTCTAACTTTCCAGAGGGGTAAAAGTCCTCGCCTCCCTCGTCATTAACCCACATCTTCATCCGCAAACACCATACCACTGTGACTCCACCCACGGGTCACACTCTAACCATGGGCTATATACCCAATTAACGCTTCTGATAATATCCTCTGACTTGACCAGTGCTAAGGTACGAACTTATCACATTCAATCCAAATAAAGAAATTTGAAAACTTAGGGAGACATCCATTATACTACAGCCCGAGGTATAGTACCAGCTACTCACAACACATCGCTCCCGATACAACAATCACAATCTTATATAGGGACTGACATCCCTTCACTTGAAACGGCCAATCAGTACACCTGCAATCTTGACAACGTTACTTACCACGAAGGTACGAGTCCAACCTTGACAAAATTATGTGCCATGCCCCCGTAGGACACCATATTAAATACGTGTTACATCTAGTATTAATCGTACACTTCACGTCCTCTCAAGTTCACTCGACAGTAGATCAAAAGCTATACCACGCACAAAACTTTAAATGGGTCGTACCCATGTAATTCCACACACTCGGCAAGTAAAACAGTTCTCGCTCCAATATTACCTTGGCTAGGACACGTACCCCTCAGTGGTTCTTCCAAATTTTGAAAACATGGCTCTCTAGCCCTCATCCTCCCCAAATCAAATCACAAGCATAAATTTTTTTTTTATAGCAACTTTATACATTAATAAAATTTTAGAGCTACGACATGCTCCAATTCACCCACTCTAGGGAAATTAACAAACAAAGCATATATGTATATATATATATAAACAAACAGTTTAGATGTTTCAACCTTCCCAAAACACATTGGTTACACAACGGAACCCAATGATCACAAAACAATAATCCACTGATTACAAAACGGATTAGTCAAAACAAAACCATCCCATCAGTATTACTACTACTACCGTCCCTTGTTGGACCGCCGAAGTTGGTCATCCCCGAACATAAGGCAACCTACGAGCTTGCAAGTCACGGACAAGAACCACTGGTATGCCCCCTCTGCCCACACCTGGAACAACTACAAACTTCCCTAGCTGGGGCTTGGGAACTCGACTCTACTGAGGCCCTCGCAATCTGGCCTGCTAGTCCCCCAAAACGATACTGTTCCTGCCCAGTCGAAAGAAACTGAGCCTGGCTAGGTTGCAAAACCCCTAAAGAAGCTCCCGACTGAGTACAAAAACGTCGAATATGACCCGGCTGATTACACACCCAACAGGTAGGCGGTGCCTGAGCACGAGATTGGTTCAGAATCTGGGCTGATGAAGACCCCAACAACTGCCTCCCCACTGAGCATTTAATCGGTCCAAAACCCGGCTGGTTGGATGATCCTGGTGGTACAATTACTGGTTGAACTGCTAACCCCACCCCTTTCTTCTGTGGGCAAACCGAAACCCTGTGGCCCAGCAGACCACATCTGAAACAAATGATGCCCCTCTGCTTATTTTCCCCCGAACCCAAATCTGACACTGGAAGGGCAGTTCTAGCCCGTCCTTCCTGTTGCGAGTTTAAAACCCTCTGCCTCTTAAAAGGCCTACCAACACCCTGAGTCACAGGAGTCGCCGAGATGGCTTCCTCCCCACTCTGCCCCATTGCTAGCACTGCAGCCTCTACATGGGCGGCCGCCTCAACAAGCGCCCTATATCTTTTATGCCAAGACCCCGCTATCCTTACACGGATGTCGTCACGCAGCTTACTCTCAAACTCGAAACAACGTAAGTACTCCGTCTCCACCAATTCTGGAGCAAACCTCGACAGATTAGCAAACCATCTTTCGAACCGCACCAAAGGTGTAGTACCTTGGCGTAATTCCACAAATTGTTTCCGCAGCTCTTCCTGAGCGGAAGGAGGGAAATCGCAACTTCCTCGCCTAGGCATCCTAGTAAAAGTAACGGAGACACGTTAGCACACTCATACATGTGCCGAAGCTGAACACTTACATCCTAACACATGGATAACTGTAATTCACTCCACATAAGCACATAAACATGTAAGCACTTACGAATTTCATTTCCAGATAATGATAGTCCCGAGGCGTTACTAGAGTTCCGATCAGAAACAGCATTGATCAAGTGCCTTTCCAACAGGACTCCCAGAAACCCAAGGATCCAATCAACATCCAAGAAACTACATTCCATACCCAAATAGTCACATAAACATGTTATCACAAAAGTACATAACATTACGTCTAAGTCTCTAACAAGCGAGAGAAACCCATTATGATACTAATCACTTCCCACGTACCCAAGGTATTCGAACCCGGTACGCTCTGATACCAAGTTGTAACGCCCTCAAAATAATAGCTTTAAACCCATTAAATAAGACATGCATTGATATTCAAAAGCTCCACATTCTTTCATTTAACAGCGTTTCATTACAAAAGGTATTACATGTTAACAACAAAAGCAAATGCCCTATGGGCTTACAGCTTTCCAAGTTAACACTTGGTTACAACAAAAGAGCACTAACTCAAACACGTTAAGCCCTTGGCTTGAATTTACATGTAATACATCAAGTAAAACAACAAAAAAAAAATCCGCCTCTGGCCTCCCAAGCTACGTCCTTGGAGGTGGCATGCTACTTGTACCTGAAAATGATATTCCCATATAGGGTGAGCCACAGCCCAGTAGAAATACACTAAACCAACCATGAACAATGACTAAAAGATTAGCAACTGATAGACGGTCAACACTGACACTTCCATTTACATCTCCCTACGTTTCCATGACAGCCAAGTCTATGTTACAATTCACTTTTCGTTTTTGTTCAACTTTGAGTTTGAAAACAAGGCTCAGTACTCTGGCCAGAACATTTGATGAGATTATAGTTCATCACTAGAACACTTTCGAAATCCAAGGTGGATACACATTATTTTGTTGTATCAATAACACATAAACTACTCCCATACTTCGCAAACAATGATGATATACATTTTAATGCTATATCAAATCAAACAAACTTTTCAATAGATAAGCATATGAGCTATATCACTACTACAACAGATAAGCATATGAGCTGTATCAACATTCCGATAGATAAGCATAAGAGCTGTATCAACACTTCAACCGATAAGCATATGAGCTATATCAACATTCCAACAACCGGTTTAGAGGTACATCCCCCATCTTCCCCTAAACCATTAACCGGTTTAGAGGTACATCCCCCATCTTCCCCTAAACCGTGGAGTACATCCCCTATCTCCTCCCATACACAAGTAATGCATATAAACACAGAATCACATATGCAATCAATCAATACATAAAATTAATGTATTCTATCAACCGACATGCTCTATGACACATCCAATTTATTAGTTTTAATTTGCCTAATCATCAAGCATTGTCTACAACGATCAACACTACCCTCCACCGGTAGCCCAAAGCAATTATTTCTAAGCAGGAAATAAATGCACAATGGATATTCAATCGACATTTCAATTCGGTGAGTGATAAATAATTCAACTACACCCTTTTTACCCCATGCACTCCCAATCTCAGCAATTCCATTTCATTTCCTCATTTCCCACAATTAATTATCTCAATTAATTAAACAATGTAATTAGGTCATTTTCCATAATTACCATTACCACCCTTAGGTCCCATTTTCATCAATGATTCAACATTTATTCCATTTCTCTATACCAAACATGCATCTAGGTTTATTACAAATAAAATCCCAACTTTTGTAAAATAACACAAATGGCCCAAACTTTCACAAAAATTACCAAACCAACCCCAACATCTCAAATTACCAAAATTTAAAGACAAAATCCATGGAGAGGAGTAGGATATCCCTACCTCAAATTCAGAGCTCCAAGGGAGAAGATGAGTAAAACTCAGAAGTGCTCCAATTCCCAAATTTCTCAGATCTCAACAAAGCCCTCGACGATCAACACACTTCTTACAAAGGCCCAAGGTGAGGAAAACACTCTAGGTAGATCAATCCTAAGAGAGAAGTTCGGTTTTAGAGTGAGGTACTCTCCAATGGAGGTTTTGAAAAAGTAAGAGAGAGAAAGGAAATCAAAAAGTGATCAAAAAGGTGGTTTCACGAACTGATATAAAAGCAGGTCCGCTCGAGCGTACAACACCCCGCTCGAGCGTACAGACACAAGTTCACGCTCGAGCGTCCAAAGATCCGCTCGAGCGCCGGGTGCACTCTCCCAGAATTTTCTGCAGACGACCGAAATGCTGAGAGAAGGAAATTCACGCTCGAGCGTCCAAACTGCCGCTCGAGCGTAAAGGCAGCAACAAAAGCTCGCTCGAGCACAAAACCGCCGCTCGAGCGGAGAGACCAAAACCTGGGCAAAATTTCAAAGCTTTAAAACACAACCAACTAATTCCCAACTTGCCCAACACAACCCAAAACTCTAAAACAAAGAGTAAGGGATAGAAATGAGGATAAGACAACAACGAATCTACGAAACTGAGTCCAGATTATAGTTATACAACAACAGGGAATACCGGGATCGCTATAAAAGGCTCAAATACCAACAACAAACAACAATAACCTCATTTGAGACCCAAAATACATATGTATTGGCCCAAAGTACAAAACTCCTCTTTTAATTTATCAAATTAAATATAAATTAGGGCTTTTTCTTCTTTCAACAATAATATACTAATTTACACCCCAATTAGTCCAAATCACCATCAATGATAACAAACCCATTTTTAAGCAACCAACCCTAGGTTCACCCTCATGATTTTCAAACAAACCCAACATGGATATGATTTTCATGTAATACAAAACTACCACATGTCTATCTATAGACGAAGCATTGTAAAAGAACAAGGAAATCCCTACCTCAAATTCAGAGCTCAAATGGAGAAGATGAAGAATTTCGAAATGCTCCAAACCTCAAGACTTTCGGATTGATAGGAAGCCCACACCGAGCTCTACACTTTTTACAAAGGCACTAGGGTGGAAGATCACTCAAACTAGATCAAACCCTAGAGAGAAGGTGTATTCTAGAGAGAGAGGCTCTCAAAAGAGGGTTTAGAAAAGTAAGAGAGAGAAAGGAAATGTGAAAAGTGATTTAAAATCACCCAGCTGCCAACTGATATACGTATGACCCGCTCGAGCGGAAAATAGAGCGCTCGAGCGTCAAACACAAAAAATGAACCCGCTTGAGCGCAAAAAGGCTTGCTCGAGTGCCAAGACACAAAAACAAAACACACCCGCTTGAGCACAAAGGAAAAGCCGCTCGAGCATAGATTACACTCATCCAGCACTTTTACAGAGTTCGAACACCCGCTCGAGCGCCAAAATACCCGCTCGAGCGTAAGAAAATCTGCTCGAGCGTGAAAACACATTTACAGAAGTTTTGCAGACGCACAAGGTACTGCCAGTATGCGGACTCCGCTCGAGCGCAAATGGACCCGCTCGAGTGGATCACCTAAAACCTGGATAACAACACTTGAGACCAAAGCTCAACCAACCTGTTCCAAACACACCCAAAACATTTCTAAACTCATTTACTAAGAGTTAAAGGATGGAAATGCAACACTGACAACAACCATCAACCATGGAACCGAGTCCGGAATATAAAAAAAAAAGAAAGGGGGAAACCGGAATCGCTATAACCTCCCCCCCTTAAAGAATTTCGTCCTCGAAATTAAGGAAACGCCAAAACACAAGGCCAACTGGTCACACAGCACCCAACACCCGAGTACTAGGAATGAAACTACTCTCACAACAAACCTCCGCTTAGCTCCCACCAAAGCAAGGCTTTCCAAGGAAACACGTTCCAAAAGACAACTCTAAGGCATAAAAAGCTTCAACAAAGCCAAACTTTCCTCGAAACAATTTACCGACAACCGACTAGCGCTTCAAGCTAGGTCACTACTCAACAACATAATTCCCAAAAGTGCAACCAAAGCAAACCTTTTGTATAAATGTAAAGGAAATCATTCTCTTGTTCATGAGACATTTCTCGAAGATAGTCCAAATTTCAATGCTGACATTCCAAAATAATTCTTGCACTTTCCATGCGAAACTCAAAAGTTTTATAAACGTTTTTCATAAACACAGTGTTACCCAAAAACATCTGCCGTTTATTTGCCAAAAACTACTCGTTTGGAAATTTTCATAACATTCAAATTAAATCAAATCCTCAACATTTCCTTTTGACAATGCCCTTAAAAGGCCAAAACATCCAAGACGAATTTTTTGTCCATTCCTTTTTAAGATAACACTAGCAACAACCAACACAGCATAACATTTCTGTAATGATAGTTAATAGAAATAAACACTTTGCTATCAATACATAAGGCATAAGAAATTCATGGTTTTGCAATTTCATTCCACCTTCCTTTACTTAACCAATTTAAAATCATAAACATGGCTTAGAACCTGGCCGAACAATACTCCAAACTACCATTTTACGAAAATTGCGTCCGCGGGATTCGGCACCCATGTGTAATTATTTTCTTATGGCCATTTTACAGAAATTTCATCCGCGAGATCCGGCACCCATGTATTCAAACACTCATCATATACAATGACTAATCCATACGCAAATTTGCGGTATTATTCTAACCGTCAAATTCAATGACACATTCCGGATGATTAGTTTCAGTTTTCCCTAATCAACATACAATGCCTACAGCGATCAAGGCTATCCTCAAGGTGGCCAATGCCAACCCAAAACCAGACGCCAACAAGCTGACTAATCAACTCAACCAACCTCCACACTCAGTAAACCACACACTGATGTGCTTCTAAGGGAGTCATCACCCCTACGCCTACATGGCGAGCCTGCCCATCTCCTCAGCTCAAGACCGACATGGCCGACCTCAATCACACAACCCCAAATACGAAGGGTAATTTTAACCAACGCTGCTCTCGTTACCCGGGAACATAAACTGTTCTTCATTTTTAAAGAATGCTGCTAGCATTCACTCAAGAAATTCTCTTTCGCCTCACAAACTACACCCAATAACCAATAACACCACGAACTCGTCTTACCCACATGGTCACCAACCGGTAGCAAGTCACAATATGGACACTACCCATATACATAACTGATGGAATCACAACGGATTCAACAACAAACAAAAAACAGAAACACCAAACAACACCCCAGTACCATTTCCCGTTAACCCAAGATACAAAACTCATATAACCGTGCCAAGACCACACAACTCTCGAAACCCCCAAGCCAGACACATTCACCTACGGATCCCCGTTCTCAACAAACAACTTACAAACTGAACAAGGCTCACAGGCCACCACATAACCACCTCATGATTCACTACCAAAAATATAACAACACTAGGATCGTCGATCCCATTAACAACTTCTCAATATATAAAAAAGGGTTCAAAATTCTATGCATGCCCCCAATATATGAGGATTAAGCAAACACAATCTGCATACATATGCGATACATAAACATGGTGCCTCAGCATCCAACAATACACCGGTCAACAACAAAATGATTTACGTATTACATCACCAGCCAACAATACAAAAGTCCCTATTCAGGGTAACACTATAGGGCTAGCTAATAAGTTTCCCCTCGCGAGACCCTCGAAGTCTAGCCTGCCCGTTTCTGGTACCGATAACGTCCCCGACTGGACAGGTACGACTGAGTTTGACTAGGCTTTGAAACACTTGCAGAATTCACACGCAAAGGGAAAAGACATCTACCATGGCCCAGCTGACCACAAACAAAACAACCAACAGACCCCCTACTCTGGGACTGGTCTGAAATCTGAACCTCCCTGGACCTCCCAATAGAAGAGTCCGAAACCCTTGGCGAAGAAAAGGATTTAGCCTGGGACTGAGCATGTTTTCGCCTCCATCCCTTACTGAGCCTAGAGTGCTTATGAACCGTAGGAGTTACCGAGATGGCCTCCTTCCTAACCTGACCAACACTCACAACCATGGCCTCCACATGGGCCGCTACCTCGACTAAACTATAATAATCCTTCCCAAAGGATCCAGCTATCCTCTCCCGAATATCGAAACACAACCGACTTTCAAACTCATAATAACGACGCTCCTCTATAGCCACCAACTTTGGAGCAAACCTCGACAAACTGGTAAATCGCATCTCATACTGTGCCACAGGAGTAGCATCCTGACGCAACTCAATAAACTGTTCCCTCAACCTTTCCCGAACAGAAGGAGGGAAATACTTGGCCCAAAAGGCCTCGGTAAAAGCAACCCACGTGCTACCTACTGTATTCTTAGCATACTTTCACCAATAACTTGCATCTCCTTTCAATTGAAAAGTCGCCAAAGAAACCCTCAACTCCTCATCTTCGACTCTGAGCATATCAAGAGTCTTGGTAATCTGCTCTAACCAACTCTCTGCCTCCAACGGTTTAGCCTCCCCCACAAACACTGGTGGACTGGAGCGAAAAAACACTTTAGTAAGCTTGAGGGTACGCCCGTTGTCACCCCCAGTGCGAGCTACAGTGTCCTGCACTACTCTCACAATCTTGCGTGAAACTTCCTTGCCAACAACCGATGCTGCAACGGCGGGTGCTAAAGGAACTGTTGTGCCTCTACCGACACTCGTACTACTCAACCGTCCTCTACTCCCTCATGTAAACATCCTATAAAACCCAAAACAAAACCACACTTAGTGCTCAACAAAATAGCCTTCCCCGAGGCACACACTTACTACACTCAAGTCACAAAACACAATTAGTCTCAAAACATATGTTACAATTGCATATAAACATTTAAACATTTAAACACATAACCGAATTAAGTCCTCAAGGATAGCCACTCATCCCGGAACTCTCAAGGAACTCCTATCAGAAATCACGTTGATCAGGCGTGTTTCCAAGAGGACCTCAAAGCAAGTTCACCGGCTATGAATACTATCCAGGAAACTCGATCCCATGCTCAAAAAAATGCAACGCATAAGTCCTAACATTCATGTTAACTATATACAACGTCCTCACCATACGTAGTACACCCACTGTGGTAAAAACCACTTCCCACGAGCCCAAAGTATTCAAACCCGGCTCGCTCTGATACCAAGTTGTAACACCCCACTTTTTATTACTCAAAGTCATTACCAAATTCATTAGCTTAATTCAAGTTCAGAGATAACATGCAGAAATAAACTCTCTAGTCCCATGAGTAGAAATAAATAACAATTCTCTCATCCGAATGCAAATTAAATACAACATGAGCATACTGAATAAGATGCCCGAAGGCTTACATCTTTAAAGAATCAAAAGAAGGGTGTAACCATTTTACACATATGGCATTCCGCCAACACAAAAGAGGCCCCGTGGCCAACAAGTAAGAAGATCCACATCTTTGTAACCCATCGTGCTTAACACCTGAAAAAGATTCAACAACGTGGGATAAACATAGAGTCCAGTAGGGATCTCTACATGATCCTCAACAATAACAACTTACAGATAGCTATGATCATGAATCCTCAATCTAGTACTAGGATAATAATGTGGCAGTTTATACAAAAGTATACATAAGTATAAGCTTTTCTCAAAACAGTCAATCCATTCAGCTATTTCATTTCATTAACCCTTGTTCCCAAACTTTCACAACAATAACAACTTCTTAGGAAATCAATTTCTCTAAGCCCATTATCTTTCTCCCATTTTCCACTCTTACAATAGATTTTTCCCTTTTTCAAAATATGCTTTCAATTACCAAATTTTCCTTCACACTTTCCCAAATTCTCACAATGGTATTTTGGTTTGTTTTCAATACATTCATGTCTATACATGTATGCCTTCAATATAAGGGAGATAACAAATCATCAACTTGTATATAATTAACAAATGAGGCAACTCGGCCCTCCAAAATTGTAATCATCACAATCCATGATATACTCAGATACACTGAGACAAAACAATAAAACTCTGCTTTACCGGCTATATGCACAGTAAGCCAAAGATAGAACTCTCACAACAATATGCCATTTTACCAGGCGCTAGCTGGAAGGGTGTGGTACCTTATATTCTCAGCACAGTCAGTTCTCCATGCGCTAGCTGGAAGGTAACGGTACGTCTGATTATAAGTGTAGGGCATAACACCAATAATCACCATACAACAGAGTATAACCAACAAGTGTAATACATACACATAAACTATCAAGATGCATAAGCAATGTGTTAAAGTATATGAACACATTAGTATGTGTGGGGTACATCCCCTATCTCCTCCCATACACTGGAGTACATCCCCTTTCTCCTCCCTAACAATTTATACATATATAATGTACAATAGCGCTCATTACATACAATGTTCAATCAACACAGGTGTAATGCATACACGACAATTCAACACAACCATGTCATTCTCCACCGATGACCAAGGACAAAACCTTTAGATGCATGATTTTAGTACATCTATTATAAAGACTCAACTCTCATGAGATCTTAAACCCAACAACGACACTAGGATGATGAGTAAGGGTAAAACCCCAAACGTGTGTATTCAACACTCAAGATACAATATTCCAATTCCCAAATTCATTTTCCATTTTCAAAATCGACTTGTTCCGCCACTTATTCCAAGAACACTTTTCCCATTTCTCGAAACCAATTTCATTCCTCTCATTACTTTCCAAATCGATTATGCGAATTAATTCATAACAGTAAATTAGGGCTTTTCTCCCTCTTTCTCAATATTGGCCAAAAAGGCTCAAATACCAACAACAAACAACAATAACCTCATTTGAGACCCAAAATACATATGTATTGGCCCAAAGTACAAAACCCCTCTTTTAATTTATCAAATCAAATATAAATTAGGGCTTTTTCTTCTTTCAACAATAATATACTAATTAACACCCCAATTAGTCCAAATCACCATCAATGATAACAAACCCATTTTTAAGCAACCAACCCTAGGTTCACCATCATGATTTTCAAACAAACCCAACATGGATATGATTTTCATGCAATACAAAACTACCACATATCTATCTATAGACGAAGCATTGTAAAAGAACAAGGAAATCCCTACCTCAAATTTGGAGCTCAAATGGAGAAGATGAAGAATTTCAAAATGCTCCAAACCTCAAGATTTTCGGATTGATAGGAAGCCCACACCGAGCTCTACACTTTTTACAAAGGCACTAGGGTGGAAGATCACTCAAACTAGATCAAACCCTAGAGAGAAGGTGTATTCTAGAGAGAGAGTCTCTCAAAAGAGGGTTTAGAAAAGTAAGAGAGAGAAAGGAAATGTGAAAAGTGATTTAAAATCACCCAGCTGCCAACTGATATACGTATGAGCCGCTTGATCGGAGAATAGGACGCTCGAGCGTCAAACACAAAAACTGAACCCGCTTGAGCGCAAAAAGACCCGCTCGAGCGCCAAGACACAAAAACAAAACACACCCGCTCGAGCGCAAAGGAAAAGCCGCTCGAGCGTAGATTACACTCATCCAGCACTTTTACAGAGTTTGAACACCCGCTTGAGCGCCAAGATACCTGCTCGAGCGTGACCCGCTCGAGCGTAAGAAAATCCGCTCGAGCGTGAAAAACACATCTGCAGAAGTTTTGCAGACGCACAAGATACTGCAAGTATGTGGACTCCGCTCGAGCGCAAATGGACCCGCTCGAGTAGATCACCTAAAACCTGGGCAACAACACTTGAGACCAAAGCTCAACCAACCTGTTCCAAGCATGCCCAAAACATTTCTAAACTCGCTTACTAAAAGTTAAAGGATGGAAATACAACACAGACAACAACCATTAACCATGGAACCGAGTCCGGAATATAAAAAAAGGAAAGGGGAAAACCGGGATCGCTATATCTACCTCCCAACTTTTTAAATTCCAAACTCAAGTCTCATGCTTTCAAATATGATTTTAGTGTAAAATTTAATTTAATAAAAAACAAAGCTCAATTAGTATATTTTTCTGTCATTTTAGTAATCAACATTTAATTGTGGCAATTTCACTTTCAAAGGATTACATGTGTATCAAAGTTATCTTCCAAACTCGCTTCATTAGTATTCATTGTAAAAACTAAGTATTATTTTTGGAACAAAATATACACATAAGCTAAAAAAGGTTGATTGCACTTTTGCGACCTGAAAATATACTAACATTTTAATTGTTTAAGTTTGTAATTGGTTGGTTTTTATTTTCTTAGATTAGATCATCGTAACAATATTGAAATTCAATTATTTTATATAAGATTTTGTTTCTTTCACCCAATCCTTATTGAAGCACCACTTGATTTCATTTTCATACAGTTTTCGTGAATGGCAAGTTCTGCAACGACCCAAAGCTCGCCACAGCCAATGAATTTCTCTACTCTGGCCTCCTCACTCCACGAAACACATTTCTTCACGAACAGTGCACTTTATAGAAAATAGGATCGCGCAGACCACTCGAGCACACATTTCACCGCTCGAGCAGTGTGACTAAAGCGGTGCGAAACATACAGGCTGACCGCTTAAGCGTAACTTTCACCGCTCAAACGGTAAAATTTTTTTCCCAGAAGTTCAGGCGCTCTTTAAAAGTACTAGATGATCATTGTCAGCGAAGTGGCAAATATGAAAGAATCAAGATCATACACTCTTCTGCAAGACACAATTTGAGTTGGATTCGCATCTTAAAACTCAAAGCCTAACTAAAATAAAAATTGAATAAACTTACAATTGAAAAGAATTTTGTCAAACGGGATTGCCAATAACGAAAATTTAACAGAAATCCTTAAATTAGTCTAACTTGGTTATACTCTTTATGTGGACAATTTAAGAATTTAGAAACAAGGCAAAATATTAAAAAATAATTCCAACGGACCATCTAAAATTTTCCAGTGAAGTATAGCTATTTGCCTAGTTTTTAATATTAAAAAATAATTCCAACAGACCATCTAAAATTTTCTAGTGAGGTATAGCTATTTGCGTATATATATATATATATATATATTTTTTGGTAAATTATAAATACATCCCTTAAGGTTTGCTTAAAGTGCCGATTGCCTTCTGTGATTTGGAAAATTGCAAATACCTCCTTCTTAGAATTTTTTATTTAATAAAATTAACTAAAAAAATGAAATTCATAATTGTTCTCCTGTACAATAATAAAATTATCTAAATTATTAATTGAAACATATTTCTAACATCATTAAAACTGTTAAGTAACTTGATGGTTTATTAATAAAAGGGGCGATTTGTTATGAAATTAAAAATCTCAGAAGGTGAAATGTAATTTCCAGAATCACAAGAGACTATTCGTATTTTAATCAAATCGTAGGAGCTGTATTTCTTTTTTCTTTTTTTTTCCCCCCTACTTTTTGCTAGCCAAATTTACCAGGTCAAAATCACTAGCTAAACATTAAAAAAATTATTTACTCCTCAATTTGCTTCTCCCTCTCTCCTCCTTTTTCATCTTTTCATAAAAAAACATTAGCAAAAGTAAAAAATAAAAATAAAATCTTCTATAATAACTAGCTAAGTGCATCTGTAATGGGCTCTTAGTTGGTTATTGTGGCTACTTTCAATCCATTTTAATTCCTCCAGCAGGATAGCTACTACAATAACTATTTTAACACTTATTCTCCATGCTAGCTGCATTTGAAGAGATTTGAGAGCTTCTTTATACACTTTGTATGAATGGATGGGCAAAATATATAGTAATGTTGGAGCACATATAAAAAAAATTCTAAAAATAAACAATGTCATTTTTATATTTTAATTAATGAAAAATAAAGAGTAGCATTCGAGTTGCTAATAAAGATTATTATTGGAGTAAATGTTATTTTAAATGAGTTACTAAGATAAGGATGATTTTTTATATGTACTATTTAGCTAGTAAAAATAGCTATAGCCTTATAATAACGTATTATTAGTTAAAATTCTTTTCTTTTTTCTAGAAAGAATGCAAACTCAATCACAATGTGCACAATTATAATGACTAAACACCCATGGAAGGAATTTGTAAGTTTTGAGTGAAGTCTAGATCCATGAGAATACTCTTAAAACAATAGAGTTTCTACTTCATATGATGGAGAAAAGATATGTTCTTTTGCAAGATGATTGAAACACAAGGAACATCACAACAAATTAATGTTTTAGAAAAATATTTATGGACAATCATTTTTATAGACTAAATATTTTAATTATCAAAAGTGTCATTGTTGAATTTTTAGTGACAAAATTTAACATTTAGTGATAAATTACTATCCTTTTATGATCAAAATTTTTCTCTCAAAAATTAAACTTTTTTGGCACCAAATTATTTTGATCTTAAAGGTGCGTTCATTAGCAATATTTTCAAAATTGTCGCCAACAGTTTTTTTTTTTTTTTTTTTTTTTTTTTTTTTTTTTTTTTTAATATCGAGCGGACTTTTTAGATGTGATGCTCCAAATTTAGGGAAAATCGAAAATATAATGCAACAGTACACCGGGATTTAACTAGCGGATACACAACATTTTTAAGCACAAAACACAAATAATTACACTAAAAGAAAATATAAATAATAGTTACAGATAAATTTTTTCATGTCTTTAAATATAGATCAATTTCTTGATACAAAAAGATCATCCAAAATACAAGAAATATAAAATCTAATCTCTAAGGCAGCCATGGTTTCTCAAAGCTTTTAGGGAATTCGTACTCGGTGTAAAACTCGCCTTCACCTGGCATAAAACACCATGAGCTTGGAATGCCCAGTAAACACACACGCCCTCCCCATTTTCCCACTCCAAGTACACAAGTAAAATAACGGCATGATCATAACATACAACAAAAATAATAATTAAGCAAAGCTTATAATAAATTTTAGTTCTCATGAATAACAGTTAATTTCAATTCTCATGACTAATAGTTCTCACGAATAACAGTCAATTAAGTTAGTTCTAGGCAACTCCTCATGGAATGTCGTTCCTACCCATCTACTAATACTGGCCACGGGCAATTCTGACTCCCCCTTAGTTAATACAATAACAATGTGTAATGCCCTCAAAATTAGACATAATGACAATCATACATTAGATCCATAATCAAAAGAAATAATACATTTTCATTCTCATCAGAGTCTTCTTACAAATGATAATACAGGTTAATAACAAAAGAATGCCTTGCGGGCTAACATCTTTCCAAGTATGGCTTGAGTATAACAAAAGAAGAGTTCTAACTCTTCACACATAAAGCCCTCGGGCTAAATTTACATTTAAACAACAAAACAAAATAATAAAAGACGGAGCCTTCAACTCCTAAACCTCCCAAGCTAAGACCTTGGATGTGACATGTCCCTAGCACCTGAAAATGGTGTCCCAAGAAGGGTGAGCCAAAGCCTAGTAGAGATATGCTAAACCAAATATAAGAAATAACTAAAACATTAGCATTTGATAAATGTTCAACACATACACACCAATTCACACCATTTCCATAACCCATCAGCATTGATATTCATCTTTCAACCCGGTTTCATTTATATTTCCAATTCACTTTGGTGACATGGTTCATTATTTATCTCAACAAATCACAATGAGACTACAACTCATATTATCAACATTTTAATCATCTACAACTTAAAATGAGACTACAACTCATATTATCAATACTTCAATCATCAACAATTTAAAATGAGATTACAACTCATATTATCAACACTTCAATCATCGACATCATTCAGGTGTATATAAGGTTTCGGGACTTTTATCCTGGACACTTCGGCCAACTTAATTATCAATGGAGTCCATCCCCTATTTCCTCCCAAACAGTGCGGTACATCTCCTGTCTCCTCCCAAACCATGGAGTACATCCCATATCTCCTCCCAAACAAAGATACATATGCAATGTATTTCAATACTTTATCATTTACAATGATCAATTAATGCACATATTCAATGTGTTATTCCAACTATCATATTCAATGACTTATTCCAATTGATTTGTTTCAGTTTACCTAATCATTATGAAACTCTACAACAATCATGGCTATCCTTCACCGATAGCCCAAAACAGTTATTTCTAAACAGATAATTACATTTATCAAACAAATAGATTAATACATTCTCCATAGGTAAGTGATTTTCAATCCAACTATACCAATTAATTACATTTTCCCCCAATTTCATCATTTCCAACTCAATTATATATTCCCATAATTAATTTCATAATTTTGACAAAAAATCATTTAATCCCAATTAGGGCATTTTTCCCTCTTTTTCAACTAACACTTCTAAGGCTCAATTTCATCAATTGTATACCAATAACCCCATTTCAAAACCTCATATTCACAATAAAGTCCAAAACCAAGAAACCCCTCTGTTATAATCTCAAATCAAACCCTAACTTTTCAAAACTTTCAAAATCCCCACATTTATACAAATGCCCAACATTTATGTTAAAACTCATAGAAAAGAGTAGATTATCCCCATCTCAAAAGGAGAAGCACAAAGGAGAAGGAGAGAAGAACTCAAGATGCTCCAAATCCAAGGATTTTCGGATCAAAACGAAGCCCACGTAAAGCTCCAACTTTCTTACAAATAGAGTAGGATAGAGAGACCTAAGAACAAGGTGCATTCGTAAAGAGAGCGAGAGTTTAGAGAGAGAGGCAGCCGGATCTGGGGTTTGAGATGAAAACGGGATGAAAAAGTGATGTATAAACCCGTTGCTGCGAACTGATATATACAGGGCTTGCTCGAGCGAAGGAGTGGTTGCTCGAGTGACCAGACACAAATGGACCTCGCTCGAGCGCAAGAAGTGTCGCTCGAGTGAAAAATGAGAAGCTACAGGTTTGCAACTCAGACGCACGCTCGAGCGAAGGAACACAAAACATAGAGCTCGCTCGCTTGAGCGACAAGAGCCTCACATGAGTGAAGAATACTAACCTTCAGGTTTTTCAAAGACGCAGACGCATGCTCGAGCGCAAGAGTGCTCGCTCGAGCGAATAGACACACCACACAAATCTCGCTCCAGCGCAGGAACCATCGCTCTAGTGTAGAAGCTAAAACCCAAGGCTCGCTCGAGCGACAAAAGCCTCGCTCGAGCGAAGAAACCAAAATCTGGACAGCAACCATTTATTCCAATACCCAACCAACCCTTTCCAAACTTACCCAACACATTCCACAACTCAAATACAAAGAATTTAAGGATGGAAACAAGAATAAGACAACAACATACAACCACTAGACTCGAGTCCCGAACACAATACATGACGGGAACAATCGGGATCGCTATAACCTCCCCCCTTAAAGAATTTCGCCCCCGAAATTTATATAAGTTTCAAAATTGTGATCTTTTCAATTCTCAACATGATTATAATACAACTTTTATCAACATGATCTACTACCGATCATTCCATCTCTTCTCAAGAGAACAACTTTACAAACATTTCTCAATATACATTATCAACATGCATTCTTTTGAAATTCAACTAATTTCAATACACATATTCCATAATTCCATACCATATTCAATGTTAATAACATAGTTGCATTTCTGTAACACATTCAACATATGCAATGTTAAATTGAACTCATAGTTCCGAAACATATTAAACGATTTCAATACTTCCATAACCCACAACATATACAATGTTCTTAGAGTTTATCAACAAAATAAAATTCTTAACTTAAGCTCAAACACTAACAAACAAGTCCGGATTTTTCCCGCGGACTTCTAATTCACATTCCCAAGTAGCTTCCTCAACCCCGTGATGTTTCCACAATACCTTGACCAAGGGAATGGTCTTGCCTCTCAAGACTTGGTCCCGTCTATCCAAGACCCTCACCGGTCTCTCCTCATACGAAGCATCTTCATCTACCTCTAAGTCGGTCCAATCCAATACATGTGATGGATCCGGCTCATATTTCTGAAGCATATTAACATGAAACACGTCATGCACTCCGGACAACTGTGGCGGCAACGCTAAACGATATGCAACCTCTCCAATCCACTCAAGGATCTCAAAAGAGCCAATAAACCGAAGAGACAACTTCCCACTTTTTCCAAACCTCATCAAGCCCCGCCTAGGTGATATTTTTAGAAAGAAGTGATCACCCACCTCAAATGACAAAGGTCTCCTCCTACGGTTGGCATAACTCTTTTGGCAGCTCTGGGCCGTCACTAACCTCTTACGGATAAGTGCTACTTTCTCTGTCGTTTCCCGTACCAACTCCGGGCCTAACAAAGGTGCATCACCCACCTCGGCCCAACAAACTGGAGATCTACACAGTCGGCCATACAAGGCCTCAAACGGTGCCATGCCAATACTCGATTGGATACTGTTATTATAGGCAAACTCCACTAAGGGTAAGTGTCTCTCCCACGACCCTTTAAAGTCAAGGACACAGCCTCGAAGCATATCCTCAAGTATCTGAATAGTGCGCTCAGATTGCTCGTCAATCTGAGGATGGTAAACTGTGCTAAAAGTCAATCTAGTACCCAAGGCCCTCTGCAAACTTTGCCACAATCTAGCAGTGAAATGCAGATCTCTATCTGAGACGATCGACACTGGGACCCCGTGCAACCTCATTATGTTCTGAATATATAAGTCGACAAGATGATCTACCGAATCTCTCACGCGCAGAGGAATAAAGTGCTCCGACTTAGTCAACCGGTCAACTACCACCCAAATAGCGTCACTACCCCGTTGAGTCCTCGGAAGACCCACAACAAAATCCATCGTGACATGCTCTCATTTTCACTCAGCTATAGGCCAGGGTTGCAACAAACCAGCTGGCCTCTGATGCTCGGCCTTTACTTGCTGACAAGTAAGGCACTTTGATACAAAAACTGCCACATCCTTTTTCATACCCCTCCACTAAAACTGGCAACTCAGATTATGATACATCTTAGTGCCGCCCGGATACACCGCGAGGCGTGAATGGTGAAACTCTCGGAGTACTTCCTCTCGGCAAGATTCCGGCACAAACAAGCGGTCTTGATACCTCACACTCAGGTCAGGATACACAATCAGGCTCTTCTCCACCTTCCCACTAGAGATCTTCTCCCGGAGGGATTTTACCTCAGAGTCACCCTTTTGTGCCTCTAACACTCGATTCACAAGCGTAGGTTGTGCAACTACAGAAAACAAGGCTGTAGACTCGACAGACTCACCCAGAAGCAAGTCGAACTCCCCAAGATCACCCAGCATCTCCCATTCCTGGATAGCAATACAAACTACATCACCAATGGATTTCCTACAAAAGGCATCGGCCACAACATTGGCCTTTCCCGGATGATAATGCAACTCAAAATCATAATCTTCTATGAACTCCATCCACCTCCTTTGCCTCAAATTCAAGTCCTTCTGTGTAAACAGATACTTCAGACTCTTATGATCCAAGAACACCTTGAATCTCTCACTGTAACGATAGTGCCTCCAAATCTTCAAGGCAAATATCACAGCCACCAACTCTAAATCGTGAGTAGGGTAATTTCTCTTGTGTGTTTTCAACTGCCGCGAGCTATAGGCTATTACTTTCCCCTCTTGCATCAATACACAACCCAAACCCTCTCGTGAGGCATCACAAAATACTACATAACCCAAACCCCTCTCTGGAATAATCAAGACTGGAGCAGTGGTAAGTCTAACTTTAAGCTCTTGGAACAACTTTTCACAAGTCTCACTCCATACAAATTTGACCCCTTTCCGCGTCAATCTAGTCAAAGGCGAAGCTAGCCTGGAGAAATCCTTCACAAACCGATGGTAATACTCGGCTAACCCCAGAAAACTATGCATCTCAAATGCATTCTTAGGCTATGCCCAATCTTGCACTGCCTCTATCTTGGATGAATCTACGGTCACCTCTTCCCCGGATACCACATAGCCTAAGAACTTAACCTCTTTCAGCCAGAACTCACACTTCCCAAACTTAGCATACAAGTTATGGGCTCTAAGCAACTCAAGCACCACTCGCAAGTGTTTCTCGTGCTTCTTCTCAAAAGGTGAATAAATTAGAATGTTGTCCACAGACGACCACAAAGCGATCTAAGAACTCTCAGAAGATTCGGTTCATCAAGTCCATAAACACAGCTGGGGCATTGGTTAGCCCATAAGGCATCACCAAAAACTCATAATGTCCATACCGCGTACAGAATGCCGTCTTCGGGATATCTTCCTCCCTGACCCTCAAATGATGGTAACCCAATATCAAGCCTATCTTAGAGAAACAATGAGACCCTTTCAATTGATCAAACAAATCATCTATACGAGGCATAGGGTATTTGTTCTTAACCGTAGCCCGATTCAACTTTCGATAGTCAATGCAAAGTCTCAAAGCCTCATCTTTCTTTTTAGCAAAGAGGGCCGGTGCTCCCCAAGGCGAACTACTAGGGCGAATAAAACCCTTATCTAGTAATTCCTAGAGTTGAATCTTCAACTCACTCAACTCGGCTAGGGCAAAACGATACGGTGCCATAGAAATCGGTGCCGTGCCAGGCACTAAGTCAATAGAGAACTCAATCTCTTGATGGGGTGGTAAACTAACAAGGTCCTTGGGAAAGACGTCCGAGTACTCATGGACCACTCTTGGCAACTCAGTCCAAGTCTCATCACATTCACTACTCATAAAGCTAATGAGAAGACAACTAAGCTCGTTCTGCCCTCGCGAATCATACACCGGTGGTAAGACCCTACCAACTCGATCTCCCAAGAAATGGAAACAATTGCCGCTCAAGTTACATACAGTAACCCTCTGGCGATAGCAATCTATAACAGCCCGGTATGACGATAACCAGTCCATACCCAAAATCACATCAAACCCAAACATATCCATTACTACAAAAGAAAATGGAAGCCAACAATCAGCGACCTCTATATCACAACCCCGATACCCCTATTTCAAAATCAACTCACCCCTAATAGGCGATACTACACAGATAGGAGAAGCTAACTGCGCCAATTCCAACCCCAAAACAGATGCAAATGCAGCAGATATAAAGAATGGGATGCACCCGTATCAATAAACACATTAGCAACCGAGTTACAATACAAAAAGGTACCTCTCACAACAGACGGAGCCTGTACAAGGTCCTGTGTTGTAACAGCATACACGCGTCCCGTAGGTCTCTGATCTACCTACTCAACCCTCGAAGCATAAGACTACTGCACAGACTGAGCCGAAGAGGCCCTTTGGTTGGTGCTCGAGGCTTGAACTGACTGAGCTGGTTGGTGACTCTGTGTCTGTCTCGAACTAGACATAGCAGATGTGCCACTCAACTGCAGGCAAAACCTCTTCAGGTGCCTCGCCTGCCCACACTGATAACAAGTGAGCGGCTGGCCTCTGCCCTGACTCTAGCTCTGAGAACGAGCTGAAAAAGAAGATGCTCTCTGCCCTCCTCCCCTCTGCGGGCAAGTTGGAGACTTGTGGCCCAACTGACCAAATTTATAACAAGTGATGTCTCTCTGACCGCCTCTTCTAGAACCTGAACTCGGTACTGGAAAGGTGGATCTAGAATGTGCTCCTTGGGACTGCTGAGGGTTAGAACCCCTCTGCCTCTTACCGTCCCCCTGACCTTCCTGACTACTCCTGGAGCTCCTTATCCTCTCCTCTTCAGCATGCATAATGGTCTCAAGATGGGCTGCAGCCTGCACAAGGTGCCCATACTCCCTAATCATGGACCCGGCCACTCGAAACATGAGTCCGGTCCTCAATTTCTTCTCAAACTCCAAACAGTGGCGTTCCTCAGTCGCCACTAACTCAGGTGAAAATCGGGATAGACTAGTAAAGGTGGCCTCGAACTCTGCTACTGGTGTATTCAGCTGCTTGAGCTGACATAACTGATCCCTCAATTTCTCCCTAACAGTGGGAGGCAAAAACTTCTCCTGAAAAGCGTCAACAAAAGCCTCCCAAGTCCCCCCAATACGCCCCCGAACAAACTTCCATAACTGACCCGCGTCTCCCTTCAACTGGAAGGACGCCAAGGTCACTCGCAAACCTCCGCCTTCAATGCCAAGCATCTCAAACGTCTTCGTCATCTGTTCAAGCCACTCATCGGCCTTCAGTAGCTCCTTAGGGTCACCCAAAAACTCATCCGGATTTGACCGGAAGAACTCCATCTTCAGAAAAGACGGCCCTGCCACCGCTACATGGGCCTGGACTTGATTATCAGCCCTAAGAATGTCCATGGATTCCCTCAATGCTCCTACCATCTTGCGGGCTAAGGCGTCTATGGCCAACTGACCTATTGGCTCGACCACGTTGGCCTGACCAACTCCCTCCTCCTATGCCAGAATTTCATCCGGTATTGGCATTTCCTGCCTCATAGGCCTACCACGCCTATAACCACGTCCTCGTTCTGACATCCTAATAAAGGCAACAAAAGGATTAGCACATTCACATAAAGATTTTATCTCCGGATAGTGACCATCCCGTGGCGTTGCTAGAGTTCCAGTTAGAATCGGCAGTGATCAAGTGCCTTTCTAACAGGACTCCCAGAAACCCATAGACCCGATCAACATCCTAGAGACTAAATTTCATACCCATATAGTCATATAAACATGTTATCATATAAGCACATAACATCATACACAAGTCTCTAACAAGCGAGACAAACCCATTATGGTGCTAACCACTTCCCACGTACCCAAAGTATTCAAACCCGGTACGCTCTGATACCAAGTTGTAACGCCCTCAAATTGGACATAATGACAACCATACATCAGATCCATAATCAAAAGAAATAATACATTTTCATTCATTAGAGTCTTCTTACAAATGATAATAAAGGTTAATAACAAAAGAATGCCCTACGGACTAACATCTTTCCAAGTATGGCTTGAGCATAACAAAAGAAGAGTTCTAACTCTTTACACATAAAACCCTTGGCCTGAATTTACATTTAAACAACAAAACAAAATAACAAAAGACGGAGCCTTCAACTCCTAAACCTCCCAAGCTAAGACCTTGGAGTGACATGTTCCCTGCACTTGAAAATGGTGCCCTAAGAAGGGTAAGCCAAAGCCCAGTAGAGATATGCTGAACCAAATATAAGAAACAACTAAAACATTAGCATTTGATAAATGTTCAACACATACACACCAATTCACATCATTTCCATAACCCATCAACATTGATATTCATCTTTCAACCCAGTTTCATTTCTTTTTCCAATTCACTTTAGTGACATGGTTCGTTATTTATCTTAACAAATCACAATGAGACTACAACTCATATTATCAATATTTTAGTCATATACAACTTAAAATGAGACTACAACTCATATTATCAACACTTCAATCATCAACAATTTAAAATGAGACTACAACTCATATTATCAACACTTCAATCATCGACATCATTCAGATGTATATAAGGTTTCAGGACTTTCATCCTAGACACTCCGGCCAACTTAATTATCAATGGAGTCCATCCCCTATCTCTTCCCAAATAGTGGAGTACATCCCCTATCTCCTCAAAACAAAGATACATATGCAATGTATTTAAACACTTTATCATTTACAATGATCAATTAATGCACATAATCAATGTGTTATTCCAACTGTCATATTCAAGGACTTATTCCAATTGATTAGTTTCAGTTTACCTAATCATCATGCAACTCTACAACAATCATGGCTATCCTTCACCGATAGCCCAAAACAGTTATTTCTAAACAGATAATTAATTTTGTCAAACAGATAAATTAATACATTCTCCATAGGTAAGCGATTTTCAATCCAACTATACCAATTAATTACATTTTCCCCCAATTTCATCATTTCCAACTCAATTATATATTCCCATAATTAATTTCATAATTTTGACAAAAATTCATTTAATCCCAATTTGGGCATTTTTCCCTCTTTCTCAACTAACACTTCCAAGGCTCAATTTCATCAATTGTACACCAATAACCCCATTTCAAAACCTCATATTCACAATAGAGTCCAAAACTAAGAAACCCCTCTTTTATAATCTCAAATCAAACCCTAACTTTCCAAAACTTCCAAAATCCCTACAGTTATACAAATGCCCAACATTTATGTTAAAACTCATAGAAAGGAGTAGATTATCCCCACCTCAAAAGGAGAAGCCCAAAGGAGAAGAAGAGAAGAACTCAAGATGCTCCAAATCCAAGAATTTTCAAATCAAAACGAAGCCCACGCAATGCTCCAACTTTCTTACAAAGAGACTAGGGTAAAGGGACCCAAGAATAAGGTGTATTCGTAGAGAGAGAGAGAGAGAGAGAGAGAGAGAGTTTAGAGAGAGAGACAACCGGATCTAGGGTTTGAGATGAAAAGGAGATCAAAAAGTGATGTATAAACCCGCTGTTGCGAATTGATATATACAGGGCTCACTCGAGCGAAGGAGTGGTCGCTCGAGCGCAAGAAGTGTCGCTTGAGCAAAAAATGAGAAGCTACAGGTTTGCAACCCAGATGCACGCTTGAGCGTAAGAGTCCTCGCTCGAGCGAAGGAGCACAAAACATAGAGCTCGCTCGCTCGAGTGATAAAAGCCTCGCTCGAGTGAAGAATACCAACCTTCAGGTTTTTCAAAGACGCAGATGCACGCTCGAGCACAAGAGTGCTCGCTCGAGCGAAGAGACACACCACACAAATCTTGCTCAAGCGTAGAAACCATCGCTTGAGCGAAGAAGCTAAAACCCAAGGCTCGCTCAAGTGACAAAAGCCTCGCTCGAGCGAAGAAACCAAAATCTGGACAACAACCATTTATTCCAACACCCAACCAACCTGTTCCAAACTTACCCAGCACATCCCACAACTCAAATACAAAGAATTTAAAGATGGAAACAAGAATAAGACAACAACATACAACCACTAGACTTGAGTCCCGAACACAATACATGACCGGAACAACTAGGATCACTATAAATGCGTTGCTTACTGCATAATCACCAGTGTGTCGCTTACTGCAAAATTACCAATGACGCCCACGCACCTAGGTTACATACCCGAGTGGTGACATCACGGTTTGCCCCAAGGGAATGAGCTTCTAGGGATACTCTCCCTGTGTGAGACCCTCACTGCGACCCTTATACCTCCCAATTCCGTTAAGCAGCCAGAATACCTCCCGTGTGATATTAGGGTTCGAAAACACACTTGTGCAAGACCTCACCAAAATGGAATATGTTCCACTATATTGTAATTTTGAATCCATCATTCATCATTCCATAAAATTTTGTACAATGATCACAACCCATTACCACCCCATTTGATTTTCCCTTTGTTAAGTGCAATATGTTCTCGGTTATAGCAAAGCATGGTGAAGTTAATTACAAAGCCAAACTAAACATAAAGTAAGTTATGCATGGTAAATTTTTTTTTACAATTTATCATAGTTTACATATCAAGACTTAAACATTCAAGAAACATATCATATAAGAATTGCAAGCCAATTAAGAGTACATTAACACAAATTTTTAGATTTTCAGATTTGAACTAGTTGGGAAATAATTATGGAAAAATACTTTTATTAGCCCTAAGTACCTGGCCTCATGTGAGTTTGTAGATAAATGAGTCTAGTTTCAAACTCAATTTACAAAAGTAGGATAGGTATTTTAGATTTTAAGATAATGCAGAATTAAAAAGATATATTCAGATTCATTGACTGTTACACAAATCAATTTATCTCTCAAACCTCTCACTTTCTTGAGTTCAAACAAATTTTAATTGGAATATAACACCAAGATTAATGTATTTAGATGAAAGTGAACTGAAGATTATTTTTTTGGAATTTTCTAAAAATAGAGAAAGTTGACTGTTTTTCTGGTTCAGTGAGTAACAAATTTAGAAAAGTTGTTTAGGTTATAAAAATACATCCTTAGGTCCTACCAAAATTATCACATACTATAGACATACCAAATATTACCTCATAAAAACTGACTTTGAGTTTATGGAGTTTTGATGGGAAAATAAATTCAAGAGGCGGAAATGAATTGCTGTTGGAAATTTAAGAAAGAAAGAGATGCACGCCATTTCTTGATTAATACACATTTATACAAGAGTGTAGGCCTAGACTACAAAATATATATACAAATAACATGTATTAGTAGGGAAAAACAAGTGGTAAAAGAACTTAAGAGAAGAGGTGATGTAGGTTTACCTTTGTTGTACAAGACTAGACACAATTCTTTTTTTTTTATTCTCATCTCTCTCTCTCTCTCTCTCTCTCTCTTCTTGAACATCACTATCTCTCACTCCTCTAGTGCATGGTTGAAATGTGTGAAATAAGGGGGAGAAGTGTGCATATATGCCATCAAGGCCCTTTCATGTGTAAAATAAGGGGGAGAAGTGTGCATAAAATAAGGGGGATAAGTGTAATTTGTCAAAGTTGTCCATCAATGCCATCAAGGCCCTTTCATCCATCACATGGCCAACTACTTGGGCTCCAAGAAATATATATATATATATATAGGAGATATTTGTATTTATAAACATAAAAAAATAGGCACAAGTGTATCAATTAATAAAATATTACAATTAAGGTTTGGAATGAAATAAAATAGAAGTATATAGGGACCAAGTCTAAATTTGAGAAACCTTGATATTTATTATTAATATAATAAAATTAGAAAATAGATAAAATAATAAATTCTGGTGCCATTAAATTAAAGCGCAAAGAAAGGCGAGAAACCATGCGAAAACGGCGTTATCAGAAATTAAGTTTTTAAAGTAATTAATCCATAATTATAGGGTCTAATAATTAATACTAGGGTTTTAAAAGTGATTATTAATCAACCGAGATCAATTAGGGTTTACTCGAATTAATCCACGATACTTCTCAATTTTAGGGTTTAAAACGCAATTAAGTAAAAATTCAAGGACTTTATTGAAATAAGCTCAAGGCTAGAGATTTAATGGTAATTACAAAAATTAGGGTCTCTACATTAGAGATGACCCTTGCGACAATAAGAATTCTTTTCCAAATATTTTTTGCAACAAACTCTTTATTTTTTTAGAACCAAAAAAATTGATTTCTAAAATCTTATGTCGTAGTGAAATCTGGTGAGGCCTCACCATTTTGTGCTATACATCAGCTTTAACATATATGTTTGATCAAACCATTAGATGATATGGAAAATTAAAAATACATAAATCTCGAGATATAATCTAATAATTAACAGTGTATTAGGATATGAAAATAGAGATTTTGAGATAAAGGATTCCATGTTAGAGAATCTCTATTTATTTATTTATGCAAGTGGTTTGGCAGATGTGTGCTTGCCATCCACATTGCCCATCATATTATTACTTGATATTTTCATTATTACCACTAATAATCACTACCTATCTCTACCAATATCACACAGAGAAATCTTACCCATATATTGAGTTTAAACTTGACAATGTTAATTAACACCACCAAAAAAAAGATATAATAGGACTCATCATATGTTGATATTTTGAGAGACAATATAGAAGTAGCAAATGACAACTAATGCTCTACAATCATTTTTTTTTAACAAATTGATGTAGCTTGTTTTAATCATTTTTGTTTGAATCCTAAGCGTTTATTTTGGATGCCAAGTCAATTTGTAAAAATGGTTTGTATGAAAAAGTTATTTGTATATTATTTTTGGGTAATTAATGTGAAAACAATGTCCCAAACACATCCTCTATATATTTTCATATATGATGCAATTTTGTTTTATATATATCTAGATGTGGCAAAATGGTAGGTATAATGCTATAAAGATCACGAATTATTTTAGGGTACGACTTCCATATCTTCTTCTTGGGTATTAGGGTTTTCATCTGGAGCTTCTTTGCTTGTTTCCTTTGATATCTATGAGAGTTTACATCATGAATTGAAAGGATTATATCAAAGGTTTGTTTATTTTGTTTTGTTCACAAAAGAGAGAGTTGTTCTTCAGTGGATTCCGTGGAATTTGGGCCTGAGCTTTGGTGGATTATGGAGTGGCTCATTGTCATGGATTTAATATCAGCGTTGTGATTTCAACGTTGGGCAAGACAATTTCGAGGTGAAGACGGTGATGGAAGAGGCACATTGGGATCGGTTCAATTTGGGCATGGATTCGCTAGGTAATTGAGAGTACACTTGTGTAATTCTTTTTTACCTTCTTAGTGGATTGTTTTGTGACTTTGGCCTGTGTTTTCTTTTTAATCACAATTGGAGGCACTCCAATTGTGGTTTTTCCCCATTAAAATTATTGTGTCGCTTTGTCTTGATTGTTTGATTGAGATTGTTATTTACTAGTTAAAATTGATAAATAATCACAAATCAATATCTTGGGAACTTTTAGATTTTTCACACTTGTTTATCACATGATGTGTTACTACTATATTGGTAGTAGAAAAATTCATTAAACCAATGTAATGACATATAAGATGATAAATAAAATATGATAAAATAATATAATTCTTGTTCAATTATTAGGTATTGTGAATGTCAAAGTAAAAGTGATGCCAAGGGACACTTTCCTAATTTCCAAAAGGTGGCACATTAGTTAAATAAATTAAATATATATATATATATATATATTAATTTAATTGATAAGTATATAACCTTTAACATAACATAATTATAAAAAGATCATTACTATTCAAGTTCATAAGATAAATTCATTTTTCAAGTCCAATAATGTGGTAATCAATTAGGATATTTAAGGCCATATTGTCTCTCGCATCTTCTTTAATTATCAACCAATCATATCACTTATACATTATTAAGTCTAGAAAGTAGGCTTATATATCATTTTCCTTTAAAAAAAACAGCCATATAGGTGACCTCGATTAATTGAAACGCATGGTTTAGTATGGTATGGTATGGTATGGTATGGTATGGTTTGGGGTTGAAAGCCACTTTCATAATTTCCACTCGACCATTAAACTAATGGTAGCATTAAAACCCGTTAAACTAATGTAATAATGACATATGAGATGAGTAAATAAAATGTGACAAAATAATATGATGGTCATAAAATTATGGAAAATGCTAGAGGTCCCAAATTTTCTACCAAATAAATGACCAAATATCTCACATGGGTGTGGGACCCACAAAATTGCGGACCCCACACCCATGTGAGACATTTGGTCATTTGTTTGGTAGAAAATTTGGTGTCCCTAGCATTACTCATAAATTATTGAGCACTTTGATTGGTGTAGAGCGAGACTTTTGTAATTTATTTATTTTTTTTAAATGATTTTGAGGAACGCTTTCATAATTGTCCCTCTCAATCAGATAGGAAATGGAAAACACATAACAGATGTGGCTTTTATTACAAGTGCTCTTAAATAGTTCCATCTTTTTTCGTTAGAACCCCACCAACATATTTTAATTTTTTTTTCTTTAAGCACCCACCTTACTCTCAAATCTACCACCATTCCTAGCATTTGAAATCCTAATTTTACCCACCATTTTCAGAGGCATCCAATTGCCATCACTGCAGCCTCCCCACCCCTCCCCTCTAACCCTTACCCCACTCCTCTCATGCTCTCTCCTACAACCCTGCCCCCCAACATGAATCCCCTTTCTTCTTCTTCTTCTTCTTCTTTCGTACAATATATAAGTTTTTTTTTTTTGTCTTTGAAAGTATAAATTTTGTTCCAAAAAATATTTAATGACTAATTTCAGTTGTCGCAAGCACAGTCGGTAAAAGGTCATCCTGAAAAGTAAAAAAAAAAAAAGAAGAGCTTTTAGGAAATTTTTTTTGAAAATATTGCTAATAAATGCACTTTTCAAAAGAAAAAAAGAAAAGGAAAAGAACAACTTAGTTCCAAAAAGGTTTATTTTTTTAGACAAAACTTTTGATCCCAAAAGTTTAGTAATTCATCACTAAATTCCCAATTTTGTAGCTAAAAATAAATTAATCACTTTTGGCAACAAAATTTTTTTTGTCCCAAAAAGTGAATTTGTCCTTAAATGTTTCGCTAAAAAACTTTAATTTCTTGTAGTACCATAATCTCTCTATCAAGATCTCTCTCTCTCTCTCTCTCTCTCTCACATGATTTTTCTTCCTATAAAAGGAGTGGGCACTATTGGATAAGGGGATAAGGGGCTAAAGGTTAGTGATGGAGGGTGGAAAGAGCTAGAGAGGGTCCAGGGAGGGTGATGGGTGGTGTGGAGAGACTGGGAAAGGGGGAGGGGCGAAGGGGGGTTAGGAGTGGCAATTGATGGTGGTGATAGTCAAGTGGTGTAAAATTAAGGTTAGGGTTTAAAAGGTTACCCATAAAAGTAGGATTGAAATTTCGTAATACCTAAACTTGTAATAAAAAATAAAACTAAAAAAAAAAAATTATGAAGCGGTGGATCCAAATTAGGTAGTTAGGTGCAATTAATGGCACTATTTTAATATAAGATATAGATGAGCGAACACATTTTTTTTTTATCAGCGACAAAACTTTCTTGATAGCATCAAACATATAACATATGGATAACAACAATAAAATGAAGGCAAAGAGCAGAAAGCATCACAGATCTTCCCTTCATCCCAATTAGGTTGGCACCAAAGGAAACACCCAAACATATGCTAACTGAAGCGAAAGGGTTGGTGAGTTTATATAAACATAAGTAAATTAAACTAGTGGTCTTCTTAATTTGAATAAAATTTCACTTTTGTTCTTATAGTTTTAATTTTGTACAATTTAAATTTAATGTTTTTAACTTTATTGCATTGTGATTCCTCTGTTACTTATGGTTAGAATTGTGAACAAAAACAAATCACGTGCAAAATTAAAATAACCAAAGTAAAATTCAAAAAATTATGATATTGACTTAATGGATGAGATACTATCTAATCAAATGTAATATTTGGATTTAAATCTTACAGTTACCAGTGCAATTTCTCTTTCATTTTTCTCTTCTTTCCAATTGCTATTAAAACAAAAAAGAGCTAATCCACTTAGGAGAATATTTGTTGAGGTTTATCCAATAAAAAATGCATGGGTGCAGTTGAAGAATTAACTTAGGTAAATCTAACATAGAAGACTTTTCTGTGTGGTATTCGTGGAAAACACTAGTCGAATTCAATAACTTTTATTTATATATTGGGACGAATTCAATAACTTTTATCAATATATTGGTGCAGGCATTATGCATCGTGTGATTAGCGCTAAAAAATTAAAAATAAAAATATTGTAAGGTGTCTTATATTTATTATACCTTCAGTCGGGGGGCGGGACAAGCCCCTACGATGCATCGAATGTGTGTTACAGTCCAAACAGGTCTAGATTGTGCCGAAATTGATATTTATGTGCCTATAATGTTAGTTTCAGCCCATTAGACTTTAGCCTATATATTGTATCAGTTTATACGTTTAAGGGTTAAGAGAGAAAACAAAGAGTTGTGGAGTGTTTTTGTAATCCTTATTGCGTATAGTCTATTTGATCGTTTTTCCACCATAGATGTAGGCATCTCGTCGAACCATGTATATCTTGTGTTTGTATGTATACTTGTTCTTGTTTTATTGTTTATTGTGTGATTGAAATAAAGCTCTTGGATAACAAAAACGAAAAAATAAAAATAACTAATCTAAAGCTTAAATTATCATTTTTTTTATGAGCTAAATTACTAAAGTTATACAACTCTTAGAGTATAATATGTGTGTAATTTAATATTCATTTGTTGCATGAAGCATTACGATAATAATGATACAAAATTTGAAAATATACCAGCAAATAGGTGTACAGACATTGATCCCCAAAAAGAAAAGTGTACGTACAATAAAAAATATAGAGACCAAGTTTAATGATCATATTTATGCAAATGTTCTATTAAAAAGATGCAATTTCTCTCTCAGTCACACCTTTACGGAGGGAAATAGAGTTGCAGATAAGTTAATAAATATGGGAGTGGCCCTAGAAAAACATTTGGTAATATTGGAGGATCCACCAGAACTCTAGTCATTGATGATCAATTATAAGTTCGTCAATTATAATGTCTTTTTTACCTTGACTGTTTGTCTATTCTTGTTATTCATTTCCACTTTTTGTGGAAAAGAAAAAGGCAGGACAATGAAAACTGTGAGCTTAATTCAAAATTCCTATAGCATTTTATTAGTATTAGATTAATGAATTTATTGGTTTCTTAAAATTTTTGACATAAAGCATATATTCTGTAAGAATTTTGAATTATACATTACCTTGATATCTATATATGATGCTTGGTTATTTCTTGTTTGTTTGTTTCTTGTAATTTTTGTTTTCTCTATTGAAGGATTTCTGCTACTATATATCTTTTTTTTGCCATTAGTTTCTAATTTGTTATAGGAAAGTTAGAGTGCCTTCTGATAAGAGTATTGAGGAATACTCATCTCAGTAGCTCAAGTCACACTCTCACCAGCTCAAGGCATGAGTGCGGCCAACAGAGAAGGCAACAAACACCTCAGCTCACACATGTGATAATAGATATGGTTATGGAAGTAAAGTGAGTTAGTTATATTGTTAGTTAGTTAGATTGTGAATTAGTTAGTTTGTTTTGTAACAAACTCAGTGATAATAAACTGAGTATAAATATCTTTAAAACTCTCATCATCTGAATCTTAGAAAGGAAGATATTTTTGTAAATTCTGTTATGGTATCAGAGCCATTCTTCTCCAACGAGTAAAGGTTCTTCAATGGCGTATTCATCTTCAAACTCATCTTCAAACTCATCTTCATGCATCTTACCATCAAATCTGAGTCTTCTTCTGTCAAATTTTAATTCTCTTATCCCAATCAAGTTAGATTCTACTAACTTTGTGATCTGGAAAAATCAAATAAAAAATGTTCTTCGAGCTACTAATTTCTTAGGGTTTGTTTCTGGATCAATTGCATCACCTGATCTAGAAGTGCTGGATTCTTTAGGAAAATCTATTTCGAATCCTGCGTTTGAAAATTGGTTGGTTATCGATGCTCATCTGCTTAGCTTTCTCACTGCTACTCTGTCTCCACCTGTGTTTGCATCTGTTCTTCATCTTCTACATTGTTTGCAGGTCTGGACTACCTTGGAGAAGAGATATACATCGTTATTTCGATCTCATATCCATCAGTTAAAGAACAAGTTGCTGTCTGTGTCCAAAAGAGGTTTATCAATGGAAGAGGATCTCTTACAAATCAAAACCATAACTAATCAACTCAGTCTTGCTTCTTCCATTGTTGATGATAAAGATCTGGTTCTTTTAACCTTAAATGGTTTACCGGATGAGTATGATGCTTTCAAAACAACAATTCGTGCTAGAGCTGAGCAAATCACTATGGAAGAGTTGAGTTCTCTTCTCTGTTCAAAGTCTATTCACATGGAGAATAAAACCAAATCGGCTCTCAACACTGACTTCACTATTGCCTATTCTACAACTCAAAATACTGAATCTAAGTCTTCAGGATCTAGAGGCTCAAGCTACAGGGGCCGCATCTCTTATCGAGGCAGAGGAGGCAGATACAGTAGCAATAAGTTCTCTGTGAGAGGTGCTAGAGGCAGACAAGGCCATGGACAGTTCACTCAAGGTCATGGATAGTCCACTCAAGGCTATGGACAGTTCACTCAAGGATCTTCTATCTCTTGTCAAATCTATGGAGGTCACAATCACATTGCTCTTGACTCTTGGTTCAGAATGGATCCCAATTATTCCTCCACCAACTTTTCCATCTCATCTGGCATATCCAAATCCATAGCTTATTCTGCAGTTTAATCTTTATCTCCTTCATCTGTTTTAGAATTTTCTCTAGCTGGTTCTTCCACCCCATTCTGCTGCAACTAGTCACATTACCAATGATCTCAGTAATGTCCATCTCTATCAGCTCTATCATGGGATTGATCAGGTTACAGTTGGCAATGGCCATACATTACCTATTCACCATGTTGGTAAGGGTATTTTATCAACCCCAAAATCTTATTTTCACCTTCAAGATATGCTTCATGTGCCACAAATTTCATCAAATCTATTATTTGTGCATAAGTTCGCTCAAGATAATAATTGTTCTGTGATTTTTTATGCTAATTCTTTTCTCATTTAAGACAATCTTACAAAAAAGGTGCTCCATAGAGGCCCTCATATTCATGGCTTATATCACTTCACTTCTTCATCTACTACTCTCTGCTCACATGCTTATCACACTTCTTCTCAGTCAAAGGTGTCTTTGGATACTTGGCATCAAAGATTGGGCCATCGCTCCTCCTTAAAGCTTCATCACATAGCTAAACATTTACCTGTTAGGTTTTCAAATAAATGTGATGTTTTGTCTTGTACTCCTTGCAATGTAGCTAAGATTCACAAGCTTCCTTTTAAGCTTTCTACATCAACTGTTTCTCAACCTTCTCTCTTGCACACAGTGATGTTTGGGGACCATTTCATGCTTCCAAGAATGGATATCAATACTAGCTTTTGTTTGTAGATGACTTCACTTGATTTACATGGATTTTTCCTTTATTTTTTAAAAGTGAAGTGTACTCTACATTTGTTCATTTCAAAAATTATGCTGAAAAACAATTCAACCTCTCACTCAAATTTTTTTTATAGATAATGGTAGTGAGTTTGTGAATCATAAAATGGTTGATTTTCTTGCATCTCATGGTATCCTTCATCAGCTTAGTTGTCCCTATACTCCTGAACAGAATGGTATTGCAGAAAGAAAACACCAACATCTCACTCAAACTGTTATTGCTTTACTGTCTCAATCTTCTATCCCTCTTGAGTATTGGTTTGAGGCCATGGCTACTTCTGTCATTCTTATTAACAGAATGCCTAGTCTATCTCTAGGTCATTCCTCTACATATCAGTTATTTTTTAAATCCATTCCAGATTATACTTTCCTCAAAGTCTTTGGTTCTCAATGTTTCCCTTGGCTTAGGCCTTACAATTCCAACAAACTTCAACTCAGATCCACTCCTTGTGTCTTTTTGGGTTATCATCCTTCCACTAAAGGCTACAGATGCTTGGATCCCACCACAGGCAAATTTTTCCTCTCTCGACATGTCTTATTCAATGAGAGTTATTTTCCTTTTGCTTACACTACTGCAGTCCCTCCTACTTTACCTGCTATTTTTTCTTTCTTTTGGTCCTCTGTTCCCTCTACTGTTCAGTTTGCTCCTACTTAGCTTTTTCCTACTGCTCCTCCATCCAACTCCGCTGTGTCTCAGTTTCCTGCAGCTCCTATAGCTCCTTAGTATACTCTTACCCCATTCTCATCTACTATACAGCCTACTATCCCATCTCCTACTTAGCCTACTGCAGCTGTTCAGTCATCTGCTATACAGTCTAATACAGCTGTTCCCACTTCTGCCCCTCTCTCTATTCCCATTCAATCTATTTCTATTGATCTTTATCTTTTCACTCTCTTTCTAATGTTCATCTTATGCTCACCAGGTCCAAAACTAAGGCTCTTCTAACTCAAACTCCTGATCTTACCCATACAGAACCTGCCACCACTAAGCTGGCACTTCAATCTCCTCTTTGGTTTCAGGCTATGATTGAAGAAATTCAGGCCCTCCATTATCAAGGCACCTGGTCTCTAGTGCCTCTTCCTCCTTAAAAGCCTTCCATTGGCTGTAAATGGGTTTTTCGCATCAAGAAGAACTCAGATGGCTCTATTGCTTGCTATAAAGCTTGGCTTGTTGCCAAGGGCTATCATCAACAAGAAGGTATTGACTACCATGAGACCTTTAGTCCAGTGGCAAAACAACCTACAATTCATGTGCTTTTGTGTCTAGCTCTTCATCACCATTGGCCTATTAAGTAGTTGGACATCTCCAATGCTTTCTTATATGGTACCTTGGAAGAAGAAGTATATATGGATCAACCTCAAGGTTTTATAGACCCTCAGTTTCCTTCTCATGTCTGTAAGCTTCACAAGGCTCTTTATGGCCTCAAGCAGGCTCCTTTAGCATGGTACTCTACCTTCTCGAAGTTCTTGCTTGGGCAATGGTTTCTTCTTAGTCATTCTAATTCCTCTCTGTTTGTCAAGACTGCTTCATCTTCTATTGTCATCATCCTTGTCTATGTTGATGATATCTTGCTCACTGGAAATGATTCTGCTCTCATCAATGTTTTTCTTGTGCAACTGCATGAGGTTTTTCCATGAAAGAACTGGGTCTTGTCTCCTATTTCTTAGGCATCTCAGTTCAGTCTCATTCCCATGGATTTTTTCTTTCCCAACAAAAGTATGCTGGTGAACTCTTGCTCAAGGCTGGCATGGTGGATTGCAAGCCTAGCTCCATTCCTATGGCTCTCAAGTCCTCCTTTGATTTTGCTGCTGAGTTTCCCTTCTCTGACCTTTCACTTTATCGCAGCCTTGTTGGTGGTATACAGTACTTAACTATAACCAGGCCTGACATAGCTTTGGCAGTGAATCATGCATGTCAGCATATGCACTCCCTTTCTGTAGCTCACCTTACTCTGGTCAAAAGGATTTTTCAATATGTTAAAGGCTTTTTATCTCAGGGCCTCTCCTTCACACCTGCTCCTTTCATACTTCATGCCTACACTGACTCTAATTGGGCTGGTGACTGTGTCCATCGCAGATCAACTTCAAGCTTTTGTGTGTTCCTTGGTCCAAATCTTATGTCCTGGTCGGCTAAAAAGCAGGCCACTGTCTCTAGATCCTCAACTGAAGCTGAGTATAGAGCTATGGCTCATACTGTTGCTGAATTATGCTGGCTTCAAAAGCTACTCAAGGAGTTGTCCATCTCTTGTTCGTCTTCCCCTATTCTTTGGTGTGATAATGTCTCGGCTATGGCTTTGGCTTCAAATCCAGTCTTTCATGCCCGTTCGAAACATATTGAAATAGATTGCCATTTTATTCGTGAAAGGGTAGCTTCTAAACAGATTTCTCTTTCCTATATTCCTTCGGTTGATCAGGTTGCTAACATCTTCACTAAGCCTCTGTCTTCTTCTCGGTTTCAATATCTTAAGGACAAACTAATGGTGCTTCCCAACCCCATTTGTTTGCGGGGGAATGATAAGAGTGTTGAGGAATACTCATCTCAGCATCTCAAGCCATACTCTTAGCAGCTCAAGGCACGAGTGCAGCCAGAAGAGAAGCCAACAAACACCTCTGCTCACACATGTGATAATAGATATGGTTATGGAAGTAAAGTGAGTTAGTTATATTGTTAGTTAGTTAGATTGTGAATTAGTTAGTTTGTTTTGTAACAAACTCAGTGATAATACACTGATTATAAATATATGTAAAACTCTCATCATATGAATCTAAGAAAGAAAGATATTTTTGTAAATTCTGTTACCTTCCAACCATTGTACAAATGAATTGGATTTTTTTTTATTTTTTATGGGAGTTTTCCCTGATTATGGTTGAGGAATTTTATTTTCTATTATTATTTTTAAGGAAAACTTGTCAGCTATAGAAAACATGAAATGAACAAAGAGAGTTAACAACTTCATTTTTCAAATAGATGGAACATTCTTTCGGATATAAAGAAAACTTTTTTGAGCTGTTCTCTGGAATAGTTTTAACACATGATGGAATATGTGCATACTTATATTTCATTGGCTACTTTATTTTAGTCGGTATTCTATATTAGCAGGATAGAAGAATTCGATGAACATGTTATGGTTACAAAATTGATATTTTACAAGTTAGGTAAAATAAATTCCAGAGTTTGAAAATTTGTATTTGGATCCAACATTTGTGTGAAGGGAGATATATTGGAGAAAGGTGGTTTCTTGCAAATATTTTGTGTTGTTGGTCTATGCAAAGGAATTAAAAGTGAGTGGGACACTTTTTCTAAGCATATTCAATTTGTGGTGGGGAGCAGGGAACGCGTTAGCCTCTTTAACGAATTCAAATTTAATAATAATAATAATAATAAAGACAAAGTGTCCATTCCCTACCACAAATTGAATATCCCCCCACCCCACCCCCCTCCCCCAAAAAAAAAGAAAAAGAAAAAAACTACGAATTAAAATTGAAGTTCCTAACTTTTTAGCCTCTTTAACGAATTCAAATTTAAGATTTTCATGTAATTCCACTCATTACAATAAATTAAAAAAGTAAATAAAAAATAAAAATAATTATATAATTAAATAGTAGATGAGCATGTAAATTAACATTGAAACTGAATAATAAAGTTCATATTATTTATAAGAAATAGTAGATGAGCATGTAAATTAATTAACATTGAAACTGAATAACAAAGTTCATATTATTCATAAGAAAGAAATTTGTTATCAGGATACAACATATAAGAGTTTTAGGGACAAAATTTTTTCATCCCTAAAAGTGCAAATTTTGTTGCAAAAAATATTTGAGAATCAATTTTTATCATTGCGAGAATAGTTGCTAAACGGTAATCACAAAAAGTAAAAATAAAAAATAAAAATGAAGAATGCTTTTAGAGATAAAGTTTTTAAAAGGTCACTAATAAATGTACTTTTAGAAACAAAATAATTTGGTCTTAAAAAAAATTATTTTTTGAGACAAATTTTTGTCCTAAAAGGATATTGTATGAGCACAAAATAATGTTCTCGTATAATCCTATTGATCAAGTCTGCACTCCTCCAAACGTCATCGCTTTACTCCCTGAAAACACAAACGTGAGCTAGCCGGCGGGTGTGTGCCGGATACCTCTCCGATGCCTAAGTCAGCAAAATAGACAAATAGACAAAAGCTCTATGTGTTCAAGAATCAAAGTTGTGTTACCTGTATATAGGTTCTGTTGTGAGCTTTTATAACTTTTCCTTGGCACGATCCTAGTAGGACTCTTATTCCTCCATGTAGAGTCCTCCTAGGAATCACACTCCTGAAAGATAATGCTTATCTTTCAATAGCCCCCTCACTGCTTAAACCAAATGAGATGGTTTTACCCTGGTTGGATAAGAGTATGACTGAGCTAACACTAGCCCTTTGTCATACTCAATCTAGTGCCTTCACAAGTACCACATAGCTTGGTTATTGTTCACTTGTACCCCGGTTTTGGCTGTTGAGACCGAGCTAACTACAACAAGTCTTGACCGAGCTAACAAGAGCAAGGTCCAATACAAGAAGCCCAAATATCTCAGCTCTAAATACTTTGACCGAGCTAATAATCACCATTCCGGCCGTGGTGACTGTAACCACTTGGACCGAGCTAACCATGGCTGAGCTAACCACTCTAACACTAAGGTCCACTTCACTAAGCCCTTTTTACCACGGCCCATAAAACAGCCCATCACTACGCTTGGGCCTAGCTCGGCCCTAATGCACATAACAACTTCCTCTCAATTGCCCTTTAATTCCATTTGCCATGCATGATTTGGGATTACCTTTTTACCGGCCGAGCTAAAAGTGGCCTTCAACCGAGCTAAATTGATACCAAGCTACTAATTTGTCCGGTCAAAATGTCTTTTCAGTCGCTGTATAACTGAATCGCTTACGATTCTCTTGAACATGTGGCTAGCCCTTATTGGTCAAATACAGCTGCCATCGCCGCCTTCGTACTTCGCAAAATTTGAATAGTCCCGCCCAAATTCACGCTTTTCACAAAAACCCTACTCTTTGAACAAAACATACCACTATTCACTTTCTCTCTCTTTTCTCTCTGAGCCTCCATTTTCCTAAATACTGCATTTGCAAAGCTTGTGCTCCTGTCTGGCATTTTCATCGTTTGGACCTTCATCCTCTTTTTCTAAGACTGTAAGTGACTCAAATCCTATTTTTTCTGTTTATTTTGTGAACATGTATAGTATAGATGCATATACTCATATATTTTACAAAACACTCTGTAGTTTTGATGAAATAGGTAAGAACAGATAGTACCAAAAACCAGGCCCCCAAACCATAGGCTCGTGCTTAAGAACTCACCCTCTAGATTCAGAAAACATGAAGTTTGAATCTAGAATCGTGGTGTAACCGAGCTAAAAACCTGTTTAGGCAACTCTAGGCTTTGGTACAGCCGAACTAGGGAACTTGTTTGTATTTTAGGTATGCACCCAGCCAAACTAGATAACTCCCCCCAATAAGCCGAACTAAACCTTCACGCCACACCTTTAGTTTCAATTAGTCTAAGAGCCTTCCATTTCATATTGCCGAGCTAAAGTTCTTCACCCCAACTGAACTAAGAACGGATAGTATCCCACGTAGCCGAGCAAGGCCTATACTTATTTTTCCTTCATACTTAGCACGGTCCAACGATCTGGGCTTAACACTTTTCATTTCCACTTTGCAGACTCTGACTAGGTTGGCCAGGCACTCCTCTGCACGCTCAACTGAGATACTCAACTTCATCTCAACACCGAGCTAGCACTCCGAGCTAACTTATACATCATTTAAGTCCACATGGGCAAATATCATTTCCTAGTAAACTCACCAGGGGCTATTGCGGAATTCCACAAGGATTACAACATCCCTGATGACGTCCACCTTTCACTCGCCGAACTAGACACAACTCCATGGGGAAAATAGGGCTTCGTTCCCTTCCCCGTTTTTTCCATTGTACCAGCCGGACTCCGATTCCCTGTCTAACCACTCCTTTGTGAATTCCTTAGGCAGACTAGAATATGGTCAACACAACTCAGCACCAATTCTTATAGAATAATAAATGGCATTGCCGAGCTAAATCACCGACGTGGCCTTAACCTCGGTTTAGCCGAGCTATTTCACCAATACTCTCTAGGCCAGAACGAAGACGGCTGGGTAAATTATTTAAGAATAAGACGCCGCCGAGAGAAAATAATAAAAAACACTCCAGATAAAGATGTAAATGATGACGACTTTTTCTGGGTTTCTGGTAACTTCGAGGACCAGGAAGCCCAAATACTAGGAGATTGGATTAACTAGAATAAAGGAGTAACCGATATATATACCTCGGCTCAGTTTTGTGTGTTCTTTACTGTTTATAAATTTTGCACCGTGCTAACCGTTACTTTTTCTTTATGCAGATTTCAGCCAACTAAAGTCGCAGTATAGTTACCCCAATCTAGACGCACTCCGTGCCGTACTACGATACCACGATCGAGGTTGGGTTGAGCTACTTAATTTTGAACCAACATACAGATACAGCAGTAGGAGGAAGACTAGGGTGACAGATTTCCTACTGGAACCTTCAGCAGAACCAGATCCAACATTACCTCAAATCAATCTGATCCCACTAACAGAGGAGCAAGAAATGACCAAATGCCGAGCTGTCCAAGCATTGATTACCGAGACGAATCAAGCTGAGGTACCACAAGCTGGCCAAACACATGAGGCCGTGGTAGCCCTTCCAACAGCCAGGCCCTCATCATCTCGGCCAAGTAAGCGTGCTCGCACTTCCACAACCGAGCCGCAACACCTTGTTAACGAAGATGAAACCGTGCTCCCACAAATCACTTCACCAAGCCCAAAGCCCAGACGATCTGACCGGGCTAGCACTTCAGCGTGGGCACCAAAACTGACGTACAAGAACCGGGTCATAGCGAACACTGACTCAATGGTGGCAGATAAAGACCACTCACTTGCCTTTAACCTTGCAAAAAGTGTGTGTCTGCCACCCGATATGGAACATCACGACCATCTTACCGAGCTCAAAGCCATCCGCTCGGCCACCAAATCGATGGTGCTAGTGAGTACTTTTTTTTTTCTTTTTCTTTCTAATTTGGTACATCTGTTTGCTTGGTTTTACTCAAAATTTCTTACCGCCCTTTTGTAGGCCATGCAGAAAAACCACATTGCACATAAGCGTGTGTTGGAACTGCGCAAAACAGCACGGCAGGCCGTGGCTGACACTAACGCAAAAACAGTCGAACTAAAGGAAGCTCAACAGAAAACCATCGAGCTAGTTAACGCGGCGAAAATCAATAAGTAGAAAGCTCTAGCCGCGCTAAAAGACCACTATTTGCGTGAGCTGGTCAAGCTAGAGAAAAAGAAAGACGCTGTGACTGCCGAGCTAAGGAAGAGTGCCGAAGACGCGGAAGACCGGGGCTGTAAGGAGGGGGAAGCCACCTACATTCTGCAGTGTGAGGCTGCCAAGGATATATTTTTCAAATGTGGGTGGAAGACAGCCGTGGCGAAGCTCGATCATGGCCAGGAGACCAAGGTTTTTCAAAACCCTCCACCCCACTTTATCCCGAGCTACATGGCGGAGTATGCCAATGTTATTCAGCAGAAATTTCTTCAAGTTGAGGAAGAAGAAGAGGTATCCCCAGAACCCAACAACACCCCTGCCGTCGTCAATGATCCTGGTGTTCAAGTTGGTCAGTCAGCTCGGGTGAAGCTCCCGGTGCCCAATATAGTTAGAGATGCGACCGACCTTCCTGTTGAGACCAAGCCACAGACTGATGAAACTCGAGTTGATCTTAACATAGACCTTGATGATCTTTTTGTTTGATTTTGTACTTTTCTTCTTTTGATATCAATGGAGTTTGTAACTGGGCTACGGCCCCTCTTTTGTAATGCACTTTGGAATGAAATCTCCAGTTTGGAATGAAGTCTTCAATTTTTTCATCTTTTTGCTCGGTTTATTCCATACTATAATTTGTATGAAGTTTAGCATTTTCTGGCCGAGGTACCTATCTTGGTCTTGGAGCCTTGTATTTTCTTTGGTCATTCCTGCCAATTCTCTTCAGCCTAGATCTTTATCTGGGCTGAAGAGTACTCAAAGTTGGTTATTCCAGCCAACCACTCTTCAGCCTAGATCCTTATCTCGGCTGAAGAGAGATAAGTGTTGATTTTTCCAGCCAACCTCTTCAGCCTAGATCCTGATCTTGGCTGAAGAGAGCTCAAAGTTGGTTATTCCTGCCAACTTAGAGCCAAGACTTTGGTTATTCCTGCCAAACTTCTTCAGTCTAGATCTTGATCTCGGCTAAAGAGAGCTCTAAGTTAGTTATTCCTGCCAACTTAGAGCCAAGTGTTTGGTTATTCCTGCCAAACTTCTTCAGCCTAGATCCTGATCTTGGCTGAAGGCTGAAGAAGGCTCAAAGTTGGTTATTCCTGCCAACTTAGAGACAAGTGTTTGGTTATTCCTGGAAAACTTCTTCAGCCTAGATCCTGATCTTGGCTGAGGAGGGCTCAAAGGTTGTTATTCCTGCCAACTTAGAGCCAAGTGTTTGGTTATTCCTGCCAAACTTCTTCAGCCTAGATCCTGATCTCGGCTGAAGAGAGCTCTAAGTTGGTTGTTCCTACCAACTTAGAGCCAAGTGTTGGTTTTTCTGGCCAACTTTGCTTTCATTGCCCCTAGCATGCTAAAACAACTTTTACAAAAGAATTATGCTGAAAAGGAAGCTAATTATTGTATTGAAAAAAGAAAAAATTACAAGTACTTTTAATGAAAAGCTAAAAATAGAATAGTTTGAGATTGACAGTGTTCCATGGCCTGGGAATAGCCTTGTTGTCTCCATCTTCCAAGTGATATGCCCCTTTTCCTGCTAAGCCAACCACTTTGTATGGACCTTCCCAATTAGGCCCTAACTTGCCATCTCCGGGTACCAGAGTATTTCCCATTACTTTGCGCAGCACCTAATCTCCAATCTTGAATTGCCTTGGATGTACTGTCTTGTTATATTTTCTGGATAACTCTTGCTGGTATGAGGCGATGTGAACCAGTGCTCTTTCTCTTCTTTCTTCTGCAAGGTCGAGTTCCAAGGCTATGGCTTCTCCATTTAAGTCTGGGTCAAAATTTTCACTTCTAATAGTGGGGAGGCCAACTTCTAGTGGGATTATTGCTTCCATGCCATAGGCCAAGGAAAAAGGTGTTTCTCCAGTTAACCGCCGAGGTGTAGTACGGTAAGCCCATAAAACATGAGAAAGCTCCTCAGCCCACTTGCCTTTTGCTTTCTCTAGCCTTTTCTTCAATCCATCTAAGACGACTTTGTTTGATGCTTCCGCCTGGCCATTTGCTTGGGGGTATTCAGGTGTAGAATTGTAGAATTCTATCTTGTACTCCTCACAAAAGCCTCTAAAATTTTTTCCATCGAACTGAGTGCCGTTGTCAGATATTAGAGCCTTGGGTATGCCAAACCGAGTGATGATATTCTGCGAGACGAACTTCTTCACATCTTTCTCTTTTATTGAGGCGAGTGCTTCTGCTTCCACCCATTTTGTAAAGTAGTTTGTTGTTGCAAGAAAGAACTTTCTGTTACTGGGTGTCGTTGGAAGTGGTCCTACTATGTCCAAGTGTAGACACCCCATTTTTGACCGTCCTCAAGACTTGGACGTCACCGTTTGAACACCCGGTGATCATCCATGTTTGTGTTCGTTTGGAGTTACCGGAGGTCTCGGCTACGCGCCTTGCCTCAGGATTTCCGAACTCAACTGTTTAGTGTCTGGTTTTGAACCAAAAACTTGTTTTTTGCCTTGGAGGGGCAGGGAATGCCTTGTGAGGCATCCCCACACATCACCGGCCATGGACAGAGGCCACCGGCTGATGTTTTGTTTCCATCGGCAATGTATATTGCCGGTCAGCATTATTTGTTGCCGGTCGGCAGTCCATTTTGTCAAGATGGCAATTTTGGGCAGCCGACTACTGTTCATCTACTTTTGCAGATATTTTAATACAGCTGTATGGCATTTTGTGTGTATGGAGGGGTGGCCTTCTTGTTAGCTTACCTTGTAAGCTTTACAAGATTGGCTCCTCTATAAGAGGAGCTCCCCTCTCCCTTGCTTAGGGTTAGACATTTTGGAGAGAAAAGACATTGTTAGAAGCTCTGGTTCTAGGGTTAGAACTTATACATATTCTATCTCTATATCTCTCTCTCTTGAGTGTTCTAGGTGTATTTGTTCATAGTATTGCACACAAACACCTACCATTACACCTTCCCTTGGCTATTGAGGTTCTAAGGGATTGTTTTCAGAGTTTTGGAGCTGGTTTGGAGCTTAAGGAGCTGCTGGAGCTTCATTTGTGAAAGAGGTCTTCAAGGGTAACAATCTTGCCCTTTTATTCGCCATTCTTGCATACTATTTTTGCCTATCTTAGAACTGTTTTTGAGCTTAGTGTATAATACTAAAAAGTTCTGTTTTTGGGCCCTCTAAATAGTTTGTTTAGAGTGTTTTGTGGTTTGGAGGTGTTTGACCCCTCTTAGGCCTTGAGAGGCCCCATTTTGTGCTATTTTGAGTGAGCTCTGGGACCTTGGTGTTTGGGCCTCCTCACCACTAAAATCTTGAGGGATTTCAGAGGTGAGGATAGTGCCTTGAGGTCCTAGGGAGGAGAGGGCCACCCCCTCTCCTTGTTGTCCTTGAAAAGGACCATTTTTGGCCTCTTGAGGGAGCACCTAGCTAAGCTTCATGTTGACCATGCCTCAGCTAATTTTTGTGCTTATTATGTCATGATATGCCTCTGTTTTTAGTTGGTTTTGGTACACCATGCATGTTTAGCATACCTACCTTGTAATGCCATGTTTAGGCCTTAACATGCCTTAGGTTGTAAACCATTGTCCAAGCGTGTTTTAGGTCGAGCTTTGTGAAGCTTTTGTGCTTATTTTGCCATGCTAAAGGTCTGTCCTTAATCATTTTGGTTGGCCATGATGTGTTTGGTATAGCCCCTTTGCATTCCGGCATGTTGGCCTTAAGTGTGCGAGTGTGTAGCATGCATTACTTGCTTTGTTTTAATGATTTGGTACTGTTTATAGCATCATTTCAGTCCCCTTTGCATGCTTGTATGCTTACCTTGGATGCCTCTTTGATGCCTTATGAGCTTGTGTGGTATGCCCCTTGAAAGTGCATTTGTGTATGCTTTTGAATTCAAGCCATTTAGATGCCATCTAAGTGGTCTTTTGGGCTTTGTTTTACGTGCTAAAACTCTATTTTTGGTCATTAAATTCATGCCATGTTTGGTCTTGCTAAGTGTAGTTCAATACTTCATTAGCTTGCCTTGAATGCTTGGGCCACTTGTTGCATGTTTAGCCTATCTTGTTTGCTTGGTTTGGCACCATGTCTTTGCATGATTTTCAGAGCTTAATGCATGACGTTAGTCCATGTTTGCATCCTCTTAAGTGTGCTTGAGAATTACTTTTAAATGCTTGAAGTATTGGACACCCATTGCATGCATGTGTGCGTGTGTGTTAGTCCTTCATTTTGGGCACTTTGGCCACTGTTTTAGGCCTAGTTATGACTGCCTAAATCATGTTTAAGTCCACCTCTTTGCTTGTTGTATGTACTCCTTGTATGTTGTAGCATATGGGTGAGTTGTTGCATAGTTGAACTCGCATGATTGAATGAAGTCACATGTTTGATTACATGCTTAAACACCCACATTGTGCCTTGCATACTTGTTGGTTGCATTATCTCATGCCTTGCATGTCTTGTATGCTTGCTTGCATTATCCATGTTACATACTAGTCAACATGTTTAAGATTGCATTGCATTGGCATGCATGCTCTACCTCTTGACCAAATCATGATAGAGGTTGAGTCCCATTGGTTTGTTGGTTCGCATTGCATTTGACATCAAAATGTGCACACTTGGTCCCTTGGGCCATCACGCATTGAAATGCACGATGGGTGGTCCGAGAACCAAGGACCATGTCCCTTTGAGTCATACACATGAAAAGGGGCTTGGTAGGTGCATACATTGCTTGAATTACATTGCCATGCAAAATCCTGTCCTCTGCTGCTGTCAAACAGGTTCTACAGGCACTTCTTGCCGATCGACTGCATATAGTGCCGACCGGCAACCCATCTATGGCCGATGGATGAATTCTTGGCCGATGACCACCAGATCACAGCCGGTGATGATTCCTTCCAGCCGGTGGCATTCCCCAGCATCCAAAGAAACAATTCTGAGACTTTGACAGTCTTCAGAGGAGCAGAGCAGGGAAAACAGAGGCAGATTGCGCATGGCAGTGAATTCCCGAGCAAGACCGAGCATGCATTGCATTGGGCTATCTTCCCGAGGCGGTTTACTGTTTTTCCTAGCTTAGTTAGTTTGTTAACTAATTAGGTAATTTGTAATAATTAATTAGCTTGCGAGTTAGTTAATTTGTATTATTCTTTCGGTCCCTCCGAGCGAGGGCGAATTTGTAATAAGTGTGGGTGAGTGTGTGCAAGTCTTCCAACCCCCACTTCTTTCTCCCTTTTACTTACCTGCTTTGATGATTAGTAATAGGAAATGTTTAATTTAGCATACCTTATGCTATGCATGCGTGCATCATTCATCAGTATTGCATGTACCGGGCTCGGTACATCATGCTAACTGCACTTGTACTTCAATTCCAAATTGAATACGTGCATCAATTAATTGCATTTCACATGCCATGTTTAGGTTAGCCGAGCCTACTCTAATTGCATCCTGTATGTGTTGCATTAGTCAATTTGACATGAACTAGGACCATGCATGTTGGCTAACTAGTTTATTATTTTGGCACGGAGTACGATGTAAGTATTTTCATGCTTTAGCATATCGCATGTGTGTGAATGCTATCATGACGGCATGCTTACTATGTGGCTAGATGCTTATGTGATAAACTGCTTGAATGCCTGTGGGTGAAGGTTGGATTGTCTGAGTTGGAAAAACTCGTTGAAATCCGTATTTTAGCCTACTTGCGAGTAGCAAATTCCAAAGTGTTTTTCAAGACAAACGGATATGCAATGCTTATTTCCAAATTAGGCAATCTAGTCTATACTTGTGTGCTGTGCGCATAACATAGTAATTCTAGGCTAATAAATGGAATAAGAACACATAACGTTTTCAAAACTGGATATCATGGTTAGTAGAGGGCGATCTTCGGATCGGGCGAGAGGGGGTGCTCATAGCTGACCTTCCCCAATCGTACCCAAGTTCCCGAGCCGAGGCAACTTTGGTGATGACGGACACGTGGCCTTTGGCACCGAGTCAGGGTTTCCTAAATTCTCCCATTTTAAAATATTTCGGTGGCGACTCTATATCTGGCAAAGCAGCCTATGTTTGGCACTTCTTTTCAAAAAATCTGTTTCTCAAAACGATTTGCCGGATTTGGACTCTTTGGTTCAGATTAAGAACCGTGACACAAATCGAGTCCGAACTGTAGCGAGGGCCCCTCGCGGGCGCGTCTACACCAAGCCCCACATTGCGAAGGGCCATGGGCTAGTTAATGGTAGAAGCTCTCTGGCCGTTTGATGTATTTGATATGCGAACTTTTGGCATTTTTCGCATCTCTTGACATACTTTTCTGAATCTGCTTGCATGTATGGCCACCAATATCCTTGTGAAATTGCTCTATATGCCAATGATCTTCCCCCTCGGTGGCTTTCGCATACACCTTCGTGTATCTCGAACAAGAATGCTTTGACCTTGCTCGGATGAACACATTTCAGGTAAGGTCCTATGAAGGATTTTTTGTACAAGGCCATTGATGGAGAAAACCAAAATCGTTGTGACTTTGCTCTGATCTTGTTGGCTTCTTTCTTTTCTTCAGGTAAGATGCCGTCTTTTAAGAATACTATAATGGGATCCATCCATGAAGGGCCTAGCTCGGCGGAACATACCTCAGCTACTTCGGGTTCTTCAATGCTTACTTTTGGTAGGAAGTCGATCAGTAATGGATATGGGATGGATGCATCTGTCATCGAAGCAAAACCTGCTAGTTCGTCTGCTCTACTGCTTTCTTTCCGGCCGATCTGCTCTATCCGCACTACTTTGAATTTCATGATTTCCCTTCTGACTAACTCTTGATACTTCATCATCCTCTCATCTTTTGTTTCGTAGTTGCCTGAAATCTGGTTTACTACCAGTTGGGAGTCATTGTAAACCATTAGCTTGGTGGCCTGTATGAAGAGTGCTGATTTTAGGCCTGCTAAGAGTGCTTCATACTCAGCCTCATTGTTTGTTGCTGGGAAGCCAAGGTTGACTGCTTATTCCACTATTAGGCCATCTGGTGAGATGAGGACTATGCCAAGTCCTACACTGTGCCTGTTGGATGCTCCATCCACAAAGAGCTTTCATATCTCTCCAACGAATAGCTTCGAGCCAGTGGAGAGGTCGGATGATGTCTTGGGGTCATGTGTTGCTTATGTTTTCTTCCAAGTCTATGCCTGTGTAGACCGCCCTAAGAACTCTGCTCTCCGCGCCGCGAGGGCGCGAATCGTTTTGTTCTTAGCTACTACTGTTCGGACTCGTGTCACGATTCTGAATCTAATCTCACAAAGTGCAATGTGAGACCGATAAATCACCAAAGAGTCCAAATCCGGCAAATCGTTTTGGAAAATTGATTTTTATAAAGAAGTGCCAAACATGGACTACTTTACCAGATACAGAGTCGCCACCTAAATGTTTTATTTTTGGGAAATTGAGGAAACCTTAACTCGTGCCTAAGGCCACGTGTCTATCATCACCAAAGTTGTCTCAGCTCGGGAACTTGGATACGAGAGGGGAAGGTCATGCAATGAGCACCCTCACTCGCCCGATCAAAAGATCGGCCTTTACTAACATTATATTTTGTTTTTGAAAACACATGTGTTCTTATTTCGGTGTATTAACCTAGAATTACTATGTGATGCGCACAGCATACAAGTATAGACTAGATCGCCTAAGTTGGAACAAAACATTTCATGTTTGTTTGTTTGAAAACAGTTTGAAGTTTGCTACTCGCAAGTAGGCTAAGACATAGATTTTGCCACCCTAAAGTGGGCTTAAAACGCACAGTTTGATGAATTGTTCCAATTCAAGCAATCCAACCTTCACCCACAACCATTCACGCAGTTAAACACTTAAGTAATTAGCCTCATGGCAAGCATGCTAAACATGGCAGCACTTACACACGTGTGGGGATGCTAAAGCATAAACACTCACAGTGTACTCCAAGCCAAAACAGAGAACTAGTTAGAAATCATGCATCATCCTAGTTCATGTTAAGATGGCTAATGCAACACATGCAAAAATGCAACTAAGATAGGCTCAGCTATTCTAAAGATGTCATGTGAATGCAACTTGATAATATGCTGTTGAACACATGTTCAAGTAAATGTATAGAAACACCATGCAATTTGTATGATGCGCCGAGCCCGGTGCATGCAAAACAGATGAATGAATGTACGCATGCAAAGCATAAGGATGCTAATTGAAATATGTCCTAAAACTAACCATCGTAAGCTAGTAAGTAAAAGGGAGAAAGAAATGGGGGTTGGAAGACATGCATCACACACACGCACGCTTATTACAACAGTTGGCCCTCTTGATGGAGGGTCCGAATAAAAAGCTAACTAGCTAATTTAAGCTAATTAAACTAATTATTACATAATGAAGCTAATTAACTATTCCTAGTTAACTAACTAGTTATTACAACACAAATTAAATAGCTAAGCGCATTAACTACTTAAATACAAAATCATAGTATTAACTAGCTAAGCAAATTAGCTAAGTAAAGTAGTAAAGAAATGTCCTCAGAGGGAGAAGAGTGCATGCATGCCCGATCGCCTCGTTCGGAAATCCATCGCGATGCCCCAACTTGCCTCTGTTTTCATTTGTTCTCTGAACCTTGCACCAAGCTCTAGATAGCTTCTAACTCACATTGGGGACCTGTGGGAGGGCTGCCGACCACCTAGGGATGTTTCCAGCCACTGGCCGACCACCTATGTTTGCTACAGACCAGAAAAAGTGGTTGGCCAGCTTGTTTTTCTGGTCGGCCGACTAGAAGTTGCTGCACTTCTCCAGTTTGCTGCAACATAGAGCAAGAAAGGGCATGGCAATGTATTTGCAAGATATGTGTGCACAACTACCCTCCCTATCATTTCATGAGCTCAAGGGAGTGTAGTTCTCGACCCTCGGGCCACCAATCACACATCTCGATGCATGATGACCGAGAAACAAAGTTGAACGAATCAATGTGAAATGAATGCACACATAACACATAAATGTCTTGACCTCTATCATGTATGATCAAGAGGTCGGCGACCGAGAATTGAGGCACGTTTCATCATTTTAAGTATGAAACGTCCCTCGTTTCTCGTGTTTGGATTAACACCTAATCCAAACAACAATGCAAAGCAATCATGTTAAACACAACATGCAAACAAGCAAACATGCAAACATCATGCTATCCTACCATTTTCTAATGACATGCATACACAATGCAAATAACAACATGGCATACACAATGTAAACAACAACATAGCATAATGAAATACAACACAAGTATGCATCAACAATGCAAATAACAAGCATGCAAAACATAATGCAACTCAAGCATTCAAACATGATGTAATGTAACAACATTTGAACAACATGCTCAATAGACTTAAACCAAATATGGACAGACCTCAGTCATGCCAAAACAGTGGCCATAATGCTAAAAAAAAAAAAGGCATGAAAGCAAGAGAAATGCATGCACATGCATTGGCTCACCAACTAGGCCTAAGAGCACAACTCTCAAGAGCGCTCAAGAAGTGATAAACATGGGAGTGTAACAACACTATAAGCTCTGAAATAAGGTATGAAATGATGCCAAATCACTCAAACAATACAAGCATAGCATACTAGAGTCCTTAAGGCATAAGGTTAGCAAACAGGATTACAAAGGGATATGCAATACATGGCATAAATGCATGAACCAACCATGGACAGAGCTCGAGTAGGTCAAAACAAGGACCAAAACATGCTAAGATGGGAGCTCAAGGACTTAGGCAAGATGACATACATGCTAGGCCACAAACAAGGCAACAATGCATAACACTCAAGGGCACTTAAAGAGTGAAAGAAGTAAGAACATGGCAATTCTATATGCTCTGAAATGCCATGTTAAATGATTCCAAATCATCCAAACAACACAAATGAAGCATGCTATGGTGCTCAAAACTCAAAGCTAGCAAGGCCAATTGCACTACAACTATGCAATACATGAAGCATATGGCCAATACAACCCAAAATAGTCCTAGAGCATGTCAAAGTGATGCTAAAACATGTATGGAAGGAAGCCAAAATAAGCTAGCATGGTGAGCATGAAACATGAAATATGCAAGGGCAATAGGGAGGATTACACTACACCTACCAAAGCCAAGCATGAGATGGCTTTACCAATAAAAATCAGAGTTATATCATGGCAAAATAACCCCAAAAACATACTGAAATGATAGCTTGTAAGCTTAGGCACGAAAGCATACGCAATGACCCATGTTTGAGGCATAAAACACAAACTCTCCAAAGCATGGAAAGAGTGACAAATGCAAGTGTATGATCACACTACATGTACTGAAACCACATTTCAAATGATGCCAAATCATGAAAATAGTCCAAGTAATGCATGCTAATGGACTCAATACATAAAGCTAGTGAGCAAGATTGAACCATGGCTATACAAAACAATGCATGCATGACCAAACAAAACACAAATCAGAGCTTAAGCATGCTAAAACATGGACAAAAGCTTCTTAGATTTAAGCCAAAACATGCTAGAATGATGGTCTAAACACATGATGCATGTTAGGCTAATTCATGGAATTGCACTACAAGTGCATGGAGCAAGCATGGGGCTATCAAACCAAACCTTAACAGACGTATATCATGGCAAAAAAACACCAAGAACATGCTGAAATAGAATAAAATCATGCCAGAAAGGCATGCTACTTCATGAAGCATACAAGACTGGTTTGCAAAATTTACACTACAAGTGTATAAGGCATGCAAGAAATGACAAAGCCAAATCAAAATAGTGGTATGCCATGTCAAAATAACCCCAAATACATGCTAAGATATGGCCGACATAAGCTTAACAAACATGCTCAAACATGAGGCATTCAAAGCAAGCATACAAGATACAAGGAGAGGGGATGACCCTCTCCTATTTGGGACCTCAAAACCACCTTTCCACCACTAAAAATCCTTTGGATTTTAGTGGTAAAAAGGCCAAAAAGAAGTTGTCCCAATAGCTTAAAAGGAAGGTTCAAAACAAGGCCTAACAAGGTACAAGAGGGGGTAGACTACCCCCAACACCAACAAGGCCTCAAACAAACATGTTAAGGACTGAAAAATAGAAATTTTTGTAGTAGAAAGTCAAGCCTAAAACAACAAGCAAGTAAGGCCAAAGGCTTAATCGAAACAAAGGCTTAAAGGGCTAGTTGACTCACACTTGAAGAACCACTCTAGAGCAACAACTCCAGCAGCTTCTTCTAACCAAAACCAGTCCAAAAACTTCAAAAACAACTTCAAGGGACCTCAGCTCCAAGAGCATGGTGTTTCACTATGTGTTTGTGTGTTAAAGTGTGATAAAAAGGCACTTTTGAAGCACAAATGTGAAGCAAAGAGCAAGATAGAGACAAAGATGTATCTACATCTCTCAAGCACAAAATTTTGACCCTGGAGAAAAAGAGGGGAGGTTCTCTTATATAGAGAACCAAAGTGTAAGCTTGTTGAACAAGCTTAAGGTCTAAAGCCATCCCTCCATACACGAGGATGGTTTTTGAGCCCTCCAATTGTTATAGCTGGAAAGAAAATATCTCCAAGAATGAGCTGGAAAGTTGTCAACCACTTGAAGTGGTCGGCCAGCTACTTACACTGGTCAGCCACAGGGGAGAGGTGGTCTGCAGCATGAAAGCAAGGCAGTGGTGTGGTGGCCAACCAAAAAAAGGTGGCCCAATGACCAAGAAAACCAGTTGCCCGACTAGAAAACTGGCTGGTAGGAAGGAAAGTGGTCTCCAAGGGGAAGAACTGGTCTCCCACCCTTATACCACCTTCTAAACAAGGAAAAAAAGGTTTGTACCAAAAACAAACCAAAAAGGATGCAAGACGAAAGTCTGAGAGGCAAGGCGCGCAGCCGGAAGCCACGAAAACTAGTCTACGAGCACCAAAAGTGGTCAATGACCACAAAAGTGGTCTCCCAGACCACAGTGTCCCTCTAGGCAAAGGCAACAAGGCATGGTTCAAAAACCAAGCCAAACGGAGAACATTAAGCGGTCTCGAGACAAAACGTGCAGCCGAAGGCTCCGAAAATTGAAAACTAGTCTCCAAGCAGGAAAAGTGGTCTACGACCACAAAATGGTGGTTCACAAGACCTCTCCCTCCCTCTAGGGAAGAGAAACAAGGCTTGGTCTGCAAACCGAGCCAAAACACAAAGAGTTCAGAGGCCCGGAGGCAAGGTACTCAGCCGAAAACTCTGAAACCTCGAAACGAGCACAACATGCGCAATCATCGAGCGCTCAATCGATGACCTCTGAGTCTTAAGGTCGGTCAAAAATGGGGTGTCTACAGCCCACTGTTGGGGTTTGCTCTTTACTATCTGATTGCCCCAAGCTTTTACTCACTGATGAGTCCTCACTAAGAATGGCCCTGTTTATTCCTTCATTCTGATCCTCAAGCCTATGTGGTTGGCAGTGGGGTAGGGTATCTTGTATTAGGGGTTGCTGTAGAACATCCGCGAGGGACCCTGCTACAGTTCGGACTCAATTTGTGTCACGGTTCTTAATCTGAACCAAAGAGTCCAAATCTGGCAAATCGTTTTGAGAAACAGATTTTTGAAAAGAAGTGCCAAACATGGACTGCTTTGCCAGATACAGAGTCGCCACCTAAATATTTTTATGGGGGAATTTAGGAAACCCTGACTCGGTGCCAAAGGCCACGTGTCCGTCATCACCAAAGTTTCCTCGTCTTGGGAGCTTGGGTACGATTGGGGAAGGTCAGCTATGAGCACCCCCTCTCGCCCGATCCAAAGATCGGCCTCTACTAATCGTGATATCCTTTTTTGAAAGCGTTATTTGTTCTTATTCCGGTTTATTAGCCTAGAATTACTATGTTATGCGCACAGCAAACAAGTATAGACCAAATCGCCTAAATTGGAACAAAACATTTCATGCTTGTTTTGAAAATGGTTTGCTACTCGCTAGTAGGCTAAAATGCAGGTTTTGCCACCCTCGAGTGGGCTTTTTAGAAAAGATGGTTTTGCCACTATCAAGTGGGCTTAAAACTCACAGTTTTAATGCGTTATCCCAATTTAGGTAATTCAACCTCCATCCACAGGCATTCAAGCAGTTATATCACATAAGCAGCTAGCCTCATGGTAATCATGCTATTATGGCAACACTCACATGCGTGCGGCATGCTAAAGCATAAATGCTTACCGAGTATTCCGAGCCAAAACAAAAACTAGTTAGTAATCATATGCATGATCCTAGTTCATGTTAAGATGGCTAATGCAACACATGCAAGATGCAACTAAGATAGGCTCGGCTAATCTATAATGACATGTGAAATGCTACAACTAACACGTATTCAATTTGGAATTGAAATACAAATGCAGTTAGAATGATGCGCCGAGCCCGGTGCATGCAAGACAAATGTATGAATGCACGCATGCATAGCATAAGGTATGATAATTTAAATATGCCCTAGTCTACCATCATAAGCGGGTAAATAAAAGGGAAGAAAGACCTGGGGTTGGAAGACATACACACACTCACGCACACTTATTACACAATTGCCCTCACTCGGAGGGTCCAAAAGAATAATACAGTCCCAATAACAAATCAACTATCCTAGCTAATTAATTATTACAGACCCTTAATTAATTAACAAAATAAACGCAGAAAGAAGGTGGCCGCAGCTGTGCCTCGAAATGCGTGAACGATGCATGTTTGACTCGTCTTGCCCAAAAACTCGCTGCCATAGCACTGTTGCCTCTATTAACACTGCCCTGCTCCTCTGGGGACTGCCAAAGTTCAAGAGTATGCTCTCTGGATGTTAGGGAATACCACCGGCTAGGACAAAATTCCACCGGCCGAAGGGGATGATCACCGGCTGCCTTTTGATCTATCGGCCACAGATTACTGGCCGGTCGGCACTGTATTTAGCCAACCAGCCAAATCTTCCTACAGAACCTGCAATTGACAGCAGCAGAGGGCAAGCAGTGTATGGCATGGAATTTTTAGGCAAATGTATGCATGGACACACTCCCTATCATGTAATGGACTCGAGGGAGCATGGCCCTCGACCCTCGGGCCATCAATTATGCATTTTGATGCATGATGGCCTAAGAGGCCAAGTTAGCAACTTCGATATCAAATGGAATGCACACACAAAATACATCAAAGGCCCCAACCTCTATCATGCTTGATCAAGAGGCAAGGGATGCATGCACAATGTAATGCAACCTAAGCATGCAAGCAAGGCTAATGCAACATGATTATGCAATGCATCAAATATGCAATAGGCACACAACCTAAACATGTAAGCATACATGGCATACAACAACATGCGATGATGGACTTAAACTAACATGGATAGCTCGCAAGCATGCCAAAATCAGTGGCCATTAGATGAAAATGAGACACTCGAAATGCGCACGCATGCACGCAAATCGAGGACCGAACCTAAGGCATCAAATGCCACTCTACCAAAGCATGGCAAGGCATGGAATATGGTATGTAAACATGCAAATTTCAGCACTGAAATATGATACAAAATAGTCTCGAATCATTGAAATATGGCACCCGATGCATGAGATGAGCCCCGAAACTCAAAACTAGGCACATATGATGACTTACAGCTATACAAAGCATGCATTATTTGATCATGAAGCATGAAGAAAGATTCAAGGCAGTCCCAAAAAATGTATATTTCGAGTTCAAAGCATGGTCAAAAGATGTTAGCAAGATGGACTAAAATAGCATGCAACTTTGACTAGCAAACATGGGTTGTATGGCAAGTATATGATGCACATGGAATCTCACCAAACCATCAAAAATCAGTGAATAAAACATGTGAAAATAGGCCCAAATAACCACTGATATGCAACCATGGCATGCAAATATGATGAGTTACTTTAGAGGGCCATGCAAGGAGTTATTAAGCACATGCAAGATAGACATTTAGCAAGACCAAATCAACTCTGAAAATGAGTTTTAAGGGTCATAAAACCCACTGAAAAAGGCCTGAACTGAGCTCAAGAAGTGTGCAAACATAGGCCCCTTTGTAAGGCCAAAAATGCAAGTAATGAAGACAATAAGGGGAGGAGATAGCCCTCTCCTTCATAGGACCTTAAACCACCATCCTCACCACTAAAATCCCTCAAGATTTCAGTGGTGAGGACGCCCAAACAAGGTGGTCCCAGAGCTCACCAAAAATAGCACAAAATGGGGCCAAACAAGGCCTAAGAGGGGGTAAACGACCCCAAACACAAAAGTGTCCTTAATGAAGTATCTTAAACACAAAAAAAAAAGAACTTTTTTATGTTATACACAAAGCTCAAAACAGCAAGAAAGAGAGGCTAAAAACTTGTGCAAAAATGGGGGATAAAAGAGGGTTAAAGGCTCACCCTTGTAGACCAATGAAACCAGCAGCTTCTTGGACAAAAACCAGTCCCTTAGCCTCTGAAAATGGCCTCCAAGCTCCTTAGGTTGATGATGGAGGTGTTAGGCTAGGGGTTGGTGGCAAAGGAGCCAAGAACCAAGCAATTTGGAGCTAAAATGGAGGAGATATGGAGAGAGATATATGTATGGAGCCTTAGACCAATTCTTGGAACCCCTTGAATGGAAGGATAGGCTCTATATTTATAGAGCAAGACAAGGTGCCAAGCTTCTTAGAGAAGCTAACAAAAAAAGGGGTCAAGGGGGTCAAGCTTCTCTTAGAAGCTTGGAGCAAAAGGGCCAAGAAGGCCAAGCTTCTTGGAGAAGCTAGGCAAATGGGTCAAGCGTCTTAGAGAAGCTAGACAAGGGTTCAAGCTTCTCTTAGAAGCTTGGAGCAAAGAGTTCAAGCTTCTTGGAGAAGCCAGAACAAGGGTGCAAAAGGTGCAAGCTTCTCTTGGAAGCTTAGAAGGGTTCAAGTTTCTTGGAGAAGCTTGGAGCAAAGGGTTCAAGCTTCTTGGAGAAGCTAGAATCGAGGTTCAAAAGGTTCAAGCTTCCTCAAGAAGCTAAAACCAAGGGTTCAAAAGGTTCAAGCTTCCTCAAGAAGCAAAAACCAAGGGTTCAAAAGAGTCAAGCTTCCTGGAGAAGCTAAAAAAAGGTTCAAGCTTCTTGGAGAAGCTATAAAAAGGTCAAGCTTCTTGGAGAAGCTAAAAAGGTTCAAGCTTCCTTAACAAGCTAAAAAAAAAGGTTCAAAAGGGTCAAGCTCCCTCAAGAAAAGGTCTCGGCCAGGAAAAGTGGCCGATTGATCAAAAACAGTGGCCGGCCGACCATACACAATGCCGACCGACCATCAATAGTGCCGACTGGCCATCACCAATGGCCGGTGGCAAGGAAACAAGGTCGGTGGCCTTAAACCATGGCCGGTGAGGTGTGGGGATGGCCTACAAGCTATTTCCCATCCTCAGAAGCAAAACAATAAGTGTTTGATGTAAAACCAAACACAAAACAAATAAGTCGAGAGGTCTTGAGGCAAGGCGCGTAGCCGAAACCTCCGAGAACTCAAGACAAACACAAACAAGGGTAATCATTGAGTGTTCAAACGATGACGTCCAAGTCTTAAGGACGGTCAAAAATGGGGTGTAAAATTCAGGTTTTGCCACCCTCAAGTGGGCTTTAGAAAAGATGGTTTTGCGACTATCTAGTGGGCTTAAAACTCGCAGTTTTAATGTATTATTCCAATTTAGGTAATTTGACCTCCATCCACAGGCATTCAAGCAGTTATATCACATAAGCAGCTAGCCTCATGGTAATCATGCTGTTATGGCAACACTCACACACATGCGGTATGCTAAAGCATAAATGCTTACCGTTAGTAATCAGCCGCGGGGAATGATCACCGGCTGCATTTTGATATATCGGCTGCAGATTACTGGCCGGTCGGCACTGTATTTAGCCGACCGGCCAAATCTTCCTGCAGAACCTGCAATTGACAGCAGCAGAGGGCAAGTAGTGTATGGCATGGAATTTTTAGGCAAATGTATGCATGGACACACTCCCTATCATGTAATGGACTCAAGGGAGCATGGCCCTCGACCCTCGGGCCATCAATTATGCATTTTGATGCATGATGGCCTAAGAGGCCAACTTAGCAACTTCGATATTACATGGAATGCACACACAAAACACATCAAAGGCCCCAACCTCTATCATGCTTGATCAAGAGGCAAGGGATGCATGCACAATGTATTGCAACCTAAGCATGCAAGCAAGGCTAATGCAACATGATTATGCAATGCATCTAATATGCAATAGGCACACAACCTAAACATGTAAGCATACATGGCATAAAATAACATGCGATGATGGACTTAAACTAACATAGATAGCTCGCAAGCATGCCAAAATCAGTGGCCATTAGATGAAAATGTGACACTCGAAATGCGTGCACGCATGCACGCAAATCGAGGACCAAACCTAAGGCATCAAATGCCACTCTACCAAAGCATGGCAAGGCATGGAATATGGTATGTAAACATGCAAATTTCAGCACTGAAATATGATACAAAATAGTCCCGAATCATGAAAATATGGCACCCGATGCATGAGATGAGCCCCGAAACTCAAAACTAGGCACATATGATGACTTACAGCTATACAAAGCATGCATTATTTGATCATGAAGCATGAAGACAGAGTCAAGGCAGTCCCAAAAAATGCATATTTCCAGTTCAAAGCATGGCCAAAAGATGTTAGCAAGATGGACTAAAATAGCATGCAACTTTGACTAGCAAACATGGGTTGTGTGGCAAGTATATGATGCACATGGAATCTCACCAAACCATCAAAAATCAGTGAATAAAACATGTGAAAATAGGCCCAAATAACCACTGATATGCAACCATGGCATGCAAAAATGAAGAGTTACTTTAGAGGACCATGCAAGGAGTTATTAAGCACATGCAAGATAGACATTTAGCAAGACCAAATCAACTCTGAAAATGAGTTTTGAGGGTCCTAAAACCCACTGAAAAATGCCTGAACCGAGCTCAAGAAGTGTGCAAACATAGGCCCCTTTGTAAGGCCAAAAATACAAGTAATGAAGACAATAAGGAGAGGAGATGGCCCTCTCCTTCTTAGGACCTTAAACCACCATCCTCACCACTGAAATCTTGAGGGATTTCAGTGGTGAGGAGGCCCAAACAAGGTGGTCCCGGAGCTCACCAAAAATAGCACAAAATGGGGCCAAACAAGGCCTAAGAGGGGGTAAACGACCCCAAACACAAAAGTGTCCTTAATGAAGTATCTTAAACACAAAAAAACAGAACTTTTTTATGTTATACACAAAGCTCAAAACTGCAAGAAAGAGAGGCTAAAAACTTGTGCAAAAATGGGGGATAAAAGAGGGTTAAAGGCTCACCCTTGTAGAGCAATGAAACCAGCAGCTTCTTGGACAAAAACCAGTCCCTTAGCCTCTGAAAATGGCCACCAAGCTCCTTAGGTTGATGATGGAGGTGTTAGGCTAGGGGTTGGTGGAAAAGGAGCCAAGAACCAAGCAATTTGGAGCTAAAATGGAGGAGATATGGAGAGAGATATATGTATGGAGCCTTAGACCAATTCTTGGAACCCCTTGAATGGAAGGATAGGCTCTATATTTATAGAGCAAGACAAGGTGCCAAGCTTCTTAGAGAAGCTAACAAAAAAAGGGGTCAAGGGGGTCAAGCTTCTCTTAGAAGCTTGGAGCAAAAGGGCCAAGAAGGCCAAGCTTCTTGGAGAAGCTAGGCAAATGGGTCAAGCGTCTTAGAGAAGCTAGACAAGGGTTCAAGCTTCTCTTAGAAGCTTGGAGCAAAGAGTTCAAGCTTCTTGGAGAAGCCAGAACAAGGGTGCAAAAGGTGCAAGCTTCTCTTGGAAGCTTAGAAGGGTTCAAGTTTCTTGGAGAAGCTTGGAGCAAAGGGTTCAAGCTTCTTGGAGAAGCTAGAATCGAGGTTCAAAAGGTTCAAGCTTCCTCAAGAAGCTAAAACCAAGGGTTCAAAAGGTTCAAGCTTCCTCAAGAAGCAAAAACCAAGGGTTCAAAAGAGTCAAGCTTCCTGTAGAAGCTAAAAAAAGGTTCAAGCTTCTTGGAGAAGCTATAAAAAGGTCAAGCTTCTTGGAGAAGCTAAAAAGGTTCAAGCTTCCTTAACAAGCTAAAAAAAAAGGTTCAAAAGGGTCAAGCTCCCTCAAGAAAAGGTCTCGGCCAGGAAAAGTGGCCGATTGATCAAAAACAGTGGCCGGCCGACCATACACAATGCCGACCGACCATCAATAGTGCCGACTGGCCATCACCAATGGCCGGTGGCAAGGAAACAAGGTCGGTGGCCTTAAGCCATGGCCGGTGAGGTGTGGGGATGGCCTACAAGCTATTTCCCATCCTCAGAAGCAAAACAATAAGTGTTTGATGTAAAACCAAACACAAAACAAATAAGTCGAGAGGTCTTGAGGCAAGGCGCGTAGCCGAAACCTCCGAGAACTCAAGACAAACACAAACAAGGGTAATCATTGAGTGTTCAAACGATGACGTCCAAGTCTTAAGAACGGTCAAAAATGGGGTGTAAAATTCAGGTTTTGCCACCCTCAAGTGGGCTTTAGAAAAGATGGTTTTGCGACTATCTAGTGGGCTTAAAACTCGCAGTTTTAATGTATTATTCCAATTTAGGTAATTTGACCTCCATCCACAGGCATTCAAGCAGTTATATCACATAAGCAGCTAGCCTCATGGTAATCATGCTGTTATGGCAACACTCACACACATGCGGTATGCTAAAGCATAAATGCTTACCGAGTACTCCTAGCCAAAACAGAAACCCGTTAGTAATCATGTGCATGATCCTAGTTCATGTTAAGATGGCTAATGCAACACATGCAAAATGCAACTAGAAATGGGCTCGGCTATTCTAAACATGGCATGTGAAATGTTGCAACTAACACGTATTCAATTTGGAATTGAAACACAATGCAGTTAGAGTGATGCGCCGAGCCCGATGCATGTAAGACAAATGTGTGGATGCACGCATGCATAGCCTAAGGTATGCTGATTTAAATATGTCCTAGTCTACCATCAGAAGCGGGTAAATAAAAGGGAGAAAGAAGTGGGGGTTGGAAGACATGCACACACGCACCCACACTTATTACACAATTGCCCTCACTCGGAGGGTCCAAATAAATATACAGTCCGAATAACGAATCAACTATCCTAGCTAATTAATTATTACAGACCCTTAATTAATTAACAAAATAAATGTAGAAAGGAGGTGGCCACAGTCGTGCCTCGAAATGCGCGAATGATGCATGTTTGACTCGTCTTGCCCGGAAGCTCGCTGCCATAGCACTACTGCCTCTGTTTACACTGCCCTAGCTCCTCTGAAGACTGCACAAGTCTTGGAATAGGTTCTCTGCACACTTTGGAGCACCACCGGCTAGGAGGAATGGTCACCAGCCGCGGGGAATGATCACCGGCTGCATTTTGATATATCGGCTGCAGATTACTGGCCGGTCGGCACTGTATTTAGCCGACCGGCCAAATCTTCCTGCAGAACCTGCAATTGACAGCAGCAGAGGGCAAGTAGTGTATGGCATGGAATTTTTAGGCAAATGTATGCATGGACACACTCCCTATCATGTAATGGACTCAAGGGAGCATGGCCCTCGACCCTCGGGCCATCAATTATGCATTTTGATGCATGATGGCCTAAGAGGCCAACTTAGCAACTTCGATATTACATGGAATGCACACACAAAACACATCAAAGGCCCCAACCTCTATCATGCTTGATCAAGAGGCAAGGGATGCATGCACAATGTATTGCAACCTAAGCATGCAAGCAAGGCTAATGCAACATGATTATGCAATGCATCTAATATGCAATAGGCACACAACCTAAACATGTAAGCATACATGGCATAAAATAACATGCGATGATGGACTTAAACTAACATAGATAGCTCGCAAGCATGCCAAAATCAGTGGCCATTAGATGAAAATGTGACACTCGAAATGCGTGCACGCATGCACGCAAATCGAGGACCAAACCTAAGGCATCAAATGCCACTCTACCAAAGCATGGCAAGGCATGGAATATGGTATGTAAACATGCAAATTTCAGCACTGAAATATGATACAAAATAGTCCCGAATCATGAAAATATGGCACCCGATGCATGAGATGAGCCCCGAAACTCAAAACTAGGCACATATGATGACTTACAGCTATACAAAGCATGCATTATTTGATCATGAAGCATGAAGACAGAGTCAAGGCAGTCCCAAAAAATGCATATTTCTAGTTCAAAGCATGGCCAAAAGATGTTAGCAAGATGGACTAAAATAGCATGCAACTTTGACTAGCAAACATGGGTTGTATGGCAAGTATATGATGCACATGGAATCTCACCAAACCATCAAAAATCAGTGAATAAAACATGTGAAAATAGGCCCAAATAACCACTGATATGCAACCTTGGCATGCAAAAATGATGAGTTACTTTAGAGGGCCATGCAAGGAGTTATTAAGCACATGCAAGATAGACATTTAGCAAGACCAAATCAACTCTGAAAATGAGTTTTGAGGGTCCTAAAACCCACTTAAAAATGCCTGAACCGAGCTCAAGAAGTGTTCAAACATAGGCCCCTTTGTAAGGCCAAAAATGCAAGTAATGAAGACAATAAGGAGAGGAGATGGCCCTCTCCTTCTTAGGACCTTAAACCACCATCCTCACCACTGAAATCTTGAGGGATTTTAGTGGTGAGGAGGCCCAAACAAGGTGGTCCCGGAGCTCACCAAAAATAGCACAAAATGGGGCCAAACAAGGCCTAAGAGGGGGTAAACGACCCCAAACACAAAAGTGTCCTTAATGAAGTATCTTAAACACAAAAAAAAAAGAACTTTTTTATGTTATACACAAAGCTCAAAAAAGCAAGAAAGAGAGGCTAAAAACTTGTGCAAAAATGGGGGATAAAAGAGGGTTAAAGGCTCACCCTTGTAGACCAATGAAACCAGCAGCTTCTTGGACAAAAACCAGTCCCTTAGCCTCTGAAAATGGCCTCCAAGCTCCTTAGGTTGATGATGGAGGTGTTAGGCTAGGGGTTGGTGGCAAAGGAGCCAAGAACCAAGCAATTTGGAGCTAAAATGGAGGAGATATGGAGAGAGATATATGTATGGAGCCTTAGACCAATTCTTGGAACCCCTTGAATGGAAGGATAGGCTCTATATTTATAGAGCAAGACAAGGTGCCAAGCTTCTTAGAGAAGCTAACAAAAAAAGGGGTCAAGGGGGTCAAGCTTCTCTTAGAAGCTTGGAGCAAAAGGGCCAAGAAGGCCAAGCTTCTTGGAGAAGCTAGGCAAATGGGTCAAGCGTCTTAGAGAAGCTAGACAAGGGTTCAAGCTTCTCTTAGAAGCTTGGAGCAAAGAGTTCAAGCTTCTTGGAGAAGCTAGAACAAGGGTGCAAAAGGTGCAAGCTTCTCTTGGAAGCTTAGAAGGGTTCAAGCTTCTTGGAGAAGCTTGGAGCAAAGGGTTCAAGGTTCTTGGAGAAGCTAGAACCGAGGTTCAAAAGGTTCAAGCTTCCTCAAGAAGCTAAAACCAAGGGTTCAAAAGGTTCAAGCTTCCTCAAAAGCTAAAACCAAGGGTTCAAAAGGTTCAAGCTTCCTGGAGAAGCTAAAAAAAGGTTCAAGCTTCTTGGAGAAGCTAAAAAAAGGTCAAGCTTCTTGGAGAAGCTAAAAAGGTTCAAGCTTCCTCAAGAAGCTAAAAAAAAAGGTTCAAAAGGGTCAAGCTCCCTCAAGAAAAGGTCTCGGCCAGGAAAAGTGGCCGATTGATCAAAAACAGTGGCCGGCCGACCAAACACAATGCCGACCGACCATCAATAGTGCCGACTGGCCATCACTAATGGCCGGTGGCAAGGAAACAAGGCCGGTGGCCTCAAGCCATGGCCGGTGAGGTGTGGGGATGGCCTACAAGCTATTTCCCATCCTCAGAAGCAAAACAATAAGTGTTTGATGTAAAACCAAACACAAAACAAACAAGTCGAGAGGTCTTGAGGCAAGGCGCGTAGTCGAAACCTCCAAGAACTCAAGACGAACACAAACAAGGGTAATCATCGAGTGTTCAAACGATGACATCCAAGTCTTAAGGACGGTCAAAAATGGGGTGTCTACAGTTGCGCATTTCCTGTGGCACTTTCCATCCCCATTTCGGTTGTACCAGTCAAGTCAACTGGGTAGATGTGATGACTTCCTGGTGTGAACTCTGCCACTTAGTTTGCCAAAGCTTGGGCTTTTATTGCGGTTCTAGGTTAAAACTTGATATCAAACTGTTCCAATTCCACTGTACACTTCAAGATTCGCCCAGAAAAGTTCACCATCTCAAACAAAGCTTTTAAGGAAAAAGCAGTTAGGACGATTACGGTGTGGGCGTGGAAGTAATGTGACAGCTTCTTTGAGGCCATCATTAAGGCTAAGGCCAGTTTTTCCAATGGTAGGTACCTGGTTTCTCCGCCCAGCAAGGTTTTGCTAACATAAAAGATGGGCAGGTGTTGGATTCCTTCCGCTCTGACCAATACTATGCTGACTGCGTGCTTTGAAACTGCTAGGTACAAAAAGAGCTCAAACTACTAGGTACAAAAAGCGATCTTCTCCAGGCACTAGGGTTACTAGTAACGGTGGGGAAGACATTTACTCTTTTAAGCTTTTTAGGGCGCGGTCGCACTCTTCATCCCACTCAAACTTGGCTTTTAATAAGTGGAAGAATGGTCGACATCTATCTGATGACCGACTCATGAACCGGTTGAGTGCGGTAGCTAGGTTAGTGAGATGCTGCACCGCTTTTACTATGTTGGGCCTTTCTAGATCCTGGATTGCTTTGATCTGGGAGGGGTCTGCTTCTATACCTTGGTTGGTCACCAAGAAGCCTAGGAATTTGCCTGATCCTATGCTGAACGCACACTTGGATGCATTTAGGTGCAACTTGTTCTTCTTCAGAATCTGGAACATTTCACCTAGGTCCCTGAGATGGTCCTTCTCATCCTTGCTTTTGAATACCATGTCATCTATGCAAGCCTTCATTGTTTTGCCTAACAATGGTTCAAACATCTTGGTAACCATCCGTTGGAATGTTGCCCCTGCATTTTTTAGGCCAAAGGGCATGACCTTGTAGCAATACAATCCTCTAGGTGTTGTAAAGGATGTGACCTCCTGGCCTGGTTCATACATAGCGATCTGATGGTAACCTCTGTACACATCAAGGAAGCTAAGTCGATTGTGTCCTGCCGTCAGGTCTACCGGTTGGTCTATCCATGGAAGGGGAAAATTGTCATTTGGGCATGCCTTGTTGACTGTCTTATAGTCCACGCAGACATGCCATTTTTCGTTCTTCTTTGGCACTACTACGGTATCGGAGATCCACCTAGGATAGTGCACTTCTCTGATAGCTCCTGCCTCCAGCAAGTTTTCCACTTCTTCCGTCACTATTTTGGCATGGTGGAGTGCTGATCTGCGAGTGCGCTGTATGATTGGTCTGGCAGTTGGGTGAACGTTCAGTTAGTGATAGATGAGGTTTGGTCAATGCCAGACAGGTCATACGGCGTCCAGGTGAACACTTCGATGTTAGAGGTTAAGAATTCCATGACCTCTATTCTCCCAGTGCTGGACAAAGACGAGACGAGCAAAAAGAACTTCTCTAGGTTCTTTTCATCTATTCTTACCTTTACCAAGTCTTCCATTGCTTTCTGATCAGCTGCCTTGCCGACATCCGCAAATAGTTCATTATTTTCTGGCTCTTCGACCATCTGTACAAACCCTTTTGCAGCGTGGCTGCCATTTACTATGACGAAGCACTATTTTGACATAATTTGGTCTCCAAAGACCTCTTCAATTACTCCGGCTTCATTGGGAAACTGCAGTACTTGATGGTAGGTTGACGCTACCTATCGCATGGCGTGCAACCATGTCCTCCCCAAGATTATGTTGTAAGTGGAAGGGACTTTCAATATCCAGAATTCCACCTGTTTCGTCATGGTTCCTGCCTTGACTCGGAGGATTATCTTGCCCACTGGCCATTCTGGCATTGAGTTGAATCCGATTAGGGGAGATGTTGTAGGTGCCAAGTCTTTGTCCTCCAGTTTCAGTTGTTTGAAGGTTTCGTAATACATTATTTCACATGAGCTTCCTTCGTCAATCAAAATCCGCTTGATGTCAAAATTCTTGACGCGTAGAGTGACAACCAGTGCATCATTGTGAGGGCAGTATATCCTTGCTAAATCTTTGTCTGAAAAAGATATGACATTGGTGGCCTCTGTTTTCCCCTTTTTGATGGTAGGTTGTGCACTTAATACCTCCCTTAAGTGCTCAGTCTTTTTGATCATCCCCCTGAGTTCACATACCCGCTCAGGTTCGAATATCCCATGTATTATGTTAATTACACCTTGAGGTGGAGCGTCGACCAGCATCCCATTTGGGTTGTTGTGGTTCTGGGGGGCTGGCTGTGTTCCTCCTTCTATGTACTGGTCCAGATGCCCAGCTACCACTAATTCCTCCAAGTGTTGCCTCAATGGCGTGCAATTTTCAGTGCGGTGCCCCTTTTCATCATGGAAGGTGCACCGGGACCTCTCGTCATAGTCGTTTTGTGCTTCTCCCAACTTAGCTGGCCATCAGACGAAAGGTTCATTACGTATCTCACTGAGAATCCGATAGATTGGTTTTTTGAACACTGTGGTAATGGCAGTGCGAACTCTTAACCTCCTTTTGTCTGGGTCCTCTCTGTTAGCCTGCCTGCCTCGCTCATTCCTGCTTGGTTCTACCGTGTTGAGTTTTGCTATAGTCTTTTTATCAGGTATTGTTGTTGTGCCAAATTTCGCTTTAGCACTGGCGCTATCTTCCTCCACGCGAATATGTTGGTGCACTCTCTCCATTAAGGCCTCCATCGTGACGGGCGGTGTCATAGTAATTGAGTCCCTCAATTTGTTACTGACTGGCAGGCCCCGTTTGTATTGTACAATGGCAAGGTTTGTAGGGCAATCCCCAATCTGGTTGAAGGTTTCCCAGTAGCGACTGTTGTAGGATCCCAACGTCTCCTTGTCGCCCATGTCTATGGAGAGTAGCTGATCAATCTCCACTGGTGTCTTGGTGTTTGTCCTGAATCTAGTCACAAACGCTTCTGCCAACTGCGCCCAGGAGGCAATGCTGCCCTCTGGTAGCCTTTCGAACCAGGTTAAACCTAGGTCGCCAAGGCTGGATGGAAATAGGATGCTCATTAAGGCCTCGTTTCGCCAGTATACTGCCATAACCTAGCGAAAGTGGCTTAAGTGCATGTAGGGGTCGGTCTTCCCCTCATAACTGGTGAATTTGGGCTGGTGGAAGCCTGAAGGTAGCGGCGCATTCTCAATTGTCAGAACGAACAGCGAGCTTTGTAACCTTGCTAATACTTTGTCTGTTGGTTCATAAGAAAGGCGCGGCATTGGCATTCCTACCTCGACACTCCCATGCGTCTGAGGGGCGAACCACTGAAGGGCTGAAATTCTGCACGGATCGCGTGCCCTGGTATCTTCCTTCCATCGGGCCCCTTCTTTAAGCACAGTTCACAAGTCGGATGATCTAGGCAACTCTGTGTGCCTAGATGATGTCTGGTGCATGTACGAGGGCCGATAGGTGCTTCCCCTAGTATGTGACCTCTCAGTTCTCGCTCTCTCAGACATGGAGTAACGAGTCCTGGAAGTCCTTGACTGAGTGTCACCTGTTCTAAGGCTCATACTTTCTACTTGAGATGGTGTGATACGCCTATCACGATCCTCTAAGTGGCGAAGGGGCGTCTTGCCTTTGCGCCCCTCTCCTGTTGCCACCCCTTTTTCTTTTATCTAGCACTTCATTGACTCCATGTCTGCAGCCATCCTCCTTATTAACTCGTCCTGCTCCTTCACGCGGTCCTCCAGAACTTGAGGGTCCATTCTCCGCCTCTGTCTTTCAGGACTTTGAGAGCGACGGGGGCTGCCAGCCCGCCTCCCCCTTGCATCCCTCCGGGGGTTTTGTCGTTGGGGTTCTAGATCCGCCATGGGTGGGATAGAAGGTAAACCTTCGCGCCTCTCACCCCCCTCTGGGATTTGTCCGTCAATAGCGGATTGCGGCAAATCCTCATTGTGCGCCATTGGTTTCAATTAAAGAGGAAAACTCGATCAAAAGGTTTTGTTCTTTGTGTTTTCCCACAGACGGCACCAATTGTACGAGCACGAAATAATGTTCTCGTATAATCCTGTTGATCAAGTCTGCGCTCCTCCAAACGTCGTCGCTTTACTCCCTGAAAACACAAACGTGAGCTAGCCGGCAGGTGTGTGCCGGATACCTCTCCGATGCCTAAGTCAGCAAAATAGACAAATAGACAAAAGCTCTATGTGTTCGAGAATCAAAGTTGTGTTACCTGTACATAGGTTCTGTTGTGAGCTTTTATACCTTTTGCCTGGCACAATCCTAGTAAGACTCTTATTCCTCTATGTAGAGTCCTCCTAGGAATCACACTCCTGAAAGATAATGCTTATCCTTCAACACCCCCATCACTGCTTAAACCAAGTGAGATGGTTTTACCTTGGTTGGATAACAATATGACCGAGCTAACACTAGCCCTTTGTCATACTCAATCCAGTGCCTTCACAAGTACCACATAGCTTGGCTATTGTTCACTTGTACCCTGGTTTTGGCTATTGAGACCGAGCTAACTACAGCAAGTCTTGACCGAGCTAACAAGAGCAAGGTCCACCACAAGAAGCCCAACTATCTCGGCTCCAAATACTTTGACCGAGCTAATAATCACCATTCCAACCGTGGTGACTGTAACCACTTGGACCGAGCTAACCACGGCCGAGCTAACCACTCTAACACTAAGGTCCACTTCACTAAGCCCTTTTTACCACGGCCCATAAAACGGCCCATCACTACGCCTGGGCCTCGCTCGGCCCTAATGCACATAAAAACTCCCTCTCAGATATACTAATTCATCATTAAATATTCAATTTTGTCTCTAAAATTATAATAATAACACTTTTAGCAACAAAAATATATCATTATTAAAAAGTGAGTCCATCTCTAAACTTTTTATCTCTAAAATCTTAATTTTTCATAGTGGGTAATTACTTGAAATTTTCTTTTCAATGCTCTCAAGAACTAAAATCATCTGGTTTAGTGGGCTAGTAGTAACTGTATTAATCAAGCAAAAACAACATTTTACCTTAATAACAAAAATAGATAAATTTTCATTTTAATATCAAATTATTACTCAAAAATCAATTCAACCTATATCTTTTTAATTACAATAATATTACATTTAAAATTTTCAATTTTATATCAATTTTATCTTTATCATCAACTGCCGTCTATAATCAAATAAAATTATTGATGTGGCACTAAAACTTCATTTTACCACTTAAACTATTTCAGAAAATCAATTACACTCCTGAATATATTTTTGTGATACTATATGGTAATGTTCATTGGAATGAAAGTCAAATGAAATGATCCTTTAATCATAACAATCTTGGGAAATTTTTTTTTTATATAAGTTGTAAGACAAAAAAAAAAAAAAAAAAAAAAAAAAAAAAAATCAGTATATAGTTGTAAGACAATCTTTGCAAAAGAAATTTCTATACATTCGTGTAAAATAACTTGGACAAAAAAACCTAGGAATACAAATTATATAAATGTAAATTCTACATAATGACTCATCAAATAACCAACTCTTGTATAGGTCTGCACTTTGCTTTTGTACTTCCTCTGCAAACCCAATCAAAACCGCCAAATTTTGGCCCCAAAAGACCTCTTCTCAATCGTTAAACCTATTAATTGTTCTACTACTATTACATCTATTTCTTCCTCAATTTCTCATTTTTTTTTCGATCCATTTGGGTGTCTTCTATATACTCAATCACATTCTCTGAAAAATTAAAAAGTTAAAAAAAAAAATCATGTAATAGAATGATTGTAAAAGGGGAAGAAGAAAAGAAACATAAACAAAATTTATATATATAAAAAAAACAAAACAAAACAAAACAAAACAAAAGAAATAAACAAAAATTTTAGTCATTGAGAATATAAAAATTAAAAACTCTTAAATCACTTACCGTTAAAGAGAAACAAAAGATAGTCTATTCCTTTGCCATAATTGAATCAAACACTTTTGTACTTCTTTAAAAGAGAAAAACATTGTAGAAATAGAGATACAAAGCAAAAAAAAAAAAAATTAAAAAATTAAAAAAAATGATAAAAGTAAATTATTGGAGAAGAGAAAAGGTTATTGTAGCGTCTTTATTTGGAGAATGTGGTTAACTAGGAAGTTATTGTAGTGTAGGTTTTTTTTTTTTTTTTAATTTTTTAATTTTTAAATTATGTAAATGCCACATGGCAAAAGTTTCAAGAAACCAAGATAGGGGTTCACTTAATATAATAATAATAATAACTAGCGGATGGCACACGTGATGTGTGTGTAATTTAGATAACTAATAATGAAAACAAATAATAAAGAATCTAGTATCATAATATGTATGCTGCATAAGTGATAAGTATATTCTTAATGAAACCCAAAGTTTTGGATTCAAAACTTCCTTACGCTGTGTATAATATTTTTTATTTTTATTTTAGCATATATAAAGTTGTCATGTGGCATAAGAAGAATAAGGGTTCAGTAAACCAATCTAGGCCATCACTTAATAATAGTATGGATAATAATGTAGATAGATAATACTAGTGCATGCACAGCGGAAACAATGTTGGAATTAAAATATAATTGAATATAAAATTATTGAGTTAAAATTTAATTTATTCAATTTGCTGCAAAATAATTGAGGTCAAAATATAGATACATGGTTTGTATGGTTTGGATTTTCAAATGAATTTTGTAATTAGATTTTTTAAAAGAGTTTGTAAAATTCAAAATTTTGTTTAGTCGTATATTTGAGCAAATTTCATTTTTACCCCTATACTTTTACAAGATTTTCAAGTATACCCCCAGACTTTGAATAATTCAATTTTACCCGTAAAGTTTTTGAAATCGTATCAATTTTGCCCATACCGTCACATTTGAAACAAAAAAAAGTTTAAAAAAAAATTTATATTTTGACCTCAACTTTCAAAATAAATATTAGGGGTGAAAACAGTTCGGTTCGGCCTATTTTTTGGTTATTTTTCCACCCAACCGATCATATCAGTTTTCTATTACTACAAACCAAAAGTGACTAACCATTTATATATACCAAACCAAACCATTAAGCACTTTACCGGTTCGGTACAATTCGGTGGCGTTGATTTATGCTGCAATGAATCATTAGGTTTTTAGAGATCCTAAAGAAACAACAACAAATCCCCAATTTCAACATCAATTGAACCCAAGTTTACCAACAAAAACAAAAAAAAAAAAAAAAAAACAAAAACAAAAACAAAAACAAATTGAACCCTAAAAATTATAAAAACATACCTTAAATTTGTCAATTTTTTTTGTTCACAGATCTATCACGAAGAAGCACTGATGTAAACAGAGAGGGTTTGAGGGAGATATCAGCCATGGAGAAGTAAACAACGATTAGATGCGATGTAGACGTCAACCATGGAGATCGTTGTGTTCATCGTAAAGTGGTGAGAGAGTGGGCTAATAGCATTGTAGAAGTATGAGAGTAGGCTGCTTCCAGCAGAGGTGGATGGGAGGAAGAGAAAGAGAAGAGAGAGTAACAGTTTGCTAGCATAGAAGAGGCACTAATGAAAAAAGAAAATATATACATGTGTGTGAATAGCTCAGATTAACTAGGTATTTCCATGGATGGCTGAGATCAAATACTTATTATCTTTTAATTTGGTGCGGTTCGGTGCACATGGTTTTCAAATCTCATTGACCGAAAATCGAACCAAACTTCATTTTTTTACTTTTAACAGAACCGAACAGACTTGGGTAATGAATAAAATTGACCAAAAGCTACCGGTTCAGTCCGGTTCGGTCGGTGCAAACGGTTTTAAGATTTTTTTCCACCCCTAATAAATATGCAAACTCACCTTTTCCTATTCTCTCCCATCATTCCCTGAATTACCCAAATCTTTCCGCCACCCTCCTCTCTCCTTTGTCGTCATCTTCCCTACCCCCACCACCACCACCACCACTACTACCGTTACCAAGAAGCCCTTTAAAATTGAGAATTGGGTTGTATTTTCATGTAACATTCAACTCATTTGCCATGAAAACTCCCAAAATCATGCCTTCAACTCATAAGCTATGGTTATGGAAAATTTATAATTGGGTTGCATTTGAACTTGAACCACAACAACAAAAAAGGGTTTTTACGGCACCAAATGCACGCTGTAGATACAATTTTACGACACGCAATGTAAAGTCGTATTATGACCAGTCACGGAAAGTCATGACTAGTCATAAAAACTTTTAGCAACACATCTTATATGTCAGGTTTAATTTTTTTACGACTACTTTTGCACACTATTAATGTAGGAGACAAACCATGACACTCAATGCTAGTCATTAAATATTTAACACAACGGCCTATTTTGCCCGTTGTAGAATATGTATAATTTTATTTTTTAAATTCAACAAGTTCTATTTCATCTGTTCTGTACAATCTAAAAAAACATTACAAACATATTTCACAAAGATATATATATATATATATATATATAAGTATCAATCAACCACCAAAATATTATTTCAAACATCAAAAAAACTTTCATAAGCTTTGAACCTCCAAAAATTGTATGTACATTTGAAACTATTTAAAAACTATGTTTCTAAACATTAGAAATTGTCCTCAACTTCAAAACCGTCCAAAAAGTTCCAAATTATAGATATTTAAGATACTAAATTTTCAATTTTGACATCACTTTCTTGAAGGAGAAAAGATTGCAGAAATATGTTAAGACTCTTGATATGTTGAAGATCAAAAACTTAATGCCAAAGAGCAATAAAAGTCAAATACCACAGTTGCAATCCCATTTCAATAGCAATAGGTGAGGTGTTCAGATGTGCATTTGTGAGGCCGAGATGCTGTTGTTGTTTGCCTGTTTGCCTGTACAAGTGCATCAATATCAACTGCTATATGATTTTGAGGTTGGGTAATTTGCTATGAGCCACTGTTAGCAACCGAAGTGGAAGAGCCGTAGATGTTCTTTGTGGCAGCAGCATCCCCCAAGTCATAAAAAAATCATCATTATTAGCATTCACAACCTACACAATAGATATGTCGCGATTAGGAAATTATTTACGACATACAAAAAAAAGCAAGTCGTAAAAGTGAGAAATCACTGCTTGCATCTACTGTATGTTGTTGATGTGAATCGGTAAAAACTTAGTTTTGTTGTAGTGTAAAATCTGACTGAAACTTGGCTTTATAGAAAATAGGGTTGCGATGGTTGCTTGAGCAAAAAACTGGCACTCGAGCGACAAGACTAATACGTGTGTATTGCATTAAGTGTCTTCGCTAGAGCTACCAAAAGGTCTGCTCGAGCGCACAATAACGCTTCTCAGTATTTTTGTAGATAGTGAAAACTACTGGGACCAGGGTTTCTTTGCTCGAGGCAAACTTCTTTAGCTCGAGCGAGGAAGCCAAATATCCAGATAACGTTACAACTCGATATAATGTTTGTTCACGGAATTGGCAACACAGAGGGACCTAACATAACCAATCATGTCCCAAAATTGGGGAAATATCCAATCATGTTGTTACCGTGCATGGGTATGTAACTTGCCACCTTCTGGTGAGGCTAGTTATTGGGCTCTAATACCAATAACACCTTGTTAATCCTTGGAATGCTCATCATTATGTAAATGTTTTTAAGTCAAGTTATGAAATGTCTTGCCAAGTTAAAGTTATGTTCAAATCATGATTTGATGTTACGGTTAAAAGTTTGTCAGTTTTCATTCATTTACCACTTTACTGTATTACTATTCACTGGGCAATGGGTCACTCTCTCTTATATATACATAGGTCGTGAGGAGTTCAATTGCGAAGATAAGTTTGAATAGAAGTCGGTCTTGTATGCTTGTACTAGATTTGTAAAGCCATGTCACTTTTGTAATATAACAATCCAAGAGGATGTAGGCTTCCATTTTATATAGTTATGCAGTGCTTTGAGTGGATGTTTTCAAATGGACTCAATACTTCAAAATAGAAAATTTTCCCCAATTATTATATGAGTCCAACTTGTTTTGTAAGTTAGGCCTCTGGTAGTCTCGGACTATTGGCCGATCACTACACCATCTTGTTTGGGGTGGGTTGGAGTCGTCACAGAGTAGTTTCTAGCATGATTTGAACAAACTATTTGATTTAACACTATGAAAAAATCACCACTACCACTACTCGATAGCATGGACCACCAACACCTCACGATTGTTTTGCCAACCTGATTGCACGACACTACTATTAGACTACATATATATACAATACTGGCATGCTTAAGATAGTTTGATATAATTATACTGATTTATCTTTTAATACCGATTAAACAAGTGTAACTCATTCGGGAGATGCCTAGACACATATAAAATCAAACATGAAATTTATATTTCAATCTCAAATAGATGGCAACATTATTTTTCAAGTATATTACTAACAGCATGATTGATGGTCAGGGACAAAGTGTTATAACAATTTATTCTTTAAAATATGGTGTAATTGTACCCAACTTGTGGACTTGCCTATATGTTTCTCAAATTTTTGAGAGGTTAGTGTAATTTACCCTAGATTATATGAGCATTAAGATTTTGAAAATTTTCTTGCTTTAAATTTAGCAAAATTATGAAAATTCCCTCACACTATCAACAAATACAAAAATAGCTCATATTACATCAAAATTTATAAAACAGCTATAGGGAGGGGGGGGGGGGGAATCATCATTACTAAAATTACAAAAGTACCCTTACTTCTTTAACCAAAAAATTTCAAAATAACCAAAAAAAGTTTCTTGAAATTTTTTCTTAATATAAATTATAATTAATATAATTATATTTTAAAAGCTCATGATAACAAGTATAACTTTTAGTTTGTATTTTCATTGCTTGACATGAATGTAACCTGACCCATGAGGAACCCGACCTTCTCTTAATATTTTAAAAATTATAAAATCCTCTTCAAATTTTAAAGTCAATTTAAAATAATCCTACTTTGTTAATTAAGAGGTATGTTATATATCATTTAAAAATTTGTCAAACTTTTCACTTCTTTAAGTGATATCTCATGTGACATGGTGGTTCCATCATTTTTAAAATATGATGAGCCTTATATATACAGTGGATCATTTATCACATGAATACATATAAGAGGGAAAATAATTGCAATGATTAATAGAAATTCTCATTATTTAATCACCCCTTAAATATAGCTCAATCATAAATAATTAAAATTTACTTGATTGTAATATATTTTTAAATCATTTTCATCACTAATTCGTTAGTTATATAAATAAATAAAAAATGTAATAATTTTTATTTATTTTTGTATTTACACACCACTTGTATTAGCTCTATTTGTTTTCAATCATCTTATGGTAAACTATCAATAGTTCTTAATAGTTGAACTTAATTCTCATAAAATCCTACTAAATTGTAGTTAAAAATAATTTTTTGTGACAATTTTTTGTATATGTCGCTAAAAATTGGGAAATTAGTGACTTTTGTAGTTACGGATTTTATAAATTGTTGCTAAAACTTACAATTAGTAACATTTTTCTAAGACGAATTTTTCAAACTGTCACTGAAAGTTGAAAATTAGTGACTTTTTTTGGGATGATTTTTTTAAATTGCCGCTAAAACTTATAATTAGTGATAAGTTTTATGATAAAATTTTTAATCTGTCATTAAAAATTAATGATTATTGATGATTTTTAGTAGTGTTTGATGAAAAACGCCATTAATTATCATAGGACCTATTAGATAACAAGTTCACTTATTAGAACCTACATGCAAGTCTCCCCTAATCTTATTAAAAGAGAAGTCATTATAATTATATACCAAACTTACAAGATTTATTATATTCTTTACAAATCTAAAAAATGGTCATTATAACTTAATAAAAAATGGATTGGTGCAGTTGAACACTCATTCATCATGTAACCATGGAAGACTGGGTAAAAACACATTATCATATGCTTTGTATTAGAAAATATGAGACAAATTCATCAATGACTCATAAACATTATATATGCCTTTGTCAATGCCATGCTAGCTTTGTTACCTCATTATGGGACCTACATTTTTATGTTGATTTTTGAAATACAATATAATAAATGTGGCAAAATGAATAGTATGTAGCAATGCGGACCACCAAAAAACAACTCCGTTGAAAATATAATCAAAAATAAAATTTTTATTTTACTCTGCAAATTGTCATTTAAAATAAAATTTAATCCATACTTTTTTAGTTATATCAATTTTATAGCTAAATTATTTGATTTTGAATCAATTTTATCTCTGTCATCTGTTGTCGTTTATAATCAAACAACATTTACTAACATGTCACTAAAAATTTTATTTTATAACCTAACCAATCTCCAAAATTAGACTCATGAATATTTTTTTTTGACTAACTAGTATAATAACATATTGGCTTATTATTATTATTATTATTATTATTATTATTATTATTATTATTATTATTATTATTATTATTCTTTTTTGGTAAAAGAAATCATCTATTAATTTTAAATAATTCAGTATATCAATCATTTATTAGTTTTTAATTTTCACTAAACTTTATTGGGGTCTTTAAAATTCACCCTGATGATATTATTTTATTTATTTTTATTTTTTCTTCAAAGAGATGATTTTCTGGCTTTGGGCCAAAGCCACCCTGATGTTGATGTAAGTAGTTGTAAGAAGAAATTAGAAATGAGTCATGTTGATGTGGATGTTGATGTAAGAACCGTTCATATCGTTGAATTCAATGGTGGTTGAGGAAAAAAGTTACCCATTGAGGACTTGGTAATTCTTATCATATTGGCATAGGAAATAATATAATCACAAAATTCAACTACTCTTCTCCCTATCTATATCTATAAATAGTAAGGTGTTCCATGCTAGATATCTATCACCTCCTTCAAATTTTGTGTTTTTGCTTTCAATTGATAAAAATGGGCACTCACTTCATCCATGTAGCCATAGCCATCATGGCCTTGGCTACTACACTTGCCTCTGCTTCTGACCCAAGTCAACTGCAGGACTTTTGTGTTGCTGTCAAAGACTCCAAACCCGCCCCTATAGGTTTAGCGTCATAACCGACCAGTAATCCTTAGATTACCAAAGGCCTCTTAAGACTTGAATTGAGATTAGGGGCTGCAGAAGCAAATATATAAAACATACATAGTCCAAAGAGCTGTGCAGACATACATGAAACTGAAAATCTTAAACTTCATGAACATACGAATGACGTCACAGGTACAGTATTTACACGTCACTATTCAGTACATACAAAAGGAAAACTTGTTCATAATCATAAAGAACAGTTTTGCTTATTTACATAACATGGCCACAAAACATGACTTGAACTAGAACCTCCTCGTGAGGCGCAAAGGGTGGCTGACCAACAAAAATACCTCAGGCATCGTCTTAAGCCTGATCACGAACCTACTCACCTACATACATAATTAATAACTAGTCAGCGGAGGACCAACGAATAATAACAAAGCAAAGGGGTATATGAATGATGCCCCATAATCGTGGCTGAAATAAAAGTTCACATTCATATTCTTGTTCTGTATATGTATACATAAGTCAAAGTTCATAGTGCTAATAGATTGCACACCGAGTGACTCAGATCATACTTGTCAATCCTATAGAAGAACCTCCGGCCGCGTAAGGATAACTTGTCAGTCCCATATAGGCACGTCCAGACTGGGAACTTATAAACTTGTCAGTTCCACTCTGGAACCTCCAGCCGGGTACTGATAGTTTGTCAGTTCCTGGGAAGTAGAGCTATGTTCAAATTTATGTATACTTGCGACACACCTATAGTTTGTCAGTTATTACTCACAGATTTCCGAATTACACACCTATAGATCATGACTTAGCCCTTACTTGTTTTGGTGTGTCTTTACTTCGTCATTCTCATTATGGGGTCTTAATCATGGCCTAGGAATGCCTAGGATGGAATGAGAATGCAAAAATGCACTAAAAAACATTTCTGAAAACTTGCTGAAAATAGGGTCCAAGCTCGAGTGGACATGCAGAAAGTGAGGCTTCGCTCGAGCGTGACTTTGCTCACTCGAGCGGACTGCAAACTTTGAAAAGGTACTGGTTGTTTGTGTTGGAGAAAAGTGGTTGAATGAGAAATTGCCTCATAAATGTGTATATAACTTACACATTTAAGGCTCATCAGTTTTACAAAATTGATTGGGCAGTTTTGCTAGCATTACTTGCCAGCCTTGATGGCTAAAGGCTCCTTCCCTCTCCCCCATGGTGTATAAAAGGAGGCCCTATTCCTTGAAAAAAGATATAGAATTTTTTTCTTGGCATCCATACCCTGTCAGTCTACTTCTCCTATAATTTTCTTCCAGAGAGAGAGTGTTGCCGTTGTCAGTTCGCTAAGCTAATCAGAAGGTGCTTCTGTTATAGCTAGTAAAAACCGTCGTATCCTGGGAAGTAGATGCCGGCGTACCTCCAGCACCCAACGGTGAGGCGGCGAATCTATTTTAAGGAGACTGTGGTATCACACAGGTTTCGGTTTGCTTCCTTTAACCATTTTATATTTTATCTGTATTTTATTCAGCTTGTTATATTTTCTGGGATTGAAGGTTTGTTTTGTTCATCTCATAATTTTGCAATATGCAATGTGAAATTATGTAATGTGAGTAATTTTTCCCAACAAGCTTAAAATAGATTCACCGTTTATCATAGAATTAGATTAATAGATTCATAGGTGTGTGTAATAATTTTGCATGTAATAGGTCACTGTTATCAATAAGGAAGAAGAGTTCCATTGGTGCAACGTTAATTCACCGTATTTTCTGATTTATTTATTAATTTATGGTGTACCGGTTCATGCCTTGTATTTCTAGATTTACGTGCTTCTAGTTCACATGCTTCTAGTTTACAATATAAATTACATGTTCATTCGGGTTTAATTTTTAGTGTAATTTACATTTCTAGCATGTTTATTAGGTAGTAAATTTACATGTAACTTGTACCTATTAATTTTTAATTTAGGTGTGGAGTTGTAAAGTTTATAACTTGGCTATATTTAAATTCATGTTAATTTCTCTAGAATTATTTGCATGTTAATCATGTCATTTGCAATTCTTGCCTAGTAATGTGATTTAAGTGTTTAGGAGTTATAAAATGTTTATAACTTGCCTCAATTAATTACATGTTTAATGTACCATAAGTTGATATGTAACCTTTACCAATTTAAAATATGGTTTAATTATATTTAATTTTGGGTTTGTAACTTGTATAGTTAATTACATGTTTATTATGTAATTAATTTTTTATAGTTTTTTTTGTTTAAATTCTAGATGTGTAACTTAAGGGTTGATTTTAATCTTTACTTACAGTTATTTATTATTTTGTTTGCTAGTACCCTCCCCTTCAATCACTACTTTGCCAAAAGCAAAGAAAAGCTGAGGGAGGTTTTGTTGTATTTTGCTGCTAACTCTTTATTGCAGGAATACCTATGGGAATGGGAAAAAGGATTAATCTGTACTAAATATGTAAAGCAAGTTTTATTTTCTTGTAATTATTGTGGCAATTTTGTTCTAATTGCTTATAATGTGATGCAATTGTAATTGCTTGTACAGTTTGGAACTTGGTGTGTTTAACCTAGTTCATCCCTTGGAAAATTTAATTCTTAAAGTTGTTTCCCATGGACTAGGAGTCAAAATGCTCTTAAAAGTTTTGTCTAAGGTTAACTGGGTTTTAAGTGGGACCGGTGTGACCCCTCCAGTCTTCTTGGAAACTTTCGTGACCATGTTCGATTCTAGGTTGCGTGGTGAGACTAGTTTTGAATTAAATTTCCAATTGTGGGATTTTCTAGTGTTAAGTTTGATTTCTGGAAATACAGAATAGTTAAAATTCCGCTGTAATTTTTCGGAAATGGCTACTGTCTCTAATGCTGCTACTGCTGCTGCTAATGTTGGTGGGGATCCGAACCTCGGGGCGAATGGCTTGCCAACCCCTGCTGTGACCTCTGTGGTCAATCCTCCTGTTGTTACTTCGGCTGTTCTGGGAGGATCGCTCAATCATCACGAGCGCCCAGAGAAGTTCATGGGAGTGAATTTCAAGAGATGGTAGCAGAAAATGCTGTTTTATTTGACTACTCTAAGCCTTGCGAGGTTTCTGAGTGAAGATGTACCAGCCGTAGATGAGAATGAACAAGATAAACAAAAGCTCATGGCTCTGGACGCTTGGAAACAAGCAGACTTCTTATGCCGGAATTACATTCTGAACGGCTTGGCGGACCCGCTTTTCAACGTGTTTTATGCCAAGAAATCGGCTAAGGAGTTGTGGGATGCCTTGGACAAAAAGTACAAGACCGAGGATGTTGGGGTAAAGAAATTTATCGTCGGCCGGTTCCTGGACTTCAAGATGGTGGACTCCAAAACTATCATGAGTCAAGTCCAAGAGTTCCAAGTGATTCTGCACGAGATACATGCAGAAGGGATGGTCCTAAGTGACTCATTCCAGGCAGCTGCTTTGATTGAGAAGCTGCCTAATGGCTGGAAAGACTTCAAGAACTACTTGAAGCACAAACGAAAGGAGATGACAGCCGAAGAGCTCGTTGTCAAGCTCCGGATTGAAGAGGACAACAGGAAGAAAGGAGGGAGTACCTCCATTGTCAAAGCCAACATGGTTGAGCATGGCGAGTCCTCGGTGGCGGGGAAAAAACCACCGGCAGGAAAAAGTTCAAAGTTGGGGGCTAGAGGAGGAATCTCCAAAAGGCCAGCCTACAAGCCAAAGGAGCCTACTTTTAGGTTCAATGGCAAATGCTTCAACTGTGGAAGTGACGGGCATCGGGCAGTTGATTGTCTAAAGAAGAAGCCCTACAGGAAAAACCCTCCGCAACACAAAAACTGGGCACATATGGCTGAAACGGAGGAATTGTCACACGATGTGGACGACATGCATCTGTCAGCCGTCGTGTCAGAAGTGAACATGGTAGGGTCAAACCCGAGGGAGTGGTGGGTGGACACTGGGGCTACTCGCCATATTTGTGCAGAGAAGAGAATGTTCACAACTTTTGAACCGGTTTCAAACAGGGCGAAGTTGTTTATGGGAAACTCTGTAACCTCAGCTGTTGAGGGTAAAGGCAAGGTGATCCTGAAGATGACTTCAGGAAAAGAACAGACTTTGAACGATGTCCTTTATGTGCCGGACATTCGTAAGAACCTTGTCTCGGGGTCTCTCCTAAGCAAGGATGGCTTCCGCATGGTGTTTGAATCAGACAAGGTCGTGTTGACCATGGGCAGGGTCTATGTGGGGAAGGGATATATGTCAGGTGGTATGTTTAAATTGAATGTAATGACACTTATCCCTAAGATTAATGAGAAAGCTTCTTCTTCTGCTTATATGCTTGAGTCCCCTAATTTATGGCATGGTAGATTGGGTCATGTAAATTTTGACTCTTTACGTAGATTAATCAAGTTAGATCACATACCATCTTTCAAGATTAATCCACAACACAAGTGTGAAACTTGTGTAGAAGCAAAATTGACAAGGTCTTCTTTTCATTCTATTGAAAGAAGTACCCAGCCTTTGGGTTTAGTGCATAGTGATGTGTGTGACTTGAAAGTTGTACAATCACGTGATGGCAACAAGTACTTCATCACTTTTGTTGATGATTGCACTAAATACTGTTATGTGTATTTGCTTAAAAGCAAAGACGAGGCTATTAATAAATTTATTCTTTTTAAGAATGAAGTTGAGAATCAATTAAGCCGGAAAATCAAGGCATTGAGAAGTGATCATGGTGGTGAGTATGAATCCCCGTTTGCCGAGACTTGTGCTCAATTTGGGATTATTCACCAAACCACAGCGCCTTATTCGCCTCAGTCAAATGGTGTTGCTGAGCAGAAGAACAGGACACTAAAAGAGATGATGAATGCAATGTTGATAAGTTCTGGGTTGCCACAGAACTTATGGGGGGAAGCAATTCTCTCCGCGAATTATATTCTTAATAGAATACCACAGAAGAAAGTGGACAAGACTCCATATGAGTGGTGGAAAGGTCACAAGCCTTCACATAAATACCTACGAATGTGGGGGTGTCTTGCAAAAGTGGCGGTACCTACACCCAAGCGGGTTAGGATAGGTCCGAAAACCGTGGACTGTATATTCATTGGTTATGCACAAGATAGTAGTGCATATAGATTTCTTGTGCACAAGTCTGATATTTCAGATATACACAAGAATACTATCATGGAATCTAGAAGTGCATCTTTCTTTGAAGATGTATTTCCGTGTCGTCCCCAAGACAGGGTTCCGAGTTCCATGAAAGAAATAGAAGATATTGATGATAATAATGATCACATAGATGATCACGTAGATGATCACATGGATGATCAAACAGCTGATCAAATAACTGATCAAGTAGATGATCAAGCTGATGAAGTAGATGAGCCAAGAAGGAGTAAAAGGGCTAGAACCACAAAGTCCTTTGGTCCGGACTTCTTCACTTATATGTTAGAGGGAGAACCTCAAACGTTCCATGAAGCTGTGACTTCACCTGAAAGTCCTTTATGGAAAGAAGCAATTAAGAGTGAGATTCACTCCATCTTACAGAACCATACTTGGGAGTTGGTTGATCTACCCCCAGGCAGTAAGGCCTTGGGGAGTAAGTGGATCTTTCGAAGAAAGATGAAAGCGGATGGGTCAATTGACAAATATAAAGCTCGGCTAGTTATCAAAGGATACAGACAGGGAGAAGGCCTGGATTACTTTGATACGTATTCACCTGTGACAAGGATTACATCCATTCGCAAGGTGATTGTAATAGCAGCTTTACGTGGTTTAGAAATACATCAGATGGATGTAAAGACAGCTTCCTTAAATGGAGATTTAGATGAATAAATCTACATGGAGCAACCTGAGGGGTTTTCAGCTCCAGGACAAAGTAAGAAAGTCTGTAAGCTTGTCAAGTCATTGTATGGTTTGAAGCAAGCTCTCAAACAATGGCATGAGAAGTTTGACAATGCTATGTTGTCCAATGGGTTTCGAATCAATGAGTGTGATAAGTGCGTATATGTTAAAGACATTGACAAAGGTTATGTCATTTTGTGTCTATACGTTGATGACATACTCATTGTTGGTAGCAATGATGAAAGGATGAAAGCTACCAAAAGATTGTTAAACTCTAAGTTTGACATGAAGGATATGGGCCTTGCAGATGTCATTCTGGGTGTTAAGATCACCAGAACATCTGGTGGTATTGTACTTTCTCAAGCTCATTATGTTAATAAGATACTTGAGAAATTTGGAAAGTCAGATACAAGTATGTTTAGGACACCGGTAGACTTAAGTCTATATTTGACCAAGAATAATGGTGAGAGTGTATCTCAACTAGAATATTCTCGGGTCATTGGGAGTTTGATGTATCTGATGAGTTGTACAAGGCTGGATATCGCCTACGCTGTTAGTAGGCTGAGTAGATACACGAGTAATCCTAATGCAACTCATTGGAAGGGCATTATGTGGGTGTTGGGGTGTATACGTTACATCCTGGATTATGGTGCATTATACCAGATACCCTGCGGTACTAGAAGGATATCTGATATAAAAACTAGTGGTTATGTGTTTACCCTCGGAGGGGCAGCCGTGTCTTGGAAATCTACCAAGTAAACGTGTATCTCGAGATCAACGATGGAATCTGAGTTTATTACTTTAGATAAAGCAACTGAAGAAGCTGAATGGCTTCGCCAGTTTGTTGAGGATATTCCACGTTGGCCAAACCTGTGCCAGCTATCAGTATTCATTGTGATAGCCAATCAGCGATTGGTCGGGCACAGAGTAATATGCATAATGGAAAGTCTAGACATATCCGTCGTAGACATAATTCCATACGACAACTACTCTCAAATGGAGTTGTCTCTGTAGACTATGTCAAGTCTAAGGACAACATTGCGGATCCGCTAACCAAAGGGTTAACTCGAGAGTTAGTAGAAAAGTCATCAAGAGGAATGGGGTTAAGGCCTTTAGTAAAGGTTACCGGAACGGAAAACCCAACCTAGTTGACTGGAGATCCCAAGATCTAGGTTCAAAGGGACAACTTAACTTCGTGTAACGAGTGAGTAACTGAAGAGGTAAATCCTCTTGCCCATTCCTTTATACAGTGATGTCCTGTGGGGGTGGAAGGTTAAGCTAATGCTTTTAATGACCTTAGTGATGTGGTATAATGAAATACCGTATCTAGGTCACCTATGTGAGTGCGAAGTGGGGCCACTTCTTTAAGAATTGCCAAGGCCGAATTCTTTAAAAACACTCACAGAACCAGGCTAGTGTTCCAGGGCCATACCGGACACACCAGTGAGAACAAGAACAATGGTTAGACTAACTCCTGTGTGAGGTCTATTGTCTCAGTTTACATAAACGGCAGAACAGTTCAAGACATCACGTTCACTGGTTAGCCAGTCAATCCGATAGGCTTTCATTACAAAAGGTTCAAGGCCAACAGCTACCTTTTCTGATGTAGCGTTAGTCTGTGTGCTCTCTCTATTTCTGAGTCTTTGTTGATAAACATTGAGCGTTTGCTGTATTCGGTCAATTTTTATTCATGTGGGGGATTGTTGGAGAAAAGTGGTTGAATGAGAAATTGCCTCATAAATGCGTATATAACTCACACATTTAAGGCTCATCAGTTTTACAAAATTGATTGGGCAGTTTTCCTAGCATTAGTTGCCAGCCTTGATGGCTAGAGGCTCCTCCCCTCTCCCCCATGGTGTATAAAAGGAGGCCCTATTCCTTGAAAAGAGATATAGAATTTTTTCTTGGCACCCATACCCTGTCAGTCTACTTCTCCTATAATTTTCTTCCTGAGAGAGAGTGCTGCCATTGTCAGTTCGCTAAGCTAATCAGAAGGTGCTTCTGTTGTAGCTGGTAAAAACCATCGTGTCCTGGGAAGTAGACGCCGGTGTACCTCCAGCACCCAACGGTGAGGCGGCGAATCTATTTTAAGGAGACTGTGCTATCACACAGGCTTCGGTTTGCTTCCTTTAACCATTTTATATTTTATCTGTATTTTATTCAGCATGTTATATTTTCTGGGATTGAAGGTTTGTTTTGTTCATCTCATAATTTTGCGATATGCAATGTGAAATTATGTAATGTGAGAAGTTTTTCCCAACAGTTTGCATTTCACGCTCGACGGACGCTCGATCTCTGCTCGAGCATGAGACTTAGACCTTCGCTCGAGCGTGAAATCCCTCACTCGAGCAGACTATAAAACATATGAACTTCTAGGTATATGTATTTCATGCTCGAGCGTGACTCACGTCGCTCGAGCGGAAATGCACGTACTCAGAGTGCTCGCTCGAGTGTGAAGTCCCCTGCTCGAGCGTGGATCAAATTTCTGGGATTTCCAGATTTGAACTTCAAGTTCAAATTCAACCTTCAAGGCATCAAACTTCATTTTTCTGGGCCAAAACTTGAGAAAATACATGATAACCCTTAAAACAACATAAATTAAAGATCATTTCAAGAAATCATGGCTCAATGGCTTGCCAATTGTGCAAAATTCAACTTGAAACTTAAAAATAATTCATGAACATGACATGCATGCAATTCTTTGAACCAAAGCTTCTCAAAACATGAGAAAGTGTTACCAAACAACATGAAACTCATTGTTTTCCCAAAATTAAAGTGAATACAAGACATGCATGAGGGAATTCTTGGAAATCAACTTCAAAATGCTATGAAACATGCATGCATGCATGATATGATCTATGTCCTTTCATTCTCTTTGCTCATCCTAAATTACTCAATTTAATCCTTATGAATTCATGTTTTAACATCACAATTACATAGTCTAGGGGTTGATTTCATACCTCAACCTCTAAATGAAGCTCTACTTGGTGAATTCTCTAAGGTTCCAAACCAAGCTCCTTGAATTCCCTAGCAATTTCTCCAAGCCCAAGTATTGATCTCAACTCTCTCTCTCTCTCTCTCTCTTTCTCTCTCTCTCTCTCTCACGTTGAGTTGTATAGGCTCAAGAGTGTCTAATCAAATGAAGAAAAGGAAGATGAGTGGAGCATGTAGGGGTTTTTTAGGGGCGCACTCAGTGGCAATCATGTAATTAATTTAAGCTATATTAATTAGTACTGTTCATTCTAACTTAATCGTGCCAAAACGAATTTTAATTAAACTTACCATAAAATTCTATAATTCCTAATTAACATATAAATCAAGTCAATTTCTGAATCGGATGCCGATAAGGCCTTCAATTTGCAAATCGAAACTAAAACATGAACAAATCTTTCTACACTGAACAGATATAAACACAAGATAATGCAATGCACATGCAAATAACTCAGGATTTCTTCTTAATTACTTGTTAGGCCCACTTAAGCATGAATTAACGTTAATTATGGGTCGGGGTTGTTACAGTAACTTTCACTACTCGAGTAGTAAAACTATCTTCCTAGAAGTTTAGGCGTTCTATAAAAATACCGGATGGTCATTGTCAGCGAAGTGGCAAATATGAAAGAATTAAAATCACAAACTCCTCTGCAAGACACAATTCGGGTTGGATTCATATCTAAAAACTCATAGCCTAACTAAAATAAAAGATCGGATAAACTTATAACTGAAAAGAGTTATGCCAAACAGGATTGCCAATAATAAAAACTTAACAGAAATCCTCAAATTAGTCTAACTTGGTTATACTCTTTATGTGTGGATGATTTTAGAATTTAGAAACAAGGCAAAATATTAAAAAATAATTCCAATGGACCATCTAAAATTTTCCAGTGAGGTATAGCTATTTGCCTATTTTTTAATATTAAAAAATAATTTCAACAGTCCATCTAAAATTTTCCAATGAGGTATAGCTATTTTCGTATTTATATTTATTTTTATTTTATTTTGTTTTATTTTTTTGGCAAATTATAAATGCATCCCCTAAAGTTTGCTTAAAATGCAGATTGCCTCCTGTGGTTTAAAAAATTACAAATACCTCCTTATTCAAATTTTTTATTTAACAAAATTAACTACAAAAATGAAATTCATAATTGTTCTTCTATACAATAATAAAATTATATAAATTATTAATTCAAACATATTTCTAACATCATTAAAAACTGTTAAGTGACTTGATGATTTATTAATAAGACGACGATTTGTTATGAAATTAAAAATTTCAGGGGGTGGAATGTAATTTTCAGAATCTCAGGAGGTGTATTTCTTTTTTTTTTTTCCTACTTTTTGCTAGCCAAATTTAGCTAGTCAAAATCACTAGCTAAACAATAAAAAAATTATTTACTCCTCAATTTCCTTCTCCCTCTCTCCTCATTTTTCATCTTTTCATAAAAAATATAAAAAAATTAGGAAAAAGAAAAAAAACTTCTATAATAACTAGCCAAGTGCATCTGTGATGGGCTCTTTGTTGGTTATTGTGGCTACTTTCAATCCATTTTAATCCCTCCAGAAGGATAGCCTCTACAATAACTATTTTAACACTTATTTTCCATGCTAGCTGCATTTGAAGAGATTTGGGCGCTTCTTTAAACACTTTGTATGAATGGATAGGCAAAATATATAGTAATGTTGGAGCACCTATAAAAAAAATTCTTAAAATAAACATGTCTTTTTTTATATTTTAATCAATGAAAAATAAAGAGTAACGTTCGAGTTGCTAATAAACATTATTATTGGAGTAAATGTTAGTTTCAAAGAGTTACTAAGATAAGGATTATTTTTTATATGTACTATTTAGCTAGTAAAAATAGCTATAGCCTTATACGTATTATTAGTTAAAATTCTTTTATTTTTCTAGAAAGAATGCAAACTCAATCACAATGTGCACAGATATAATGACTAAACACCATTGGAAGGAATTTCTAAGTTTTGAGTGAAGTCTAGGTCCATGAGAATACTCTTAAAACAATAGAGTTTCTACTTCATATGAAGGAGGACAGATATGTTCTTTTGCAAGATGATTGAAACACAAAGAACTTCACAACAAATTAATGTTTTAGAAAAACGTTTATGGACAAAATCATTTTTATAGACTAAATATTTTAATTATCAAAAGTGTCATTGTTGAATTTTTAGCGACAAAATTTAACATTTGGTGATAAATTACGATCCTTTTTATGACCAAAATTTTTCTCTCAAAAATTAAACTTTTTTTTGCAGCAAATTATTTTGATCTTAAAGGTGCATTTATTAGCAACATTTTCAAAATTGTCGCCAAATTTTTCTTTTTGGTTTTTTACATATTGAGAGGACTTTTAGATGTGACGCCCCAAATTTTTAGAACATCAATAATATAATACAACAATACACCAGGATTTAACTAGCGGATACACAACATTTTTAAGCACAAAATACAAATAATTACTCTAAAAGAAAATATTAATAATAGTTTCAGATATTTTTTTTTAGGTCTTTAAATACAGATCAGTTTCTTGATACAAAAAGATCATCCAATGTACAGGAAATAGAAAATCTAATCTCTATGGCAGCTATGGTTCCTCAAAGCTTTTAGGGATTCCATTCTCGGTATAAAACTCGCCTTCACCTGGCATAAAAAGCCATGAGCTTGGAATGCCCAGTAAACGCACACACCCAGCCCATTTTCTGTGATAACCCTATTTCGTATCATGCTAATTGGTCCTCATTATAAATGTGATTATGTGTTTGATATGATTTTGTGTGCCATTATGTGAGAATATGTGGTTTTGAATTTCTATCTGTTCACCGTAGGAATATCTGTTTGATTATCTGCTTTGGAAATTAAATTGAAGGCCTTATCGGCCACAAAAATCAAATTTTATTACGCCATTATGATTAGCGTAATTTTTAAAACCTACGGTGAAATTTAAATAGAAATTGATTCAGATCAGATTAAATTGATTAAAATAATGACTTAGTGCTCAAATCATTTAATCTTAAAATAATATGACTAAGGGAGCTTCTTATTAAGGGCATTATACACCCAATTCTCCTTTTTGGTATTCATTTGGCTGATTTAACTCTAAGAAAAGGAGAAAGGGTCGGCTTAGAGAGAGGGAGAGCTCACAATTGAAGTTTGATCTTAAAAGCTTGGAAATCTTGAAGATTACTCAAGAATTTGCTATAGATTGGAAGAATTGAACCTCTAGGTAAACAAGTGAGCATGAATTCATGAGTATATGTTTGTAGATTTGTGTATTCAAGCTAGTTGGGTAATCAAGAGCAAGAATTAAAATGAAATTGAGTTGGTTTTGGTGATTTGGAGATCAATGGATGCATGTATGTGTGTAATTGCTTTGAATTTGTATAATTGAGCATGAAAGGTATGACCTATGTAAGATTTTGGTTAGAGTTCATGCTTGTGATCACCATTTGCACCATTTGAGTTGGTAATGAGAGTTATGTCTCACATGCATGTACAATTTATAAGAATATGAGCTTGAATGTATGAGTTTGTTATGTTGGAAATGAATTTGATGTGAATTGGGACATGCATGTGACTAAATTCTGAAATTGAGCTTCATAATGTTGTAATTTGGTGTTTGTACCATGTTAGTACATGTATATGTGAAGTTTGAGTTGAAAGCATGCATTTAGAGCCTTTGAATATCAAGTTGAAGCTCAAAGAACATGTTCAGGAAAACCCAGAAATTTTGATGTTCGCTTGAGCGGGGGATCCGCCGCTCGAGCGTAAAATACGAGCTCCCAGTATTTTCTGCAGACATGACGTCCGCTCGAGCGGGGAGCTATGTAGGCAGACCTTCAGCTCGAGCGCCCGACTTCACGCTCGAGCATAAATTTGATGCATCCAGTACTTTTCCAGACCTCATGGGTCCGCTCGAGCGGGGAAGTCCATGCTAGAGTAGGGACCCTGTTTCTGAAAATTTTTAAAGTGCATTCTGTGTTTTGTTTTCCGTTCTCTTTCACTTCTAAGTACTCTTAGGCATGCATTAAGCATTGTAAATGAATTAAAGGGATAAGAATAAAGCCTAAAGAGGAAAATGTGAATTAAAGAACGGATTGAATCATTTGTGACCCATATGTGTTATGTGATGTGTAGGGTCAAACTCCAGGGCAAACCAACCAATCGATCACTGTGAGTAATATCTTGACAAAGATATCTGAAATATGTTGTTGTTCAATTGCTTACTTCTATGTAAGTTTATAAGTTTGTTAATTTGATTGGTGGACAATGTTTGCCATGCCAAATGAATGGACCAAAGGCTAGTTTGACATGAAAGCATGAATGGGCCAGAGGCCAGTTTGACATGATAGAATGAATGGGACAAAGGCCAGTTCGACATGAAATTACGAATGGGCCAAAGGCCAGTTTGATATGGAATTATGAATGGGCCAAAGGCCAGTTTGACATGAAAGTATCAATGGGCCAAAGGCCAGTTTGACATAAATGAATGAATGAATGGGCCGAAGGCCAGTCTGATATAAATGAATGAATGGGCCAGAGGCCAGTATGATTTGAACGATAGAATGAATGGGCCAGAGGCCAGTATGATTTGAATGAAAGAATGAATAGGCCAGAGGCCAGTCTGACATGAATGGAAGACAAATGGGCCAAAGGCCAGTTTGACATGAATGGATTGGGCCCGAGGCCACCCGAAGTGTTTGGAACTGAAATTACTTGATCCATATCTATTTATTTACTAGATAGAAGTATGAATTGGGCCTAAGGCCGTTCGAAGTGTTTGGAACCGAAATTACTTGATCCATATCTATATATATACTAGATAAAAATATGAATTGGGCCTAAGGTCGTCCGATGTATATTGTTCCAATGCATCTACTTTAATTGATATTATTCACTGGGCTTTCGCTCACGCTCATTCATGTGTTTGTAGGTGAGCCAAGCGAGGTCCAGACCTAGCCTCAGTGAAGTCTGTGTGGAACAAGGAAGATTTTGAAGTGTCAGCCCTTGTGTCTCACGCACGAGACTCGTCTTCGCCCTTTTGTTATGTATTTATATTTTGTCATGTTGGCTAAGACTTTGAATCTGTTGTATATAGTTTTCATGGGTTGACTTAGACTTAAATGATCATGTCTGTACAAAATTTTATGTTACTGTGTTATCTATTGTGAGCTATTAACAAGTACACATATATGGTTTGTCATGACGTCCCATGTAAGCACAGCTCTATGGACAAATTTTCAAATTTTGCTTCCGTTTGGCCCCTTTACTCTGACGAGTTATGTCTGTTTTGGTTTGAGGCCATAGGTAATCTCAGGATTACTGGCCGGTTATGTCCTCAACCCATAGGGGCGGGTTCGGGTCGTGACAGAGTGGTATCAGAGCACGAGTTAATAACTCACACACTTGTCCAAAAGAGCAATAAGCGTCTAGAAAAGATCTAGGATGCATTCATGTGATAAGTATGAATTTGATAGCATCGAGAATGCACCTAAATGTTTTAATGTGGACAACTATGTGTCATAAGTTTGTGATTTGCTTGCATTACAAATTGTTTGAATATGTATGCTCTTTAATATATGCATACCTGTGAATCTTTTGTACAAAGTATAATTTAAGTTTAATCAGATGGTGAGACCAAGAGGTGATGAGATAGAAGAGTCTTCTACTGCCAGAATAGATAGAATGGAGAGGTTGATTCAGGAAATAGTAGAAACATTGAGGCAACAACAGGAATGGCAACAACAGTGGCAGCAACCACATCCTCCACCTCCACCTCCACCTTCGGCACCTCCTGTGCCAAATAATTAGAATGATGATCGGATGATAGCTCTCGCCAAAGAGTTCAAGAAAATGAAACCACCACAGTTCCATGGTGGATTAGATCCGTTGAAAGCCGAAGCGTGGGTCCTCGGCATTGAGAAAATGTTTGAAGTGTTCCCGTGTTCGGAGACACAGAAAGTGCTTCTAGCCACCTTCATGCTAGAAGACGAGGCAAGAAGATGGTGGATGTTCATGCGTGAAAATCACAATGATGTTGACTAGGTGAAATTTCTGGAGATTTTCTATGACAAGTACTTCCCACAGGGTGTTCAGGATAGGAAAGTGTCAGAGTTCATGGAACTTAGGCAAGACAGTATGACTGTAGCCGAGTATGAGGCCAAATTCACTGAATTGGCCAGGTTTGCACCACATGTGATTGATACGAATTACAAGAAAGCAAGGCATTTTGAAGGTGGGCTTCGCAGCGACATTTTAGAAAGGGTGAATGTCTTGAAGCTAGAAACCTACATTGGGGTACTAGACAGGGCCATAATATCAGAGGGTAACATAGCCAGACAGGCTAAGCCAACAACTGACTGGAAAGGAAACAAAAGGCAAGGCTTCTTTTCAAAGAAGAAATTTTCGAAAAAGCAAAACACAGGCTCCTCAAATACTTCGAATTCTTCCTGAGACACATCTCCTAGGTGTAACATTTGTAGCAAAAGACACCGTGGAGTTTGTTACCGTGTGTGAGGAGCCTGTTTCAAGTGTGGTAAACAAGGGCACATGGCCTGAGATTATAATCAAAATAGTGGGAAACTAGCTGCTAGCTCAACTGCATCAATCCCGAAGCCGGGAAATACTATGAGACCTGCTATCACCGGGGATACCGTGAGACAAGGAAGAGTTTTTGTGCTTGTTTCGAGCGACACATGGAATGCCAACGCAATTGTCTCAAGTACTATTTCTATATGTAATCAGGATGCTTTTATGTTAATTGACTCCGGATCCAAACACTCTTTTGTGACATGTGCATTTGTATCTAGATTGAGTAGACCTCTAGAATTACTGCCATATCTGCTATGTGTGTCTGCTCCATCTGGGGAATCTGTATTGTGTGAATCTATATACCGGTTTTGTGACATGCGTATCCTATATGTAGATTTGTTGCCCTTGAACTTTAGGCATTTTGATGTAATTTTGGGCATGGATTGGTTAACTAAATATTGTGCCACCATTAATTGTGTGACCAAACGAGTTGTATTTAAACCACCAGAACATACAAAAATTGTGTTTGTGGGTAATGGGGTAGTACCTCCACCTTATTTGATATCTGCAATGAAAGCATGCAAACTGATCAGGAATGGGTGTCAGGGTCAATTGTGCTATGTGTTGTCTGAACAATCTGTGAATGTTGAATTGAACAGTATCCTTATTGTTAGAGAATTTCCGGACGTGTTTCCAAATGAATTACCAAGGGAATTAGTAGACAGGGAGATAGAGTTCACTATTGAAACTGCATCAAGCACCCAGCCTATTTCTAAAACTCCCTACAGGATGGCTACTGCTGAAATGAAAGAACTGAAAGAATAGTTGCAAGACCTGCTTGACAAAGGGTTTATCCGACCTAGCACTTCGCCATGGGTTGCACCAGTATTGTTTGTGAAAAAGAAGGATGGAACCCCAATAAAGAATAAATATCCCTTACCCCGTATTGATGACCTGTTTGACCAGTTGTACGGATCACAAGTGTTTTCCAAGATTGATTTGAGATCCGGGTATCATCAGCTGAAAGTAAAGGCAGAAGATGTTGAGAAAGCCGCATTCAGAACGAGGTATGGTCATTTTGAATTTCTTGTTATGCCATTTGGGGTAATTAATGCTCCGGCAGCATTTATGGACTTAATGAACCGAATCTTTAAAACCTACCTTGACAAATTTGTTGTGGTTTGTATTGATGACATTTTGATATATTCTAAAGATAGACTTGAACATGAACATCATTTGAGAACTGTCCTACGAATACTTCGGCAAAGGAAATTATTTGCTAAACTAAAGAAATGTGAGTTTTGGTTGGATGAAGTTGTTTTCTTAGGGCATGTTATCAACAAGGAGGGAATTTCAGTGGACCCACAGAAAATAGAGGCAATTGTGAATTGGCCTACACCGACTAATGTGACAGAAGTCCACAGCTTCATGGGCTTAGCTGGTTATTACAGAAGATTTGTGAAAGAATTTTCCAAGATAGCTGTACCTCTTACCCAGCTGACACGCAAGGGGAAATCATTTGAATGGAATGACGAAAGAGAGGCTGCCTTTCATGAACTGAAAACGAGATTGACCACTGCACTAGTTTTGACACTACCGTCAGGTACGAAAATTTTTGTAATTTTCAGTGATGCATCTTATAAAGGTTTGGGTTGTGTATTAATGCAGAATGGAAAGGTTATTACTTATGCCTCCCGACAGTTGAGACCACATGAGAAGAACTACCCAACACAAGATTAAGAATTGACCACAGTTGTTTTCACTTTGAAAATCTGGCGACATTATTTGTATGGGGCAAAGTGTGAAGTCTACACGGATCACAAAAGTCTGAAATTCTTCTTTACACAAAAGGAGTTGAATATGCGACAGAGGAGATGGCTTGAACTGATAAAAGACTACGATCTTGAAATCCAGTACCATCCCGGAAAAGCTAACACAGTTGCTGATGCCTTGAGTAGAAAGTCAACGGGGAGTATGGCCTATTTGCTTACTGAACAGAAAGAGATCTTGCAAGATTTTGAGAAGTCTGAAATTGAAGTGGTAATGTGTGAACAGGGCAGATTGATAGCCGCTATTACAGCCGAGCTGGCAATCATTATGGAAATTAAACAGAGACAAAAAGAGGATGAATTCCTCAGGAAGATGATTGATGAATTTGAGACAAGTCCAAAAGTAGAGTTTAGTATCGAAAATGAAGTGTTGAGGTTTTGAAACCGAATGTGCATCCCGGATATTCCAAAACTAAAGAGAAGGGTTTTAGATGAAGCCCATAAATCAGTATTTGCTATGCATCCGAGTAACAATAAAATGTATCGGGATTTGAAACAAAGCTATTGGTGGCCTAAGATGAAAAAAGAGATTGCAGAATATGTGTCCAAATGTCTTTAGTGTCAGCAAGTTAAAACTAAACATCAGAAACCGGGCTGTCTACTTCAACCCCTCCCTATTCCTGAATGGAAGTGGGAGCATGTGACTATGGATTTTGTTGTTAGCGTACCTCGGACCCCTCGAGGTATGGATTCTATTTGGGTTGAAGTTGATAGACTGACTAAATCTGTACATTTTCTGCCAGTTAAAACTACATTTAATGCTTATGGACTGGCTACCATTTATGTTGATGAGATTGTCCGTTTGCACAGAGTTCCGGTATCTATTGTGTCGGATAGAGATCTGAAATTTGTTTCAAGATTGTGGAAGAGTTTGCAGGAAGCTATGAGGACAGAACTAAGGTTCAGTACTGCATTCCACCCACAGATAGATGGGCAGCTAGAACGAACAATACAAACTTTGGAAGATATGCTTTGGATGTGTGCTTTAGATTTTCAAGGGAGTTGGGAAGATTATTTGCCACTTGTGGAATTTGCATACAACAATAGCTTCCACTCCAGCATCGGTATGGAACCATACGAGGCTTTGTATGGTAGAAGGTGTAAATCATCTATTTGTTGGACAGAAGTCGGTGATAGAGCTTTACTTGGGCATGAAATTGTGCAAGACACTTCTGAGAAGATCAAAACTATTAGGCAAAGGCTCAAAACAGCTCAGGACCAACAAAAGAATTATGCAGATGTTCAGAGAAGACCTCTCGAGTATGAGGTTGTTGACCATGTATTCATCTGTGTGTCTCCGATGAAAGGCCAAGTCAAGTTTGGAAGGAAGGGCAAGTTGTTGCCCCGTTACATTGGGCCGTTTCAAATTCTAGAAAGGCTTGGCCCAGTTGCTTATAGAGTTGCTTTGCCACCGGGATTTGAACAAGTCCATAATGTGTTTCATGTGTCGATGTTGAGGGGTTACCTCCGAGACCCGTTTCATGTGATTGATTATCACCGGGTTGCTATTGATGAAAATATAGAGTACGCCGAATGGCCGGGGCGAATCGTTGATCGGCAAGTGAAACAACTGAGAAGCAAATCCATCCCAATGGTGAAAGTGGAATGGAAAAAACACTATGGGACGGATACCACGTGGGAAAAAGAGGATGAAATGCGACTATGCTACCCACATTTGTTTCTCGACGAAGGTAAATTAAGTTTGGAGGACCAAACTTCCTAAAGGAGGGAAGACTGTGATAACCCTGTTCCGTATCATTCTAATTGGTCCTCATTATAAATGTGATTATGTGTTTGATATGATTTTGTGTGCCATTATGTGAGAATATATGGTTTTGAATTTCTATCTGTTCACCGTAGGAATATCTGTTTGATTATCTGCTTTGGAAATTAAATTGAAGGCCTTATCGGCCACAAAAACCAAATTTTATTACGCCATTATGATTAGCGTAATTTTTAAAACTTATGGTGAAATTTAATTCGAAATTGATTCAGATCAGATTAAATTGATTAAAATAATGACTTAGTGCTCAAATTATTTAATCTTAAAATAATATGACTAAGGGAGCTTCTTATTAAGGGCATTATACACCCAATTCTCCTTTTTGGTATTCATTTGGCTGATTTAACTCTAAGAAAATGAGAGAGGGTCGGCTTAGAGAGAGGGAGAGCTCACAATTGAAGTTTGATCTTAAAAGCTTGGAAATCTTGAAGATTACTAAAGAATTTGCTATAGATTGGAAGAATTGAACCTCTAGGTAAACAAGTGAGCATGAATTCATGAGTATATGTTTGTAGATTTGTGTATTCAAGCTAGTTGGGTAATCAAGAGCAAGAATTAAAATGAAATTGAGTTGGTTTTGGTGATTTGGAGATCAATGGATGCATGCATGTGTTTAATTTCTTTGAATTTGTATAATTGAGCATGAAAGGTATGATCCATGCAAGATTTTGGTTAGAGTTCATGCTTGTGATCACCATTTGCACCATTTGAGTTGGTAATGAGAGTTATATCTCACATGCATGTGCAATTTATAAGAATATGAGCTTGAATGTATGAGTTTGTTATGTTGGAAATGAATTTGATGTGAATTGGGACATGCATGTGACTAAATTGTGAAATTGAGCTTCATAATGTTGTAATTTGGTGTTTGTACCATGTTAGTACATATATATGTAAAGTTTGAGCTGAAAGCATGCATTTAGAGCCTTTGAATATCAAGTTGAAGCTCAAGAACATGTTCTAGAAAATCCAAAAATTTTGATGTTGGCTTGAGCGGGGGATCCGCCGCTCGAGCGTAAAATATGACCTCCCAGTATTTTCTACAGACATGACGTCCGCTCGAGTGGGGAAGTTTACGCTCGAGCGGGGAGCTATGTAGGCAAACCTTCAGCTCGAGTGCCCGACTTCATGCTTGAGCGTAAATTTGATGCATCCAGTACTATTGCAGACCTCATGGGTCCGCTCAAGCAGGGAAGTCCACGCTCGAGAGGGGAAGTCCACGCTCGAGCGGGGACCCTGTTTCTGATAATTTTTAAAGTGCATTCTGTGTTTTGTTTTCCGTTCTCTTTCTCTTCTAAGTACTCTTAGGCATGCATTAAGCATTGTAAATGAATCAAAGGGATAAGAATAAAGCCTAAAGAGGAAAATGTGAATTAAAGAACGGATTGAATCATTTGTGACCCATATGTGTTATGTGATGTGTAGGGTCAAGCTCCAGGGCAAACCAACCAACCGATCACTGTGAGTAATATCTTGACAAAGATATCTGAAATATGTTGTTGTCCAATTGCTTACTTCTATGTAAGTTTATAAGTTTGTTAATTTGATTGGTGGACAATGTTTGCCATGCCAAATGAATAGGCCAAAGACTAGTTTGACATGAAAGTATGAATGGGCCAGAGGCCAGTTTGACGATAGAATGAATGGGCCAAAGGCCAATTCGACATGAAATTACGAATGGGCCAAAGGCCAGTTTCACATAAAAGTATGAATGGGCCAAAGGCCAGTTTAACATAAATGAATGAATGAATGGACCGAAGGCCAGTCTGATATAAATGAATGAATGGGCCAGAGGCCAGTATGATTTGAACGATAGAATGAATGGGCCAGAGGCCAATATGATTTGAATGGAAGAATGAATGGGCCAGAGGCCAGTCTGACATGAATGAAAAACAAATGGCCCAAAGGCCAGTTCGACATGAATGGATTGGGCCCGAGGCCCTCCGAAGTGTTTGGAACCGAAATTACTTGATCCATATCTATTTATATACTAGATAGAAGTATGAATTGGGCCTAAGGTCATCCGATGTATATTGTTCCAATGCATCTTCTTTAATTGATATTATTCACTGGGCTTTCGCTCATGCTGATTCATGTGTTTGTAGGTGAGCCAAGAGAGGTCCAGACCTAGCCTCAGTGAAGTCTGTGTGGAATAAGGAAGGTTTTGAAGAGTCAGCCCTTGTGTCTCACGCACGAGACTCGTCTTCGCCCTTTTGTTATGTATTTATATTTTGTCATGTTGGCGAAGACTTTGAATCTGTTGTATTTAGTTTTCATGGGTTGACTTAGGCTTAAATGATCCTGTCTGTACAGAACTTTTTGTTACTGTGTTATCTGTTGTGAGTTATCAACATGTATACATATATGGTTTGTCATGACGTGCCATGTAAGCACAGCTCTATGGACAAAGTTTCAAATTTTGCTTCCGTTTGGCCCTTTTACTCTGACCAGTTATGGCTGTTTTGGTTTGAGGCCGTAGGTAATCTCAAGATTACTGGCCGGTTACGTCCTTAACCCATAGGGGCGGGTTCAGGTCGTGACATTTTCCCATTCCAAATACACAAGTAAAATAACGACATGATCATAACATACAACAAAAATAATAATTAGGCAAAGGTTATAATAAATTTTAGTTCTCATAAATAAAAGTCAATTTCAATTCTCATGACTAATAGTGCTCATGAATAACAGTCAATTAAGTTAGTTCTAGGCAACTCCCCATGGAATGTCGTTCCTACCTAACTACTAACACTTGCCAAGGGCAATTCTGACTCCCCCTTAGTTAATACAATACCAGTGCGTCGCTTACTGCACAATTACCAATGATGCCCACGCACCTAGGTTACATACCCGAGTGGTGACATCACGGTTTGCTCCAAGGAAACGGGCTTCCTGGGATACTCTCCCTGTGTAAGACCCTCACTGCCACCCTTATATCTCCCAATTCTGTTAAGCAGCCAGAATACCTCTCGTGCCATGTTAGGGTTCGAAAACACACTTGTGCAAGACTTCAACAAAATGGAATACATTCCACTATATTGTAATTTTAAATCCATCATTCATTATTCCATAAAATTTAGTACAATGATCGCAACCCATTACCACCCCATTTGGTTTCCCTTTTATTAATTGCAATATGTTCTCAGTTATAACAAAGCATGGTCAAGATAATTACGAAGCCAAACTAAACATGAAGTAATTTATGCATGGTAAAAAAAATTCACAATTTATCATAGTTTACATATCAAGACTTAAACATTCAAGAAACATAGCATATAAGGGTTGCAAGCCAATTAAGAGTACATTAACACAAATTTTCAGATTTTCAGATTTAAACTAGTAGGGAAATAATTATGGAAAAATACTTTTATTGGCCCTAAGTACCTGGCTTCATGTGAGTTTGTAGATAAATGAGTCTAGTTTCAAACTCAATTTACAAAAGTAGGATGGGTATTTTAGATTTTAAGATAATGCAGAATTAAAAATATCTATTCAAATTCATTGATTGTTACACAAATCAATTTATCTCTCAAACCTCTCACTCTCTTGAGTTCCAACAAATTTTAATTGGAATATAACACCAAGATTAATATTTTTAGATGAAAGTGGACTCAAGATTATTTTTCTGGAATTTTCTAAAAATAGAGAAAGTTGATTGTTTTTCTGGTTCTGTGAGTAACAAACTTAGAAAAATTGTTTAGGTTATAAAAATACATCCTTAGGTCCTACCAAAATTATCAAATACTATAGACATACCAAATATTACCTCATAAAAACTGATTTTGAGTTTATGGAGTTTTGATGGGAAAAAAAAAATTCAAGAGGCGGAAAAGAATTGCTACTGGAAATTTAAGAAAGAAAGAAAAACATGCCATTTCTTGATTAATGCACATTTATACAAGAGTGTAGGCCTAGACTACAACATATATATACAAATAACATGTATTAGAAGGGGAAAAACAAGTGGTAAAAGAACTTAAAAGAAGAGGTGTTGTAGGTTTACCTTTGTTGTACAAGACTCAACACAATTCTTCTTCTTCTTTTTTTATTCTCCTCTCTCTCTCTCTCTCTCTCTCTCTCTCTCTCTCTCTCTCTCTCTCTCTTCTCGAAGATCACTATCTCTCACTCCTTTAGTGCATGGTTGAAAATGTGTAAAATAAGGGGGAGAAGTGTGCATATATATAGAGAAAGGATTGGGAGGTTTCTTAGGGACTAAGTTCCATAAGTGTAATTTGTCAAAGTTGTCCATCAATGCGATCAAGGCCCTTTCATCCATCACATGGCCAACTACATGGGCTCCAAGAAATATATATATATATATATATATATATGTATGTATATATAGGAGATATTTGTATTTATAAACACAAAATAATAGGCACAAGTACATCAATTAATAAAATATTACAATTAAGGTTTGGAATGAAATAAAATAGAAGTATATAGGGACCAAGTCTAAATTTAGGAAACCTTGATATTTATTATTAATATACTAACATTAGAAAATAGATAAAATAATAAATTCTGGTTCCATTAAATTAAAGCTCAAAGAAAAGCGAGAAACCATTCGAAAATGACGTTATTAGAAATTAAGATTTTAAAGTAATTAATCCATAATTATATGGTCTAATAATTAATACTAGGGTTTTAAAGTGGATCATTAATCTACCGAGATCAATTAGGGTTTACTCAAGTTAATCCATGATACTTCTCGATTTTAGGGTTTAAAACGCAATTAAGCGAAAATTCAAGAACTTTATTGAAATAAGCTCAAGGTTAAAGATTTAATGGTACTTACAAAAATTAGGGTCTCTACATTAGAGATGACCCTTGCGACAATAATAATTTTTTTCCAAATATTTTTTGCAACAAAATCTTTATTTTTTTAGATCCAAACAAATTGATTTCTAAAATCTTATGTCGTAGTGAAATCTAGTGAGGCCTCACCATTTTATGTTATACATCAGCTTTAACATATATGTTTGATCAAACCATTAGATGATATGGAAAATTAAAAATACATAAATCTCGAGATATAATCTAATAATTAAAAGTGTATTAGGATATGAGAACAGAGATTTTGAGATAAAGGATTCCATGTTATAGATTCTCTATTTATTTATTTATGCAAGTGGTTTGGCAGATGTGTACTTGCCATCCACATTGCCCATCAGATTATTACTTGATATTTTCATTATTACCACTAATAATCACTACCTATCTCTACCAATATCACACATAGAGAAATCTTACCTATATATCGAGTTTAAACTTGACAATGTTAATTAACAGCACCAGAAAAAAGATATAATAGGACTCATCATATGTTGATATTTTGAGAGACAATATAGAAGTAGCAAATGACAACTAATGCTCTACAATCATTTTTTTTAATCATTTTTGTTTGAATCCTAAGCCTTTATTATTGGATACCAAGTCAGTTTGTAAAAACGGTTTGTATGAAAAAGTTATTTGTATATTATTTTTGGGTAATCAATGTGAAAACAATGTCCCAAACACATCCTATATATATTTTCATATATGATGCAATTTTGTTTTGTATATATTTAGATGTGGCAAAATGGTAGGTATAATGCTATAAAGATCACATTATCTTATTCAACTTACCAAAATATCTTTTAGTATAGAGGGATTTATATACAACTATATGAGTAACTCTCTTAACTAGTTAACTAACTATGGTACAGTTAACATAACAACTTCCATAGCTGCTTAACCACAACAATTGGAGTGAAATTGCCTTAGATATAAGCACATGTGTCATAATGTAGGACCTACAGCAACTCTAACTGATTTGGTGAGATGTGATCGCAGCAGTGCCACAACAGCTCACATGATCTTGTGCGAGCTTCTAATGAGGGAAGCTGATTTTTTTCAAATACATTATCATACCCCCTCAAGATGATAGGAGAGGAAAGGACCATAAGCTTGGACTGTAAGTAATAAAATCGTTGAATAGATATAGGCTTGGTGAAAATGTCTGCAACCTGATCAGAAATGGGAATATGACAAATTATGAGTTGTTTAGCAGCTACCCTTTCTCTGACAAAGTGATAATCGACCTCTATGTGTTTAGTTCTGGCATGAAAAACAAGTTTGAAAGACAGAGAGGGCAAAAATATTATCACACCACAATGTAGGGGAGGAAAAAGGAATATGCAGGTCTGAGAGAAGCATACCAAGCCAACTTAACTTGGCAACAGTTTGAGCCAATGCCCTATACTCTAGCCATAGTAGGTTGCTTTTTAGCAGACCAAGACACCAAATTAGGGCCAAGGAAAATACAAAACCCAGAAGTTGATCTCCTATCTAGAGAATGACCAGCCCAATCAGAGTCTGAAAAGCATGAAGTATAAGAGAACGAGGGCTAAACTGAAGACCATAACCAAGGGTGCCTTTGAGATATCTGAGAAGCCTTTTGACCATAACAAAATGATGAACAAGAGGTTGGTGCATGTATTGGCAAGCAAAATTCACAACAAAAGCAAGATCGGGTCTAGTGATGGTGAGGTATTGAAGACCTCCAACAATACTTCTGTAGAGAGAAGGATTGGAAAAAGGTAAATCATCATTGGAAGAAGAGGAAGCAGGTTTGAAAGCCAGAGGAGAAGAGTATGGCTTGTAGTTAGCCATACCAGTCTTAGCAAGCAACTCAGAAGCATACTTTTGCTGGAATAAGAAATAGCCCATAGAGGAAGATGAAACAAAAATGCCAAGGAAGTAATTAAGTAAGCCAAGCTCCTTCATAGCAAAAGCACCATGCATTTGTTGAACCAAAGTAGCTATATAAGAGGGATCACTGCCAGTTAACAATATATCATCAACATAGATGAGAATAATGGTACTGGAGGCTGCAGTCTTCTTGACAAACAATAAGGAGTCACAATGGCCAGAGGTAAAGCCACAAGATAGTAAAAAGGAAGAAAAGGTGGAAAACTAGGCTCGGGCAGCCTGTTTGAGACCATAGAGGGCCTTATGTAATTTGCAAACTAATTGAGGATGAGAGGCATAAATGAATCCTTGAGGTTGTCGCATATATACTTCCTCTTCTAAGACACCATGCAAGAATGCATTAGATATGTCAAGTTGCCTGATGGACCATTAAAAATGAAGGGCTAAGGACAAAAAGACTCGTACTGTGGGCTGTTTTGCAATAGGACTAAAAATCTCACGATAGTCAATGCCCTCAGTCTGAAGAAAACCTTCGGCTACTAATCTAGCCTTATATCTAGCAATGGAACCATTAGAATTTTTCTTGAACCTATAGACCCATTTGCATCCAATAGCAAGTTTGCTTGGAGGTAATGTTTTGAAACTTATCTAGCATAGTTGCTTGCCATGAAGGAGATGCAGCAGCAGCTTGATAATTGTTAAGGTCAGTAGAAGCAGAAGAAGTTAAAAGACAAGTAGAAGAGAGAGGTCTAGACTTCGACCTGGTGAGCATGGAATGATTGTTAGGGGTAGAAGGAAGAAAAGGTAAATCAATAGAAATGGAAGAAATAGGAACAGCTGGAGCAGGACTAGAAGTGGTAGGCATGTAAGCTTCTGATGAGGAAGGAAAAATAGTAGGTGGACCAGACATAGCTGGAGCAGGGAAAACAGGATAGACAATAGGGATAGAGGGGACTGTAGGAGCAGTAACAGAATATGGAGTAGGTGAGTTGGATGAAGGCCTAAAAAAAGTATGAAGCTGAGAGAGAGAAGGAGGAATAAATTGAGGAAGAGGCATAGACTGAGACTGAAAAGGAAAATAAGACTCGTCAAAAATAACATGCCTAGAAACAAAGATGTGCCCACTGTAACATCAAGACACCTGTATCCTTTGGTAGATGGAACATAACCAATAAAGACACAAGGTAAAGACCTAGGTTGAAGTTTGTGAGTTGTGTAAGGTCTAATCCAAGGGAAACACCTGCAACCAAATACTTTTAGAAAAGAACAATCAGGTGAGTGATGATACAAAACTTCAAAAGGAGTAAGGTTATTGAGCTTGGAAGTGGGAAGTCTATTAACAAGAAAGACTGAGGTTACAAGAGCATCACACCAAAAGTGCAATGGAAGAGCAGACTGATGCATGAGAGCAATGGTGGTTTCAATTAAGTGTTTGTGCTTCCTTTTAGCTGCCCCATTTTGAGCTGGAGTATGAGGACAACTAAGCTGATGCTCAATGCCCCTATCCTTTAGAAATTGCTGAAATTTGTTAGCTAAATATTCCCCTCCATTATCATTTCTGAGAACTTGAAGAATAGTGTTAAACTGAGGAGTCTCAACAAAGGCCTTGAACTCAACAAACTTAGAGAACACTTAACTTTTCTAGGTAAGAGGAAATAGCCAAATAAATTTACAGTGATCATCAATGAAAAAAAACATAGTACTTAAAGTGGAAACAGATGCATTAAAGGGTCCCCAAACATCAGAGTGAATAAGAGCCAATGATTGATTTGCAGTGGAATTAGAAAGATGAAATGGCAACCTATGACTCTTAGAAACACAACAATGTGTGCACAGCTTATTGTCATTAGAACTAGGTACATTAGTAGGCAAAAGATTTTGAGATACAAGAAATTGCAACTTATTACTAGAATGATGACCTAATCTATTGTGCCAAGTGGTCTTGTTGCAGGGAGAAGTAGTAGAAGACTTGAAACAAGTGGAGGAATGAGTAGCAGGAAAAGCAGATGTAGCTAATAGAGGATAAAAACTAGCTGAATGAGAACCTTTATGAATAATTTTCTTGGAAATCTTGTCCGTACAATGAAACAATCAACATCAAAAGTAATGGTGCAACTGTTGTCTTTTATGAACTGATAAAAGATTGAAAGAAATGGAAGGAACATGAAGCAAATTATGAAGATGAAAAGAAGTAGATGGTGTAGGAAGTAGTCCATTACCAGTGTGATGAATAGGCAAAGAAGAACCATCTCCTATAGTGACATGGTCAGAACCTTGATAGGGTTGAAAATGAGTGAAATTATTAAGATCATTGGTGAAATGACTGGTGGCTGCAAAATCCAAGAACCAATTTGAACCAGGTGCAGCAGTAGTGGAATGATTAGCTTAAGCAGCAGAAGCAGTTGAAGAAGAGGCAACATAGGCTTTAGAATATGGTCCTCTTGCTTGTGAAGAAGAAGATTGAAAATCCTGATCCATTATGTGCCAACAATCCATGGCTGAGTGGTTTGTCTTACCACAAATTTGATAGATCAGTCCATCTTGACTTGAAGGATTGTTATGTTGATTAGAGGTAGGATTTGAAAATGATGATGAATTGGATCTGCCTTGTCCTCCACCTCTATAAGTGTTTTTATAAAATCTGCCTGAATTGCTACCTCTATATCCTGCTCTGGTGTAACCTCGAGAACTACCTCTAGAATTGTTTCTAGTAGCAGCATAAGCAAATGGAAGGTCTGATGTGTGAGCCTGTTTAAGTGAGCCTTCAATATGAATGAATTCAAAAGACAACAATGAAGCTAAGGCAGCAATAGAGATAGGTTCAGGTCTAGTACGAATTGTTGTTTTAAAGGCTTTGTACTCATCAGGTAGACCATTGAGAGTAAGTAAAACCAGGTTTACTCATGAATTGGTGATCCCACAAGACTTAGCTGATCAGAGATAGTCTTGATTTGACTGAGATAGTCCTCCATTATTGAATTCTTCTTTGTAAGATGACTGAGTTTGGTTTTCAATTGATAGACATATGATCTGGACAATGAAGTAAATCTTGTAGCCAATGTAGTCCATACTTCATGACTTGTGATATAATGAAGAGTAGATGTAAATATGGATGAAGACAATGTAGCAATAAGATAGCTAAGTAGATGTGCATCAACAGTGATCCATTGTGTGTATGCTTGATTTACCATAGCATTATGATTCTCATCAATAACTGTAGAAGGAGGACAAACCTCTGATCCATTGACATATCCAAGTAGATTGTGGCTCGTAATATGTTTTGAAATTGATTTTTCCATATGAGATAATTTGTAGACTCAAGTTTTGTTGGAACAAAACAATTTAGATTTGAGATAAGCAGAGTGAGATTTGAAGGTAAAGGAGAACTAGTAGGTATACCAGTTGAAGACGTTGTCATTGTTGATCTTCCTTGAAGATCTTCCATTGTTGATCCTTGTTGAAGATTCACCATTGTTAATTTGAAGATGAAGCTTTGGTGCTCGCAAGAGCTATGCGTAGTTCTGATACCGTAAAGATCACATTATCTTATTCAACTTACCAAAATATCTTTCAGTACATAGGGATTTATATACAACTATATAAGTAACTCTCTTAACTAGTTAACTAACTATGGTACAATTAACACAACAACTTCCTTAACTGCTTAACCACTACAGCTGGAGTGCAACTGCCTTAGATGTAAACACTTGTGTCATAATGCAAGACCTACAGTAGCTCTAACTGATTTGGTGAGATGTGATCGCAGTGTGGCTTCAACTGTGGCTCAGCTTTGGTCAACTCACAAGAGCTTGTGTGAGCTTCTGATGAGGGAAGCTGAGCTTCTTCAAATACATTATCAGCTATTACACTTTGTTAGGTTTTTGTTCTTGGCAATCCCGTTTGACAAAACTCCTTGGAGTTTCAATTTTATTCGATCTTTTATTTAAGTGAGGCTATGAGTATTTAGATGCGAATCCAACCCGAATTGTGCCTTGTACAGAAGTTTGTGATGTTAATTCTTTCTCGCTCTAGCGGAGATGCACTCCGTTAAGAAGTTTCACTCACCTGTAAAAGTATTGGAAGTTGTTTTTTTAAGCTCGAGTAGTCATTTCTGCGCTTAAGCATATACCCTGTTTAGTGACATGTGTTTTAGTCACACCACTTGAGCGGTAATTCTTGCGCTCAAGCGGAGATCACAAATCTGTTTGCTATAAAAGCTGCGGTTTAGTCAGGTTTTAGGGTACAGCTTCCAGATCTTCTTCTTGGGTATTAGGGTTTTCATTTTGAGCTTCTTTACTTGTTTCCTTTTATGTTTGTGAGAGTTTATATCATGAATTGAAAGGATTATACCAAAGGGTTTGTTTATTTTGTTTTGTTCACAAAAGAGAGAGTTGTTCTTCGGTGGATTCCGTGGAATTTGGGCCTGAAGCGTTGGTGGATTTTGGAGTGGCTCATCGCCGTGGATTCGACATTGGCGTTATGGTTTCAACGTTTAGCAAGACAATTCCAAGGTGAAGATGGTGGTGGAAGAGCCACATTGGGATCGGTTCAAGTTGGGCGTGGATTCGCTAGGTAATTGAGAGTATACTTGTGTAATTCTTTTTTGTCTTCGTAATGGATTGTTTTGTGGTTTTAGCCCATGGTTTTTTCTTTTTATCACAATTGGAGGTGCTCCAATTGTGGTTTTTCCACGTTAAAATTGTTATGTCAATTTGTCTTGATTGTTTCATTGGGATTGTTATTTACTAGTTAAAATTGATAAATAATCACAAATCAATATCTCAAAGATTTTTAGATTTTTCACACTTGTTTATCGCATGATGTGTCACTACTATATTAGTAGTAGTAAAATTCATTAAACCAATGTAATGACATAAGATGATAAATAAAATATGATAAAATAATATAATTATTGTTCAATTATTAGGTATTGTGAATGTCAAAGTAAAAGTGATGCCAAGGGACACTTTCCTAAACTGCGGCTCTTGCCTCCTATATACAATCAGTAGGATGCCTACGCAAGCCACATCATGGGCTCCATTTCAATAGAGGCTGGTTAGATATTTGAAAAAGAAAATAAACATCTTGGCCAAGGCATCTCTTTATTGTACATAAGGATGGATTCTGGAAAGCTTAAGGTTAATGGACATCAGAAAAGAAAGGAATGAGGATGGATTCCAGTAGTAAAAAAGAGAGGCAGGCAAGCAATTCAAGTTGGGTCGAAGGAAGGTAGACATGAAGAGAGATGTATACTCTGTTTGTAGATAACTTACCAGATTCAATGGAACCAAGATGTATGTTTGCTTTGTTCCTAAAGTTTGGAGTGGTAAAGGATGTTTTCATTCCACAAAAGAGGAGGAAAACGACAAACGCAAGGTTTGGATTTGTACTTTTTTATTATCCTGTTACAGCCAATGTAGCAGAACAAAAGGAAAATAGACTATGTGTAGATGACAAAGCTTTGATAGTTCAAAGTGCAGTCTACGGGAAAGAAAAAGGCGACAGGAGGAAGTTGAAATAAGTACAGTGGGGGCAAATAGATATAAGAAGGCCACCAGATATAACTGGACCAAAAATGTGGAATCAAGGCATAGATGATAGGTCGTATGTAGAGGTCACCAACGGAGCCCAACCAAGAGGTCAATCAATTACCACAATCAGAGTAGAAGAAATAAGAAATGGCTGGTTGTATGAGAGAATGATTATGAGGCTCAAACACAACTACTGTACTGTAGAGGTAAAAATAGAACTCAAAGCAAAAAGAGTGAAGGATGTAATGGTGACAGAAGGAGGTGATCGTGATATAGTCATTTCATTCAGCTCTAGGGAGGCCTTGAGAAGTACAATAGGTATGATCAATGACTGGTTCCATGATTGGTGTGAATGCATCACATAGTGGAAATCTAGTATGCAACTTTAGCAGGAAAGGTATGTTTGGATTAGCTGCTATGGTGTACCTCTGAATATTTGGAATTCTGATAATTTCAGAAAGATAGGCTGACTTTGGGGGGAAGTGATTCATCTAGTTCGAGACATTTGTGAACCAACATCTTTTCGTTGTGGAAAGGTAAAAATAGCCACAAATGTTATGGAACTAATTAATACCAGTCTGAATCTAGAATACAAAGGTAGAGTATACCCAATAAGAGTCTGTGAGGAACAGATTATCAAGGAGGCACTGACCAGTTGCAATGGAACTAACACTGATGATGGTGAAGAGGAGGTCAATTCCAACATTAATTGGGGACTACAATCAGTTGCAGAGAGCAAGAGGGAGGTAGAAGATGCTGACAAGGCTGCTGAGGTAGAGGACGATGTGGGAGGAAAGAATGAGAAGGCAAAAGGTGCTTCAATCCCTAGGCTGAAGGAGGGTGGTGGTAGAGGTAGGTGACAGTTGCTTTCAACTATCAGTGGTGAAAGAGACAGAAGAGTGTATGGGGAATTGAAATGAAGTAGTCTCCGGCGTGAGTGATACAATGATGGTAGTGGAAAGAATGCATTAGCAGCAGATACATAAGTGTAATCATGAGTTGGGAAAAGTTGATGAGATTCAAAAAGATGATGGGCAAGTATTCATTCCAGGCTTTATTAGAAGTTTGAGTGAAACCCAAAAAGAAAGACCTAGTATTAGTTTGGAGGTAGATTTGGGCCAAGACCAATCTCGAGCCCAACCCATTGAGTTAGTCCAATACAAAACTAATGGAAATGGACTCAGTCATCTTCTGGTAAGTATTGAAGGAGGCCACATAGGGGTGGGCTATAAATCCAAAACTAATGATTCAATTAGTGCCTCTAGTGGTGGCACCATTAATAACCTGTTTAAGTAAGGCCCAAGGAAAGTGATCAGAAAAGGTAGGCATAAACATCCAGTGGTAGTAGGTGGGTTTACTGGGCTGGCTAGAAAAATTGGATAGAGAGGAGTGGGTGAAGGAAGAAGCAAGGCACATCAGAAAACCATGGTGCCTAAATCTACAATAGTGTAAAGGCCAAGTGTAGGTAACAGTCAAAACAACTATGAAGTAGATAAACTACAAGAGGCTAAAGCAACATTATTTTTGGGGAAAAGTCTGGGGCATGACTTCAAAGGGTAGGATGTACAATTGGAGGAGAAGGACAAGGAGAGGTTAGGAGGGAGGACTGATGCTACCCTGTAATCATTAATGTTGGGAGGTGGCAGAGCTGAAAAATGTTTTATTATGAAGTTACTAAGCCGAAATATTAGAGGGATTGGAAGACCTGAAAAGAGGAGAAAGATCAAGAACCTGCTATTTGATAAGAAAATTGATATGGCTTTGATTCAAGAAAAAAAAAGGTCAAGCATGTCCAACCTGGTGATTAGGAGTTTGTGGCCAAGAGAAAAGATGGAATCCATGGTTGTCGATGCAATGGGTGTGGCGGGTGGATTGGTATGCATATGGGATCCCGATGTATTTCAACTCTTAGAATGCTGTAGCAACAGAAATTTCATTCTGCTCTCAGGTACCATTATGCACTCCTTTAATTGTGTTATTTTAAATGTCTATGCCCCAAATGATATTTTAAGGAGAAGGAAATTATGGGAGTCCCTTTTAAATTTGAAGACCCTCTTTCTAAAACCATGGTGTCTTGGAGGTGACTTCAATGAGATCACAAATCTGGGGGAAAGAATAGGAAATTCAAGGAGGGATAGAGGTATGAAAGAGTTTAAAGAGTTCATAGATAAATGTGAGGTGATTGATATGAAAATGATAGGGAGAAAATTCACTTGGTGCAATGCCCATGACGGAAACAAATGGAGTAGAATTGACAGATTTCTCCTTAGCCCAGGGTGGATTGAGAGATATAAATTCAAACTGTGGGGACTACCTAGGTTGGTCTCATATCATTGCCCTATAGTTCTCATGGAAGATGAGAGGGATTGGGGTCCCAAACCTTTCAAATTCTTGAATGCTTGGCTCCTATACCCAAATTTTGCACCTTTTGTGGAGAATATCCGGAAGGAATTTCAGTTTCAAGGGAATGATGGGTACATTCTGCACAGGAAAATGCAGGCTCTAAAGATGGCATCAAAATAGTGGAATAGGGAGGTTTATGGTAATATTGCTACTCAACTAAAAGAAACAGAAGATAAGCTAAATACCTTAGATCTAAGGGCAGAAGTAAGACCTCTGGAGGATGTTGAAATCAAACAAAAAGGAGAGGCAAGGAATGACATGCGGAGATTGAGTAGGATGACGGAATGGGCACGGCTGCAAAAGTCAAGGTTAGATTGGAATATGAAAGAGGACAGGAACACAAGGTATTTGCATGTCATGGATACTAGTAGACAAAATAGAAATGCCCTCAACTCCATTGTTGTTGGTGATGGGGTGCTTGAGGAACCAAACCTGGTCAAGGATGAGGTGTGGTCACCCTTTACATGGTAGCTTTCAGAAGAATAGAGACATAGACCTGTGATAGGAGGTGATTTCAAGAATGTAAGGCAAAGTGATTCATTTCATATGCTAGAGTCAGAATTTTCAGCAGCGGAGGTTTGGGAAGCTGTCAAACATAGTAATGGAAACAAAGCTCTAGGACTAGATAGTTTCAATTTAATGTTTTTTCAGAAACACTGGGAGGTGCTCAAAGATGATGTGATACTCTTTATGTCAGATTTCCATGAGAGAGGCAGATTGGCCAGTGGAATGAATAACTTTTTCATCACACTTATTCCAAAGAAAGTGAATGCAGGTAATCTAAATGAATATAGGCCCATCAGCCTAATTGGGTCAGCTTACAAAATACTCACCAAGGTTCTTGCAAGTAGACTGAAAAAGGTAATGCCAACTGTAATTGGTGAAGCTCAATCAGCATTCCTAGGAGGAAGAAACATACTTGATGGAGTATTGATTGCAAATGAAATTGTGGATGGATGGGAAAAAACCAAGAAAAGAGGGTTGTTGTTCAAAATTGATTTTGAGAAGGCTTATGACTTCCTCAACTGGGAATTCTTGTTCTCAATGCTATCTAGCTTTGGCTTTGGATCAAAATGGATTTCTTGGAAGAAAGAATGTCTCTCTTCAACTCGAATCTCAATACTTGTGAATGGTTCACCAACTAAGGAATTTAGTCCCCAAAAAGGTCTTAGACAAGGGGATCCATTATCTCCTTTCCTATTTAACTTGGCTGCAGAAGGGTTGAACATATTACTTATGAGAGCTAGGGAGTTGGGGTTGCTGAAAGGAGTAGTATTTGGTGATAATGAAGTAGTAGTTTCTCATCTTCAATTTGCAGATGACTCCTTATTGTTCTATGATGCTGAATGCTCAAAAGTGCTAAATTTAAAAAGGATCTTAAGGTGCTTTGAAGTTGCATCAAGGCTTAAGATAAACTATCATAAAAGTGTGGTATGTGGTTTTGGTATCTCTGAATCTGTGCTCAGTGAGTTTGTTTCCATGCTGAACTGTAAATCTAAGTCAATGCCATTGAAGTACCTTGGTTTGCCATTGGGTGCTAGTCCTCATAGGAAGCTGAGTTGGAAACATGTCATTGAGAAGATAAAGTTCAGGCTTGCTGGTTGGAAGAGGTGATTTCTCTCATTTGCAGGCAGGTTAACTCTGATTAAGGCAGTGTTATCAAGCCTGCCAGTGTATTACCTCTCTCTGTTCAAGATGCCAAAAGGGATAGCAAAATAAATTGAAAAATTGCAAGCCTCATTCTTATGGGGTGGCTTTGAGTTAAAGAGAAAAGTTCATTTAGTGAAATGAGAAGAGGTATAACAAAAAACATCAAGCAAGGGGGGCTGGGTATTAGAAGAATCAGAACATGAATGTGTGTTTATTAATCAAGTGGTGGTGGATGTTTGCCAATGAGGAAACAGCCTTGTGGAAAAAGGTGATTTGCAGCAAATACAAAGTTGAACGTGGGAAATGGCTTCCAGATCCCCAAGTAGGCAGCAGATTCTTCAAGATTTGGGGAGATATTTTGGTAGTGGCAAACCAAAGGGTCAGCCTCCTGCAATTTTATGTCAATAATCTTCAGATTAAAGTGCGAAATGGGTGTAGAGTATGCTTTTGGCATGACTGCTGGCATGGACGAGTTAGCCTTAAAGAGTTATTTCCTAGACTTTTCAGATTGTCTAATGATAAGGACGGGTCTCTCAAGGCCTATGCTGTTAAAAGAGGTAGCTCTGATAACTGGGTGTTCAGCTTTAGGAAGGCCTTATTTCAATGGGAACAAGATGAGCTTAACACACTTAATCAATCTATCAGAGCAGGACCTGTTTTGAATTTGAACGTGCATGCTACTTACAAGGCAGTTTGGTCAACAACCAAACCAAGGCAATCCTTTGTCTCAACCCTTTATAATCACACTGATTTAGAGCATGGTGAATTCAAGAGCTCTAGCAGATTGGTGTGGGTTAAGGACCTCCCCCCTAAAGCCCAATTTTTTGGATGGCTTGCTTGGAAACATAAGGTAAAAACCTCTGTATTTTTGCACATAATTGGAGTGCTGAATGCTAGTGCTGAAATTGTATGTATTTTTTGCAAAGAAGCCCAAGAAACAATAGAGCATCTATTTATCTTTTGTCGTATGGTATGGAGAGTTTGGGCAGGTCTTTTGCAATGGTGGGGAACTCATTGGGTGACGCCTGGATCTGTTGAAGGGCTCTTACAGTGGTGGGCAGGGAATAACTTCACCAAAGCTGAAAGGAGAATTTGGAATGCAATTCCTTTGGTGGCACTTTGGTCCATTTGGGAGCACAGGAATGAATGCCTTTTTCAAGATATCCAACCAAACTTGGAAGAGTTACATGAACCTATCACTGTTAGGATTTCAAGCTGGCTAAAATCTACCTCAAGGGATTTCCATTTTTCCATCACTGATTTTATGTATAATTTGGTGCAAATTAGATTATGCTTGGGAGGGAGGTTGTAATGTATTATTTGTCAAGAGCAGCAACAGCTACCACTGGTATATCAACAGATGTAATTTCTCTAGAACTCAGCTTTGTCCTGATTCGAAGGCAAAACAGCTTCGTCTTGGTGGTGTCATGCAGCACATTAGGTTATAAGCACCATATCATGATCTTGGTGAAGCTCTGGTGCCTGTCTCTGTTTTTCTCATCTGGGGCTGTTACTAGTGGTTGTTTTATTGTTTGCTTTGTTACTTATGTTGTTTTGGCTTTGTTTGCTGGTTTCTCACCAATTGGGGCTTGGAGCTTCGGCTAGCTCCAAGCTCCTCTTTATTGATGTAATTCTCATACTTTGTATGTCCTCATCAATAGAGATTTTTTTTGCCATTCAAAAAAAAAAAGGGGGGGGGGACACTTTCATAATTTCCAAAAGGTGGCACATTAGTCAAATAAATTAAATGTAAATATGTTTTTTTTATTATTTATAATTTAACTAAGTATATAACCTTTAACATAACATAATTATAAAAAGATCATTACTATTCAAGTTCAAAAAATAAATTCATTTTTCAAGTCCAATAATGTGGCAATAAATTAGGATATTTCAGGCAATATTGTTTCTTGTATCGTCTTTAATTATCAAACAATCATATCACTTACACAACATTAAGTCTAGAAAGTAGGCTTATTTATCATTTTCCTTTCAGAAAACCATCCATATAGGTGACCTCGATTAATTGAAACACTTGGTTTAGTATGGTATGATATGGCTTGGGGTGGAAAGCCACTTTCATAATTTCCACTCAACCATTAAACTAATGGTAGTAATAAAACCCATTAAACTAATGTAATAATGACATATGAGATGAGTAAATAAAATGTGACAAAATAATATGATGATCATAAAATTATTGAGTGCTTTGATTGGTGTAGAGCGAGACTTTTGTAATTTATTTATTTTTTTAAACGATTTTGAGGGACACTTTCATAATTGTCCCTCTCAATTAGATAGGAAATGGGAAACACACAACAGATGTGGCTTTTATTACGAGTGCTCTTAAATAGTTCCATCTTTTTTCCTTAGAGCCCCACCAACATATTTTAATTTTTTTTCTTTAAGCACCCACCTTAATCTCAAATCTACCATCATTCCTAGCATTTGAAATCCTAATTTTACCTACCATTTTCAGTGGCATCCAATTGCCATCACTGCAGCCTCCCCACCCCTCACCTCTAAAAAGCATGGCCCAATTATTATATTTCTCTATCATTTTAGTAATCAACATTTAGTTGTGGCAATTTCACTTTCAAAGGATTACATGTGTATCAAAGTTATCTTCCAAACTCGCTTCATTAGTATTCATTGTAAAAAAAAGCACAATTTTTTGAACAAAAAATACACATAAGCTAAAAAAAGGTTAATTGCACTTTTGCTACCTGAAATATATAGTCTAACATTTTAATTGTTTAAGTTTGTAAACGGTCAGTTTTTATTTTCTTAGATTAGATCATCGTAACAATATTGAAATTCTATTATTTTATATAAGATTTTCTTTCTTTCACACAATATTGAAATTCTGTATGATTTCCTTTGCATACAGTTTTCGTGAATGGCAAGTTCTGCAACGACCCAAAGCTCGCCACAGCCAATGACTTTTTCTACTCTGGCCTCCTCACTCCATGAAACACATTTAATCCAGTTGGATCGACAGTCACACCCATAAATGTCATGCAAATACCAGGCCTCAATACTCTTGGCATCTCCTTAGCTCGCATTGACTTTGCACCTTATGGCCTCAACCCACCCCACACACATCCTCGCGGAACTGAGATCCTCGTGGTCTTGGAGGGTACTCTCTATGTCGGCTTTGTGACCTCCAACCCTAATAATCGTCTCTTCACAAAGGTCTTGTACCTAGGAGATGTTTTTGTGTTCCCACAAGGTCTCATTCACTTCCAGTTTAATTAGGAAAAGACTAATGCAGTAGCTCTTGTTGGCTTCGGCAGCCAAAATCCCGGTGTCATTACCATTGCTAATGCAGTGTTGGGTCAAATCCAAAAATTTCTGATGATGTTCTTGCCAAGGCATTCCAAGTGGACAAGAAGGTGGTGGACCATCTTCAAGCTCAATTCTGGTGGCCCAACAACTAGAGAAATAAACAAAAAGAAAGTACCCACATCAATCTATTGTTTGTTAAACTTTAAATAGATATTATTTAATAGAGCCTGTATAAGTGGGTTGGTTGTGCATGATTTCCTTATAATTGTTTTCCTATATTTTTACAATAACAAAGTTTGCTAAATAATACTCTCTCTCTCTCTCTCCCTCTCTCTCTCTCTCTCTCTCTCTCTCTCTCTCTCTCTCTCTCACACACACACACACACACAAATATAAGGATGCTACCCTCTTGATCTTTCTCCAGTCTCCCATATTCAATAGTAAGGAGACCGCAATGGACCATCAAACCATTGGTATTGAAATTAAAAAAAATCTTAAAATCCCGAGATATTGATTTATGATTATATATCAATTTTAAACAGTAAATAATAATCTCAATCAAATAATTAAAGACAAATCAACACAATGATTTAACGTGAAAAAATCACAATTGGAGCGCCTCCAATTGTGATAAAAAAAACTACAGCCCAAAACTACAAAACAATCCACTAATTAAGAAGACAAAAATGAATTAGACAAGTGTACTCTCAATTACCTAACAAATCCACGCCCAATTGAACCGACCCCTATGTTCTTCTTCCACTACCGTATTCACATTGGAATTGTCTTTACCAACGTTAAATTCACAATGTCGATATCGAATCCACGATGATGAGCCACTCCGGAATCCACCAAAATTTCAGGCCCAAGTTTCACGAAATCCACCGAAGAACAACTCTCTTTTTTGTGAATAAACGAAAACAAAAAAAACCCTTCATGATGTTGATATCAAGTTCACGGATCCATTGATTACTCTTAAATCATCAAGGAAACACTCAGAAAGCACCCTCAAATATAAAACACTTTGTATCTTGTTCCGCTCTGAAAAAATGGACGGCACAAACCCCAGAAAAAGCGAATAGTGCACTTTATAGAAAACAGGATCGCGCAGACCGCTCGAGTACACATTTCACCGCTCGAGCAGTGTGACTAAAGCGGTGTGAAACATATAGGCTAATCGCTTGAGCATAACTTTCAATGCTCGAGTAGTAAATCTTTCTTCCTAGAAGTTCAGGCACTCTGTAAAAATGATAAGAGTATTGAGGAACACTTATCTTAGCATCAGCAGCTCAAGCTCAAACCAGACTCATCTCAGCATCAGCAGCTTGAGCTCAAGGCACGAGTGCAACCAACAGAGAACCCAGCATACACCTCAGCTCACACATGTGATAATAGATATGGTTGCGGTTAGTTATATTGTTAGTTAGTTAGATTGTGAATTAGTTAGTTTGTTTTGTAACAAACTCAGTGATAATACACTAAGTATAAATATCTGTAAACTCTCATCAAATGATAAGTAAGAAAGATATTTTCATAAATTCTGTTTATTCATCTTCAAACTCATCTTCATTCATTTTACCATCAAATCTGAGTCTTCTTCTGTCAAATTTTAATTCTCTTATCACAGTCAAGTTAGATTCCACTATCTTTCTGATATGGAAAAATCAAATCCAAAATGCTCTTTGAGCCACTAATTTCTTAGGGTTTGTTACTGAATCAATTGCATCACTAGATCCTGAAGTGCTAGATTCTTCAGGAAAATCTATTCTGAATCCTGAGTTTGAAAATTGGAAGATTATCGATGCTCATCTGCTTAGCCTTCTGACTACTACTCTTGCACCACCTGTGTTTGCATATGTTCTTCATCTTCTACATTGTTCGCGGGTCTGGACTGCCTTGGAGAAGAGATACACATCTTTATCTCAATCTCATATCCATCAGTTAAAGAACAAGTTGCAGTCTATGTCCAAAAATGGTTTATCAATGGAGAAGTATCTCTTACAAATCAAAACCATAACTAATCAAGTCAGTCTTGTTTCGTCCATTCTTGATGATGAAGATCAGGTTCTTCTAACCTTAAATGGTTTACCAAACAAGTATGATGCTTTCAAAACAACAATTCGTGCTAGTGCTGGGCAAATCACTATGGAAGAGTTGAGCTCTCTTCTCTGTTCAGAGTCAATTCATATGGAGAATAAGACCAAATATGCTTTCAACACTGACTCTACTATGGCCTATTCTGCAATTCGCAATACTGAATCTAAGTCTTCAGGATCTAGAGGCTCAAATTATAGAGGCCGCAACTCTTATCGAGGCAGAGGACGCAGATACAGTAGCAATAGGTTCTCTATGAAAGGTGCTAAAGACAGACGAGGCCATGGACAGTTCACTCAAGGTCATGGTCATGGAGGTCAGAATCACATTGCTCTTGATTGTTGGTACAGAACGGATCCCAATTATTCATCCACCAACTCTTCCATCTCATCTGGCATGTCTAAATCCACAGCTTATTTTGCAGTTCAGTCTCCATCTCTTTCATCTGGTTTAGAATTTTCTTCATCTGTTTCTTCCACCCCATGCTTTGTGGATTTTGCTGCAACTAGTCACATTACCAATGATCTCAGTAATTTCCATCTTTATCAGCCCTATCATGGGACTAATCAGGTTACAGTTGGTAATGGCCAGACATTACCAATTCAACATGTTGGCAAGGGTATTTTACCAACTCTACACTCTTCTTTTCACCTTCAAGATATGCTTCATCTGCCACAAATTTCATCAAATCTATTATTTGTGCATAAGTTGGCTCAAGATAATAATTGTTCTGTGATTTTTTATGCTAATTCTTTTCTCATTTAGGACAATCTTACGAAACAGGTGTTCCGTAGCGGCCCACATATGCATGGCTTGTATCACATTAATTCTTCATTTGCTACGCCTTCCTCACAAGCTTATCACAGTTCTTCTCAGTCAAAGGTGTCTTTGGATACTTGGCATCAAAGACTGGGCCATCCTTCCACCTTAGAGTTTCATCACATAGCTAAACATTTACCTGTTAGGTTTTCAAATAAATGTGATGTTTTGTCTTGTACTCCTTGCAATGTAACTAAGATTCACAAGCTTCCTTTTAAGCTTTCTACATCAACTGTTTCACAACCTTTCTCTCTTGTACATAATGATGTTTGGGGACCATTTCATGCTTCCAAAAATGGCTATCAATACTATCTTTTGTTTGTAGATGACTTTACTAGATTTACATGGATTTTTCCTTTATTTGTTAAAAGTGAAGTGTACTCTACATTTGTTTATTTCAAGAATTATGCTGAAAATCAATTCAACATCTCACTCACAAATTTTTGCACAGATAATGGTAGTGAATTTGTGAATCGTAAAATGGCTGATTATCTTGTATCACATGGTATCCTTCATCAGCTTAGTTGTCCCTATACTGGTGAACATAATGGTATTGCAGAAAGAAAACACCAACATATCACTCAAACTGCTATTGCTTAACTGTCTCAATCTTCTGTTCTTCTTGAGTATTGGTTTGAAGCCATGGCTACTTCTGTCGTTCTTATTAACAGAATGCCTAGTTTATCTCTAGGTCATTCCTCCACTTATCAGTTATTGTTTAAATCCATTCCAGATTACAAGTTTCTCAAAGTCTTTGGTTGTCAATGCTTCCCTTGGCTTAGGCCTGACACTTCCAACAAACTTTAACCCAGGTCCACTCCTTGTGTCTTCTTGGGTTGTCATCCTTCCACCAAAGGCTACAGATGCTTGGATCCCACTACAGGCAAATTTTTTCTCTCTCGACATGTCTTATTCAATGAGAGTTATTTTCCTTTTGCCCACACTACTGTAGTCCCTCATACTTTACCTGCTATTTCTTCTTTCTTTTGGTCCTCTATTCCCTCTACTGTTCAGTCTGCTCCACCTCAATTTTTTCCTGCTACTCCTTCATCCAGCTCTGTTGTGTCTTAGTTTCCTGCAGCTCCTATAGCTTCTCAGTCTACTCTTGCTCCATTCTTATCTGCTCTCCAGCCTACTACACAGTCAATTGTCCAGTCTATTACTCAGCCCACTGCAGCTGCTCAGTCCTCTGCTATACAGTCTAATGCAGCTACTCCCACTTCTGCCCCTCTCTCTATTCCTATTCAATCTATTTCTATTGATTTTTCTTTATCTTCTCCCTTTCTTTCTAATGTTCATCCTATACTCACCAGGTCAAAAACTGAGGCTCTTCAAAATCACATTCCTAATCTTACTTCAACAGAACCTGCCACTACTAAGTTGGCTCTTCAATCTCCTATTTGGTTTCAGGCTATGACTGAAGAAATTAAGGCCCTCCATCATCAAGGCACCTGGTCTCTAGTGCCCCTTCCTTCTCAGAAATCTTCCATTGGTTAGAAATGGGTTTTCCCTATCCAAAAGAACTCATATGGCTTTATTGCTCGCTATAAAGCTCGGCTTGTTGCCAAGGGCTATCATCAACAAGAAGGTATTGACTACCATGAGACCTTCAATCCAGTGGAAAAACAACCTACAATTCGTGTGCTTTTATGCCTAGCTCTACATCACTAGTGGCCTATTAAGCAGTTGGACATCTCTAATGCTTTCTTATATGGTACCTTGGAAGAAGAAGTGTATATGGATCAACCTCACGGTTTTATAGACCCTCAATTTCCTTCTCATGTCTGTAAGCTCCACAAGGCTCTTTATGGCCTCAAGCAGGCTCCTCGGGCATGGTATTCTACCTTCTTTAAGTTCTTGCTTGGGCAAGGATTTCTTCTTAGTCAATCAAATTCATCTCTGTTTGTCAAGACTACTTCCTCTTTTATTGTCATCATCCTTGTCTATGTTGATGATATATTGTTCACTGGCAATGATTCTACTCTCATCAATGCTCTTCTTGTGCAAATACATGAGGCTTTTTCCATAAAAGAACTAGGTCTTGTCTCCTATTTTTTACGCATCTCCGTTCAGTCTTATTCACATGACTTTTTTCTTTCACGGCAAAAGTATGCTGGTGAACTCTTGCTCAAAGCTAGCATGGTGGATTGGAAGTCTAGCTCCACTCCTATGGTTCCCAAATCCTCCTCTGATCCTGCTGCTGAGTTGCCCTTCTCTGACTCTTCTCTTTATTGCAGCCTTGTTGGTGGTTTATAACACTTAACTATAACCTGGCCTGACATAGCATTGGCAGTGAATCATGCATGTCAACATATGCACTCTGCTTCTGTTGCTCACTTTGTTGTGGTCAAATGGATTCTTCGATATGTTAAAGGCTCTTTATCTCAACGTCTCTCCTTCTCACTTGGTCTTTTCCGACTTCAAGCCTGCCCTTACTCTAATTGGGCTGGTGACTGTGTGGATCGCCGATCAACTTTAGACTTTTGTGTGTTCTTGTCAGTCTAATGCAGCTGCTCCCACTTCTGCCCCTCTCTCTATTCCTATTCAATCTATTTCTATTGATTTTTCTTTATCTTCTCCCTTTCTTTCTAATGTTCATCGTATGCTCACCAGGTCAAAAACTATGGCTCTTCAAAATCACATTCCTAATCTTACTCCAACAGAACCTGCCACTACTAAGTTGGCTCTTCAATCTCCTATTTGGTTTCGGGCTATGACTGAAGAAATTAAGGCCCTCAATCATCAAGGCACCAGGTCTCTAGTGCCCCTTCCTTCTCTGAAATCTTCCATTGGTTATAAATGGGTTTTCCCTATCGAAAAGAACTCATATGGCTCTATTGTTCGTTATAAAGCTCGGCTTGTTGCCAAGGGCTATCATCAACAAGAAGGTATTGACTACCATAAGACCTTCAGTCCAGTGGAAAAACAACCTACAATTCATGTGCTTTTATGCCTAGCTCTACATCACTAGTGGCCTATTAAGCAGTTGGACATCTCTAATGCTTTCTTCTATGGTACCTTGGAAGAAGAAGTGTATATGGATCAACCTCACGGTTTTATAGACCCTCAATTTCCTTCTCATGTCTGTAAGCTCCACAAGGCTCTTTATGGCCCCAAGCAGGCTCCTCGAGCATGGTATTCTACCTTCTTTAAGTTCTTGCTTGGGCAAGGATTTCTTCTTAGTCAATCAAATTCATCTCTGTTTGTCAAGACTACTTCCTATTTTATTGTCATCATCCTTGTCTATGTTTATGATATATTGTTCACTGGCAATGATTCTACTCTCATCAATGCTCTTCTTGTGCAAATACATGTGGTTTTTTCCATGAAAGAACTAGGTCTTGTCTCCTATTTTTTACGCATCTCCGTTCAGTCTTATTCACATGAATTTTTTCTTTCACGGCAAAAGTATGCTGGTGAACTCTTGCTCAAAGCTAGCATGGTGGATTGGAAGTCTAGCTCCACTCCTATGGCTCTCAAATCCTCCTCTGATCCTGCTGCTGAGTTGCCCTTCTCTGACTCTTCTCTTTATTGCAGCCTTGTTGGTGGTTTATAACACTTAACTATAACCAGGCCTGACATAGCATTGGCAGTGAATCATGCATGTCAACATATGCACTCTGCTTCTGTTGCTCACTTTGTTGTGGTCAAATGGATTCTTCGATATGTTAAAGGCTCTTTATCTCAACGTCTCTCCTTCTCACTTGGTCTTTTCTGACTTCAAGCCTGCCCTTACTCTAATTAGGCTGGTGACTGTGTGGATCGCCGATCAACTTCAGACTTTTGTGTGTTCTTGTCAATCTAATGCAGCTGCTCCCACTTCTGCCCCTCTCTCTATTCCTATTCAACCTATTTCTATTGATTTTTCTTTATCTTCTCCCTTTCTTTCTAATGTTCATCCTATGCTCACCAGGTCAAAAACTAAGGCTCTTCAAAATCACATTCCTAATCTTACTCCACCAGAACCTGCCACTACTAAGTTGGCTCTTCAATCTCCTATTTGGTTTTAGGCTATGACTGAAGAAATTAAGGCCGTCCATCATCAAGGCACCTGGTCTCTAGTGCCCCTTCCTTCTCAGAAATCTTCCATTGGTTATAAATGGGTTTTCCCTATCCAAAAGAACTCATATGGCTTTATTGCTCGCTATAAAGCTCGGCTTGTTGCCAAGGGCTATCATCAACAAGAAGGTATTGACTACCATGTGACCTTCAGTCCAGTGGAAAAACAACCTACAATTCGTGTGCTTTTATGCCTAGCTCTACATCACTAGTGGCCTATTAAGCAGTTGGACATCTCTAATGCTTTCTTATATGGTACCTTGGAAGAAGAAGTGTATATGGATCAACCTTACGATTTTATAGACCCTCAATTTCCTTCTCATGTCTGTAAGCTCCACAAGGCTCTTTATGGCCTCAAGTAGGCTCCTCGAGCATGGTATTCTACCTTCTTTAAGTTCTTGCTTGGGCAAGGATTTCTTCTTAGTCAATCAAATTCATCTCTGTTTGTCAAGACTACTTCCTCTTTTATTGTCATCATCCTTGTCTATGTTGATGATATATTGTTCACTGGCAATGATTCTACTCTCATCAATGCTCTTCTTGTGCAAATACATGAGGTTTTTTCCATGAAAGAACTAGGTCTTGTCTCCTATTTTTTACGCATCTACGTTCAGTCTTATTCACATGATTTTTTTCTTTCACGGCAAAAGTATGCTGGTGAACTCTTGCTCAAAGCTAGCATGGTGGATTGGAAGTCTAGCTCCACTCCTATGGCTCTCAAATCCTCCTCTGATCCAGCTGCTGAGTTGCCCTTCTCTGACTCTTCTCTTTATTGCAGCCTTGTTGGTGGTTTATAACACTTAACTATAGCCAGGCCTGACATAGCATTGGCAGTGAATCATGCATGTCAACATATGCACTCTCCTTCTGTTGCTCACTTTGTTGTGGTCAAATGGATTCTTCGATATGTTAAAGGCTCTTTATCTCAACGTCTCTCCTTCTCACTTGGTCTTTTCCTACTTCAAGCCTGCCCTTACTCTAATTGGGCTGGTGACTGTGTGGATCGCCGATCAACTTCAGACTTTTGTGTGTTCTTGTCACGACCCAAACCCGTCCCTAAAAGTTTGGTCCATGACCGGCCTATACTTAGGCCTCAAAACAAAATTTTAAAACAATATTTATCCAAATACGGGGCCTTAAGAGGAAGCAATATCAACATAGATAAAATGCCCATTGAGCTTGTGCATACATGAAAATTTAGGGTAATGCAATTCTTTAATTACGTGTCCATATTTACTACAATCACATAATTATACAGATCTCACACACACTTGTATAAGACTTCATAATTTACATAGGTCCCAAATCACAATTAAGGCCTCAACACGGAGGCGTATCCCAGGTGGCTTGGCAGACAGGTGGATCTCAGTACAATTCTAGTGCCAATCCCTAATGGCTCACCTACAAAAATTTACATAAACGGAGTGAGCAAGGCTCAGTGAATAATAGCAATGTGAGGAGGTTAAGTGAGCGAGCAAATCCTTAAGGAATATAATATACATATATGAAACCATGCGTAGGACCTACCCATGATTTTATTCCGGAACGTTCTCAGGCCCACATGTAATACAGAACGGCCTCGGGCCCACATCTGATACAGAACGGCCTTAGGTCCACATATGATACAGAACGGCCTCGGGCTCACATAACAATAGTTGTCCGGAGCAATATGGGGAAGATGGAATATCGACATGTCTTTATCTCCCTTGGCGTACAACCATTAGTCATATACACTTTATATCATTATAGGGTAGATGGAACATCGTCATGTCTCCATCTCCCTTGGCCTTAGGGCCATGAAACATAAACAATTTAAATCATAACAGCCTCAGGCCCACTTTTATTAATAGAGACAAAAACGACCTTAGGTCCATATCAATGCCATCGTTCAATCATGTCCATTAATTCAATTAAAGCATAATATCAATGGTATATGCCATTCACAACCCACGATATATAAATCATGACCACAAGAAGTAAATAAAACATATCGTTACACTACTATTACTCACAGTAATGGGCTTTCGGTAGCAATGGGGCGATGTCCTCGTCTTGACCTACAACACAATGTACATAGCATAACATGAGAATAAAACCAATCTCTTTCTTGTCCTTTAATCAATTAGTCACGGTGGCTCTAAACTCATTAGTCCTCAATAGGTTATAATTCGTATCTAGAAAAATAGGAGGAATCGAAAGGAAAATGATTTCTAAGAAGAAATGGTATAAAACCGGTAGACAGAAGTGAACAATCGTCACTAATTTGGGTACATCTATTTGTGTACTTAGAATTTGGGAGTGAGACCACCACCATTAGAAACTAGACCTCCAGTGCTTGAATTTAGGCTCAAGAATCACTTAAAACGGAGTCCGGATGCAAGCGATATGCTTACTTGAAGTTGGCTGAATAGAGCTATCCCACACCTACTGGAAACAGGGCCGCACATGCGGGAACTGAGCCGCACATGAAGGACAAGGTGCTTTTTTAGCAGAATCAATTTTGGTGCTGGAAGAGGACTGCCGCACGTGCGGGAAGCCCAACTGCACGTGCGGCTCTGGGCCAAAACTGCTGTCCGAAATTCTAGTTGCTCTAACACTTGTTTCTTCCATTTTCAAAGCTTAATTTCGACTCTAATCACCCAAAAACATATGAAATTACCTCACAACATGAAAGCTGCATCATTCAAGTATAATTTCATTCCAAACAAATCAATCTTTGTCTCATTGTTCAAGATCAGTGTTTTATCTTTCATAATCTTCAAAGTTCTCAAAACACAACTCACAAATACACTTGATTCTTGCATGATCTTATTCTTTGGACAATCTAAGGTTCATTTCATATGGTATTCATGAGTTTGAGCTCCAACCACAAATAAAATCATAGAACTCAAATTCTAATTCCTTAAATTTAGTTCGATTAAATACATACATAAAACCCTCAGCCAAATGGGTTCAAATCTTCCATTATCATAATGATTTCATGAAATTAATGCATTAAACATAAGAATTCAAGGTAGACTTCCATACCGTTGTTCAATCTTTGTCTTTCTCTTAGCTCTGTTCAATTTCCCAAGCTTCCATGGTTGATCTTCTTTCTCTTTCTTCGATTTCTTCAATTATCTTCAAACCCCCATGGATGTTGAGAAGCTTTGTGTCTCTTTCTCTCTTCTTCTCTTTGAGTTCTCTCTAGAACTCTCTCCCCCTCTCTCTCTCACTTGTCTTCCCCTCTCCTTAGATTTTTTTTTTTTTGGCTCCAAGAGATGAGTCCAACTCTTATATCTCATACACATCTATACATTAATTATATAAGCTTATCACAAATAGGGAGGGCCAAACACAACCCTTACGAATCGTACGAAATTGAATTTCAATTAAACTTCCCAAATGACTCTAAAAATTATGCTGATCATAACTATATAGTTCATTCTGGTTTCTGAAGCCTCTAAGGCCTTCAATTTGCAGTGCAAAGTGAACCACCCAAACATACCTTAGTGAATTAGACGAAACAAAATTCCAATTAATTTTCCCAAGTAGCTCTAAAAATTCCCATTAACATATTCAAGTAATCAATTTTGATTTCTGAATCCATAAGGGTCGGTAATTTCAATTTTAAAGTCGTAACTCAACAAATAATGCTTCAATTCAAAAGATATAATCACATTAAAGCACATTAACACATAGGTATATAAAGATAATTCCTTGTACGCATTTTGTGGTCGTTACAGTTCCTTGGTCCAAACACTACAAGAATTTTCACTTTTGGCAACTAAATTTTTAGTCGCCAAAAGTCACTTTTTTAGTCGCCTATCAGCTTTAGCGACTAAATTTTTTGGTCGGAAAATTAGTAGTCGAAAATGTTAGCTCCCTAAGTCTTGTCAAACCCGCGAACAAACTTGGGTGGTTGAGTTGTAATTTTTTGTGTTGTTTTGTGCTGCTCGCTCGAGCGACGTAGTCCTCGCACAAGCGAAGGACTGCGTCTGGCTTAAAACTTGAAAGAGATGAATGTGCGCTCAAGCAAAGACTAGGTGGCTCGAGCGAAGAACTACGTCTACATAAAACCTGAAAGAGTTCATTTCTCACTCGAGCGAAGGTTTCGTGGCTCGAGCGAAGGCACTTATGGAAATCACGCGAGATAAGGTTTTCGATCGAGCGAGCATCAGAATTCTGGATTTCTATAAATAGTTGGTTTTCTCCAAAGACTAGGATTACTCTTTCAGATCTACTTTGAGGTTTTCTAAGGTTTTCTTCTGGAGAGTTTTTGTGAGTTTTCCTTGATAAAATTGAATGAGTATTAAACTCATGAATTGAGAAGCATACATCAAGGAGGTTGATCGAATATACATACAAGAGTGTTATTCTTCGGTGGATTCCAAAGATTCAAACATAGAGTTTCAAAGGCGTTTGATTCTTTACGTAGTCGTTAATTCGACAAGTGAAGTTGTGGATTCAACTTCAGGTGGATTAGTTCCGAGACGAAGGCTTGGTGAAAGAGTTACAGAAGATTTGAAGGCAAATTGACTAAGTTGGGTAATTTGTGTATTATCTTTGTAATCTTTCTTTCTTCAGTAGTGGATTGATTAGTGGCATTTCGCCCGTGGTTTTTTATTACAATTTAAGGTTCTTCAATTGTGGTTTTTCCACGTAAAAATCATTTGTGTCGATTCATTGTTTATTCATAAAACAACAATCTAAATCACTTTCGTAAGTGCTTGATGATTTAGATTGAGTGTTTTGAATATTTGGGAATTGGAATATTTTAAATCCTGATCTAATCATGAATCACTTAGGATTTTCAATTGGTATCAGAGCAGGTCACTCTTTGTTTTTATCAAAACTATAGGAGTGTGATTTTGTGTAACTAGTGATATGGATTCTATTCGTGAAGGTAACTCGACCCATAGATCTCCTTTACTCGATGGTACAAACTATTCTTATTGGAAAGCTCGTATGAGAGCAATTTTAAAATCCATCGATGAGAAAGTTTGGCACTGCGTGATCTATGGGTGGAGTGAACCTACTGTCACCATTGATGGTGTTGATATTCCTAAACCCCTTGATAAATGGGACACAACTGATTCCCAAAACTCGAGTTGGAACAGTAAGGCTCTCAATTCCCTGTTTTGCTCTGTCACACCTGAAGAGTTTCGTCGTATCTGCACGTGTGAGGTAGCAAAAGAGGCTTGGGACATTCTTGAAACGAATCACGAAGGTACTACTTCTGTCAAAAGGTCAAAACTTCAACGTCTCACCTCCGCCTTTGAAACCCTTTTTATGCACGAAGATGAGACGTTTAATGATTTCTATGCAAAACTTAGTGATATTGTGAATTCCTATTTCACACTTGGTGAAAAAATCCCTAAAGCTAAAGTTGTTGGGAAAATTTTAAGGTCTTTACCCGAGAGGTTCCAATCAAAAGTGACAGCCATTGAGGAGGCTCAGAATGTTGATACCCTCAAGCTTGATCAGTTGGTTGGAAACTTGTAGACTTATGAAGCCCACCAGATTTAAAAAAAAAAAACAAAAAGATTGTGTGGCTTTCACTAGTGCTCATGAGACTGCAAAAACTCCGGAGATTGAATTTGATTTAGAGTCTGAGATGACTGCTATGTTTACTAAACAGTTTAAAAAATTTTGAAGAAAAAGAAGCCTAATTTCAGAGACCCTATTTCAAAAGACAAGAGTAATGAAAAACCCAAAACTTTTCCACCAAAACTTACTCCAAAAACTGAAAAGATTGTAAAGGGGCAAGGGGTCAAGTGCTATGAATGTCAAGGGTTTGGTCATATTGCCCTTGAATGCCCTTCGAAAAAGAATCGAAAGATAGTCTACACTGTGACGTGGGATGATGAAAGCAAGTCGGAGCAAGAACCCGTAGAACCTGAATCCGGAGAAGACGGGGATAGTGCTTTCATGGCATTTTGGTCCACTTTCACTCAACCTCTTCCAAAGCCAGCGGAGTTAGCTCGTGGTCAGAACCTGCATCATGCTCCCACCTTTGATGGGAGTAACTACCTGTATTTGAAGATCAGAATGAGGGCTTTTCTGAGAGCTTTTGATCCAGAAGGCTGGCAGGCCATTGAAGAAGATACAGAAAGTGCTAACAATCCAAGCAATCAGAGAGCCCTAAGTACTATTCGTGGCGCAATTTCTGATGAAGAAAAGCAACGGGTTGCTCACTGCACAAAGGCTAAAGATGCATGGGAAATTTTGAGCCAATTTCATGAAAGAGGAGATTCACCTTCACCACCATCCAACAACTTTCCTGCCCTAGTTACTAGATTGGATAAGGTCAAGGAGAATGAAGAGCAAAAAGAGGATGATGAAACATCGAAAGACAATGATGAGATTAATGGTGATGAACTACAACAAGCTTACGAAAAGCTTTACGAGGAATCTCTAAATTTGTCCAAAATCAATGGCAAACTCTCTCTCAAACTCAAAGCATATGAAAGTGAGAATGTCAAGCAGAAAGAAGAACTTGCAGCAGCAAAGCAGAATATCATCAAGATCTCAAGTGGCAGGCAAGACTTATGTGGAAAACTTCTATCCTGTGAAACTGAAAGGAATGAACTTCTGAAGGTGTATTCCACATATGAAGAGAAGCTTGAAAGCCTTGAGATGTCACAAGCTACATTGGAAGAGATAGTCTGTCAGAAAGATGAAGAACTCCGTATTGCTAGAGCCACTATTGCCATGTGGAACAAAGGTTCCAAATCTTTAGAAGACATCCTCGGGTCTCAACAAATGGGGTGTAACTAAAGTGGGCTAGGCTATGGTACGACAGCTCACAAGGGACAGGCCTCTACTTCAAATGACCCGAAGACTCAAGCAAAGGGAAAGCTAAAGGTAGACCAGGGTGATCCCTCTCTTCATCTACCTAAAGGGGGTAAGATCAACAAAAGGGAGGTAATCCTTATTGCTATGAATTTTTTGGTAAGGTGTCTCAAAAGGGTAGAAATTCGATTACTTTTGGGGTTAGGAGACAACCTTACATGTCTAGGCGGAATACCAAGATTCATGAGGGTGTTCACAATGCCAAGACATTGACCAAGACCAAAAAGATTTGGGTGAGAAAAGATGATTTGACTTGTTTAGTTGTTCACACTGCCCTAAAAGCATGTGACTCACACATGTGGTATCTTGATAGTGCGTGCTCTCGTTACATGTCCGGTAACAAATCCTACTTCACCTCCCTTGAAAAATATGAAGGAGGAATTGTTACCTTTGGAGATGGCGGCACTTCTAGAGTTATTGGTAAGGGCTCTATAAGTGTTGCTGGTCTTCCTAAGCTCGAAAATGCTCTTCTTGTTGATGGTCTGAAAGCAAATCTTTTGAGCATTAGTCAAATGTGTGATTCCCATCAGGAAGTATTGTTTTCAAAAAATAAATGTGAAATTTTGGATAAAAAGGGAAATACTGTCTTGCATGGGGTTCGCACATCTGATAACTGCTATGGGATTGTTACTACTAATGATCTCACTTGTTATTCTGCTATCATAAGTAACATTGATTTGTGGCATCAAAGATTAGGTCACATGAATTTCAAAGACCTAACTAAGATAGCCGACAAAGAGCTTGTGAGAGGAGTACCTAAACTGGGTAAGAATCTGAACCATGTGTGTGGACCATGTCAACTTGGAAAGCAAACCCATGCCCCTCATAAAAAGGTGAACAGCTTTACAACCAAGCGTCCTCTTGAATTGGTTCACATGGACTTAATGGGACCCACTCGCACTGAAAGCATCGGAGGTAAAAGATACATTTTTTTAACTGTTGATGATTTTACTCGATTTTCGTGGGTAAATTTTTTAAGGGAAAAATCTGATACGTTTGATGCTTTCCAGGCCTTAGTCCTTAAAATCCAAAATGAACAGGGTGTTTCCATTGGGCGTATCATAAGAATCCTAACTGATCATGGTCGTGAGTTTGAAAATAGTTCGTTTTCGGATTTTTGTGATATGCATGGAATTAAGCATGAATTTTCTGCACCTATTACTCCCCAGCAAAATGGAGTTGTTGAGAGGAAGAACAAGGTTGTTCAAGAAATGGCTAGGGTCATGCTCCTTAGTAAGAAACTTCCTCCAAAGTTTTAGGCTGAAGCCCTAAATACTACTATTTATGTCATAAATAGCGTGTATTTAAGGCCCGGCACTTTACAAACTCCATATGAATTGTGGGAGGGATTGAAACCTAATGTAAAATACTTCAAAACTTTTGGGTGTAAGTGTTACATTTTCAACGATAGAGAGCCTTTGGGCAAATTTGACTCCCGAAGTGATGAAGGTATTTTTTTAGGGTACTCAACCACTAGTAGGGCTTTTCGAGTCTATAACCTGCGAACTTCTTCTTTAATGGAATCTATCAATGTGGTTATAGATAATATAGGTTCCCCTACTCCAGCAACAAATAAGGATGACAATGGTGAGTCTCCAATCTTGGATACTGAACCACAAAGTCAAAGAGAATCTGAGGTCCAAGCACAAGAAGTTGAGACGGCACCATCCTCATAGGTAAGTGAAAGTCCAAAGAGTGCACAAAGAAACATCACTCCTGATGCTTCTGTCACCGCAAGTCCTGAGTTCAAACCATCAGCAAGGGTGAAACTGAATCATCCAGCTCAATAGGTGATTAGAAGTGTATCGGATCGAATGAAAACGCGAAGACATATTCGGGATGAGGTATCACATATGTGGTATTTTTCATTAATCGAACCTAAGAATTTCAAAAAGGCCTTGCTAGATGATAGTTGGGTCAATGCTATGCATGAAGAATTAGGTCAATTTGAACGTAACAATGTTTGGACTCTAGTTCCCAGACCTAGAGACATGAATGTGATAGGTACCAAGTGGATCTTTAAAAACAAATCTGATGAGAATGGTACTGTGGTTAGGAATAAAGCCAGGTTGGTTGCTCAAGGTTACACTCAAGTAGAAGGTGTTGACTATGATGAGACGTTTGCCCCAGTTGCACGTCTCGAATCTATTCGTATTTTACTTGGTGTTGCTTGTTATCTTGGTTTCAAATTCTTTCAAATGGATGTAAAAAGTGCCTTTCTGAATGGGTACTTAAAAGAAGAGGCATATGTTAAGCAACCAAAAGGGTTTGAGGACCCTAAATGTCCAAACCATGTATACATGTTGGACAAGGCTTTGTATGGGTTGAAATAAGCTCCTCGGGCTTGGTATGATAGACGTACTACCTTTCTTCTTGATAATGACTTTCAAAGGGGTAGTGTGGATAAGACTCTGTTTGTGAAACATACTAAGTCTTATATTCTTGTTGATCAGATTTATGTTGATGATATTGTGTTTGGATCCACTGATGATCATCTTGTGAAATATTTTTCGGATTGCATGACATATGAGTTTGAGATGAGCATGATGGGAGAGTTGTCCTATTTCTTGGGTCTTCAACTTAAACAGTCTCCTTTTGGAATGTTTTTTCTCAAACTAAGTATGCCAAAAGTCTTATGTCTAAGTTTGGTCTTAAGTCTGCCAAACATGCTCGTACTCCCATAAGCACCAGTCTTCACCTTTCTAAAGATTCCTCTGGTATTGATGTTGATCCTACCCTTTATAGGAGTATGATAGGGAGTCTTCTTTACCTCACAGCCAGTCGTCCTGATATTGCCTTCAGTGTAGGTGTTTGTGCCCGTTACCAAGCCAATCCTAAAGAGTCTCATCTTCTTGCGGTCAAATGCATCATCAAATATGTGAATGGGACATTGGGGTATAGGGTTTGGTTTTCTACTGATACTACAACCGAAATTACTGGTTTTTCTGATGCCGACTGGGCAGGGTGTGCGGATGATAGGAAGAGTACATCCGGGGGTTGTTTTTACCTTGGGAATAATTTGGTTTCCTGGCATAGTAAAAAGCAAAATGCCATCTCTCTTTCGACTGCTGAGGCTGAGTGCATTGTTGTAGGAAGTTGTTGTGCACAAATGTTGTGGATGAAGCAAATGCTTCATGACTATGGGATAGAACAGAACACTCACACTTTTCTGTGATAACGCAACTGCCATAAACATTTCAAAAAATCCTGTCCAACACTCTCGCACCAAACATATTGACATTCGTCATCATTTTATTCGAGAGTTAGTGGAAGAGGGCCTTGTTGTTCTTGAACATGTACCCACTGAGCATCAAAAAGCTGATATTTTTACAAAACCCCTTGATCTTCTTCGGTTTGAGTTCCTTAGAAAGGCCTTGGGCGTCATGCTTGATCACTAGAGTGTTTCTTGTTCCTTGAGTAGGTGTAAGTGTTTGGCCTTATGTGTGCTTGGATGCTATAATCTCATTGTCATTGATATCTGTTTTTCTTGCATCCAAATTTATATGTACACTACTCATGCTGCTTACAAGATCTCATTGTTCTTTGTTCATAGCTCATTTTGAATGCCCATGCTCATTAACCTCATGATCTCATTCTGTACACATCCTTGAGATAAATTGTTGCAGGGGTTTTCGCACAAGTGATCAAAGTTCTCTATGGACCACTAACAGTGTTTCTTGTACTTTTACAGTGGAATGGACCGATACTAGTATATCATGGGTGATGTTGAGTCTCTTAACCATCTACCATCTGTTTTCACTTCCACGGTTTCTCCCTCAATTCCTTGAAGTCCGGGCATTAGGAAACGGCTACCTCAGAGGCACCAACCAGGCCATCCTTTGTGATTTCATTCTTCTCTAGTTTGGTTTCCATACTCTTGAGCGTGAATGCCACCAGTGAGTGCCCACAACAAAAAAAAAAAAAAAAAAAGGGACTCATTGAGTGAGGGAGAGCCTCCGCATTTACTCAACAAATACCCCGTGATTCCTAGTGGTTTGACTTTTCTCTGTGATGTTCAGTTACTCTTGCCGGAGGTCCAGCCATCCGATCACTACGAGGATTAACTCTAGCTCAGTGGACTCTCATGAATTGCACACACACACTTTATTTTGTGAGATCTCATGTTGGATTTTGAGTTGTACATTCTCATGTAGCTTATGATCACTGATTATATTTTATCTGCCTTGCTCATGATTTCCAGTGTCATTTTTTTAAAAAAATTGCAAGTTTACAGGATTCATGATGTGCGAATTATTTCATCTTAGTGTCAATTTTGGCCAAATGTGATCATCTACTTGTGTTCCAGGTCTCACTTCTTCATATTGTGTCTCATGGTTTTTTTTTTTTGAGGTATTGTTTTTTTTTCCTCTTGGCTCGAGCGACGGGTTCCTCACTCGAGCGTGCTTCTGCTACTGCATTAGACCTGAGAGCATGTGTTTTTGGCTCGAGCAACAAGTTCTTGTCTCGAGCGACCACTTGCGCATTTTTTACCTCGCTCGAGCAAGAAAGTATTCGCTCGAGCGACCTGTCGAGGTTCAAATTCTGAACCTGTGTCTCTTCAGTTCATTTTTTCCCACCTCTTCATGTTTCTTCTCTCTCTCTCTCTCTCCCCTAGGGTATTTGTACTCTCAATTGCTGGCCTCGTCCGCGGTTCACTCTGTGTTTTTTTTGGGGCATCCTTCTTCACTTCATCTGCATTTTCAGACCTTGGTAAGGTTTTCTTCTTTTTCTCTTTGGTTTTTTTTATTCTCATTTAATCATGTGACTGTCAATGTACTCTATCATAGTCTAGGGTTCATCTTTGTTTTTTTTGATTCTTTCCTCAGTTTTAGAGTCTCTGTCTTGCATCTAGAGTTCCCGGTTTCGCACATTTTACTTTTTTTTTTTTGTTAGGGTTTAAAATTAGGGATTTTGGTTTAGGATTTCACATTGGGGTTTTTCTTTATTGTTTTTATAGTTTGTCCTATGTTTTCCTATTCTAATCTCTGTGGATGATTTAATGTATGTGGGTTGTTTCATGTGCTTACTAACTGTCTTAATTTTTTAGTGTTTAATTTGTAGTCTTAGTCCATAGATTTCTGTTAATTTCTGATTACTCTGTTTATTCAAGTCATTTATCTTCTATGTTTATGAGATTGATTTTGTCTCCGTACTGGATTACTAATATTGTTGCTGTGTTCTTTGATTTGGATTTGGGGTTCTCTATTTTTGTTTTTGGGTGTCTTGGTTTCTGGGTTCCTGGGTTCTGTGGATTGCTGTTTGTCTTCCATCACTTGTGTTGTGGGTTGCCTAGTTTTTTTCTGTCTTTGTCCTGCCTCTATGTTTTGTCTAGACATGTTTGAAAGCTCTAAGCATCGTAAAACTACGGTTTCACGTCCTTCTTTCAACACTGAAAAGTTCGAGTCAAAAGAAAAGGCCAAGTTGCTTAGGGAGTCGTTTGCATCTCGTAAAGTCCATTTAGAGCGAAATGTCCTCCCAAGTGCCTTTGAGGTTCTTACCATTCGGTCTTTATTTGATTCATTAGGCGGAGATCACGTGTTGCATTTTTTAGGTTCACAAAATTTGAGTCTCATCCGAGAATTCTATTGCAATATCCATTCCATTCGGAAAGAAATTTCGGCATCCTTTAAGACTTGGGTTAGGAAGAAGTCACCTGTTATCACTGGGGATGCGTTTCGGCTATTTTTTGATCTTCCTGAAGTTAGTAATTGTCATTTTCCGTTTCTTACTCGGTCCGGTGTTGATTTTGATCGTGTTGCATCTGAATTATGTGGAGTTGACTGGACTTGGCTTGCTAGGGCACTCATTCAGCAAAATGAGTTGCTTCTTCGGTTCCGTCTTATGAATATCATTATGTGTGAGAATCTTTATGTCACCACCCATTCCTCACACATTACCCAGGACCAGGGATATGTGTTGTATTGTATACATCACAAACTTCCTATTGATCTTCCAGAGATGATTGTTTCGAAAATGATTGGGGTCTTTGAGGGTAGAAAGTCTTTGGGGCTTCCTTATGGGTGTTTGCTTACTCGTTTTCTCACTTCCCTTGATATTCCTGTTTCTGATGATGATGAGTTTGCACATCCTATAAAACCCATCACAAAGCTCACAATTTCCCAGAGTCAGGCCCATGTGAGGGGGAGTGTGTCCGGGGTTGGGAGTTCTGGTGCAGGTGATGATGATCCCCTTGGAGAGGAGGCAGAGTTTGAGGTAGCCACTTCCGGCGCCCATGATTTACCTGAGATCCGTCCTCGCTCTTTTTGTGGCCAACTGCAGATGTTTGAGCAGTCTGTCACGCATCGCCTAGATCAATCGGATGCCAGGATGGATTCTCTTGACAGCCGCCTTGAGGAGCAGAGTTCAATGCTTGTGCAGATTCTTTCCCTGTTTCAGATGCAGCATCCATCTTCTCCTTCCTAGTTTTTGGACTTTGGTTGTTTTTGAACAGTTTTTCTCTTTTCTGGCACAGTTTTTGGTTTCTTTATTTGCATAGTTTTGCTTATGGTGTATATCCCGGACAAAAAAGGGGGAGTATTTGGATTCAGGGTTGCAGGGTATATCTTCTTGTGGCACTTATATGTTTTTGTAGGCAGGGGTTTCATTTTTTTTGGGTGATGTATATGATGTATATGGGATACTCATACTCATGATGCTTACATGTTTTTGCGATAGATGTTTTTCTCTACATGTTGTTTCTTTGTAGGTTGCATTGGATTCGTTTTTTTTTAATAGATGATGATGTCTTGATGGTTTATTATGTGACATAACAAATTCTCTCCAAGTTTATTTTGTGTAGATTGGTTTGTCATCAAGATTGGTTTCATAGTTGGTTTAGCTAGTTCATGTGTTTTAGCTAGATCTTTGAGTTGTAATTGTTTTAGCTAGTGCAATTGTTTAAGAAATTGTGTTAGAAAGTTTTGTCCGGGTATTGACAAAAGGGGAGATTGTTAGGTCCCTAAGTCTTGTCAAACCCGCGAACAAACTTATGTGGTTGAGTTGTAATTTTCTGTGCTGTTTTGTGTTGCTTGCTCAAGCGACGTAGTCCTCACTCGAGCGAAGGACTGCGTCTGGCTTAAAACCTGAAAGAGATTAATATGCGCTCGAGCGAAGACTAGGTCGCTCGACTGAAGAACTGCGTCTGTATAAAACCTAAAAGAGTTCATTTCTCGCTCGAGCGAAGGTTTCGTGGCTCGAGTGAAGGCACTTATGGAAATCACGCGAGATAAGGTTCTCGCTCGAGCGAGAGAAGCTTCGCTCGAGCGAGCTTCAGAATTTTGGATTTCTATAAATAGCTGGTTTTCTCCAAAGACTAGGATTACTCTTTCAGATCTACTTTGAGGTTTTCTAAGGTTTTCTTTTGGAGAGTTTTTGTGAGTTTTCCTTGATAAAACTGAATGAGTATTAAACTCATGAATTGAGAAGCATACATCAAGGAGGGTGATCGAATACACATACAAGAGTGTTATTCTTCGGTGGATTCCGAAGATTCAAACATAGAGTTTCAAAGGCGTTTGATTCTGTACGTAGTCGTTAATTGACAAGTGAAGTTGTGGATTCAACTTCAGGTGGATCAGTTCCGAGACGAAGGCTTGGTGAAAGAGTTACAGAAGATTTGAAGGCAAATTGACTGAGTTGGGTAGTTTGTGTATTATCTTTGTAATCTTTCTTTCTTCAGTAGTGGATTGATTAGTGGCGTTTCGCCGTGATTTTTTATTACAATTGAAGGTTCTTCAATTGTGTTTTTTCCCCGTAAAAATCGTTTGTGTCGATTTATTGTTTATTCATAAAACAACAATCTAAATCACTTTCGTAAGTGCTTGATGATTTAGATTGAGTGTTTTGAATATTTGGGAATTGGAATATTTTAAATCCTGATCTAATCATGAATCACTTAGGATTTTCAGAAAAGTAGTCGAGAAAGCTAATTGGCGACTAAACGTATTCATTTGCCGACTAAATATTTAGTCACCAACAGGTTGGAAAATTAATTAAATAATACATTTTTGCCGACCAATTTTTTTTTCACCAAAAGCCAATGATTTAGTCGCGGAAAAGGTTTTAGCTACTAAATTTTGTAGTCTCCTAAACCAAATACTAGTGTTTTGGCTACTAAAATTTTTGTCCCCTAAAGTCACTCTTTTTTGGCTACTAAAGTTTTAGTCGGCAAATAGTATTTCTTTTGGCTACTAAAAATTTAGTCGCCTAAACTTCCGCATTTTTGGCTACTAAAAATTTAGTCGCCTAAACTCCTACATTTTTGGCTACTAAATTTTTAGCCAGCAAAAGTATTTTTATTCTTCAACTTTTTTTTTTAACTACAAAATATTTTAGTCGCCAAATGTTTGATTTTCTTTTGGCTACAAAACTTTTAGTAGCCAAAGGTTTGATTTTCTTTTGGTTACCAAAACATTTAGTAGCCAAATGATTGTTTTTCTTTTGGCTGCAAAAAATTTAGTAGCCAAATGTTTGATTTGCTTTTGGCTACAAAACTTTTAGTAGCCAAATGTTTGTTTGTTTGTTTGTTTGTTTTTTCCTTTTTTTTGGCTACAAAACGTTTAGTTGGCAAAAACATGATATTATATTTTATTGGCGGGCGTCTATGGGAATACTCAAATACATCCATGGCAGGCGTAACGAAAGACCCTCCAATAGTCACCAATGAAACCACACAGAGAGACAACCTCACTCCAACAAACATGCTTGGACTGGAGACTATCGCTGCAAGACGCGCCTTGAACTTCGCCTCACCCTCGACTTCAGCGCATGAGACAATGCAAGCGATCAAGGAACAAGCAAAGCAAAACGAACAGAAGTTGGAGAACATGATCGTTGAGAATGAACATCTCCGTCAAGATTTGGCCTTGGAAGTGGCGAAGTCCAAACAAGTTGTATGCCCAGATCCGGAACGACCTTCGTGGGCAGGTGGTCGACAACCTCGAGCCCAACAACTAGACACTGATAGCGACTCCAACTCATTATCCCTGGAGCCCAAGAAAAAGAGACGACCCGAAACTACCAGTTCCTCTGAAGAGAGTCCACGTATACGGCATAAGCGAAGAAGAAACAGTTCAGACGAAGAAGACCAGCACAATCCCTTTGTACGACAGATTGCAAGGGCAGTGCTACCCAAGAAATTCAAAGCACCATCATTCACCTTGTACGACAGTAAATTAGACCCCACCGATCGCATCCGCCATTACAAGCAAGCCATGACGCAGCATGCAGACGACGACGCTCTCATGTACAGAATATTTCCGAGCAGTTTGGGACCACTAGTTGTCAGGTGATATTATAAACTGGGGCCAGCTTCGATCAAGAGCTTCCACCAACTACAAAAATCCTTCAGGGCAAGGTTTATCACTAATGAGGTCCAGCCAAAGCAAGCCGATTCCCTCTGGGCAATGCAGATTCAACCGGGGGAAACCCTTCATGTGTATTCGGCGCGGTATTGGGAGTGTTTTAACCTGGTAGACGATGCTTGCAATGACTCCATGGCCATTACCGCCTTCAAGATGGGATTACATCCTGACAGTGCCCTCCGCAGCTCTTTGACCAGACGGCCCCCCCAAACAGTCTAGTTGTTGATGAAGAACGTTGAGGAATACTATAAAGTGGAAGATGACGCCTTGCGGGTTAAAGCCGGAAACATGACCAACAAAATGGCTCCTTCTGCAATTGCTCAGCCATTAAATTCTCTACCACCTCAGAGCCCTGAACCGCGGCATCGGGCTAAACGAGATAAGAGACGGGATTCTCGCCGATCGAGCGACCAATGCCCCCACCGAGCAAATGAACAACTGTAAGTCGATGGCAGGCGCACAAGGCTTGCCGACAAAAAATACACAGAGTTGTCAGAGCCGATCAGCGCAGTTATGTCCAAAATCCAACACCTTCCGTTCTTTAAATGGCCGTCCAAAATGGTGGGACCTCCCGAAATGAGAAAAGGGGATAGACGGTGCGAGTATCACAAGGCTCACGGCCATGATACTGAGAGTTGTTACGCATTGAAGAATCACCTGGAGGAATTGGTACAAGATGGTCGACTACAACAGTACATCCGAAAAGGAAACTCAACCAAAGCAATAGCCTTAAGATAGGATTCCCCTCCACTCGGCGTGATTCACATGATATACAGCCTGCCAATGTCATCCGCGGTGCACACGATTCATTCGAATCTCGACCCTCAAAGTCAAATCACCCAAGCTAAACAGCCCCATAAAGCTACGAGCATTGCTTTTGATGATTCAGATTTGGCCGGAGTGACACTTCCCCACATTGATCCCTTGGTGACCGAGTTACGCGTAAATCGATTCACCGTTGAGCGCGTACTCATTGATCCAGGGAGCACATCGGAAGTTATATATTACAAGACATTCACCAAACTCGGCTTCTCCGAATCGGATCTCTCTCCGACTCCTTATTCACTATTCGGCTTCAACGCCAATCCAGAATACCCGTTGGGGAAAATCACACTACCCGTTTAAGCGGGCTCTCGAACAGTGGATAATCTCATCATGGGGCAAACTTGGTTGCATACTATGCAGGTTGTGCCAAGCACCTATCATCACCTACTACGCTTCCCGACAGAACGCGACATTGGACAAATCCGTGGCTCCTATAAGTCAGGACAAGCATGCTATCTCCTTGCTGGAAAGACGCCAAAGGAGTTGAAACTGAATTCTATTGAGGTGCCGGATCAGGAGAGCATCGACGATGTTGGGCGGCTCCCAAGTGAAAAGGCCACAGAAGCCCTAGATCAAGTTAAAATCGACGGAAACCCAGACAGGTTCTTCATGATCGGCGCCTCCCTAAATCAAGCCGACAGACAGCAGCTAATTTCCTTTTTGCTTAGCAACCTTGATGTCTTTGCGTGGACTCCAAACGAGATGCTGGGTATATATCCGTTTATTTCGCAGCACCATTTGAATGTTGACCCTAAATGCATGCCGATCATTCAGAAAAGCCGGCGATCAGCCACAGAGCACACTGTCGCCATTGTTGAGGAGGTTGACAGGTTGCTTGACGCTGGGCAATTAGGGAAGTGACCTACCCTACATGGCTCTCTAACACTGTGGTTGTGAAGAATAAAAATGGGACTTGGCGAGTGTGCATTGATTTCACGGACCTAAACAAAGCCTGCCCCAAGGATTGTTTTCCCCTACCCAAAATTGACCAACTTGTAGATACGACGGCACACCATCAACGTATGAGCTTCCTTGATGCTTACAGAGGCTACCATCAAATCGCCATGCATCCGGAGGACCAAGACAAAACTACATTCCTCACCCCAAGAGGAACCTACTGCTATAAGGTTATGCCTTTTGGGTTGAAGAATGCAGGGGCAACTTACCAAAGACTGGTCACTGCCATGTTCAACGAGCAACTCGGCTAGACTATGGAAGTGTACATTGATGACATGGTGGTCAAGTCCAAAGAAGAGCAAACTCATCTAGCCGATCTGAAAGAGACATTCGACATTTTACGCAAATACAAAATGAAGCTGAACGCTTCCAAATGTGCATTTGGGATCGGCTCTAGCAAATTCTTGGGTTACATTGTCAACCACCAAGGAATCGAAGCCAACCCGAGGCAAATCACAGCAATCTTGGAGCTCGGCTCCCCTCGTTCAGTCAAAGAGGTTCAAAAGCTGATGGGGATGGCCGCCGCACTCAAAAGGTTCATCAGTCGGTCCACAAATCGCTGCCGACAATTATTTCATACACTACGGCAGGGCAAGGCCTTCGAATGGTCCGCCGAGTGCGAAGCCACTTTCAACAGCCTTAAGACCTACCTCCAATCAGTGCCACTCTTGACAACACCTTCGGTAGGTGACCCGCTCATTCTGTATCTGGCAGTTTTTTACCGGGCCGTCAGCGCCGTACTGATAAAGGAAGAGCTGGAGGAGTAGCGACCAGTGTATTATGTGAGCAAGGCAATGGTTGACGCCGAAACACACTACCTTCTATTGGAAAAACTCATCCTAGCCTTAGTCATGGCAGCAAGAAAACTGATGCATTGCTTCCAGGGGCAGAGCATCGGGGTGCTAACAGATTACCCCCTCCGATCAGTACTACGTAGTGCAGAAGCATCAGAACGTCTTTCAAAGTGGGCTTTTGAACTCAACCAGTACGACATTCAGTTTCTACCTAGAACCTCAATCAAGGGACAGGTGCTTGCCGACTTTGTTGCTGAATTCACCGGGGGTCTTACCGACTTCAAGTCTAATGAAATTTGACCTAAGCCGAACTGGAGAATTTATGTTGGGGACATTTGGCAATTGTACTGTGATGGATCATCCAATCAACGGGGCAATGGAGCCGGAGTAGTAATCATGGCTCCCGACGACGCAATAATTGAGCAAGCCTTCAAGCTCGGCTTCGAAGCATCAAATAACGAAGCCGACTTCAAGCCCTTCTAATCGGTTTGCGGAATGCACATCTTCTGGGTGCTTGGCGTTTGCTTATATTTTGCAATTCAAAATTGGTGATCAATTAGCTAAAGGGGGAGTACGCGGCAAGAAACGACCGTATGACGGCTTACATGAAAACGGCTAACTCCCTGCTGGCAAAATTTGACCACCATGAATTGAATCAAATAACACGTGATCAAAACACACATGCAGATTCCCTGGCTTGCCTAGCCTCTGCCATTAACTCAGAGATTAAACAGACCATCGAAGTAGGTTTCATCCCGGACCTGAGCATTGGCCTTTCAAAGGAAGTCCAAGTCAATGTCATAGAATCTGGATCGAGTTGGATGGATCCCATTGCTGCATTCCTATCTTCCAAACAACTCCCAGAGGACAAGAAAGAAGCGCACAAACTGCGAAACAAAGCCCTACGATACTATCTGAATCCGCAAGGAAAGCTTTATAAAAAATCCCTTTCTGGTCCATGCCGTTTGCTCTATGCTTTGGAACCCAGGCAATCATACCCCTAGAGATTGGCCTCCCAACCTTGAAATTGAAAGTTTTTTATATGGGCCAAAACGACATGATGCTGGCCTTGGATTTGATTCTAATTGAAGAACAAAGACACCGTGCCCTTGCATCCATGGCGCGGTATCAGCAGCAGCTTGCTAAGTCGTATAATCAACGTGTTCAGCTGCACCGCTACACACCAGGAGAGTTGGTCCAGAAGAAAGTACTCCCAGCTGCCAGGAAACCGGCTGATGGAAAATTGGGTCCAAACTGGGACGGCCCCTATCAGGTTGATTCGATCGCGGGAGTAGGGACATATCGTCTCAAAGACATGTTTGGAAGGAGTCTGCCACGGCCTTGGAATTCAACACACCTGTGTAAATTTTATCATTAAAACCGACCTGTGGGGAATGATACTAGTTTTGAATGGTTCACCATGTACATATTTCTCTTTTGCAAAGAAAAGTTTCTCGTTTCCTCATCGCGCAATTCAGTTCAAAAAGCCTCCGAATTCGGAGCCCCATCAGTGCATGACACTTTTGGACCGATTAAGACTTCGGATTCGGAGTGCCCTTCGTGGATATCACGATTGGCCAAGATTTAAGTCTTCGAATTCGAAGCCCCATCTCTCCGAATTCGGAGCCCCATCAGTGCATGACACTTTTGGGCCGATTAAGACTCTGAATTCGGAGTGCCCTTCGCGGATATCACGATTGACCAAGATTTAAGTCTCCGAATTCAGAGCCCCATCAGTGCATGACACTTTTGGGCCGATTAAGACTCCGGATTCGAAGCGCCCTTCGTGGGTATCGCGACTGGCCAAAACAAAAAGCCTCCAAATTCGGAGCCCCATCAGTGCATGACACTTTTGGGCCAATTAAGACTCCAAATTCGGAGCGCCCTTCGTGGATCTCATCGGTGCATGACACCTTTGGGCCGATTCGTGGATACAACGATTGGCCAATGTCTCCGGATTCAGAGCCCCATTGGCGCAAGACCTTTGTGCCGAATAAGACTCCGAGTGCGGAGACGAATTGGACACTTAGTGGCCGAATAGGACTCTGGATTCAGAATCTTATTCGTGTAGGACAATTATGGGCCGAATAAGACTTCGAATTCGGAGCGCCCTTCACGACGAAGGTTAAAGCATAAAAATATTCAAAGTGGAATGCTTCATTAAGCTGGGTCAGCAAAAAACCGTTTAAAACATGCAAACATTTGAGAATGAAATGCTTAATTAAGTTGGGCCGGCTCAACCGCATGAACAAATTAAAACATGCAAACATTCGAAACAAGATGCCTAATCAGGCATCTAAACATTCAAAATGAAACACAAACATTTAAAATAAAATATTTTATTAAATTAACTAATATAAAGTACATTCAGTTTACTACATTGGAGCCCCGGTTCTCGTATCGGCAGACCTCCTCTGCAAGTTTCTCTTTGGTTTTGTCTATCCCAACCTTCCGGCCCTCGTAGAAGCCTTTTTCATAACCCATGGTCCTCGCATTTTCTACGGCAAACATGCTTGTCGTATCTCGGCCGGCAATCGCGTGACTTAACAGTCGTTGGGTCACTCTCTCCTCCACGACTGGGTTAGAGTAACCTGCCGCACACAACTCGGTGGCTTGAGCCTTCCTAAGCTCCCTAAGCTCAAACTCGGCCTTCTCTGCGCAAGCCTCCAAACTTTGAATTCGTTCATCCTTCTTCTCTATTTCTCGTCGCGCGGCGCGCTGGCGCATGCCGACTTCATAAGCGGTATACAGCCCCTTCACCGCCCTATGGATGCCTTCTCGAAATACTTTAAAATCCTGTCGACCAACCATCGACTGCTGGACTTCCGGTGGAAAGATCTGTTGAGCGAACTCGACTGCTACACCTGGGTCGTTAACGATAGAATCCGCCACCGTTGTCAGTTTATTCCCCACGAAAACCGCAAAACTCAACGGTCGCACCGTCGTGTCTTGCTCGTTTCTCGGTCGCGGTCGCGGGGAGCTTCCCCATTGTTGTTTTTCTTTTCGGGGTGATCTGCATCGACGACTTGGAGGCTGACGTTTTCCCCGTTCCCTGGACGTCCTTCCTCTCGTGCGTGTAGGCTCGCTGCTGCGATTCATTGCAGTGTCTAGCTCAGCCAATGTTCGTCCTTCTCCTCTGCTGTTGAAGAACAGTCTATTTGACATTCGCACTTATCTAAAGCTAGTTTAAATTGATTCTGAACACGATAAGTGGAATCACTGGCGCGAACCCACCCCATTTATTCCTAATGTACGCAGTGCCCCCGAGACGACTTCATTAATGCTAAACTCCAAAAGCCGGATGCCGATCGGATCACTCCATGAACTAATTATACTCAGCTCTTGGAGTTTATAAATTGGCTGGGGCAAGGGCAGATTTACAAATGCGATCGGCTATTCGACGATGGTAAATTAGTCGCCTGGGCATAGTGCCGATCAATTTATACCGTAGCCACTCCATGAACTAATTATATTCCGCTCTTGGAGTTTATAAATTGGTTGGGGCAAGGCCAGATTTACAAATCTGATTGGCTATTCGATGATGGTAAATTAGTCCTGGGCGTATTGCCGATCAATTTATGCCGCAGCCACTCCATGAACTAATTATATTCAGCTCTTGGAGTTCATAAATTGGCTGGGGCAAGGGCAGATTTACAAATCTAATCGGCTATTTGACGATGGTAAATTAGTCCTGGGCGTAGTGCCGATCAATTTATGCCGCAGCCACTCCATGAACTAATTATGTTCGTCTCTTGAAGTTCATAAATTGGCTGGGGCAAGGGCAGATTTACAAATCTGATCGGCTATTCAACGATGGTAAATTATTAAGTTGCCTAATTATATAATCATCACGAATACACGAATGTTTTATCCAAAGAAGCAAAAAACAATACTATGCATCAATAGAAACATTAATCACAAGTAATAGCAAAGTACAAGGGAAATTTTCATTAGTAAATTAGGCACAGATTATAGCCATTTTACATGTGAACACTACTAGATAAAAAGCTGTAGCCATACATAGCAATGTCACATTACATTCAAAATCCTTAAACTACTAAAAACTACTAAACAAAATCCTTAAACAAAAATGCCTAGCAAAAACTTTAAAACTGTAGCCATACATAAAAACTACGAAACAAAAAGCTGTAACATTACATTCAAAATCCTTAAACAAAAATTACTGTCGCCCTAATCAATCCTCAGAGTCAGACTCCAGCGGCTCAACTTCCACTTGCTCATATGGAATCGACATAGCCAATGTCACATTAGCAGCAGCAAGGGCTTTGAGCCAGCCGTGTTTGAATCCCCGATTCTCAAATTTGGGGACTTCTTCCACATAATTGGCGAGGGCAACACTTTACCCAGCCTCATACGCTTTCCTAGCCTCAGAGTCAGCTACTTCTTTCTTCGCCTTCGATTTTGCCAAATCCCCTTCATGTTTTGCGATCGCCTCTTGGGCTAACTTGAGCACAGCTTCGCTCGCAGTCGTCCTCTGTTCGGTAGCCAATCTGAACTAGTCTGCATTTCTAGCCCTCTCCATCTCGGCCTCAACCCTTGCAGCTTCCATCTTCGCCCGCGGTGCTTCGAACTCGGCCCGGCTCCTTTAGCCCTCAACTTCGGATTGTAAACGGCCAATTCATTCGATGGCATCGTGCTGGGGACGGCCTATCTCGACTATCCTTCCAACCGTCTGCAAAACAGGAGATTAAAACCAAATTATATGCATAAAAGGAAAAGGCAAGATCAAGATATTTACCAGAAAAGCTGATTGAGCAGCTAGCGCTATTGCCAAAAGGTCCGGCTCCGAGTAAAAGTTGCCTTGTCAAACGACAATGAGACCGATGAGGCCATGCTAAGTGCCACGGCTGGGTCTTTCATAGCCGACGCATCAGAGGAGATCGGCACATTTTTTAACTTTGGTTGAACCACAAAAGGCACAACCAAATCTGACTCCTCTAAACGCGGCCGTTTGTCAGCAGGGTCCTCTCCAGAGTCGGCCTCAACGTCAGCAGGATGCTTCTCCGCCCTTCGTTCAGCCTCTTGATTTTCCGACATAACCGACTCCGATTCGACATCTCGGGTTTGAGCCGTCTCCTCCTCAATAAAAGGCAAGGGGGACTCAACGTCGGTGACAAGTGGCACTTCGGATCGAATGGCCTCTGCTCGAATGGCCTCTGCTCTCTACCGCGCGACCATTCGTTCGGTGTTTTTCTTTTTGGCAAGTTGCGTGAGTGACAATCTGGCCATATCTTCGGGGTACGCGCCGAGAAGGTCTTCTAATCCAATAAAAATGTCGTTGTAAACTTCCCTTCGACCCGAGGTGGACAGAGGGTTGGCTGAATTGAGGTCGGCCTCCTCAAAGGCTACCCTTAAAGCCTCGTCTACTTCGGCCTCGGATTGGCCTAACTCTTCACCAACCTTAGCGACTTCCACACGGTCCGAGTTGGATCCTTCGAAACTGATCTGGCGCAAGTTTCTGATGTTGGTTAAAATAAGAGCCGTAAGAAACTCTTCACCCTTCGGAATCGTGATGTTTTCTGCTGCCGAGAAGGTCGTGTACGTCGACTCGTATTGAAGAAGAATGTATGTCGTCCTCCCTTGTTTCTGAAGGCTTGGACGGCCGAAGTATTTCAGTGCAACTTTGATCTCTGAGAGAACGGCGTCGTCGGTCAAAGTCAAGACTTTCTTCAAATCGTTTCTTGCACAAATCGAACCATGAGACCAAAAAGATAGAGTCTTGTATATACAACAAAAATATGTGCAAAGGGCTATATGGCCACTTGGTTCACCCCTCCATCTAGGAATGGGATCTAAGCGGTCCTCGCCTTCGCCGAATTCCCAATTACCTCGGACAACGACCATCACGTCATCGACTCGCTTGCCAGAGCTGGAAAGCATGGACACTAACTGATGGTCGGTGTCCTTGGCCCTGAGGAAATAATGCCCATGTCAGCCAGAAGACTTGGCCAAGGCATAACAATGCCGATTAGCAAGTATGCCGAGGTTAATCCTAAGGCAACGGTTTAATTATATAGTCCCCATTACGATTCTAAAAAAGTTGACATTGGGTTGGGAAGGGATTAGACCCCAATGGCGAAGGACAGCCCTGAGGAATGGGTGAAGGGGGAAACGGACTCCACCCTCTGTGATTGATCAGAGAGGGAAGACTATGGAGCTCTCATCGGCCCTCTCCATATCGAGGGTGCATTCTATCACAAGTGACAGACGGACATCGTCAGGGATGGAAAAATGGCGTCGAAAGCTAGAGATTCAATCCGTGGAGAGGAGGTCTTTCAGATGCTTTGCCATTTCGGACAGCCTATAGGAGCGTACTAAACTAAAGGCAAACCAGGAAAAGGGATTCAAAGCAGAGAGGAAGAAAACTTACAAGGAACGGAGAGGACAATAAAGGATGAATGGAAGTTACAGAGGTAAGTCGGAAGGCAGTCCAAAAACTCTTAACCATCTAAAGATGTGTGTTTGAAAAGATGACAAGATTTTAAATCACAATAAATGGAAGCGTACGAAAGGGCGGGAAGTTGAAATGATAACCGAGAGGCGTGTGCTCTGACATTCGTGTTGAAATGAGGTTAGCTGCCAAATTTTTGCTCTGACTTTTCGAGCTCAAAACCAAACACTCTAGCCAACTGTCGTTAGTGGAGTGCTTGGGGGGAAATTATGGGGGCCGAATATCATGAGTCGTAGAGAAGCCGAATAATTAGACCTGGAAGAGTTGAAATATATACATCGCATTCGGCCCCATCTTGCACATTCAAATCCTACCTTATTCGGCCAAATAGCCGTTTGAGTAAGGGGCCGAGTGAAAAGCAGTTTGTAATAGAAGAAGTCGAGTAGGTAGTTATACAGCGAATTGAAAGTGGTCCCAGCCCCGAGGTCCAATAAAGAAAAGATATAAATAGAAGAACACCAGCCAGAAAGAGGTATGTGAGAACTAGTATGCTTAACTTAAGATACAAGTAATCAAGAGAGTATATACTGACTTATCCGTCGGAGTGCTAATTCCGGCACCCCCGACCGGAGTGTTCATTCCTTTTCAAGTGACTAGCTGAGGATCACGAGCGTCCCCCAAGATCGGAAGAGTATTTCCAATCCACTTCCCCACACTAATAATAAAAACAAATAATAAAGAATTTAGTATCATAATATGTATGTTGCATAAGTGATAAGTATGTTCTTAATGAAACCCAAGGTTTTGGATTCAAAACTTGCTTACGCTGTGTATAATATTTTTTATTTTTATTTTAGCATATATAAAGTTGTCATGTGGCATAAGAAGAATAAGGGTTCACTAAACCAGTCTATGCCTTCACTTAATAATAGTATGGATAATGGTATAGATAGATAACACTAGTGTATGCACGGTGGAAATAATGTTGGAATTAAAATATAATTGAATATAAAATTATTGAGTTAAAATGTATTTTATTCAATTTGTTGCAAAATAATTGAGGTCAAAATATAAATACATGGTTTGTATGGTTTGGATTTTCAAATGAATTTTGTAATTAGATATTTTAAAAGAGTTTGAAAATTCAAAATTTTGTTTAGTCGTATATTTGAGCAAATTTCATTTTTACTCCTATACTTTTACATGATTTTCAAGTATACCCCCAGACTTTGAATAATTCAATTTTACCCCTAAAGTTTTTTGAAATCGTATCAATTTTTCCCATACTGTCACATTTGAAATGGAAAAAGTTTTAAAAAAATTACATTTTGACCCCAAATTTCAAAATAAATATTAGGGGTGAAAACGGTTCGATTCTTCCTATTTTTTTGTTATTTTTCCACCCAACCAATCATATTGGTTTTCTATTACTACAAACCAAAATTGACTGACCATGTATATATACCAAACCAAACCATTAAGCACTTTACCGGTTTGGTATAGTTCGGTGGCGTTGATTTATGCTACAAGGAATCATTAGGTTTTTAGAGATCCTAAAAAAACAACAACAAATCCCCAATTTCAACATCAATTGAACCCAAGTTTACCAACAAAAAATAAAAAATAAAAAACAAAAAAATAAAAATAAAAAGAAAACAAAAAACAAATTGAACCCTAAAAATTATAAAAACATACCTTAAATTTGTCAATTTTTTTTTTTTTTTTGTTCACAAATCTATCACGAAGAAGCACTGATGTAAACAGAGAGGGTTTGAGGAAGATATCAACCATGGAGAAGCAAACAACGGTTAGATGCGATGTAGACGTCAACCATTGAGATCATTGTGTTCATCGTAAAGTGGTAAGAAAGTAGGCTGATAACATTGTAGAAGTGTGAGAGTAGGCTGTTTCTAGCAGAGGTGGATGAGAGGAAGAGAAAGAGAAAAGAGAGTAACAGTTTGCTGGCATAGAAGAGGCACTGATGAAAAAAGAAAATATATACATGTATGTGAATGGGTCAGATTAACTAGGTATTTCCTTGGATGGCTGAGATCAAATACTTATTATCTTTTAATTTGGTGCGGTTCGATGCATGTGGTTTTCAAATCTTATGGACCGAAAATCGAACCAAACTTTGGTTTTTTACTCTTAACAGAACCAAATAGACCGAGGTAATGAATAAAATCGACCAAAAGCTGTCGGTTCAGTCCAGTTCGGTCGGTGCAAACGGTTTTAAGATTTTTTTCCACCCCTAATTAAATATGCAAACTCACCTTTTCTTATTCTCTCTCATCATTCCCTGAATTACCCAAATCCTTCTGCCACCCTCCTCCTCCCTCCGTCGTCGTCATCTTTCCTGCCACCTCCACCATCACTACCTTTACCAAGATGCCCTTTAAAATTGAGGATTGGGTGCACTTTCACGTAATATTCAACTCATTTGCCATGAAAACTCCCAAAATCATGCCTTCAACTCATAAGCTATGGTTATGGAAAATTGATAATTGGGTTGCATTTGAACCTGAACCACTACAACAAAAAAAGGGTTTTTATGGCACCAAATGCATGCCGTAGATACGATTTTACGACGGGCAAGGTAAAGTCGTATTATGACTAGCCATGGAAAGTCATGACTGGTCATAAAAACTTTTAATAGCACACCTTATACGTCATGTTTAATTTTTCTACGACTACTTTTGCACGCTGTTAATGTAGGAGACAAACCATGACACTCAATGCTAGTCATTAAATATTTAACACAACGGCCTATTTTGCTCGTCGTAGAATATGTATAATTTTTTAAATTCAGCAAGTTCTATTTCACCTGTTTTGTATAATCTAAAAAAATATTACAAACAAATTTCACAAACATATATATATATATATATATAAGCATCAATCAACCACCAAAATATTATTTCAAACATCAAAAAAACTATTCATAAGTTTTGAACATCCAAAAACTGTATGTACATTCCAAACCATCTAAAAACTATGTTTCTAAACATCAAAAATTGTCCTCAACTTCAAAACTATCCAAAAAGTTCTAAATTATTAATATTTAAGATACTAAATTTTCAATTTTGACATCACTTTCTTGAAGGTGAGAAGAGTGTAGAAATATGTTGAGACTCTTGATATGTTGAAGATCAAAAACTCAATGCCAAAGAGCAATAAAAGTCAAATCCCACAGTTGCAATCCCATTTCAACAGCAATAGGCGAGGTGTTCAGTTGAGCATTTGTGAGGCCGAGATGCTGTGGTTGTTTTCCTATACAAGTGCATCAATATTAACTTGTATATGATTTTGAGGTTGGGTAATTTGCTATGAGCCATTGTTAGCAACCGAAGTGGAAGAGCCAAAGTTGTTCTTTGTGGCAGTAGCATCCCCCAAGTTGTAAAAAAATCATCGTTATTGGCATTCACGACCTACACAATAGACATGTCGTGGATAAGAAATTATTTACGACATGCAAAAAAAATGCAAGTCGTAAAAGTGAGAAACCACGGCTTGCATTTACTATTTGTCGTTGATGTGAAGCCGTAAAAACTTAGTTTTGTTGTATTGTAAAATCTGACTGAAAATCAGCTTTATAGCAAATAGGGCTGCAATGGTCACTCGAGCATAGGAACTGGCACTCGAGCGACAAGACTAATACGCATGTATTGCATCAAGTGTTTTCGCTAGAGCTACCGAAAGGTCCGCTCGGGCGCACAATAACACTTCTTAGTATTTTTGTAGACAGTGAAAACTACTGGGACCAAGGTTTCTTTGCTCGAGTCAGACTTGCTTTGCTCGAACGACGAAGCCAAATTTTCAGCTAACGTTACAACACGATATAATGTTTGTTTGTGGAATTTGAAACACAAAGGGACCTAACATAACCAATCATGTCCCAAAATTGGCGAAATATCCAATCATGTTGTTACCGTGCATGGGTATGTAACTTGCCACCTTCTGGTGAGGCTAGTTATTGGGCTCTAATGCCAATAACACCTTGTTAATCCTTGGAATGCTCATCATTATATAAATGTTTTCAAGTCAAGTTATGCAATGTCTTGCCAAGTTAAAGTTATGTTCAAATTATGATTTGATGCTATGTTTAAAAGTTTGTCAATTTTCATTCATTTACCACTTTACTGTATTACTATTCACTGGGCAATGGGTCACTCTCTCTTATATATACGTAGGTCATGAAGAGTTCAATTATGAAGAGAAGTTTGAATAGAAGCTGGTCTCGTATGCTTGTACTAGATTTGTAAAGCCTTGTCACTTTTGTAATATAACAATCCAAGAGGATGTAGGCTTTCATTTTATATAGTTATGTACTGCTTTGAAAGGATGTTTTCAAATGGACTCAATACTTCAAAATAGAAAATTTGCCCTAATTATTATATGAGTCCAACTTGTTTTGTAAGTTAGGCCTCTGGTAGTCTAGGACTACTGGCTGATCACTACACCATCTTGTTTGGGGTGGGTTGGAGTCTTCACATAGTAGTTTCTAGCATGATTTGGACAAACTAGTTGATTTAACACTATGAAAAAATCACCACCACCACTACTCGATAGCATGCACCACCAACACCTCACGATTGTTTTGCCAACCTGATTGCGCCACACTACTATTGGACTACATATATATACAATACTAACATTCTCAAGACAGTTTGATATAATTATACTGATTTATCTTTTAATACCAATAAAACAAGTGTAAACTCATTCGGGCGATGCCTAGACACATATAAAATCAAATGTGAAATTTACATTTCAATCTCAAATAGATGGCAACATTATTTTTCAAGCATATTACTAACAGCATGATTGATGGTCAGGGACAAAGTGTTATAACAATTTATTCTTTAAAATATAGTGTAATTGTACCCAACTTGTGGACTTGCCTATATGTTTCTCAAATTTTTGAGAGGTTAGTGTAATTTACCCTAGATTATATGAGCATTAAGATTTTGAAAATTTTCCCGCCTTAAATTTAGCAAAATTATGAAAATTCCCTCACACTATCAACAAATACAAAAATAGCTCATATTACATCAAAATTTATAAAACAGCCATAAGGAAAAAAAAACAAAATCATCATTATTAAAATTACAAAAGTACCCTTAATTCTTTAACCAAAAAATTTCAAAATAACCAAAAAAAAAATTTTAAAATGTTTCTTAATATAAATTATAATTAATATAATTATATTTTAAAAGCTCATTTTTTATTTTATTTTTTTTGATGAACAAAAAAAAAAATTTATTGATGAAGAAAGCAAGATAGATGCGTAAATTTAACATCAACAAAGAAGGGAAGTGCAAATAGCATCATAACTAACCTTACCAATCCTGTCATGCCCCCACTTTTTATTACCCAGAATCCATTACCAAATCCGTTAAGTTTATTCCATTTCAGAGATAACATGTGGAAACTCATTATAACAAGTACAAGAATAAACAATAGTTCTCTCATTCGAAACTCAAATTAAATGCAACACGTACACTACTAAATAAAGTGCCCGCAGGCTTATATCATTTAAATCAAGAAGAAGGGTTTAACCCTTTTACATCAGCGGCGTTCTGCCAACACATAAGAGGCCCCGTGGCCAACAAATAAGAAAGATCCATGATCTCGAAACACTGCTCCATGGTCACCTGAAGAAGATTAGCAACGTGGGATGAACATATAGTCCAGTAGGGATCTCAACATGATCCTCATCAATAACAACTTACAGATTGCTGTGATCATGAATGCTAATCTCATACCATATAACTAATCTAACATTTTATAATCAAAATATACTTACATAATGCCTTTCTCCAAAAACATTTAGTTTATATAATAACACCAAATTTCGTTTTCCCTGCTCATTTCCCATTTCAAGACAATTGTTACTCATTAACCATATTTTCCATTTGAAACAAAGGACTAAATAACATCCCCTTTTATGTTCGAAAAACACGTTCATTAAATCCGTTTTATTCACTTTATCCATGACCCAAATTTAAACAAAATCCATCTCAACAGGTTGATCACATTTCACAACTTAGACTCAAGACTTAAGAAATATCTTTAATAAAATGACTTATGGTGGGAACTCCCTTAACCACTCTCTAGCGCATCCAGGTTCACATAAACACCTCTACTCAACATGTGAGACAATTTTTACCTCACGAGATCACAATTATCAAAACACATGATTCATACAATCAAACTGAAACAACAATGATAAATAACCCCTGCTTTACCTGCCCGCAACACGGTAAGCCAGTGATACAAGTCTCACAACAACACACCAATTTACCAGACACCCACTGGAAGGGAATGGTACTTCTGCTCAACAACATGCCAATTTATCAGACACCAGCTGGAAGGGAATGGTACCTCTGCCAATTCTCCAGGCGCTAGTTGGAAAGGTAATTGTACGTCTGATTCTGAGCTCAGCCAATTCTCCAAGTGCTAGCTGGAAGGTAATGGTACCTCTGATTCTCAGCGCATTACACATCCTCTAACCATCATTTCAAACCACATTCACAGATAACACAAATGTACTATAGACACATAATCATTTCAGCATTCACAATGTCATCCTCCACTGATGACCAAGGACAAACCTCTAAGCAATATGTATTAAGCACATAACACCATTAACTAATTCTTATGGGGTTTTAAGCAAATAACAACACTACTCCAAGGTTCCATCTATTACTTGGCATTCTTTTCTTCATTTAAAAGAAAGTTATCTTTTCTTCTTCTTTCGATATTAAATGCCGAGAATCCCCCAATTTCATCACACTGACTATGCCGTCTACAACTAAGTTTCCACCACTTAGACAAGGAAAATATCCTAACATAGATTGCACGATCATAAATTACTTAATTTCCACTTTATGACAGTTTAACTCAAAAATTTCTAATCTCATGGTTAAACCCCTTTTTAACAATTAGCGAGTCATCAATTTGTAGATGTAACTAACCCACTCAACACAAGTTAAATACTAAATTTCATAAAGATCCGATTTAACCACAAGTTGTAACCAAATCAAAATTCAAGTTTCTTAATTAGTGACATGGTAAGTTCATCAATTCGTTGTGTTTTAAACATAGTCAAACCAACACAAGTAAATGCTCTAATTACGAAACCCATTTTAATCATAAACTAATTATCAAACTATTTATCACATTTCTTTAGCTCAAAAATAATTATTCTAAAATGTTACCCCCCCCCCCACCCCCACTTTTATATCTATTAAACATTACTACCAAAAATTAGGACTTCACACTCTCCAATCATGAATATATTTCATCACACCCCAAGTTTAACCCAACATCACCCCTCTCATGAACTTTCAACCTCACACCCAAATCTCATACCATCTATCATGATTTTTGAAAATAAACCCATACAACATGGTTTTGATGCAATAATAATATACCACATGTCTATCTATAAAGGAGGCATTGAAAAGAAACCAAGGAATTCCCTACCTCAAGAGAGAAGAGGAGAAAAGCTCCAAAATCAACTTCGCCGGAAAATGATCTCCACCGGTCAAAACGAAACCCCCGACACGCTCATCATTTTGGTATAAGGGACTAGTATCAAAATCTCTACGGATCTCTTGAGATCAAAGAAGATGTAATTTTTGTGGGTTTGGGTAGAGAGAGAGATGAGAGGAAATGAGAGAAAATATTGTAGAGAGAGAGAGTGATATAATTTGAAAAATGAAAGCAAAAGGGACAAAATATCAAAATATAGCTGAAAGCACGAAGTTAGGAGCAAAAACACGCTCTGTCGCACGTGCGAAGTGGCCCCTCTCGCACGTGCGGCTCTCACTCCCGCATGTGCGGTTCTTCCGGCACCTCACTCGCGCACCTGCCTTTTAGGCAGTGCGCACACAATCCCCCGCACGTGCGGCCTGATCCCCTGCACGTGCGGCCCCTCCTGCACGTGAGGCCCTGGGCCCCACACGTACGGCCCAGGCCCTTCCAGCCCGGAAAAACCCCGGCTTCCTCCTCGACACTCCGGAGTCAACCGCACACCCTTCGGGACACGCGCAATTTCAGAAAATGAAACAATGCAACCGAAAAGATCTATATATATAAAAAAAAAATTCTCAAGAACAACGAACACCACTGACGACAGGACCACACTTTGAAACCCAACTTCGAACAAAGGCAATACCGACACAACTCATGAGAATAAGGTTAAATACAAACCGGTCATCACAACCCCAACTAGGTTGGCACCAATAAGGTAGCACAATCCTTTACTAGCACTTAACCCATGATTGCTGAGGAACCAATCAAAAAAAAAAAAAAAACAGAGAACCAGCAACAATTAGAGCGAACACACAGAGCAACCTTAACAGTCCCTATCCAGCAACATTATATCAATAGGCCAGTAGCAGACTTGCTTTCTGGGGCCTTGTATGAGCAGCATACCACCATCATCCAGCTATATAGAGCAGACCAGCTTCCAGCAGCATTAGCATTACCACTCCCCTCCTAAAATCTGCACAAAGCAATTCAGCTTCCTACAGTATACATCAGCTGACCTTAGAACTACAGCATACAACAGCAGTCAATCTCAGACACCTATTTGTAGACTCCAATCATCCTCATACACCAACAGACCTCCAATGCCATACAACAGACCAACAAAACATCAACATACAGAAGGCCAAAAACAGCATCAACCATTATGACAAGTATAACTTTTAGTTTGTATTTTCATTGGTTGACATGAATATAACCTGACTCATGAGCAACCCGACTTTCTCTTAATATTTTAAAAATTATAAAATCCTCTTCAAATTTTAAAGTCAATTTAAAATAATCCTACTTTGTTAATTAAGAGGTATGTTATATATCATTTAAAAATTTGTCAAACTTTTCACTTCTATAAGTGATATCTCGTGTGACATGATGGTTCCATCATTTTTAAAATATGATGAGCCTCATATATACAGTGGATCATTTATCACGTGAATACATATAAGAGGGAAAATAATTACAATGATTAATAGCAATTCTCATTATTTAACCATCAATTGACCAACTATTTTTACTAATATTATTATTATTTCTCATAATATATATATACCTATTTTTATTGTCAAGGTAATAAATTTATTTGATGAAAAAATGAAATATAAAAAAAATATATAATTTTCTCCTTTGTTTTGTGCACCACATTTCGGATCCCCTCTCCTCCATATCTCAAAAAATATATATTCAAAATAATTTTTTTTTTTAAAAAAAATCAAAACTAAAGGAGTATTTAGAGGCTGTACTTGGTGGAGGTTAAGGGGAATTGGTGGAGGCTTGAGAAAGGGTCTCGCTATTTTTTTTATTTATTAGCAAAATGAAATAATTTTATTAATAAAATTTAATATACAAATAATACTGCACAATTGTCAATAAAGAAACGGCTAATACTACTATAAGGTAAAATTAAAGTTTTGAAAACTAGGGAGTGAAATGTATTTTTTAATGCTTTATCATAATAGTACTTTTATAATTTGCTAATTGTGTTAGAAAACATGTGTTTCTGCCCTCCAATTTATCCAAAAAAAATATGTTTATTTCATACTTACAATACAAAATTAATGACAACAAAACAAGACACACCCCTTAAATATAGCTCAATTATAAATAATTAAAACTTACTTGATTGTAATATATTTTTAAATCATTTTTATCACTAATTCGTTAGTTATATAAATAAAAAATGTAATGTAATCATTTTTACTTATTTTTGTATTTACACACCACTTGTATTAGCTCTATTTGCTTTAAATCATCTTAGGGTAAACTACTAATAGGTCATAATAGTCGAACTTAATTCTCATAAAATCCTACTAAAGTTACAGTTAAAAATAATTTCTTGTGACAATTTTTTGTATATGTCACAAAAAATTGGCAATTAGTGACTTTTGCTATTACAGATTTATAAATTGTCGCTAAAACTTACAATTAGTAACATTTTTCTGAGACGAATTTTTCAAACTGTCACTGAAAGTTGAAAATTAGTCACTTTTTTTGGGATGATTTTTTTAAACTGTCACTAAAACTTATAATTAATGATATTTTTTATGATAAAATTTTTAATCTGTCGTTGAAAATTAACAATTAGTGACTTTTTTAATAGTGTTTGATGAAAACGCCATTAATTATCATAAGACCTATTAGACAATAAGTTCACTTATTAAGACCTACAGGCAAGTCTTCCCTAATCTTATTCAAAGATAAATCAATATAATTATATACCAAACTTACAAGATTTATTATATTTTTTACAAATCTTAAAAATGGTCATTATAATTTACTTAATAAAAAATGGATTGGTGCAGTTGAAGAATCATTCATCATGTAACCATGGGAGACTGGGTAAAAACACATTATCATATGCTTTGTATTAGAAAATATGAGACAAATTCATCAATGACTCTTAAACATTATATATACCTATGTCAATGCCATGCTAGCTTTGTTACCTCATTATAGGACCTACATTTTTATGTTGATTTTGAAATACAATATCATAAATGTGGCAAAATGAATAGTATGTAGCAATGCGGACCACCAAATAACAACTCCGTTGAAAATATAATCACAAATAGAAATTTTATTTTGCTCTGCAAATTATCATTTAAAATAAAATTTAATCCATACTTTTTTAGTTATATCAATTTTATAGCTAAATTATTTGATTTTGAATCAATTTTATCGCTATCATCTGTTGTTGATAATAATCAAACAACATTTACTAACATGCCACTAAAACTTTTATTTTATAACCTAACCAATCTCCAAAATTAGACTCATGAATATTTTTTGACTAACTAACTTATTGGCTTATTATTATTATTATTATTATTCTTTCTTCTTTTTTTTTGGTAAAAGAAATCATCCATTAATTTTAAATAATTCAGTATATCAATCATTTATCAATTTTTAATTTTCACTAAACTTTATTGGGGTCTTCAAAATTCAGAATTTTTTTATTTTATTTTATGAAATAGTATAATAGCTAAAAAAAATAAACCTTTTTTTTATAATCAATTTTCAAACCCAAAGCGATGATTTTTTTTTTTTTTTTTTCTTCAAAGACATGATTTTCTGGCTTTGGGCCAAAGCCACCCTGATGTTGATGTAAGCAGTTAGAAGAAGAAATTAGAAACGTGTCATGTTGATGTGGATGTTGATGTAAGAACCGTTCATATCGTTGATTTCAATGGTGGTTGAGGAAAAAAGTTACCCATTGAGGACTTGGTAATTCTTATCATACCAGTAGGAATTAATATAATCACAAAATTCAACTACTCTTCTCCCTATCTATATCTATAAATAGTATGGTGTTCCATGCTAGATATCTATCACCTCCTTCAAATTTTGTGTTTTTGCTTTCAATTGATAAAAATGGGCACTCACTTCATCCTTGTAGCCATAGCCATCATGGCCTTGGCTTCTACACTTGTCTCTGCTTCTGATCCAAGTCAACTGCAGGACTTTTGTGTTGCTGTCAAAGACTCCAAATCTGCTGGTATATTTTTTACTCACCTCTATCTCCCAACTTTTTAAATTCCAAACTCAAGTCTCATGCTTTCAAATATAATTTTAGTGGCAAATTTAATTTAAAAAAAAACAAAGCCCAATTAGTATATTTTTCTATCATTTTAGTAATCAACATTTAATTGTGGCAATTTCACTTTCAAAGGATTACATGTGTATTAAAGTTATCTTTCAAACTCGCTTCATTAGTATTCATTGTAAAAAAAATAAAAAATAAAAAAATAAAAAAAAGGTACAATTTTTGGAACAAAAAATACACATAAGCTAAAAAAAGGTTAATTGCACTTTTGCTACCTGAAATATATAGTCTAACATTTTAATTGTTTAAGTTTGTAAACGGTTAGTTTTTATTTTCTTAGATTAGATCATCGTAACAATATTGAAATTCTATTATTTTATATAAGATTTTCTTTCTTTCACCCAATCCTTACTAAAGCACCACTTGATTTCCTTTGCATACAGTTTTCGTGAATGGCAAGTTCTGCAACGACCCAAAGCTCGCCACAGCCAATGACTTTTTCTACTCTGGCCTCCTCACTCCACGAAACACATCTAATCCAGTTGGATCGACAGTCACACCCGTAAATGTCATGCAAATACCAGGCCTCAATACTCTTGGCGTCTCCTTAGCTCGCATTGACTTTGCACCTTATGGCCTCAACCCACCCCACACACATCCTCGCGGAACTGAGATCCTCGTGGTCTTGGAGGGTACTCTCTATGTCGGCTTTGTGACCTCCAATCCTGATAACCGTCTCTTCACAAAGGTCTTGTACCCAGGAGATGTTTTTGTGTTCCCACAAGGTCTCATTCACTTCCAGTTTAATCAGGAAAAGACTAATGCAGTAGCTCTTGTCGGCTTCGGCAGCCAAAATCCCGGTGTCATTACCATTGCTAATGCAGTGTTTGGGTCAAATCCAAAAATTTCTGATGATGTTCTTGCCAAGGCATTCCAAGTGGACAAGAAGGTGGTGGACCATCTTCAAGCTCAATTTTGGTGGCCCAACAACTAGAGAAATAAACAAAAAGAAAGTACCCACATGAATCTATTGTTTGTTAAACTTTAAATAGATATGATTTAATAGAGCTTGAACAAGTGGGTTGGTTGTGGATGATTTCCTTATAATTGTTTTCCTATATTTTTACAATAAAAAAATTTGCTAAATAGTACTCTCTCTCTCTCTCTCTCTCTCACACACACACACACACACACACACATATAAGGATGCAACCCTCTTGATCTTTCTCCAGTCTCCCATATTCAATAGTTAGGAGACCGCAATGGACCATCAAACCTTTGGTATTGAAATTACAAAAAATCTTAAAATCCTGAGATATTGATTTATGATTATATATCAATTTTAAACAGTAAATAATAATCTCAATCAAATAATTAAAGACAAATCAACACAATGATTTAACGTGAAAAAATCACAATTGGAGCACCTCCAATTGTGATAAAAAAAAACTACAGCCCAAAACCACAAAACAATCCATTGATTAAGGAGACAAAAATGAATTACACAAGTGTACTCTCAATTACCTAACAAATCCACGCCCAATTGAACCAACCCCTATGTGCCTCTTCCACTACCGTATTCACATTGGAATTGTCTTGCCCAACGTTAAATTCACAATGTCGATATCGAATCCACGATGATGAGCCACTCCGGAATCCACCAAAATTTTAGGCCCAAGTTTCATGAAATCCACCGAAGAACAACTCTTTTTTTTGTGAATAAACGAAAACAAAGAAACCTTTGATGATGTTGATATCAAGTTCACAGATCCATTGATTACTCTTAAATCATCAAGGAAACACTCAGAAAGCACCCTCAAATATAAAACACTTTGTATCTTGTTCCTCTCTGAAAAAATGGACGGCACAAACCCTTGAAAAAACGAACAGTGCACTTTATAGAAAACAGGATCGCACAGACCGCTCAAGCAATGTGAAACATATAGGCTGACCGCTTGAGCGTAACTTTCACTGCTCGAGCAATAAAACTTTCTTCCCAGAAGTTCAGGCGCTCTGTAAAAATGATAAGAGTATTGAAGAAAACTTATCTTAGCATCAACAGCTCAAGCTCAAACCGGACTCATCTCAGCATCAGCAGCTTGAGCTCAAGGCAGGAGTGCAGCCAACAGAGAACCCAACATACACCTCAGCTCACACATGTGATAATAGATATGGTTATGGTTAGTTATATTGTTAGTTAGTTAGATTGTGAATTAGTTAGTTTGTTTGGTAACAAACTCAGTGATAATACACTGAGTATAAATATCTGTAAACTCTCATCAAATGTTAAGTACGAAAGATATTTTCATAAATTCTGTTATGGTATCAGAGCCATTCATCTCCAACGAGTAAAGGTTCTTCAACGGTGTATTCATCTTTAAACTCATCTCCATTCATATTACCATCAAATCTGAGTCTTCTTCTGTCAAATTTTAATTCTCTTATCACAGTCAAGTTAGATTCCCCTAACTTTCTGATCTGGAAAAATCAAATCCAAAATGCTCTTCGTGCCACTAATTTCTTAGGGTTTGTTACTGGATCAATTGCATCACCAGATCCAGAAGTGCTGGATTCTTCAGGAAAATCTATTCCGAATCCTGAGTTTGAAAATTCGAAGATTATTTATGCTCATCTGCTTAGCCTTCTCACTACTACTCTTGTACCACATGTGTTTGCATCTGTTCTTCATCTTCCACATTGTTCGCAAGTCTGGACTGCCTTGGAGAAGAGATACACATCTTTATCTCGATCTCATATCCATCAGTTAAAGAACAAGTTGCAGTCTATGTCCAAAAATGGTTTATCAATGGAAGAGTATCTCTTACAAATCAAAACCATAACTAATCAAGTCAGTCTTGCTTCTTCCATTGTTGATGATAAAGATCAGGTTCTTCTAACCTTAAATGGTTTACCAAATGAGTATGATGCTTTCAAAACAACAATTCGTGCTAGAGCTGAGCAAATCACAATGGAAGAGTTGAGCTCTCTTCTCTATTCAGAGTCAATTCACATGGAGAATAAGACCAAATATGCTTTCGACACTGACTCTGCTATGGCCTATTCTGCAATTCAGAATACTGAATCTACGTCTTCAGGATCTAGAGGCTCAAATTATAGAGGCCACAGCTCTTATCGAGGCAGAGGAGGCAGATACAGTAGCAATAGGTTCTCTATGAGAGGTGCTAAAGGCAGATGAGGCCATGGACAGTTCACTCAAGGCCATGGTCAGTTCTCTCAATGCTATGGACAGTTTACTCAAGGATCTTCTAACTCTTGTCAAATCTGTGGAGGTCACAATCACATTGCTCTTGATTGTTGGTACAGAATGGATCCCAATTATTCATCCACCAACTCTTCCATCTCATCTGGCATGTCTAAATCCACAGCTTATTCTGCGGTTCAGTCTCCATCGCTTTCATCTGGTTTAGAATTTTCTTCATTTGTTTCTTCTACCCCATGGTTTGTGGATTCTGCTGCAACTAGTCACATTACCAATGATCTCAGCAATTTCCATCTTTATCAGCCATATCATGGGACTAATCAGGTTACAGTTGGTAATGGCCAGACATTACCAATTCAACATGTTGGTAAGGGTATTTTACCAACTCCACACTCTTCTTTTCACCTTCAAGATATGCTTCATGTGCCACAAATTTCATCAAATCTATTATCTGTGCATAAGTTGGCTCAAGATAATAATTGTTCTGTGATTTTTTATGCTAATTCTTTTCTCATTTAGGAAAATCTTACAAAATAGGTGCTCCATAGTGGCCCTCATGTGCATGGCTTGTATCACTTCAATTCTTCATCTGCTACTCCTTCCGCACAAGCTTATCACACTTCTTCTCAGTCAAAGGTGTCTTTTGATACTTGGCATCAAAGACTGGGCCAACCTTCCACCTTAAAGTTTCATCACATAGCTAAACATTTACCTGTTAGGTTTTCAAATAAATGTGATGTTTTGTCTTGTACTCTTTGCAATGTAACTAAGATTCACAAGCTTCCTTTTAAGCTTTCTACATCAACTGTTTCACAACCTTTCTCTCTTGTACATAGTGATGTTTGGGGACCATTTCATGCTTCCAAAAATGGCTATCAATACTATCTTTTGTTTGTAGATGACTTTACTAGATTTACATGGATTTTTCCTTTATTGTTAAAAGTGAAGTGTACTCTTCATTCGTTCATTTCAAGAATTATGTTGAAAATCAATTCAACCTCTCACTCAAAAATTTTCGCACAGATTATGGTAGTGAATTTGTGAATCATAAAATGGTTGATTATCTTGCATCACATGGTATCCTTCGTCAGCTTAGTTGTCCCTATACTCCTGAACAGAATGGTATTGTAGAAAGAAAACACCAACATATCACTCAAACGATTATTGCTTTACTGTTTCAATCTTCTGTCCTTCTTGAGTATTGGTTTGAAGCCATGGCTACTTCTGTCTTTCTTATTAACAGAATGCCTAGTTTATCTCTTGGTCATTCCTCTACTTATCAGTTATTGTTTAAATCCATTCCAGATTACAAGTTTCTCAAAGTTTTTGGTTGTCAATGTTTTTCTTGGCTTAGGCCTGACACTTCCAACAAACTTCAACCCAGGTCCACTCCTTGTGTCTTCTTGGGTTATCATCCTTCCACTAAAGGCTACAGATGCTTGGATCCCACAACAGGAAAAAATTTTCTCTCTCAACATGTCTTATTCAATGTGAGTTATTTTCCTTTTGCGCACACTACTGTAGTCCCTCATACTTTACCTGTTATTTCTTCTTCCCTTTGGTCCTCTGTTCCCTCTATTGTTCAATCTGCTCCACCTCAGTTTTTTCCTTCTACTCCTCCATCCAGCTCTGTCGTGTCTCAGTTTCCTGCACCTCCTATAGCTTCTCAATCTACTCTTGCTCCATTCTTATCTGCTCTCCAACCTACTGCACAGCCTACTGTCCAGTCTATTATACTCAGCCCATTGCAGCTGCTCAGTTCTCTGTTATACAGTCTAATGCAGCTGCTCCCACTTCTTCCCCTCTCTCTATTCCTATTCAATCTATTTCTATTGACCTTCATTTATCTTCTCCCTCTCTTTCTAATGTTCATCCTAGCTCACCAGGTCAAAAACTAAGGCTCTTCAAAATCACATTCCTAATCTTACACACACAGAACCTGCCACTACTAAGCTGGCTCTTCAATCTCCTATTTGGTTTCAGGCTATGACTGAAGAAATTAAGGCCCTCCATCATCAAGGCACCTGGTCTCTAGTGCCCCTTCCTTCTATGAAGTCTTCCATTGGTTATAAATGGGTTTTCCCTATCAAAAAGAACTCAGATGGCTCTATTGCTCGCTATAAAGCTTAGCTTGTTGCCAAGGGCTATCCTCAACAAGAAGGTATTGACTACCATGAGACCTTTAGTCCAGTGGAAAAACAACCTACAATTCGTGTGCTTTTGTGTCTAGCTCTACATCAGTAGTGGCCTATTAAGCAGTTGGACATCTCTAATGCTTTCTTACATGGTACCTTGGAAGAAGAAGTGTATATGGATCAACCTCACGGTTTTATAGACCCTCAGTTTCCTTCTCATGTCTGTAAGCTCCACAAGGCTCTTTATGGCCCCAAGCAGGATCCCCGAGCATGGTATTCCACCTTCTCTAAGTTCTTGCTTGGGCAAGAATTTCTTCTTAGTCATTCAAATTCATCTCTGTTTGTCAAGACTACTTCCTCTTTCATTGTCATCATCGTTGTCTATGTTGATGATATATTGTTCACTGGCAATGATTCTACACTCATCAATGCTCTTCTTATGCAAATGCATGAGGTTTTTTCTATGAAAGAACTAGGTCTTGTCTCCTATTTTTTAGGCATCTCCGTTCAGTCTTATTCACATGGCTTTTTTCTTTCACAGCAAAAGTATGCTGGTGAACTCTTGCTCAAAGCTAGCATGGTGGATTGCAAGTCTAGCTCCACTCCTATGGCTCTCAAATCCTCCTCTGATCCTGCTGCTGAGTTGCCCTTCTCTGACTTTTCTCTTTACTGCAGCCTTGTTGGTGGTTTACAATACTTAACTATAACCAGGCCTGACATAGCTTTGGCAGTGAATCATGCATGTCAGTATATGCACTCTCCTTCTGTTGCTCACTTTGTTGTGGTCAAATGGATACTCAGTATGTTAAAGGCTCTTTATCTCAACGTCTCTCCTTCTCATTTGGTCCTTTCCTACTTCAAGCCTACACTGAGTCTAATTGAGCTGGTGACTGTGTGGATCACCGATCAACTTCAGACTTTTGTGTGTTCCTGTCATGACCCAAATCCGTCCCTAAAAGTTTGGTCCATGACCGGCCTGTACTTAGGCCTCAAAACAGAATTTTAAAACAATTTTTATCCAAACACGGGGCCTTAAGTGGAAGCAATATCAACATAGATAAAATGCCCATTGAGCTTGTGCATACATGAAAATTTAGAGTAATGCAATTCTTTAATTACGTTTCCATATTTACAATAATCACATAATTATACAGATCTCACACACACTTGTATAAGACTCCATAATTTACATAGGTCCCAAATCACAATTAAGGCCTCAACACGGAGGCGTATCCCAGGTGGCTTGGCAGATAGGTGGATCTTAGTGCAATTCTAGTGCCAAATCTTCCATTATCATAATGATTTCAAGAAATTAATGCATTAAACATAAGAATTCAAGGTAGACTTCCATACCTTTGTTCAATCTTTGTCTTTCTCTTAGCTCTGTTCAATTTCCCAAGCTTCCATGGTTGATCTTCTTTCTCTTTCTTCGATTTCTTCAATTATCTTCAAACCCCCATGGATGTTGAGAAGCTTTGTCTCTCTTTCTCTCTTCTTCTCTTTGAGTTCTCTGTAGAACTCTCCCCCCCTCTCTCTCTCACATGTCTTCCCCTCTCCTTAGAATTTTTTTTTTTTGAGCTCCAAGAGATGAGTTCAACTCTTATATCTCATACACATCTATACATCAATTATATAAGTTTATCACAAATAGGGAGGGCCAAACACGCCCTTACGAATCATACGAAATCGAATTTCAATTAAACTTCCCAGATGACTCTCAAAATTATGTTGATCATAACTATATAGTTCATACGAAATCGGTAATTTCAATTTTAAAGTCGTAACTCAACAAATAATGCTTCAATTCAAAAGATATAAACACATTAAAGCACATTAACACATAGATAAACAAAGATAATTCCTTATACGCATTTTGTGGTCATTACAGTTCCTTGGTCCAAACACTACAAGAATTTTCACTTTTGGCGACTAAATTTTTAGTCGCCACAAGTCACTTTTTTAGTCACCTATCGGCTTTAGCGACTAAATTTTTTGGTCGGAAAATTAGTAGTCGAAGAGTAGTCGGGAAACGTTTAGTCGCCAAATGTATTCATTTGCCGACTAAATATTTAGTCGCCAATAGGTTGGAAAATTAATTAAATAATACATTTTTGCCGACCAATTTTTTTGTCACCAAAAGCCAATGATTTAGTCGCGGAAAAGTTGTTAGCTACTAAATTTTTTAGTCACCTAAAGCAAATACTAGTGTTTTGGCTACTAAAATTTTAGTCCCCTAAAGTCAATCTTTTTTGGCTACTAAAGTTTTAGTCGACAAATAGTATTTCTTTTGGCTACTAAAAATTTAGTCGCCTAAACTTCCGCATTTTTGGCTACTAAAAATGTAGTCGCCTAAACTCCCACATTTTTGGCTACTAAATTTTTAGTCGGCAAAAGTATTTTTATTCTTCACCTTTTTTTTTTTAGCTACGAAATATTTTAGTCGCCAAATGTTTGATTTTCTTTTGCCAACAAAACTTTTAGTAGCCAAAGGTTTGATTTTCTTTTGGCTACCAAAACATTTAGTAGCCAAATGATTGTTTTTCTTTTGGCTACAAAAAATTTAGTAGCCAAAGGTTTGATTTTCTTTTGGCTACAAAACTTTTAGTAGCCAAATGTTTGTTTTTTTTTTTTCTTTTTTTTGGCTACAAAACGTTTAGTCGGCAAAAACATGATATTATATTTTATTGGCGGGCGTCTGTGTGAATAGTCAAATACATCCATGGCGGGCGTAACTGAAGACCCTCCGATAGTCACTGACGAAACCACACAGAGAGACGACCTCACTCCAACAAACATGCTTGGACTGGAGACTATCGCCGCAAGACGCGCCTTGAACTTCGCCTCACCCTCGACTTCAGTGCATGAGACAATGCAAGCGATCATGGAACAAGCAAAGTAAAACGAACAGAGGTTGGAGAATATGATCACTGAGAACGAACGTCTCCGTCAAGATTTGGCCTTGGAAGTGGCGAAGTCCAAACAAGTTGTACGCCCAGATCCAGAACGACCTCCGAGGGTAGGTGGTCGACGACCTCGAGCCCGACAACAAGACACTGATACCGACTCCGACCCATTATCCCCAAAGCCCAAGAAAAAGGGACGACCTGAAACTACCAGTTCCTCTGAAGAGAGTCCACGTATAAGGCATAAGCGAAGAAGAAACAATTCAGACGAAGAAGACCAGCACGATCCCTTTGTACGACGGATTGCAAGGGCAGTGCTACCTAAGAAATTCAAAGCACCATCATTCACCTTGTACGACGGTAAATCAGACCCCACCGATCACATCTGCCATTACAAGCAAGCCATGACGCTGCATGCAGACGACGAGGATCTCATGTGTAGAATATTTTCGAGCAATTTGGGACCACTAGCTGTCAGGTGGTATTATAAACTGGAGCCGGCTTTGATCTAGAGCTTCCACCAACTGCAAAAATCCTTTAGGGCAAGGTTTATCACTAATGAGGTCCAGCCAAAGTAAGCCGATTCCCTCTGGGCAATGCAAATTCAACAGGGAAAACCCTTCGTGCGTATTCGGCACGGTGTTGGGAGTGTTTTAACCTGGTAGACGATGCTTGCAATGACTCCATGGCCATTACCGCCTTCAAGATGGGATTACATCCCAAGAGTGCCCTCCGCAACTCTTTGACCAGACGGACCCCCAAAACAGTCTGGTCGTTGATGAAGAAAGTTGAGGAATACTGTAAAGCGGAAGATGACGCCTTGCGGGTTAAAGCTGGAAACATGACCAACAAAATGGTTCCTTCTGTAATTGCTCAGCCATTAAATTCTCTACCACCTCAGAGCACTGAACCGTGGCATCGGGCTAAACGAGATAAAAGACGGGATTCTCGCCGATCGAGCGACCAATGCCCCCACCGAGCAAATGAACAATTGCAAGTCGATGGCTAGTGCACAAGGCGCGCTGACAAGAAATATACAGAGTTGTCAAAGCCGATCAGCGTGGTTATGTCCAAAATCTAACACCTTTCGTTCTTCAAATGGCCGTCCAAAATGGTGGGACCTCCCAAAACGAGAAGACGGGATAGGCGGGGCGAGTATCACAAGGATCATGGCCATGGTACTGAGAGTTGTTATGCATTGAAGGATCACCTAGAGGAATTGGTACAAGATGGTCAGCTACAACAGTACATCCGAAAAGGCAACTCAACCAAAGCAATAGCCTTAAGACAGGATTCCCCTCCACTCGACGTGATTCACATGATATACAGCCTGCCAATGTCATCCGCGGTGCACACGATTCAGTCAAATCCTGACCCTCAAAGTCAACTCACCCCGGCTAAACTGCACCATGAAGCTGCGGGCATTGCTTTTGATGATTCAGATTTGGCCGGAGTGACACTTCCCCACATCGATCCCTTGGTGATCAAGTTACGCATAAATCGATTCACTGTTGAGCGCGTACTCATTGATCCGGGGAGCACATCGGAAGTTATGTATTACAAGACATTCACCAAACTCAGCTTCTCCGAATCAGATCTCTCTCTGGCTCCTTATTCACTATTCAGCTTCAACGCTAATCCAGAATACCCGTTGGGAAAAATCACACTACCCGTTCGAGCGGGCTCCCGAACAGTGGATGTGGAATTCTTGGTTATCAAGCTGCCATCGCCGTATAATCTCATCATGGGGCGAACTTGGTTACATACTATGCAGGCGGTGCCAAACACCTATCATCAGCTACTACATTTCCCAACAGAATGCCCGTGGCTCCCAGAAGTCAGCACAAGCATGCTATCTCCTTACTAGAAAGACGCCAAAGGAGGTGCAAGTGAATTCCATTAAGGTGCCGGATTGGGAGAGCCTCGACGATGTTGGGCGGCTCCAAAGTGCAAAGGCCACAGAAGCCCTAGATCGAGTTGAAATCGACGGAAACCCAGACAAGTTCTTCATGGTCAGCGCCTCCCTGAATTAAGCCGACAGACAGCAGCTAATTTCCTTCTTGCTTAGCAACCTTGATGTCTTTGCGTGGACTCCATACGAGATGCCGGGTATAGATCCGTCTGTTTCGCAGCACCGTTTGAATGTTGACCCTAAATGCAAGCCGATCATTCAGAAAAAGCCGGCGATCAGCCGCAAAGCACACTGTCGCCGTTGTTGAGGAGGTTGACAGGTTGCTTGACGCCGGGGCAATCAGGGAAGTGACCTACCCTACATGGCTCTCTAACACTGTGGTTGTGAAGAACAAAAATGGGACTTGGCGAGTGTGTATTGATTTCACGGACCTAAACAAAGCCTGCCCCAAGGGTTGTTTTCCCCTACCCAGAATTGACCAACTTGTAGATGCGACGGCACGCCATTAGCGCATGAGCTTCCTCGATGCTTGCAGAGGCTACCATCAAATCGCCATGCATCCGGAAGACCAAGACAAAACTGCATTCCTCACCCCAAGAGGAACCTATTGCTATAAGGTTATGCCTTTTGGGCTGAAGAATGCAGGGGCAACTTACCAAAGACTGGTCACTGCCATGTTCAAGGAGCAACTCGACCAGACTATGGAAGTGTACATTGATGACATGGTGGTCAAGTCCAAAGAAGAGTAAACTTATCTAGCCGATCTGGAAGAGACATTCGGCATTTTATGCAAATACAAAATGAAGCTGAACACTTCCAAATGTGCGTTTGGGATCGGCTCTGGAAAATTCTTGGGTTACATTGTCAACCACCGAGGAATCAAAGCCAACCCGAGGCAAATCACAGCAATCTTGGAGCTCGGCTCCCCTCGTTCAGTGAAAGAGGTTCAAAAGTTGATGGGGATGGCCGTCGCACTCAACAGGTTCATCAGTCGGTCCACAGATCGCTGCCGATAATTCTTTCATACACTATGGTAGGGCAAGGCCTTCGAATGGTCCGTCGAGTGCGAAGCCACTTTCAACGGCCTTAAGACCTACCTCTGATCAGTGCCACTATTGACAACACCTTCGGCAGGTGACCCGCTCATTCTGTATCTGGCAGTTTTCGACCGCGCCGTCAGCGCCGGACTGATAAATGAAGAGCTGGGGGAGCAGCGGCCAGTGTATTATGTGAGCAAGGCAATAGTTGATGCCGAAACACACTACCTTTCGCTGGAAAAAATCATCCTAGCCCTAGTCATGGCGGCAAGAAAATTGATGCATTACTTCCTAGGGCATAGCATCGGGGTGCTAATAGATTGCCCCCTTCGATCAATACTACGTAGTGTAGAAGCATCAGGACGCATTTCAAAGTGGGCTCTTGAACTTGGCCAGTACGACATTCAGTTTCTACCTAGAACCTCAATCAAGGGACAGGTGTTTGCCGACTTTGTTGCTGAATTCACCGGGGGTCTTGCCGACTTCAAGTCTGATGAAATTTGACCTAAGCCGAACTAGAGAATTTATGTTTGGGACATTTGGCAGTTGTACTGTGATGGATCATCCAATCAACGAGGCAGTGGAGCTGGAGTAGTAATCATGGCTCCCGACAGTGCAATAATTGAGCAGGCCGTCAAGCTCAGCTTTGAAGCATCAAATAACGAAACTGAATACGAAGCCCTTCTAACCGGTTTGCGGAATGCACATCTTCTGGGTGCTCAGCATTTGCTTTTATTTTGCGATTCAAAACTGGGGATTAATCAGCTAAAGGGGGAGTACGTGGTAAGAAACGACTGTATGGCAGCTTACATGAAAATGGCTAACTCCCTGCTAGCAAAATTTGACCACCATAAATTGAATCAGATAACGCGTGATCCGAACACACATGTAGATGCCCTGGCTTGCCTAACCTCCGCCATTAACTCAGAGATTAAACGGACCATTGAAGTAGGTTTCATCCCAGAGCTGAGCATTGGCCCTTCGGAGGAAGTCCAAGTCAATGTCATAGAATTTGGACCAAGTTGGATGGATCCCATTGCTGCATTCCTATCTTCTGAACAGCTCCCAGAGGACAAGAAAGAAGCGCACAAACTGCGAAACAAAGCCCTGCAATCTTGTTTGGATCCACAAGGAAAGCTTTATAAAAAATCCCTTTCTAGTCCATATTTGGAATGCATGCATCTGGACAAAGTCGAAGAGCTTCTGACTAAAATACATGAAGGCAGTTGTGGCACCCATTCTGGTAGGCGCTCTTTGGCCCATCGAGCCATCACGCAGGGGTATTACTGGCCGACAATGAGAGCCGATGCTGAATGTTACGTGAAAAAGTGTGAATAGTGCCAAAAGTTCTCTCCTTTGACCCACCTGCCTGCTGAAAAGCTAAGCTCCATAACCAGTCCTTGGCCGTTCGCCCAATGGGGACTTGAGATCGTCAGACCAATGCCTCGTGCCCTGGGTAACAAGCGATTTTTTATTGTTGTAACAGATTATTTTACAAAATGGGTAGAAGTGGAGGCACTAACGCATATCCGAGATACCGACGTGAAGCATTTTGTTTGGCGAAATATCATAACGCGATTCGGCATTCCAAGAGCACTTATCTCAGACAACGACACCCAATTTGATTGTGGCGTCTACCGAGAGTTGTGCAGTAAGTATGGTATCCGGCCTTACTTTTCCATGCCGGCTTATCCACAAAGCAATGGTCAAGCTGAAGCCTCTAACAAATCCATCCTGGATGGCATCAAGAAGTGGCTGGAGAAAGCTAAAGGCAAATGGGTCGAAGAATTGCCGAGTGTGTTGTGGGCTCATCGAGCTACGCCGAGGTGATCTACTGGGGAAATGCCATTTGCTCTATGCTTTGGAACCCAGGCAATCATACCCCTAGAGATCGGCCTCCCAACCTTGAAATCGAAAGTTTTTTATATGGGCCATGACATGATGCTAGCTTGGATTTGATTCTGATGAAGAACGAAGAGACCGTGCCCTTGAATCCATGGCGCGGTACCAGCAGCAATTTGCTAAGTCGTATAATCAACGTGTTCAGCTATGTCGCTACACACCAGGAGAGTTGGTCCTGAAGAGTACTCTCAACTGCCAGGAAACCGGCTGATGGAAAATTAGGTCCTAACTGGGACGGCCCCTATCAGGTAGATTTGATCGCGAGAGTAGGGGCATATCTGCTCAAAGACATGTCTGGAAGGAGTCTGCCACGACCTTGGAATTCAACGCACCTGCATAAATTTTATCATTAAACCCGACCTGTGGGGAATGATACTAGTTTTGAATGGTTCACCATGTACATATTTCACTTTTGCAAAGCAAAGTTTCCCATTTCCTCATCGCGCAATTCAGTTCAAAAAGCCTCCGAATTCGGAGCCCCATCAGTGCATGACACTTTTGGGCCGATTAAGACTCTGGATTCGGAGTGCCCTTCGTGGATATCACGATTGGCCAAGATTTAAGTCTCCGAATTCGGAGCCCCATCAATGCATGACACTTTTGGGCCGATTAAGACTCTGGATTCGGAACGCCCTTCGCGGATATCACGATTGGCGAAGACAAAAAGCCTCCGGATTCGGAGCCCTATCAGTGTATGACACTTTTGGGCCGATTAAGACTCCAGATTCGAAGCACCCTTCTTGGATATCACGATTGGCCAAGACAAAAAGCCTCCGGATTCGGAGCCCCATCAGTGCATGACACTTTTGGGCCGATTAAGACTTTGGATTCGGAGCGCCCTTCATGGATATCATGATTGGCCAAGACAAAAAGCCTCCGAATTCGGAGCCCCATCATTACTGACACTTTTGGGCCGATTAAGACTTCGGATTCGAAGCGCCCTTCGTGGATATCACGATTGGCCAAGACTTAAGTCTCCAAATTCGAAGCCCCATCAATGCATGGCACTTTTGGGCCAATTAAGACTCCGGATTCGGAGCGCCCTTCGTGGGTATCACGACTGGCCAAGACAAAAAGCGTCCGAATTCAGAGTCCCATCAATGCATGACACTTTTGGGCCGATTAAGACTTCAAATTCGGAGCGCCCTTTGTGGATCTCATCGGTGCATGACACCTTTGGGCCGATTCGTGGATACCACGATTGGCCAATGTCTCCAAATTCGGAGCCCCATCGGCGCAAGACCTTTGTGCCGAATAAGACTCCAAGTGCGGAGACCAGTTGGACACTTAGTGGCCGAATAGGACTCTAGATTAAAATCTTATTCGTGTAGGATAATTATGGGCCGAATAAGACTCCGGATTCAGAGCGCCTTTCACGATGAAGGTTAAAGCATAAAAATATTCAAAATGGAATGCTTCATTAAGCTGAGTCGGCAAAAACCATTTAAAACATGCAAACATTTGAGAATGGAATGCTTAATTAAGTTGGGCTGACGCAACCGCATGAACAAATTAAAACATGCAAACATTCGAAACAAGATGCCTAATTAGGCATGTAAACATTCAAAATGAAACAAAAACATTTAAAATAAAATATTTTATTAAATTAACTAATATAAAGTACATTCAGTTTACTACATTAGAGCGTTTACAATACGTTCAGTTCTATTCGGCGTCTCCCTCGCCGTCGCTCTTCTCAATTTCGAAAGCGCCATAAAGAAAATGATGGCGTTTGTATAATGGCGACGCAAATTCGACTCCTGCTTCTTGGGGAGCCTCTGCGGCTTGAAGAGCCTTGATCCACCCGTGCCTAAAGCCCCGGTTCTCGTATCGGCAGACCTCCTCTGCAAGTTTCTCTTTGGTTTTGTCTATCCCAACCTTCCGGCCCTCGTGGAAGCCTTTTTCATAACCCATGGTCCTCGCATTTTCTACGGCAAACATGTTTTCCGTATCTCGGTCGGCAATCGTCTGACTTAATAGCCGTTGGGTCATTCTCTCCTCCACGACCTGGTTAGAGTGACCTGCCGCACGTGGCTCGGTGGTTTGAGCCTTCCGAAGCTCCCTAAGCTCACACTCGACCTTCTCCGCGCGAGCCTCCAAACTTCTAAGTCATTCGTTCTTCTTCTCTATTTCTCGTTGCACGACACGCAGGCGCATGCCGACTTCATAAGCAGTATACAGCCCCTTCACCGCCCCATGGATGCCTTCTCGAAATACTTCGAAATCCTGTCGACCAACCATCGACTGCTAGACTTCTGGTGGAAAGAGCTGTTGAGCGAACTCGACTGCTACACCTGGGTCGTTAACGATAGAATCTGCCTTCGTCATCGGTTTATTCCCTACAAAAATCGTAAAACTCAACGGTCGCGACATCGCGTCTTGCCCGTTTCTCGATCGCGGTTGTGGGGAGCTTCCCCGTTGTTGTTTTTCTTTTCGGGGTGATTTACTTCGACGACTTGGGGGCTGACGTTTTTCCCGTTCCCTAGACGTCCTTCTGCAACACGTCTGCGAGGGACCCCGCTACAGTTCAGAATCGATTTGTGTCACGGTTCTTAATATGAACCAAAGAGTCCGAATACGGCAAATTGTTTTGAGAAACAGATTTTGAAAAGAAGTGCCAAACATGGACTGCTTTGCCAGATACAGAGTCGCCACCTAAATGTTTATTTTTTGGGAGAATTTAGGAAACCCTGACTCGGTGCCAAAGGCCACGTGTCCGTCATCACAAAAGTTGCCTCGGCTCGGGAGCTTGGGTACGATTGGGGAAGGTCAGCTATGAGCACCCCCTCTCGCCCGATCCGAAGATCGGCCTCTACTAACCATGACATCTAGTTTTGAAAACGTTATGTGTTCTTATTCCGGTTATTAGCCTAGAATTACTATGTTATGCGCACAGCAAACAAGTATAGACCAAATCGCCTAAATTGGAACAAAACATAGCATGTTTGTTTTGAAAATGGTTTGCTACTCGCAAGTAAGCTAAAATGCAGGTTTTGCCACCCTCGAGTGGGCTTTTAGAAAAGATGGTTTTGCCACTATCTAGTGGGCTTAAAACTCACAGTTTTAGTGCATTATTCCAATTTAGGTAATTCAACCTCCACCCACAGGCATTCAAGCAGTTATATCACATAAGCATATAGCCTCATGGTAAGCATGCTTTTATGGCAGTCACTCACACACATGCAAGGATGCTAAAGCATAAAACTCACCGAGTACTCCAAACCAAAACAGAAGCTAATTAGAAATCCATGCATGATCCTAATTATACAGGAATGCCTAATGCAACACATGCAAAATGCAACTATAGCAGGCTCGGCTATTCTAAACATGGCATATGAGATGCAACAGCTAACAAGTATTCAACTTTGAAATTAAAATACAAATGCAGTTAGAATGATGCGCCGAGCCCGGTGCATGTAAGACAAATGTATGGATGCACGCATGCATAGCATAAGGTATGCTAAATTAAACATATCCTAATACTAACCATCAAAGCAGGTAAGTAAAAGGGAGAAAGAAGTGGGGATTGGAAGACATGCACACACGCACCCACACTTATTACAAATACACCCTCACTCGGAGGGACCGAATAAATATTACAGTCCGAATAAATAACTAACTACTTAATTAATTATTACAGAATTACTATTTAACTAACAAATTAAATGCAAAGGGAAGGTGGCCACGGCCCCCGCCTTTGGATGCGCGAATGATGCATGCTTGACCCATATTGCCCGGAAACTCGCTGTCATAGCACTGTTGCCTCTGTTTTTCACTGCCCTGCTCCTCTGAGGACTGCCAAAGTCTAAGGGCATGCTCTCTGGATGTTGGGGAATACCACCGGCTCGGAGGGATGGCCACCGGCCATGGGAAATGGTCACCGGCCGCTGATGAAGTTATCGGCCATTTATGGATTGCCGGTCGGCACTGTATTTAACCGACCGGCCAAATCTTCCTGCAGAACCTGCAATTGGCAGCAGCAGAGGGAAAGCAGTGTATGGCATGGAATTTTTAGGTAAATGTATGCATGGACACACTCCCTATCATGTAATGGACTCAAGGGAGCGTGGCCCTCGACCCTCGGGCCACCAATCACGCATTTCGATGCATAATGGCCAAAGAGTCAAGTATGCATTTCAATGTCAAATGCAATGCACACAAAACATACAAGGGACCCAACCTCAATCATGGTTGGTCAAGAGGCGAGGCAATGCACAACAATGCACATGCGACCTAAGCATGCAAGCAAACATACAAACATGTAATACAACTACATGGCACACACAATGCTTAACAACATAACATGCACAACGCATTGAAACATGGCATACACAATGCAAGATGGACTTACACCAATGTGAGTGGACCTCAGCCACACCCACATCAGTGGCCATGAGATGAAAATGAGACACTCGAAATGCGTGCACATGTGCACGCAAACCGAGGACCGAACCTAAGGCACGAATGCCATTCTACCAAAGCATGGCAAGACATGGAACATGGTATGCAAACATGAAAATTTTAGCACTAAAACATGATGCTAAACAGCCCCGAAACATGGCAATATAGCACCCGATGCATGAGACGAATCCCGAAATGCAAAACTAGGCATACGCAATGACCTATAGCTATACAAAGCATGCATTATTTGAACATGGAATATAAAGACAGAGTCAAGAAATCCCAAAAATAAGCACATTTACAGTTCTAAGCAAGGTCAAACAGTGAATGCTAATGTGGCTAAACTAGCATGCAAAAAGGGCCCCGAAAGCAAGCTAATGAAGCAAGTGACAGCCGCTGACCCCAAAAAGCTGAGGGCCCTTCAACAATGTTGAAGAGGGGCCCAAAATATGACCTTCTACATTTTATGACCAAGCCAAAAACAGTGCAGAAGTATGCTCAAAATACTATGCAAAACAAGGCCAAAAGAGAGCTATAACACAAAGTACAAAAAGGATGCCTCAAGCAGTAAAAGACCCTTAATGAAATATGAAGAGGGGGTCAAAATAAGGCCATTTTCAGTTTGGACTAGAGTCCAAAAACAGAAGCACAAGAGGCTAATAAATCATGCAAAAATAGAGCCAAAAAAAGGGATATAAAGGAAAGTAGAAGATAGAAGCCTCAAATAGTGATGAGCCCTTCAACAACATTTAATAAGGGCTCAAAATAAGCCACTTTACAGTTTATTACATGCCTCAAAACAATTTATACATAGGCCAAAAATACTACACAAGAAAATGGCATACAAGAGAGGCAATGAAGCAAGTGCAACAAGGAGGCCTCAAACAGTGAGAGGCCCTTAAACAAACATGAAAAATAGCTCAAAATAAGCCTAGTTCTAGTTAGGGTCGGAGCCCAAAATAGCAAGCAAGTGTGGCTAAGAAAGCGTGCAAAAGAAGGCTAGAAAAGGGAAGAGAGTGACTCACCCTTGAAGAGCAGCAATGCAGCAGCCTTTGATCCAAGAAAAGGAGCTCCTAACCTCTGAAAATTAGCCTCAAATGGTTGGAATGGAGGATGGAGGCCTTGTGCTATGGGTTGGTGTGTAAATGGCCAAGGATAATGGACTTTAGAGCTTGGAAGAGGGGGGTTGAATGTATAGATATAGGGTTGTATCTATAATGGTGCCTCAGCTGGTTTCTTTAACCCTTCAAAATGGTGGTGGAGGGCTGGTTATATAGAGGGAGAGAGGCAAGAAAAAGGGGGGAACAAAACAAGTTCAAATTTCCCCCCCAAAAGGCAAAATCTCGGACAGAGGGTTTGAATAGAGAATAGCTGGCACAGCTGGCATGCACCATGCTTGAGGGGTGCAAAAGGGTCATATCGTCCATGAAAGGAGGTCATCGGCAAAATAAATGGCCGGTCGGCACAATATATTGCCGACCTGCAATTTATATTGGCCGGTCGGATAAATAGAGTGCCGATGGGTGGCTGATGAGGTCAAAAAATGCCGGTGGATGTCCAAAATGAAGCCCCGGAAGTAAGCTTTCCGACGGCGGTGGCCCCATAGCTAAACTCCAAGTGTACAGACAGATAAGCCCGATTCAGCGAGGGCTGCTCGACTCGCTTCTACCCGGATTCATGCCGAACTTATCCCAAACTAGTTTTCTCCTCTCCTTTCCTCTCTTCTTCAACTCCAAACCCCTAAACAAAGTGTTTTGAAGGATTTGCCTCTCTTCTTGCTGAAGAAACTAAACATTTGCCCTGCACACCTTTCTCCACCAAGTAAAACATCAGCGGTGCCCAAGTCTTAAGGGCAGTCAAAAATAGGGTGTCTACACCTTCCTCCCGTGCGTGTAGGCTCACTACTGCGATTCATTGCAGTGTCTAGCTCAGCCAATGTTCGACCTTCTCCTCTATTGTTGAAGAATAGTCTATTTGACATTCGCACTTATCTATAGCTAGTTTAAATCGAGTCTGAACACGATAAGTGGAATCACTGGCGCAAACTCACCCCATTTATTCCTAATGTATGCAGCACCCCCAAGGAGACTTCATTAATGCTAGACTCCAAAAGCCGGATGCCGATCGGATCACTCCATGAACTAATTATACTCGGCTCTTGGAGTTCATAAATTGGCTGGGGCAAGGGCAGATTTATAAATCCGATCGGCTATTCGATGATGGTAAATTAGTCGCCTGGGCGTAGTGCTGATCAATTTATGCTGCAGCCACTCCATGAACTAATTATATTCGGCTCTTGGAGTTCATAAATTGGCTGGGGCAAGGGCAGATTCGACGATGGTAAATTAGTCTTGGGCGTAGTGCCGATCAATTTATGCCACAGCCACTCCATGAACTAATTATATTCGGCTCTTGGAGTTCATAAATTGGCTGGGGCAAGGGCAGATTTACAGATCTGATCGGCTATTCAACGATGGTAAATTATTAAGTTGCCTAATTATCTAATCATCACGTATACACGAATGTTTTATCCAAAGAAGCAAAACGCAATACTATGCATCAATAGAAACATTAAGCACAAGTAACAGCAAAGTAAAGGGAAATTTTCATTAGTAAATTAGGCACAGAATGTAGCCATTTTACATGTGAAAACTACAAGATAAAAAGCTGTAGCCATACATAGCAATGTCACATTACATTCAAAATCCTTAAACTACTAAAAACTACTAAACAAAATCCTTAAACAAAAGTGCCTAGCAAAAACTTTAAAACTGTAGCCATATATAAAAACTACGAAACAAAAAACTGTAACATTACATTCAAAATCCTTAAACAAAAATTACTGTTGCCCTAATCAATCCTCTGAGTCAGACTCCAGCGGCTCAACATCCACTTGCTCATATGGAATCGACATAGCCAATGTCATATTAGCAGCAGCAAGGGCTTTGAGCCAGTCGTATTTGAATCCACGAGTCTCGAATTTGGGGACTTCTTCCACGTAATTGGCAAGGGAAGCGCTTTGCCCAGCCTCATACGCCTTCCTAGCCTCAGAGTCGGCTACTTCTTTCACCGCCTTCTATTCTGCCAAGTCCGCCTCAAGTTTGGCGATCGCCACTTGGGCTAACTTGAGCACAGCTTTGCTCACAGTCGCCCTTTGTTCGGCAGCCAATCTGAGCTGGTCTGCATTTCTGGCCCTCTCCATCTCGGCCTTGGCCCTTGCAGCTTCCATCTTCACCCGCGCCGCTTTGAACTCGGCCCGGCTCCTTTGGCCCTCAACTTCGGATTGTAAACGGCTAATTCGTTCGATGGCGTCCTGCTGGCGATGGCCTATCTCGGCTATCCTTTCAACAGTCTGCAAAACAAGAGATTAAAACGAAATTGTATGCATAAAAGGGAAAGGCAAGATCAAGATATTTACCAGAAGAGCCGATTGAGCGGCTAGCGCTATTGCCAAAAGGTCCGGCTCCGAACAGAAAGCCGCCTTGTCAGACGGCAATGAGACCGATGAGGCCACGCTCAGCGCCACGGCTGCATCTTTCATAGCTGACGCATCAGAGGAGATCGGCATATTTTTTATCTTTGGTTGAATCACAAAAGGCACAACCAAATCTGACTTCTCTAAACGCAGCCGTTTGTCAACAGGGTCCTCTCCAGAGTCAGCCTCAACCTCAGCAGGACGCTTCTCTACCCTTCGTTCAGCCTCTTGATTTGCCGGCATGACCGGCTTCGACTCGGCATCTCGGGTTTGAGCCGTCTCCTCCTCAATAACAAGCAGGGGGGATCAACGTCGGTGACGGGTGGCACTTCGGATCAAATGGCCTCTGCTCGAATGGCCTCTGCTCTCTGTCGCATGGCCATTCGTTCGGCATTTTTCTTTTTGGCAAGTTGCGTGAGTGACAACCCAGCCATATCTTCGGGGTACGTGCCAGGAAGGCCTTCTAATCCAATAAAACGTCGTCGTAAACTTCTCCTCGACCTGAGGTGGACGGAGGGTTGGCTGAATTGAGGCCGGCCACCTCAAAGGCTACCCTTAAAGCCTCATCTACTTCGGCCTCAGATTGGCCTCATTATTCACCAACCTTAGCGACTTCTGCACGGTCCGAGTCGGATCCTTCGAAACCGATCTGGCGCAAGTTTATGAAGTTGGTTAAAATAAGAGCCGTAAGAAACTCTTCACCCTTCGGAATCGGGATGGTTTCTGCTGCCGAGAAGGTCGTGTACGTCGACTCGTATTGAAGAAGAATGTGTGCCGCCCTCCCTTGTTTCTAAAGGCTTGCACGGCCGAAGTATTTCAGCGCAACTTTGATCTCTGAGAGAACGGCGTCGTCAGTCGAAGTCATGACTTTCTTCAAATCATTTCTTGCACAAATCGAACCATGAGACCAAAAAGATAGAGACTTGTATATACAACAGAAATAAGTGCAAAGGCCTATATGGCCACCTGGTTCGCCCCTCCATCTAGGAATGGGATCTAAGCGGTCCTCACCTTCGCCGAATTCCCAGTTACCTCAAACAACGCCCATCACGTCATCGACTCGATTTCCAGAGCTGGAAAGCATGGACACTAACTGATGGTTGGTGTCCTTGGCCCTGAGGAAATAGCGCCCGTGCCGGCCAGAAGACTTGGCCAAAGCATAACAATGCCGAATAGCAGGTATGCTGAGGTAAATCCTAAGGCGACGGTTTAATTCTATAATCCCCATTACGATTCTAAAAAGTTGACATTGTGTTGGGAAGGGATTAGACCCCAATGGCGAAGGACAACCCTAAGGAATGGATGAAGGGGGAAACGGACTCCACCCTCTATGATTGATAGGAGAGGGAAGACGATGGAGCTCTCATCAGCCCTCTCCATATCGATGGTGCCGTCTGTCATAAGTGACTGACGGACGTCGTCAGGGATGGAAAAATGGCGTCGAAAGCCAGAGATTCGATTCGTGGAGAGGAGGTCTTTCAGATGCTTTGCCATTTCGGACAGCCTATAGGAGCGTACTAAACTAAAGGCAAACCAGGAAAAGGGATTCAAAGCAGAGAGGAAGCAGAGAGGAAGAAAACTTACAGGGAACGGAGAGGACAATGAAGGATGAATGGAAGTTGCAGAGGTAAGTCGGAAGGCAGTCCAAAAACTCTTAAGCATCCAAAGATGTGTGTTTGAAAAGATGACAAGATTTTAAATCACAATAAATGGAAGCGTATGAAAGGGCGGGAAGTTGAAATGACAACCGAGAGGCATGTGCTCTGACATTCGCGTTGAAATGAGGTTAGCCACCGAATTTCGGCTCTGACTTTTCGAGTTCAAAACCAAACACTCCAGCCAACTGTCGTTAGTGGAGTGCTTGGGGGGCAATTATGGGGGCCGAATATCATGAGTCGTAGAGAAACCGAATAATTGGACCTAGAAGAGTCGAAATATATACATCGCATTCGGCCTCGTCTTCCACATTCAAATCCTACCCTATTCAGCCAAATAGCCATTTGAGTAAGGGGCCAAGTGAAAAGCAGTTTGCAACAGAAGAAGCCGAGTAAGTAGTTATACGGCGAATTGAAAGTGGTCCCAGCCCCGAGGTCCAAGAAAGAAAAGATATAAATAGAAGAACACCAGCCATAAAGAGGTATGTGAGAACTAGTATGCTTAACTTAAGATAGAAGTAATCAAGAGAGTGTATACTGACTTATCCGTCGGAGTGCTAATTCCAGCACCCCCGACCGGAGTGTTCATTCCTTTTAAGGTGACTAGCTGAGGATCACGAGCGTCCCCCAGGATCGGAAGAGTATTTCCAATCCACTTCCCCACACTAATAATAAAAACAAATAATAAAGAATTTAGTATCATAATATTTATGTTGCATAAGTGATAAGTATGTTCTTAATGAAACCCAAGGTTTTGGATTCAAAACTTGCTTACGCTGTGTATAATATTTTTTATTTTTATTTTAGCATATATAAAGTTGTCATGTGGCATAAGAAGAATAAGGGTTCACTAAACCAGTCTATGCCTTCACATAATAATAGTATGGATAATAGTGTAGATCGATAATACTAGTGTATGCACGGTGGAAATAATGTTGGAATTAAAATATAATTGAATATAAAATTATTGAGTTAAAATGTAATTTATCCAATTTGTTGCAAAATAATTGAGGTCAAAATATAAATACATGGTTTGTATGGTTTGGATTTTCAAATGAATTTTGTAATTAGATATTTTAAAAGAGTTTGTAAAATTCAAAATTTTGTTTAGTCGTATATTTGAGCAAATTTCATTTTTACTCCTATACTTTTACATGATTTTCAAGTGTACCCCCAGACTTTGAATAATTCAATTTTACTCCTAAATTTTTTTGAAATCATATCAATTTTTCCCATACCGTCACATTTGAAATGGAAAAAGTTTAAAAAAAATTACATTTTGACCCCAAATTTCAAAATAAATATTAGGGGTGAAAACGGTTCGATTCTTCCTATTTTTTTGTTATTTTTCCACCCAACCAATCATATTGGTCTTCTATTACTACAAACCAAAATTGACTGACCATGTATATATACCAAACAAAACCATTAAGCACTTTACCGGTTTGGTACAGTTCGGTGGCGTTGATTTATGCTACAACGAATCATTAGGTTTTTAGAGATCCTAGAAAAACAACAACAAATCCCCAATTTCAACATCAATTGAACCCAAGTTTACCAACAAAAAATAAAAAATAAAAAACAAAAAAGAAAAAAAATAAAAATAAAAAAGAAAACAAAAACAAATTGAACCCTAAAAATTATAAAAACATACCTTAAATTTGTCAATTTTTTTTTGTTCACAAATCGATCACGAAGAAGCACTGATGTAAACAGAGAGGGTTTGAGGAAGATATCAACCATGGAGAAGAAAACAACGGTTAGATGCGATGTAGACGTCAACCATGGAGATCGTTGTGTTCATCGTAAAGTGGTGAGAGAGTAGGCTGATAGCATTGTAGAAGTGTGAGAGTAGGCTGCTTCCAGCAGAGGTGGATGAGAGGAAGAGAAAGAGAAAAGAGAGTAACAGTTTGCTGGCATAGAAGAGGCACTGATGAAAAAAGAAAATATGCACATGTGTGTGAATGGCTCAGATTAACTAGGTATTTCCATGGATGGCAGAGATCAAATACTTATTATCTTTTAATTTGGTGCGGTTCGGTGCACGTGGTTTTCAAATCTTATGGACCGAAAATCGAACCAATCTTTGGTTTTTTACTCTTAACAAAACCGAATAGACAGAGGTAATGAATAAAATCGACCAAAAGTTGTCGGTTCAGTCCAGTTCGGTCGGTGCAAACGGTTTTAAGATTTTTTCCACCCCTAATTAAATATGCAAACTCACATTTTCTTATTCTCTCTCATCATTCCCTGAATTACCCAAATCCTTCCGCCACTCTCCTCCTCCCTCCTTCGTCGTCATCTTCCCTACCACCACCACCATCACTACCTTCACCAAGAAGCCCTTTAAAATTGAGGATTGAGTGCATTTTCATGTAACATTCAACTCATTTGCCATGAAAACTCCCAAAATCATGCCTTCAACTCATAAGCTATGGTTATGGAAAATTGATAATTGGGTTGCATTTGAACCTGAACCACTACAACAAAAAAGGGTTTTTATGGCACCAAATGCACGCCGTAGATACGATTTTACGACGCGCAAGGTAAAGTTGTATTATGACCAGTCATGGAAAGTCATGGCTGGTCACAAAAACTTTTAATAGCACATCTTATACGTCTTGTTTAATTTTTCTACGACTACTTTTGCACACTGTTAATGTAGGAGACAAACCATGATACTCAATGCTAGTCATTAAATATTTAACACAACGGCCTATTTTGCTCGTCGTAGAATATGTATAATTTTTTTAATTCAGCAAGTTCTATTTCACCTGTTCGGTATAATCTAAAAAACTATATAAGTATCAATCAACCACCAAAATATTATTTCAAACATTAAAAAAACTATTCATAAGTTTTGAACATCCAAAAACTGTATGTACATTCCAAACCATCTAAAAACTATGTTTCTTAACATCAAAATTGTCCTCAACTTCAAAACCGTCCAAAAAGTTCTAAATTATTCATATTTAAGATACTAAATTTTCAATTTTGACATCACTTTCTTGAAGGTGAGAAGAGTGCAGAAATATGTTGAGACTCTTGATATGTTGAAGATCCAAAACTCAATGCCAAAGAGCAATAAAAGTCAAATCCCACAGCTGCAATCCGATTTCAACAGCAGCAGGCAAGGTGCTCAATTGAGCATTTGTGAGGCCGAGATGCTGTGGTTGTTTTCCTATACAAGTGCATCAATATCAACTTGTATATGATTTTGAGGTTAGGTAATTTCCTATGAGCCACTGTTAGCAACCAAAGTGGAAGAGCCAAAGCTATTCTTTGTGGCAGCAACATCCCCCATGTTGTAAAAAAATCATCGTTATTGGCATTCACAGCCTACACAATAGACATGTCGTGGATGAGAAATTATTTACGACATGCAAAAAAAAAGCAAGTCATAAAAGTGAGAAACCACGGCTTGCATTTACTATTTGTCGTTGATGTGAAGCCGTAAAAACTCAGTTTTGTTGTAGTGTGAAATCTGACTGAAACTCAGCTTTATAGCAAATAGGGATGCAATGGTCACTCGAGCACAGGAACTGGCACTCGAGCGACAAGACTAATACGCATGTATTGCATTAAGTGTCTTCGCTAGAGCTACCGAAAGGTCCGCTCGAGCGCACTATAACACTTCTCAGTATTTTTGTTGACAGTGAAAACTACTGGGACCAAGGTTTCTTTGCTCGAGTCAGACTTGCTTCGCTCGAATGATGAAGCCAAATTTCCAGATAACGTTACAACACGATATAATGTTTGTTCGTGGAATTGGCAACACAAAGGGACCTAACAGAACCAATCATGTCCCAAAATTGGCGAAATATCCAATCACGTTGTTACCGTGCATGGGTCTATAACTTGCCACCTTCTGCTGAGGCTAGTTATTGGGCTCTAATACCAATAACACCTTGTTAATCCTTGGAATGCTCATCATTATATAAATGTTTTCAAGTCAAGTTATGCAATGTCTTGACAAGTTAAAGTTATGTTCAAATTACGATTTGATGCTACGTTTAAAAGTTTGTCAATTTTCATTCATTTACCATTTTACTGTATTACTATTCACTGGGCAATGGATCACTCTTTCTTATATATACGTAGGTCATGAAGAGTTCAATTACGAAGAGAAGTTTGAATAGAAGCCAGTCTTGTATGCTTGTACTAGATTTGTAAAGCCTTGTCACTTTTGTAATATAACAATCCAAGAGGATGTAGGCTTTCATTTTATATAGTTATGCACTGCTTTGAAAGGATGTTTTCAAATGGACTCAATACTTCAAAATAGAAAATTTGCCCCAATTATTATATGAGTCCAACTTGTTTTATAAGTTAGGCCTCTGGTAGTCTAGGACTACCGATTGATCACTACACCATCTTCTTTGGGGGGGTTGGAGTCTTCACATAGTAGTTTCTAGCATGATTTGGACAAACTAGTTGATTTAACACTACGAAAAAATCACCACCACCACTACTCGATAGCATGGACCACCAACACCTCACGATTGTTTTGCCAACCTGATTGCGCCACACTACTATTGGACTACATATATATACAATACTAGCATTCTCAAGACAGTTTGATATAATTATACTGATTTATCTTTTAATACCAATAAAACAAGTGCAAACTCATTCGGCGATGCCTAGACACATATAAAATCAAACGTGAAATTTACATTTCAATCTCAAATAGATGGCAACATTATTTTTCAAGTATATTACTAACAGCATGATTGATGGTCAGGGACAAAGTGTTATAACAATTTATTCTTTAAAATATAGTGTAATTGTACCCAACTTGTGGACTTGCCTATATGTTTCTCAAATTTTTGAGATGTTAGTGTAATTTACCCTAGATTATATGAGCATTAAGATTTTGAAAATTTTCCCGCCTTAAATTTAGCAAAATTATGAAAATTCCCTCACACTATCAACAAATACAAAAATAGCTCATATTACATCAAAATTTATAAAACAACCATAAGGAAAAAAAAAAGTCATCATTATTAAAATTACAAAAGTACCCTTAATTCTTTAACCAAAAAATTTCAAAATAACTAAAAAAAAATTCTTGAAAATGTTTCTTAATATAAATTATAATTAATATAATTATATTTTAAAAGCTCTTTTTTTTTTTTTTGATCAAAAAAAAAAAAAACTTTATTGATGAAGAATGCAAGATAGATGCGTAAATTTAACATCAACAAAGAAGGGAAGTGCAAATAGCATCAAAACTAACCTTACCAATTCTATCACGCCCCCACTTTTATTACTCAGAATCCATTACCAAATCCATTAAGTTTATTCTATTTCAAAGATAACATGCGCAAACTCATTATAACAAGTACAAGAATAAACAATAGTTCTCTCATTCGAAACTCAAATTAAATGCAACATGTACACTACTAAATAAAGTGCTCGCAGGCTTACATCATTTAAATCAAGAAGGGTTTAACCCTTTTACATCAACGGCGTTCTGCCAACACATAAGAGGCCCCGTGGCCAACAAATAAGAAAGATCCATGATCTCGAAACACTGCTCCATGCTCACCTGAAGAAGATTAGCAACGTGGGATGAACATATAGTCCAGTAGGGATCTCAACATGATCCTCAACAATAACAACTTACAGATTGCTGTGATCATGAATGCTAATCTCATACCATATAAATAATCTAACATTTTATAATCAAAATATACTTACATAATGCCTTTCTCCAAAAACATTTAGTTTATATAATAACACCAAGTTTCGTTTTCCCTGCTCAGTTCCCATTTCAAGACAATTGTTACTCATTAACCATATTTTCCATTTGAAACAAAGGACTACATAACATCCCCTTTTATGTTCGAAAAACACGTTCATTAAATCTGTTTTCTTCACTTTATTCATGACCCAAATTTAAACAAAATCCATCTCAACAGGTTAATCACATTTCACAACTTAGACTCAAGACTTAAGGAATATCTTCAATAAAATAACTTATGGTGGGAACTCTCTCAACCACTCTCTAGCACATCCAAGTTCACATAAACACCTCTACTCAACATGTGAGACAATTTTTACCTCACGAGATCACAATTATCAAAACACATGATTCACACAATCAAACTGAAACAACAATGATAAATAACCCCTACTTTACCTACCCGTAGCACAGTAAGCCAGTGATACAAGTCTCATAACAACACACCAATTTACCAGACACCCACTGGAAGGGAATGGTACTTCTGCTCAACAACATGCCAATTTATCAGACACCAGCTAGAAGGGAATGGTACCTCTGCCAATTCTCCAGGCGCTAGCTGGAAAGGTAATTGTACCTCTGATTCTCAGCTCAGCCAATTCTCCAGGCGCTAGCTGGAAGGTAATGGTACCTCTGATTCTCAGCACATTATACATCTTCCAACCATCATTTCAAACCACATGCACAGATAACACAAATGTACTACAGACACATAATCATTTCAACATTCACAATGTCATCCTCCACAGATGACCGAGGACAAACCTCTAAGCAGTATGTATTAAGCACATAACACCATTAACTAATTCTTGTGGGGTTTTAAGCAAATAACAACACTACTCCAAGGTTCCATCTATTACTTGACATTCTTTTCTTAATTTAAAAGAAAGTTATCATTTCTTCTTCTTTCGATATTAAATGCCGAGAATCCCCCAATTTCATCACACTGACTATACTGTCTACAACTAAGTTTCCACCACTTAGACAAGGAAAATATCCTAACATAGATTGCACGATCATAAATTACTTAATTTCCGCTTTACGACAGCTTAACTCAAAAATTTCTAATCACATGGTTAAACCCCTTTTTAACAATTAGCGAGTCATCAATTTGTAGATGTAACTAACCCACTCAACACAAGTTAAATACTAAATTTCATAAAGATCCGATTTAACCAGAAGTCGTAACCAAATCAAATTCAAGTTTCTTAATTAGTGACATGGTAAGTTCATCAATTCGTTGTGTTTTAAACATAGTCAAACCAACACAAGTAAATGCTCTAATTACGAAACCCATTTTAATCATAAACTAATTATCAAACTATTTATCACATTTCTTTAGCTCAAAAATAATTATTCTACAATGTTAACCCCCCCCCCTTTTATATCTATTAAACATTACTACCGTCAAATAGGACTTCACACACTCCAATCATGAATATATTTCATCACACCCCAAGTTTAACCCAACATCACCCCTCTCATGAACTTTCAACCTCAGACCCAATCTCATACCATCTATCATGATTTTCGAAAATAAACCCATACAACATGGTTTTGATGCAATAATAATATACCACATGTCTATCTATAAAGGAGGCATTGAAAAGAAACCAAGGAAATCCCTACCTCAAGAGAGAAGAGGAGAAAAGCTCCAAAATCAACTTTGCCAGAAAACGATCTCCACCGGTCAAAACGAAGCCCCCGACACGCTCATCATTTTGGTATAAGGGACTAGTATCAAAATCTCTACGGATCTCCTGAGATCAAAGAAGATATAATGTTTTGTGGGTTTGGGCAGAGAGATAGAGATGAGAGGAAATGAGAGAAAATATTGTAGACAGAGAGAGTGATATAATTTGAAAAATGAAAGCAAAAGGGCCAAAATATCAAAATATAGCTGAAAGCACGAAGTTAGGAGCAAAAACACGCTTTGTCGCACGTGCGGAGTGGCCCCTCTCGCATGTGTGGCTCTCACTCCCTCACGTGCGGTTCTTTCGGCACCTCATCCCGCACCTGCCTTTTAGGCAGTGCGCACACAATCTCCCGCACGTGCGGCCTGATCCCCTACACGTGCGGCCCCTCCTGCACGTGAGGCCCTGGGCCCCTCCTGCACGTGCTAGCACTTAACCCATGATTGCTGAGGAACCAATCAAAAGAACCAAAAAGAAAGAAAGAAAGAAAGAAAAAAAAAAAACAGAGAACCAGCAACAATTAGAGCGAACACACAGAGCAACCTTAACAGTCCCTATCCAGCAACATTATATCAATAGGCCAGTAGTAGGCGGTTTGGGGTCGTGACATTTGTGCACCACATTTCGGATCCCCTCTCCTCTAAATCTCAAAAAATATATATTCAAAATAATTTTTTTTAAAAAAAAAAATCAAAACTAAAGGAGTATTTAGAGGCTGTACTTGGTGGAGGTTAAGGGGAATTGGTGGAGGCTTGAGAAAGGGTCTCGCTATTTTTTTTTATTTATTAGCAAAATGAAATAATTTTATTAATAAAATTTAATATACAAATAATACTGCACAATTGTCAATAAAGAAACGGCTAATACTACTATAAGGTAAAAATAAAGTTTTGAAAACTAGGGAGTGAAATGTATTTTTTAATGCTTTATCATAATAGTACTTTTATAATTTGCTAATTGTGTTAGAAAACATGTGTTTCTGCCCTCCAATTTATCCAAAAAAAATATGTTTATTTCATACTTACAATACAAAATTAATGACAACAAAACAAGACACACCCCTTAAATATAGCTCAATTATAAATAATTAAAACTTACTTGATTGTAATATATTTTTAAATCATTTTTATCACTAATTCGTTAGTTATATAAATAAAAAATGTAATGTAACCATTTTTACTTATTTTTGTATTTACACACCACTTGTATTAGCTCTATTTGCTTTAAATCATCTTAGGGTAAACTACTAATAGGTCATAATAGTCGAACTTAATTCTCATAAAATCCTACTAATGTTACAGTTAAAAATAATTTCTTGTGACAATTTTTTGTATATGTCACAAAAAATTGGCAATTAGTGACTTTTGCTATTACGGATTTATAAATTGTTGCTAACTAACTTATTGGCTTATTATTATTATTATTATTATTCTTTCTTCTTTTTTTTTTGGTAAAAGAAATCATCCATTAATTTTAAATAATTCAGTATATCAATCATTTATCAATTTTTAATTTTCACTAAACTTTATTGGGGTCTTCAAAATTCAGAATTTTTTTATTTTATTTTATGAAATAGTATAATAGCTAAAAAAAAAATAAACCTTTATTTTATAATCAATTTTCAAACCCAAAGCGATGATTTTTTTTTTTTTTTTTTTTTCTTCAAAGACATGATTTTCTGGCTTTGGGCCAAAGCCACCCTGATGTTGATGTAAGCAGTTAGAAGAAGAAATTAGAAACGTGTCATGTTGATGTAAGAACCATTCATATCGTTGATTTCAATGGTGGTTGAGGAAAAAAGTTACACATTGAGGACTTGGTAATTCTTATCATACCAATAGGAATTAATATAATCACAAAATTCAACTACTCTTCTCCCTATCTATATCTATAAATAGTCTGGTGTTCCATGCTAGATATCTATCACCTCCTTCAAATTTTGTGTTTTTGCTTTCAATTGATAAAAATGGGCACTCACTTCATCCTTGTAGCCATAGCCATCATGGCCTTGGCTTCTACACTTGCCTCTGCTTCTGATCCAAGTCAACTACAGGACTTTTGTGTTGCTGTCAAAGACTCCAAATCTGCTGGTATATTTTTTACTCACCTCTATCTCCCAACTTTTTAAATTCCAAACTCAAGTCTCATGCTTTCAAATATAATTTTAGTGGCAAATTTAATTTAATAAAAAACGAAGCCCAATTAGTATATTTTTCTATCATTTTAGTAATCAACATTTAATTGTGGCAATATCACTTTCAAAGGATTACATGTGTATTAAAGTTATCTTTCAAACTCACTTCATTAGTATTCATTGTAAAAAAAAAAAAAAAAAGAAAGTACAATTTTTGGAACAAAAAATACACATAAGCTAAAAAAAGGTTAATTGCACTTTTGCTACCTGAAATATATAGTCTAACATTTTAATTGTTTAAGTTTGTAAACGGTTAGTTTTTATTTTCTTAGATTAGATCATCGTAAAAATGTTGAAATTCTATTATTTTATATAAGATTTTCTTTCTTTCACCCAATCCTTACTGAAGCACCACTTGATTTCCTTTGCATACAGTTTTCGTGAATGGCAAGTTCTGCAACGACCCAAAGCTCGCCACAGCCAATGACTTTTTCTACTCTGGCCTCCTCACTCCACGAAACACATCTAATCCAGTTGGATCGACAGTCACACCCGTAAATGTCATGCAAATACCAGGCCTCAATACTCTTGGCGTCTCCTTAGCTCGCATTGACTTTGCACCTTATGGCCTCAACCCACCCCACACACATCCTCGCGGAACTGAGATCCTCGTGGTCTTGGAGGGTACTCTCTATGTCGGCTTTGTGACCTCCAACCCTGATAATCGTCTCTTCACAAAGGTCTTGTACCCAGGAGATGTTTTTGTGTTCCCACAAGGTCTCATTCACTTCCAGTTTAATCAGGAAAAGACTAATGCAGTAGCTCTTGTTGGCTTCGGCAGCCAAAATCCCGGTGTCATTACCATTGCTAATGCAGTGTTTGGGTCAAATCCAAAAATTTCTGATGATGTTCTTGCCAAGGCATTCCAAGTGGACAAGAAGGTGGTGGACCATCTTCAAGCTCAATTTTGGTGGCCCAACAACTAGAGAAATAAACAAAAAGAAAGTACCCACATGAATCTATTGTTTGTTAAACTTTAAATAAATATGATTTAATAGAGCTTGAATAAGTGGGTTGGTTGTGGATGATTTCCTTATAATTGTTTTCCTATATTTTTACATTAACAAAATTTGCTAAATAATTCTCTCTCTCTCTCTCTCTCTCACACACACACACACACACACACACACACACGTATAAGGATGCAACCCTCTTGTTCTTTCTCCAGTCTCCCATATTCAATAGTTAGGAGACCGCAATGGACCATCAAACCTTTGGTATTGAAATTACAAAAAATCTTAAAATCCTGAGATATTGATTTATGATTATATATCAATTTTAAACAGTAAATAATAATCTCAATCAAATAATTAAAGACAAATCAACACAATGATTTAACGTGAAAAAATCACAATTTGAGCGCCTCCAATTGTGATAAAAAAAAAACTATAGCCCAAAACCACAAAACAATCCACTAATTAAGAAGACAAAAATGAATTACACAAGTGTACTCTCAATTACCTAACAAATCCACGCCTAATTGAACCGACCCCTATGTGCCTCTTCCACTACCGTATTCACATTGGAATTGTCTTGCCCAGCGTTAAATTCACAATGTCGATATCGAATCCACGATGATGAACCACTCCGGAATCCACCAAAATTTTAGGCCCAACTTTCACGAAATCCACCGAAGAACAGCTCTCTTTTTTGTGAATAAACGAAAACAAAGAAACCCTTGATGATGTTGATATCAAGTTCACAGATCCATTGATTACTCTTAAATCATCAAGGAAACACTCAGAAAGCACCCTAAAATATAAAACACTTTGTATCTTGTTCCCCTCTGAAAAAATGGACGGCACAAACCCTAGAAAAAGCGAACAGTGCACTTTATAGAATACAAGATCGCGCAGACCGCTCGAGCACACATTTCACCGCTCGAGCAGTGTGACTAAAGCGGTGTGAAACATATAGGTTGACCGCTTGAGCGTAACTTTCACTGCTCGAGCAGTAAAACTTTCTTCCCAGAAGTTCAGGCGCTCTGTAAAAATGATAAGAGTATTAAAGAAGACTTATCTTAGCATCAGTAGCTCAAGCTCAAACCAGACTCATCTCAGCATCAGCAGCTTAAGCTCAAGGCACGAGTGCAGCCAACAGAGAACCCAACATACACCTCAGCCCACACATGTGATAATAAATATGGTTATGGTTAGTTGTATTGTTAGTTAGTTAGATTGTGAATTAGTTACTTTGTTTTGTAACAAACTAAATGATAATACACAGAGTATAAATATCTGTAAACTCTCATCAAATGTTAAGTAAGAAAGATATTTTCATAAATTTTTTTATGGTATCAGAGCCATTTATCTCCAACGAGTAAAGGTTCTTCAATGGCGTATTCATCTTCAAACTCATCTTCATTCATATTACCATCAAATCTGAGCCTTCTTCTGTCAAATTTTAATTCTCTTATCACAATCAAGTTAGATTCTATGAACTTTCTGATCTGGAAAAATCAAATCCAAAATGCTCTTCGTGCCACTAATTTCTTAGGGTTTGTTACTGGATCAATTGCATCACCAGATCCAGAAGTGCTGGATTCTTCAGGAAAATCTATTTCGAATCCTGAGTTTGAAAATTGGAAGATTATCGATGCTCATCTGCTTAGCCTTCTCACTACTACTCTTGTACCACCTGTGTTTGCATCTGTTCTTCATCTTCCACATTGTTCGCAGGTCTAGACTGCCTTGGAGAAGAGATACACATCTTTATCTCGATCTCATATCCATCAGTTAAAGAACAAGTTGCAGTCTATGTCCAAAAATGGTTTATCAATGGAAGAGTATCTCTTACAAATCAAAACCATAACTAATCAAGTCAATCTTGCTTCTTCCATTCTTGATGATGAAGATCAGGTTCTTCTAACCTTAAATGGTTTACCAAACGAGTATGATGCTTTCAAAACAACAATTCATGCTAGAGTTGAGCAAATCACTATGGAAGAGTTGAGCTCTCTTCTCTGTTCAGAGTCAATTCACATAGAGAATAAGACCAAATATGCTTTTAACACTGACTCTACTATGGCCTATTCTGCAATTCACAATACTGAATCTAAGTCTTCAGGATCTAGAGGCTCAAATTATAGAGGCCACAGCTCTTATCGAGGTAGAGGAGGCAGATACAGTAGCAATAGGTTCTCTATGAGAGGTACTAAAGGCAGACGAGGCCATGGACAGTTCACTTAAGGCCATGGTCAGTTCTCTCAATGCTATGGACAGTTTACTCAAGGATCTTCTAACTCTTGTCAAATCTGTGGAGGTCACAATCACATTGCTCTTGATTGTTGGTACAGAATGGATCCCAATTATTCATCCACCAACTCTTCCATCTCATCTAGCATGTCTAAATCCACAGCTTATTCTGCGGTTCAGTCTTCATCTCTTTCATCTGGTTTAGAATTTTCTTCATCTGTTTCTTCTACCCCATGGTTTGTGGATTCTGCTGCAACTAGTCACATTACCAATGATCTCAGCAATTTCCATCTTTATCAGCTATATCATGGGACTAATCAGGTTACAGTTGGTAATGGCCAGACATTACCAATTCAACATGTTGGTAAGGGTATTTTACCAACTCCACACTCTTCTTTTCACCTTCAAGATATGCTTCATGTGCCACAAATTTCATCAAATCTATTATCTGTGCATAAGTTGGCTCAAGATAATAATTGTTCTGTGATTTTTTATGCTAATTCTTTTCTCATTTAGGACAATCTTACGAAATAGGTGCTCCATAGTGGCCCTCATATGCATGGCTTGTATCACTTCAATTCTTCATCTGCTACTCCTTCCCCACAAGCTTATCACACTTCTTCTCAGTCAAAGGTGTCTTTTGATACTTGGCATCAAAGACTGGGCCAACCTTCCACCTTAAAGTTTCATCACATAGCTAAACATTTACCTGTTAGGTTTTCAAATAAATGTGATGTTTTGTCTTGTACTCTTTGCAATGTAACTAAGATTCACAAGCTTCCTTTTAAGCTTTCTACATCAACTGTTTCACAACCTTTCTCTCTTGTACATAGTGATGTTTGGGGACCATTTCATGCTTCCAAAAATGGCTATCAATACTATCTTTTGTTTGTAGATGACTTTACTAGATTTACGTGGATTTTTCCTTTATTTGTTAAAAGTGAAGTGTACTCTTCATTTGTTCATTTCAAGAATTATGCTGAAAATCAATTCAACCTCTCACTCAAAAATTTTCGCACAGATTATGGCAGTGAATTTGTGAATCATAAAATGGCTGATTATCTTGCATCACATGGTATCCTTCGTCAGCTTAGTTGTCCCTATACTCCTGAACAGAATGGTATTGCAGAAAGAAAACACCAACATATCACTCAAACTGTTATTGCTTTACTATCTCAATCTTCTGTCCTTCTTGAGTATTGGTTTGAAGCCATGGCTACTTCAGTCTTTCTTATTAATAGAATGCTTAGTTTATCTCTAGGTCATTCCTCTACTTATCAATTATTGTTTAAATCTATTCCAGATTACAAGTTTCTCAAAGTCTTTGGTTGTCAATGTTTCCCTTGGCTTAGGCCTGACACTTCCAACAAACTTCAACCCAGGTCCACTCCTTGTGTCTTCTTGGGTTATCATCCTTCCACTAAAGGCTACAGATGCTTGGATCCCGCTACAGATGCTTGGATCCCACTACAGGCAAATTTTTCTCTCTCGACATGTCTTATTCAATGAGAGTTATTTTCCTTTTGTGCACACTACTATAGTCCCTCATACTTTACCTGCTATTTCTTTTTTCTTTTGGTCCTTTGTTCCCTCTACTATTCAGTCTGCTCCACCTCAGTTTTTTCCTGCTACTCCTCCATCCAGCTCTGTTGTGTCTCAGTTTCCTGCAGCTCTTATAGCTTCTCAGTCTACTCTTGCTCCATTCTTATCTGCTCTCCAGCCTACTGCACAGCCTACTGTCCAGTCTATTACTCAACCCACTGCAGCTGCTCAGTTCTCTAGTATGCAGTCTAATGCAGCTGCTCCCACTTCTGCCCCTCTCTCTATTCCTATTCAATTTATTTCTATTGATCTTTCTTTATCTTCTCCCTCTGTTTCTAATGTTCATCCTATGCTCACCAGGTCAAAAACTAAGGCTCTTCTAAATCACATTCCTAATCTTACTCACACAGAACCTGCCATTACTAAGCTGGCTCTTCAATCTCCTATTTGGTTTCAGGCTATGACTGAAGAAATTAAGGCCCCCCATCATCAAGGCACCTGGTCTCTAGTGCCCCTTCCTTCTCAGAAGTCTTCCATTGGTTATAAATGTGTTTTCCCTATCAAAAAGAACTCAGATGGCTCTATTGCTCGCTATAAAGCTTGGCTTGTTGCCAAGGGCTATCATCAACAAGAAGGTATTGACTACCATGAGACCTTTCGTCCAGTGGAAAAACAACCTACAATTCGTGTGCTTTTGTGTCTAGCTCTACATCAGTAGTGGCCTATTAAGCAGTTGGACATCTCTAATGCTTTCTTACATGGTACCTTGGAAGAAGAAGTGTATAAGGATCAAACTCACGGTTTTATAGACCCTCAGTTTCCTTCTCATGTCTGTAAGCTCCACAAGGCTCTTTATGGCCTCAAGCAGGCTCCTCGAACATGGTATTCTACCTTCTCTAAGTTCTTGCTTGGGCAAGGATTTCTTCTTAGTCATTCAAATTCATCTCTATTTGTCAAGACTACTTCCTCTTTTATTGTCATCATACTTGTCTATGTTGATGATATATTGTTCACTGGCAATGATTCTACTCTCATCAATGCTCTTCTTGTGCAAATGCATGAGGTTTTTTCCATGAAAGAACTAGGTCTTGTCTCCTATTTTTTAGGCATCTCCATTCAGTCTTATTCACATGGCCTTTTTCTTTCACAGCAAAAGTATGCTGGTGAACTCTTGCTCAAAGCTGGCATGGTGGATTGCAAGTCTAGCTCCACTCCTATGGCTCTCAAATTCTTCTCTGATCCTGCTGCTGAGTTGCCCTTCTCTGACTCTTCTCTTTATTACAGCCTTGTTGGTGGTTTACCATACTTAACTATAACCAGGCCTGACATAGCTTTGGCAGTGAATCATGCATGTCAGCTTATGCACTCTCCTTCTGTTGCTCACTTTGTTGTGGTCAAATGGATACTCGGTATGTTAAAGGCTCTTTATCTCAACATCTCTCCTTCTCACTTGGTCCTTTCCTACTTCAAGCCTACACTAACTCTAATTGAGCTGGTGACTGTGTGGATCGCCGATCAACTTCAGACTTTTGTGTGTTCCTGTCACGACCCAAACCCGTCCCTAAAAGTTTGGTCCATGACCGGCTTGTACTTAGGCCTCAAAACAGAATTTTAAAACAATATTTATCCAAACACGAGGCCTTAAGCGGAAGCAATATCAACATAGATAAAATGCCCATTGAGCTTGTGCATACATGAAAATTAGAGTAATGCAATTCTTTAATTACGTTTCCATATTTACAATAATCACATAATTATACAGATCTCACACACACTTGTATAAGACTCCATAATTTACATAGGTCCCAAATCACAATTAAGGCCTCAACACGGAGGCGTATCCCAGGTGGCTTGGCAGACAGGTGGATCTCAGTACAATTCTAGTGCCAATCCCTAATAGCTCACCTACAAAAATATACATAAACGGAGTGAGCAAGGCTTAGTGAATAATAGCAATGTGAGGAGATTAAGTGAACGAGCATAACCTTAAAGAATATAATATACATATATGAAACCATGCGTAGGACCTATCCATGATTGTATTCCGGAACGGCCTCAGGCCCACATGTAATACAGAACGGCCTCGGGCCCACATATGATACAGAACGGCGTTAGGTCCACATATGATACAGAACGGCCTCGGGCCCACATAACGACAGTTGTCCGGAGCAATATAGGGAAGACAGAACATCGACATGTCCCCATCTCCCTTGGCGTACAGCCATTAGTCATATACACTTTATATCATTATAGGGTAGACGGAACATCGGCATGTCTCCATCTCCCTCGGCCTTAGGGCCATGAATCATAAACAATTTACATCATAATGGCCTAAGGCCCACTTTTATTAACAGAGACAAAAACAACCTTAGGTCCATATCAATGCCATCGTTCAATCATGTCCATTAATTCAATTAAAGCATAATATCAATAGTATATGCCATTCACAACCCACGATATATAAATCATGACCACAAGAAGTAAATAAAACATATCGTTACACTACTATTACTCATAGTGATGGGCTTTCGGTAGTAATGGGACGATGTCCTCGTCTTGATCTACAACACAATGCACATAGCATAACATGAGAATAAAACCAAACTCTTTCTTGTTCTTTAATCAATTAGTCATGGTGGCTCTAAACGCATTAGTCCTCAATAGGTCATAATCCGTATCTAGGAAAATAGGAGGAATCGAAAGGAAAATGGTTTCTAAGAAGAAATGGTATAAAATCGGTAGACAGAAGTAAACAATCGTCACTAATTTGGGCACATCTATTTGTGTACTTAGAATTTGGGAGTGAGACCACCACCATTAGAAACTAGACTTCCGGGGCTTGAATTTAGACTCAAGAATCATTCAAAACGGAGTCTGGATGCAAGCGATATGCTTACTTGAAGTTGGCTGAACAGAGCTGTCCCGCACCTACAGGAAACAGGGCCGCACGTGCGGGAACTGAGCCGCACGTGAAGGACAAGGTGCTTTTTTAGCATAATCAATTTTGGTGCTGGAAGAGGACTGCCGCACGTGCGGCTCTGGGCCAAAACTGCTGTCCGAAATTCTAGTTGCTCTAACACTTGTTTCTTCCATTTTCAAAGCTTAATTTCAACTCCAATCACCCAAAAACATATGAAATTACCTCACAACATGAAAACTACATCATTCAAGTCTAATTTCATTCCAAACAAATCAATCTTTGTCTCAATGTTCAAGATCAATGCTTTATCTTTCATAATCTTCAAAGTTCTCAAAACACAACTCACAAATACACTTGATTCTTGCATGATCTTATTCTTTGGACAATCTAAGGTTCATTTCATATGGTATTCATGAGTTTGAGCTTCAACCACAAATAAAATCATAGAACTAAAATTCTAATTCCTTAAATGTAGTTCCATTAAATACATACATAAAACCCTCACCCAAATGGGTTCAAATCTTCCATTATCATAATGATTTCATGAAATTAATGCATTAAACATAAGAATTCAAGGTAGACTTCCATACCTTTGTTCACTCTTTGTCTTTCTCTTAGCTCTGTTCAATTTCCTAAGCTTCCATGGTTGATCTTCTTTCTCTTTCTTCGATTTCTTCAATTATCTTCAAACCCCCGTGGATGTTGAGAAGCTTTGTCTCTCTTTCTCTCTTCTTCTCTTTGAGTTCTCTCTAGAACTCTCTCCCCCTCTCTCTCTCACGTGTCTTCCCCTCTCCTTAAATTTTTTTTTTTTGAGCTCCAAGAGATGAGTCCAACTCTTATATCTCATACACATCTATGCATTAATTATATAAGCTTATCACAAATAGGGAGGGCCAAACACACCCTTACGAATCGTACGAAATCGAATTTCAATTAAACTTCCCAGATGACTCTAAAAATTATGTTGATCATAACTATATAGTTCATTATGGTTTCTGAAGCCTCTAAGGCCTTCAATTTGCAGTGCAAAGTTAACCACCCAAACATACCTTAGCGAATCAGACGAAACAAAATTCCAATTAATTTTCCTAAGTAGCTCTAAAAATTCCCATTAACATATACAAGTAATCAATTTTGATTTCTAAACCCATAAGGGTCGGTAATTTCAATTTTAAAGTCGTAACTCAACAAATAATGCTTCAATTCAAAAGATATAATCACATTAAAGCACATTAACACAGGTAAATAAAGATAATTCTTTATACGCATTTTGTGGTCGTTACAATTCCTTGGTCCAAACACTACAAGAATTTGTATGGAATTTGGCAACAAGTGACAAATAAAATGTACCACGACAAAAAATCATAGTAAATGTACTTTAAGTGAGAAGCAACCTTCCATGATGATTCAATTATCAATCATTCTACAGTCATTCTAAAGTCTTTTGTTATAAGGAACATTGTTAAATGCAGAACAATCATTACTAAATGGTTCATCAAAGAAAGAATACTTGATAATCTCATGACGCACATGGCCTCAAAAACACCATGAGCATGTTTCGTACTTGTATGAAAGCTTAAATATAATATAACACACGTGCGTACGTTCAAAAGATTAGCAAGTTTATAACATGGCGTAAACTGAGTTCATATTGGTTTCTGAATATTTTTCACATAATTTTCCATTACTATACATCTCCAATACATTCCGTCAGTTGTCACAACTCCTATTTGTAGTAGGGAAGCTGCCCGTGAGAGTCAGACGGAAGTTCGGGGGCTGTTTTCAAGTTTCGCCCCCGAAACGCCCTTTTTCGACTAAATTTTGGACGTATTCGGCTCTAAATCCCAACTTACGGGTTGGAATAACATTCCGTCGAATGCGACAAGTAATATTTGGCATGGGGAAGGTGTTCATGTCGGCCACACGGCGGTTTGGGAGCTGTTTTGAATTTTCGCCCCCGAAACGCCCTTTTTCGACTAAGTTTTGGGCGTATTCGGCTCTAAATCCCAACCTACGGGTCCAAATAACATTCCGTCGAATGCCACAAGTCATATTTGCAATGGGGAAGGTGTTCGTGTCGGCCACATGGCAGTTCGGGGGCTGTTTTGAATTTTCGGCCCCGAAACGCCCTTTTCCAACTAAGTTCTGAACGTATTCGTCTCTAAATCTCAACCTACGAGTCCGAATAACATTCCGTCGAATGTCACAAGTCACATTTGGCATGGGGAAGGTGTTCGTGTCGGCCACACGGCTGTTCAGGGGCTGTTTTGAATTTTGGCCCCCCGAAACACCCTTTTTCGACTAAGTTTTGGGCGTATTCGGCTCTAAATCCCAACATATGGGTCCGAATAACATTCTGTCAGTTCTAACAAGTCATATTTGGCATGGGGAAAGTGTTCGTGTCGGCCACACAGTGGTTCCGGGGCTGTCTTGAATTTTCGCCCCCGAAACGCCCTTTTCCGAGTAAGTTTTGGGCGTATTCGTCTCTAAATCCCAACCTACGGGTCCGAATAACATTCCGTCAGTTGTAACAAGTCATAATTAGCATGGGAAAGCTGTTCATGTCGGCCACACGGCGGTTTGGGGGCTGTTTTGAATTTTCGCTCCAAAACGCCCTTTTTCGACTAAGTTTTGGGCTTATTCGGCTCTAAATCCCAATCTACGAGTCCAAATAACATTTCGTCGAATGTCACAAGTCATATTTGTAATGGGGAAGGTGTTCGTGTCGGCCACATGGCGGTTCGGGGGCTGCGTTGAATTTTGCCGCTAAAACTCCCTTTTCCGACTAAGTTTTGGGCGTATTCGTCTCTAAATCTCAACCTACGGGTCCGAATAACATTCTGTCGAATGTCACAAGTCATATTTGGCATGGGGAAGGTGTTCGGTCGGCCACACGGCTGTTCGAGGGCTGTTTTGAATTTTGGCCCCCGAAACACCCTTTTTCGACTAAGTTTTGGGCGTATTCGGCTCTAAATCCCAACATATGGGTCCAAATAACATTCTGTCAGTTGTAACAAGTCATATTCGGCATGGGGAAGGTGTTCGTGTCGGCCACACGGTGGTTCGGGGGCTGTCTTGAATTTTCGCCCCCGAAACGCCCTTTTCCGAGTAAGTTTTGGGCGTATTCGTCTCTAAATCCCAACCTACAGGTTCGAATAACATTCCATCAGTTGTAACAAGTCATATTTGGCATGGGGAAGGTGTTCATGTCGGTCACACGACGGTTTGGGGACTGTTTTGAATTTTCGCCCCTGAAACGCCCTTTTTCGACTAAGTTTTGAGCGTATTCGGCTCTAAATTGCAACCTACGGGTCCAAATAACATTCCGTCGAATGTCACAAGTCATATTTGGAATGGGGAAGGTGTTCGTGTCGGCCGCACGGCGGTTCGAGGGCTGTTTTGAATTTTCGCCCCCGAAACGTCCTTTTCCAACTAAGTTTTGGGCGTATTCGTCTCTAAATCTCAACCTACGGGTCCGAATAACATTCCGTTGAATGTCACAAATCATATTTGGCATGGGGAAGGTGTTCGTGTCGGCCAGACGGCTGTTCGGGGGCTGTTTTGAATTTTGGCCCCCGAAACACCCTTTTTCGACTAAGTTTTGGGCGTATTCGGTTCTAAATCCCAACATATGGGTCTGAATAACATTCCGTCAGTTGTAACAAGTCATATTCGGCATGGGGAAGGTGTTCGTGTCGGCCACACGGTGGTTCGAGGGTTGTCTTGAATTTTCGCCCCCGAAATGCCCTTTTCCGAGTAAGTTTTGGGCGTATTCGTCTCTAAATCCCAACCTACGGGTCCAAATAACATTCCTTCAGCTGTAACAAGTCATATTTGGCATGGGGAAGGTGTTCATGTCGGCCACACGGCGGTTTGTGGGCTGTTTTGATTTTCGCCCCTGAAACGCCCTTTTTTGACTAAGTTTTGGACGTATTCGGCTCTAAATCCCAACCTATGGGTCCAAATAACATTCCGTGGAATGTCACAAGTCATATTTGGAATGGGGAAGGTGTTCTTGCCGGCCACACGGCGGTTCGGGGGCTGTTTTGAATTTCACCCCCGAAACGCCCTTTTCCGACTAAGTTTTGGGCGTATTCGTTTCTAATTCCCACCCTATGGGCCCGAATAACATTCTGTCGGTTGTAACAAGTCATATTTGGCATGAGGAAGGTGTTCGTGTCAGCCACACGGCGGTTCAGGGGTTGTTTTCAATTTTTGCCCCCGAAACGCCCCTCTTCAATGGATTCGGAAGTCATTATTGCAAAGCAACTTCTACAGGACAGAAATTTAAGTATTATGCTGTCATGAGAGGCATTGTTATTTAGGTCCAGTGGCTAAAGCAGTATGGGAAACTTTTATCAGAGATTATCCTTCTGATTACCTAGCTTTAATGGAATTAGGACCAAATATCAACAATTTTACAAACAAAAGCAGATGTTTTGTTACAAGAGAAGACCCAAATTCAGAACAAACCAAATTCCAAGAAGATTGCTTCCTTACGAAAAAAATCACTAAGTTTACCCCTTTTTCTTCCTCAAAATAATTTAAGTTAAATACAGATTGTGAACATCGTTGGATACCTGAAAAAGGTAATTCTAACCAACCTTGCCCTATTTGTTTTAACTACCCAGTACCAAAATTACGAACCCAATGCACAAAACGTCATTGGGAAGGCTGTATTAAATGTATTGTAAATAAATACCAATGTATTATACCTAACAAACCTGATGTCTCTTGTTATGGTATACCGAATGCATAGTATTATTTAGTGAATAAGTAAATCTAAGTGTGTATAAGTGTTAGTATGATACGAATGAAATTCTTCTTACCAAATACGACGATGCCCGTCTAAACCCTCTAACAATGTTGATAGTCGTAAAACTATTAATTGATTTGATGATTTATTAATAAAATATGCCATTTCTTATGAAATTAGAAACTTCAAGGGATTGTATGTAATTTTCAAAACTACAGGAGACAAATCGTATTTTAAACAAACATTGGAGAGCATTTTTAATTTACCCTAAAATATTTTTATGTTTCGTGACTGTCCATGTATCATTTTAATTTTGTTTAAAATTCGACAAAAAATGTCACGTTAGCTTTTTACGTGACGTACAAATATATTATATTAAAATTTGAATTTGTCTCACTGGTGTGAGTTATATATTTATATTGCATGACTGTCAATGTATCATTTTTTAATCTAATTTTGGACATAAAGTAAATTGTGATGTTTTGATATTAATGTCGGATTTTGTTAATTGTGATGTTTTGATTATTACATCATACATGAAGAAGAGCTTCAATGACAACAATCTTTGGCACCATGAACAAGCAGATATGTACCATACAAAAAGAAGATAAATGTAACGCCCTCAAATAAACCCATAATAACCATAACATTAACATGCATTTATAAAAGAAAACGAATCATTTGAGTTAGTCATCAGAGTATTCTTATTGAAAGACATCACATGTAACATCCTGCAACATCAAAAATAAATGCCCTAAGGGCTTACATCTTTCCAAGCTAACACTTGGACACAAAAAGGATGAGTACTAACTCATTTACAAGTTAAGCCCTAGGCTTGAATGTTTACATGAAATCTCAAAATAACAAAATAAAACCTATAACTAAAGACAAGTCTTCAAAATCCCAAACATCAAATCCTTCCAGGCTAAGTCCGTGGAGGTAGCTTATCACCTGAACCTGAAAATGATGTTCCCATAAAGGGTGAGCCACAGCCCAGTAGAAAAATACTAAACCAAATATAAGCATTGAATAAAGCCATAGCATTCAATAGATGGTTAACCAAGATAATCAATTTTATCATTAAACATGTCTAAGACACATTTCACTTTCCATTATTATCAACATGGCTCAGAACCTGGCCAAACTCACAACAGTGAATTATACATCATATTCACATTACTTCCAATATCAACAAAACAAATGAGACTCATGCTCATATCAAAACACTTCATACTTCCCATTTGATACACATTTTAGTGCTGTATCAATAATCATGTAAAAACACTTCAATATAATAAGCACACATAAAAATGGTGCTAATGGAGTCCATCCCCTATCTCCTCCCAAACGAAAATCCGGTTTAGAGGTCCATCCCCTATCTTCCCCTAAACCGTGGAGTACATCCCCTATCTCCTCCCACACAATATGCAAATGCAATGCTCAACCAATACACATATTTTCAGTATTAATTCAATAGTCAAAATTAATGACTTAACCAATGTGATTAGTTTCAGTTATTCCTAATCCACATGCAATGTCTACAACAATCACGACTATCCTCCACCGATAGCCCAAAACAGTTATTTCTAGACTGGAAATAAATATATCAACAATTCAATAGGTGAGTGATTTAAATCATCCAACTACACCATTTAATCAATGAATTCATCAATTTCATGAATTTAACCAAATTCCCCCAATTCCCTTAAATTAATTTTACAAATTTATTAATAAATACAACTAGGGTTTTTCCCAAAATTATCTAAGTAACCCCAACATCTTAAAATACCAAAACTTAGAACAAAGCTTATAAAATAGAGTAGGAAATCCCTACCTTGAAGATCACAACTAAAATAGAGAAGATGAAGATGATGACCCAAAATCCAAAGTGCTCCAAATCCTCTCTTTTTTAGATTAAAAGAAAGATCTCGCGAAGCTCTACCTTTCTTCCAAAGGAACTAGGGTAGAAGACCACAAGGAATAGATCAAATCTTAGAGAGAAGGTGAGAGTAGAGAGAGAAACTCTCAAATGGCGGTTTTTAAAGGTTAAGAAAGAAAAGGTAGGTCAAAAAGTGATCCAAAAAGTGAAATCACGGACTGATATAATCGACTCTACGCTCGAGCGTAGAAAGCCCCGCTCGAGCGTAAGACACAGAATCATGCTCGAGCGTGAAGAAAGCCGCTCGAGCGTCATTTGCACCCTTCCAGAAGTTTTGCAGGCGCTGGTACCCGCTCGAGCGTCAAACTCCCCGCTCGAGCGGAGGAGCAAAAACAAGGGATCACGCTCGAGCGTAAAAACTACCGCTCGAGCGGAAGAACTGCAGAGCAAAATACTGGGGGATGGAAAATCACGCTCGAGCGTCAAGATTCCCGCTCGAGCGGAGAAGCAACAACGAAGGGACCGCTCGAGCGTTAAAACTTCCGCTCGAGCGTGAAGGCCAAAATCTGGGCATCACCTATTGGCATCCAAAATCAACCAACCTGTAACAGACCCGCCCAACACAACCTATACTTCAAATACAAAGAGATTAAAAGACAACAACAACCAATAAGTAATGACAGGATCCACAGAACCTAAGTCCGGATACAATAATTTAAAGAGAAAAGACCGGGGTCGCTATAACCTCCCCTCCTTAAAAGAATTTCGTCCCCGAAATTAAGCACAAGGTTTCGAAAACAAGTTTTTCTCAAATTCCAACCATATGATAACTCACTAATAAACAACTTGACCCAATACCGGCCATTCCATCTCTTAACAAATATATTTCAACCTGCATTAACACTATGCAATTTTCTTTCAATTTCAACAATTTTCAATATATTCAATATATACAATGTTCCATTAAACTTCCATTTCGAGGCAAGTTCCAAAATATTTCCGTTAACCAAAACATTCTAAATGTTTTACAGCTTAAGACATATATAAAAAGCTTTAAAGTTCGACAATATTACAAAATCTAACTACAAGATTACAAATCAATAAACATGTCCGGATATTTCTCGCGGACTTCCAACTCACGTTCCCATGTGGCTTCCTCCACCCCGTGATGTTTCCACAAAACTTTCACTAAAGGAATGGTCTTGCCTCGCAAGACTTGATCCCGCTTATCCAAGACCCTAACCGGTCTCTCCTCATACGAGACATCCTCATCAACTACTAAATCGGTCCAATCCAATACATGTGATGGATCCGGCTCATACTTCCGAAGCATACTCACATGAAACACGTCATGTACTCCGGACAACTGCGGCGGCAAAGCTAAACGATAAGCAGTCTCGCCAATCCTCTCAAGGATCTCAAAAGGACCAATGAATCGAGGGGACAACTTCCCGCTCTTCCCAAACCTCATCAATCCCCGTCTTGGTGATATCTTCAAAAAGACATGATCACTCACCTCAAACACCAAAGGTCTCCTCCTACGGTCGGCATAAGATTTCTGACGACTCTGGGCTGTAACAAGCCTCTTACGGATAAGCTCAACCTTCTCCGTCGTTTCCCTCACTAACTCCGGACCCAATAGAGGTGCATCACCCACCTCGGCCCAACAAACAGGAGACCTACACGGTCGGCCGTATAAGGCCTCAAACGGTGCCATACCGATACTAGACTGGAAGCTATTGTTGTAGGCAAACTCCACTAATGGCAAGTGCCTCTCCCATGACCCGCTAAAGTCAAGAACACAACCCCGAAGCATATCTTCAAGGATCTGGATAGTACGCTCGGACTGCCCATCAGTCTGAGGATGATAAGCTGTGCTAAAGGTCAACTTAGTACCTAAGGCGCTCTGCAAGCTCTGCCATAATCTGGCAGTAAAACGAGAGTCCCTATCGGAGACGATCGTCACTGGAACCCCGTGCAACCTCACTATGTCCCGAATATACAAGTCGGCAAGATGATCTACTGAATCTCTAACACGCATAGGAATGAAGTGCGCCGACTTAGTCAACCGGTCTACAACCACCCAAATAGCATCACTGCCCCGCTGAGTCCTCGGAAGACCTACAACGAAGTCCATAGTGACATGCTCCCACTTCCACTTGGCAATAGGCAAGGGTTGCAACAAACCCGCTGGCCTCTGATGTTCGGCCTTCACTTGCTGACAAGTAAGGCACTTAGACACGAAAGCTGCCACATCTCTCTTCATACCCCGCCACCAAAACTGGCGACCCAAATCCCGATACATCTTAGTACCTCCCGGATGCACTGCAAGGCGTGAATGATGAAACTCTCGGAGTACCTCCTCTCGATGAGACTCCGGCACAAACAGACGGTCTCGATATCTCACACTCAGGTCGGGATACACCGTCAAACCTTTCTCAACCTTCCCACCAGAAATCTTCTCACGGAGGGATTCTACCTCAAGGTCGCCCCTCTGAGCCTCTAACACTCGAGTCACAAGTGTAGGTTGCGCAACAACAGAAAACAAGGCCGCAGCCTCAACGGATTCGCCCAGAAGCAAATCAAACTCTCCAAGTGCACCTAACATCTCCCACTCTCGGATGGCTATACTAGCTATGTCACCAACAGGTTTCCTGCTAAGGGCGTCGGCCACCACATTGGCCTTTCCCGGATGATAATGCAATTCAAAGTCATAATCCTCAATAAATTCCATCCACCTCCTCTGCCTCAAGTTCAAGTCTTTCTGTGTGAACAGATATTTCAGACTCTTATGATCCGAGAATACCTCGAACCTCGAACCTCTCACCATAAAGATAATGTCTCCAAATCTTCAAGGCAAATATCACAGCTGCTAACTCTAAATCATGCGTAGGGTAATTCTTCTCGTGAACTTTTAACTGACGTGAGCCATAGGCAACCACTTTCCCCTCTTGCATCAACACACAACCAAGACCCTCTCGTGAGGCGTCACAATAGACTGCATAACCCAACCCTCTCTCCGGAATAATCAAGACTGGAGCAGTGGTCAGTCTAACTTTCAACTCCTGGAACGACTTTTCACAAGTCTCACTCCAAACAAATTTGACTCCCTTCCGAGTCAAACTAGTCAAAGGCGAAGCTAATCTGGAGAAATCTCTTACAAACCGGCGATAATACCCAGCTAATCCCAGAAAACTGCGGATCTCAAACACACTCTTAGGCTGTACCCAATCTTGCACTGTCTCTGTCTTGGATGTATCAACAGACACCCCTTCCCTAGAAACTACATGGCCTAAGAACTTTACCTCCTCTAGCCAGAACTCACACTTCCCAAACTTAGCATAAAGCTGATGGGCTCTAAGTAAATCAAGCACCACCCTCAAGTGTTCCTCGTGCTCTTCCTCTGAAGGTGAATAGATAAGGATGTCGTCCACGAAGACGACTACAAAACGATCTAGAAATTCCCGGAATATCCGGTTCATCAAATCCATAAAAACTGCCGGTGCATTGGTGAGCCCGAATGGCATCACCAAAAACTCATAATGGCCATACCGCGTACGGAATGCCGTCTTCGGAATATCCTCTTCTCTGACCCTCAACTGGTGGTAACCCGATCTCAAGTCTATCTTAGAGAAACAACGGGAACCCTTCAACTGGTCAAACAGATCATCTATACGAGGCATAGGATACTTATTCTTAACCGTAGCCCGATTCAATTTCCGGTAATCTATACAAAGTCTCAAAGCACCACCTTTCTTTTTAACAAAGAGGGCCGGTGCTCCCCAAGGCGAAACACTAGGACGTATAAAGCCTTTATCTAGCAACTCCTGGAGTTGGATCTTCAACTCAACTAACTCAGCTGGGGCAAAACGATAAGGTGCCATAGAAATCGGCGCTGTGCCGGGCACTAAGTCAATAGAGAATTCAATCTCTCGATGCGGTGGCAAACCAACAAGATCCTCGGGAAAAACGTCCGAGTACTCACACACCACCCTTGGCAACACAATCTGAGTCTCACCGTCCTCACTAATCGAGAGGTTAGCAAGTAGACCACTAAGCTCACTCCGTCCTCGTGGAACATACCCCGGTGGCAAAACATTACCAACACGGTCCCCCAGAAAATGAAAACACTCACCATTCACGGTACAACAAGTGACTCTCTGGCGGTAGCAATCAATAACTGCCTGGTATGACGATAACCAGTCCATACCCAAAATAACATCGAAACCTCTCATAGGCATAACTACAAAGGAAAATGGGATTCTATGGTAATCAACCTCTATATCACAACCCCTAACACCGTGTTTCAAAATCAATTCACCCCCAAGAGGCGACACTACACAAATAGGAGATGCTAACTGTGCTAACTCCAACTCCAAAACAGATGCAAATGCAGCAGACACAAAGGAATGAGATGCACCCGTATCAATCAAAACATTAGCAACCGAGTTGCAAAACAAGAAAGTACCTCTCACAACAGATGGAGCCGGTACACGATCCTGCGTGGTAACAGCATACACGCGCCCAGATGACCTCTGATCAACCTGCTCACCCCTAGGAGCATAAGATTGCTGCACCGACTGAGACGATGAAGCCCCCTGATTGGCCCTCGAGGCCTGACCCGACTGAGCTGGCTGTTGACCCTGAATCTGCCTCAAACCAGATGCACCAGGTGTGCCACCCAACTGTGGGCAATACCTCTTCATATGCCCTGGCTGACCACACTGATAACACGAGAGTGGCTGGCCTCTACCCTGACTTTGGCTCTGAGATCGAGCCGCAGATGATGCTGCTCTCTGCACTCCTCCCCTCTGAGGACAAACTGGAGACTTGTGGCCCAGCTGGCCACACTTGAAGCAGGTAATGTCTCCTTGACTGCCTTTCCCCGAACTAGCACTCGGCACAGGAAAAGTCGATCTAGAAAAGCTACTCTGAGACTGTTGGGGATTAAAGCCCTTCTGTCTCCTACCATCACTCTGACCATCCTGACTCCTCTTGGAGCCCTTCTGTCCATCCTCCTCCTCCTGCATCATGATTTCCATGTGGGCTGCAGCATCAACCAAACGCCCATAATCCCGAATCATAGTTCCCCCAACTCTCAGCTTGAGGCCACGCCTCAACTTCCTCTCAAACTCAATACAACGGCGTTCCTCAGACGCCACCAATTCAGGTGCAAACCTGGACAAACTAGTAAATGCAGCCTCAAACTCGGCCACTGAAGAACTCGACTGCTTAAGCTGGCAGAACTGGTCTCTCAGCTTCTCCCTAACTGCTGGAGATAAGAACTTCTCCTGGAAAGCATTCACAAAAGCCTCCCATGTACCTCCTATACGCCCCTTAGTGAACTTCCACCACTGACCCGCATCCCCCTTCAACTGGAATGATGCCAAGGTCACCTTCAACCCCTCGTCTTCGATGCCAAGCATCTCAAACGTCTTCGTTGTCTGTTCGAGCCATTCATCTGCCTTAAGCGGCTCTTTAGGATCACCCACAAATTCATCCGGATTAGACCGGAAGAACTCCCTCTTCAGAAAGGAAGGTCCTGCATCCGCAACAACAACCTGGGCTTGATTCTCAGCCCTAAGAATGCCTACTGACTCCCTGAATGCCCCTGCTATCTCTCGGGCTAAAACGCCCATAGCCTGCTGGCCTACTGGCTCGGCCACATTGGCCTGGCCAATTCCCTCATGAACTGCCGGAATCTCCTCTGGCACCGGTACCTCCTGCCTACCCGGCCTACCACGCCTACCGCGTCCTCGTCCTCGTCCTGACATCCTAATAAAGGAAACAAACAAAGACGTTAGCACATTAATAAATGTGCCGAAACTAAACACTCGCGTCCTAATGCATTGGACAAAAATAATTCATTCCACGTAAGCACATAATCACATAAGCACCTACGAATTTCATTCCTGGATAATAATAGTCCCGAAGCGTTACTATAGTTCCGGTTGGAAACAGCATTGATCAAGTGCCTTTCCAACAAGACTACTAGAAACTCAAGGGTCCAATTAGCATCCTAGAAACTACGTTCCATACCCACATAATCACATAAACATGCTATCATATAAGCACATAATAGTACATCTAAGTCTCTATCAAGCGAGACGAACCCATTGTGATACTAATCACTTCCCACGTACCCAAAGTATTCGAACCCGGTACGCTCTGATACCAAGTTGTAACGCCCTCAAATAAACCCATAATAACCATAACATTAACATGCATTTATAAAAGAAAACGAATCATTTGAGTTAGTCATCAGAGTATTCTTATTGAAAGACATCACATGTAACATCCTGCAACATCAAAAATAAATGCCCTAAGGGCTTACATCTTTCCAAGCTAACACTTGGACACAAAAAGGATGAGTACTAACTCATTTACAAGTTAAGCCCTAGGCTTGAATGTTTACATGAAATCTCAAAATAACAAAATAAAACCTATAACTAAAGACAAGTCTTCAAAATCCCAAACATCAAATCCTTCCAGGCTAAGTCCGTGGAGGTAGCTTATCACCTGAACCTGAAAATGATGTTCCCATAAAGGGTGAGCCACAGCCCAGTAGAAAAATACTAAACCAAATATAAGCATTGAATAAAGCCATAGCATTCAATAGATGGTTAACCAAGATAATCAATTTTATCATTAAACATGTCTAAGACACATTTCACTTTCCATTATTATCAACATGGCTCAGAACCTGGCCAAACTCACAACAGTGAATTATACATCATATTCACATTACTTCCAATATCAACAAAACAAATGAGACTCATGCTCATATCAAAACACTTCATACTTCCCATTTGATACACATTTTAGTGCTGTATCAATAATCATGTAAAAACACTTCAATATAATAAGCACACATAAAAATGGTGCTAATGGAGTCCATCCCCTATCTCCTCCCAAACGAAAATCCGGTTTAGAGGTCCATCCCCTATCTTCCCCTAAACCGTGGAGTACATCCCCTATCTCCTCCCACACAATATGCAAATGCAATGCTCAACCAATACACATATTTTCAGTATTAATTCAATAGTCAAAATTAATGACTTAACCAATGTGATTAGTTTCAGTTATTCCTAATCCACATGCAATGTCTACAACAATCACGACTATCCTCCACCGATAGCCCAAAACAGTTATTTCTAGACTGGAAATAAATATATCAACAATTCAATAGGTGAGTGATTTAAATCATCCAACTACACCATTTAATCAATGAATTCATCAATTTCATGAATTTAACCAAATTCCCCCAATTCCCTTAAATTAATTTTACAAATTTATTAACAAATACAACTAGGGTTTTTCCCAAAATTATCTAAGTAACCCCAACATCTTAAAATACCAAAACTTAGAATAAAGCTTATAAAATAGAGTAGGAAATCCCTACCTTGAAGATCACAACTAAAATAGAGAAGATGAAGATGATGACCCAAAATCCAAAGTGCTCCAAATCCTCTCTTTTTCAGATTAAAAGAAAGATCTCGCGAAGCTCTACCTTTCTTCCAAAGGAACTAGGGTAGAAAACCACAAGGAATAGATCAAATCTTAGAGAGAAGGTGAGAGTAGAGAGAGAAACTCTCAAATGGCGGTTTTTAAAGGTTAAGAAAGAAAAGGTAGGTCAAAAAGTGATCCAAAAAGTGAAATCACGGACTGATATAATCGACTCTACGCTCGAGCGTAAGACACAGAATCATGCTCGAGTGTGAAGAAAGCCGCTCGAGCGTCATTTGCACCCTTCCAGAAGTTTTGCAGGCGCTGGTACCCGCTCGAGCGTCAAACTCCCCGCTCGAGCGGAGGAGCAAAAACAAGGGATCACGCTCGAGCGTAAAAACTACCGCTCGAGCAGAAGAACTGCAGAGCAAAATACTGGGGGATGGAAAATCACGCTTGAGCGTCAAGATTCCCGCTCGAGCGGAGAAGCAACAACGAAGGGACCGCTCGAGCGTTAAAACTTCCGCTCGAGCGTGAAGGCCAAAATCTGGGCATCACCTATTTGCATCCAAAATCAACCAACCTGTAACAGACCCGCCCAACACAACCTATACTTCAAATACAAAGAGATTAAAGGACAACAACAACCAATAAGTAATGACAGGATCCACAGAACCTAAGTCCGGATACAATAATTTAAAGAGAAAAGACCGGGGTCGCTATAATAAAACAAAAATAAAAAAGGCAACAGAGATTGAAGGAAGAATCAACTTAAGAACCTTTCTACGGCGCACCACTTTGAAATGCAGAGACTGTGTTTTCAAACTTGATGCGATGTAGCGGGGCACCACTTTGCTTAATGGCGCATGCCTGTTTGTCTTCCAGCGGGCAGCGGGCTTTCAGCATCGAAAACACATGATTATTCAACCTCCTTGCTTTCTTCATTGCTTCTAGTAGGGCTTCCCACCCCTTTTTCGGAAAGTAGAATTCAGTCAGAAACAAAAACAAAAAAAAGCCAAATGCAACAAAAGAATTAATTATCATTTTATTGGAATCAGTTTTACATGACGGTCAGAGTTAAAATTCATTTCAAAGATGACTCAGCTGCTCATGTTTGGACTGCTAGATGAATAGTATTTAGTTTATAATTTCCTAAAAATAAAAGAACATCAATATTACGGCAGGAGATTTTAAGAATATGTTGCTTTATGTAAAGACACTGATTTTCATATTAGTTCTGTAATTCCGATTTCATAAATATATATATAAGAAAGAGTAATGATAGTCACATTCCACTCTTAATCTTCCTGCACTTTCTGCACTCCTTTTTTACTTAGTCCCCTCGTCAACCTATTATTTTGAATGTCTCAAATACTCAAATACGCACTAAAATGCGAACGCCACACATTATATGAAGTTAGCACATATATAGGCTTTGTACTCATCAACTGTCCCTTAAATCTCTATTTCTATAGTGAGCACCAAAATAAATGCCCATTAGCCAAGTTAATGAAATATTATTTTGATACTACATATCTTGGCATCTCATCTAGATTAATCAAGACAATAGACTGCTGCTAATGAAGATAAACTAAAGCCTTTGCTGTATTACACCTAGATCGACATTCCACACCTGAAATTCCAGCAAATGAAAAATTTCAAAAATACACCTAAATGGACATCTTTTCTGGTTAATCACATGAAATAGAATGAGAGTCCTTGAAGCAGTAAATGACAGTTAGGGCTGCAACACTGGTACACTTGGTGACTACTCAAACTAGGGCAATGATCCCCCCACATATAAGAACAGTTAGAGGAACCATTGAGATGGAAATACAAGCTACAACACAATAAAAGAGGTTGACATTATGAATAGACTAGCATTCAAAGTATACGCGGTAATATCATGAGGTAACAATCAACAAGAATAAAAGAAAATCAACAATTAACTATGTAATTGAGGAAGTAATTATATATAAAAGACAATGTTTATACCTACACAGAAGGAGCATACTTCTGAGTATGCATAATTGGTGTAGCTTCCACTTCTGCAACATTGAGGACTTGGTATGAAAAATCGAACAGTTCAAAGTGCAGTTGTTGGCCAAGTAGGTATATTATAGTACAACCACCCCAGGCTACTGAATCACCTAGCACTTCATGATTGCTTGGTGATGCTTGAACAGATCCCTCCAGATACTCCTGTAGTTGAGCCTCATCAGATTAGGAACACAAGAAGATATCTATTACGTTTTATCTTACTACAAAACGAGGTACACAAACATGAAACAATCAAATTGCTAGTTACTGAAAACTCAAAGTTCAAAATTTTTCATATGGTACTACTATAAGAGCAATGTATATTTTCAACCAAAATATACAACCAAAGATTATTTAACATAATTGTCAATACTATTTATGAAATAAATAATGAAGTTGTATTTGTTTATCAGCTTAAGCATTTTCCTGTTCCATTTCCTGCTCTCTTCCTTGACTAAACCTAACCAGACTTTCTTTCCTCAATTAAGAAAAAAAGCCACCATAGGAAATGAACATGCATGAGGAACTCATCCTACAACTGGACATAGTCACCTCAAACATAGTTACTTAGACCAGTCACACCAAACACACCCAAACTTTGAGGCCACCATTGACCTCTAAACCTTTCTCACATTAATAACTCTGTAACCACTTCTCAAGGAGGCCCTTTTTTATGAGTAGAATATTATTGACAAAGCACCAAACAAAGGTAAACCCTATACACTCAAAAAGTTTGGATCTTGTAAGCTATACATACATGAGCAGTACAAATCTTGAATAACCTTAACTGAAGACAACAGATAATGGACAACCATTTCTTATCCAAAAAAACAGAAAGGAGCAAAGACTGTTTCAAACTACGTGTGGGTAGCGTAAGTGAAACACTAATGTTCCCAAAGTAGAAAGAAATCAATAAAGAAATAGTATGCCTGCTACTATGGTGAACACCAAGAACATAAGAGCATCTAAGCTTATTATAGTGCAAAGCTATGTCAATAAAGTATATCACACTAAGCTTCAAGAAATGATTTATAGAGAGGTTCAGATTAGTTGAAAAGTATATAGTTAGCACTAAGCTTCAAGAAATGAAAAAATATCCATGTTGAGTATGCAAATAAAATATTGTCGTTTTAAACTATCAAATATCCAGACTAGTTATTAGATTTCATTCGGTAGTTGATATCCAAACAAAAAAATAATGTGAACTTAGAAAAAACATGTGTACATAAATGAAGCTCCCCAATAAACCATTCATTCAAGGAGAGATGGTAGGCAACTACGCACCAGCAGCTTCTGCCTGTTTTGATATGGTGTAGAATGCTGTTGGATTTGAGAACCCTGGGTTTGACACAGCTGTAGAAGTTGCTGATTTGAAGAGAGTGACTATAGGGCTATCTCCCCCATCTTGGGACTGCAATATTTGCCCATCTGCACTAGGAATCAAGCCTAACCATGGGGCTGTTTGCATGAAATGCGTGATATCCACTTCTCTCTGTAGCACATGTGAGACAAGAACTGTGAGAAGCTTGCAGTTAAAAATTTGATCACTACATTATTACAAATCAACTTAGTAAGCTCTGATCTAGACTCTTCTATCAAATAACGTAGCTATTAATCAGACATTTGAGATCGTTATAATTGACCAGATAGGGAGAGATGCAATTGATCATTATAATTTAGTCTTTACAGATTAAGCAATCATATCTCTCCCTATCAATCTATAAAGAGTAAATTGCATTACAAAGAAAAAATAGTTTTTCATGTCATCAACAAACTTTTGTATGAGAGTAGAGTGCAGAAACTTTTAACTTAAGCTCTTTGCTTAATTGTTCTAGTGTGTACCTATAAAGAGACATTTATACTACTATTTTCATTTAATTGGATTCAATATTTTACCGAATAATCTCAGTTATAAATTCAACAAATACACTTGGTCATCCGACATTTGCCTGTTCACTAATTTAATATATATGTTAGTGCAATGAAATTTACTTCCCACCCTCTTATGAGGTTTTTAAAGGTATAATGAAAAAATAATGCATGAAACTCACCAGAACAATATGAAGAAGCCCCATCCAGTATAATACGCTTCCAACTCCTTTATTCCACGAAGAACCTCTGTTTGAGTTCTGATTTTGACACCCAGTTAAGATGTTCTTTGACAAGCCTCAAACAACCTAATGTACATACAAATAAACTTCAATCCAAGGAAAAGATACGACTTAAATATTTTAGGCAAAATTATATTCTACTCTGAGCTACCTGTTACTCCTCCATCGAAAGGAAGAAGTCCAATTGATTTTGGCAATGCATCTTGCAGTCCTGTAATCATTGGTTCAAGGGTAGTTATCTAAAACAGATCAGCCAGAGAAAGTTAGAGAAAACCACAACTAGAAATCTTTGATGGAATCCAGACAAGAGCAATAAATAATCCATGGCATATAAGAGGATAAAATCCTTTCAAAACACCGTAGTTTTAGGGGTTTGGTAACTGTTGATGGTATTTATGTCAATGTAATGCTGTACTCATTTCAATATATAGCTAACCCTCTAGGTTAAGCTCTCTCATTCTTTTGATAATATTTCTCTCTACTTTAACATCATATCAAAGCTCAGTTGAGAGACGTCTTCGGTTCAAGTTTCTCCTCTGGCATTTGGTATTCGGTCCCCGTTTGGTTTCTTCTTCTCTGTTTGGTTGTCTGCTTCTCTTTCTATTTGGTTAGCTGTTTACATCTCTACGTGCAAGATGAGATTGCACGTGAGGGAGGGCATTGGATAGCTTGATATACATTGTTGGGCCCATTTCCTAACAGCTTAAGCTTTTAGGACAATTGGTGACTTAACAAGAGATAGCTAATGAAATCATAAGTTTGCTATTAATCAGTTGTTTACAACACAATTCATAACAAATAAAACAAATTCAATAAAGGTTTTAAGGGATGCATCAAGATAATTATTCAAGCTAATAACCATCATCATTCACCAAACACACAAACTGCATAACATTACATACCTTATTCGATACATGATCCAGGAGGTCACGGATAAGCCAAGGCAATGATCTAGACCCTAGAAACCTGACGAGGGAAAACATGTGAGGTATTCCAAAGAATCCACTGTGTAACCGAGCAAAGCTTTGGTGTGCAGAATTTAGATCCTATCATAACAACAAAAATGGGTGGGAAAATGAAATTTCAGCCATTTAAGAAAATTAAGATCGCAACACAGTTGCTCAGGTTTATTCAATTACAATAAAATATGTATAAGACAGAACCCAGAAATATAATTTCTGTTCATTCTTTTTCAGTTCATACTAGGGTATTTATGATGTGTGAATGTTGACACACCCTAAAGCTTTTAAAGTGCTAGTTGCAGTACAAATATGATTAACTAACTGACATGAGACATAAGATTACATGAGATGATGATACATAGGTTGAGAAAAAAATGGCAAGATTCTTAAGGTTTCTTCCTTTATATACCTGGTTTTGGCACTTTGGCGGGTTGCCTGCAATTTAAGAAACCCTATAGCCAGCTACACTTGCTCTCTATTCCCTTTCCTTATCATCGTATTGCCCTTCTCCTGTTGTTTTTTTCTTCTCCCATACTTATCCCTCTTTTCTTTCCTAACCAAGGTTAGGTAGTGCAGCGAATCTCATAGGTTGGACAGAAAACTTTTCCCCATTATCCAGGGCAAAAAGGAATGAGGGATCAAGTAGCTCACTAAAGAATTTCATAACCCAAAAAAACAAAAAAGAAAGAAAGAAATAGTAAGATAAAACAATTTTAATAGGACAGGTGCAAACCACAGAGCAAGAGCATACCTTGCTGCCCAACTTTTGTAATAGGTAAAAATCGTCTCACACAGCTTTGAAACAAATATATCAAAACAATGATCCAACTAAAAAAGAAAACAAAATATTCACAACTGAATAAAATACACGTCATTGAGACACTCATAGTGAGTTTGAAGCTCGGAGTGGAGATTTTTTGTTCTCACAAACACTTTCTTCTTTTTCTTATCTACAATTAATAGAACCTGCCATACATTTTCTAGAGGCAAATTCCATATCCCCAAATAAATACTTTAAACTTTTGTTTATTAAATTCAATATTTATTTGACCTTCGTTGAACATCGTTCTTAACCTTTAGCCATTACCGAAAGACCTCGAACGTGTTCATTTAATCAATTGTTGATCTTATACATATATATAAATGTGTGTGTGTGGATGGGTTTTAAAGTTTGTTTCCAAACATTTCATTGCATTTTATAAAGTTTTTTTTTTTTTTCTTTTTCATTTCCCTTATGATTCAAAACTTTTCTGAAACTTTTCCATTTCAAAGCTGACCAAATGGAACACCAAAACAAAACTTCAATCCTTGCTCACCTCCATTAAATATTAGCTTTGATGCTGGAAGTTCACCAAAAAGTTTCAGATTGTATGACAAGGGAAAACATATTATATGCAGATTTTCCATGCACAAGAAAAACCTCCACAAAATAGACAAAAATCATCAAAGAATCTTCACAAGAAAAACTTCACTTTTTTCAATTTTATTCAATCACCTCAGCTTCAATTTCATCATAGAGAAAGCGTTGCTTGAGAATAACTAATGCTTGCTAAGCAGAATCATTATAGATGTCAAATGGCATTAAAACACTCTCCAGAAGACCTGCAATTTGGGACTCAATCATATGATCCACCAGCATCCAGGGAAGAGAGCATTCAACAGAAAACTGCACATGCACAACATACAAGTTTCTGTCAATCACATGGAGAGAAAGCATATCCAGATAACATGGAGGATACACACACACTTTTTATGAAGTAATTTTATTCAACCACGCCAGATGGGGCATATACCAACAAAAGAAGAAAAAAAATTAAATAAATAAATAAATAAATAAAATAAACTGTAAACCCTCTCCAAAAGAAAGCTCTCCCAAAAAATCTAAAAGAGCAAAAGATGTTTCACTAATTTTCCCCTAAGCCAAAAGTGAAACTACGATATAAAGTGGCCTTTAACCTATGTATTGATATTTCACTCTCTTGAAAAGTAAGTGATGCCGTGCCAGAAAGAATAGTACAGCTCCTACACCAGATTCTCTTTGCCCCATATATATATATATATATATATCTTCCCCAATCTATCTGCTAGCTTACAAAATAAGATAGTCAAAGGCACAATGTATCAAATACCCAGAAATTGAAACCGTAAAACAAGTAAGGTGCATCAAATTGACTCTAAAAATGGGTCAACAGAGTGAGAGTTTCACGCAAGAGTAAATATACAGAAATTGAAACCCTAAAGCAAGTAAGGTGCATATATAACTCTGCTTATTACAAATATATATATATATAATAAAAAAAACAAAAACAAAAACTGCACATACATATATATTTATATATATATATATGAACACAGAAGAAGTATAGATTGTGGGAGATAGAGCGAGAGACGGACGCACAGACAGAGTGAGAAGCAGAGCGCGAAAGCGAGAGAGAGAGAGAGAGAACCTGTGATGTGCAGCTGCGACGGTGGTGAGTTGCGCCGGTGGCGGTGGCGGCGGTCGTCGCAATGGCGCCCATACGGTAGGCTACGATGAGAGGGGCTGATTTGTGTGAGATTTGGTGAGGTGTGTGTGTGATACACTGTTGTGAAGTTGTGAGTGATACACTGTTGCCAAGCAGATCAACGCGCGGGCAGCAATAAAAGAAGTGGCGCGGGTTGAAATTTCAACCTTTTAGTGACTAATCTAAATTTTAGTCGGAAAGGGAGTAAATTATGCCGACTAAAATCTTTTGGTAGCCAACTATCACTCAACAGCGACGAACATTTTGGTCGCTAAATGTCACCTTTCGCGACTAAGTTACAATTTAGTCGGGAAAAAGTAATATTATAGATTAAATTTATTTTTTTCACCTGAAATGTACACTAACAGCGACTAATCTTCTATTTAGTCGCTAAAAAATTAAATTTTGCCAACTATTGAAATTTAGTCGCCAATTATAAATATTTATCGACTAAAATATTTTGGTAGCTATATATTTGAACCAATGCCGACAAAGTAATTTTTAGTCGCCAAAATTAGTCGACAAAGGTGCATTTTTTTGTAGTGAATTCTTATTTCCCGATCTGCTAAAAAGCAGGCCAGTGTCTCTAGATCCTCCACTGAAGCTGAATATAGAGCCATGGCTCACACTGCTACTGAGTTATGTTGGCTTCAACAGCTTCTCAAAGAGTTGTCCATCTTTTGTTCACCTTCCCTTATTCTTTGGTGTGATAATGTCTCCGCTATGGCCTCAGCTTCAAATCTAGTCTTTCATGCATGATCAAAACATATTGAAATAGATTGCCATTTCATATGTGAAAGAGTTGCTTCTAAACAGATTTCTCTTTCTTATATTCCTTCAGTTGATCAGGTTGTTGACATTTTCACTAAGCCTCTGTCTTCTTCTCGGTTTCATTATCTTAAGGACAAACTAATGGTGCTTTCCAGCCCCATTGGTTTGCGGGGGAACGATAAGAGTATTGAGGAAGACTCATCTCAGCGTCAGCAGCTCAAGCTCAAGCCAGACTCGTCTCAGCATCAGCAGCTCAAGCTCAAGGCACGAGTGCAGCCAACAGAGAAGCCAACATATAGCTCAGCTCACACATGTGATAATAGATATGGTTATGGTTAGTTATATTGGTAGTTAGTTAGATTGTGAATTAGTTAGTTTGTTTTGTAACAAACTCAGTGATAATACACTGAGTATAAATATGTATAAACTCTCATCAAATGTTAAGTAAGAAAGATTTTTTCATAAATCCTATTAAAAAATACTGGATGATCATTGTCAACGAAGTGACAAACATGAAAGAATCAAGATCACAAACTCGTCTGCAAGAAACAATTCGGGTTGGATTTGCATCTAAAAACTCATAGCCTAACTAAAATAAAAGATCGAATAAACTTACAACTGAAAAGAGTTTTGTCAAATGGGATTGTCAATAACAAAAACTTAACAGAAATCCTCAAATTAGTCTAACTTGGTTATTAAAAAATAAGGCAAAATATTAAAAAATAATTCCAATGGATAATCTAAAACTTTTCAGTGAGGTAGAGCTATTTGCCTATTTTTTAATATTAAAAAATAATTGCAATAGACCATCTAAAATTTTCCAATGAGGTATAGCCAATTGCCTATTTTTTTAATTTTTTTTTTCGCAAATTATAAATTCATCCCCTAAAGTTTGCTTAAAGTGCAGATTGCCTCCTGTGGTTTAGAAAATTACAAATACCTCCTTGTTAGAATTTTTTATTTAACAAAATTAACTAAAAAAATGAAATTCATAATTGTTCTCCCATACAATAATAAAATTATCTAAATTATTAATTCAAACATATTGCTAACATTATTAAAAATTGTTAAGTGACTTGATGATTTATTAATAAAAGAACGATTTGTTATGAAATTAAAAATCTCAGGGGGTGGAATGTAATTTTTAGAATCACAGGAGGCTATTCGTATTTTAATCAAATCTCAGGAGGTGTATTTCTTTCTTTTTTTCCGCTACTTTTTGCTAGCCAAATTTAGCTATTCAAAATCACTAGCTAAACATTAAAAAAATTATTTACTCCTCAATTTCCTTCTCCCTCTCTCTTCCTTTTTTAATATTTTCATAAAAAAACATTAACAAAAAAAAAATAATCTTAAAGGTGCATTTATTAGCAAAATTTTTATGATCAAAATTACTATCCTTTTATGATCAAAATTTTTCTCTCAAAAATTAAACTTTTTTGGCACCAAATTATTTTGATCTTAAAGGTGCATTTATTAGCAACATTTTTCAAAATTGTCCCTAAAAGTTTTTTTTTTTTTTTTTATACACATCGAGAGGACTTTTTAGATGTGACGCCCCAAATTTTAGGAACATCAATAATATAATACAACAATACACCGGGATTTAACTAGCAGATACACAACATTTTTAGCACAAAATACAAATAATTACACTAAAAGAAAATATTAATAATAGTTACAGATAATATTTTTTCAAGTCTTTAATTACAGATCAGTTTCTTGATACAAAAAGATCATCCAAAATACAGGCAATAGAAAATCTAATCTCTAAGGCAGCCATGGTTCCTCAAAGCTTTTAGGGATTCCATTCTCGGTGTAAAACTCGCTTTTACCTGGCATAAAACGCCATGAGCTTGGAATGCCTTGTAAACACACACACCCAGTCCATTTTGCCATTCCAAATACACAAGTAAAATAACGGCATGATCATAATATACAACAAAAATAATAATTAATAAAAGGTTATAATAAATTTCAGTTCTCATGAATAACAGTCAATTTCAATTCTCATGACTAATAGTGCTCATGAATAACAGTCAATTAAGTTAGTTCTAGGCAACTCCCTGCGGAATGTCGTTCCTACCCAACTACTAACACTAGCCACAGGCAATTCTGACTCCCCCTTAGTTAATACAATACCAATGCGTTGCTTACTGCATAATCACTAGTGTGTCGCTTACCGCACAATTACCAATGATGCCCACGCACCTAGTTTACATACCTGAGTGGTGACATCACGGTTTGTCCCAAGAAAACGGGCTTCCAGGGATACTTTCCCTATGTGAGACCCTCACTGCCACCCTTATATCTCCCAATTCCATTGAGCAGCCAGAATACCTCCCGTGCCATGTTAGGGTTCGAAAACACACTTGTGCAAGACTTCACCAAAATGGAATACATTCCACTATATTGTAATTTTGAATCCATCATTCATTATTCCATAAAATTTAGTACAATGATCGCAATTCATTACCACCCTATTTGATTTCCATTTTATCAAGTGCAATATGCTCTCAGTTATAGCAAAGCATGGTCAAGATAATTACGAAGCCAAACTAAACATAAAGTAATTTATGCATGGTAAAAAAAATTTACAATTTATCATAGTTTACATATCAAGACTTAAACATTCAAGAAACATAGCACATAAGAGTTGCAAGCCAATTAAGAGTACATTAACACAAATTTTTAGATTTTCAGATTTGAACTTGTAGGGAAATAATTATGGAAAAATACTTTTATTGGCCCTAAGTACCTGGCCTCATGTGAGTTTGTAGATACATGAGTCTAGCTTCAAACTCAATTTACAAAAGCAGGATGGGAATTTTAGATTTTAAGATAATGCAGAATTAAAAATATCTATTCAGATTCATTGACTGTTACACAAATCGATTTATCTCTCAAACCTCTCACTCTCTTGAGTTCAAACTAATTTTGATTGGAATATAACACCAAGATTAATATTTTTAGATGAATGTGGACTCAAGATTATTTTTCTAGAATTTTCTAAAAATAGAGAAAGTTGATTGTTTTTCTGGTTCTATGAGTAACAAACTTAGAAAAATTGTTTAGGTCATAAAAATACATCCTTAGGTCCTACCAAAATTATCAAATACTATAGACATACCAAATATTACCTCATAAAAATAGATTTTGAGTTTATGGAGTTTTGATGGGGGAAAAAAAATTCAAAAGGCGAAAAAGAATTGTTGTTGGAAATTTAAGAAAGAAAGAAAAACACGCCATTTCTTGCTTAATACACATTTATACAAGAGTGTAGGCCTAGACTACAACATATATATACAAATAACATGTATTAGGAGGGGAAAAACAAGTGGTAAAAGAACTTAAGAGAAGAGGTGATTTAGGTTTACGTTTGTTGTACAAGACTCAACAAAATTCTTCTTTTTTTATTCACTTCTCTCTCTCTCTCTCTCTCTCTCTCTCTCTCTCTCTCTCTCTCTTCCAAGATCAGTCTCACTCACTCCTCTAGTGCATGGCTGAAAATGTGTAAAATGAGGGGGAGAAGTGTGCATATATATGGAGAAAGGATTGGTAGGTTTCTTAGGGACTAAGTTCCATAAGTGTAATTTGTCAAAGTTGTCCATCAATGCCATCAAGGCCCTTTCATCCATCACATGGCCAACTACATGGGCTCCAAGAAATATATATATATATATATATATATATATAGGAGATATTTGTATTTATAAACATAAAATAATAGGCACAAGTACATCAATTAATAAAATTTTACAATTAAGATTTGGAATGAAATAAAATAGAAGTATATAAGGGCCAAGTCTAAATTTATGAAACCTTGATATTTATTATTAATATACTAACATTAGAAAATAGATAAAATAATAAATTCTGGTCCCATTAAATTAAAGCCCAAAGAAAGGCGAGAAACTAAACGAAAATGGCGTTATCGGAAATTAAGATTTTAAAGTAATTAATCCATAATTATAGGGTCTAATAATTAATGCTAGGGTTTTAAAGGTGAATATTAATCTACCGAGATCAATTAGGATTTACTCGAATTAATCCGCGATGCTTCTCGATTTTAGGGTTTAAAACACAATTAAGCAAAAATTCAAGGACTTTATTGAAATAAGCTAAAGATTAGAGATTTAATGGTAATTACAAAAATTAGGGTCTCTACATTAGAGATGACCCTTGCGACAATAAGAATTCTTTTCCAAATATTTTTTGCAACAAAATCTTTATTTTTTTAGATCCAAAAAATTCATTTCTAAAATCTTTATATGTCATAGTGAAATCTGGTGAGGCCTCACCATTTTGTGTTATACATCAGTTTTAACATATATCTTTGATCAAACCATTAGATGATATGGCAAATTAAAAATACATAAATCTCGAGATATAATCTAATAATTAAAAGTGTATTAGGATATGAGAACATAGATTTTGAGATAAAGGATTCCATATTAGAGATTCTCTATTTATTTATTTATACAAGTGGTTTGGCAGATGTGTACTTGCCATCCACGTTGCCCATCGGATTATTACTTGATATTTTCATTATTACCACTAATAATCACTACCTATCTCTACCAATATTACACATAGAGAAATCTTACCCATGTATCGAGTTTAAACTTGACAATGTTAATTAACAACACCAAAAAAAAAGATATAATAGGACTCATCATATGTTGATATTTTGAGAGACAATATAGAAGTAGCAAATGACAACTAATGCTCTACAATCATTTTTTTTACAAACTGGTGTAGCTTGTTTCAATCATTTTTGTTTGAATCCTAAGCCTTTATCATTGGATTCCAAGTCAGTTTGTAAAAATGGTTTGTATGAAAAAGTTATTTTTATATTATTTTTGGGTAATCAATGTGAAAACAATGTCCCAAACACATCCTATATATATTTTCATTTATGATGCAATTTTGTTTTGTATATATTTAGATGTCGCAAAATGGTAGGTATAATGCTATAAAGATCACATTATCTTATTCAACTTACCAAAATATCTTTCAGTATAGAGGGATTTATATACAACTATATGAGTAACTCTCTTAACTAGTTAACTAACTATGGTACAGTTAACACAACAACTTCCCTAATTGCTTAACCACTGCAGTTGCAGTGCAATTGCCTTTGATGTAAACACGTGTGTCATAATGCAGGACCTACAACAGCTCTAACTGATTTGGTGAGATGTGATTACTGCTGGCTTCAACTGTGGTTCTATCCTGGTTTGCTCACATGAGCTTTTGTGAGCTTCTGATGAGGGAAGCTGAGTTTCTTCAGATACATTATCATGCCCCCTCAAGCTGATAGGAGAGGAAAGGACAATAAGCTTGGACTGTAAGTAATGAAAGCATTGAATAGATAGAGGCTTGGTGAAAATGTCTGCAACCTGATCAGAAGTAGGAATATGGCAAATGGTGAGTTGTTTAACGGTTACCCTTTCTTTGACATAGTGATAATCGACCTCCATGTGTTTAATTTTGGCATGAAAAACAAGTTTGGAAAACAGAGAGAGGATAGAAATATTATCACACCACAATGTAGGGGAGGAAAAATGAATACGCAGGTCTGAGAGAAGCATACCAAGCCAACTTAACTCGGCAGCAGTTTGAGCCAATGCCCTATACTTAGCTTCAATAGATGATCTAACCACAGTAGGGTGCTTTTTAGCAGACCAAGACACCAAATTAGGGCCAAGGAAAATACAAAACCCAGTAGTTGGCAGTTGATCTCCTATCCAGAGAATCCCAGCCCAATCAGAATCTTAAAAAGCATGAAGTGTAAGAGAACGAGGGCTAAACTGAAGACCATAACCAAGGGTGCCTTTGAGATATCTGAGAAGCCTTTTGACCATAATAAAATGACGAACAAGAGGTTGGTGCATGTATTGGCAAGCAAAGTTCACGACAACAGCAAGATCGGGTCTAGTGATGGTGAGGTATTGAATACCTCCGACAATACTTCTATAGAGAGAAGGATTGGAAAAAGGTAAATCATCATTGGAAGAAGAGGAAGCGGGTTTGAAAGCCATGGGACAAGAGTATGGCTTCTAGTTAGCCATACCAGCCTTAGCAAGCAACTCAGAAGCATACTTTTGTTGGGATAAGAAATAGCCCATAGAAGAAGATGAAACAAAAATGCCAAGTAATTAAGTAAGCCAAGCTCCTTCATAGGAAAAGAACCATGCATTTGTTAAACCAAAGTAGCTATATAAGAGGGATCATTGCCAGTTAACAATATATTATCAACATAGATGAGAAGAATGGTAATGGAGGTTGCAGTCTTCTTGACAAACAATGAGGAGTCACAATAGCCAGAGATAAAGCTACAAGATAGTAAAAAGGAAGAGAAGGTGGAAAACCAGGCTTGGGTAGCCTATTTGAGACCATAGAGGGCTTTATGTAATTTGAAAACCAATTGAGGATGAGAGGCATCAATGAATCCTTAAGGTTGTTGCATATATACTTCCTCCTCTAAGACACCATGCAAGAATGCATTAGATATGTCAAGTTGCTTGATTGACCATTGAAAATGAAGGGATAAGGACAAAAGGACTCGTACTGGTGGCTGCTTTGCAACAAGACTAAAAATCTCATGATAGTCAATGCCCTCAGTTTGAAGAAAACCTTTGGCTACTAATCTAGCCTTATATCTAGCAATGGAACCATCGAAATTTTTCCTGAGCCTATAGACCCATTTGCATCCAATAACAAGTTTTCCTGGAGGTAAAGTTACAAGGGACCAAGTGCCTTGTCTTTGCAAGGCTTGAAACTCATCTAGCATAGCTACTTGCCATGAAGGAGATGTAGCAGCAGCCTGATAATTGTCAGGTTCAGTAGAAGCAGAAGAAGTTTAAAGACAGGAAGAAGAAAGAGGTCTAGACTTAGACTTGGTGAGCATGGGATGATTGTTGGAGGTAGAAAGAAGAAAACGTAAATCAATAGAAATGGAAGAAATAGGAACAGCTGGAGCAGGACTAGAAGTGGTAGGCATGTAAGCTCATGAGGAAGGAAAAATAGTAGGTGGACCACACATAGCTGGAGCAGGGAAAACAGGACAGATAGTAGGGATAAAGGGGACTGTAGGAGCAGTAACAGAATATGGAGCAGCTGAGTTGGATGAAGGCCAAAAGAAAGTATGAAGTTAAGAGAGAGAATGATAAATAGATTGAGGAAGAGGCATATACTGAGACTAAAAAGGAAAATAAGACTCGCCAAAAATAACATGCCTAGAAACAAAGATATGCCCAGTGGTAACATCAAGACACCTGTATCCTTTGGTAAATGGAACATAACCAATAAAGACACAAGGTAAAGACCTAGGCTAAAGTTTGTAAGTTGTGTAAGGTCTAATCAAAGGGAAACACCTACAACCAAATACTTTTAGAAAAGAATAATCAAGTGAGTGATGATACAAAACTTCAAAAGGAGTAAGGTTATTGAGCTTGGAAGTGGGAAGTCTATTAATAAGAAAGATTTAGGTTGCAAGAGCATCACACCAAAAGTACAATGGAAGAGCAGATTGATGCATGAGAGCAATGGTGGTTTCAATTAAGTGTTTGTGCTTCTTTTCAGCTACCCCATTCTGAGCTGGAGTATAAGGACAACTAAGCTGATGCTCAATGCCCTTATCCTTTAGAAACTGCTGAAATTTGTTGGCTAAATATTCCCCTCCATTATCATTTCTGAGAACTTGAAGATTGGTGTTAAACTGAGGAGTCTCAACAAAGGCCTTGAACTCAACAAACTTAGAGAACACTAAACTTTTGTAGGTAAAAGGAAATAGCCAAGTAAATTTACAGTAATCATCAATGAAAAGAACATAGTATTTAAAAGTGGAAACAGATGCATTAAAAGGGTCCCCAAACATCAGAGTGAATAAGAGCCAATGACTGATTTACAGTGGAATTAGAAAGATGAAATAGCAACCTATGACTCTTAGAAACACAACAATGTGTGCACAACTTATTGTCATTAGAACTTGGTGCATTAGTAGGCAAAAGATTTTGAGGTACAAGAAATTGCAACTTATTACTAGAAGGATGACCTAATCTATTGTGCCAAGTGATCTTGTTACAGGGAGAAGTAGTGGAAGACTTGAAGCAAGTGGAGGAATGAGTAGCAGGAAAAGTAGATGTAGCTGATAGAGGATAAAAACCAACTGCATGAGAACCTTTATGAATAATTTTCTTGGAAATCTTGTCATGTATAATGAAACAATCAACATCAAAAGTAATGGTGCAGTTGTTGTCTTTTATGTACTGATGAACTAATAAAAGATTGGAAGAAATGGATGGAACATGAAGCAAATTACGAAGATAAAAAGAAGTAGATGGTGTAGGAAGTAGTCCATTACTAGTGTGATGAATATGCAAAACAGAACCATCTCCTACAGTGACATGGTCAGAACCTTGATAGGGTTGAAAATGAGTGAAATTATTAAGATCATTGGTGAAAGGACTGGTCGCCGCAAAATCCAAGAACCAATTTGAACCTGGTGCAATAGTAGTGGAATGATTAGCTTGAGCAGCAGAGTTGAAGAAGAGGCAACATAGGCTTTAGAAAGAAGATTGAAAAGCCTGATCCATTATGTGCCAACAATCCATGGCTGAGTGATTTTCCTTACTACAAATTTGACAGATCAGTCCACGTTGATTTGAAGGATTGTTATGTTGATTAGAGGTAGGTTTTGAAAATGATGATGAATTAGATCTGCCTTGTCCTCCACCTCTATAAGTGTTTTTATAAAATCTGCCTAAATTGCTACCTCTATATCCTCCTCTGGTGTAACCTTGAGAACTACCTCTGGAATTGTTTCTGGTAGCAGCATAAGCAAATGGAAGGTTTGATGTGTGAGCCTGTTTTAGTGAGCCTTCAATATGAATGGATTCAAAACACAACAATGAAGATAAGGCAGCAATAGAGATAGGTTCAGTTCTGGTACGAATTGTTGTTTTAAAGGCTTTGTACTCATTAGGTAGACCATTGAGAGTAAGTAAAACTAGGTTTACTCATGAATTAGTAATCCGGGAAGACTTAGTTGATCAGAGATAGTCTTGATTTGACTGAGATAGTCCTCCATTATTGAATTCTTCTTTGTAAGATGACTGAGTTTGGTTTTCAATTGATAGACATATGATCTGGACAATGAAGTGAATCTTGTAGCCAATGTAGTCCATACTTCATGACTTGTGATACAATGAAGAGCAGATGTAAATATGGATAAAGACAATGTAGCAATAAGACAGCTAAGTAGATGTGCATCAACAGTGATCCATTATGTGTATGCTTGATTCACCATAGCATTATGATTCTCATCAAGAACTGTAGAAGGAGGACAAACCTCTGATCCATTGACATATCCAAGTAGATTTGTGGCTTATAATATGTTTTGAAAATGATTCTTCCATATGAGATAATTTGTAGACTCAAGTTTTGTTGGAACAAAACAATTCAGATTTGAGATAAGCAGAGTGAGATTTGAAGGTAAAGAAGAACTAGTAGGTGTACCAGTTGAAGACGTTGGCATTGTTGATCTTCCTTGAAGATCTGCCATTGTTGATCCTTGTTGAAGATTCACCATTGTTAACCTGAAGATAAAGCTTTGGTGCTCGCAACAGCTATGCGTAGCTCTGATACCATAAAGATCACATTATCTTATTCAACTTACTAATATATCTTTCAGTACAGAGGGATTTATATACAACTATATGAGTAACTCTCTTAACTAGTTAACTAACTATGGTACAGTTAACACAACAACTTCCCTAACTTCTTAACCACTATAGTTAGAGTGCAACTACCTTAGATGTAAACACGTGTGTCATAATGTAGGACCAACAGCAGCTCTAACTGATTTGGTGAGATGTGATTGCAGCTATAGCTTCAATTGTGGCTCTGCCTTGGTCAGCTCACATGAGCTTGTGTGAGCTTCTGATGAGGGAAGCTGAGCTTCTTCAGATATATTATCAGCTATTACACTTTGTTAGGTTTTTGTTCTTGACAATCCAGTTTGACAAAACTCCTTTGAGTTGTAATTTTATTCGATCTTTTATTTAAGTGAGGCTATGAGTATTTAGATGTGAATCCAACCCGAATTGTGCCTTGTAGAGAACTTTGTGATGTTAATTCTTTCAAGCTCTAGCGGAGATGTAATCTGTTCAGAAGTTTCACTCGCCTATAAAAGTATTGGGAGTTATTTTTTTAAGCTCGAGTGGTCATTTCTACGCTCGAGCGTATACCCTATTTAGTGACATGCATTTTAGTCACTTCACTTGAGCGGTCATTCTTGCGCTTAAGCGGAGATCACATATCTGTTTCCTATAAAAGCTGCGGTTTAGTCAGGTTTTAGGGTACGGCTTCCAGATCTTCTTCTTGGGTATTAGGGTTTTCATCTTGAGCTTCTTTACTTGTTTCCTTTGAAATTTGTGACAGTTTATATCATGAATTGAAAGGATTATATCAATGGGTTTGTTTAATTTGTTTTGTTCACAAAAGAGAGAGTTGTTCTTCGGTGGGTTCCGTGGAATTTGGGCCTGAAGCTTTGGTGGATTCTAGAGTGGCTCATCGTCGTGGATTCGACATTGGCATTGTGGTTTCAACATTTAGCAAGACAATTCTGAGGTGAAGACGATGGTGGAAGAGGCACATTGGGATCGGCTCAATTTGGGAGTGGATTCGCTAGGTAATTGAGAGTACACTTGTGTAATTCCTTTTTGTCTTCTTAGTGGATTGTTTTGTGGTTTTGGCCCGTGGTTTTTTTTTATCACAATTAGAGGTGCTCCAATTGTGATTTTTTCACGTTAAAATTGTTGTGTTGATTTATCTTGATTGTTTGATTGGGATTTTTATTTACTAGTTAAAATTGATATATAATTACAAATCAATATCTCAAAGATTTTTAGATTTTTCACACTTGTTTATCACATGATGTGTCACTACTATATTGGTAGTAGTAAAATTCATTAAACCAATATAATGACATATAAGATGATAAATAAAATAATATAATTATTGTTCAATTATTAGGTATTGTCAATGTCAAAGTAAAAGTGATGCCAAGGGACACTTTCCTAAACTATGGCTCTTGCCTCCTATGTACAATCAAGTAGGATGCCTACGCACGCCACATCATGGGCTCCATTTCAATAGAGGCTGGTTAGATATTTGAACAAGAAAATAAACATCTTGGCCAAGGCATCTCTTTGTTGTACATGGGGATGGATTCTGGCAAGCTCAAGGTTAATGGACATCAGCAAAGAAAGGAAGGAGGATGGATTCCAGTAGTAAAAAAGAGAGGCAGACAAGCAATTCAAGTTGGGTCGAAGAAAGGTAGACATGAAGAGATGTATACTCTATTTGTGGATAACTTACCAGATTCAATGGAACCAAGATGTTTGCTTTGATCCTAAAGTTTGGAGTAATAAAGGATGTTTTCATTCCACAAAAGAGAAGGAGAACAACAAACACAAGGTTTGGATTTGTACATTTTGATTGTCTTGTTGCAGCCAGTGTAGCAGAACAAAAGGCAAATGGACTATGGGTAGATGACAAAGCTTTGATAGTTTAGAGTGCAATCTATGGGAAAGAAAAAGGCGACCGGAGGAAGTTGAAACAAGTACAGTGGAGGCAAATAGAGATAAGAAGGCCACCAGATATAACTGGACAAAAAATGTGGAATCAAGGCATAGATAGCAGGTCGTATGTAGAGGTCACCAACGGAACCCAACCAAGAGGTCAATCAGTTACGACAATCAGAGTTGAAGAAATAGGAAATGGCTGGTTGTATGAGTGCGTGATTATGAGGCTCAAACATAACTACTCTACCGTAGAGGTAAAAATAGAACTCAAAGGAAAATGAGTGAAGGATGTAATGGTGAGAGAAGGAGGTGGTCGTGATATAGTCATTTCATTCAGCTCTAGGGAGGCCTTGAGAAGTACAATAGGTAAGATCAATGACTGGTTCCATGATTGGTGTGAATACATCACATAGTGGAAATCTGGTATGCAGTTTCAGCAGGAAAGGTATGTTTGGATTAGCTGCTATGGTGTACCTCTGAATCTATGAAATTCTGATACTTCCAGAAAGATAGGCCGACTTTGGAGGGAAGTGATTCATCTAGATCGAGACATTTGTGAACCAACATCTTTTCGTTGTGGAAAGGTAAAAATAGCCACAAATGTTATGGAACTGATTAATACCAGTCTGAATCTAGAATACAAAGGTAGAGTATACCCAATAAGAGTCTGTGAGGAACAGATTATCAAGGAGGCATTGACCAGTTGCAAAGGAACTAGCACTAATGATGGTGAAGAGGAGGTCAATTCCAACGTTAATGGGGGACTACAATCAGTTACAGAGAGCAAGAGGGAAGTAGAAGATGCTAACAAGGCTGCTGAGGTAGAGGATGATGTGGCAGGAAAGAATGAGAAGGCAAAAGGTGTTTCAACCCCTAGGCTGAAGAAGGGTGGTGGTAGAGGTAGGTGACAGTTGCTTTCAACTATTAGTGATGAAAGAGACAGAAGAGTGTATGGGGAATTCAAATGAAGCAGGCTCCGGCGTGAGTGATACAATGACGATAGTGGAAAGTATGCAGGAGCAATAGATGCAGAAGTGTAATCATGAGTTGGGAAAAGTTGATGAGATTCAAAAAGATGATGGACAGGTATTCATTCCAGGCTTTATTAGAAGTTTGAGTGAAACCCAAAAAGCAAGACCTGGTATTAGTTTGGAGGTGGATTTGGGCCAAGACCAATCTTGAGCCCAGCCCATTGAGTTCGTCCAATACAAAACTAATGGAAATGGACTCAGTCATCTTCTGGTAAGTATTGAAGGAGGCCACATAGGGGTGGGCTATAAATCCAAAACTAATGATTCAATTAGTGCCTCTAGTGGTGGCTCCATCAATAACCTGTTTAAGCGAGTCCCAAGGAAAGTGATCAGGAAAGGTATGCATAAACATCCAGTCGTAGTAGGTGGGTTTACTGGGCTGGCTACAAAAATTAGACAGAGAGGAGTGGGTGCAAGAAGAAGCAAGGCACATCAGAAAACCATGGTGCCTAAATCTATAGTAGTGCAAAGGCCAAGTGTAGATAATAGTCAAAACAACTGTGAAGCAGATAAACTACAAGAGGCTCAAGGAACGTTATTTTTGGGGAAAAGTCTAGGGCATGACTTCAAAGGGCAGGATGCAGAATTATTAAGAAATTTGTACAATTGGAAGATAAGGACAAGGAGAGTGTTAGGTCCCTTGATTGTCAAATCCAGATACAAAACCTTGTGTTGTTCAAGTTGTTTATTTTTCAGTATTTTTGTTCTTCCCGCTCGAGCGGGGACATTGACGCTCGAGCGGAATTTGTGGTCTCCCAGTATTTGTGACAGGTCTGTAAAAGTACTGGAGTGCGTAATTTTGCGCTCGAGCGGGTGGTGAAGCGCTCGAGCGGACCACTGTGTTACCACACGCGTATGTTGTTGAAGCCGCTCGAGCGGGCTGTTGGGCGCTCGAGCGGAGATCGCAGATTCAGGTTTCCTATTTATATCGTTTTAGGTTGTTTTTAGGTGGACTTTTGCTAGATCTGATTCAAGGGTTCTAGGGTTTCGTTCAGAGGATTTATTCTGGGTTTTGGTGAGTTTTTTCCTTGATATTTTGAGAAGAGTTCTTCACTCATGATCTAAAATACATACATCAAGGAGTTGGTGACTTTGATTTCAAGAGAGAGAGTTCTTCAGTGGATTCCGAAGATTAAAACGTAGAATCCAAAAGGTGTTTGATTCTACGCAGTCGTTAATTCGACAAGAGAAGTTGTGGTGTGGAATCAACTTCAGGATCAATTCCGTGACGAAGGCGTGGTGAAAGAGTTACAGAAGATTCAGAGACAAATTGACTGGGTTGGGTAATTTGTATGGTATCTTTGTAATCTTTTTGTTCTTCAGTAGTGGATTGATAGTGGCGGTTCGCCCGTGGTTTTTGATTACAATTGAAGGCTCTTCAATTGTGGTTTTTTCCACGTAAAAAATCGTTTGTGTCGATTTATTGTTTATTCTCAAAAACAAACAAACTAAAATCACTCTCGTAAGTGTTTGATGATTTTAGGTTGAGTGTTTTGATTTATTGGGATTTGGAATAAGTTAATCTTGATCTAATCACAAATCACGTAGGATTTTCAATTGGTATCAGAGCAGGTCACTCTTTGTTTTTTTTAAAAACTATAGGAGTGTGATTTTGTGTGATTAGTATCATGGATTCTATTCGTGAAGGTAACTCCACTCATAGACCCCCATTACTTGACGGAACAAACTATTCTTATTGGAAAGCTCGTATGAGAGCTTTTTTAAAATCCATCGATGAGAAAGTTTGGCACTCCGTAATCTTTGGGTGGAGTGAACCTACAATCACCGTTGATGGGATTGATATTCCTAAACCCCTTGATAAATGGGACACAATCGATTACCAGAATTCGAGTTGGAACAGCAAAGCTCTAAACTCCCTCTTCTGCTCTGTCACACCTGAAGAATTCCGTCGAATTTGCACGTGTGAAATAGCAAAAGAGGCGTGGGATATTCTTGAAACGATTCACGAAGGTACCACCTCTGTTAAAAGGGCAAAACTTCAACGTCTCACGTCCGCCTTTGAAACCCTTTTTATGCGCGACGGTGAGACGTTCGATGAATTTTATGCAAAACTCAGTGATATCGTGAATTCCTGTTTCACTCTCGGTGAAAGAATCCCGGAAGCAAAAGTTGTTGGAAAAATTTTGAGGTCCCTTCCCGAGAGGTTCCAACCAAAGGTGACAGCCATTGAGGAGGCTCAGAATGTTGATACCCTCAAGCTCGATCAATTGGTTGGAAATTTGCAGACTTATGAAGCCCACCAAATTTCTAAGAAAAAGCAAAAAGAAAATATGGCTTTCACGAGTGCCCATGAGACTGCAAAACCTCCGGAGACTGAATTTGATTTAGAATCTGAAATGACGGCTATGCTTACAAAACAGTTTAAAATTTTTTTGAAAAAGAAGCCGAATTTCAGAGCCCCTATTTCAAAAGATAAGAGTAGTGACAAACCCAAAACTGTTCCACCAAAATTTTCTCAAACTACTGAAAAAAAGATTGTAAGGGGACCAGGGGTCAAGTGTTATGAGTGTCAAGGGTTTGGTCACATTGCCCTTGAATGCCCTTCGAAAAAGAATCGAAAGAAAGTCTACACTGTAACTTGGGATGATGAAAGCGGGTCGGAGCAAGAACCCGAAGAACCTGAATCTGGAGAAGACGGGGATAGTGCTTTTATGGCTTTTTGGTCCACTTTCACTCAAACTCTTCCAAAGCCAGCGGAGTTAGCTCGTGGTCAGAACTTGCATCATGCTCCTACTTTTGATGGGAGTAACTACCTGTTTTGGAAAATCAGAATGAGGGCTTTTCTGAGAGCCTTTGATCCAGAAGGCTGGCAGGCCATTGAAGAAGATACAGAAAGTGTTGACAGTCCGAGCAATCTGAGAGCCCTTAGCACTATTCGTAGAGCAATTTCTGCTGAAGAACAGCAACGGGTTGTTCGTTGCACAAAGGCTAAAGAGGCATGGGAAATTTTGAGCCAATTCCATGAAAGAGGAAACTCACATTCACCACCATCTAGTGACTTTTCAGTCTTAGTTGCAAGATTGGAGGAGGCAAAGGAGAATGAAGAGCAAAAAGAGGATGATGAAACATCTGAGGATAATGAGGAGATCAATGGCGATGAACTACAACAAGCCTACGAAAAGCTGTACGAGGAATCCTTGAATTTGTCCAAACTCAACGACAAACTCTCTCTCAAGCTCAAGACATGTGAGAGTGAGAATGTCAGGCTGAAAGGAGAACTTGTAACAGCAAAGCAGAATATCGTTAAGATCTCGAGTGACAGGCAAGACTTATGTGGAAAATTACTATCCTCTGAAACTGAAAGGAATGAACTTCTGAAGGTGTATTCCACATATGAAGAAAAGCTTGAAAGTCTTGAGCTGTGACAAGCCAGATTGGAAGAGATAGTCTGTCAAAAGGATGAAGAGCTTCGGGTTGCTAGAGCCACTATTGCCATGTGGAACAAAGGTTCAAAATCTTTAGAAGACATCCTCGGGTCTCAACAAATGGGTTGCGACAAAAGCGGGTTAGGCTATGGTGCAACAGCACACAAGGGACAGGCCTCTACTTCACATGACAAGAAGACTCAAGCAAAGGGAAAATTGAAGGTAGACCAGGCTGATCTCTCTCTCCGTCTACCGAAAGCTGGTAAAATCAACAAAAAGGAGGTAAAACCGGTTTTTATTTGTCATCACTGTGGTAGGTATGGCCACATTCGTCCTTACTGTTTTGAACTTTTTGGTAAGGTGTCTCAAAAGGGTAGAAATTCTAATACTTTTTGGGTTAGGAGACAACCTTACATGTCTAGGGTGAACACCAAGACTAAAAAGATTTGGATTAGAAAAGAGGATTTGACTTGTTTTGTTGCTCACACTGCTCTAAAAGCTCGTGATTCACACATGTGGTATCTTGATAGTGGGTGTTCTCGTCATATGTCCGGTAACAAATCCTACTTCACCTCCCTTGAAAAATATGAAGGAGGAATTGTTACCTTTGGAGATGGCGGCACTTCGAGAGTCATTGGTAAGGGCTCTATAAGTGTTGCTGGTCTTCCCAAGCTGGATAATGTTCTACTAGTTGATGGTCTTAAAGCAAATCTTTTAAGCATTAGTCAAATGTGTGATTCCCATCATGAAGTATTGTTTTCTAAAAATAAATGTGAAATTTTGGATAAAAAGGGAAATACTGTCTTACATGGGGTTCGCACATCTGATAACTGCTATGGGATTGTTACTACTAATGATCTCACTTGTCACTCTGCCATCATTAGTAACATTGACTTGTGGCATCAAAGATTAGGTCACATGAATTTCAATGACCTAACTAAGATAGCCAACAAAGAGCTTGTGAGGGGAATACCTAAACTAGGTAAGAATTTGAGCCGTGTGTGTGGACCATGTCAGCTTGGCAAGCAAACCCGTGCTCCTCATAAAAAAGTGAACAGCTTTACAACCAAACGTCCTCTTGAATTGGTTCACATGGATTTAATGGGCCCTACTCGCACTGAAAGCATCGGAGGTAAAAGATACATTTTTTTAACTGTTGATGATTTTACTCGATTTTCGTGGGTAAATTTTTTAAGGGAAAAATCTGATACGTTTGATGCTTTCCAGGCCTTAGTCCTTAAAATCCAAAATGAACAGGGTGTTTCCATTGGGCGTATCATAAGAATCCGAACTGATCATGGTCGTGAATTCGAAAATAGTTCGTTTTCGGATTTTTGTGATATGCATGGAATCAAGCATGAATTTTCTGCCCCTATTACTCCACAACAAAATGGAGTTGTTGAGAGGAAGAACAGGGTTGTTCAAGAAATGGCTAGGGTCATGCTCCTTAGTAAGAAACTTCCTCCTAAGTTTTGGGCTGAAGCCTTAAATACTGCTGTGTATGTCATAAATCGCGTGTATTTAAGGCCCGGCACTTTACAAACTCCATATGAATTGTGGAAGGGTTTGAAACCTAATGTAAAATACTTCAAAACTTTTGGGAGTAAGTGTTACATCTTCAAAGATAGAGAGCCTTTGGGCAAATTTGACTCCCGAAGTGATGAAGGTATTTTTCTAGGGTATTCAACCACTAGTAGGGCTTTTAGAGTCTATAACCTGCGAACTTCATCTTTAATGGAATCTATCAATGTGGTTATAGATGACACAGGTGCACCTACTCCAGCAACAAATGAGGATGATAATGATGAGTCTCCAATCTTGAACACGGAATCACAAAATCAAGGAGAAGGCGCAGACCCATCACAAGAAATGGTTACAGAACCATCTTCACAGGTAAGGTCAAGTCCAAAGAGTGCTCCAAGGGACATCACTCCTGTTGCCCCTGTCACCGCAAGTCCTGAGCTTAAACCATCAGCTAGGGTGAAACTGAATCATCCAGCTCAACAGGTGATTGGAAGTGTCTCGGATCGAATGAAAACCCGAAGACAGATTCGGGATGAGGTATCACATATGTGTTATGTTTCATTAATTGAACCTAGGAATTTTAAAGAAGCCTTGCTAGATGATAGTTGGGTCAATGCTATGCATGAAGAATTAGGTCAATTTGAACGTAACAAAGTTTGGACTCTAGTTCCCAGACCTAGAGACATGAATGTGATAGGTACCAAGTGGATCTTTAAAAATAAATCTGATGAGAATGGTACGGTTGTTAGGAACAAAGCTAGGCTGGTTGCTCAAGGCTACACACAAGTAGAGGGTGTTGACTACGATGAGACGTTTGCCCCAGTTGCACGTCTCGAATCTATTCGTATTTTACTTGGTGTTGCATGTTTTCTTGGATTTAAATTATTTCAAATGGATGTGAAAAGTGCTTTTCTGAATGGGTACTTGAAAGAAGAGGCATATGTTGAGCAACCAAAAGGGTTTGAGGACCCTAAATGTCCTAATCATGTCTACAAGTTAGACAAGGCTTTGTATGGCTTGAAACAAGCCCCTCGTGCTTGGTATGATAGACTCACTACATTTCTTCTTGATAATGATTTTCAAAGGGGTAGTGTGGATAAGACTTTATTTGTGAAACATACTAAGTCTCATATTCTTGTTGCTCAGATTTATGTTGATGATATTGTGTTTGGATCCACTGCGGAACATCTTGTGAAATATTTTTCGGATTGCATGACACATGAGTTTGAGATGAGCATGATGGGAGAGTTGTCTTATTTTTTGGGTCTTCAAATTAAACAATCTCCTTCAGGAATATTTATGTCTCAGTCTAAGTATGCGAAAAATCTTGTGTCTAAGTTTGGTCTTGAGTCTGCCAAACATGCCCGCACTCCCATGAGCACCAGTCTTCACCTCTCCAAAGATTCCTCTGGTATTGATGTTGATCCTACCCTTTATAGGAGTATGATAGGGAGTCTTTTGTATCTCACAGCCAGTCGTCCAGATATTGCTTTCAGTGTAGGTGTTTGTGCCCGTTACCAAGCTAGTCCTAAAGAGTCATATCTACTTGCTGTCAAACGCATCATTAAATATGTTAATGGGACTTTGGGGTATGGGGTTTGGTTTTCTACTGATACTACAGCTGAGATTACTGGTTTTTCTGATGCCGACTGGGCAGGGTGTGCTGATGATAGGAAAAGTACTTCTGGGGGGTGTTTTTACCTTGGGAATAATCTGGTTTCCTGGCATAGTAAAAAGCAAAATGCCATCTCTCTTTCTACTGCTGAGGCTGAGTACATTGCTGCAGGGAGTTGTTGTGCTCAAATGTTGTGGATGAAGCAAATGCTTCATGATTATGGGATAGAACAGAACACTCTCACTCTTTTTTGTGATAACACAAGTGCCATAAACATTTCAAAAAATCCAGTCCAACACTCTTGCACCAAACATATTGACATCCGTCATCATTTTATTCGAGAGTTAGTGGATGAAGGCCTTGTTGTTCTTGAGCACATTCCCACTGAGCATCAAAAAGCTGATATTTTTACAAAACCCCTTGATCTTCTTCGGTTTGAGTTCCTTAGAAAGACCTTGGGTGTCATGCTCGATCACTAGAGTGTTACTTGTTTCTTGAGTAGGTGTGCTTGTTTGTGCCTTATGAATGCTTGGATGTGATAATCCCCTTATCATTGATAGCTGTTTACTTGCATCCAATTTTTTTACACTACTCATGCTGCTTACAAGATCACATTGTTCATTGGTCATAGCTCATTTTGAATGCCCATGCTCATTAACCACATGATCTCATTCTGTACACATCCTTGAGATTAATTGTTGCCGGGGTTTCCGCACATGTGATCAAAGTTCTCTATGGACCACTAACAGTGTTTCTTGTACTTTTACTGTGGAATTGACCGATACTAGCATATCATGGGTGATGTTGAGTCTCTTAACCATCTTCCATCTATTTTCACTTTCACGGTTTCTCCCTCAGTTCCTTGAAGTCCGGGCATTAGGAAAAGGCTACCTCAGAGGCACCAACCAGGCCATCCTTTATGATTTCATTCTTCTCTGGTTTGGTTTCCATACTCTTGAGAGTGAAAGCCACCAGTGAGTGCCCACAAAAAAAAAAAGAAAAAAAAAAGGGACTCTTTGACTGAGGGGGAGCCTCCGCATTTACTCAACAAATACCCCGTGATTCCTAGTGGTTTGATTTTTCACTGTATTGTTGAGTTACTCTTGATGGAGGTCCAGCCATCCGATCACTACTAGGATTAACTCTAGCTCAGTGACCTCTCATGGATTGCACACACGCACTTCTTTTTGTGAGCTCTCATATTGGTTTTTGGGTTGTACATTCTCATGTAGCTTATGCTCATTGATTATATTTTATCTGCTTAGCTCATGATTTCCAGTGTAATTTTTTTTTTAAATTGCAAGTTCACTAGATTCATGAATTGCGGATTATTTCATCTTAGTATTCACTTGGTTCAGTATGATCATCTATTTTTGTTTCAGGTCTCCCCTCTTGTTGTTGAGTTGTTTTTTGTTTTTTTTTGTTAAAAAAAAAAAAAAAAAAAAACCCGCTCGAGCGGCTCTGTTCACGCTCGAGCGTATTTTTGCGCCTTGCAGTAGTTTGCCCTCTGCCTTTACAGTTCTGAGAGCGGTTTTTTGGCGCTCGAGCGGCCTTATGCGCGCTCGAGCGGGTTCCAGCTAGCCTTGCATCACGCTCGAGCGGTCTTTCCTACGCTCGAGCGGACCGATTTTATATAAAACTCCCTCCTTCGACTCTTCAGGTCATTTTTTTTCCCTACTCTTCAGTTTCTCAGACCTAGGGTTTGGCTCGTGGGCTTTGTGTGGTCGATTTCAACCTCTTTCGTTCTCTTCCTTCCTGATTTCCCTATTGGTAAGTTTTCCCCTCTCTTCTCCTCTGTTTTGTCTCTTTTGTCGGCACTTTTGGGGGTTGTATTCTGGTCGTGCTTTGTTTTTTTTAGCTTCTTGGTTTTTTTGTTTTTTCTTTTTCTTCACACACTCTTTCACTGCATCTTCCTGTCTTCCTCATGTTGCATTTCTTGTTTTTGTGTATACCCTCAGTGTTTGTGTGAGTTCCACATGCTTGCAGTTTCTGTGTTTGTGCTCCCTGTGTGAGCCCCTGTTTTGAACACAAGATAGAGCAGTGTTGTCATATGCAGTACCATTTGTTTTGATCTTAGTGTTTAGCTTCACTAGGCCATTTCTATTCTGCCATTATCAGTATGCACATTTTTGCCTTATGTTTTTCATTAATATGTGTTTTACATGTTTATGAAATGCTGCCCCTGCAAATTGTCATCCATGATTTTGCATTCTGTGTTTAAATGTTGCTAATGATTTCTGTCTTGTGTCTGTTTTGATATTCGGGTTTGGTTTCTTTTTGGGTTGGTTGTTTTTTTTCTGGTTTTAGTCTTCTCTCCTCTCATCATGTCCGCCCCTAAACGCCGAAAGGCAACTGTGTCTCGTCCTACCTTTAATTCTGAGAGGTTTCAAAATGCTCAGCAAGACAAGTTGTTTCATAAGTCTTTTGACGCTCGCACTGTTCACCTAGAGTGGACTGTCCAACCTAACACATTCGAGTCCATCCCTATCCGTCATCTGTTTGATCCTCTAGGTGGTGACTTGGTCTTGTCATTTTCTGGGCGTCAAAACCTTGACTGGATTCGAGAATTTTATTGTAATATTGAGCAAATTAGTGATGTTGAGCCTTCCTTTACTACTTGGGTTCGATCCAAATCCATTTCCGTCACCCCAGCTCTCATTCGACATCTTCTTAAGATTGATCAAGTGTTCCCTCAACACTATCCTTATCCAGTCCCAGGTCGTCCTACCTGTGATTTCACCCATGTGACTGAGGTACTTTGTGGTTCTTCCCGTCCTTGGCCTACAGGCGCTTTGATTAAACAGTTTGAACTTCTTCCGGAGTTTAGACTGCTTAATCTGATTGTTTGTGCCAACATTCTTGTGACCACTCACTCCTCCGAAATTAATCAAGACCAAGGTTTTGTGTTATTTTGTATCGCCCGTCATATGTCTATTGATCTCGCTCCCTTGATTATTCGGAAAATGATAGGTGTCTCTGGGAATAGACAGTTAGGGCTTCCTTATGGGTGTTTGATTAATCGCCTTTTGTCTGACCTTGGGGTTCGGGTGTTCGAGGATGATGAGTTTGCCTTTCCCTCCCGACCTTTCACAAAGAAAACTGTCTCACAGAGTCGGGCTCATGTTAAGGGGGAGTCTTCTCGGGCTGATCCTTCTGCAGGTACCACTGCTGGCCTTGCTGAGGAGGCTGAATATGATGCTGCCACCGCCGGGGGTGAGGAGGATCCTACTCCACCTGTTCCACCTCGCCCTTTTCCTGACCAGCTTCAGCGTTTTGAGGAGGCCATGACCCGGAGGTTAGATCTTCTTGATGCCCGTTTTGATGCCTTTGATGGTCGTCTTGGTCAGATGGAGCAGACTGCCGCTCACACTACTTCGTAGCTGGACCACATCATTTCCTTGCTGACGCTTCAGTCGCCCCCTCCTCCACCTGGTGCTTGATTTCTTGCTTTCTTCATTCCCGGTCAAAAAGGGGGAGAGTGGTTCTTGCTGTTCTTGATGCTGTTTGTTCTTGATGCTGTTCTTGATGGATTGATGGTATATTGTATTTATGGTATTTTTTTTTGTTTTTTTTTTGTTCACCTGGATATTGTTATGTTCTCCTGGTCTCTGGATATTTTGTTGTTCATATGGATATCTTGGCTATTTTGTTTCTTTGGTTCTATCGGATGGACACGTTTTGATATATTCTTATATAGTTCCACAAGTTTTGTTTTTTCTGGTATGTTGTTGGTTTTTTTTCAGGTATATGTTGGAGGACGAGTTGGCTTGATGGACTGATACATTGCAAGTTTGTTTGTTTAGCAAGATGTTTTGAGTTTTTTTTGGTTGTTTAGTTCGTGTGTTTAAGAACATTTGTTTAGAAAAGAACATTTGTTTAGAAAGGTTTTGTCCGGGAATTGACAAAGGGGGAGATTGTTAGGTCCCTTGATTGTCAAATCCAGATACAAAACCTTGTGTTGTTCAAGTTGTTTATTTTTCAGTATTTTTGTTCTTCCCGCTCGAGCGGGGACATTGACGCTCGAGCGGAATTTGTGGTCTCCCAGTATTTGTGACAGGTCTGTAAAAGTACTGGAGTGCGTAATTTTGCGCTCGAGTGGGTGATGAAGCGCTCGAGCGGACCACTGTGTTACCACACGCGTATGTTGTTGAAGCCGCTCGAGCGGGCTGTTGGGCGCTCGAGCGGAGATCGCAGATTCAGGTTTCCTATTTATATCGTTTTAGGTTGTTTTTAGGTGGACTTTTGCTAGATCTGATTCAAGGGTTCTAGGGTTTCGTTCAGAGGATTTATTCTGGGTTTTGGTGAGTTTTTTCCTTGATATTTTGAGAAGAGTTCTTCACTCATGATCTAAAATACATACATCAAGGAGTTGGTGACTTTGATTTCAAGAGAGAGAGTTCTTCAGTGGATTCCGAAGATTAAAACGTAGAATCCAAAAGGTGTTTGATTCTACGCAGTCGTTAATTCGACAAGAGAAGTTGTGGTGTGGAATCAACTTCAGGATCAATTCCGTGACGAAGGCGTGGTGAAAGAGTTACAGAAGATTCAGAGACAAATTGACTGGGTTGGGTAATTTGTATGGTATCTTTGTAATCTTTTTGTTCTTCAGTAGTGGATTGATAGTGGCGGTTCGCCCATGGTTTTTGATTACAATTGAAGGCTCTTCAATTGTGGTTTTTTCCACGTAAAAAATCGTTTGTGTCGATTTATTGTTTATTCTCAAAAACAAACAAACTAAAATCACTCTCGTAAGTGTTTGATGATTTTAGGTTGAGTGTTTTGATTTATTGGGATTTGGAATAAGTTAATCTTGATCTAATCACAAATCACGTAGGATTTTCAGAGAGGTTAGGAGGGAGGACTGATGCTACCCTATATTCAGTAATGTTGGGAGGTGGTAGAGCTGAAAAATGTTTTATTATGAAGTTACTAAGCTAGAATATTAGAGGGATTGGAAAACTTGAAAAGAGGAGAAAGATCAAGAACCTGCTATTTGATAAGAAAATTTATATGGCTTTGATTCAAGAAACAAAAGGTCAAGCATGTCCAACCTGGTGATTAGGAGTTTGTGGCCAAGAGAAAAGATGGAATCCATGGTTGTGGATGCAATGGGTGTGGCAGGTGGATTGGTATGCATATGGGATCCTGATGGATTTCAACTCTCAGAATGCTGTAGCAATAGAAATTTCATTCTGCTCTCAGTTACCATTCTGCACTCCTTTAATTGTGTTATTTTAAATATCTATGCCCTAAATGATATTTTGAGGAGAAGGAAATTATGGGAGCCCCTTTTAAATTTGAATACCCTCTTTCCAAAACCATGGTGTCTTGGAGGTGACTTCAATGAGATCACAAATCTGGGGGAAAGAATAGGAAATTCAAGGAGGGATAGAGGTATGAAAGAGTTTAAAGAGTTCATAGATAGATGTGAGGTGACTGATATGAAAATGATTGGGAGAAAATTCACTTGGTGTAATGCCCATGATGGAAACAAATGGAGTAGAATTGACAGATTTCTCCTTAGCCCAGAGTGGATTGAGAGATATAAATTCAAACTGTGGGGACTGCCAAGGTTGGTCTCAGATCATTACCCTATAGTGCTCATGGAAGATAAGAGGGATTAGGGTCCCAAACCTTTCAAATTCTTAAATGCTTGGTTCCTATACCCAAATTTTGCACCTTTTGTGGAGAATATCTGGAAGGAATTTCAATTTCAAGGGAATGATGAGTACATTTTGCAAAGGAAAATGCAGGCTCTAAAGATGGCATTAAAGGAGTGGAATAGGGAGGTTTATGGTAATATTGCTACTCAACTAAAAGCAATAGAAGATTAGCTAAATACCTTAGATCTAAGGGCAGAAGTAAGACCTCTGGAGGATGCTAAAATCAAACAAAAAAAGAGGCAAGGAATGACATGTGGAGATTGAGTAGGATGATGGAATGGGCATGGCTGCAAAAGTCAAGGTTAGATTGGAATATGAAAGGGAACACGAACACAATGTATTTTCATGTCATGGTTACTAATAGAAAAAATTGAGGAACCAAACCTGGTCAAGGATAAGGTGTGGTCACACTTTACAAAGCAGTTTTCAGAAAAATGGAGGCATAGACCTGTGATAGGAGGTGATTTCAATAATGTAAGGCAAAGTGATTCATTTCATATGCTAGAGTCAGAATTTTTAGCAGAGGAGGTTTGGGAAGCTGTCAAACATTGTAACGGAAACAAAGCTCCACGTCCAAATGGTTTCAATTTAATGTTTTTTCAGAAACACTAGGAGGTGCTCAAAGATGATGTGATACTCTTTATGACAGATTTCCATGAGAGGGGCAGATTGGCCAGTGATATGAATAGCTTTTTCATCACACTTATTCCAAAGAAAGTGAATGCAGCTAATCTAAATGAATATAGGTCCATCAGCCTAATTGGGTCAGCTTACAAAATACTCACCAAGGTTCTTGCAAGTAGACTAAAAAAGGTAATGCCAACTGTAATTGGTGAAGCTCAATCAGCATTCCTAGGAGAAAGAAACATACTTGATGGAGTATTGATTGCAAATGAAATTGTGGATGGGTGGGAAAAAAACCAAGAAAAGAGGGTTGTTCTTCAAAATTGATTTTGAAAAGGCTTATGACTCCCGCAACTGGGAATTCTTCAATGCTATCTAGCTTTGGCTTTGGATCAAAATGGATTTCTTGGATGAAAGAATGTCTCTCTTCAGCTCGAATCTCAATACTTGTGAATGGTTCACCAACTAAGGAATTCAGTCCCCAAAAAGGTCTTAAACAAGGGGATCCATTATCTCCTTTCCTATTTAACTTGGCTACAAAAGGGTTGAACATATTACTTATGAGAGATAGGGAGTTGGGGTTACTGAAAGGAGTAGTATTTGGTGATAATGAAGTAGTAGTTTCTCATCTTCAATTTGCAGATGACTCCTTATTGTTCTATGATGTTGAATGCTCAGAAGTGCTAAATTTTAAAAGGATCTTAAGGTGTTTTGAAGTTCCATTAGGGCTTAAGATAAACTATCATAAAAGTGTGGTATGTGGTTTTGGTATCTCTGAATCTGTGTTCAGTGTGTTTGTTTCCATGCTGAACTGTAAATCTAAGTCAATGCCACTGAAGTAACTTGGTTTGCCATTGGGTGCTAGCCCTCATAGGAAGCTGAGTTGGAAACCTGTCATTGAGAAGATAAAGCTCAGGCTTGCTGGTTGGAAGAGGTGATTTCTCTCCTTTGCAGGCAGGTTAACTCTGATTAATGCAGTGTTATCAAGCCTACCAGTGCATTACCTCTCTCTATTCAAGATGCCAGAAGGGATAGCAAAAGAAATTGAAAAATTGCAAGCCTCATTCTTATCGGGTGGCTTTGAGTTAAAGAGAAAAGTTCTTTTAGTGAAATGGGAAGAGGTATAACAAAAAGCATCAAACAAGGGGGGCTAGGTGTTAGAAGAACCAGAGACATGAATATGTGTTTATTAATCTAGTGGTGGTGGAGGTTTGCCAATGAGGAAACAGCCTTGTGGAAGAAGGTGATTTGCAGCAAATAAAAAGTTGAATGTGGGAAATGGCTCCCAAATCCTCAAGTAGGCAGCAGATTCTCCAAGATTTGGGGAGATATTTTGGTAGTAGCAAACCAAAGGGTCAGCCTCTTGCAATTTTATGTCAATAATCTTCAGATTAAAGTGCGAAATGGGTGTAGAGTATGCTTTTGGCATGACTGCTGGCATGGAAGAGTTAGCCTTAAAGAGTTATTTCCTAGACTTTTTAGATTGTCTAATGATAAGGACGGGTCTCTCAGGGCCTATGCTGTTAAAAGTGGTAGCTCTAATAATTGGGTGTCCAGCTTTAGGAAGGCCTTATTTCAATGGGAACAAGATGAGCTTAACACACTTAATCAATCTATCAGAGCAGGGCCTATTTTGAATTTGAACTTGCATACTACGGACAAGGCAGTTTGGTCAGCAACCAAACCAAGGCAATCCTATGTCTCAACCCTTTATAATCACACTGATTTAGAGCATAGTGAATTCAAGAGCTCTAGAAGATTGGTGTGGGTTAAGTACCTCCCCCCGAAAATCCAATTTTTTGGATGGCTTGCTTGGAAACATAAGGTAAAAACCTCTGTATTTTTGCACAGAATTGGAGTGTTGAATGCTTGTGCTGAAACTATATGTATTTTCTGTAAAGAAGCCCAAGAAACAATAGAGCATCTATTTATTTTCTGTCATATGGTATGGAGAGTTTGGGCAAGTCTTCTGCAATGGTGGGGAACTCATTGGGTGACGTCTGGATCAGTTGAAAGGCTCCTATAGTGGTGGGCTATGAATAACTTCACCAAAGCTGAAAGGAGAATTTGGAATGCAATTCCTTTTATGGCTCTTTGGTCCATTTGGAAGCACAGGAATGAATGCCTTTTTCAAGATATCCAACCAAACTTGGAAGAGTTACATGAAGCTATCACTGTTAGGATTGCAAGTCGGCTAAAATCTACCTCAAGGGATTTCCATTTTTCCATCACTGATTTTATGTATAATTTGGTGCAAATTAGATTATGCTTGGGAGGGAGGTTGTAATGCATTATTTGTCAAGAGCAGTAGCTACAACTAGTATATAAGCAGATGTAATTTCTCTAGAACTCAGCTTTGTCCTGATTCGAAGGCAACACAGCTTCGTCTTGGTGGTGTCATGCAGCACATCAGGTTATATGCACCATATCATGGTCTTGGTGAAGCTCTGGTGCCTGTCTCTGTTTTTCTCATTTAGGGCTGTTACTAGTGGTTGTTTTATTGTTTGCTTTGTTACTTTTGTTGTTTTGGCTTTGTTTGTTGGTTAGCTCCAAGCTCCTCTTTATTGATGTAATTCTCATACTTTGTATGTCCTCATCAATAGAGATTTTTTTTGCCGTTCAAAAAAAAAATTAAAAAGGGACACTTTCCTAATTTCCAAAAGGTGGAACATTAGTTAAATAAATTAAATATAAATATGTTTTTTTATTATTTATAATTTAACTAAGTATATAACCTTTAACATAACATAATTATAAAAAGATCATTACTATTTGAAAGTGGGGACGCTGCTGTGCAGCGCGCGCAGCAGCGTTTGTTGTGCAGCAATATGAGCCCATTTCGGGGCCCGTTTTGATAATTCGAACTGTTCACATTTTAGAATACGTCAAGTAGAACATGCTTGCAAAAAAATCAAGTTAATCGGATATCATTTACCTATTCATCCACTCACATTTGTATTCATTTTAATCAAGTCAAAATACATTTGTATTTATTTTTGTAGATACAAATGTGAGTGGATGAATGTGTAAACGATATTCGATTAACTTGATTTTTTACAGGCATGTTCTACTTTACGTATTCTAAAATGTGAATGGTTCGGATTATCAAAATAGACCCCGAAATGGGCCCAAATCGCCACATAGCAGACGCTGCTGCGCGAGCTGCGCAGCATCGTCCCCATATCCTTACTATTCAAGTTCAAAAAATAAATTCATTTTTCAAGTCCAATAATGTGGCAATCAATTAGGATATTTAAGGCGATATTGTCTCTTGTATTTTCTTTAATTATCAACCAATCATATTACTTACACATCATTAAGTCTAGAATGTAGGCTTATATATAATATTTCCAACATTCATTTAGAGCCAAACACACTCCTATGTTAATCTCCATTTAGGATATCTAAACCCAACTCCAAACTTGATAGTAGGTGTGACCAAACACCCCATTTCAACCAAAAAAAAAAAAAAAGTGTAGATTTTTTTTTTTTGTTTACATCGTTGCCTTCATTCTTCCCTCTCTAACTTCTCTCTCATTTTCCTTTACTTTCTTGGTGGCCAAACACCACACCTTTGCTCCACCCTTACACCACCACCTTAACCCACCATCTCCACCACCGCCGGCCACCTTATCTCGCCAGAAAAAGGGTCCGGTCGGCCACTCCTTCACTCCATCCGAAAATCGCACAATAGAAGTACCAACTCTAGATTTTTCTTAATCTTTTGAAGAATCAAAGCTTGGGGTTTATTTTCTTGGTGGATTAAAGGCTTGTAATTGATAAGAATCTCTCTAAAAGTTTAGTTTAAGGTTTTACATATTTTGAGTTAGAGATGATGAAATTTTTTTTTGTATTTTAGATCTATTATGATTTGGGGTTTGATTGTTGAGTTTTATACTCTCAATTAGTTTCTATGAATGTTTTACATGTAGAAAAATGGTCAATTTGATGGTTGTTTTGGAGATTAAGATTTGGGTTAATCTAGGGTTTGAATGAGATGTAAAAATTGGGAATTTTGGTGTTAGGAAATTTATATGTTAAAATTGATTTGATAAATGGTGGATTGGGTATCTCTATGCTCTATGGAGGAATTTTATAAATGATTGAAGTGATTTTACTTAAGTTGTTGAGTTTATGAAAAATGTTGATTTTTGACTTTTGTAGTTAATTGATGGTGGCATTGTGCATATAAATTGATTGGATATTTAAAAAGTTACTAACTCAAAAATGTACAAAGGATGAGTGTTGTAGAGATTGGATAAGTTATTTTGTTTGGGTGACTTGAAGTTGGAAGAGTTCTTTAGCTTGTCATTCCATAACATAACTTATTTAGGATCATTTTTGTAGATGTTGTAATTTTCATTAAAAGCTTTTTTCCTAATTTTAGATCTTATTTACTAATGGTTAGGATTGGAGGAAGGCGTCTCTACACCTCTTGGAAATTAATTTGTAGAGTCTCAAATATATGCTTTTGCTATTTTTGGAGGTGAGTATACTTACCATGGAAATTACCTTACCTCTATCTTTATTACAAAGTTTGAAAATAATTTTGAATTAAAGGAAGTGAATGATACATTTCATCATGATATATGTATAAAAAGAAAAATATATAAATCTATTGAGGCAAAGGGTAGAGTTTAAATAAATATATGATTTCATTTGTATAATGAAGCACTAAATTTTTATGAGAATTTATTTAAGTTGAGTCCTTCAAATTTTATGATGATGATGATGATTGACTGACAATGAAACGTTGTACAAGGGTATTCATTGTATTGATCATATAACCAAATATAGCCTTTGGGGCCACAAGGGCCTAAATGCTTTGGGGTCCTGGGGACCGAAATGTTTTAAGGACCACAAGGGTCGTTGTATATATAAGGGGTCCCGGGGACCGAAACATTGAAATGAGAATTGAAGTGCTATGTCGACATGAGTTATGTTCCTATGGTTATGTTTTGGGTAACGGTACCGTCACTACCTAAGTCGTGAGCTAACGCGATCCTAAGGCTATGTAGTAGTTAGTTTGATGGACATGAAATCTTAATGTATTGAAAAGTTGTAATTTTGTTTACTTTCATTATTCAAATGTATTTTTGTTTCTGCCTTATGAGATTCCTTGGAAAAATCTTGATAACAGTTTATGAAAATTTTATTTATTTTTATTTTGTATAAATTTCAGTCCAATTAAGCTCTTATGTTTATTATCTTTATTTTGAACCCATTTGGAAGGAGCAAGTTTTATAACTCCATGGTATTGGTATACTCATTGGGCTTTAGCTCATCCTTTTTTAAATATTTTTTTTTTCAGATTCTTAGACTTTTGTGTGGCTCGCCTCAACTTGGAAGATTAGAATTTTTTTAAAGGATCAAAGGTGGGCATCTTGTAGTTGAGGTTTTGCTTCGGGTCATTTTAGAATGTAGTTTTATTTTATTTTTATGACGGAGGTTGATTGTAAATATTTGCTTATGAAGTTGGATGTATTGATGGATTCGTGAATAGTGTGTTTTATTTTTTTTGGGGAAGTGATGCTTGGGAACTATCTTGTAGCATGATGATATATATATATATATATATTTGTCTTTGAATGGATCATCTCATATATGTTGGACAATCGAAAGGTCTTATGCGCTTTTGGTGATGTGGTGATGTGATATAAGAATTATACAAGAATTGTTGTGTTCAGGTGTTGTAGCGTTTGAAGTGCACCCTCTTGGCGGGGTTTTGCCTTGCCAAGATTGGGTCGTTACAATATATATCATTTTCCTTTCAGAAAAACATCCATATAGGTGACCTCGATTAATTGAAACACTTGGTTTAGTATGGTATGGTATGGTTTGGGGTGGAAAGCCACTTTCATAATTTCCACTCGACCATTAAACTAATGGTAGTAATAAAACCCATTAAACTAATGTAATAATGACATATGCGATGAGTAAATGAAATGTGACAAAATAATATGATGATCATAAAATTATTGAGCGCTTTGATTGGTATAGAGCGAGACTTCTGTAATTTATTTATTTTTTTAAACAATTTTGAGGGACACTTTCATAATTGTCCCTCTCAATTAGATAGGAAATAGGAAACACACAACAGATGTGGCTTTTATTACAAGTGCTCTTAAATAGTTCCATCGTTTTTCCTTAAAACCCACCAACATATTTTTTATTTATTTTTTCTTTAAGCACCCACCTTATCTCAAATCTACCTTCATTCCTAGCATTTGAAATCCTAATTTTACCCACCATTTTCAGTGGCATCCAATTGCCATCACTGCAGCCTCCCCACCCCTCACCTCTAGCCCTTACCCTACTCCTCTCATGCTCTCTCCTACAGCCCCCCCCCAACATGAATCCCATTTCTTCTTCTTCTTCTTCTTCTTCTTCTTCTTCTTCTTCTTCTTTCCTACAATATATAAGTTTTTTTTGTCTTTGAAAGTATAAATTTTGTTCCAAAAAATATTTAATGACTAATTTCAGTTGTCGCAAGCACAGTCGCTAAAAGGTCATCCTGAAATGTATAAAATAAAATAAAAAATGAGCTTTTAGGAAGAAAATTTTGAAAATATTGCTAATAAATGCACTTTTCAGAAGAAAAAATAAAAATAAAAATAACAACTTAGTTCTAAAAAGGTTTATTTTTTTAGACAACTTTTGATCCCAAAAGTTTAGTAATTCATCACTAAATGCCCATTTTTGTAGTTAAAACTAAAATAATCACTTTTGGCAACAAAATTTTTTTGTCCCAAAAAAGTGATTTTGTCCGTAAATGTTTCTCTAAAAAAACCTTAATTTCTTGTAGTACCTCTCTCTCTCTCTCTCTCTCTCTCTCTCTCACACACACACACACACACACACACACACATGATTTTGCTCCCTATAAAAGGAGTGGGGACTATTGGATAAGGGGATAAGGGGCTGAAGGTTAGGGATGGAGGGTGGGAAAGAGCTAGAGAGGGGCCAGGGAGGGTGATGGGTGGTGAGGAGAGGCTGGGAAAGGGGGAGGGGTGAAGGGGGGTTGGGAGTGGCAATTGATGGTGGTGATAGGCAATTGATGTAAAATTAAGGTCCGGGTTTAAAAGGTTACCCATAAAAGTAGGATTGAAATTTCATAATACCTAAACTTGTAATAAAAAAAAACATTTAAAAAAAAATTATGAAGCGATGGATCCAAATTAGGTAGTTAGGTCCAGTTAATAGCACTATTTTAATATAAGACATAGATGAGTGAACACGATTTTTTTTTATCAGCAAAAAACTTTATTGATAGCATCAAACATATAACATATGGATAACAACAATAAAGCGAAGGCAAAGAGCAGAAAGCATCACAGATCTCTCCTTCATCCCAACTAGGTTGGCACCAAGGGAAATAGCCAAACATATGCTAACTGAAGCGAAATGGTTGGTGAGTTTATATAAACATAGGTAAATAAAACTGGTGGTCTTCTTAATTTGAATAAAATTTCACTTTAGTTCTTATAGTTTTAATTTTTACAATTTAAATTTGATATTTTTAACTTTATTGCAGTGTGATTCTTTTGTTACTTATGGTTAGAATTGTGAACAAAAACAAATCATGTGCAAAATTAGAATAACCAAAGTAAAATTAAAAAAATTATGATATTGACTTAATGGATGAGATACTATCTCATCAAATGTAATATTTGGATTTAAATCTTACAGTTACCAGTGCAATTTCTCTTTCATTTTTCTTTTCTTTCCAATTGTTATTAAAACAAAAAAGAACTAATCCACTGAGGAGAATATGTGTTGAGGTTTATCCAATAAAAAATGCATGGGTGCAGTTGAAGAATTGAAATAGGTAAATCTAACATAGAAGACTTCTCTGCGTGGTATTCGTGGAAAACACTCGTCAAATTCAATAACTTTTATTTATATATTGGGACGAATTCAATAACTTTTATTAATATATTGGTGCAGACATTATGCATCACGTGATTAGCGCTAAAAAAATAAAAATAAAAATATTGTAAGGTGTCTTATATTTATTATACCTTCAGTAGGGGGGCGGGACAGGCCCCTGCGATGCATCGAAGGTGTGTTACAGTCCCAACAGGTCTGGATTGTGCCGAAATTGATATTTGTGTGCCTATAGTGTTAGTTTCGGCCTATTAGACTTTACCCTATATATTGTATCAGTTTATATGTTTTAAGGTTAATAGAGAAAACAAAGAGCTGTGGAGTGTTTTTGTAATCCTTATTGTGTATAGTCGATTTGATCATTTTTCCACCATAGATGTAGGCATCTCGCCGAACCATGTATATCTTGTGTTTGTGTGTATACTTGTTCTTCTTATTATTGTTTATTGTGTGATTGAAATAAGGTTCTTGGATAATAAAAATAAAAAAATAAATAAAAACAACTAATCCAAAGCTTATATTATCATTTTTTTTTATCAGCTATATTACTAAAGTTATACAGCTCTTAGAGTATAATATGTGTGTAATTTAATATTCATTTATCGCATGAAGCATTATGATGATAACGATACAAAATTTTAAAACAAACCAGCAAATAGGTGTACATACATTGATCCCCAAAAAGAAAAGTGTACGTACAATCAAAAATATAGAGACCATGTTTAATGACCATATTTATGCAAACGTTCTATTAAAAAGTTGCAATTGCTCTCTCAGTCACACCTTTAGGGAGGGAAACATGGGAGTGGCCCAAGAAAAACATTTGGTAACTGTAGGAGAGGGTTCAAGAAAGGAGTTGGAAAATTCGAAGATCTTCGAAGATCCTTGAAGAACAACTTCGAATTCTCTAGAATATGATGAGAGGCTTAGATTCTTCAATAACCTCAACTTAGGAACACAACAACAAAGGAGATGATGGAGATAAGAGATTGGGTGAAGAAGAAGGCAAAATGGCTAGAGAGAGAATAATGGCAAGGCTCTCCCAGGGATCTCCCACTTTCACTCTCAAGGTTGATAATGGAGAAGGGAAATTAGTTCTTTCCCAAGAGTTAAAAATCTCCAAAATCCATCCCTTGTAAAGCTATGGGTGGGTGCTATTTATAGGCACCTCATGATGTAGGATGGAGCCCATGTGCAAGGCACATGGGGGATATTCTCTCTAACCACCTTGTCCGAGGAGGTGACCTCTCCGAGGAGGTGACTTCTCCGAGGATGAGAAAACCCCGAAGAGGAGATCAGTCCCTCGGTGAACCCTTCTTCTTAGCCACACCTAACCAATGATCCCCAATCATCCCAAAGGGTCAGGGGTAGTCCTAGAGGACGTCCTGCCGCAAAATATTGCCGAGTCTCATGGACCCCCCGAGGTCGTGCCACCTCGACCCGGGTATAGGCTAATTTAACCGAAGAGTGAATTTATCTCCACTCACCGTCCTCGGGATCGGGTCCTTTGTTCGAACTCCATTACGCCCATCGTTCTGGTGCATAGATCCCGGAAAGCTCCGAGCCCGCAAGTGTTCTGGGACTCATTAACGGAGCGACTTCTAGATTGCGTCTAAATCCGTTCGAAGCCAAGTACTTCGGATCTCCAGATTCGTGGATCCGAATCCTTTCGAGTCCGAGTGCCTCGGATCTCTAGGCTTGCTTAATACCCTTTCGAGTCCGGGCCCGAGTAAGTCTCTAGGTTCGTGGATCCGAACCCTTTCGAGGCTTAGAGCGATTCAATCCGTTTGATGGCAGTAAATCTGAGCCCACTGATTGTTGGACTTGCGATAAATTCGGGCCCACTAATCTTGGGCTATTGGGCCTAAATAATTTAGTGGGCTCAAATTAGCCCCTCTTACATTTGCCCCTTGCGTGTATGAGAAATTTTAAATTTCTCAGACATGCATACTGTCATTTCTTCGACCCTGCTTCGCATCACGTTCCCAAAAAAAAAACATTTTGTCACGACAGAGCCTACGGATAAAGTTGATGACGCACTTCAATTTACAAAAAAAATTGACAAGCAAAAATTTAATTTAAAAAATTGACAAACATTTTTTTTTTTTTTTAGGCTCACACGTGCCTTTGTTGTTTGGCACACACGGCAGACCAATTACACATATACACATATTCAGAATATGCAAAGGATAATGCTCTTTTTTTTTTTATTTAAGGAAAGTGCCAAAACCCTAAGCCTCACCAAATTTTTGCACAGCCGCCACCTCCATTCCAACTTCGTCTCTCAGCCTACTCTCTCTCTAGATTGAGAGACCATCTTTCTTCTTCAACAAAACAAACCTTCTTTTCCAACGAAGCTCCGAGGCTGCTACACCAAAAGCTACTGTTGGTTGCTCACAAGACCAACCCAGCTTGCTGCCATTCCGAGCACCACCGTCGTCGTCACCGAAGACCCACACCTCCTTGCACACCGTCGGTGGCCACAAACCTTCCTCAACTAACCAGCACCGACGCCAACTCCTCAGCGACGTTACAGCCGCTTCTGCCCTTCGACTGCCGAGCTCAACCACTGGTGCTTCACTTCAGTCTACCCACGCATCTGCCGGAGCCCAGTTTTGCTAACCACTGCCGACGTCGATTCCTCGGCGACGCCATTGCTACTGTAGGCCGAGACTGTCCAGCACCGATCACTATTGTCCTCTTCTTACTGCAATTTTGCCGCCGGCCTCGGCTGTCCAGTTATACCCACTCACGTCGCTGCTGGTAGCCTTGACTGCCAAGCACCGACCACACACGCCGCCCTCTCAACGCGGCATGCGTGGTCTCGCCGAACACCATTCAACTCAACGTCTTCTTGGTCCGGCAATATCTTCCAGAGCTCGGATCTCATAGCTCTCGGTTTTGTGTTTATACCTGCTGGTTCCATCCGTAATTAATCAATGCGGAACGCGTCGCCGATTCAACGTGACATCGGTTTGCCTACTTTCGATCTCAGCTATTGCTCATGCCACCATTCTTATTGACCACAGTCTGTAAAACATCTCTAATTTCAGTTTATATTTCCACCCTTTTTGAACTTCTTCCTCTTGTACATATATATATATTTATTTTGTGGCAGCTCTTTTTTGGTAGTTTTGTATATAGATTGCTATTGCAGGGCCAAATTCTGATGACACACATTCTGATTGCTATTGCTATTGCTATTGCAGGGCCAAATTCTGATTGCTATTGCAGGGCCTCGGAATCAGAATTTATGATTCCAATGACACACATTCTTCTTTCAACAAGTTAGAGACTGAAGCCGTGTGTACATTGATTGCTTTCAATCTGCTGCTACTCCATCACCAATTCACTGTTGGCTTCAACGGTTCCAACGCACACCACGCACGTTCGCCCTCTCAACGCAACGTGTGTGGTTACTGACTCTTCTGTGGTACCAGCGTTGCTTCCGGTTTCAACTTCGGTTCCAACGCACACCACACACGTTCGCCCTCTCAACGCAACGTGTGTGGTCCTGCCAAGCCTAGCCCAGTCTTGTTGATTACAGTCTGTAAAGCCTCTCTGATTTCAGCTTAAATTTCCAGTATCGGTTTCGGACTTCACCTCTCTAACTGCCCAAATTTGTAAGTATGACATTCAACCCCCTCTTCCGAATATAAATATATTTAAATATATATAAATATATTTTTGTGGCAATGTAGAGGGCTTAAGCAATCTGATGAAAATAAAAATAAAATAAATAAATAAATAACTGAATCTGAATATGGACTCAATTTTTTTGTGGCAATCCCAATGATATATTTTTTTTTTAGCTCAAACACCGTGATGTTGGCCATATGGAAACATGCACTAGCACTTGAAACCTTATTGAGGTGCTTGGCTTGAACATAATTTGTTGAACTTTATCACCGATGAAAGGCCGAATATAACTTGTTGACTAGTATTTGAGCTCCATTTTTGACATGGAGAGAGAAAACCCTGGACTTATGAATATGGACTTTGGAAAGGACATTCTTGTAATTTGCATAATGATCCATTGAATCTTGCTACTGATAAGCAATGTAATATACTTCGGATCTCGGGCCTGAAATTTACTATTGAACTTCACTCTGTCCAAATTTTGAGCCCCGTATAAATTGGACCTTTAATATAGAACATAGTGACTTTAAGAAATTGACCCAATTGAACTTCATCATGAAGCGACCTATGACATTGCACCTCTTATTGATGATAGAAGACGAAAATCTATATGTTGATGATGCACCCATTGGTATTAAAATTTGTTGAGCTTGAAGAATATCCAAGAAAATGAATTGTTGATGACGTCCGAAGTTGAATTTGTTGATAAACCCATCATGTTGCATGTAACAATATTCTGAATTTTAATACGGTCAACTCTTTAATATTTATATAGGTTATTTCAGCCATATGTCTTCTCGAAAGAAACCCGTTGTCCCGGGGTCATCGGAACCGGCTCTCATGAAAGAGAGGGATGTACCTCCGGCATCTGAGTGGAGGAAATCTCCTTATTTTGGTCGGAAGGACCCCTTCTGGCGGGCGGCTACCTCTACCACTTCTCTTCTATCTCCGAAGGGGGCTCCATTATGTCTCACTGAGGACACTGACTCTGGACATGAGGCCCTCATTTCTCCTTCCTCGATGCTACGCTTTCGGATTGAGCGGGGGGACTTTCCATACTGTTATCCTCAGTTCAAGGCCTTCTCAAACCCTCCTTTTGGTTGGCAGGAGTGGGTCGATGATGTCCTCTCGGACAAAAGCTTCTGTCAGCGGCTTCAAGAGGCCCGGCTATTGATCCCGGTGAAAATATCTAGATCTCTATCCATCCGTCGCAACAATGCTAGCCTGGAAGCCATGGCTCTTCGGTGGAGCACCGAGACACACACCTTTATACTTGGCCAGCACGAGATGGGGCCCACCCTTGAGGATGTGTTCATGTTGCTGCGTCTGGAGGTAACCGGCCCTGATGCCTTCGACCCTGAGCAGACACCCCCCGAAGATGATTCTTTGATCCAATCTATGAAGCTAAATCTTCAAACTTGTGGTCGGTGGAGTTCTGTTTTTGATGGTTCAGCGAGGAGGACTAGTCGAGTAAGGACGGACCGTGCCTCCTATACTGCATGGATCCGTCACTTCTTCAAGGATCTTCAGCCCTTGGCCAGAGATGCTGATCCTGACTCTCGGGAGTATGAAGCCGGTCCGATGTATGGCTCCAGGCTCTATTTCTTGGGATTTCTGGCTTGCTTCCTTTCATTCTTCATTCTTCCGAGCACACCTCCGAATTCCCTCAATCCTTTCGTCTTCCAGGCTCTTTAGAGGAGATCGGATCCCTTTGGCTCCCCTATTTCTTGGGAATCTCTATTATCGGCTGGATCTACTACATCGAGATATGGTTCGCTCCGTGGGTCGATATGAGCCTGTCTCCTTCATTCACAGCCAGTTCCTACTTTGTTTCTTCTTCGAGAGGTTCCCAAAATTTGCCCCTGCTCTGACTGTATTCGAGGCAGAGGTTCTTCGGGAGATAGTGGATAAAGATGGCATCCCCGTGCTCGATACTGATGGGTCTCGGACATTTGAGAAAGCGAAGTCTTGCCAGCCGTTGATTACACGTTGGTCACGTACCATTTCCACCTTATCCTTGAATACTCTGGTGGATGATCCCCGACGCTTTGTGGCACGGCCGTATGTATGCCCACCTGTAGGTGTGGCCACACCGCTTATCTATCATGGTTCCTCCCGCTCGGTGTCCTTTCCTTTGCCGAAGAACATCCCTGCACCCTTTGTTGATATGCTGATTATGATCCGTCCGAGTTCATTACCGGTGTGGCATGAGGAAGGCGTTGATAGTGCCGTTTATAGGCCTGACCGTGTAGCATGTCAATTCGGGTTTGATCAATGTGCCCCGTGGCCAGCACCTCATTTATTATCATTTTCAGAGAGCTACGGGCGCTTCAGTCGCCGGCTTGTACACACCGTGCTTCCCATATCCGGCTCTTTGACGATGCCAGGCTTGAGCCGAGTAGGGGGTTTCACCCCCTCTTTCAGGCGGTATTGGCAGAAGAATATCGATGCGTTTATTGCATTTGTCCAGAGCAGACCGACCGTATGTTTGCCTCCGCCGATTTTTAAGAAGGATTCTTCTCTTCGGCTACCCGAGAGCCGAAAATATGACCACATGTACGAGGGTTTCTTCACTTCATCTGCTCCAACTGACCCTTCTGCTCGGGCATCTGCTTCTAGCTTGGCAATTACTTCTCCAGAGCCAGTCCCTTTGAATAAGGCCTCTGGTCCTCGGACGACCCGCCTTAAGAAGATGGCTCACAAGAGGACTTCTGATGCCAGTCCTTCCGCTCCTCGCCTTTCCAAAAGGCTTCATGAGGTACCCGAAATTCTTGATTTGAAGCTACTTTCCTTCTTGCGACTATACTTTCTAAAATGAAAACTTTTATTTGCCCATGTTGTGTAGGATCCTGCGGTTGTTGACGTTCTCGGTACCGTGGCTCCTGGCCATGCTGCCTCCCCCAGGCCGGACTCAGACTTGGACGACACCCTCCCTTTGTCTGCAAGACTTGTGAAGATGTGCACCCCTCGTATAGCAGTTACAGATGACGATGATGATGAGGCTGAGTCCTCCGATCATTTTTGTGACCTTATTCCACGCACGCGTCGTCATCGCCCTACCGTAGCTGAGGAGGAGCACTACCTTGGTGACGAGTTTATTGGGGCTCACCGTTCTGATGTTGAGATTGCTGGAGGGACTGATGCCACAGAAATTGATGTCGCGGGCCATGCTTCTAGAAGCGATGTAGAGATGAGGTGCGCCTCTGGGAATGGTGTGGAGGTGGATGTGCTAGAGATCTCTGAGACTCGCTCTGGCACTTATGGTGATTCTCATCCTCCGGCCCTCCTTCCTTCTTCAGGGATGACTGCTACTGTTCAGGCTTCATCAGACATTGAGATCGATCAGGTGGTCTCTACACGACCAAGTGACTTTGTTGATGCTAGGAGTCCTTCAGTTGCCCCTGCTTTGCATATTGATTCTCCCTCTGGTAATCTTTCTTTCTGAAGTTTGTCATTTACTTATATCTGTGAGAAATCTTTACTTAAATGACTTTCCTGTTCCCTACCTCTAATAAGGCCTTCTTATCTTTTCTTCAGTGTTAGCTGCTAACGGGGTCTTGCCTTCACCTACCTCAGACTCTGCTCCAGTGTTAGCTGCTACCGGGGTCCCGTCTTCACCTGCCCCGGACTCTACTCCGACTCTCTTTGTAACTCCTCACGATTCTCCTTCTCAAGGGGGAACACCTGCCTTTGAGACGACTGCCAGAGGTTCTTCATCGCCAGTGCCTTCGAATATTTTGGATTTGAATCTCAGTGATTTCCACATTGATAGTGATGCTTTTGGTCTTTCCCCTTATCGTTCGGCATTCTCAGGCTCGGGACCTCTGCCGGGAGTTACCCCTCCGGGTGGTTCATCTAACCCGATAGACATTGGGGAGATTCCTGAGACTAGCAACTTTCCGGCCCCAATTCCTCCTTCAGCTTCTGGCAAAGTATCATTTCTCCATTATTGGGTAGCTCCTGAGTTTGCTTCAGTTCTACAGCTTGTGCATTCAAGTTACCCGGAGACCTTTGCTTCATTTGCTTGCCAGTGTCCACTCATTCAGACTGCTCTTCTCGAGTCTTTTGCCACTATCTTATATAGCTTGGACAGGCAACGGTTGTGTGACCTTAATGGGAAAGTAGTCGAGACGGCGTATCAGGGGATCTCTGACATGGAGCGTCACCAAGTGGACTTATCATGGCTTCGGAAGCGCCTGGATATAGCTTCGAACGCCAGTCATCAGCTGGAACTTATGTCTGTGCTTGCCTCTTATCGCACCTCTATAGATGAGATAAAGGCAACTCTTCGTGAACTTGAGTCGGGTTATGCTCGGGCCTTGGAGACTTTAGAGGCACACTCTACTGTTTGTCCTCCAGATGTAGATATGACGGGCATCTTCTTCGAGGGTGTCTTTAGGAAAGATTGAGTTTTTTTTTATCATTACTTTCTTGCCCCTTTCGATAAAAATGTTTTATCTAGGACAATGCAATGAAATGACAAAATTTTTTGTTGTTTGGATATTTTCGCATTGTTTTCTCATTCTACTTGATAAAATATTTATTTCGAATGATACAATGGAAAGAACAATCATATGCACATATAAAAGCTGAATATTCTCATTAGTTCTTCAACTTTCTTGACGAAAGTATAATAGATTCACTGTAAGTGATGGGATAAAACATACACCATAGAGAAAACCAGCTTCTTCATAGCGTAAGGGGAATACGACTTTTAGACAAAGTAAGAAAATGAAAATGAATTTCAACATAGATGAGTCCAACTATGGGTAGTAATGCTTGATAAACTTTGCATTGAGCGGTCCAGTTCGGAAGCCATCTTCAACCCTTACAAGCTTGTAGTACCCACCTGAGCTGGCCTGAACCACATTGTAGGGCCCTTCCCATTTTGGAGAAAACTTGGGCAAAGATTGTCCTCGCATGATTGGGTCTACAATCTTCCATACTAGATCACCTTCTTCAAACTTCCTTGGTACCACAGTCTGGTTATAGGCTCGGGCGATAGACTCATGATATCTTTCCATGACTTTTGCAGCTCTGTCATGCTTTTCCTCTAATGCTTCCAATCTGGTGGTTCGAGGCTCCAATACCATCCCCGAGGCGAGAGCCATTCGAGCAGATGGCGTTTCCAACTCTATAGGTAACACTGCCTCGGACCCATACACAAGGGAGTAAGGAGTTGCTTGAGTTGGCTTTCTCTTCGAAGTGCGATACGCCCATAGGGCTACTATCAACTGTTCGGACCAAGTCCCCCCAAACTCATCCATCATCTTGCTCAGAATCCTTATCAGTGTCTTGTTTGTGGCTTCCGCCTGCCCGTTCCCTTTTGGATAGTAGGGTGTGGATTTGTGATGCTTCACTTGGTAAGTCTCTAGGAGGCTCTTCACATATTTGTTTATGAAGGGAGTGCCGTTATCCGAGAGGATGGTGTTTGGTACTCCAAATCGGCAAATGATATTCTCCTTGATGAAGTTCGCGACTGCAGGCCCCGTAGCGTTCTTCAGAGGAATTGCTTCGACCCACTTTGTACTCAATTCTGTGGCTGCGAGAATCCACTTGTACCCCTTAGAAGATGTGGAGATGGGCCCTATCAGATCAAAAGCCCAGGTATGGAACGGCCATGGCGTTCGGATACTATGCAGGTCTACAGCTGGAGCATGGATCAAATTTCCGTGTTTCTGACAAGTCTGGCACCTCTTCACGTGATGGGATGCATCTGACTCCATGGTCGGCCAGTAATACCCAAGGTGTATAAGTTGCTCGAACAGCCGAGCCCCTCCTTGATGTTCAATCTCGTGGGCTCTTCCGAGGACTAGATCTGACTCCTCCTTGGAGAGACATCTCAAGGGAGTGCCCTCAATACTTCTTCTATACAGCTTGTCCTGATCAAGAAAGTACCGCCTCGCTCTCCTCTTGAGGTGTGCAATGTCCCTCGGGCTCTCAGGTAGTGTTCCCTCTTTGAGATAGTCAATGTAGACTTGCCTCCAGTCAGGGGTATCAATTTCAAAGCAACTCTCATCCTCCCGGATGTATGACTGACACTTGGGGCATTCCTTCTGTAATTGATTTGAGTCCTTCTCCATCTCGGGCCAATAATAACCTTGTCTTTGGATTCTTCTATACAGACTGATATCCCCATCCTCGCAAGACTTTTCATGGATCTGTTGTAGTCGGAAGCTTGCTTCTTGTTGGCCAATACACCGGGCTAGGAATCCGGTACCTCCTCGGAAGTAAAGTTCACCTTGAATAATTGTGAATTGGGCAAGCTTGGCCATAGTCAGTTTTCCAACTTTGCTTCTGAGTTGTTCGAGGACTTCTCCTCTCCAGTCCTCCGGAAGGCCTTTGTCTTCGGGTATTATTGAAGGTTCTGTTCTCTTCTTGATAACAATTGTTGCCTCTTCCTCTGGAATGTCAACTCTTGCCCCTAATGTTGCGAGGGCATCTGAAAACTTGTTGTCGGAGCGAGGCACATGCTCTATTTCGACCTTCTGAAATTTGTCAAGAAGCCTTTGGACTGTTGTTCGATATGTGGCCAAGGCAGGCTCCTTTAAGACGAACTGTCCTGAAACTTGCTTCACTATCAGCTTTGAGTCCCCCCGGATCCGAATCTTCTTGATACTGTGCTTCTCAGCTGCTATCAAGCCTAAAATAAGAGCCTCATACTCGGCTTCGTTATTCGAACAATGGAAATCCAGTTTATAAGACAAATATAACTTTTCCCCACTTTTGCTTGTAAGGACTATCCCGGTTCCTCCCTTCCCTCCGGCTGCTGCTCCGTCAAAGCTCAATGTCCAGAAGCTTTCCTCGGAAGTCATAGCTGCGTGCACCTCTCCTCTTAATTCTTCATTCACTGGTTCATAGTCACCACTTGGAAATTGGGCAAGGAGATCAGCTAAGGCTTGGCTTTCGATCGCCTTGGGGGCTACACATGTGATCTCGAATTCACCCAATGCTAACAACCATCTTGCCACCTTCCCGGTTAGAGCAGGCTTGCTGAGGAGGTATCGGATTGGATCACTTCTAGTAACAATCTGAATCTGATGTGCTAGGAAGTAATGTCTGAGCTTTTGGGCAGTGAATACCAAAGCTAAACAATGTCTCTCTACTGGAGTATATCGGACTTCTGCTCCTCGAATCTTCCGACTGATGTAATACACCGGGCGTTCTACTCCATCTATATCTTGGACCAATAATGCCCCTATGGACTTGGGGGTTGAAGTTAGGTACAACATTAGAGGCACCCCGGGCTGCGGGGCTATCATGGTTTGAGGAGAGGTCAAGGCCGCCTTGATTCTCTCAAAGGCCTTTTGGTGCTCTTGGTTCCACTCGAACTTGGCATCTCCTTTTAACAAAGAGCCGAAAGGCGCAGAGATCTCTGCCAGTGCTGGGATAAACCTCCGAATATAAGACACCTTCCCGAGGAACTTCTTTAACTCCTTTTGAGAATGCGGGGGAGGCATTGCTCTGATAGATTTGACCTTGTCTTCATCTGCCTCGATACCATGCCTATGTACAAGAAACCCGAGGAACTTCCCGGCCATCACCCCGAAAGCACATTTGAGAGGATTCATCTTCATTTTGAATTTCTGGCACCTCTTGAATACCTTCTCAAGGTCTCGGATATGGTCTTCTTCTTTCTTGGATTTCACCACTAGATCATCAACATAATCTTCCATCTCATGATGGATCATGTCATCAAAGATTGCAGTCATAGCCCTTTGGTAAGTTGCACCGGCATTCTTGAGTCCGAAAGGCATGACTGTATAGAAGAAGTTTCCTAGAGGTGTTCTAAAAGCGGTCTTTTCTGCGTCCTCTTCAGCCATCTTAATCTGATTGTATCCACTGAATCCATCCATGAATGAGAACATCTAGTGTCCCGAGGTAGTATCCACGAGGGTGTCGATGTGAGGAAGAGGGAATTCATCCTTCGGGCAAGATTTGTTCAAATCTCGAAAGTCTACACATACTCTGATTTGGCCATTCTTCTTCTTTACTGGCACGATGTTTGCTAACCACGTGGGATACTGTATTGGCCGGATGAAACCAGCCTGTTGAAGTTTTTCAATCTCCTCCTTAATCTTCTCTTCGAGATCTGGATGATATTTTCGAGCAGCTTGCTTAATTGGCTTGGAGTTTGGGAATACATCAAGATAGTGGGAGACTAGGTCAGGATCTAGTCCGGGCATTTCCTTATATGACCAAGCAAACACATCTGAGTATCGGCTTATCAACTTTAACAACTGTTCCCGCTTTTCTGGGCAAAGGCTCGAACTTACGAATACCGGCCTCGGTGCATCTTGTCCATCACTCAGATCTATTTCGATAAGTTGTTCGGGCTGAGGCTTCGGCCCATCTTGCATACATTCTGGAGCCACTTCAGGCTTTATTACTATATCATTGTCAGGAGGCTCTTCTTTTGACTCGGAGTCGGTGACTGAAGAACCGACTCCCCGCACCTTCATAAATAGTACACCATCTTGCCTCCTTCTCGAACTTTCATCACCTTCCGAGGAATAGGCGGACTTTCTGTTCTAGACATTGCCCGCTTACTTGACTCTGCCATCGGCTCCTTGTCATCTTTGATATCCTCCCAACGAGGAATTTTGACCCCTCGAGGCTTAGAGGTGGTGGGAACTTCTTCGACAGCCAGTTCGGTGAAGTAGATGGCATCAGAATAATGAGCTTCATGGATCTCGAAAGGCCTTTCTGTAGCCTGAATTGTCACCGTCTTCTTTCCCCATTTAGCCTTAACACACTGATGATAACTCGATGGTACAGCCCCATATCTATGCATCCAGGTCCTCCCTAGAATGATGTGATAATTTGCCTCAGAATCGATAATATGGAACTTGGTGGCTGAGCGAATCTCTCCAACGGCTAAATCAACTGTTACGCATCTGATAGTAACTCTCCTTTCTCCACCAAAGCCAGTGATGACTATCGGCTGCTTCACAATGCGTTCTTCAGAGATTCCGGCCTTTTCTAGAGTAGCGCGAGTCATAATGTTGATAGAGGCTCCACTATCTAGAAAGGCCCTTTTGAACTCAACCCCGTTAATAAAAGCAGTCACATAAAGGGGGCGATTGTGAGAAAAAGGATACTTCCGATCCACCTCGGAGAAAGTAATGGCACTAGATTGCTCTTTTGCCTTCCTCGGGATAGATCCCTCAGTCGACATGCATTCCTCATGGTGTGCCTCAGCTATATTAATGATAGACTTGGTGATTTCTGCTCTTGCCACCTTGGAAAGTCCAAGCTGGTCAAAGAACTGCTTGAACTTTACACAGTCTTGCAAGGTTTTGGCATAGTGATCCGGATCTTTTTCCACTCTTGGAGGCTCGTAGTTAACTATCTCCTCGGTCTCCTCAAAATAAGATGCCACATAAACATGGTGTCCTCCTCTTCCATAGTATTCTTCTCCTCCTTCTGGATCAAAGGGATCTTCGCCATGAGTCATAAATGTTCTGCCCTCTGGATTGAGAGCACTTCCATAGTAAACTTGCTCACCCTCTGGCTCGAGGATGTCGTCCAGATAACAGTCATCGTCATCGAGATTAGCGATAGCCTCGATCATTGGGCCTTCATAAGCTATCATAGCAACATTCTTGCCCTTGTCTCGGTGTTGAGGATATGGTTGTTCTCGGATGTCTTGAGTCCCTTGCTTTTTGAACCTCAATTCGTCTGCTTCGACTTTATCTCTGAAGATTTTCCTGAGAGTCCAACACTTCTCTGTCGGATGTTTCAATGTACGATGGTAGACACAAAATTCAGGGCTCTCACGGTCCTTTTTTGATGGCATTTCTTCAACATAAGGCAATTTTAGCTCTCCGTCAGCCACCCATTCCTTAACTAGAGCTTTCACTTCCTCGATTCCACATGGATAAGAAACATTCCCCTTTTCACCATTATATTGCTTTCTTTTCTGGCCTCTATGACCTCCTCCTTGTGAATTTCGGGTATCCGGGGCAGAGGCAGCAGCAACGATAGGTCCACGAGATGACTTGAAACTAGTCTTGTAACTGGCTTTAAATCCGGACTCCTGAGCCTGAGGAATGCTAATGTTCCGAGCTGCTTCTATTAATGCCGAGAAGGTGGGTAGCTTGTGGTTAACTAGAAACATTTTGTACCTGCTCAATGCCCCTTCTAGACAAATTTGAACCAGATAACTCTCCTCAACTGCTTCATGACAATCCACGGCCTTGTCCTGAAACCTTTTGACGTAGTCAAGGATGTCTTCACTTTCTTGTTGCTTCTCTTTACACAATGTAAGTGTGGTCACCTTCTCCGCCACTTGAAAGAACTTGGAGTGGAATTTGTTAACCATTTCCTCCCAACTTCGGACAGAGTTTGGGGCCAAATTAACATACCAACTATATGCTCGGTCGGTGAGGGACTTAGAGAATTCTCTCAGTCGGAGGACGTGGTTTGAACCATGAATACCTAGAGTCTCGATGAATCGCACAACATGTTCTCGGGCATTTCCTTGTTTGCCGTCGAACTTGATGAACTTCGGCACTGTATACCCCTCAGGGTATGGATAGCTCAGCATCTCAATGGGGTAAGGCGGCTTGACGTCTGGATCAGGCAAAGAGGGTAAGGTCCTCTTGCCCCGTTCGAGATCGAACATGGCCTGCACATCGGCGAGAGTGAGAAACTGTTGAGGGAGAGAGTTTGATGGTGGTATTCCCGGGACTTGGCTTATGTACCCGAAGACTGAGCTAGGGGCGTCTTGGCCATTCTGGTGCTGCGAATTCATCATTGGTGAGGACATTTGACGATACTGGCCATCAGCGCCTATAGACAAGCCAGTTGGTGATGGGATATTGAATTGAGGCCCATAGAGTCCACCGCACGGCGCCGCTATACCGGGTTGTACTTGCAGATTTGTTGTCGGCACCAAAGGAGGCCCGCTTGGTGCTCGGGTAACATTTACTGGTGGCGTGACAAGATTAGGTACGGGCAGAGCCCCCTTTTGCGCCATCATGCTCCTTATGCTTTCCTGGACACCAACAGTCGCCGGAGCACCATTCATTACACCAGAAACTCCCTTAGTCACCACTGGATCTTGGCTTGGCACGCCATGGAGCCCGGGTATGGGCAAACTGCCGCCGCCTACTGTGGTTTGAGCATGTGTTACTGTGGCCGTGTTGCCATGAGTCATAGGCTGATTGGGGCCTACTTCTCCTTGGATTTGATTTTGCGCTCCGGCGGGAATAACTCCACCACCCGTTTGATTTCCGTTTGGCGCCGGTGCAAAACTAGAACTCATCACTAACATGGTGTGAGTGAGATTCTGAAGAGTGGTAAGAATCTCTTGCTGAGTATTTTGAAGTCCTTGAATGGCTTCAAGCAAAAGTGGTTGATCTGGAGCCATGGTTCTGTCATCACCACCATTAGAGGATCCTTGTTGGTGAACTTCATCTTCTCCCGCCATCCTTGTTGGAGTTGTGTGGATTCCAGATCTCGTTGAGACCATTAACCAATCCGCCTCCCCAGCGGAGTCGCCAAAATGTAGGAGAGGGTTCAAGAAAGGAGTTGGAAAATTCGAAGATCTTCGAAGATCCTTGAAGAACAACTTCGAATTCTCTAGAATATGATGAGAGGCTTAGATTCTTCAATAACCTCAACTTAGGAACACAACAACAAAGGAGATGATGGAGATAAGAGATTGGGTGAAGAAGAAGGCAAAATGGCTAGAGAGAGAATAATGGCAAGGCTCTCCCAGGGATCTCCCACTTTCACTCTCAAGGTTGATAATGGAGAAGGGAAATTAGTTCTTTCCCAAGAGTTAAAAATCTCCAAAATCCATCCCTTGTAAAGCTATGGGTGGGTGCTATTTATAGGCACCTCATGATGTAGGATGGAGCCCATGTGCAAGGCACATGGGGGATATTCTCTCTAACCACCTTGTCCGAGGAGGTGACCTCTCCGAGGAGGTGACTTCTCCGAGGATGAGAAAACCCCGAAGAGGAGATCAGTCCCTCGGCGAACCCTTCTTCTTAGCCACACCTAACCAATGATCCCCAATCATCCCAAAGGGTCAGGGGTAGTCCTAGAGGACGTCCTGCCGCAAAATATTGCCGAGTCTCATGGACCCCCCGAGGTCGTGCCACCTCGACCCGGGTATAGGCTAGTTTAACCGAAGAGTGAATTTATCTCCACTCACCGTCCTCGGGATCGGGTCCTTTGTTCGAACTCCATTACGCCCATCGTTCTGGTGCGTAGATCCCGGAAAGCTCCGAGCCCGCAAGTGTTCTGGGACTCATTAACGGAGCGACTTCTAGATTGCGTCTGAATCCGTTCGAAGCCAAGTACTTCGGATCTCCAGATTCGTGGATCCGAATCCTTTCGAGTCCGAGTGCCTCGGATCTCTAGGCTTGCTTAATACCCTTTCGAGTCCGGGCCCGAGTAAGTCTCTAGGTTCGTGGATCCGAACCCTTTCGAGGCTTAGAGCGATTCAATCCGTTTGATGGCAATAAATCTGAGCCCACTGATTCTTGGACTTGCGATAAATTCGGGCCCACTAATCTTGGGCTATTGGGCCTAAATAATTTAGTGGGCTCAAATTAGCCCCTCTTACAGTAACATTGGAGGATCCACCAGAACTCTAGTCATTGATGATTAATTATAAGTTCGTCAATTATAATGCCTTTTTTACCTTGACTGTTTGTCTATTCTTGTTATTTGTTTCCATTTTTTGTTGAAAAGAAAAAGGCAAGACAACGAGAAAACTGTGAGCTTAATTCAAAATTCCTATGGCATTTTATTAGTATTAGATTAATGAATTTATTTGTTTCTTAAACTTTTTGACAGAAAGCATATATTCGATAAGAATTTTGCATTATAAATTACCTTGATATCTATATATGATGCTTGGTCATTTCTCGTTTGTTTGTTTCTTGTAATTTTTGTTTTCTCTATTGAAGGATTTCTGCTACCATATATCTTTTTTAAGCCATTAGTTTCTCATTTGTTATAGGATAGTGTGAGTGCCTTCCAACCATTGTACAAATGAATGTGATTTTTTTTTTCTTTTTTTGGAGTTTTCCCTGATTATGGTTGAGGAATTTTATTTTCTATTATTATTTTTAAGGAAAACTTGTCAGCTATAGAAAACATGAAATGAACAAAGAGAGTTAACAACTTCATTTTCAAATAGATGAAACATTCTTTCTGATATAAAAAAAAAAAAAAATCAGCTGTTCTCTGGAATAGTTTTAATACATGATGGAATATGTGCATACTTATATTTCATTGGCTACTTTATTTTAGTCTGTATTCTATATTAGCAGGATAGAAGAATTCGATGTACATATTACGGTTACAAAATCGATATTTTACAAGTTAGGTAAAATAAATTCCAGAGTTTGAAAATTTGTATCTGGATCCAACATTTCTGTGAAGGGAGATATACTGGAGAAAGGTGGTTTCTTGCAAATATTTTGTGTCGTTAGTCTGTGCAAAGGAATTAAAAGTGAGTGGGACACTTTTTCTAAGCATATTCAATTTGTGGTAGGGAGTAGGGAACGCGTTAGCCTCTTTAACGAATTCAAATTTAATAATAATAATAATGAAGACAGAGTGTCCATTCCCCCCCCCCCCCCCCCGCCAAAAAAAAAAGATGCGAATTAAAATTGAAGTTCCTGACTTTTTAGCCTCTTTAACAAATTCAAATTTAAGATTTTCATGTAATTCCATTCGTTAAGATAAATTAAAAATAAATAAAAAAAAATAATTATATAATTAAATAGTAGATGAGCATGTAAATTAACATTGAAACTGAATAATAAAGTTCATATTATTCATAAGAAATAGTAGATGAGCATGTAAATTAATTAACATTGAAACTGAATAACAAAGTTCATATTATTCATAAGAAAGACATTTGTTATCAGCATACAACATACAAGAGTTTTCCGGACAAAATTTTTTGATCCCTAAAAGTGTAAATTTTGTTGCAAAAAATATTTGAAATTCAATTTTTATCATTGCGAGAATAGTTGCTAAAAGGTAATCGTGAAAAGTAAAAATAAAAAATAAAAATAAAGAATGCTTTTAGAGAAAGTTTTTAAGAGGTCACTAATAAATGTACTTTTAGAAACAAAATAATTTGGTCTCAAAAAAATTTATTTTTGAGACAATGTTTTTGTCCTAAAAGGATATACTAATTCATCATTAAATATTCAATTTCGTCTCTAAAATTATAATATGAACACTTTTTGCAACAAAAATATATCATTATTAAAAATTGAGTCCATTCCTAAATTTTTTATCACTAAAATCATAATTTGTTATAGTGGGTGATTACCTTAAATTTTATTTTCAATGCTCTCAAGAACTGAAATCATCTGGTGTAGTGGACTAGTAGTAACTGTATTAATCAAGCAAAAACAACATTTTACCTTAATAATAAAAATAGGTAAATTTTCATTTTGCTATCAAATTATTACTCAAAAATCAATTCGACCTATATCTTCTTAATTATAATAATTTTACATTTAAATTATTCAATTCTATATCAATTTTATCTTTATCATCAACTGCCGTCTGTAACCAAATAAAATTATTGACGTGGCTCTAAAATTTCATTTCACCACTTAAACTATTTCCAAAAATCAATTACACTCCTGAATATATTTTTGTGATACTATATGGTCATGTTCATTGGAATGAAAGTCAAATGAAATGATCCTTTAATCAGAACAATCTCGGGAAAAAAAAAATTATATAAGTTGCAGGACAACAAAAAAAAATTCAGTATATAAGTTGTAAGACAATCTTTGTAAAAGAAAATTGTATAAATTTGTGTAAAATAACCTGGAAAAAAAAAGTAGGAATACAAATTATATAAATGTAAATTCTATATAATGACTCATCAAATGACCAACTCTTGTATAGGTCTACACTTTGCTTTTGTACTTCCTCTGCAAACCCAATCAAAACCTCCAAATTTTGGCCCCAAAAGACCTCTTCTCAATCGTTAAACTTATTAATTGTTCTTCTACTATTACATCTATTTCTTCCTCAATTTCTTGTATATTTTTGATCCATTTGGGTATCTTCAATATACTCAATAACATTCTTTGAAAAATTAAAAAGTTTTAAAAAAAAAATTTAATTCATGTAATAGAATGATTGTAAAAAGGGAAGAAGAAAAGAAACATAAACAAAATAAAAAAAACAAAAAAAAAAAACAAATAAACAAAAATTTCAATCATTGAGAATAAAAAAATTAAAAACTCTTAAATCACTTATCGTTAAAGAGAAGCAAAAGGTAGTCTATTCCTTTGCCATAATTGAATCAAACACTCTTGTACTTCTTTAAAAGGGAAAAACATTGTAGAAATAGAGAAACAAAGCAAAAAAAATTTTTAAAAAAATGATAAAAGTAAATTATTGGAGAAGAGAAAAAGTTATTTTAGCGTCTTTATTTGGAGAATGTGGTAGACTGGGAAGTTATTGTAGAGAAGGTTTTTTTTTTTTTTTTAAATTATGTAAATGCCACATGGCAAAAGTTTCAAGAAACCAAGATAGGGGTCCACTTAATATAATAATAATAATAATAATTAGCAGACGGCACACGTGATGTGTGTGCAATTCAGATAACTAATAATAAAAATAAATAATAAAGAATTTAGTATCATAATTTGTATGTTGCATAAGTAATAAGTATATTCTTAATGAAACTCAAGGTTTTGGATTCAAAATTTGCTTACGCTGTGTATAATATTTTTTATTTTTATTTTAGCATATATAAAGTTGTCATGTGGCATAAGAAGAACAATGGTTCACTAAACCAATCTAGGCCTTCACTTAATAATAGTATGGATAATAGTGTAGATAGATAATACTAGTGTATGCATGGTAGAAATAATGTTGGAATTAAAATATAATTGACTATAAAATTATTGAGTTAAAATGTAATTTATTCAATTTGTTGCAAAATAATTGAGGTCAAAATATAAATACATGGTTTGGATTTTCAAATGAATTTTGTAATTAGATTTTTTAAAAGAGTTTGTAAAATTCAAAATTTGGTTTAGTCGTATATTTGAGCAAATTTCATTTTTACTCCTATACTTTTACATGATTTTCAAGTATACCCCCAGACTTTGAATAATTCAATTTTACTCCTAAAGTTTTAAATCGTATCAATTTTGCCCATACCGTCACATTTGAAATGGAAAAAGTTATAAAAAAATTACATTTTGACCCCAAATTTCAAAATAAATATTAGGGGTGAAAACGGTTCGGTTTGGTTCGGCCTATTTTTTTGTGATTTTTCCACCCAAGCGATCATATCGGTTTTCTATTACTACAAACCAAAATTGACTAACCATGTATATATACCAAACCAAACCATTAAGCACTTTACCGGTTCGGTACAGTTCGGTGACATTGATTTATGCTACAAGGAATCATTAGGTTTTTAGAGATCCTAAAGAAACAACCACAAATCCCCAATTTCAACATCAATTAAACCCAAGTTTACCAAAAAAAAAAAAAAAAAAACACCAAAAAACAAAAAAAAAAATAAAAATAAAAATAAAAATAAAAAAGAAAACAAAAACAAATTGAACCCTAAAAATTCTAAAAACATACCTTAAATTTGTCAATTTTTTTTTTTTGTTCACAAATCTATCACGAAGAAGCACTGATGTAAACAGAGAGGGTTTGAGGAAGATATCAACCATGGAGAAGCAAACAACAGTTAGATGCGATGTAGACGTCAACCATGGAGATCGTTGTGTTCATCATAAAGTGGTGAGAGAGTGGGCTGATAGCATTGTAAAAGTGTGAGAGTAGGCTGCTTCCAGCAGAGGTGGATGAGAGGAAGAGAAAGAGAAGAGAGAGTAACAGTTTGCTGGCATAGAAGAGGCACTGATGAAAAACGAAAATATATACATGTATGTGAATGGCTCAAATTAACTAGGTATTTCCATGGATGGCTGAGATCAAATACTTATGTCTTTTAATTTGGTGCGGTTCGGTGCACGTGGTTTTCAAATCTTATGGACCAAAAATCAAACCAAAATTCAGTTTTTTACTCTTAACAGAACCGAATAGACTGAGGTAATGAATAAAATCGACCAAAAGCTGCCGGTTCAGTCCAGTTTGGTCGGTGCAAACGGTTTTAAGATTTTTTTCCACCCCTAATAAATATGCAAACTCACCTTTTCTTATTTTCTCTCATCATTCCTTGAATTACCCAAATCCTTCTGCCACCCTCCTCCTCCTTCCTTCGTCGTCATCTTCCCTACCACCACCACCATCACCACCGTTACCAAGAAGCCCTTTAAAATTGAGAATTGGGTTGGATTTTCATGTAACATTCAACTCATTTTCCATGAAAACTCTCAAAATCATGCCTTCAACTCATAAGCTATGGTTATGGAAAATTGATAATTGGGTTGCATTTGGACCTAAACCACTACAACAAAAAAGGGTTTTTATGGCACCAAATGCACGCCGTAGATACGATTTTACGACGTGCAAGGTAAAGTCGTATTATGATCAGTCATGGAAACTCATGGTTGGTCATAAAAACTTTTAATAGCACATCTTATACATCCATGACACTCAATGCTAGTCATTAAATATTTAACACAACGGCCTATTTTGCTCGTCGTAGAATATTTATAATTTTTTAAATTCAGCAAGTTGAATATTTATAATTTTTTAAATTCAGCAAGTTCTATTTCACATGTTCTGTATAATCTAAAAAAATATTACAACAAATTTCGCACACACAAACACACAAATATATATATATATATATATATATATATATATATATACATATAAGTATCAATCAACCACCAAAATATTATTTCAAACATCAAAAAAACTATTCATAAGCTTTGAACATCCAAAAACTGTATGTACATTCCAAATCATCTAAAACTATGTTTCTAAACATCAAAATTTGTCCTCAACTTCAAAATCGTCCAAAAGGTTTTAAATTATTGATATTTAAGATACTGAATTTTCAATTTTGACATCATTTTCTTGAAGGTGAGAAGAGTGCAGAAATATGTTGAGACTCTTGATATGTTGAAGATCAAAAACTCAATGCCAAAGAGCAATACAAGTCAAATCCCATAGTTGCAATCCCATTTCAACAGCAACAGGCGAGGTGTTCAGTTGAGCATTTGTGAGGCGGAGATGCTGTGGTTGTTTTCCTATACAAATGCATCAATATCAATTTGTACATGATTTTGAGGTTGGGTAATTTGCTATGAGCCACTGTTAGCAACCGATGTGGAGGAGCCAAAGCTGTTCTTTGTGGCAGTAGCATCCTCCAAGTTGTAAAAAAATCGTTATTAGCATTCACGACCTACACAATAGACATGTTGTGGATGGGAAATTATTTACGACATGCAAAAAAAAGCAAGTCGTAAATGTGAGAAACCACAGCTTGCATTTACTGTATGTTGTTGATGTGAAGCCGTAAAAACTCAGTTTTGTTGTAGTGTAAAATCTGACTGATACTCAGCTTTATAGCTAATAGGGCTGCAATGGTCACTCAAGCACAGGAACTGGCACTCGAGCGACAAGACTAATATGCGTGCATTGCATTAAGTGTTTTCGCTAGAGCTACCGAAAGGTCCATTCGAGCGCACAATAACGTTTCTCAGTATTTTTGTAGACAGTGAAAATTACTGGGACCAAGGTTTCTTTGCTCAAGCTAGACTTCCTTCGCTCGAGCGAGGAAGCCAAATTTCCAGATAACGTTAGAACACGATATAATGTTTGTTCGTGGAATTGGCAACACAAAGGGACCTAACATAACCAATCATGTAACGCCCTGAAATTTTCCTACAAGAATATGCCCAAACAAATACAACAATACCCAAAAAGTCCACATTCTCATTGAACTAAGAGATAAGAGGTTAAAATTCACCATATACATTCCCGTAATGTTCAGAATTTGTATTCCAGTTCAATGAACTAGGTGACCTTACAAAATATAAGCCTCTAGGCGTACAATTACAACAAAATAATTAATAGTCTTGTTACAAAAATTTCAATTCAAAATAACAAAATACACATGGATCAACTTTTCCAAAAAAGGAGCTATTGCTTGACCAACCCTTCAGGGAGGTAGAACTCTGTCATTTCCTGAAAAAGATAAGACAAGGTTGAGCTATATGCCCAGTAGGAACACATTTAACCAAGCATTTAATCCTTTGAATAAGATTATAGTATCTTTGCGACCAAACATTACATGGAAATTTATCTTTACATGTAATCCTTAACAAACATACAAATCCATAACAACCAAATAATAACAGTGACTATTCGTGTCACCAAGCACAACAATCAAACATTCACAACCATAGAACGCAAACCATGAGTCCACTTGTAAGAGTCCAATTTAAAACACCCTTTACTTTTGTTTTTAAAACCACCCCCACATTTGTCAGCTATTAAACAGCAGGGAGTGGGCACCCCAAAGAAAACCATCCATTTTTCCACTTTTGCCGGCTATCATACAGCAGGACTGTGTGGACACCCAAAAATATTTTTCCCACATTCATCCAGCAATAAGCCTAGACAGGGCATTTGGGCACCTTTTTAAACACCTCGCGCGGGTACTAACACAACACCACATTTGGACAACTGACTCTTACTCGGACTCATGCACAATTAATAATTCATTCATATTTTATTCCATCAACAATCATCCAACATTACCCAAGGGTTGAATACAACACAAGATTTAAGGAAAACAAATAACATCCAAGCCACAAATTCTTTTACTATATCAACATCCACATCGTTCATCTATTATTATTTCATGAATCAAGGAAATTCCCTATTCAATGTGGTGTTTTTAACTCAAATGGAGAATCTAGGGTTTTACCACATTTTGGGGGGTTTTTCTCCTCTATTATAGATATGACTTGTAATAACATTTATATACATGTTTTGAAAAGAGTGAGTAAAGGAATCTCAAGCAAGAGTCAAGTAAAATGGTTTATTTATGTAAAACATGAGATTGATCCAACAATACTCTCCAATTAACTCACAAATCACAATCATACCATGAAATCCCTTCAAAATAAAGAAATACTAAGGTAAAAGTGTCCCTACCTCAAGTCATGAGAAAGAAAACCCGAAAAACTCAAGGTTGACGAAGCCACGAACTTCTCGGACCAATAGAAAGCCCTTGACAAGATCTTCATGTTATCTCAAAGGATCAAGGTGAGAAGACACCTCTAAGAGTGTAGATCTAAGGATTGAAGTGGAAAAAGTGAGTTTTTTAGAGAAAGAGAGAGAGAGACTCTCGGTTTTGAGAGGAAAAAGAGGAGAAAATTATGAGAGAGGTGTGGTTTAGGTCTATTTATAGTAATAGAAACTAGCCCTAAGGTCAATGAAAAAAGATGAGTCCAAAAACCCCAAAAAGTAGGGCCCATTCGAACCCCAAAATTCTGAAAAAACATGCAGGGGTCGACCCTTCGGGCAAGGGGGTCGACCCTTTAGGTAGAAAAGACAATCTAGCAACAAGCAAGGGGGTCGACCCTTTGGCAAGAGGGGGTCGACCCTATTTTCCAGCAACTAACACAGAAATTCTGCAACATAAGAGGGTCGACCCTCCCCAGACTGGTGTCTACCCTATTTTCCAGCAACACTTCCAGAAACGTTACAACATGCAAGGGTCGACCCTTACGAAAGCTAGTGTCGGCCCCAAGGCAAAATTTCTAAATTTCCAAGGAACTTTTGACAAGAACAAACATGAACGAACAAACCCAACGAGTTTAAATCGGATTGTACTCCTTCAAAACCAATATACAGCAACTCCAAAGACTCCCAAAACAAAAATAAAGATATTAAACACACCTTCCAATAGATTAAAACACCTAAGTGTTACAACTTCCCCACCTTAGGAATTTTTGCCCTCGAAATAATATCCATCCCCACCATGATGACAAGGTTTGGCAACAATATCATATTTATTCAATCCACAACAAACTCATAACCAAGCAAAACATATATATCAATTTGACTCCAAGACAAGGAAATAATAGAAGGTTTTGGCTCATGCCCAATTCATCAAGCAAAAAAAACAACAACAAACAAATACATGACAATTTAGAAAATAAGTCGGGGTATTTCTCGCGAATCTCCGCTTCATGTTCCCATGTAGCTTCCTCCACACTGTGATGGCGCCATAACACTTTAACTAAGGGATTTATTTTACCCCTCAAAACTTGATCTCTTGTATCTAAGATTTGGAGTGGTTTTTCTTCATAAGACACATCTTCGTCTATCTCAATCTCCGTCCAATTTAATATATGAGAGGGATCAGGTTCATACTTGCGAAGCATAGATACGTGAAATACATTATGGACCCCTAAGAGTTGTGGTGGCTATGCAAGGTGATATGCAACTTCTCCAATCCGCTCAATGATATCAAAGGGGCCGATAAATCTAGGTGATTGCTTTCCGCTCTGGCCAAATCTCATCAACCCTTTTCTACAAGATATCTTCACAAAGACATGGTCACTAACTTCAAGGGATAAGGGTCGTCTTCTTCTATCTACGTAGCTCTTTTGTCGGCTTTGAGCGGTAACTAACCTTTTTCAAATGAGGGCTATTTTCTCGGTAGTTTCACGAACTAGATCTGAGCCTAGCAAGGGTGAATCTCCCACTTCAGTCCAACATACCGGTGATCTACACGAATGCCCATACAATGCCTCGAAAGGTGCCATCTCGATGCTTTCTTGGTAGCTATTGTTATAAGCAAATTCAACTAAGGGTAGATGTTTCTCCCAAGACCCTTTAAAATCTAGTACACATGCCCTCAACATGTCTTCCATAATTTGAATAGTACGTTTGGATTGCTCGTCGGTATGGGGTGGTAAGCAGTACTAAAATTCAGTTGAGTACCTAAGGCACTTTGAAGGCTCTACCATAGCCTGGCTGTAAAGCGAGGGTCTCTATCAGACACTATACTCACTGGTACCCCATGGATGCGAACAATCTAACGGATGTAAAGTTCAGCTAGAAACTCTATGGAATCTCCCATGCTCATGGCGAGGAAGTGAGCGGACTTAGTAAGTCTATCCACAATCACCCATATTGCATCATTACTTCTTTTTGTTCTAGGAAGACCAGAAACAAAGTCCATGTTGATGTGTTCCCACTTCCATTCAGCAATCGGAAGAGGTTGTAGCAATCTTGTCAGTCTTTGGTGTTCAACCTTAACTTGTTGACATGTCAAACACTTAGACACAAATGAGGCTACATCCTTTTTCATACCCCTCCACCAAAATTGACAGCTTAGGTTATGGTACATTTTAGTGCCTCTAGGATGCACAGCTAAGCGGGAATGATGGAAGTCCCTCAAAACTTCATTTCTCATAGATTCAGGTACAAACAATCGGTCGAGGTAATGAACACTAGAATCTGCATGAATATTTAAACCCCTCTCTTCCTTCCCTTGAAGAATTCTCCCTTTAATTGCATCCACTTCTGGATCACCTAGTTGTGCTTCAACTACTCATGCAACAAGGGTAGGTTGGGCGATGGTAGTGAAGAGGGTAGCCTTTTCTGGAGATTCACTAAGCTGTAAAGCAAATTCATTGGCATCCTCCATCATCTTCCATTCCCTTATCGCTAGACTAGCCATCGTACTTAGCGATTTTCTACTCAAAGCATCCGCTACTACATTGGCTTTACCGGGGTGGTAGTGTATTTCAAAATCATAGTCCTCTAGAAACTCCATCCATCTCCGTTGGCGAAAATTCAAGTCTTTCTGGGAGAATAGGTATTTGAGGCTTTTATGGTCGGAGAAGACTTCAAACTTTTCACCATACAGATAGTGTCTCCATAACTTCAAGGCAAAAACAACAGCGGCTAGTTCTAAGTCATGTCGGGTAATTCCTTTCATGCGTCTTCAGTTGACGCGAGCCATATGCTACCACTTTGCCCTCCTGCATTAGAACACATCCTAACCCATCTCTTGATGCATCACAATATACCGTATAACTTAAGCCTTGTTCTGGACTGATGAGAATTGGAGCAGTGGTCAATCTAAGCTTTAGTTCTCAGAAAGCATTCTTGTAAGTTTCGCTCCAAACAAACCTTACTTCCTTACGGGTCAATCTAGTTAATGGTGATGCTATGGAAGAGAAATTCTTTACAAATCGACGGTAGTAACCGGCTAAGCCTAGAAAGCTACGAACTTCTGAGGCGTTCGCTCCCAATTCTGCACAGGTTCTATTTTTGAAGAATCCACCAGAACTCCGTCTTTAGAAACTAAGTGACCCAAGAACTTCACTTCGGAAAGCCAGAATTCACACTTCTCATATTTTGCGTACAAATGATGCTCCCTAAGAAGTTGCAAGATAGTACGAAGATGTCCTTCATGCTCCTCTTCGGAAGGTGAATAAATAAGAATATCATCTACAAAGATGACCACAAATTTATCAAGAAACTCCCGAAAGACCCTATTCATTAAATCCATGAATGTGGCTGGAGCGTTAGTCAACCCAAAGGGCATAGCCAAGAACTCGTAATGACCACATCGGGTACGAAAAGCAGTTTTGGGAATGTCCTTCTCTCTAACTTGAATTTGGTGATAACCCGACCTTAAATCTATCTTGGAGAAACAACGAGAGCCTTTAAGTTGATCAAAGAGATCATCTATCCTGGGCAAGAGGTATTTATTCTTGACTGTGGCTTGATTCAATTTACGATAATCTATACACAATCTCAAGGATTCGTCCTTCTTCTTTGCAAACAATGCCGAGGCTCCCCAAGGTGAGGTGCTAGGGCGTATAAAGCCCTTATAAGTAACTCTTGCAACTGTTCCTTCAGAACCACCAATTCAGCTGGGGCAAATCTGTATGGCGATAAGGAGATAGGTGTCGTACCCGGAAGCAAGTCTATGGTGAACTCTACTTCCCTATGAGGAGATAATTTTGTAAGATCGTTAGGAAAGACATCGAGGTATTCACATACTAGCTTTGGAAATTCGCCCCGGAAGTACACCACTTCCATCATCCAAAAAGGAGGTTAAAAGAGAATTAAACTGGCCCCGGCCACGTGGATAGTGTGAGGAGGGTAAGGATCTACCTTACTTGTCTCCCAGAAATGTGAAACGATCACCGCTTGCAGTGCACACCGTAACTCTCTCTCGATAACAATCTATGGTCGCCCGATAAGTAAACAACCAATCTATACAGAGGATAACATCAAAACCCAGCATTTCTAGCAGGACAAAATTAAATGGAAGTTGTCGAGCCGCCACCTAAATTACACACCCCTAACATCCCTGGGTCAGTATAACCTTACCCCCAACTAGTGACTCCACTGTAAGTGAAGATTGTAGTTTCCTACTCTCTAACCCCAACAATGATACAAAAGATGTGGCAATAAATGAATGTGATGCTCCAGTGTTAATCAGCACATTAGCCCAAGTATTGAAAATGAGGAATGTACCTCTCACAATTGATGGCCCCGACGTTTGTTTAGAAGTGATGACAGCGTACACTCTTCCCTGTGACCTCTGCTCCCCTACATCACCTCTTTGAACATAAGCTTGTTGTACGGATTGAGCAGACGTGGCTCCCTGAACTGTCCTGGATGCTTGTCCTAATTGAGTCGCCTAATAAGATTGTCTATATCCCTGACCCATCTGTAAACCTCCGAACTGTCTAGACCTTGCTACATTTGAAGTCCCTACTTTCTGCGGGCATAACTTCTTCAAATGTCCTGGCTGACCACATTGGTAACAAGATTGGGGCTGGCTTCTATTATGAGATTGACCCTGTGGACGCATAGGTTGGGATCGTGCTCCACTTTTCTGCCCGTACTCTGCAGCGTTGTGACCCATTTGGCCACATCTATAATAGGCACCAGTAACTCGGGTCATGCTTCCCGAACTTCCACTCATCACAGAACTAGAGGATTTGGCTTGTGGTGGAGGCGATTGAAAAGATGATGATGAACCCCTCGACCTCTTTGAAGAACCCGTGTCACCCCTAGCATCAGAATGTCCTACTCTCTTTAATCTCTGCCTTGCCTCTTCGGCCTCTATAGTAATCTCCACATGAGCTGCTGCTTCAACTAAACGGTCATAATCACGTATCATATTGCCAACCACCTTTATCAGGATCTTCGGTCTCAACCTTTTCTCAAATTCAAGGCACCTTCGTTCTTCTGTTGCCACTAATTCAGGTGAAAAACGTGAGAGGCTAGTAAATTTTGCTTTAAAATCCACCACTGGTGTATCTAATTGTAATAACTCCTCAAACTACTTCCTCAACTACTCCCTAGCCGTGGGAGGGAGGAATTTATCTTGGAAAGCTTGCACAAATGCTTCCCAAGTATGTTTAACCCTATTCTTTATGGATTTCCACCATTGCCCGGCCTCCCCCATTCAATTGGTAGGCCGCTAATGCCACCTGCAATTCATTTTCTTGAATGTCTAAGATCTCAAAGGACTTGACCAATTGCTCCAACCACTCATCAGCTTTCATCGGATCAGGCTTGCCATTATACTCGGCGGGATTGGATCGAAAGAACTCATTTTTCAAAAAGGAAGCTCTTGTTTCTCTCTCAATTGTTCTAGCCACTTGCTCGACTCTCAATATCTCCATGGACTTCCGTAGAGCCCCTGCCATTTCCCTAGCCAAGGTCCTCATAGCTTCTTGGGTTGGTGGAATGGGTATATTATTTTGACCCACTCCTTCTTCTTGCGAAGGGATCTGGGGTTGGTCTGGAATATTCCTGCCTCCCCGACGGGGTCTACCATGAACTCTAACACGTCCAGACATCTATAAGAAATAGAGACAATATTAAATTCAAGGCCAACTTACCGCACTTAAGTGCTTCATATTTAATCCTTACACTTATACACCAAGTAAACACGTAAACTTCCACATAGAGTAATCCAAACAATCACACATACAATCACATAAAAGCATGTGTAAGTTGTCATCCTAAGATATTAGCTAGTTCCATCGCAATCAAGGACCTCCAAGTGGAAAGAACAGTGACCAAGTGCCTTTCCAAAAGGATTTCGATGAATGTAACGGACAAAAGCCATATCATAGAATTCTAACCCCATACTCACATAGTCACATGAAAACCCATAACACACATGACATCCTAAGCATTCCGTCCTAGCCTAGGGACCCTATTGTGACACACATCGCTTCCCACGAGCCCGAGGTATTCTAACCTATGGTTCTGATACCATTTGTAACGCCCTGAAATTTTTCCACAAGAATATGCCTAAACAAATACAACAATATACCCAAAAAGTCCACCTTCTCATTGAACTAAGAGATAAGAGGTTACAATTCACCATATACATTCCCATAATGTTCAGAATTCGTATTCCAGTTCAGAATTAGTACTAAGAGGGGGTCGACCCTATTTTCCAGCAACTTACACAGAAATTCTGCAACATAAGAGGGTCGACCCTCCCCAGACTGGTAGCTACCCTATTTTCTAGCAACACTTCCAGAAACATTACAACATGCAAGGGTCGACCCTTAGGAAGGCTAGTATCGACCCCAAGGCAAAATTTTTAAGTTTCCAAGGAACTTTTGACAAGAACAAACGCAAACGAACAAACCCAACGAGTTTAAATCGGATTATACTCCTTTAAAACCAATATACAACAACTCCAAAGACTCCCAAAACAAAAATAAAGATATTAAACACACCTTCCAATAGATTAAAACACCCAAGTGTTACAACTTCCCACCTTAGGAAATTTCGCCTTCGAAATAATATCCATCCCCACCATGATAACAAGGTTTGGCAACAATATCATATTTATTCAATCCTCAACAAACTCATAACCAAGCAAAACATATATATCAATTTGACTCCAAGACAAGGAAATAATATAAGGTTTTGGCTCATGCCCAATTCATCAAGTAAAAAAAAAAACAACAAACAAATACATCACAATTTTGAAAATAAGTCGGGGTTTTTCTCGCGAATCTCCGCCTCACGTTCCCATGTAGCTTCCTCCACACTGTGATGGCGCCATAACACTTTAACTAAGGGAATTATTTTACCCCTCAAAACTTGCTCTCTAGTATCTAAGATTTTGAGTGGTTTTTCTTCATAAGACACATCTTCGTCTATCTTAATCTCCGTCCAATTTAACACATGAGAGGGATCGGGTTCATACTTGCAAAGCATAGATGCGTGAAACACATTGTGGACCCCAGAGAGTTGTGGTGGCAATGCAAGGCGATATGCAACTTCTCCAATTCGCTCAATGATATCAAAGGGGCCAATGAATCTAGGTAATAGCTTTCCACTCTGGCCAAATCTCATCAACCCTTTTCTATGAGATATCTTCACAAAGACATGGTCACCAACTTCAAAGGATAAGGGTTGTCTTCTTCTATCTACGTAGCTCTTTTGTCGACTTTGAGCGGTAACTAACCTTTTCCGAATGAGGTCTGTTTTCTCGGTAGTTTCACGAACTAGATCTGAGCCTAGCAAGGGTAAATCTCCCACTTCAGTCCAACATACCGGTGATCTACACGGACGCCCATACAATGCCTCGAAAGGTGTTATCTTGATGCTTGCTTGGTAGCTATTGTTATAAGCAAATTCAACTAAGGGTAGATGTTTCTCCCAAGACCCTTTAAAATCTTGTACACATGCCCTTAACATGTCTTTCAAAATCTGAATAGTACGTTCGAATTGCCCATTGGTCTGGGGGTGGTAAGTAATACTAAATTTAGTTGAGTACCTAAGGCACTTTGAAGGCTCTGCCATAGCCTGGCTATAAAGCGAGGGTCTCTATCAGACACTATACTCACTGGTACCCCATGGATGCGAACAATCTCACGGATGTAAAGTGTAGCTAGAAACTCTATGGAATCTCCTATGTAAAGTTCAACGAGGGTCTCTATCAGACACTATACTCACTGTTACAGTGCATGGGTATGTAACTTGCCACCTTCTAGTGAGGCTAGTTATTAGGCTCTAATACCAATAACACCTTGTTAATCCTTGGAATGCTTATCATTATGTAATTGTTTTCAAGTCAAGTTATGCAATGTCTTGCCAAGTTAAAGTTACGTTCAAATTATGATTTGGTGCTACATTTAAAAGTTTGTCAATTTTCATTCATTTACCACTTTACTGTATTACTATTCACTAGACAATGGGTCACTCTCTCTTATATATACGTAGGTCATGAAGAGTTCAATTACGAAGAGAAGTTTGAATAAAAGTCGGTCTTGTATGCTTGTACTAGATTTGTAAAGCCTTGTCACTTTTGTAATATAACAATCCAAGAGGATGTAGGCTTTCATTTTATAATAAAGCTTCGGACCTCCGGTGGGGGTACTGGGGGTCGCGTGTGATTGGTCAAAAAAAAATTGTTTTTTTTTTATTTTCAGCCAATGGGGAGCCGACACGTCATTGGGGGTCACCCCACTGGGGGTCGGAAGCATCACTCTTCATTTTATATAGTTAGGCATTGCTTTGAATGGATGTTTTCAAGGACTAAATACTTCAAAATAGAAAATTTGCTCCAATTATTATATGAGTCCATCTTGTTTTGTAAGTTAGACCTCTGGTAGCCTAGGACTATTGGCCGATCACTACACCATCTTGTTTGGGGTGGGTTGGAGTCCTCACAGAGTAGTTTCTAGCATGATTTGGACAAACTAGCTGATTTAACACCATGAAAAAAATCACCACCACCACTGCTCGATAGCATGGACCACTAACACCTCACGATTGTTTTGCCAACTTGATTGCACCACACCACTATTGGACTACATATATATACAATACTGACATTCTCAAGATAGTTTGATATAATTATATTGATTTATCTTTTAATACCAATAAAGCAAGTGTAATTCATTCGGGCGATGCCTAGACACATATAAAATCAAACATGAAATTTGCATTTCAATCTCAAATAGATGGCAACATTATTTTTCAAGTATATTACTAATAGCATGATTGATGGTCAGGGACAAAGTGTTATAACAATTTATTCTTTAAAATATAGTGTAATTGTACCCAACTTGTGGACTAGCCTATATGGTTCTCAAATTTTTGAGAGGTTAGTGTAATTTACCCTAGATTATATGAGCACTACGATTTTTAAAATTTTCCCGCCTTAAATTTAGCAAAATTATGAAAATTCCCTCACACTATCAACAAATACAAAAATAGCTCATATTATATCAAAATTTATAAAACTACCATAAGGGGGGAAAAAAATCATCATTATTAAAATTACAAAAGTACCCTTAATTCTTTAACCAAAAAATTTCAAAATAACCAAAAAATATTTCTTGAAAATGTTTCTTAATATAAATTATAATTAATATAATTATACTTTAAAAGCTTTTTTTTTTTATCAGCAAAAAAAAAAAAAAAAACTTTATTGATGAAGAGAGCAAGATAGATGCGCAAACTTAACATCAATAAAGAAGGGAAGTGCAAATAGCATGATAACTAACCTTACCAATCCCAACTAGGTTGGCACCGATAAGGTAGCACAATCCTTTGCTAGCACTTAACCCATGATTGGTAAGGAACCAAACAAAAGAACCAAAAATAAAGAAAGAAAGAAAGAGAAAAAAGAAAAAAAAAAAAAAACAACAACAACAACAGAGAACCAGCAACAATTAGAGCGAACACACATAACAACCTTAACAGTCCCTAACCAGCAACATTACATCAACATGCCAGTAGCAGACTTTATAGCGATCCCGGTTTTCCTTTTTGGTGCTTAACTGTAATCCGGATTCGGTTTCGTAAGGGTGCTGTTGTCTTATCCTCTTTCTATCCCTTACTCTTTGTGTTCGAGCTTTGGGTTGTGTTGGGCAAGTTGGGAATAAGTTGGTTGTGTTTTACAACGTAGAATCTTCGCCCAGTTTTTGGTCTCTCCGCTCGAGCTACGCTTTTGACGCTCGAGCGGGGAAATCACCCATTCAGTATTTCATCTGCAGCGGTAGACGCTCGAGCGGGAGTTTGTGTCTGACGCTCGAGCGGGGAGTTTGACGCTCGAGCGAGAACCATGTTTGTAAAAGTTCTGGGAACGTGCATCTGTCGCTCGAGCGGGGATCTGTGAGTGACGCTCGAGCGGGGAGTTTGGCGCTCGAGCGGGGAGACTTGTATATAAAGCCAAGATCCGACTTTTTTGTTCACTTTTCAACATCCTTTCTCTCTCTTACTTTTCTAAAAAGCTATTTTGAGAGTTCCTCTCACTAAAACCCTAACTTCTCTCTTAGGATTGATCTAGTAGGAGTTGTTTTCTCACCTTGGGCCTTTACAAAAGTTGTGTTGATCGTCGAGGGCTACCTTTTAATCTGAAAATTTCGGGATTTGGAGCATTTTCGTTTCTTCATCTCCTTCGTTGCGTCCCATCATTCGAGGTAGGGATAACCTACTCCATCTTATGAGCTTTGTCTTTGAATTTTAGAATTTTGATATGTTGGGGGTTGTTGGGTAATTTTGAGAAAGTTTGGGCCTTTGTGTAATTTCACAAAAGTTGGGGTTTTAGATATATAAACCTATATGTATGTTAGGCATAGAGAAATGAGATTAATGTTGGGGCATTGATGGAAATAGAACCTTAGGGTTGTTTTGTGAATCATGGTAATTTGCCCTTATTGGTTTAATTAATTAATGCATATAATTAATTGAAGAAAACGAGGAGTTGATTTGAGAATGTTGATATATTATCTATTAGTGCATTTATTTTCTGCTTAGAAATAATTGCTTTGGGCTACCGGTGGAGGGTAGTGTTGATTGTTGTAGACAATGCATGATGATTAGGCAAACTAAAACTAATCAATTGGATGTGTCATAGAGTATGACGGTTGATAGAATACATTAACGTTATGTATCTGTGGATTGTGCATGTGACCAATGTGTTTATATGCATTATGTGTAGACGGTTGATAGAATACATTAATTTTATGTATTGATTGATTGCATATGTGATTCTGTGTTTATATGCATTACTTGTGTATGGGAGGAGATAGGGGATGTACTCCATGGTTTAGGGGAAGATGGGGGATGCACCTCTAAACCGGTTAATGGTTTAGGGGAAGATGGGGGATGTACCTCTAAACCGGTTAATGGTTAAGGGAAGATGGGGGATGGACCCAGGGATGCAGCTCATATGCTCACCCATTGTAGTATTGGATACAGCTCATACGCTTATCTATTGAAGTGTTGATACAGCTCATGTGCTTATCTATTGGAATGTTGATACAGCTCATATGCTTATCCGTTGTAGTATTGAATACAGCTCATATGCTTATTTGTTGAAGTGTTGATACAGCTCATATGCTTATCTATTGGAATGTTGATACAGCTCATATGCTTATCCGTTGTAGTATTGATATAGCTCATATGCTTATCTATTGGAATGTTGATACAGCTCATATGCTTATCCGTTGTAGTATTGATATAGCTCATATGCTTATCTGTTGAAGTATTGATATAGCTCATATGCTTATCTGTTGTAGTAGTGATATAGCTCATATGCTTATCTATTGAAAAGTTTGTTTGAGTTGATATAGCACTAAAATGTATATCATCATTGTTTGCGAAGTATGGAAGTAGTTTATGTGTTATTGATACAACACCATAATGTGTATCCACCTTGAATTTTGAAAGTGTTCTAGTGATGAACTATAATCCCATCAAATGTTCTAGCCAGAGTACTGAGCCTTGTTTTGAAACTCACAGTTGAATAAGAAATGGAAAGTGAATTGTAACATAGACTCGACTGTCATGGAATTGTAATAAGATGAAAATGGAAGTGTAAGTATTGACCATCTATCAGTTGCTAATCGTTTAGGCATTGTTCATAGTTGGTTTAGTATATTTCTACTGGGCTGTGGCTCACCCTATATGGGAACATCATTTTCAGGCACAGGTAGCATGCCACCTCCAAGGACATAGCTTGGGAGGCTAGAAACAGACAAACTTTTGTTGTCTTATTTCCTTTTGGATGTGTTACGTGTAAATTCAAGCCAAGGGCTTATTGTGTAATTGAGTTAGTACCCTCTTTTGTAACCAAGTGTTAACTTGGAAAGCTATAAGCCCGTAGGGCATTTGCTTTTGTTGTCTAAATGTAATACTTTTGTAATGAAATACTCTGATGAATAGATGAATGTGGACTTTTATGTATCAATGCATGTCTCTATACGGATGGGTTTAATGTTGTTATTTTGAGGGCGTTACAACTTGGTATCAGAGCGTACCGGGTTCGAATACTCTGGGTACGTGGGAAGTGATTAGTATCACAATGGGTTTGTCTCGCTTGTTAGAGACTTAGACGTAATGTTATGTACTTAGGTGATAACATGTTTATGTGATTATTTGGGTATGGAATGTAGTTTCTTGGATGTTGATTGGATCCTTGGGTTTCTGGGAGTCCTGTTGGAAAGGCACTTGATCAATGCTGTTTCTGACCGGAACTCTAGCAACGCCTCGGGACTATCATTATCCGGAAATGAAATTCGTAAATGCTTATGTGTTTATGTGCTTACGTGGGGTGAATTACAGTTGTCCATGTGTTAGGACCTGAGTGTTTAGCTTCGGCACATGTATGAGTGTGCTAACGTGTCTCCGTTACTTTTACCAGGATGCTTAGGCGAGGAAGTTGCGATTTCCCTCCTTCCGCTCGGCAGGAGCTGCGGAAACAGTTTGTGGAGTTACGCCAAGGTACTACACCTTTGGTGCGGTTCGAAAGATGGTTTGCCAATCTGTCGAGGTTTGCTCCAGAATTGGTGGAGACGGAGGACTTACGTTGTTTCGAGTTTTAGAGTAAGCTGCGTGACGACATCCATGTAAGGATAGCGGGGTCTTGGCTTAAAAGGTATAGTGTGCTTGTTGAGGCAGCTGTCCATGTAGAGGCTGCGGTGCTAGCAATGGGGCAGAGTGGGGAGGAAGCCACCTCGGTGACTCCTGTGACTCAGGGTGTTGGTAGGCCTTTTAAGAGGCAGAGGGTTTTAAACCCGTAACAGGGAGGTCGGGCTAGAACTACCCTTCCAGTGTCGGATTTGGGTTCGGGAGAAAGTAAGTAGAGGGGCACCATTTGTTTCAGATGTGGTCTGCTGGGCCACAAGGTTTCGGTTTGCCCACAGAAGAAGGGGACAGGGTTAGCAGTTCAACCAGTAGTTGTACCACCAGGATCATCTAACCAGCCGGGTTTTGGACCGATCAGATGCTCAGTGGGGAGGCAGTTGTTGGGGTCTTCATTAGCCCAGATTCTGAACCAATCTCATGCTCAAGCACCGCCTACCTGTTGGGCGTGTAATCAGCCGGGTCATATTCGACGTTTTTGTACTCAACCAGGAGCTTCTTTAGGGGTTTTGCAACATAGCCAGGCTCAGTTTCTTTCGACTGGGCAGGAACAGTATCGTTTTGGGGGACTAGCAGGCTAGACTGCGAGGGCCTCAGTAGAGTCGAGCTCCCAAGCCCCAATTGGGGAAGTTTGTAGTTGTTCCAGGTGTGGACAGAGGGGGCACATCAGTAGTTCTTGTCCGTGGTTAGTAAGCTCGTAAGTTGTCTTGTGTTTGGAGATGACCAATTTTGGCGGTCCAGCGAGGGACGGTAGTGGTGGTAATACCGAGGGGTTGGTTTCGTTTTGGCTAATCTGTTTTGTAATCAGTGGATTATTGTTTTGTGATCATTGGGTTCTGTTGTGTAACCAATGTGTTTTGGGAATGTTGAAATATCTAAACTGTTTGTTTATCTATATATATATATATATATACATATATGCTTTGTTTGTTAATTTCCCTAGAGTGGGTGAATTGGAGCAGGTCGTAGCTCTAAAGTTTTATTAATGTATAAAGTTGCTGTAAAACCACAAATTTTTTTTTATATGCGTGTGACTTGATTTGGGAAGGATGAGGGCTGAGGAGCCATGTTTTCAAAATTTGGAAGAACCACCGAGGGGTGCGTGTCCTAGCCAAGGCAATATTGGAGCGAGAACTGTTTTACTTGCCGAGTGCGTGGAATTTCATGGGTATTACCCATTTGAAATTTTGTGCGTGGTATAGATTTTGGTCCACTGTCGGGTGAACTCGAGAGGATGTGAAGTGTGCGATTAATATTAGATGTAGCACGTATTTAATATGGTGTCATACGGGGGCATAGCGCATGATTTTGTTAAGGTTGGACTTGTACCTTCGTGGTAAGTAACGTTGCCGAGATTGCAGGTGTACTGATAGGCCATTTTAAGTGAGGGGATGTTAGTCCCTATATAAGGTTGTGATTGTTGTATCGGGTGTTGTGGGTAGCTGGTACTATACCTCGGGCTGTAGTATAATAGGTGTTTCCCTAAGTTTTCAAATTCCTTTATTTGGATCAAATGTGATAGGTTCGTACCTTAGCACTGGTCAAGTCAGAGGATGTTATCAGAAAGGTTAATTGAGTATATAGCCCGTGGTTAGAGTGTGACTCGTGGATGGAGTCACAGTGGTATGGTGTTTGCGGATGAAGATGTGGGTTAATGACGAGGGAGGCAAGGACTTTTACTCCTCTGGAAAGTTAGAAGAGTGAATCTTTGGAAGCCCTATCGGCGACTTGTAATGGCGTCGGGGTTTGGTTCATGATGGTTGCCTAGCGGTAGTTTGGACTAGTGGTTTAGCACGGAGGCCGGGCCTCTTGATAGTACTCTCGAGATGAGTGACAAGTAAGATGTAGAGTAACGAGTGGACCCTATGAGTTATTGGGGGATTCGGTGTAGGAGTAAGAGGGCTTGCAAAATAAGGAGGTTTTGCCTAGTACGGTTGGATGTGTTAGATGTGATGGTTTCGAGAGTTGCGCGATGTTGGCAAGACTATGTGAGAATGTTCGAGGGAACGTGAGATTTGTATCTCGAGTTAGTGGGAATGGTACCTGTTTGTTGGTTCGTGTTTTGGGCCTTGCTAGATAGTGAGTCCGTGGTGACCCCCTTGGTTGTATAGGGGTAGTGTTCGTATTGTGATTGGTTATCCATTGTTGGGTGTGGGTTGTGAGTGGATGCTGGCAACATTCTTTGAAGGAAGAGCAATTCGTGTTCTAAAGTAATGAGTATAGCATGGGTCAAAATGGTCCTTCGTATTTGGGATGTTGTGATTGAGGTTAACCATGTCGGTCTTCGGTCAAGGAAGTGAGTAGGCTTGCTAGATAACCATGGCGGGGGATGGTGATTCCCTTAGACGCAGTGTTGAGGTGGTTAAATTTTAGGAGATCGGGTGAGATTCCAAAATTTGTGGTTTGTGTAGAGAACTCCGTGGTTGGGGTTAGTGGTTTGAGTGCCACATCAGTGTGTGGATTACTGAGTATAGAGTTTATTGAGTTGATTAGTCAGCTTGTCGATATCAGGTTTTGGGTTGGCATTGGTCACCTTGAGTTTAGTCTCGTTCATTGTAGACTCTGTATGTTGATTAAGGAAAACTGAAACTAATCGAACATGTTTTGTCGTTGAGTCTGACGGTTGGAATAATACATCTAATATATGAATTGATTGATCATTGTGAATGATTGGCTTTTTATACATTATGTATGTATGGTGTTTAGTTTTATATTGATACAGCACTATAATGTGTATCATTTGTGTATTTCTGAGCCGTGTTTATGCTTATAAAGTGGTTAAGTAAAGGGAGGCGAGATAAAATTGCAAAACCATAAATTTCTTATGCCTTATGTGTTGATAGTACGGTTGTTATTTCTATTAACTATCATTATAGAAATGTTGTGTTCTGTGTTGGTTGTGGCATCACTATGTGAGTGATGGTTGTTGATAGTGTTATTTTGGAAAGAAATGGAAAACAGAATTTTCCTAGTGTTTGGGGCCATCTAAATGCATTGTTGAAAAGTTGATTTAATTCAAGGATTTTAAAGAATTCCAGATTAATCTTTTGGGCAAATAAATTGTGGATAACTCTGCGTTTTGGGTAACACCGTATTTGTGAAAAATGTTTACAAAACTTTTAAGTTTTCGTATGGAAAATGCAAGATTTATCCCGAAACATTAACGTTGAAAATTTAAACATCTTTGAGAAATGCCTCTTGAACAAGAAAATGTTTTCTTATTATCTACTCTAAAGATTTGCTTTGATCGTGTTGTTAAGTAGTGACTTAGCTTGAAGCACTAGTCGGTTATTAGTGAATTGTTTCGGGGGAGGTTTGGTTTGTTGAGGCTTGCGCACCTAAGGTGGTGTTGTTTAGAATGTGTTCCCTTGGTTAGTCTCTTCCTTGGTAGGGTGAGTCGGAAGTTTGTTTTGAAAGTAATTTCTTTCCTTGGGGCTCGGTTGTTGAATGCTCTGTGATCATTTGGCCTTTTGTTTTGGCGTATCCTTAATTTCGGGGACGAAATTCTTTAGGGGGGGGAGGTTATAGCGATCCCGGTTTTCCTTTTTGGTGCTTAACTGTAATCCGAATTCGGTTTCGTAAGGGTGCTGTTGTCTTATCCACTTTCTATCCCTTACTCTTTGTGTTCGAGCTTTGGGTCGTGTTGGGCAAGTTGGGAATAAGTTGGTTGTGTTTTACAACGTAGAATCTTCGCCCAGTTTTTGGTCTCTCCGCTCGAGCTGCGCTTTTGACGCTCGAGCGGGGAAATCACCCATTCAGTATTTCGTCTGCAGCGGTAGACGCTCGAGCGGGAGTTTGTGTCTGACGCTCGAGCGGGAGTTTGTGTCTGACGCTCGAGCGGGGAGTTTGACGCTCGAGCGGGAACCATGTCTATAAAAGTTCTGGGAATGTGCATCTGCCGCTCGAGCGGGGAATTGGACGCTCGAGCGGGGATCTGTGAGTGACGTCGAGCGGGGAGTTTGGCGCTCGAGCGGGGAGACTTGTATATAAAGCCGAGATCTGATTTTTTTGTTCACTTTTCAACATCCTTTCTCTCTCTTACTTTTCCAAAAAGCTATTTTGAGAGTTTCTCTCACTAAAACCCTAACTTCTCTCTTAGGATTGATCTAGTAGGAGTTGTTTTCTCACCTTGGGCCTTTACAAAAGTTGTGTTGATCGTCGAGGGCTCCCTTTTAATCTGAAAATTTCGGGATTTGGAGCATTTCCGTTTTTTCATCTCCTTCGTTGCGTCCCATCATTCGAGGTAGGGATAACCTACTCCATCTTATGAGCTTTGTCTTTGAATTTTAGCATTTTGATATGTTGGGGGTTGTTGGGTAATTTTGAGAAAGTTTGGGCCTTTGTGTAATTTCACAAAAGTTGGGGTTTTAGATATGTAAACCTATATGTATGTTAGGCATAGAGAAAGGAGATTAATGTTGGGACATTGATGGAAATAGAACCTTAGGGTTGTTTTGTGAATCATGGTAATTTGCCCTTATTGGTTTAATTAATTAATGCATATAATTAATTGAAGAAAACGAGGAGTTGATTTGAGAATGTTGATATATTATCTATTAGTTCATTTATTTTCTGCTTAGAAATAATTGCTTTGGGCTACCGGTGGAGGGTAGTGTTGATTGTTGTAGACAATGCATGATGATTAGGCAAACTAAAACTAATCAATTGGATGTATCATAGAGTATGACGGTTGATAGAATACATTAACGTTATGTATCTGTGGATTGTGCATGTGACCAATGTGTTTATATGCATTATGTGTAGACGGTTGATAGAATACATTAATTTTATGTATTGATTGATTGCATATGTGATTCTGTGTTTATATGCATTACTTGTGTATGGGAGGCGATGGGGGATGTACTCCACGGTTTAGGGGAAGATGGGGATGCACCTCTAAACCGGTTAATGGTTTAGGGGAAGATGGGGGATGTACCTCTAAACCGGTTAATGGTTAAGGGAAGATGGGGGATGGACCCAGGGATGCAGCTCATATGCTCACCCATTGTAGTATTGGATACAGCTCATACGCTTATCTATTGAAGTGTTGATACAGCTCATGTGCTTATCTATTGGAATGTTGATACAGCTCATATGCTTATCCGTTGTAGTATTGAATACAACTCATATGCTTATTTGTTGAAGTGTTGATACAGCTCATATGCTTATCTATTGGAATGTTGATACAGCTCATATGCTTATCCGTTGTAGTATTGATATAGCTCATATGCTTATCCATTGGAATGTTGATACAGCTCATATGCTTATCCGTTGTAGTATTGATATAGCTCATATGCTTATCTGTTGAAGTATTGATATAGCTCATATGCTTATCTGTTGTAGTAGTGATATAGCTCATATGCTTATCTATTGAAAAGTTTGTTTGAGTTGATATAGCACTAAAATGTATATCATCATTGTTTGCGAAGTATGGAAGTAGTTTATGTGTTATTGATACAACACCATAATGTGTATCCACCTTGAATTTTGAAAGTGTTCTAGTGATTAACTATAATCCCATCAAATGTTCTGGCCAGAGTACTGAGCCTTGTTTTCAAACTCACAGTTGAATAAGAAATGGAAAGTGAATTGTAACATAGACTCGACTGTCATGGAATTGTAATAAGATGAAAATGGAAGTGTAAGTACTGACCATCTATCAGTTGCTAATCGTTTAGGCATTGTTCATAGTTGGTTTAGTATATTTCTACTGGGATGTGGCTCACCCTATATGGGAACATCATTTTCAGGCACAGGTAGCATGCCACCTCCAAGGACATAGCTTGGGAGGCTAGAAACGAACAAACTTTTGTTGTCTTATTTCCTTTTGGATGTGTTACGTGTAAATTCAAGCCAAGGGCTTATTGTGTAATTGAGTTAGTACCCTCTTTTGTAACCAAGTGTTAACTTGGAAAGCTGTAAGCCCGTAGGGCATTTGCTTTTGTTGTCTAAATGTAATACTTTTGTAATGAAATACTCTGATGAATAGATGAATGTGGACTTTTATGTATCAATGCATGTCTCTATACGGATGGGTTTAATGTTGTTATTTTGAGGGCGTTACAAACTTCCTTTCTGAGGCCTTGTATGAGCAGCATGCCACCATCATCCAGCTACATGGAGTAGACCAGCTTCCAGCGGCATTAGCATTACCACTCCCCTTCTAAAATCTACATAGAGCAAACCAGCTTCTTACAGTATACATCAGTTGACCTCAGAACTACAGCATACAGCAGCAGCCAATCTCAAACACCTATTTGCAGCCTCCAATCATCCTCATACACCAACAGATCTCCAATGCCATACAACAGACCAGCAAAACTTCAGCATACAGAAGGCCAAAAACAACATTAACCATTATAACAAGTATAACTTTTAGTTTGTATTTTCATTGGTTGACATGAATATAACCTGACTCATGAGCAACCTAATCTTCTCTTAATATTTTAAAAATTATAAAATCCTCTTCAAATTTTAAAGTCAATTTAAAATAATCCTACTTTGTTAATTAAGAGGTATGTTATATCATTTAAAAATTTGTCAAACTTTTCACTTCTTTAAGTGATATCTCATGTGACATGATGGTTCCATCATTTTTAAAATATGATGAGCCTCATTTATACAGTGGATCATTTATCACTTGAATACATATAAGAGGGAAAATAATTACAATGATTAATAGCAATTCTCATTATTTAACCATCAATTGACCAACTATTATTACTAATATCATCATTATTTCTCATAATATATATACACCTATTTTTATTGTCAAGGTAATAAATTTATTTGATGAAAAAATGAAATATAAAAAAATATATAATTTTCTCCTTTGTTTTGTGGACCACATTTCAGATCCCCTCTCCTCTAAATCTCAAAAAATATATATTCAACCAGTACCTGAAAGTGGTTTCCCAAATCGGGTGAGCCAAAGCCCAGTAGAAACAATCTAAAACAATATATGAGGTTTAACAAAGGTATAAGTACAATGTGCACATGCAATGCTTGAAACAAAACATTCTCATTTATAAGCATAAGGTATCCAAAATTGTGTTTCAATCCGTTTTCCTTCAGTTTATTTACAGTCGATTTGTATCATCTCAATTCATGAGTCAATTTCATTTATATTTCAACAAACCGACCGAGAGTACAACTCAACAGTTCTCTAATCAACGCAACCAACACACAAACACTTCACTTTGCCATTTTACGAAAATTTCGTATGCGGGAACCGGTACCAATAGACACCCCATTTTTGACCGTCCTCAAGAATTAGATGTTCATGCAGGTACATCCAGTGACAAGTTTGATTGCTCATTGAGCACTCAAATTCCACGGCAGAATGCCACAAGTTTGAACTTTCCAAACCCTACATCAATTCTATCTCATTTTTGGACCATTTGTTGGTCCTTTTAGCATGTTTTTCTTGATGCACTGCCGGCCATGGACTTTGGCCTACTGGCCATTGATGTGCCCTGCCGGCCATCACTGATGACCGGCCGGCCACCAGTGCATCAGTAGATATTTTGTAGATATTTTTGTCAACTGTTTGCACAGGTTGAGCCATCTGCTTGCATGTGGATGGTTGGATTTCTTTGAAGGGATTTTGTATCTTTTATATATAGAAGCCATCCTCTTGCACGCGGGGGGTTACAAAATTTTGTGAGTAAAATTTCTTTCTCTCTCTCTAGAATTCTTTCTCTCTTCTTATTTTGTGCTTGAAAGTGGGAATTCTCTACACATTTGCACTAAGACCCTTGACCAAGCATCTTCATCTTGGAGCTGAGGTTCTTGGAGGCCTTGTTTGAGCTCCTAAGGTTAGTTTTAGCTCAAAATTTTGGCTGTTTTGTTGCTGTGCTTCAAAGGTATGAAGTTTACCTATTTTGAGCTTTATTTTAGTTGATTGCTTGGCCATATTTTAACACTGCTTTGACCTGGTTTTTCAACCATTAAAATTTCTATTTTTCAGTCCTAAAAATGATGGTTTGAGTCTTGTTGAGTTAGGGGGTGGCCACCTCTTTTTTCTCTTTGGCTTGAGAAGCCTTTTGTGCCATTTTTCAAAGCTTTTAAGTCAACCTTTTTTGGCCTTTTAACCACTGAAATCTAGGAAATTTTCAATGGTAAAAACTTGGTTTTGAGGTCCAAAATAGGAGGGGGTGGCCTTCCCTCCTTGTGTCTTGTTTGGAAGTGCAGATAGCCTAACATGCGAGCATGCTTTTCTACCTTTTTGTGACTTGATCTCAGCATGTTTTAGCCTCTGATTTAACATGCTTTAGCTCTATTTTGAGTTGTCTTGGTCATATAAGCCTTGTCTTGCATAGCTATAGTGCAAATGCCTTCACTAGCTTTGTGTTTTAAGGCCTCTAACATGTTTTGCATGAGATGATTGCATGTTGTAGCATCATTTAACATGTGATTTCAACATATGTAGCTCTGTCACACTCTCACTTACTTCACTCTTTCATTGCTTTTGAGAGTTGTGCTTTGAGCCTTATTTGTAGCCTAACACATGAGCACGTTTTTCTTGCCTTTCATGCTTCTATCTCAGCATATTTTAGCCACTGTTTTGGCATGTTGTAGCTCTGTTTTGAGTTGGTTTGGTCATTTGAGCTTGATATTGCATGCTTCTAGTGTAGTGTTCTTCACTAGTTTTGATGTTTTTAGCTTTTAACATGTTGTGCATGTGTTGCTTGCATGTTGTAGTATTATTTTTCATGTAATTTCAGCACTAAAAAGTCTGTAACCTCTCTCATTTCTTCATTTTTCTATTTATTTTGAGGGTTGGTTAACCTTATGATTGTGTTTAAGCTTGAGATAGAGCTTGTGCTCAATGGCTTTAACCCTCTTTTAAGAGTTCCTCCTAATCAAAGGCATGATCTCTCTTATGTCTTAAATCATCATTTGGTTAACCCCTCTCTCATTAGAGGACTTTCACATTGGACTTAACCGATTAAAGAATGACTTGGTAATGTTAAAATGTGTAAACAAGAATTGGACAAGTAAAACATGACCAAGATAAGCATGTTGGTTTTGCATTGCATCGTGTTCAATCGGATGTCATATTGAACACAAGGTAGATTGGTCCATTTCATACTTGAAGTGATGAAATGAGCCAATCTCCTCTGTCTTCATCACCCTTGATCATGCATGATAGGGTGGTGGTCCTTTGAGTCTTGTTTTTGTGCATTTATTGAATGTGTACAAGTTGGATCCTTAGCCATCATGCATTGAAAATGCTTGATTGGTGGTTTTGGATCCAAGAAGTGTTACTCCTTTGATGTTTTGAGATGATAAGGAGGGGCACAGTACAAACATACCCTTGGAAAAACCCCCCATTTTCCTCTGTTTGTGCTCTGTTGTAGAATGGTGATTCAGCATACCAGTGGCCGGCAAGGCTCCATCCTTGGCCAACAGTGCCTCTCTTTGGCCGGCAAGTGGCCGGCATCAAGCACTCATGGGCAGCAAGCCACTGGTGCATTCCTTAGCAATGAATTGGTAAGTTGGAGCAGAAAGTTCTTGGAGTAACCCTACAAACAGAGCCTCTCAACAGCAAACTGGTGGGCTTTTCGGGGTGAAAAACCGAGTGCATGCATCTTCTACATCCTGGAGCAGAGTAGTAGCGGCATAGTTTAATATGTTAATTACTTGGTTAATTTGCATTGATTATTGTAATAATAAAGTAGCTTTAGCTTAGCTATTTCTTTATGTTGTGCTATAATAATTAGTAAGTAGTTTACTAGTTATTCGATTGGTTTGTAATAATTAGTCTAATTAGTTTAATTAGCTAAGCTTATTCATTCGGACCCCCCTTCGCGAGGGCACAATATTGTAATAAGTGTGCGTGTGTGTGTGAATGTCTTCCAACCCCACATCTTTCTCCCTTTTATTTAACTACTTTTGATGGTTAGATTAGGGTCATATTTTGATTAGCATACCTTATGCTCGCATGTTTGCATTATTCATTTATCTTGCATGCACCGGGCTCGGCGCATCATTCAAATTACATCGCAATTTCTATACACTTACTTGAATACGTGTTTAAAAGCATGTATCAAATTGTTGCATTCATATGCCATCTTAAATAGCCGAGCCTATTTAGTTGCATTATTGCATACGTTGCATTAGGCATTTCGTATAGTTAGGATCATGAATATTTCTAACTAGCTTTTTGTTTTGGCTTGGAGTACACTGTAAGTTTTACGCTTTAGCATGCTTGCATGAGTGTGAGTATTTCCATGATAGCATGCTTGCCATGAGGCTATTTTCTTAAATGATTAACTGCATGAATGCCTGTGGATGAAGACTTGATTGTTTGAATTGGAACAATTCATTAAATGTGAGTTTTAAGCCCACTTTGCGAAGTGGAAAATCATGTTTTAAGCCCAATTGAGGGTGGAAAAATCCGCGCCTTAGTCCACTTGAGGGTGGCATTTTCAAACCATTTTCAAAAACAAACATGAATTGTTTTGTTCCAATTCTTGCAATTTAGTCTATACTTAGATGTTGTGCGCATCACGTAGTAAAGTTAGCTAAATAAATGGTATAAGAACACATGTGTTTATAAAACAACATATCATGCTTAGTAGAGGCCGATCTTTTGATCGGGCAAGCGGGGGTACTCATTTCATGACCTTCCCCCCCTCGTACCCAAGTTTCCGAGTCGAGGCAACTTTGGTGATGACGGACATGTGGCCTTTAGCACGAGTCAAGGTTTCCTAAATTTCTCAAAAATAAAATATTTAGGTGGCGACTCTATAATCTAGCAAAGCAGTCCAGTTTGACATTATTTGATTTAAAATCTGATTTTCCAAAATGATTTGCCGGATTGGACTCTTTGGTGTTTATCAGTCTCACATTGTACTTTGTGAGATTAGATTCAAAACCGTGACAAGAGTCCGAGCGTAGTAAACGCTGTTCGAGCATAGAAATCAGCCTCCCAGTAGTTTTGCAGACCTGCAAAATACTGAGAGTTTGCAAAGCCCGCTCGAGCGCAAGAATGGCCGCTCGAGTAAAGGAGCAAAAACCGTGAAGCTCGCTCGAGCGCAAGAATACCCGCTCGAGCGGAGGAGCCAAAATCTAGGCAGCAAATGTTTGGAAAAACAAGCAACCAACCTGTTCCAAACACACAACTACAATCCAATAACCAAAACAGAGAGGAGACAAGGAAAACAAGATATGAATAACCATTTAAAACCATACAAACCCGAGTCCGGAACACAACAAGTGACGGATCAAAACCGGGATCACTATATGACTATTAGGGGATACATGTTCAAGTGCCAGTCAAACCTAATGAGAGCTTGATTCGATTATATGGTCTTGTCAAAACAATTGGACAAGTTATTGGAGCTCATGTTGCTTGGCCTACTCCATTTGTGATATATTTCTTTTGTAAATACTAATTTCATTAACAAATGTATATTAGCTTAATATAGTTCCAATTACCTTTATATATTTATCTTTTGGATGCAGATTTTGTAAGTTATGGATGCTAGCCGAGAATATTTATACAAGTGAGGTTGAGAATTTAGGAACTGAATTTGTTTTGATAATTTGTCTCACTGGAAGATGAATATCACTATGGTTTTTAGAACTTATTGTTAGAATAATTTTTTTTCTTTAACTTTCTTAGTGTAGTAGAATATTTTATAATTTTGATTATGATTTTTATTGCAATATAAATAAATTTATATTTTTGGATAAAAAATGATTGTAGTTTGAATTTTTTTTTTTTTTTTTTGATGTGATGATCCTAGGGTGGTAATATTTGTCTATTATTATGAAAATATTACAGGATGAATGGATGTCAAATTAATATAGGATGTGGCAATTAATATTTAATTTTGTATAAAATCGATATAATGTGGGTGTTTGGGAAGTGGGTTTTTATATAGGTTTTTTTAGTTGTAGGATATTATTGGAGAAATTTTTTTCTGTGTTTGGGAAGATAGTTAGGTTTTTTTGTGATTGGATGTGATATTTGTGAGAGAAAAAGTGAAATGATTATGCGGTTGGATGTGATATTTTGTTTGGATTTGTGGGAAAAAAAAACTTTGTCTTTTAGTGGAAAAAATAAAAAAAAAACCCAAAAAAAATTGTTGTCAAACACCGCCAATTTTTGTAGGCATTTACGCATGCTTAATTGTGGCTTTTAAAAGTGTCAATGAAAAGAACATATAAGTGGCATTTCGTAGTAGTGGTAGTAGCTTTGCAAAGTGTCACTAGAATAAACTCCAATGACACTTTATCCATTTATGGCACAAATGAATTAGATTTAGTGACATTTATAAAATTGTTAAAAATATCAATTGTAGCATAATAAGCGTCATTTAAAATTCATATAGTGGCATTTTTTATATTGTAAGTCTTTTTTAATGGCACTTGATAGCGTCACAAATAGTGTCTACTATGATACCAAAGTGTCACTGAAAGTCTTTAGCCTTGATGGTATAATGGCATTTACAAGTGTCACTGAAGTGTCACTAAATCTTTTTGTAATGGCGTTTAATAGTGCCACAAATAGTGTCTATCACGATGTCAAAGTGTCATTCAAATTCTTTAGCCATAATGGTGTAGTGACATTTGCAAGTGTCACCAGTATCTACTGTGGTATGAGTATAAATGCCACTTGTTCAAAACACTACAAGACCAAAATATATCACTGAAAAAGTAGTTCAGTGGCACTTTCAAGTGTCATTGAACTAAGAAAATATTATAATGTGAAAAAATGAAATATATAAAAATATATAATTTTCTCCTTTGTTTTGTGGACGACATTCGGGATCCCCTCCCCTCTAAAACTCAAAAAATATATATTCAAAATAAAATTTAAAAAAAAAAATCAAAACTAAAGGAGTGTGTAGAGGCTATACTTGGTGGAAGTTAAAGGGAATTGGTGGAGGCTTGAGAAAGGGTCTCGCTATTTTTTTTTATTTATTAGCAAAATAAAATAATTTTATTAATAAAATTATACAAATAATACTGACACAATTGTCAATAAAAAAACTGCTAATACTACTATCTTGCCTACTCGAATTTTTTCCCAATTTAGGTTTGATTTTCATAAGTTATGATTGAGTTTCACAAAAAATGACAAAGAATAATGTTTAAACTGACAGTTGTGGTTTTCCATGATTTGAGGTAAAATAAAGTTACGAAAACTAGGGAGTGAAATGTGAGAGCTCTAAATTTAGGATTTTAATTGTTGTGTGAGTTTTATGTGATGTGATATTTAGATTTTTTTTTTGATTTATTACATCATTAGTACTATTTTAGAGCTCTCAAATTAAAAAAATGTATTATTTCTGATTTTTTTAATGCTTTTACCATAATTGTACTTTTATAATTTGCTTGTTGTGTTAGAAAATATGTGCTTCCGTCCCTCCAATTTATCTATAAAAAATGTGTTTATTTGATACTGATAATACAAAATTAATGACAACAAAACAAAACACATCCCTTAAAGAGGTTGTTTGGAGTGTCCTAAATAAGTGCACTTTTTGTCTTTTTGGATAAAAAAATTGAGGGAAAAAATATGGATGTTTGGGTTAACTTTTTTGACTTTTATGGAAAAATGTGTATTAAAAAATTGTATAAATTAGTGTGTAGGGGAAAATTAGGATTGGGAGTTGTGCAGCCTTAATTTTTGACTTTTGGTGAATAGTGATAACTTTTTAACTTTTTGAGTAACTTTTTGACTTTTTCAACTTGCCAAACTTGGCCTGCTCAATTAAAAATAATTAGTAACATTTAGTAACATTTTTTTGAGACGACTTTTTCAAACTATCGTTGAAAGTTAAAAATTAATAACTTTTTGTGACGATTTTTTTAAACTATTGCTAAAATTTATAACTAGTAACATTTTTTATGACAATTTTTAATCTGTCGTTGAAATTAACAATTAGTTACGTTTTTTAATAGTGTGATGAAAAACGTCATTAATTATCATAGATCTTATTGGACAATAAGTTCACATATTATATCCTACACATAAGTCTCTCCTAAGCTTATTCAAAGATAAGTCAATATAATTGTATACCAAACTTACAAGATTTATTATATTTTTTACAAATCTAAAAAATGATCACAATAATTTACTTAATAAAAACTGGATCCGTGCAGTTGATGAATTATTCATCATGTAACTGTGGACGACTGGGTAAAAAAAACATCATCATATGCTTTCTATTAAAAAATATGAGACAAATTCATCATTGACTCTTAAACATTATATATACCTATGTCAATGCCATGCTAGCTTTGTCACCTCATTATGGGACTTACATTTTTATGTTGATTTTTGAAATAGTATGTAGCAATGCCGAGTTATTTTGTTTAAAAAATTTTAAAAATTTTTTTTGGTGAGGCGAACGGGTTGGTTGTATGGATGCGAGTAGCAGTAGTAGGGGTAATTTGTACTTTTCGAATCTCTCTCGATGTATGTCAAACTATAGGAAATTAGGGATTTAACGACATTTAATTAATAGCCGTTATATTAAACATCACTTTTTCTAATAATTAACGATGTTTTTAAAACATCGCATTTGATATGAATCAAAACGACCCCGTTTTATGAACAGATGACGCTTGGAAATGCCTCCAAATCCTGTCTCCCAAAAAACCCTATTGTCTCTCCAAACCTTTAGTTTCAAAACCCACCGCCGTCTAGTTCGAATCTATCACTCACTCAAATCTCTCACTCAATTGCTCTCTCTCTCGATTCTTCTTTAGAGCGATTGCAATTTCGAAATTTCTCAGAGCCAACCTATCTCCATCCGTATGGCTTCAATCTCGTAGTTTCTCAGAGCGATTGCGATTTCGAAGTTCGGTTTTGAGTACTGCTGTCTACAATCTCAGAAAACCAATCGAATCCTTCAAAATCTGCTTCAGCTCCGTGATTTATCTCAGAATGACATCTCGGCGATTTCAATTTTGATTTCGAAGCTCTCTGTCTTTCGATTTCGAAGCTCTCTCTCTCTATATATATATGACTATCGTAAATCTGATTCAGTGATTCTGTTTTGTTTGTGTTGGTTGTAGATTCTGTTTTGTTTATGTTAGTTCAGTGATTATATATATATATATACACTATAACCCTCTTTTGTTTTGTTGAGTTGGTTGTTGCCAAGTTTTGATTCTGTAATGCGATAGTATTGCTCTGTTTCAGTGATTGATGTTTTGTTTGTGTGAAATGTTTTGATGTTCTTGATGCTACTAGTTAACTTGGTTTATCATGAATTTGCTTTTAATAACAAAACTTTGCTTTTTTTGTGTGAAAGAAGAGGATATTTTTAAAAATACCAATTATAAAGTAGCTTAATTTTTATTGAAATTTCCAGTGAAAACCAATGAGCTGTTTGTTGCTCAAGTATTGTTAGGTTGAACGAGCTGCCTTACAATCCATTATGTGCGTGTGCATGTCATTTTAGTCGCATTATATCGTTTTCTTTCCTGGGAATTACCAGGACAAGACAGGAGGCACTGAAAGCAACCACTACATTTTGGCTGTTATTTTTTTTTAGGTTGATGATTGCTCTTTGGATATCATCTTATGTGATAATGGGTCTTATCTTTTATTTTTTATTTTTTCAGATGGTGGTCTTGTCTTTTATTTAGATATCAATAACACTAATATTTTTGCTTAGTTATGATAATATATATATATATATATTCTTAATATTTTTGGGAAAGGGGTTCCCTCACCATTGTTGGGGAATTGTGTTAATAGACCAAAACAGGTGTTAAGATAGGGTACAATGATGGATTTTGTATCAAACAACTATGTCCAATACATGCTATTGGATTTTGTGTGTATGGTTCAAGTTGGTTTTCTTTGCAGATCATTTAATCACTAGTCTTTTTTACTCATTGAATGCATAAGGAGTTCTGAACTTGAAATAGCACAGATGGTGCAGGTGCCATTGCCATAGCTATGCTTTATGTATGCAATTCTTAAAGTGGACATTGTCATTGTAGACTGATTCAATGACTATGATTTTGCATTAAGCTATTTCAGTCTTATAAAACTCCTTGTTAGTTTGAGACTAGAAAGGTGGATGAAGGTAGATCCTGCTGTACATAGCTGTTTAACTAGTTGTAAGCCTTTGAATTAGTTTTTGATCAAAATAGAGAATATAAAAGCTCTTAGAGCAAAGAATTGGGAGGATAAAGCCTACAATGATGGATTGATACTTTGTGCTTGAATAAAGTGGAATGAGATCAATTTGAGATCCATAATTGTATCCTCATATAACATTGAAATGACAATTCTAGTTGGGCCAAATGGTTCTATTGGGAAAAAATAAGTAGAAATTGAATGCATTGTTAGTGAAACTCCAGTGGGATGCTATTATAGCAGCCAAAGTCAAATTATAACAAAGACCTCTCTAAAACTCCACTCCAATGGTCTGTCAATGCTCATGCCAAATTATAACATTGTCAAACTTAGCTATTGAATTGAATTGAAGAACATTGCCAAATTACGTCACATACCCCACCTGCTTGGTAGCTCACTGATATGTCTGATTGCATGAATTACAGCTAGGCTCTCAATCAAATTTTTTTTTGGGAGGGGGGGTATATATAATCTTTCTTCACTTGTTCTTATTAAATATAGGTTCACCTTTCAAAGAAAGAGGATGAGGAGGAGGAGGAGGAGGAGGAGGAGAAGAAGAAGAAGAAGAAGAAGTAACAAGGTAAAAGTACTAACATCACTAGTTTTTAATTTCTCACTTTTCTAAATCTATTATGACATGATGTGATTTGGTGTTGGCAATTAGTGAATAATTGGGAAAAGACCTAGAATAGAAAACAGAGAAGAGTGGGTTTTAGTTTGGAAACAAATTAAAAATTGAAAAAATTAAACGGAATGCAACACATCTTTGCGCGATATTGAGATTGGATAACCTGAAAAAATGAGGAAAATGAAAAATTGGAGTGATACAGTTTGGTTGTTTTTAGTTTGGAAACAAATTAAAAACTTGAATTAAGCCAAATCAGCCACGCAGTTTTATTTATTAACCTAGAAAGTAGTACCTTGAAAAAAATCCAAATCTAGTGGGATATTTGGTAATATTCTGTGCCTTTTGTTCAATGCAGCAAGTGGCTGAGTAGGTAATGACAATGGTGCAAGGTTTTGCTAGAAAGACGATGAATTATCTGAATACTTTCACATTGTTAATTATGTAAACCTTGTCATCATATTTGGAGCCTGCATTTTTAATTATTTGCTGCTTTTTACTGGCAAAACGATGAATTATTTGAAGACTAATATTTAGCGTTTGGTAACGTTTATGTTTTTGGTTTATATTTACAAAAACTTTATAAACTAGTTTTTGTTTATTTTTAGAAAAACATAAATTACAAACGCGTTTGGTTTGAACAAAATTTTTAAAAAATAAACTAAAAAATATGTTTGTTCAGGCTTAAAATGTTTATATTTATTTTTATTATTTATGACAATGGGATCACACACATTATAATTGAAAAAATATTGATGATACAACGTGTCCTAGATGGAACGGGTCGGACTGATCCACGCTTCCTAAACCGGTGCCTAATGTACCAAGCCCACAGAGAGACCTACACAAGAGTTCAACGGGGAACGGGGAGTTCCCCAGCGAACCCTCCGACGAGCAAGTTAGAAAAAGAGAGGTGGAATGTAGAGATAGATTAGTGATAGAACGCTTAACTTTCTTCTTGTCTTCGACGTCTGCTTATATCCTCTGGTAATCATTTCGTTGTCCCTTCCGACCTGTCATCTTGGCCGAAAGTCTACTCTAGCTTGCCTTGTTCATAGTGAGGCCATTCTGTCTCGACGGGGAGAGGTTATTGCAATAAATGCTGTAAGGGCCTTCATTAATGGCTGATGTGCAATGTAATAACTTTGCAGGATCTTTGTCTGCTTATGTGGCTTGTCCTTCTCTTGCCACGTGTTTAGATGTCATTGGTTCTTAATGCCATGTTGAGCTCCAGCAACGTTGGGCTTTAGTATTTGAATTATGTATTAGGCCCTAAATGGTGGGCTATATCCTTTATGGGCTTACCTGTGTCAGTAGTCCCCCATTCCTAAGTGCAGCTTTAGTCTAACGAAGGGAATAATGAAAAGAATGATGGTTGTGAGAGACTGGCAGGGCGAAGACCGACCGAGAGGTGGGCCGACAGCGATGGGTGGCCGAGCGAAGGGACCGATCCTGAGGAGGAGCGACCGCAAAGGGTGGCCGAGTGGAGGGGTCGACCATGAGGAGAGCCGACCGTGAAGGGTGACGGAGTGGAGGAACTGACCATGAGGTGGGCTGACCGCGAAGGGTGAGCGAGTGGAGGGACCAACCGTAAGGAGGGCCGATCGCGAAGGGTGACCGAGTGGAGGGACCGACCGCGAAGGGTGACTGAGTAAAGGGACCGACCCTGAGGAGGGCCGGCCGTGAAGGGTGACGGAGTGGAGGGACCGACTCCGAGGAGGGCCGACCGCGAAGGGTGACAGAGTAGAGGGACCGACTGTGAGGAGGGCCGACCGCGAAGGGTGATGGAGTGGAGGGACCGACCGTGAGGAGGGCCGACTGTGAAGGGTGATCGAGTGGAGGGACCGACCGTGAGGAGGGCCGACCGCGAAGGGTGACCGAGTGAAGGGACCGACCATGAGGAGGGCCGACTGCAAAGGGTGAGTGGTGGTGCGCGGGGCTCGAGGGGTAGTGGGGCACGTGGTGAAGTGAAATGGAATAGACAAGGAAGGGGAAAGGAGCAGTGGATCGTGGTCGTACACGTGGCAGAATCCCGTAATGGGAAAGGTTAGGCGTTGAGCAAGAAATGAAGCGATAGGTCAATATAGGGTGTTGAAAAGACAGTTTTGGCGAATTTTTGAAAATTTTCAAACTGGCAAAATTTAATTGTGACCCTTGGAATATAGGCAAACCTTGGGCTTTTGGTGTTGTCCGCTTTACCTATCTTTTTGCCAAAAACCAAAACATTCCAGAAGTAAACTCGTTTGTTTCCAGCGATACACCTCTGCAACATTTTGTGAACTTTCTTGTGCCCACGTCCAAAACCATTCGCAGACACACAAGAGAAATGGTCCAAGAGGAAGCAGCAACCGCAAGGCTTGATTCGTTAGGCGACGATGACACGGTGGAGTTGGCGGAACAGTACAGGACGGAGAGGCGGGTAGGAAGCGAGGGGGAGCCGGTGGGGCGACCCCGCTCGTCCACACTGATAGCGGCAGTGAAGCCAATCAGTCAAGTAGAGCCAGACCACTGGCACATGAAAGCCGACAAATCGACCTTCACAGCGGAGGAGTTGGAGGAGGTGCGCGGGAAGTATTAGGTTCCCGCGGAAATAGAGTTAAAACTGTCGACATCAAAGGAGAGGCCGTTCGATACTCGACCGGAGGAGTTTGCCCTCTATGAAGAGGCGTTGAGGGGGGGGTTGAGATTGCTGCTTCCCCGAATAGTAGTTGACGTTTTAAATCGGCTGGAGGTGGCTCTGGGCCAACTGATGCCCAACGGGTGGAAGATTGTATTGGCTTGTGCAAGTGTGTGGCCACGGGCAAATGAGGGGGCCGCCATGATGGTGGACGAGTTTTTTGTGTGTTACAAGGCTTCAGGCCAGCAAGAGACTTGGGTCACTTTACAAGCACCGGCAGGGAAGGGTTTGGTGGTGGGATTGCCGTCGTTAGTGAAGGGGTGGAGGCCACGATGGTTTTACGTGTCAGCCAACGGCGGAGTGGCAGTGTGCACAGTATGGAGGGTACCAACCAAGTCAATGGAGCCAATGTTGGAGGCAGCGACAGAGGAGAGAGTGAAGAAGGTGAAGGCGTGGAGGGAGAATGAGGGTGCCAAGTGGGACGACCTCGTTCAACCCTCAGCTTTATTTGCCTCGGGGCTGGGACCGTAGCCGACAGGTGGGGACCTCGTGCCAGCAGAGTTGGAGGCGAGGAGGAGGGCGCATGAGGCGGAGGATATGACGATTTTTACCAAGGCTGATAAGTTCAAAGAAGCACAGCTAGGCCGTCCGTAGAAACCAATCGCGAGGGAAAGAGTCCGACCGCGCCCCAAGCCGCCGGGGGTGAAGGGTCTGAGCGGTTTTGAGCCACGACCACCTCGAGTGGATCCTCTGAAGGAGAAGAGCAAGAAGGAGGTGGAGGCTGTGTTGAAGAAGAAGAAGAGAGTAAGGGAGAGGGAGGAGGGGCCAACCTTGAAGAAGACGAAGGAGGTGATGACAGAGGAGACCCCCGAAAGTGGGATTGGAGGAAGCGGCGAAGGAGATGGAGAGTAGGGCAATTGGCCCTAAAAAACAAGTGGAAGGTGGGGCGACTGACCCTAAGGAGGGGGTAAAGCAACAGCCCAAGGAGGGTCCTGCGCCCCAAGGAGAAGGAGAGAGGGCCAGGTTGAAGACTGCCATTTACCACGCTCCAGCAGTGTTCGGGCGACTGGAAGGAGAAGGAGGTAAAGCCAGGACTGCTGCAGATCACCTCATGAGAGTAGTGAAGGACGCGGCCGTGCGTTCGATGGCCAGTTTCACTGAGGCCGAACTGCTAAGGGGTTGTGCTCTACCCAGATGGAGGCGACGGCCTTATCAGGAGCCCTACTGAACAAGGCAGCGGCTGCAAAAGGCGATGTTAGGCCATTGAAGGCAAAGTTGGAGGAGGTGGAGGCCCAACTTGAAAGTTTGAGGAGGGAGACTGCAGGCTAGAGAAAAATCGCGCGGAGTGCGTGTGTTAGGGGGCTGGAAGAGGCCCAGAAAGCCAAGAAAATGGAGGTGTTGGCGATGGTGCATGGCTATTCAGCAGACCATGCTAATGCTGAGCTGCTCGCGACCAAGTTGGAGCTAGAGACGGAACGCCGCAAGGTGGTGTTGCTCGAGTTCCTGTTGGCTGGTGAGCAAAAGAAGCTAGAAGAGGCCCAGAAAGCCTGCACCATCGCCAACGAAAGGTGGGATGAGGCCATGGTCTGTAATGAAGACCTGCGCGTGCAGTCGATCAAGGAAAAAGAAGAAGTAGACTAGAAAATCGCTGCGTTGGAGAAAGCTCTAGTGGACGAGCAGGCTAGGTTGGCGGCTGAGAGGGCGGGGTATCTCGACCTGTGCAAGGCGGCAGTGGAACAATTCAAGGAGTCTACTGACTTTCAGATAGCCATCGATGCCGCAGTTACTAGGAGCTTGGAGAGAGAGGTTAATGGGGGGGCTGGGCCGTCGAGGGCGGCCGCTGGAAGCAGGAGTGAAGAAGAAGTGATCTAAAGCTTCCAGCGGTTAGATTTTTATAAGCACGAGATGGCTGAGTTTTGGGACAGCGGCTGGAAGACCTTCAAATGTAAAGTGGAAGAACTGTTCCCAGACATAGACTTCAGCAGTGTGAATATAGATGAGGACGACGTTGCCCAGACCCCCCTGGATGAGGGGATTGACGAAGAAGACCTTGCCTCGAGCGAGGATGAATGATTGGTGTAACTAAAATTTGTAAATAGAATTTTGGTTGTTGTTGTGTTTGTTTGTTTGTTTGTTTTTTTTTTTTTTTTTTTTTTTTTTTTTTTTTTTTTGTTGGTCATGCAATGCTTGTAGTGAATTTATGTGTAAGTTTGTGAATAAATAAAATTATGAGTTGTGTTTTTCATACTGTTTCCTTTATTTCTTGTAGAGTTGAAAAGAACGAGAATGGTCATTTCAAATAAGGCTTGTGTATAAATTGTAGTGAAAGTTGAGAAATAGGGAGCCAATCTAACTTGTGAGAAAACTATGACGCAAAGAATGTTAACAATAAAAACGTTGAAATGTAAAGGTCTTAAAATGTAAGAGTGTTGAGAGAATGTGAGAGTGAAAAGGTCTTAAAATGTGAGAGTATTGAAATGTTAAATCATGTGGTCAAAGTGTTGAGAAATGAAGGATTGGGTTGGGAAATGAAAGTTATAAAATGTAAAGAATGTTAAGAGGCATAAAAGCATGGACCTCGAATTTGACTAAGTATGTCAACTATGCTACAAACATGAAGTTGTAAGAATGCTTGAGCCATAATTAACTCAGTCTAGTTGAGCCCTTCGTACTCAGTCTGGCTGAGGCTTTAAATAACTCAATCTGGTTGAGCCCGTCATGCTCAGTCTGGCTGAGGCTTTAAGTAACTTAGTCTGGCTGAGGCTGTAAACAGGGTGTTATTGAAATACCACGTAGATAACTAAGATATAAGAGCGTAGCCCCTTGATCACAAATTTACACCATGTGAGAAAAGGACAAAAACATCTAAGTGCGTAGATTGTCAAAAAGAACATGCAGCAATTGATCAATACAAAAACTAATGCTTTTATTGAAAATAACGCTTCAAGTGCTCGGCGTTCCATGGATGTAGGAGGTCTCGGCCTTCCATGTCCTGAAGTCGGTAAGTACCCGGACGAGGTCTGGCCTTAACAACGTAAGGTCCCTTCCACTTGGTTACCATCTTGCCCTCAGCCGGATTTTTGGTGGCAAAAGTTGCTTCCCGCAGAACAAGGTCCCCAACGGAGAACTCCCTCGGTCGGACTTTGCGGTTGTAGTGTGTTCTCATTTTCTATTGATATAAGGCCCGCCTGACAGCAGTGGTCTCTTGGAGCTCTTCAATCAGGTCCAGGTCTGCCCGACGCAGCTTTTCAATTAGTTCCGGATTCGGGTGCAGAACCCTTGGGGTGGGCTGACCGATTTCCACTGGGATGACCGCCTTAGCGCCGTACGTTAAGCGGAAGGAGGTATCCCCAGTGGGGGTTCGGGCGGTAGTGCGGTAGGCCCAAAGTACGTTTGGTAATTCCTCAGCCTAGAGTCGCTTAACAGCTTCCAACTTAGTTTTGACGATCTTCAGAAGAGAACGGTTGGTAACCTCAACTTGGCCATTGGCTTAGGGATGACCCGGGGAAGAGAAGCATGGCTGGATTTGAAGCTCTGCATAGAATTTCCTGAACTTGGCATTGTCGAATTGTTTGCCATTGTCGGAGACGATGGCTTGAGGGATGCCAAATCGGCATACGATCGACTGCCAGATGAATCTGGTTGTGTTCCGCTCGGTGATTGTTGCGAGGGGTTCCACCTCCACCCATTTAGTGAAGTGATCAATGGCGACGATTGCGAATTTGGTTTGGCCTCGCCCGGTAGGCAATGGGCCAACTAAGTCAATCCCCCATTTGGCAAATGGGTAAGGATTGCAAAGTGTGATCAGTTCTATAGGAGGAGCATGAGGGATGTTGGCAAAGCGTTGGCACTTATCACATTTAAGCACGAATTCAGTGGCTTCTTGATTGAGAGTAGGCCAGAAGTAACCGGTGCAAAGTATTTTGTGGGCTAGTGACCTGGCACCCGAATGATTACCACATATACCCTCATAGAGCTCCCTCATCACGTAGGTGGCTTGAGTAGAATTGAGGCATCGCAGGTATGGGCGTGAAAAGCCACATTTGTACAAAAGGCCGTTGATGAGAATGTAGTTGGATGATCGGACCCTGACTTTGGCGGCCTGCTGTTTGTCATTTGGAAGTTCCCCCTTTGTCAAAAATAGAAAGATGTCGGCTGCCTATGGAATAGGTTCATTTTGGAGGAAGTGGACTTGCTGCTGGTTTGAGGAAATGGCAGGGTAGGCCAGATACTCGAGGCGGACACCATGGCTGAGGTCGGACTGGTCTGCAAAAGCTAATTGAGCCATCTCATCTACCTTGGAGTTTTCGTCCCGAGGGATGTGCTTGATGTGGAAAGTGTTGAAGAGGCGAGCAAGGGAGAGTGAAATATCCCTGTAAGCCCGCATTGTGTCTTCCTTGGCATCGAATTCCCCCGTAATTTATCCGACAATAAGTTGGGAATCACTGAACACCTGGATATGGCTGACACCAATGTCTCTGGCTAGGCGGAAGTCTGCTATCAATGCCTCATATTCAGCCTCATTATTGCTTGCGTCGAACAAGAAGCGGAGAGCACACTTGAAATAACCACCCTCGGGGGCGGTGAGGATGAGACCAGCCCCACTGCCTTCTTTGCGGGATGATCCGTCGACGTTGAGGGTCCAAGAATGGGGGTCTTCTGTCTCAGTGTGGGGTTGCTGGGGTGGTGGGGCCGTGGTTGGAGCGAGATTAGTGAATTCCATGATGAAATCGACAACAGTCTACCCTTTGATCGCTGTTCAAGGCCGATAGGAGATGTCAAATTGGCTGAGCTCGACCAACCATTGCATAAGTCTGCCGGACAACTCGGGTGGTTGCATTATCTTCTTCAAAGGTTGATCCGTGAGGGCCACTATGGAGTGGGCTTGGAAGTAAGGACGGAGTCGTCTTGAGGCGGTGACCAAGGCCAAGGATATTTTTTCTAGCAATGGGTAATTCTATTCGGCGCCTCTGAGAGCCCGACTAATGTAATAAACCGGGCGCTGTACTGAACCGTTTTCCCTGATGAGGGCCGCACTGACTGCGGTGCTCGAGACGGCTAAATAGAGAAAAAGAGGCTCGCCCGTGAGTGCCTGGGAGAGTAAGGGGGGTTGGCCATGCATTGCTTCAACTGTTGGAAAGCCTCTTTAGAGTCAGTCGTCCACTTGAAAGTCTGCCGAAGAAATTTGAAGAAAGGGAGGCATTTGTCCGTTGTGCGGGAAATGAAGCGGTTGAGGGCGGCGACTCTGCCAGTAAGCCTCTGAACCCCCTTAACCGTTATGGGTGACTACATTTCTATCAAGGCCTTGATCTTTTCGGGGTTAGCTTCGATGCCCCGCTGACTGACCATGAAACCCAAGAACTTCCCTGATCCTACGCCGAAGGCGCATTTCTCCGGATTGAGCTTCATTTGATACTTTCGCAGGGTGCCGAAGGTCTCTCGTAGGTCGGCCAGATGATCAGTGGAGAGTTTGCTCTTGACTAGCATGTCATCGACATATACTTCCATGTTTCTGCCTATCTGATGATGAAAAACGGCGTTGACTAACCGTTGGTAAGTAGCTCTGGCGTTTTTCAACCTAAATGGCATGACACGATAATGGTAGGCTCCTCGGTCGGTGATGAAGGAGGTGTGTTCCTGGTTAGACGGGTGCATCAGAATTTGGTTGTAACCAGAGAAGGCATCCATGAAGCTAAGCATTTGATGTCCGGCCGTGGCTTTGACAAGTAGATCTATGCAAGGAAGGAGATAACTATCTTTAGGGCAAGCTCAGTTGAGATCGGAGTAGTCGACACAGAGTCGCCACTTACCATTATTTTTACGGACTAGGATCACATTTGACAGCCATCTAAGGTAGTCCACGTTTTTGATGAACTGTGCCTCAAGGAGCTTATCTATTTCAGAAGCAATTAGGGTATTGCGTTCCGGGTGAAAGATGTGTTGCTTTTGGTGAAAGGGTCGGAAATGGGGCTCAATGCTGAGATGATGAGTGATGAAGGAGGGATCAATGCCCGGCATGTCGGAGTGGGTCCAGGAAAATACATCTTTGTGTTCAGTTAGGAGGGTTGTAAGGTCGGCCTTGGCTTGTAGGGATAGTTGGCTACCGATCTTGGCTGTTTTTATCAGGTTGGTGGAATCGATGGGGACCTCGACAAACTCTTCCACCGATTCCCTTCTAACTAGTTTGTCTTTGTCTCTGACGTCGAGTCCTTCAATGATCATAGCCTCCTTTAGCTTGACCTTTTTAAGTGAAGCCACATAACATTCTCTGGCCACGGTCTGCTCTCCCCTCACCATGCCGACCCCAAGGTCGGTGGGGAATTTGACGGCAAGATGGAAAGTGGATGTCACAGCTCGGAAGGCATTCAGAGCGGTGCGGCCGAGGATAATGTTGTAAGCAAAGGGACAGCCGACGAAGAGGAAGGTGAGCAACTTTGTGGTCTGCCGCAGGTATTCACCGATTGTGATGGGAAGATCGATGGAGCCTATAGAAGTCACCCTATCTCCAGTAAAGCCTATCAGTGGGGCTTGGAGAGGGGACATACTTTCTTCTCCAACCTTGAGCTGGCGAAAGGCATTGAGGAAGATGATGTCTGAAGAACTGCCATTGTCGACGAGAACCCGTCTGACTTTGTAATTGGAGAGGAGAGCAGAGATGACGAGGGGGTCGTCATGGGGGTAACGGATGCCTGTGCAGTTGGCTTTCGTAAAAGTGATGGGCTCCATCCACTGCTTGGGCTGTTTGGAAGGGCGGTCCAGTATGGCAACTTCTTTATCTGAGCCCTATCTTATTTTTCTAAGTTTTTCCCGTTGGGCCGAGCAGGATGGTCCTCCACAAGCGAGCCCGCCAGCAATAACTCTAATCTCGCTGACAGGGGGGCAGGATTGCCTTGTGCCCGGGGTTGCTATGGAGGCCTATCATGACCTTGGTTAGGTTGGGCAGGTTGTCAAGGAGAGGTGCGTCGACGGTTGTTTCTGATAGGTTCAGTCCTTTGCCTGTGTTGAGGGCGGGCTGCCGTGAACTGACTGAGACATCCCTGACGTATCAAACCTTCGACCTGGTCTTTGAGGTTAACACACTCCTCCGTATTATGGCCGTGGTCCTGATGAAAGCGGCAGTATTTGGACTGGTCTCACCGGTTGGAAGGAGATCGTGACGGTTGGGGCCATTTTAGGGGACAGTCTCGTTGGATCTGGTTCAGGACTTATTCCATGGGGGAATTGAGGGGTGTGTATCGTTTGAACCGGCCGGGCGGTCGGGCTAGCGCCGACTAGTCGGCTCGGGGTGGTCGATCGGTATACTGAGGTGTTTGGTGAGTGTACTGGGTGTTTCTGGTTTCGGAGTCCTTTCTCTTCTCTCTGGGGGTTGGGTTTTTTGCTGTAGGATCTTGTCGGGCGACTAGGGAATCTTCGGCGTTGATGTATTTTTGGGCTGTGGAAAGTAGGGTTTCCATGGAGGTCGGGGGGTTTTTAGAAAGGAAGAAAAGGAAGTCAAATGATCGTAGACCGGCCATAAAAGCCGTGAGGATGACCTTATCATCGTTTTTCGCTACCTGTAGGGCTTCGGTGTTGAAGCGGGTGACGAAGCTACGTAACGACTCCCCTTCGGTCTGACGGATATTGAGGAGTTGGGTTGCCGGACGCCGCTGGTGCTGGGCACCAATGAAATCTTTGAGAAAGGGGTCATTTAGGTGCTGGAAAGTGGAGATAGAGTCTGCTGGCAGTTGACTAAACCAGAGTCGCGCCGACCCCTTAAGAGTTACAGGGAAGGCGCGACACATGATCTCGTTAGGGAATGCATGAAGGATCATGAGGGTCCTGTAAGTTTCCAAATGGTCGACTGGGTCTGTTGTGCCATCGAAAGAGTCAAGCGAGGGCATTTTGAATTTAGGAGGTAAGGGTTTGTCCCTGATGGAGGCAATGAACAGTGAGTTGGCTATGGTAGATGGTTTATTCTGCATGTTCTGCATGACTCCTTGGAGCTGGAGCTTCATGGCTCGGAGTTCTACATCCCAGAGAGGAACGTTGTCACCACCGGAATACAGTGGAGGCTGGATACTACTGGCCTCTCCCTCGGGGGTGGGTGCCTAGACCGACGGATGCGGGACTCGGGGAGGCGAGTTCATGTCTGGGGGAGGGGGTCGAAAGCCTTCCAAGTTGGGTGGGTAGGGCTGTTGGATGGGGTGGCTCGAGGCTCATTTTTGATTGGGTGGGATATCTGGACGTGGTGGAGGGGGCATAGGAAGGTTTCTTTGGAGTAGAGCATTAATCAAGGCTTGGTTTTGCTCGACGAGGTAGTTAATGCTGTTGGTGAGCTCGGTGAAATACTGGGGTGGGTTGTTTGGATTGGGAGGGTCGGCTTGGTGGTCGGCAACATTGTGGTGAGAAGCCATGGATCTAGTCGTGACCATCCATCTTGGTGGGTGGCAGGAAGGGGTTATTGGGAAAGGGTCTCCGGCGGCAATGAGCACTCCGACGAGCAAGTTGGAAAGAGAGATGGAATGTAGAGATAGATCAGTGATAGAAAGCTTAACCTTCTTCTTGTCTTCGACGTCTGCTTATATCCTCTGGTAATCATTTCGTTGTCCCTTCCGACCTGTTATCTTGGCCGAAAGTCTATGCTCTACCTTGCCATGTTCATGGTGAGGCCGTTCTGTCTCGACGAGGAGGGGTTATTGCAATAAATGCTGTAAGGGCCTTCATTAATAGCTGATGTGTAGTGCAATAACTTTATTTTTATTATTTATGACAATGGGATCACACACATTATAATTGAAAGAAAATTAATTAAAAAAATAATTGAAAAAAAATGAAAAAAATTTAATTGGGAAAAAAATATTTGAAAAAAAAATAATTGTTAAAAAAGATTAATTGAAAAAAAAATGAAAAAAAAATTAATTAAAAAAATAATTAAAAAAAATTAATTGGGAAAAAAAATATTTGGAAAAAAAATTAATTGAAAAAAAGATTAATTGAAAAAAAAATTAATTGAAAAAAAATTTAATTGAAAAAAAATTATTTGAAAAAAAAAATATTTAAAAAAAAATTATTTGAAAAAAAAAAATAATTGAAAAAAAAATTGAAAACTAAAAACGTAAACTCATTTTTTGAGTTTACGTTTTTTCCTCAAATTTATAAACTGAGACAACTATTTATTAACCAAAAAAATTATCAAACAAGTTTTTATGACAGTTTTTTAAATATTTGTAAATATAAATTGTAAACTGAAAACAGAATGATTACCAAACAGGCCCTAATGTTGAAACATCCCTATTGTAAATTCTTAGTTTTGCTTGTATGATATTTGGGAGCAAATGATGTAGAATAGAACACAAACCTAGCGCAGCTGCCATTGTGGTGACAAAGAAAGATAAATAATTGGCAATTTTTCAGGACAGAAATGAGCCTAGATGGAGGTCACTTGAGCAGAGGATGTAAGTAGCTCTGCTAGGAGGACTTGGGAGTCTCTTCTCTTAAGTATACATTTTTTTTAATAATTCTATTTAGTCTCTGCTAATGCCACTTGGGAGTCACTTTTGTAAGATACTTATATTTTTAATAGTTGTTGTTGCTGCTTTATTCGTCTTTAAAGCAATAGCTAAGATGAGAGCCTTGAAGGTTGTAATTGTTAAAACAGCTTATGGGGTCTGTGCAAATTTTTTGGCAAATCACCTTTTTTCAATGTTGTTGAAAAATCTAGAAATCCCCTAGATATTGATTTGTGATTATGTATCAATTTTAATCAGTATATAACAATCCCAATCAAACAATCAAGACAAATTGACACAACGATTTTACGTGAAAAAACCACAATTGGACACCTCCAATTGTGATAAAAAAAACCACAGGCAAAAGCCACAAAACAATCTACTAAAAAGACATAAAAGAATTACACATGTATACTCTCAATTACCTAGCGAATCCACGCCAAAATTGAACCAACCTCTATGTGCCTCTTCCAACCTCGTCTTCACCTTGGAATTGTCTTGACGATGAGCCACTCCAGAATCCACCAAAGCTTCAGGCTTGAATTCTTCAGAATCCACTGAAGAACAACTCTCTCTTTTGTATAGAATGAACAAACAAACCTTTGATGTGTTCTACTTAAGCCATGAGTTGAATACTCAATTAAACATCAAAGAAAACTAGCAAAATAACCCCAGATATAAACCCTAGAACCCAAGAAGAAGATCTGGAGGCGTAATCCTAAAATCTGACAGAAACACGTACTTATAGAAATCTGGGACTGCGAAGCTCGCTCGAGTGAAGACTCTCTCACTCGCGCGAGGAACCAAAAACACGTGTTTTCCATAAGTGGCTTCGCTCGAGCCAAACAACTTGTGCTCGAGCGTAAAATCATCCTTCTCAGGTTTTTGTATGGACGCACTCTTCGCTCGAACGAGAACTCCTTCGCTTGAGCGAGCAAGGGCGGACAGTCAACTTGAATGCAATTTTGCATTTTGCTTCGGGGGCGCTGCCCCTCGACCCCCGCGAGCTGACCAGGCAGCTCGATCCCCGTCATAGTTAGCGAAGTGGCAGGCAATCATGAAAGAATCAGCACCACAAACTTCTCTGCAAGGCACAACTCACGTTGGATTCGCATGTAAAAACTTAAAGCCTCACTGAAATAAAAGTGCGAAAACAAATACAACTGAAATGAGTTTTGTCAAACGGAATTGCCAAGAATAAAAACCTAACAGTTGTTCATCTCACACTAATGAGAGCTACTCTTGAAGTTCAAGTAATTTGACTTCTTCTTGACCATTTTGATTTTAATTTATGTATTTAAAGTCTAAACATGAATTGTTTCTATTCTTGGGTATGCAATGCATTGTTTCTTTTTTTTTTTTTAATTTTGTTTTCAAGCTTAGTTTGTTTATTATTTTAATAAACATCAATTATTAGTTCTTAATAATCGTTTATGACAGGTATAAATATCTGTTGCTACATTTAAATGTCAAGCTTAGCACAATTTTTTTTTAAAAAAAGACTATGGCAGCGTTTTTTGAACGTCCTTATATCCCAACCCCAACGGCTAGATTTTTAAAATGTATAAATATCTATGACGGCGTTTCAAAAATGTCGCTAAATATCTTAGTGACGTCCTTGTACTGTTAGGGTAGGACATTTGGTGACGTTTAAAAATGCCGCCTATACTAATATAAAGACGTTTTTCAAACGCCATAAAGCTATAGCGATGGCTGCGTTGTCGGCGTTTGGTACTAAAAGTCACAAAAAGAATTAGCGACGTTTTTAGTACTTAAAACGCCGCTAAAAGTGCATTTTCTAGCAGTGTCATCTTCATGTACCTTTAATTTCATGCTGTTAATGAAATTTTTCTTTGCTGATCAAATAAAAAAAAATGTAGCAATGCAGACCAAATAACAACTCTGATGAAAATATAATCACAAATAAAAATTTTATTTTACTCTGCAAATTATCACTTAAAAATCAAATTTAATCCATACTTTTTTAGTTATATCAATTTTATAGCTAAATTATTTGATTTTGATTCAATTTTATCGCTGTCATCGGTTGTCGTTTATAATCAAACAAAACTTACTAACGTGCAATTTTTTGTTTTTAGTTTGTCGATAATAGGGGTGTTGGCAACAGAGGCAGGTTTATGGATTATGCAAAAGTGAATTACTTGGTGTTCGGAGGGATAGGTGCAAACACATATCTTTGCAATTTTCCTTCAAATCTTTTCACTTTTCCTTCAAATCTTTTCACTTTTCCATGCCTTCATTGTGGAAGAAATGTGTAACTTTCTTCATATGTTGTGAATAGTTTTGTGGGTGTTTTTTTTTTTTCTTTTTTTTTTTTGTCTTTTGTTGCCTCCTATTTCCATAGCATATTTTTGTACAAATCCTTTACAGGATTTTATTGGTTTGCTTGATCAAGAAACAAATTAAGGTTGTGTGGTTCATATTTCTACAGCTAGGCTTAAAAGAGAAATTCTTTGGTTTCAAGGAATGCGTTACGGTCCACTTGATCACCAAATATCATTAATGAAAATGTTGATGCAAAATCTCAAAGATAGTAAATGCTCTTTGACAATTGAAGAAAGTGTAAGTTCAAGCAATTGAAAAGGAGGTTGTGAAGCATGAATTTTTTCGGTGGGTAGAAATAAATACAGCAGCAAACATATTTACCGATTCTCTACCGCAGATCTATATCTAGGAAAATAGCACAATAAAATATGGTCAGACATACGGGATTTCGTTTTCCTAGGACCCAATCTCAACTATAAACCACCCCATTTGAGGGAGCTTCTAAGGTAGGAGTAAAAATTCAATGTAACGGTGACACAGATGACATGGTATGACCAACAAACAATAAAGTTACATGATGAGGAGGGTCAACCCAATAATTGTCTTACCACATATACATGAAGGGTAAAAAATAAGAATTGATTGGATGGTGATACCAATGACATGGTATCGTATTGAAGTTTTTTTTCCCTAAAGTAGAACAAGAATTGAGTGGAGTGACAAGTGAGAGATATCTCCTGCTGTATTCCTCAAAATTTGGGCAAAACAAACTTGAGTGTATCGTATACCTCCTTTTTGAGAGAGTTCGAGTTTACATATTATTTGGAGAGTTTAGCCACTAGTGAGTGGAGTGGAGAGCATACTCTCAAGAAATACTGTGAACCCATTCTTTTGATATAGCGGAGATTATATGTGCACTGTGGTTTTTCTACTCTACATAGGAGGTTTTTCACATAAATTTGGGTGTCCCTTATGGCTGTCTATTTTCTCTGTTTTGGTACATTAATTTATTTTTGTATATTTTAATTTACACTTGAGAGTGGTTGGGAGTGTATTGCCCCAACAGAATGGTGTCTGAAATTTTGGTGTTGCTAATAATTTAGCTTTCAATTTAGCTTATAATGTGACAACTAAAAGAAATTTGGACTTCAAAATTGAGAATTTTTTAATTTTTTGTCTTCTGAATAGATTATGTTGAAATTCCTGAATCATACAAAAGGCAATTGTCTCATCATCAAGAGAACCTACAAGCATGAGAGGGAGCAAGTTTGAGATGGGGACCAAGTTCATATATATATTTTTTTGATCGACAAAAAAAGAACTTTATTGATGGAATAAACAAGTACAAATTACAAAGCGAATTACATCAATAAAGAAAAGGGAGGTGCAAAAGTATCCCAACGGGCTAAATCATCCTAATGAGGTTGGCACCATCCAGCTCATCCAATCATTTGCTAGCATCCCCAGAGTTGGAGAGAGACCACCCAACACGACAACAACAGCACAGACCAGCACAAAACATTCATCAAAGACAGACAAACAGCACAAACAACCATTCATCAAAGACAGACCAACCAGCACAAAATCCCCAAAACAGCAACCAGAGGCAGAGCATAGCAAAACCACAAAGCATTGGCATAACCAGAAGTAGATGTTGCTACTGAGGTTGCATTGACCATAACTAATGATTAATACTCTTAACTATATGAATACTGATTTGCCATGCATTTTATCAATCCTAGCATCTTCAGCAACTAAATTAACTCTCAACAGCAACAACATACACACACTAGCCTACCTTCACCAGCATTGCAAATTGACACTGAGAAACAAAACAGAACAAGATCTCTACTCTTAGCAATTAGATCTATGGCATGCAAATTCTCTTCAGCTTGCATCAGTTTAGAATCCATATTCCCAAACACTTCAGAGTTCCACTGCCGTAGAGATTGTTTAAGTGCCTGCAACTTAATCTTCAATCTGTATCCTGCCCAGCCATCCACCTGAGTACCCTCCCATACTTTCTTCACCTCATTTACGAAAGAGGGATGAGATGCCCAAGAATTTATGAATCTAAAAGGCTTTGGGCCCCAATTTTTGCCATCTTCCATTAGAATAATTGGACAATGATCTGAGATGCATCTAGCAAGACCCCAAAGTTTGAACCTAAACTAGACCAACTATTCTGGCCCAACAAGAAACCTATCCAACCTGCTCCATCTCTCACCTTTCAAAGAATTACACCAAGTAAATTTCCTTCCCAACATAGGGAAATCAATCAGTTCCAGACAACTTATGAAATTACAAAGATCTGTCATTCCCCTATCCCTTCTTACACAACCCTTCCTTTCATCTATTGATTTGATTTCATTAAAGTCCCCCCTATACACCACGGTTTGGGGAAAACAGCCTTAAGATTGATCAAAGAGACCCATAAGCTTCTCCTAGCACTCACATCATTAGGGGCATGCGCATTCACAATCACACAGTCCAAGCTATTAAATAAGGTACCTGATAGTATGATGAAGCTCCTATTGCAACAGCAGTCAAATAGAGAGAAGACTTCAGGCTTCCACATACATAACAGGCCTCCAGCACTTCCATTAGCATCCACATTCATGTAAGCAACTTGGTCATAAGGCCAGATAGACTTCACACACTGATCTGAAATGTTTGCCCTTTTTGTTTCTTGCAACATCACCATATCCACTTTTCTTTCTTTGATAACTGCTTTGATTCTCCTCTTCTTCTTAGGCCTACCAAGCCCTCTAATATTCCAAGAAATAAGCTTCATAAGAATTTGCTATCTACTCTTGAGCAGCCCTTGATGGTGATCTAAAGCCCTGCACCATTACTCCTATCAGCAGCCTGTTCCATGTCATTCTCCTCCATTTCAATTATTTTCCTCATAACTTCATCATCTTTGCCTTCAAAATCAATGCCCAGACTATGTCCAACTCGAATTGTAGCTTGAGCCTCCTTTAATAGCATATCATGTTTGCTTGATCTACTAGTCTAAGATAGTGAAGAAGAAATTATAGCTACAATTGCTCTAAAGATGGCCACCCTTTGAAACCCCATTTTCATCACTATTTTCCTCTAATTTCTCCGACCCTTTCCTTTACTCTCCTTGCCTTCTAATCTCTTATTAGGTGTAGTATCTTGATTGCTTTGACTATCTCCTTCAGCATTGTCAATAGCAATGCCTTTTCCATTCTCCACCTGGGGATGAACATGTGTTGGATCCAGATGCTCCGCAACTCTGCTACAGCTAGGGCCCAGCCCATTTGACTTAGACTTGTCCCTGTTTTGTTCATTCAGCAGGCCATCAAACTGGGCTTGATCATAAACTACTTCTAAATTAATATTGGGTTTTGAAGGCCCATTTCCACTTAAGCTTCTCATAAGCCCATCAGGGCCCAAGCCACCTTCAATTCTTCCACTTTCTATAGTTACTCTCTGCCCTTTCTTTGTGATTGCTGCCAATAGTCCACTTTGGTCCATATTGACCTCATCATTTTGACTTTTACTAGCAATACACTCAGCTGAGGTGTTAGGCATGCTTCCCTTGAGCCTCGTGCACTGACCTTCTTCTACTCTAGGTCCCATAATGCTACAGGTCTCATTTACTACAGAGACGGCAAAAAGGCTAGTATCTACTCCCCTAGGCTTCTCCTTCATTTTGACATTACCATTTGCAACTTGTGGCACACCCTTGTCATAGGCCACCCCATCCCCTTGTTGCATCCCATCATTCCCCTCTTCCTCCCATCCTCTGCAACAATTTGAAATTTGATCACCGCCGGTGATGCCATGAACAGAAACATCCCTCACCTTGTTGCTATGACCTGGGACATTGACCAATTTAGAACCAAGCTCTTCACTCACTCTGATTGAGTGGATATGACCTCTACATTCCAGGTTAACTACACTGCTGATCATCTCTATATGTGGTGTAAGAATCCTGAGTTGACCACATGCCATGGATGACAACTTGAGGGTGCCCTCATTAATATTCATGACCTTACCCCAGATTTCCCCAATCTTGATGAAATTAGCTGTGTTCCAAAGATGAGGTGGCAGACCATAACAGTTCAAATCCATGTATCTTTCTTGCTCAAGTTTCAGTCCCCTCCTCCATTCCACCATTCGTGGATCCAAGCTTTAAGGTTCTTCATGCCTCTGTTTTTGACCTCTGGTGAAGAAAACGCTAAGTATGCAACTCTCCAACCACCATCCTTCACTTGCACATCAGACATACCTTTGGTATGTAGTTCCTTTTTAAGATTAGAGCAGTGATAGTGAGACTAGAGTTTTGCTATCACACTGCCATACAACCAGCCATTTCCATACTCCACAGCATTCACTGAGATTGATTTCCCATTTGTTACTTTACCCCTCCATTACAACTTTTGCATAAGACTTCTCTTTTGTGCTGATTTCTTCCACTCTCATCCATCTTTTTCCTATTTCCACTGGTGGTAGATAATGAACATCAACTTGTGGTTTGACTTTGCTTATATTCTTCTTTTTGAAATCAGCTTGCTTAACCTTCAAAGCTCTGCCATCACACCAGGTGTCGTGTGCTTTTTGGATTGCCATTTCAGCTACTACTGGGCAGTCATACCGAACAAAGCCGAACCTGGTTCCTGTTGAGTGCCTCCGTTTGCTGGGTATGTAGACATCGATGACTACCCCAAAGTTTGTGAACAAATCGTATAACCCTTTTGGATGCATTGAGTCAGGTAGATTGTCAACAAAAACGTTGTGAACTTCACCCGTTGAATTTGATCTGCCACCAATATGCCTCCTCCGGAAAACTGTTCTCCATCCTCCCAATTTTACCCCACGCTACTCCATTGATTCGTTTAACCGAGTTCATATTTATGTAACTGGGTAAACACCAATCATACTATACAATTCTACATATACAATTTTATGCAACAGAGCAACAACAAGCATTTTATATCCAATGATCACACTGGGGGCAACATCACATAAGTTAATAGTTATTTGTCATTACCAAACCCATAAAGAGCATAAAGAGACAATAAATAATATTTAAAAAAAATACCCGCTTCATAAAAAATTTTAAGATACAAACTCCGCACCTTATGTAGTATAGATTGAATGATCCAGCTGTTGTTGATTGACAATAATTCTAGTGATTGATTCACCTGCAATACATGTACAAAGCATTATACATACACACATATATTAAACATCACCTTTTAAATTTTTCATAAAGGAAAATGTTAGAGGTCTCAAATTTTCTACTAAATAAATGACCAAATGTCTCACATGAGTATGGGGCCCACAAAATTGCGGACCCCACACCCATGTGAGATATTTGGTCATTTATTTGGTAGAAAATTTGGTGTCCTTAGCATTACCCTTTCATAAATTACAGCCACATACATTGGCCTAATCTTCCATTCAGCCATGACCCAAGCATTTGTAATAGTGCATATCATAAAGAAGAGTAAGTAATAACCAACAGCCTTTCATTAGTAAAGAAATACCATACATATTAACTTCTTTAATCTGTGATCAATGAACAACCCAACAAAGTTCAAATACCTTAGGAATTTCCATATCTTGTACATATAATTTGTCCATAGGACCTTCAGCAAATGTATATATATATATATATTCATTTAAAACTCAATATATATATATATATTCAAAATAAAATTAAAAAAAAAAAATCAAAACTAAACGAGTATGTAGAGGCAGTACTTGGTGGAGGTTAATGGGAATTGGTGGAGGTTTGAGAAAGGGTTTCGCTATTTTTTTATTTATTTATTAGCAAAATGAAATAATTTTATTAATAAAATTTAATATACAAATAATACTGACACAACTGTCAATAAAGAAGAGCCCGGATTCTCGGCCGCCCTTTCCGGCGGCCGTGCCAGCAGCCCCCCAAAACGACGTCGTTTTGGGGGTTATTTTGAATTTTTTTTTTTTTTCTTTCTTCTTCCTCGTTGGAAGACCGAACCAGAGGGAGGGGAGGGGAGGGAGAGAGAGGGGGGGAGGGGAGGGGAAGGAGAGAGAGAGGAAGGGAGAAGAAGAGGGAGCACCGGACTGGAGGGGGCCTAAATCACCGGGGGAGGAGGAGGAGGAGGCGGAGGCGGGCCGGACGCGGAGGCGACGGCAGATCGGGCGACGATCGGACGGTTGGCGAGCTCGACGGCGAGCTCGACGACCTGCGACGGCGAATCCGGACCCCAAAATCCGGCGAGCTCCCCTCCCCTCCCCTCCCCTCCGGCAAGCTCTCCTTCCCTCCCCTCTGCTCTGCTCTGGTTCTGCGATCTGCGAAAAAAAAAAAAAAAATGGAAAAACCCCCAAAACGACGTCGTTTTGGGGGGGCTGCTGAGGACTGCCGCCCAAAAGGGCGGCTGAGGATCCAAATTCAATAAAGAAACGGCTGATACTATTATCTTGCCTGCTCGAATTCTTTTCCCAATTTAGTTTTGATTGAGTTTCACAAAAAGACAAAGAATAATGTTTAAACTGGCTGTTGTGGTTTTCCATGATATGAGGTAAAATAAAGTTCTGAGAACTAGGGGAGTGAAATGTATTTTTTAATGCTTTATCATAGTTGTACTTTTATAATTTGCTTATTATGTTAGAAAATATGTGTTTCCATCCCTCCAATTTATCTATAAAAAATGACAACAAAACAAAACACATCCCTTGAGTATCGCTCAATTAAAAATAATTTGTAACATTTAGTAACATTTTTTTGAGACAAATTTTTTAAACTGTTGCTGAAAGTTAAAAATTAGTCAGTGTATTTGGTTTGAGTTTTCTTGATTAAATTTTTAAAAAATTGAGTTTTTTTGGTGTTCGTATTTTTTTTTTGTTTTTAGTAAATATTTTTAAAATTTTAAATATTTTTTTTATTTTTTTAGATGCACCTTACTTAGATGTATCTAAAAAGTAAAAAAATTATGAAAAAATATTTTTAAAAATTAATAAACACATAAAAATATAAAAAAAAATGTACGAAATTCTGATATTTTTTGTATTTTTGGTATTTAGTGAATTTTAAAAAATATATATATAATTTGGAAGTGCAGATAGCCTAACATGCGAGCATGCTTTTCTACCTTTTTGTGACTTGATCTCAGCATGTTTTAGCCTCTGATTTAACATGCTTTAGCTCTATTTTGAGTTGTCTTGGTCATATAAGCCTTGTCTTGCATAGCTATAGTGCAAATGCCTTCACTAGCTTTGTGTTTTAAGGCCTCTAACATGTTTTGCATGAGATGATTGCATGTTGTAGCATCATTTAACATGTGATTTCAACATATGTAGCTCTGTCACACTCTCACTTACTTCACTCTTTCATTGCTTTTGAGAGTTGTGCTTTGAGCCTTATTTGTAGCCTAACACATGAGCACGTTTTTCTTGCCTTTCATGCTTCTATCTCAGCATATTTTAGCCACTGTTTTGGCATGTTGTAGCTCTGTTTTGAGTTGGTTTGGTCATTTGAGCTTGATATTGCATGCTTCTAGTGTAGTGTTCTTCACTAGTTTTGATGTTTTTAGCTTTTAACATGTTGTGCATGTGTTGCTTGCATGTTGTAGTATTATTTTTCATGTAATTTCAGCACTAAAAAGTCTGTAACCTCTCTCATTTCTTCATTTTTCTATTTATTTTGAGGGTTGGTTAACCTTATGATTGTGTTTAAGCTTGAGATAGAGCTTGTGCTCAATGGCTTTAACCCTCTTTTAAGAGTTCCTCCTAATCAAAGGCATGATCTCTCTTATGTCTTAAATCATCATTTGGTTAACCCCTCTCTCATTAGAGGACTTTCACATTGGACTTAACCGATTAAAGAATGACTTGGTAATGTTAAAATGTGTAAACAAGAATTGGACAAGTAAAACATGACCAAGATAAGCATGTTGGTTTTGCATTGCATCGTGTTCAATCGGATGTCATATTGAACACAAGGTAGATTGGTCCATTTCATACTTGAAGTGATGAAATGAGCCAATCTCCTCTGTCTTCATCACCCTTGATCATGCATGATAGGGTGGTGGTCCTTTGAGTCTTGTTTTTGTGCATTTATTGAATGTGTACAAGTTGGATCCTTAGCCATCATGCATTGAAAATGCTTGATTGGTGGTTTTGGATCCAAGAAGTGTTACTCCTTTGATGTTTTGAGATGATAAGGAGGGGCACAGTACAAACATACCCTTGGAAAAACCCCCCATTTTCCTCTGTTTGTGCTCTGTTGTAGAATGGTGATTCAGCATACCAGTGGCCGGCAAGGCTCCATCCTTGGCCAACAGTGCCTCTCTTTGGCCGGCAAGTGGCCGGCATCAAGCACTCATGGGCAGCAAGCCACTGGTGCATTCCTTAGCAATGAATTGGTAAGTTGGAGCAGAAAGTTCTTGGAGTAACCCTACAAACAGAGCCTCTCAACAGCAAACTGGTGGGCTTTTCGGGGTGAAAAACCGAGTGCATGCATCTTCTACATCCTGGAGCAGAGTAGTAGCGGCATAGTTTAATATGTTAATTACTTGGTTAATTTGCATTGATTATTGTAATAATAAAGTAGCTTTAGCTTAGCTATTTCTTTATGTTGTGCTATAATAATTAGTAAGTAGTTTACTAGTTATTCGATTGGTTTGTAATAATTAGTCTAATTAGTTTAATTAGCTAAGCTTATTCATTCGGACCCCCCTTCGCGAGGGCACAATATTGTAATAAGTGTGCGTGTGTGTGTGAATGTCTTCCAACCCCACATCTTTCTCCCTTTTATTTAACTACTTTTGATGGTTAGATTAGGGTCATATTTTGATTAGCATACCTTATGCTCGCATGTTTGCATTATTCATTTATCTTGCATGCACCGGGCTCGGCGCATCATTCAAATTACATCGCAATTTCTATACACTTACTTGAATACGTGTTTAAAAGCATGTATCAAATTGTTGCATTCATATGCCATCTTAAATAGCCGAGCCTATTTAGTTGCATTATTGCATACGTTGCATTAGGCATTTCGTATAGTTAGGATCATGAATATTTCTAACTAGCTTTTTGTTTTGGCTTGGAGTACACTGTAAGTTTTACGCTTTAGCATGCTTGCATGAGTGTGAGTATTTCCATGATAGCATGCTTGCCATGAGGCTATTTTCTTAAATGATTAACTGCATGAATGCCTGTGGATGAAGACTTGATTGTTTGAATTGGAACAATTCATTAAATGTGAGTTTTAAGCCCACTTTGCGAAGTGGAAAATCATGTTTTAAGCCCAATTGAGGGTGGAAAAATCCGCGCCTTAGTCCACTTGAGGGTGGCATTTTCAAACCATTTTCAAAAACAAACATGAATTGTTTTGTTCCAATTCTTGCAATTTAGTCTATACTTAGATGTTGTGCGCATCACGTAGTAAAGTTAGCTAAATAAATGGTATAAGAACACATGTGTTTATAAAACAACATATCATGCTTAGTAGAGGCCGATCTTTTGATCGGGCAAGCGGGGGTACTCATTTCATGACCTTCCCCCCCTCGTACCCAAGTTTCCGAGTCGAGGCAACTTTGGTGATGACGGACATGTGGCCTTTAGCACGAGTCAAGGTTTCCTAAATTTCTCAAAAATAAAATATTTAGGTGGCGACTCTATAATCTAGCAAAGCAGTCCAGTTTGACATTATTTGATTTAAAATCTGATTTTCCAAAATGATTTGCCGGATTGGACTCTTTGGTGTTTATCAGTCTCACATTGTACTTTGTGAGATTAGATTCAAAACCGTGACAAGAGTCCGAGCGTAGTAAACGCTGTTCGAGCATAGAAATCAGCCTCCCAGTAGTTTTGCAGACCTGCAAAATACTGAGAGTTTGCAAAGCCCGCTCGAGCGCAAGAATGGCCGCTCGAGTAAAGGAGCAAAAACCGTGAAGCTCGCTCGAGCGCAAGAATACCCGCTCGAGCGGAGGAGCCAAAATCTAGGCAGCAAATGTTTGGAAAAACAAGCAACCAACCTGTTCCAAACACACAACTACAATCCAATAACCAAAACAGAGAGGAGACAAGGAAAACAAGATATGAATAACCATTTAAAACCATACAAACCCGAGTCCGGAACACAACAAGTGACGGATCAAAACCGGGATCACTATATGACTATTAGGGGATACATGTTCAAGTGCCAGTCAAACCTAATGAGAGCTTGATTCGATTATATGGTCTTGTCAAAACAATTGGACAAGTTATTGGAGCTCATGTTGCTTGGCCTACTCCATTTGTGATATATTTCTTTTGTAAATACTAATTTCATTAACAAATGTATATTAGCTTAATATAGTTCCAATTACCTTTATATATTTATCTTTTGGATGCAGATTTTGTAAGTTATGGATGCTAGCCGAGAATATTTATACAAGTGAGGTTGAGAATTTAGGAACTGAATTTGTTTTGATAATTTGTCTCACTGGAAGATGAATATCACTATGGTTTTTAGAACTTATTGTTAGAATAATTTTTTTTCTTTAACTTTCTTAGTGTAGTAGAATATTTTATAATTTTGATTATGATTTTTATTGCAATATAAATAAATTTATATTTTTGGATAAAAAATGATTGTAGTTTGAATTTTTTTTTTTTTTTTTTGATGTGATGATCCTAGGGTGGTAATATTTGTCTATTATTATGAAAATATTACAGGATGAATGGATGTCAAATTAATATAGGATGTGGCAATTAATATTTAATTTTGTATAAAATCGATATAATGTGGGTGTTTGGGAAGTGGGTTTTTATATAGGTTTTTTTAGTTGTAGGATATTATTGGAGAAATTTTTTTCTGTGTTTGGGAAGATAGTTAGGTTTTTTTGTGATTGGATGTGATATTTGTGAGAGAAAAAGTGAAATGATTATGCGGTTGGATGTGATATTTTGTTTGGATTTGTGGGAAAAAAAAACTTTGTCTTTTAGTGGAAAAAATAAAAAAAAAACCCAAAAAAAATTGTTGTCAAACACCGCCAATTTTTGTAGGCATTTACGCATGCTTAATTGTGGCTTTTAAAAGTGTCAATGAAAAGAACATATAAGTGGCATTTCGTAGTAGTGGTAGTAGCTTTGCAAAGTGTCACTAGAATAAACTCCAATGACACTTTATCCATTTATGGCACAAATGAATTAGATTTAGTGACATTTATAAAATTGTTAAAAATATCAATTGTAGCATAATAAGCGTCATTTAAAATTCATATAGTGGCATTTTTTATATTGTAAGTCTTTTTTAATGGCACTTGATAGCGTCACAAATAGTGTCTACTATGATACCAAAGTGTCACTGAAAGTCTTTAGCCTTGATGGTATAATGGCATTTACAAGTGTCACTGAAGTGTCACTAAATCTTTTTGTAATGGCGTTTAATAGTGCCACAAATAGTGTCTATCACGATGTCAAAGTGTCATTCAAATTCTTTAGCCATAATGGTGTAGTGACATTTGCAAGTGTCACCAGTATCTACTGTGGTATGAGTATAAATGCCACTTGTTCAAAACACTACAAGACCAAAATATATCACTGAAAAAGTAGTTCAGTGGCACTTTCAAGTGTCATTGAACTAAGAAAATATTATAATGTGAAAAAATGAAATATATAAAAATATATAATTTTCTCCTTTGTTTTGTGGACGACATTCGGGATCCCCTCCCCTCTAAAACTCAAAAAATATATATTCAAAATAAAATTTTAAAAAAAAAATCAAAACTAAAGGAGTGTGTAGAGGCTATACTTGGTGGAAGTTAAAGGGAATTGGTGGAGGCTTGAGAAAGGGTCTCGCTATTTTTTTTTATTTATTAGCAAAATAAAATAATTTTATTAATAAAATTATACAAATAATACTGACACAATTGTCAATAAAAAAACTGCTAATACTACTATCTTGCCTACTCGAATTTTTTCCCAATTTAGGTTTGATTTTCATAAGTTATGATTGAGTTTCACAAAAAATGACAAAGAATAATGTTTAAACTGACAGTTGTGGTTTTCCATGATTTGAGGTAAAATAAAGTTACGAAAACTAGGGAGTGAAATGTGAGAGCTCTAAATTTAGGATTTTAATTGTTGTGTGAGTTTTATGTGATGTGATATTTAGATTTTTTTTTTGATTTATTACATCATTAGTACTATTTTAGAGCTCTCAAATTAAAAAAATGTATTATTTCTGATTTTTTTAATGCTTTTACCATAATTGTACTTTTATAATTTGCTTGTTGTGTTAGAAAATATGTGCTTCCGTCCCTCCAATTTATCTATAAAAAATGTGTTTATTTGATACTGATAATACAAAATTAATGACAACAAAACAAAACACATCCCTTAAAGAGGTTGTTTGGAGTGTCCTAAATAAGTGCACTTTTTGTCTTTTTGGATAAAAAAATTGAGGGAAAAAATATGGATGTTTGGGTTAACTTTTTTGACTTTTATGGAAAAATGTGTATTAAAAAATTGTATAAATTAGTGTGTAGGGGAAAATTAGGATTGGGAGTTGTGCAGCCTTAATTTTTGACTTTTGGTGAATAGTGATAACTTTTTAACTTTTTGAGTAACTTTTTGACTTTTTCAACTTGCCAAACTTGGCCTGCTCAATTAAAAATAATTAGTAACATTTAGTAACATTTTTTTGAGACGACTTTTTCAAACTATCGTTGAAAGTTAAAAATTAATAACTTTTTGTGACGATTTTTTTAAACTATTGCTAAAATTTATAACTAGTAACATTTTTTATGACAATTTTTAATCTGTCGTTGAAATTAACAATTAGTTACGTTTTTTAATAGTGTGATGAAAAACGTCATTAATTATCATAGATCTTATTGGACAATAAGTTCACATATTATATCCTACACATAAGTCTCTCCTAAGCTTATTCAAAGATAAGTCAATATAATTGTATACCAAACTTACAAGATTTATTATATTTTTTACAAATCTAAAAAATGATCACAATAATTTACTTAATAAAAACTGGATCCGTGCAGTTGATGAATTATTCATCATGTAACTGTGGACGACTGGGTAAAAAAAACATCATCATATGCTTTCTATTAAAAAATATGAGACAAATTCATCATTGACTCTTAAACATTATATATACCTATGTCAATGCCATGCTAGCTTTGTCACCTCATTATGGGACTTACATTTTTATGTTGATTTTTGAAATAGTATGTAGCAATGCCGAGTTATTTTGTTTAAAAAATTTTAAAAATTTTTTTTGGTGAGGCGAACGGGTTGGTTGTATGGATGCGAGTAGCAGTAGTAGGGGTAATTTGTACTTTTCGAATCTCTCTCGATGTATGTCAAACTATAGGAAATTAGGGATTTAACGACATTTAATTAATAGCCGTTATATTAAACATCACTTTTTCTAATAATTAACGATGTTTTTAAAACATCGCATTTGATATGAATCAAAACGACCCCGTTTTATGAACAGATGACGCTTGGAAATGCCTCCAAATCCTGTCTCCCAAAAAACCCTATTGTCTCTCCAAACCTTTAGTTTCAAAACCCACCGCCGTCTAGTTCGAATCTATCACTCACTCAAATCTCTCACTCAATTGCTCTCTCTCTCGATTCTTCTTTAGAGCGATTGCAATTTCGAAATTTCTCAGAGCCAACCTATCTCCATCCGTATGGCTTCAATCTCGTAGTTTCTCAGAGCGATTGCGATTTCGAAGTTCGGTTTTGAGTACTGCTGTCTACAATCTCAGAAAACCAATCGAATCCTTCAAAATCTGCTTCAGCTCCGTGATTTATCTCAGAATGACATCTCGGCGATTTCAATTTTGATTTCGAAGCTCTCTGTCTTTCGATTTCGAAGCTCTCTCTCTCTATATATATATGACTATCGTAAATCTGATTCAGTGATTCTGTTTTGTTTGTGTTGGTTGTAGATTCTGTTTTGTTTATGTTAGTTCAGTGATTATATATATATATATACACTATAACCCTCTTTTGTTTTGTTGAGTTGGTTGTTGCCAAGTTTTGATTCTGTAATGCGATAGTATTGCTCTGTTTCAGTGATTGATGTTTTGTTTGTGTGAAATGTTTTGATGTTCTTGATGCTACTAGTTAACTTGGTTTATCATGAATTTGCTTTTAATAACAAAACTTTGCTTTTTTTGTGTGAAAGAAGAGGATATTTTTAAAAATACCAATTATAAAGTAGCTTAATTTTTATTGAAATTTCCAGTGAAAACCAATGAGCTGTTTGTTGCTCAAGTATTGTTAGGTTGAACGAGCTGCCTTACAATCCATTATGTGCGTGTGCATGTCATTTTAGTCGCATTATATCGTTTTCTTTCCTGGGAATTACCAGGACAAGACAGGAGGCACTGAAAGCAACCACTACATTTTGGCTGTTATTTTTTTTTAGGTTGATGATTGCTCTTTGGATATCATCTTATGTGATAATGGGTCTTATCTTTTATTTTTTATTTTTTCAGATGGTGGTCTTGTCTTTTATTTAGATATCAATAACACTAATATTTTTGCTTAGTTATGATAATATATATATATATATATTCTTAATATTTTTGGGAAAGGGGTTCCCTCACCATTGTTGGGGAATTGTGTTAATAGACCAAAACAGGTGTTAAGATAGGGTACAATGATGGATTTTGTATCAAACAACTATGTCCAATACATGCTATTGGATTTTGTGTGTATGGTTCAAGTTGGTTTTCTTTGCAGATCATTTAATCACTAGTCTTTTTTACTCATTGAATGCATAAGGAGTTCTGAACTTGAAATAGCACAGATGGTGCAGGTGCCATTGCCATAGCTATGCTTTATGTATGCAATTCTTAAAGTGGACATTGTCATTGTAGACTGATTCAATGACTATGATTTTGCATTAAGCTATTTCAGTCTTATAAAACTCCTTGTTAGTTTGAGACTAGAAAGGTGGATGAAGGTAGATCCTGCTGTACATAGCTGTTTAACTAGTTGTAAGCCTTTGAATTAGTTTTTGATCAAAATAGAGAATATAAAAGCTCTTAGAGCAAAGAATTGGGAGGATAAAGCCTACAATGATGGATTGATACTTTGTGCTTGAATAAAGTGGAATGAGATCAATTTGAGATCCATAATTGTATCCTCATATAACATTGAAATGACAATTCTAGTTGGGCCAAATGGTTCTATTGGGAAAAAATAAGTAGAAATTGAATGCATTGTTAGTGAAACTCCAGTGGGATGCTATTATAGCAGCCAAAGTCAAATTATAACAAAGACCTCTCTAAAACTCCACTCCAATGGTCTGTCAATGCTCATGCCAAATTATAACATTGTCAAACTTAGCTATTGAATTGAATTGAAGAACATTGCCAAATTACGTCACATACCCCACCTGCTTGGTAGCTCACTGATATGTGTGATTGCATGAATTACAGCTAGGCTCTCAATCAAATTTTTTTTTGGGAGGGGGGGTATATATAATCTTTCTTCACTTGTTCTTATTAAATATAGGTTCACCTTTCAAAGAAAGAGGATGAGGAGGAGGAGGAGGAGGAGGAGGAGAAGAAGAAGAAGAAGAAGAAGTAACAAGGTAAAAGTACTAACATCACTAGTTTTTAATTTCTCACTTTTCTAAATCTATTATGACATGATGTGATTTGGTGTTGGCAATTAGTGAATAATTGGGAAAAGACCTAGAATAGAAAACAGAGAAGAGTGGGTTTTAGTTTGGAAACAAATTAAAAATTGAAAAAATTAAACGGAATGCAACACATCTTTGCGCGATATTGAGATTGGATAACCTGAAAAAATGAGGAAAATGAAAAATTGGAGTGATACAGTTTGGTTGTTTTTAGTTTGGAAACAAATTAAAAACTTGAATTAAGCCAAATCAGCCACGCAGTTTTATTTATTAACCTAGAAAGTAGTACCTTGAAAAAAATCCAAATCTAGTGGGATATTTGGTAATATTCTGTGCCTTTTGTTCAATGCAGCAAGTGGCTGAGTAGGTAATGACAATGGTGCAAGGTTTTGCTAGAAAGACGATGAATTATCTGAATACTTTCACATTGTTAATTATGTAAACCTTGTCATCATATTTGGAGCCTGCATTTTTAATTATTTGCTGCTTTTTACTGGCAAAACGATGAATTATTTGAAGACTAATATTTAGCGTTTGGTAACGTTTATGTTTTTGGTTTATATTTACAAAAACTTTATAAACTAGTTTTTGTTTATTTTTAGAAAAACATAAATTACAAACGCGTTTGGTTTGAACAAAATTTTTAAAAAATAAACTAAAAAATATGTTTGTTCAGGCTTAAAATGTTTATATTTATTTTTATTATTTATGACAATGGGATCACACACATTATAATTGAAAAAATATTGATGATACAACGTGTCCTAGATGGAACGGGTCGGACTGATCCACGCTTCCTAAACCGGTGCCTAATGTACCAAGCCCACAGAGAGACCTACACAAGAGTTCAACGGGGAACGGGGAGTTCCCCAGCGAACCCTCCGACGAGCAAGTTAGAAAAAGAGAGGTGGAATGTAGAGATAGATTAGTGATAGAACGCTTAACTTTCTTCTTGTCTTCGACGTCTGCTTATATCCTCTGGTAATCATTTCGTTGTCCCTTCCGACCTGTCATCTTGGCCGAAAGTCTACTCTAGCTTGCCTTGTTCATAGTGAGGCCATTCTGTCTCGACGGGGAGAGGTTATTGCAATAAATGCTGTAAGGGCCTTCATTAATGGCTGATGTGCAATGTAATAACTTTGCAGGATCTTTGTCTGCTTATGTGGCTTGTCCTTCTCTTGCCACGTGTTTAGATGTCATTGGTTCTTAATGCCATGTTGAGCTCCAGCAACGTTGGGCTTTAGTATTTGAATTATGTATTAGGCCCTAAATGGTGGGCTATATCCTTTATGGGCTTACCTGTGTCAGTAGTCCCCCATTCCTAAGTGCAGCTTTAGTCTAACGAAGGGAATAATGAAAAGAATGATGGTTGTGAGAGACTGGCAGGGCGAAGACCGACCGAGAGGTGGGCCGACAGCGATGGGTGGCCGAGCGAAGGGACCGATCCTGAGGAGGAGCGACCGCAAAGGGTGGCCGAGTGGAGGGGTCGACCATGAGGAGAGCCGACCGTGAAGGGTGACGGAGTGGAGGAACTGACCATGAGGTGGGCTGACCGCGAAGGGTGAGCGAGTGGAGGGACCAACCGTAAGGAGGGCCGATCGCGAAGGGTGACCGAGTGGAGGGACCGACCGCGAAGGGTGACTGAGTAAAGGGACCGACCCTGAGGAGGGCCGGCCGTGAAGGGTGACGGAGTGGAGGGACCGACTCCGAGGAGGGCCGACCGCGAAGGGTGACAGAGTAGAGGGACCGACTGTGAGGAGGGCCGACCGCGAAGGGTGATGGAGTGGAGGGACCGACCGTGAGGAGGGCCGACTGTGAAGGGTGATCGAGTGGAGGGACCGACCGTGAGGAGGGCCGACCGCGAAGGGTGACCGAGTGAAGGGACCGACCATGAGGAGGGCCGACTGCAAAGGGTGAGTGGTGGTGCGCGGGGCTCGAGGGGTAGTGGGGCACGTGGTGAAGTGAAATGGAATAGACAAGGAAGGGGAAAGGAGCAGTGGATCGTGGTCGTACACGTGGCAGAATCCCGTAATGGGAAAGGTTAGGCGTTGAGCAAGAAATGAAGCGATAGGTCAATATAGGGTGTTGAAAAGACAGTTTTGGCGAATTTTTGAAAATTTTCAAACTGGCAAAATTTAATTGTGACCCTTGGAATATAGGCAAACCTTGGGCTTTTGGTGTTGTCCGCTTTACCTATCTTTTTGCCAAAAACCAAAACATTCCAGAAGTAAACTCGTTTGTTTCCAGCGATACACCTCTGCAACATTTTGTGAACTTTCTTGTGCCCACGTCCAAAACCATTCGCAGACACACAAGAGAAATGGTCCAAGAGGAAGCAGCAACCGCAAGGCTTGATTCGTTAGGCGACGATGACACGGTGGAGTTGGCGGAACAGTACAGGACGGAGAGGCGGGTAGGAAGCGAGGGGGAGCCGGTGGGGCGACCCCGCTCGTCCACACTGATAGCGGCAGTGAAGCCAATCAGTCAAGTAGAGCCAGACCACTGGCACATGAAAGCCGACAAATCGACCTTCACAGCGGAGGAGTTGGAGGAGGTGCGCGGGAAGTATTAGGTTCCCGCGGAAATAGAGTTAAAACTGTCGACATCAAAGGAGAGGCCGTTCGATACTCGACCGGAGGAGTTTGCCCTCTATGAAGAGGCGTTGAGGGGGGGGTTGAGATTGCTGCTTCCCCGAATAGTAGTTGACGTTTTAAATCGGCTGGAGGTGGCTCTGGGCCAACTGATGCCCAACGGGTGGAAGATTGTATTGGCTTGTGCAAGTGTGTGGCCACGGGCAAATGAGGGGGCCGCCATGATGGTGGACGAGTTTTTTGTGTGTTACAAGGCTTCAGGCCAGCAAGAGACTTGGGTCACTTTACAAGCACCGGCAGGGAAGGGTTTGGTGGTGGGATTGCCGTCGTTAGTGAAGGGGTGGAGGCCACGATGGTTTTACGTGTCAGCCAACGGCGGAGTGGCAGTGTGCACAGTATGGAGGGTACCAACCAAGTCAATGGAGCCAATGTTGGAGGCAGCGACAGAGGAGAGAGTGAAGAAGGTGAAGGCGTGGAGGGAGAATGAGGGTGCCAAGTGGGACGACCTCGTTCAACCCTCAGCTTTATTTGCCTCGGGGCTGGGACCGTAGCCGACAGGTGGGGACCTCGTGCCAGCAGAGTTGGAGGCGAGGAGGAGGGCGCATGAGGCGGAGGATATGACGATTTTTACCAAGGCTGATAAGTTCAAAGAAGCACAGCTAGGCCGTCCGTAGAAACCAATCGCGAGGGAAAGAGTCCGACCGCGCCCCAAGCCGCCGGGGGTGAAGGGTCTGAGCGGTTTTGAGCCACGACCACCTCGAGTGGATCCTCTGAAGGAGAAGAGCAAGAAGGAGGTGGAGGCTGTGTTGAAGAAGAAGAAGAGAGTAAGGGAGAGGGAGGAGGGGCCAACCTTGAAGAAGACGAAGGAGGTGATGACAGAGGAGACCCCCGAAAGTGGGATTGGAGGAAGCGGCGAAGGAGATGGAGAGTAGGGCAATTGGCCCTAAAAAACAAGTGGAAGGTGGGGCGACTGACCCTAAGGAGGGGGTAAAGCAACAGCCCAAGGAGGGTCCTGCGCCCCAAGGAGAAGGAGAGAGGGCCAGGTTGAAGACTGCCATTTACCACGCTCCAGCAGTGTTCGGGCGACTGGAAGGAGAAGGAGGTAAAGCCAGGACTGCTGCAGATCACCTCATGAGAGTAGTGAAGGACGCGGCCGTGCGTTCGATGGCCAGTTTCACTGAGGCCGAACTGCTAAGGGGTTGTGCTCTACCCAGATGGAGGCGACGGCCTTATCAGGAGCCCTACTGAACAAGGCAGCGGCTGCAAAAGGCGATGTTAGGCCATTGAAGGCAAAGTTGGAGGAGGTGGAGGCCCAACTTGAAAGTTTGAGGAGGGAGACTGCAGGCTAGAGAAAAATCGCGCGGAGTGCGTGTGTTAGGGGGCTGGAAGAGGCCCAGAAAGCCAAGAAAATGGAGGTGTTGGCGATGGTGCATGGCTATTCAGCAGACCATGCTAATGCTGAGCTGCTCGCGACCAAGTTGGAGCTAGAGACGGAACGCCGCAAGGTGGTGTTGCTCGAGTTCCTGTTGGCTGGTGAGCAAAAGAAGCTAGAAGAGGCCCAGAAAGCCTGCACCATCGCCAACGAAAGGTGGGATGAGGCCATGGTCTGTAATGAAGACCTGCGCGTGCAGTCGATCAAGGAAAAAGAAGAAGTAGACTAGAAAATCGCTGCGTTGGAGAAAGCTCTAGTGGACGAGCAGGCTAGGTTGGCGGCTGAGAGGGCGGGGTATCTCGACCTGTGCAAGGCGGCAGTGGAACAATTCAAGGAGTCTACTGACTTTCAGATAGCCATCGATGCCGCAGTTACTAGGAGCTTGGAGAGAGAGGTTAATGGGGGGGCTGGGCCGTCGAGGGCGGCCGCTGGAAGCAGGAGTGAAGAAGAAGTGATCTAAAGCTTCCAGCGGTTAGATTTTTATAAGCACGAGATGGCTGAGTTTTGGGACAGCGGCTGGAAGACCTTCAAATGTAAAGTGGAAGAACTGTTCCCAGACATAGACTTCAGCAGTGTGAATATAGATGAGGACGACGTTGCCCAGACCCCCCTGGATGAGGGGATTGACGAAGAAGACCTTGCCTCGAGCGAGGATGAATGATTGGTGTAACTAAAATTTGTAAATAGAATTTTGGTTGTTGTTGTGTTTGTTTGTTTGTTTGTTTTTTTTTTTTTTTTTTTTTTTTTTTTTTTTTTTTTTTGTTGGTCATGCAATGCTTGTAGTGAATTTATGTGTAAGTTTGTGAATAAATAAAATTATGAGTTGTGTTTTTCATACTGTTTCCTTTATTTCTTGTAGAGTTGAAAAGAACGAGAATGGTCATTTCAAATAAGGCTTGTGTATAAATTGTAGTGAAAGTTGAGAAATAGGGAGCCAATCTAACTTGTGAGAAAACTATGACGCAAAGAATGTTAACAATAAAAACGTTGAAATGTAAAGGTCTTAAAATGTAAGAGTGTTGAGAGAATGTGAGAGTGAAAAGGTCTTAAAATGTGAGAGTATTGAAATGTTAAATCATGTGGTCAAAGTGTTGAGAAATGAAGGATTGGGTTGGGAAATGAAAGTTATAAAATGTAAAGAATGTTAAGAGGCATAAAAGCATGGACCTCGAATTTGACTAAGTATGTCAACTATGCTACAAACATGAAGTTGTAAGAATGCTTGAGCCATAATTAACTCAGTCTAGTTGAGCCCTTCGTACTCAGTCTGGCTGAGGCTTTAAATAACTCAATCTGGTTGAGCCCGTCATGCTCAGTCTGGCTGAGGCTTTAAGTAACTTAGTCTGGCTGAGGCTGTAAACAGGGTGTTATTGAAATACCACGTAGATAACTAAGATATAAGAGCGTAGCCCCTTGATCACAAATTTACACCATGTGAGAAAAGGACAAAAACATCTAAGTGCGTAGATTGTCAAAAAGAACATGCAGCAATTGATCAATACAAAAACTAATGCTTTTATTGAAAATAACGCTTCAAGTGCTCGGCGTTCCATGGATGTAGGAGGTCTCGGCCTTCCATGTCCTGAAGTCGGTAAGTACCCGGACGAGGTCTGGCCTTAACAACGTAAGGTCCCTTCCACTTGGTTACCATCTTGCCCTCAGCCGGATTTTTGGTGGCAAAAGTTGCTTCCCGCAGAACAAGGTCCCCAACGGAGAACTCCCTCGGTCGGACTTTGCGGTTGTAGTGTGTTCTCATTTTCTATTGATATAAGGCCCGCCTGACAGCAGTGGTCTCTTGGAGCTCTTCAATCAGGTCCAGGTCTGCCCGACGCAGCTTTTCAATTAGTTCCGGATTCGGGTGCAGAACCCTTGGGGTGGGCTGACCGATTTCCACTGGGATGACCGCCTTAGCGCCGTACGTTAAGCGGAAGGAGGTATCCCCAGTGGGGGTTCGGGCGGTAGTGCGGTAGGCCCAAAGTACGTTTGGTAATTCCTCAGCCTAGAGTCGCTTAACAGCTTCCAACTTAGTTTTGACGATCTTCAGAAGAGAACGGTTGGTAACCTCAACTTGGCCATTGGCTTAGGGATGACCCGGGGAAGAGAAGCATGGCTGGATTTGAAGCTCTGCATAGAATTTCCTGAACTTGGCATTGTCGAATTGTTTGCCATTGTCGGAGACGATGGCTTGAGGGATGCCAAATCGGCATACGATCGACTGCCAGATGAATCTGGTTGTGTTCCGCTCGGTGATTGTTGCGAGGGGTTCCACCTCCACCCATTTAGTGAAGTGATCAATGGCGACGATTGCGAATTTGGTTTGGCCTCGCCCGGTAGGCAATGGGCCAACTAAGTCAATCCCCCATTTGGCAAATGGGTAAGGATTGCAAAGTGTGATCAGTTCTATAGGAGGAGCATGAGGGATGTTGGCAAAGCGTTGGCACTTATCACATTTAAGCACGAATTCAGTGGCTTCTTGATTGAGAGTAGGCCAGAAGTAACCGGTGCAAAGTATTTTGTGGGCTAGTGACCTGGCACCCGAATGATTACCACATATACCCTCATAGAGCTCCCTCATCACGTAGGTGGCTTGAGTAGAATTGAGGCATCGCAGGTATGGGCGTGAAAAGCCACATTTGTACAAAAGGCCGTTGATGAGAATGTAGTTGGATGATCGGACCCTGACTTTGGCGGCCTGCTGTTTGTCATTTGGAAGTTCCCCCTTTGTCAAAAATAGAAAGATGTCGGCTGCCTATGGAATAGGTTCATTTTGGAGGAAGTGGACTTGCTGCTGGTTTGAGGAAATGGCAGGGTAGGCCAGATACTCGAGGCGGACACCATGGCTGAGGTCGGACTGGTCTGCAAAAGCTAATTGAGCCATCTCATCTACCTTGGAGTTTTCGTCCCGAGGGATGTGCTTGATGTGGAAAGTGTTGAAGAGGCGAGCAAGGGAGAGTGAAATATCCCTGTAAGCCCGCATTGTGTCTTCCTTGGCATCGAATTCCCCCGTAATTTATCCGACAATAAGTTGGGAATCACTGAACACCTGGATATGGCTGACACCAATGTCTCTGGCTAGGCGGAAGTCTGCTATCAATGCCTCATATTCAGCCTCATTATTGCTTGCGTCGAACAAGAAGCGGAGAGCACACTTGAAATAACCACCCTCGGGGGCGGTGAGGATGAGACCAGCCCCACTGCCTTCTTTGCGGGATGATCCGTCGACGTTGAGGGTCCAAGAATGGGGGTCTTCTGTCTCAGTGTGGGGTTGCTGGGGTGGTGGGGCCGTGGTTGGAGCGAGATTAGTGAATTCCATGATGAAATCGACAACAGTCTACCCTTTGATCGCTGTTCAAGGCCGATAGGAGATGTCAAATTGGCTGAGCTCGACCAACCATTGCATAAGTCTGCCGGACAACTCGGGTGGTTGCATTATCTTCTTCAAAGGTTGATCCGTGAGGGCCACTATGGAGTGGGCTTGGAAGTAAGGACGGAGTCGTCTTGAGGCGGTGACCAAGGCCGAGGATATTTTTTCTAGCAATGGGTAATTCTATTCGGCGCCTCTGAGAGCCCGACTAATGTAATAAACCGGGCGCTGTACTGAACCGTTTTCCCTGATGAGGGCCGCACTGACTGCGGTGCTCGAGACGGCTAAATAGAGAAAAAGAGGCTCGCCCGTGAGTGCCTGGGAGAGTAAGGGGGGTTGGCCATGCATTGCTTCAACTGTTGGAAAGCCTCTTTAGAGTCAGTCGTCCACTTGAAAGTCTGCCGAAGAAATTTGAAGAAAGGGAGGCATTTGTCCGTTGTGCGGGAAATGAAGCGGTTGAGGGCGGCGACTCTGCCAGTAAGCCTCTGAACCCCCTTAACCGTTATGGGTGACTACATTTCTATCAAGGCCTTGATCTTTTCGGGGTTAGCTTCGATGCCCCGCTGACTGACCATGAAACCCAAGAACTTCCCTGATCCTACGCCGAAGGCGCATTTCTCCGGATTGAGCTTCATTTGATACTTTCGCAGGGTGCCGAAGGTCTCTCGTAGGTCGGCCAGATGATCAGTGGAGAGTTTGCTCTTGACTAGCATGTCATCGACATATACTTCCATGTTTCTGCCTATCTGATGATGAAAAACGGCGTTGACTAACCGTTGGTAAGTAGCTCTGGCGTTTTTCAACCTAAATGGCATGACACGATAATGGTAGGCTCCTCGGTCGGTGATGAAGGAGGTGTGTTCCTGGTTAGACGGGTGCATCAGAATTTGGTTGTAACCAGAGAAGGCATCCATGAAGCTAAGCATTTGATGTCCGGCCGTGGCTTTGACAAGTAGATCTATGCAAGGAAGGAGATAACTATCTTTAGGGCAAGCTCAGTTGAGATCGGAGTAGTCG